>NC_088387.1:79908333-82539166 GCF_037993035.2 Macaca fascicularis | reverse complement strand
GTTCTCTGAGAGCAATTTGGGGAAGGCTTCACGGGGGAGGTGACAGACTTCTGTATCACACTTTGTAGAATCAGCAGTTTACCAAATAGATGAGGAAGTGGCATTGGTGTGTTATTCTATCATTGGTCTGTGTCCTTTCAATGGGAGTGTGATTGGAGCTCAGTCTGCATACTGATGATTCTTTTCAACATTTTACTCCACTGCTTTCAAATTTCAAAGTGTTTTCTTATGACTGACAGATCTGTATGCCATGCACAATTTATGGGATTATGTGGACAGCTTTGCCTTTCTCTTTGTTAGTTTAACTTCTCTTTCTCTCCACTTACTGGCCATAGGGATGCTGTGTTCTGACACATTTTATTTATTTATTTATTTATTTATTTATTTATTTATTTATTTGAGACGGAGTCTCGTTCTGTCATCCAGGCTGGAGTGCAGTGGCATGATCTCAGCTCACTGCAACCTCTGGGTTTAAGCAATTCTCCTGCCTCAGCCTTCCTAGTAGCTGGGATTACAGGCATGCGCCACCATGCCCGGCTAATTATTTTTTGTATTTTTAATAGAGACAGGATTTCACCAGGCTGGCCAGGCTGGTCTCAAACTCCTGACCCCCTGTTCGGCGCGCCCGCCTTGGCCTCCCAAAGTGCTGGGATTACAGGCGTGAGCCACCATGCCCGGCTTCTTATGCATTTTAATTGTTTATCTATTGCAACATATATTTATGTAAGTTTAAAGAGAAATAATAACTCATATAAGCAGAGAATGCGAAAGTTTAAGGATAATCTAGTCTAATCTGTCTAATCTCTCCATTTCCACTACTATTTTATAGCTGGTAAGGTCACACTGCTGAACAGGAACTAAGCAGGAATAATGGTAATGATGATGAAGATTGAATAGTACCAGCAATTTATAAGACTTTTTCACAAACATCATGGCATTTAATGTTCCCCCAAATCCTCTGAGCTTAATGTTATTATGATGCCCTGTTTACCAGTAAGGAAATTAAAGTTTAGCAATGTTAGGGTATTTCTTTGAAGATATTATCTTAAATCTCTGGACTTTTAGTCCAGCACTTTCCCTATTACTCAATGAAACTTCACTCTTTTATGTTTGTGCAATTGAAATGTAGTTAAAAATACTTTCCAAACTAGGATTATCTTTAAAAAAATGTATGAGAAAAACAATACATGGTATTTAGCACCAATACTTGATTTCCTCTATTTCTCTTAGCCTGTATCAAAAGTATATCTCCCCATAATACACGGCTTTGTGTTACTGTCTAGTTTGTGTTTACATGGTTTGTCTTGTCTGAGCAAGAAGCTTTTTCCCTGCTCAAAATCTAGTAAATTGTCTTTCTCACCCCTTCTTTGCGACTTCTCTTAAGTTCACCAAACTGTCAGCTCTTTCCCGGCTCTCTATGGCAGACTGCCAGATTTCATTTATCATGCCTTTGGCTGTGTTTATCAGCCATTGCAGCAGGATTTTGGCAAAAATCTTATAAATAGTGTGCTGCAATGTCAGTGGCTTCTGCTACTAATACCTTCCTTGTCTTCCTTTTAAAATAATGCTTCGACCTCTTGTTTTATTGGTGGACCATCTCACCTTTCTCACATGTGCAGAGAGGCTCTTCTCATTTAGTAGAAGCAGATCCTGAATTTTTCATAGTCAAAGGTACTTCCCTTCTTCAGTAATTTTGTCTTGTTGCTCCCTAAATCCCTTACTCCTTTAGTTTCCATTAGGATCTCTTAAGGGAGTTGTGCAGTGTTGAATACTGGTCATAGGCCTCAGATTTAGGGTCCTGTCTTCAAAACCTGGCTCCGTCACTGTCTGGTTGGGTCATCTTAGGCAAACTTCTCTGAGCCTCATCTGTAAAATGAGATCACATTGTACATACCTACCTGGTAGAATCGAAAGATGGAATTAGAAGAGAAATTAAATTGCCTAGAATAGTGCTAGACACATTATAATGGCTACTAGGAAAAAATGTTAATTTCCACATCTACTATTCCTGTAAATAACTCTTCAGCTGAAGTTTTTCTTTGTTGCCATGCCAATCATCCAGTTGGAGGTCACAAAATCACCATTGCCCTCTCACTTTTGAAACATTCTAAGTCAGCTATTTTGTTTCTTTTTACTTAACCTGTGTATTTCTTGAGCACCTTGATTCACCTATCTCTTTTTAAATATTTTTGCTCATTCTTTTCCTGAAGAGTTTTTAGGACCTCCAACTCTCTGGCATTTTAGATTGGAGCAAATATTCCCTCTGGGCCATTCCTCTGACATTTTTAGTTGTGTCCTAGTTTCATAGTAGTTTGCTAACTCCACACGTAATCTGATAAACTAATTTCCAAAAAAAGTAAATTTTCAGTATGTTTGTGGAAAAATTGGTATCTGTCACTTTACTGATATGTTCTGATAGTTCTATCGGCTCAGTACTCATTTTTTTCTAAGTTCTTAGAAACAGCATTTTAATAAATATTGTATTATTTATTGTTTTGTATTATTTATATTAACTCAAAGCCTGTGATTGATTACTTTTCATCTTTTCTCCTTTAGTCGAGAGGCAGGCAAGATACTCTTCCAGTCCTAATGCTTGTTTCTATGTTAAGGAAATGTACCATTTTGCAAATATTTATTGAAAACAACTATAAACAAATTCTAGGATTTAGGTACACAAATAAGGATTCAGGTAAATAAAATATTATCGATCCTTTAAGGAACACACAATAAGTAAGTTGTCTGTTTCTTATGTCTTTATAAGATATTCATAACTTTTTATTTTTATATCATGAACCTTGGCTTCCTACACAAATAAGCAGATAGGCCTGTCTCCTTGGAAGAATTCTCACCACCCAGGATTATTCTAAGGCCTACATTAAGGTGAAAAAAGAATTAGTTGGTTCCCAAAAGAAGTGGTCTCTCATTTGTGTATAATGTTTGCATGACCCTGTTTTGAAAAGATGTTTCATTTTGAGTTAAAACACTGCGGTTACAAATGAGAGTGGACTACCTGCTTCATGTTTAGCGACCAGCATTCCTATAGATTCCCTATTCCAGAAACATGCAGCCAGAAGCGAGTTGGCAGCTAAATGAAACAGAGATGAGGAAAAGAAGAATCCCAAGAAATCTTCTAAGACAGTAATAGCCCCATCTGGAATTTCCTTCTCTTTTGCAGGAGCTATTAGAGTTAATTAGAGCGTGGCAGGACCAGAGGGAGCTCTGGTTTGCACGATGAGAGTTGATGGATACTCCAAATCTGCCCATGTTCTGGGAGGCCTTTGAGTTAGGGCATGGAAGGGCCCCCGTCAAAATAGAAATGTTTAGTCATAGAATTGTACTGCTGCAAGAGATCGTACAGATCACTATACCACAGAGGCTCCCAAGCTATTTCAAGTATAAGAATCCCTTTTCAACATCAACATTTCCTGGATTCTCACATAGTTGTACTAAAACTCATACCATCCATGGATTGAAAAGGTGTATAATGACAACATGCTGCTATAAATTCAAGAATCATTTTATATAAATTTAAACTTTATGAATTAAAATAGCAATTACACATATTTGAAAGAAATAGCTATTCCTATATTCCTACATGAGTGAGACATGCTACATATGGATTTGGAAACCTCATGGATTTGGAGGCCCCCAGGGATTCGCACCTTGGGAACCATATCTAATCTAATCTCATGTTTTAACAGATAAATTAAATATGGTTCGTGGATATTAAGCGATCTTCCAAGACACAAATTGCTGGTGGCAGAGTCCAAGTCATTGACACCTTTTCCACTGTACCACAGTTGTCTTAAACTTTTCTGAAATTATTACTCATCCGGATCAGCAGAGACAAGTATCATAAATGAACTATCTCAGAGGAAATTATGATGTACGTTCCACACATGGGAGGACATGCTTCTATATTTAACAACAACAAAAAACCCTTTAAGTTAATTAGATTGTGAATAGAATTCTTGCATAACTTGTCCCACTTGACAATTAAGTATTTCTTGAGGATTTCAAAGAGTCAGAGGCCTAAGTTAGGTACTTTTTAAACCATAGAGTAAATGTGGAAAATACTGTATTAAATCTCTGGTTATAGATAATAACCACTACACACACGCACGCACACACAGACACACAAACACACACCAGGGAAATTTTTTAAAATCTTAAAAACTATGAATTTTTGGCAATAAAGGGCACAAAAGTCAGGAAGAATGGACATCTTCAACTTCTGCCAATTCGAGAGAAGCATTTCTGGCTGCCAAGTTGAGAAAAGAAATGAGAAAATCATCAGCCAAATAATACATTATAATATTGGCAGACATAGAAGGAGGAGTGTGTCAAAGATATTAAAAAGCTATTTAGTGTTGGAATGACTCGATTCAGCTGGGGGAAAATGAAAAGAACAATTGATATTTCTTAGATGTTTTTTAATATTTAGATACAAGTGGGTGTTTCAAGAGTAGCCAGGTCTTCAGCCAGGATTTCTCTGAGTGATTCATATGAAGTTAAAGTGGCTAAACCGAATGCTGATCAAATTCATGATCTCTCTGGACAAACCATTTCTCCCGGTAATGAATTGGTTTAGAAAATGTCAGAAGTTCAGCAGATTGGCCGTAGGCCTCTCTTGATCTGGATGACCTTGGAGATTCTGGATTGATTTTGATTCCCATAAAAATCTGGGTCATTTTGAGGTAGATCCTGGGTAGTTCAATCATTTCTTTTATGTGGATATTGTAATCGTGTGGGTTCATTCAGTTAGCTCCTATAGTGTCTTAAGAAGGTCAGGGCTACTAATCTAGATATTATATGTCCATTCTCCCCGGATAGAGGATCTGTCTTATGATAAAAGTTTGCTATTTTCATCCCAACCAAATGATCCAAAACCATGAATTTCATAAGGAATCTTGAGGTGGGGGGATAGTGCCAAACATGCACAAATCCTTTGCCATCACCAGAAGATGTAACTCAACCTGTGTGGTCTTTGGGGGACAGCACATGTGAGTCTTAGAGAAGCAAAGAGTAGCTATAATTGGTGTTGACAGAAATGCTGTGCACACAGACCTCAATTAATTAAAAATTAATTCTGTAGCCCCTACAGCTAAATATAATAAAAATGGGGTCCAGGGAGTATTGCTTTGCATCGGAGTTCCCCTACTGTCTAATTCCTAAGACCCTCAGGAGTCTCAGGGAGGAAACAGTGTTTACCATGGAGCAGAAATCCTTTCTCTTCCTATTACCTCTCCCGATAGTGCTGCAGTGCTGGCAGCAGTCCCAAGAAGGCTCTGAAGAGTGGGCTGGTTAACAGGAGCGTTTTCACTGCAGGCAGACTCGGTTGCCTTGGTGAAGTCCCCGTGCATCTGAAGAGTGGTTCATCTGTTCCCGCCTGGGGATCACTTGTGCTCATCCAGGCATGGCCCCCACAAGAAATCTGGGAGAATGGCAAGCTGGTGCCAGCTGAACTGTGAACCTCTAAGAATAAGCGAATAAAACAATTTTATGCACTACAATTCTAGGAGGACTAATTCCTGGAGTAAAAGTAGTTGGAGAAGAGGTCTGGGTATCAGGGGCTGGGGCAGGAATGGCAGTGGAGAAGGAGGAGGGAAAAGGGGAGAGTAGGGCCAAGCAGTGAGGTGACTTGGGATAAGTGGGATAAGTGGGGTGAGAGATTCTTAGCAGTTGCCTTGAGTGGGAAACTTTGGAGAGAGTCATCTGAAAAGAGTTTTCATGATGTAGCCTTTATATGTGCTGTGAAAAATCTTGCCCTGCTCCTCCAAGAAAATCACACTGAAGACCTATATTCTTCTCCGTCGGGTGGTGGGAGTAGTAGCCATATGTGGCTATTGAGCTCTGGCATGGGGCTGGCCCCAGCTGAGATGCACAGCTACTGTAATATACACACTGGATTGCAAAGACTTAGGATGAAAAAAAGAATGTAAAATATCTGTCTCACTGGCAATTTTTTTTACATTCAATTTGTTGACAATTTTTTTTACATTGAATATGTCAAAATTTTAATATATTGGATTAAAGTATATTAAAGTTAATTTTACCTGCTTCTTTTTACTTTTTCTTTTTTTTTTTTTAAAAAGTAAGTCCAGGTGCAGCGGTTCACTCCGATAGTCCCAGCACTCTGGGGGGCCTAGGTGGGAGGATCACTCGAGCCCAGGAGTTTGAGACTAGCCTGGGCAACTTGGTGAAACCCTGTCTTTACAAAAAATACAATTAGCTGGGCATGGTGGCACGTGCCTGTAGTCCTAGCTACTTGAGAAGCTGAGGTGGAAGGATTGCTTGAGCCCAGGAGGACAAGGCTGCAGTGAGCTGAGATCACACCACTGCCCTCCAGCCTAGGTGACAGAGTAAGACCCTGTCTCAAAAAAAAAAAAAAAAAAGTAGTTACTAGAAAACAAATTACATATTTTTCTGGCATTAATTTTTTTTTATTGGATAGAATCGATCAACATCATTCTTCGCTTCTGGAGTTAGATTTGTGTTTGTCTTGGATCGGTGCTGGTGATGATACAGAGTTATACAAGCAAACACCCACACCCATGTCTATCAGTGGTCAAAAAGGAAGGATCAGGGGAGACGATAAATCTCAGGGCCCAGAAGGAGCCTTTGTCTGCAGCCTTTGGTAAGCATGTGTGTGTGCAGAGACCTGCAGACATTCAGAAAGAGTTGAAATCCAGGAGAAATGGTGAATTCCCTTAAATACATCAAAAGGAGACAAGTTCCCCTGTAAGAATAGAATTTGTGTTAACAGAGAAACTTCATGAGGCAAAGATTGGAAATCAAGGGATGCCCGAGTGAGAAGTGGAGAGAGGATGTGGCCTTCTCCTTGAATGTAAACATCACAGGTCTTCTCTTAGTAAGAATGCCTGGGAGGGAGGAGAAAGGGGGAAGGAGAGGGTTGGGAGAGGAATGGAGGAGAGGGGAGGAACCAGGCAGAACTGATTGGAGAAAGGAGAACAAGATGTGGTTTCTAACAGATCTTGTGAAAGAACGATCACTCCACGGCACAGAAATCCTCTGTGACACCAGTGCAGCAAAGCAGAACACAGCTTTCGTGAATGCTCAGTAGCCGCAGTGTTGAGTTTATTTATTTGAAAATTGCTTTGAATGGCCCTAATCCTTTGTCAAAACAGGACTGAGAAGAAAGGAGTGTTTGCATAACTGATGAGGTAAAGTGGCTCCAGGGCTTCTCAAGGTGTGCCATGTGTCCTGTGGATGTGCCCATTAGTGCTCAGCTGTGGCCTTGGAGGGGGTCCCCACCTTCGTCCCTGGTGTGGTATGATGGTACGGCATTGTATATAACTCAACTATCCAGAGTGCAATTGGGCCCTTCAATTAACCACATAGTGTTTTTTATTTCACAACAAGGCAAGAAAAGACGCTCGTTCTAAAGAGTTAGTAGAAACACATAAAACCTGTCAAGAGTTCAGCCCATGCCTGGGATCCAAACAAATTCAGTTCAATTTCTTATCCTATAACTCTTGTATCTTTAGGACAGGAAAATGAAAATGAATGTTCTAGATAATGACCTGAGGCATTGCAAGGGTCTGAAGTGCATCATAAATCATCAAGAAAAGATTAAATTATGTCCTTTACTCACCAAAACCAAAAAGTGAACTAATAATATATTTTAGAAACCACTGCTCCAGGAGCTGAAACTGAAAACACGGTAGTGTTTAACCCCAGCTTAACTAGAACATCTAAGTAACCAAAGGCCCCACAATTAAGGCTTTACAGTTAATTCCGTTGCAGAATTTCTGCCCCGTAGTTCTGCTAAATCTGGGTTCTTGTGTCATGACCAGGAAAAGTTAGGCACGTAGACACATTGAAAGGTGAGGGGAATGGACTGTATTGGGCAAAAAGGGAAAAAGAAAAAACTCTCAGCAAAGTGAGAGGGGTTCCTGCTAACAGGCTCCCACCTCACAGATTGAATACCAACCCACCACACAGGAACTGAAGAGGCCAGGCTCCTCCCCCGTGCAAACTACGGTAACTTCCATGGTTCCATCCTGTTCTCCCTGTGCACAGGCCTGTCGGAGATTCTCCAGGGACCCGTCCCCTTATCTGCCTCCTGCATCTATGAATTCTTTTGCATATTGATAATAGGTATGAAAAACCCTTATATGTTAGGTATTCTTGGAGGCAAAGTTGTCAACACTACCAGCCTGCCAGATCAGCTGCACTGGCACCACCTGGGACTAGTTGGAAGTGCAAATTCTCAGCGGACCCTCTGCAGTTCCCCCAGACGTACTAAATGAAACAGCATTGTGGCAACATCTCCAAGGGATTCATTTGCACACTGAAGTTTGAGAAGCATTGGTGTAGAGGTGGGGAATTAATCAGTCTCTTGGAAAGGAAGGAATCCCCTTTCCTTGAACAGAGCCTTTGGGGATACACTTTCTTCAATGTTTATTTTGTGTTCTAGGGACTAAGGAAAGAACTTTACATGACTTATCTCATTTTAATCCTTATAATAGTCCTGTGGAGCATCAAAATTAATTCCATTTTACAGATAAGAAACTGAGATACAAACCCATTAAGCAATTTGCCCAAACTCATACGCATTAAGCACTTGAACCAGGAGTCAAATCTAAACTGCTACTCTGGGCAGGAATTATTTGGTCTTTCTTCCTCAAGTTTTAAGCCATCTACAAGGTGGGCAGATATGGAGTTCTGTGGGTCTTAACCCCATGAGTTTTCTCTATCTTCTCCAGAAAGCCTGGAATTCTCTGCTTGAATTTAGATGATGAAATGACTTCCCAAGTCACTCAATTAATGGCAGAGTCCTGAGTGGAGTGTAGACTTTCTGACATTTTGTGTCATATGTTGCAATCAGAAAATACTGAAAAGTAGAACTGAGACCATAAAATTGACCTGAAATCCCATCTTTCAGAAACACTACCTGTAAACTTAGAGGTTTATTATTTTTACTATTTTTCTCCAGCTTAATTGATGTATAATTGGACAAATAAAAATTGTATATATTTAGGGTACACAACACGAAGTTTTGATATATGTATACATTGTGAAATCATTACCACTATCAAACTAATGAACACATCTATCACCTCATACCTTTCACCTTTTTCTTGTGTGTGGTGAGAATACTTAAGATCAACTCTTACTAAATTTCAAGTATACAATGCAGTATTATTAACTATAGTTACCCTGCTGTTCACTAGATCTTTGGAACTTATTTATGGAGGTTTACTCATATATGACTCAAGATAGCTCAACTAAAGGGGACTTGTTTAAAAGTGGGGAGAGGAGGGAGACAGTAGCACCTCTTCTTCTACCCATCAGAGTCTCAGGTAGCACCATTCTCTGTTTCTTTGTTCTCTTCCTCTCCTCTCTGAAGACAAGGCTGTCTCTGCTTACTCCTCTGCTTGCTTGTGGATGAAAATGGCCACATCACCCCTGATTTGACAATATCCTTTAAGTTCACGTCTCAACAAGCGTGTGAGCCTGGTGTTTGTGTCTCTTATTTCCAATTCTCCAGAAAGAGAATGCCGGAATATTAATTGGCTCCTCATATCAATCAGCCAGAGTCAATTTGTCATTAAAACAGAGCCAAGAAACCGCCTCTTTTGGTAGGGATTGTGCGTGGAAAGTAATTCCAAATAATGGATCGTGGGTGAGGCAGGCGTGGCCAAATATTTTATATTTAAACCATAATGTTTAAATATAAACAACAGATCACATATTTTATAACTATCTTTAGCTTAATATTTTGCCAACATATTTCCTTGTCAAGATAATTATGCCTCATCATTTTTCATGACAGTGTAGTATCCATTGTATGTACCTACCTCAGTTGGCTCAACCAATTGCTATTGCTGGATGTTCTTTCATCCAGGTATTTGCCAATATATTCAATGTTCTTATGAACAACCATCATAAATATTTGTACCTAGCCTTAATTATTTTTTAGGGCAAATTATCATGTTTTAAACTTTTATTTTAGCTTTGGGGTACAGGTGCAGATTTGCTATATAGATAAACTTGTGTCACAGGGGTTTGTTGTACAGTTTATGTCATCATCCAGGTATTAAGCCTAGTACCCAATAGTTATTTTTTCTGCTCTTCTCCCTCCTCACACCCTTAACCCTCAAGTAGACCCCAGTGTCTGTTTTCCCTTCTTTGTGTTCATGAGTTCTCATCATTTAGCTCTCATAAAAAAGAACAGAATCATGTCTTTTGCGGGAACATGGATGAAGCTGGAGTCTATTACGCTTAGCTAACTAGTGCGAGAACAGAAAACCAAGTATCGCATGTTCTCACTTATAAGTATGGTAAATTATTAAAAGCAAAATTGCTAGGTTGAGAAGTATGAGCAATTTTAAGGCTTTAGAAACACACACCCCAATTTTCTTCTGGAAAAGCTGCACCAGTTCATAGTCCCACCAGCCATGTGGTAAAGTGCCTGCCTTTCCACACCCTCACCAGCACTGGGGATTATTCTCTTGTCTTTGCCAGTTTGATAGGCAAAAACTGAGCTCATTGTTCTTTTAATTTGTGTTCTTACTGAGGTGGAACAATTTTTCATATATTCTTTGGCCTTTCATATTTCTTATTTTGTGACACACTTATTTTTACAACTCATCTGTACTTTATACAAGGGAAAAAAATGACTTCAACAGCCGTGATTAGTTGTCTGCTTGATTCTTGCCCTAATTGCACCTTGCGTCTTCTTTTATTTGATTATCCTCACCTAAAAATAAACCAGCGTCACGTTGTTTTCCTTAGGATAACATTATTTGAGTCATAAAGTAATATGTAAAACCAAGCCTTTAGTTTATTACATGTTATTGTCCTATCAACCCTTTAGGGAAATGCTCTGGGAGAGATGAATTGATCTTTCAAGCCATGTGATAAAATGTCTGAGATCGAAATACCCAGGAGGGTTGAAATGGTGGGATTGAGGTGAAGGGAGAATGTGGGAGACACTGAATTCATCTACTTTCAAGGCAGTTTGGAATCCTGATCTCTAAGGAAGGGGAGGGAAATCTTTATGGAAAGGTGACTTTTTCTTTTTAATCCCGCTTTACAGTCAATACGTCTCCTATTAAAGTTGATGGGTGGGTAATATTGAGTCTCCTCACAATTACTTCCCGAGACCTTGAAATGATTCAGGACAGAAGACTCCTAAGATATCAGGCTGAGGAGAGGAGGTTCATTGAAAATCACAGGCCATGACATTTTGAGGAGTGCAGGATGGTAGGGCTTGGTTACATTAGTCAGCGATGTCCTTATCTGCAGCAGTCAGTGGCCTCCGTGGTTTGATTCAACGGGGTTTCCCAAGCTTCCCTCACGATAAGAGTTGCCAGATGCATCGACTAAAAGTAGAAATTCTCAGGCCCCATCCCACACTCACTGATTCAGACTCTCTAGGCAAGGGTCTGATGAATCTATCATCAGGAAGTGTGGAAAATACAGTTTAGAGTCTGAGGCAAGGCCCCTAGTAAGATACAGCTTTTAGGATGGCTGTTCAGTCTGTGAGAGACCCACCAACCAAACTCTCTCCCCATAGGTAGGGCGTTAACATTCATATGAATCGATATCATCCCCACATCTGGCCTTGAAGGGATTCAGGCTGTATCAGTCAGTGTCTTTCTCTGCAAATTAGAAATGGTATTTAGAGACAGCCAATCTATCTCTTAAACTTTGACATGGCATCTCAAAAGTGTGGACACCCTTATTCTGCCGTGTAGTTGAAGAAGCAGTCAATGGTCTACAGGGAGAGGAGACAGAAGAATGAAATTCAGATTCCCCTTTTGCTTGAAGTAGCTTGGTATGCTTTTAACAATTTGTACCCCTAGACCAAGACACTCTAATACTTTCAAAAATCACCTATACATTATGAAAATCTTTAAATTGAAGATCAATTGAGGTTAATAGGTCTTGTATTTTAAAATGCAAGTTCTGGAAAGATTAAGGCTGTCAAACATTTATAATGTAGTGTAAACTACATTAACTAGGTTACCGCAAACTGAGGGAATGGAGTGTTTGCTATTTGTAGGGAAAGGGTGGGGAACAGGTAATGAAGATGATTGGAGAGGGGCAGCCTAGGTAAAGAGTCACAGTAGGACTGTTAGAGACCAACACAGTAGGGCAGCATGAAGGCTGGATGTGGTCATCACACATTTTCTCTTTGCCATAGGCAATGTATAGGCTTTTCCAAGGCAGGCTGATCTGTCCACCACCTGTGATGTAGCATGGGTGTCAGATGATAATTAGGACCTGTCAGATTAAGTTTTTATTGGTATAAACAATACCTGGTTAGGGTTCCTGAATCAAAGCTTGAAAACATAAATGGGTTATCTGAAGATAACTCAATGTGACCAGTAGAGTTGAATCAGTGTTCACTCAACTGGTCAATTCACTGTGCAACTAATTGTGTTTAGCCTTTGCTCATTACACAAGGATGAGACAAATTCCTCTGTGGTTGAGAGCTGGCAGTGGTTCCCTAACTCCTAGTGGTGAGTGCATGTCTACTCTGGGTGTCCTGGTCTATTGTTTCCTTTTGTTCATGTTTCAAGGGCTTGCAGACTCCATTGGAAGTTATCTCAGCACTCCATTTTAATCCCAATTTCTAGACTTTCCAATGGAGTTAGTAAGCTCTTAAAAGCTGGTTCCTGAAATTTTTTTTGCTTTCTGAACACTTAGTAAAAAGTACCACATTCTCAGTTCTTTTTGATTCCACTGCCTCTTGTTTTTCCCACTATTCACCTATTTATTATTTCATGCGTAAAGTACGTGGGATGGGTGACTATTATCCCCCAGGAAGGCTTGCTGTTGAAGAGGGAAATCCTCTGGTCTCTCTAAGATTCTTCATATTGTTGTTCTTTAAAGGAAGCTCCAACCACTGAGAAGGGGCTGAAACCACTGCACAAGGAAGATGCTGGCAAACCTTTTAGGATCTGATGCACTCCTACCTTTAACTCTTCATCGCCACACTAATGATTCATTTTGTTGTTTTATGGGATTCCATTGCTTTGCCAGGGAGGTAACTTCAAATTTCACTCAAAGGTCCCCAGAAAGCTAAAAACGTAGGATTAGTGTAGACTGTTTGATGCAATTAAAATTTTTATCTTGGTGATACATTTAGAAAAGGAGTGTCTGTGGGCAAGTCCTGAAAGTCCAATCCTGAATCCCTGGCTGAATTCACAGGGGAAAATGCATTGCAAGGAGGACATATCTGATCTCTTGAATCAAATGGACTCCAAGACTGCATTTGGCCTGAAAGTGACTGACTGTGGCCACTAATGCTGGTTATTCAATGGTGGGCTGGGAAGACCTATGAAGATGATGCTTAGAAAATCCGAGCTTTCTTGACGTGGGGAACAACATAATGTACCATTTGCATATATAACAAACTCCTTTTTATTATCTTTTAAATAGGTGCTTAGGGACTTTGCACATATAACTCCAACTATTACTAGGTCGGTGCTTTATTTCTCTTATTATGGCTGGCAAACAGAAGAGTAAAGAGATGCAATGACTTGCCCGAGATTGGCAAGTAAGTAAAACAGGTAGAGCTAACCTGATTATCTCTTACTGCTCCTCTTGCCCAGCCAGCCTACTGCACACACTGACTTCTGAGACAGCTGCCATCCATAGCTCTTTGGGAAAAGGAAATTTCAAGTGCAAATTACAGAAAAGGAAATTGTTTTAATCCAGCATTCTCTTAACGTTTGATGCAAACCTGTGCTGTTGGACTGGCAGCACCCACGTGATTTAATACAATCATGATTAAACTAACACTGAAGAAAAAGTATATGTACAGCATACTAACACTAATGCATATTTGGAGAGAAAACTGCAGATTTCAGATAAATCTACATGGATTTCCATCACATGAGCTACGATGACTGCTATTTGTTTCTGTCTGTCCATTCAGGAATTAAATTGAGTTCAAGCAGCTTGGAACAGCTTGATGGCTTCTTTCTGCCACAGAAGGTGCCGGGTGTCCTGCATCTAGACTCTGACATCCTATTGGTAGGATAACAATATGTAACTGGTAACCCTGAGATTCAGCTGTTTTTAGGCCCTCCTACAGACTAATATATGTTGGGGCTGGCAGTGCTGTTAGAAATGAAACAGAGCGAAGGCCAGGCGCGGTGGTTCACGCCTGTAATCCCAGCACTTTGGGAGGCCGAGGCGGGTGGATCACGAGGTCAGGAGATCGAAACCATCCTGGCTAACATGGTGAAACCCCATCTCTGCTAAAAATACAAAAAATTAGCCGGGCGTGGTGGCAGGCACCTGTAGTCCCAGCTACTCGGGAGGCTGAGGCAGGAGAATGGTGTGAACCTGGGAGGTGGAGCTGGCAGTGAGCTGAGATTGCGCCACTGCACTCCAGCCTGGGCGACAGAGGGAGACTCCATCTCAAATAAATAAATAAATAAATAAAATTTTAAAAAATTAAATTAATTAAAAAAAAAAAAAGAAATGAAACAGAGCGAAGAGCCTGCACTTTGGAGACAGATGGTCTTAGGTTTCAATTCTGCCACTTAATAACATTGTGACTGAGAACTCCATGAACATTGTTTTTCAGGTGACAATTAAACAGCATATAATAGGTTGGTAATAATAATGATAATAGTAACAATGATAATTATTAGAGCAGCTATCATTAAATGAGTGCTTGCTGTGCTAAGTGATCTCAAAATCATTGTACTAAGGGAATCTTTTACTTTTTACAACAACCCTAGTAGATGGGTACTACTAATACACGTATACTTAACCAATGTCAGTTGCTTTATTCCTTGACTGAGCAAGTATTTACTGACTGCTGGTTACATACAGACATTGTACTAAGTGCTGGGGATTCAACATCAGATAGGTTGTGATCCTTCTCTTAAGGAATTCTCATATTTTTAGGGGGATGGGGAAGAAGAGAAAAAAAATATAGTATGACAAGGGCTAGCCAGAGTATGATGGGAGAAAATGAGGAGGAGAATATAAAAGGGACTGGGAATCAGAGAAGGCTGAATCCTCAGGATTGTGTGGCCAGGAGGGTTACTGAAGTGCTAGAAGTCATGGGCTTCTGAGTTCAAGACCAGTGCCCTCTACTTCGGATGAGTATTGTTTCTAAGACAAGGCTTGAGGCAGCGTCTTCCCAAGGAAAGGATTACTTTAAAAAGAATAATAGCAAACACACAATTCATTGTGTAAGATTTCAAATTCACAAAAATAGAATAGCATCATAGACCCCATCCACCCATCCCCTAGATTTGAAAATTAATCTACATTTTGACACACAAGCTAGGTGAAAGGCACTTTTAATGAGATGATTCTGCAGCAGGCTCTACTGGTGATTCCAAAAGGACTGGATAGATTCCCTCATTTCTCCTTTTCCAGAAACAGGGTCTTCTTCCCCCCCTCTTTTGGGAAGGCACCCTTGGTTCTAACGGGAGTAAGTTGTGGGGCTGTGTTCCAACCTCTGTCACTGCTGGAGGAAAACAGTTCCACACACTTCCTGGAGTAGCAGCCTCCTTGTAAACTGAAGAGAGCATTATTGTTGCTGTAATCAGGTTTGTGTTCTGCATGTATGGGTTTTATTTAAATGCTGGCTTGGTGAACAATAACTCAATCATCACATGGCTAATGTAGTATGGGCATCTTTAACAAATGGATTGGACACAAAGGGCACCTTAGTTAAGATGCTGAACCATATCAGGTAACTGTTGTCACCCACATCTATTACTTGGCAATCATCTGGTGAATGGTAGACCTGATTGTAAAAATAGATGGGAATTTTGTCTGCTTTGCTCCTTTTTCTCTATTAGCCCCACTCCCTGGAAAGGAGTCTGTTTTAGGCAGTATGCCCTGAGTGGCAATTCTGAAGGCAGGGAAAATTTAAAAAAATAAAATAAATAAAATAAAATAAAATAAAAGAGTGCTTAGACAAGTGATCCATGGAATTTAATTCGTGGTGCATATTTTTGGATTACAAAAGAATTGATTGAGCTTATGAAATAAGAGTAAGTCATTTCTGGAAAGAAAATCCTTTTTAGCATTCAGTAACGAGGCTGACTGAGGTTTACCAAAGTGAGAATAATGCTGTTTTTGTTAAAGAGGAAGTGCATAGGTACAGAGCAAAGCATTTTGGATTATTAGGAGTGGTATTGGGCAAGGCACTTCACACCTCTGAGCCTCACTTTCCTTACCTGAATCATCTGCAAGATGCTCTTAGTTGCTATTATTTTTATTTATTTATTTACTTATTTATTTATTTTTGAGACAGGGTCTCACTCTGTCGCTCAGGCTGGAGTACAATGGCATTATCATAGCTCGCTGCAACCTTGAACTCCCGGGCTCAAGTCATCCTCCCACCTCAGCCTCCCAAGTATCTGGGATGACAGGCATGCGCTACCATGCCAGCTAATTTTTTTTTTTTTTTGAGATGGAGTCTCACTCTGTCACCAGGTTGGAGTGCAGTGGCACGATCTCGGCTCACTGCAACCTCCAACTCCCTGGTTCAAGTGATTCTCCTGCCTCAGTCTCCTGAGTAGCTGGGATTACAGGCACGCACACCACACCCAGCTAATTTTTGTATTTTTAGCAGGGATGGGGCTTCAGCATGTTGGCCAGGATAGTCTCCATCTCCTGACCTCGTGATCCGCCCGCCTCGGCCTCCCAAAGTGCTAGGATTACAGGCGTGAGCCACCGTGCCCAGCTAATTTTTGTGTTTTTTGTAGAGACAGGGTTTCACCATGTTCTCCAGGCTGGTTTTAACCCCTGAGCTCAAGTGATCCACCTACCTTGGCCTCCTAAAGTGCCGGGATTATAGTTGTGAGCCACCGCACCTGGCCAGTCTCTGCTATTTTGTGATGTTAGAGAGTTTAATGCACTGTGGTGGTTGAAAGCAGTGTAGTGGCCTTTTGGTATCGATGAAACTGGGTTCCATGTCTGTGTTAGCTGCTTGTTTGTTGTTTGATCTTGGGAAATCTCACTCAATCTTTACGTTCTCCATTTTCATCATCTGTAAAACTGGTACAATAGTAATAGCTGTAGCCCAGACTTGCTATAAAGAGTAAATGCATTGTGCTTAGCACGGTGCTTAGTACATTTAAACTTTCAGTAAATGAAAGCTATGATTATTATTACATATTCTTGTCCATTTCATACCATATCCTACTTAAATAATTAAAGAGCCAGGAATAAAAATAAAGCCCTCAACAGAATTTTACAAAAAAATTCCGCAAAACATGTCTTCAGCCAGCGTGATTTTCACAAGTGCCCTGCTCTGATCAAGTGCTAGCATACATAAAGAAAGGAGGCACTATTAGATCCATGGCAAGTATATGGTTCATTTCCAATTTCATTCATTTAAACAACCAACCAGCATCACTGAATGCCTTCTAGGTTCTTGACATTCCATTAGCCTCCCAGGATAAAAAAGCAAATGTCACATTTTTCTTGCTATTACGAGGCATACAGTGGAGAGGGCAGAAGTAGACATAGCAATATTGTTGCATTACATTGTTTATCAGGTCTCTCTTACCTTGTGCTCTGTGGAAATCCTATCAGATCTGGAACTCAGAAGTCTGTGCCAGTTTTAAAGTTTGCCTTAAAGCCAGCTTTCTCTGTGATGGTATTTGGTTCCGATAGACCCTTGCTTATATTCTAGGTCCACACAATTTCAAATTCTCCTTGTTGAAGTCTGCAATTGGTAGAATTCTCCTCTGCTTAAAAAGAGTTTATTTGAAAGAAAATTGGAAACAAACTTGAGAAACGTAGACTTTTGTACAGTTACTTGAAGCAAGCAAGCAAACAAAGCAAGAAGAGGGGACAGGCTGGTTCCACTTCAAAAAATAATAAACATAGCTAACTTATACTGAGTACTCACTATGTGCCAGGCAGTGGTTTCACTAATCCTCACAACAGTCATGCTAAGTAGATTCTACTATTATCCCTGTTTAACTGGTGAGAAACCTGAGGGACAGGTAGACTGAGTAATTTGTTGGTCAGACAACTAGTAAATTGGGATTTGATCTCTTGCAATGTGACCCAGAACCAGGCTCATAATCAGTAGTTTCTGAATGGCACAAGATACTTGTAATAGTTTTCTATTGTTTTATAAAATATTGAACTCAAGAAAATTAAATCCCAGCAGGTTGCAAATATAATTCAAACTTTTATTAAATGTCAGTATATTGTATCCTTGGATGCATTTTGCTCCTGGGCAATTATCCAGGTTTGGAGCACATATTTAAGCATTTGCTGCTGTGATTATTGCATTGACTTACGGTGGCAAATCAGATTACACAGTGTGGAGGATTAAATTACTGACACACAGTTTTGGGAGGACACCTTTTGATTTTGGTGCATGAATTCAAATGTTACTTCATAACCAGCAGGGCTTCTCCCCAGCCTGAATATTTCCTTTGAACTACCTGCTCTATTGAAAAAGTTGTCATCCAACTTGGAACCTGTGAGTTCCAAAAGGGAAATAAAGATCTTCTTCTGTCTGTTTTACTCTACTGTACTAGAAATAGTCATTTTGTAAGTCTGTGAGTCCCCCAAGAGGCATCCACATTACTTACTTCTTGTACCTTAAAATGATCCCAACCTCATGTCCTCCTCAGTTACAAAATCCATGCTGGCAGGAAGTATTATATAGTCGCCTTACCTCTGGAATTTGTTCACGCCCCCAGCCTGGATGTCCAGTGACAAGGTCCCTGAGCACTTCCTCAGTGTCAGGCCTTCATCGCCCAGTGCTACCCAGTAACCTGCTTCCTGACACTAAAATTGAGTCTGCCATAAGAATCCCTTGCCACTGTGGTCCTCTCTCTGAGAAGAAGCTTCATGTATCTACTCTCAATTAGGCCTGACTTCACTATGTCCTTTGAGGAGTATGCTGTAAGACTGAGTCTGACTCCTTCTGTTTCCAGAATCAAGGGCAAACGATAAGCTGGGAATGTTGGGCTGAATGCTCAGGCTGCCTGTGGAGCCAGTTACAGAAGTGAGTCCTGAAGATAGGCTAGAGGGATCACGGTGCTCATGATTCTAGAAAAGCAGTTAAGGGCTGGGTGCAGTGGCTCACACTTATAATCCCTGCACTTTGGGAAGCCAAGACAGGCAGATCACTTGAGGCCAGGAGTTTGAGACCAGCCTGGACCAGATGGTGAAACCCCGTCTCTACTAAAAATATAAAAATTAGCTGGGTGTGGTGGTGTGCACCTGTAGTCCCAGCTACTTGGGAGGCTGAGACAGGACAATTGCTTGAACCTGGGAGGCGGAGGTTGCAATGAGCCGAGTTACTGCCACTGCACTCCAGCCTGGGCAACAGAGTGAGAGTTGGTCTTAAAAGAAAAGAAAAGAAAAGAAAAAAAAAGCAGTTAAGTATTACCAAACAAAGAAGGAGAAGAAACGCCATGAGCCTAGAGGTAAAATGATGGGTTTGCTGTCCAAAAGCACAGGTAGACAGAGGTGCAAGGTTGAGACTGGAGCTGAAATGAATGGTTGGTGAACACAGAGTGCAGGCGGGGATGGAGCAGAGGGCAGGTGGCAGGAGGAGAATCTTGCAGGTCTTGTTACCCTTTTACAGGACAGTGAGCGGCACCTGTCAGACTGGACGCAGGACCTTAAAGTTTGCAACTGGCCTGGCTTATAGTCTGGTTCACCGTGCCCATCCCTGCCTGCCCTTTGCTGCCAAGGCCCTAGCAGACTGCCTGCCTGCCAGAGTCTGGGCTGTGTCCCATTTTCAATTTAATAGAATTGATGTTACTCACTGCTCCCAGGACACATGGCATTGCTCTGTTTGGCTCTGGCCCTGCTCTCAACAGAAGGGGGAAAGAAAAGAGGACTGCCAACGAGGCTATTTCCTTCCACTGCAGCCCCACTGTGCCTCCTGCTTCTTCTGAGTGACAAGCCTGAAACATTCTGAGAATTTTTACATTAAATTATTTTATGTTTTTGATCATAGAACATAAATAATGGGGGGAAGAAATCATCTCTAATTAAAGTCAGCAAGTGTTTATCAAATGTCTAGTACTTATCAACATTACTTACATCCCTAACTTTGTTATAAAGGTCACCGAGGCAAAAATACTATAAAACGTGGTTCCAGACTTTAAGGGCATATCCAGAAGTCACTATGACGAAAAATCATCTAATGCATATAGAAATGTAACTAATATTACAAAATGACTCATGAGTTTAGATATTTCATGACTCAAATCATGCTGACGGAAACATAAACCACACAGAGAACATTTGTTTTAGTCTCACTTTCCAGCATCAGTCTTTAAAAGAATTCTTTTTTTCAGCTTTATTGAGCTGTAATTGACAAGTTTGAGTTGTACATATTCAAGGTATGCAACTTGATGTTTTGATATACGCATACGTTGTGAAATGATTACCACAATGAAACTGCTAGCATATCTATCACCTCACATAGCTGCCATTCTCTTTTTCCTTTTATTTGTGATAAGAACATTTAAGATCTACCATTTTAGCAAATTTCAAGTGTACACTACAGTATTAAACACAGTCATCATGATGTACATTAGATCTCCAGGACCCATTCATCTTACCTAGCTGAAACTATTTTATACCCTTTGACAAACATCTCCCTATTTCCTCCTCCTACCCTCACCCCTGTGCCCTTGGCAACCACCATTTTACTGTCTGCTTCTGTGAGTTTTATTTTAGATTCCACATACAGGTGAGAGCATGCAGTATTTGTCCTTCTGCATCTGGCTTATTTCGCTTAGCATAATGTTTCCCAGGTTCATTCATGTTGTTGAAAATTTCCTTCTTTTTATGGTTGAGTAATATTCCGTTATGTATGTATACACACACAATGGAATATATATATATATACACACCACATTTTAAAAGAATTCTAACTTTAAACTCTTTCTACGAATCCTTGGAGTTATAACTAGTGATAAAATCTTACACACACAAACACACACACATACACACACGTTTCTACCTTGAATTACTACCAAGTCAAATCAACCATAAAACTAACCAATGAATAGCTAATAACTAGCTGGATGATCAGCCCATATATTCTTTGGTAAATTGGATCAAACCACAGAAAAGTAGTATCAGATAAAGTGAACAATATAACATAATTTACTTTCTCATAGAGTGAGGCTCTATTTAATTTTCACACCCCTGTGTCTGGTGTCCTTTCATGAAATACAGTAGTCTGCTTCTCAAAACTTCCCTGCTGGTAAAAGACATGCCTTTTTTTAATGCTTTCTTAATTTCTGGTATATAGGAATGAACTGTGCCTCTGGGAAAGAAATGCATTGCATGGATACGCTTTGTGAAGGTAAACACACAGAGGCATTCTGCTTTCTGTTAATTAATGATAGTGACGCCAAGCTTTTACAGGAAACCAATTTTGCTTTTGAACACCAGGGAGATCTTTGAGCAAAAGAAATATTTCAATTTAGGAAAACTATAGCACAGCCAAAAGTCCAAATGTAACAGGTGAATTACAGTTGGTCTAAAAAATTAGATGCATTAGGAATTAGTCCATGAATGTTCAGTAAATACAACTAGATCTCTGAAAATATTTTCTCGAAGCTAAAGACAACTCTGAAAGTTGGGATTTGTTCCAGCATTTTCCCAGGAGTTGGAATTCAGATGCATGGGCTGGGACTGTGGGAGCTGAGATGCTAGAGTGGTGAGCAGCCTGCTGGGCAGAACCTTGCCTGGCTGGTGAGAGATTGATGTTCCGTGATTCCAAATGGAGACTGAGTCTGACATCTTTGCAGAGTAGAAGTTTGAGCTTCTCTTTTTTTGTTCATTACAAAGTCATTTATGAATGCGCACTAACTGTGACATGACCTCGTTGGTATATTTAAAGCAACCCTAGGCTGGTGGGGTCAAAAGTTTCATTGTACACACAGATGCGGTTTGTCAGAAGGAATGCAGATTTGGCAGGGTTAGAGGCAATGGATGTGAGGGCTGAGTCACCCTGCAGAGCATGCCAGATAACCCCTCCTCAACCTACACAATGGGCTCTATTCTAGTGCCATTCCTAACTCTGCAAGATCTATACTGTATCTGCCTTGGACTTGTGTGCAGTTGTCTGCATGGAGGCATAGTTGGTGATAAAAGAATGATGAAAATCAAAATGGTTACTTAAAGTGAAAACACCAAAGTCTGGGTTCTCTGAGCTCTCCTGAAGGTGTTTACTCTTTGACTTCTAGGAATCAGTTCCACACAAATACTCAAGTGTCCACAAATACACACACACAAAGAAGTTAATTACAGCATGATGTAGAAGAATGACAAATTGGCTGGGCGCAGTGGCTCACATCTGTAATCCCAGCACTTTGGGAGGCTGAGGCAGGTGGGTCAGTTGAGCCCAGTTTTAGACCAGCCTGGGCAACATGGCAAAACCCCATCTCTACAAAAAATACAGAAATTAGCCAGACATGGTGGTGCACACCTGTGGTTCCAGCTACTGGGGAGGCTGAGGTGGGAGGATCACCTGAGCCCAGGTGGTTGAGGCTGCAGTAAGCCATGATCAAGCCACTGCACTCCAGCCTGGGTGACCAAGTGAGACCCTGCCTCAAATAAATAAATAAATAAAAAGACAAATTGGAAACCAGATAAATTGGAGGGGGTCATAAATTATGACAGGGGTCCCCAACCCCCAGGCCAGTACTGGTCTGTGGCCTGTTAGGAACTGGCCATAGAGTAGGAGGTGAGCTGCCGGCAGGCCAGCATTACTGCCTGAGCACCGCCTCCTGTCAGATCAGCGGCAGACATTAGATTATCGTAGGAGCACGAACCCTATTGTGAACTGCACACGCAAGGGATCTCGGTTGCACGCTCCTTATGAGAATCTAATGATGCCTAATGATCTGTCACTGTCTCCCATCACTTCCAGATGGGACCGTCTAATTGCAGGAAAACAAGCTCAGGGCTCCCACTGATTCTACATCATGGTGAGTATGAAATCATAATAGAAATAAAGTGCACAATAAATGTAATGTGCTTGAATCATCCTGAACCCCTGCCCCCTGTCCTGTGTAAAAATTGTCTTCCATGAAACTGGTACCTAGTGCCAAAAAGGTTGGGAACTGCTGAATTATGATGCAGTTTTGCAATGGAGTATTATGTAGCTGTAAAAAACAGCTAGGCGGCTTTATACGGATAAAAGTGTCCATCATAGATTGCTAAGGGAAAGCATCAAATGGCATATATATGTTTATGTGTGCATATATACATAGGATCTCATTTCTGTGTTTTAAAACACTGTGTGTGTGAACCAGGGTTACAGTGTTACCTTTGGAAAGTGGAGTTGGACCAGGTAAAAGAAGGACAAGCACTTTGGGTTTTTTTTTTTTTTTTTGAGACAGAGTCTTGCTCTTGGCCCAGGATGGAGTGCAGTGGCATGATCTCGGCTCACTGCAATCTCTGCCTCCTGGGTTCAAGTGATTCTTATGCCTCAGCCTCCTGAGTAGCTGGAATTGCAAGCACCCGCCACCACACCTGGCTAATTTTTGTACTTTTAGTAGAGACAGGGATTCACCATGTTGGCCAGACTGGTCTCGAACTCCTGAACTCAGGTGATCTGCCCGCCTCGGCCTGCCAAAGTGCTGGGATTACAGGTGTGAGCCACGGTACCCGGCCAGGACCAGCACTTTGGCTTTCTACATTTCTGTAGTATAGAAAGTTTGCAATTAATAGATATTACTTCTGCAACTAAATATACATTTGAAAAAGGAGATTAAATAACTAAAAAGTTTCAGTCAAAATTCCCAGAGTAATCCTGGGATTACATAATAGCCAAAAAGCACAAATCCATAGCTAAAGACAGAGGTTCTATGGTAGCTCTAGGCTGTTGGATGAAACATTTCATCATGAAAGTGTAAAGTCATGTGTTGCTTAAAAACTGGGATATGTTCTGAGAAATACATTGTTAGGCGATTTCACCCTTGCACAAACATCATCGAATGTACCTGTTGAATGTAGTTGGTATAGCCTACCACACACCTAGGCTATATGCTATAGCCTATTGTCGCTAGGCTGTGAACCTGTAGACATGTTACTTTACTGAATACAGTAGCTAATTGTAACCCAGTGGTAACTATTTCAGTATCTAAACATAGAAAAGGTACAGTAAAAATATAATATTAAAGATAAAAAATGGTACCTGTATAGGGCACTTACCATGAATGGAGCTTGCAGGACTGGAAGTTGCTCTGGGTGAGTTGGTGAGGGAGTAGTGAGTGAGTGTGAAGACCTAAGATATTACTGTACACTACTGCAGACTTTATAGACTGTGCACTTAGGTGACACTCAATGTACACAAAAATTTCTTTTTTCTTTAATAATGAATTAACCTTACTGTAACTTTTTACTTTATCAACTTTTTAAAAAACGGTTTAACTTTTGTAATAACACTTAGCTTAAAACAGACGCAAAGTACTTTTGTATAGCTGTGCAAAGTACTTTCTTATATCCTTATTCAAGAAGCTTTCTTCCATAGATTTTTATTGTTTTTTTACTTGTTAAATTCTTTGTTAAAAACTAAGACACAAACACACACATTAGCCTAGCCCTACACAGGGTCAGGATCACCAATATCACTGTCTTCCACCTCCGCATCTTGTCGCCCTGGAAGGTCTTCAGGGGCAGTAACAGGCATGGAGCTGTCACCTCCTATGGTAACAATGCCTTCTTCTGGATGACTCCTGAAGGACCTGCCCGAGGCAGTTTTACAGTTAACATTTTGTTTGTTTGTTTGTTTTTTATTTCTAAGTAGAAGGAATACACTCCAAAATAAGGATAAAAAGTGTAGTAAGTACATAAACCAGTAACAGTGATTTAGTATCGAGTATTATGCGCTGTACATAATTGTATGTGCTATACTTTAATACAAGTGACGGTGCAGTCAGTTTCTTTACACCAGCATCACCACAAACACGGGAGTAATGGTTATGATGGCTACAAGCTCACTAGGTGACAGGAGTTTTCGGCTCCATTATAATCTTATGGGACCATCTATATGCAGTGAATCCTTGATCGAATGTTATGTGGTACATGACTGTATTTCTAGGATATGTGTTATATCTTCTGAGAGAAGATGAGACTATTAAGTCCAAACTGTTTATTGGGCTGGCCCTTTTCTTCTATCAGTGTAATTGAACTACCAATAATGTGCTATTATTCGTTTCCTATTTTACAGCTTACAAAGCACTTTTCACACCTTGAATAATACAACAAACCTGTAATGCGGTATCCTTATTTTCAGAAAAACTAATTGAGGTTTAGGGAAGTTGGTTTATGTGCTCTAAATGACACAAGTAGTTAGGGCAAAACTTCAGAAGGAGTCAAATAGGGATTCTATCCCCAAGCAGGCCATTAATTCTAGGTAAATCACTGTTTTCTAGGTCTCAGGTTTCTCAGCTGTAAAACAGGGTGGGGAATTGTTCTCAGTACAAAAGTATACGGTTGTTTAAATGAAACTGTGTAGCCCCTCCCTACCCACCACCCTTCAATTAACTTTGGAACAATTCCCTGGATGTGGTTGAAGATATTTATGTTGTGTAGACATGTCAGGCATCCTTCTATTAGCATATTTAGGTGTAGGGTAAAAGGCTGCCTACTGTGAATTGATTAAAAGGACAAATTCTGTTCTTGCAGACTGGTTGGAAAGAACCCAAGGGGACGTGGGCACAGCATCCTTTCCTGGGCCTCTTCCCGATGTGGCACGGGTGGGAAATCAGGAAGCTCCCAGACGTGGAGCAACTCAGGTGATCATGGCACAGAGAGGTAAGGATTTTGCTTGAATTTAGAGGGATGGTTTTGTACAGATCTGATTGGTACATAGTAACTCTAAATAAATATTTATAAAACAATCGGATTTGTCATGTGGCTGTTTGGCAATGGGTCAGAGTAAAACAAATTGACTTTTCTTATGACTGAGCTGTCACCTGAGTCGTCTTATTAATAACATTTGTCTAACAACTGAATCTTAATCTTTAATCAACAAAATTTTAATGAGCCTACACCCATAGTGCCATGCTGTTTTTTTTTTTTTTTTTTTTTTTTTTTTGAGATGGAGTCTCACCCTGTTACTCAGTGCAATTGTGTGACCTTGGCTCACTGCAACCTCTGCCTCCTGGGTTCAAGTGATTCTCCTGCCTCAGCCTCCTGAGTAGCTGGGATTACAGGCACGTGCCACCATGCCTGGGTAATTTTTTGTATCTTTAGTAGAGACTGGGTTTCACCATGTTGGCCAGGCTGGTCTCAAACTCCTGATCTCATGATCTGCCTGCCTCTGCCTCCCAAAGTGCCGGGACTACAGGCATGAGCCACCATGCTGGGCCAGGGTCATGCTTTAAGGTATGGGTGTTTTTATTATTCAGGAGATGACTGCCATTGAAAAGATGTCTTGTTACTCCTGACGAGGTGGGTCAGGAGGCAGAGGGAGCAATGGAAAACCTGGGCCAGAGCCTTTATTTGTGGTTTCCATGAAGGAATGGGTGAGGCAAGGTAAGCAGGCTAGTGTGAACACTTCTCATGGGCTCTGGGATACAGGGGCTGTCTCTATCAGATAGTCTGATACCTGGCCCTGGGTGGTTAGGGTGTAGCGGCTCCACCTGTGAGAGCCCAGTAAAGGAGGTGATTGGGGCCTGGGATCTGGATTGGTTGGTTTGCATATGAAAGACAGACATCCTTCACTGTCTCTAGGAATTGGCCCAGCCCTGGGAGGGGCAGTCTCCCCAGGGTCAGCAAGGCCCCAGCTGTCAAAGCATCAGAATAAAAAGACATGCTTAATTCAGGCTGATATAAGTTTGGTTAGTCTTAAAAGGAAGTACAGAATTGGCAAGTGGGAGTTCTAGGAAAAATCTGGAGATATAACTTATCACTCTGTATAATGACACATGTATCAACACATATTACACATCCGTTGTGGGTCATGGGTTTGGCATTAGTGAGCGGGGGAAAGGCTTTTATGTGTTTCACTAGGTTACGTTGTTATTTGAGATAGTGTATTTCTTTAGATGGTTTTCCTGCAGTTGAGCTATACAATTACCAGGTGACAGTGGGTTCATTAGCATGGTGTTTCTAGCCCCTCCTACCCTACCCCCATATGTATACACATATGTTCTTGGTTGTTTAAAGGTAGCATTTCATTACCCACCTTTTTTCAAGATACAGGGAGACAAACACAGTCCTAATATTAGTACCACGGATTTCAACAAAAATATGTCTTGAAAATATATTTATCATATTATTGCCCCTCCAACTCCCCAACACCAGCCCCTTCCCTGTTTAGAGAGAACAGTTCCTGAAAAATATATAAGTAAGCACACATATACACATATTTTATTTTTGTTCAAGAATGACATGCATAGAGACATTATCAGAATCAATAGATTGTTTTTTTTTTTTTTTCTGAGACAGAGTCTCGCTCTGTCACGCAGGCTGGAGTATAGTAGTGCAATCTCGGCTCATTGCAACCTCGGCCTCCGGGTTCAAGCAATTCTCCTGTCTCAGCCTCCAGAGTAGCTGGGACTACAGGCACATGCTACCATGCCCAGCTAAGTTTTGTATTTTCAGTAGAGATGGGGTTTCACCATACTGGTCAGGCTAGTCTCGACCACCTGACCTTAGGTGATCCACTGGCCTTAGCCACTCAAATTGCTGGGATTACAGACCTGGGCCACTGAGCCCAGCCCGAATCAATAGTTTTGTTTGCTGTAATTCATGGTACCCTTAAATGAGTCTTGAAAAATTAGCTCCCATATATGACTTAACATTGACCTTGTTCTTACAGCTGTATCATTTGTAGAATAAATGCCACGGCCTCTTCTCTTTCACACACACCCACCTGGGCAGGCACAGGGCAAGTGACAGGTGCCACCCATGCTCTGATCTCAGACCAGCTGATGTAGAGCGCGAGAGGCTTGCACTGCTTCTTTGTCCATGGGCTGAGAATTATCTTTCATGTGGGGCTGGCAAAGCAATGCTTATATATACAAACATGCTTTTTTTTTTTTTTTTTTTTTAAATACCTACACTCATTTGCCAGTTCACCCAGAGAAGCAACAGGTCTCAGGGCCAGAAGTTCTTTCTGCTGGAAGGGTCCAAATTAATCCTTTAGACATAGCTAATTCATTTCCTTCATGACCTCATTCACTGCTGCATAACCACCCTTCCTCCAAACCTCTACCCTGATCTCCTCCCCAAGTGGTGCTGAGTAGTTACATGAGAGCCCAATTTCTAATAACAAATGAAGTATTTTTTCCTTGTCATCACTTTAACGACAAGGGAAAGAAGCCCCCAAAGCCAGAGCAACAGAGACTGGATCAGGCATAATTTAGCTTCTCTTGAACCCTTTGCTCTACATACCTAACCCCCAACTGTGTTCTTAACACCTTTCACTTTTATGGCACCAAGAATAAGAATATAAATATTCTGCAGTTTCTCCTTCCTTTCTTTTTTTTTCTTTTTCTTTTTTTTTCCTTTGGCTGTTTTTCTATAAAGTCTTCATTACCAGTCCACATTCCCCTGGTTTTAATAACTGAGTCCCTTTTCTTTCTTCTAGTTAGCCTTGATGTCTTTTCTTTCTTCTGTACAATAGTTCTCCTCTGGATCAATAATGGTTACCTGCTTTATAAGTAACTCTCAAAAGACTTAGATTCTTTGTCAGAGTCCAAAGGCAACCTCTGGGGTCTTGGTAGCTTGGGTTCAGGTAATGAGAGCAATAGCAACATATGCTTTATTCTGTTAAATGCCAGGTGAAAATCCATTCTGATTGAATTTAAAGTGAAGTTGAAAGAAAAAATGTCTTCTCAGAAACAACTCATGGTTTTGCACAAACCTGAATAACTCACTAGACACATCTTTTCTGTGACTGTAACAGACAGATTAATCTGCGCTTGGGTTTCTCTGTTGCTTTCTAGAGCATCCACTATAGTAATTCTCACACCTGTCCAGTTTCTGGATGGTAGATAGAGCAGCACCTTGGCTAAGGGAGCGAGGGCTCAGGTGAAGTAAACACCCCAAGAGAAAGGCAGACAAGCTCTCAGGAGGACCAGCTCAGACCTTCAAGCTCCAGCTGTTAAGAATGTTCATTTTCATATCTTTTGTAATTCCATAGACCTTTGGAACATTCTCAAAGAGGGAGCAGGGTCAGGGAGGAGGGGAGACGGTGGTGAGAGCTTCAGGCTACCTGTCTGAACAAGGAAGTAGCTTAACCACTGTGTTAGTTTCCAATTGCTGCTATCAATTACTACCAACTTAATGATTAAAATAAAAGATCATTTATTATCTTACAGTTCTCTAGGTCAGAAGTCCAAAATTAGTCTTACTGGGCTAAAGTGTTAGCGAGGCTGTGTTCCTTCTGGAATCTCTTAGGGGAATCCATTTCCTTGCCTTTTTCATCTGCTGGAAGTTTTCATGTGCATTCCTTGATTCATGGCCCTCTTCCTCCATCTTCAAAGCCGGCAGGGCTGCACCTCTCTGACTCTTTCTCTATTGTCACATTTCTCTTTCCCAGGCTCTAGCTGAGGTTTCTCTGGTTTTAAGAACTCACGTGATTAGATTGGAGCCATGTGAATAATGCAACGGGGAAAGGATACTCTCCCCATTTCAAGATTCTCAATCACAGCTGCAAGGTCCTTTTTACCACTTCAGGTGACTTATTCATATGTAGGGGAGGGGGAAGTCAATTATTCTGTCCTACCACAACCACAAAATTGATACCCTCACTGAGATGGAAAAAGGAAGCTTCTACTTTGGACCTGATGTTGTGAGTGAGTCAGGAGGGCCACACCAGCTCAGGATGCAGAGTTTCCAGGAGGCCCTGGTCAATGGTATGGAGAATTACAGGACCATCCAGAACTGCTAGAAGAGGAAGGGCTCCCATGATGTGACCAGTGGGACCTGCAGCCTATTAGTGTCAATAGAGAGGTTGAAGCAAGAATCAAGCTTCCTGGGTCTGAGGGGCAAATAAAATAAATATTAAAAACATTTTTAAATAAAAATAAAACAAAAAATGTTAATTTTTGGAGAACTTCGGCAGTCAAAGGAGGGAGAGGAATCATTCTATGGCTGGAGAACATGGGAAGATTAAAGGTTTTTTGTTTGTTTTGTTTTGTTTTTTACTTTAAGTTCCAGGATACAAGTGCAGAATGTATAGGATTGTTACACACGTATACATGTGCCACGGGGGTTTGCTGCACCTATCAACCTGTCATCTGTGTTTTAAGTCCCACATGCATTAGCTATTTGTCCTAATGCTCTTCCTCCCCTTGTGCCCCCACCCTCTGACTGGCCCCTGTGTGTGTTGTTCCCTTCCATGTGTCCATGTGTTGTTTTCATTGTTCAACTCCCACTTATGAGTGAGAACATGTGGTGTTTGAAGTTTTTTTGAAGGTAGAGAAAACTCATGTATGTTTGAAGAAGGGACATGGAGAAGAGACTAACGTCACCCATAAAACTGAAATTAAGGTTTTAATGTGAATTTAAAAATTGTCATTATTAATATTATTATTGCTTGCCTGTACTAAAATTTCACGTGTCAGACTGATGTGTTGTCAAATAAAGTAGAAGTTAAAAAAAAAAATCCCGTTACAGCTGAGGGTCCTTCTCACTTCTCATTTGTTTCGCCATCATTGCTAGATTAATTCTTAATCACCATTCTTCCATCATGTCATTATCCTTCTCTCCATGGCCTAAGATCTTGTGTTTCTTGTGTTGTTCAAATCTTCTACAGTCTGAATCTAATCAATATTTCCAAACTTAGCCTGAACTTTTTATCACAAACCCTCCTCTCTGGCAGGACCCAGATGCTCAATGTCTTGTGTACATACCGTGTTCATTACTATCTCTGAGTTCACATGGTTTTCCATTCTCCAAATACTCTTCTTCCTCTCCACCAATTTACTCATTTAGATCTTTGAAAGCTTAAATTCCATTAATACTTTGACTATCTCCATTTATAAAAGTCCCCCTTTCTTTGAACACATTAACATTTACTAAACACATTATAGGTCAGTAGATAACTTCCATAAGGTCCAGTAATCACACCCACCCATCTTCCTGCAACGTCACTACATTCTCAGTTCTTTCCACTGTTACTGTGGATGAACTATGTGTGTGCCTACCTAAAACAACCTCTCCACTTATCTGCCAGATCCCGTCCCCTCCTGCCCACTTACAGACTTTGCTCCAGGAAGTCTCCCTCTCTTTTTTTGTATCAATTTTTCCATCTCTCAATAATCATTCTCATCTGCGTACAAAAATACTGCTTTCCCCCCATCCTCAGTAAAACAAACCCTCTCTTAATGCCACTTTCACCACTTGCTATTACTCCTTCTTTTTCCCTTTATGACAAAACTCCTTGAAAGAATTTTGCCTATACCCATTGCTATAACTTCTCTCTTTCCATTCTCTCTTGAACTAATTCCAAACATATATTCCCAATGCTCTGATTAAACTGCTCTTATTAAGGGCACTAAAAAGACCCATGTTGCTAAATCTAATGCTCAGTTACCAGTTCTCATCTTGCTTGACTAATCAGCAACTTTGAGATGCTGATGATTCTCTACTGTTTGAAATACTTTCTTCACTTGGCTCCCAGGATTCCACACTCTCTTACCTCTCTGGCCACTCCTTTTCAGTCTCTTTTGTTGGCTCCCATTGATCTCCTAGACCTCAGCACGAAGCAGTTTTCCATGTTCCTCTCCTCTATTCTATCAACACCTACCCCCTGGATGACATCATTCAGTCTTATGGTTTAGGTCCCATCTATATGTTGATTATCATGTCTCTCAAATTTACATATTTAATCTGAAACTCTCCTGTGAACTCTAGACTTGTATATCTTACTGCCCACTCAACATGTCCACTTGGATATCTAATAAGTATCTCAATATCAGGAGCTCAGTGTGCTCCAAACTGAGCTGATACTGTCCCTCCCCACCCTGTACTTTCCACAGTCTTCCGCATGTCTGTTGATGACAACTCCACCCAGTCCCTTTCTTTCTCTTTCACCACACACTACACGTCAGCTAATCCTATTGGTTCTACTTTCAATATCTATCCAGAAACCAACCACTTCTCACCACTCTACTTTTATGACCTGGTCCAAAACACTGTAATCTCCCTGCTAGGTATACAAATAACAGTTAAGAGTGCAGCCCCTGAAGTCACACCATGAAGGTTTGAATCCTGGCACTGCCACTTACTAAGAGTAGGATGTTGAGCAAGTTATTTGCCCTCTCCGAGCATCAGTTTCCTCATTCGTAAAATGGGGATAATAGTAACAACAATATTACTGCTTCCAGTGCTAATAATATTAATTGTTACAAGGATTAAATGAGAAAAATGTATAAACTGCTTAACAGTGCCTTGCAAATAGTATGTAATCCACACACATTGGCTATATACTATTATGCTATAAATCTATGAAAGCTTCATGACAATAGGTGGAAAATAGTAGGCAAGAAGATCAGAGAAATTGTGGAAATGGCCATTTTCCCAAGCATAAACAATCCAAATCTTCAAATACCCAAACTCACACTGAACCAGGTTGGAAAATTTTTGTACCAACCCACTCTGACTTGTGTCTATTGCTTGGTATGTTGCTTTCTTTGTGCGGCTTTTACCTATAGATTTATAGAATAATAATCCATGGCTAACATTTCTTTTTTTTTTTTTTTTTTTTGAGACGGAGTCTCGCTCTGCCGCCCAGGCTGGAGTGCAGTGGCCGGATCTCAGCTCACTGCAAGCTCCGCCTCCCGGGTTCACGCCATTCTCCTGCCTCAGCCTCCGGAGTAGCTGGGACTACAGGCGCCCGCCACCGCGCCCGGCTAGTTTTTTGTATTTTTTAGTAGAGACGGGGTTTCACCGTGTTAGCCAGGATGGTCTCGATCTCCTGACCTCGTGATCCGCCCGTCTCGGCCTCCCAAAGTGCTGGGATTACAGGCTTGAGCCACCGCGCCCGGCCTAACATTTCTTAATTAGGTACTATTTGCTGTCATTGCTCTTCTTTCTTTTATCTTGAGAAGAATTTCTATAGCTCCTCTTTTCCAAATTTTCATTCAGATCCTCAGACAGGCTTAGACCTGATCCTGCCTGTATGTGGGTTGGCCTCCCATTTCAGGATTTCATATCTCATTTGCTGTCACTTCTACCTATTAAAACATTCAAAAAGGGGGCTCTATAAGAACTACAAACCACTGCTCAAGAAAATAAACCTTCCACCTCATGGATGGAAAGGCTCAATATTGTGAAAATGGCCATACTGCCCAAAGTAATTTATAGATTCAATGTTATTCCCATCAAACTACCACTGACATTCTTCACAGAATTAGAAAAAAACTACTTTAAAACTATTAAAAAAAAAAACTATTTAAAATTCCTAAGGAACCGAAAGAGAGCCTGCATAGCCAAGACAATTCTAAGCAAAAAGAACAAAGCTGGAGGCATCATGCTACCTGACTTCAAACTATACTACAAGGCTACAATAACCAAAACAGCATGGTACTGGTACCAAAGCAGACATATAGACCAATGGAACAGAATAGAGACCTCAGAAATAAGACCACACATCTAAAACCATCTGATCTTTGACAAACCTGACAAAAACAAGCAGTGGGGAAAGTATTCCCTATTTAATAAATGGTGCTGGGAAAACTGGCTAGCCATATGCAGAAAACCAAAACTGGACCCTTTCCTTACAACTTACACAAAAATTAACTCAAGATGGATTCAAGGCTTAAATGTAAAACCCAAAACCATAAAACCCTAGAAGAAAACCTAGACAATACCATTCAGGACATAGGCATAGGCAAAGATTTTATGATGAAATCACCAAAAGTAATTACAATAAAAGCTAAAATTGTCAAAAGAGATCTAATTAAACTAACCAGCTTCTGGCCAGGTGCAATGGCTTACGCCTGTAATCCCAGCACTTTGGGAGGTTGAGGTGGGCGGATCATGAGGTCAGGAGATTGAGACCAGCCTGGCCTACATGGTGAAACCCCATCTCTACTAAAAATACAAAAATTAGCTGGGTATGGTGGTGCGTGCCTGTAATCCCAGCTACTTGAGAGGCTGAGGCACAAGAATCACTTGAACCCAGGAGGCGGAGGTTGCAGTGAGCTGAGATTGCGCCACTGCACTCCAGCCTGGTCACAGAGTGAGACACTGTCTAAAAAAAAAAAAAAAAAAAAAGAAGCAGCAAAACAAACAAACAAACAAAACTAACGAGCTTCTGCACAGTAAAAGAAACTATCATCAGAGCAAACAGGCAACCTACAGAATAGGAGAAAATTTTTGCAATCTACCCATCTGGCAAAGGTCTAATATCCATAATTTGTAAGTAGCTTAAATAAATTTACAAGAAAAAAAACAACCCCGTCAAAAAGTGGGCAAAGGATATGAACAGACACTTCTCAAAAGAAGACATATATGCAGCCAACAAATACATGAAAAAAAGCTCAACAGCACTCATCATTAGAGAAAAGCGAATCAAAACCACAATGAGATACCACCTCATGCCGCTCAGAATGGTGATTATTAAGAAGTCAAGAAACAACAGATGCTGGTGAGGCTGTGGAGAAACAGGAACAGTTTTGGTGGGAATGTAAATTAGTTCAGCCATTGTGGAAGACAGTGTGGCGATTCCTCAAGGATCAGGAACCAGAAATACCATTTGACCCAGCAATTCCATTACTGGGCATATAGCCAAAGGAATAGAAATCATTCTCTTATAAAGATACATGCACACATATGTTTATTGCAGCACTATGAACAATAGCAAAGACATGGAACCAACCCAAATGGCCATCAATGATAGACTGGATAAAGAAAATGTGGCACATATACACCATAGAATACTATGCAGCCATAAAATGGAATGAGATCATGTGCTTTGCAGGGACGTGAATGAAGCTGGAAGCCATCATCCCCAGCAAACTGACACAGGAACAGAAAACCAAACACCGCATGTTCTCACTCATAAGTGGGAGTTGAACAATGAGAATACATGGACACAGGGAGGGGAACAACACACATCAGGGCCTGTCAGGGGGTGGCGAGGAGTGGGAGAACATTAGGACAAATCGCTAATGCATGTGGGCCTTAAAACCTAGGTGACGGATTGATAGGTGCAGCAAACCACCATGGCACACATATACCTGCGTAACAAACCTGCATGTTCTGCACATGTATCCTGGAACTCAAAGTAAAAAATAATAATAATAAACAAAAATAAAAATAAAAAAGGGGGCCCTATAAACCCAGTTAACACTGCAATGAGAGCCATTGTAAATTCTCATTTTATTGACAAAAAGAACCTGGGTTTCTTGGCAAAAGTAGTTGATACGAAAAAAGGTAAACTGCTGAGTGAGAATGAAAAAAGCAAGTAATTAAAACTACACCCACGAACTTCAGGACCAAAACAGCCAGACATCTTTCAGAAAAGGAAGCTGATAAATTAAAGAATTTCCCTAGATACCCAGAAAATAACCTTTTATATTTGGGATTCAACTTCAGTGTTTGAAACTCCAGGATTTTCTTTTGGCTAAACACAAAGATTCTTAGGAGGGAATCCCTTGCTGTTGTTATTTGGTTTCAGCGGGGTCCAGAAGGGCACATGGTGACTTGGCTGTAAAACACTAAGAGACACCTTCCCCATTGCCATGCCCTCCCCAACTCGCCACTCATGTAATCTGAGGCTCTCGGTCACAGGCAGGTTGCAGACACCAAATAAATTAGGCAGATGGAACTCATACGTCAAAGACGCCTACTTGAATTCCTTTTTGGCCATTAGTGCATTTCCTCTCTTTCTTTTTTAATCAGCCTCATAAATCTGACCTTGACAAGGTCCTGCCTCTCTATAGCATAGTTGGAGGTGAGATGGTAATATGTCCCAGAGCTTTCATTTTCTTCTCCACTTGAGTAACCACCAATGCCATGTGGCCCCCATTCATTATGGGGCTCAGGTGCGGCTGTGAGGAGGCATGTGCCAAGTCCTGCCAAATTGGTTACTCCTTCCAAAAGAACAGGATGGTTCTCCACACACTGAATATCAGATGATTACACTTCACAGTGCCCAATGCAATCCTGGCATGCCTAGAGCTATAAGGAACACAACACATTGTTAGGTATTCTTCTGAGTATCTGGTTCATAATAGCTATTTACATACTGGCTAATGACTACCTGGATTCACATAATTTTTAAGGGGGTTTATCCAATTCAAGAATTGAAGACAAAATCAGAGTTGTCCAGAATAGTAACCTTGTTCTCTGAGGTGGGAGCAAATGCCAATGGACTTGTGTTGAATTCACCATTTTCAGGGATATCTGACTCAATGTTTGTCTCCTGGTCTTGAAAATGGAAATCTGGAATACCGACCTAGCTCATGTGGGCAAAGTATGGATTTCTCACCACTTGTAAAAAGCTGCCTTCTGGCTTCTAGCAGTTACATCTTTGCTAGTCTTGGGTCCTTTGTGAGTTTTTGCCGTTTTCTCTCTGCCCTTCTTAGAAGGAGGCCGTCTCTTTTTCTCCTTTCAACCAGAGGCTGTCCACAGCTGGCTCAATGTCCCCTTGTGCTGTCAGGTCCCCTCCCCTCCTTCTTGGTTGGGGAGGGGAAGTTTCAGGCACTCCCTTTATTCTCCAAGCATGATTTGTACCCATAAAATGTGGTAGCTATGGGCAGTCTTTTTCTATAGCGGTCTTTCTATCTAGTCCATTTTAAAGACCTTGAGAAATGGAGATACCTTATCGTACTCTGACAGCTTATTTCTGCTATTCACAAAACAGCATTAAACTCCTTTTATGGGCTCATAACAAAATAGCCTATTGAAAGAATATAATGGCCCTCGTGCTTTTGAATGCTCATCATTTCACTATTACTAAGGATGCTTTATGTTTTTAGGGGCCTGATGATAGGTCTTCACGCTTTTCATTAGGGCATAATCCTTGGGAGAGTAATGCTGTATACCACTTCCAGGACTGTGGCCTGCAAATGTGAGCAGTCACCAAATATTATTGTTGGAGCTGATAAATGAGAACAATGACAATAGCTGTCATTCATATATTGAGCTCTTTTTATAGAGCAGATTTTGCATTCTTTATGTTGATAAGTGCTTTATATCCATTATGTGTTTGGATGCTCCTAACATTCTAAAAAAAGATATTATTATTCTTATCCCCATTTCATGGATGAGGAAATTGAGGCCTGAAGAGGCTAAGTACTCCCCCATTGTGAAAATCACACTAGAATTTAAACCCAAGTCTCTCTGATGCCACATCCTAGACTCTATGTTGTACTGTTACTGTGTCATCATAGATTATTAGATTCCGCTGTCTTCGCTATGAGGACACATATTTTCTTAGTTTCCCCCCCTATTTTCCTTCTCATGCTTTCTTGTGGTACCTCCTCTTCTAATGGAAATCTAAATGCTTGTGCCTCAGAGCCTGGATCTAGACCTCTTAGTTTTTCTAGCTATACTTTCCCCTAAGCAATTTCATCAAGTCCCATGAGTTTAATTATCACTATGCATATAGCACCTATGCGCTCATATAGCCAAAATCTAAATCTCTAGTCCAGATGCTTCCCTTACTCTCAGGTTCACACATCCAATTGCCTCTCCAACTGAGACTGGCAGTACCATTCAAGCACTCACACCAGAAATGTAGCATGGCTCTTGATCGCTTCTTTCCCTCATCTGCACTCGCAGTAATTTTTTAAAGTTCATTTTTATTTTTAACTTTTATTTTAGGTTTGGGGGTACATGTGCAGGTTTGTCATATAGGTAAACTCATGTCACGGGGTTTATTGTACTGATTAGTTCATTACCCAGGTACTAAGCCTAGTACCCAATAGTTACTTTTTCTGCTCCTCTCCCTCCTTTCATCCTCCCCCATCAAGTAAACCCCAGTGTCTGTTGTTCCTTTCTTTGAGTCCATGAGTTCTCATCGTTTGGCTCCCACTTATAAGTGAGAACATGCAGTATTTGGTTTTCTGTTATTGCATTAGTTTGCTAAGGATAATGACCTCCAGCACCATCCATGTAATTCTATGATTTTGACCTTTACCCATTTCTCTCTGTTTCCACTGCTGCCTCCTTAGTCCAAGTTGCTAATATTTCTTGTCTGCATGATTGCAATAGCTTCCTGACTGGCTTCCCTGCCTTCATACTTGTTACCCCCAGCTTCAATCCATTTTTCACATAGCTGTCTGAGTGACATTGCAAAACATTATTCAATGCCTCTCCCCTGCTTAAAACTCTTCCAAGTTTTTCTTCGGACTGGAGTCCAAACTCCATAGTTTGGCCTTCAAGGCCTGCATAATCTAGCATTGACTGTTTCTGCAATTTCATCTCATACTGCCCCTTCCTCATCCACTACTCTCTAGGTCTCTTTGCAGTTCCTCAGTGACACAAAACTCTTTCCTGCCTCAGGACCCTTGCACTGGCTGTTCACTCTGCCTGGAATGCTCTTTCTCTGGCCCATGGGTGCTCAATAATGTTCATGGAATAAATAAGAATAGATTGTTTCTCTTATTTGAATACTATAAATAACTAATATGAGAAAAATAATGTGTCATTAAATTTTAGCCATTTGTATTTATAACATTTAAATTATATGGTCTTGATATGATAGACCTATGGAATTTCTGAAGCATGTTTATGTGTTTACATGGATGGAGTAGGGAGGATAAGCGAGTGAGAGGAAGGTATTTAGCATGTGGTAACCATGAATCATGTATCCTGTGAGATAGATTGTGATATCCCTATTTTTCAGAGTTCAGGTGGTTTGGGAAGTTAGGTCACTGGCTAAGGGTGAACAGGTAGAAAGAAGTGGGCCTGGAATTTACATGTGGTTTGACCCCAGGACCCATGTGCATTCCCCAGATCCTGGTGCCTTTGAGCAGACACAGCAGAGAGAGAAGTTTGAAGGTAAAAAAGAGGAAGGACACCTGGAAATACTGGCGTTTTTGTTCATCTGGGCAGTATCACAGGTGGTTGTGAATCAGAGACACTGGATATCTTAGTTATATCCAGTTCTGCCTTATTTGTCAAACATGGCCCAAAAGAGCTGAATTAGACCCCAACTTCAAAACCCAGTATCCATACACAAAGAAAAGGTGGTAAATACAGTTAGGTGTGGCAATTAATGAGCCACCATCTGCTAAAACATCACACTTTAAGTGGGACTTAACATGGTTATGGGTTTCTTTGAACTTTTTTTTTTTTTCCTTTCCCACCATATGTGCTTAAAGGCTCCAAAAAGGAAACAGCTTAATCCAGGAATGTGAAAAAGAATGGTGACATTCTGCGGTGTGTCAGTGAAATGAGAAACTTATCAGGCGCTGTCTATTTTGGGGGTTTTGTGGTATTTTATGGTTCCAGGCTTCTAGTCAGTGACAAAATGGCACTGCCAAGATGACTTACCACATGCGTGGGGTATAGCAGAGCACCATGATAGGTGCTGCTTCTAAAATTTACTTTTGGCTTTGCCCTGGACTGAGTTGACACACATACAGAAAATACTCCTTTTCCTCCAAGGCCTAACTAAGATAGCATCTTGGCTTACCCATATTCTTCCCAATGGAGAAACGAATCTCTCTGTAGTAGGTTTTCCTGTTGCATTGTTTTTGTACCTCGGTGACAGTACTAGTTTCAGGCTGTCCTCTTTGTGGCTTCATGCATTTCTATCTTCCTCTCCAACTACCCTAAAGCCCCCTGAGGGCACAGACCTTGTTTTCTTCATCTTTACAAAATCCAGTGGGACTTTGCACAATAACTTACATTGGAGGTGCTCAATAGATGCTGTTGAATTAAAATAAAAATGTTTTAGGAGAACAATTTACAGTGATGACTTTAACATAAGACACCTCAAAAATGTGCAAAATGCACATTTTGTATATATTGTATATATTTGTAGGTTAACAATATAATTGACTATGTCCTTATATTGAATGCTGAAAAAAAATCTGATATTACCAAGAGGAAACTTTCATACTCTTTATGAAACCTAGTGTGTAGTTTTGGTTAAAATGCATAGTCTAAACTGCAGAATCTAAACGTCTGAAATGAGGAAGGATGTTGCTTTTAGTCTTAGCACTGGTGCAACAGGGTGAAAATCTTTTAGAATATACATGGCTAGGATGGTTAGCTTAGCACAGGTATGTCAACAAAGCATTACCAGAGCTCTGTGTTTGAGACCTCTCTCTCTCTCTTTCTCACTCTCACTGTGTGTGTGTGTGTGTGTGTGTGTGTGTGTGTGTGTGTACAGACTTTTTTTCTTAGGAAATATTTATTTAAAGAACTTCCTGACTATAGAGGGAAATATAATGAATGCCATAGATATTATGGTAAGTGTGTTTGGAGAAGGCAAAAGTATTTTGTTTTCTAAATATTTAAACATGACCTGCACATCAGTTGTGATGTTTAAATGCCATGGGAATACCAGGAGCAACAAAGAAGGACTTTGGAATGGTAGAGTGGATAGTTCTCTATAACCCAGAAAGGAGAGGTGGAAGCCAAAAGATGACATAAAGTAACACTTGAAGAATATGCATTTAGCAACAATATGCAGGATAACTGCAGGAAGGTTGATCCTGAAGTCATGGGGGCCAAGGAGGAAGCTGTAATATAATACAGATGTGAGGGGTAGAGGCATATTAAGAGCAAGTGGTAGAAATGTAGAGGAAGGAGTGGATATAAAAGAAATTTCAAAGGAAAAATCTCTCTAACTTTGTCAATGTGATAGATAATTCTAAAATACTGTGTCTGCATGAATTGAGTGATATAACACCAGCAAAAGAGTTGAGGAGGGCAGTTGGACCACAAGGAAATATGAGACTTTAATTTTTAATATCTTGAGCCCAATAATACAGTAAAATACCCAGGTGGAAATTCTCCCGCTCTCCCTGTCATATGAGGGATACTGTTTTTCTCTGAGGGATGCACTGCGGATATTGGATCTGGAGATGGCAAAGAGAAATTTAAGACAAGTAAAGAACAAGCCAAGTTTGAAAACATCGAGGTCATAGCATAGCCGAAGCTAAGATATGCCAGGTGTTCTGGCTGGATATTTGATCTCCCATCATCTTGACTCCATACTGAGCTAAATGGCCTCCTACATTGATTATATTCAGGCATAGACTTTTCCTTCCACACATCTACAGCTGTCCAGCTCATAGTCAGTCATTAGAACATGTTAACTTTACGACTTAAAAATGTACAAAAATACTTATTTTATAGTGGCCTAAGATATTGAAGCCTCCAAATGTATGAAGTAGACACTAGGCCAAAGAGGTATTCTCTGACTGCAGTACGAATATCTCTGATATCCTCTTGGCAAAGTTTAACTCATCCTTTAAGAACTAACTCAAAAGTTACTGTCTGTATGTAGCCCGCCTGACTCCCCATGGCAGTAGGCTCTTCATTGTCCGTGTTCCCATAACACGGTGTTCTCTTTTATTTTTTTTTTTAACTACAGCATTTACCTCTCATTCTGTCTATGCATCTGTTTCTCGCCACTAGGCTGGGAGTATCTTGAAGATGGGCACCACTTGCTCATCTTCATATTTTTCACTGCCCTAACAGAGTAGGGGGCTACTGGGTGATAGTTCATTGTTGGAAGTATCCAAAAGGGGAATTTGAAAAACATAGATGGAGCAATGTGCAGGTGCTGTAGCGAAGCCTGTGTACACATCATATGCCGCATCCCTGCTGGCACCGTTAATGCTGTACCAGCAGAGGCAGTGCTCCCATTACATACTGCTGGCCCATATTTGTAATGTGTGACATTTTTTATGAAATACTGTCAAGGGCAATCCATCATATAGTAACCTTTGGATTATATGCTGAGGCTGGTCTTAAACATAGACATAAATGAACTTCAAGAATAATGCTATTTTCTAAAAAGAGTATGATCAAAGAGTGCTAGCTAGGAAAATGATACAGAACGGTAAGTCCTTTTAAATTAAACAGAAGTGCCTTAAAAAGAGGTTTTCTTCTGTCTAGCTCCAGCTGAAGATAGGGTTATTGTGTGAAGATGATTAGGCGACTCTGGAATGTGACTGAGTATTTATTTCTTGTAATACAGGAGGTGAAGACTTGAAAAGGGGATGAGGCCTTGCTAAAGGCTTGACAACCCTTGGGGCTTGCAAGGTTTTGATAACTTTATCTCAAGATGCATTTTTAAAAAATAAAAGAGCACATGATGAGTGAATTTCAGATGTCAACTGTGGACCCACAGTTAAAGGCATTCTCTCTGCCTATCCATTAAGAGCTAGGATTTTATACATATTATAGAGTATAAATTAAAGAAAGCTTCTAAATCTTATCATTTTTGTGTAAATCCAGATAAGACTCCTTTGATGAGCTTAGTGTTTCCTGTGAAGAAAAAGCTTATAGGTGAGAGGAACACTAAAATTATAATTCTTTGTCTTCCCTAATTAGACTAGAGCTCACCATAGATCTTGCTGAAACTGTGAGAAAGTCCAGGCAATAATTCACATTGTCAGGTCAGCAGAAATGGGAACCGGGGTCTGATATAACTGAAAGATTTGCTTAAGCGATCTATCTATGAACTGAACAGCTCAGAATAGGCACAGGATCTTCATTGGAAATGTACCCTCTGAAGATGCTAAACACAAACAGCAATGAAAATAAATCCCAGCAAGAGCCTTATACCACCTTTACAGATGTCATTCTAGAGGAAGGATATAAAGCATATTAATACCAATTGATGTAGGGCACTAATTAATAAGTCCCATTAAATCATGGAATAATGACATTTAGTATATAATGAATGCCTCATAATTTCTTCATCATTAATATTTCATAGCATAAGAACACAAGCATTTTCATCCCTGGGCCAATGCAGCATGGTTTTCTGTCTCCGACATGACCACAAGGGCACATTGAGTGGCACGAGTGTATTGCACCTCTGTGGTATAGACTGACTATACCGCGCAAATGATTAACTCTTAGCACCCCGGGTCCTAGCATTTCCTCATTTTAGAAAATGTGAATCTGCCTGTCATTCTTGGAAGTAACCTCTGTGACTGGAAGACGGCAGAACTGCCCCAGGCTCAGGTGTTGACTTTGGTGTGTAGCATTGCTTTGTTATTGACCCCGACCCCCCAGCCCAAGAGGGAAACCTACATAGGAGAAAATCATTACTTTGATTTATTACTGGGGACTTGCTGTATGCAAAGGCAATAATCACCTCATGGAGCAGGTGCCACTGCCAGGGTTCATTGATTCCAGGCTCCTCTAGAAATTCCAGGAGGCCAGTGAGTCTGGCGGGAGATGGAGGTAGTCAACGAAAAAAGAAGTCCATCTCATAGCAGGTTGAAATGAAGTGGGAGAAAAATCTCTGGTCATCATTCTATCGCTCCACTGACACTCGGTGTCTTTTCTTTCAGAAGAGGGGCTTGAGCAGAGAGAATGCTTAGAGGCTAAGCGATGGGCATGTGAGAGGGAAAGCAGCGACAGATAGAGCTGGCTGCCTAGGGGTCTCAGAGGCTTCATCCTGCAGGCGGCAGGACAAAGGGTCCTTCGAGCTCCAGATCAAGATTCCAAGGAGTTAAATGTTACCACGCAGCCCGACCTGGATGGGATTTGCTCCTGGGTACAAAACGGGACACTGATCAAAATCAACTTGGACAAGTGACAAGAGTGAGTCTGATGTCGGTGGATGTCTTTTAAGGTCGTTGGAGGGAAGAGGACGGGAGGGGTGTGCTGAGGGGTAGGTGGAGAGAGGCACCGAGTCCAGAGCCGGGATATAAAGGCACCAGGAGCCGGGGAGCAGAGGAGCAAATGAGTGGGGGAAAGAGCGAGAGGAAGAGTTGGAGAAAAGTCGAGGGAAAGTAGGGACAGGGTTAAGGAGAGAGAGGAGGATGAGGGCGGCGAGGAGAGATTAAAAGGGGAAGGGGGGTCGCTGGAGAGGAGGGCGGACTGTGGATCGGAGGTAGGGAGAGGGGCGAGGGGAGGGCGCGGGGTGGGGGGCGCCGGGGCGAGGAGAGGGGGCTGGGGAAGAGGAGGGGGACAAGAAAGCGAGAGCGGCGCAGGGGAGGGCTAGGAGCCCGGGGGCCGGGCCGGGGGCGGGCGGGCGGGCGGTGGGAGGCGAGATCAGGCCGGGGGAGAGGGAGCGAGCCGGGCCGGGCGCGCAGGGTGGGGAGGCCGTAGGAGGGAGGTGGGGGGCAGGTGGGGGGAAGAGGGAGGGAGCGGGCGGAGAGCCGGGGCCAAGTGCATTGTGTCTGGCGGCGGCGCGCGAGCCCACCGGCGGCTGCGGCGGGGCGGGAAGCCATGGAGCCGCGGGCTCTCGTCACGGCGCTCAGCCTCGGCCTCAGCCTGTGCTCCCTGGGGCTGCTCGTCACGGCCATCTTCACCGACCACTGGTACGAGACCGACCCCCGGCGCCACAAGGAGAGCTGCGAGCGCAGCCGCGCGGGCGCCGACCCCCCGGACCAGAAGAACCGCCTGATGCCGCTGTCGCACCTGCCGCTGCGGGACTCGCCCCCGCTGGGGCGCCGGCTGCTCCCGGGCGGCCCGGGGCGCGCCGACCCCGAGTCCTGGCGCTCGCTGCTGGGGCTCGGCGGGCTGGATGCTGAGTGCGGCCGGCCCCTCTTCGCCACCTACTCGGGCCTCTGGAGGAAGTGCTACTTCCTGGGCATCGACCGGGACATCGACACCCTCATCCTGAAAGGTGAGCGGCGGGCGCTCCCCGCGTCCCCGGCGCCCGCGCGTGGAGCGCAGCCCGCGGCTTCCCAGGGGCGCACCGGTCCCCGTGGCCCCCTCTCTGCCGCGGCCCCGCGCCCCGGCGCATTCTTGCATCCTTCCCGCCGCCTCCAGCCTTTATCTCGTCCCTTTCTTTCCCCTCTGCCTCCCCTCTTCTCGCTCTCCTTGACTCGCTTCTTTCGTCCTCACCCTGCGCGTCCTTTCAAGTCCGTGCCGCACCTCCCGCCTCTGTCTCCTTTCCTGCCTTCTCCTCCCTTTCCCCGGTTCTCTCTCTCTCCCCGTCTTCTCCGCCTTTGTACACCTGCCTGACATGTGTGTCTTTTCTTGACGCTGCTCCCCGTGAGGGGAACTAACCGTCAAAGACTCGACTTTTCTCAACCGGGCTCCTTCCTTCAAGTTGTGCTTTCCTTTTGGAAATACCGTTTGGAAGAAAAGTGGTGCCAACCTCCGAAGAGGGGGAAGGGGCTTTCCCTGTATTGTAAGGATGCTGGTGTCAGACAGAACTGATGTGGTCATCCCAGCCTGGCGGGGCTGATGGGCAGCGAAGGAGGCCCTGGAACCTTCCTCCACACCCCTGAAATGCAGGGTGTGTGTAGATTAGACTTCAGAGACCAATCGTTGGCTGGTGGAGGCTGCCCAAGGCAGATAGGACACCTGCTTTCCAACCTTCCTGAGGACCCCATGTCTCCACCCTTCTCGCTGTCCAGGCACTGAGGAGAGAAAACGCCCTCACCCTTTAAACTAGAGCTGTCCAGATCTGGGCACTCACTCTCTGCTTATCACTCTGTCTTCTGTTCGTGGTACCTTGTCAGGTTGTTTCTGTTGTTTGTTTTGTTTGGCACTGAGCTGTAGAGCATCAATTTGTTCTTCTGAAATCTGTGCAACACCTGGCTTCTGCGAATGCTATCAGATAGTTTGATTTTTTTTTTTTTTTGGTAATTCCATTCATGTAAAAATATTCAGTGTGACAATTTGTGAAGCTTCCTTTAACTTTCAGAACTTGATTCAATATATTTTTCCCCTCTGAGATGAAAAAAAAAAAATCAACATCTCTTCTCTTGGACTCATGATGTCAAAAAAGAAAAAGTCCAAAATCAGTACATTTTAATATTTAGTAGTCATTCAGGAAAACAAACGGACAAATTTGTGTTGAGTTACAGTCTGCAATGGAATGACATAGAAAAGAGGGGGTTAATAATGTGTTGGCCTTCAGAGTCTTGTTAGTTGGCGGATTCTTCATTTCTCAAACATGTCAACTTCCTCCTTCCCATGGCTAACTCAGCTGGGGACTGCCATCCAAAATCTGTCTGCGTGTGGAAGGACTCCAGCACTTTTGGGGGAATTGGATACGGTAAAATCTTCCTTTGGGAAGTGCACCATTTTCTTTTCTCTCCTAACTTGCATCCAAATCTGATTTCTCCTCATGAAGATGCTGCATAATTAATTCTGATAGTAGCATAGTACATGAACAAACTGTAAAAGCTGAATGTGGAGGCTCAGTTATGGAGTGCTCATTTAGGCAAGGCAATTTTGAAAGCTAAGCAGTGTAGTCTGTCTTTGGAAATGACAGAACTGCATTTCCTTACACTTTCTATGCTTAGAGTATTTGATTGCATGTAAATTGGATATAGAGCAATCCCTGAAACAGCAGGGCAGAGTCCAACCTACAGTAGAGGAGGGACCCCCACAGGGTATTGCACCATGCCTCTGGAAATGCCCTGGCTAGCTGAGGTGCCTGTTCCTGGGCAGTCCAGGGTCAAATAATCATAGAGGTGGAAGGACTTTAGAGGTCATTGAAGTTGAACATCTACTGGTTGTTCAAACTCCCTTCTACAGTCTTTCTGACAAATGGTTACCTAGCCCAGTACTTCCATAAGACATAACTCATATACTCGTTAAAAGAACTATATTTTCCAAGTCATGAATGCCTATTTTTAGATGAGAACAATCTCAGATTTATAATATTGATGGTGTTTAGCTTATCTTTTGTGTAGAACACTGAAGAGTTCTAGGTTGTGAGCAGAAGATATGGGCCTCATTGCTGGCTCTGTTGCTAAATTGCAGTGTGTTCTCCAAGTATCAAGGCCTTCTTCGCCTTCAGTTTCCTTGTCTGTGGTATTATTAGGAGAGATGACTATTCTTTAGAGAATTTTCTAGTTCGCATATCTGTCATTGTTATAATTAAGAACAATGTAAATTTAGCTTCTTGCAAAGTTAATGAGCTGACGCTATTAAGGAACGAGGAGTTTGGAGGAAAGAACAGGCATTGGTACATTATAGGATCATAATTTGTTGTTTGGGAGATGTCCAGAAATGCCTTGCAACATTGCTACTAACCAACCTTGGGCTAGTTACATAATTCTTCTAGATCTCAGTTTCATCATCTGTGAAATGTATGGGTGACATGAACAGCTTTAAAATTCTGAGTCTATGAATAATTTGAGAAAAGAAAATGTCACCAACATTTTCCTGTCTCAAAGATGATTTTGGCACCCATATTAGGCAAACATTGTCACCTTTGTTTTGGCATCTGACATTAGTGGCTGTGGTATGAATTTCTTAAATGAGCCATTTATAAAACTAGAAATTAACACTATGTCTAATTTTAAAATTTGAGCAACTAGAGTCCCAAGTTCTATTCTTTCTTCTATGCATTACCTTGTTTATGAGTCTTAGCATCGTTTAGAAATTTTAATTGTAGGAAATGAAGAAAAGTTTTTTCAGATTGGAGAGTGGGGAGGGGTGGAAAAAGGGCTCAAGAACTGCCTAGCATACTTAGTGAGCTTCTGAGAGGCAAAGATGTCAGGTCTAGGTCCACAGGACCTAGAGGGCAAAGCTGGGAGTTAAATGAGGAGTACAGGGAAGAAAATGTAGAGCTGATAATATGGAAAACATTCTCATAATAGGAATTATTTACATTTCCTATCACTGGAAGCAAGACAAGAGAGAGATATTTCTGAGAGATGTACAGGACATAGAAACATGCAATGTGGGCAATAAGAGATTAATTTAGAAATATGCACAGACTCTACAATATTAGTCTACTTAAGATAAATCACTGGAGCTAGAAAAGCATTTATCTCAACGGGATAAATATTTAGGAGAATCATCAAATTCTTGTTTTCACACTCTCATTATGATGCTAGTTCACTTCTATCTAGCCTAGACCCTGGAATGGTCTAGGCTTGACCTTCAGCCAGAACCTTCAGTAAGAATAGAGGTAAAGTTATTGATAAGCTCATTAAAAACCAAGACTAGAACCCTGTGCTATTCTACCAGACTGACAAATAAAACAATACAAAATATTTGCCAGCATAGTTTAAACATAGTTGTCTTTCTAGCAGCAAATTCTCTTAACAGTACTATATTGACCAATCCACATTTCACTATCTTGTTCACTGGGATAACATGAGAACTTATCAAATGCTTTAGAGATATTACATTCATACTGTATTTCCATATTTACTATCCAATTCAGTAAATGCCCATTAGAAGCCTATTATGTACAAGGTAATGCTAGAAGATTTTGGCTAAATATGTGGGGGTTCTTTTGTGTTTAAGTTGGTCAGATGATTCTCAATTAGTCTTCCATATATGCCCTTTTTGCAGCACTGGCTAACTTTTGATGCCGAGGAAGCTTTGCTGGTCCAAGTAAGGACTGACTTGGAAAAGTATGCAAATGAAATCAGCCTTCACCCAACAACTTGAGTGCTGGAATAGTTGAACAAAATGGACTTAAAGCCTAGGGCTTCAGGTACCTCTGTGGCACTGGGAATGTTGTGAGGTGTGGGGATGGGGGTTGAAAGAAGTCTTTAGGTGTAAAAATCTGTAAGGTAAGTGAGTGTGTCATGGATTACAAAAGGATGCCAAGAAATGACAAGTGACCTAAAGATAGTTCTTCATTAATTCATCCATTTATTCACTCAACAAATAGACATTGGAGGTTGGTTATTGTATCAGGTGTAGCAGATACAGGAGTGAATAAAATGGATAAAAATCCCTGCCTTCATAGAGTTTATTTCAAGGAGTGGAGTTTGTATTTCCTAGTGGGTTATATTATAACTACTCTTAGTAGGTCGTAGGACCAGGGTGGGAGAATACTTGGGGATGGCTGATAGCACTGATGGGTAAACGACAGAAAATACAAGGCAGAGTGATTGCATGCAGCATCCTTTGGGGGACTCCTAGCTGTTCTCTCCCAAGTGCAGTATGTTTGTTTCAACTACTGGATGAATAGGAAGACAGGACAGATGGAAGGAGACTCAGTTGAAAACATTATGCAATGCTTCTTTCAGTTCTTGAAAACACTGACTTTAATAAATAAACATTGATGTGACTTGCAAATACATTATGTAGATCTTTGGAGAAATCAATTTTGAATAGAAATCAGAGTCATAGAAATGACATTAGAAGTTCAACTGTTCACACTAGCCTTTAACTTTTAATGAAACATTTTCATTAAAAACAATTAACATTATTTTCTATTATATATACTTTGTGCGTGTCAATGAAATTCTAATATTACATATTATCTGCAATAAAACTGAAAATTAATGTTGTGTTTTGTTTTTATAAAATTAAAAATCATAGGATTTCAGAAATGTGAAGATTCTAAGTCTGTATGCACAATGTCGACCTGTATAAATCATCTGGGTTTGAATTCTTGAAACTTGGAACAGAACATGTTCTTGTGGTTGGAGAAGCATTTTTCCTCTAATGAGATAAACAGATATCAAAGACAGTGGGACATAAATACTTTGTGATTTTGTTCTCTGTAAGAAAAGGAAAGTGAGAGATTTGGTAGGAATTCACTGGGTCTGCTTTTCACTCTGCTCATGATTTATCTGCTTCTCCTATTGCTTATTTCCTATGAAATTAATAGTCTGTACAGGACCCACCAAGTTCTACCTGACACAGAAATAGATTGATGATTTTCTTCAGCTCGTTTGTAGACCAAAGTATAATTTGTGTTAGAATAATTATCTTCCAAGAGCAAATATATCTAGGGAAGCTGAGAAACCAGCACCGTTTCTCCTCCTTGACCCAGTGGTTCACAGATTGTTCTCAGACCTTCTCTTGGGCTAAAAGATGCTGCTGGTAAAAGGGATTCTTCAGTTTTGGGTGTTCTGGGGATACGATTAAGACTTCATTTTTCTTTCCCTCTTTACTTCTCAAGGCAAGTAGTCTCTGAAATTCTTTTGAGCATCACTCTGTGATTTATGTTTATTCATTTTTAAATTATGTGCATGGACTGTACTGACACATACATCATAAAACAGGCAAAAGCAAATTTTGAAGGGATGTGGTAATAAATAGATATAAATAGAAGTTCAACTATTTTCCTGCTACTGTCCAAAGAATTTCATGTGCACCCCTGGCATGTACACACCCCACTCTCAAGACTGCTTCTCTCACTGCTCAGAGCCAAGTCTCTCATCTGAGCAGAGGAGGAGGGATTTTTTCTATCACAGCTGAAATTCATGGCGGGTATCCCAGTGTGCTGTTATATCACACACATTTATCTTGCACAGGGGAGAGAAGAAGATGCATTTTATTTCTGTATCAATTCTGACATTAGGCACAGTATTAAATGAGCCCTTTTTGATTAAACAGCTGCTAGCTCATACTACACAACTCTTAATGACTAGATTTGTAGTTTTAGCTTGTTCCACAGTGTGCTGAGGCTGAACATACCCAAGTGTGATATTCAATGTTTCAACACATTCTATTGCTAACAATCATGAAGGTTATCTTGAATAGAAATTAAATTCTTGCCACTCTGCCATCAAAAGAAGACACTTGCTTCCATTCTTACTATCAGCACACAGGAATTGTCTTTTAAAAGTAACTTATGAACACAAAAGTGGATGGTACTTTAAGTGGTTTGTGATCAAAATTGCCAGAATCAATGACATTTTCATTCACTATGTTTCGTGGATAACATTTAGCAATGGCCTTGAGGGGAAAAAAGGAAGAGTTTGCTATGTCATAGAAAGTTCACATCCAATTATACCCGAGTTGCTGTGGTTTTTTTCCTTAGCTACTGATTTTTCTTCTTCAGATAGCAAAAAGAGCCCTCCAACCCCATCAGGCAGACTGCTCATAATTGTAATTGCAAATGTTCTTTTTTCATTTTTTTGAGACAGGGTCTTGCTCTGTCTGTTACCCAGGCTAGAGCTCTGTGGCATGATCATAGCTCACTGCAGCTTTCAACTGGGCTCAAATGATCCTTTCACCTCGGCCTCCCGAGTAGCTGGGACTACGGGTGTCTGCCAGCACACCTGGCTGATTTAAACAAACAAACAAACAAACAAACAAACAAACAAACAAAAACTTTGTAGAGATGGGGTCTTGCTATGTTTCCCAGGCTGGTCTCAAACTCCTGGCCTCAAGAGATCCTCTTGCCTTGGCCTCCCAAAGTGTTGGGATTACAGGTGTGAGTCACTGGGTTTCCCTCACCTAATAAATGTCCTTGATTGCTATAAAAGATCAGCTTTTGTTGGAGGAGCATCTGGACATTCCATTCCATTGAGAAAATGTCAATGCTAAGTGTGAAATGCTAGGGAATGGGAACATTGAAGGAATTTAGGTGGGTCACAGGGTTTCCCCAACAGTTACCAAGAATGAACTTTGCTTTCAGCTTTGTGTACATCTGTAGTGCTGTGCGTTCCAGATAATCAGATTATAATTACAGATCATATAATTGCAGATTATCATATTATAATCACAGATTATTCATGCCAAGCAAACCATGACCTCCGACTGGCCATCTCTTCATGCCCTGAGCCTTCCTTTCTTATGTTTACCTTATCATTCAGGGATATTCCACTGTCCTTTGATTCTCGATTGTGTGCACATCTGTGGTCCATTTTCTTATATTATTTCCTGGTTAAAAGAATAAAAATAAAATCAGATTTGGTCTGGTCAGCCTCTTCATTTCCCATTCCCTCCCAATAGCAATGATGGGATGGAAGAAAAAAGCTGAAACCAGTGACAGTGGAGGATTGGCAAATAATACAAATAGCAAATGTGTCTCCTTTGGAGTAAAACAGCTCAGTATTTGGGGGTAGTTCAGGTAAGATCATATCTTTAGGTTTAAACATTTTTTTTTTTTCTACAGTTACTATTTTGTTTTTAAAACCACATCATCGATATTGTCTAAAACTTTGCAAAGCTAATTGTAAAGATTTTTATCAAAATGAATTTGTAAATAGAAAGTGAAATTTATCTTCTTAAACTAGCAAAATTTATGACAGTTTATCTTTTACTCTCTCATAGTGTTTCCCTGTGGTTAAAAGTGATTGCAGTGATTAGTCTGTTTTATTGCAAGTTTTATTCATAACTAAAAGGATGCAACAGAACTTCTTGGAGCATGAGAGAGTCCGCCTCGGCCGTCGTCATGAAGCTGACAGCCTTTGTTTGCTGTAGAGTCACGGGAAACTACATGCTGCACTCCATCTTTCTTGTAACTCCGCCAGATAGCTGATTGCAGACCCAACAGTAATGTCATGGGGACACCCATCAGGGAATGCATTAGCAAGTGAACAAAGGGGGACAATATAAACCATATTTTAGTTTCTGTTATCTTTAATTACTGAGGACACAGTGAATTATTTTCTATAACTTGCTGGATGTCCTCCAGTGTTCAGACTTTTTAATATTTTGTTCATAGGTAAAAATCAATCAACTCATTTTTACCCTAAGAACCTGAAGGATGTAATATATTCCCTTTTGGTTTCACCAAGTGATTTGACATTCTATAGATAGGGAAGAGACTCCAGAAATGTAAGTAGGAAATTCTGAGTGTACAGATAATTCCAGAAGGCTTAATTGTCTCTTTACAACAGGTCACTCAAATGCAAACCCACACCATGCTTCCATCTGCCTTGCGAATAAGTACTAACTTGCATTCTTAAGGTCTGTGACAGCAGAACTAGCAGGGTAGGGGCAGTGGTGGATGGGAGGCTATATTAGGCTTGGATCTCTTTTGTCTACATTTTAAGGAATTTTTATTTGGTGTGGGGGATGTGAACACTTGCTTCACTCAACAAATGTTAAAAATGAATTTTTTTTTTTTTTTTTTTTTTTTTATAGAAGGCTGCTTAGTGAAAAACATGGGTGTTAAGTCCTCCAGGTCCTATGGGAATGTGCTTTCCCTAACTACACCCAGAGTAGTGAGGAAGGGCGTCTGAGTGAGTGGGAGCAGGCTGCTGGTTAACTTGAGTTTCAATGCCTTTTTTTAAGTTCTCACAATTTTGAAAGCTGCTTACAGTAATATTTACAATTAGAATTTTAAGTATGTGCTTCCTGTTAAATGTTATTCAATGAGCTATCCTGGAAAAACAACAACATCAATCACGTGTCTTATGATTCGAAAATTATGAAACAGATGATCACAGCCACAGTTTGACATAGCAGAAGATAAACTGTAGGGTGGGGGGAACAAAAAACTTACAATGGCCAACTGGAACAACTGAACCTATGGCAATTGGAGCTCAATATCTGTTTTATGCCACTGATACTTAAGAACCATTTATTCCAGGTGATCTAATCCTTAGCATCCAACACATTGTAGGAAAACTTCTCTTGGTGTTCAGACGATGGAAGTTTGGTTGAAGGAAGCTACAACTTACAAGTATTGGAAAAACAAAGAGATAGGCTGAATTAAAGAGTGGCGGGAAAAGCAACAGTGACTGCCAACATGAACAGTTCTTAAAAATATTGTCTTTTTCTAAGATACTTGCACATGCATATTTATGGCAGCACAATTCACAATTGCAAAATCATGGAACCAACCCAAGGGCTCATTAATCAAAGAGTGGATAAAGAAACTGTGGTATATATACATACAATATAATATTACTCAGCCATGAAAAGGAATGAATTAAGAGCATTTGCAGTGACCTGGATGAGACTGGAGACTATTATTCTAAGTGACGTAACTCAGGAATGGAAAACCAAACATCGTATGTTCTCACTGATCTGTGGGAGCTAAGCTATGAGGACATAAATGCTTAAGAATGATACAATAGACTTTGGGGACTTGGGAGGAAGAGTGGGAGAGAGGTGAGGGATAAAAGACTACAAATACGGTGCAGTGTTTACTGCTCGGGTGATGGGTACACCAAAATCTCACAAACCACCACTAAAGGACTTACTCATGTAACCACATACCAACTGTACCCCAATAACTTATGGAAAAACAAAATTAAAAAAATTAAAAAAATTTTTATTTCTCTTCGAATTTGAAACAAAAAAGACACAAAGAAACTGTTTACTATACAGCAGTAAAAGATAAAATCCAGCCAGAAGCTATCTTCTGAAGAAGCATCAAAGTCTTTGTATTCCTTTCTCTTTTTTTTTCTCGAGGGTTACCTTTTCCTTCTGAAATTCAAGTTGATAGGAGGAAAATAAGCACGTGTAGAATAAAAAATTCATAGAATTGAAAGGAATTTCAAGCAGTGATTCTTACCTGATTTTTATACTATAATGTGGGTGATAGGTGATTTGCACTTGGCCTGCAAAGTCCTGTCAATTACCCACAAAACCTGGCATACCAGCTCTAACTGCCTCCCTTTCTCTCTGAAACCATATTATCAGAATGCCTGCGAGCAAGGGGGATGTTATTATCAGCATAATCTCAAATGGGTTTTAATTTGTAAGACAGAATATATTGCTTGGAAGGAGCAGGCCCTTTGATGTTTGTTTAGAAGATGTAGGGGTAGGGGCTTCATCCAGATTGCGCATTTTGAAGTGTTGGGGGTATACGGGGAGCTGCGGGTGGGTGCTTCAGTCCCCCAAAGTCATCTCTAGGCACCACCACTGATTTGGAAAATTGGCAGCTGTATAAATAATTTGTTACCTGCTAGTCCTCTGAACAGGTCCCAACACACCTGATTTGGGAAAGTTAAAAAATAATGACAGGAGAAAGCATAAAAGGGCACAGTTTTGCATGCCATACACATGTGACAGTTAGTGAAATAAACAGGTCTGAGAGCCACTGAGAGGCGTGAGACAGAGTAGTTCCCTGTTTACTTAACCACTGATACAGATGATTCTGCAGTAATATTTTGATGATGCCATGGGGGAAAGTGAGTGCTGCTTGCTAATAGGCCCCAGATTGTAATTTTGGAAATTTGTGGCGTGGGTGTTTTTTAGAGCATGTTTTTATTTCTAAGTTATCACACAGTTCTTGTTTTCACGTTCTTCTGGCTGTATTTACAGGTTAAAATGCCAGACTACTTTTTTTTTTTCCTGGTCAGGTATTCTTCCATACATGTAGTCTTCTGGAGTTGTTATTTATTTCTTAAAAATGATTTTCTTTTTTAGAGACAAGGTTTCATTCCGCTGTCCAGACTGGAGTGCAGTGGTGCAATCATAGTTCACTGCAGCCCCAAACTCCTGGGCTCAAGTGATTGTCCCACCTCAGCTTCTGGAGTAGCTAGGATTACAGGCATGCTCTACCATGCCTAGCTAATTTTCTTTTTAAATTTTTTTTTTTTATTATACTTTAAGTTCTAGGGTACATGTGCATAACATGCAGGTTTGTTACATATATATACTTGTGCCATGTTGGTGTGCTGCACCCATCAACTCATCAGCACCCATCAACTCGTCATTTACATCAGGTATAACTCCCAATGCCATCCCTTCCCCCTCCCTCCTCCCCATGATAGGCCCCGGTGTGTGATGTTCCCCTTCCCGCGTCCAAGTGATCTCATTGTTAAATTTTTTTTGTAGAAACAGGGTCTTGCTTTGTTGACCAGGTTGGTGTCAAACTCCCGGCCTCAAGCGATCCTCCCACCTCGGCCTCCCAGTGTTGGGATTATAGTTATTTCTAAACCAGGTCAGATACAGCAGTATTTCTCATTAGATATGAAACATTATAATTTGGGTTGTGGGTGTAATTTTAAAATATGTAGTTGATAAAGTGCTTGATAAACATTTATCCACTCAGTTGGGTGGGCCTTTAAGTGCCCAGTAACAGAATACCCAAATAAAAATGACTTAGCCTACAAGGAAAATGTATTACCTGGTGTAACAGGAAGTCTGGAGAAAGCCTGCATGTGGCTAGTTAATTAAAGAGATTCAATGCTTTTGGGCTTAACAGACCCAAGGTAGGCAATTTTATCTTGAGCTGTGTCTCTCTACCTGGTCATGACAGTTCTGTGAGTTGCTAGTTGTGAATTCTGTGAGTGATCTAGGAAACAGAAGAGGCCAGGCCCCTTTTTCTGATGTCTTCTTTTACAATAAATGTAATTTCCCAGAAGTCGTCCAGCAGTCTTCCCACAGGTCTCATTGGCCAGAATTATGTCATGTGACCATTCTTAAAGCAATCCCTGGCAAGTGGAACGGACCATGATTTTCTTAGACCAATCAAGCTGCAGTGCTGGGGCTGGAGAAGGGCCCAGTCTCCCCAGGAAGCACTTGGCTGGTTGACAGCTGAACAAAATCTGGCTTTGGTTAGCCAAGGAAGAGGGGCTCCAGCGAGGCACACAAGATAGAGCCTGAAGCAGCAGGGGTCTTCAGGTGGCAGCGCCATCCTGCCTATGGTCATTCCATAGTAGGAGAAGACTGAGAGGAGAACTCAGATTTCCTCCCAGCTTTTCCAGATCTACTGCTTTCTCCACATACTACCCTAATAGACACATGGAAGTGCCCTGAAAGCCCTGTGTTTTTCTTTTTGAAGAGCTGTTTGAGTCTCTTTAATCTCTAGAGACTCAGAAATTGCATGATTAGTTCTAAGGAGGCTTATTTATAATTGCACTATTAAAATGGAAGGTAAAATGTTCAAAATTGTGCATTTTAGGGAATATTAATGTACTCTAAGATCAGAAGGTGCAGTTGCTATGAATTTAATACACATTGGATTGGTGAGCTTGGTGCTTCAGTGCTTTCTAGATGCACAGCCTTTGTCCTCACTCTCCTCCCCATCCCCCCACCCCTGGATGATCAGTGCCTCCCAAGAAGAGCTTCATGGAGAGCATTTTTCTGAGCATCTCCCTTCACCCCCACTCCTCAAGCCAGGTTCATTTATAGAATCTGTTCAAGCCAGGCTATGACTTGTTTTAACTTCTTGATTTCTTGGAGGAAAACAACAACAACATATTTCATTTCTATCCTTTGACTGGCAACTGAGTGACCATCATCATTACAACTTCCCAGTGCATCTATAAATATAACAACTTTGAACAAGAAAATTAGCAAATCACTCCTTGCTATTGCCAGTGTCCTGGTGTGTTGATAGTGGCACGTGTTCAAAATTAGAAAGTAATCAATTCTAATTTGAAGAAAAGCCACTTAACTCATGTCTGTATTGCGCTTTCATTATCTTTGAAATTTCTGTGAAGAATCATCTGCTTTTGAAATGATAAGCTGGAAGACCTGGGGAGGAAGCAGTTGTTTAGCAGTGTATGTTTCTGTGTTTGGAGGAGTGGGATGGAGGGAGAGTATAGGAAGATAGACCCTGGTCATCTCAGCAGGAATGTTCAAATCAAAACCCTTCCAGCAAACCTCAGGTTTCCTGTGCCAGGCTCCTCTTGGACCTCTCATTCAACACCAAGAGACCTATTTATTACAGCTTGATGCTTCCTCAGAGCAGGAATTATGAAGCAAGAAAACAATCTGAACTATTACAGATGGGCTGAGCTAGCAGGATTTTAGCACAGAAGCCTCAGAAGATGGTGTAAAGCCACAAGGTATGTGGGTGGGCATATATTTGGACCACCATATTGCATGCCAACTTGTAGGTTCGACAAGAAAAAAGAAGCAAGCAAGCAAGCAGGCAGGAGAGAAAGGAAAGGAGATAGGAAGCCCAAGAAGGAAGGCAGGAAGGAACAGATGAGCAACTATTTGGTGGATCTTCGGGGAACCGTCTCTATAGATCTTGTTTCCTTAAATATCCATTAGGTACATTTAGCTTTCTAAAATACAATGTTTTGTCTTTCCTTTAACTAAACATATCTGATGGGTTCCTCAATAAGTTAAACATAGAAGAACCAAATAATCCAGCAATTCCACTAGTAGGTATATATCCCCAAAAGGTGAAAACAGATACTCAAGACAAAAACACTGCACATAAATGTTCACAACAGCACTATTTGCAATAGCCAAAATATGGAAACAATCTAAATGTCCATCAACTGATGAATAGATAAGAAAATGTGGTATGTCCATACAATGGAACATTATTCAGTCATAAAAAGGAATGAAATATTGACACATGCTACAACGCTGATGGACCTTAAAAACACTATGCTCAGGGAAAGAAGCCAGACACCAAAGGCCATAAGTTGTATGATTTTATTTATGAAATATCCAGACTAGGCAAACCCACAGAGACAGAAAACAGGGAGGGGGATAACAGGAAGTGACTGCTTAATGGGTAAGTGATTTTCTTTTAGGTTTGTGAAAATGTTCTGGAAATAGATATTGGGAGTGATTGCACAATGTACTAAATGTCACTAAATCGTACACTTTAGCTAAGATGTAAACAAAAAAACCCCAAATCTCTGATCATTTCCCACTGCCTACAGCTACAAGTCTGAATTTAGCAGGTCATAAAAAAGCTTTTACCATGTGGTTCCGGCTACCTTTCTGGTTATATACCCAGCTACTTCTGCATGAAATCGAGGATCAAGTCACGTAAGACCATTTTCTAGTCCTTCAACACACCTGCACTTTCGTATCTCTGTGTCATTGTGAATATTCCTTCCTCTGCCTGAATACTATCCTCTCTTGTACATCTGGACAGTGTCTACTCTTCCTTGAAAGCTTAGTGTTATTCTTATTTCCTCTCTGGCTTTCCTTGCCTCTGTCCTCAGCCCCTCTCTCATTCCCTGCAGAATTCATTGCTATATTAACTGGGATGCCACTGTGCTTTATGAATACTTTTATGATAGCTTTTGACATTGTAATGTATGGTTTCCTTGTTAATTTTACATCCTACCTTAAGGCCAGGGATGGATACCATCCAGGTTAGTATTGGGCACATGGCGATCTGCCATAGAATGGTGGTTGAAATTTGCCTTAGATTGATTCAAATCACGGTCATATCTGACCTACTCTCTTCTCACCCACTTCAGTGTTTTTGCTGTTGTTGTTCAATTCAAGGACAGGAGAAGTGAGAATTATTCTCTGTTTTCAAAGACTAAGACACTAATTATTAATCCAAAGAAGATAAGGTACTTGATGTTAAAAAAAATAGTAATAGTAGTAGATGGGTAAAATGCCAACATTTATTATATGCTTTTATTTTTGAAGTATTCAAAAAAAATCAGTGTATAACTAGCAAAGAGTGCATCTTTCTGGAGATTTTCCTCATAAAATGTTCTTAATCCTTAATAGAAGGATTACGTCATTATGTAGGTGTTCTTGTCTCTCTGCTTATCTCCATAGGAAGTCACTGCCTTCAAGAAACTCTTCCTTTGTCTCTGTTCTTTCATAGGACCTAGCAGGGCAGTTTTCAGAAGACAGGAACTCAATATATTGGTCATGCTTTGCCAGATTCATTCTATGTATGTCCTTTTTCTGTTTTGGTTCATTAAATGTTCTTTTTCCAGTAAAACGGTTGCAACTCCAGTTACATACTTTCCTTGATCAGAAAGTAGAATAGCCGGAATGAGTTGCTGCAAGAAAGACTCTTGGTTGCTGTCCTTCATCAGGCTCTTCACTGAACCATTCTGCTGCTGTGTCAGACTTGCTACTAGGGGGGTTCCCGTATGCTGAAAAAAGCCTGGAGAATCATGTGGGGTGCGAGGGTGCTCTTCAGGCTCCTCAAGCAGAGGTGGCTCTCCAAGAGACCGGTGGTTTTCCTGGCATTCTGAAGCGATCTTCCTCCTAACAAGTTTATTTTGCAGTTTACTGAGGTGACAGGAGACTGGAGATTCGGGGCGTGTTCTTCACTCTGCTCTTAACTAGCTATGTGACCTTGGGCAAGTGACCTTACCTCTTCAGATCTTGATTTTCTCATATGTAAATATGGAGGTTGGATGAGTGTAATCTGTGTGGTCTCTTGTAGCTTTAACCAGCTGTAATTATAAGATGCCTGGAAAACAGCAGCTTAATTAACTCAGCAAAGTGTCAGGATGGGAAAAGGTCAGTTCTCTCTAGAAGTGGGTAAGCATTAGGACAGCCCAAGTTTAAGGGCCTTTTTCTGTTTTCAAATTGTTCACTCACAGAGCTTTTCTTTGCTCTTTTGAATGTGACATGCTTTCTTAATGCTAGTTTTCTTTTTCATTTCCTGAGGGATTCAAAGGAGAAACTGGAACTTTTCTTTCGCTCCAGGAATTCTGTTCTGTTGGAGCAACATTTACCGTTTGGTTAGAAGGACTCAACTGTGTAATTTATAATTTTTTTCTTAGATGATTTCATAGGGAATTGATAAGTTATACCTGGTGTCAGAAACTGGAATTAGAGTTCATAGTAGAAAATGCAAAAGGTGCATACCCTTTAGAAAATTGCTTAGTATAATTTAAATTTTGCCTTAATTGCTCATTTTAAATTTCTTCGAAGAAGTTTTGAAAAGATTTTGATGAAAGAAAAAAAAAAACATGTTTTTGTTGTTGTTGCAATAGGAAAAACATTCTAGGTTTATTCCTTCTTTGCTTCATGAGAGTATTTAATACTCATAATTCATGTGAAGGCAAAGAGAAGTCTATAATTGTGCTTCATTTTATTCAAAAGTTTTAGGTAGTGCTTTTTGAATTTAATAATTCTGTGTTAAATACCTGGAAGTTGTATTTAATTGCTTTAATTTAATTTATATTATGAATCTTGATTATTCATTTCAATTTCTTCCTTTTTTTCCTTGAATGTTATTTCTAGGTAGCTTGCCACATATTGCAATTGGGATAATAGTTAATTTTATCCAAAGCCCTATTCAAGAAATTTGAACACGACATGACTTTCTGTGACCCCCAGTTTCCTCCTTTATACTGAGGAAAGGACATATCTAGGTAAACCTCTGCAGTGATACATGGCAATGATTATAATGGTAGACCTGCTACTCAACCTCTGATGCTTAATAGGACCTGTTTTTGCTTAAATCCTTCCACACAAAGCAGACACTGGGTAGACACGCCAAGAGATCTGTGGCATCTCCATCGGGGTCATGCTGGTCCTTATTGAGAGAGCCACAGTGTGAATTCCAGAAGACAGAATGTATATGATCTAAGGTATTGAGCATACTGCCCCATGTCTGCCCTGTCATAAGCATTCTGGTCATTTGGAAGACTTAAAAGATTAAGAGGAGAAAGATGAAAATGTGTGATATAGCTTTATAGAACTGTACTGGACAGTGATGGGAAAGAGGGGGAGAGAGACACCTCCATGAACGAGGGCCATTACATATTGGTCTTCGATTTGGTGTCTGATTTGAAAATATATTTCTTAGAATTGTTTTTTATTCTGTTGGGATTTTTGCTTGTTTGTTTCATTCTACTAACAGTCACACTAGGGAAGAGTGTTACAAAATCCCTGGGAGATTATGAACTAGAAAACTGAAATTACTCTGTAGCAGCCATATGATGAGTGCATTAGTCAAGGAATGAAAGAAAAAGCACCTTAAATTTACATAGCAACTTTCTCTCACCTAACTCAGAGCAGTTTTTACAAAGAGAGAAAGGAGCTATGTTTCCTAACTAAGCGTATATGATAGGGAGCATAACATTGGAACTGCTGGTAGTTATCACTTGTCTGCAGTGGAGATGGTGTTCCTGTGCTCCAGTGGGGGAGGATTAGGAACCCTGAGAACCAGGAGCTGTAGGCCTGGCCTTGGCTCTTCCTGCTCCCTGTGGGATGTGGGCAAGTCATTTCAACTTCTGTGGACCTCAGTTTCTCATTTTAAAAGCAAAGGGTCAGACTTCGTGCTTTCTAACAGTTTACCTTATTATTACATTTTATGACTTATTTGGAGCATCAGGATGTACAGAATGAGCTTTCCAAATAGCTAAAACCTACCTCTCTGTGCATCAAAACTTGTGTTTATCTAGCTGGATAAATATATTCATTCAGTGCATTATACACGTCTGCCTTCTAAAATGGAAAGTGCTAATTTTAACTTTTGCTTAATGACTCAAGGTTATCAGTGTGAACTATGATGTAATGCTTAGGTTCCCTTAGGGAATGCAGAGGTTTGTAGAACTATTTACCTTAAAACTAAAAGATGCAGTTTACTACTTTTTTTTTTTTTTTTTTTTTTTAAAGATTGTGGTTGTTTTGATTTTTTAAAATGCTGATTGTCTTGCTAAATATCATATCCTTCTGCTTCTGTTGTCTGCCTCTGGCTGTCCCTTTGAATATTCCACTTTGCTGCTTCTGCTGGGCCAGGAACAGGGGGCCATAGATGAAGTAAGTAGATATTAGGTCTGAAATTAGGGCAAATATTTCCCAGGTGAGGTTTCAGGAGGTACTCCTGCTGGTGAAGACTTGGGACTTTATTGCCACTGCCTGGGGCCTTTGAGGTATTTTTCTGTGTTCTAATCAGTGACTCTTAGTAAGTAGAGTATCAAGGTATATGGCATTTCCTATTTAGAGAATGATGTAAATTTTGTGACTCTCCTTCCTAGAGGAGAAAATGAGGATGAAAGCAGGGCAAGAATTACATAGCCAAGGGATCTCAAGAGGGCTCAGAAATATAAAGGGGTCACAGGGTCTGTGAAAGTGTCCAGATGACTGACAGGTGTGAGCAGATCTCATCTGTGGGGCATCCCACACAATTCTGTTCACAGCCTGGGTTTGCCAGCCAGTCTCTAACATGACAGCCCGTTACCACCTCCTCAACATAAAGCAGATACAGGGGGGATGGTAGTGGCAAAGGCTGAATTAGGACCCATGGATGCAGAACTTCTAGTTAATTGTTATTCTATTGATCTTCAGGACTACTTGCAGTAGATTAAGAAAATTTAAATTGGTTATTCATTTTCTCTGTATTTACAGGCAAATGCCGCTTTATTAGCTTGCAAAATACGGTCTCGTCCATTTCAGCATAAATCTGGACACTGACTAATTTGCACTTGTTTAATCTGCAAGGCTGGCAATTTTGGGAAGCCTCCTACCTCCTCCATCGCCCCTCCCCATAGTCTCACCTCACCCATCCAGCAAAGCTAAGAATGTTATTTTAGGCTATGGAAGCCATGTTAAAAATACCACTGGGTTTCTCTAAGCTTCTCTGAAGTTTTAAAAGAAATAAATAAAAATAAGGCCAGTCTCACATGGGGCTCTCCTTCGCTGCATTTTCTGGGCACCCACGGAAGAGAAGTAACATGCCCTGCCATCGGATCTGGTGCTGTTTCGGGACACAGCTTCCCTGTCCAGGATGTGGACAGGAGCTTATCCCAGGCAGGATGGAGCCTGGAGAGTCTAATATATGCAGCTGTAATTTCACCTAAGATTGGGTTTTTGTAGTTCCTAAAAGTGAAAGGGAAGTGTGGGAAAAGCCATGAGGTGATCAGCAATTAGGGAAATAGGGCTGTATGCCACCTATTTTGGCACGGGAGTTAAGTATGCCACAATCGTGTACCACATGCATTAGCTTTTCCCTTCCTTTTAACACAATCAGTATGGATGAGGATAAGCACAGTGTGGAAGTGACTTCTGCTTTCGTCCCTTCTAATACCAGCCCCCTCCTGACTTCTAGAAAAATACTGACGTACTTGAGATCAGGCTTCTGGAATTACAGTTCCGGTAGCAGTGGATGCTGCCTTATTTATTGAAGGCTTTGGATTGTCTTCTTTATTGATTTGGGCTGATAATCATGCAGTCTGTTGGGCTGTTCCTAATTATTTTGGTTATCTTAATTATTGAATTGTGTATGATCTGTTCTGTTCAAGTAACTTTTCAGCAAAAATAATTGAACCAGCTGAAGAGTGCATGCATCTACCTAGTTCTGATCTGCTTCTGCCTCTAGCCCTTTGTGTCACGTTAAATGAATCATTTTGCTTCCATGTTTTTTATTTCCCCCTCTGTGAACATAGAATGATATTTATCTTGTGGTTTAAGATTTAGGGTCGCTAAATATCAGGTGCTATCAAAGTGTAAATTATTGCTGACTTCATGTAGTTTAAATCTTTTTTTCTGATTATGAACTTTTATATATACATGCTTATTGTGGTAAATGCAGAAAACTGTAAAGAAGGAAAAAAATCATCTGTTATCCTGCCAGTTAGTTATATAAACCTGTTAAAAAATTTGTTTTCATTCAGTCTTTATGCTAATGTATATACAAACGTATTATTTGAGATATTGTGAGATATACTGCCTTGTATCCAGCATTAAGCCAGATAATTTTCCAGTTTTGATCATTTTTAATATCTGCATAGTAGTTTAATGTGTGGATGCATAGCCACCTATTCCCATATCTCCTCATATCCCTTTTTTACCCAACTGACAGAACCATCTATCTAAAATAAACTCGATCATATCACCTGCTTGCTTAAATCCTTCTGCAGCTCCCGATAACTTACTGGATGGAGCCTTGTCGCGTGGGGGAGGGAGCTCTTCCCGCCTGGTCCCTGCCGACCTTTCCTCTTAGCTCTTCATTTCTCATCACTCTCCCTCTCATGCTTTTTGCTCCAGCAATACTGAACCTTCTGTCGGTTCCTATGAACAATCCTGTCCCCTACACCTTCGCTTTTGCTGTTCCTCTGTCTAGAACAGTGCCACCCACACATGCCCCTGGACCCGGCTGACTCTGACACAGGAAGGATTCTCCAACCTCCTCTCACTGGAGCCTTTTTCTCTTGGCAGTTTTGTACTGTTCTGTTTATATTTCCATCCCTTATATTACTACCAGACCCTCTAATCTGTTCTTCATGCAGGGGCCAGAGTAAAATGCTTTTTGCTTGTTTAAAAAAATCAATTCTGATCATGCCTTTTCCTAGTTTATAATCTCTTGTGACTTCCATTGGGGTTGCCAATAGAGAGCAAGTCTCGGCCCAGCCTTCATTCTCTCCATGGTCTAGCCGCCTCCTTCCTTTCTAGCAACTTCTTCCATGATGCCCCCTTACTCTCCGCAGCCCAGGCCTGCAGGTCTTCCTGTTCAGGAGTGAGCTGCTCTCTCACCACAAAGCCCTGTGCATGCTCTTCCTTCTGCCCTAAAGGAACATCTTGCTTATCCTGGGGATGTCAACCCTCTTCCTATTACAGCTCAGGCACCCTGTTCTATGATTTCGGAACACTCAGTACGTCTCCTTTATGTCGCAGTTGTCATTTGACATCTCTTTGTGCTAGTCTTTCAATACTGCCCCTGTCCTTCTCTCGACTCTAAGCTCTGCGAGGGTAGGGCTTTTGTTTGTTTTCATTCATTTCATAGATAGGATTGAACTGAGGGAAAATTATAGGGTCTAATAGGTGAGGCTCTTCAGTAAATTGGGCTAGATAAGACTAATTAAGTTAGATGTGACCAAGTAAGGTAAAGGCAGGACGCATAGATTAAAGGTGATCACGCATAAGAAGTGCCTGGCCTCTTGTACTACTTGGAATTCCGATGAGATAAATATTATCAGCCCCATATTACACATTAAGACTCAGAGACTTACTCTGCTGCAGGTAGAAAGCTAGCTAATGGGTAGTAGGACCATGATTATTAAGCCAAACTCCAGGATGGGGAGGCTGTGCAGACTGAAGAACATGCCAGGCCATGTGTGAGGAAGTGACAGCCTCCTGGTCTACAGTCTGAAGAGCTTGTTTGTTTGTGTGTCTCAGGAAATGGTTGGCTCACTGTCGGTCTGAAACCAGTCAGGCTGTGAAGTGGGGCATCCAGAAGCAGGGAGAGCTGAAGCTGATTTCACCCCTGCACATTCGTGCCTTGGTGATTAGTGGTCTTCTCTGAGACCTTTTGCAATGCCCTACACACGTGGGGGCAGCTACTAGCCAGGGTGCCAGTCCTCAGAGAGCACTCTACTGAGCCCAGAGCAGGAAGTCACCAGGTGCTCAGACTTTGGAAAATTCATGTACTTCTGAGCCCTGCAGGGAAACAGAGGTGGGCTTGCTACTCCTAGCCCAGGGCTCTGTAGTTACCCCTGAGGAGTGGGGAGGACGTGGGGATGCCCTAGAATAGTGGCTTTCCAGCCCCAGGCTTGGAATATCAAACAAAGGCACAACAGAAGTGTTCTGGTAAAAGGGAATAATCCATAAAGGATGTTGCTAGACAGTTTTTAAAAATGTCTTCAGAATTCTCTTAAATTAGGTTTTTCTTTTAATTACCTACTTATCCTTCAGAAACTTGGAACAGTCCCATTTCTTATCAACATATTCCTTGTCAATTATGCACAGGCACCGGCTTATGGTGCCGAGGGTGATGCTTAAGTACAAGGCAGCTGGAATGTTTTCCCCTTGGGTTGAGGGGAGTGATAGGAATGCTGATGTGCTGCAGCTCTGGGCTGCGGATGGTGGCTGGTGGCAGAGGGGAGAGTCTGAGTGCGGTAGGCAGTAACGCCTGGGGGCAGGATGGGGAGCAGGTGAGCGGGCAGAGCTGTGAATGACAGAGTGAGTGGGGGCTGGGTGCTAACCTCTGATTTTTGTGTTCCTCTAAACTCCTCCTATCCACTGGTTCTTGGCAGTGAATTCCCAAATAGCTGATTGAAGGGATGCTTAGCAAAACTGCCTAATGGCACTTTTTCTCCTCCTGCCTGGTTGGCTATGTCATCATGCTGCTTGACATAAAATTAAGGCTGGAAACGTTTTGGGGGCCTGAGATGTAAGCCTAAAATATGGCAGAGTATATTTGCACGCATGCGTGTGTGTGTGTGGGTATGTGTGTGTTTGTATTATGAGATGCAGTGAGAAGGGTAGTAAGGTACAGGTCTGGACTGTTTGCAAGTTATCTCACCCTCTCCTTGTCCTGCAGCCAGGAAGTCTGTGTGTCCTTGTCGGGGTTAGATGTGATAAGGATGGGTGGTAAACAGAAAGAGGATCATACCTCCCCTTCATGCTGTCATCGGAACTGGACCAGATGTCTATTTGTATTTTAGGGTCAAGCACCTGATAGTTATTCGGAGTGTTTGAACTATGTGGGGTGGGTGGGTACATTCAGGTAGGAGGAAGTATAAAGAATTCAGTTTAGAAGGCACAACTGTGGGGATGGGCCCCCTTTCCCCACTCAGAGAGAGATTTCTGTCTGGAGATGTCAGTTCCACTTGGTCAAGAGGAGGTTTTCCCTTCCCATCCTCATCAGGTATTGAACCCCTAACTCCCATCCCTGATCTGGGGCTCATGCATGTCTAGGGTTCTGAGGTTACAGAGAGCTGGAGTCCCTTCCCGTCATGCCCCCACTTTCCTGCACCTTTTTCTTGCTTCCTGGTCACTCCTGTGCCCCTTTTTGGGGTTTTCCTCAGCTCCAGTCAGGTGTTCAGGCACCTGAAAACCAAGCAGGGAAAGGAGCTTTTCTATGCAGAGCTTGATACAGGAGTTTCCTTGAGTCTGTTTCTGCTTCAGTGTGGGTAGAAGGCAGCCTCAAGGTATCAGTGTGAAAACAAAGGGGATGGAAATGCACAGATTGATATGAGAAAGCAATGCCATGTGTCAACACAGGCCTGCCTGCTCTATCCCTGTTCACTTGAAAGGGTTAACTGGGCATGATCAGATGTAGTCATAGTGATTCTTATCTGACAAAGTCTGTTTAGATATCTAAGAACTGATTTTGGAGGCAGGTGCAAATTCAATCCCATCTATGTCACTTGTTAGCTGTGGGACTGTAGGCAGATTATTTAACTTCTCTCAGCCTCGATTTCCTCTGTAAAACAGAGGTAACAATAGAACCTATTAGATGAGGGAAATGTGAGTAAGGCTCTCAGCACAGAACCTGACATATAGTACAGTTTTAGTAAGTTAGGATCAGTCCTGTTTAATTATGTGGCCTTTGGCAGGCCGTTTAAGCGCTCTATGCCTTGTTTTCCTTATTTGTAAAAGAGAAGAATGTCTGCCTTAGGTAACTAACAAGGATGTATGAGAATGCACTTTGAACAAAGCATAACACGCTATATAATCAATAAAAGCAAGATTATCATTTTCCTAGAACTACACTAAAGCAATTCTGGTGGTCTCCAAAGTGTGCTTATCTGGCTACAGACTTAGGTCGTGATTTAGAGATGCCTGTGGAGCTGTTGGAGGAACCAGACACATGGGAAATAGTGATAAAAGCTGCTAAAGACAGAGGGTCCTGCCCTGGCTGTCACTTCCTGCTGCTGCCACTAATGGCTTTGGGATTTGGCTTCTTCCTATCATGAGGTTCTTGCCACTGGAAGGTGGTGAGTGCCATCCTCAGCTCTTGTTGGAGCATCTAATTGAAAACACATCTAATTTGTACACTTTATTGCCCCTTTCATTCTTTAACTCTGGTACTTACCATGCTATCTAACTGTAAGAGGGTGTGCTGAAAAAGTAAAAGGAAATGCAATTCAGACTTTTCAGTTTTGCTTTATCATTGTTTAACCTTGATTATTGCTTAGACAAAGCTGAAAATATTGTTCATAATCAGTTCAGTATTTTTTTGAAATTGATTTCAATAATCTATAAAAATTCAGAAATACAACTTTATCAATTAACAAGCCAGCTATAGAACAGATTCTCTCTGCAGATCCTGAAGTCCAGCTTGAAAGGGGCTCCTAGTTTCTATTTATCTTGATTTGTATCTATAACATATCCCATCATAAATCCAGCAGCCCATCTGGTGAAGGGGACATGAGAACATTCTTCATGGTAGCAAATATGTTTAATTTTTTTCACACTCTGAGCAGAGCTATTGCCCGTGTCTATATTTTTATAAATTAGCTGTACCAAATGCCACTTTCCTATTCACCGTATACAGTAGTGATTAGTCAATTCAGCTTGATCCAGAGTTCATTTTCATAAAGGAAACAAACTTTTGAAAGCGTAGCTCAATATGAAGGATTCTATCAAGACACCTGGAAGGGACCAACAGTGTATTGTTTTTAAGGATAATTTGCTCTGGAACACTGCCAACACATGCTAAAATGTGCAGCCTTTCTCCAGTAAGTTGCTCTTTTCTGAGTATTTGGGAAATGGCTAAAGCCGTTAATGTTTATGGATCATCATGTGGCAAGTAGGAGATTTCTTCCTCCCTTTCTCCCTCCCCATTTCAGAGTTCTAGTTTAGTTTCATTTTGTTAGGTTTTAGTTTTTATGGCACCATACTCTAGACTCAGAAAGTATATCTTCTGTCTAAAAGGCATGGGCTAAATAAATGTTTTTTGAATGAATGAGTGAAAGAAAGAGTAAATAAAAGGATTGACTTTTGAATGCAAAAGGTAATGATTGACATGGAAACAGAATGGTGGTTGCTAGGAGCTGGAGAGGAGCCAATAAGGAGTTTTTGTTTAATGGGTACAGAGTTTTTGTTTTCAAGATGAAAAGAGCTCTGGAGCTGGATGGTGGTGATGGGTGCACCACAATATGAATGTATTTAATCCACAGAACTGTACACTTAAAATTGGTTAAGAAACAGTGATGTCAGCAAATGAAAGTATAGGAGGTTCCAACCCTCAAAGTCACACAAAAACATTGATTTTGACAATTATCCATGGTAAGAATACCCCTGTGGTAACTCAGGAGTCCAATGGAGAGATTCTAGAACCCCATTTGAGACAAAAAAATCTGAGAATAGAAGCCTTGAAGAGGATAATAAGAACAGTCTCACTTTACCTATGTCACGCCTTTCTCAAGGTGGCACAGCTCAATGCCAAGAGAGTCCACCTTGTTCTATGATTTATCCAGTGGGGTAAAGAGGGAGTGTAGTGACTATCTGATTTCCACAGCCTCACAGGACGTTGTCCAAGATGCTCATTTCTGCCTTGCCCCACTCCTAGATCACTAGGGGGATTGGCATGTTTGAATAGTCTAGGGGAAGCTAGGAGCAGGGAAAAGAGGCAGGAGCTCACAAAAACCATTGCATAGATCTCAACATATGGCCATAGAGCCTATTAACTGCCTGTGAACTCCACCAAGGGGCCCACCCATGAACCCCATGGGATGCCTCACCTGCAGTCATGTGCCCCCACAACTGGCTTCATGTGCCCCCGCAAAAGATGGTGTACACAAGCTTCTGAGATGGTGTGTACATGCTGTTTCAGACAGCACGTGAATATCAGCACCTAGCTCAACTCTGGGATGCAGAGAAGGTGTACAAATGTGAACACTACAGGACACTGCCCTGGGGAAAATAAAGGGCAGTGCCCTGAAGTGTTGATTAAGCAAAGGCCAGTGCCCTAAAGTGGAATTGAGAGAAGGCCAACAATACTAAGATGCCCCTCACTGCCTGCAAGAGGGGACGAAAGAAGTGGGGCAGGTGTGTCCATAGATATGAACATCATTCTCTCCCTATACCAGTCAGTAAAGACAGGAGGAGGAGACTGCTTCTTCAAATGTGAAAATAGCAACACAAGCCTTCAAGGAAAATGAAGCATCAAGGAAACTTAACACTAATAAAGGAAAAAAATAAAGTCCCAGTAGTTGGCCCCAAAGAGGTGAATATCTATGAATTGCCTGATAGAGAATTCAAAATAGTTGTCTTAAAGAAGCTCGGTAAACTACAAGAGAACAGAGACAACTAAATGAAATCAGTAATACAATACTGAACAAAATGGTAAGTTCAGTAGAGATAAAAATCATACAAAGAACCAAACAGAAATTCTGAAGCTGAAGATACAGTGGCTAAACTGAAAATTCTATAGAGAGCCTCAATAGCAGACTCAAACAGAAGAAAGAATTGGTGAACTTGAAAACAGATCAATTGAAGTGATTCAGTAAGAGGGAGAAACAAACAAAAGAATGAAAAAGTGAAGACTGTATCTGTGACATATGGGACAGTATCAGACAAAATTCCAGAAGGAGCAAAGAAAGAAGAAAGGGACAGAAATCTTATTTAAAGAAATAGTGACAGAAAACTTCCCAAATCTGAGGAGGGCAGTGAACATCCAGATCCACAATGCTCAAAGAACCCTTAATAGGCTGAACATCAAGAGATCTTCACTGAGACATATCATAATCTAACTGTTGAAAGTCAAAGACAAAGAATTTTGAAAGCAGCAAAAGGGAATCAACTCATTACATACAAGGGAATCCTTATAAGACTACCAATGGATTTCTTAGTGGACTCCTGCAGGCCAGGAAAGCATGGGGCAATATATTCAAAGTGCTGAAAGAAAAAAAAATCTGGCAACTAAGAATACTTTTTAGAGTGCCTGTTGTTAAAACAAAACAAAACAAAACAAAACTGTTGGCAAGCATATGGAGAAAAGAGAACCCTGGTACACTGTTAGTGGGAATATAAATTGGTACAACCATTATAGAAAACAATATGGAGGTTCCTTAAAAAATTAAAAATAAAACTAACATATGACCTGGCAATCCCACTTCTGGGTATTTATCCAAGGGGATTAAAATCAGGATCTCGAATAAATGTCTACACTCCCGTATTCCTTACAGCATTATTCACAGTAGTCAAATATTCACAATAGCCAAGAAGCAACCTAAAGGTCCATCTACAGATGAAAGGATAAAGAAAATGTTTAGTATATCTATATAAATATTTTATATATGTATACATAAAAAATTTCCTTTATCCATTCTTCTGTAGATAGACCTTTAGGTTGCTTCTTGGCTAAAGCATATATATATATATATAATGGAATATTATTTATGTTGCCTCTTGGCTAAAAAGTATATACATATATATATATATATATATATATGTATATAATAGAATATTATTCAGCCTTAAAAAGAAGGAAATGCTGTCATATGTGACATGAATGAACCTGGAAGACATGCTAAGTGAAATTAGCCAGTTACAGAAAGACAAATACTACATGATCTCACTTATATGTGGAATCTAAAATATTCAGACTTATAAAAGCAGAGAATAGAATGGTGGTTACCAGAGGGTAGAATGGTGATAACCAGGGGCAGGGGGAATGGGAAGATAGATGTTGGTCAAGGAGTACAAAGTTTCGGCTATGCAAGATGCATAGATTCTGGAGATTTATTTACAGCATGGTGGATAGATAACAATATTGTATTATAGACTTGAAATTTGCTAAGAGGGTGCAACTTAAGGGTTCTCACTACACACACCCACAAAGGGTAACTATGTGGTGTGATGGATATATTAATTAGCTTGATTGTGGTGATTATTTCACAGTATATACAGGTATTAAATCATCAAGTTTTATACCTTAAATATATACAATAAAAATGGTTAAGATGGTAGATTTTATGTTATATGTATTTTACCACAATAAGAAAAATTGGAGAAAAAAAGACAGTGATTGATAGTTGGCCACTTTTTTTTTCTCCTAAATGCTGGAGATGAGGATGAAATTACAAGTACTATAGTCCCTAGGTCACACTTTACTGGTCCTGCCTGTAAAGGGGGAGGGGAGAGGGACTAGATGGACACTAACAGTTATTAAGCATCAATTATAGGCTAGGCACTGTGTTAGGACAGTTTATATGTATTATCTCATTTGATCCTCGTGACAATAATATGAGATTGTGTGACCACTCTATTACTTTTATTACTACTATGTTACTTTTTATTATAGATACAATATAATAACTACATTAAAGGAGATTTAAAAATTAATTCAGCAAGTCCGTGGTCAGTCTAACCCAATGACAGATTCCGCTTTTGCACAAGATCATGCCTTTTTGAACACTATTATTTCTGGTTTACTCCTCAGCCACCTTTTTTTTTTAACTTCTGTGATGATGTTTACTGTCTCTAAAATGGGTTGAATCTGTCTGACTTGTCATTGGACTCTCCCTCTTTGGCCCCTACAGATCATGTGTTTGCAGTTCAAGGAACTCACCTGAGTCTTGCCTTTAAGTCTTGCCTGGATTTGTTCAGATAAATAAAGTAGCAATAATAATACTAATAATACTAATAATAATAATAGTTAAAGCTAACACTAATAATATTATATTATTATTTCATTTAATCCTCCTTTGAGACAGATGAACTGTCATTGTCTACGTATTGGTGCTCAGAGAGGTTAAGTAGCTTGCCAGGGGCTCACAGATAGTGAATAGTGAAGCCAAAATGCAAATCCAGCCTGTCTTGCTCCAGAGAGAATATAGAGTGAACACAGATAAAATTTCTTAGTTACCAAGAAGTTGAGTCTCCATTAATAATAAGAAACAATTATGGCAGAACCAGATATAGTATATAGTAGACAGAGGATTGAAAAAAAGAATAACCTCTCACCTTTCAGGCCCTTTCTGTATCAAACATGCTTGCTCCCAATTGCTTTTACTTTGGTTGGAGTCTTACTCATTTTCATCTGGTAACCTCCCTTCTCTAGGATGGAAGCCACATGAGACTATTGAGCATTTGAAACAATGCTTGTCTGAAAAGAGATGTGCTATAAGTAGGAAATATCAGATTTAGATTTGGAAGACTTAATATGAAAAAAGTATATAAAATATCTCATTAGCAACTTTCAAAGTATTGATTGCATGTTAAATTTAAAAATATTAAAATTAATCTCACCAATTTTTAAATATGACCATTAGAACATTTAAAATTCTTACGACTTGCATTATATTTCTACCAGACAGAGCTGCTTAGATTTACTAATTAGTATCTTTCTCCTTTCAGTTCTGTAGACTTGATGAAAGGTTTGTCCTCAAGAACTTTGCCTTTGGGACTGGGTTAGCCATTTGAGGCTCTAAAAGTCAGTGTTAAGCTCCTAAACTTACTGTATTTAGTTTATTTATTTTAACAAGTTTAACTGTTTATACCCAATACAGGAGGTGATAAGGAAAGCATTTTCTTTTGTCTGCTTTAGTCCCTGCTTTGCTCTGAAATTAAATCTCTGACCAGAACATGGTTGCTACCCTGTCTTATGACCCCACGATTGATTTTTTTTTTCAAACTGAGATGTGTGCTGGGGAAATAATTCTTTATTTTTCTGCTCAAGGGCCAGCTGAAGAATTCCAAGTTGCCTTTGAAATGTTTAGGAAATGGTATAGCCTGTTATTAACTCTCTCTGCTAGAGAACCTTAAGCATTAGTTATGCTGCTATTGTTATCAACTGTTTCAGACATCTCTCTTAAATGATGTATATCCAGAAAAAGTCACAGCCTCCCTGCTTAAGAAACTTGGGACATTAATGAAGAGGCAGACTTTCTGATCTATTAGGCAGTGACAGACTGAGTAATCAAGAGTGAGATGGTGAGGCTCAGTCTCTAACGTCAACATACAGCCAGCAAAGAGAGTGAGCTATGTGGTCTGCAGTATTTGGGGAAGGCTTTTCGAAGGCAGTGAGCCTGGAGGGATGAGTGGTTTTTGGACTGCTCTAAAGTTAGTGATATAGGCTAGGATGGTCACAGAGATGGGCATGATATTGCCAGGGGACAATTTGGGGAGGGAGGGATGTAGCCCCTGGGAACAGTCACAGGTAAGTGTAAGTGAAGTTGGAGGTGGGGATAGATGATAGGGGTCTAGAGTCTGAATCTGACTCAGGAGGAACCTACTTGTATGTTCCTGGACAGAGTCAGACAATGAAAACCCCAGTCTTATGTTCTGAGGGATTGTGTGTGATTTTCGCATCTTCTGTTTGTCAGTATGGAAGTTGACACAATGGCAAAGCATTAAAACATTTAAATAAACAATTATATAGTACTTATGTGTATCAGACACTTTATTTACAAATAAATAGATAATTTTAAAACAAATACATAATTATATCATAGCAAGTGAAACTGTTTCTTGCTTATAGTAATCAATTTAAAGCCACATATTAAGTTAATGATACTGTAAAAGGCAGGTAGATGTAACAAACATCTTAAAGGTTTTCTTTTTTCTTTTTTTTTTTTTTTTGAGACGGAGTCTCGCTTTGTCATCGCCCAGGCTGGAGTGCAGTGGCGCGATCTCGGCTCATTGCAAGCTCCGCCTCCCAGGTTCATGCCATTCTCCTGCCTCAGCCTCCGAGGAGCTGGGACTACAGGCGCGCACCACCACACACGGCTAATGTTTTGTATTTTCAGTAGAGACGGGGTTTCACCGTGTTAGCCAGGATGGTCTCGATCTCCTGACCTCGTGATCCGCCCGCCTCGGCCTCCCAAAGTGCTGGGATTACAGGTGTGAGCCACCGCGCCTGGCTAAAGGTTTTCATATTGCATTTTACTGATGGACAACTGAGACTCCAGAGGCCCCAAAACTTCATACAGCAGATTTATCTAGCAGTGGCATGCAGGGTAGGTTGAGGGTTGAGCAAGGAGTTCAGTTAGCAAATTCTTCAGGAGTGAGGTGATGGGAGTCTTGTTCTGAAGCGGCGAGAATGGAGAGGAAACACGAGAGCTGTTGGTCGGGCCATTGTTCAGGAAGCTGTTGCTGCCTGTCTGGTTATTTCTCTGTACCTTTGGGTTAATCTCTGATGACCATTTAAGGTGCAGACTCCTGGTGTGTGGCAGTGGTTCTATATGTCAAATTGGGCAGGTGCCATGAGAGAACTCATAATCCAAGGCTGACATTATCCAGTGCTTACAGTGGGCCACACGTCCTATGCTAAGTCCTGAATTACCTCTTTCATTCCTCACCGTAACTCAGTGAGGTGTCTGCCATTATTTCCCCTCTTTTACAGACGAGGGAACCAAGGCTCAGCGAGCTTCAGTAATTTGCCACAAGTCACACAACTAGGACTCAAACCCAAGTCTGTCTGACTGCAAGGTCTTTAACCATCATGTATACTGCCCGCCTCATTATTGATTGATAGTAATGACTGTTTATAGCATCTTTCATGTTTCTCCCTCATTTAACCTTGAGTAGGGGTTTCTCTGACTTAGCTTGGAACTCAGTATTGGAAACTACAGAAATTCACCAGGCAAATCTCCATTTCTAACCCCCAGTGCAACATACTTATATATGTTATTCTATGGTTTATATCATCATTAAAGTGGCTCTACCTGGCCCTTTAAGAAGCTAATTAATCACTAAATATAAACCACAACTTGTTCTTTTCAATCCTCTGCATGTTTCTTCCCCCCATTGTGTGATGCCATCTGGTGCTATGAGCTCATGCTTTTTGTGTTCCTTTTCAGAGAGCCAGATTCATTGCTCTCTAAACCCAGAGAGCCAGTTAATTTCAAAGTTTGCATGTATGACTTTGAAAAAATTGGAATCTAATGCCTCCTTGTGGATTTTAACAGTATAAATTATTCCTTAACACTGCATGGAACTTCCATCTTTACCACCATCTATGTATATGTGTATGCTTGTCTTTTTATCAAAAAGACCTAATTTGTTTTTGGTTGCTTGATTTGTTCTGTCAAGCAACTACAGGTCTTTTCCTGTAAGATTTTTGTGGTTTCATTTTGTCAATTTAATGTGTGTGCTGTAGGGAGGCAAACCTTAATAATACTGCTTTCCTCTTCAAATCTATCTGACTTTCTGCTACGACAGTGGAACAAGTGTTTAAGAACAAGGACATAAAACAGCTAATGGCAGGTCTCTGACACTGCTGCTGAGCTGTCTTTCATTCCCACTTTCTCTTCTAATTCTGCCTGAAGTCTCTAATCATCTTCCAAGGGAGTGGAACACCTGGACCATAGAACATTTTCTTGCAAACTCAGCTGTGGAGCTCTGGGCTCGCTACCAGACCCCCACTCTTTGGAGTCCTTGAGTACTGCTTGTTACTGTCAGCCCAGACCTCATCATTTTCCCTACCCTCTTTCTCTTCTCATTTCAGAATTCTTGGCACTTTAAATTTAGCCTGAGAGCCCCATGGAGAAGGAAAGGCGATTTGGTGATGTGTGCACTACTTACCTCATTCCTGGCACATGCAGAGGAAGCAGGAGAACCCTGGGCCAGCTGCCACCTCCTTCCTGTTACTCTTCTTGCCCACTGGGATCCTGCCCATTACAAGCAAAGAGCAGAGGAGGAGATGGGTCTTGAGTATATTTGCAGTGATTTAAAAGGGACCACACGTTTCCCTGGCACAGAAGCTGTTCTAAGGCCAGCTCCTGTGAGTCTGAGAAAATAGTTTCTCCCCAGTTCACACCCTCTCTCCAGCATTTAAGCAGCTTCTGTGAGAGGCAGGTAGGATGAAGCCACTGAGTCAGCCATGTAGCCAATCCAATCTCCTTCAATTAAGAATCAACTTTGTTTCCAAAAGAGCATATGTTGGTGCTAAACTGGAAAGATTGTTTTTTATTTCAAATTGACAGTACATCTAGTAACTCTAGCTTAACTGTCCACAAAATTAAGATGCATGTCTAGAAAACTAAGGACTGCTAACTTTTCTGAGTAGTAGTATTTAATATATAAAGTTTGGGTAACAGCATTTATGTTAAAGCTTGGTTACAACTGAGTAATAGCCTCAGGCTAGTTACTTAACTCTGAGCTTCAGATTTTTTTACTCATTTAGTGTGGTTAATAATACCTTTTATATTTAGCTCAGAAGGTTGTTGATGAGTAGCAAATGCATTGTGTCAAATACTTTTTCTGCGTCTTTGAGATGATCAGGTGGTTTCTGACCTTTATTCTGTTGATATGGTATGTTGTATTAATTGATTTTAATATGTTGAAACAATCTTGCATTCCTGAGATAAATCCCACTGGATCATGACGTACAACCCTTTTCAAATGTTGCTGAATTCGGTTTGCTAATATTTTGCTGACGAATTTTGCATATCTATTCATAAGGAATAGTATGTATTTTCCTTTTCTTGTGGTATCTTTGGTTTTTCGTATCAGGGTAATTACTGGCCTCATAGAAAGAAGTACGAAGGTCCCTTCATTTTCTGTTTTGTTGTTGTTGTTGTTGTTTTGAAGAGTCTATGAAGGATTGTTAATTCTTCCTTAAACATTTGGTTAAATTTACCAGTGAAGCCATCTGGTCATGGAATTTTCTTTGTGGCAAGTTTTTACTAAGTTAATTACTAAATCAGTTTCTTTACTTATTATAGATGTGTTCAGATTTTCTGTTTCTTCTTGACTCAGTTGTCTTGGAGTTTTATATTTCTAGGTATATGCCATTTTATCTGTTTTATCTAATTTGTTGGCATGTAATTTTTCACTGTGTTCTCTTAAGCTTCTCTATATTTCTCTAAGATTGTTAGTGGTAGCCTCTGTTTCATTTCTGATTTTTGTTGTTGTTGTTTTGTTTTTTTGGAGACAAAATCTTACTGCATTGCCCATGCTGGAGTGCAGTGGCGCCATCTTGGCTCACTGCAACCTCTGCCTCCCAGGTTCCAACAATCTTTGTGCCTCAGCCTCCTGAGTAGCTGGGATTACAGACATGTGCCACCATGCCTGGCTAATTTTTTATACTTTTAGTAGAGATTAGAGATGGGGTTTCCCTCTGTTGGCCAGGCTGGTCTTGAACTGCTGGCCTCAAGTGATCCATCTGCTTCAGCCTCCCAAAGTGCTGGGATTACGGGCATAGCCAAATTTTGGTTTTGTTTACTTTCTCAATTTTTAATTTTTCATTTTATGTATTTCCACCCTAGTTTTGTAATCTCTTTCCTTAGTGTGCTCTTCTTTTTCTAGTTTTTTAGGGTGGAGAGTTAGGATACTGATTTGAGATCTTTTTGGTTTTATTTTTGTTTTGAGATAGTCTCACTCTGTCCCCCAGGCTGGAGTGCAATGGCGCAGTCTCAGCTCACTGCAGCCTACATCTCCTGGGCTTAAGCAATCCTCCTACCTCAGCCTCCTGAGTAGTTAGGACTACAGGTGCATGCCATCATGCCTGGCTAATTTTGTTTATTTTTTGTAGAGACAGGATCTCACTGTGTTGCCCAGGCTGCTCCCGAACTCCTGGGTTCAAGTGACGCTCCCACCTCAGTTTCTCTAGTGTTGGGATTACAGGCATGAGCTACTGTGCCAGGTGAGATATTTTTTTAATGTAGGCATTTACAGCTATAAATTTCCCTCAAAACATTGCTTTAGCTGCATCACATAAATTTTGGTATGTTGTAATTTTGTTTTTATTAATTTCAAAATGTTTTCTAATTTGCTCTAGTGATTTCTTCTTTACCTTATCGGTTATTTAGGAGTGTATTACTTAATTTCCACAAATTTGTGAATTTCCAAAATTTTATTTTATTATTTATTTCTAATTTCATTGCATTGTGGTGAGAGAACTTACTTTGTATGACTTTAATGTTTTTAAATTTATTAAGATTTATTTTATTGCCTACATATGGTCTATCCTAGAGAATATTCTATGTGCACTTGAAAAGAATGTGTATTTTGCTGTTGTTGGATGGAGTGTTCATAGATGTCTCTTGTATCTAGTTGGTTTATAATGTTGTTCAAGTCTTCTGTTTTTTGTTGATCTTCGGTCTAGTTGTTTTACTAGTATTGAAAGAGAAGTATTGATGCCTCCAACTATTATTATTGAATTGTCTATTTCTCCCTTCAATTCTGTCAGTTTTTGGTACTGCATGTATTTTGGGGGTCTATTGGTCAGTATATGTTTATGATTACTATATCTTCTTGATGGATAAACCCAGTTATCATTATAAAATATCTTTCTTTCTCTCTAGTAACAATTTTTGTCTTAAATTCTGTTTTGTCTGATATTAGTATAGCCATTTCATCTGTCTTTCAGTTACAGTTTTCATGGTATATCTTTTTCCATCCTTTAAAATTTCAACCTATTTATGTCTCTTGTAGAGAGATCCTTTAAAATTTCCATCCTTTAAAATTTCAACCTATTTGTGTCTCTTGTAGACATCATATAGTTGGATTATGTTGTTTTATCTACAATGCCAATCTCTGCCTTTTTATTGGAGTATATATTTATATTTAGTATAATTTTTGGTAAGGTAGGATTTATATATGCCGTTTGTCTATTTGTTTTCTATATGACATATGCATTTTTTTCCTGTTTCTTCATTAATGTTTTCTTTTGTGTCAAATACGTGTTTTCTAACATAGCTTTTTAATTCTTTTTGTTGTCATTGTTTCATTTACTACATTTTTTTTTTGTTATTTTCTTAGTTGTTGCCCTGTGGATTACAAGTGACGTCTTAATTTAGTTTGGATTAATACCAATTGAATTTCAATAGTATATAAAAACTTTGCTTCTATATAGTTTCATCCCCACTCTCCTCCTCTGTACTATTATTGTCATACAAATTACGTGTTTATACATTGTATGCTGATCAACCAAGATTTATAATTATTGCTTTTTGTCTTTTAAATCAGATAGGAGAAAAAAAGCTGCAAACAAAAATACATTTATACTGTCTTTTATGGTAACTTATGTTGTAAACTTTATATGTGCTCTTTATTTTTTAAATATGAGTTCAGTTATTATCCTTCATTTCACCCTGAAAGACTCCCTTTAGTATTTATTTTTAGGCCAGGTCTCTCAGTTTTTGTTTAGCTGGGAATATTTTATTTTTTTTCTTCATTTCTGAAGGATAACTTTGATGCATATAGGATTCTTGGTTGACAGTCTTCTTATTTCTGTGTTTTGAATATGTCATCCTATTCCCTTCTGGCCTCCATGATTTCTGATGAGAAATCAGCTGATTGTGTTTCAAAGATTTTTTTGGTGTATATGATAATTTGCTTTTTTCTTGCTGCTTTCAAGATTCTCTGTCTTTGGCTTTCAACAGTTTGATTATGATCTATCTGGGTGTGGGTCTCTGAATTTATCTTATTTGTAGTTCCTTGAACTTCTTAGAAATGCAGGTTCATGTTTTTAATCAAATTTGGGAAGTTTTTGGCAGTTATTTCTTCAAATATTCTTTTTTGATCTTCCTTCTCTCCTCCTTTCTGCAGCTCTCATTATGCTTGTGATGGTGCCTCACAGGTCTCTGAGGCCCTGACCATTTTTAAAATCATCCTTTTTTCTGTATTTTTCTCAGATTGGATAATTTCAATGGACCTGTCCTCAAGTTTGTTGCTTTTTTCTACCTCCTCAAAACTTCTTTTAAGCCTCTGATGCATTTTTCTTTTCAGTTATTATACTTTTCAACTCCAGAATTTCTGTTTTTTTCTTTTCAAGAATATTTCTGTCTTATTACTAATATTCTCTATTTAGTGAAACAGCACTCTTGTCCTTTCCTTTAGTTATTTGGATAGGTTTTCTTTACTTTGAACATATTTAACATAGCTGATTTAAAATCTTTGTAAGGTAAGTCCAATATTTGGGATCCCTCAGTGACAGCTCCTATTGACTGCTTCTTTTTTCTTATTCTTTGCATGTCTTGTACTTTTTTTGTTGAAAACTGGGAATTTGAAATAACGTACTATGGCAGCTCTGAAATGAGATTCTTGTCCCTCTCTAGGGTTGATTATTGTTTTTATTGTTGTTGCTGTTGTTTCTTTAGTGGCTTTCCTGAATGAATCCTATGAAGTCTGTATTCTTTGTCATAGGAGGGCCCTTAAGTCTCTGCTTGATTGGCTTAGTGGTAAACTAATTGTACGGAAATGTTCTTAGCCTGCTAAAACCAATAAACCTTCCAGTCTTTGCCAATGGGGTTTGTTGTGTGCGTGTTGAGTATGCCTTCAACTCTGCCGTAGCTTTCACTTCCTGCTTACAGAGCCTCAAGGTCAGTCTCAAATGGAATGATAGTTCTGAAGAATACAAATGTAAGCTATTACTACGTTTGTGGTCCTTTATCTGTCATTGTTCTCATACTATATTATTTTCCCTTTGGAAGCACAGGCATTTCCTGACTTATAAACAGCTAACTTATAAGTAAACAGCTACCTTTAATGCCTTAGACCTCACAACCACTGCCATTGGGCTCATGTTGACAAAACAAATTAAAAAAAAAAAGAACTTTGAATTTTGAGAAAATGTGTGGTTTCATAAAAAAAAAAAAAGCTTCCAAAAATCAGAGATAGTTTGGGTAGTTTTTCTCAAAGGGAGATTCAAAGACTACCTGCATCAGGATTACTTGGGATGCTTGTTAAAATTCAGCTTCCTGGCTCCATCTCAAAACTTTTGATTCAATATATCTGGGGTAGAGTCCAGGAGTTTAAATTTTTGACGAGTCACCTAGGTGATTCCTATGTACACTAATATTTGAGAAACTCCTTAGGGAAGATAATCCTGTAGGTACATTCACAGGAGGGACTGAGGTTCATGATGCAAATTGTGCACAAATATTAATCTCTTCCCTTCACTGTATAATCTTTTTAAAATTTCACTTTTATACACACTAAGATTCCACCAATTAGAAATTTATTTGCATCTATGAATATTTTTTTAAACAGCTGGCAGTGTTAAAGGACTAACAGTCATTCATGCTTTTTAAAAAATTAGTTTAATCAGATTGCATTTATCCAAACAACTGGCCAAGATGATTTAAAGTGAGAGAAGAACATTTTATAAGTTTTATAAATTTTAAGACAGAGTAGATACTTTTCATGAAATTCAGAAGCCTTTAGGAGAAGAGAATTATGGACCCATGTTAATTTATGCAGTAAAACATGGGTGTGTGAGGTGGGTGTGAGGAGGTAGAGAGTTACTAGATTAACCAATGTGTACACCTGCCCATGTCAAAATATTGTGCCTGGAGCTGGCCATACAACCAGATAGGGGAGGAAAATTATTTTCTTTCTTGTTTCTACTTTCAGTATTACCCTTTTTCTCAAGATCTAGAATTCAGGTCAGTATAATTTTATTAAGGAATTATATCAGTTGCACTAGGGTTAAATAGGCTTTTGAGGGTTGTCTGGAGATATAATCACCACCTAAACCATGTGGAAGGTTATCTTTATGGAAAAATGTCTTCTGGTTTCCAAATAACACACTTCGTAATGAACTTCATGAGGCTACCCATTTGAGAGTTTGAGACTGGATCAGATTCAGATATGTGATTTATCTGTGCTAATTTAAAATTCTAAGCTGATTTTCCCAACCATCTGTGTACTTTTAGGCCATTTCTCCTTGAGGAGTTTTGTGTTTAGGTAAAACAAACTCCATATCAGAAAACAATTAGGGGAGTATAGATCCTTATACAATTTAATACATTAAAAAATGAAACCTGATTTTAAACATTATTTTATGTTTTAGGTTTTCATTGCTCTGAATCAAGAGATTCTTATCTCATCTCCCATTTAACCCAGGTTAGGTTACAGTATTCTGCTTCAGGTCTCAGAATTCTGTTACAAATAAGCAGACTCGTAAATCGCGTTTCTTATTTCCTTCAAGGTATTGCGCAGCGATGCACGGCCATCAAGTACCACTTTTCTCAGCCCATCCGCTTACGAAACATTCCTTTTAATTTAACCAAGACCATACAGCAAGATGAGTGGCACCTGCTTCGTAAGTATTTCCAGGACAGGTTCAGAGAGGAAATGGTGTCTTTCTGAACAAAATTCCGACCACCCCTCTCACATCTAGACAGCAGGATGTTGTTCTTATCCTCTGGAAGCCTCTGGGCCCAATCAGATGTAGTCAGAGACTCAGAGGATCATTTCCCTATGCTGTGGACACAGCTTGCTTAAAAATAAAATGTGTGGAAACCTGGTATGAGGTCTTGTGAGATAGTCTGCCCTGGTAGCATCCACAGCTGCCTACTGAATCTTTTGTTTGCCGAGTCGTTGGGTGTAAGGACCTGCTGTATCCCTTGTCTTAGTAAACCAAGGAGATTATATGTTAGGGCTCTTATTTTTGTTTTGTATATACAATATTTATTTTAGCTACTGTGTTTATCTCCAACCTTTGTATTTCTGCTAAAATACCTTTATGAGTGTATGTCATAATTTTCTCAGAGGGTGTCTACATCTCAATGAAAGGAGCTACTCTTTTTCACTGTCAGGAAAATGTGAAACTCTAGAAAGGATCACGCAGTGTGAAACTAAAGAGGGCTGATATTTACCTAAAAACTGTTGCTTTAAGCTGCCTGATGATAGATAGCTCCCCAAAACAAAAAACTAAAGTGATTTTTTTGGTCTTTGCCCCCATCAGAGATTGACATTGTCATTTTCCAATGAAATAAGTAATGAGGACTTCAGGATCTTGTGTGGTGGCCAAAGCCACTGTAGAGAACTAATCAGAGTCTTATTCTGTAAGTCAATCTCTCTGAGGATTAAAAGGCTCTGTTCTGAATCTCAAAGATATAAATGGAAGCTCTTCTGATATTGCCAGAGCAGTGGTCTAATATTATACATATTATGACAGGCAACTTTAAGACTTAATCATCTTTCCAGAGAGCTATGTAGTTATTGGCTCAGGTCAGGGAAGAAAAGATCATCATAGGAGCCTGAAAAAGAACCTTAGCTCTTTAATAGTTTGTAGCCTGTGATTGCCCAGCAAGCAATATTTGAAGATTCTTCTTTTAATCCTTCGTGGAGTTCTCATGGAAAGATGCTTTCAGCAGTCTCATGCATGTCTATTTCTAAGAAAGTCACACTTGGTGATCTGTAGCACATTTACTGTGTAAGATTAACATGACTGGTACTAATGCAAATCCCGTGTGGATTATATCTGAACCTTGTGCCTTTTCAGAGTCACAGAAAATAGACTATTACTCAAACCACAGGAAATTTGGTAGGCTGTAAGATAATAGTGACTGAACCATTACATTTCCCCTGCTCAGATGTGGATGTCTCAAAAACTACTTATACCCTTAACATTAAACTTAGCATCTTCATATTATCACTGCCCCTGGCCCCTTGTTCATTGGTGTCCACATTTCTTCTTCTAGGCAGAAATACTGTCTTTTAATTTGGATGCTCTGAACTGGAAATGAGAAATCCCCCTTTAAAAAAGGGATGGTCTCTCTGTGGCTAAGATGCTAAGAGCAAGACTGGAAGCTGCTGTAATCCATCCTCGATGAAGCCACCGCTAATGCCCAGGAGCCACACAATAAAGTGATGGCTGCATGGGCACTTTCACTTTAGCAGAGCAGCCCACACTTCAAACAGTGTGATGTGCACCTTGTCTTGGCCCCATGTGTACACAGGTGTGCATGATCCACGTGCATTTGCCCACACCTGTTACCTGGCCTTGGGGGCAGCAGATGTATGCTTGGGATGTGTTGTTTTAAGAAGGATGATTGAAATTTAGCTAACAATTTTTAAAGTTAGATTTGTTAAAAAAAATCCTTTGAGATGGAGCTGTAAGGTAAATAAAAAAGATTAAAAAGTGTTTTTTTTTTAAAAACAAGGAAGAAAATGGAAAAAGTAAAATAGCTGGAAGGTAGGCAAGGTAAGTGCCGGTTTAGTAGTTGGAGGCAATGTGTGTCCAGGTACATGTAGTCAGCCTGCCTCTTGGTTTTGCCAGGGAGGTGGGGAAAGAGCTGGATTTCTGGCTCAGTAATCACAGTTGTGATTTTGCAATAGGCCAAACTTGATGGTTGGGCCACTGTATAGTGGAGACTTATCCTATTGGAATAGTACCTCCTTCACCTGGGTAAATGGATGCCCAGGTTGTGGGATCTATGCTTTAGGGGTGAAGGCATTTATGAGCAGATGTTTCAGAGGAAAGGGTGTTTATGAGCACATGTATCCTGTGTGCACTTTGCACCACTGTTCCAGTCACCACAATTACCTTCACTTTCTCAAATCGTTTTTGAAAATAGGCAGGAGTAGATTTAAATGAAGAAGTAAATAATTGGCATCTGTGGTGATCAGATAAAACCCTATTTCACAATAGCTTTTTTAGGCTCTTTCTCCTAAGCCAGATTAAGTACAGCCACTACCATGGGGATAACCTACATTTCTTTTTTTTTCCTTTTTAAAATTTCAATAGTTTTTGGGGTACAGGTGGTTTTTGGTTAACCTACATTTCTATTGCTCTGTTAAGGCTAACAGATATTTCTCAAACCCACCTCACTCTTGGTTTAAGTCATTTGACGTCTGTTACTCAGGTCTATCCTGGGCTTGTCCTCGAGTCTATTCTCCACTTGGTGTGGACTTCTCCATGGACTCAGAGAGGGTAGAGTCTGACCCTCCATTGGTTACACCCCATTAGTCCTCTTATGGAATGCCTGGGAAGAGTATTCCCTAAGCTCCTCGCCCCGTAGGCTCTAAGCCTGTCCATGTAACTTGCTAATTTTCACAAGGTATACAAAGCCCTAATTCTCTAATTCTTAATGACTTTCCTGAATTCTGATTGTGAATGTCTGTGTCTGTTTTGAGATTAGATTTAAGAAGAATCACTGCTGGCTTCCTGGGCATGGCTGTAGCCGTCCTTCTCTGCGGCTGCATTGTGGCCACGGTCAGTTTCTTCTGGGAGGAGAGCTTGACCCAGCACGTGGCTGGACTCCTGTTCCTCATGACAGGTAGGCTGCACGTCTCAGGCCGTCTGCCCCGGCCAAGGTGAAGGCTGCTCTGCATGCGGCTAGCTAGTGTCGCTTTGTTATCTCCCTGTTAATTTTGTTTTCACCGTTAGAAAAGCAACCAGAAGGTCATTTTGGCTTTGCTGGGAAATACAGAATTTAAGGAAAACAGTGGTGTGAAAAATGCATCCTCCATATCCCCACTGTGGCCTGTTAGTAGATTAGATGGAAGTGTCTTGGGTTTAATCTCTAAAATGAGCCCAGTCTGTTTTTTTGCTCTTCTTTCTTTTTTTGAGATGGAGTCTCACTCCGTCACCCAGGCTGGAGTGTAGTGGTGCGATCTTGACCCACCGCAACCTCTGTCTCCTGGGTTCAGGTGATTCTTCTGCCTCAGCCTCCTGAGTAGCTGGGACTACAGGCATGTGCCACCACACCTGGCTAATTTTTGTAGTTTTAGTAGTGTTTCACCATGTTGGCCAGGCTGGTCTTGAACTCCTGACCTCAGGTGATCCCCCCTCCTCAGCCTCCCAAAGTGCTGGGATTACAGGCATGAGCCACCACGCCCCGTTTTCTGTTCCTTATTTCTTACTGTGCCCCAAACCCTGGCCTGGACTCTTGGCAAACATGGGCCATTGCTTATGAGGTGCCCTCAAAGACAGAGGGGGATAGATCATCGCAACCCATCCCCTGGCTGGATGTCAATTCAAAGGTCATGCTTTAGTGATGTTGTCACTTTTACATACACAACACTCATTCATTTCACTCCACAGATATCCTTTGAGGACTTACTATGTACGAGGCACTGCTGTGAGTGCTAAAGACACACAATGAATAAGGCAGGCAAAATCCTTGTTCATTTTTATTGTGGAGAGACATAAACAATGATTTGTGGTCGTGATAAAAGCTGTGACGAAAAGAAACAGGGTGAAATAGGGACTCAGGGAAGATCTTGCTGAGGTGGCGATTTCTGAGCTAATTCCTGAGAAGCAGCCGGTGGTGGGAAGAGCGCAGCAGACTGAGGAAACCACTAGTGCCAAACCGGAGAGAAGCGGCCAGTGGGACTGGAGGGAGTGAGGGACAGGATAGTATCACCTGAGGTGGGGGAAGTGGGCAGTGGCCAAAGCTTCAGGGCTTTGTCGGTCATGGTGGAGAGCTTGGATTTGAAGCTAAGGGTGACAGATGCCCCTAGAAGGTTTGAAGCAAAGGAGTGACTTGATTTTTAAACAAGGGATTGGAAAGGGTGGGGGTGTGGAGACAGGGCTAGGATGTTTTTGACTAACAGCTAAAGGGTAGTTTTGTCTAAAAAGGTGCCAGGTGCTGAGTCGGTGGCTAATACTGACCGACGGTAGCTTCAGGGAAGAAATCTTTCCTTTCTTCTCCTCCTTCACAGAAAACTCCTGTATTAATGATTAGTGAATGCCAAATTAACTGGGCATTAACAGTTTCACGAAGTATACTCAGCAACAGAACGAATATTCCCCTAGATAGAGGGCCATTTTAAATAGGCTTATTTCCACTTGCCTGGAATTCTGTTATTCAAGTGACCACGCCTAGATTTCCTAGCACTTGTCACTGTAATGGGTCACCTAATTACGCCTGTGTTAACAGGAGGCGGCCACACCCCACCAGGGTTGTCACTGTTTGCTGACTGACTGTCTCTGAGGGCTGACAGATCGGGGGTGCTTTGCCCTCTGGCACGGTCAACCACCCTGCAGCCTTAAGGAACCCACTTCACAAGCAGGGATCCTTCCTTCTAACTCCCACTCGTCCCTGTCCCACTCCACGAAATGGTGCTGCAATTGGCAGTGATCTGGAATGTGGGGCATCATCACCAGCATCCTGGAACATTCAGAAGTCACATGGATCCTGCCTAGTTCTGAGCAGAAAACCAATTTAGGTTTTCTGGATTTTGGTGAATACACAGTGGCCACCAGGACTGTAGCACAGGGAGGCTAAAATGTTAGTTTCTGAGGTTTTAGAGGCGGATTTGGACCCTCAAGACCAGCCACTGGGTTCTTGCCCAGGGGATGCATTTAAAATCCAAATTATAGAGTAAAGCAGACAAGGGCAGCAAAGAATCAGAGAGGACTGCACTGCACGGAGGATTCCTTTATGCTTCTGCTGGGGCTTAGTGATTATTTGAAAATCTCCCCTGTTTTCTTCTCTCCCTTTATTTAAGCCCCCATTTTTCTGACTCTTGTCTCCATAAATATCGAAGAGGTACAGATGTGTTGCCTCCCAACCCTGGAAAGGCCCCATACCACTCCTCTTGTCAGGGGATTTGTTAGAACTTTTGTTAGAACTAAAGATTCTAACAATTGCTAGAACTAAAATAAATTGCAAGGCCATGAAAGCCTACTGAGTGCTCCTTGGGAGACTGAGGGGCCAGTCTGGTTTTAAATGAAAGGAAGTTGAAGGTTCAATGGCAGGTGGGCACAGAGGAGAGGCAGGAGTTTCCTGGGCGAGCTCCACCTCTTCCTGTTCTCAACTCTTATTTTGGATCCATGTGTGGATTATACCTCCGGACCAGAGGAGCTCAGGAGTCCTCAGGATCGAGCATGGGAAGCTCCTATGTAATTGTTAGGCAACATCAAAACAAGCAAAGCAATACCCACAACAGAAACCACCACCACCACCACCACCACCAACAACAACAACAACATCAAAAACCCAAATAATAAACTTGAAGTTTGATGACCAGTTCTGAAGGACTGATAGATACAACCTAACATTGTTAACATTGTTCTGTTGTTTTGTTTAGTTTCGGTTGCCCAAACAGCATTATTGAAATTAAGGGGGAATCCACTTACAGACCTCATCACCTGAAAACAAAACACCCTTTTTTCAATATTTCCCTTATTCTGGACCAAATCTTGTCATGTATTTGCTTCATTGTAAGCAAAGAAGAAAGGAAAAGGAAGGAGAAGAAAAGGGGAGGGGATGGAAGAGGGGGAGAGGAGAAACATGTTTTTCCATGGAGTGGATATGCTCTGCTGGATTCACCTGTTCTGTTGCTATGGGATTCAGGGGGGTTTGTTTTGTTTTTGTTACTACAAATAATGCCTTGAAATTTCCTTTGCAAACACTGAGACAACCACGTCAATCTATTGCATGAGATAAATTAGCTGTAGAACGTTCATATGCAGGAGATGAGCGCAAAAAAAGGGTTAAAAGAATCCATTTTAATTAAGCAGAGTGTCTTTAGCCACTCAACTCAGCATCCTTCCCACAGAGTTTTGATGCTAAACTTAGCCCCTTCTAATGCTCTGCCATCTTCATTCTCTGCCTGAACTTATTAGCTAAACTTTCAAATGAAGAACATCAACCATGTGACAGGTTGGGCGGTTAAAATGGAAACGTTGGGACAATCTTTCTCCTTCTGCCTTATTGATTGCACAGACAGGTCTTGATTACCACATGTGACACAGCAGCCCTGCTGACTGTCGATGCACATCTGGAGCCAGGTCTGGCCCCCTTTCCTCTTCCCTGGGGCCATGCAAGGGTCCTCCCAGAGGGCCAGGGCCAGCCTGCACATCCCCCATGGGCCTTCAATTTAGACTTTGGATGTCACACCCTCTGAGGTTACACACACACAGGCACAGAAACATACACAGGCGATTGAGGGAATAAGATTCTCATCTTCCAGCCTTGAGCTTCTGCCCATTACTAGACTATACTGCTTTCAGTGTACTGTGAATGAATATTTCCACCTATATTATTAAGTGATGCATTCTATTTGATGGATATAATAAATATACTTATTATAATTTAAGGTACAAATCTTTTAAAAGGTTATTCAGTGCAAACATTTTTAAACACTTTTTTAGGTCTCTGTTGTAGGATTTTTAGTATTTTTTTAATTCACTAGGTGTCTTAAAAAATGGATAAAGCTTGGGCCTCCCTTGGTGGGGGTCTCACTGCTCACCAAATTCATTCACCTTCACAGGCTGCGCCTTGAGTGGCCAACTGGAAGATCACACACAGCATGAAACACTCCCTTCCTGACAGCAGAGACAGAGAAGACAGAGCCCAGGCAGCCCTAGCAGAGCTCCAGGGACAGTTAACACCCACCCACACTGGTTATTCATTCTTTTGTTTCAATGAATCAAAAAAAAAAAAAAAAAAAAAAAGACTCCGCCATGGTAGGTGTATTGAATTATCTAGATTATCCGTTGATTATGACCTGAAACTACAGGTCCATGATACTTTTTCTATAACCTTGGGGGCCAGGTGTGTTTTATAATTCAGGATTTAAAAAATTTATTTTAGAAGAGTAACACAGTGCATATATCCTGTGTTATTTAACACCCTCAGCAAGATCTGGGGTGGCATCTTGCAATCAAATACATTAACATTCCTGTAGCTAAACACATGAATATTCACACTAAATGGGATCAGTAAGAACTAGAATAGCCTATGTCAGACCAGGCCAGGATTTGCCACTAAAGAGATTGCTTCAGTCTTTCAGATTGGATGCTTTCAGATTGGATGCTTTTGGGATTTAGGAATTGCATTGTGTGTGTGTGTGTGTGTGTGTGAAGAGTTTGTTTCTCTCTGTTAGTTCTGCCAGTCAGTTAGGACAATATAGGAATGGCTTTTTGAGTAATCTGTGTGAAAACTAGCAGAAGGCATTTGAAGGAAGACCAAAGAGATCAGAAGGATGGGCAGGCCACCTTTTGAAGGAGTAGGGGAAAAAAAATCAATGTTCATGCCTTTGGGTGTTGTAGTTACATTATTTATCAAGCAGGCTAAACAGGGTGAAGCAACTTCCACTCCTTTCAGTCTTTTAAGGACATTAAAAAATGGTGATCAAAAGAATGGGCCCTGTTACCCTAATTGCATCTTACCAGCTGGTACCATGAAGATTTTAGGGTAGGAAATTAGGTTGATGATTGTGGGGATGGTAGCATAAATTTACTTCTGTCCTGATGTGAAAATATCCCTTCTAGCCCTATAATTCTGTGATATCGTGGTATCTTCTAATTATGAATATTGGCAGAAAACCTTTTAATATTTTATAAGAAAAGTAGTTGCATGCAGGGCTTGTCAGGAAACCAGTAATTTATTCACTTTTTTGAAGATGCTGCCGGCAGTAGTAAGGACCGAGCTCAGGACTCAGGAACCTCTCTCTCTCTCTCTCTCTCTCTGGGGGCCACCAGCTGGCTGAAGAGTATCAGCTAGGCAGGGGAGAAGTGGAAAGGAAGGGAAAGCCTCAGAGAAGAATGGAGGAGAGACCACCTTTCTCCCCATGGATCTTCAGGAAGGACCGTTAGATTTTGAACTTTCAGAATGCAGAGGTGATGCCTTATTAATCCTTCCATACTCCTTTCACATACCTTGCATTAATTAGATTGCTGCCAATGAAAATGCAGCATTATCAGAAATAACTTGCTACATAGGTAATCCCTACTTGGGGTAATTTGCGACGAACTGACTCTTAAGTTGGTAGAACTCAACGTATGGCAGAATTCAGTTTCATTCAGGTTTTCTTGACTCCATGTGCCCAGCTCTGTTGGACTCCACGCAGAACTTATGGGAAGTCTAAGAGATCTCTATGACCTCTTCCTGAGATGCATACAGGAAAGTGGAGTGGAGAGATTGCTTGAAGTTCCTGACCACATCAGTGTTGAACTGAGTCCAGCTGTGACCAAAAAGAGCTCATGAAACTTAACTATCTCTAATATACCAGAACTAGGTTTGGGACATGGTAGATACTCGATAATTGTTGAATAACTTATTGAGTAACACCTAGAATAGTACAATCTTGCTAAAACCTATAAAAAAGCTAAAAATATATTTTGTGCATGAGTACACACACACACACATACACACACGTGTGCGGAACATTATGGGCTTTGTGTCCCCTCAAATACATTTGTTGATGTCTTTGCCCCCACCTCAGAATGTGACAGTATTTGGAAAAAGGGTCTTTAAAGAGAAAATTAAGTAAAAATGAAGTGATATGGATGGGCCCTAACTCAGTATGACTGCTGTCCTTATGAGAAGAGAAGATTTGGTCATGGTGATAGAGGAGAGACTGTGTGAAGACACAGGGAGAAGATGGCCATTGACAAGCCAAGGAGAGAGTCCTAAGTTTAAAAAGCCAACCCCGCTGACACCTTGACCTTAGACTGTAGCCTCTAGAATTGTGAGAAAACAAAGTTCTGTTGTTTAAGCCACCTAGTCTGTGGTAGTTGGTTATGGCAGCTCTGGCAAACTCATGCATATGAGTACTATAAGACATGTATGTGGAACCTAACGTAGAATTCCACACTCTCAACATTGACCTAAAACTATTAATTCAGCTACAGTAAGAATGCTTTCGTCATTTCAAACAATGCTTTTTCTTGATGTCTTTGAATTTAGATTTTTTGTTTTGTTTTTAAAAATATCTTGAATGGGTTAGGCTTCTTTTACAAAAGCTTGTTGGAAAAGTTGGAAACAATGCTTTTCTCCTCTTAGTACATTTCATTGTAATCATCACACATTCCTGCCCATCTCACAAATCATAGTGGTGGCAGCTATGCATGTGCAAACATTCTTAGAAATGTGAGGGTCTGAAAAGGAAGAGCTCCTAAATATGGTTTTCTTGTCACTCTTTCCTGCCCTGCTTTCCTCTTACTAAGAACAACTTCGAGAGCACTTTGAAAGGAGAAGAGATGTTACGGAAGGGCAAGCTATAGGGGCATTTGTGGGAAGGGGGATGGATAGAGAGGGGACATACTTGTGGGCTGATAGGCCTCCTCTCCACCACGCTCAGCTGAGTGAATAAAGGCAACAATAAATAAAACAAGTCTGCATCAAAGTTTGATGCATGCCCTGTTCCGAAAAAACTTAACTGGCATAGAGATGCCACTTACATTAATACAAATAAATAAAGTAAGACAAAGGGATAATCAGGTTTCCAAGGCAAGATGGATCCAAGAGTGAGATTAGAAGCCAAAAGCATGCCATGAAATCCCATACTTTTGCTCATGGTGGGCTATAGATTTAGCTTTAGGGAGCGTCAGTGCTCTGGCAACTTGGACAAAGAAAAATTCTATTAGTGACATCATTCACAGTGTCCATGAGGTAAGCACAAATCAATTCCCCAGGAAAAGCACAACCATCCATGACATTGAGGGCAGAGAGAAATCATTCTGGTTAAATCCTCAGATTAGATTCTTTCTTGTAATTCTTTTCTATTCAGTATGAACCGGTGGTGTAATGATAGAATTCATGTCATGAAAAGCAATTTTATGGGGTTGGCAGGTGAGAGGAGCTAATAAAATAAATGTTAAGCGTAAAATCAAAGGGAGTATATATAGAAAGATAAGTACATAGGACATTCCATTTTCATTTAATTGCATAAGCCGAGTACTAGATTCACTAGGAAGTTTTAATAAATGTTCTTGTTTCATGTTTCATTTTGGAATAACAGAATCACAGAAATTTGACACTTTTAGGGACTTCAGTAATCAAGTTTCCTACTCTTTTTTTCCTAGATGAAGAAACCAAGGCTCAGAGAGGTTAGGTAATTTCAAGTTTGCACAGTGTTTAGTAGAGCTGGAAACTAGAATACTTACTTCTCACATCCCAACCCAACGCACTTAGACATCAAAGGATGCTTAAAAGTTTAGGTTTGAACTCAAGCTTTCATAGGTCATTAAAACTATGTTACTTGTAAACATGCTTGCTTTTAGGCGTTCAGCTGTGTGCAAACAGCTAAATGCAGAATACAGTTGTTTTTCCTGTGAAGATGTCATTGTTCTATTATTCTGTTTTACTTGTTGATGCTCCAAAGATTATTTTTTTTCTAACTGCCTATTGTTCTACTACCAGCATTTATTAAAAGGGCTTTGTTATAAATAAAAACTGCCTTTGTTTTGGTGCCAGTGAAAACATTTGTGTAGATCTAAGAACATTTGCTTTTCACAAGGTTTGAGAAAAGTGGAGTATTCTTTTTTGAATGGTCCATTACTTTATGAGAGAATTATTTCCATCTCAATTTTTCTCTTTGAGAACTCAAAGTGATACGTTTGCTATAATAAATTGGAGCAAGAAGTCAGAAGAAAAGATTTTATCCTTTTTAGTAAAACAGAATCACTTTAGAGTTTAAATGCAGAATTAAGCAAAGAGTAGGAAATATCAAATTATCTCAGATCAAGTGTCCTTTTAATTTAGGACATTTATTTTCTAAATGCACATTTGGAAAAGGAGTCAGGCAGTGTGCTCTTACATGATTTGAATGGAGGCAGAATTCTAACATTTTAAAGATGGCATTAAGGTGGTCTTTATTTCCTCCAAATTGCTGCCTGCTCTGAATTTGTTTTTCTGCTAGCATTTCTAATCTCCAAAGCTATAGGTTAAAAAAGGGTGGTGGGTAGGGGGTGGGGAGCTTTGAGGGGGTTGGAGAGGTAATCTGCTACTTTTAGCTCTCTCTTTTCAGTTTCAAAATCTGTGTCTGTTTCCAGTGGAGATGCTACATGTATCTGTAAGGATGCCAAAGGAATTTTCCAGCCAATAAATGTTATCTCTGTTGTATGCAGGATAAACCAGACATGAAGAAGAGATGTGTAGGATTCAGAGCAGAACTGGACATTCTGATACTTGATTGGGTGCCAGTTTCTGCTTTTATTATTCACCACATTCTGATCCTCTGCTTATCCTTTAAAAGGAGCATCTTGAGGGTTCATTGTGGTACAATAGAAGCACCTATATCCACATGACTTGAGTAGTAAAAATCCTGTGTTTGGGGCTTATGAAGCATTTTTAAAATCAGTTCTGATTTTAGTGTTGCAGAGGGAAAATTACATACACACGCATTGGTCTAAAAAGCAATGCTTTGGGTCTGTCCGTATTCCTTATGTCGCTCCAGTTGCCTCCATTTTGAATGGTGAAAGTGGATGATCTCCTTAGTCAGCTATTTTACACCAATTCCATATCGCTGGACTTAATTTATACTATTTAAAAGCATTCATTCATTGAAAAAACCCATTTGTTGAGGCCCTGGTATATGTAAGACTATGCCTTAACAAAAAAGATTTAGCTACTTGTATGAATTCATCTAAAATATTATTTAAGGCAACATGATAAATACTTTGATAATGTTAATTGAAAAAGAAAGCATACTTTGTATAATGATTATAACAGAATAAGTGTATGAAAATAGGTGGAGAGTGAAGGAAAATGAAAACTATTTTGTGCTTGATTTGATGATAGAAGTTTTTCTTTTAAAAATACAACTTTTGCTTTTAATAATAAACAAATGAATTCCAATATATATAACCATTCGAATTAGATAATTCTGAATAATGCAGGTTATCAGAATTTTCCTATCTTTTTCACTCCTGCGTCTCCACTCCCTAGTGTAGGGTCTGGCACACAGAAGTGTTGCCGGTGTTTGTCAAATGAATTAATTCAAGTAAAAGAATTACAGATCATTTGTGAATTTGGAGTGACCGCCTCAATGGTTGATCTGATTTTCATAAAGGCCTGTCTGGCATTTGTCTTGTAACAGGCAAACTGTAACTAATCATTCTGTTCTCTTTGTATTATTTATAGGGATATTTTGCACCATTTCCCTCTGTACTTATGCCGCCAGTATCTCTTATGATTTGAACCGGCTCCCGAAGCTAATTTATAGCCTGCCTGCCGATGTGGAACATGGTTACAGCTGGTCCATCTTTTGCGCCTGGTGCAGTTTAGGCTTTATTGTGGCAGCTGGAGGTCTCTGCATCGCTTATCCGTTTATTAGCCGGACCAAGATTGCACAGCTAAAGTCTGGCAGAGACTCCACGGTATGACTGTACGCACTGGGCCTGTCCACAGTGCGAGCGACTCCCTGAGGGGAACGGCGCGGAGTTCAGGATTCCAAGCACAAAGCGGTCTTTTACATTCCAACCTGTTGCCTGCCAGCCCTTTCTGGATTACTGATAGAAAATCATGCAAAACCTCCCAACCTTTCTAAGGACAAGACTACTGTGGATTCAAGTGCTTTAATGACTATTTATGCTTTGACTGTGAGAATAGGGAGCAGTGCCATGGGACATTTCTAGGTGTAGAGAAAGAAGAAACTGCAATGGAAAAATTTGTATGATTTCCATTTATTTCAGAAAGTTTGTATATAACAATTACCTGAGAGTCATTTCTATTTGCAAAAGGATTCGTAACAAAGCGAGTATAATTTTCTTGTCATTGTATCATGCTTGTTAAATTTTAATGCAGCATCTTCAGAACTTGTCCTGATGGTGTCTTATTGTGTCAGCACCAAATATTTGTGCATTATTTGTGGATGTTCCTTGTCACAGGAAGATTCTTCTTCTGTTGCCTTATTGTTTTTTTTTTTAATTGAAGTCTCTTCTCCGTCTTTGTACTGGAATCGAAATCATAAGATAAACAGATCAAACGTGCTTAAGAGCTAACTCGTGACACTATGCAGTATTGTTTGAAGACCTGTTGTTCAACCTCCGTCTCTTTATGTTAACTGGATTTCTGCATTAAATGACTGCCCCCTTGTTAATCTGGGTGTGTTTTCCTATGTCTTTTAGCTGTATCAACAGGTCTCTCTAGCTACAAGGACAGATGAAAACTCCGTTGTTTTAATAAGACTCTTATTAAGACTTAGTAATTGCTTCATTTCAATTAGGTTGGGCATTATTATCTTTTGTAGCAACCACACACTTGCTGTTGACAAAAGATGTCATTTTCAAACTTGTTTTTAAACCTTACTATACTATTTAAAATTTTCTTCTCTCATTCTGTTGCTCTCCCTTTTTCCCCCTTTCTCTCCCTCTTCCTCCCCTGTTTACCATCTGCCTGGTATGTATCCAGTCATAAGGGTACATGATCTTTGTTTTTGTTCTTGGACCTCTTACAGCAGCGATTTTCAACCTCGGCTGCCCAGAATCACCTGGTGAGGTCAGCTGTACCTAAACTGGGCCTCCCCCCAGAGCAATTAACTCAGAATGTCCACAGCTGGGCCTAGGCTTGAGCATTTTTGAAAAAACATCCCAGATGATTCTGATCCACAGCTGCGATTGAGGGCCACTCGTTTGGGCCAGAGCTGTGGTTATCTCCTTAGCTACTAACCAAGTGAACTCGCTTATGTAGCAGTTACTATGTGCCAGTAACTGGGCTGTGGTGTCATTTCCCTTAATCCTCTCCAAAGCTCTATGAGGTAAGTGCTGTTATTTTACATTACTCATAAGCTGAGGATCAGACTCAAAACATTCGCTTATTTTTTTCTCAATCCTTTTTCCTCTGTGTGGGTTTTGGGACAACAGTTAAAATTCTTCCGTTCTCTTATCTTTCAGTGGAGGGGTGGGCACTCGCCGACTTCTAAGTTTTTCCTTTTAACTCCAACCCTTATCCCCGATTCTATACACAATGTAGGATAAACATGGCCTGTAAAATAGAAGACGCCATGTCCAGAAGTAAGATGCTGTTTCAGATTTTAATTTCATAAAAGATTTTTGTTTCTTCTTTATAAAAACTGATTTCGTCCTCATAAAAGGAAAATGATCATCTACTCCCAAAGAATAGAGTCTGATTTCCAAGTGGCAGCGTCCACATATTGTCACGTAAGGGCCGAAAGGGGCTGGAGGATGCCGGCGACCACACCATCTCTGGCTCCGTGGCTCCAAGGCACAGCACAGGCTTGTGAGTCTATTCACTGGCACTCTCTCAGGCCTTTTAATATACCAGTCCCTCTGGATGAGAAAAGAGACGTATAGAAAGGGGCAATTATTTTCACTTATTATGTGGGAAATTCTCAAAGCAGGAGAGCTCTTTCTTTGAAGTCTTCTTTAAAGATCCCCATAGAAGATGTCAAGACTCTTGGACATTTATATTCCAACCAACAAAGCAGTGTCTGAGTGAGTAACTTTTGAAGTTTCAGAGAAGTTTCCTAGGGGTTTGAGGTGAGAGTAGAAGAAAGCCTTGCGGTGGCAGGAGGTTGAAGGGTTCACACACCAGAAAGATTTGTCCCGAAGCCAGGGGAGTTCACCTAGGATTCAGACCAGTGCTGGCAAGGACTGAGGCTCCCTGCCTTCCAGCCGAAGTGAGCTTGAAGCAACCAACGTGCCAGGCCAAGGTTCCTTGCTTTCTACGTACTGTCACGGAAGTGTGGGCAAATGTTGCCAGTGCTGGGCATTTGGCCCTGAGTCCTTGGGCTTCTCTTAGGAGTTTTTTCTTAACTGGCTTGTGAATGAAGAATGATTGAAATGATTGCACAGTACTGTGTGGGACAGAATAATGTATTGAAATCCTTTGTTCTATGTTCTCTCTGTCCACACACTGCTCTTTTTTAACAGCCTTGTCCTTGGTTTATTTGCCGTATTAGAACCGCTGTTGTCCATTCTGGGGAAACCCTCCCTCATCTTTCAAGGACCACCATGGTCCTTGATAATCAAGATTTCCCAGGATATGGGAAACCTCCATAGAACATAATAGCCCCCATAACGTTTCTTATGTAGTCAACAAATATTTACTGAATGACTATTATGTGCTTACATCCTAGCACTTGAGAAACATTAGTGAGGCAAAACAAAGGTTCTTGCCCTGGTAGCTTATGTTCTAGAAAAATGCAGTGAAGGACAAGTGAAAAAAATTAAGGTTACTCTTTTTGGCCCTAAATTGTTTTATAAGTCCAGGGTTATTCAGTTATTAAAATAAGTTTCTTTTAAATTACATTCCCATTGGCTGTGCATTTCATACTTCACAACATTCTCATTATTTGAATCTAGCCCTGGCAAGATAAAAAATACTTTTTTTGTGGAGGTTGGGGGTGGGGGCTGGGGGATGCCTCTTAAAGATTTCTTATTCGAAATTGAAGTCTGAGAATGACAAAAGTGTGCCCCACAGGTGAGCTAGGGGAATAAAAATCTGGAAACCTGCGACTCAGGTGAATGGGGATCCACGAGCTCAAAATATAACACCTGATGGAGGCTGGCGCAGCTGGGATGCTCACGCTGCCTGGGCACCCACCCCCTCCGGGTCTTTGCTCAGGCTCTTTCCTCTGCTGGGGACACCCACTCCTCTGCCTGGCTTATTCTGACTTTTCCTTGTGTCTCAGCTTCTACACAACACTCCTGGACACCTCCTCAAACATGCTGCACTGCTTCAACTCCTTTCCTGATCAGTTACGCTCTGCATGTGAATTGCCTGGTAACCCCTAACCAGATCATAGACTCTTATAAGGAGGAATCTGTGCCTTGTCCTGGTGCTCAGCCTGCCCAGTGCCTGGTACACCATAGGTGCTCTTCAGTCTTTGTGGAATCAATACATGGATTCAGAGTCACAGATAAACTCTTTTCTTTCCTGGACAGAGCTGACTCCCTTAGCACCAATTTTAGGGAACCCATAAAAAATATACAGTAGTGTGATGAGGCTAAATGGAAAGAGAATATAGCTTGGCAAGCAAGGAAGCCTCATTAGAATAATTAAAGGGACTATTAACCCAAACCAACCTAGACATAACTTAAAATGTGTTATGAACTACTATGGAACATTTATTTGATGGCTCAAACATTATTAAGTTAGTAACCTCAATATGGTTCTACACCTCGTTTTAAAGCGTTCTCATTTACGTGCGTGTGTTTTAAATCTCTAATTGGAATTCTGAAAGGAATGCTTCAGAAATGACTTCCTTTGAATGCAAATAGCTATCCTGACCAAGAACACACTTAAATTGCATATGAATTTCTCTGGGGCCTTGTCCTTTGACTGGAAGAAGAGGAAGTTTTCTGTGCTGCATGCAGGACAGACACAAATGCTTGAAGATGCTCAGGGCAACCAAATGCATACTGGCAACTTGGCCATGCAATAGATGCTCCTCTTAATGTGCAACCTGTATTTTGCCAGGCATCAAAGCAAGATTTCTAATTGTCCTAAAACATTAGAATATGTCTGCCTGGAGCCCCTGTAAGAGGAAAACAGATTGGCTGGCTATAAAATAAGATAGCATTTTTTCTGTTTTTATTTCCCATTTTTTTCTCCCCTTCAGCCTTCACTGTAAAATATCGCCTGCTACTATAAGGTCTGGCTATGCTTGGTTTCTCTCAGGTCTCTAAGTGAATGTTTTGCAGAGAGGAAGGAGACAGGACCATGAGTCTAGAGCAGAAAGAACAACGGAACAGTGGTGCAGGTGAAGTTGCCGAGATAGGCAGAGGCTTGCTGGCCGCAGCAAAGAGTCTGGGTTTTACTCTGGTAATAGAAAACAAATGGCCTAAAAAAGGATAATGATGTGATATGATTTCCACTTTAGGACTATCAGTTGGCCAGGTGTGGTGGATCACACCTGTAATTCTAGTGTTTTGGAAGGCTAAGGCTGGAGGATCCTTGAGTCCAGGTGTTCAAGACTAGGCTGGGCAAATAGTGAGATCCTGTCTCTCTAAAAACATTTTTAAAATCAGCTGAGTGTGGTGATACATGCCTGTAGGCTTAGCTACTCGGCAGGCTGGGGCAGGAGGATTGCTTGAGTCTAGAAGCTATTGAGCTATTATCACACCACTGCACTGCACTCCAGCCTGGGTAACAGAGTGAGACTAGTCTCAAAAAAAAAAAAAAAAAAAAAAAAAAAAAAAAAAAAAAAAAAAAAATTCAGTGTTGCCACTGCTGCTGGATGGAGAATGGATTTAAAGAGGCACAACTAGAGGTGAAAAACCCAGTTAGGAAGGAGGATGTTGCACAGGAACCCTGGAAACAAAATTGCGCCTGGATGGAGAGGGTGGTGATGAAAATGCAGAGGAGTAGGTGGATGTATTTTAGAGATGGAATTGATTTGCTGGTAAGTTACATGGAGGTGGGGAAAGAAGGGAAGTTAACTAGGATGACACCTAAAGAATTTGTAGAGTTAGGTTAATTACTAAGGAAACTGCTTCTTGTATCAAAAAGGAGATAAAATAATTTGGGAAAAAGGGAAAAATTGCTAAGTTTTATGGTTAACTCAGTGTCATATAGGATAGCATTTATTTAATGGAGACTGGAATTGGCAATTGTAGTTGAGAAAATAGTTCAATGGCCCAAATGCGCCTTCTTGCTATTTGACACAGCTGCCAGCCGATTCCTCTCTGATTTCCAGTTGTTTTCCAGAAGTTGTGCATCTCAGACCTGAAAATAGGATTCAGTTTAAGTGTGAGCTTGATCAATCAGTAGTGGTTGGGAAGATTTCAGTCCAGGCACAAGGGGGAAAGATGTAGCATTTGTGAATGAAAGGGAAAGGCAGATGTCACATACTGGCCATCCCCAGTTTCAATCACACCAGATAGACTATTGGTCTGCTTCAGGTAAGCATTTCCCTTTTTTGGAACTCATGAGAAATTCTGAGAATAAACTCCCACATCTTAGGGCTGATCTTCCTAAAGCACAGACCATTGTCCTAGTGAAGTGCTCATCTTGGTTGGCCCAGAGTCTGACCAGGCCGCTGCCTTGAGTGTGGGTATGAGGATGGATGAACTGTACCTTTATGCTCATCAGGAAGTGTTCTAAATCAAGACCTTAGGGGCAAATTCCCTCAATATCTGGCTAACTATGAAGCGGCATCCTCTGGGGATCCTGGAAAGGGCATGGAAACCTTGCTATAGCAAGGGTGCACGGAGGCTCCGCTGGATCCTACACAGAGAGTCTGGGCTCCCTTGACTTGCTCCCAGAACACAATCACAGCTCAGGGCATTTCACTCTTGAATCATGAAACACCTTTTATATCCATCCTCATAGCTTTGCCTGTCAGTCAGGTTGATTGTGATGAACACATAAATACTTGCTTTAGAAACTTGGCCAGGCCTGAACTGAACTTCACCCAGCTGTGGCTTCAGTGGGCTTCAAATTCATTCCCCACAGGTAAAACACATTGCACTTATCATATTGGTTGAATCTGTTAATCACAAGAGTTTAAAATGAACCTAAAGACCCGAATAAATTGTTGAAGTTTTCTCATTTCTCCTCTAAGCCCTGATTTGCCATTTGTTCTGGACTCGGTTGGTTTCTCAAAGAATAAATAGATACGTAAGTCAATAAATAAAGCACCTCATTAATTCTAAGAGGATGGCAGTGGAGCCATATTATTGTCAACTTTTAGGTCTCCTTCATTCTTGTAAATATTAGACATAAAAAGTGGCAAAGAAGGCTCAGATTCTCATAAGCTATTCTAGCGCTGTTTCTTGTCACTGATGAGACCGAGTCCTTGAGTGAGGGACTGCCTCAGTATGTCCTCAGTGACAGGGCTGTGTCCTTTATATAGCATATCTTGTTATTATTTTCCCCTACTTTGTGGGTAGAGAAGCCAAGGCTCACAGAGGTTAAGTAACCTTCCCTAAGATACTAGCCAAGATTTGGTTTCCAGCTTGCTCACTCCAAAGTCCTTCCACCTTCCTGCACAGCATCCACGTCAACTACCCAAGACCCAGCAGTATTTCCATAGTGCATTTCTAACCCTATCTGAGCCTACTGTCAACATCTTATACATGTAGCTAGGTTCACATTCCCCTGCATTTTCCAAGCGTCTCTTTGGAAGTTACTGCTGTATAGTTTTTAATCAAGCTTCTATATTTCTCAGCCAGAGTGCACACTGCACTTTGTAATTCTGTAAAGAATGCCAGACCTATTTGTGTAAGCACAGAACCTCTCCTTACATGACTGACCTTCAAGAGACCCGGCAGTTTGCAGTAGCCTAAAGGGATGATAGCAATTTTAATTACCTTCTTGGCACTTCCCCTGCAGAACATTATGAGAAATTCCCATGTCAGTAGGGCTGCTCAAAGATTTATATATAAGTGGGTATGTCCTCCTTGCTTTGTCCTGTGACAGCATCCCTGATGGCAATTTTTAAATTATTAGATGAAAGTAATTAAAAAAAAAAAAAGAGGCTATCTAGCCTTACGGTTAGAGGTAGGATAGCAACTCAAAGACTCATGAATTTCCATCCTTGCTCCCTGACTGTCTTGATGTGTGGCCCTGCAAGTCAATCATCTCTCTCAATCTCTCTGGAGACATCCATGAACTAATGTGATTTCCAAGAATGGTGGTAATAACCACACATTTAAGAAGCCTGAAAAATACTTTGAACACCTCTACAAACTTTTATTTCCTTTATCCAAGTTGAATGTGAACTAATTTAAAAGACGTAACATATTAAGTTACACTAACAATAAAATAAAGCCATCTGATGTTGAATCAAAACAAGGAAACCTTCCAAGTTTTTTATTATATCTCAAGGAAAGTACAGTACTTCATTTCGTATTTTCCCTTTGAGACACTGGTCACCGTGCAGTGACTTAGAAAACACCCCATAACCAAACCAAACCTCAAGACAGCCTTGGAGGCATATGGAAACTATGATGGTCATCCCTCTTTGACAGCAGAGGAACGGAGACTCGGAGCACTAACCCGAGATCTCTCAGCCAGTCTCTGGCAGAAGGTTCACCTCCCCAGCAAAAAAGTCAGGTAGATTTTGAGGTCAGCCTGTCCAAGTAAGTATCTGTATTTCTACAAACACGTCGAGGAGCCTCTACTTTACAGGCCTCTGTGGTGACGATGGTAAATCGCTATCATGCCAACATGTTTCTCAAATAAAATGGACTTGGGAATTGAAACTGAACCAACTGTGAAAGGTAATCTGGGGGAGATAATGCATGTGATTAGTGCAGTATTGACTCAAGAGATGAACCAGTTCTTAAAGAATTCTCCAAATAAAGTAACGGTTTAAAGAGTGTTCACAGGAGTAAGGGAATGGTTTTCAAGAGAAGTGAAATGAAGATGAGGAAAGACCGAGGGTGAGCTAGAGGGAGAGCCTTGCTGGAGCCATGCGGGGTGGGATGGGTGAGTGGCCTTCAGAACCCTATCCAACCCCCCCGCCCCGCCAAAACCAGTTCCTTTGAGGAGCCAGATGAGTAAGAATACAATGAGTTAAGAGGAAATTCAGTACAATTTCATTATTTTTTAAAGCAATCAGCCTGTGGGTCTGTAGGCCCTGTGATATGCCTACATAATCAAGAAAGGTGTCAGAATATGTCAATCTTTTACTTAGTAACGATTGAGGAGCTGCTTCTGTGTTGCACGATTCCATACATTTCAATATCACACAGGAAAAAGAAAATCTTCCCTCAGGGAAAGACAATTTGTTCTTGTTTCCTTTGTGACACTGGAATGCATGGATTTGGCCAATGCGAGGGAAACTTGGTTCAGCATTCTGAACCTTTCTGGCTCTGTTCACTTGGTTGGCAGATGACCACGAAAAGTAACTTGTTTGGGATGTCAGTGGGTGTGGAGGAAATGCCAGTAAATGTGTGCTGAAGGAATGAGGGAATAAATGAATGACACATCACCAAGACGGTGATCCCTGGTCCGTGAAGCCGACTTGCTGCCTCACAGCCTCTATTTCTCAATGTCACTTTTCTTTTGTTGTTCTCAGGCTTTGCTTACTATTGTAGATTCAAACGCTTTGTGGTCTCTTTAGGAGCAGGTCCACAGTGGCAAAATGGTTCTGGGGCCTCAGCGAAAACAGGGACATCTCAATACTGTGGAACAAAGACACATGTGGTCAAATGAATGACCAGTTGTGTTCACTTGCTCATTCACATGTTCTTTCATTTGTCACATCTCTATAGAGGCCCAGTATGTGCCAGAGACTGATTCAAGGGCAGGGAATACATAGTGAATAAATCAAAGCTGCTGCCTTCAAGAAGCTGCCATTGTAAGGTGACAAAGGAAAAAAGAAAAAAACTTCCTTCCAGGAAAGACCATTTGTTCTTTTTTCCTTTGTGTCTGTCTCAGGGAGACAGGCAGTAATAAAACATGGCTTGCGCAGTAGGTGGTGGTGATAGGTGCTATGAATGAAAAATGAGGTGGCTAGGAGAATAGAGTGCTAAGGGTGAGGGGATGGCCAGTTTAGGGAAGCCAGCGTTGGCTTCTCTGATAAGAAAACACTTGTGCAGAGAGCCTGAGCAATGCAGGTGACTTGAGGAATGTCCAGGAAGAGTAGACAGCAGGTACAGAGGCCTGGGATGGGAACAAGCTTTGCATGTGGCAGGGTCAGTGAAAGGTAGAATGAAAGGGAGAGTTGAGATGAAGTAAGAGGGAGACAAGGCTACCCGGCACCCTTTGAACACCTTTCCAATAAAACCCAAGACTTCGGGTTTCATTCTGAGTAAAATGAAAAGTCATTGGAGGATTCCAAACATAAGAGTGGTATAATCTGACGTACAGAAAAACAGACAAAAAACCTTTGGCCCAGTGAACAAATTGTCCCATGTTAATTGGTTTGCATGTTAATACCCAGAGGCCAGTACTGGGCATTTTGGTCTCTCTGGCAAAATACACGGTTAATGTGTCCACTCGTCCAAGGTGAAGTCAATCTTACATAGTGTAGAGATACCAAGGGCAAGAGTCACAAAAAGGCAGCTAGCAGGGTGACCAAAAAATGGTAGAAATAATGTGTAAGGGTTGGGGGTGGGTATGGAAGGGCCCTGGAGTAATTGCTGTCATTTGTTTCATCTTGAGCAGGCAGTAACTCACTGAAGAAACTTAATGAAAACTGACAATATTAAATGATTGTGGCATTCAGATGGCAAAATTACACTTCAAATCTCCTCTCTGGAACATAATAAATTCATGGAATTTAAGATAAAACGCTGAGCTCTTCATGCACGTTTTAAGTTGTTTCTTTACATTTCCAACAATCCATAAATTTCTCTCAAATGTTTTCCTGGACTCAGCTCATTTTTCTCTCTCTGCCGAGGTGTCCCAGAGAGGGGCTTCATCCCTCCATTTCCAAAGGTCAAGGATATTCCTGTATCTCATAAGCCTGGACTTCCGGCTGGCATCCTCTCGCTCCTGCTCACATCCCTTTCAGAGAGCTGTCACAGCAGCCATTCAGGCAGGGCCAGTTTACCAAGGAGCATTTCTAGAACCTGACATGTAGCGAGTACTCACTGCCTGGTAGCTAAGTAAAGAAAGAAGCAAATGAATAAATGAATAAATAAAAGATTTGAGAAGGCTACAAACACTATGGGAAAATATGAGCATGCATTAAAAAAAACTCACCTGGATTTCTTAATTAACAAGATTTTGCTAAGACTGCATCTCACTAATTTTAGTCCAAGGGCTTTCTTGCATAGCTCTCTGAACAGACATATTTACTTAATATCTAAGTGAGCATTTCTTCTCAAACCTCAGTATATTTTGAATCCCTAATGAGACTTAGCTTTTTGATTTTTTAATGATACTTTAAGTTCCAGAGTACATGTGTACAACGTGCAGGTTTGATACATAGGTATACATGTGCCATGTTGGTGTGCTGCACCCATCAACTCATCATTTACATTAGGTATTTCTCCTAATGCTACCCCTCCCCCAGCCCCCTACCCCTCGACAGGCCCCGGTGTGTGATGTTCCCCGCCCTGTGTCCAAGTGATCTAATTGTTCATTTCCCACCTATGAGTGAGAACATGCGGTGTTTGGTTTTCTGGCCTTGTGATAGTTTGCTGAGAAAGATGGTTTTCAGCTTCCTCCATGTCCCTGCAAAGGACATTAACTCATCCTTTTTTATAGCTGCATAGTATTCCATGGTATATATATGCCACATTTTCTTAATCCAGTCTATCATTGATGGACATGTGGGTTGGTTCTAAGTATTTGCTATTGTGAACAGTGCCGCAAGAAACATACATGTGCATGTGCTTTCATACTAGCATGATTTGTAATCTTTGGGTATACACCCAGTAATGGAATTGCTGGGTAAAATCGTAATTCTAGTTCTAGATCTTCGAGGAATCGCCACACTGTCTTCCACAGTGGTTGAACCAATTTACACTCCCACCAACAGTGTAAAAGCATTCCTATTTCTCCACATCTTCTCCAGCATCTGTCGTTTCCTGACTTTAATGATCGCCATTCTAACTGGCGTGAGATGGTATCTCATTGTGGTTTTGATTTGCATTTCTCTGAGACTTAGCTTTCTAGGTTATATAGGAAGTTGGTGTCTCCCTGGAGAGCTGTCTGCCTCTTGGATGGTTTCCAAGTGTTCCTTTGATTCACTGTTCTCAGATCTACAGGCATTTATTTATTTCCTCCTACCAGGAGCTAGTTCAATTTAGTTCAAAAAATATTAATTGTTCTTGTCTGGGCCACACCCTGTACCCTCTTCTGGAGGAGGAAAAAATGCTATAAAATAGTACTGCATTTATTTGATTTCCTCAAATTTTCATAAATTTTCAAAAAGCTTTATAGTTGTGTGCATTTATTAAAGATATTTTAGCAGAAACTAAAATCATGATTTAATTCTGCAGAGTACACCGAGATCATTAATACCACTACCCCTTATGATCTACATCACTGTCACTCCAAATCAAGAAATGAATTTTTTTTAATCCATCATTTGTTGCATTTCAGTCACACAGTCCACGCCTACATGTTTCTTCTTTTCTCCTAAAGATGTATGTAAGGCTTAGGCAGACGATGACAAAGACTGTATTATTCAAAATCTTTGGGAGGCCAAAACATTAAAAATGATTTTGGGGAGGGAGTGCCAAATACTGATAAAATAGACACCTAGAAAATACGGCAAAAGAAAAAATGCAAAACATTTGGAGGGACTCCACTGAGAATGAGATGTGCAGAGCCTGCAGGGCAGGAGAGTGCTTCAGTAACCTTGGTGTGTGGCACAGGGCCCCCAGTTGCAATCAACAGAATAACTCTAGGTTGTTCAGCAGAAAAGGAATTCATTAAAAAAAAAAAATTAGAATGCTCAAGGGGGCCAGAAAATTAATCTAGGGGACTACACAACCAGGAACACCATCCAAACCATACAACAAGATGGTAGTTTCAAAGATCCACTGCCACTCCTGCCGGGGAGCCACACGATAGCTTGCACCATGGATACTGAACCCTGAATGCTGTCCTCTACCCCAGCTAGCCCCCGAGGCCAGATGCTTCTGCTGTCTGTCCCCCAGAAAGTGGACTCCATGGTGCCTGGTTCCTCTGCATAGCTCACATCTGAATCCAATGATGTCAGTGTCTGGCCTCCATTCTACCTACAACATAGGTTGGAAAAGCTGTTCTGGTTCCTGCCCTGGAGAGGTGGGACTCAAACATTGGAAAATATGATAATTTATCACTTTGATGCACCCTTTGGATGCCCAACATCAATATCTGTTCTTAATTTGATATTTAAACTTCCTCCAAATAACGAATATTTGCATGTAAAATATGCAGTTATACTTGACACAAAAATCTGCTCATCTTCTCGCCTTCTGACAAGGGTAACACATCCATGTCAAGAACATGATTTCTGGGTGGCTTCCATTCCTCCTCTAGTTCCATCTGACATTCTGTAAGTTAGGGTTTACACTGTGGGATGGAACTCTTAAATTGGGAGGGAGTTGAAAGTCATCCTACTCTTGACCAGTGGGAGACAGGAGCTGGTGGATATTCTCTCCTTTTGCTCCTTAAGCAGACGATTTTGGGTTGCATCCTACGCAGCTCTTCAGAGGGGTCCTACAGGATCAGATCCCAGCTTCTCACAGTGGTGATCTGCTCAACAGTGCATCCTTGGATTACCTTTTTCCTTATTTCTCTTTTACTCCTTCCAGTCGCCAGCTCCCAGAATAAATTATCTCCAAGAAAACCTTTGTCTCATCTCCGGTCTTGGTAAGAACCTAGGTTAACATTGGGCTCTAGACATACCTCTCTCTGATTACTAGGAGCAAACACTTCAGCCCACATAGTTCAACCTGTTTGTGTGTTTCTGTCCAGTGGAATCAATAACCCAAAATAATTGGGTGGCAGTCTTACCTCTTAATTCAATGGCTTCTTGTTGTGTTTGCTGACAGAAGAAATCCTCTCTTGGGAACGATTTTGAAAGGAGTAGGGTTTCCACGAATGACCCTGGGTGCTCAGAGTGGATTAAATGGACAACGAGCAGCTGGGAATTTGGGGGCACCTCTTTTCTCAGAAAAAGGGGCTGACTACATTCAAGCTCAGATTCCCATACAACTGGTGGTTTTCCCCTCACCTCTCCCTGGCAGGGAGATTATAACATCTCATGTGTCCCTAAGATCACTAGGTCCTTCAAGTTTCCCAGGTGCAGGGCAGCTGTCTTTCTAGACAATTCCTGTAAAGAGCTGATAGATCAAATCCAGACTGCCTGGCATCAAGCAGCTTATGCATTCCCCTAGTGAAAGCTCCTTTCTCATGGTTGCCCTGTAAGAAAGGAGACCCACAGGCTGGTGGCAGTAGCGGTGGTGGTGGTGTGGTCATTTGTTCTAATGTAACTGATCTTTCCAAGAGATGGAGAGACCAGTGGATGGTATGGAGTATGTCTTGACTTTTCATGCAATAGGAGACAGCACTGAAGGTTCCCACCTGGAACAAGAGGCATTGAGACCTCTAAGCCAGGGAGCCCAGATGCTCTAGTGATAAGATGCAAACATTTTAATAGGGTAATTAGGAGTGATATAGTAACAGGTACCACTCTCACTTCCAGCTCTTGGGCTCTTTATTCTGACTACGGGAGAAATAGCACCATCTATTGGCTGTTGGTTCATAGCACACAGAGTATCCTGTATGGAGGCACCTCGGCTTCTTAAGGAGTTATCTTCCTGCTGGCACAATAACTGGGTGTTCAGTAAGCCATTCCATCATGCCATAAGGCCTTGTGCTTCAGGTTATGGAACACATGGTAAGACAAGAAATCCCATGTGCCTCAGTCTCTTGTCTCACTGTCATCCCTGTAAAATGAGCTCTTTAGTGAGAAGCACTGTTACATGGAAATGAATGATAGTGAATAAGGTGATTTGTTAAGTTCTTGGGAGGTGTTGTTGGTATTCAAATACAGAGTAAATAGTTATTCCAGTGAGGACTAATTATTGCCCTCTTCACAAGGGGAGGGTCTTCAATATAATTCCCCTCCTGTTTGTAGTTGTTTTAGTTCATTTAGTGTTGCTATAATAGAATACTTGAGACTGAGTAGCTGATAAAGAAAAGTTGTTTATTGAGCCCATGATTCTGCAGGCTGAAAAATTCAAAAGCATAGTGCCACATCTGGTCAGTTTCTGGTGAGGGCCATGTGCTGGCTCAAAATATGGCAGAGAAGCAGAAAAGTCAGTGGGTAGGTGCAAAGAGAGCAAGAGAATGTCTAGGAAGCAGAACTTGCTTTTAACAACAGTCAATCTCTGGTAACTAATCTAGTCCTGGGAGAGTGAGAATGAACTAGCTCCTTCAAGAGGGCATTGATCCATTTGTGAGGGAATCTATTGACATGACCCAAATATCCCTACTAGGTCCAACCTCCCAAAACCATCATGTTGGGGATCAAATTTCAATGTGAGCTTCCAGGAGGACAAACTCAAACCACAGCAGTAGTGTTACATTAAGCCTCAGGGCTGGTCACTGCTGCTGGAAATTAATCAGCAGTGGCAGTAGCCACATCTTGGCGAGAAGTCCTTGTTGGGCCAGTGCATTGTTTCTGTCTGTCTCTGCAACCATTGTCTATGGGGCCACTGAGCAAGCACCAGGATGGCTGCGGAAAAGGTAGGGCACTGGGCAGGCAATCTTCCACCTACATACTTAGAACCTCCTACACATTATGGCCTCTTGAGACCATTCCAATAGGACACATATATTCACCTATATTGGGGTTTAGTATAAGATGTCCATCCACATTCCTCTTCCCAAGACCTTCTTTCATGTCCCTGACCATCCATCTAAACTGACACTCATGAGGATGACATGGTGAGGATCCGCCTCTGAGGCCATCTCTCCTTCCAGGAAAAGTACATAATGTGGACCACTCCAAGTCCTGCTCCCTGGGAGGATCTCCTTTCCCCACTGTCTTTCACTGAGTGGGGCTGCAATTAAATTCCCACAGGTGCCAGCAAAACTTGCAGAGTCATCTGTAAGCCATATTTGACTTTTTTCTCCTTGGTGAACTGCGCACTGGAGATTCCCCATGAGACCATGGCTATGAGGGAAGGGTGAGTGGGGCAGGAGGCACACTGAGAGGAAAAAGCACTGACTGCCCCTGCAGCTCATGAGTGTAGTCAGCCATGTGGAACTCAGTGCTGATATATACCACTCCCATCTGATGAGGATGTGCTGCTGGGTAGGGTCCATGCGACTTTTGGCTTGGTGTGTCATTACTTCAAGATGGGCAGCTTAGGTCACATGGTCACCTAGTGTCCCATGGTCAAGCCCTCAGAAGCAAGTCCCAATAGCAAGTTAAGAGTTATTTCCAAAAGGAGAATAATTACTTGCATAAAAGAGCTTGGCTTTGCTCCAAAAGCTAAGAGGCTGCAGCTGTGCTTCCTCTACTGGGATTTGCTGCAGGCTCCACACACCCTCCAGGTCGGCCCCAGTTGCTCTGAGCACCATCAGATCTCCTGGGTCTCTAAGGGCATTAGGGAGCTGCTTACAGTAGGGCTGGACCAACTGGAGAGCCGTCTCTTGCCCGCGCCACAATTAATAGTAAAAGAGTCAGAGCAGCAAATCCAAAGCTTATGTAGGCTGCCTTCAGATGCCAGAGAGTTCCATCAACATCTGTGCCTTTCTCAGTGGTGGCACTAACATCTGCAGCTCCTACAAATATATGGTATTGCCTTTGCCTATTTTGGTTGGAAGGGGAACCTAAGGAGTGTGAAGCAGCCCTTCCAAAAATCTATACCCTTACTCCATGGCTCAGAAAGCCATTATGGGTATTCCGCAACTGCTGAGGGTAGCTATTCCAGCTACAGACTCAGACACTGGGTAAGTTACTGGATGGTTTTTCACTGAGAAAGTTGAAGTAGTTGAAAGAGAACTTCCACAGTCTACCACCACCACATCCGCCCACCTTCCAGCATCTGCTCCCACTTATAATCTGTTCTCTTACAACACGTGTTTCTGTAATGGGCATTAAATCGAATATTGCTAAGTAAGGAGATGATGTCACTCTGATGTGGAAACTGGGTTGGTTCATATATGATTTTTTCTCTTTAGCATGTTAAAGCTTTGTGGCACCAGACAGGAGCAGTTGAATGCGAAGGATGCCAATGGAATCAGTTGAACGAACACGGTGCGGAATAAGGCACTTGTTCTGGTTCACAGGCTTTTTCTGGTTCATCTTGGCCGCAGGTTCTGCCTTGGCCAGGCAGACAGTGCCGGTTGTGTAACTCAGCATCTCCTTACCCTTCTTTATGCCTAAGTCTATCAAGGTGACACTGCCCTTTTCTTGAAAAGGTGAAGTTCTTATTTACTTACATATTTCTTAGAAATAAAACGTCTTAACTGTGCCAATATTTTTACTAAGATTGATGTTTCTGTTAGTGTTCAGGTTGCAAAACTGGATGTTTGCAGTGGTTTGCCCTAACCAGAATTTATGTTTTCTTCATAAATTCTGTTATTTTTAGTGCATAAATTTGAGAATGAAAAAATTTTTAGGAGCATATTTATACTATAGCTGAAATGTCTGCATGCTGTCTTCCTACCTGTAATCGTGAACAAATTATCATGTTCCTGTCTAAAGTTAATTCCTCCAATTGTGGTCTGCATTTTATCCTCTTATTCAAGAACACTGCTCTAGCACTTATCCCTTTTTTCCTATTTCATCATCTTTCCATCTTTCCTGGAATTCTCTGTAACATAAAAAAAAGGTACTTCTCCCAACAAATCTTTCTCTTGCTTCCACAATCCTTACCAATCTACTACTCCTATTTCTTTGCTTACCTGTTCTACAAAACTAGTTGTAAGAACTGTCTATGCTCGCTATCTACAGCTCTTTTCCTATTTTCTCTTAGTATAAGATGTCCATCCACATTCCTCTTCCCAAGACGTTCTTTCATGTCCCTGACCATCCAACTAAACTGACACTCATGAGGATGACATGGTGAGGACCTGCCTGGTTTTGCAGTCTGGTTTTGCTCCCCTTCCATTCCACTGAAAGCCCCATAGTCAAGGTCATGAAAGACCCCCTCACTGCTAAAGCCAACGGTCAATTTTCAGTTATCTTACTTGGTCAGTCAGCAGCATTTATAGGGTTAAATACTCCTCCTCTATACCCTTTGTTCATGTTTTCCAGGCAACCACACTAGGTTTTCTATTTCACTGGTTGTTCCATCTCAGTTTTCTTTGGAGATTCCTCTTCTCCTCCCAACCTCTCAGTATTGGAGGAATTCAGGGCTCAGCCCTGGTCTTTTTCTCCTATTTCCAATCCTTTGGTGATCCCATCCAGTTTCATGCCACCTAAATACTGGAAATTCCCATAATGTATCTCCAGAGCAGACCTTTTTTCTTAAACTGCAGACTCACATATTCAATTGCCTAATCAACATCTCTACTTTGTTTAATGCATATTTCAAAATTAGCAAGTCTAAAACTGTCTAGCAAGCAAGTCTAAACAAGATCTGCTAGTTTAGACTGTCTAGACTAGTCTAAATTAGGCTGTCTAGCCTAACAAGTCCAAAACAGAACTCTGATATTTCTCACCAAACCTGCACCCTCTGCAGCCTTTCCTCTCTTAGCCGATGAAAACGCTATTGTTCCAAGTTCTTGGCCAAAAGTCTTGTCATTCCTGTCTCCTCTCCACTTATCATACCTCACATCTAACACATCAGCAGATCCTTCTGGTTCTACTTTCAAAATACATCCAGAATCCATGTGCCTCCTACCAACACTACTGTTACCATCCTGGGGCAAGCTACCATTTTCTTTTGCCTGAATTATTGCAAAAAACTCCCAACTGATCTCTTTACTTTCACCCTTCTCTTCCTACAATCAATTTGTAATATGGCAGCTACAGTATCATTTAAACATAGTTAGGTGACATCACCTATTCAAAACTCTTTCAGTGGTTTTGAGTAAAAGCTAAACCCCTTAAAATAGTCTTCAAGGCCCCATCTGATCTAATACACCACTTCTACTTGCCATCCATTACCTTGTTAACCTAATCTCTCATCCTCTATCTGCTGTATCCACTAGATGCCAGGAGTATCTCTCTTCTCTCTCAAGTTGTGGTAATCAAAAATGTCTGCAGACGTTACCGTATGTGACCAAAAGTCGCCCCTGACTGAGACCCTTGCTTTAACCCAAGGAGTAAGGACTGCAGGAATCTTGCTTTTTCTTTGAGTTGTGAAGTTCTACCAAAAGCAGACAGCCCGCCCCATAGTGCCTGTATTCCTCAGGTTTTTGATGTTTCCCATAGCGTCAGGTAAGCACAGGCATTATGAACTGTTTCACCATCACATGCCATTCACTTTTTGTAACACTAGCTGTATCCTCACTGCCTTTAACCCAACCAAGCCAGATAAAGGTAACGAATTCACATTATTGGGGGCCTCTTGCTTGAAACCCCTCAGAGTATCAGTCGCCATTATCAGAATCCCAGCTGTTAACAACACAACCAAATTTACTTAGTTTGAGCACAAATGAAATGCATTCAAGATTAGTAGGTGGCTCTCAGTACTTCCTAGGAAGGCAAGAGAGAGAAGCTGAGTGGTGGCTACCTAGCCAAGGGCAGTGCTGAAACCTCAGGAGAGGAATGTCCTGGTGAAGACCGCTTTGTGCTGCCACTGGGTACAAATGCCATAGCTTGTACATGGGCGCACCTGATACCAGGGGCCCAGGTTGCCACACCCTAGCTGGAAAACGGCTTTTATGACTTCTGCTTTGGAGAGGTGATTCACGGGGTGGAAAATTTCCCAAACATAGGAGAGTTGTTCATATACCACTAAAGCTGCCTATAAGCAGAACAATTGTATCAGACTATTGAAAAAAATTAAACCAGAGCATATATTCTCCTCAACTTACTGTTTCCTTTTCTCAGGTAGTGAACATAAGAAACAAACTGAATTTCTACAAATAAGGGTGAGGTGACAATCTATGAATGCTTTTAGAAAAAAAGCAAATTTCATTTTTCCATCATGTTTTGAAGGATACTGGCTTAATTCAGTTATTATTCTCACTGTTGGTTTACAGAATAAACATATAAAATGTATTGCAAATACAAATTATTTTCATTCCAATGGAGAAGAAAATTACAGGCTCAAAAATCAAGTTTAATATCAAAAGAAGTTACATATAAAGGTTTTTACATTTCCGAAAATCTGATAGTTAAATATCCCCAGTCTGATATTGATTGTGATACACTTAGGTGAACCCCTGAAAACTTTTATTTTGAAATTGAAGTTTTTGCTCAGAAACTGGGCAGAACTTTTCACATTCTGACAGAATATAAAACTTAAGTCTAAAAAATATTCGGTAACTTTTTTGTCAAAAACATTAGGCACTTTAGAATATAAAGCAGAAACTCTTACCAAGCACGTGTACCCAACAGCCACACCTCCCGTCTTTGGGGGAATTTGGTTACCTGGAGCTCTGTGGGTACTATATGAATCCTAGAGACAGCAAACTTCTGCTGTACAGCTAACTTACAAGGGCCTGAACCCGGCTGATGGCAGCAAGCCTGCTATAGTCCAGAAGAGTGCGACTTCTCATATTTACATATGAACGCATCTGTCTTTCCAAGGCTAACTTTATAGCATTCCACTGGTACCAAGGAGCCAAATGGTGACATTCTGTCTAAGAACTCGTGGTTCCTGGCTTCGAATGAAGTTGACACTATCTTGGATGCACCAGTTTTTTCTTCAGGACTCAAGCACTTTTTAATTCCAGGTTCATCTGTGTGACTGTCCTTGGAATTCAAAGGGATGCTGCTCTCTTTACAATCTGTAAGGCGCCTGTGGTGATCTTCACTAAGCAACAATACAATGGTTCCGCCAACATGAAGCACTCTGACAAAAAAAAAATGGTAATTGCTATCTTTCTCCCTTTCTAGACAACAAACAATCCCACTGCATTTAAAATATTTCGTGTTTTTAATTTGAAATTTAATTTTATCCATTTAAATACAAGGATTTTTGATAATTAGGTAGTATCTTCTATAATGTATATTCATTATAGTAATTATGAAATCCCTAGTACAAATCTGCTTTAATTATCTATTTTTACTCCACTTAAAAGGCAAGCCTCAAAGTAATTTGTAGTCACAGTCTAATAAATGATTGTACAAAGGAAAAGGCGAATGACAGAATCCTAAAGACTGCATGTATTAAAAGCAGTAGGCTGACAGCAGAAGAAAGTTAACAGGAAAGAGTTAGGACACGAACAAAGAAATGGCAAAGCAAAAATCAGAAAAAGAAGGGCAGATCTTGAAATGTCAGCTTTTTGAGGAGAATGCATTTACTCAATTATCAAAGTCTGTGTAGCACTTATGTGGAAAAAGTGATGACAACACTTGCCTGTGTCCCGCACACAGCCCTGGAAGTTGCTAAGAGATCACTGAACATCTCTTTGGAAGAGAGAGGCAAGTAAAGGGAGTGAAATGCTACAATCAAGGCAGGCATGAGGGGCTTGGGAACATGAGGTGGGTCCCAAACCCGGGCATGGGAGAAAGGGGAGCATTTCCCAGAGGAAGATACCTGTGCTGTGAGTTAAAAGATAAGCAGGAATGAGCCAGGCAAAGCGACGGCAAGCGGCTGCAGCAAGGGAGGATGCTGGAAGCAGAAAAAGCAGCAAAGATGGGAGGAAGTAGAGGGGAGGCAGCTCTGAAAGCAGCTCAGTGGGTGGGTGAGTCAGAGCGGGTGGGAGGTGGAGGGAGGAGGGGAGTAAGGAGTTCAGCTTGGAATTTGCTGATGTACCTAAGGAACACGTAAGTGTGGATTCCACCAGACTGCTGGATACACAGCCTGGAGTAATGGAAAAGACCAGGCCTTGAGGTAAAGATATAGTAAATGGTAGCTAAAGCCATAATGGTGGATGGGATCATCTGGGGTGGCAGTACAGGTTGAGAAGAGAAAATGGGACAAGGAGCCAGAGATTTCACGTTTTAAAAGTGACAGAGGAGAAGACCCATGAAATAAACATCCTCAGAGAAAATCTGGACAACAGTGATGTCAAGGAAGCCAAAGAAGTACAGTTTCAAGAAGGAAACAGTTTCAACAGTGTTAAATGCTATAGGGCCAGCATGGTGGCTCATGCCTGTAATCCCAACATTTTGGGAGGCTGAGGTAGGAGGATCACTTGAGCCCAGGAGTTTGAGACCAGTCTGGGCAACATGGCAAAACATGTCTCTACTAAAAAAACACAAAAATCAGCCAGGTGTGGCAGCGTGTGCCTGTAGTCCCAGCTACTTGGGAGGCTGGGATGGGAGGACTGCTTGAGCCCAGGGGGCAGAGGTTGCAGTGAGCTGAGATTGCACCAGTGCACTCTAGTCTGGGCAACAGAGAGAAACTCTGTCTTTAAAATAAAATAAAAAATATATAAATACAATAAAATAACAAATGCTATAGGACTAATAGGTGATCAGGATTATGAGAAATCATCAGTGACCCCAGGGACAGCAATCCTAGCTGAAGGCAGGAGCAGATGCTCGTCTGCCAGGGTGGAGTGGGACTGGAAAGTGAGGAAGCAGAGGTGTCAAGTGTAGCCTATTATTTCAAGAAGTTCAGCTGTACAGGCGAAGAAACAGAGTGGCAGCTAAAGGACCAAGAGTTAAGTGGAATCTGCCTCATGCCCAGCAAAAATCTAAGAAGCTTAGGTAGCATTCCCTAGTCTAATCCATCAGCAAAGCTACACAATTCTGTCTCTAAATTGTATCACATATTTGTCTACTTCATTCATAGTTTGCCGGGACCACAGCAACAATCTGGTAGACAGGTCTTGTTTCCATTCTTGTCACCCCTCCCACTCTGTCTTCCATTTCCACACAGAAGACAAATGTAAATTCTCTGCTAACTCCTCAGTTGCTCGCACTGTACTTCAAATACATTCTAACTCCCTTACTCTGGCAACCAAGGTTCCTACACAATCTGACCCTCACCTACCTTTCTGATGTCACAGCCTGCTTTCTTTGCTTACTGACCTCCTTCAGCTGCTCAAACTCACCAAACTGCTTCTCACCGTAGGACATTTGGACTTGCTGTTCACCCCGCATTTATCACTCACGCTCATCATTCACGTCCCACAGTCAAATACCACTTTCCCAGAGAGGCCTTTCCTGACTACCTAGCTAGGGTAACCACTACTTTTCTCTCACTCTAAAGCAAAACATTTTGTTTTATGTCCATCACAGTACCAGTCATGATCTGATATTATCCAGTTTGTTTACTGATTAACCATCTGTCTTCTCACAATGAATGGGCAGAGACCTTGCCTGTCCTATTCACTGCAGTAATCCCCAGGGCCAAGTACATGGAAGTGCATAGGAGATGCAAAGACTTCCAAACGTGTCTGGGGAAGGGATAAATGAATCTCCTGGAAAGAACCAGCAGATGAGTAGGCAGAAGATAAAAATGAGAAGTGGGCAGAGTGTGATCCTTGAGGAGGAAGGAACTGAGAGGATAAACCCTCACAGGAAGAGGGAAACCTCTTCTACTGAGCAAGGAGGAAGTGGATGGGAAAATGAGTACTCCTGCAGACATCAACTGAAATAACTTTTTGGGGCAACAGTTTAGCAATAATGTATCAAAAATATGAAATGTGCATAACCTTTGACCCAGCAATCTCACTTCTAGGAAATTATCCTAAGAAAACGTAATAGTAGAAGTGGTAGTAGAATAATAGCGATAATAATGGTGATATAGCTAATATTTATTGAGGATTTAATATGTGCCAGTCAGTTGGAAATGCTCTGTATTATATATCATTTAACCTTCAGAATTATCTAAGTATGTTCTATAGCATTGTCATTTTGCAGATGAAGAAACTGGTACTGTGGTGCTTGGTCGTACAGTTAAGTTTGAAAAACCATGCAAGGATGTTCAAAGAATAGTTTTTTATTAAAATAAAAAATTGAGGATTATCTAAATATTAATCCATAAGCACTGGTTGCATAATGGTACATACATATAATGTGGCAACCCCTGAAAATTATAATGTATATTATAACAACTGATCAGAAAGGAGATTCATGACACTACTGAGTAGAAAAAAAGCAATGTTACAGTATAGTAAGTTAAGGATAATCCCATTTATGTAGAGTAGAAAACATGTATCTTTTTGTACATATATACATGGCAAGATGCCTAGAATTTTCTCTATCTAAAACACACGGCTCATATTTTAAATTGGTGACCCATTATTTACACAGCAGGCTCTTGACATTTATGTTATCAAATGCCCACCTAAACAATTTAATATCAACTGAACTCTTATATTCATGTCCATTCATAACTATATGCATTCTAGGTTCTCTTCTTTACCAATTTAGACGATCAGAAAAATGCATATCCATGCCTCATTGTTTCAACCTCTCAAAGAAATGCTTCCATTGAATTATATTCCCTTACGTCATTAGAAACCATAAGATGAATACTTTCACATTTTCATTTCACAGCTGCTATAGTTTGGATGTTTGTCCCACTATACCTCATGTTGAAATATGATCTCCAGTGTTGGAGATGGGGCCTAATGGGAAGTGTTTGGGTTACGTCGGCAGATATCTCATGAATAGATTAATGCTGTCCCTGTGAGGGGCGATGAGTGAGTTCTCACTCTATTAGTTCTAGGGAAAGCTGGTTGTTAAAAAGAGCCTGGCACCTCCCCCTTCTCCCTCTTGCTTCCTCTCTTGCCATGTGATCTCTGCACACTGGGTTTGCCTTCTGACATGAGTGGAAGCACCCTCGGGCCCTCATCACAAACTGAGCAGATGCTGGCACTGTGCTTCTTTTACAGACTGCGGAATCACGAGCCAAGTAAACCTGTTTTTTTTACAAGCTGTCCAGCCTCCAGTACTCCTTCATAGCAACAGAAAATGGACAAAGACAACAACAAATAATAAAGGTGTTGCTCATTCTATGTTATGGAAGGTTCTTTATGTAACAGAATTTTGTTCTGTTGTTTAGCAGCTGAGTGATCATAAGAAAGTTAATCTTTCCGTGCCCCGGATTCTCATCTGTTACGTGTGGTGGATTAACACACAGAAGGCAGGTTTTTTTTTTTTTTTTGTGAGGGATAGAAGCAAATATGTAAAATTTTGCTTCAGACCACTGAAATATAGGTCACTATTTCATACATTCAAATCTCAGTACATAATAGAAAATTAGTATTTTTTCTGAATAAAATTTATAAGATAATATGGATAACATTTATTTCAATTATAAACTTCTGACTTAAAACCCTTAGAAAATTAAGCTACGAAAACTCTGGGAAATTACTATAAGGCAATCAGACCTTAGCTGAAGAGCTATGATGTATTTCGGTTAAATGCCCAGTAGCTAAAAAAATTATGAAAATAAATTCAGCAACTTACCTTTCCATTTCTTGTAGAATGCTTTTGATGTCTTTTCCTAACTTAAACTTTTTCCCAAATGGAATGTCAGAAATAATAATATCAACACTTTCTGAAGGCAATGGCAATTCTGAAATACAGAAATCAGAGAATCCTATTACAGTAAGGTCAAATATTTACAACCTAAATAATGAGAAAACTGAAGTACACAGGATTATTTTTGCATAATAGATAAAATTTAGGGTTGCTAATATTGTTTTAAAGTAATTACAAGATCCCAAAATGCTTTCACAATCACTAATGATAAATGATATAGTTATTGTAGTCTGTTCGTCGAAAATTGGTTTTTCAGATACAATAAAATGTAAGTTAAGCAGAATTTTAAATTAACCAGAAAACTCAATTCTCTAAATATACAGCTTGTATAGAAAGCTGCTAGCTCCACTAAGTTGCCTAGAAAAATCTTCTACAAAATTATATTCTACAACTTTCATTTCCTATTTTAAAACTGTACATTTAGATCTACTTGTTTTTGAGGGAGACGATCCATAGCTATGATTGTATTTTTAAAGGAGAACCTGGAAGGTTAAGAATATCTATTAAGTCCTAAGACTAGAGAAAAGGCTATATAATCAATAATCAACACAATGATTATCACTAAAAATTATAGTGTCTGATTATTCTAAATTGCTTTATTATCTTAATGTTTTCTTCTCAGAAGTTACATTATCAGAAGGTAACAAAGACTCTACCCTAACATCCACATCTTCCGGATGTACTTTCCACTTTTTACCTACTTTACTTCTCATCCATCTCCTAAATTAAGTTAAATACTCATAAGACGGATGTCCCAGTTTTCATTTTGAATAGTACCTAATTTTGCAGAAATGTAATGAAATTTAAATAATCTTCACTAAATATCAAAAGTTTCTGTTGGTAGGAAATTTAATAAAAAATGCTTTGTAATCTGGGAAAGTCTAATGACTACTTGGCTAGATCTCTCCTAGTTCTAACCCTTATGTGGGGTTAACAGAAGAAGAGATTATTCAAAAAAAAAAAATAAGAGGATAATATTCTTTTAAGCTGAGACAGGAATTCCTTTTTTCCAAGTTATGTTTTAACCTCATGGTTTTAGGGTGTTGATATAGTACACATCCATTTACAAAATGACTAAAGACAATATATGAACAATGAAGGCAACCATAGTTCTCAAATGTTTTATTTATGAGGAAGCATGTAGTAATTTACTTTTGAATTTAATCCCAAGTCTGTCTTTTGCCTTACACTACACAGAAATACAGTACCTACATATGAGTTAGCTGCCCATTATGTCCAGGTTTAGTAACACTAATTTTTTTCTTCTGGGTCTCCATTTTTATTGGGAACTTTGCTGCTCTATATTATATAATATGCTAAACTGCTTTAAATAATTTTAGAAGTTGAATACATAAACTTCATATAGATAGAAGAGAATAATTTTTTTAAAAAAATCTCCAGAACTAAGTTGTGTCATCTTCCAATAGAGCATAAAATAAAGCTTTTGTTGATGTGGCTGAGAGCATAAGCTCTGGTGTAAGACAGCTTGCATTTGGCTCTGCTGCTCACGAGCTGTGGGACTTTGGGAAATTACTGCTTCAATTTCTTCATCTGTAAAATGGAATAAGAATATGTACCTCAGAAGTCAATAAAAGAGGTAATATATGGAAGACATGTAACAGGGCCTGGCACAAAGTGAGCACTCAGTAACTGTTAGCTGCTTTGTGGTCATTATTTATAATGTCCCTCTCCGACGTCAATGGGAGATGACAGCCAGGTGGAAACCAGTGTGCCATCCTTCAAAAAAGCTTTGCAGAACACAGTATCCCCTTCTCTCTCATTCTTGGACATCCAAGGTTGAGGTAAGGCAACTACTTCCAGGTGGGCCTCTCTCCTACTCTCCTTTCCTCTATCAGTGGTTCTCAAAGTGTGGTCCCCACAGCAGCAGCATCAGTATCATCTGGAAAGTACAACTTAGTGCGTATTAGAATCAACTGAAAGGTCTTTATAAAACAGATTGTTGTCCCCACCTCCATAGGTTTAGATGCAGATACTCCTAGAACCGTGAGCACCTGACCCATACGACTCAACATACAGTAAAATCTTTTAAATTATTAGATGCTCTGAATACTGCTCGTGAACAAAAAATTTGCTTGTAACTAATGAGCTAAGATTCTGAAATAGAAACATAGCTCAAAACAAGTAAAAATCATCTCTTTTTTATATCTCTGCAGGATGATTCAAGAACATGAAAAAAATTTAGTTTTAAAATACCAGTTGTTTTGAAGAAAGAAAAACTGCCCTATTTTTCCTACTTCCAGGAGAAAAACGGGTAAAAATTTACTAAACCTCAGGATTATGGCCCCAAGATACTTTCTTCCAAAGGGATTTATGGGCCTTCAAGATGTCTTTTCATGCATATATTTAAACTAAAGACCAGGTTCATTGCGCACTTTTATAAAATTGAGCATATCCTTCTTCCTATTTTTGTTCCTTGTTCTTTCTGCTGTTTATTCTTTCTATTGTCCAGGTTTATGATATTCAGATTCTGTCTCCTAACAGTAATTCCCATAATTGTTCAAACTTACTTCTATAGTTAATTTCATCCTTATCACTAATTATTTTGCTTTTATTTTCTCCATTTCTCAGCTGATTAATCTCTCAATCCCTGGAATTAAATAGTTTTCCCCATAAGGGCTTAGTTGTGAAATGTTGTCTGAACTTTTTCATATTTCAAAATGTTTGGCTTTAAGATGATGTTTTGGTTAGGCATAATATTTTTGGGTCACACTTTGCTTCGGTAACTTTGTAAATAACCACTCTTCTATTGTCAAATGCTCTGTAACATTTTCTTTCCATTGTGGCCAAAATATATTTTGAGGTTTATTGCATTAGATTATGACCTTCTCTTGTTTGGTTGCTGAATTTGTTTTTTTGATGATTACTATTCTTTTTCTCATTTCAGTAAATACAAGAAGGGGGTAAAGCTTTCAATGAAATTTCAATCTGCCGTCTTAATCAAGAAGTCCATAAACATTAGTCTTAAACATGCAAAATGTAGTCTGGCATCTGGATTGGGTCACCATACAATTTACAGACCAAATGAACATTTCTGAGAAGCGAATGCTAGAAATAACTATGCTAGTTATTTTATATGAAAATCATATGCTTGAAATATTTGAAATATTTATTATCCAATAAACTGGCTTATTATGGTGGCCCTAAAAACATCTGTGCAAAATGAAATTTTTAAGTTTAACAAATGACTACTTTTTTTTGAGAAAAAATATTTTGCCTACAGTGCTAATATCGGAACAAGTTCTGGTAAATGAAGTATACTTTCAGTTCAATTTTTTCATATGGGAAGGGTAAATATTTCAGCCCTCCAGTTCAGTCCCTCCACTGACAGTGCCTTTGACAAATATGTTCACAATACAAAACGCAAATTACCTCTATCATTCTTTTAATTGTTTTACCAAATTTAGATGATACAAAGTTAAGGCCTTCACAAATTCATTCCATTCCATTCCATTCTAGACTACAAATTTACCCAATTACAATAAGGAAAGTCATCAGGAGATTCTTTCCATACCATATCCAAAGTAAATTTACAGAATTTCATAATTAAGTCTTGTGCATTGTTGAGCTTTCAATAATTTGTTCATTTCTTCCTTCGGGTTTTTAGGAAAAGATGATCAATGTCTTCCTGCTGCCAGCTTTGTTTTTAACAACTGTAATTCACCAAAAAATTCAAACCTCATGTATTTTGACACTTCATTTGTTGAATCCTTTGATTACAGATTTCTAGTATATTCTGAATAAAATGCCATCAAAATTAGGCAACTTTTTTTGGTAAAGTTTACAGCACTATCCTAGGACACTTTGGCTGATTTACAGAGCAATTCTTTGAAGGCTTACACTTTAAAATCCAACTGATGGACAAGCAGAGAAAGTGTACTGCTATGCGGAAGTATTTTTTTGCATTCAGTCATCTTCATCACAAATAGTTTGCAGTTCAGCTATTCTGTGTATATTTTAAAAAGAAGGACGGGTGCAGTGGTTCACGCCTGTAATCCCAGCACTTTGGGAGGCCAAGGCAGGTGGATCATGAGGTCAAGAGATCAAGACCATCCTGGCCAACATGGTGAAACCCTGTCTCTACTAAAAATACAAAAATTAGTTGGGCGTGATGGCATGCGCCTGTAGTCTCAGCTACTCGGGTGGCTGAGGTGGGAGAACTGCTTGAAGCCAGGAGGCGGAGGTTGCAGTGATCTGAGATCGCGCCACTGTACTCCAGTCTGGCGATAGTGAGAGTCCGTCTCAATGAAAAAAAAAAAAAAAAAGTGGCCAGGTATGGGGTGGCTCACACCTGTAATCCCAGCACTCTGGAAGGCTGAGCTGGGAGGATCAATTAAGACCAACCTGGGCAATACAGTGAGACCCCACCTCTATTTTTTTTAAAAACGAACATTAGCCAGGCATGGTGGTGAGCGCCTCCTACAATCCCAGCTACTTGGGAAGCTGAGATGGGAGGACTGCCTGAGCCCAAGAGTTCGTTCAAGGCTGCAGTAAGCTATAATCAGACCACTGCACTCTAGTGGGTGACAGAGCAAGTCCCTGTCTTAAAAAAAAACAAAATTCAATTATTTTGACAAATGTCTATTTCAATGGACACTGCAGCCTGTTGGGAGATAATTATGATTTATACAGGTGTAACAATGAATTTCAAGTGCCTTTCTGCTCCATAGGTTTTAGTAAGAATATTAATTTTTAGCATGATGTTGTGGCCCACCACAGTAATGCATAAGCACACAGATGGGCAATGCCGAACTGAATTTACAGTAGCATTCACAAAGAAGTTACATCTTTGACAAAAAAAAACCCGACGAAATTTCTAAGAATTAGGGTAAAAAGGAAACAAAGCTACTACTGGAATTGACTTAACTGATTATCTTTCTAAATCATATAATGATAATGATACAAAACTGGCAACACTTAACTGTCTGCAAAGGTCTGCTAATGAAGCGAGCACACTAACAGTACCAGCTTCATTTTGCTTAGGTACGTAACAAAACTCACAATTGAATGTGAGCAAAATAAGTTTAGAAGAATAGCCATTTGATCTAAAAGGAAAGTCATACTTCACAGAGTGATATTTTAAATGTATTTTCTTCAGTTGCATGTGATAAATAGTTGGCTTTGGGCCTAGCATTCTTAGAATTACTAAGTTTTTATTTTTTTCCTTCAACTTTTAAGTTCCAGGGTATATGTGCAGGATGCATGGGTTTGCTACAGATCAACCCATCACCTTGGTAATAAGTCCAGCATCCATTAGCTATTCTTCCTAATGCTCTCCCCTCCCCTCTGGCCTCCCTCGACAGACCCTTGTGTGTGTTGTCCCCCACCCATGTGTCCATGTGTTCTCATCGTTTAGCTCCCACTTATAAGTGAGAATATGCAGTGTTTGGTTTTCTGTTCCTGCGTTAGTTTGCTCAGAATAACAGCTTCAAGCGCCATCCATGTCCCTGCAAAGGACAATATCTTGTTCCTTTTTATGTTTACATAGTATTTTATGGTATATATGTACTACATTTTCTTTATCCAGTCTATCGTTGATGGGCATTTGGGTTGATTCCATGTCTTTGCTATCGTGAATAGTGCTCAAGTGAACATACGTGTGCATGTATCTTTATAATAGAATGATTTATATTCCTTTGGATATATACAATGTAATGGAACTGCTGGGTCAAATGGTATTTCTGCCTCCGGATCTTTGAGGAATCACCACACTGTCTTCCCAACAGTTGAACTCATTTATACTCCCACCAACAGTGTAAAGGCATTCCCTTTTATCCACAACCTCACCACCATCTGTTGTTTCTGGACTTTTTAATAACTGCCATTCTGACTGGCATGAGATGGTATCTCATTGTGGTTTTGATTCGCATTTCTCTAATGATCAGTGATGTTGAGCTTTTCTTTGTATGTTAGTTGGCTGCATGAATGTCTTCTTTTGAGAAGTGTCTGCTCATGTCTTTTGCTCACTTTTTAATGGGGTTGCTTTTTTCTTGTAAATTTGTTAGGCCAAGGTGGGTGGATTGCCTGAGCTCAGGAGTTTGAGACCAGCCTGGCTAACAAGGTGAAACACTGTCTTTACTAAAAATACAAAAATTAGCTGGGGGTGATGGCGTGTGCCTGTAATCCCAGCTACTTGGGAGGCTGAGGCAGGAGAATTGCTTGAACCTGGGAGGTGGAGGTTACAGTGAGCCAAGATTGCACACTGCACTCCAGCCTGGGCAACAGGGCAAGACTGTCTCAAAAAACAACAAAAAAAAATTTGTTTAAGAGCTACTGAGTTTTAAGGTAAATGCTTGATGCCTCTATAAACAGACTTGTTTCATTTGGTCAGTGATATCGCCATGGTCTTCACAGTAGGACTGTAAATATCAACAAATATTGACTCAATTATATGTTCATCAGCTGTCTTAAGAAATAGAAACTCAACACTTACTTTTTCATTAAAAATGCATTTTTAAAACCTTATTGCTTCTGAGTTTGTTACAAAATAGAAGTGTTACCAAACAATAAAAAAGGACTTATACCATATAATAAATGATAAAGCTTTTGCAGCAAGAACATGTGAACTACTCTCTATGTTGAACTTATCCCCTATTTTCTACGCATATTTCATATACACCTACCCCATCACTTTCCACATTTCCCTCTGATTTCCCAAATGGGCAGCCTGGCAGCTTCATGAATCTTGCAGTATACGGCATGGGCCATAAGACACCTGCCCAGAACACCAAGGCCAAGCCAGCAGAGGCAGGACAGGCAGCAGAGGAGAAAACACACCAGTATAAGAGAAAATGCAAACACCACATTATGGGGTGCTTATGGGTGTCCTGAAAAAAGCACGCCATCTTATACAAGAATGGAAACACTTGAGAACAAAGCACAACTGTTGCCAATAATCTTGTTATAAATCTACACTTAAGTGATGTGTGATAGGCTACAGAATGCCTAACTGGAAGGAAAGAAAATATTTCCTTTTAGCTATAATTTTGCCATTTTAATTAAACCATAAATGTGTTTCTTTTGCTCAAATATGTTTATGTTATAGTTTCCATCTTATACTGAGAATGTATACATATCTGCAGATTTAAAAAAGCCTAATGACTAATTGCTATTTCCTAAGATAACTTGTAACATAATATTCATTTGATTCCAAATTTTCATAATGATTAAAACTTAGGAATAAATACATATGATTTCTTCATGTTGAAAGAGTGTCTCAAAAAAAAAAAAACCAGAGTCTCACCATGTCACCTAGGCTGAAGTGCAGTGGCACAATCTAGGGTCACTGCAACCTTCACCTCTTGGGTTCAAGCGATTCTTCTGCCTCACCCTCCCGAGTAGGTGGGACTACAGCCACCAAGCCTGGCTAATTTTTTTTGTTTCTGTATTTTTAGTAGAGACAGGGTTTCACCATGTTGGCCAGGCTGGTCTCAAACTCCTGAGCTCAACTGATCCACCTGCCTCAGTCTTCCAAAGTGTTGGGATTACAGGCATAAAGCCACTGCACCCGGCTAAGATCATTTCTTTTTATATTAGTTGAGGGTTATAAAACAAAGTGAATGCTTATTAAAAAGGTAGAAAAAATAAAAGTCATTAAAGCACACAGAAGCTGAAGATTGTGATTTTGCAGAAATGTAAGTCATAATGGGAATGAATATTACTAACTTCCTAGATATACCAACATACCAATGCTTACAGATGTCTTACTAATTCATGCTGTGCGTTAGACACTGTACTCTGTGTGTTTATGTAATAAATCCTCATCACAGCTTTATGCAGTGGCATTATAATCTTCACATTATAGATGAGAAAATAAAGAGAGGTCCAGTTTTTCTGCTGAAGGCCACACAGTGGAAAAATGATGGTGGAGCTAGGATTTATACTTGGTGTGACTCTTAAAGTCACTAAGTGTTCTTAATTCCTACAGTAAAAAGGCATGAGATCCCTTAAGGGATTCGTAGATCTCAACATTCTAAATTGTATTTATAATTAGAGCTCTTAAAAACCAAATTAATGAAGAAAATAAATGCTTTTATCTAGCCTGAATGTCTACCTCTAAAGTAGGTGCCATAAAGGGCTAATTATTAGTTAAAATTGGCCCCTGTATTAGCAAGACATATAGTTCCTCCTAGACCGAAACTTAAAGAGGTTGTGATGCTGAAATAACCTGAAACAGATGTTTTATTCTTTCCTTCAGAAAGTTATCCTAAAAACAATTCACAGAAGAATCATCTACAAATGACATTAACATGAAAAAGTTTCTCTCAGTAGTAAAGAAAGGTAAATTTAAGCAAACCTATCAAATGCGTAGAGTTGAAAAAACTGTAATAAACATTATAACATGTGACCTGTTTTAAGGTCCATTCTCCTCCCTCTGCCTTCCCCTGCTCCTAGAAGTGCATGCTCAGCCGCTCAGGCACTGGATCCCATCCTTTCTTAGGGCCTGGATACAGCAGACAAGCGGTTCTCCTCTCTCCTCCGTCATGCCAAATTCCTCCTTTTCATTTGATTTTTCTTGTTAGTGAGATCAAACATTCTAGATACAAAAAAATTCTAATTTCTATCTTAAAAAAATTCCTTGCTTGATCCCCGATATCCTTTCTTTCAGTTACCGCCCCATTTCTATGCTCTCCTTATTAGCCAAACTGCTCGACAGAATGCTCTCAACTAGTTGTTTTCAAGTTATCTCCTCCCATTCTCTCAAGAGCCCCTCCAGGGAAGCTGCTGTTGACTTCTGCAGTCACCAGGCCTCATCGTACTTCACCAATGAGAAGCAGCTGACACGGCTGATCTATCTATCTTCCCTGGATTCTTACACTCTTACATCACTGGCTGTTCCTTTACCAGATGCTCACCTTCCCGAATTGTATTCGGAAGTATTCGAATATTCATCTGAGTATTCTAAGGTTCAGTCCCCTTTCCCCTCTCTACTTAAACTCACTCCCTAGGAGATTTCATGAAACTAAATGTTCTCTATACCAGTGATGCTCAACCTCTCCCCTAAACTCCAGATTTGGATACTGAGGTACTAACTTGATATCTTCACTTAGAGTCTAATAATCGTGTGAAATTTAACAGGTCCTAAACTCTAACTTGATCCACCATCCATCTTCCCCACCTCAGTAATGACAACTCCATCCTCTAGCTGCTTAAGCCAGAAAGCCTAGAATGTTCTCTCTCATACTCCACATCCAATCTGACGACAAATCCTGTTGGCTCTGTCTGCCAAATATATATCTGACCTTCTCTCAACACCTCCTTGAATACCACCTTGGACCAGGCCACTGTCATTTCTTACCTGGATTATAACTGGAGTTGCCACAGTATCCTAATTAGTCTCTTTGTTTCCATCCTGCCCTCACTAAAGTCCAAGAGGAATCCTTTCAAAAACGAAGATTTATGCAGTTACCTGGTGCCACAGAGAACCTTTAAAACACACACACAAACAGTGGAGCACTTCCATTTTTTAAATGAAATCTTATAGAAAATGCCCTCTAAAGTGAAAATACATAAAAGTGGAGCTGGGAGTGCAACAGCGGTCCAATGGCCAACTCAGTACTCCCTCCCTCATGCCTACAAGGTGCTTTGGAGAATGTAAAGGGATTGAAAACTCACTGCTCTGGAACAACTTACGAAGCAATTTCAGTTTTCTTAAAGGTTTCAAAGAAATAGCATTCTTAAAGAAATTAGGGATTATGAAAGCCTGCAGTCTAGTCATCCCTTAGTTTGCTCTAGAAACTTGTGTCTCCCGCACAGAGTCCTATTAAAAACCTTGGCAGAACAGCAAACAACTATGAGATCTCAATCAACAAAACAATTTCTTCTTTGGGGATGCTTTACTATGCTTTTATGCAAGTTATCCTAGTATTTTCTTCTGTTGATACTCATCTTTACTACTTTTCCACTACAACAAAATTTTAAAAATAATATTACGTTCCTCCTGATTATAGGTTTGATATTGGGAACTATCTACTACCTATCACTGTCAACAGAATACAATGTTCTTAACTGGGAATTAAATGCACTCATGATTTAAGGGAGAGATATATATTTGGGAAACAGGGAATAAAACAAGGAATAGTTTTTAAAAATAGTCTAAATACCATGGACCTCAGGAAGATATTATTATTATTATTATTATTTTTTGAGATGGAGTCTTGCTCTGTTGCCCAGGCTGGAATATGGTGGCACGATCTCAGCTCACTGCAAGCTCTGCCTCCCGGGTTCACGTCATTCTCCTGCCTCAGCCTCCCGAGTAGCTGGGACTACAGGCGCCTGCCACCACGCCCAGCTAATTTTTTGTATTTTTAGTACAGACAGGGTTTCACCATGTTAGCCAGGATGGTCTAGATTTCCTGACCTTGTGATTCGCCCGCCTTGGCCTCCCAAAGTGCTGGGATTACAGGTGTGAGCCACTGCACCTGGCTGAAAATACTATTTTGATTGGTCTCAGTAGACTTGATTCCTAGTCACGTGTGTCACTGCTGACTCCCCTTCATTAAACAGAGGTTAATACTTTCCCTCTACCTCACAGGGTGACCAACTGTCCTGGTTTACTCCAGATTTGCTGATTTTAGCACTGCAAGTCCTGGTTTAGCAAATTGGGATGGATAGTTAGCTTACTCCTATGTATCTCAGGGATACTATCTAATGTGAGGCAATAATATTTCATATAGTTTATTAAAAAGAAATTCAAAGAATTATTACACTGCTTATTTTATGGCTATATTAATTGATCACTGCTTCTGATATGAGAAATGGTTCAGATGCAACAAATACTTTTTTTTTCTCTTTTTAACACACACATTTTAAGTCATGCTTTACATGCTTATTGTTTCACTTCCCAATTATGAACCCTTTGAAAATAAAACGGTTACACTATCAGAAGTAAACTCAGTATTAGTCCCACAGATATATTACAGGGTAAAACCAACCTTTACATACTGAGTCTTGTTTTGTATGATTCTAAATATATTTACATTGTTCATTTCCTCAATTGTTTTGCATTTTTAGTAGCTTACCTATAACAGAGACTTTAAGTAATTCGATTTTATCCTCAAGGCCTGCAGCTTTCAGATTGTCCCAAGTACCTAGTAACTGTGAGTCGCTGACATCAGCACCTACATAATACACATCCTATGGGGAAAGAAAGAATATTTTAAGCATAAATAAAATTATTACACATTTTATGTAGTTAAGAAAATCAACTTGCATTTTCTCAAATGATGGAAGTGAAATTAGTAGATTTTAAATTAAGGCCAAAACACATTTAGGGTATTCTTTTAAAATGATAATATCAAAAAATGTAAAGTTTATGTTAAAATTTTAAAAATCTGTGAATATTTTACAATGACAAATGTGTAAAGAATTTGAGGATTAGTATAATCTAGGTCATGACTAATGATTAGAATTCTGTCATATTTTCCTAAATTCATAGTATTTAAATAAATAACAGCAATTTAATCCTTCACAATCTATTTTGAGTATAGTGAATAACTCACATAATTAAAAAGAATAATCCCAAAATAGACACTCTACTTGTAAATAATTGGTGATTATACTATATATACTGATTAAAGTAGATAAATTGCTTGCTTTACCAAACTTCAGAACTTACTGGCCATTCTTTAGCAGCTTCCAAAAGTATTGTTCCAAGTCCGCACATTGGATCTAAAACAAATGCACCAGCCTGCAGACAGAAATATTAATTTGGTATTATTAAGACTACTATAGTAGGTATTATAAAAGAAACCTAAACTTGAGGAATCAATATTTCAAGAGAAAAGGTTACTTTTTACACTTTATTAAGAATTTCAGGTACTTAAAGCCCTAATGCAGGAGTGTGTTCGGCAGGTTTATAAATTAGGAAGAAGGCCATTCTGGCCAAAGCCCAGGAAAAGGTAGTGAAAGCCCCAGAGAGGGAACAAGGGGATTCTGTGAAGATGGGCTGGGTTATGCTGCATGTTGTAACAACCCCCAAATCCTAGAGGTTTAAAACAAGTAGCTCACACTGTATGCCCACATTAGGGCACCTGGGGCCTCTGCTCCTCACTCTGGAACCGACGAGCAATCATCATCTTGAGTGCTGCCATCACTGTGGCAGAGGGAAAGAAAGCATGACAAATTGTCCACTGGCTCAGAAAGGTGCCACCTGAAAGCGATGCATATCACTTCCACCAGTATTAACTGTTAGTCACATGGCACACAGTGTCAAGGGGCCAGGAAAGTATAATCCTATCTGTACCTGGGAGAAAAACAGGAAATTGGGAGAAAAAACGACTTACTCCCACTCTGAAAATCACAGCATGCCAGATCTCATAGGTGGTGTAAGGATTCTGGTTCTATTCTGAAGGATGGGAAACTATTGGAGGGTTTGAGGACAGGAGTCCTATGACATTACATTTCAAAGGGATCATTTTGGCTATTCTGCAGAGGACAGACCATAGAAGGGTAAGAGCGCTAGAGAGTCCAGTCAAGAGATGATGGTGGCTTGAGTTAAGAGTGGAATTGGTGGATGTGCTAAGAAATGGTTGGATTCTAGACATATTTTAAAAGGTGGAGCCAAAAATGGATGGGATGTGGAATGTTAATGAAAGACAACAGTCTGGAATGCCTAAAATTTTTGAGCTGAGCAACTGGAAGAACAGAGTTGCCTGTTACTGACATGGGAAGAGTTGGGGAGAAGACACTTTGGGGGAGACAAGAGTATAGTTCTGGCCTTGTTAATTTTGAGATACCTCTTAGACCTCTAAGTGTGAATGTCAAGTGAGTCACTGGACATGAGTCTACAGTTCAAGGGAGAGGTTCAGGCTACAGATAGGAATTTGGGAACAGTCAGTGCCAGTCAGCTTATAAATGATATTTAAAGCATCAGAACTGGATGTGATCATCTAGAAAGCAAGAGAAGTTTAACAAGAGAAGTCTATGAATTGGCCCCTGGTGATCTCTCAAGTTCAGATGTTTGGAAGAGGAAGATCAGCCACACACACTGAGAAGCAGCTCATTCTGATAATAGGAGCAGAACCTAGAGTAGTGGTCCTGAAACAAAGGGAAGAAACTGCTTCAAGAAGGAGAGTGATCAGTGTCGAAGTGACAGGCGGGTAAGTGAGACGAGCAGTTTCAGTGGAGTGTTGGTGATGAATGCCCCATGGAGGCTGCTATATGAGAGAATGGGAAGAAAGGAGGTAGAGACAGCCAATGTAGATAATTATTTTAAAGACTTTTTCTGTAAAGGGAAGCAGAAAAGGGGGTGGTGGCTGAAGGGATGTATGGCTTCAGCGGGGGGGTTTTCATTTTTTTAAGTTGAAAGATATTTCGGCAGGTGTACATGCTGATGGGGATGACCCAGTAGAAGGAAAAATTCCTAAGTCTATAAGAGGGAATGGAATCCGGCACACAAGCATCAGCATGGAACAAGGACGGTTCCCTTATTGTAACAACAATAAGGCAGAGTATGTAGGCATAGATTCTGGTATGTTGGTAGACTTGGTGAGGAGAACATGTAGAAGTTCTCTTCTGATTCTATTATTTAAGTCAAATAAGAAGGAAGGGAGCTTGAGACTGGCATGAACCTGGGAGGCGGAGCTTGCAGTGAGCAGAGATCGCACCACTGCAGTCCAGCTTGGGCGATAGAGCAAGACTCCGTCTGGAAAAAAAAAAAAAAAAAAGGGAAAAAAAGGGATAAAAAGAAGGAAGAGAGTTAAAAGTATGGGCAAGGAAATGACTATTTTTAAAATCCAAGCTGTGAAGGAGGGATGAGCACAGGTGGTAAGAACAGGGGTTGGGTCAAATGACTAGAGGGCCCTGTGGGGTTAAAGATTTGTGTTCGGGTAGCAGAGGAAGTAAATAGGAAAGAGGAGGTGGTTAAGAACAAGATTCCTGAAACTGAGATTTCTGGAAGAGATACCCTTCTGGGTATGACAAGGTCTAGGATGTGACTATAACAGATGAACAGGGAAGCCAAGAAATGAAGAGTAAGATTACTGAATGGTTACAGAGACCAAAGAATCATGATGCAATAATGGCCTGTACTCTTACAGGAATGAGAGGGAGAGAGCTCTGATTGGGGTGATCTGATGGCATGTGCTTCAAAGGCACTGTGAGGTTCTGGGCAGAAGGAAGAAAATAATTCTCTAGAAGGGGCAAGAAGGAGCAAGCAGGAACGTACCCCACTGTCAGGCCCAGTGGTGCTTGAGATAGGGGAGAAAAAACATCCACCACTTGATATGTCTACAGAGGAAGCAGAGTCCTCAGGGGACAGCCAGGTTTCAGCCACAGCCATATGGTACCTAATGGAAAGAAACAAAATGTTCTTCAGGAGACAGAAGCCTTCCCTGGTACTAAATTTTAAAGAGAGTATCATACAAATCCCCCATGAAGGGGCAGTAAGGAGCAGAAGGAAAAATTTAAATGGAAATTTTGTTGTTAAATTGTTAACAGTATGAGAACCCATTTTTATTAGGATCTCAAATGTGCCATACACTGTGCTCCTTCTCTCCCATGACCTGTGTTCAATGATATAATCTGACCTAAAGTATTTTTAAACGGCTTTATTTTACCTTAGGACCTTTTCTTGCCATGACACTTGTAGACACAGACTGAGGTAGAGAAGTATTTCTGCATACTTATAACAACATTTAAGATTTATAGAACTTGATTTCCCTTGTTATGATATGCAGGAAGGAGAACAGTTTATAGTACACATGATAAATAATGAACATCCCATTTTTAAATTTCATTTTTAGTGGCACTGGCCTACCCAAGACTGAGCTGTCTGTGTACTGCTCTGGGTACTAAGCTCCAAAGAGGGAAATGGATCAGGTTGGATACTGGGGTCACTCAGACTGTGGGTCACTACCACATTCCCTCCAAAAGAACTCTACCATGCCATTTCCCAGGTTCTTTAACAGACCTCCTTGGCCTGTGGTCACATTGAGAGACACATTTCTTACTTTTTGTAGTCTCAGGGAAAATTCACAGTAAGGAAAAGTTTTATCAAGCACTATCTTTGGATATTTTTGATCATTTACTTTTGACTTTTCTGAAAAACATGTTTATATTAAAACAAAGGTAACATTTCAAATGTGTAGGTGATTATGTAAATTTATACTTAAATACAAACTGGTGAAACCACTGGCAGTTTGGGAAAAAATTAACCATACCTCTTTCTTTATACTAAAAAAATCTGAACTAAAGATTTAAACCAAACAAACAAATAAAATCATGGGTTCTGGGTACCTGGTAATCTGAAAGAGGCTCCCTCCTCCACTCTCAACTCTAAGCTTTCTGCTTCTGCTGAGCCAAGTGATGCTCAGACCTAGAGGCAACTGTGCTAAGAGAAGCCCAAGGCTCCGTCACAGTCCCAGAAAAAGGAACGTGTGTGATGGGACCTCCCTGCTGTGGGTTGGGTAGTGATTAGAGAACAGCAGTGGAACCCAGAAGGGAGAATCAGTGGAACTAGGGAAGAGCTTGGTCTTCAGAGATCTATGGACCCAAAGAGAGGTCAGTGACTAGAGAAGTTTCCTCCAGGTATCTCAGCAGGACTGACAGATTCTCCTTACACTGCTGAGCCTGGGGTGCCAGAGATCCATTTGCCTTTTACCATTTATAGGATTCTGGCCGTTTAAAATACTTAACAGTCACATTTTAGCCCCAGCAAGCTAAAACAAAACACATGAACAAACAAAAACCAACGGCACATCTGAAAAAAAAGGAAGAGGTCCCTCAGTAGTTTTAGAGTAAATACGCAGAATAATCAGAAGACACACCTAGTAAAATAGAATTACTAATTACTGGAGGACACGGATCAATATTTGAATAAAAGAAGAGCTTTCAGAGATATTCAAATGTGACACACATACCTTTATGAAGCTAAAAAGCCATATTTTTAATCTAAAAATATAAATAAAATACAGCATGTCTCTGTGACTCTTGTTGTAATTTGGAAGATAATGTTCAAGAATAACTCAAAATGCAAATATAAAGAGATGGAAATCATGTCAAAAGGGTAGGAGACTTGGAGGATAGAACCAGGAAGCTTAACACGTTCCTAATAGGAATTTCAGAAGTAGGAAAGAGAGACTAGTTTAAAGTTAAATTCGTTAAATAGTCGAGGCAATAATTAAATAATGGAAGAAAAAGTGCTCAGGCCGGAGAAGTAAAAATAAATAATAATTTTTATAATTATTATATATTCCAAATAGTAATTATAGTTCTAGTTATTAACTATAATTTTGGTATTAATAATTATAGTTATATTTATTATTATTACCAAAATGGCAGCTAATACTTAGAAACTTTCTGAATGTTAGGCACTGTTCTAATCACTTTATTAATGCTAATTCATTTAATCTTATCATGATCCCATGAGATATTACTACTCTTTTCATCTTGCAAATGAGAAACTGAGGCACAAAGATGTTAAGTATCCTGCCCAAAGCTTCCCAGCCAGTAAGTGGTGGCCAGAATCTAAGACTCACCAAGGTCTGGGCTAAATAGAAAAGACATATACATAAGCATGTTCTGGTGACATTCCTGGGCTTTAAGATTAAAGACAAACACCTTACAAGTTTCCAAAAACAAGGAATCACGTAGTTATAAATGAAAATAAAAGAAAAATCCAACTGGCATGTCCTGCTCATCTGTGCCACCAGAAGCTAAATGACAATGGAATAGCATCTACAGACCTTTGAGAGAAAAGAACTGCAATTCAGGAATCCTATACCCAGCCAAGATAGGTATACCCAGATAACAGGAAGAAATTTGAAGATACAAAGAAATTCCGACAGTATATCATTAAATACCACATTTGAGAAAAATACCTAAGATAAGACTTTACCCAAGCAACAAGTAAACCAGAGCAGAAGCCTCAAACAGGGCAAGACAAATGATTAGCAAGTAACTTGATCAAACTAGCAAAAATAAGAGAAGGAAACAAAGTGTGAGAAGTTAGGAATAGAATAAAAATAGGAAGAATATAATCAAGTCTATCTGTCACAACATTTACTGAATTCTCTCACTGAAAGACCATCAGAGTGGGGTAAAAATAGCTGTGTGTTTGTAAGAAAATATGTAAAGTTGAAAAAAAAAAAAGCAGTGGCAAAGAAATATTAGGCTGATGCAAACAAAAAGGAGTGAAAATATTAGTAAGACAGTGAGACTTAAATTTAAACTTAACCAAGATAAACAGGACTTAAGTAACAAAAGGCACACTTCACAGTGATGTATGGACAGTCACGAACATGTATATACCAAGTCACATGGCAGCTGAATAATTCAACAACTCATAAAAATGCAAAAACTTAAAAAAATACAATATAATGAGATTTCAAAAACTTCTTTGAAAATGGAGCAGAGAAACACACGGTAAGTAAAAATAATGGAGAACATTTCTTCACTAGAAGATAAAATCATCTTACGTCCATAGAACATTTACAAAAATTGACCAAGATCTTGGTCACAGAAAAAAACTTAAAATTTAAGAATCAGAGGTTTTACAGGCCACATTTTCTAACTGTGACACAAAACATTAGAAATAATGAAATGTAGCTAACTTCTGACTCAGCCTTTTCACAGCCAAAATACTCTCAGAAGTTCAACAATATATAAAAGCATTACTGCAGCAGTTTGTAAGTATAATGGCAAAAAGAAAAGAAGTTAAATAAAAAGCGTTAAGAAAAGAAAAAGCAAGTAATACAAATATCCATCAGTAAGAGACCGTATAAGTTAATTATGAAAATAACTTTGCTATTAACAGGAAGGAAAACATTTTTCTTACCTTAATGTCAGCGAGAGATGCCATTGCCCACGCTATGGTAGATCGCAGTCCAGCTGTCTTGATGTAAGCTCTGCTGGCTAAAGGAACCCTACAAAGAAAAGAATCTGATTATATATTATTACACATTGAACAACAAGATATAAAAATGATTTATCTGTCCAAATCTGAGAATCATTTAAACATATTCATCCAACATACACTAAAGTATTCCCTAAGTTAGAGAATGTTTCAATCTTATTACAAAAATTCCTTCTCTAATGGGCACCTTGTCTACCCAGCCAGTGTGGAATTTCAGAAAGTTAAATTTTTAGACAACTGAAATTTACACTCTCATGTATTTAATGTATAAAAATGTAATTACACATGAGGAAAATCTTTCTTATACTTCCCTGTCTTCCCAGAGTAGACCTTTTTTTGCTGTCTGAAGTCATGAAGGGGAATATACTATTTTGTGATATAAATGTAGTATGGGAAGTAGAACTGAAGGGATGCTAACCCTTAAAATCTATTTTCTATAAAAAAGTCCCTTTTGTAGGTCTGTTTTTTGGTTATTTGCATCTTCCCCAAAAGATGAAATGAAACATGACATTGCACTGTCTAAAATAATTTACTGGATGATGGGCCAAACCAGACATCTCCCAAATCAGTTCACTGGTCTCCAACAAGCATCGCTTCACACTTTATCCTCCACCTCATCAATGCCACCATCACATCAATGTTTCCAGATTTGATAGAAATTTTCAAAATGTCATCTATCATTTATATCTTTCCAATGCAATGAACAAGCAGAATCTCCTTGGAAATTTCAACTTTCCAGGCTTTTCTAGTTCACTTCTACAATTTGTTGGTAAGGTATGAAGACGTGATGTCAAGAACGTGTGCTGGTTTGTTTTGCGGTAGGCTTGTTCCAAAACCACCAAGAGGTCTTCTACAAACTTTACGGAAAGCCACGATGTTCTTCAAACCCTCCTTCAAGTTGTTCAACAGAATTCTAGGTATATGAATGTTAAACATTTATTTCTTTCAGAATTTTGTCTCTCATTTTTCTTTGACTTTAACTTATCCTGTTTTTGTATTTGTTGCAAGCCTCTTAAAATCTGAGAACTAAATGACATATCCCTTTAAAATAAAAGTGTAATTGTATACTTACTATTATAATGAGGAAGTTCTACATGGCAAACCCATGGGAGTTTGGCTTTTTAATAAGGTTTTTTCAAGAAATAATTCACATTGTAAACAGTACTGTATACATACATTTGGAATCAGGGATGTAAACTGGCAGGTAGAAACACTATAAAATATTTTGGCCAGTGAATTTTGCTTCTGCAGGGTAAGCTTAGCAATTATCTTGCTATAAAACACAGTTTGCATTCTAGATACCAAAGCTATAATACACAGTTTACATTCTAGATGCCAAAACTATAAAACAGAGTTGCATTCTAGATACCAAAAAGGGAGATGCAGTATGGAAAACCTGCTTTGTCCATATATATGAAAAAAATGCTCTTCTAAGCAGCAGGAATTTATATGGAACCTTTCAAAGTTTCAACAACTATGTATATATTTTTGCTAATAGAAGTTTTTATGGGACATAATTCTGTCAATATTTGACAAAAGTGAATGTTCACATTTTGCTTAAACCTGGGCAAAATTATCTCATTACTTCAACAAAAGGGCCCCATTATATCAGCATAATACAATTATTCAGAAGAAGGCATGTTCAGAAATAAACTCCTAGAAAATAAAAATAATGCTCTACTTTCACAGAATCTAGCTAACGTACACGGTTCAAAAATAAATGTGGTTTTTGATCTTCTTCTCTGCATGTGTGCATTTCTTTTTTATTCTCTTGTACACCTTGTACCACCAAGACAAAGATGTCCTAATCTATATCTATAGCCTAGACTTGTTACCTGAACCCCCCAGATCTTTATCTTCAAATATGTACTTCAACATTTTTATGTGGAAGATAAGTAGTACAAAGTCAACAGGTATAAACTGAATACACTCTCCTGGATTTCACATATTGATATGTTTCTTCATTTTCTTGTGCCACCTTACTACCCATATATTGGGTACCATAATCTAACTCTTCAGTCTAGACTTGTCACCTGAACTCTAGATCTGTAACTTCAAATATCTACTGGGACATTTTTCACTGAATACACTGTTTTCTTTTGCTACATTTTGTATCTCAGTGACTAATACCAGTATTTACTAATTGTTCAAATCAGAAATCTGAAATTATTCTAGACCCCTTAACTACTTTTTGATTTCATGGCCTTTTTGCTACCTCCAAGAGTTTAAATCCTCTCATTCTCTCTTATTTCTCTTTCATTTAAAAATATTTTTTTCTTGGTAATTTTTTTGAAATCAGAAATCTGATCACTTCACTCTTCTGCTTCAAATTCTTATTGCTTTTAGGATAAAATCCAAGCTGTTTAACATACTTACAAGGCACTTCATGGCTTATTTCTAATTTTCTACCACTTTATGTCCCATCTACACTGAAACTACCTGCCATGCCCCATGTAAATCCAGCTTCCTTATACCTTGTGCCTTTGCACAGAGATTCCTTGCCGTAATATCCTTTCCTTCTCTTGTCCGCATGACATACCCTTTCTTATTGCTGTCAAGTCTCCTCTTAGGGACAATCTTTTATCTTTTTGCTCACAGGTCCTCAATTAGAGTTAGGTTCTCTTTCCTAACTCTAGTCAAGCATTTATCACAGATCTGTGCTACCACTGGATTGAATTCCTTGAAATTAATACTCATCTTTTTTGTCTTTGAACTTTGGGCGTTTAGCACAATTTTTTTGCATACAGTAAGTGTACAACTGATGCTTCAACTAAAATTAATTGAACTCATCTTACTCCAGTAAATGTCTCTGCCCTCTCCTCCTACTTGCTGAACTGTTTCAAAAATAAAGTTGAAATTTATTCAATGATTACTGTATTCTAGAAACAGTAGCAAAGATTTTCATGTGGGTTATCTCATTTAATTCCAAGGATGAAGCTATAAAGTAGGTACTATTATTTTCTTGATTTTATAGCAGAGAAATATGATAATTTATCTAAACTTGCAGAGTTATAAGAATTTGTGAAGACAGAATTCAAGTCCACAGTTCTTATCTGCTATGCTATACTGTAGTAGGTGATGCGTATAGTGTGGCGCCAGCTATAAAACAGTTAATGCTTCATGGGGCTATTGATATCCAAATGGTTTTTTTCTTTAAAGAAAGTAAAGCTCAAAATATGAACAATGTCTTTAGGAACTTGGGACAAATTTTTATGTGATCCTCTAACTTCATGGCTGCTCTCTACTTTGTTTCATCATTTCTGACTTTCTTCTGTTGTTAGGTCACCAGGTTGCAGTTTCTGATATCCACTGTCACTTCTCTTGTCCAGTGCTATGTGTTGTGCAAGTCTTCATGTCTCCCCTTTTCATGTCCCAGCAAATTGTTCTTTTTAGTCAACTCATCACTGAGACTGCTTCCTTCCTACACTGAGGTAGTCAAACTGACTAAACACAGAGCATCTATTGTAACCTCATTTTCAACCAGTGCTCACTCAAGGTCTGAGTCTGAATTTTCAGATACATTATCTTTTATTTGTAAACTTTAAGGTACATTATCAATTATTATTTGAAATGCCATGGCATGACATCTTGAACGTTCCTAGCAAGCATTAAAATAATTTTAAATAATCAAATACCTTTTAAAAACATTAAGGTTATACTAGTTAAAGAGCACAAAATTTAGCATTTTTATATATAATAATTTAAAAATGAGTTATTTTATTTGGTGGTAAGAATCTAATTAATACCACCTCAGCACTGCTAGGGGTAAGATACTCTTCCTAAATTTTTTTGTTTTCTGGAGATGGAGTCTTGCTGTCACCTAGGCTGGAGTACAGTGGTGCAATTTTGGCTCACGGCCACCTCCGCCTCCCAGGTTCAAGTGATTCTCCTGCCTCAGCCTCCTGAGTAACTGGGATTATATGCACCCACCACCACACCCAGCTAATTTTTGTATTTTTAGTAGAGACAGGATTTCACCATGTTGGTCAGGCTGGTCTCGAACTTCTGACCTCGTGATCTGCTTGCCTCAGCCTCCCAAAGAGCTGGGATTACAGGCATGAGCCACTGCGCCTGGTATCTAAGTAAATTTTTTAGATGCTTAGGCTCACTTTTTGGGGGTCAAAATATTTTTAAAAATTAACTACTTTATAAATTTAAAAATGCATATATTTTATATTTTGCTTGTTTTGCTAGTGTTTCCTACTTTTGTCTTGGTGACCATCAATAATTATACTTATTATTATAATTGCTGAAATATGTCCATCTTTTAGTTTTCCCCACCCTGTCTGTCTTTAAAATTGTCATAGAATTTTAAAAAGCCAGATAGGCAAAATTGTTCAATTAAAGGCACTGGAGTAGGGCAGCCTAGAAGCATTTTAGGTGTAGTTATAGGGCTGTGAAAATCATTTAATAATAGAACTAGATATAATTTTCAGTATTAATCATGTAATCAGTAGATTACCATGACCAAATATTTCCCAGCTCTAACTGGTCAGTTCAAATTACATCCACTAAGTTCCATGAAAATATTTTATTGTCTTAAGCAAAGAATTCAAATGCTTTGCCTTTAGCCTTCTCTGTTATATCAATGCTTCATTCATGCTATAAATAAAAAACATAAATTCTGAATTTAACAATCCGTCCTATGGGACAAACTTGAAGCTTAGAATATATACCTGAACACAGGAATCCCCACCACAGAGTAAACGTCATTTAGATGTATAAAGATCTGAAAGAATAAACACAGAAGTTAGAATGGAACAAGAAACATCATTACCAAAGTACCGACAATTTGAAATTTCCATTTTAAACTTACATGACCTATGTTTTAAAAAGAAACTCCAAGGCCTTATTCATCATATCTAGAAAAAAAATGTTCTATAATCTTTTTTTTTCTTAAGCAGAAGGAAACTAAATTTTAAGTACATTTCATAGAAAAATGCTGAGGTCAATTTGTTATACAGGAGAGTCATGTTACAAAGAACTCAAAACCAACTTTCTTCCTAGAGATTCTCAGAATTATCATAACTGGACCAGACTTCAGTATTTTGCGTTAGAGAAGATTTTCTAAATCCACCCTAATTCTAACCTCAAATAGGATGCGAGGCCACACAGGGCTATCAGAGGCTGCAAATACTTTCAGGGTAACAGAAAACTTTGTTTAGGTCAAATATATGGCAGCAAGGGTCCTCTTTTCTCTATAGGTAAGTTTCTGTCTCTCTTTTTCTTTCTTCTGTTATGTCAAGAAGAGTATTTAGGTGCCCCACATTATAATTAGTAGCCAACACAAATTTTAAAAGCTAGAATCTTTCTTTTGTAGCCTGATAAGGTTTACAGAATATTTTAAATGCTGTTTTGAATCTCAAGAATATCTGGTCCCTGACAATTTCATTCCAAGATAACTTTAAATATTAGCAGCTTAATCAGAATTATTCCAAAATTGATTACTTTCATCAAGAAAAGACTTACCTGGAGCGATTCCATTTGGTCAATTTAATTACTTAACTGATACATCACAGCTAAACTTTCCAATTTTATACATTATGCATTTTAGCAAAATTATTAGAATTATTTTCTATTGACAATTTATTCTAAAGATATGACATGTTTACATATTGAATGTTATTAAGAAGAGCCTCTCCCACTATAAATGTTTTCTTATCAATTTTGCAGAAGGAAATTTGTTGAGATTTCATTCTTCTGTCAATTTTTTAGTCAAAAATTTTACTACGTGTGATTTTTGTGTTTCCAATTTTGTGTTAATTATTTCTATCCATAATAGCTATTAATTGCATTAAATGGCTGATAGGAATTGAATTTGCTATATTTATTCATGAGATAATCTATGAGAAAAACAATTCTGAGACAACGAGAGACTCAGGGAGATGGGGATGAGAAAGCCACAGAGAAGAGATGATTAAGAATTGGAAAGGGGCAGGTAAGAGAAAGATACTTGTATGTCAAAACATTCTTGGGATCAAAATATTTAGTATGACAAACAATAAAAAATATATACCAGGCATTTTTTTTAAAGTGAAAAATGTCAGACAAAAGCAAATCTAAAAATAAAACAACACACAATGTTCTGATTTGTCCAGTTATTACTCCATTTAAACCTACATAACAAGTGATAAATAAATTTATGAATTAATCATGAAAATTATTGGTTATATGTCAACTTTATAAGATGGCTTTCAAAAAATAGCAAAGAATATTTTTTGTTTCCCCATACAAATAGTTGTTCCAATTAAAAATAGTGTAACCTTATTAAGCCTTTAATTTTGGAAAATAAAAACATAATCCCATATCCATAACAAAGCCACTATTAACACATACTATTGAATTTTGTGCAGGACTTTTGTTGTTATCCATTTTTTAACATTAGCTAAAGTTTTTTAAATCATAGATTGTGTGTATTATAGAGACTAGAGAGAACATCGCTGTAACCTCATAATAATAAATGTTTTTTCTTCAACTGTGACCAGATAACTTCATTCCAAAAAATCTTTTCTTGGAGTTTGGATAAGATATTTTCACAGTGAAAACTGCTGGCAAAACTATCTGTACTATTGTAATACTAAAGATAAAATGGACTGCTGGATCCCTGTCGATATACTTTTTACAACTGTAAAAACGGAAAGGTATGATAAGAATACAGGACACGGTCTTTAAAGAATTAGGTTACAAGTATATAAAATAAAATAAATACTCATTACCTCTAATTTTGGATTCCTCAAATCTGCTTTCCATCCAAAGTGTTTCATAATAGCAATTCCAATTACTCTTCCTACCTCCTGGAAAAGTAGCAAGTTAAAGAAAAGAATACTAAAAATGAAAATTTTAAGTTTAAATGTAAGCAAAACTAACAGAGAAGCCTATAAGAAAATCAAGTCAGGCTATCCGACAGTAATTTAGAGTTCTGATATTAAAATCGTACATGAAAGCATTTTCTATTTCAGGCAGTAAGGCTGTATTTTATCTGCCCTAGCCCCCAATACACTCCATGGCATTAACGTCTACTCATGCATAATCTCTATTCTTGTAATTTTAGGCATATGAAATAACTAGATTATGACCTGATAAATATGATCATTCTGGGTTTCAGGAAACAGATGCAAGCTGAAAGATAACTATTTCAGCTACTATAAACCTATGTGTTTAAAAATTACCAGATTAGTATCATTAGACTCACCCTTTAGGGTCTGACTGATTTTAAGGTTGATAAAGTATTCAGACCAATGGCCTTTAACATCACTGAACTTTGTAAGGGCCAACTGATGAGGTTTGGTGATGGCCAATTTGTGGTGTTCACTCTTCTCTATATTGCTGAGACTTCACATGCATTTGCAGTCTAGGTCCTGGTGACAATCCCATGTACAGGACCTGTGCAGAGTAGCCACTGAATAAGCACAAAGCTGAACTGAAGAGAAACCCCAAAAGCTGAGGACTATGGTATCAGGATTTCCAAATACAAAGGACATCTGTAGATTTAAGGAAATTTTTAGGCACAAAGTATAAGAAAGGAATTACTTGGAATGGCATACCATTCCTCTTAAACATCTGAGGGAAAATTAAAAGGAAAATGTAGTTTTAAAGATATTTAATTCCATAAGAACTAATTGTCTGGGCCTAGTTATTCGTTCTGTGAGAGGTTTGCATCTCATTTTCAATCTAAAGAGTAAGTAATTCTTTTAAAAAAAAATGGGACCCACAGGCCAGGTGCGGTGGCTCCTGCCTGTAATCCCAGCACTTTGGGAGGCTGAGGTGGGTGGATCACTTGAGGTCAGGAGTTCAAGACCAGCCTGACCAATGTGAAACCCTGTCTCTACTAAAAATACAAAAATTAGCTGGATGTGGTGGCGCACACCTGTGATCCCAGCTACTCAGGAGGCTGAGGCAAGGGAATCACCTGAACCTGGGAGGCGGAGGTTGCAGTGAGCCAGATCGTGCCACTGTATTCCAGCCTGGGCGACAGACTCCACTTTGGGATGCAAGCATACCTGTGCAGTGAAGGCCTTTCCAATAGTTCCACTGCAGCGACAAGATACTCTGAAAGTCAAGTCCTTCTGATTATGAGTATCAATTGCTTTCTCTATGTCATTCCGAAATTCTTCTTCTTGAAAGTTTTCACTTTTAGTGGTAAAATCTCTTTGCTCCAGAGTTTCTTCTTCTATTTGTTTTTCCAGCTGGCAGTCCCTATTCTCTTCTATCTTTTGCATTTGTTCTATTTTTAATTTCTTTGCAATGATGATTTCATTTTCTCCCACTTTTCTTTTTAGTTGGTTATCATCTCTCTGAGAAAGTTTTTCCTTTTTTGCATCAAGTTCAAGAAGATTTTTCCAGATTGAAATGGCATTCAACCAACTTCCTGGATCTTCATTTATAAGTCTTTGCATTTCGTTAAGTAGTTTTCCTAAATAAGAAAAATCTTGTTGGTCCTATATTGAAGCTTTAAAGACTATCTATTACAATCATCACCCCCAAATTCCATTACCTTTATTTCTTTGAATTTTTATTAAATTGCTACATGAATAACTTCACTTCCATTTGGAGTTTATATTCCATTTACCGTAAGAATATTGTGCAGAATAAAGTTCATTCTTATATTGCATATACAGCATCCACACTGTGTTAAAATTTCTATAGAATTACCATATAATAACCTAGAAAGATTATTTGTGCTATGGTAATATATGTATCTCTTCAACATATACATAGACCTAGAGTGTATATCAACCCTTAAATAATGGTGATCTTGCCTATAAAAATTAAGTTTTTGTAAGAAAAGAATAAATTGAAAAACTCAGCTCAGAAACAGAGGAGCTGAATCTTGGGCCTGTTACATTTTAGCCCACACCATATTAATAAGTATATTATAGTGCGTTTCCATAAAGTAACTCACAAGCCATTCATAGCTTAGCATACTGCCAGTATGCTCAGCAAAGTTTAATCTTCTCTTGATGAACCAGGGTCATCAAGATGATCCAAAAATTACTGTAGTTCCCTAAAGATGAATGTGTGTAGAGTACTGGGAGGAATTATATTTACCCCACAGTATAATACTTTGGGATTTGCTTTAAAACAATTTTTTCTGCTTGGTCTTGATTTCTTGCCATTTGCATCTTTCTTAAAATAGTTTATTATAGGCTATAAATACATGATCTCTTATGTAATTCAAATTGAAGTTTAAGGCAGCGTTTAAACCTGCAGTGTCTGACCATGTTTTGTTGTTTTTATCAAGATCCATATGTTGTTTTAGTAGCATATTTATAAAATTTAGAGAGTGGACAAGAAATCTCTTATGCCCCCTTTACCTCTAATGCTTGATAAGCGGGCATAAGTTTATCAAAAACATTTAAGGTCCCAGAAATAAAAATATTTACTATGCAGTATTTTTCCAATTATATCACACAGTTAAAATGTACAATATGACGATTTTCACTGATTTACTATTAAAATAACGCATTTTGGATTACTGCATGTTTCTAAATCCAAATGCAACTGACCATATATATCTCTAAAGAAGGTACCTGATCATAATTCTCGAAGAAATGTGGCTTAAGACATTAAACTCTCATAAAAAAGGCAGCACACAGTTTGCAAAGAGAAGAAATATTCTACTACAATCAGGTGATAATATTCAGGAAATACAGAAAAATACACAATTAATGATCCCACACATGTCAATGAATATTAAAGTGTAAAATGGCTACATATTAATTATCAAGCAGAAAATGTTGGAGTACAATGTGTCATGTGGGTAAAAGCAACACACATATGGATATGCCATACCTTTACTTACAGAAGAAATAAGTGGAAACTGCTTTTTAATCAGCAAAAATAATCTTTCGGCAGATTTTAATTTCTTCAACATATTCAAATCAGAACAGGTGGTGAAAAAAACCTTTCCTGAAATATATTCAACCTAGAAATAAAAAAAACAGCTTTCAATGTAGTCCAGTGTCAGTGTAAAAATGGTATTTTTTCCCTCTTAAGGTACAGCATTTAAATTAAAAATAAAAATAACCATTTCTGAAGTATCTACTATTTGTCAGGCTCTGTACTAGGAACTCTGAATAAGTACTTTCCTCCTCACCCTTATAACAACCCTCTAAGGTAGATCCTATCACCACCAAAAGTAGACAAAGGTATAATGTACTAGACAATTAGGTGTCTAGCCCAAGGTGGATATTTACTGAAGACTTACCTGTAGGCTACCAGGAAGCAAAAAACATATATTCTGAATAATAGACACACACTGACATACACATTAAAACATAAGATTTATAAGACAATAACTTGAATTAAACCCAGAAGAAAACTAAAAGTTTTAACATTATAATGCATTGACAAGCTGTAAGTACACTAAGTAGAAATGAATATGAAAGCCGACATTACAAAGAGTCTTCGGAAGGAATCCTGTAAGGTTTGGGAAGAAGGATTCTAATAAAAGAACAAGGGGCAGATGCAGAAGTGGGAATGAAAACCTGGCTGAAGTAAACTGTAAGCAACATTTGCTGTATTATGCTGATTGATAGTGTCAGGTGGATGGATGATGTAGTTTAGGCCAGCCTGACAAATGGTCATGAAATTTTGAGTACCACGAATGGTAATGGTCAACCATTATAGACTTCTGATGAAAACTGTGACAGCACTGAATTAGCTGACAGAAAAAATTACTTTACAAGAGGCATAAAGGACTGAGTGTAGAAGTGATGCTAGAGGGAGAAGGAGGTTACTGAGGTAGAAATGACGAGATACTTGGCTGCAGAAACTGGATAACGAGTAGAAGCAAGACATATGCATCAAACAGAAACAGGTTTTGGAGAAAGGATGGATACGTGGCAAGAGAAGGAAAATGAAAAGAGCACTGACTCACAGGAAGCCTAATATGCTGTGACAAAGGGTGCTCAATACCAACGGAATCTTAACTCTTTTAGGGTCAACCCAACCCTTTTAAGTCCAGGATGGATGTGGGCTCTCTTGGAGCTCTCTTTTTAGCAGTGGCCAACAATTGAACAGGATGGTTCTAAATAATCTCCTAGAACTCGGACACCAGGGACTGTGGGGTTTCTTGTGTTACGGCAGCTACCATCCATGGGTACTTGAACTCCAAGGGTTTTTGCTTGTTTTGGATCTGACAAGATCTAATTAAACTCTTGGAATGGTAATTTCTGGGGTTGCTACTCCAGGCTGATGAAAGAGAATCTCTCCTGAAGAAGCCCTAGATTGGCACCAATTAAAACTCAAATAGCTTACAGCAATGCAGCTGACCAAAATAGATGGAGGAACAGACAATGACACTATGGGAGGAAGCAGGGAATGAAAAGAACATTTAGGAATCAATATATAAGGGGATAGTGAAGTAACCAAAACCAGAACTTCTGGTTTCTAGAATTTACTTCTTTCTTATTACATAGGTGACATTTCCCCAAAACTAAAGTATATACTTCAAAATGCTAAGAAACTTGAAAACAAAGTTTTAAAAAGTAAATTATCAAAAATTCATAAGTTAGCTGACGTAAGAATACAGTTGATACTAAAGCCATCGCAGAACAATTTAACTGACGAAATACTTTGCCAAGATTCTGGGGGAACAGGACTAAATACTTTACTGAAAATGTTTGGTTTTAAGTTTCAAATTCTGTAAACAAGTAAAATGATGCGCAAAGATCTAGACCAGTGACTTTAACCTAGGCAGTCAGTGATCTAGATATTATAGTTACTTAATTGTACGAAGATCTTCTTTTCTTATTCAAATATCAAGGGAAGCATTTTATCTGATCAGCTTTCTCTAACATATATATACATAAAATATATTTATATTTTAAAAATGTATATTTACATTTAAATATATATATATATTTCCCCCCGGGGCCAGTGGTTTCCAAAAAGAATATGACTATCAAGTTAATTAAGAGGACCCAAAAAGTTTATTTAGAACATCAGATCATAAGAATAGTATGTTAGTGCAGTAAAATGCCAAATACATTCTCGAAACCCAAAACTGCAACATTATTCTAAGAATTATACATTCTTAAAACCAAAAGCAGCAACATTATTCTATGAATTATCATAAGGCCTACATTTCTTTTAGAATAAGCATGTTATCAGAAGTAGAGCAGGTCCTTGAATAACACTGTTTTGTTCAACATTGTTTCATCATGATATTGATAAGAAAAAATACCAATCCCCAGCCAGGGCTACTGTCCAGGTGAACCATGTCTGCATGGATTTTCCCTGAGTACCCCAGTTTCCTCTGACATCTCAGAGTGTGCCTGTTATGTCACTGGTATGTTTACATGGTCCCAGTGCAAGTAAATGTGTGGGCGTGTGAGTGCGCTGGGGAATGGGATGGCATCCTATGCAGGGCTGGTTCCCACCTTGTCCCCTGAGCTGCCAGGATAGGCCCTGGCCAGTGACAACCATGGAATAACTGAACTGGAATAGATGGATAAATAATTATCCTACTTGTTTTTATCAATATTTCTTAAATGTATGTATAGCTTACATTTATTTCAATGTTTAATATTAGAAGAGTTATTTCAGCATTTACTATTAGAAGTGTTCTAAATAACCTCTTTATTTAGAAGTCTGTGAAATTTTTGCGACTAGAAATATACTGTAGGAACTCTTGTTTATTTCAATTAGCCTATGGTAAAAATGATTTAATTATACATCCTTTTGCTTGAAGTCAAAGTTTCCAGGAACCTACTGATGACATTAAATGAAGACTTACTGTAGTTTAATAAATTGTAAAATAGTACTAACTGTGAGAATCAAATAATCCTATCTGTGAATGCACTTAAACAGTTCACTCTTTGTGAAGATAGGTATTATATCTTAAAACAGTAGGGAGAATTAATTTTAGTGCTTATGATTTCAAGAACTGCTGAAGCTACTAATTCTCTTTTTCTTTAGTTTATTTCTTGTAACTATTCATATTTAATTACAACACTCAGGGAGAAATAAGGCATTTGGAATATTTTGTTCTCAAGTTTCTCACCTGAAAATTTATTTATATATACAATCTAGTTTTTTCTATCTAGAATTAAATCATAACCAAGTGTCTAAAAACACCTGGTTTTATGTATAACACTTCCGAAGATGAAATAACAGCCTTTATTAAGTAATAACAGCTCTATTTTCTACTAGATTATCTAAACATTATTTTTCCTTTCTTTTAAAATTCATGGATTCAAATTTAACACCAAGATTAAAAGTTTAAATCTAGGGTGAAAGTGGTAGCTCACGCCTATAATTCCAGTGCTTTGGGAGGCCCAAGTGGGAGGACTGCTTGAGCCCAGGAGTTTGAGACCAGCCTGGACAACACAGTGAGACCCTGTCTGTACAAAAAGTAAATGAGTTGGGCATGGTGGCATGTGCTTGTAGTCCAAGAGGCTACTTGGAAGGGTAAGGTGGGAGGATTGCTTGAGCTGGGGAAATAAGGTTGCAGTGATCTGTGATCACGCCACTGTTCTTTAGCCTGAGTGATAGAGCCTGATCCTGTGATAATTTTTTTAAAAAAGTCTAAATCTACGCAAAAACATATCATGATATAGGGAGGTACCAAAGGTCTCCTAATTCTAAAGAGGCCAGTTTCAGAACTAATTTGAAAGTGCTAAGTGATGGGTTAATGTGGTGTTTGAGTTTGTTTTGGTTTATTTTAGAAGAAGGAATTCAAAAATATGTTTCACTTAATTTGTAAAAAGGACATTCAGCTGGGCATGGTAGCTAATGCCTGTAATCCCAGCACTTTCAGAGGCCAAGGTGGGCGGATCACTTGAAGTCCAGAGTTCAAGACCAGCCTGGCCAATATGTTTAGTAGAAACCCTGTCTCTACTAAAGATACAAAAATTAGCTAGGCACCTGTAATCCCAGCTACTTGGGAGGCTGAGGCAGGAGAATTGCTTGAATCTGGGAGGTGGAGGTTGCAGTGAGCCAAGATCACGCCACTGCACTCCAGCCTGGGTGACAGAGTAAGACTCTGTCAAAAAAAAAAAAAAAAAAAAAAAAAAAAAAAAAAAGAGGCATTCAATTTAAAGTGAATGCAGAGAATCTTTAAGGCAACCTTATGCAATTATTCCATTAAATGAAAATAACTATGAAATAATCTGACTTTCTGCTTAACTCGACCCCACTACCCTCGACTGTGATGACACCATTAAAAAAAACAAAAATTTACGTGGCCCATTCAGGACCTGTGTTAATAGTGTTTGATATGTGAGTTTACAAAGACCAATGAATCAACTGACAGGACTTTTCTGGTGAACTGACATTAGAGACATCTCTACAACATTCAATTTTATCTTAAAATAGCTGTTCCTACTATTAGTCTTACAATAAATAGCAGTACTTAATACATTAAACATCATTATAAAGTAAAGCTTAATTTTTCTCAATATATTAATTTCTTCAAAGTAGTCTAAGTGATCCGTGTTTGTAGATACGTAAATTAAATATTTAACATCATCCAGGGACTTATGAAGAAATTTGCCATACAACCAGAAGGGAGAAAAAACATCAAACTTGAATCTGACCAAGTTCTAGATACAACTTACAGGATTTCAACTTGTAGGAAATACAGAGGATAGAGGAACATGTTAAACTACACCATGCAGACTCAGCATACTATTTTTTTTCTTTTTTTTTTTTTTTTGAGATGGAGTCTTGCTCTGTTGCCCAGGCTGGACTGCAGTGGCGTGATCTTGGCTCACTGCAACCTCCGCCTCCAGGGTTCAAGCAATTCTCCTGCCTCAGCCTCTTAAATAGCCGGGACTACAGGTGTGCACCACCACACCTGGCTAACTTTTTGTATTTTTAGTAGAGACGGGGTTTCACCATGTTGGCCAGGCTGGTCTTGAACTCCTGACCTCAGGTAATCCGCCCACCTTGGCCTCCCAAAGTGCTGGGATTACAGGCGTGAGTCACCGCACCAGGCTAGATTCAGCATACTATTTTGTTTACTTTTGTGTATTTCTGAAATTCTCCATGATAGAAAGCTAAAAAGAATACACAGGAAATTTTCCACTGCAAGCTGTGTGTTGGAGTTACCTGGGAGGGCAGCATGTTTTCATGTTAAAATGGTATCACCTGGGCTTACCAGCCGCCCTGTTAAAAGAAAACCTTTTGGGGCTGGCACCCAGAAATACTCATTTTCAACTAGCTTCCCCAGTGATTCTTATGTTCATCAAAATTGGAAAAACACTGATTAAAATGAGGTGATTACTTTCTTAAACAATCATTCTTGAATTAATCTGTTTTGTAAATTTAGATTTTAGAATATTAACTTCCTTGATGTGATCCAAAGTTTCTAACATTCTCTTGTCACTAAAAGAATGTTTTAAGTATTACTATACAACTCATGTATGGGAACTAAAATTTATTGAGCACCAACTATTTGCTAGGCATCATGCTACCTGTGCTATCTTTGTTTCAGTGATTACATTAATCCTTTAAAGTAGCTATCATCTCTATTTTACATTCAAGACAATTGAGGCTCAGAAATTTGAGTAATTTGCCCAAAGTTACATATCTACTACAGAAATATATAAGATCTGCACACAGGTCTTTTGATTCTAAAGCCCATACATAATCTACCACGGTGTTACAGAAATAAACTACATCCAATGTTCCAGGGCAGATTCCCACGGTAACTTAGCCTAGTGGTAAAGCACACAGGCTTTAAAACTAGAAAGGCTCCAGATACAAGTCCCAATCTTCTCTTTTTTTGTAAAATATGGAGGTAAAAGTCTATTACATAGGAGTCTTTTGAGGATTAAATCATAACATGCACATAACTTGTCTAACATTTTAAGTGCTTAATAAATGTTAGTTGTCATCACTGTTATTTCAGGATTGCCTTAACTTTGAGAGTTCACTTTGTATCAGAGCAACTGAGGTGGAATTTCAGAGATTATTTGTTCAGATCCCATTTCCGGACCTATCTGTCCTTCAAACATACAAGAGCAGAATATGGAAATTCCCAAATCTACTGGCATTCAATTACTCTCACTGTCACAAAGTTTTCCCTATAGGTAATTGAATTTTCTTCCTGGTAATAAAGTTTTCCCAATTTCATTTGTCTTTAGAGAAGATGGAGAACAAGCAGAGAGTCTTTCTTTTTTCTAATAAACCTACATATTCAACTGGGCCAAGCCATCTCTCTTTCACACCAAGCACTCTAAGTCAGCGTTTGAAAAAACAAACCAGCGCAGCCCTATGTCATGGGCCTGGTTTGAACGTGATTATATACTCATGCTTGATTTCCCAGCTCAGGTTTGAATCCCATCTTTGCGATTTTCTAGCTGCATGATTTGAATAAATTATTGGACTTACCTGTGCTTCATTCTTCTCATCTGTTAAATGTGGAACACCTACCTTATAGGGCTGTTGTGAAAAGTATGCAAATAAATGTAGGGTAAAGATCTAAGAACACATGCCTGACACATATTAAATGTTCAATAAATGTCAGTAGTTACTATATATTGTTGCTTTTTTAGATTAGCTACATTCAATACTCTATTAAATTCTGTGACCCAAAACACCGGTGGCAGGCAGTCTAATAAAACTGACATAATTCTTCATGACTCCAACTCTTCACTGCAGAAACTCCTTTTGTGGGCTTCCCACACTGTAGAAGCTGCCAGGGTGGAGGGGTTAATTTCATTTAGCAAGCTCTCCTTTTCTAAGAGCACACCACTCACACTGTCCCATGTACCCCCCCATCAAGATACCTTTTCTATTATACCTTCATCCTCTACTTTCAAGAAACCAGTTTTCAACGTTCTAAAACCTAAACCAATGCTTAAAAACTTTGTTCATTTCACGGAAATCAACAACAGATAACCATGAGGCCCGCAAGAGTATATTGTTTTTCTGGCTGCTATTTACTGCGCGTTTAAAGTGTACTTTGCATACGCTATGTCATTTAATCCTCACAACAATCCTGTGAAGTAAAACACTATCACTGTCAAGAAACTAATAAAAAGTCAGGTAACTGAACTTGGAGATCATCTTTGCATTTAAAGAACGAAGGGTTCTAACTCTGACAAGCCAGATTCTAATTACAGGCACTACTAAGTACTTTAAAGAATGCAGGAAATAACTTGCCTCAACATCTCTCTTAAAAACTTGAGCCCTGAGAAATGAGGAACTGGATTTGCTATGCAAGGAAAGAAAGGAATGGTGGCTTCCCTCGGCCATAGCGGAAGCGGCTGCCAGTCAACCTCTGGGGGCGGCGACCGTCGGGTGGAACAGAGAGGGGCGCCGGCGTCGCTTTCCCGCGTGCACGACTGGCCTCGGGTGGGCAACGGGGCAGGGGCAGGGCCGCCCACCTTCCCAGGCGCGCAGCGAGGCCCACTCACCTCCGTGGCCGCCAGCCGCGCCCGCACCTCGCGCATCAGGAACGGCTCCAGGCCGCGACCCGCGGTGCAGAAGAATCGGGCGCCGGCCTCAGTTCCGGACCCCGGCTCTCCACGCACCTCCGACATGGCGGCTGGGGCGCGCCCCCGCGGCTTCAGGTCACGTGGCCTCGGGCGCGCGCGGCTCGCTTCCGGAGGCGGCGCGCAGGGGCGGGTGGTGCCAAAGGCGGGGTGGGGAGGGAGAGCCCGGGAGGGTCGTATCAGCCCGCCGTGGCCCCTATGGGTCTTCCTGGTTGACCATATGTCCCCTCCTTCATTAGGCGCACCGAAATGGGTTAGAATCATAGGTGGAAGGGCTAGAATGGATAATTCAGTCCTGTTGCCTTATTTTGTAGATTGAGGAAATTAATGCCCAGAGAGGTCAAGAGACAGCGAGTTAGCAGCACAGCTGAGGCTGGAGCCTAGATTTCTCCCTATGTAACATAATGCCTTTTCTGTTCCTCCCAACTCCGTCCTCTTCCTGTCCTTCATTCCTCTCTTCCACTCTTCTCATAGAAGGAGCCCTGGTCTGTTTTCACAAAGAATTGGGCCAAACCTGTGAATCTCCAGGACGGAGAGCAGAAGTTCCTGTTCTCTAACAAATGTCTGCGTTCTGAAACAGCTCATTTCTTGCACTGCTTATTAACCATCCAACCATAGATGAATGAATGTGCCATCTAGTTTTGGGCACCTGATTTGAATGGTTCTCCTAACAGTATTTGAGGGCCTTTTTCTAAACTCTGAATTTTAAAATGGAAATGAAAATATTACTTGGGAAGCATAGATAAAATCCATGTTACAAGATAAACAGCGTGAAATTAGCTCCATAGCTGTGCATTGAGTCAGTTATACAGAAATGATAAATGCATGTCTGTCTCTGACAAGGGGCTCTCTTGTGCTTCAGAATGGGATGCTAAGGTGAAGAACTGATACTCCCTCACCTCCCCCGACACTCCCACCCCCCGCACCCACCCCCAACTCATGCTCTACTGGGCCCTACAGTAAAAATTCTTCATGGAGTCACATCACATGAGCTTTTCCAAGGTTCAATCTTAGGACTTCTCAGATGCTTCTTTTTAGTTTTTATTTTTTGAGACAGGTCTCCCTCTGTCGCCCAGGCTGGAGTGCAGTGACGTGATCTTGGCTCATTGCAACCTCCACCTCCTGAGCTCAAGCGATCCTCCCACCTCAGCCTCTCCAGTAGGTGGGACCACAGGCGAGCCCCATCACACCGGGCTAATTTTTGTGTTTTTTGTAGAGACGGGGTTTCACCATGTTGGCCAGGCTGGTCTCGAACTCCTGAGCTTAAGCGATCCACCTGCCTCGGCCTCCCAAAGTGCTGGGATTACAAGCACCTGGCCCTCACACACTACCGTTTTGATGAATTCTTTTCTTGCCTTCAGACGTATGTTCTCCTTTTCTGGGCTACTGCCGTAGCTCATTCCAACTTCTGTATACTTTGGGGTTCTGTCAAGTCTGTCTGGGGAGGACAGGAACCCACTTTAGTTCTCTCTACATTCTGTGCCCAAGATGTTAAGTATGCAGATAGGATGCATTCCATTCAGTTCAACAAATACTGAACACCTACTCTCTGCCAGTTACCACCCTGTCTTGAGGATTCAAAGATGGGTAAGCAAGGGTTTGGACTTCAAGGGCTTAGAGGATGGTGAAGTTGAATGACTTACTGAGGACATACCCAGGAAGATATGACGGCACTGACAAAGAGGAGTCAGAGAGGGCTTCCTGGACAAAATCGTTCTTGAGTCCAGCATTGAACGATATGTAAGAGGGAGAAGCAGCAGATGAAAATGTCTGAGACAGTGTGTGGGGGGTGGGGAACAGGAAGGCCACGATAGCGGTTAGGTGTTATTAGAGCATAAAGTATATGAGTAGAGTTGATAGAGATGTGGTAGAGCCGTGGGTGGGGGCCCAGTTATGTCAGTACAACCAAAGGCAGTTGAAAAAATAAAATGACCTATTTAGCCCAGCTCCAACCAGCAGTGTGCTCACCTGGGTGAAACCACAGCTGAGCTGAGGCTGCAGTCTTGCAGAGCCAATCAATCTTCCCCTTACATTCCGCTCTTTCTTCTGATGACTTTTCCCCTCCAGGAGCCTTTGGTTAGCAAGGTCAGGGGCTACTCTTGTTTCAGATGTGGGGGTCATGTGCATTTGTTCCTTTTGAACTGTGCTGCAGCACGTCAGCTGTACCAATGCCCTTCACAAAATGCTTGCGATGTGATGGAATAGGGGGAGTTCTGCCTCTTTAGGAAGAAATTAATTCACTTTCTGCTAAGAGAGTTGCCTGGAATTCTCTCCCCCATTACTCAGATACTCTTTTCTCCATCATCTCTTATCATTTAAAAAAGTATCTTCTGAAAACTATGGATCCCTGTAGACAAATTTAGCATATCCAGCTGCAATTTGCTGTTTGAATATTACATATTTCAACATGTAGGAAATTGGAAGTCGGCAGGAACAATTTTAGAATGGACAGACTTTTAAGTGGAGGTGTTTTAAGAATTTAGGACAAGACTATTTGCTTCGAGATAGCTCCCTATTTTGGTGCCATTGACAATTCTTTTATTCTTAAAGGTGTATGATGTATATTCTTATATATTAAAATGAAAGTGCTATAGATTGTGAAATCGTTGAGGGTGGGGTGACTTTATCTGGGCATCTGTAGCGAGAACACTGGCTTGCCAGTGGTGGCCTCTCAAATGTATGCCAATAAAAAGTAACTACATGGAAGGGCAACTAAGGAGTTCCCTCTCAGGAGAATTGCAGTAACTGCCCTATCAGCAGGGGCCTTTGCAAGCAGGATACTGGAATAAAGGCAAGGTAGTGAGGCCAATGAAGTAGAGAAGTGAGGGCATGAAGGGGATAGGAGGACCCGCAAAATAAACTTCTTCACAACTTTGCTTGCTACTTCCTCTCTTCCTCATTATCTCCTCTTCCTCCCTCTACACTTTATAAATAATGTTTCTTATCCAGGAATACTCCTCAGAATTACCTGAGAAGTCATCAGTGTCAAGCTTGCCACCTCGCTCTCCTGTATTCTGGTACAGTTGAGTAGGGTTGGTGACAAGCCTTGGCCTCTTCTCTCCATGAGATAAAGAACTGTTGCTAGATGCCAAGCAATTCAAGTGCTGACTTCTTCAAAATGCCCACTACTTCCCTTCTCCCAGGCCATTGCTTACACAGTTCCCTTTGGCTAGAGCGCTCTTCTCTTCCTTTCTTTATTTTTCTTTGAGGATAGGCTAGAATGCCACATCTTCTATGGTGCGCTTTCCTGCCTTTCTTGTACGCTTTCACTTATGCAATATTTTATACTTTTATCATTTGTTTATCCATTCATAAATACTTGTTGAGTTTGTGACAAATGTGCTAGTTAAATGTTCCAGCCTTTGAGAAACTTTCAAATCAATGGGAGGTAATGGTGACAGGGCTGAATTGCTGAGAGGGGCACAAAAAGGATGACAACACGGTGTCATATATAGGAATAAAAGGAAAGCAACTGGCCTCAGCAATGGTAGCCACTTAGTGAGGTTGAATACATGAGCTTATTCTGAAACTGAGTAAGCCTTTGTCATGTATTTGGGTTCTTATCTCCCTTTGAACACCATATTAGTCCATTCTTGTACTGCTATAAAGAAACGCCTGAGACTGGGTACTTTATAAAGAAAAGAGGTTTAATTGGCCCACTGTTCTGCAGGCTCAACAGGAAGCATGGCTGGGGAGGCCTCAGGAAACTTACATTCATGGGGGCAGAGGAAGCAGGATTCTCTTAGATGGCTGGAGCAGGAGGAAGAGAGAGGATAGGGAAGTGCTCCACACTTTTAAATAACCAGATCTCGTGAGATCTCACTCACTGTCATGACAACAGCAAGGGGTAACTCCGCCCCCATGATCCAGTCACCTCCCACCAGGCCCCTCCTCCAACATTGGGGATTACAATTCGACATGAGATTTGGATGGGGACACAAATCCAAACCATATCTCTGCCAAGTCTGGGGCATCATCCTTCTGATGAGCCCCACCCAATTCCTGCTGGTGGAGCCTCTTTGCTAACCAGGGCATAGTCATGTGATCTAGATATTACCGATCAACCTCACATGACTCAGAAATGAGCCATGTAGGGGAAAAGGCTCTTTCCACAATTCCTTTTACTTTCCTGGGGATACTGTTGGGGTGTCTGACCTTCAGCAACAGCCTCATGAATAGGATTGAGTTCCCGAGGCAGAAGAGGAACTGCTGGGGTGGTGGTAGTAGGGGCAGCAGTTAGTTTTCTAGTTAGGCCAGTTTCTGAAAGCTTAGCTTCCAGATTGGTTTTCCAGACTGCCCAGCAAATGAGTCACAGACACACACACACGTATGCATGCACACACGCACGCACGCACGCACACACGCTTTACTTTGCTTAATCAGTTAAAGTTAGCATCCATTTCTTGCAACAAGGAATCTTGATTGATACGGGCACCCACTCTTCCTAGGTAGGAGCAGCTAACTTGGTTTGCTTCTCTCCCTGTGATTTGTATTAGCCTAGTCTCTTCCCCCATTCATTTGTGAGCATTGCACTGTGACGGTATGATGAACTTCTGCCACACAGCCTCATAGAGTAACTTGGAAAGAGTAGGATTTTATACATTTTATGGAATTCAATTGTATTATGGCATTGTGGTAAAACCACAGATACAGACACACGAATCTGTCAGACAGACACATTCCAACCGAGTCAGTATAGGTTGTGAAAAAGAGAATCTACATATTTTTATGGCAAATGCAAACCATTTAGGAAAAAACTATTGGTCACATACTGATCCTTTAAACCACTTAAGTACACAAAATAATCATCTTGAATGGTGCTTCTTTGAACATACAATCAAAAAGGAGAAAATTCAGCAGAACATTGCATGGTATATGTAAATACTGTCCTTAAAACAGTATTTGCTAATTAGTGTTTACAGCACTAGTTTTAATGTAGAATCAAAATTCAAAAGATACAATCTTTACACTCTGATCTAGAGAGATAATTCTTTTTTTATATGTTATCTTTGCTTTAGATCTATAGTGCATGAAATTACTTTGATATACAAATACAGTTGACTATTTCCAATGTCTTTTCTGAAAAGTGTGGCATGTATTTAATGCATATTTCAAGACATGAGGCTGTTTGATGTGATTTTGTTTAAACATATTTTGAGCTCATAAAATTCAAAATATAGACCTTATGATACCCCAGTTGGAAGAGAGTATAGACATTATTTCTTGGATATATATGTTGAATGAATGAATGACTAAATCTGCAATTTTCTTCAATTTACTTGAATCAGCTCTAGTGACTAAATAAAGCCATTTTCTTTTTGCAGTTATGTTCACCTCCCTCAGACTATTGTTTTAATATTCCTTTTCTCTTGCTGCATTTATGACAATATTGACTATGAATTATTTTCCTTAGAGGTTTGCTATTACCTAACTTTTTCTATTTCTTAGTGCAAAGAAAGCCCCAGAAATGTCCAACACTAGCTAGGATACCTATGTTTTGATATTTATCCTTTTCATTTTCCTCTGTGTCTTATTCCATTTTAGTAGATGGTCATTTATTTTGTGTGTTTTCTTAGTGGTAATGGAAAAAAATAATTACCTCAAAACTCAAGCAGATGTGATCTGCAAATAAAAACAACCGAGGGTTAGCTTTTATTTTCTCAAAAACACAAATAGAGAACCTTACTTTATTATGACCATTATTTGGCAGAATAGAATCTGAAGAGTTTATTAGAACATTAGCTTTATTCAGTCAACATTGCTACTGTCATTGGCATGAAGGGAAAGTAGACTATGGAACAAGCAGACTTACTTATTACGTATTTGTTTGTTTTTTTATCTTTTTGTTGAAGAGTGATAATTACTTGCTGCCCATGGATATCTTGCACTATTTTGAAAAATGGATTTTAGCACCATTGAAAAAGTGTTCTCTTTCGTATCCACACATAATCAGGCTTATCCTCTAATGATTTTCTTTTAAAAAGTCTGAAATCTAGTAATTAAAAATTACTATTTATATTCATATTTAATGTTACAATTTTTGTATTAGGTATGAACTACTTGGCTAAACAGAAAAATAATATAGATACAAAAAAAGCATACAACCTGAAGCACTGACTTAGGCAATCATTTCATTCTCTCGTAAAACATCTTTGAAATAAGACATAATGCCTGAAATTATTTGTTGCCAGTTGAGCTTTCAGATCACAGACAGGTAACAATATTTGCACCTTCAATCACTATGTATGGCTTTGGGGCTGCTCTGTCTCTCTGATAGATTTAGATGATATGGAACTTCTGTCTCATAAACTTCGAAATCAAAATGTAGCCAGGTTAAGAAAAATAATTTTAAAATCTGGTCCTGGAATTCATCTTAGGTACACAATAGTCTGTTTAAGAAATTTTCTTGATGGAGTTTAGTGAGGCTCTGAAGTCATAAACAGAGAAATGTAGAGATAATTAAACTGTTCTGCATAAGAAGTCAAAAAGAGGTAGGAAATACCCTACCTGGGAGAAAGATCAGATAATGGGGAATGTGTGGAACAGCATTGTGCAAAGCTGAGACCAGTGAGGATGAGCTGGCAGTAGGAGATTCCCTGTGGGGTGTTGGCTGAGAACTTCTAAAAAGGATGTTCAATGCTCACATTTGTTTCTGGCACTGCCAGGTTAAACCATCTTTAGTGGTCCAAACTTTCAGCAAAATAAACAAACAAAACACAGCCATTTGCCTCAAATAGTAGGAGTGAAAGTACCAGGGTGATGCACTCAAAGTAAGGTGCTGTGATGAGGAAAAGGAGTTGCATCCTCCACATGGGTTGTGGAGGTCTTTCAATGCAGTACATTCAGCAGAAGCAGGAAGTCAGTGTACAGGCTGGTAAGGGGCACCTAAGCATGTGGTCTGTCATCAGGGAATGCACAGAGAGGGGTGCTGGGTCATCATTGCCATAGGATGGGGGTGCAAGCCAATTTCAAATCAAGAGAATCCAGCTGACATCCGAGTTTGGCTGAATTTATTCCTCACGGACAATAGATTTTCTATAAATCAAACGTCTAATGCTTAAGTGCTTACTACTTATTGTTGATAGGTGTGGACAATGCAGTCTTGGGCCAACTCGGGGCAGGTTAATTAATGGGGATTATAATCAGCGGTTGGGCCTTATATTCTCAATTTTATATTTTATAATTTCCTATAGGTTTTCCAGCACTTTGGGAGGCCAAGGCAGGTGGATCATGTGAGGTCAGGAGTTTGAGACTAGCCTGGCCAACATGGTGAAACCCCATCTCTACTAAAAATATAAAAATTAGTGGGGCGTGGTAGTGCATGCCTGTAATCCCAGCTACTAGGGAGGCTGAGACAGGAGAATTGCTTGAACCCGGGAGGTGGAGGTTGCAGTGAGCCGAGATCTCTCCATGCACTCCAGCCTGGGCAACAGACCAAGACTTCATCTAAAAAAAAAAAAAAAAAAAAAAGTACTAACTTTGTACCAGCACATTGATTCATCATGTTAATCAGAATTGATTGAATCTGTTTTCTGGACATTGTAAGTAGATTGCATCGAATGATGTATTGGCTGTCTACATTAGATGCCGATTATAGTGTAGATTTTCCAGAGTTTTGGGGCTGGGCACACACACTCCAAGTTGGCAGCTTTCTTTTTAACAGTGGTGGTGAGCTTCTTTAAATAACGACTTCCTAAAGTTGTGAAAGAGTGTGTGGACGGGGAGGAGAGAAGTGCTGTTACAAAACCGCAAGGCTTCTTGTCTGTGGGCTGAGCACACCCGCTACAGTTTTGGAAAGATGGATTTCCTGGAAGACGACTTTGGTACTGAGCATTATCTAGTAAATAGAGTCCTAAGACATACAAGTCTATAACAAATATTGGAAATTATTGTTAATCCAAACAATCTCAGATATATTTGACATCCGTATGTTTTAAATGTATAGCCCAGTTATGTCGAGTCATGTACTGCATAAAGACATTTTGGTCAACGATCAGCTGCATATATGATGGTGGTACTGTGAGATCATTATGGAGCTGAAAAATCCCTATTGCCTAATGCCATCATAGCTGTCATAACTTCATAGCACAACACATTACTCATATGTTTGCAGCATGTTGTAACAAACATATGAGTAACATGTTGTGCTATGATATTATGATGCAGGTATAAACAAATCTACACCGACTGCATTGTCAGTCATAAAGAAGTATAGCCCATACAATTATGTACAGTGCATAATATTTGATAATGATAATAAATGACTATGTTACTGGTTTATGTCTTTATTATGCTGTATTTTTAAATCATTATTTTAGACTATACTGCTTCTACTTATAACGAAAAAGTTAACTGTAAAATAGCCTCAGATGGGTCCTTTAGCAGGTATTCTAGAAGAAGAGATTATCATAGAAGATGACTGCTCCGTGTGTGTTATTGCCCCTGAAGACCTCCCAGTAGGATGAGGTAAGGAGATGAAAGACAGTGACGTTGATGATCCTGACTCTCTGTAGGTCTAGGCTGATGTGTGTGATTGTGTCTTAGATTTTAACAAAAAAGTTTAAAAACTAAAATAATTTTTAAAATGGAAAAAACTTATAGATTATAGGATACAATGATATAAATAAAATATTTTTGTAGAGCTGTATAATGTGTTTGTGTTCAAGCTCAGTGTTATCACAAAAGGGTTGAAAAGTAAGACAAATTTAAAAAGTTGATAAAGTAAAAAAGTTATGCTAAGATTACTTTATTACTGAAAACATTTTTTATATAAATTTAGGGTATCCTAAGTGTACAATGTTTATAAAATCTATAGCAGTGTACAGTAATATCCTAGGCCTTCACACTTACTCACCACTCACTCACTGACTCACCCAGAACAACTTCCAGTTTTGCAAGCACCATTCATGATAAGTACCCTATACAGGTACCATTTTTCATTTTTAATACAGTACTTTTACTGTACTTTTTTCATGTTCAGATACACAAATAGTCACTATCTTGTTACAACTGCTTAAAGGATTCAGCATAATAACATGCCACACAGGTTTGTAGCCTAGAAGCAATAGGATATACCATATAGCCTAAGTCTGTAGTAGGTTATACTATTTAGGTTTGTGTTAGTATACTCTATGATGTTTGCACAACTATGAAATAGCCTAATGACACATTTATCAGAGCGTATTCTCTTCATTAAGTGATGCATGAATGTATTTGCTATTTCAAGCTGGGAATACATCTTATTTTAAAATTTTATGTACATTATTGAAAACTGTGCTAGATGATAACTTGATTTGGAAATCTCTTACTCTTCTTCTTCAAGTTATAGTTGGCCTTCTACCCAAATACCATCAAAGTGATATTCAAAAACTTGAGAAAAAAATGATCAATAATAAGATAAATCTGATGGGGCGAGTGCAAGGGAAAGACTGGTTAGGTGCAAGATTAATCCCAATTTAGCTGTTATAACCCTAAACACTAAGAGTGGACCATGAACTGATCACAAATTGCACATTCGTTAGCTGTTATTTAACATAATATTTTTTCTGACATGTATTATAATGATTTTATTTATTTATTTATTTATTTTTTGAGATGGAGTTTTGCTCTTGTTGCCTAGGCTGGAGTGCAATGGCACAATCTCTGCTCACCGCAATCTCCCCCTCCTGGGTTCAAGTGATTCTCCTGCCTCAGCCTCCTGAGTAGCTGGGATTACAGTCATGCACCACTACATCCAGCTAATTTTATATTTTTAGTAGAGACAGGGTTTCTCCATGTTGGTCAGGCTGGTCTTGAACCCCTGACCTCAGGTGATCCGCCTGCCTTGGCCTCCCAAAGTGCTGGGATTACAGGCATGAGCCACCGCACCCAGCCAATAATTTCATTTTTAACATGAATATGAAATTAGAGAAGTTCAAGGAAAAAAATAACTAAAGAAAATAAATCTTACATGAAAGGTTAAAGGAGGTGAGAATGTTTAGCTTGCTGAAATGAAGGCTAAGAAAAGCCTTAAATATATTCAATTTTAAGAATAGGTTTGTTAGCCTGTTTACAAAGAGGATGGGAAGAAAGGCTCGGGTTCAATCCCTCAAAGCTTTTTTAAACCTTCTAAGTTCCAAGGTCTCTTTCTGGCTGTCTGGTCTACTGATTTCATTCCCATGAAGGTGTCATCTGGGTGTTCCAGAGTGAAGCAACTGCTTGTTTACCATTTGTTTATCACAGTCTAAGCAAGGTAAGTGTCCCCAGATTAGGTCGTAAAGGGTTAAATTAAAGAACAAAGACAGATAGTTACTGATAAGCTGGGCAATTATCTGCTTCCAAAATTTCAATAAATGAAAACTATCCTCTGTTCTCCCATAGGCTCGTTAGTCTTAGTCCTTGATTAGGACCTAGCATATTAGTTTTTTGTTTTGTTTTATAAATTAGGTAAAAAATACATTACATGAAATTTATCTTAATCTTTTTTTTGTTTTGTTTTGTTTTGTTTTAGAGATAGAGTCTTGCTCTTTGCCCAGGCTGAAGTGCGGTGGCGTGATATTGGCTTGTGCAACCTCTCCCTCCTGGGTTCAAGCGATTCTCCTGCCTCAGCCTCCTGAGTAGCTGGCATTACAGGCGCCCACCACCACACCAGGCTAATTTTTGAATTTTTTTTAGTAGAGGTGGGGTTTCACCATGCTGGCTAGACTGGTTTCAAACTCCTGACCTCAGGTGATCCGCCCGCCTTGGCCTCCCAAAGTGCTGGGATTATGGGCATGAGCCACCATGCCTGGCCTGTCTTAACCATTTTTAAGTGTACAGTTCTGTAGTGTCAGCCAGTCTGAGAAATAAAGAGAAAGAGTACAAAGAAATTTTACAGCTAGGCCTCTGTGGGTGACATCACATGTCGGCAGGTTCCGTGATGCCGCTTGAGCCGGAAAACCAGCAAGTTTTTATTAGGGGTTTCAAAAGGGGATACAAGGGGGATACAAACAGGGAGTAAGTCACAAAGATCATATGCTTGAAAGGGTAATAAAAGATCACAAGGGCAGAGAGGCAGAGCAAGATCACAAGGCCAGGGCGAAATTAGAATTACTGATGAGGTTCCATGTTCCGCTGGGCATGCATTTTCATTGATAAACATCTTAACAGGAAACAGGTTTCGAGAGCAGACAACTGGTCTGACTAGAGTTTGCCAGGCTGGAATTTCCTAATCTTAGCAAGCCTGAGGGTGCTGCAGGAGACCAGGGAGTATTTCATCCCTTATCTTCAACCACATAAGACAGACACTCCCAGAGTGGCCATTTTAGAGAACTCCCCCTGGGAATGCATTCCTTTCCCACTGTTATTCCTTGCTGGGAAAAGAATTCAGTGATATTTCTCCTATTCGCTTTCTGCAAGTAGAGAAATATGGCTGTATTCTGCCCGGCCCTGCAGGCAGTCAGACCTCATGGTCACCTCCCTTGTTCCCTGAAAATCGCTGTTATCCCGTTCTTTTTTTAGGATGCCCAGATTTCATATTGTTCAAACACACATGTTTTACAAACAATTTGTACAGATAGCGCAATCATCACAGGGTCCTGAGGTGATATACATCCTCAGCTTATGAAGATGATGAGATTAAAGACAGCCATAGGAAATTATAAGAATATTAATTGGAAAAGTGATAAATGTCCATGAAATCTTCACAATTTATGTTCAGAGATTGCAGTAAAGACAGGCATAAGAAATTATAAAAGTATTAATTTGGGGAACTAATAAATGTCCATGAAATCTCTACAATTTATGCTCTTCTGCCATGGCTTCAGCTGGTCCCTCCATTCAGGGTCCCGGACTTACCGCAACATAGAACGTTTTCATCTTGCAAAAATGAAACTCTATGCCCATTGAAAAATAACTCTCCATTCATCCCTTCTCCAAGCCCCTGTTATGTTGGGTTTTGATGGATTTTCTTTACATATTTGTCTCCCCACATTAGATTCCAACTTATGGAATTTGCCCCTTTTTTTCCCCCACGTGCCTATGACTTAGTAGGTTTGTAATAAGTGTCTACTGAAAAAATGTGAGCATGAACAACTGAATGAGTCTTTTCAAGTAGAGGTGTGGTAATGTATCCGGAGTTGGCTCCTGTTGGTGGGTTCGTGGTCTTGCTGCCTTCAAGAATGGAGCCATGGACCTTCGCAGTGAGTGTTACAGCTCTTAAAGATGGCACAGACCCAATGAGTGAGCAGCAGCAAGGTTTATTGTGAAGAGCAAAAGGACAAAGCTTCCACAGTGTGGAAGGGGACCCACGCAGATTGCCACTGTTGACTGGGGTGGCCAGCTTTTATTCCCTTATTGTCCCCTCCCATGTTCCATTTCTGTCCTATCAGAGTGCCCTTTTTTCAATACTCCACACGATTGGCTACTTTTAGAATCCTGCTAATTGGTGCATTTTACAGAGTGCTGATTGGTGCATTTTACAGAGCTCTGATTGGTACATTTTACAGAGTGCTGATTGGTACATTTTACAGAGCATTGATTGGTGTGTTTTACAATCCTCTTGTAAAACAGGAAAGATCCCCAAGTCCCCACTCGACCCAGGAAGTCCAACTGGCCTCACCTCTCAGTAATAATAACAAATTGAAGGTGTGACTGGCACTGTTTTTTTCTTTCTTAACCCTTCCCCTTTACTTCTGTTTTTAACAAAACCCAGATTTCACTCATGATGACAATGTGCCTATCCCTCGCAATGATTCTTGGGTGGTCTGGCCTGCCTGCATGATATAATCATCCAGATAGCTTTTAAAAATACAGATTCCTGCTTTCCTTCCATGAATCTAATTTAATTGGTCAGAGGTGGGGCCTAGGCATTAAGAATTTAAAAATATCCCACAAGGGTAGACAATCATTATCAGGCAATTGTGTTCTCTACCAGATATTTGCTTCCCAGGGTTTTTAATCCCCATGGATGGTCATGTTACCTGGTTCTGGTCAATGAAACTTTGCTGGATTTTCTGGAAAACTTTTTGCTTTTCTTCTAAAAGGAACAGATGTCAGGAAACCCAATGTTGCATCACCTGCTTCTTTTCTGTCTTGAGTGCAGTTATGAAACCTTATGCAGTGGTAGCCATCTTGTAAACATGAGGCACTTTACTAAGCAAAAAGAGAAAAAAAGAAAACAAAACAAAGCAAAACAAGGTAAGAATGGGAAGCAGAAAGTTGGACAGAGCCTGGACCCTAAATAACATGGTCGAACCCTGGGCATGTCTACCTTTTCTTGTTAAGTAAACAATCAATGTCGTTATAGTTTAATCACCTCAAACCTTCTATCATTACTTGCTTACAAAAGCATTCTGATCTGAAACAAAGAATATTCTGCACCAAGCTCATAGACTGAATGCAGATACATCCCTGGGATGAAATGGTTTTGAGAAAACCTGGCCAGCGCTCTACAGCTATTTGCCCAAAGGTATAACAGTTATTACAAAAGTCCGTGCTATTTCTCATGAGACATTCCCTGAGGCCATTATCAAAAACAGACCAAGGCTGGATATATTATAATTCTTACTCAGTTTTGCATTTATAGTTTTATATTTGTAGTTATTAATATAAGTATGGTAGAAGGGCATATCTAATTTTTTAAAAAATGACATTCATGCATTGAACAATTAGTGAGCATCCACTCTGTGACAGGTACTGTTTTAGCTAAGCATACAGAAAACATCAGTAAACAAAAATATTCCTGTCCTTAAAAAATCCCTGTGGCATTTATATTCTAATTGGGGGTAAAGGGAGGTAAGAAAATAAAGACATGTGGTGTGTTAGAAGGTGAAAATGCAACAAACAAACAAATAAAAAACTAAAATAAAATCTGAGGAGGCTAAGGGTTATCAGAAATGTAGGAAAGAGAACGGTTTACAATTTTAAGTCAGGTGGAGAGGGTAGCCCTTACTCACAAGATTTTACTTTTGACACATCTTTAAATACTTGGATAAAAACATAAATATAAAGAATCAAATGATATAATCTTAAATACTAGTTTCATTTTCTGAATACATAATATAATATAGCTATATGTTCTGCAAAGGGCAAATAAAGTTTAAATCTGTTAAACACAGATAAGGGAAAAAACTATGATCCTTGATTGTGCTAAGGTAATAAGTCCGCCTATCTACCTCATATTCTCATTAGACATTTCATGGTGCATAATTTTTGAAAACTAAACATTGGTATGATCCTCTGCAGTTTGCATTTACAGAATTAAAAACAATGTGTTTTTTTTTTTTTTTTTTTTTTTTTTTTTTTTTTTTTTTTTTTTGCAAATAATAATTTGTTTGTTCTAGGTACTGGCAATATGTTGGTGAACAAGCCTAAAGAGGCCCACGCTCATGGAGTTAAAAGGGCATTGCAATGGCAACATGTTGCTCTTTGGGAATAGGAAAATGATACAACCAGTAGTGGGCATTCCTGCGACCTCTGACAGGTGCCACTCTTGTTACTCTTGGCTTTCTGTTTTCCTTTGATAGATTTAAAAGTAGTTTTGTGAATTCTCAGGAAAACCCCACAACCAGGAATGCCAACAGTTGGGAAAGAAGCAGATGTAAGAGTTAGTTTCTCCATAGAGTTTTCCTAATATTTTACCTCGATTAATTGCTTGCGATATTTATAAAAATCATATACATAAGTTATCAATTTCTGTGTAAAATATTTTAAGAGGTTTTTAATAATTACCCTGAGACAATGGTAAAAGGCTAATTGTTTAAAGAAATGCCAAGGCCTCCATAGTCCTGGGCTTGAATATTATTGATATTTAATTATTGTCATCTTAATATAAAGGTTCTTATGAGGAGCCCACTGGGGTAAATGCTTTAGTAGCTCCCCTTTGGCTTCTTTTTATAAAAAAGTCTTTTCAAAATGTACTTGGGGGATGGGGAATAGAACAAACACCAAAAACCAAAAAGAAGGTTATTCTTTTCCCAAAATAACCATGACGGCGGACACAGATTCACCTTCAGCCAAATCACAGCAGTATATGGGGGTCCCCACGTCTTCTTTAGGGCACCTGGTAATCATATGATATTACTTACTTAAAAAACGTATGCAGAACAAACAGTCTCTAGAGGTGAGGGCCTTCAGGGGAAATTGTCTAAGGACAGTTGGTGGTTCATGGCTATGTGTTTTCAGCCCAGTTTGTTGTTATGAAGAGAGAAGAGAATAAAAAATGTTCTGTTTAACCTTCTCTGTGTTCTGTTTTCATCCCTGAGTTTTTATGATGGTCTTGTGGTCTGAAGTTTTATGATACAAAATGAAAACTGTTTATTTTACTCAGGCTTCAACATCTGACAGAGGCAAATCATCCAATCTCATATCCTAGATAAGGTGTAAACAGAACTTTGATAAGATACAATCTGAGGAACAAGTTTCAAAAATAGTAATTGCCACTGGAAACAGTTTTTTATAAGCGTCTTCCTGTTTATTCCATTTGATTGCATTAGTGCTAGCATTGCCTACAGAAATTAAATTTTATAATGTATTTTTTTTTTACTGTTCACACAGTTCAGTAAATAAATGTCAGAAGGAAATCTTCATCAAATTTCAAGTTGCTTGGTGCTGCTTCTGTGATTTTGAAAATGAACACAGCTATATGTTTTTTGTGTTAGGCCCAATTCAATAATAATATTTAGAATTCAAAGAATATCTTTTTCCTATACATCTTTGGAAAATGTGAATTAGTAGATGGAGTGTTAAAATGTAGGGGTTCTAATTACTTTTGTTGGAATTGGTAGTATAATTTATTAAAATACAGGATTTAATATAACTAGTGTAACATTTCACAGAAAAATGATATAAGTCAAGCTATTAATTTTTCTCAGTTTACTTTGGGAATACTTCTAAATCATTGTGTGAATTGAAATGACTAGTTGTAGTAATTATTGAGTAGGCTTGATGAGTTAATAGAACAAGTTGTTCTATGAGGACTTACAAGCATAAGAGAGAAAAAAAAGCCTTAAGTAAAATAACAGATTAAAGGCTTAGGATGAACACATCTAACATATACATAGAGTTCCATATGCCATGAAGACCATGAGGCACAATGTCAGCCTTGAGTCAAACAGTCCTATTTATAGAAATGACTCCTAATTAGAAATTCCTCACAATAAAGATTCAGAACCTTTTAAGAAACTTCACCTAAGATGAGTGTATTAGGCCATTTTTGCATTGCTATAAAGAAATACCTGAGACTGGACAATTTATAAAGAAAAGGGGTTTAATGTGCTTGTGGTTCTGCAGGCTGTACAGGAAGCTTGGTGCTGGCATCTGCTCAGCTTCTGGGGAGGCCTCAGGGAACTTACAATCATGGTGGAAGGCAAAGGGGAAGCAGGCATGTCACATGGCCAGAGCAGAAGCAAGAGAGTGATGGAGTTGTGGGGGAGAGGGGGTTGCACACACTTTAAATGACCAGATCTTGCATGAACTGAGTGAGAACTCACTTGCACACACTCTAAACCTTCATGAGAAACCGCCCCCATGATCCAATCAGCTTCCACCAGGCCCCACCTCCAACATTGGGGATTACATTTCAACATGAGATTTGGGCGAGGACACATATCCAAACTATATTAATGAGGAATGTATTTTATTCTTCCCCTCTAGGCTTCCTTTGTTACAGAGCTTATGGTTCTTGGAGTTTGAATGTTCAAATTAAAAAGTGTGTCCAGAGACCTGTAAAGTAAACTTTCCCCACTGACATCATTAATTACATATTCTGGACCCAAGTTCTGCTCTTGAACCAGATCTTTGAGTCACGAGCTTTGCCAATTTTTCTTCCCCTGCTTTTATTTCTGATGCCGGTATGATTTTTTAAAAAAGGAGTCTCCTAAATTTTGGTGAAACTTTGCTACTTACGCTAAACAAAATTTAGAGGAGGCCTTTGGTTTGGACTGAGATCCTGCATTAGGTCTGACAGGCCAAACCCAAATAGAGTCACTCACGCTGAAGCTCCACACCACCAAGCCGAAACTAAGTTGTTTATCTGACCTTCCCAGAAAGAGAGAGAGAGAGAGCGATAATAGCCGAATCCCCAAGCAGGCCAGTTTTAGTCGGCATGATAAGGAAGTCCCTTCTGCTTAACCTTCACAAGGAAAGTAACTTTGAAATGACCAATCTATTTTTGTTCTGTTTCTGCTTTTTTCAGCTCTTTTCTATCTGTAAAGCCAACCTCATCTGCTCAGCTCATTGGAACACTCATCCTATCTTACAGAATGAGGTGTTGCCCAATTCTAGAATCATGAATAAAAGCCAATTTAGATCGTTAAACTAAATTTGTTGTAATTTTGTCTTTTGACACGTTTGAAGTCTGGCAATCCTATTTTTATATCTTTTCGTCCATGCTCAGAATGAGATATAGCTTTTTGACCTACACCATCATGGTTAGAGTTAAGAGAAAATATTCCTTACACTTCTATTTTAAAAATTGATTTCCTACCATAGAGGTCCTTCATGCTAACACCTTGCTTTCTATGGTACTGATCATAAAAACATTTCTGCCCCAACTATCATTTATGATAGTCATTATTAGGAGGCATTCAAAGAACTAAATAAAAGATAGCCTCCTAAAGTTGGATTTCTTTACATGTTGAACTCTATTCTCTCCTTATTACAGATATCAGGCTCTTTCCTCTGTCCCCTCCCCAACAACATTTATTTCTATACATAGATATTCTCCTCTAGTGAGAAAATAGTGGATAGCAGTAAACTGAACTGACTGGTTCAGTGGCTAGAACAGGAAAAAGATCACAAAAGAAAATAATCTCGTAGCACCATTGTTTCTGGAGTCATGGTGGTTTCCAATTATTTATAGTATCCCCAATAGATACGTAATTCAATAGTATCTATTGAAAACTTCCTATGTGAAAACACATAGGAAGTATGCTAAGCTCTGTTTTCATTTACATTATCTTACTTATTACTCCCAGTAACTCTGTGATCAGGTGGATATTATTATTTGCCTTATTTTACAGATCAGGAAATTGGGGCAAACTGTAGTTTGGTGACTTCCTCCAAAGATACACACTGTTAATGGGCAGAAGAGAAAATAAGACTTTTGCTGTTTGGCCTCTAAGCCCAAACTCTTACCTACTATATGTCACTCTTTCTCTTTTAAGAGATGTGCAGCAAGTGCTTATTAAAAACTTGTTGACAAATGTTCACAGTTGCATGGAGATATTTTACTTAGACATCTACATTCATTTAAATTAGCATCGAAGATCTGTGTATGTAACTGTCACACGCAAAAGCACTTTCTTAAGATATAGCTTTTCATCTTCTTTGGTCCTTAATGTTTTTCTTATTCTCTAATATTGTGGCTAGGGTTATATTTTGGACAGCTGTGGTATTCGTGCAGTGAGGGTGGAATTAGAGCTTTACAGGAGTTAATCTGATGCACTTTTTGGAAGATATGTGGACTCTCCAGGTGTAAAATGCTCTCTAGGTATAAAATGGTTGAGCTGGTTAATTTTACTGTTTACGTCTTCTGTAGCAAGTGCTGGCAAGCTTTCCTTAAAGGACAGGTAGTATTTTGGGTTTTTCAGACCGTATAGTCTCTGTCATAACTACTCAACTCTGCTGCTGTAATGCAAAAGCAGCCATAGAAAATATGTAAATGAATGGGCATAGTTGTCTTCCAATAAAACTTTATTTATAAATATAGGTAGCTGGCTTGGAAGCTAGAATTTACTGACTTGTTCTATTACTTTGTTTATTTGTTGTCTATCTCAAGGGTTCCCAACCCATGAGCCACAGACCTGTACAGGTCTGCAACCTGTTAGAAACTGGGTTGCACAGCAGGAGGTGAGTGGCAGGTGAGTGAGCATTACCACCTGAGCCTTGCCTTCTCTCTGATCAGCAGTGGCGTTAGATTCTCATAGCACAATGCGAGGAATCTAGGTTGTGTACGCCTTATGAGAATCTAGTGCCTGATGATCTGAGGTGGAACAGTTTCCCCTGAAGGCTATGAACTCTGAGTCAGACTGCCTAAGTTTGAATCTTGGTGCTGCCTCTTGTTCAGATTCCCTAACCTTGCTGTGCCTCAGTTTCCTCATCTGTCAAATGAAGTCTCACTTCTCTCTGACTGCAGCTTCCAGCCCCCTCTTCCCTGAAGAAATGTCATTTATTATCATCCAGTTTTACTTCTGGATTATTATGTATGTTCATTCACTTTTTCTGCCTTTGCTTTTTTAGATAAAATAAATTTTACTGAATTATTTGCTCATCTTAACTTCCATGTATCTGGCATTTTTTTTTTTTTTTCTTTTTGTTACAGTCCTTTTTCTAAGGGTGTTTTCGCAGGAGGTCTTTGTGTGGTAAATCTTCTGAGGCTTTGCATACAAAGAATATCCTTATTGTCTTCTCATATTTAAATGATAGATTACTGGACATGAAATTCTACATTTAATGTTATTTTCCTGAAACACTTCAAAAATATTCTTCCATTGTCTCTAGTGTAAATGTTGGGAAGACTGGTAACAATCTCAATGTTGTTCTTTATAGTTGAGATGCTCTTTCTTTCTGAGAGCTTTACTCATTTAATCTCAAACTTTGAAGTGCTTCAGTTTTTTCCCATTGATGTCTGGATTTTGGATTTTCTTTACCCTCTCTCTTCTGTAAGGTCCTTGGCACTCTGAGCCTTTACAAACTGAGGTGTTTCATCTTTCATTTCAGTCATTAATTTTTCAAATATTTACTTCCCTCTGTTTACTTTGTTTTCTTATTCTGGGACTCCTATTACATTATTATACAGATGGTAACACTATTCTTATATCTTTTCATGTATTCATATCCTTCATATATTCCACCTGTTACTCCATTCCTGAATCCTTCTGGGATGGTTGTTTTCTTTGGTCTTCCAACTCTCTAAGGTAGTTTTCTGCTCTATCCATGCTGCCTGTCATGGTTCTTCACTGATTCTTTAAAATTCTCGTTTCTGCATCATGTAACCAATACGTGATTTTATGCTTACCTTAAATTCCTAATCTCTTTGTTCCACGAATTCATCTCTGCTATGTGTTATGGTTTGCTATCTTTTGTTTTACAGCACTCATGCCGTTCTAATGCCATTTTCCTTCCAAGCCTATATTTCTCTGGGGATATTTGCTACCTTGGCTTATAATGAGTATTTTGAGAGAGGAGTCCAAGCTCAGGCCCCAGTTTGCCAACCTGCTGGTGAATTTGGGATGCCATTTCTTCCCCACCCTCTGGATCCCCAAATATCTCTTATGGGTTTTGTGTTAGCATTTTAAATGCACTTGATTCTCTCTAGCTGTTTTTTGTTTTACTTTGTTTGTTTTGGCTTAAGATGAAGTTCAGGATAGAATACCACAAGTGTACATTCTTTATAATATTACCAGTTCTCAAGCTATATCGCTATTTTGAAAAGGATAGTGAATAACCTGGTCTCTTTCCAAATTTCAGTAATTTGGATAATCGATGCATATTACTGTGTAATCGACTTGGCCATACCAATCACTGTCTCTGGGGACTACTGACATGCCTAGAATGCTATATTGCAGTTCAGTGTGCCTGCAATATATAGATTTGGCTTAAATTTTCTCGTCTTGATGGGCTCAAAAGGGCCAATACTCTATTCGCAAGGGCATAATTCATGTACTTGAATGATGATTTTCTGGTTCCACCTTTAGTAATCCTTACCAGTCTTGATGATTTACTATGACAGGAAAGTCACATCTTACAATTTATGTTATTTTAATAAAAAGTTTAAATTGAATTTTACTTCCATTGATTTCTGCAAAGTCAAGCAATTCACTTTAGCATTATAAATTCTGCACCTACACCAGATCTGTCAAGCAATAATGATGAAGAACAATGCTGTTTCTGGTTTTTTCATTTTCATGCAACTTCCTACTTTTCTAAGTCTTCTTGTGGGGAGATTTGCTTGAGAGTTTGATGGGGTGTTTTACCACCAGCCTTATGGCACTCACATAATATCTGTCTTTTGGAAGGAAAAAACTTGGATTTAGTCGTAGGTTATATTGCATTTTTTTTTGAATAAGCTCCTGTTAAGGTTCTGAATAATGGTTAATTTAATTGATAAAAGAAGTAGTGTTAAAGTGCTGAAATTAATTTTCAAGATGGCATGTAAAATCTTTCTTAGAGGTCTTTAAATACAGGATATATTTTTATCTTTCTGAGGTGACTGGCTTAGGGGTATTTTTAAAGATGGAAGGGTTGAGATGATATCCTTTCTAACTCTACTTGAGCCCTTTGATTGAAACTGCTCTCCCATTTTAGCTGAAAAATGCACCTTTAAAAAAGTGCTTTTGTGCAATTGATATTTTTCAAGAGGATGTAGGTAAAGATAGACATACAGCCTCGAAGGAATGATATGCCATCTGAAGTTTTGTATTAACCAATTTTCTTCCCCTATTGCTCCCAATCATTTGTATCTCCTCCTATTACTCTTTATTTTTGTCCTAACAACCCTTGACTCATTCTCTCCAGTCCTCCTTAAACTTGGTATGGACTTTATATCTTTTCAAAGAGTTTCCTTCTATGTACACTCACTTCCCCCCTCACCTCAAATAAACATGTCATAATGGCCTAGAATAAAACAAAAAACATTTCTGTGGAAGTGGCCCGACTTTTCCTGAGCTTTATCAATTATTGTAATACTCTCAACCCCTCTCTGCCCCCTCCTGCATCTCTCTCAGGGAAAAAGTGAATTATTTTCCTGATAAAACTGGGAACAGGAAGTGGGCACGTTTGAGTGTTCAACAGGGTATCCCCTTCCATTTTCTCTTGAGACCCTTCTGTGTTAGGTCATTCTTGCACTGCTATAAAGAAATACTTGAGACTGGGTAATTTATAAAGAAAAGAGGTTTAATTGGCTCATGGTTCTGCAAGCTGAACAAGCATGGCACCACCATGTGCTTTGCTTCTGGGGAGACCTCAGGGAGCTTTTACTCATGGAGGAAGGTGAAGCGGTAGCAGGCATTTCACACGGAGAAAGCAGGAGCAAGAGAGTGGAGCTGGGGAGGTGCCATACTTTACAACAACCAGATCTTGCGAGAACTCACTATCTCCGGGACAGCACCAAGCCATTAGGGATCCACCCCCACGACCCAAACACCTCCCATCAGGTCCTACCTCCAACACTGGGGATTGCATCTCAACATGAAATTTGGAAGGGACGTCCAAACGATTCTACCTTCTCCTTCCATTTTCTCTTGGGATCCAGTTGACCAAGTTGCCCCAATAGAGCATGCATTTTTTTCGGCTCCTCCAAGCTGCAAAGTTGTTGTTGTTGTTTTGAGACAGAGTCTCACTGTGTCACCCAGGTTGGAGAATAGTGGCAAAATCTCAGGTTACTCAGTGGAAAAGTTTACAGGGCAACTTGCCTCCATCTGTGCCCAAGGAGAAACTTGATCGTTCCAGCACTTCCTGCATCTGGGTGGAGAAGGCTTTCTAATTCTGAGGTTCTGTCCATTTATTGAAATTACTAAGTGTTTGGATTTAAATCTACCATCTCAGCCGGGTGTGGTGGCTCACTCCTGTAATCTTAGCACTTTGGTAAGTCGAGTCAGGTGGATCACTTGAGGCCAGGAGTTCAAGACCAGCCTGTTCAACATGGTGAAACCCCATCTCTACTAAAAATAAAGAAATTAGCCAGGCGTAGTGGCGCACTCCTGTAATCCCAGCTACTGGGTAGGCTGAGGCGCAAGAATCACTTGAGCCTGGAGGTGGAAGTTGCAGTGAGCCAAGATTGTGCCACAGCACCCCAGCTTGGGCAACAGAGCAAGACGCGGTCTCAAAAAATGAAATGAAATGAAATAAATCTATCATCTTATTTTGTGCCTTCTATTTGTCCCACTCATTCTTTTTTTTTCTTTACTGCCTTCTTTTGAATTTAATTATGATTCCATTGTTTAAAAATCTAGTAGTTTAGGAATTACATTAAACATTCTTTTAGTGCTTACTCTCAAAATTAAAAAATGCATTTATAATTATCAAAAATATTCATTAATAATTTATAAAAGTCTAATGTTAGTGAATGTTTTTACCCTTCTACCAGATAATACAAAGAACCTTAGAATAGTTCAGCTCCATTTATTTCCCTTCTAACTTATACATTACTGTTGCCAAGTAATTTTGCTATAATATTTTAAATGCCATAAGATGCTGTTTTTATTTTATACAGCCAATATTCTTTTGTATTTATCCATATGTTTACCATCTTACTTGTACTTTATTCTTTGCTGCATTTTGAAACTTCCACCTCAGACCGTTTTTCTTTTGCATGAAGTATATTCTTTAAAATTTCCTTCTGGTCTGCTGGTGATAACTTCATTTTTGTTTTTTTAAACCTAAACATGTCAGTATTTCCTCTTTATTTTTGAAAGTTATTTTCTCTGGGTATAAATTCTACGTTGGTATTCACTGATTGCCCCCACCTCCCTGGCCCCAGCATATTGAAAATACTCTACCATTTTCTGGTTTCCATTGTTGCTATAGTGAAGTCAGCTGTAATTCTAATTTTTGATCTTTTGAAGGTCTTTTTACTTAAACTGCTTTTACGATTTCCTGTTAGTCTTTGTTTTCTGCCATTTGGTATGATGTATCTAGGTATGGATTTTTTTTTTTTTTTAATGTCTCCTGCTAAGGATTTATTTGTCTTGGATTTGTGGATTAATGTATTTTATCGGTTTTAAATTATTCTCAGCTCCTCTCTTTCTTTAGATATTGCCTCTGACACATTCTTTCCTCTTTTTGGGGGACTCCAGTGAAACATATGTTATAAGCTCTCAATGTAGTCTCTATCTTTTCTTTTTTGAATTTTCTGTCCTGTATTTTAGTGTTTCTTTTGACACGTCTTTCAATTCACTGATTTTCTCTTTATCTCTAATATAATGCTCAAATCATCCACTGAGTTCTTAATTTTAGATATTGTATAATTTTTAGTCTTTTACTTGCTTTTGTTTTAGTCTTTTTTGTTGTTTTTCTTATTTTCTATTTAATTTTCTTTTCTTTTTTTTCTAACTATTATTTTAGGTTCGGGGGTACATATGCAGGTTTGTTATATAGGTAAATTTTGTGACATGGGGGTTTCGTGTACAGATTATTTTACCACTCAGGTAATAAGCACAGTACTTACCCTCCCTCCGTTCTCCACCCTCAAGTAGACCCCTGGGTCTATTGTTCCTTTCTTTGTGTCCATGTGTACTCAATGTTTAACTCCCACTTATAAGTGAAAACATGTGCTATTTGTTTTTCTGTTTCAGCATTAATTCACTTAGGATAGCTCCATGCACATTGCTGCAAAGGACATTATTTCCTTCTTTTTTATGGCTGCATAGTATTCCATGGTGTATAGGTACCATACTTTCTTTATCTAGTCAGTGATTGATGGGCCTCTAGGTTGGTTTCACGACTTTGCCATTGTGAATAGTGCTGCAGTGAACATACATGTGCACGTTTCTTTATGGTAGAATGATTTATATTCCTTTGGGTGTACAACCAATAATGGGATTCCTGGGTCTAATGGTAATTTTGTTTTAAGTCCTTTGAGATTTCTCCATTCTGCTTTCCACAGTGGTTAAATTAATTTACATTCCCACCAGTAGTGTATAAGTTTTCTGTTTTCTCTAAAACCTTGATGTCATCTGTTATTTAAAAAAGTTTTATCAGTAGCCATTCTGACTGATGTAAGATGGTATTTCATTGTGCTTTTGATTTTTATTTCTGTAATGGTTGGTTATGTAGATCATTTTTTCATATATTTGTTGGCTGCATGTATGTCTTCTTTTGAGAAGTGTCTGTTCATGTTCTTGGCCCATTTTTTAATGGGGTTATTTTTTGCTTGTTAATTTAAGTTTCTTATAGATTCTGGATATTAGACCATTTTCAGATGCAGAGTTTACAAATCTTTTCTCTTATTCTGTAGGTGGTCTGTTTATTCTGTTGATAGTTTCTTTTACTGTACAGGAGCTGTTTAGTTTATTTACCTCTCATTTGTCAATTTTTGTTTTTGTTGCAATTGCTTTTGGTTCCTCTGTTATAAAATTGTTGCCAGGGCCTATGTCCAGAGTGGTATTTCCTAGGTTTTCTTCTAGAACTTTTATAGTTTTAAGTTCAACATTTAAGTCTGTAGTCTATCTTGTGTTGATTTTTGTACACGGTGAAAGGAAGGTGTCCAGATTCAATCTTCTGTATGTGATGAACCAGTTATCCCAGCACCATTTAATGAATAGGGAGTCCTTTCCTTACTGTTTGTTTTTACCAACTCTGTCGAAGATCAGATGATTATTAGAATTTGGCCTTGTTTCTGGGTTCTCTATTCTGTTCCATTGGCCTATGTATCTGTTTTTGTATCAGTGCCATGCTGTTTTTGTTACTGTAGCCTTGTTGTATAGTTTGAAGTCAGGTAGTGTGATGTCTCTGGCTTTGTTCTTTTTACTTAGGATTTCTTTGCTATTCAGGCTCTTTTTTGGTTCCATATAAATTTTAGAATAGTTTTTTTTTTTTTCAAATTATGTGAAAAATATCATTGATAATTTGATAGGAATAACATTTATCTGTAACCTGCTTTGGGCAGTATTGCCATTTTAACAATATTGAATATTCCTATCGATAAATGTGAAATATTTTTCCATCTTTTTGTGTCATCTCTGATTTCTTTCAGTAGTGTTTTGTAATTCTCATTGTAGAGATCTTTCACCTCCTGGATTAGCTATCCTCCTAGGTATTTCTGTGCATGTGTGGCAATTATGAATGAGATTGTGTTCTTTGGCTCTCAGAATGGACTTTGTGGTGTATAGAAATGCTACTGATTTTTTAACAGTGATTTTGTATCCTGAAACTTTGAAGTTGTTTACCATGTCTAGGAACTTTTGGGAAGAGACTATGGGGTTTTCTAGATGTAGAATAATATTATCTGCAAAGAGATGTAGTTGACTTTCTCTCTTCCTATTTGAATGCCTTTTATTTCTTCCTCGTGCCTGATTGCTCTGGTTAGGACTACCAGTTTTATGTTGAATAGGAATGGTGACAATGGGCATCCTGATCTTGTTCCTGTTCTCAGTGGGAATGCTTCCAACCTTTGCTCATTCAGTATGATGTTGGCTGTGCATTTGTCATAGATAGCTATTATTATTTTGAGGTATGTTCTTTTAATGCTTAGTTTGTTGAGTATTTTTCTTTAAACATAAAGGATGATGAGTTTTATCTAAAGTCTTTTCTGTGTCCATTCAGATGATCATGTGGTTTTCATTTTTAGTTCTGTTTTATGTGATGAACCACATTTATTGATTTGCATATGTTGAACCAACCTTGCCTCCCAGGGATAAATCCTACTTGATTGTGGTGGATTAGTGTTTTGATGTGCTGTTGGATTAGGTTTGATAGTATTTTGAAGATTTTTGCATCTATGCATCAGGAATATTGACCTGAAATTTTAGTTTTTTTGTTGTCTGCCAGATTTTGGTGTCAGAATGATGCTGGCGTCATAGAATGAGTTAGGGAGGAGCTCTTCCTCCTTAATTTTTTGGAATAGTTTCAGTATGATTTGTACCAATTCTTCTTTATGAATCTGGCTGTGAACCCATTTGGTCCAGGGTTTTTTCTGGTTTGTAGGCTTTTTATTACTGATTTGATTTCAGAACTCATTATTGGTCTGTTCAGGGTTTCAATTTCTTCCTGGTTCAATCTTGGGAGATTTTGTGTTTCTAGGAATTAATCCATTTCTTTTAGGTTTTCTAGTTTGTATCCACAGAGGGGTTCATAATAGTCTCTGAGGGCTTTTTGGTGTTTGTGTAGGGTTGGTGGTGATGTCCTCTGTCATTTCTGATTGTGTTTATTTGGATCTTCTCTTTTTCTTTATTAGTCTAGCTAGCAGTCTATCTAAAACAAAAAAACAAAAAAACAAACAAAAAAAAACAAAACCCAGAAAACCAATATTTGGTTTTATCGATATTTCGTATTTTTTTTGCATCTCAGTTTCATTAAGGTCACCTCTCATTATGATAATTTCTTATATTCTGCTAGCTTTGAGTTCGGTTTGCTATTGTTTTTTAGTTCCTCTAGGTGTGATGTTAGGTTGCAATTGGAGATCTTTCTAACTTTTTGATGTGGACATTTAGCACTATAAATTTTCATCTTAATACTGCTTTAGCTATGTTCCAGAGATTCTGATACGTTGTATCTATTTTCATTAGTTTTGAAGAATTTCTTGGTTTCTGCCTTAATTTCATCGTTCACCCAAAAGTCATTCAATAGCACGTTGTTTACTTCCCACATAATTGTATTGTTTTGATTGATATTCTTAGTATTGATTTCTATTTTTTTGGCTTTGTATTTTTATTTTTAAAAATTTTTATTATACATTTAGTTCTGGGATACATGTGCAGAACATGCAGGTTTGTTACATATGTATACACATGCTATGGTAGTTTGCTGCACCCAACAACCCATCCTCTACATTAGGTATTTCTCCTAATGCTATCTGTCTCCTTGACCCCCACTCCCTGACAGGCCCTGGTGTGTGATGTTCCCCTCCCTGTGCCCATATGTTCTCACTGTTCAACTCCAACTTAGGAGTGAGAACATGTGGTGTTTGGTTTTCTGTTCCTATGTTAGTTTGCTGATAATGATAGTTTCCAGCTTCATCCATGACCCTGTAAAGGACATAAACTCATTCTTTTTTGTGGCTGCATAGTATTCCATGGTGTATATGTGCCACATTTTCTTTATCCAGTCTATCATTGATGGACATTTGGGTTGGTTCCAAGTCTTTACTATTGTGAATAGTGCTGCAATAAACATACATGTGCATGTGTCTTTATAGTAGAATGATTTATAATCCTTTGGGTATATACTCAGTAATGGGATTTCTGGGTCAAATGGTGTTTCTGGTTCTAGATCCTTAAGGAATTGCCACACTGTCTTCCACAATGGTTGAACTAATTTACACTCCAATCAACAGTAAAAGCATCCCTATTTCCCTACATCCTTTCTAGCATCTGTTGTTTCCTGACTTTTTAATGATCGCCATTCTAATTGGCATGAGATGGTATCTCACTGTGGTTTTGATTTGCATTTATCTAATGACCAGTGACAATGATCTTTTTTTCATATGTTTGTTGGTTGCATACATGTCTTCTTTTGAGAAGTGTTCATATCCTTTGCCCAGTTTTTGATAGGGTTGCTTCTTTTTTTCTTGTAAATTTGTTTAAGTTACTTGTAGATTCTGGAGATTAGCCTTTTGTCAGATGGATAGATTGCAAAAAATTTCTCCCATTCTGTAGGTTGCCTGTTCACTCTGATGATAGTTTCTTTTGCTGTGCAGAAGCTCTTTAGTTTAATTATATCCCATTTGTCAATTTTGGCTTTTGTTGCAATTGCTTTTGGTGTTTTAGTCACGAAGTCTTTGCCCATACCTATGTACTGAATGGTATTGCCTAGGTTTTTTTCCAGGGTTTTTATGGTTTTGGTCTTATGTTTAAGTCTTTAATACATCTTGAGTTAATTTTTGTATAAGGCGTAAGGAAGGGGTCCACTTTCAGTTTTCTGCCTATGGCTATCCAGTTTTCCCAACAGTATTTATTAACAGGGAATTTTTTCCCAATCACTTGTTTTTGTCAGGTTTGTCAAAGATCAGATAGTTGTAGATTTGTTGTGTTACTTCTGAGGCCTCTGTTCTGTTCCACTGGTCTATATGTCTGTTTTGGTACCAGTACCATGCTGTTTTGGTTACTGTGGCCTTGTAGTGTAGTTTGAAATCAGGTAGCGTGATGCTTCTGGCTTTGTTCTTTTTGCTTAGGATTTTCTTGGCTATATGGGCTCTTTTTTGGTTCCATATGAAATGTAAAGTAGTTTTTTCCAATTCTGTGATGAAAGTCAATGGTAGCTTGATGGGAATAGCATTGAATCTACAAATTACTTTGGGCAGTATGGCCATTTTCACAATATTGATTCTTTGTATCCATGAGCATGGAATATTTTTCATTTGTTTGTGTCCTCTCTTATTTCCTTGAGCAGTGGTTTGTAGTTCTCCTTGAAGTGGTCCTTCACATCCCTTGCTGGTTGTAATCCTAGGTATTTTATTCTCTTTGTAGCGATTGTGGATGGGAGTTCACTCATGATTTGGCTCTCTGTTTGTCTATTAATGGTGTATAGGAATGCTATACACCAATTGCACATTGATTTTTGCATCCTGAGACTTTGCTGAAGTTGCTTATCAGCTTAAGGAGATTTTTGGCTGAGACAAAGGGTTTTTCTAAATATACAATCAAGTCATCTGCAAACAGGGACAATTTGACTTGATCTCTTCCTATTTGAATACTCTTTATTTCTTTCTCTTGCCCGATTGCCCTGGTCAGAACTTCTAATACTATTTTGAATAGGAATGATGAGAGAGGGCATCCTTATCTTATGCAGGTTTTCAAAGGGAGTGCTTCCAGCTTTTGCTCCATTAGTATGATATTGGTTGTGGGTTTGTCATAAATAGCTCTTATTATTGTGAGATATTTTCCATCATACCTAGTTTATTGAATTTTTTTTTTTTTAGCGTGAAGGTGTGTTGAATTTTGTTGAAGGCCTTTTCTGCATCTATTGAGATAATCATTTGATTTTTGTAGTTGGTCCTGTTTATGTGATGGATTACATTTATTGATTTGCGTATGTTGAACCAGCCTTGTATCCCAGGTATGAAGCTGACTTGATCGTGGTGGATAAACTTTTTAATGTGCTGCTGGATTTGGTTTACCAGTATTTTATTGAGGATTTTTGCATCAATGTTCATCAGGGATATCGGCCTGAAATTTTATTTTTTTGTTGTGTCTGCCAGGTTTTGCTATCAGAATAATGCTGGCCTCATAAAAAGAGTTAGGGAGGGGTCCCTATTTTTCTATCGTTTGGAATAGTTTCAGAAGGAATGGTACCATCTCCTCTTTTACCTCTGTTAGAATTTGGCTGTGAATCCATCTGGTCCTGGGCTTTTTTTATTGGTAGGCTATTAATTACTGCCTCAATTTCAGAGCTTGTTATTGGTCTATTCAGGGATTCAACTTCTTCCTGGTTTGGTCTTGGGAGGTGTATGTGTACAGGAATTTATCCATTTCTTCTAGATTTTCTAGTTTATTTGTACAGAGGTGTTTATAGTATTCTCTCATGGTTGTTTGTATTTCTGTGGGATCAGTGGTGATATGCCCTTTATCATTTATTTATTGTGTCTATTTGATTCTTCTCTCTTTTTTTCTTTATTAGTCTGGCTAGTGGTCTTTATATTTTGTTAATCTTTTCAGAAAGACAGCTTCTGGATTCATTGATTTTTTTGAAGGGTTTTTTTTTGTGTGTCTCTATTTCCTTCAGTTCTGCTCTGATCTTAGTTATTGCTTGTCTTCTGCTAGCTTGTGCATTTGTTTGCTCTTCCTTCTCTAGTTCTTTTAACTGTGATGTAAGGGTGTCGATTTTAGATCTTTTCCACTTTCTCCTGTGGGCATTTAGTGCTATAAATTTCCCTCTAAACACTGCTTTGGAAGTGTCTCAGAGATTCTGGTACATTGTTTCTTTGTTCTTAGTAGTTTCAAATAACTTATTTATTTCTGTCTTAATTTTGCTATTTACCCAGTAGTCATTCAGGAGCAGGTTGTTCAATTTCTATGTAGTTCTGCAGTTTTGAGTGAGATTCTTAATCCTGAGTTCTAATTTGATTGCACTGTGGTCTGAGAGACAGTTTGTTAAGATTTCAGTTCTTTTGCATTTGCTGATGAGTGTTTTACCTCCAATTATGTAGTCAATTTTAGAATAAATGCTATGTGGTGCTGAGAAGAATGTATATTCTGTTGATTTGGGGTAGAGAGTTCTGCAAATGTCTGTTAGATCTGCTTGGTCCAGAGCTGAGTTCCAGTCCTGAATATCCTTGTTAGTTTTCTGTATTGTTGATTTGTCTAATACTGACAGTGGGGTGTTAAAGTCTCCCACTATTATTGTGTGGGAGTCTAAGTCTCTTTGTAGGTCTCTAAGGACTTGCTTTATGAATCTGGGTGCTCCTGTATTGGGTGCCTATATAGTTAGGATAGTTAGCTCTTCTTGTTGCATTGATCCCTTTACCATTATGTAATGGCATTCTTTGTCTTTTTTGATCTTTGTTGTGTTAAAGTCTGTTTTATCAGAGACTAGGATTGCAACCCCTTTTCTTTCACTTTCCATTTGCTTGTAAATACTCCTCCATCCCTTTATTTTGAGCCTATGTGTGTCTTTGCACATGAGATGGGTCTCCTGAATACAGCCCACTGATGGGTCTTGACTCTTTATCCAATTTGCCAGTCTCTGTCTTTAATTGGGGCATTTGGTCCGTTTACATTTAAGGTTAATATTGTTATGTGTGAATTTGATTCTGTCATTATGATGCTAGCTAGTATTTTTGCCCATTAGTTGATGCTGTTTCTTCATAGTGTTGATGGTCTTTACATTTTGGTATGTTTTTTGCAGTGGCTGGTACCAGTTTTTCCTTTCCATATTTAGTGCTTCCTTCAGGAGCTCTTGTAAGGCAGACCTGGTGGTGACAAAATCTCTTGTCTGGAAAGGATATTGTTTCTCCTTCTCTTATGAAGCTTAGTTTGGCTGAATATAAAGTTCTGGGTTGACTTTTTTTTTTTTTTAAAGAATGTTGAATATTGGTCCCCACTGTCTTCTGGCTTGTAGGGTTTCTGCAGAGAGATCCATTGTTAGTCTGATGGGCTTCCTTTTGTGGGTAACCCAACCTTTCTCTCTGGCTTCACTTAACATTTTTCCCTTCAATTTAACCTTGGTGAATCTGATGATTATGTATCTTGAGGAGTATCATTGTGGTGCTCTCTGTATTTCCTAAATTTGCATGTTGGCCTGTCTTGCTAGGTTGGGGAAGTTCTCTTGGAACTGCTCCTTCCTCTGGAAACTTTTCCCAGAGGGGCACCTGACAGACGTCTGCTGGAGCTCTCCTGTATGAGGTGTCTGTCAACCCCTGCTGGGAGGTGTCTCCCAGTCAGGAAGAATGGGGTTCTGGGACACGCTTGAGGAGGCAGTCTGTCCCTTAGCAGAGCTGGAGTGCTGTGCTGGTAAATCTGTTGCTCTCTTCATAGCTGGCAGGCAGGAATGTCTAAGTCTGCTGAAGCTGTGCCCACAGCCGCCCCGTCCCCTAGGTGCTCTGTCCCAGGGTAATGGGAGTTTTATGTATAAGCTCCTGACTGGGGCTGCTGCCTTTCTTTCAGAGATGCCATTCCCAGAGAGGAGGAATCTAGACAGGCAGTCTGGCTACAGTGGCTTTGCCATGCTGTGGTGGGTTCCCCACCCAGTTTGAACTTCCTGGCGGCTTTGTTTACACTGTGAAGGGAAACCTACCTCCTCAAGCTTCAGTAATGGTGGACGCCCCTTCCCCCACCAAGCTTGAGTGTCCCAGATCAAATTCAGACTGCTGTGCTGGCAGTGAGAATTTCAAGTCAGTGGATCTTAGATTACTGGGCTCCTTGGGGGTGGGATCTGCTGAGCAAGACCACTTGGCTCCCTGGCTTCAGCCGCCTTTCCAAAGGAGTGAACAGTTCTGTCTCGCTGGCATTCCAGGCACCACTGGGATACAAAAAGAAAAACTCCTGCAGCTACCTTAGTGTCTACCCAAATGGCCGCTCAGTTTTGTGCTTGAAACCCAGTGCCCTGGTGGTGTAGGCACTCAAGGGAATTGCCTTGATGGTGGGTTGCGATGGTCATGGGAAAAGTACAGTATCTGGGTTAGATAGCACCATTCCTCACAACACAGTCCCTCATGGCTTTCCTTGGCTAGGGGAGGGAATTCCCCGACCCCTTGTACTTCCTGGGTGAGGCAACACCCCACCCTGCTTCTGCTCGCCCTTGTGGGCTGCACCCACTGTCTAACCAGTCCCAGTGGGATGAGCTGTGTACCTCCGTTGGAAATGCAGAAATCACCCACCTTCTGTGTTAGTCTCACTGGGAGCAGCAGAGCGGAGCTCTTCCTATTTGGCCATCTTTCCAGCCCTGATGTGATTTGTAATTTTATCATGCTGTGGTTTGAGAGTGTGGTTGGAATGATTTTTGGTTTTTTGGACTTTGCCAAGAATTGTTTTATGGCTGATTGTGTGGTCAGTTTTAGAGTATGTGCCATGTGCGGATGAGGAGAGAATGTATATTCTCTTGTTTTGTGAGGAAAGTTCTGTAGATGTCTGTTAGGTCCATATGGTTAAATGTCAAGATCAGGTCCCAAATATCTTTGTTAGTTTTCTCCCTCAGTGATCTGTCTAAAAGTCTCAGTGGGGCGTTGAAGTCTCCCAATGTTATTGTGTGTTTATCTATGTCTCTTCATAAGTTTCTGTTAACTTGTTTCATTAATCTGGGTATTCCAGGTTGGGTGCATATATATTTAGGATAATTATGTCTTCTTGCTGAAATTGAACCCTTTACTTTTATGTAATACCTTTCTTGGTCTTTTCTGATTGTTGTTATTTTAAAGTCTGTTTTGTCTGAAATTATCAGTTCCTGTCCTTCTGGTTTTCTGTTAGCTTGGTATATTTTTCTTCATCCCTTTATTTTGAGTCTATGGGTGTCATTGCATGTGAGACAGGTCTCTTGAAGACAGCATACAGTGGGGTCTTGCTTCTTTATTCAGCTTGCCGCTCTGTCTGTGCCTTTTTAGTGGGGCATTTGGTCCATTTATATTCAAGGCTAATACTGATCTGTGTGGGTTTGTTCTTTTGTCATTAACTGGTTGTTATGCAGACTTTATTGTGTAGTTGTTTTATAGTGTCAATGCTTTATGTATGTAAGTGTGTTTTTTGGTGGCTGGTGATGCTCTTTTGTTTCCATGTTTAGCACTCCCTTATGGACCTGTTGTGAGGCAGTTCTGGTGGTAACAAATTATCTTAGCTTTTGCTTGTTTGAAAAGGATCTTAGGCTGGGCAAGGTGGCTCACGTCTGTAACCCAGCACTTTGGGAGGCTGAGGTGGGTGGATTGCTTGAGACCAGGAGTTTGAGACCAACCTGGACAACATGGCGAAACCCCATCTCTACTGAAAATACAAAAGTTACCTGGGTGGTGTGCACCTGTAATCACAGCTACTCAGGAGGCTGAGGCAAGAGAATTTCTTGAACCTAGGAGACAGAAGTTGCAGTGAGCCAAGATTGCACCACTGCACTCCAGTCTGGGCAATAGACAATAGAGTGAGTGAGACGATGTCAAAAAAAAAAAAAAGAAAGAAGGAAAGAAAGAAAAAAGAATTTTGTATCTCATTTGCTTATGAAGCTTACTTTGGCTGGATATGAAATTCTTGGTTAGAATTTCTTTTCTTTAGGGGTACAACCCAAATACCCATCAGTGATAAACTGGTTAAAGAAAATATGGAATACTATGCAGCCATGAAAGGGAATGAGATCATGTCCTTTGTAGGGACATGGATGGAGCCAGGAGCCATTAACCTCAGCAAACTAATGCAGGGACAGAAAACCAAACGCCATATGTTCTTATTTATAAGTGGGAACTGAATAATGAAAACACATGAACACATGGGGCAGTGGGGCTGGGGGGAACAACACACACTGGGGCCTCTTGGGGAGTTGGGGGAGGGAGAGTATCAGGGACAATAGCTAATGGACGCTAGGCTTAATAACTAGATGATAGGATGATCTGTGCAGCAAACTACAATGGCACATGTTTACCTATGTAACAAACCTGCACATCATGCACATGTTCCCCTGAACTTAAAATAAAAATTGAAGATTAAAAAATGCTGAATGTAAGTCCCCAAACTCTTCTGCCTTGTAGGGTTTCTACTGAAAGGTCTGCTGTTGGCCTGATGGAATTCCCTTTGTAGGTGACTTGCCCCTTATCTCTAGATGCCTTTAATATTTTTTCTTTCATATTGACCTTGGAAAATCTGATGACTATGTGTCTTGGAGATTGTTGTATTGTATACTATCTCATAGGGGTTCTCTGCACTTCCTGAATTTGCATATTGACCTCTCTAGTGAGGTTGGTGCAATTTTCATGAACAATATCTTCAAATATGTTTTCCAAGTTGTTTACTGTCTCTCCCTCTCTTTCAGGGACGCCAATGATTCATAGGTTTGATCTTTTTACATAATCTCATATTTCTTGGAGGTTTTAATTCTATTTAATTATCTCTTCTTTATTTTTGTCTGACTGAGTTGAAGAACATGTCTTGAGGCTCTGAATTCTTCCCTCAGCTTGTTTGATTCTGCTGTTGATACTTCTGGTTATATTATAAAAATCTTGTAGGGAGTTCTTTTTAGCTCTGTCTTTCTTACAATGGCTATTACAGCGTTCAGCTCTGGTATTGTTTTGTTAGATTCCTTGGACTGGGTTTTGACTTTCTCCTGAATCTTGATGACATTAATTGCTTTCCAGATTCTGAATTCTATGTCTGTCATTTCAGCCATTTCAGCTTGATTTAGTACCACTCCTGGGGAACTAGTGCAGTCTGGTTTTCTAAACTGCCAGAGTTCTTATGCTGGTTCTCTCACCAGTGTGGGCTGATGTCCATTTAATCTTTGAAGTTGCTGTTTTTTTGAATGAGGTTTTTTGCTTTTATATTCCTTGATGTCCTTGAGGGTTTGATGTGGTATAAAGTGAGTTTAGTTGACTGGCTTCATTTCTGGAAGATTTCAGAGGGTCAAGGCTTAACTCAGAACTCCTGGGCTTTGTGTTCTATCTAACCCCGAGACACGGTATCAGGCCCATGGTTTTGTTCTATGACCCCTCAAGTTTAAGCACCTGCTGTTCTGGAGGGACTGAGATGTTCCAGGTCCACTGGCAACAACACTCCAGTGGGGAATGCTGGCCAAAGTGCTTTGTCGGGCCGCTGGCAGCAGGGTCTGTGCTTGTGTGTATGTGTGCATGTCAGCAGTGGCAGTGGTGGAATGGAGTGTATGCGCATCAGCAGGGGCCTTGCATGGGGGTAGGGAGCACACAGGGCAGTGTGTGCACATGTGCACCAGCAGAAGCAGCAGGTTATTTTTCATAGTTTCCAGTTTCCTGCCTCAAATTTTAATCTTGACTTTTATTTCTTTAAATATAGTAAACACAGGGGTTTTCTTTTTGTGTTGTTTTGCAGTTTTTACTAATCTGTGTCTGATAATTTGAATACATCACATATCATTTGGTTGTTTCTGTCACCTATTGTTTATACTGTTTCTTGCTTAGGATTTGTTTTCATTGTGTGCTTGATTACCTTTAAGTCTGTGCTGGACTATCTTTACGTCTGTGCTGGACATTGTATTTAAAAGATATTTAGAGAAATGTTTTGGCTTCTAGATGATGGTCTCTTCTCCCAAGAGGCTTCATTTGTTTCTCTCGGTTTTTGGGAGAGATAATGGGTTTTGAGACCTCCATAATCTTGGTTCAAAATTTGAGCTTTCTGGATATCCAGGTGATGGGATCCTAAATTACAGGTCCCTACTATGACTGATTAATTTTTAGTTCACCTATATTCTGAGGGTATGCTTTTCCTGACTCTTGTTGAAGTCAGGGATTAATTTAGCAGAGTCCCATCCCTTAGCAGTGTCCAGGCCTTGACTTCTGTCTCTTTAGTTCCATGCAGACTCTAAAATGCAGATGAACTTCAAAGTTTCTTTTCCATCATCAGCAAATAAATGCCTTTGGTAAAAATGTAGCTTTGAGTGACTGGGCTTGCCTTTCTTGCTCTTGTCTTCTAATTTTGGCCTACAAAGACCTCAATACTTTGTGGGCTTTTTGGTAGAGATCTCTTAGTTTTCCTTAGTGAGCGTGTCAGTTCAAATGACCTAGTGTGACCTAGTCTGCTATCCTTTTGCTCCTTGAGACTCTCTGCCTACAGAGATAAGGAACTTTAGTCTGCTCTTGACCCCATAAGGCTTTGCTTGAGAAGAAAGTCCTTACTGAGACCAATAAGTCTGCCACATGCTTCTTAAGTTATATTTGTCAATTGATTGTCTAACTAAATGTGATGAACTTTTTTTTTTTTTTCAGCTAATCTGTGATATATCCTAATCTATTTTTCTCTGGGCATTTGTTTCTGAAATGAAAATGAGTTTCTCAAATCAGGTAATGTTCATTTGCCATGCTGTTAGCACAGACTTTTATAATAAAGTCAATGGAGAGTCATTGAAAGATTGAGAAGCTAAGGAAGGAGATGGAGAGGTCATTTAAGATATGATAAGATACTAATTCAATCTGTTAGTGAAGAGTTCATTGGCTACCTTGGCAAGAGTAATTATCTGTGAGGTGGTAAAAATGAATGGAAGCTGAGGGAGAAGAGATAGCAAACGTAGCATGTTTTATAAAAAGCTTGACTGTAAAGGGAAGGAGACAAGTAGGGTAATAGTTAGAAGGTGTCACGGGAGTAAAAGACAATTTAAAGATGGCAGAGATAAGCATATTTCTATGCCAAGAAGAAAAAGCTAGTATAAAATGAGATGTTGAGGATATGAAAGAGATAATTGATAGACAATTATTAGATGATAATGAGTTCAAGATTAGAGTTAAGTTGATGCTCTGAATAGAGTCTGAACACAGCTTCCACTGAGTTTGTTTGCTTCAGCATTAGGGGCCTTTAGGATTCAGGCTGAGTTTTACCTCCTAGGGTAAGTGTGCTAGTCTGTCTGGGTTGCTGTAACAAAATACCATAAACTTGGGTGGCTTATAAACAACATAAATTTGTTTCTTACAGTTCTGGTGGCTGGAAACTTGGGGTCCCTTACAGAAAGGCACTAATCCTGTTCATGAGAATTCTACCATCATGACATAATCACCTTCCAAATGCCTCACCCTCTAATAATATTGAATGTTAGAATTTAACATACGAATTTTGGAGGGGACAGTCTACAGTGGTAAGTCTCCTTATATATCTCTAAGATAAGTTAGACACCCTCCTTGTTCCCATTGCACTGTGTGCATTCCTCCACTGAATCCTAGCATAGCATTACTAATGTTAACCTCACCAGAATCTGAGGTCCTTCATGTCATTGCTTTTGCCTTTATATTCCCACAATAAAAGCCACTTTGTAGTTTACTGAATGGATGACTGCTATCCCTCTCGTTTTTGAGCATGCAGATCAAAAGGATGGATTGTAATGGCGTTTTTCAATTTCTCTGTGGTACAAAATTTCTTTATGTATCTTTGAACTCAACCAGTAAAAATACAGTGGCAGCTCTGGAGCGATTTATCAGCTGATTTATACTTTCTTTCAGATTTTACTTGTGGTAATGTGTTCTTTGGGGATCTTGAAATAACTGCCTAGGGCAATGAATGTAGCAACTTCTTATGAAAAACACATTTTTACCTGGCACTGAAACCTGTTGCTTTAATGTGATGAGAAAATAGTGACACTTCACTTTTATTTTATTTTCAAAACAGCAAAAGCAAATGTATATTTTTTTAATGTATTATTTTTTGAATTAATAATATATTTCCAAGCTGGATGTGGTGGCTCACGCCTGTAATCCCAGCACTTTGGGAGGCCAAAGCGGGCAGATCACCTGAGGTCAGGAGTTTGAACCAGCCTGGCCAACATGGTGAAACCCCGTTTTTACTAAAAATACAAAAATTAGCTGGGCATGGTGGCGGGCACCTGTAATCCCAGCTACTCGGGAGGCTGAGGCAGGAGAATCACTTGAACTCGGGAGGCAGGGGCTGCAGTGAGCTGAGATCACATCATTGCACTCCAGCCTGGGTGACAAGAATGAGACTCCATCTCAAAAAAAAAATATGTATATATATATTTCCATTGTTTAAAATGTATGAGGCACAAAGGCTATACAATGAAGTTTACCTTCCATCCTCATCTCTAACTACGCTGTTCCCACCACCCCAGACAACAGATATGTGTGTGTATATGTGGGTATTCTTTAAGAGATATTTTAGGCATCTACAATCATACGTAAATGTTATTTATTCCATTTTTTACACAAATGGTTTGCTTTCCACACTATACTGCACCTTGCTTTTTTCACTTAGTGTATTTCAACAGCAATAAGATATATTTTTCATATTTTAATGCCTTAACATAAGGCTTACATTTGATGGTATCTTACAACTGTTGTCGATAAGCAGGGCTCGTGGTGTAACCGTCACTGTCTGCATGCATAAATTGGATTAACTGCAACTCCTTAATGTTATAGTCAACAGACCATTGAAAGACCACTTTGGAAGAAATATGAGTCCTAGTCTCTGTCTGAAAGTTTTCCAATATTTTTCTTCTAATAAAAATTAAGAAGGTTCTAATATCAAAATTAACATGACATGTGTTAGTGTGTGTGTGTGTGTGTGTGTGTGTGTGTGTGTATATATATATATTTTTAAAGAGACAGTGTCCCACTATGTTGCCTGGCCTGGAGTGCAGTGGCTATTCACAGTTGTGATCATAGCATACCACAACCTCGAACTCCCAGGCTTTAGGGATCCCTCTCACTTCAGTCTTTTGAGTAGCTGAGGTTACAAGACTGTGCCACTGCACTTGGCTGTGTGTTGGCATTTTTGAAGAAGATCTTGTAGATGATAGTAGGACGCAGAGAATGACATTCCATAGCAAACTATGGATTTCTATGACACTGAGTCTCAAAGTGATTCAGAGAAGTTGGAGTCTGAATGAAAAAGTTTTAGAAATTCTTCAACCAATTTATTTCACTAACCTTTTTTTATATATGCACAATAGTAATAATAAAATTCCACAAATAAGTCTGAAGGAATGTGCTTTGTTTAAAATTGAAGTTATAACATGTCACAGTTTGAATTTTGTAATACTATACCTGGTTTTCAATCAGCTGCACAGTATTTCACTAGATAAACGTGCAGTATTTATTTAACTTGTCTCCTATTAATGATCATTTAGGATGTTTGCAGTCCCTTACTTTTAAAAACAATGCTGCAGTGATTAACCTTGAACCTGGATCATTATGCTAATAGATTTGTAGGATGAATCCCTAGAATTGAGATTTGTATGTGCATTTAAAATTTTGGTAGATCTTCCTGATTAGCTGCTAAAGATACAGTTGGTATTTTCTCTTATCATGGTTGGAGCTTTTCTTAGGTTTATAGATTAACTTGAAGGAGAATTATCATCACTACTGATGCTGATTTTTAGTATTTTCAATTTATCTTTTGGTTCTTTTAGAATGTTCTTTCTCATAATATGAGTTTTGCATATTATTTTTACCTTTTTGGTTGTTATTGAAAATGTAATCTTTTTCTTCTAGTGTAGCTTCTTGTTGGTTGAAATAAGTAAAGGTAGCTCTTAAATGCTAAAAATCAGTCTTTTTCAAACTTCCTTGAAAAAAAGTACATTATGTTAATTTAAAAATTGTCAAAATTATAAAATCCTTAGTTAATGACAGAGGGCCACATTCTAAATTTCTTAGAGGAAAAAATGTTTATTGATGGCGTGAAAAATATGTAATGACAGTAACATAACAGTGCATTTATTTGAATCTCTTTCTGGCTAGTAAACAATGGACCGATTTGCATGTCTTGCTCTGCTCTTGCGCCTGAATTCAAGTTTAATGATGTTGTACCTGAGTGTAATGCTCAAAACATTCCTGCTTGGGAACCACTGACCATTACTCTGTTGACCATCCAAACTACCTGGACATTGGGTATCACCTAGGTCACTGGGCAATATTCAGACTTCACCTCTGATTTTCTTGAGGAGTCTTTGGCAAGTAAAAGGTTCAATTTCATTGCTTGGATTTGCAAAGAATTCTTAAACAATCTGGGTCCTTCACTGCCCTGCCGACCTCCCCCCCGCCACCCACCCTCCACCTCCAGCTTCGTATTCTCATTAGGAAAGAGTGTTTTTCAGCCCTAATGTAAATTCATTTGAAAGGCCACATGCTGTTGTATTGGAGATATGCCATCTATAGCCTTCTACTTCATTAGGCTGGAGTCTGCAGGCTTTTTGTAGAGAAGCCACATTTTTTCTCCATAAAATTGTATTCTGTACCAGTATGTACAGCTTCATTAACCATGTCAAACATGAAATGAAAATTTCGATTATGAAAAAATTGATGATTCAGGCCATCAATGGGTTTCAAGTAGTAGCGTATGCAAATAATGTTTCTTAGGTTTTCTTTTAGTACATAAAATATAAAGAACAAAGCAAAAATGGCCTATAATATCACCATTCTGTTAACCCTTATTGTTGAGAAAACAAAATAATGCATGTGTGCGGTTAGGAGGCTTAAACAATCCAAAGAGAAATGAAATGAAAAGTACGTTTTTTCTTTCCACCCCAGACTCTTTCAAACTTAAACTACTGTTTACCTTATTTACCCCCAAAACATTTTTGCAGAGAGAAATATAATTTTGAACACTTCAACATACACACATATACACACCTATGTTTTAAAAAGGAAAGTACACAGAGTAAATCGCATTACACACAATATTTTGTTATTTACATATTTCACTTATATCTTGTCTCTTTATGTAAATGCATGCATGTTGTCTTCATGTACATCAAACATATGGGCATAGGGAGAGCTATCAGTAGAAATTTAGATTAATACCAGGCGTTTTAAAATATTCTAAACACTGCTATGAAAAGCATTCTTATTTGGGATTTGGAACACTGCTGAGAGTATATCTGTAGATTAGGGCAGGCAGTGTAGCATAGTGATTAATGACATAGATTCTGGTGCCAGATTGCCTGGAGTTTTAATTCATTATTTGCTCCTTATTAGCTATGTGACCTTGGGCAAGTTATTGAACTTCTCTACTCTTTACTTTCCTCCTTGTCAGATGAGCCTAAGGGTAGTACACACCTATGTTATTTTTTCAGTCCGTTTGTACTGCTATAACAGAATTACACATACTGGGTAATTTATAAAGAACATAAATTTATTTCTCATAATTCTGGAGTCTGAGAAGTCTAAGATCAAGGAGCCAGCAGGTTCTGTTGTCTGCTAAGGGCTATTCTCTGTTTCCAAGATGACACCCCTTTGCTAAATCCTTGGAGGGGAGGAATGCTGTGTCCTCAAATGGCAGAAGGTGAAGAGCAAGGGAACAGAACACTGTGTGAAACCTCTTTTATAAGGGTCTTAATCCCATTCATGAGGGAGGAGTTCTCGCGGCCTAATCACCTCTTAAAGGCCTCACCTCTTGATACAATCACATTTTGGAGGGAACACATTCAAACCATAGCAGTTGGTATGAGGATCAATGTATATAAAGAGCTTGGATCGGTGTGTGGCCTATAGACCATGGTCAATGAATACTAGCTATTGTTATTTTTATTATTATGACGGTAAAATTTGTGACACCTCTATGTTAAAAGGCTTCATTCTGGGAGAAAAGTTGGAAATGAAAGGGAAGAAGGAAGACAAAAGCAGAAGAGAAATTAATAATGAGCAGGAAGATAAAAAAGAGAGGAAGAGAGAAATGAAACAGAGGTTGGGAAGGGAATGCTGCAGAAAGAAGAGGACGGATAAAAAGTGGAGAAGGATGGGCTAGACAAGGGTCACATTAATAAGAATGGAAAATGAAGATGTAAGGTTTGGAGAATAATTGAAACCTCACACTGAATGGTTGAAGACTTCCTTTATAATTGTAATTATTACACTGGAGCCAAATCCAGAGATTTGTATCATCTTACCCCTCAGTCATGGCACCTTGTCCTTACAAGGCCCCTTTCTTTTTTGTCCACTTGTTTCTTTGTACACTAATTTATTCTCTTTTATCCCTATTCCAAACTTCATTCACCTACTAATTCCAAGACCATTCTTTCTCTTTTTAAAAAATTGAATAACTAATTTTAATAGACAAATAAAATGGTATCTTTTTATCATGTACAACATAATGTTTTGAAATATGTATACATTGTGGAATGTCAAATCAATCTAACATATGCATTACCTTGTGTGCTTATTTTTTTGTGGTGAGAACACTAAAAATCTCTCAGCAAATTTCAAGAATACAATACATCGTTATTCAGTACTGTCACCATGTTATACAATAGGTCTCTTGAACTTATTCTTCCTATTGCACCGACATTGTGTTTTCTTTCACCAACATCTCTCCAATCCCAATCCATTTCCCCAGCTCCTTGGAGCTACCATTTTTCTATCTCTACTTCTATGAGCTCAACTTTTTTATATTCCATGTAAAAGTGAGATCATGTGGTGTTTGTCTTTCTATGCTTGTCTTATTTCACTTAACATAATGTCCTCAGGTTCATCCATGTTGTTACACATGACAGAATTTCCTTCTTTTTTAAGGCTTAGTAGTATTTCATTTTTATAAATACATCATTTTTAAAAATCTATTTATCCACTGATGGACACTTAGGTTGATCCCACATCTTGGCTGTTGTGAATAGTACTGCAATGAACATGAAAGTACAGATATCTCTTTCACATACTGATATCACTTCCTTTGGATATATACTCAGGAGTGGTAATGCCGGATGATATGGTGGTTCTATTTTTAATTTAGTAAGGAATTAAAATTCCATATTGTTTTCCATAATGGCTACACTAATTTACATTCCCAACAACAGTGTGCAAGGGATTCCTTTACTCCACATCCTCACCAGCACTTGTTATCCTTAGTCTTATTGGTAATAGCCATTCTAACAGGTGTGAGGTGATATCTCATTATGGTTTTGATTTGCATTTCTCTGATTAGTGATGTTGAACATTTTTTCATATGCCATTTGTATGTCTTCTGTGAGAAATTACTATTTAGGTCCTTTGCCTATTTTTATTTTTTAAAAATTTTCCTTCCTAATTACTTTTTAAAAATTATGCTTTAAGTTCTGGGATACATGTGCAGAACATGCAGGTTTGTTACATGTGTATACACGTGCCATGGTGGTTTGCTGCACCCATCAACTCGTCGTCTACATTAGGTGTTTCTCCTAATGCTATCCCTCCCCTAGTCCCCCACCCCTTGAGAGGCCTTGATGTGTGTTGTCCCCTCCCTGTGTCCATGTGTTCTCACTGTTCAACTCCCACTAATGAGTGAGAACATGCCATGTTTGGTTTTCTGTTCCTGTGTTAGTTTGCTGATAATGATGGTTTCCAGCTTCATCCATGTCCCTGCAAAGGACATGAACTCATGCTTTTTTGTGACTGCATAGTATTCCATGGTGTATATGTGCCACATTTTCTTTATCCAGTTTATCACTGATGGGCATTTGAGTTGGTTCCAAGTCTTTGCTATTGTGAATAGTGATGCAATAAACATACATGTGCATATGTCTTTATAGTAAAATGATTTATAATCCTTTGGGTACATACCCAGTAATGGGATTGCTGGATCAAATGGTATTCCTGGTTCTAGATCCTTGAGGAATCACCACACTGTCTTCCACAATAGTTGAACTAATTTACACTCCCACCAACAGTGTAAAAGTGTTCTGATTACTCCACATCCTCTCCAGCATCTGTTGTTTCCTGACTTTTTAATGATCGCCATTCAAACTGGTGTGAGATGGTATCTCATAGTGGTTTTGATTTGCATTTCTCTAGTGACCAGTGATGGTGAGCTTTTTGTCATATGTTTCTTGGCTGCATAAATGTCTTCTTTTGAGAAGTGTCTGTTCATATCCTTCCCCCACTTTTTGACAGTTTTTTTTTTTCTTGTAAATTTGTTTAAGTTCTTTGTAGATTCTGGATATTAGCCTTTTGTCAGATAGATTGATTGCAAAAGTTTTCTCCCATTCTGTAGGTGACCTGTTCATACTGATGATAGTCTCTTTTACTGTGCAGAAGCTCTTTAGTTTAATTATATCCTATGTGTCAATTTTGGCTTTTGTTGCAGTTGCTTTTGGTGTTTTAGTCATGGAGTCTTTGCCCATGCCTATATCCTGAATGTTATTGCCTAGGTTTTCTTCTAGGGTTTTTATGGTTTTGGGTCTTATGTTTAAGTCTTCAATACATCTTGAGTTAATTTTTGTTTAAGGTATAAGGAAGGGGTCCAGTTTCAGTTTTCTGCAAATGGCTAGCCAGTTTTCCCAACACCGTTTATTAAATAGGGAATCCTTTCCCCATTGCTTGTTTTTGTCAGGTTTATCAAAGATCAGATGGTTGTAGGTGTGTGGTGTTATTTCTGAGGCCTCTGCTCTGTTCCATTGGTCTATATATCTGTTTTTCTACCAGTACCATGCTGCTTTGGTTACTGTAGCCTTGTAGTGTAGTTTGAAGTCAGGTAGTGTGATGCCTCCAGCTTTGTTCTTTTGGCTTAGGATTGTCTTGGCTATATGGGCTCTTTTTTGGTTCCATATGAAATGTAAAGTAGGTTTTTTCTAATTCTGTGATGAAAGTCAATGGTCGCTTGATGGGGATAGCACTGAATCTATAAATTACTTTGGGCAGTATGGCCATTTTCATGATATTGAATCTTCCTATCCATGAGCATGGATTGTTTTTCCATTTGTTTGTGTCCTCTCTTATTTCCTTGAGCAGTGGTTTGTAGTTCTCCTTGAAGTGGTCCTTCACATCCCTTGTAAGTTGTATTCCTAGGTATTTTATTCTCTATGTCATGATTGTGGATGGGAGTTCACTTATGATTTCACTCTCTGTTTGTCTATTATTGCTGTATAGGAATGCTTGTGATTTTTGCACGTTGATTTTGTATCCTGAGACTTTGCTGAAGTTGCTTATCAGCTTAAGGAGATTTTGGGCTGAGATGATGGGGTTTTCTAAATATACAATCACGTCATTTGCAAACAGAGACAACTTGACTTCCCCTCTTCCTATTTGAATACCCTTTATTTCTTTCTCTTGCCTGATTGCCCTGGCCAGAACTTCCAATACTATGTTGAAGAGGAGTGGTGAGAGAGGGCATCCTTGTCTTGTGCCGGTTTTCAAAGGGAATGCTTCCAGCTTTTGCCCAATTGGTATGATATTGGCTGTGGGTTTGTCATAAATAGCTCTAATTATGTTGAGATATGTTCCATCAATAACTAATTTATCAAGAGGTTTTAGCATGAAGGGGTGTTGAATTTTATGGAAGGCCTTTTCTGCATCTGTTGAGATAATCATGTGGTTTTTGTCATTGGTTCTGTTTGTGTGATAAATTATGTTTGTTGATTTGCATATGTTGAACCAGCCTTGCATCCCAGGGATAAAGCCAACTTGATTGTGGTGGATAAACTTTTAGTGTGCTGTTGGACTCGGTTTGCCAGTATTTTATTGAGGATTTTTGCATCAATGGTCATCAGGAATAGTGGCCTGAAATTTTCTTTTTTTGTTGTGTCTCTGCCAGGTTTTGCTATCAGAATGATGCTGGCTTCATAAAATAAGTTAGGGAGGAGTCCCTCTTTTTCTGTTGTTTGGAATAGTTTCAGAAAGAATGGTACCAACTCCCCTTCACACCTCTGGTAGAATTCAGCTGTGAATCTGTCTGGTCCTGGGCTTTTTTTGGTTGGTGGGCTATTAATTACTGCCTCAATTTCAGAATTTGTTATTGATCTATTCAGGGATTTGACTTCTTCCTGGTTTAGTCTTGGGTGGGTGTATGTGTCCAGGAATTTATGTATTTCTTCTAGATTTTCTAGTTTATTTGCATAGAGGTGTTTACAGTGTTCTCTGATGGTAGTTTGTGTTTCTGTGAGATCAGTGGCGATATCCCTTTCATCATTGTTTATTGTGTCTACTCGATTCTTCTCTCTTTTCTTCTTATTTAGTCTGGCTAGTGGCCCATCTATTTTGTTTATCTTTTCAAAAAAACAGCTCTTGGATTTATTGACTTTTTTGAAGAGGTTTTCATGTCTATATCTCCTTCAGCTCTGTTCTGATCTTACTTATTTCTTGTTTTCTGCTAGCTTTTGAATTTGTTTGCTCTTACTTCTCTAGTTCTTTTAATTGTGATGTTAGGCTGTCGATTTTAGATCATTCCTGGTTTCTCTTGTGGGCATTTAGTGCTATCAATTTCCCTCTAAACGTTACTTTGGCTGTGCCCCAGAGATTCTGGTATGTTTTGTCTTTGTTCTCATTGGTTTCAAAGAACTTATTTATTTCTACCTTAATTTAGTTATTTACCCAGTAGTCATTCAAGAGCAGGTTGTTCAGTTTCCATGACTTGTGTGGTTTTGAGTGAGTTTTTAAATCCTGAGTTCCACTTTGACTGCTCTGTGGTCTGAGAGACTGTTTGTTATGACTTCTATTCTTAGGCATTTGCTGAGCAGTGTTTTACTTCCAATTATGTGTTCAATTTTAGAATAAGTGCGACGTGGTGCTTAGAAGAATATATATTCTGTTGATTTGGGGTGGAGAGTTCTGTAGATGTCTATTAGGTCCACTTGGTCCAGAGCTGAGTTCAAGTCCTGAGTATCCTTGTTAATATTCTGTCTCGTTGATGTGTCTAACATTGACAGTGGGGTGTTAAAGTCTCCCACTATTAATGTGTGGGATTCTAAGCCTCTTTGTAGGTCTCTAAGAACTTGCTTTTTGAATCTGGGTGCTCCTGTATTGGGTGCATATATATTTAGGATAGTTAGCTCTTCTTGTGGCAATGATCCCTTTGCTATTATATAATGCCCTTCTTTGTCTTTTTTGATCTTTGTTGGTTTAAAGTCTGTTTTATCAGAGATGAGGATTGCAACCTCTGCTGTTTTTGCTTTCCATTTGCTTGGTAAATATTCCTCCATCCCTTTATTTTGAGCCTATGTGTGTCTTTGCACGTGAGATGGGTCTCATGAATACACTACACCAATGGGCCTTGACTCCTTCCAATTTGCCAGTCTGTGTTTTTCAATTGGGGCATTTAGCCCATTTACATTTAAGGTTAATATTATTATGTGTGAATTTGATCCTGTCATTATGACGTTAGTTAGTTATTTTGCCCTTTTTTGGATGCCATTTCTTCATAGTGTTGATGGTCTTTACAATTTGGTATGTTTTTGCATTGGATGGTACTGGTTTTTCCTTTCTATATTTAGTGCTTCCTTCAGGAGCTCTTATAAGACAGGCCTGGTGGTGACAAAATCTCTCAGCATTTGCTTGTCTGTAAGGGATTTTATTTCTTCTTCACTTACAAAGCTTAGTTTGGCTGGATATGAAATTTTGGGTTGAAAATTCTTTTCTTTAAGAATGTTGAATATTGGCCCTACTCTCTTATGACTTGTAGGGTTTCTGTGGATAGATCAGCTATTAGTCTGATGGACTTCCTTTTGTGGGTAACCTGACCCTTTTCTCTGGCTGCTCTTAACATTTTTTCATTCCTTTCAGCCTTGGTGAATCTGATGATTATGTGTGTTGGGGTTGATCTTCTCATGGAGTATCTTTGTAGTGTTCTCTATATTTTAATGTTGGCCTCTCTTGCTAGGTTGGGGAAGTTTTCCTGGATAATATCCTGAAAAGTGTTTTCCAACTCGGTTCCATTCTCTTCATCACTTTCAGGTACACCATTGAAACGTAGGTTTGGTCTTTTCACATAGTCCTATATTTCTTGGAGGCTTTGTTTGTTCCTTTTCCTTCTTTTTTCTCTAATCTTATCTTCACACTTTATTTCATTAACTTGAACTTCAATATCTCATATCCTTTCTTCTGCTTGATTGATTTGGCTATTGATACTTGTATATACCTCACAAAGTTCTTGGGCTGTGTTTTTCAGCTCCATCAGGTCATTTATGTTCTTCTCTAAATTGGTTATTCTAGTTAGCAATTCCTCTAACCTTTTTTCAAGGTTATTAGCTTCCTTGCATTGGGTTAGAAAATGCTCCTTTAGCTCAGGGGAATTTGTTATTACCCACCTTCTGAAGCCTACTTTTGTCAATTTGTCAAACTCATTCTCCATCCAGTTTTGTTCCCTTGCTGGTGAGGAGTTGTGATCCTTGGAAGGAGAAGAGGCATTCTGGTTTTTGGAATTTTCAGCCTTTTTGCACTGTTTTTCCTCACCTTCATGGATTTATCTACCTTTGGTCTTTGATGTTGGTGACCTTCAGATGGGGTTTTTGTGTGGATGTCCTTTTTGTTGATGTTGATGCTATTCCTTTCTGTTTTTTAGTTTTCCTTCTAACAGTCAGGCCTCTCCTCTGCAGGTGTGATGGGGTTTGCTGGAGGCCCACTTCAGACCCTGTTTGCCTGGTTATCACCAGCAGAGGCTGCAGAACAGCAAAGATTGCTGCCTGTTCCTTCCTCTGGAAGCTTTGTCCCAGAGGGGCACTCGCCAAATGCCAGCCAGAGCTCTCCTGTATGAGGTATCTGTCGACCCCTGCTGGGAGGTGTCTCCCAGTCAGGAGGCACAGGGTCAGGGACAAACTTGAGGAGGCAATCTGTCCCTTAGCAGAGCTGGAGGACTGTGCTGGGAGATCTGCTGCTCTCTTCAGAGCCAGCAGACAGGAAAGTTTAAGTCTGCTGAAGCTGCACCCACAGACGCCCCTTCCCCCAGGTGCTCTGTCCCAGGGAGATGGGAGTTTTATCTATAAGCCCCGACTGGGGCTGCTGCCTTTCTTTCAGAGGTGGCCTGCTCAGAGAGGAGGAATCTAGAGAGACAGTCTGGCTACAGTAGCTTTGTGGAGCTGTGGTGGGTTCTGCCCAGTTCGAACTTCCTGGCAGCTTTGTTTACACTGTCAGTGGAAAACCGCCTACTCAACCCTCAGTAATGATGGATGCCTCTCCCCCGACCAAGCTCGAACATCCCAGGGCAACTTCAGACTGCTGTGCTGGCAGTGAGAATTTCAAGCCACTGGATCTTCGCTTGCTGGGCTCTGTGGAAGGGGGATCTGCTAAGCTAGACCACTGGGCTTCAGCCCCATTTCCAGGTGAGTGAATGGTTCTGTCTCGCTGGTGTTCCAGGCGTCACTGGGGTGTGATAAAAAACCTCCTGCTGCTAGCTTGGTGTCGACCCTAATGGCTGCCCAGTTTTGTGCTTGAAACCCAAGGCCCTGGTTGTGTAGGTACGCGAGGGAATAACCTGGTCTGTGGGTTGTGAGGACTGTGGGAAAAGTGTAGCATCTGGGGTGGAATGCACTGTCCCTCACGGCACAGTCCCTCATGGCTTCCCTTGCCTGGTGGAGGGAGTTCTTGGACCCCTTTCACTTCCCGGGTGAGGCAACACCCCACCCTGCTTGCCCTCCATAGGCTGCACCCACTATCTAATCAGTCTCAGTGAGATGAGCCAGGTACATCAGTTGGAAGTGTAGAAATCACCCACCTTCTGGATTGTTCTCACTGGGAGCTGCAGACCAGAGCTGTTCCTATTCGGCCATCTTACCAGCCACTTCTCTTGCCTATTTTTTTTTTTTAACCCTCTTTTCTATTTTTATCCACATCAACATCCCTTTAATTGCACATCAGTCTTCACCCTAATCCCTTTGCTCTTGTTATTTGTTTATTTTCATCCTTTACATTATTATTATTATTATAATACTTTAAGTTCTAGGGTACATGTGCATAACGTGCAGGTTTGTTACATATGTATACTTGTGCCATGTGGGTGTGCTGCACCCATCAACTCGTCAGCACCCATCAACTCGTCATTTACATCAGGTATAACTCCCAATGCAATCCCTCCCCCCTCCCCCCTCCCCATAATAGGCCCCGGTGTGTGATGTTCCCCTTCCGGAGTACAAGTGATCTCATTGTTCAGTTCCTACCTGTGAGTGAGAACATGTGGTGTTTGGTTTTCTGTTCTTGCGATAGTTTGCTGAGAATGATGGTTTCCAGCTGCATCCACGTCCCTACAAAGTTCACAAACTCATCTTGAGTTGTTTGGTTTTGTTCTATTGAGTTGTTTGAGTATCTTACATATTTTGAATATTAAACCCCTATCAGATGTATGGTTTGGAAATATTTTCTACCATTCTGTAGTTTGTCTCTTCATTCTCCTATTTTATTTGTTGTGTAGACGTTTTTAGTTTGATGTAATCCCACTAGTGTATTTTTTTTTTTCTTGTGTTGCCTGTACTGTTGGGTTCATATCCCCTAAAAAAATTATTGCCCAGATAAATTTCATCGAGCTTTCCTCCTATGTTTTCTTCTAGTAATTTCATAGTTTCAGATCTTATGTTTTAATCAATTTTGGGATGATTATTATATATAGCATGAAGTAAGGGTCTAATTGCATTTTTTTGGCATGTGGATATTCAGTTTTTCCAACATTATTAATTAAAGATATGTCCTTTATCCACTGCATGTTCTTGGCACTTTTGTTGAAAATCAGTTGACTGTATATGTGTGGATTTATTTCTGGAATTTCTATCCTGTTCCATTGATTTATATGTCCGTTTTTATGCCAGAACCATGCTGTTTTGATTGCTATAGCTTTGTAATATATTTTGAAGTCACATAGTATGATGCCTTCAGCTTTATTCTTTTTGCTCCAGATTGCTTTGGTTATTAAGGGTCTTTTGTGGTTTTGTACAAATTTTAGGATTGTTTTGTCTATTGCTGTGTAAACATCATTGGAATTTTGGTAAGGATTGGATTGAATCTGTAGATAGCTTTGGGTAGTATGCACATTTTAACAATATTATTTCTTTCAATTCATGAACACAGAATATCTTTCCATTTGTTTGTGTCTTCTTCAGTTTCTTTCATTAATGTTTTATAGTTTTCAGTATGCAGATATTTCACCTCTTTTGGTTAAATTCATTTTTGAATATTTTACTTTTTTGGAGGTATTGTAAATGGGATTGTTTTCTCGATTTGTTTTCTTCGGGGGTTAGTTCATTGTTAGTGTACAGAAGTGCTACTGATTTTTGTAAATTGGTTTTTGTATTGTACAATTTTACTGATTTTTAAAAACAGTTTTAGCAGTCTTTTCTTTTGGTGGAGTATTTAGGGTTTTCTATATGTGAGATCCTGTCATTTGCAACAGGGAAATTCCTGCTTTCACTTTGTTGCTTTTTCCTTTCCACTTTGTTGCTTTTTCTTTTCCACTTTGTTGCTTTTTCTCTCTTTCTTTTGCCAAATTGCTCTACCTAGAGCTTCCAGTTCTATATTCAATAAAAGTGGCAAGAGTTGGTATTCTAGTCTTGTTTCTGATCTTAGAGGAAAGGCTTTCAACTTTTCACTATTGAGTATGATGCTAGTTGTAGGTTTGTTGTGTACGGCCTTTGTTATGTTGAGGTACATTTCTTCTACACCTAATTTGTTGAGAGTTTTTTTAACATAAGATGTTGTTAGATTTTGTCAAATGCTTTTTCTGCATGTACTAAGATGATCATGTGGATTTTGTCTTTCACTCTGTTAATGTGATATATCACATTTATAGATTTGCATCTGTTGAACCGTCCTTACATTCCTAGAATAAACACTACTTGATCATAGTGAATGATCATTTTAATATGTTGTTGGATTAATTTGCTGGTATTTTGTTGAGAATTTCCACCTCTATTTTCAACAGGAAGATTGGTGTGTAACTGTATTTTATTGGAGTGTCCTTCTCTGACTTTGGGGGTAATGCTAGCCTTATAAAAGGAGTTTGGAAGTATTTCTTCCTCTGCAATTTTTTTGGAAGAGTTTGTGAGGGATTGACATAAGTTCTTTAAATGCTTGGTAGAATTCAGCAGTGAAGCCATCATGTGTTGGGCTTTGCTTTGATAGTAGACTTTTTATTACAGATTAAATCCCCTTACTCATTATTGGTTTATTCATATTTTCAATTTCTTCATGATTTGTTATTGGTAGGTTGCAAGTATTTAGGAATTTATCCATTTCCTCTAGAATGTTTGATTAGTTGTTGTATAATTGTTCACAGTAGTCTCTTATAATGGTTATCAGTCATAATACCTCCTGCCTGATTTCTGATTGTATTTGTTAAGTTTTCTCTCTTTTTGAAGTTAGTCTAGCTAAAGTTTTATTGTTTTTGCTTATCTTTTCAGAAAATCAACTATGTTTTGTTGATGTTTTCTGTTTTTGTTAGTCTCTATTTTGTTTATTTTTGCTCTGATGTTTATTTTCTCCTTTCTTCTAACTTTGAACATAGTTTGTTCTTCTTTTCCTTGAGTCTTGGTGTATAACATTGTTATTTATTTGAGATTTTAAATTTTTTTGATGTAGGCATTCATTGCTATAACTTTCCTTTTAGAACTGTTTTTGCTGCATCCCATATGTCTTGGTATGTTCTGTTTCCACTTTTGTTTGTTTCAAGATATCTTAAGTTATTTTTTCTTAATTTATTCATTGACCCGTTGGTTGTTTAGGAGCATGTTGTTTAACTTCCATGTTTGTGTGAATTTTCAAATTTTCCCCATAATTGCTTTTTAGTTTCATGCCATTGTGGTCAGATAAGAGACTTGATATGATTTGTTAAGTTTGTTAAGGTTTATTTTAGGGCCTAACGTATGACCTACCCTCAAGAATATTCCATGTATACTTGAGATGAATGTGTATTCTGTTGCTGTTAGAATGTTCTGTATATGCCTATTAGGTCCATTTTGTCTAAAATGTAGTTTAAGGCTGACAGTTCCTTACTGATTTTCTGTCTGGGTGATCTGTTTACTGCTGAAAGTTAAGTATAGAACTTCCCTACTATTTTGGTATTACAGTCTATCCCTCCTTAGAGATCTATTAATATTGGCTTTATTTATTTAGGCGCTCCAATGTCAGATGCATATAAATTTACAATTGTTATATCCTCTTTATAAATTGATCCCTTTCTCATTATATAATAAACTTTGTGTCTCATTTTCCAGTTTTTGACTTAAAGCATATTTTATATGATACAAATATAGCTACTCCTGCTCTTTTTTGGTTCATTTGCGTGAAATATTTGGTTCTCAGCTTGAATGTTTTTGGTTTATAGAAATGCTACTAATTTTTGTATGTTGAGTTTGTATCCTGAGACTTTACTGGAGTCACTTATCAAGTCTATGGGTCTTCTGGAGGAGTCTTTAAGGTTTTCTAGGTATACAAACATCATCAGTGAGCAGACATAATTTGACTTCCTCTTTTTCAATTTGGAAGCCTTTTATTTCTTTCCCCTGCTTGACCACTCTGGGTAGAACTTCTAGTACTTCCAGTTGAATAGGAGTAGTGAGAGTCAACATTCTCCTCTTGTTCCAGGTCTTACGGGAAATGCTTTTCCCCATTCAGTATGATGTTGGCTCTGGGTTTATCATGTATGACTCTTATGATTTTGATTATTTTGAGGTATGTTCTTTCTATGCCTAGTTTGTTGAGGGTGTTTATTCTGAAGGGATATTGGATTTAACCAAATGCATATTCTGTAACTATTGAGATAATAATACAATTTTTGTTCTTGTTCTCTTTATGTGGTGAAATGACATTTATTGACTTGCATATGTTGAACCAACTTTGCATCCCTGGAATAAAGCCTACTTGATCATGATGATTTTTTTTTTTAAATTGCATTGTTGGATCCAGTCTGCTACTATGTTGTTGAGAATTTTTACATCTATGTTCATAAGTGATATTTGTAGTTTTCTGGTTTGATGTCCATACATGGTTTTGGTATCAGGGTCATACTGGATTCCTAGAATGAGTTATGTGGGATTTTTCCTCTTTGATTTTTTAGAATAGTTTCAGTAACATTGGTACCAGCTCTTCTTCATACACCTGGTAAAATTCAGTTCATTATCCTTCCAGTCCTACACTTTTTTTTTGTTGGAAGATTTTTTATTATCAATTCAAATTTAATCCTTGCTATTGGTCTATTCTGTGTTTCTATTTCTTACTGGTTTAATCTCAGGAAGTTGTATGAATCTAGGAATTTATCCATTTCCTCTGGGTTTTCTAGTTTGTGTGCACGGAGGTGTTCATAGCAGTTGCTGATGATCTTTTGTATCTATCTGTTATCAGTTGTAACGCCATCTTTATCATTTCTGATTGTGCTTATTTGAATCTTCTCCCTTTTTTCTTGGTTAGTCTAGTGGTCTGTCAATTTTGTTTATCTTTTCAAAAAACTAGCTTTTTGTTTTATTGATCTTTTAAAATTTTTTTTGTCTCAGTCTCATTTAGTTCTGCTCTGATCTTTGTTATTTCTTTTCTTCTGCTAGCTTTGAGTTTGGTTTGTTATTGCTTTTCAGATTCCTTATGGTGTGATGGTAGATTGTTAATTTGAGATCTCTCCATCTTTTCAATGGAGGCATTTAATGCTATCAACTTTTCTTTAAGCACTGCTTTTGTTCTATCCCAGAGGTTGTTTTATGTTGTATATCTGTTTTCATTCATTTCAAATAATTTTTAATATTTGCCTTAATTTTGTTGTTTACCCAAAAGTTGTTCAGAAACAAATTGTTTAGTTTACATGTATTTGTGTAGTTTTGAGAATTCCTCTTGGTATTGATTTCTAATTTTATTATCCTGTAGTCTGACAAGACACTTTATATGATTTTGATTTTTTTGAATTTACTGAGACTTTCTTTAAGGCAAAGCATATAGTTGATTATGGAGAATGTTTCATGTGTAGGCAAGAAGAATGTGTGTTCTGCAGTTGTTTGGTAGAATGCTCAATAAATGTCTATCAGGTCTTTTTGGTCTATTGGCCAGTTTAAGTCCAGAGTTTCTTTGTTGATTGTTTTTATGATCTGTCTGTTAATGTTAGGGGGTATTGAAATCCTCACTATTATTCTATTGCTATCAATCAGCTTTATTAGGTTTATTAGTATTTGTTTTATGAATCTGGGTGCTCTGGTATTAGGTCGATATATATTTAGCATTGCTAAATCTTGTTGTGTTGAACTCTTTATTATTATATAATGACTTTCTTTGTCTTTTTTAACTGCTGCTGATTTAAGTTTATTAGTTTTATCTAATATGAGTATGTCTATTCCTACTCACTTTTGTTTTCCACTTGTGTTGTATGTATTTTTCCACCCTTTTACTTTGAGTCTGAATTTGTCTTTAGGTGCATCTCATATAGACAACAGATGGCTGTGTCTTGTATTTTTTTAAATCAAATTTGCCACTCTATCTTTTAAGTAGGGCATTTAGGTCATTTACATTCAAGGTTAATATTGATATGTGAGATTCTGTTACTGTTGTTGTACTGTTAGCTAGTTTTAGGGTTTCAATTGTGTATTTGATTTATAGACTCTGTAAGCATTTTACTTATGTGTCCTTTTTCTGATGCAAGTATCATTCTTTTGTTTCCATGTGTAGAACTCCTCTGAGCATCTCTTGTAGAACTGGACTTGTGGTGACAAATTCTCTTAGTGTTTGCTTATCTAAGAAAGGCTTTATTTCTCCTTTATTTATTAAGCTTAGTTTGGCAGGATATGAAATTCTTGGCTGGTGTTTTTAAGCTTAAGGATGCTAAAAATAGGCCCCCAAACTCTTTTATGGTTTCTGCTAAGGACTCTATTGTTAATCTGATTGTTTTCCTTTTATAGGTGATTTGACCCTTTTCTCTAGCTCCCTTTAAGGACTTTTCTCCAGTGTTGACTCTGAATAGTCTGATGACTATATACCTTGGTGATATTCATCTGGTACAGTGTCTTACAGATATTCTCTGCATTTTTTTCTTTTCTTTTTCTTTTTTTCTTTTTTTTTTTTTTTTGAGATGGAGTCTCACTCTATCACCCAGGCTGGAGTGCAGTGGCACGATTTTGGCTCACTGCAACCTCTGCCTCTTGGGTTCAAGCAATTCTCATGCCTCAGCCTCCTGAGTAGCCAGAATTACAGGCATGCACCATCACACCCAGGTAATTTTTGTATTTTTAATAGAGACAAAGTTTTGCCATGTTGGCCAGGGTAGTCTTGAACTCCTGACCTCAAATGATCCATCCACCTCAGCCTCCCAAGGTGCTGGGATTACAGACATGAGCCACTGAGCCCAGCCTGACTCTGTTAGTTTTAAATACTGGTTTTCAAGCTCTGAAATTCTTTCTTTTGCTTTATCTAGTCTATTGTTAAAGTTTTCTTTATATTTTGAAATTCCTTAAATGATATTTCACTTCTAGAAGTTCTGTCTGATTTTTAGAAATAAGACATTTATCTCTTTCTTCATTTCCTGGATTGCTTTTGTAGCTTCTTTATGTTGGTTTTCAACCTTGTCTTGGATCTCCTTGAGCTTCCTCATAATCCATACTTTGAATTCTTTATATGTCATTTCTGAATTTCTGTTTTGGTTAACATCCATTTCTAGAGAGCTAGTGTGATCTCTAGAATGTTGTGGTGTCACAACATTCAAATTTTTTTTATGATGCCAGAATTCTTATGCTAATTTCTTCTCATCTGGACAGCCTGCCACTTCTTATTTTTGACATTCTTTTCATTCAGATGGGTTTTTAAAAATTTCCCTGTATTTTTCCTCTCCACCCTGGGTTTGTGATTGTAGAGTATGTTGGGTAGGGTCTTTTGGCTTTGCTTCCATTTCCCTGTGCACTTCCGTCTGCAGCTTTTATGTTGGCCTGTGCAGTTTGACCTGTGGCCAGTAGATGGCACTTATGAGTAAGAGCCAGCTATGGCACAAGGTATATACATGGGTATGTACTTGATCTTTGTTTACTGTGAGGTGCTATCTGTTGATTCAGGTGGTGGGCTGGACAGTGGAGTGCCCAGAGTCCTAAGCTTCCTGTTCAGCAGGGGAATAGACAGAGCTGAACTCCCTGGGTTGCTTATGAATATCCCAAAGATGAGCACAGACACCGGGCCTAATGAGGGTCACTAGGGGGGCTGCTGGTAAAATGTGCTGAAGTCTCTGTGGGGGGTGAGGAGGTTGCACCAGCTCCATGTCCTAAATAGGCAGAAACATGATCTGTTTGCTTATCACACCCCTGTTCTTGGCCTTGTGAATCTCAGTTCAGACACACACTGTTGTCTATCTTCAGAGCCATGACAAGTGCCTCTCTTTTGACTCTCCAAGGGAGTGGTTTTGGGGTTGAACTTCTTCACTCAGCCCAAGACAGACATCTTTATGGGTCACCTATTCTCTAATGTGGTAATAATGTTACTTCATGAAGAGGGGAGGGGACTCTGCCTCCTGGCCTGTGTGATGAGTGTCAGCTGTGGGGGTATTGGCTGGTTGGATCAGCCCAACCTCAGGCCCTTGGAGGAGTGGTCAGATGCCAGCAGTGTTGGACTGGACTAGGTAGTTCCCCAGTCCCAGGCCCCTAGATGGTCCACTGGATGGCATGCAGACTGGGGTCAGGCCAGCCCTGAGTTCAGGTGCTGTCTGTGACGAGGAGGGGTGGGCTGGTCTCTTGGTCACCCACAGAACTCTCAGGCAGGGACAGGCAGAATGCTCAGTTGGTGGGAGCCTGAGGCAGATTACAAGCCTGTGGGGGTTGGGCTCTCAGAGGGGCCCTGGGCCGCATCTGAAATGTTCAGATAGGGACAGGGTCGCTGTGCTATAAATCTTTCACTGGGGAGGGCAGGTCCCTTCAGCTGCGGCAATGGAGACTCACAGCCGTGGGGCATGTGGCACATTTGCACTTCCCTCCTGCAGAAATAACACTGGATTTCACTGTTAGGGGCATGCACAGGTGCCAGCCCTCTCTGCTTCCTCCCTGGCCTGGGGGAAGCAAGGGAAGGGGCAGTGGGGGTGGTGGCTGTAAAGGGCTTGTCAGTGACCTCTAGGAGTAGGGCTTTCAGACTAACACTGAGCCATGACTACAGTATTCATGCAGCGACCGGGTGGATGCACTGGGGGTCTGAAGCCAGCAAGTCTCATTTGGCAGGGAGTGGCAGAGGTGTGGAGTTGTGGGTTGCAGAGTCTGCCCACTGCTCCTCCATATCTCAGCTGCAGCATCTGTGCTGGAGTACAATCCTTTGTAAAGTATTCTATTTATGAGAAAAGTAACTTAAAATGCATCACAGTGCTTTCAACAAAATAAAATCCTTAAGAAGAAACTTTGACTTCTAGGATATCTGGAACTCAGCTGAGAGTAGTGGTTTAGGGCATGACTTATCAAATTACTTTTTCCATGTTTTTTTTTAAACACCATTTTCCTAGCTGCAGATAGAGGATTTGGTTACCATACAATATATGACAGAGAACCTTCACAAATTTGGTTTAGGGGAAGCTGGGATCTCAACACATGGTGGAAAGGGAGATGATGAAATTGAGTAAAATTAGGGATTCAGTCTAGGGCTTAAAAAAAAGAAAGAGCCAGAAGTCTAATAAATATCACAGTCAGCAGTGAATGACTTAAGACGCACCCTGTTTTTATCTGAGAGATATTGATGCATAAGTGGGGCATGGTAGTAGTGATTTTTCGCCTTTCAATTATATTATTGCAATGACTTATTAATTGGTTTTCAATGTCCAGAATGTTTCCCCACCAGGCTATTCTATAACCATGCTTCTCAAACTTTAATGTTCTACATATTACCTGGGGATCTTGTCAACATGCAATTCTGATTCTATAGGTCTGGAGCAGGGGCGCTGAGAGTCTGTATTCTAACAAACTGCTGCTATTATATGTTGATGCTGCTGGCCTGGGAAGCACACGTTGAGTAGTAAGGTCCACACAATGTTGTTAGACCTTCTCATTACCAAAATTCTCTTATTAAATATTTTCCTGCTCAAACTCCTTCTATGAGTCTCAAAGGTCCACCCGTACTAAGTTAAAAAAAATCTTCATCTTAATATGTATGCCTTCCATAATATGGCTCCAAACTCTCTCCCCATTTACATCTCTCATGAATCCCCTACTGATTGCTATGCACTGGCTCACCTGGTAAAGTTTTCTGATCTTTCCTCTTTACTTGGAAAAACATTGAACTTCTTCCATGAACCACACCTTTCTTGTCTTTCCTTTGTATTCCTGATGCCGTGTAAACTTCATAGTCTGCCTTTACTTATAGTCATATGCTTTTCTTTTTCTTTGTTTCTTTCTTTTTTTTTTTTTTGTGAGCTGGAGTCTTGCTCTGTCACCCAGGCTGGAGTACAGTGGCATGAATCTCGGCTCACTGCAACCTCTGCCTCCCAGGTTCAAGCAATTCTCCTGTCTCAGCCTCCTGAGTAGCTGGGATTACAGGCGTGGGTCACCATGCCTGGCTAATTTTTTGTATTTTTAGTAGAGACGGGGTTTCACCATGCTGGCCAGGCTGGTCTTGAACTCCTGACCTCATGATCCACCTGCCTTAGCCTCCCAAAGTGCTGGGATTACAGGTGTGAGCCACCTCTTATCTTCTCTTTTGGACATCTAGGCTGCTGGCGGCTATGTTTGTGTCTTACTCCTTTTTGAATCCTTGTAGCATCTAATTATATGCTAGCTATTGCCATTTTTATGTAATTGAATCTTGTTTTAATCATTACACACATCAATTATGACATTTTGCTCTAAGAGAAAAGTGCTACCAGCAGTGAATACTTCATTTAGATTATTTACTTTATATTAACAACAGTCAATACTGCTTTCTTTCCCTCATTTGTAACGATCATTTACCAGTATGTTTCAGTTAAAGTAGTTGTAGCTGCTACTTTTAATTTACTGTCTGAAGTTATTAAACCAACTAATTTTCATTTACCTATAATTCTAAGCCATTCTCTGGCCTAAAGGTAACCACTCGCCTCTCTTAAATACTAAAGTACTAGTGTTTTTATGGCAGTTAATCCTTTTTCACTTGTTTTCTCTGTTACCATCTGTGTTGTGGATACTTAGAGCTGCCAGAAGTTAAGCTGTTTTTTTGTTTTTAACATTCCATAAGAAATGCTTGTGTAAATGTATTGAATAATGACCGTGACATTTTTCTTTACAGTTAAATAGACTTTGATTAAATTCCACAAATGTTACTTAGACGCCTACCACACACAAGCCACTGTGGGTGATACAAAAATGAATAACACATAGTTCCTGCCAAATGGGAACTTTCATTGTATGCAACCACTTGGAGCAGCATATAACTCCCTTCCATTTTATGTTTCCTTCATGTAGGGGTGAAAGGTAGATAGTAACAGATGGAACTTCTCATTTTATTCAACTTGCAATTTTGATAATCACCAAATGTGATAATTCTATTTTACATGATAAATTGTTTCACTGTACCAGAGTCTTATTAAACTATGGTTGACTCATTTTTCACAGGTGGTTGCATTGTATAATAGCTACCATATTAAAATGCAGAATTGGGCCAAAAGATTGTATTTACATATGGTGTTCATTTTTTTTTAATGTTAAAATTGTTTTAAGTGAGCCAGTTAAAATGACTGAATCCTTTTTAAAAACTTAATGATTTAGCCTCCAGGCATGAGACAGTGAGTTGAAATGAATGCTTTTAAATGATCATGTGCAACTCTAGATGTCAGCTAGATATCTCAGAATTCACAGACTCAAAAGTCAACTCTTGATTCTTGTACTTTCTTTTCTAGTTACCTCATATAAGTGGACTCATAAAGTATTTGTTTTTCTGTGACCTTTTAACATTAATGCTTTTTATTTTTAATATTGGGAAACTGGAAACAATTTAATAAAAAATAAAGTAATTAAATAAACTATAATATTCCCATATCTTTGATAACATGCAATTATTTTTACATTTTATTTTTATTTTTTTGAACAAGGTCTTGCTCTGTGGCCCAGGCTGGTGTGCAGTAGCAAGATTATGGCTGACTGTAGCCTTGACCTCCCAGGCTGAAGTGATCCTCCCACCTCGGCGCCCCCTCCCCTCTACCCTGAGTAGTTGGACTACAGGCATGTAACACCACACCTTGCAAATTTGCTTATTCTTTTGTAGAGACACGGTCTCACTATGTTGCTTAGGCTGGTCTTGAACTCCTGGGCTCAAGGCATCCTTCTGCCTGGGTCTTCCAAAGTGTTGGGCTTACAGACGTGAACCACTGAACTTGGCTATTTATTTGTTTTATAACACAGGTGTAGAGGTACTGACCAGGCAAGAGGAAATAATGACTTAGACAAAGATTGCTATCTTGGGTACAGGTAGTAAGGACCAGCCAGATTCTAGATATAGTCTGAAGTTAGTGTCAGTAGTGTAGTGGATATAGGACAGAACAATGACACCAGTGTTTTTGGCCTGTGGAAAGGGAAGACTGGAGATAGCATTTCCTGAGATTGAAAGATTTCAAGAAGAGCAGGTTAGAATAGTTTCTGCTTTTATGATAGTTGAGTTTTTAAAAAACATCCAAAGATAATACAAAACATTATATTTTATATAATATAAAATAGGTAATATAAATATAAATATAATATAGGCAATATAAGAAAAGAGAAACAATCTAATAGAAAAATGAGCAAAGGGCTTGAACAAAACAGGAGATGAAATTTTTACAGAGTAAGAATATATGAATAAATATTCTATGCACTAGAAATCATACTAATTCATCTTTAAGTAATGAGACACTGGTTTTCATCTGTCAAAGTGACAACATTTTTAAAAGTGATAAAACTTCAATTGGTGTGTGGAAGCATTGCTCAAAAGAATGTAAATTGGCATAGTGCTTTAGATAGTCAATTTGGCAATATGCTTGAAAATGTGTAAAATATTAATATTGTTTAACCTAGAGATGTAACACTTAGGAAATTTTTCCTAAGAAAATAGTCAGAATGTACACACAGGTGTACATAGTGTTATTTACAGAAAGAACTATCTAAGTGCTTAAAAATTGGGGGGGACTTTTAAAGAAAAGATACGTCAATATAGAGAACACAATGTTTTTTTTTTTTTCAAACACTATGTTGACATTAAATTTCATGACATGGGGTAATAATGTTCACACATATTGTGCGTGTATATTAAAATGATCTGCTTGGCGAAACAAGTTAGGCACCAAAGATATTTTTATAAAGGACAGTAGGGAGAAATTAGAAATGACTGGCACTAATAAAGATGGTTTAAACTATCTTTGCAAGCCTTTTGATGTTGCTTGGAAAGCAATAGGTTGTGATCAGACAGGTTAACAAAGAGCTGAACGCATGGATTACTGAACAGATAATGCGCATCTGCCATACTAGGGGGCATGATTTCAGTATGAGGAGAAAATGCTGACCTTTGTCTTACATGTCTGACAAGAAGAAAAAATGCCACTCCCCTCCAAGCTGGATCTTCTGCGAAGCCAAAGATTTACAGTCTAAGGTAACCTCCACCACAGTTATTACGGTGTCAGAGTTCTTGCCTTTGTTTGGTATGCAATAAACATTTTCGGACTCTTTTGGCTTCCCTCGTGGCTCCAAATGTGCAGGGCTTTTCTCTTTCCTACACTGTATTTAAAACTCTAACATGGAATTGCTCTAAACCCACAGCGACTCTTTTCTATCTCAGAAATAGGCCACGTGTTTTAAGAAGCAAAGTGCCTGAAACTATAATTATAGGAAGGGTTAATCTGCTAGGCTAAAGAAGCAAGAAGAGAAAAATCTCCGGAAAACTGAAAATCAGGTGCCCTTTCCCCTGCACCCACAGTGGAATAGAGAGGGGGAGAAGTGACAGCCAGCTGTGCAGGAAGCAGCTCATTTTTGTGGTCTGGCTGTCAGATTGTGTTTACTAAACCAAGCAGCTTCCACCCACTGCTTTCTCTCTTCTGACGGCAACTGCAGTCACCAAAGGGCAGCAGAGGGGCTGGCCCCAGGGGAAAAGGACATGTAAAAATATGCATAGTCACCTAGAACCAGATGCCATTTTCCAAACTGTTTTGCTCAACAGGGAAAGTAAGCTTATTGTAGCAAGTTGTGTTGATGCCACAAGATGCCACCCTTCCCTTGAAAAGAAGAGACTAAAGGTAACTAAATTCTATGCAAGTGTTTTATGAGTCCATCTCCCCCACTTTTATATCTGTAGTTTTATCTCGAATGAAGGAACAGCAGTTGCATTTTGTTCTGCAACATTCTGGTGCCAGGAAAGAAACTAGTTCTTGTTAACAATTTCCAACACTCCTTTAAACTGCTATGGAAACACTGCTTTTTCATTTTATCTGATAATAGATTACGATTTTTTGTGCAAGTTTTATTACTTTGGGTTCTTGGTTTTAGCCTAGCTTTTGATATATGGTCAAGCTATTACAAAAGGCCACAACATAACATATTGTCACTATCCACCATTTTAAGATTTTTAAGCTTCCAATTTCTCCAAGAGAGATGTTTAGCTCTGTTGTCTGTGGAAGCAAAAAATAAATACGGGATTTGTTTTTGATTATTTGTTTGATGGGTTATTTCTATGAAAAACCACATTTCTCTCTACCTCCATCAGCACACGGTCACCTGATGCAAAGTTGAAGGCTGCCATAGCAAAAGGTTATTGACTTGTAAAATGGAAATCAGTGTAATTTACAATCAAATATTATTTATATTCTCGGTTGAAATCAACACATACTTATTAATCATAATTCTTGAATTTATCTTTGAGTTTTGCTAAAAACAAAATATCAGGAATTACTTATGTTTCTCTAGTCTTTTGCCTTTTACTTTCCAAGAACCTCCTAGTCATAGTAAATCAGCCTGCTGCTGTCAGTGGTTGGTCTGCAGTCATCTTTCTGCATTGGGAGGAAAAATGAAATTTGGAAAATTTCAACTATTCATCCTAAAGGGAAGCCATGAAATAGATGTGACCTCGAATGACTCATCTAACCTGTCATTTTAATTTGTAAAATGAAGCATTTTGCTGGCTGCTCTCTAAGTTGTCTTCTACAGTTTTGAGGAGATTTTTATGACATCCCTTCATTAAAAACGCTCATGTCTAGAAGATTCTTGTGGTTAGTGAGGAAAATATTTGGAATTTGAAGGGATATCAATATTTATATTAAATTCGGATGCTATTCTTATAATCCAATTTCTCCAAATCATTCTGCCTCCTGGAGCAATGTCCTAAAAGTATAGCTACAAAAAGCTTGTCTGCGTATAGGTACACTAATTTTTAAGGTTGACATAACATAAAACATTTATATGTGTGTGCGTGTAATATATATATGTACATGTATATGTATACACACACACACACACATATATATATCTTTTTTTTTTTTAAAGAAATGGGTCTTGCTGTGTTGCCCAGGTTGCCCTTGAACTTCTGGGTTCAAGGGATCCTCCTGCCTCAGCGTCTGGAGTAGGTATGACTACAGGCACATGCCACGATGATCAGCTTATACTTCATCTTTACTTTTCCCATTTGAAGTTTTGGAGAGGAGTCCAAAAAGTCTAAACACCTGATACTCCTTATCCGAGAAAAGCAGTTCAAATTTTTCTTTCTGCATGTAATCTCTGTGGTTTGTGCCATGTTTGTAAGATGAAACCATTTGTTTTAAACGGGCCATGTCTAGCCACACCAAGACTTGATGTCTAAGTCAAAGGCATCCTAGGATGAGCTGGTCCTTGGAGAATCTGTGAAACTCTACCAAATATGGGGAACTCCATATTCATAGCGGCAAGCCAAGTTCAACATATCCTCTATCTTTTAGGACATAAATGAGAAGATGGTGGGTCACTAGAGTTTAAATTGTCTTTTCTTCCCAAGCCCTCTTTTTCCAATTCCCTGTTAGACCTGTTGTCTTGGATACCCAGTTAAATTTTAATTTCAGATAAAAAATAGATTTTGTGGGGGTGTACATCCCAAGTATTGCACATATAGTATACTAAAATTAAACTAGTGTACTAAAGTATATTTTATACAAATTAGCCTAAATAATTAATTTTTTTAAAATCTGAAATTTAACTGGTATACTGTATTTTTATTTGCTAAATGCAACCCTAATTAGCACCCAAAGGAAATGTGAGGATGCTGAGATGGTTTCTGTGCTACACACATCTTTGTAAGGAATAGCAATAGAGCCCTATTACTGAAGTGATGTAATATTCGTAAGATAAGAGTTACCCAGTGCATGGATTCACACTTCCCAGTGTAACCATATAGGTATATATTTTTTCAGTCTAAAAATTTTGTATTTTGCCTTTTCACTTAGTATGTTCAATATTTCTATACCTATATCTTAAAACTGCTAATTTCATGTTTTAGATAAATTACTTAACATTTCTCTATTATTAAATACTTAGGTTATATAGTTTTTTCTACTACAAATATTATGGTAGTTCTTGATGCAGATAGTACTTGATTTTTGTTAAACTGTTTTTCCAGAATAAATTCCTAGGAGTGAGATTAATGGGTCATAGGGAATAAAGTGGTCAAATTATGTCTAAATGATCACATTCGGACTTTTCTTTTCATCCTTTGTTACAAGGGGGTACAAACTGGGAAAGAAGAAGAGATGGGAGAAATGCATGTGGATACAATTTTAAGTCTTACTAGTTCTTCAAGTGAACAATCCCTTTACAAAAATATTTTAAATTTCTTAGAGGAAGCCATTTCTATGTTCACCACTGGTAGTAAAATAACAGGCATGAAAATCGTTTTAAAAAATTCAGCTGAACATGAAATATTTCAGTAACCGATAACATTCTTCTGTCATCCGTTTCTTTCCAGTATGCCACCAGGCTTCTCTGATCATCATGAGAGGCCCCATAGCTGGTCCTAGGCTGATGTGATTTTTTTTTTTTTTTTTTTTTGAGGCAGAGTCTCATTCTGTCTCCCAGGCTGGAGTGTAGTGGCGCAAGCTCTGCATCCTGGGTTCACGCTATTCTCCCGCCTCAGCCTCCTGAGTAGCTGGGACTACAGGCGCCCACCACCACGCCAGGCTAATTTTTTTTTGTATTTTTAGTAGAGATGGGGTTTCACCACGTTAGCCAGGACGGTCTCGATCTCCTGACCTCGTGATCTGCCCGCCTTAGCCTCCCAAAGTGCTGGGATTATAGGCGTGAGCCACCGCGCCCGGCATCTGATTGCTTCTTAAACATACTTTCAGGGGTTACATTGTCAGAAGAAGCTGCAGCATATATCTGCTCAGAAACTCACCATCCACATCTCCTGCAATGTGTTGGAGATGAGAAATAGGCTTGCAAAAATTCTACAACAAGCTGGCTCAAGTGATAAATGCCTCAACAATATGCAATTGATTAATAATCTTATCCAGAAAGGAGAAGGAAACACAACAAACCAGGCAGAACTATTTTCTCTTAAGGCAAAGAAAGAGACTAGGGAAGATTGGGGAAGGCAAATATAAGGTAAAGGAGATGCCCAGGAGGATATAATTGTAGTTTATTCTCTTTTTAAACGCTGAATATCATTTAAGTGACTTAAAAATCAAACAAAATAAAATGAAATGAAATAAAATATATAAAAGTATAAAGACTTCAAACTAGTTTTCTTTCTAGTTGCATTGTCTGGCTAACCTCAGCTTTATGCAGTTAGAATTAAGCCACCATCAGGATATACCTTATTATTTACAGCTTTCAGGGCAATCTCATAGGCAGATAGCATAGGTTTTGCTGTGAATACTGTGCTGTAAGAAATTAAACTTTAATGAGAACTACAGTGCAACAGTATTTCAATATGAGAAATAATGAGAGGAATATAGTTTAACAAAAAGGCCTGCTAGGTCCTAAACCATCTTCTTTAGTGACCTTGCTTGAAAAAGGTCCTCCTTCTTACTAACCAAGCTGCAGTTTAGTTAGGAGTTATGTCAGCATTTACCAAATTGTTTTCACGGGGAAGACTGCTACAGTAGTTCATCAGGATGTTAATGGCCGATCTCCAAAAGTGGGTTAAAAAAAGCTTGGGAAAGTTAATTGCTGCATACTCCTCCCTTGCAGATCCATAATACATGCTAGAATATTGAGAAATTCTGCAGTAGAAAAACCTGTTTAACTTTATTTGACTTATAGCATCCCAAACTTAAGAAAGTCATTTTTGTACAATTGTGATAAACGTTTCAAAGCATAATTTATGCAAAACTGTAAGTTAAAGTAATGTCCCTCAATCCCAAACAAAGGAGTATAGGTAGAGTTGCTTGGAGAGCAATTTTCAAACTAATTTTCAATGTGTTTTGTAGGTCTTGTATCTTGTTCTACCCACCCAGAGCTTCTCTACATCTAAGTCACCTGGGGTGAGTCATCTATCATTTTCTTTGGAGATTTGAGTCTCTAACAGGAAAATAAAGGAGAAGGGTAAAGGTGGCCCAGGCTTTATGTTCATTTATCCTTTTTGTTAAACTATGGCTTTAGAATAGAAAGGAGGGTGGGGAAGTGAGCTGGCTGTAAATATAGCTTAGCAGAGCAGAATTTTGTCTACTAAATCATGACTTCTGAACAAAATGGCAAGATAAAATAAAAAAGATAAAATACATTTTATGAACATCAAGATGGACATGGTTAGAAAAATGATGATTAGATGATTAAAGTTCTCAATACGGAACTGGCCAGTGGGAGCAGAAGACTGCTACAGAAGGGAAAATTAGCTTCTATGGGGGATAATGCATGACAGAGAAGGGAGGAGCCCAGTGGAGGTGGTGGTGAATTATTTTCCGTTGAAATTGCAGTGAAATGATTTGGAAATAATATGTATCATTTCAGATGTCTAACTACTAATGTTTAGACTGTGAAGTAAAAAAGAACATTTTTAAGTTTTCTAACAATGGATAAACTCGTTATTCAGTTAAGTGAATAAATATCAATTATCTATCATGCGTAGTACAGTAAAAAAGAATTTTAGAATATGAAAGACAAATTCTCCTTTCAAAGAAGGAATACTATAAATGCTTTAGTAATATAATAAAATAATATGGCATTAGAGGCATCCATAAAAGAAAAAGGAAAGAAGTACATAGTGTACAGATACCTCATATAAGGCACAGAATACTATCATTTTTGGGCAGAAAAATAATGTAGTTATAATTGAGTTTGGAAATATTAGTCCACCAGTGATAGCCAGAATGGGTTAGAACACTGAGAGTGGGGATAAAGAGAACCAAGAAATAAGAGTGACTAAAAGCCTTGATTTGCAAAATAAGAAAATGACGGATTTTAGGAATTAAATCAGGGAGCCAGCAAAATTTCCTGTAAAGGGCCAGATAGTAAAGATTTTGGCTTTGCAGGCCATATGGTTTCTATGGTGTGCAAGCAGCTACAGGAATTATACAAATAGGTGTGGTTGTTGTTTTCTAGTAAAACTTTATTTACAAAAACAAGTGGCAGGCCTGATTTGGTCCACAGCCTATAGTTTTCCCACCCTTGCATTAAATAAAGGAAGTTTAAAATCAACTGCTGGTGAAAATATAAAATCTATAACTACATATCATAAGATAAGCTGCATCATAAGGAACTTTGATGTTTATCTTTAGGAACAATGAAAAAATCATGGTTTACTAATCTAATTTAGAGTTATTTGGGTTTCCATATCCAACAATGGCAAATCATCTTATTATAGACCAACTCTTCCATTAAAAAAACTGGAAAATCTCTGTGTATATGTACATATGTGCATGTCAGGGGGTTTAAAATATATGTAGAATTAAAATACATGGCAATAATAGCATAAAAGACAGAAGGAGTAAATGGAATAATATGTTCAAAGATCCTTGCACTCTTCAGCAATTGGTAAAACCACAAATTTAAATTAGATTTTAATAAAATGAAGGGTCATTTCATGATTTCTATGGTTACTAAAAGAATAGTAAACAAATATATTGTATAGCTAGGAAGTGAATAGACGGGAAAATGGAATAATAAAACACCACCTAATTCAGAATAAAGCAAGAAGGCTAGAAAAATAAATATAGAACAGAGGGGACAAAAAGAAACCCTCCAGTGGTAAATGGTATTAGGTTGGTGCAAAAGCAATTGCAGTTTTGCCATTACTCTCAATGGCAAAAAAATGCGATTGGTTTTGTACCTACCTAATAGATTTAACGGACATATCAGCAGTTATATCAAATGGTAAATGGACTAAAAGGTAAATGGTAAATGTACTAGGAGATAAAGATTATCCGAATGGATTAAAAGGCCAAGATTCAACTGTATGTTGCTAACAAGACATAAACCTTGAATATTAGGTTACAGAAACATTCAAAGTAGATGGATATAGCAAATATATCTTGCAAACAATTTAAAAGTAAGCTGGTATAGCTATACTAATACCAGACAAAGTACATTTTTAAGGTAATAAGTATAATTAGAGATGGAGAAGGATATCTCATAATGATATAAGTCAATTCACTAGGAAATTATAACTGTCTTAAATTTACATACACCGTATAGCCTCAAAAATTGCCAAAAGGAAAAGAAAAAGTATACATATACAATAACAGTGGGAAATGCAATACATATCTTTTTGTAACCCATAGAATGAACACAGAAATCTATGTAAGGGTATTATTTCAGGATATAAAGTATCCAATTAATATGAGTAAAATAGTGTCATTTGAGAGATCAGCGAGGTCTAGTCTATTTCAGTGAATCATTTGACAAAGTTTTTCCATGATAACCTTGTGACAAGATGAATAAATGTAGGCTGCACAAGTATAAAGTTAGGATAATTTTGGTGAATGAAATACCCAATGAGTTTCTGTAAGTTTTCTGATGCTGCAAGTTATGTTCTTGGACCAATTCTATTCAATTTAAATAATAGATAGCTATTACCCATGATGATAGACTCAGAGTCACAATTCTCTTAATGTTTTGGAGCATTGAACTAAATCTGTGAGATGAAAATTTAATTGATATAAATGCAAGGTACTCTACATTGCTTGTTTTAAAGTAAAATAGCATTTTAAAAATGAGGCACACCCTGCATATGTGCAATAAACTACATAAATCTTAATGAATTTTTACTTATGTGTACATCTATGTAACCAGGCCCTAGAATAGTTCCAGCACCCTGGAAAGCTCCTTCATGTCCCTTTCTAGTCAAAAAACTCCTCCCACAGAGGTAACCAATATTCTGCCTTCTATTATCATAGATTCTTGGAGAAAACTCTCAAACCATGTTTTTCCTCTGTTCTCACACAATCACCACAATCACCAACTCAGAATACTTCTGTGACCAAAGGTGTGGGGTTTTTCCTCCACATACCAGGTGGCAGACACCAGCGGGGTGTCTTCCAATTCAATTCTGATGCTATCTACCTGTCAGATCCCATAGGTCAGAGGCTCAGTCCCCAAGACTGCCCCTCTTCTCCTCCCAGACACAGGTCACAAGTTTGAACATCTGGAACTTCTGAGGGACTGGCTCCAATTTGGGATTCCCATAAACCTGTCTTTGGGTTTGATTAACCTGATGGAGTGGCTCACAGAATTTAGTGAAATGCTTATTTACATTTACTGATTTATTATAAAAAAATTACAAAAGACACAGATGAAAAGATGCATAGGAAAAGGTAGGAGGGAAGGGGCAGGGACCTTCCATACCCTCCCCAGGTGCACCACCTTCCAGGAACCTCCATATATTCAGCTATCTGGAAGGTCTCTAAACCCTGTCCTCTTGGGTTTTTATGGAGGCTTCATTACATAGGCACGATTGATGAAACCATTGACCATTGGTGGTAGACCTTTCCCTCTCCCCTTCCTGGAGGTTGAGGAGTGGGGCTGGTCCCAACCCTCTAATCCTGCCTTGGTCTTTCAGGTGACCAGTCCCACCCTGAGCCTATCAGACAAAAGACACACAACAGAGAGCACTTTGAAGATCCCAAGGAATTTAGGAGTTGTATGCTGGGAAATGGGAACAAAGACCAGATCCGTATTTCACAATCTTATCTGTTATATATCTATTAACATAAATACATTTTGAATGTAATACACATGGAGCTATATATATTATTTTTTTCTGTGTGTAACCTCTTTCTTTAAACAGAGAGTCTGATAGGTAAAAGAAGCTTGCTGAGATTTTGCTTGAAATTGCATTAACTTTTAGATCAAGTGAGTATTGACAAAAACAGTTAAGTCTTGCAATTCAGAAACATGGTATTTATACAGGTCTTCATTAATTTATCTCAGAAAGATTTTCTTTCATTAGATTTATTCTATGCATTTTATGTTTTTGATACTATTATGAATATTTAAAATTTTAATTTTCTAGTGTATGTTGCTAGTGTATATTCAATTCATGTGTATAATGACTTTATATCAAGTAATCTTTCCAAATACACTTATTAGATTATAGGGTCTTTCAATTTCCTATATTTAAAGTCATGTCATGTGAGGATATAAACAATTTTATTTATTTTTTTATCTTTGTAACATTTATTTCTGTAACTTGCCTTGTTTCACTGGATAGACCTTCTATATACTGATGAAAAGAAGTGCTAATTCTGGACATCTTTATCCTGTTTCCAAATTCACAGGACATATTGCTTTTTAAGAAATCTTTCATATACAGTAATTCCTCACTTAATTTTGTGGATAGGTTCTTGGAAACTATGACTTTAAGCCAAACAATGTAGAACAAAACAAATGTTACCACAGGTCAATTGATATAAACAAGAATTAAGTTCCTATGGCCTGTTTCTGGTCACAAAAAGATCGTCAAACTTCTAAATAAAGACCCTAAACACTTCGAATATTAAACATTGAGATAAATGTGAGCTATACATACATTCAAGAAAGATTAATAAAAACAAGTAAGATAGTAATTTACACACCTATTCCAGTGCAAGGTCATGAGTGGCTGGAGTCTGTGCTGGTAGCTCAGGGCACAAGACTCTCAAGAGCTGGCTCTGGACAGGATTCCCTCCTATTGCAGGGCACAGTCTCCCACACCCACACTCACTCACACTGGGCCTGGGTAGACATGCTGATTCACCTAATGTGCACATATTTGGGATGTGAGGGGAAGCTGGAGGACCCAGAGAAAACACACACTGCAACTCCACATAGACAGTGGCTCTGACCGGGAATAGATTTTCTTTTTTTTCTCATCACGAAATGACATTGAATGAAATGATATTATTTGAGGACTTGCTGTATATAATATAGACAACCTCACTTGAGAACTGGTTGTATGAACAGAGCTGAATATGACTTGGAACAGTGATATAGCTGCTGCTTTTTTTTTTTCTTTGAAGTAATTCACTTTTATATTGCTAAGAACAAAATGCAGAAGATGGAAAGTACAAATTTGTTTAATTTTGTACTTTTTTTTGGGATTGCCTGTGGAATATTTAGTGTTGAATGCTACATTTTAGGAAGAACACTGGTGAAGTGGAGTGAGTGCATAGAATGAGGGAATTAGGCTACTAAAGGTTTTGGAAACCATCTGTAATGAGGAATGATATGATTCGGCTCTGTGTCCCCACCCAAATCTCATCTCGAATTTTAATCCCCACATGTTGAGGGAGGGACCTGTAATCCCCATGTGTAGAGGGAGGGAAGTGATTGGATTATAGGGGCTGTTTCCCCATGCTGTTTTCTCATGATAGGGAGTGAATTATCACGAGATTTGATAATTTTATAAATGTAGTTTTTCCTGCACCCACACACACTCTCTTGCCTGTCGCTATGTAAATGTGCCTTGATTGTACATTTGGTGTACCATGTAAGGTGCTCCACGATTGTATGTTTCCTGAGGTCTCCTCAGCCTTGCAGAATGGTGAGTCAGTTAAACCTCTTTTTGTTTATAAATTAGCCAGTCTGAGGTAGTATCTCTCTTTTTTTAAAAAATTGAGATGAAATTTTACTCTTTTCTCCCAGGCTGGAGTGCAATGGCGTGCTCTCAGCTCACTGCAATCTCTGCCTCCTGGGTTCAAGAGATTCTCCTGCCTCAGCCTCCTGATTAGCTTAGATTACAGGTGCCACAACACCTGGCTAATTTTTGTATTTTTAGTAGAGATGGGGTTTCACCATGTTGGCCAGGCTGGTCTCAAACTCCTGACCTCAAGTGATCTTCCTGCCTTGGCCTCCCACAGTGCTGGGATTACGGGTGTGAGCCACCATAACTAGCCTGGGGTAGTATCTTTATAGCAGTGGGAGAATGGACTAATACAAGTAATTATTGAAAGAAGTAGGTCAAATATTTAGTTTGGTGAAAAAAGGAGTAAACTTGATGCCCCACAGTGATAAACATAGGATGAGAAGGTGAAAGTCACAACAAGAGAAATTAGACTCAATTTAAAGAACACTGGTAGAATAATTAGAATTTTTTTGACAGTGGAACAGCGTTGCCTCTTATTACCTGGAGGGAGTAAGTGTAGAATAACTGGTAATGTTTCCACAAAGCCTGGGAGTGGTTGATGGGATCCTTACTATTGGCAGAAAGTTGTACTAGTTGATTCTTTTATTAGGAAGGAAGATGTACAGATAATTTATGAAATCTATTCTAATGTGAAAATTGTCATTTGTAGAAATGGTTTACAGGACATGTATTCTGGGTCTCTTTCACATTTGAAAGATGTGACTGAAATCTACATTCAAGAAGGTGTTCAAAAATTAGTACAGCTTTATTGAATAGTTGACATTTGATTTGTAGGGCTTAGAAATATTTTGAGGGAATGTGTTCGCCTGAGAAAATGATGACACATTTGAAGACTGACTTAGAGAAAAAGATTAAATAATTTTGTTTAATTCATTTGCTCTATTCTGGTTGCCTCAAAAGTGGTATTATTTTCAAGAGCCTTCCATTATTTTATGATAGCATGATGGTTACAAGTAGAAATCTGTGCCCAGACTGACTGTTCAACTTCAGGCTCTGACACTTACTAGTCCTATGACTTTGGTCAAGTTACTGCATAAAATCTGTAAACCACAGTTTCTTATCTGTAAAATGAAGACAACAATGGTAGTTATCTAAAAAGTTACTGAGAAATCGAATAGGAGAGAAGTCTTGCAATGTGCTTAGCCTGTTTCTGGCATGTAGACTTGTTTAAGAAACTGATATGGTTTGATTGTGTCCCCACCAAAATCTCATCTTGAATTGTATCTCCCATAATTCCCGTATGTTGTGGGAGGGACCCGGTGGGGGATTTTTGAATCTTGAGTCCAGTCTTTCCCATGTTATTCTCGTGATAGTGAATAAGTCTCACCATATCTGATGGTTTTATAAAGGGAAGTTTCCCTGTACAAGTTCTCTTCTCTTGTCTGCCACCACGTGAGCCATGCTTTTCACCTTCCACCATGATTGTGAGGCCTCTACAGCCACATGGAACTGTGAGTCCATTAAACCTCTTTCGTTTGGAAATTGCCCAGTCTTGGGTGTATCTTTATCAGCAGTGTGAAAACCTGACTAATACAGTGAATTGGTACTGAAAGTGGGATGCTGCTTTATAGATACCCTAAAATGTGGAAGCAACTTTAGAACTGGGTATCAGGCAGAGGTTGGAATAGTTTGGAAGGCTCAGAAGAAGACAGGAAAATATGGGACAGTTTGGAACTTCCTAGAGACTTGTTAAATGGCTTTGAACAAAATGCTGATAATGATATGAACAATGAAATCCAGGCTGAGGTGGTCTCAGATGGAGATGAGGAACTTGTTGGGAACTGGAGTAAAGGTGACTCTTGCTATGTTTTAGCAAAGAGACTGGGAACATTTATCCCATGCCCTAAAGATTTGTGGAATGCTGAACTTGAGGGAAATGATTTAGGGTATCTGGCAGAAGAAATTTCTAAGTAGCAAAGCATTCAAGAGGTGACTTGGGTGCTGTTAAAGGCATTCAGTTTTATAAGGAAAGCAGAGCATAAAAGTTCGGAAAATTTGCAGCCAGATGATGTGATAGAAAACAAAATCCCATTTTTGAGGAGAAATTCACGCAGCTGCAGAAATTTGCATAAGTAATGAGGAGCAGAATATTAATCCACCAAGACAATGAGGAAAATGTCTTCAAGGCATGTCGGAGAACTTTGTGGCAGCCCCTCCCATCACAGGCCCAGAGGCCTGAGAGGAAAAAATGGTTTTGTGGACTGGGCCCAGGGTCTTTCTGCTGTGTGCAGTCTAGGGACTTGATGTCCTATGTCCCAGCTGCTCCAGCCATGACTAAAAGGGACCAGGGTATAGTTCAGGCAGTGCCTTCAGAGGGTGCAAGCCCCAAGCCTTGGCAGCTTCCATGTGGTGTTGAGTTTGCGGGTGCACAGAAGTAAAGAATTGAGGTTTGGGAACATCTGCCACCTAGATTTCAGAGGATGTATGGAAATGCCTGATGTCCAGGCAGAGGTTTGCTGTAGGGACAGGCACTCAAGAAGGACTTCTGCTAGGGCAGTGCAAAAGGGAAGTGTGGGGTTAAAGTCCTCACACAGTGTCTCCACTGGGGCACTGCCTAGTGGAGCTGTAAGAAGAGGACAACCATCCTTCAGACCCCAGAATGGTAGATACACTGGGAAAGCAGGCAGGAGGGAAACTGCACCCTGCAAAGCCAAGGGGGTGGAGCTGCCCAAGACCATGGAAACCTACCCCTTGCATAAGCGTGATCTGGTGTGAGACATGGAGTCAAAAGAGATCATTTTGGAACTTTAACATTTGACTGCCCTGCTGGATTTTGGACTTGCATGGGGCCTGTAGTCCCTTCATTTTGGCCAATTTCCCCCACTTGGAGTGGTTGTATTTACCCAATGCCTGTACTCCCATTGTATGTAGGAAGTAACTAACTTGCTTTTGATTTTATAGGCTCATAGGTGGAAGGGACTTGCCTTGTCTTGGATGAGACTTTGGACTGTGGACTTTTGAGTTAATACTGAAATGAGTTAAGACTTTGGGGGACTGTTGGGAAGGCATGATTGGTTTTGAAATGTGAGGACATGAGATTTGGGAGTGGCCAGGAATGGAATGCTATGGTTTGGCTGTGTCCCCACCGACATCTCATTGTGAACTGTAGCTCCTGTAATTCCCATGTGTTGTGGGAGGGAGCTGGTGGGATGTAATTGAGTCATGGGGTTGGGTCTTTCCTATGCTAGTCTCTTGATAGTGAATAAGTCTCATGAGATCTGATGATTTTTATAAAGGGGAGTTTCCATGCACAAGCTCTCTTCTCTTTTCGGCTGCCATGTGAGATGTGCCTTTCACCTTCCACCATGATTATGAGGCCCCTCCAGCTACATGGAACTGTGAGTTCCTTAGAACTTTTTCCTTTGTAAATTGCCCAGTCTCAGGTATGACTTCATCAGCAGCATGAAAATCGACTAATACAGAAACCTCCATTTCCCTCATGAACTAGCTAGTCTTACATAGAAAATATTTGTTTAGGGAAATTACTGATTCAGTGACATAGAACTTACACAAATACTTTGAGAACATAGTTCAGAGGAATAATAAAAGATTACAGATCCATCTACTAGTTTTCTTATGATTCAAGTGTTAAGAAAATACTAGTCTGTACTCAGTACCTGACGACTACTAGCATTGTACATCTTTGTCTCTTATCTCTGTCCTCTCGCTCTGCTGGGCTATGAATACAAAGCTGGTAACTTCCAAGCACATCTCTGATTGTGTGAACAGGCAGGAACTGCCATCAGGAATTGCATGAGAACTTCTGGTAGAACTCCTATGTCTAATTTTCACACTGTACTTGAAGAACAAAAATTTTAAATGTAAATGCTACCTTTAAATCATTCAGAGGAAGTACTCACCTACTACATAATTACATATCACACACACACACACACACGCTGACTTCAAACTGTCTTTCACTCCGACCAGAAGAGTAAAAGAAAGAAAAAACAAAGGGAAATAGGTACCTTAAATTTATAGGTGATTGCTCTGTAATTCTTATATTTTCTTATATGGAGGTGAGCACCTCAGGGAGCTATAAAGGATGCCAAGTATCAGTATGACCAGGATTTGGATTGCTTATGTAATTGCTTAACCTATAGCAGCTCACTTAGAGTGAAATTGCCATGGCAAAGGGGAACTAGCTGCAGAAGTAGGATATTGTTTGGACAGAGCTCATCTTTAGCTAGCATCACTCAGGAACAGTGAGTTCCTCCCTGCCCACCTGCAGGTGACAGTTGCCTGTGGCTTCCTTACATTTGGTGGATCGCTCAAGTTGGCTTTTTTTTTTTTTTTTTTTTTTGCCCTGAGGGAGTGGACGTGATTGCTGCTGAACACTCCCTTCTTCCCCAATGTCTTTGCTAGTTCGTAGCATTTTCTGTGGGTGATTGCTACACCAGTGAGGGCTATTTTTACTCATCAGAAGTTTGCTAGATTTTAGAAATTAAAAAGAAATGCCATGGAATAACTGTTACACTTTGAAGCCAAATCCCTTCTCCACCTCTGCCAATGCCTCCTGGGAAGAAACGTTTTGCTTTTAAGTAAAATGCTAAGATGCTTCACAGTGGTTAGAAAATTCAGTTTCAAGGTAGAGAAACTTCAACACCTTCACACTGTTAGTTCTGAATTCAGGTTTGCCCTGCCAACTGATGTCCTTAGAAAAAAACATCCTCCACAAGGGGCCACTTGTGCTGTTCTAGCATCCCTGTGGGGGCTAAAGAGTTAGGACTGTTTCAGATGAGATTCATCAGGGTATGGGGTAAACAGCAGTTCTATATGTTGTTGTGTTTCTTAAAGTTAAAAAACCAAACAATAGGAAGCAGCCATCTGTGGTGATTGTTTCAAACTGTAAAAAGTGGATCCGTTAAAGAGTTTTAATCCAAATAGATCCACACAAAGTGATGTTATCAGATGGGTTTGGGCTTTTAAATAAATTTGGCCAAAGTCTAGTCAGCCTTTTGAGTAAACAGGACTTTGAAATGTAGGCAGTCTCAAGCCCTTTACCCTTTCCTGTTAATATTTCCCTTTAATTGTTCCATGCAACCCTGTGGAGGGCAGTATTTACTCATTATTTATCCATAACACAGTATTTAGCACCTTATTATTTCCAGCTTAGCAGGACAGAGCACCTTGCATGAAGTTGGCCCTCAGGAGCAAGAGGGTAACTGGCAGGTATTTGGCATCCTATTTGCACCTGTCTCAGGCCTACGTAATTGCGTAAGGAAACCACGTGAGTTTGCTTTTGCTCGTGTGTCATTAACATAAATATTATAATGAATGCATATCGGAGAGAGTGTGTACAGCCTTTGAGAAAGGACAGAGGAAAAGCACACATGACTGCAGGCAGCTGCTTCATTAAAGGGGTCTGAGCTAATGCTCACCCAATACGACAGGGCATTGAGATGACCTTGTTGATCTACAGGTGCCCAGACATCAAGAAAATACATAATTACCATCCCCTGTGTGGAGAATAAATGGACTCCAAAAGAGTCAGAAGTGGATGTTATGTGACTTGCAGGCTTCAGACAATCTAAACTTTTTGAAACAATCAAGAAGAGTTGGGGCCAAAGGGCAAGAATGTCTGCATATATCATGAGGAGGAAGGACTTGGGTGAAGAAATGTGAGTTTTGATTTTCGGCAAGATAATTTTCTCCTCACACTTCAACTTAGAACGAACCATCTTTTGTATGGCAGTGATGGAAAAATGTAAAATATGGCATTGCTTCTAGCTGCCATCTGAGTCCCCTTCCATTATTGGGGCCTTGGAGATGGTAGGGTGCATGTACGTCAGGGTGTGACTGATCAACTAATGTTTTGGGAGGGTTTTATACATCATCTATGTGTATACTTTTACGTTCTGGGTAAGTGGAGTCTTTTAGTCTCTTGAAGCCTGGATTCTGCTTCTGCTATAGAAAGCACTAGAAAAGAATTAGATTTACATGTGCTGAGGCTATGTAAGAAGCTGTTAAACATACAGGAACTATTTAGAGTTCTTGAGACATCATGCTTTGGGAAAATTCAGGGTAGAAATGTGAAAAATGAGGAAGTTAGAGATTCTCTAGTTAAATTCAACAATCGCTTAATTGTGAACGCTTGCAATTAGCAAAAAAAAGTGAAAAATCCTGCAGTGATTTACTTCTTATGTCTGAATGCAAGCTTAAGGAGCCGTGATTGTGTGGATTATATTCTAAGCTTGGTTCAGTGCTCAGACATACACTTCATTGAGTTGAAAGGTATAAATGTAGTATTCTGAGAGAAACAATCAGTATATTATTTCTATTTTTTTGAAAAAGATTTTCACTGAGTTAGAAGTTTTAGGATGGTTTTTGAAGGCATGGAAAGATAAGTTATAGTGATGATGGCTTGCTTCTAAGCACGATTTGGGAACCTGTTGTTAGATCAAGGCAACATTCATTCTTCCTTCCTTCTGTTCATTTTATTCTGTCTTTTATGGTCCATGATGTGTTTTCATAATAAATAAATAGCTTCTCCTCCTCTCAATGTAAAGTAGGACTGGATACAAAACTTGGATTAATAAGTAAGTTTACAAATTAGCGAATGTATATCATGTCCTTTTGGTTTATTTTGGATGGTCAATGTTCTCATCATTTTGTAATTGGACCTTTTATTGGGTAACTTTTACAGGTTTCTTAAACCTAACATATATATTGATTTCAATCACTGGAAATGTTTGATGTAGCCCTTGAGGACAGAGGCAATTTTGTATTACAAAAATTTATTTTGACGTTCACAATTTTCTTTATATTAGCTAGGTGCTGAAAACTAAACACAATGACTTATCAAAAATTCATCTGAGTACTAAAAGTAATTAATATTTTTTCTATTTCCTCTAATCAAACATTTTACTAATGTGATCTTCATGCTATGTAGTCAGGGTGGCATGATTTTCATCTTAAATATATGATTTCTTAAAGGGAATGTCCTGTACCTTTTGGAAATTAAACAGCAGTATTAGAAAACTCATGATTTTTTCCTGATCTAAATTTTCAGTTGTGCCCCAATGTCTTATCAGAAGGGCATATGAGCAAGGTTTGGAGGTAAGGTGCCCCAAATACCTGAGTTTGAATTTGCCAGGAGAGAATTATGGGTTATTTTCTGAACAGCTAACAGAGGCCCCTTTGCCTGTGGAAAGGATCGAATCCTGAGGGAAAGTTAGCTCAGTATTCCCTCAGCACACCTGTCTTTTCCCAGCTCACCTGTCTTCCCTCAGCTCACTTGTGTCTTCTCTCAGCTCACCTGTGTCTTTCCTCAGCACGTCTTTCCTCAGCATACCTGAGTCTTTTCTCAGCTCACTTGTGTCTTCCCTCAGCACACCTGTGTCTTCTTTCAGCTCAACTGTGTCTTCCCTCAGCACAACTATGTCTTCCCTAAGCACATTTGTATCTTTTCTCAGCTCACCTGTGTCTTCCCTCAGCCTATCGGTCTTCCCTCTGTCTTCCCTCAGCACACCTGTCTTCCCTCATCTCAACTGTGTTGTTCCCTCAGGCACAAGTGTCTTCTCTCAGCTCACCTGTGTCTCCCCTCAGCATACCTATGTCTTTCTTCGGAGGGCATAAAGGGCATAAACTGGATGATACTTCAGAAACTGGAGGCTCTGATCCAATGCTAAGAGATCCTGAATAGGTTTCCTTCAAGAGTTGATGCTTAGAAGACGTAGTTGTTAAGAGAGAACCCAGCAGGACCCTTCTGAGGTCCTGAAACCCCGATACCCCTCAGCAAGAGGCCGGGAGCCATGAAGGCTAGAAGGAACAGCTGACAAGGTGCTTCCCTGAGAGCTGCTGCTAGGTGGACCCGCCGGCCTGGGAACATTTTTGAGAAAGGGCTAGGTCCCAGTTATTGGCTTAAGAGTTGTGGGAAGGGTATGAATTGTTGGGCTTTATTGTACTAGTCACCAAAGAAGAAGAATAACTACCCCCTAAAATATTTGGAGGACTTGAGATGTAAAAATTTGGGTATGAGATTGAGCAAATTATAGAGTTCTTTAGAATTTTGGCTTTCTAGATATAACATTATAAAAGAGGGTTTTTCACAAAAGATGCTTCTTTCTAATAAGGGTGACATATGCTTCCGTTTTCTTTTTCATTGAGTGAGAAAGCCCTGTAAGACACCATCTTTGTGTTGTGCTTAAGAGGCCCACATTGTGTGTGTGTGTGTGTGTGTGTGTGTGTGTGTGTGTGTGTGTGTGTGTTAGGTCCTCTTGGGAGTTCCTGAAGCTTCTCTAACACTGTCCTTTCCCAGAATCTGTTCACAGAGCCTGGAGTGAGGGTTTTCATGCTGCTAATCAAGAAACTCTCATAGACAGCCAGAATCAAACAGTTTTTCCACAGGCATAGCCAACAAAATAGCACACTGCTGGCAGGAGACAATCATTGCTCTAATATATTTTAGGCTACCCAAAATGAAAACACTCAGTAAAACTGCCATCCCAAGCAAAAAATGTCAACTTTTAGACCCAAACTATTTTACAGATCACCTGTTCAATCAGAGCCTGCATTAGGTAGGTAGCTCATGGCGATAAATGATTTAACTCTATTATTTTGTAATTTCCTATGCCTTTTTCTCTTTCTTATGTGAGTCGTACTTGTTTGTCTGCTCCACAGATATACTCCTCTTTCCTCTCACCCCTTCAGCTATTCTTTATCTAGGCTGTTCCCTTTGTTAGCCGTCATCTGGGCCATTTTTTCTTTCCTGCTCTCGACTTCTCCATCAGGACATTCCCTCCTGTATACTTTCCCTTTAGTGTCTTGATACATGGTTTGCTTTCTTAGGAATAATTTTAGATACACCAAAATTTTTTTCAAGACCTATTTATTTATGCTAGCAGTGAAATATGGTATTAAACTTATACAACTTCGCTTTATTTTAATGCAGCTACTGATTGCATAAAAAGTTATAGACATGTAGAATTCTAGTGCTGGGAGGGTACTTAATTTTACAGACGTATTTATTTATATTCATTGATCCATTCAATGGATTTATTTCACAAATTTTTCTGCTGTGCATATGCCATGTGAGAAAAGTGAGCTTTGATTTCTGCTCCTTTGGAGCTTCTAGTCTATTGAGAAAGCAGACAATATTCAAACAACCACAAAATAAATGAAAAGATACAACTGTAATCATGTAATAATGTATGAATATGTCTTATAAGGAGACTTGACATAGTAGGGGAAGTGAGAGAAAGCTTCTCTGAGTGAGTGAGGATTGAAATGAGGTCTGATGGGAGAATAGACAGTGACTGAAAGAGGCAGCGTGGCGGCAGGAAATAGCCTGTGCAAAGGCCATGTGGTGTAGGGGAGCATGACACATTCAAGAACTGTATGAAGGACTATACAAAAGTCAGAGGACATTATTGGATCTCCAAATAGCTGGACTAATTCACTGACGTATTTTAGTTAGAGGGTTGATATGATCAGGTTCAAAAATAATGCTGATTAGATGGGCACATGCTTAGGGGAGCAAGAGCAGATGGAGGTGGGCTGGTGAGGAAATTCTCACAGTAGTCCCAATGAGAGTGACGTGGCTTGAATGGGGGTGGTGCTGGTGGTAGAGATGGATAGAGGTGAGCAGAAATGGAAGGTGTAAATTTAACAAATGATGGTAATAGAATGGATATAAAAGGAGAAAGCAATGTCAGGCATAGGTTTTAGATTTCTGGCTAGCTCAGGTGGATGAATGAGGACAAAGGAAGAGAATCAAGTTCATGGCGGAAGATCATGAGTAAGATTCTTGTTAGACTGAAGTACTTTGGGGTGGCCAAGGTAGGATGTCAGAAAGCCAATTGGGGTTACACATCTGGAACTCTAGAAAGGGTCCGGGATAGAGTTATTGATGGGTGGTGGTGGGGCAGATACAGTGGCTCATGCCTGTAGTACCAGCACTTTGGGAGGTGGAGGCAGGCAGATCACCTGAGGTCAGAAGTTTGAAACCAGCCTGACCAATGTGGTGAAACCTCCGTCTCTACTAAATATATACAAAAATTAGCTGGGTGAGGTGGCAGATGCCTGTAATCCCAGCTACTCGGGAGGCTGAGGCAGGAGAATCGCTTGAACCTGGGAGGCAGAGATTGCAGTGAGTCGAGATCACACCATTGCACTCCAGCCTGGGTGACAAGAGCGAAACTCCATCTAAAAAAATAAAAGAGGGTGGGGGGAACCAAAACTCCAAGAAATTCTTGCTCAAACCCACACAACATTAGGTGGTGAAGCCAATGTTAAGTTTAGGTATTTTTGCCTCTAGATCGAGCATACCTTTAATGCTACAAAGAGATAAAAACAAAGGTAATAAGATGAGCCTATGCAACAGTAGAATTACTGAGACCCTTCCTCTGTCTCAGTAATTCTACTGTTGATAAAGCACAGAGCTAAAATACTAGAATAACATAGCGCATTTATATTTTCTTTTTCATTTTACTTGCATTACAAGATTTGAGTTATGTCCTATTGTGTTCTTTATTTTAGAAGAGATAGAAGGAAGTACGATAGGAAGAAAATTGATGGAAGATCAGTTATCATTAAGATTGTATTGGGGCTGTTAGAGAAAGCCATATTTGTATATATTATGATGAAAAAAGGGCAAATGTGCCCCTTCTTCAGTTTTATGTGTTTGCTCTAAATGAGAGCAGGGCATATAGAAGCAGTGAGCTGTTAAATACAGTAGCTTCAAAGTATTATAATTTTCTAGTGCATGTGCTCAGAACAGCAACTGTAAATGTTAATGATACTATTAATTCCCAAACTCTATTTTCAAATTTAAAATCCCCTATTCTTCTGCAAGGTTGAAACCTGTGTTTCTATTATGTGGCATAAAAATGTCCCAACTCTGATTTGTTTTGCAGGAGTAAGATGATTTAAACGATCTTCAATGTCCTTTCTTTCGTCTCAAGAATGCTCAAGGGTATTTTAATCCTAAAATTTCCATTTCAATTAAGTCTGAAGTTGTATATAGAAGATTGCTGACAAATTCTCTTTTCTGTCATCCTCTACCTTATTCCTCCATTGCACACCCCTTGCTCCAAAAGTCTATAGGAATAGCCAGGCAAAGTGATTGTTATATTCTCATAGAGCATTTTCTTCTGTATTCCCATTGTTTGCTAGACTTTTCTTTGTCTACCAATTGTTGAAGTTAGTTTTAAATGAAAAAACCCTGATATCATTTCAATGTAATGTAATATACCAATACAGTATGTTTTGGGGGCCATAAGAAATGTCTTTAATCAGTACCCCAAAATATCTTCCTTTTGGACTCTAGCACAGTGCTCCAAAGTCTCATGTTAATTGCTAAGTCAAAGCATTGAAGTATGTGGCTAAGATGTGATCATCTTTCAGGTAGAACTCAGAGGGAGGAGAAGATGACTTAGGTGTTATAGGACATTGCACATGCTTATTGCAGTAATAGAAGATGATGTATGAATGCTGTATTCTGGTTGGTGTTCTGTGTGCTGTTATTGTCAGGTCTAGGTGTTTTGTTTCATGGTGAAATAATCTGACATAGGACTAGAACTGGGAGATATTTCAGACTGTCATGTATATTTGTGTATTAATACATTGCACAGTGTATGAACTGCACAAAGATACTCAGCAGCCTGAAATGTGGACTTCTCTTCCACATTAATGCTATTAGATGAGAGAGCATAGTAAAGGTGAGTGGTTACCTTGCTCTCTTATCTCATAGTATTAGCATGAAAGGGATGACCTCCTCTTAGGGAGGACAGTAGGATGAACAGGTCATCCAATTCCTATTCTATTTTCATTTTCTACACCAAGAAGAGTGCTTTTCAAATTGGGAAAGTCAGAACAAACATTATAAATCTTAGATAAGATGAGAGATAGTATCTAGTTTTGAAAATTGAGTTCAAGTTTACCGACCCAGGTAAAAAAGTATTTCTCAACATAATTTGAGAATATGTCAGTGCTTTTGGTGCAATCATTGAGAATAGGGAAAGTGTCAGCAAAATGAGGTTGCACAAGTCTTTTCCTAGTGGAAAATGGTAGATTTGGGTAACAGTGTGAATGGGCGGCATGTGGGGAACAAGCTGGAGACTAGTTCATCTGCCAAAGTTAGGAGACTTTGCTCCAAAGGTAGGTGCTTTACTGTGTGTTCATTCCTGGCTTCATTCTTTCCCTTTGCCTCCTTTTCTGTTGTAGAAGTGTTCCCTCAGGCTCTCTGGTCCTTTCAGTCTCCCACTACTCTTGCTAGGAGCACTCCTCTTTCCCCCCAAGCAAGCTTGCTTATTTTTAAAGGAGTTTTCTGTATTTTATCCTGATGGCAAGTGTACATTACTGCTGTGGGCTACCCCTCATCCTTGGGGAAAGCAGAGAGGCCTGTGGGGATAGTTCCTGCAAGGTGGATGCCACTCTTTGTATTTGTTGAACTTGAGTCTAGAGTTTCCCAGGTCCTCTCAGGATGAACTGCAGATTCCTCTGCCATACCTTTCCTGAATCCTGTTTTCTGCCATTCTGATTCCAAGTGCTTTCGATTTCAAGAATTCCTCTGATTTCTGATTTGCTGATGGTCAACTTTCTTGCTTTTAGGGCTGGTTTGGGATATCCTTTTAAAATTATGTTTTCTGTCATTCCAAAAACTTGGATGTGGAGGAAGAATATTGAAAGATAACATTCAAAAAGATAAAGTCATGTATTGTTTACAAATATAAAATGAATATGTAACACAGATTTTCATTTCACTCATTGATTAATGAGGAAACCAAACCAGTTAAAATGGTTCAAAAGAGAACCTAAAGAATAGACACATACAAAGACAATTAGAAATGCTGAAATGAATTTGCTAATAGAGACACAATTGGGCAATATTCATGGGACTAAAAGAATGTCATGCTTGGGAATACCTTTTTCCATCGGACATATCAGTTGTATCTCCTTCCGCTGGACACATTTCACTTGCATTTCTTTAGACAACAGTCATTTTTTCTGCTCTCAGTTTTTATAACTTACAAAGTTATAAAATAACTCAATGATAGTGAAAGACAGAGATAACTGGAAAATTTCAATAGACAGGACACTTAGTAATCTTTGTTTCAAGCTTTTCACATTTTTTTCTGACACTTTATCCATGAAGTTAGCACTCCTTCTCTTTTCCATTCTCATCAAGATTTTGTTCCCCCATCTTCCTATGATATCAAATGTCCATTTCTAAGATTAACAATGATTCTTTTCAGATTGGCTTCTTTCACTTAGTCATATGTGTTTACGTTTCCTCCATGTCTTTTCATGGCCTAATAGCTCATTTATTTTTGTTGCTGAAGAATAGTTCATTTTCTGGATGTACCACAATTTATTTATCCATTTACCTCCTGAAGAACATCTTGGTTGCTTCCAAGTTATGGCCATTACAAATAAAGCTGCTATAAACATCTGTGTGCAGATTTTTGAGTGGAAATAAGTTTTCAAATCTTTTGTGTAAAAAACATGATGGCTGGATCATATGGTAACAGTATGTTTTGTTTTTAAGGTAACTGCCGAGCTATTTTTCTAAATGGCTATACAATTTGGCATTCCTACCAGCGATGAATAAGCATTCCTGTTGCTCCACATTCTTGCCAGCATTTGGTGTTGTCATTGTTTCAGATTTTGGCCCTTATAATGGGTATGTAGTGGTATCTTATTGTTGTTTTAATTTGAATTTTCCTGATGACATGATATAGACCATCTTCTCCTATGCTTATTTTCCATCTGTATATTGTCTTTGGTGAGGTGTCTATTGAGGTCTTTGGCTGGCTAGCTTGCGGTTTGACTATGAAATTCTCATGCAAATTTAGTAAATTTTCAAGCAGCTCTGTGTGCAAGTAGCCATAGCTAAGGTCTAGACATAACTTTGAGGTTGAAGACTAGTTTTTTACTTACTGGTCTCTGTACTTTGCCCTTCTCCTCCTTTCTCCTCATCTTCAATTTAATGCTGCCTCTCTGGACACTGTTTGGAACAATGGGCTTGGGTGGGAAGGCAAGACTCTTAGTCTGGTCTCTACCAGTAGGATTTTGTGTCCTTTATTTGACCTTCATATGTCATAGCATCAGTCATCTCTTGTTAAGGCAGTGGCTTTGAAGTCTGCTTATCATTGTTTCGGTTTGGGAGATAAAAGTAGTTGACTTTTCAGTCCTGCAATGTTCCAAAATGTAGAGAGAAAGAACCTCCATTACAGAGCTTCTAACTTTCCAACTCAGCTTGGAGACTGTTGATCTGCAAGCTGAGTTTGCCACCTTAATAGTCAAGAAACACCCAAATACAACACTGTCCTTTTCACTTTCCCCCAGTAGTCCTGCACTAAGTCAATGCCATTTATTTTAGGTTTAGTAGCATGCGGCTCACCACTTCCAGGTATCAAATTATGTATTAGTTAAGATTAGGTTCAGCTGAGAATAACAGAAAGAAACCAAATACCAGTGACTTAAGATAGAAAGTTCTTTTTCTCTAGAAGTCTGGGAGTTGGCAGTTCAGGCTTGCTATTGTGGCTCTGTCCACAACATTGTCAGGCGCCAACCCTCTTTCCTGCTCACGAATGCACTGTCTCTAGGGCATAGACTTTGTCCACATGAACTCCAGTCATCACATTCATATCCCAAAGAGTTGGATAAAAGAAGGTAAAAGGAAGAAAAGCGGCAAAGGGTACATGCCAGCTAAGATTCCTGCGTGCTACACAACATTCCCATTTGCATCTTACTAGCCAGCACTGAATCATATAGCTGTGCTAGCTCTAAGGAAGGCTGAGAAAAAGAGGAGAATGAATGAGTATTGAGAGGCACTTCTACCATGATGACCTATTTAATCAACAACAATTAGCTTGTATTCTTTCTATGGCAGCTCCTTTCTTATTGCAATATTAAGGTGACTTTTGAAATGTGAGTTAATCACATTGTAAGCTACAATGGAAGTTAAGACAACCAGGAATTCAGATTCCAAAGGTCAGGGCTTTTGATGTTAACATTAAAAAGTTCACTATTGGTTTTCTCATATCTTAGCAACTTTCCTTGGCAGGAGTCCTACTTGAAACAACCTACCACAAAATGATTTGCCCTCATCATGTTAGTTAATGTGAGAACTAGGGCTGGGACTTGGTTCTTTTGGTGTCTAAACTACTTCCTTTCTACTGTATTATGATGTGAATATCATATTTATGTATAGAGACATAGACTTGAAGGACTGCATTTTCAAGCTGGTGGATAAATCATGAAACATTTTTCTATAAGAAATTAATGGATATGCCACAGCAAAAGGAATAATATGTTCAAATTTGAAAAAAATTGGTTGCACGAAGAAAACTAGGTTTCCTCACTGCAGGACTTCTCAAGGTCTTTAATATGCTAATGTGCATTGTGAATCTTTAAGACAGAGATTTATTTTGCCAACTTATTTTACCATTGAATGCTTTATTTCACCCTATGCCCTAGTAACATCTCCCAGAAGAGTTGTCATGAAATAAAATTTGGGAAATTCTCAAATATTTGAGGAACAACTACCTCATAGTGTGAAACCACTTTTGTAAAAATTGTGACAGAAAATTACAGTGGTGAAAGAGATCTGACCTAACTGACTCCATCTTGTTTCTAACCTCCAAGCTGTTTTTGTTCATTCCTGGGCATAGGCCAAACTAACTTTGGGAACTTAGTTTATAGTTTAACTTTGAAACAAAGATGATAGCCCTTTCCTGAAATAAACCCCCTTCTTGGTCAGGTGCAGTAGCTCACACCTGTAATCCTAGCACTTTGGGAGCCTGAAGCAGGGGGATTGCCTGAGTTCAGGAGTTTGAGACCAGCCTGGGCAACATGGTGAAACCCCATCTCTACTAAAATACAAAAAATTAGCCAGGTGTGGTGGTGAGCGCTTGTAATCCCGGCTACTCGAGAGGCTGAGGCAGGATAATTGCTTGACCCTGGGAGGCGGAGGTTGCAGTGAGCCGGGATGCGCCACTGCACTCTAGCCTGGGTGACAGAGTGAGACTCTGTCTCCAAAAAACAAAAACAAAAACAAAAACAGAAACAAAACAAAACAAAAAGCCTTCTTGCTTATGGTTTAGGACTCATGCAGCTGGAGGCTGCAAGATCCTGAACCTCCCCAAATTGCTCCTGGGGATAGCATCACTGTTGTAAAACCTAAGATCAATGCTTGAGATATTTTGCACACCCTGCATTCTGATGCACCAGTGGACACCGCAAAGCCCAGTAATCTGGTTCAACCAGTTCTGTGATGCCATCCAAGAATAGAAGATAGCAAGAGAAACCCACTACAACAACCTATGATTTCATCTCTGACCTGACCAATCAGCACTCCCCACTCCGTGACCCCCTACCCATCAAATTACCCTTAAAGACCCTGATCCCTGGATACTCAGGGAGATTGATTTGAGTAATAATGAAACTCTGGTCTCCCATATAGCCAGCTCTGCATGAGTTAAACTCTTTATCACAATTCCCCTGTCTTGATAAATTGGCTCTGTCTAGGCAGCGGGCAAGCAGAACCTGTTGGCAGTTACAAATGCTGGATGTTTTGGAGCCTGGAAAGAATAAAATAGCACTTTATTCCAATAACATACACTCTGGAGAAAGAAACCATGAATATGTACATGAAAAACAATTAAGTTATGTAAATGTATGTAAGATCAATTATCTAATTAATAACTACTATTTGACACTCATTGTTCTAGGTTGTAGGGATGAAACTGAACGACACAAATGAGATCCTGCTCCCTGTATAGTTTATTTTAAATGAATAATATAGCGATCCAAGACAATCCTCAATTTTGGCCAATAGTTAGTTGTCAAATGAGTGGTATCCTTTTAAATCTGTGTATACATCTTAGAGGCTACACAATTTTTATATGATTTGTGAGTTACTTTATATGCTTACCAAGCGATGTCTGCAGACTGAATAAATAAATGACAGTAAAACTTTTATGTTGGAATCGGCTTAATGTTTTGATACTCAAGAGATATTACTTAGATATTAAAAGACATTATTATAGATAGAAGCAACTGTAGATTCATTAAAGGGGAGATATTTTTTAATAATGGTACTTTGTTTGAGGGTTAGAACTAGCAGTTATTTTTGCCACAAGGTTGTGTGGGAAAACAAATGAAACTGCCTCCTTCCTCTTAGCCCCCATCCATGAAAAGGATCCTGGAATACCAGGCTAAGGCTAGTGAAGCAAGGCATAGTTGAGTCTCTGAGTCTTCAATTGACTATGCAGGAGAGTTATTTGAAGTAAAAGGACATTGTAAGTGTGAAACCAGATTCAAGAGTGTGTCAATGTGAAAAATTCAAATCTGCTGCCAAGTCCATGGGGTAAGAGAGGGACAAGAGGATGGAGACACAGCCTCAATGGACATCCTTGTAAATGCAGGGGACAAGAATCAAGCTGGGTGTGTGATGGGAGGATACATGATTTTTTCTAAAAGTGTAATTGATATGCTCAAAGCTCCTGTATGTTGAATTCTTGCTTTGGTTTTACCTGCGTAAAGGCACACTTTTGATAAGACAGATAGGGCCTTTATAGCCATTCCCTTCACACACACACACACACACACACACACACACACACACACACACACACACTCACTCACTCACTCTGTGGAGAGGTAGCATGGCTAGGAAGACCCACGAGACCTAGACCAAGTGTCTGTTAAACACTACTTGGCAGTGACATGCTTATTTGATAAATCACTTCGCTGTTCTAGATCTCTGTATTCTTGTCAATAAAACGATCCCTTCCAGAACCTACATCCTCTCAGGCTTAGACTTCAAACTGGACCTTGAAGGAAAAATACAATTTAGATGATTAGGGAGGAGAGCATTCCATTTAGACAGAAACAGCAAAGCTTAAAGGCAGGTAAATGTTGGGCATTTTTAGTGGGCCCTATTAGTTGAAATGCAAACCTTGCTTAGGAGGCAAAGCAGCAAATGCAAAAGGCAGTGTCTGCAAGTGTTAGATGTTACATCACTGAAGTCATACTTTATCCTGTGTCTAATTAAAGAAGCTCTAGTGGGTTTCGACCAGAGCCATAGCAAGGTGAACGTGGAGTTTCAGGAAGATATGTTGAGTGGTTATTTGTACCTGTTAAGTTGTCTAGCCCAGAGATGAGGTCCCATTGGTCAGGTCAGGACAAACAGGAGGAGAAGCATCACTATGGGAAAGCACTTTAGGGAGGGCTTATATGGCAAAATCATAACTCAGAAGACAGATTTCAGCATTCTAGGTCAAACCTTGACTTCGAGGTCTCTTCTTGATTGTACTACTAACCTCCTTTTTTTGGATGCAACTGATGATTTTATTTTTATTTTTTGTTTAGTACTGCCTTCTGCTTTCTCGAAGAGGACATGTACTCCCCAGAGAGCAAGAATGTGGCCTTATGTGGTCTGCAGGCATAGTACACCCTCAGCTATAAATGTCTATGTGGAAATCAATTATTTCAGATGGGAAAAGAATGAATTTCATGCTTTCTTGGTGCAGCAGGCCACATAGATCTCTTTTCCTCTCTGTTGCAGGTCTAATAGAGGCTTTATCATGATTGGCCCCACATCTCACTTCTTTATAAGCAGTTGCAAAATAATATGAGAAAGAAAGAAAATGGGCTTGAGTCAGACTTTCTTCACCTAAAAAACAAAGCAATGGGTGCTATGCCTTGGACGTCTACCATGATGCTTCTGATTAAGACTCACAGATGGGCTGACTGGAAGAAATTCAAGGGTGATGCAAAATGTTGGCATTTTAATGAGGAAGTTGGCAGTGATGATGTGACAACCATTCTGATACTGTTATTATACAGGTTTGCTTGGTACTTAATACCAATATCAACTGGGGTGATACCTGCAGACCAGGCATTACTGTAACTAATAGTGGGATCAGAACGTAGTTGGCTGGTTACTCTCCAACTTCCATCTCATACCTACTCCATTTAGACCTTGTCATTGACTGAAGAAATACTTGGCAATAGCTCTGTTGGATAGAGTTTGGTTCTGTGTCATGTTAGCTTTGCTTTGGGAGGCTGATATATAAATGATATCCCTCAATTTTCTTAGTTCTTAGAAGACAGTGAATCATGAGTGCTCTGCCATCAAGCAATAATGTCTAGTGAGAATGGGACATGTGTCTAGATATAGGATAAATGCTAAGAAGGATTCACAAGTATTCGGGAGCACTTGTTCTCAACGAAGGATTACAGTGTCAGGACTAAGGCATAGACTGATAGCAGAGTATGTTGTTCAGTATATAGCCAAGTGGCAATGTATGATAGCAGCTCAAAGAAGGAAAATTGTTAGTAGGACGAGAGATCTGAGGTTTGTGAAAGAGGTAAAATGTAAAGATAGATAGAATTCAACCATATCATCAGTTTTCTTTTATACACTTTGAATCAGTGAATCTTCATTTCTTGTGATGACACATTCCCTGTGGCTAGAGAGGGCCACGAAGATCCTCTTAGGTTAGGACTGATGACATTCAGCTCAATTTTAAGGCCAAAATTCTGCTATAATATTCAGGATATTTTAAATCAGAAAGGTCAGGACATAGATCAATTGATAGTCCCCCAAGACTGTCGACTGACACCTGCAGTCCAGCGATTGGCATGAGGGTACTTGAATAATAATAATAATAATAATAATAATAATAATAATAATAATGCCCTGGATACTCCTAAATTACTTTTATGAGAAGATTGAAGAGTGTGTATTGACATTGCACAAAAAGTATCACCATTCAGGACAACTGTAGCATCCACTTAGTAGCAAAAGCAATGCTCCCACTGTACCTCCAATGCCACAGTGCTCAAGTGTGTCTCAGAACTACAGTGAAGCTACCACACAGACAGCAGGCTCTGGGTGTGGAGGGAGGGACAGAGAGAGAGAGAGAGAGAGAGAGAGAGAGAGAGAGAGAGAACTGCAGCATTTTGCAGTCTCCCAGGGTCAGTATAGGAGCCTACAAATGATGCTTGGTGGTAACAGGGACTCTGAAATAAAATCATTTAGGGAAAGAGCAATGATGGAGAGCCACACAGAGGTTGAATGAAGACTACCACATCTGTTCTCTTAGTGTGAAGTAAGTCAGCCAGAGCATTCCTTTTGTCTTCATAAAGTTTTGCAGTTAAAGATGCCCTCTCTTGGTATTATTATATATAAATACATGGGCAGTTTGATAGTAGGCAAAACCCTGATCCCCAGTGGAGGCAAAAAACAAATGATCAGCATCTCCAAACAGAATTACATTCTGTTTGGATGTGTTACATATTTCATATCTCTAGCTTGGAAAATATAATTCCAAAACTCTTGCCTGGCTTATGATATAAAATTTGAAACAAGAGGCAATACAAGATTTTAAAAGTTTATTATAGTAATTTCAGAAAGAAAATACATGAAGGGAGATTTCGTGATTTATTTAATAAAACAGTAGAATTGATGAAAATATCTCTAAAATAATAGAGTTTCTAGGAAGTGTATCCCCAAAGCTAGGAAGCAGCAGACCAAATGTTTTATGACATTGAGTTACCGGTGAGTACCAGTAAAAGACTATGGACTGATTTGCAATGCCGCCATCATTTTCAGAAATCCCGTTGGTTGATAATGGAAATGGCTAATGTGATCCTGAACATCCTGGATAATGAATACCACATGAGGGATGGGGGAAATATTGCAAAGAAAGCTGTTAGAACAAAATAAATTAAGCAGTATTGTGTTCCCTTGACTGAGATTATTGTGCCTGGAGGAAAAAAAAATCATCCCAGACTGAAAGAATGCCATAATTGTAACAGACACTGATTTGTTTTGGTTTTTTAAAGTTGATTTTTTTCTACACTATGGTAGACTTTAATTAGGTTTACTTAGGCTCTCAAGTAAAACAAACAAACAAAAAAGGCAACACATTCTACCTTTGATTATTCTCACCAAGTACTCTATATTATTTCATAATTGTCAGCATTAACATCGTGTCGTACTAAATGGGGCTAATATTTTGTTGAATGAATTCTTGTACATGAGGCTCTTGGTTTGGCCACATCCATACTTTACTTGTCTTGAGACAGAGGTGGCAAATGGGTTTCATTTCTTGTGTCAGCATCAACTGATGGAAGTTGATTGGCTGGAGTAGTTCCTCTACTCAACTTCTTTGGAACTTGAATCCTAAGCTCTATCTTCGTAATAATATGTATCATACTCTATAATAATATATATTATGAGAACTGAAAAAAGACTTTTTAATAAAATTGGCTCTATGTTTTCAATGCACTTCCTTTTTTCTTTTTTTCCTAATGAAAGATAACATGTTTAAAAAGAGAACAGTAAAATCATTCATGTACTTAAAAACGGACATCTCATGGACAAGATCAGAACCACAAGCACGGATGATGATGGGTCTAAAGTCACAGAACAACTGGCATTGAGAATTGCAAGTATGTTTGGATGACCTGAAGTTTGGTTTCTTAAGGCTGATGGTATTAAAAATACTTCCATTCTAGAAGTTTAGAGAAGAGCCAAGATGACCAACTAGAAACAGCCAGGAAAGGCATCTCCCACCAAGAGACCAGACCATCAAGAAGACCAGCACACTTAGTGCAGATCTTTGGAAGGAAGGCTTCGAGAGTAGATGGAGGGGGGACACAGACTGTGGGCTGAAGATGGAGGAAGCTGGGAACCCTACATGAAGGTGTGAAGTACCAGGACTTGTTCCTGGCCTTCAGTAGCTCCTGGGGAAGGGGTGAGTTAAATAGGTGAGGAGTGGCCCACACTCACTATCTCCAGAATGCTAGCTATAGGAGACCCCAATCATCCCCATGGGCATTGAACTGACAGGGACAGCTGCTTGGAGAGGTGGCAGGGACTCCAGACTGTGCAGAGTCCAGAGGGCTTGGCCCAGGAATGGCTGCAGTGGAGCACGGCCAGGGACGCCTAAGGCATACCACACTCCTCTAAGTGGCTTTGACCTTTGTTGACTGTTGAACCTAGACAGAGCAGGGCAGTCTTACCCATGGGATGGAGCCAGTTTAATCTGAGTGCCTTCCTCTCTGCCGGCCTGGTCAGGGGTCCCTGTCTGGCCCCACCTGCTGGCAGCACAGCCTCAGATGCCCAACTAGGGTGCATTCTGACAGCCTCTGCCATAGCTCCTTCACTGGCAGACTCCACTTAACAATCAGAGAGCTTTGGCAGAGGGGCCTCCATTTATGCAAACCTACCCGCAGCCTTCCCACACTATTGCCAGCCCACACTCACCTACATCCTCCCCCCACTGTTTTACTGGTGCGTGCATGCACATGAACCTCACTGCTCAGTGTCCACTGATGGACACATATGCACCTTGCCACCACTGCTCCACCCCTACTGTCACCACCAGCATGCATGCCCATGCACTGCCCCTGCTATCCCACCAACACTGGCACGCCTGTGTGCACTGACCCTGCCACACCCTCTCCCCACTGCTGCTGGCTTGTGCATAGGAGTGTGGACCCCACTGCCACTGCCTCCAGTGAAGTGCTTTCACCAGTACCTCCCATTGTAGTGCTGTTGCCAGCAGACTGGGGACGCCTCTGCTCCTATAGCACAGCAGGTGGTTAATCTCAAAAAGCCAGAGAACAAAATCATGGGCCTAGTACCAGACCCCCAGGATTAGAGTAGGCAGCCCAAGAGTGCTGAGCTGAGCCTTGGCCCCCTGAAATCATCCAGAAGTGAAGCCAGTTGAACCCAACAGATACTGCAGTCAAACCCTCAAGGACATCAAATAATATAAAATCAGAAAACCCCATCCAAAGGACAGCAACTTCAAAGATTAAAGGAACATCAGTCCACACAGATGAGAAAGACTCAGTGCAAGAACTCTGGCATCTCAAGAAGCCTGAGTGTGGTGGTACTCCTCATGGCCTGGGATGGTGGTGGCTATGGTGTGAGGCTCCTTTGCCTCTGGGAAGTGGAAGGAAGGGTAGGAGGGACTGCGTCTTGTGGTCTGACTGCCAGCTCAGCCACAGTACAATAGAACACGGTAGACTTCTAAGGTTTTTGAGTCTAGTCCTTGAGTCCCAGATGGCATCTCTGGACCCACCAGGGGTTTGCAGGGCCTTGCCATCCTGAAGGGAAGGACAAAGGCCTGGCTGCCTTTCCTACCAGCTGACTGTAAAGCCCCAGGGCCTGGAATGAACATAGGCAGTAGCCAGAGAGTGGTTACAGCAGGCCTTGGGAGAGACCCAGTTCTGTGCTGGATTCAGGTCTGACCCAGCACAGTCATAGTGGTGGTGGCCACAGAGGTGCTTGTGCCACTCCACCCCCAGTTTTAGGTGGCTCAGAAGAAATAGAGACACTCTATTTATTTGGGATAAAATAAAGGATGAGTACAAGAGTCTCTGCCGAGTAACCCAGAGAATATTCCCGAATCTTGTCCAAGACCATCAAGGCAGTACTTCTGTAAGTCTGTGAGAACCATAGTGTTACTGGGCTTGGGATGTCCCCTAAAGCAGAGAGAGCTTAGATCACAACACCCAAGTCCTTTCAAATATCTGGAAAGCATTCCCAAGAAGAACAGTTACAAATAAGCCCAGACAGTGAAGACTACACCTAACTCCTCAATGCCCAGACAATGAAGAACAACTACTAGCATAAACACCATCCAGGAAAACATGACCTCACCAAATGAACTAAATAAGGCACCAGGACCAATCCTGGAGAAATAAAGATATGTGACCTTTCAGACCGAGAATTGAAAATAGCTGTGTTAGGAAACTCAAAGAAATTCAAGATAACACAGAAAAAGAATCCCGAATTCTATCAAATAAATTTAATAAAGTGTTAAAGAATCAAGCAGAAGTTCTGGGCTGAAAAATGCAATTGGCATACTAAAGAATGCATCAGAATTCTTTTTTTTAAAAAAAATTATTATTATACTTTAAGTTCTAGGGTACATGTGCACAATGTGCAGGTTTGTTACATATGTATACATGTGCCATGTTGGTGTGCTGCACCCATTAACTTGTAATTTACATTAGATATATCTCCTAATGCTATCCTTCCCTGCTCCATGCTCCCCACAATAGGCCCTGGTGTGTGATGTTACCCGCCCTGTGTCCAAGTGATCTCATTGTTCAATTCCCACCTATGAGTGAGAACATGCGGTGTTTGGTTTTCTGTTCTTGCGATAGTTTGCTGAGAATGATGGTTTCCAGCTGCATCCATGTCCCTGCAAAGGACACGAACTCATCCTTTTTTATGGCTGCATAGTATTCTGTGGTGTATATGTGCCACATTTTCTTAATCCAGTCTGTCACTGATGGACATTTGGGTTGATTCCAAGTCTTTGCTATTGTGAATAGTGCCGCAATAAACATACGTGTGCATGTGTCTTTATAGCAGCATGATTTATAATCCTTTGGTTATATACCCGGTAATGGGATGGCTGGATCAAATGGTATTTCTAGTTCTAGATCCTTGAGGAATCGTCACACTGTTTTCCACAATGGTTGAACTAGTTTACAGTCCCACCAACAGTGTAAAAGTGTTCCTATTTCTCCGCATCCTCTCCAGCACCTGTTGTTTCCTGATTTTTTTAATAACTGCCATTCTAACTGGTGTGAGATGGTATCTCATTGTGGTTTTGATTTGCATTTCTCTGATGGCGAGCGATGATGAGCATTTTTTCATGTGTCTGTTGGCTATATGAATGTCTTCTTTTGAGAAGTGTCTGTTCATATCCTTTGCCCACTTTTTGATGGGGTTGTTTGTTTTTTTCTTGTAAATTTGTTTGAGTTCTTTGTAGGTTCTGGATATTAGCCCTTTGTCAGATGAGTAGATTGCAAAAATTTTCTCCCATTCTGTAGGTTGCCTGTTCACTCTGATTGTAGTTTCATTTGCTGTGCAGAAGCTCTTTAGTTTAATTAGTTCCCATTTGTCAATTTTGGCTTTTGTTGCCATTGCTTTTGGTGTTTCAGACATGAAGTCCTTTCCCATGCCTATGTCCTGAATGGTATTACCTAGGTTTTCTTCTGGGGTTTTTATGGTTTTAGGTCTAACATTTAAGTCTCTAATACATCTTGAATTAATTTTCATAGAAGGAGTAAGGAAAGGATCCAGTTCAGTTTTCTACTTATGGCTAGCCAATTTTCCCAGCACCATTTATTAAATAGGGAATCCTTTCCCCATCTCTTGTTTTTGTCAGGTTTGTCAAAGATCAGATGGCTGTAGATGTGTGGTATTATTTCTGAGGGCTCTGTTCTGTTCTATTGATCTATATCTCTGTTTTGGTACCAGTACCATGCTGTTTTGGTTACTGTAGCCTTGTAGTATAGTTTGAAGTCAGGTAGCATGATGCTACCGTGATGCCTCCAGCTTTGTTCTTTGGGCTTAGGATTGTCTTGGCAATGTGGGGTCTTTTTTGGTTCCATATGAACTTTAAAACATTTTTTTCTAATTCTGTGAAGAAAGTCATTGGTAGCTTAATGGGGATGGCATTGAATCTATAAATTACCTTGGACAGTATGGCCATTTTCACGATATTGATTCTTCTTATCCATGAGCATGGTATGTTCTTCCATTTGTTTGTGTCCTCTTTTATTTCACTGAGCAGTGGTTTGTAGTTCTCCTTGAAGAGGTCCTTTACATCCCTTGTAAGTTGGATTCCTAGGTATATTATTCTCTTTGAAGCAATTGTGAATGGGAGTTCATTCATGATTTGGCTCTCTGTTTGTCTGTTACTGGTGTATAAGAATGCTTGTGATTTTTGCACATTGATATTGTATCCTGAGACTTTGCTGAAGTTGCTTATCAGCTTAAGGAGATTTTGGGCTGAGATGATGGGATTTTCTAAATAAACAATCATGTCATCTGCAAACAGGGACAATTTGACTTCTTCTTTTCCTAACTGAATACCCTTGATTTCTTTCTCTTGCCTGATTGCCCTAGCCAGAACTTCCAACACTATGTTAAATAGGAGTGGTGAGAGAGGGCATCCCTGTGTTGTGCCAGTTTTCAAAGGGAATGCTTCCAGTTTTTGCCCATTCAGTATGATATTGACTGTGGATTTGTCATAAATAGCTCATTATTTTGAGATACGTTCCATCAATATCAAATTTATTGAGAGTTTTTAGCATGAAGGCTGTTGAATTTTGTCAAAGGCCTTTTCTGCATCTATTGAGATAATCATGTGGTTTTTGTCTTTGGTTCTGTTTATATGCTGGATTATGTTTATTGATTTGCATATGTCGAGCCAGCCTTGCCTCCCAGGGATGAAGCCTGCTTGATCATGGTGGATAAGCTTTTCGATGTGCTGCTGGATTTGGTTTGCCAATATTTTATTGAGGATTTTTACATCGATGTTCATCAGGGATATTGGTCTAAAATTCTCTTTTTTTGTTGTGTCTCTGCCCGGCTTTGGTATCAGGATGATGTTGGCCTCATAAAATGAGTTAGGGAGTTTTTCTCTAGACTTCTCTTCTTGCTTCATTTCATTCATTTGATCTTCAGTCATTGATACTCTTTCTTCCAGTTGATCGAGTCAGTTACTGAAGCTTGTGCATTTGTCACGTAATTCTCGTGACATGGTTTTTATCTCTATCAGTTCGTTTATGGCCTTCTCTGCATTGATTATTCTAGTTATCCATTCTTCCATTATTTTTTCAAGATTTTTAGTTTCTTTGCACTGGGTACGTAGTTCCTCCTTTAGCTCTGAGAAGTTTGATCGACTGAAGCCTTCTTCTCTCAACTCGTTAAAGTCATTCTCCGTCCAGCTTTGATCCATTGTTGGTGATGAGCTGCATTCCTTTGGAGGGGGAGATGCGCTCTGATTTTTTGAATTTCCAGCTTTTCTGCCCTGCTTTTTCCCTATCTTTGTGGTTTTATCTGCCTTTGGTCTTTGATGATGGTGATGTACTCATGGGGTTTTGGTGTGGGTGTCCTTTCTGTTTGTTAGTTTTCCTTCTAACAGTCAGGACCCTCAACTGCAGGTCTGTTGGAGTTTGCTTGAGGTCTATTCTAGACCCTGTTTGCCTGGGTATCAGCAGTGGAGGCTGCAGAAGATAGAATATTGCTGAACCATGTCTGATTCTTGCTCTGTGAGGTGTGAGATGTCGGTCTGCACCTAGTGGAGGATGTCTCCCAGTTAGGCTACTCAGGGATCAGGGACCCACTTGAGCAGGCATTCTGTCTGTTCTCAGATCTCAACCTTTGTGCTGGGAGAACCACTGCTCTCTTCAAAGCTGTCAGACAGGGACATTTACATCTGCAGAGGTTTCTGCTGCTTTTTGTTTAGCTATGCCCTGTCCCCAGAGGTGGAGTCTACAGAGGCAGGCAGGCCTCCTTGAGCTGTGGTGGGCCCACCCAATTCAAGCTTCCCAGTGGCTTGTTTACCTACTTAAGCCTCAGCAATGGCAGGCGCCCCTCCCCCAGCCTCGTTGCCACCTTGCAGTTAGATCTCAGACTGCTGTGCTAGCAATGAGGGAGGCTCTGTGGGTGTGGGACCCTCCAGGCCAGCTGTGGGATATAATCTACTGGTGTGCCATTTGCTAAGACTCTGGGTAAAGTGCAGTATTAGGGTGGGAGTTACCCGATTTTCCAGGTGTTGTGTGTCTCAGTTTCCCTCGGCTAGGAAAAGGAATTCCGTTCCCCCTTGAGCTTCCCAGGTGAGATGATTCCTCACTCTGCTTCAGCTCTTGTTGGTCGGGCTGTGCCCCCTGACCAGCACTGACTGTCTGACACGCCCTATTGCGATGAACCCAGTACCTCAGTTGAAAATGCAGAAATCACCCATCTTCTGTGTTGCTCATGCTGGGAGCTGGAGAATGGAGCTGTTCCTATTCGGCCATCTTGGATGTGCCCCAGAATTCTTTAACAGCAGAATTTACCAAGCAGAAGAAAGAATTAGTGAGCTTGAAGACAGGATATTTGAAAATACACAGTCACAGGGACAAAGGAAAAAGGAATAAAAAATGAAGCACACCTATAGGATCTAGAAAATAGCCTAAAGGGGCAAATCTAGAGTTATTGGCCTTAAAAAGGAGATAAAGAAAGAGAGGGGTAGAAAGTTTATTTAAAAGGATAATGACAGAGAACTTCCCTAACCCAGAGAGGGTTATAGAACACCAAGCAGATTTAACCCCTAAAAGGAATACTTCAAGGCATTTAATAATCATACTCTCAAAGGTCAAGGATAAAGAAAGGACCCCAAAAGGAGGAAAAGACAAGAAACAAATAACATACAATGGAGCTGCAATACATCTGGCAGCAGACTTGTCAGTGGAAACTTTATAGGCCAGGCGAGAGTGGCATGACATATTTAAAGTGCTGAAGGAAAAAAACCTTTTGCCCTAGAATATCCAGTGAGAATATCCTTCAAATGTGAAGGAGAAATAAAGACTACCTGACAAACAAAAGCTTAGGGACTTCATCAACACCAGACCTATCCTACAAGAAATGCTAATGGAAGTACTTCAATTAGAAAGAAAAGGACATTAATAAGCAATAAGAAATCGTCTAAAGGTATAAAACTTACTGGTAATAGTAAGTACACAGAAAAACACAGAATATTATAACACTGTAACTGCGGTGTGTGAACTACTCTTATCCAAATAGATGAAATGATGAATCAATTAAAAATAATAAGTGCAACAACTTTTCAAGACATGGTCAATACAATAAGATATCAGTAGAAACAACAAATAGTTAAAAAGCAGGGGGATGGAATTAATGCATACAGTTTTTATTAGTTTTATTTTTGTTTGTTTGTTTCTGCAAATAGTGTTAAGTTGTTATCACATTAAAATAATAGGTTATAAGATAGTATTTGCAAGCCTTGTAGTAACCCAAAACTGAAAACATAAAATGGATACACAAAAAATAAAAAGCAAGAAACTAAATCATATCTCTAGAGAAAATGACCTTCACTAGAGGAAGACAGGAAGGAAAAAAAGAAGGAAGAGAAGATCATAAAACAACAGAAAACAAATAATGAAATGGCAGGAGTAAGTCCTTACTGATCAATAATAACACTGAATGTAAATGGACTAAATTCTCCAATCAAAACACGTAGACTCGCTGAATGAATGAAAAACAAGACCTATTAATCTGCTGCTTACAAGAAACACACTTCTTTAGAGACACACATATACTGGAAATAAAGGGATGGAAATACATGTTCTATACCAATGGAAACAAAAACAGTAGGAGTCACTGTGCTTACATCAGACAGAATAGATTTCAAGACAAAAACTATAAGAAGAGACAAAGAAGATCACTATATAATGATAAAGGGGTCAATTCAGCAAGAGAATATGACCATTTTAAATGTATATGTTCCCAGCACTGGAGCACCTGGTATATAAAGCAAATACTATCAAAGCTAAAGAGTGGGATAAACCCCAATATAAAAATAGTTGGAGATTTCAACACCCCACGTTTAACATTGGGCAGATCATTCAGACAGAAGATCAGCAAAGAAACATCAGGCTTAATCTGCACTATAGACCAAATGCATCTAATAATATTTAGAAAACATTTTATCTAAGAACTGCGGAATACATATTCTTTTCCTCAGCACATGGATAATTCTCAAAGATAGACCATATTATGTCACAAAATAAATCTTAAAACATTCAAACAATTGAAATAATATTAAGCATCTTCTCAGACCACAATGGAATAAAACTAGAAATTAATAACAAGAGGAATTTTGGAAAATATATAAATACATGGAAATTAAACAATATTCTTCTGAATGAGAAGTGGGTCATGAAGAAATTAAGATGTAAATTGAAAAATTTCTTGAAGCAAATAATAATGGAAACACAACATAACAAAACCTACGAGATACAGCAAAGACAGTACTAAGAGGGAAGTTTATAGCTGTAAGTGCCTCCATCAAAAAAGAGGAAAAAAACTTGAAATGAACAATCTAATAATACACTTGAAAGAACTAGAAAAGCAAGAGCAAACCAAACCCCAAATTGGTAGAAGAAAAGAAATAATAAAGATCAGAGTATAAATAAGTGAAATTGAAATGAAAAAAATACAAAGGATCAATGAAACAAAAAGTTGGTTTTTTGAAAAGTGAAACAAAATTGACAAAACTTCAGCCAGACTACATAAGAAAAAAAGAGTAAAGATCAAAATAAATAAAATCAGAAATGAAAAACGAGACAGTATAACTGATGCTGCAGAAATTCAAAGGATCATTAGTGGCTACTATGAGCAGCTATATGCCAATACATCAGAAAATCTCGAAGACATGTACAAAATCTCAGATACATACATCCTACCAATATTGAACAAGAAAGAAATCCAAAACTTGAACAGATCAGTAACAAGTAACATGATTAAAATTGTAATAAAAAGCCTCCCACTAAAGAAAAGCCCAGGAACTGGTGGCTTCACTGCTAAATAGAGGAGAAATGAATACCTCAAAACTCATTCTACAAGGCTAGTATTACCCTAATTCCAAAACTAGACAAAGAGACATGAAAAAATGAAAATCGCAGGCCAATATCTCTGAGGAATATTGTTGCAGAAATCCTCAACAAAATACTAACAAACTGAATTCAACAATACAGTAGAAAGATCATTAATCATGACCAAGTGACACTTATTCCTGGGATTGCAAAGACGGTTCAACATACACAAATCAATCAATATAATGCATCACATCAACAGAATGAAGGATAAAACCATATGATCATTTCAATGAATGCCGATAAAGCATTTGATAAAGTTCAACATCCTTTCATGATAAAAATCCTCAAAAAATTGGGTATAGAAGGAATATACCTCAACATAATAAAAGCCATATATGACAGACCCACAGCTAGTATCATGCTGAATGGGGAGAAACTGAGAGCCTTTCCTCTAAGGTCTGGAATACAACAAGGGTGCTCACTGTCACCACTGTTATTCAACATAGTACTGGAAGTCCTAGCTGGAGCATTGAACAAGAGAAAAATAGAAAGGCATCTAAATTGGAAAACAAGAAGTCAAATTTTTCTTGTTTGCAGGTAATATAATCTTATATTTGGTAAAACCTAAAGACTCTGCAAGAAAACTGTTATAACTAAGGAACAAATTCAGTAAAGTTGCAGGATACAAAATCAACATACAAAACCAGTAGCATTTTTATATGCCAGCAGTGAACAATGTGAAAAATAAATTAAAAAGTAATCCCATTTTTAATAGCCACACATGAAATTAAATATCTAGGAATCAACCAAAGAAGTGGAAAATCTCTATAACAAAAATTATAAAACACTGATGAAGGAAATTGAAGGACATCAAAAAATGAAAAAAATATTTCGTCTTCGTGGATTGGAAGAATCAATATTGTTAAAATGTCTATACTACCCAAAACAGTCTACACATTCAATGCAATCCCTATCAAAATGCCAATGACATTCTTCACAGAAGTAGAAAAAAAATCCTAAAATTTTTATGGAACCACAAAAGACTCATAATAGCCAAAGCTATACTAGACAAAAAGAATTAAGCTGGAGGAATCACATTGACTTCAAATTATATGAGAGAGCTATAGTAATCAAAACAGCATGGTACTGACATGAAAACAGACACATAGACCAATGGGACAGAGTGCAGAACCCAGAAACCAAGCCACACACCTACATTGAACCCATTTTTGAAAAAGGTGCCAAGAACATAAATTGGGGAAAGGATAGTCTCTTCAATAAATGGTGCTGGGAAAACTGGATATCCATATGGAGAAGAGTGAAACTAGACCCCTATCTCTCACTATATACAAAAATCAAATCAAAGTGAATTAAAGACTTAAATCTAAGACCTTAAACTATGAAACTACTAGAAGAAAACACTGGGGAATATCTCCAGGACATTGGCCTGGGCAAAGATTTCTTGAGCAATACCACAGAACAAAAATGGACAAATGGAGTCACATCAAGTTAAAAAGTTTCTGCACAGCAAAGGATACAATCAACAAAGAGAAGAGACAACCCACAGAATGGGAGAAACTATTGGCAAACTACCCATCTGACAAGGGATTCATAACCAGAATATATAAGAAGCTTAACTCTATGGGGAAAAATCTAATAATTTGATCAAAAATGGGCAAAAGATCTGAATAGACATTTAGCCAAAGAAGACATAAAATTGGCAAAGAGGCATATTAAAAGGTGCTCAACATCACTGATTGTCAGAGAAATGCAAATCAAAATTACAATGAGATATCATCTCATTCCCAGTTAAAATGGCTTATATCCAAAAGTCATTAAGTAATAAATGCTGGTGAGGATGTGGAGAAAAGGGAACTCTTGCACACTGTTGGTGGGAATGTAAATTAGTACAACCACTATGGAGAACAGTTGGGAGGTTCCTCAGAAAATTAAAAATACAACTACCATATGTTTCAGCAATCTCACTGCTGGGTATATATCCAAAAGAAAGGAAATCAGTATATTGAAGAGACGTCTGCACTCCTATGTTTGTGGCAGTACTGTCCACAACAGCTAGAATTTGGATACAACCCAAGTGTCCATCAACAGATCAATGGATAAAGGAAATGTGGTACATATACACAGTGGAGTACTATTCAGATATGAAAAAGATGAGATCCTGTTATTTCCAGTAACAGGGATGGAACTGGAGATCATTAAGTGAAATGAACCAGGCACAGAGACACAAACATTGCATGTTTTCACTTATTTGTGGGGTATGAAAATCAAAACAATTGAACTCATAAAGATTAAGAGTAGAAGGATTTACCAGAGGCTGGAAAGGGTAGTGGGGGGTTGGGAGAAATTGGGGATAGTTAATGGATACAAAAAATGTATTTAGAAAGAATGAATAAGACATACTATTTGATAGCACAAGAGGGTGACTATAGTCAATAATAACTTAATTGTACATTTAAAAATAAAACCGTATAGCTGGATCATTTGTAGCACAAAGGCTAACAGCTTGAGGTGCTGGATACTTCATTTACCCTGAGGTGATTATTACACATTGTTTGCCTATATCAAAATATCCCATATACCCCATAAATATATACACCTAGGTACCCACAAAAATTAAAAATAAATAAAAATAAAGAAAATGTTGTATATATAGTACATGCCACTTAATATTATTCAGCTATAAATGAAACAAACAAAGTCAAAAGCTGCATGTGCTTACTTATAAGTGGGAGGTAAATAATGTGTACAAATGAATATAGAGTATGGAATAATAGACATCGAAGACTTGGAAGGGAGGCAGGCTAGGAGGGGGTGAGGGATGATAAAGTACTTAATGGGTACAATGGGCACTATTCCAGTGATGCTTACACTAAAAGCCCAGACTTCACTACTATGTAATAAATCCATGTAACAAAACTGCACTTGTACCCCTTTATGCAAAGAAAAAATCATACATGAGAATACTACACTATAGTTGCCCAAAATAGGACTGCATTTACCAATATGAATACTAAAAACAGATGTGAATGAAAAAGCAAATTGCAGAATGTTATATACAGTATCATAGCATTTCTTTAAGGTTGAAACACCCAAGACTATGCCGTATCATTTGTGAGCATATACATATGTAGAAATGTAGCAGTTTAGGAGATAAGAACAAGCATGGGGAGGAATCACACATGTATTAGGATTGTGATTACCTATGGGTAGCAAGAAAGAAAACGGGATTGGGAGGAATTAATAGAGGACTTCAATAGTTTCTGTAATATTTTGTTTCTTAAAACAAAAACAATATTTGAAGCACATTGGGCAAAATGTTAGCATTTGTTCATATGGGTTCACCTGTGTTTATTATATTATTCTTTATGTTTTTCACATGTTTGACATATTTCAGACTTAAGCATTATTAGTGTAGAATAAAACAGAAAATCTCTAAATTCTCATGTTAGCTATGGAGCGGGTTTGGTGGGCATCTCTAGTGCAGCAGTTTCCTTTTTTTTTTTTTGAGGCGGAGTCTGGCTCTCTTGCCCAGGCTGGAGTGCAGTGGCCGGATCTCAGCTCACTGCAAGCTCCGCCTCCTGGGTTCACGCCATTCTCCTGCCTCAGCCTCCCAAGTAGCTGGGACTACAGGCGCCCGCCACCTCGCCCGGCTAGTTTTTTGTATTTTTTTAGTAGAGACAGGGTTTCACTGTGTTAGCCAGGATGGTCTCAATCTCCTGACCTCGTGATCTGCCCGTCTCGGCCTCCCAAAGTGCTGGGATTACAGGCTTGAGCCACCGCGCCCGGCCAGCAGTTTCCTTTTTGTCACCAGGGACTGGTCTTGTGGAAGCCAATTTTTACATGAACGGGGTGGAGGGGCAGGGTCATTGGTTTCAAGAGGAAACTGTTCCACCTCAGATCATCAGGCATTAGATTCTCATAAGGAGTGCACAACCTAGATACCTCACATGTGCAGTTCACAATAGAGTTTGTGCTCCTATGCGAATCTAATGCACAGCTGATCTGACAGGAGGTGGAGCTCAGGCAGTAATACTCACTTGCCACTCACCTCCTGCTGTGTGGCCCAGTTCCTAACAGGTCATGGACTGGCTCCAGCTTGTGGCCCAGGGGCTGGGGACCACTGCTATGACTACATCATAATTTCCCAGGGGCTGCCATACATCTGTTATCTTTTTAAATAAAAAGAACGAGCTCAGGTTAGGAACTGGTAAACTATTCAGGGCTGTCAGAGACACACATCTCTTTACTCCACCATCTCCTAAGTGTTGCATGAATATAGATGAAAGTGCTTTTCAACTGTATTTGCAGCCCCGGAAAAAGTATATTGCACAACTGAAATTTCTAGCATATGTGTTTATGTGTGTGTGTGCTTTAGTCTTGGTACTTTTGATCTATTCAGATACTTTGTTTGCATCAGTGTCTCTCTCCCACGAAGTTATTATATTTTCCTTATATTTTGTGTCACTTTCTAAAAACTTTTATGTTCTTTGATACTTGGAATCTGAGTAAGGATATAATTTTTGCCATTTCTTAGGAAAACTTTGCTAAAATATTTTGGCCACTCTTGATATTAATTTCCCCACAGATATTCTTAGATTTATGTATAGAAAGGGTTTTTCTTAAATACCATTTTAGTGGCATGCTTTTCTCATATTTTAAGAGTACAAGGTTTTTATTTAAATTTTTTCAAAGAGTGAATACATTTTTAACATATTTAATAGACACTAAGTAGATAAGAAAAATTAGCTTACACATTTTAATATTCCTTAATATATAGTGTCTGTTTTAAGAGGTAGGGTAGGATCATATAATTGGCTCAGAAACTTTTAGAAATAATTATCACACTGGCTGTAGAGGCTGGGAGTGCACTTGTTTCCCATCCCACTAGGTGGCACTGCTGAGAGGGATCTCGCTCTTGCTTTAGCTTAATGGGGCTCCATGTAATACCAAGACAGTGGTATCTTTGCTAGACAAATAGTATTGGGATGTAAACGTTCAAAAAAGAAACTAGAAAGGAATACAAGAACTTCATATTAATATTTCAGGGAAGAAGCTGCAGGAGCCAAAAGGTTTGATCTTCATCAAATATTATGCACTTGGTCAGGTGATTGTTTTTTTCCTTCCTTCGTGTACAACCCAGATAGATAACCCTTGTTTTTTAAATAAAAAATAAACTTTTAATCAAAAGATAACTTTGTGTTTGTGCTGCTGCATGGTCAATTTAGGGATGACAATATATTAAATGTAGTGTGGTAATTAATATGTCTATACACAGCTTTCACATACTTTGTGAAAGCTTCTCGCCATAAGCCTGTGATGTAGGAAAACCCTGAATTTTCAAGAGGAAGACATGAGGCTCAGAGACAGTAGGTTGTTGCTCAACTAGTGTATGGAGGAACTGAAGTCAAATCCAGGATTTCTGACTCCAAAGGGTGTGCTGTGCTCTTTCTTTCACTAGGCCACTCTTCCTGGACCCAAAGTATAGGCCTTGGACACAAAACATTTTCAGAGCATTATGCTCACATCTATCTAAGGAAGAGAACAACTGCTTTTAAATATAAGTTTTGGCTTATTCAAATCATAGGGAGTTGGTTATATATGTCTTGTTATCCAAAAATAAAACTTCACCTTGCTTTGTACAGTCTTTCAGCTTATAAAGTATTTTGCACGCATACAGTTGATAATTCTTCTTCACAACTCTTTAAGGTATGTGGGCTATCATAAGTGTATCATTGAAGAAGTCAGTTCCCAAGAGATCTAAACTTCAGTTTAGGATATCTTCTTCTAAGGTGATAGTTTTTAAAGTTCATAATTTTTCACTTTGGTTAGAAATTTCTCAATTTCCTTTTCAATTATTTTTCACTGGTTGACATCATTTTAATCCTTCATGGCATTAGTGGTGGTGATGATGGCAGTGGCAGGCTGTCAGAAGCAGCCACTGCCATTGGGCCAGCTGCAGCAGGGAGGTGTGAGTGGCGGTGGCAGGAGCGGCTGCAAGAGGGGCAATGGCAGTGGTGGGACCCTGTGCCCTTGTGTCCCTGAGGCAGCTGACTGCACCCCATCCCCAACCCTTGTGCTGCTGGGAGGGACCAGCCCCCAGGCCTGGAGCCTCTGCTGCTCTGGACCCTGGCCCTGCATTGCTGTTCTCACCCACTGCCACTATGGGGAGGGTGTGGGGAGGAGGCAGAGCTGGGTCTGGGGTGGTGCCAGCACCACAAAACCAATGGGAGCCAGGGACAAGTGGGAGTACCCCCCAGAACCTACCTCCAGCTCTGGGGGCCACTGAGATGGTGCTGGGCTGAGCTGCCCACCAGAAGGGGAGCAATGCAGTCGGGCATGGAAGGGTGGGCAGAGAGGGGTGCAGTGAGGAAATGGAGCCCCTGCCCCAGGCTGTGAGGGGGCATGGGCTGGAGTTGCTTGCAAACGTTCCACACAGTAGGTGGAAGCACCCCCGTCCCAAGTGCAGGATCAGGGCATTTCTGCACTCTGTGATGCAGAGATCACATCTCTGGGGGCCTGGGAAGGCCTCACCTGCCTCTGCAGGCTCAAGGGTGTCTGCTCCCGCTGCCTGGCCTCTCCCTACTCCAGGCAATGACTACTGTCTTGGAGTGGGGTTGGGGCTGAGCCCAGGAGCTGTCACAGCCTGGCTGGGTGTGTGCATGCTTGGAGCAGCAATGACATGCCAGCCCCTTGCCACCTTGGCCCTCTCTGGACTTTGGGTGCCGATGAGTGCAGAAGGGGAAGTTGAGGTGGAGCTGAGGGCAGCTCATCACTAGCCTGCAGGTGTTCCTTGGCACCAGCAGCCTGGGCACCATGGACAGTGGCAGGAGGCAGACAGGCTCCTGGGCAGAAGGGGGCAGGTCCCTGGTGAGGCTCCACCTTCAGGCCAGGGAGGGCTGAAGGCTGGGGGTTGGGCTGTGGGTCTGTGAGACTCTGGCTTGCACTTCCTCCCCTCTGAGGCCCATAAAAGCCTTGGGCTCAGCCAGACTTGGACGGACTACAGGATAACCAGCTGCAGAGAGGAGCTATCCTCTCTGTTGAACAGTTGAGGGGGGACAACCAGCTTCAGAGAGGAGCTACCCTCTCTGCTGATAGCTGAACACTTGTCAGGATGACTTGCCTAGCAGAGAGGAGCTACTCATTGGGACACCCTGGCTGTAAAAAGGAGCTACCTCCTGTGGGTTTCCTCTGAGCTGTTCTGTTGCTCAAGAAAGCTCCTCTTCATCTTGCTCACCCTCCATATGTCTGCATACCTCATTCTTCCTGGTCATAGGACAATAACTCAGGACCCACTGAATGGTGAGGCTAAAAGAGCTGTAACACAAACAGGGCTGAGACGTGCCCCTTGTTCACCACGTTATGGGCACAGAGAAGGAGAGAAGAGCTGTGGCCCTTCAAGGATCCCAGGTCTGGGAGCTCCCCCAGCCTGGGCTGTGACTCCCTCTTTGGGCCCTCCAGTTCCTGGTGTCTCCAAGCTTCCAGGCACTGCTGCATTCCACGGTGCCAGCTGGGGAAGCTGCTTGTGGTACGCCTGGTCCAGCCACAGCTGTACAGAGAGCCAGCACCTATATCAGCACCTGGAGCTTCCTGCCCTGAAGCAGCAGCTGGTGTATCTGACTGCACAGTGGCCAGATCCTACTCACACACTCCTCGCTGCTCCACACCTGACTCGCAGTTTTCCTTGGAGGTGTGAAATCCAGGCTGGTAGTGTGAGCTACCACCGCCAGACTGAGTGGGCAGAATGAGACCAGCGGGCCCAAGCCAATCTCAGGCAAAGGCACCACCGGCCACAGGTTTCTGGCCAGAAAAGCAACACCCCAAAGATCCCGTAACAGTGAGGGAAAAAATGTATTATAACCTGTGGAGAAATTGGGATGCCTGTGTAATTTGAAAGAGTAAGATGATGATATAATAATTCTGTATTTGTAAATGAAATATAACAACTCATATTTGGAAAATGAATAAGATGCCTATTATTTTTGTAATATAAGCTACCAAAACGAACGTTTGGCAATTTGTGTGTGTGTGTGTGTGTGTGTGTGTGTGTGTGTGTTTGTGTGAGACATGGTTAAAAAGGACTGAGAAATACTCATGTAATGGTAAACACAAGGGCTGTGGAATCAGAGATTTAGGTCTGAATTCCAGTCTATAGTGTAGTAGCTGTGAACTGAGGCAAACTACTTAATTTCTGAGTCTCAGTTTCCCCAGTGGCAAAATCGAGAGAGTAATAATTACTTTATAGACTTAACTGTAGATTGAGTATAGATCCCCTATAATAGTGTCTGGTTTGTGGAAGGTATTAAAAAATAAATTTTCCTTTTTTAAAAAAAAATTCATTCTTTCATTCAAATAAATGTTTAGTTGCTTTGCTTGTCACATCTGGTTTGTAGTCCATCTGATACAAAGTCAGGCGAATATAGACTGATTAGAATAAAGGTGATTTTGGAAGAAGGGAGCCATTGCACACTTTTTTTGGCCTCAGAACTAGGAGAGGGAAGTGTTTCATTTTGCCTGGTTTGGACTGGGATGGCTTCCCTCCCTGCCAAGTCCTCAGCATGCTGAATGGAAATGCCAAGTGCGGAGCCTGATCCAAGTGGTGCGAGGCCAGTAAATTACAGCTCTTGGGAAGTACTTTAACTCTTACAGCCCGCTGAGGGGCAATTTAGCACCGTCTGTCTTCTCTCAGTGTTGTAAAAGATACCCTCAAAGTTTGGAGACTGGGAATAGGCTGGCCCATAATTCCCTGCTCTATTGATGGCTTTAGTGGAGAGAAACCTTTAAAGGCTCTCGTTTTCACAAGTGGGATATTTGAAAATTCCCAGGACAAGGCTGATTCTTTAACACAGAAGAGTGGCTTTACCAATGGACAATGATTTCCTCTATGGGGCAATTTGCTGGATGACTGAGAGGCTTCCTAACTTGAACATAACACACATACAGAAATTTCTTTTTCAGAGGTTCACTTCCATTCTGTTAAAAATGATGGGGTGGGGACCAGGTGCGGTGGCTTACACCTGTAATCCCAGCACTTTGGGAGGCCAAGGCAGGTGGATCACAAGGTCAGGAGATCCAGACCATCCTGGTTAACACAGTGAAACCCCCTCTCTACTAAAAATACAAAAAATTAGCCGGGCATGGTGGCACGCACCTGTAGTCTCAGTTATGTGGAGGCTGAGGCAGGAGAATCGCTTGAACCTGGGAGGCAGAGGTTGCAGTGAGCTGAGATTGCACCACTGCACTCCAGCCTAAGTGACAGAGCGAGACTCCATCTCAAAAAAAAAAAAAAAAGATGGGGTGGGAACTGTAGATTGAGTCTCATAAAATCCTTCCAAACACTTTCTTCTGTGCCTTGTTTTACTGCAGAGGCTAGAAAACTATAAACTTTATTTCCCAGACTTCCTTGCAGTAGGGATTTGAATATTATTTGAGTTCCGCCAACTGGGTGCACTTGAAGGAGAGCTGAATTCAGAAACTCAGCTCAGAAAGGAGAAGGGTGGTGGTGCAGGTGTTCCAGATTCCAGACTGTGGGAGAGAGAAGTTTCCATGGGGGCCAGTGCTGCCGTGGTGTTTTGGGAGTCAGGCCCATTCCAGACCCTTCTCCTCTAGGCCTTCCACTAATTTTGTATGTACTCAATCACCGATATTAAACAACTTTCTTCTTAACATGGCCACAGTGGTTTCCATTATCTGCAACTAAATGCAGCAATTGATGCCCCAAGATCTTTTGGCTCACCAGATTTCATCCTTTACAATTGCTGCACTCTTTGCTTAGAATGTTAGGAGTTTTTAGGGGTGAAAGGAGGGAAGCAAGGTGACATAAAGAAGAGAACATGAGATTTGTAGTCAGAATGCCTGCTTTTCACACCTGCTTTGCCATTTACTAGCGTTAAAAGATAAACTTGGGTGCGTTAATATTTTTGAGTTTATTTGAGCAGACAGTGATTCCTGAACCAGGCAGCTGCAGATGGTAGCAGTTCAGGGGCTCTGACAAAGGGGTATGAGAGGAAGCTGACTGCAGAAACAAGGGAAAGAAAATACCTGATTGGTTAAAGCAAAGCAGTAGCCTTATTTGGATCATTCCAGTGGAAAGTCCCTAGCTGGAGGTCAGCTGGTCTGATTGGTTAAAGTTAAATTTCATTTTCTCATTTACACTGAATTGGGTTTTGTTTTGCCTATGTAGAAATCCAGAATGCTGGAGCTGCCTCAGCCAAATGGCCTCCCAGTTGTATGTTTTTTAACATTAGTTATGCATCCTTGAACAAATTTCCTTCTTTCTGTGCTTCAGTTTCTTCTTGTAAAATGGGAACAATACTAAATACCTTTCGGGAATACTGTAAGAACCAATAATATAGAAATATATCAAAAGGATCTTCTATATAGCAGGCACTCCATAATTAGGAGCTGTAATTACAGATAAATACACATAATGTATGTTTGCATATAATAAGCTGAAGACCTGAAAGACTCCGAAATGAACAACTCTTTCTCTCTCTCGGGTTGCGTGTGTGTGTGTGTGTGTGTGTGTGTGTGTGTGTGTGTGTGTGAGAGAGAGAGAGATTGAGAGAGAGAGAGAGACAGAGAGAGAGTGGGTAGAGGGGGAAATGGTAGGGGCCACAGATACTTAAAGCACCAGGAAAGTACAAAACCCAAAGCGACGCAGTAAAGCACCACTAGAGGGTGTCATTTCCCCTTTTCATGTTGAAATCCAAGCGATCCAGGTTTTCTCTCCCCTTCCCCACCTTATTAGAAGGAAAGAAAAGACAAATCTATTTTGTACAATATACATTTGCGTAAACTGCTTTCTGCCTGGTTTGGTTTAATGGGTTTTACATTTATTGTTTGTCATTGTTTGGATTCAGCACAGCTGGTTCGGCAATCTAAGGAACATTACCACTTTGGAAAGCACATATCAGCCCTAAAGGAATCTTGGGCTAAGCCACTCCAGAAATCTTGGCAAGAACATCTTCTGGCAGTTCAAGGAAGTTATGGGCCTTCAAAATATGGGACCAAATGTCACCGTGAACTCTATTTCTCGTTTGCCAAATTCAGTTGTCATAAAACCATAGGATTTTAGACCTGGCTGCCACCTCGTGGGGATTTAAACGTTCTTAGCCTTTTCTCTGCCTTTTTCCTATTCATGTGGTAGTAGCATTCTATCAATAACATCTCTCCTAGTTGAGTATCGCTGATTTAGAGCAGCAATTTTTCCAAATCTACGAGTGCCCCACACCTTAGAGTAATCTTCCCAAAGTCATACAGCCAAGTGGGAACAGAGCTAGATGGAGTTTAAAGGTCCTAGCTCTTAGCTGAACCTTTGCAGTTACATTTGTTTATATATTTTTGTTTGATTGTCATTAAGTTTTCAGGCATGGACTCTGGTCTGGTGGTCCTGGAAGTATTCTCTCAGGGATGGGCTATATCAATATTGAAGGATTAAAGTTCTTATTACAGGACAATTGTCTGGCTGTCCTTGAACAAATCCAGCTCTCTCTGCCTTCTTGCTTGTAGTTCTCAAGAATAACTAGAATGTGCAGGGAATGCAACATCCTGAGTTAGGGAGGGAATGGCCAGAATAGGCCAGGCTCCCTTCAGTCCCGCCCAGAACAGGATGTCTTTCAATACTTTAGTCCAGCAAGTTCTGTTGCTCCTGGCAGAGAAAACCCAGGGCAGGCTGCTTTCTGGGGTCCCTCAGGGCCATACAAGTGGAGCACATGCAGACAGGACTCCATCTGCCCTGGACAGCTTCTCTGAGTCTTGGGGAAGCAGTTCATCATGAATCCTAGGCTTCTGTTTTTCCTTGCTGCTTATCTGCAAGTAGTAGACAAGCTTCATGAAACCTGTGTGTGTGAGTGTTCTGTCTCACTAGACTTGGGCAAGTAGGAAAAGTACACCCACGACCCAGTGGGTCCAAGTAGTAACCAGTGCACAGTGAAGCTGCTTCTTACTTATGCTTTTGCCCATTGGTTCCCTATTCATTAGATAGATGAGAATGTGCAGACCCAGGAGGAGTGGACTGAATTTTTCTAGCTCTCATATTCCCCATCCTGCTATCTTCTTAGCTTCGTAGAGAATTCATGCAGTTGATTCCTGACACTAAAGAAAAGAAGCCTCTGTAAAAACATACGTTGAATGGCATTTACAATAGTTCCTAAAATCCCCTCTCAGCTTCCAAATAAAGTACCCTGGAAGACTCTGAAAAATAGGGCAATAATGACTGACAGTTAACCCATTGCCAGAATCTAAGAGAAATTTCTACAAAGTACATGGCTGACGAACACAACTGACAGCCCACCTGTGCTTAGAAATGAAGTAAGATTGCTTTCCTAAGAGTAGGTAGAAAGAACCTTTGTACCCATTCCATGGGGGCTACCTACATGTGAAAGGAAAGATTTGTATCAACCAGAAAAGTATCCATTATTCCTATGACTGCCTGGCCAATGTGATTTTAGTGTTACCATAATACAATGCCCCATCTTGTTTTCACCTCCATTCAGGGATTAGGACCTCCAGTGGGCAGGAAGTGGTGATGGAGGACTCTCTGGAGTTTTTCCACTACTTTCATTGGTGCTCACCTCATGAGTCAGCAACAGTCAGGAGAAGAGAGAGGTTTTTATTTACTCTGTCTATTCAGCATGCCGGGGAAGAGGCCCGTCTGAGTTGGGGAAGATGTCAGAGAAGCCTGGAAGAGTTACTCTTGGGGAAAGTCCACTCTAGACTGAAAACTACTGTCTGAATTGTCCAAAGCCACCTCTGGTTTTGAGCAGAGATTTTTCAATAAGGACTAAGTGGAACAGAGTATTGAGTCAAAGGCATTTCAAACTCCTGTCCCTTGGCAAGTGCCGGCCTGGATGGATCTCACCTCAGTTGAGTTTTAATAAAAATAAAAAATAATAACAACATGTTTCCTATGGGACAGAACTTTCCACAGAGTAAGTGAGTAGATACATCATCCTGAAAATTCAGAGGAAGAGCAGACTTATTATTTACTGTGGGTGCCATAGGGAAAATTTAATAACTATTTAACTGCCTCGATAAAAAGCTAGAAGATATGGTGCTATGAAACAAAAGCAGAAAGCTCTAAGGCGAGAATACTAGACGTGTACTCTACTACATGGACAACTGGTGTATTAAAAAAGGATGAAAATAAAAATGAAATAGAATTTTAAAATTCTCATCGGGGGAGTAATGAAAAGGATGGATATTACTGAACATCAAATCATCAAGAAGGCAAACAGAGGAGCTCTCTCAGAATTCAGAGAGAAAGGACAAAGAGATCATAAATGAAAGATATTTTATACATATGCAGATCAGATGATATATGCGTGTGCATATAAATATGTGCATACAAGAATATGTACATCTCTGTGTGTGTATATATATAATATACAGATCTATGTATATACAAACACTTATTTATAAAGCAGAGAATAGAGAGCCAAGTTAATCATTGTACATGGTCCCAATGATGTACCAGAGCATTCCAAATAAATATAACTAACAATATGTTTAAACTTTAAACTTTCCCGAATTAAAAAAAAAAATTAATAGGCTGATTGGTAGCACCCTCTATATTGTAGGCAAAATACCTGAAAAAAGACTTGACTCAGAGTCAAATTTTTAAATTGCAAAGATACAGAAATAAGTTTGCATATGTCCAAAGAGTAAAAGGAGAGATTGTACAAAGAACGAATGAGCGTGGTCTCTGACTTCCCTGATATAATAAGTGTCAACACAGTGGAACCTGTGTCCATATTCTTTTTTTTTTTTTTTTTTTTGAGACGGAGTCTGGCTGTCACCCAGGCTGGAGTGCAATGGCGTGATCTCGGCTCACTGCAAGCTCCGCCTCCTGGGTTCACGCCATTCTCCCGCCTCAGCCTCCGAAGTAGCTTGGACCGCAGGCCCCTGCCACCACGCCCGGCTACTTTTTTGTATTTTTAGTAGAGACGGGGTTTCACCGTGTTAGCCAGGATGGTCTCGATCTCCTGACCTTGTGATCTGCCCGCCTCGGCCTCCCAAAGTGCTGGGATTATAGGCTTGAGCCTCCGCGCCCGGCCTACCTGTGTCTATATTCTTGAGGAAAGACTGCAGCTCTGTCATTCCGTGGGGATTTTCTTCCCCTTTATCAGAAGGCAGTTAGTACTCTCCACCTTGTTCGAGAGTTCTTGTCTGCGTGGCTGCTCTCCTTTTCCAGGCTTCAGGCTTTCTGAGAGAGAGTCTGAGTCTGACATCGCTGTCTGCAGCGGTTCCCAGCGTGGAAGCTTACATGCGGGTTCTCTAGAGAACTTTGATTGGATGGAAAAATGAGGGGGATAATGGCACTGGGTCCCGTGCAGAGCCCTTGGATTTGGACGGCCGGGGCAAGTGGCGGTGTTGTGGCTCCTAGTGTAGATGTTCAGTTCCATTTAAAATGTTTATGGGGTGGCAACGTGATGCCATTGTCCAGGACAGTGCTTTTCAATCATGGAAATTTCTCAGTTATTCCCTTGCTTAAAATATTTGAGGGACACCAATGTTTCTTGGAAAGAAGATGAAGTCCATGTCATTGCAAACCGGACTCTGCCCACACCATCCGCTTCCTTGCCCTCTGCTGTGCTGGCTTTCTTAGGGTTTCTGGAATGCATGGCTAGCTCTTGTATAGGACCTTTGCGTGTACTGGTTCCTTCTGTCTGGAAAACTGTTGTCCTGCCTCTCTCCTTGCAGAATGACTCTCCTTGTTATCACCACTTCACTCTTGGATTAATGCTGCATTTATTTCTGTCACTAGTTGATTAGCACCTGTCTCTTTGTTGGACTCCCAGGTCCACATGGGCAGAGTCTGTCTTGGGTTTTACGCATCATTTTATCCCTGGCACCTAGCACAAATCTGGCCGACAGTAGGTCCCTCATAATTATTTGTTGAATTAATAAACGTATGGTCAAGTTGATTCTGTTACTACCTGTGATGTCTTGAGGTCTTTATGTTGTCTCCATGAAACTTGTTTTTTTCACCAGTCAAGAGGGAATTATGTCTTCTTCACAGGATTGCTCTGGGAAACCATTTCAGCAACAGACATGAAGGTGTTTGGTCATAAACAATACATTCTACAAGAGTGCGGTACCTTTTTTTTGATTCTATTGTTTTATTATCATTCTAGAACAGATATAATCAGAGCTAAACAAAAATGAATAAAATTCATGTTGGGTTCAAAAGAGAATCTTCTCTCTTTTTCTATTCTTTTCTTCATTCAGTGACATCTCTTCTTATTGTTCTGCTATCAAAGCCTGCGATAAGTAAAGAATCTGACACACACCATTTTTTTGTCTTAGTGTTAATTTAAACACTGTGGGTATTTGCATTTTTAAACATGATCTCTGATGGAAGAACAAAAGGCTTCTTCTATTTTTAAATAAATGTCAAACATCAGTGAGGCGATAGGGGCTGAGAACCTAGCAGTGGGTCACTGGAGACAGCAGCAGAGAAAAGCTCACCCCATCCAGAGCCCCTTTCCTTCCCCTGCCCTGCTACTGAGCCTAGTGCCATGTATATCAGTGTCCTTGCTTTCACCAAGGGGCCTTCATCCTGGTCAGTGATTTCCCACTATCTTTATTTGTTTCAGTTCAGAATTCCTTTAGAACATAGTGTTTGTCAATTTTGGGGATTTCTGAGAATGTTGTAATTGTTTCTCGGGAAATTGGAGGCAATTTGGAATTTTGCCAAACATGTACTATGCGATATTTTAGCAACTTCCCACCCCGTCCCGATGCAACCATCTCCAGAGACTTTTGGAAGACTGGAGTAGACAAATGCCTTTAATAGGGAATTGGGTCCTGGAATGTGGGGAATTAGGAAGCCAGTGACAGTGATGATAAATGAAGAAAGAATGGAGTATGGCTGCTCTTTCAGGCCCTTTTGGGAGAAAATAATCATTTGCACTGGTTACTATTGTTGACAAATTGGTTGCCTCTAATCAATCATGAGTGTCTGTGATTGTTTTCTTAGGATAAATTCTATAATGGAAAATCATGGCAGGGCATGCACAGATGTATACTTCATAATCTCTGACTTTAAGGAGTTTGCTATTTAGTTGTGGAGGTGAGACACATACACCAAAAATTCATTGATAACACAGACAAGTATAAGCCCCAAAGGAGAGGTAAGGATGACAACTGCTGTAGAAGATCAGGGAAGGGAGAACTCACTGCAGACTGGGTGGTTAGAAAGAGCGTCGTGATGGGGATGGATGCAGGACTTGCTGTGACTTTGAAAGATGACTGAAAGGTAAATGGCATTCAAATAAGTAGAGAAGGAGCAGGTGGTGGGAAGAGATTACTTCAAGTGAACAAAATAAGGCTCACATAGATTTCTGAATTCTGACATAATTAACTCCCTGTTACTCAGGATTTGCCCCTAAAGCCTGAAGGCAGGTAGTGAAGTACAGAGGCAGTTCATAAATGATAGGAATTGCTGGTCCACCCTAACAGCCTGCATATGCGAGAGAGAGAGAGTGAGAGAGAGATGTGAACAGTTGCCAGCCTCCCTAGTTTACAGGTAAGGATGCCAAGGAATCAGTGGAGAAGGAAGAAATGGAGCCAAGACCTGAGTGATTTTCACCTCTGTGCAACATTTCCACCATCTTCTCCCCGAGACCACATTGCTTCCCTCTGCCATAAACTGGAGAAAATGGGAACGTAGTACACCAAGTGATAATCTGGGAGAATGAGAAACCCACATTCTCTCCAGCCCACGCAAACTAGTTAATGGCTCCAGGTAGACACGCTGGGGATGCAGGAACCAGCCTGCACACAGATATGTGGCAGCCAGAGAGGTGAGCACATTCAGTTTTATTGTGTGATTCATTTCCTCTCCCCAGCTGGTGCATTGGAGAGGGCTCTGCAGCTTGCAGCCAAATGGCTGCAGTGCTCCAATGAGGGGCCTCGCTGTGTTGTACCAACGTGAGGATTTTCCCCTGCCTGCCTAACACAGGCACTGGAGCTTGTAACCACAGGGCTGCAGGGTTATGAAGTGCTTGTCATGCCTTCCATTATGAGCACGCATCATAGGCTGCAGTATATCCCGACTGGTGCTAAGCGCACAAGAACGCCATCCATTCCAGAGTGGCTTTGCTTCTACACAATGCAAATTGATTAAAGGTCCATTTAGTCACCGGTGGAAGGAAAAAAGGGCCACTGAAGGATTCCAGATACTGGAAAGCAGCTGAAATTCAATGACCAAAGAGCATTAGGAATATGAGGGAAAATTTTATGTGATTCTGCTGACAGAACTCAACTTGGCTAATTAGCTTTCTGCAAATATGTAGGAGAGCAGTTCTAATTCCAGGAAGCATATTGGTAATTGCTGTTAATGCTGAATTGTCAGACCTTCTCTGTCTGTAAAGAAGACTTTGTCTTGGTGCTAGAATCTCAGTTCTCTTTAACATGGCAGCGTGTGGACAAATCCATGAGTTTTCTTATTGATTCTTTGTTGAGCTAGGTGCTTCAGTGACTAGTAAAGACAGAAAATGCCTAACACCATTATTTGAACAAACATAAATAGGCATCTCAGAAAAATTCCAAAATGTAGAGATTAGTCTTTGCTACCAGGAAGAATAAAATTGTAACACCATGAAGAGCAAATAAAGGGCAAACCTTATTCTTAACTTGTCTGCTTAGAATTTACTTCACGGGGATAACCACAGTTGTGCACAAAGAAACAGCTGTAATTTGTTCATCATAATATAAGAATTCCAAATTGTAAATAACCCAGATATCAAACAGTATGGGATTTCTTTTTCTTTTCTTTTCTTTTTTTTTTTTTTGAGGTGGAGTTTCGTTCTTGTTGCTCAGGCTGCAGTGCAATGGCGCGATCTCAACTCACCAAATCCCCTTTTGGGTTCAAGCGATTCTCCTACCTCAGCCTCCAGAGTAGCTGGGATTACAGGCATGTGACACCATGCCCGGCTAATTTTTTTGTGTTTTTATTAGAGACAGGGTTTCTCCATGTTGGCCAGGCGGATTCCAAACTCCCTACCTCAGGTGATCCGCCCGCCTTGGTCTCCCAAAGTGCTGGGATTACAGATGTGAGCCACCGCACCTGGCAGGGGATTTGTCATGCCTTCCATTATGAGCACGCATCATAGGCTGCAGTATATCCCGACTGGTGCTAAGCGCACAAGAACGCCATCCGTTCCAGAGTGACTTTGCTTCTACACAATGCAAATTGATTAAAGGTCCATTTCGTCACCGGTGGAAGGAAAATCCTTCCGGTAAATCCACTGAAAGGATCACTATTCTATTATTAAAAGCATGATGTATTAGAAATATTTAGGGACATATTCATAATTATAGCCTTCAATGAAAATAAGTAGGTTCTAAAACATTGTGTACTTCTAATTCTGTTTGGAGGCTATGTTTGGAAGATATTAACAAAAATATGAATAGTGGTCAAGCCACATTGCACAACTCGCACCGTATTTTGTGTGAAACATAGCCCCAGGGTTGTGCAATGTGGTGGTCCTAATGGGTTATTCTAGGTTGTGGGATTACAGATGCCTTCAATTTGCTTGTCCTGGATTGCTTATTTTATTTTTCTTTCCCCTCCCCTCCCAACTCCACTCCCCTCTCCTTTCTTCTTCTCTCCTCCCTCCCTCCCTCCTTTTATCCCTCCCTCCCTCCCTTCTTTCCTTCCTTCCTTCCTTCCTTCCTTCCTTCCTTCCTTCCTTCCTTCCTTCCTTCCTTCCTTCCTTCCTTCCTTCCTTCTTTCCTTCCTTCCTTCCTTCCTTCCTTTCTTCCTTCCTTTCTTCCTTCCTTCCTTCTTTCCTTCCTTCCTTCTCTCCCCTTCCTTCCTTCCTTCCCTTTCCTTCCTTTCTTTCTTCTTTCCTTCCTTCCTTTTCTTTCTTTCTTCAAAACACATGACTTTAATTTTTTCTTATGATAAAATGATAAAACGTGTCAAACAAAGAGAGTTTGCATTGAACCCAGCACCATTTTAGACACAGACTCTTAAAACCAGGAATGTCATGCTTTCTTCAATCTACGGTGAAATAAGCAGCACTTCTCAAACTTGAGCATGCATCAGAATCACCCGGAGGACTTGTTAAAACACTGATTATTGGGCCCCAGCCCTGGAGTTTGTGATTCAGTAGGTCTGGGCTGGACCTGGAGGACATAAAATTCTAACAAGGCCTTGCCGCCGCCGCTGCTGCTCCTGCTGGCCCCAAGGCCACATTTTGAGCGTCACTGATGATGAGTATGATCTGGTAGAAAGGAGATCACTGGTACAGTGGGTCTCAGCTATGTTTTGGAAGTTTTGTGGCTACACAGTTTTTAAAGCCTCAGCTCTGATCACCAGCTAACCACAACATCTTCCCTTATCATTCCAGGTAAATGCATGTAATACAGACACTTGACTCGCGACTTCTTTTCCAGGCCCAGGACTGGAGAAATATAGCAGAGACTTAAAAGCTTTTTTTGGACTGATTTGTTTTGTGCTTCTGATTTTTATTTAATTATTATTGTATTATCAACATTTTGGGAAACCCTGATAATACAATAATTCTTCATTGCAGGTCCAACATGAGGAATACAAGCATTTTTAAGACAGTATGATAAGATTTATTTGGAAAAATATCACAAGTTTCTGGTCCATGAGAAAGGCAAAAAATCTGTGCCTTTATGTATAACCAGTTCTATTGAGTTATGTAAATGGATTGTTTAATATCCAAAAGAGTTTAAATGAAGATTTAGACAAATAAGTGCTATTGTACTTAAATTTATGATATACACTATCTTAGATTTGTATATGCAATGTACTTTGATATTTGATAATGTACCAACATTCACCTGCACATATTTTTTCATTTTTTTGACAAAAGCATTCATGAAGACTTGGGGATATAGTACAAAGGCAAGAATTCTTTTCTTTTCTTTGGAGATGTACAACGAAGGGTACACACCAATCATAATGAGATGTTTTGAAGGCCAGAATGATGATACTTTGTATTTATCTATTGCTTTGCTTTTTTAAAACCAAAGCAATAGTTCCCTCCTCTTCTCAACCAAATGAGGTAGGCTGGATTGTATGTTATTTGTGCTTACTTGTATGGATTAAGAAATCGAGGCTTGCAGTTGTTTAGTGACTTGCCTAAGGTCATTCTTGCCTTAGATGGTGGTGAGCTGTGACCCAGATATTGTGACTCAAGGATTTTTCCTCCAGTCAACACATGCTACTTTGTATTAACCAACTGGTCACCTCTTTTACCTTTTTGAGTCTCCTAGGGGAGTAGTAAAGACAAGAAGGCATTACCTACTCAGAAAGCTGTATTGTAGAGTTTCTTCAGAATTGTGCTGATAGCACTGCATATCTTTTTCTATGATAGTCGTGTGTGTGTGTGTGTGTGTGTGTATGTGTGTATATATATATATATTTTTGGAGATGAAGTATTGCTCTTGTCCCCCAGGGTGGAGTGTGATGGCGCGATCTTGGCTCACTGCAACCTCTGCCTCCTGGGTTCAAGCGATTCTCCTGCCTCAGCCCCTGTGTAGCTGGGATTACAGGCGTCTGCTACCACGCCTGGCTAAATTTTGTATTTTTACTAGAGACGGGGTTTCACCATGTTGGCCAGGCTGGTCTTAAACTCCTGACCTCAGGTGATTTGCCCACCTCAGCCTCCCAAAGTACTGGGACTACAGGGGTGAGCCACCGAGCCTGGCCAATAGTCATATTTTTTTTAAAAAAGAATAAGGAGTTTTTTTCTTCTCTTACCTAAAAGGTGAAGTTGTCATTATCATAGAATTTTATTATACAGCATCATTGTATAATTATTAATAGAAACAATCATGAAATGAAGTCATTTTAAGCACCAGACTAGGAACAGCTAATGCTTTCTAACTCTGAGAAAGGATTTTACATTTAGAGGAAAGTTCTTTTATTTTTGTTCTTTAGTTCTCTTCTCTTCCCATGAAATTTGCATCATAAGTGCCTGGGTGATTTCTTGGCAAGAGCTCTGCAAAGCAAAGGCCAAGTGTTCTGCTGGGAGAAGGAGAGTCGAGGAGGCAGCCCAGGACTGTTTAGACTTTGCTTAGTCATAGTTTATGAAAAGTGCATGTCTCAACCTTGGATAGTTGCAAAAGCCAAGGGAAGTAACTCCTTGGAAGAAAAAAGTCAGTTTTCAAGATTGCTTTGACAGGAGGTCCCTTGGCAACTGGGCCAAACATTTCTTAAGGATGTATGGATGCTGGGTGCATCTTGGGAAAGAAATATTTCACAGCAGACATTTGTATAATACCTTCTTTGAATTCTGAGAAAAACTGGAGACACAGAAAGCTTTTCATCTTAGGATCCCCACAGACATGATGTTCAAATGCCAGGAATAAAGTCCTGAAGCTAAGATCAGAAAGGTCTATGGTGAGCTATAGTTAAATAAGTATTGGCCCGTGATGCCATCCCAAGGCTGTTGATGGGGGTAAATCCCCAGCCAGCTTGCTGCAGACACAAAAAGAACCCCAAATGGTGTTGCCAAATCTCTTCCTCTGTGGAGAAGCCTCAGTGAAACTTGAACTTGTTCAGTGGCTGAGGACTTTGTCAAATTAACACAAATCTGGACTTAGGTAAGGAGAAACTTTATTCAAAGAGATTATTGTAATAGTGAGCTCCCCCATCTCAGGATCTACAGACATCTCAAAACCAAACAGAAAAATACATTTGTGGGATGGGGTAAGCAGGGATAGCAGGAACTTACGAGGGGAAATTAGTCAATTAGGTGGGGGTAAACAGATAGCACGATGGTGGTTTGATGGAAAAACTTCTGCTGTCATTGGCCAATTCTCAGGAATTGGTTGTTAAGCCCAGATCTTGTATATTTTAGTGCTTGCTCAGACTTGGAGGCAAGCCAAAGTTCAGGGTTCTGTGGGGAAAAGAGAAGACTGAAGTTTGGTCAAGACAAATCAGTGGATAAGACTGTGGGCCACTGAGACTGTGTGGTCAACTTGGAGATCTCTGGGAAGCTGTGGTAGAAAGGCTGTCACAGTCATTCCTGAATGTCAATCCTGAGGCTGGCAGCATCTGGGGGTTCACCAAAAACACAGAGTCCACCCCTGGGAATCTACATTGTAACAAGCTTCTCAAGATGATTCTCATGTATACCCAAGTTTAAGAATAAATACTGCAAATAACAATGGATTTAATCAGGATACCTGGTTTAGAGCAGCAGATATGCTACATATTAGCTGGATAATTAGATAAGTCAAGTAACTATACTTAGCTTTAGCTTCCTTAACTATAAAATGGGACTATTACCTGCTTCAAATAGGCATTGTGTGGATTATATGATGCTAACATGAGAGGTTCTACCAGGAAACAGGGAAGAAAATTTTAAACACTAACATTATCATAGAGTAATAATCTCCAACCAGTTGCTGTAGTTTGTTGATTGGGTTTTGTTTCTTTTCTTTTTTTTCTTTTTCTTTTTCTTTCTTTCTTTCTTTCTTTCTTTCTTTCTTTCTTTCTTTCTTTCTTTCTTTCTTTCTTTCTTTCTTTCTTTCTTTTTTTTTTTTGAGATGGAATCTTGCTCTGTCACCCCAGCTGGAGTGCAGTGCCACAGTCTCGGCTCACTGCAACCTCTACCTCCCGGGTTCAAGTGATTCTCCTGCCTCAGCCTCCCAAGTAGCTGGGATTACAGGGGCACACCAGCATGCCCAGCTAATATTTTGTATTTTTAGTAGAGATGGGATTTCTCCATTTTGGCCAGGCTGGTCTTGAATCCCTGACCTCAAGTCATCCATGCACCTTGGTCTCCCAAACTGTTGGGATTATGGGCATGAGCCACAGAGACTGGGCTGTTTCCTTTTATTTAAAAATAAATTCTCATTGGTCTATATGTCTGTTTTGGTACCAGCACCATGCTGTTTTGGTTATGGTAGCCTTGTAGTGTAGTTTGAAGTCAGGTAGCGTGATGCCTCCAGCTTTGTTCTTTTTGCTTAGGATTGGCTTGGCTATATGGGGTTTAATTCCATATGAAATTTAAAATAGTTTTTTCTAATTCTGTGAAGAATGTCAATGGTAGTTTGATGGGAATAGCACTGAATCTATAAATTACTTTGGGCAGTATGGCCATTTTCATGATATTGATTCTTCCTATCCATGAGGATGGAATGTTTTTCCATTTGTTTGTGTCCTTGCTTATTTCCTTGAGCAGTGGTTTGTAGTTCTCCTTGAAGGAGTCCTTCACATCCCTTGCTAGCTGTATTCCTAGGTATTTTATTCTCTTTGTAGCGATTGTGAATGGGAGTTCATTCATGATTTGGCTGTCTGCTTGCCTATTGTTGGTATAAAGGAATGCGTGTGATTTTTGCATATTAATTTTGTATTCTGTGAAAGTTGCTTATCAGTTCAAGAAGTTTTGGGGCTGAGATGATGGGGTTTTCTAAATATAAAATCATATCATCTACAAACAGAGACAACTTTACTCCCTCTCTTCCTATTTAAATACCCTTTATTTCTTTCTGTTGCCTGATTGCCCTGGCTGGAATATCCAATACTATATTGAACAGGAGTGGTGAAAGAGGGCATCCTTGTCTTGTATTGGTTTTCAAAGGGGATGCTTCCAGCTTTGGCCCATTCAATATGATATTGGCTATGGGTTTGTCATAAATAGCTCTAATTATTTTGAGATGTGCTCCATCAACACCTAGTTTATTGAGAGTTTTTAACACGAAGAGATGTTGGATTTTATCAAAGGCCTTTTCTGTGTCTATTGAGATAATCATGTGGTTTTTGTCTTTGGTTCTCTTTATGTGATGGATTATGTTTATTGATTTGCATATGTTGAACCAGCGTTGCATCCCAGAGATGCTGACTTGATCATGGTGGATTTTGTTTGCCAGTATTTTATTGAGGATTTTCACATTGATGTTTATCAGGGATATTGGCCTGAAGTTTTTCTTTTTTTGTTGTGTCTCTTCCCAGTTTTGGAATCCGGATGATGCTGGCTTCAGAACAGAGACCTTAGTAATAACACCACACATGTACAACCATCTGATCTTTGAAAAACCTGATGAAAACAAGCAATAGGGAAAGGATCTCCTATTCAGTAGATGGCACTGGGAAAACTGGCTAACCATATGCAGAAAATGGAAACTGGACCCCTTTCTAACACCTTATGCAAATATCAACTCAAGATGGATTCAAGACTTAAATGTAAAACCCAAAACCATAAAAACCCTACAAGGAAACCTAGGCAATACCATTCAGGACATAGGCATGGACAAAGACTTCATGACAAAATCGCCAAGCAATTGCAACGAAAGCCAAAACTGACAAATGGGATCTAATTAAACTGAAGAGATTCTGCACAGCAAAAGAAACTATCATCAGAGTAAACAGGCAACCTACAGAATGGGAGAAAACTTTTGCAATCTACCCATCTGACAAAGGTCTAATATCCAGAATTTACAAGGAGCTTAAACATATTTACAAGAAAAAACAAACAACCCCATAAAAAAAGTGGGCAAAGGATATGAACAGACACTTCTCAAAAGAAGACACTTATGTGGCCAAAAACATATGAAAAAAAGCTCTTCATCACTGATCATCAGAGAAATGAAAATCAAAACCACGGTGAGATACCATCTCACAACAGTCAAAATGGTGATTATTAAAAAGTCAGGAAACAACAGATGCTGGTGAGGCCATGGAGAAATAGGAATGCTTTTACACTGTTGGTGAGAATGTAAATTAGTTCAACCATTGTGGAAGACAGTATGGCAATTCCTCAGGGATTTAAAACCAGAAATACTATTTGACCCAGCAATCCCATTACTGACTATATACCCAAAGGAATATAAATAATTCTACTATAAAGAAACACATGCACATACGTTTATTGCAGCACTATTTATAATAGCAAAGACAAGTGCTCATCAATGATAGACTGAATAAGGAAAATGTGGTACATATATGCCATGGAATACTATGCAGCCATAAAAAGGAATGAGATCATGTCCTTTGCAGGAACATGGATGAAGCTGGAAGCAATCATCCTCAGCAAAAAAAAGCAAAAACAAAAACCAAAAAACAAAAACTAACACAGGAAAGAAAACCAAACACCACATGTTCTCACTCATAAGTGGGAGCCGAACATTGAGAACACATGGACACAGAGAGGGAAACAACACACATCAGGGCCTGCTGGTGGGGTGGGAAATGGGGGGAAGGGAACTTAGAGGATGGGTCAATAGGTACAGCAAACCACCATGGCACACATATACCTATGTAACAAACCTGCACGTTCTGCACATGTATCCTGTTTTTTTTTTTTTTGTTGTTGTTGTTGTTGTTGTTTGTTTTAGAAGAAATAAAGAAAAAAAAAAAACAGAAAACAAGAAGGGACAAAAATAAAGAGTTATAATTTCCAAACAAAAATAAAAACAAATTTCAATCCCTCTCAGCTAGCAGGCCTTTGCCCATTGCCTCTAACTGTGAATAGCTGTCCACTTAGTCCAATGTGCTGTAGGAATATTGATTTCTGTGTGCACTGGGGTAGGGAAAGGATTGAGAATCTGAATTGGACAGGCTTCTGAGATTATGTGATTCTGAATGGGTCTGGAATCAGAATCCATCTTTTGGTATTTGATCTAGTGTCCTATAAACTGTAAACTTTTTGTATAGGATCATAAATCCAGGGCTTATCTGGATATAACAATGAAGTACTCAGAACCATAATTTCTCTGGGACACAGAGTGCAAGAGCTGAGCGATAGAACCTTGGCAGTAGTATAATGAAACTCATGCCCTTTGTCAAGTATCTATTGCTGTTTTTGTTTTTAGTTTTCATATTAGGTTCTTTGTTTTTGATAGTGTAATTGTTTCATAACAAAAGGAAAAAAGAACTAGTGACACAGCAGAAACTTGGATCTGAGCAAGCACTTTTCACCACTGATTTTACCTGCCATTTGGACTTTCTCCAAGGCTTCCCCGACTCGTGTATTCATTGTATGGAGAAGGGGCAAAGTACTCAGGAAGTCACAGGAGCAAAGAAAACATTTTCCTAACCATCACACCATGAGTCTGTCTAGTGTGTGTCCTTTTCCCACTTCTTTTCTTTCTCATACTTGTTTTCTCTCCTTCCCTTTCCCTCTTTTCCCCCCTCACCATAGTAGTTGCTAGACTCTAATGATGAACAAAGCATAATCCTACTCTGTAGGAGTTTAAAGTCTAGCCACAGTTTTAAATGGAGCTTGGAGTATGAAATGAATTTGTTTGGCTTCACCTGCCCAAGGAAAATTGGGCCCAAATGAAATAGAAGCATTTAGAAATAGATAGCGTTTAGAAGGACTAGAAGCCATTATGTGTGGGATACAGAGATGTCTACTAAAGATCAGCCTGAGACCTACCATTGAGTAAATGGATGACTTGGAATTATATTTTTGAAACTTATATCTTTTGAGTCTCAAAGGATCCTATGATATGTGTAGCACAGGTATTATTAGAGTGTCAAATGAAGTGTTGAATACCAATCCCTGAGGATTATAAACTACATTACAGGAAGAAAGTATGTATGTCAATAATGAGAGTCCCAGTTCATAGCAGCAATAGTCACAATTACCAAAAAGTGGAAACCTCCCAAATATCTATCAACTGATGAATGGATAAGTACAACAGAGTATATCCATACAATGGAATATTATTTAGCCATGAAAAAGAATAAAGTACTGATATATTCTAAAACATGGATGCACCTGAAAAATGTTATGAAAGGTCAAATATTATATAGTTCCATTTATATGAAACATTCAAAATAGGTACATCTGTGGAGACAGAAGACTAATGGTTGCCAGGAACTGGGGGCAGGAGGAAGCAGGGAGTAACTGCTTAATGGGTACAAGATTTCCTTTTAGAGTGATGAAAATGTCTTAGAGCTATAGGTGATGGTTGCACAACATTGTGAATGTACTAGATGCCACTGATTGTACTAGTTGTCACTGAATTGTATCTCAAAAAAAAAAAAAAAAAAAGAAAAAAAAGAAAAAAAGAAAAAGAAAAAGAATGAGGGCACACGGACCATTCATTCTTTAGGATTTTGAACATACCACAACAGTGAATAACTTACTATTGCTTTTAATGAAGAAAGGCCTGGGTAAATCTTATAGGAGTTCCTCCCCTACTTGAAAATTATATTTCCTTTGAGTGGCTTGTGTTATAGTCTGAAGATAAAATGTTCCCCTTTGCCTTGCACTGCTGTTCCTGGAGCCAGATTTATTTCAGGGAATGATGGCATTCTTTATTGAATCTGGAAAGTCTGTTTTTACAACAAAGGCAATTATCTTTGCAGCAGCTTGGGAGTTAATTTAACATCAAGGTTTTTATTTTTGACTGTTTAGCCTTTGTTTCTGGGTTGTTTACTAGGTGAATTATTCCCAGATAAGGTGAAGATAGCCTCCTTAATTTATCTCCTGATATGATGTGAGTATTGCTATTTCATTACTCTACTTTGTAGGTCAAGAAGTCAGTTCCCAAGGAGTAAATACACAGTCATGTATTGCTTAGTGATGGGGATGCCTTCCGAGAAATGTGTCGTTAGGTGATTTCAGTCTTGTGTAAACATCATAGAGCACACTCACACCAACTTATACTATACATCTAGGCTGTATGATACAACCTATTGCTCCTAGGCCACAAACCTGTACGCCATGTTATTGTAGGGAATACTGTAGCCAATTGTAACACAATGCTAAGTATTTGTGTATCTAAACATAGAAAAGGTACAGTAAAAATACAGTATCATAATCTTATGGGACCACTGTCATATATATAGTCTGTCATTTGACCAAAACATCATTATGCAGTATGTGACTATTATGTAGTGTGTGACTATGATTTAATGGACTCTACCCAAGACTTTTCTAAGGTGAAATAATGGAAAAACAGTTCGCTAAATGATGACTGATTATCTCAAAATACATGCACAGGCTCACAGTCTTCCAGGGCCAAAAACGTTCATCTAGAATACCAAGTCCTGGCTGGGTCTCTATTGTGAAACCTTATTTTTAACACTTTGAAAGGAACACATCTAGTCATTGTATATATGGCTAATTTTCTGCTCTCTAGATAGCTGATTATATTTTACTGAAATTTTCCTTTTCTTTTGAAGTGCTTTTCAAAAGCTCTGTCTAATTTCTGGTCTTTTTTTTTCTTAAAAAAAGATTTCTCTTTACAAGAAAAAAAGTATCCCATATTTACTGGAGTTATAGTTACTGGCAGAACCCATGGGGAGGATGAATCATACCGGAGAGGTTTCTAGTTATTTCCAAAGCAATAGCAATGGTGGTGAAGTGCTGATTTGTTCTCTCTGTAACTTAAATAAATCCCGGTGTCTCAGGTGGCCCAGCGTATGTTGATACTGCATCAAAGAAACAGCAGTGTAACTACAGAAGACCTGAAGACCCTTGCAGGGTCTTTTTTTTTAGGCCGAACTTTCTTTAGAAGGATACTATAGGTACTTAATGCAGTATTCCACTCGGAAGCCTTCCCCAAAGTCAAACTTAGCAATCTTCCTTTCTTCATGGTTTCCAGTTCATAGCAGCTGCTCAAAGTCTCTCCTCTTTGCCTGTGGCAATCTCTCACTGTTGCGCTGATCCCGTTCCTTTGGCTTCTCCTCTGCTGTGACCTTATGCCTCTGTCCTCTCCTGTAAAGCCTTTATTCTCTATAGATGGCCCTCCCCTGAGTGCAGGTCCCTGGAAAGAGAAAGGGTGTGTCTTTACCTGTCCCATTCCCTGGTGCAGGTCTGTCCCCTACCCCATTCCCTTCCTGTTCCCAGGCTTCCAGTGACTCAGCATGCTGGGACCCCTGGCAGTTGAACGTTTGGGTTTGGGGCCTGAAACTGCTGATGAGTTGGGCTGGGGGGTAGGACTCCTTGTTTGTATTTGTACCTGCTTATTTAAAGAGCAATGAAGATTCTTTAGGGGGATCATGGGAAGGCACTGTACTAAGACTGGGGTCGTGGAAGATAGTATAGCATAGAGGTCAAGAGTAAAGGTTCTGGGGTCAGGCAGTCTGGATTTAGGTCCTTCATTTACTGGTTGTGTGACTTTAGCAAAATTCACCCCTTTAAGGACCAGTTTTCTCTTCTTCGAAATGACTATAATGATTGAATGTATCTTGAAGAGGTACTGTGAGAATTAAGTGTGTCCTCGATCTCACTGAGCAGAGGGATCCATCTTCTGACCTGACCTAGCTTGGCTGCTGCTGGGTCTTCGTGGAGTCACAACTTCTGAGAAATATTGCTTCAAGGATTCTCTTCCTTGAGTGTTAGGGACCAAGAGAACTGGATATCTTCCAGTCTAGCAGGTTGCAGAAAGGCCAATTGCTCAAGGAGCCCTATTGTTCTTTCCTACTTCACTGTTCAGGTCTATTGGAGATGGACTTTTTTAGCTCCACCCCTAGTAAGGAAACAGGTAGGCTGGAGTATAAGTTGTTTGCCGTTTGCTTTCTTAGTAGCTTTATAACATCTCCATATTTACTAGTATCACCTCTCCCTAGTGGTTATCTATAAGACCATCAAAATGAAAAATGATATCTTTGATGTCAACTAAGAAGCAGAGAACCAATGTATTCAGCATCATCCTGCAGTCAATTTAGGGGGTGGCAAGTCCTAGTAATAAAGAATGCAGTGGTGGCACTAAGGAGGAAATGGAGCATGCTGAGTCACTAGAACCTGCTTTAGGAAAGTAGAGTTTTAGATGCAGAGGAAGAAGGGCCTGCATCTGATTTTGGATGACAAGTGTGGCCAAGACTGGCTGATAGCTTGCAGGGCCCAGAGCAGTATAAATGTGGGTATTCTTGTTAAAAAATTACTAAAATGATAGTGACTATGAGGCTGAAGGAAAGATGGAATAAAACATATTTGTCTTTTGAAAGCATGAAGGTAAAATTGGAGTGGCAGAAGTAAATAAAAACAGCATTCATAAACAGGATTTGATTTTAAAGAGAATATTTAAAAATATTAGAATGTGAAGATAAAAGTCAATATCTTCCAAGGAAACAAGCTGTTGTGGAAGGGGTGGATGTTGGCTGTCAGATCGGTTGGTTAGCAAGGTTAAACTTGAGAAATTTCATTTTTATGATACTCACTGAAGAAAATGTTTTATTCTTCTGGCTTCATTAATCTAGTAGTGTAATCTGGAAGAGAATTTGCTATTGTTTATTTTCTGGAAAAGAATATGAGAAAGCTGTAGTTTTACAATCTTTGCAGAGATAGGTTTAGCAAAGGAAGGTCTCACACAAAGATTCTTCAGTTTACTAGAAAAGAATAAGGTGCACTGGTTTAGCTATCTCTTGTTAACACATGATGAGCTTCTATTTGAGTTCAGTAGATTTTTTGTGTTCTGAACTTTTCACCTATGCAGCCCTCATACCTGCTGAGCACAATGATAAAGTATCTTGAATGCTGTCAAAAAGTAAAAAATGTGAAGTTTTGCTCTGAGATCACATACTTTGAAATATACAATTCATCACACTATTTGACATGTCCTAAAGTACATCTAAAACAGGAGGTAATTACAGGTAATGTTATTTAAGTTATCTACTGGTTGACCCATCTACCTATTACTAGGAAACCATGTTTTTTAAAAGAGTGGAACAAAAGATTTTTTTTGTTTTTGATATTTAAGCAGTTCTTTTATGACATTTTGAATACTGAAAAAGCATGCACTAAGAATATTTCAGATTATGAATAAAATTGCAAAATGTTGAGTTTCTTCTCTGATGTAAAGGATGCTTACAGTGTGATGAGAGTGACAGTTATGAGCTATTATTTATTCTTTAGGGTAGAGTAAAATTGGATGAGGGCAAGCTGAATTATGGACAGTGCCAAGAAGCCTTCTGAGGATTTGCTAGTGATAGTGAAAGGCAGAGAAAGGACACAGGGGAAACATTAGAAATATACACTATTAAAACGTGCAAAGAAATACTGTCTTCCATCTAATGGTCTGAGTAAGTCCTTCCTAGTGCCATTGAGAGCCTGAAGCTCAGCTAGCACATTCTCTGGGAAGAAAGAAGTGAGCGCTTCCCATATTGAAGGTGGGCATTCTACTTTCCTAGACATTGGAAAGATGTTGGGAGACATTGAGAAGAGTTGCCCATTTTTATTGGTAAACCAATAGAAGCTTCTTTAGGCCCCACCGACAGGAGGTGATAAGTTGTGACTATTACTGTTGTCCAAGAAAAGGAATTTTGTGGAGATGGCCAAATTTTTAGATGCTGAGAGTGTGACACTGGCAAGATGTGCTTGTTTTAAATAAATAGGACTTTTCAGTGTTTGGCCAGCTTTCCAAAGGGATTTGGCATTTGTTTTGTTTTTACAGTAATAAAGTTTTGACTTTCTAGGGTAAAATTTATTGAAATATTTAATTTTGTATAAGAGAGAGAAGATTTCTTTTGGATTTAACATATATTAAGATATATTTAGAAAGGTTAAGGTTAGCAGAATTTAATCTTAGACCCACATAAAGGAGGTTTAATCTTAGACCTGCATAAAGGAGGTTGTAGATTAAAAAAAAAAACCCGCTGTATGTTCTTCAGGCTAACCATTCCTCAGTAAGCATCTGCTAAGCATAGTGAAATGGAGAGATGGCTTAATAACCAGGGTTTTGCTGGCAGCCCTGCATCTCTAAATATCATCATCATTGCAGCCATCTTTGTTGGGATTCACTAAGAGTCAGTCATTGAGTGAAGCCATTTACATACACTAAGGCCTTTAAATACTTCTATAAGGAAGGTATTATTATTACTATGTCATAAATAAAAAATTGAGGATCAGAAGGTTAAATAACTTGCTTTAGATAACATAGCAAGTGCAAGTCAGAGCCAGGTCTTTCTCTCTCTCCTTTCTTTCTTTCTTTCTTTCTTTCTTTCTTTCTTTCTTTCTTTCTTTCTTTCTTTCTTTCTTTCTTTCTTTCTTTCTTTCTTTCTTTCTTTCTTCCTTTCTTTCTTTCAATTATACTTTATGTTCTAGTGTACATGTGGACAATGTGCAGGTTTGTTACATATGTATACATGTGCCATGTTGGTGTGCTGCATCCATTAACTCATCATTTACATTAGGTATATCTCCTAATGCTATCCCTCCCCCCTCCCCCTACCCCGCAACAGGCCCCGGTGTGTGATGTTCCCCTTACTGTGTCCAAGTGCTCTCATTGTTCAGTTCCCACCTATGAGTGAGAACATGCTGTGTTTAGTTTTCTGTTCTGGCGATAGTTTGTTGAGGATGATGGTTTCCAGCTGCATCCATGTCCCTACAAAGGACATGAACTCATCCTTTTTTATGGCTGCATTGTATTCCATGGTGTATATGTGCCACATTTTCTTAATCCAGTCTGTCACTGATGGACATTTGGTTTGGTTCCAAGTCTTTGCTATTGTGAATAGTGCCGCAAAAAACATACGTGTGCATGTGTCTTTATAGCAGCATGATTTCTAATCCTTTGGGTATATACCCAGTAATGGGATGGCTGGGTCAAATGGTATTTCTAGCTCTAGATCCTTGAGGAATCGCCACACTGTCTTCCACAATGGTTGAACTAGTTTACAGTCCCACCAACTGTGTAAAAGTGTTGCTGTTTTTCCACATCCTCTCCAGCACCTGTTGTTTCCTGACTTTTTAATGATTGCCATTCTAACTGGTGTGAGATGGTATCTCATTGTGGTTTTGATTTGCATTTCTCTGATGGCTAGTGATGATGAGAATTTTTTTCATTTGTCTGTTGAGAGCCAGCTTTTAATTTGTATTTGTTTATTTCCCAAATTTACACCACCTCTGATGTCCTCAGGAATTCTGGGAATACATATTCAAAGCTCTCTCTGGGCAACTAGAATGAAAGCCACACTTAAGCTTATTTGGAAAATGGAGTACATGTAACTTGTTTTTGCCTCTAGCATCTACTTCCCCTTCTTATGAAAAACAGAGCCTGATGGCACACTGGGGATACCACCTTTTATCTGACTCTATGTGTTTCAAGAGAAGTTGACTCCATACCTGATTTTAGGGATGAAGCATGCAACCCGGGTGTAGGCCCATCAAAACATCCTACCTCTCTAGCCAAGATGGGCATCTAACCCAGGGTAGGCTAATAAGAACTGATGAGACTCAATTCTGGGACACTGGTTTGTGCCATCATTGAAACAGACTCACTCTTTTCTGCAAGACCTGAAATTGTAAAGATTTGGAGTAGAAGTGTTGTAACCTTTTACAGTCCAGAGTGAAAGCCTATTTGATGATAGAATAAGTGCAGAAAAAGATGGAACCAAAAGATGGGGGAAATAAATTGGGTCCTGATCCTATCACTTGAACCTTGCTCAAAGCTGGACCTGAAACCAGTACCCTGGACTTTCCAGTTGCCTTCGATTGGATTGTCCTCACTTGCAAGACAAATTCTAAGTCAGATTTTCAGGGCAATTAGATAGCTGATGATCTTTCCTTAATTGTCCCTTTGCAATCCTCCTTAATAACAGCTATTGCTGCTGGTACTTCATACTCTCAATCCCTTCTCTGTCTTCACTCATCACTACTTTGTCTCCTTTTATTATCTCAGCAGAAGTACTGAAAGGCCTCTGTTCACTTAACGTGGGTCTATTCTTTCCATCTCTTCTTTTTCTTTTGCATTAGGCAGGTTTTAGAGGAGACTCTAACTGTTCTTGGAAATTTGTCCTCCATCCCTCTCATTCAAGGCTGTATTCAATTTTGTGTAGTGGATCAAGTTTCTCCTAAGCAAAACTAAGTAAAGTGATTGCAGAGAGAAGGGTTTATTTATTCTTGCAGCAAATATTTATTGTCCATCTTATATCGTGTGCTATTTATTATGCATTTGCACTCTAGGCACTTCCTTCATGAAGCATATAGTAGTTTCGTGGGAAAGATGAAGAGATGTGTATTTGGGGAAAGCTTGTCCCAGGCAGAGGAAACAGAAGTTACAAATCTGTTCTTGTCCAAAATATTATTTGAAACTACTTTCAAGGCAAAGTTCAATTTAATGTAGCTATTGGAGGCACCATGCTGTGAAAAGAAGATATACAAGAAGCAGTAGACTGTTGCTTATCAACCTGTGAAGTAATTCATACTTGAGTCTATCAATTTATTTATTTATTTATTTTGAGACAGAGTCTCGCTCTGTCACCCAGGCTGGAGTGCAGTGGCCAGATCTCCGCTCACTGCAAGCTCTGCCTTCCGGGTTCACGCCATTCTCCTGCCTCAGCCTCCCGAGTAGCTGGGACTATAGGCGCCTGCCACCTCGCCCGGCTAGATTTTGTATTTTTTTTTAGTAGAGACTAGGTTTCACCGTGTTAGCCAGGATGGTCTCGATCTCCTGACCTCATGATCCGCCCGTCTCGGCCTCCCAAAGTGCTGGGATTACAGGCTTGAGCCACTGCGCCTGGCCTGAGTCTATCAATTTCTTAAAAAATAAAGTTGATCAAGAGAAGCAGCATGCTGTGTTGAAAGAGATGAAGGGGCCTGTGAAATCCTAGATGCAGGTACAGTTAGGCCATTAGCTTTGAGAAGAGTGGACTTTGTGTAACTTTGAATCAGTTTTATAATCTATGAAATAAAAGACGATCTACTTTGCCAACTTTTATAGTTGTTCTGAGGATCAAAATGAGACCTCCATATATGTGGGACTTATTGATACCATCCGAATGTTTGATTGATTTTAAATACACAATACCTATCACTTTTTAGTGAGTTCTATGGACTAGTCTCTGTACTTATCCACATAATGATCCAATGAGTTGGCAACTTTTATTATCCTCATTTTATAAGTGAGGAAACGGAGGCATGGAGAGGTTAAACAACGTATCTGAAGTCACACATCTAGTAAGAGGCAAAGCTGAGCTGTAAGTACAGAGGCCTTGTGTGTAGTTCCTACTCAATACTGTCATCTGAGATGCCAACCTAAAGGTTTTTCTAACCCTCTCCTCATGTTGACTTGATATTTTATGTTGGACAAACAAATGTATCAAAGATTTTTACTTAATGTTTTAGGAGTGCCAATCATTTCCTCCTTGTGTTCAAAATGTCTTTTTTAGGTAATTTAACACCCCTCTGTTGCAAAGAGCAACCTTAATCCCTGATTTCATCAGGGAGACATGTGTGACTGAAAATGGGCTATCAGACATAGAGGGATAAACTGATTATGTAGCTGCAGGCTCTAAGAAGGTGTAGACCTAGATGTTGAGGCTCCATAATGGGATAATGTATAGATCCATAAGGAAGAAAGAGGTGCACAGAGAAGTAGAGCTAACAGACTATACAGAAATTGAATAAGAGGGAGACTGAAAAAGAGAGACTGAGAAGCAGAAAGATAGATTCATGGTTCCTGATCATCTTTTCCTGCTTCCAGCCTCTCCTGAAGATCAACCATTCATTTCACCCCTGGGTTCTATGAGATGCCCCTGGGTCCTTCCAGTAAAACTTTCTCATTGTTTAAGCTACTTTCAGTAGGCTCTAATTTCTTGTAAACAAATGATTCTCAGAAGAGGAGAGAATCCTGGATGTAGATATAGGAGTCTTATGAAATCATAGGTTTCCTACCCAATTTAAGAATCAATCTTACAGCCTTCTTGGCAGATGTGATTTGGCTTCTGATGGAATACTTTTAGCGATGGACAGCTCACTGTGACTTAAGATCTATCCCATTATTAAATGGTTATCTTTAATTGTCTAAACTTTCTTATATTTACCCTGAAATTATACTCCTACATTTATGCCTACTACTTATGGTTCTGACATTCAGAATGGTTCACACTAATGCCTTTTCTTCTAGATGGCTCTTCAACTTTTGGTGGAAACTACCATAACCATTACATATTATATAATATAAAAGTTTATATATGTGAAATATATAATAGTCTAGAGTGGGGCAACAAGACTGATAAGGAATATGAATTGTTTCTTCAGTTGTTGTTTGATTGGCTTTATATCCAGATTCTTTGCCAACTTGTTGCCTTACTCTGGGCAATTCTGGTATATCAACCAATATCCTTTTAAAATACGAGCTCTAGAATTTATCAGAATGTTTTAGATGTGTAGAAACCAGTAAAATTGTTGAGTTCCATAATTTGAGCAATATTCCTGGGATTTAGCCATGATAAACTTATATAATCTCATTATCCATTTGTAATATGCTATTGACATTGGTTATTTCTGAGCAACATTTTAACTCTGGAATGTAGAATCCACCAAAGAAGAATTCATTTGTAACAATTATTGGTATGCATAAAATGTACCTAAATAATTGGCAGCTGTGCTTACATGAACCCTCTTTTAGTAGGTAAGTCAAAGTAGTGTTATATCGGTCTTAGCAAACGTTCCACATAGCTTTAGATAGCAAAAGAACCTGAACTTTGAAGGTATCCAGTAGTTCTTCTAGTCCTTGGCCTTGGTCCATCTAAGTCTTAGCTTTCCCTTATCTGATGCATTATATGTTTTACTACTAAGTTAATCTTGTTAAAAATATTGTTTTAATTGTGTCATTAGTCTGTCAGGATTGGAGCATCAAGGAGGTGTTTCTTTCTCCCTCTCTTTGTTCCTTTCTTTTATCAGAAAAGTCAAAATTTAAATTTACCTTCAAGGTCTTTCACAATATGCTCTTTTTCAATCTTTTCTCCAGTGGTTCACCTTTACCCTCTAGTTCAGTCAAATTGTTCAACTTCCTGCCTTCTGGATTTTCTCACTTTTACATATTGTTTGGCAAAGTGAAAGACTTTTCTCTTTTATTAAGTCTGTCATAATCCTATTCATCTTTGAAAACCTGATTGATTCTGATTCTGATCCTTCTCTCTGTGATGGCTTCCCGAGTCTTTCCTGTTCACAGTAATTCCTTTGGCTTTGTTTTCTAACAGCATGTAGTGTGACCTATGCATAGGTCAACTAATCAATTCTACTTTATAAAATCCCTTGTGATTGTGTAATGAACCTTCATTAATCTCTTGTATTATCATATTTTCTACTTTCTCTAGTATTTTGAAATAAAGCTGAAAATTTTAAACATTCTATTTTTCTGGAAAATCAGGGCAGGAGCCTCATGGGATCTGATATGTTTTTGAGAGCCCTTGACAAAGTGCTTTGCACGGTGGTGAGAAGAACGCATCAACAGTTGATCTTTTTTACAGCCCCTAATCTGGGGATTATTTGAGGACAAATAAAGAAGCCCATTTCAATAAAGTTAATATTTAGTGTGTTTTCAGGCACAGATATAGGAAGAGTGAATATTTATTGTATGTTTTAATATTAAAGTTTTCTGAAAGGATAAAAGACAAGAAAGCCCAAAAGTTACGTATTACAACCACTAACATTTCTTAGTTTCTTGTGATTTGGAAAATGATGCCATTCTCATGCTTTAAAATTCATGGCCAAACATAGTAGGAGAAGTTGCCTTAATTCTGCACTGAAGATGACTTTTTAAAAGTGACACATCTATAATTTATTACTTCCCTTTCTGGCTTATTCTCATGTTAAGTTCTTTTAAGCTTTGAATCCATTGGTATCTTCTTAATTCTTGCCCTCATTTTAACGTCTGTTTTTACAATCCTGACAGTAGAGATTTTACTCTGAATATTATTAAATTGTAGGAGAATAAGACAAACCTCAAAGAAAAATCTCAGAATGTTATGGTCGGTTTATTGGCCTTTGTGGCGTACAACTAAGTGTCCTAAATTTCAAGGGTTTGAAATAAATTAAACATATGATTTGAACTTTCAGGTGCTTCTCTCTTATTAAGTGAATTTATGATTTGTGAAGACAGTTCTAGAAAATGAGTCTCTCTTTTTCTCTATGCAATGCATAAAGAAAAAATGTTTAAGGGCTAATTTTCTACTAGAGTCTTCTTCAGCTAATACTAACTGCTTTTCTAAATTTCTTTGCCTCCTGTTTTCAGAGGGTTGCCCTGGGCTTGTCAGTAATTCCTAAATCTAGATAGTAACTCAATATGTATTTGGGGTCAACATGTTTTGGTAGAATGGCTTTGCAGTGTTATTTTCAGTCCATAAACAATGTATCTGTATTTAAAGAACTATTGTTGGAATAGAAGGAAATTTGGCCTTACTGGCTGGCTCCAGTTGGAAGTCTCCCTAGGAGTAGGCTAGCTGGGCCACTACCCTGGTGTCCAAGGTGGGCCAGCAGTAGAGGGAACAAGTACCCTTCTTTAGAGGCTCTCCCAGATATCTCCTAGATGCTCTTTGAGGGACTGAATTTGTTCTAGAAGGAACTTGGGAGTGAAGGCCTGATTGGAACTGGGGTCCTTTTGGAAAACTGACCTTCTCTGGGGATATTTATGAGAGTGCCGTGTTTGCAGCTATGACCTTGGCCTGGCCTCTGGGAGCTGCTCATTTTGAGGTGCACTGTCTGGCTGAGGTCACCTTTAACTTAACTACTTGACTTTGATGCTTTCCTAAGTATATTTTAATACTAACAACATATATTTATATTGGTACTTAGAGTTTATGGTATTTACATATTTTTTGGGTACCATATTGGGTCTTTAAAACACTTAGGAGGTAGATAAGAAAAGAATTTCATGATCCACATCACAATTAAGAAAAGTCATTCGATCAAGAGTACATAAGCAGAAAGTGGCAGAATCTGGTGTGAAGCAGAGTTTCTCAACCTCAGCACTATTGACTTTTGGGGCTGGAGAATTCTTTGTTCTAGTGGGTTGTCTTGTGCATTGTAGGATCTTCAGCAGCATGAAAAACTTACCCTGGTCTCTACTCAGTAGACACCCGTTGTAAACCGCCCTCTACCCCAATCTGTGTCAATCAAAAATGTGTCCAGATATTGCCAGATGTCAGCTGGGGGCAAAGTTGCCCCTGGTTGGGAACCACTGTTTTAGAATACAGGTGTTTCCCACTTTAAATCTAATGCATTTTCTACAATGCTGGAGAAGTTCCACCTTGCTTTGTCTCATTTGGTGTGATATAAACAAAACTATGAGAAACCTGTGTATAATGAAAACTTTCCTTATCAAAGTGAGGAAAGTGATACTTTCAGACTTTAAGTGAATTCTTCCTTGATCTTTTTACTGTAAGAGCTAACATAAATTACTCTTTTTCATCAGAATGGTGAAGTAGACCACAGGCTGCTTTCTACAGCTCACCAATTAATTATTTGTTATATGAGATGTTCAATTTAATTCCCACTTATTGAATATTCAGGGAACATTTCACTGTATTATGTGTTCTCTCATGTAAAGTGCCAACCTTGCCTTAGAGAAGTTAACAATCTACCAACTCAATAAAATAACCAAGGATATATGATGTCTAGCCCAGATACCTGGTCATATTTCAGCCTCTATTTGATATTCAAGAGATGAATAAGATGTGGTTCAATTGATTTTAAATATTTATCGAGCATCCATTATGTGCAAGGCCCTGAGCCAGAAACCACAATGAATTATTTGGCATCTGCCCTCCAGGGAATAGAATCATCACCAGACATCAATGGGGTACCATTAAATTGTACCTTCTGCATGGGAGGATGTGCACGAGACTGTGAGAGGGATTTGGCAAGTAGTAAAAGTACTCAGGGATGTCAAAATGATAGGAAAATACAAAAGAAAAATGAAGTAAGTTATAATTCCATAAAATTATAACATGGATTTTGTTGTTTCAGTTAAAGCATTTGAAGCATTTGATTGTAACTGTTGAATTACATGTGCTATTTTTAAAAAGCTGCATCTGTGTTTATCAAGTATGGCAAGTCATGCGTAATTAGATTGGCAGGCTACCTGCAGAGGTTTATCTGTTATTACATTGTCAGTCTCCTTTGGAATATTTGAGGGTGGTAGGAACCTCCAAAAGCCAGACCTTTGGGACAGAGAAAGACTAGCCAGAACTAAACTCTAATAAAATCAGTGATTTTTTAAAATGAGATATGAAGACTTTTTCTGGGAGCTATGCCCATAGGGAAGATGAAAGGAAGAAAATCATATTTGAAAGCCTATTATCAAGTATATTTTCATCTTCCACATGCAAGCAAGGTTTGTATAGAAAAGAGAGAAACCCAAAGGGGATGGATTGGCTGAGGGTAGATTTCTATTCAGAACATTTTTTTTTTTCAGTGGATTATAAAATTGCAGGAGAAAAGAGAAACCTGGGCCATGGCAAGGTTACACATTTCGTTAGACTGGGATTACTCTGTTGGGTTGTGTGTTCATCTGGTATGAAACTAGGAGATAGAAGAGGGGATTCAGGAGTCTATGGAAAAGGGTTGAAAGCATTAGCATTTCTTAAGTATTTGCTGTATTTTAGATGATTTAATGCATGTTAAATCATTTACAGTCTCATAACAACCCTCTGAACCAGGTGGTTTTAGCTCTATTTTACAGTGAAAAAACTCAGAAAAGCTTAGAGGAATCTTGTAAGTTGTGGTTTGTTAGTGACAGAGCTTAGAATAGACTCTGGATCTGCCTTATGCTAAAACGTGTTCTCTTTCTTGTAAAGAAAGAGGTTGAGTCACCAACTTCAGGTTGATGTGTCCTGATAATTCATTTTATCTTGTAAGCATTATAACAGTTAATGCCCAAGAGATGCCAATTTATTTATATCAGTTCTCTCTATTCCCTTCCTTTCTTGCTTCCAGAACAGTTAAGGGTCTCCTGGGATATGGGTATATGAGACAGGGAAAGGAAGAGACTTTTCTAAGAGGCCACTCCTAGGATCAGGGTATGTGGGAGAGGGACAGGAAGAGATTTGGAATCAGAGCTGGTTTCTTAATTACTCTCAGCTTCAGTTTCTTTAACTGTAAAATTTAAGCCATAATCTCTATCTTCCAGGATTATTGTGTGGGTTAACAGGACTATGTGAAGCATGCGGCCACAGTGCCTGGCCTCCAGGAAACGTCCCATCAGTGAGAGTTACTGATGGGGAGAGAGATGGGGTGGGAGAAATATTGTTCTGGCTACCCATCCCTCCCCAGAGTGATGCTCTGGCTCCTTTTGCTTTCTCTCTTTTGGGTTTCCGTTTTCTTTGTAAATTGCAGCTCTGGAATAATCTGTTTAACTCTTTCTGATGAATGCTTACCTTTTGGCAAATTTAATTACATCTGGTGTCATTTGAGGTCTTTTATGACACGTAACTTGAAATAGACCATGAGAAGGAAACTACTTGAAAACAAACTGGAATCAATGGAAAATACATTAATACGACTCCTAGACGACAGGATACGACAGGCTATTACCCTGAGTAGTTAGCGTGGTTTATAGCAAGCAAGTTTCTGAAAATAGTCTCTGCCGTCGGTGACCAATAGGTCCCCACTGGATCATGAGTGTCAGCCAATATCAGAGAGCTCCGGGTTGTTTTTCTTCAAAGGTCTCAGGGTACCCCTGTGATACACATAAACATTAATAAACCTGAGACTTGGTCAATGTGTGAGGACTATATGGTGAATATATTCCCATTACGGGAGGAAAAACTCAAGGCGGCAAAAATCAATCTCCTGAGGTCGCTCAAAGTTAGTGGGCCCGAGGCCGTGGCAAGCCTGTCATCCCTGCTGCCCTTCTGGGAGGCTCAACCCTCTTCATAAGCAGAACTCCATCAGTATCTGGAGTGAAGAGACAGTGCTGAGATTAAAGCAGCAGATTTCTTGTCCTGCAAAGGCAGTGTGTCTTTTAATGTAAACCTGTGGGTTTACTCAGGGTTGGGGCTCAGTGAACAGCCGTGTCTTAGTCAAGTAAAAAAAAAAAAAAAGAAAAAAATAATAAGACCAGCTAGACAGCATGTAACCATGGGAATGAGAATGTTAATTAGGCCAGGAACTTTTCTCTAGTTTAATCTGAGTTATTTCATATTTAAAAGTCTATGCCATAGATTTTATTCCAGAAGAGGGGAAAGAGAAGACTCCAAGAGGAAATCAGTGTGTGTGAAACTAAAGGAGAACAGGCTCTGAGACAGATTGCCCGGATTCAAGGGCCCCAGGGCAAGTACATTCCTTTCTCTAAACCTCAATTTCTTCACCTTTAAATTAAGGCTGACTCCTGCCCCCAATCCCTATTTTCATCTCTCAAAGTCCTACCCATTCTTTGAAATTCAGATGAGATCCCTGAAGCCTTTTCCTGAGTTTCCCTCCTGGTCACCCTGCCCACATACCTTGTGCCAGTCCACTCTGTGGGCGCTTCTCCCACACCGTAATTATAAATGCATTTTAATTCCATAAATGGGAATAGGACCTCTGAGAACAGAGACTGAGCCATGTACTCTTTTGCATGATGCCCTCAGAATGTCTGCAAAAATGTGTTAATGAAATGAATGAAAACCTCAAAACTGGGCAGTTTTTAAGTACTATGTGCCAGGCACCTGGCAAAATATTGTGCATGAATCATCTCATTTAATCCTCACCAAATTGAAGAGGTGCAATGGGTTTTGAAACATTGAGATGAGTAAACTTCACTTTATGGAGGTTAGGGCACACTGTTGTTCAGTACTAAGGTTCACGCCAAACCAGTCTTAATCCTGGTTTCCTCATCTTTACCAGATTGGTTAACACATATAGATAGCACTTCTTCCATGCCAAGCACTGGTTTAGGCATTTACATATGTGGACTCATTTAATCTTCACAACAGTTCCATGAGGTAGACAGAAGCCTATCTCTACTTCATGGGTGACAAAATGAAGGCCCAGAGAGCTTAATTTTCTCAGAATCATATAGGAAGAAAATAGGAAACTGGGATTCAAATTTAGTCAAATAATTTTTGATTTTTAATTAAACTCTTTATACCTGGGTAGGTACTTCTTATAGTGGCTTCTTAGGAAGAAAACAGACATCGACTCTTGTTGAGGTTCTATGGGGGCCGTCTCACATTGCTTACTATGGTGGTGGAAAAATTAGTTTCCCTCTAGTTTCTAAAGTAGAATTTCCTACATTCTATTCAGGAAAGTTAAAACAGAATAAAAATAGCCCAATCCATGAATCTATAGTGGTGTTTAAGTTTTTATGAAAGATGTGAATATTTGGACACCAAAGCAAAAAATAAAATTTTTCTAAGGGAGCCTGTCCTGATTTCTTGTCTCCACAAATATGTGAGAAATTTTTGGTTGTTTTCTCTTATTGTTTCTCCCAGGGCAGTTATTAAATGATTAAAAGAAACCTTGACAAAATAGCAAATCAATGATTTCTGCTTGCTATCTCACTTTAACCTCTCTCTGTATCCCAGTCTCCCAAATAGAAATTTAAAAGTTAAATGACTCTCAAATGGTTGAATGACTTTCAAGTGGTTTAGTCATACCCGTGGCTGTACTGGGGGTCTGTGGGTTGGGCAGAATATGCCGGTTTTAGAGTTCAACCTTGCTAGATGACCCTGGACAACTTCTGTGGGTTTAAGTTTGGTTGTCTGTAATATAATTGGTAAGTTGGCCTTCCTCTTCTCCCTTCTGGTAAGAACATCATTAGAAAATTGAGTTCTGGTTGGGTATTTACACTTACGATATTATAATCATTACTGAGATAAATGCTATGAAGAAGAGTTTGTAGTTTCAGGAGACTATAAAATATGGCCATTTGCCTCAGTGAGGCACGTCAAGAGAGATTTCAAATCTTTGGATTTCCTGTTCCTTGGACTCCATCCGCTTCTCTTAATCCGCCCTTCCTCTTCAAGTGGGTGTTCCCTTTGGATTCTCTTTTCTGGACAGTGCTTCTCAAACTACCCACTTTATTCATTAAAGATAACAGTTCCTATCCCCACTCCCAGCTCAGACCCAAATACCACATAGGAAGAAGGTTTCAGTTGGTTCTTCTTAGGGGAGAAACTGAACCCCCTAATACTTTTTATCACTATATTTGGCAGAGTATTTAACCATAGGGATGCTTAATGAGTATACATAATTTACATAATAAATTATGTATTAAGTCTGTTGACCAATTAGGAGAAGAATTCCTCTCCTCCTTTAGACTTTTCAGTGTGACAATTTAAACAGTCCTTGGCTTAGGCCAGAAACAGCTATTTAATGAAAAGTGCTCATCATCAGTTTTTCACCTTCGCCTGAGGCTATTAATAATTTATTAATTTTCATACACCGTGTTAGCCATGAAAACACCTTCTCATGCCTTTAAAGGAGAGGAATTGTGATGATGAGAGAAAATTCGCTGGCATTTGAGGACTCAGGTAATCAAACTTTGTGGGAGGGGATTGAGGTTCAAGGTTGGAAGTTTGCATTAGATAATCTTTAAGGTACTTTATGACCCAAGGCACTGGCAGAGCTAGAAAAGGAAACAAAGTCTCTTAGTTATTCTATTCATAACAGTTTTCAGGCTTGACTTTTCAGTGTGACAATTTAAACAGTCCTTGGCTTAGGCCAGAAACAGCTATTTAATGAGAAGTGCTCATCATGAGTTTTTCACCTTCCCCTGAGCCTACTAATAATTTATTAATTTTCATACACTGTGTTAGCCATGAAAACACCTTCTCATGTCTGAGGCTTTGCTACATGGAGATTCTGACTCAGTTCACTTCACCACATGTAACAGATTAATTTAACTGGTTAACGCAGTGCAAAAACTAGCTTGAGCTGTTCATTTTACATTGATTCAACAAGATATTTTCCAAATGGACTGAATCAGCAGGTCTTGTCTGTGAATACACAGAATATCACAATCCAGCAAGTAATATTTACACATAAGCTGGCTGCACTTCCTTCTTTTTCTTTTTTAAAATTGGGGGTAAAAAACATATAAGATTTACCATCTTAACCATTTTTAAGTGTACAGTTCATTAGTGTTAGGTCTATTTACACTAACAGATTGGAAACAGATCTACCGAACTTTTTCTTTTAATCTTTCCAAACTGAAACTCTACAGTCATTAAATAATTCCCCTTTGCTCCCTTTCCCTAGCCTCTGATGACCACTATTCTACTTTGTTTCTATGAATTTGACTATTTTCAATATCTCCTGTAAGTGAAATCATGCAGTATTAGTCTTTTTGTGACTAGCTTCTTTCACTTAGCATAATGTCACCAAGATTCATCCATATTGCAGCATATGACAGGATTTTCTTTCTTTTTAAGACTGAATGATATTCTATTGTATGTATGTACCACATTTTGTTTATCTACTCATCTTGGATGAATATCTGGGCTGCTTCCACCTCTTGGCTATTATGAATAGTGCGCTATAAACATGGGTGTGCAAATGTCTCTTTGAGATCTTGTTTTCAATTCTTTTGGATATATACCCAGAAGTGGGATTACTGGATCATATTGATAGTTCTGTTTGTAATTTTTTTGGAAACCTTCATATTATTTTCCACTGCAGTTGAACTACTTTGCAATTCCACTAACAATGCACAGGGTTTTAATTTCTCTGCATCCTTGCCAACATTTGCTATTTTCTGTTTTTTTTTGTTTTTGTTTTTTCCTTTTCTACAGTAGTCATTGTAATGGGTGTGAGGTAATCTGTCTCTCTCTTTCTTGAGAATAATGGAGCCAGAGTTGTGGAGATTATTATTTTTTATTATTAATAGCATTAACAACTGCATAGGTGATATAAATTGCTTTTCTCTTTATACTCATACCTCTATCGATACTCCAGAACACTTTACTTCTGACGCCAAATGTGTGTGTGTTTTTTTTCTCTCACACCAACCAATTTTCCCATCATCTGGGCATCTACAATTCAATGCAATTCTGACACTATCTACCTGGAGTTAGCTCAGACCCTGTAGGTTAAGGAATCAGTCTTACAAGACTATCTTACTTCAGAGCCCAGTTGCAAGTTCAGGTGTCACTTGTGCTTGTAATCAACCAGCTATAAATTGGAGGTTCCCACTACCCATTTCTTAGGTTCAATGATTTGCTAGAACTGCTCCCCGAACCCAGAAAAAGTTTACTTACTATTGCCAATTTATTACAAACGGTATTTTAAAGGATATAAATAAACAGCCAGATGAAGAGCTACACAGGGCAAGGTTTGGAAGAGTCCCAGGTGCAGGAGCTTCTGTGCCCATGTATTTGCTAGGTACCACTCTCCTGGCATATAGATGTGCTCAACTATCCTGGAAGCACCCAAATAGCATAGTTCAGGAATTTTTACGAAGGCTTAATCATATAGGTATGATTGATTATTAGCCCGACTTCCAGCCCCTCCCCACTTCCTGGAGGATGTTGGGAGGGTAAAGCTGAAAGCACCAAGCTTCTCATCATGGCTTTGGTCTTTCTGGTGACCAGGGTCCATCCAGGAACTCACCTCATCAGAACAAAAGACACTCCTGTTACCCCAGAAATTCCAGGAGATTAGGAGCTTCGTGTTGGGAACCAGGTTCAGAGAACAAATATTAGAACAAAAGATGCACCTAGCACCACTATTGTTCGGGAAATTACAAGAGATTTAGAAGTTCTGTGCCAGGAAATGACTAAAGATCGAAATATTTCTTATTATAAATCACAATATCACAATAACCTATTTATTTTGGGAGATATGCAACATATTAGAGGTAAGAACTCTTCTTACCCTTTAGAGCAGGGTTCCCCAATCTCTGGGCCATGGACCAGTACCAATTTGTGGCCTGTTAGGAACTGGGCCACACAACAGGAGGTGAGCAGATGCAAGAGAACATTACTGCCTGAGCTCCGCCTCCTATCAGATCAGCAGCAGCATTAGATTCTCACAGGAGCTTGAACCCTATTGTGAACTGCACAAGCAAGAGTTCTAGGTTGCATATTCCTTATGAGAACCTAATGCCTGATGACCTGAGGTGGAAGAGTTTCATCCCGAAACCATTCACCCCTTATCTATGGAAAAATTGTCTTCCACAAAACTAGCCTCTGGTGCCAAAAGGTTGGGGACCATTGCTCTAGGGGCCTCTAGACCAATAAAAGAGTGACCCAGACATCCCACTATTTCCATGAACTGCACTTGCCTTTTTGCTTGCACATCATATAAAAATTATATTGTGTAAATAAAAAGGAATTCTTAGAATTTACATGTCTAAGCAGCATAAATTTTAGGAGAGATAGCCATTTCTTTTCAAATGGGTCAGGGCTAGAAAATAGGATTGTAGTAGCCTTTAAAACAAAAAGTCATTTGAAAGCCCATGACTTGATGGGGTTGGGTAGAGTGGGATGGAGTGGGGCAGAGGGAATGGATGGCTGGAATAGGATGGGTGAGGATGCTATTGCAGGATGGGATGTGCCCTGGGAGATCAATGAAGGCAAGAGTGAAATGACAATATAGTTGCAGAAGAGCAAATTTGCTTGGAAGGTGTAGAGGAGCTGGTTCAAGGAGCTGAATGAAAAAGAAGGAAGACTCAAGTCATAAGTTCTTTACCTTGTGTCTCTGGGCTTTGGGAACCCATAACCCTGTTTTTATCTCGAATTCAATGAGAAACTATGATAGGCCTCAATATGGTTTGACTCTGTGTCCCCACCCAAATCTCATCTCTAATTGGAATCCCTATGTGTTGAGGGAGGGACCAGGTAGGAGGTGACTGGATCATGGGGACGATTTCCCCCATGCTGTTCTCGTGATGGTGAGTAAGTTCTTATGGGATCTGATGATTTAAAAGTGTGGCACTTCCCCCCGCTCTCTCTCTCGTGCCGCCAGATAAGAAGATGTGCTTGCTTCCCCTTCCCCTTCCACCATGATTGCAAGTTTTCTGAGGCCTCCTAGCCATGCTTCCTGTTAAGCCTGTTAAGAGACAATTAAACCTTTTTTCTTTATAAATTACCCAGTCTCAGGTGGTTCTTTATAGCAGCATGAAAACAAACTAGTACAGGCCTTAAGGAAATGGTGGAGGGAAAAAACACCTTTGGTCCAAATGTTGAGAAGTGATGAAGAAAGTCATGGGCAGTTCATTGAATATGAGATGCATGGATGAAATGATCAAGGCTTGGCCTATGGATCCTACTATGGAAAAGGAATGGACAGGGTGTGTAAGGTGATGTGTCTTCATGTTCTTTCACTTTCTTTGTTTGCTCTTAATGGTGCCTTTCACTTTGACTCTCTTCTTTGTATTTTGTCCTTTGTTATTTGCAGGGTCTGTGTCATAGGAAGTAGAATAACTGCTTTAGAATATCAGCATATCTGTTCTGCCATTTTTGGGTAGAAATAATGTTTCCCCCTTAACTCCGTTAACCATTAACCATCATTTTTACAATGATGTAAACATTATAAATGTCTATGGCTTACCTTGTGATTTTTGACTCTTCTGCTATATAATTTTTTGATGCTTATATATGTCTACTCTTTTTCACAAACTACCTCTTTTACCCTCTTAGGCTTGATCTTTGCTTGCAAGGAAGAACAGAAGTCTGGTTTTGTTTTAATGACACTGAATTCTTTCAAGGAAGTCTTAGTTACGCTGTCAAATTTTCTTCCATTGCTTCATCTCTCTAGGCCTTTAAGTTTTACTTCCCATGTACAGTACAGTTTATTTCTTTCTATTTCTTATGGAAGGCTGATAAGATCCTTAACCAGATTCAACAGCCCATTTTATTCCTATCATTGTATAAGACATTAAAATTGAATCAAAGCTGCACTTCAGGAAAATTGTTATTATTCTGCTCACAAAATCTCATACTGGTATTTATTGAGGTTTAAGGAGGAGTCGATAAATTGCACCCCTCTCTTCTGTCTTTGACTTATAACCTATTGAAAAAAATGACACAGGAGTTAAAAAATGAAGATAAAATATTGTTTTATTACTGAAAAAGTTGACTTTAGAACATGCCTTGACTTGTGACCAACTGGGTTTCCTAATTTATTCCCTTCTCCCTCAGTTGTACTTATTGGACTACTCACATACTACTCTCCTTTCTCTCTTGCAGCTATTTCTCCTCTTACAGAAAGGGCTTCTTATTTGCCTTCTTAACTCACAGGAACTGCCTCAATAACTTGTTACCCTTCTGCCCAGGAGATATTTATCCTCCTCTTCTTCTGTAAGGCGAAAAAAAAAAAAAAAAAAAAAAAGGGAAGAAGAAGCAGTCCAGTGGGGTGCAGTGGCTCCTTCCTGTAATTCCAGCACTTTGGGAGGATGAGATGGGAGGATTGCTTGAGGCCAGGAGTTTGAGACCAGTCTGGACCACAGATCAAGACCCTGTTGCTGTCGCTACTAAAAAAAAAAAGTGAAGGCCTACTGGGAAAGAAACAATTACCAAGAAGGACACATCTGCTAGAAGGTATTTAAACAATATTCCCACTGCGTACACAAATGCAAATGGCATTTGATCATAACTCTCTCTCTTTCTCTGTCTGCCACACCCTAGCCCCATGCTTTCTTTAGCACAACAGATCGTGCCTATTATTCACAAATGATTTCTCTTACCTTCCTAGGCCTGGCACTTATTTGGGAGGATGAACAAAAGTCATCAGCCCATGAGATCTTCAGAGGGTCCATGACGATGTTGCACCCTGAGTCACAGGCTAAATGTCTAGAACAGTCAGATGCTTGCTGGGAACCCAGATGAGGTTTCTGTGAGTAGGATGAATCACTGCAATCAGTGAAGCTAGAAGTGTAGGTTTTTGAGGAGGTCTAATTACAAGATTTTGATATGTTCTGTAACTGCATACACTGAGGCAGAAAACTAAATAACCCAACTTAGTAAGAAAAACAAGAGAAAAAAAATCCATTTTTATCTCAAGCACAGCTTGTTCCTACTCTCCTAATACCCATCAGGTTTAATGATGTTTATCTCTTCTTTTCTGAGAAAAAGATAAAATGGAGAAACTATTACTATTAAGCAAGTTTCACTAAGATCTCTGTGTTCTTTTCCCAGAAGGAGGATATTCATATAGGATAAAATTTGAACAAATTGCTTTCAGAATTCATGCAAGAATCTCTCCAAAAATTGTGCCAGCTGCTCTCTCGTGCTGTAGTTGAAGTCCAGAGTTGAATCCGCCCATATGCCGTGCTTCGGATCAGGTAGCAAAGTCGGAATCAGCCAAGTCATGATTACTCCTTTGAAACAAGTTACCCCCTAGTAGGCAAGACCCATGTGACTATTCAGACTACATTTTTCCCTCATCGACAGCATTCCCTGGAGTACACAGGCAAAGCGCCGAGTGTGCGCGGGAGTTCTGAACATGTTCTAGGGTTGGGGGAAGCAAGCGAAGGGGCGTGCAAAGGGAACTCTAAAGAGGGAATGTAGATGTAAATGCCTATGGTGCCGGGCAAGGAATATACATCCATAATCAGGTGTCTAAAAATAAAGCATAACAACAATAGCACAAGATGATGGTAAAAAGCAGCTTCCATGGAGGGGAAACAAAAGGGAGTGGTGGGGACTGTGATGAATTGGACAGGACAGTACAATTCCTATCTAGGGAGGCGAGGCGTCCTCTGCTCAGCTCAGGCAGAATGGTGACTGGAGTGCTGCTGGGCCTTCTGCAATCTCTCAACTTTCAATGGGTGGAAAATAATTCAAATATTAAAAACAAAAACACTGGGAAAGTAAAATAAAATAATCTTTGTAGGTGAATTTAACGCTGATTTGGAGTATTATAAAAAGACCCAATGTTTTAAAGTGAGGAAGGGCTTTTATGAGTGCAGGACTAACATAGGGGAAGCCTGGGGTTTTCTCTTTAGCTTCCTTCCACCTCATACCCCTACCCCCCAATCCATGGTTTTCCTGAACTTCTGACTCAGGTTACCCTTTATTAAGATAATGAGAAGATAGACAGATGAGGGTCTCAGACTCCTTTTTAAGGCAAAAGATTTGACTTGTGACATTTGTATTCTAATCTGCCATCTCCTTGGTTTCACACAGGACTCCTTTAATGGACAAAGATTTGTTCTATTCTGTGTCTGAGGGCACAGACACACATGTGTACTGGGATACATGCAGAGGAGATGCTTAATTCATACACCATAATCTTCACTTGTTTTATGAACTGGAAATCAATTCCATTTCTTCAGAAGATACACAAATTGTTTGCCCACACCAGAGGTCACGAGTGGTGTCCTGCTGACCAAAAGGACTCAGGGTTAGCCGTAATGTTACATTGAAATGCTGCAGGCAGGCATGCCTTGCCAGTTTCTCTCAGGTCACCAAGCCTGGTTCCACTTCGTGCCCCACACAGTTGTCTTATCTACATAAACACTAAAGCCATTTGGATTTGTTAAGTCTTGACTTACATACACTTTTTAAAGATCAACCGCGATAGATATAAACTTCCTACTGTATAATCTTATTTCCCCCACCATAAATATGGACAAAATTAGAGGTTTGCTCTAAAAATTCATTCTAGTTTAACATGAAGTGAAATGTAGCAAGTTTGTAACTCTTCACTTGATGTATTTCTGAGAAGTTTTTTTTTGCCTCCCAAATGCTGCCAACTCCCTTCCCACTCTGACAAAACTAATAATGTAGAATCATTTTAATTCTCTGTGGCTCCCAAAGATGGAAAACGCAGGTTACAGGATAAATCTGGCCTAAATACATACTTTGTTGTGGCTGGGGATAGGGGGAATTGTAGGGGGTAAGAGACAGTGTTTAAGATATTAAAAAATATTTCTCTACCGTTTCAGATATATATGCTCTGTGCCTACTGCCTGGAAACATCTGAGTTTGTGGCCTCTGCTGAATACAAATACAGAGACTCAGGTTAGCCCTAGTCAACACCTTCTCCATCATCAGGAGTATCTGGGATACTGGCCATAGATTGATGCTGTGATGGACCACTCCAGGAGACCCGGAGCTTCTTTAGGCTACGTCTTCCAGGCTTCATGAACACCATGGAATCCCTTGTACTAAGATCTAAAGAAGCTTCAAGTGGTCAGCCCTCCAGAGGAGGTTGATCCATATCTGAATTCCATTCCTTATCATCCCAGGAAAAGTTTGTATCTTACCCCAAGGTATTTACCTGTCTGTCGCAGGGGTAATGATTTAAAAATGTATCAGTTTGCTATCTTTCTTCTTTTCTCTTTGTCAATAGCTCTCAAGCTTAGTCTGTGCTAGGCAGCATCTGTGGGAATTGAGAGAAGGGCTTGGGAATAGGTATCAGTTTGCTGCTTTTCTTCTTTTCTCTTTATCAATAGCTTTCAAGCTTAACCTGTGCTAGGCAGCATCTGTGGGAACTGAGAGAAGGGCTGGGGAATGGGATATTTTACAAAAGAAAAATGCTAAGGGAAAGAGAAGGACATAGTCAGATTTTGGTATTCAAAAGCAGATTAGTCATCGAGACAATAAATAGGCTTGCAAACCAAGATATGGTACTGAGAAAGGATGTTTCCATTTCCTTCATGCCCTCAGTTGAGAACATCAACATCATTCAAATCAGACTGGATGGATCATGCATCCTCACAGGTGTGAAAAGGATGCCCTGTCTGCTCATGCCAGCCTGGACCCTCTGAGGGGAGAGAAGAGAGTGTATAGGAGAATTAAGAGACCATTGCCTCCATTTGCTGGTCCTATAATAGTGTGGGAGAATGGAGGCATTGAGATCTGTGCTGCTCATTTTTTCTTCTCTGGGTTTAGGCCTGGGGAGAAACAGACGTGTTGGGTGAATGAGGATAACACCAGAAGGAGTAGGGTCTGATTGATCCTTGTTTTCCTGTCACACAGCCAGAGGGTATAATATTGAGTTGTTAGCACAGAGAAGTCAGAGGTTTAGCTTTTCTGAGATGCCCTAATTCCTTTGTCAGGAAGTCACTGAATTGAGAGCCAGTGGACCTGGGAAGAAGGCTGGTAGAGCAGTGCAAGGTGACCCTCCACTGAGGATGTGGCAAGAGACTTGTGGGTCTACAGCCTGTAGGAGTCAAACGATGGTGAATCAGCAGAGAAACACTGCTTGGACCAGGAGGATGAGTCTGAGTTACATTCACTTTGGTGTGTAAGGCCAGCAGAACTCAGGTGCCCCAGGAGGACTCAGGCCATTGTCCTAGGTCAACCAATGCACACAGCATCCCAGTACAAGGTCAGTGGACCCCTTGTTCTCACTGAGAACTCTCATACACTAGAATGCCAAGTTAGGGGGAGAGGCAGAGGCAACCTGGGATCCTGAGCATCCTTTCTTAGAGACACTGAACACTGTTTTAAGGAGCCATTAAAATTACTGACTCAGATTATATCTAAAGCGAATTGAACAGAAGTTAGGAACTTGCAAGAAATATCATGTTAATCATAGACTATATGGACAATGTTTCATCCACTTTGCAAATGTGAGTTATAGTGTGAATTAAAATTTTTTGACTCTGCTCCATGTATAGGCAGATGGAAAGAATCTGATCCTTCCTCGAAGAAGTCAGAAAATTTTTAGGTAGGGGAATTATATGAACCTTCCAAGTCAGAAGACTGTCATTAAGAAAATTATCTCTTTTATTTAGTCCACAAAATGGTACAAGTCAGCCATGAAATGTTTCAGCACTTTATAAAACCAGCCTCTGCCTCTTCATCCTCCTCTTTTATTTAAATCACAAAATTAATGGATTCCTTTATTTTTGCTTACTTACCATATATCTTTGCTTCCTTCTGTATTCCTTTCCCTTCTTCCTATAAAACATCTTTCAAATAGCTTCCATGTTGGTATATTTTCAGACATCTTACATATCTGAAAATGCCTTTATTGTATCTTCACTGTTAAATGCTAGCATTATAAGATCTAATACTCCAGGGTTAATGAACTTTGTTTTCAGCAGTTTGAAGATAGTAGCACATTGTATTCATTTATCCTGTGCAGCTGAGAAATCTCACATACATTTCAGAATTTTCTTGAGGGGGATTTTCTTCCCTTGTGCCCTTCAGAAGGCTTTGTCTTTAAAACCTTTTTAAAATCATAATGAGTCTCAGAAATGACTTTGTTCTCTCAAGCCTCCTTGATGTCTAAACTTTTTCAGTCTGCAGTCCTGGGTGTTTCTAAAGAAACCCTCATTAGTCATTTCTTCACGTAATTTCTCCTTTCTCTTATTTTCTCTTTTGTAGACACTTCTGTTCTTTATATCACTTATTCTTATTTTTTTCTCTTTGAATATCTTTGTCCTTTTTGACGTTTTCTGGGAGAGTTCCTCAACCCAATCATTCTGTTCACCAATTTATTATTTAACTTTGTCCACTGTGCTGTTAATTTCTTCTATTGAGTTTTTCTTTCAATGTAATATTTCATATCAAATTTTTCAGACTGTTTTTATTTTGTCATTTATCTGGTTCCTGCTTTATGTGTCCAGCATTTTGCTTGTTTTATGTTCTGACAGTTGTGTATATTATTCTACTTGTTTTAAATTCCTGTTGCATTATTCTTCTTTATATAGATTTTGTTCTATTAGTTGGCTTGTGCTTTATAAATAGTCTGATTTGGCCTGATTGTCTTGCCACCTTCTGCTCAGGACTGTGGCCCCACAGGCTGAGAATCTCACTCTGTTGTGGGCTCGCTGGTCCCAGTGCACAGAATGGGAGATCAGGCACTAAGACATTCAAGTGGAGTCTCCTGTTCTTGGTGGATAGTCCCACTGAGAACACATTTACCTGCTACACACATGGTCTATCAGAAATGACCGGGGTATGGCTAATTTAGTGTGACATTCTTTTGATTTAGAAAAAATAAATTTAGAACATGGTTGCTTTGCTAATTCCCATGGAAGAGTTGTTTGTAGGGTGGAATATGCAGCATTAGTACAATGAAGGAAAATAACTGTAAAATCAAAAAGTAAGCCAAAGCTAATATTTTCAATAAGATGAATAAACAAAAAGCTTTGAAGCTGAAATACTTATGGATATTAAAATGCAATTTCATGAAAAGTCTAGATCTCTAGCTCCAGCTCTTTATCAAATAGCTTAAGGAAAAATACATACATTTTAAGTCTGTCACTGCTTTTGCTTCATAGCTTGTCAGTCTCATCAACCAAACTGAAACAAATTTTCTAGAAAACCATTATGAACCCAAAGTCAATATTCAGTGTCATCATTATCTTCTCTGTCATCTTCTGCTGATTAATTCAGATACATTTTCCAATAAGCCATGGATTAATATTTTAGTGGAAATTCTCTTCAATTACATCAAAGAGAAAAGCAGGGGGAAAAACATATGGGTTAACTGCAGCAAGGGATCAATAATTCTATCAGTTCTTTTCTGTCAATTTGAATGTCTCCCTTCACCTTTTTTTCCCTATAATTTTCCTTTTTTCCTAGTTTATGCTTCACTTTTAAATATCTGGCATTCTTTTCTTTCTTTTCTTATAGGATTCTCTTCTAATACTCCATCTTCTATATACCTACTTTGTATACCTACTTTAGGAAGAATTATTTAAAGTATTAGTGTAAACTGAGAGAAGAGATAAAGCAAATAATGGTTTTAACATTAAACAACATTTTTATGTAAATAAAATAAGTTGATTCCTGTGCTACTAAAAATACTAGGAATTAGAAGCTCAGTGGATATCTACATTAAAATCTGAAGAGACCAGAACTGCATATAGAGTCATTAAAATTAATATCCCCAGTTTGATTTTGAGTGGTAATTTAAAATCATGTTTACCTGTTTGTACACTTTTCTTTCCAAATAGAAGGTGAATAGTATGTGGTCAAAACTGTCTTTTTCATCTTTATATGATAGGATTTAAAAGAGTTCCTGACACCTAGCAGAGGTTCAGTACTATGTTTAAGACGAATTAATGAATGAAGACATGGGTTTAACCAACAATATCATGGCTAACTACGACCTGCCATAGACTATCATTGCAACATTGTTGTCAAAGTAAGAGAATAGACTTTGAAGTTAGATACCTTGAGTTTAAATCCCTGGATTTTGATTAACTAGATGTATTACTCATCAATTGCTGCATAACAAGTTACCCCAAATCGTAGGGGCTTAAAACAATATTTATCCCACAGTATTTTTTTGTGGGTTAAGAATCCTGGTACAGCTTATCTGGATCCTGTCTTAGGCTCTCTCATAGGCAGGAATCAACGGGTTAGCCTGGGCTGTCTTCATCTCCAGATTCAACTGAAGGTAGATTTGTTTCCAAGCTCATTCATGGTTGTTGACAAGATTCAGCTTTTGTGTGTGTGTGTGTGAGCTGTTGATTTGAGGGCTTCATTTTCTTGCTGGCTCTTGGCCAGATGCCACCTTCAATTCCATGCCACATGCACCTTTCCATAAAGCAGCTCCCATTATGGCAGCTGTCTTCACTGTGGTGATCAAGCTAGAAGAACTAGAGTATGAACAGGCTGGAAGTCAGTCTTGTGTAACCTGATCTCGGAAGTGACATCCCACTACTTTTGTTGTATTCTATTTGTTAGAAGTCAGTCACTAGTTAGAATGATATGGTTTGGCTGTGTCCCCACCTGAAATCTCATCTTGAGTTGTAATCCCTATAATCTCCACATGTCAAGGGAGAGACCAGGTGGAGGTAATTGAATCATGGGCGTGGTTTCCCCTGTGCTGTTGTGATAGTGAGTGAGTTCTCACGAGATCTTATGGTTTTATAAGGGGCTCTTCCTCCTTCATGCACCATGCTCTTTGTTGCCTGCTGCCATGTAACGTCTGCCTGTTTTGCCATGGTTGTAAGTTTCCTGAAGCCTCCTGAGCCCTGCAGAACTGTGAGTCAATGAAACCTCTTTTCTTTATAAATTACCCAGTCGTGGGCAGTTCTTTGTAGTAGTATGAGAATGGACTAATACATTAGTAAATGTGAAATGTGAATACCAGGAGGCAGGGATTGTTGGGGGCTACTTTAGAAGGCTGCCTACCACAATAGCCATGTAACCTTGAAAATTTGCTTAAGCTGTTTTGCTTGGTTTCCTTACCTGTGAAATAGGAATACTAATAGAACCCACCTGTTAGGGCTGCTGTGCTAACCATACTAAGAATGTATACGCTAGTGATAAGCAAAGTGCTACACACAGAGCAAAATTCAATATAATAATACTGTGCTATTAAACCTGCTACTTTTTAGCGATGTTATCTCTTTTGTAGGTTGATTCTTTCTTCATAAAGTGAGAATTGGATGATCTCTGAGTTTCCTTGTAAGCCTGAGGAATTTACTGATTTTCTAGCCCTAGGAATCTATAGACTTCTTCATTTTCAAAAATCTAAACTTTTTTGGACCCCACATTAGCTTTTTTTTCCCCTCACTCTTGTAATACCTCATTAGGATCACATAGAAAAAAACTGGTATTTCTGAAGGAGCAATCCTATTAATGTTTGGGACAAATCAACTGTTGCAGGGGCCCTGCCCTGAGAGCCAAAGGTTTATGAATTTTAGTCCCCACTCTGCCTGTTGAAACAAGTTCTTTAACCTCTCCCATCTCAGTTTGTATAATTCATGGAGGGTGAGTTGGGCTGGATGAGATAGCATTCCTTCTAGCTTTAACAGTCTTTGGACCTGATTTCCATTGGCTGCATATATTAGTTTTCAATTCTCCTTTCCATGTGTTCCATATGTAGTTACTTAAGGCCAATTTCCTCAGATTAGTATTCAGGCATTTTTAGAACAGTCTCAATTTCACAAAGGTTACAGGATATAATTATAGTTTATATGATTTTAGGAACTATTACAATGTAAAGAAAAATTATTGTGATAATCAGTAAACCTCTAAGATATTCTTACAAAGGCCATTTTTAGAAAATCACAGCAAATGAAGTCAGGTGATTTTATTTGTATGCAGCAGGTGAAAAAAATACTCCCAAATGAGGAAAAATGTTTTGGGACTTTTGGGTTGACTAGAATTCAAAGTAAAAAAAATTAAAAAACGGATTATTTTCTGTAATGATTCAACTCATTGGAAGTTCTTGAGGTATCAGTTATGCCTTCTTAGAAATAGCTCTAGACATTTACAAGTTGTTACAATAAGATAAGGAAATGAATTAAAAAACCTACCAGATCTTGTGCATCCGGAGAAGTTCAGTCTCTTCCAAACAATATATTTCTTAGGATGCTATTATTGTTTAGTATCTTTGAAATTCCTTTCCTGAAACTACCTGTAAAATCTAAGGCATATGCTTTTGAACATGCTCACTGATGAAAACTCTATTGTCTGTTTCCTGAAATCAAATCCACAGCCAAAAATCATTTAGAAGTAAGAACAGTAGGTTAAAGGGCAGATCAAACTGGATAATACTTTTTAGTGTATAAAACAGGGAACAACAGAAAGATGAGAGTGATTTTCTTACATTGAGAACTAGCTCCAAAGGTGGTTCAAAAGAGGACTCCTTAAATTGTTTACAATGAAGAGTCTATATAAAACAAAACCAAAAACTCTTTCTGTGTCTTTTGTCATGTTAAGAGTCACAAACTTACATGACACTGTTTACCAACGAAACCTGCATATGTACCCCTGAACTTACAAGTTAAAAAAAGAAAAGTCTCACAGTTTGCAGGACGTGTTACTTGATTTGAACCTGAAGCATCTTGGTAGTCAATTCAAATTCTGGTTCTACCACTTAGGAGCTGTGTGACATTGGGAAAGACCTGGTTTCCCAGAGCTTCATTTTTCGCTTACAATGTGGGAAATAATATGTCACAGAGATGAGATGAGTGTTAAGTGAGGATGTGTGAATATATCTCACAAACTGTAATGGGTGATACCTATGATAGTTATTAATAATGCCATTTTATGCATAATTTCTTATCTAAATTTAATTAAACTATAAGCTCATAAAATATTCCTATCAAACATGATAGGAAAAATAAGGGTGACATTTTCAGGATACTTACTGCCAATCAGGCACCCTACTAAGCTCTTTATAATTTTTTATAAGCTCTTCATAAATTATATCACAATTTACTTGTATAATTTTAAATTTAGTCATGAACACTCTGAGTTTCCATTGTATAGGTGAGAAAACTAAGGTTTAGAGAGTTTAATTTTGCCAGAGTTATGAAACTAGCAAATGAGGGAGCTGAGGTTCAGGTCCAGATCTGAATGACTCCCAAACCAATGTTTTAAAAGCCCTATGATACACTGCTTCCATTTCTGGCAACCATGTGAAGAGAAAAGGGATGTACAAGACTTTGTTATATTGCATCAGTAATTACCAGATTTAGTTGCATATGAGAATTACCCTGAATGTTTAAAAACCATTGCAACATCCAGGGCACACCATAAATCAATTAAATTCCTTGAGGGTTGAATCCAGACATTAGCCTTAAACAAAACAAAAACTGTTCAGGTGATTCCAACATACAGCCAAGTTTGAGACTCCAAGTATTAAGGTCAGCCCCTGAGGCTGACTAGGAGAGTTGTGATGACTGTGGGCTTGGGAGTAAGATGATTCTAACTCTTGTTTGACTGCTTAGGAGTTGCACGATTACGGACAGGCTACTGCCCTTCTCTAAACCTCAAACGATACTGAAAACATATATTTGTGGGTAAAATCAAATAACCCAAGAAATGTTCCAGCACACTGCCTGGACCTACAAAGTAGTGCTTGGTGGTAGAAATACTTTGTATCTCAAGCTCATTCTTTGCACAGATTTTTGGTTGCTTCACGAAACTTTTAAGCAAGTGATCTTCTGCCCCTGAATGAAAGCAAAAGGCTACCATTGGCTCCTAAAGTCTCTTTTGAATAATAATTGTATGCCATTTTTATTTGGGACGTGTATTTCTATAAGTGGTTGACAATATTTAGGAACAGAAGCAATGAATTGCTTATCCTGGGAGTAACCCAAGTCACTTGGTAATGAGAATAGTTATTTGATGATTTGACAGTTAATATTGGTGTTCTGGAAATGGCCGTGTACATATATTTATAGACGTGTTTTTTATTTTTTGTTTTTTTTGTTTGGTAGATGTCACCCTTTCTCCTTATAGCTTGTTTACTTTTCTCACACAGGTGTAGTCAGGCAGCAGGGTCGTTTGAATTAGTCTTTCAAGTGAGTGTTTAATGAAGATGAGTAATTGCTTGCAGCTGCATGTATCTGTAGGGATTTGTTTTTCTTTTAGTAGAGAACAAGATAATTTGCCAGACAACTTTGGAAAGCATGATCTTGGTTGTCCCCACATACTTGAGAGTGACTGCCTCTTGCACCAAAATGCCATGAAACTTCCTGCCTCCCTCCAGAAGACACCCCTCCTAGCTGGGGGATAGGCAGCTCATTTTATCTTGGAGAAGGTTTCTCCCTTCAATATAAAAGGTAATCAATGTGGTTTCAAGTGAAGATTATAAACATGAATGACTCCTTGAGGGTGTGGCACTATGGCCTGATCAATCCCAGATTTGTTTCCACTTTACCCCTAATGAAGACTGAAGTTTGAACTGCTGGCATGGTTGAACATAGATTCTGAGATTTTTTCACTTAGAAACAGGATTTTGTAGACTTGATCTATGCAGAGACCTTGTAGGGGAAAGAACAGGATTGGCATCAAAGATTGGGGTTTAGAAGTCATAAGTCGGACATAAGAGGCAACCAAGGAACCACAGAGTTGAGTGACTGGACCAAGACCCTTAACCTGTGGCAGGGCTGGGTTCTAAATGTGTATCTGAGATCCTCCAAAGCGTGTTCTTCACTTCACACAGTTCCCTGAATATCCTCACCTGTGAGGAGGCAGAATCATCCCCTCATCCCTCAATGTCTATGAAAACCCATGTACACATCTTACACAATGGGTGTATTCTTGAAGAGTTGTGAGAAAAGTTGCTTTTGTAAATCAAATCACATACCATGTTTACAAGGAATATTAATATTTGAAAGGAATTCAATCTTAAATCTTTTTTGAATTCTTGGTAAATATAGGTATTATTCAAAGTGAGGCTTCAGTATAGTCATAATCGTCAAACTACTAGCAAATGTTATTCTAACATGTTAGTCCATGATAGTCCAAGATGGATTAATTTTTATTACAAAGTACGATTCTTGATTTTTTTTTTTTTTTTTTTTTTTTTGGTGAAGTTGCATTTGATGAGGAAGTGCTATCAAATTACAAAAGGAGAATTGACCAAGCAGGAGAGTTGAGCTCTATCAAGCCAGCTACTTGTTTTATCCACTAGAGGGTAGCATTGGCATTGGAATGACACGTAGACATTTACAGTTCTTCAAATTGAAAGCGCTGCCTGTGAAATGCAGACTATGCCAAATCTACAATATATTAAATGATTTGATAAAAAAATTTGATATCACAGAAAACATCAAATGATTGTAATTGGATTCTTCTGTATTACTGGGCAATGTACACCCTGAAGGACATTTTTAAGGCCCTGTACCTGTGTCTCCTGGCAGGGGTTACTTCCGGCCTCAAGCCAACCACGTGCCATTTGGGACTAAGACCTTTCCTTCTCACCTTTCCACCTCAATTCCTGCTTCACTTCTCCATTTGCAAATTGTCAGCATGCTGGGGAATCTGTGAATTACCTTCCCTTTCCTTCAACCTGCAACCATGCTTACCACAGAAGTTGATTCTCTTGAGGAATTCAACACTTGTGACAGGCATTTCTGCTTATCCTCATTAGAATGCTGTGAGGGGCCTGAGGACTGCCGTCCTCATGCCCTTTAACATAGGAAGACAGAGTCCTCATGTCATTTCACATCACCCTTCTGCTTGGTACTGGAGTTGGGATTAGATTCTGGTTGTGTTTTGTGTAACTCAGCACTGACTGAGTGGTTTCCAGTACTTAGCAGGGACTTCCTAGGTGTATGACTTTTTTTTTTTTTTTAAACTTAGCCCCTCATCCACCACATTGCTCCTAGCAGTAACTACGAAACCACCAGAATGCAGTAGTAGGTTCGTTTCCAGAACAAGATATTTAGAAGAGGTTGTTTTTTCCAAGAAAGAAGTATTTTTGTTTGTTCAAAATTTTAATCTGTGGGAGGCACCAATATTCGGACCATAGCAGGCAGCAAACAATGAAATTGTCTTGGAACTCAGTTTTCTACCTGGCCTGGTAGCTTTACTACAAACATAGTATATTGTTAATCACTTTGTTTTCTTTTTTGCATTTTTAGAATTTTTTAATAGTATTTGTACATATTTATGAGATTCATGTGATATTTTGTTACACGTGGAGAGTGTTGTAATGGTCAAGCCGGGGTATTAGGATATCCATCACCCCAAATATTTATCATTTCTATGTGTTGGGAACATTTCAAGTCCTCGCTTCTAGCTATTTTGAAATATAATATACGTTGTTAACTATAGTCACTCTCCTCTGCTGTTGAATATAACCTTTTCCTTCTACCTGTATGTTTGTACCTGTTAACCAACCTGTCTTCATTCCCCTATCCCCAACATGAATCCTTCCCAGGAACTGCTGTCTATCATTGTACTCTACCTCCGTGAGATCAACGTTTTAAAGCTCCTACATGAGAACATGGGATATTTGTCTTTCTGTGCTTGGCTTATTTCACTTAATGTAATTATCTCCACTTCCATCCATGTTGGGGCAAATGACAAGATTTCATGCTTTCTAATGGCCCAATAGTACTCCATTGTGTATACATACCACATTTTCTTTATCCATTCATCTGATAATACTTATGCTGATTTCATAGCTTTGCTATTGTGAATAGTGCTGCAATAAACACGGGGGCCATAGGTATCCCTTTAAAATAATGATTTCCTTTCCTTTGGCTAAATACCCAGTAGTGGTATTGCTGGGTCATAAGATAGTTCCATTTTTGTTTTTTTGGAGAGATCTTCATACTTTTTTTTTATAGTGGCTGTACTAATTTACATTCCTACTAATAGTGTCTAAGTTCCCTTTTCTCCACATCTTCACCGACAACTGTTATTTTTTTGCCTTGTTTCTAATAGTAATTCTAACTGGGGTAAGATGATATTTCATTGTGGTTTTGATTTCATCTCCCTGATGATTAATGATGTTGAGTATTTTTTCACATATCGGTTGACCCATATACCTGTTGGATGTCTTCTTTTGATAAATGTCTATTTATTACATTTACTCACATTTTTTAAGGAGATTATTTTGCTGTTGAGTTTACTTTCATGTCTACTCTGGTTATTAAGTCCCTGGTCAGATGAATAATTTGCAAATATTTTCTCCCATTCAACAGGTGTCTGTTCACTCTATTGATTCCTAGTGTGTGCAAAAGCTTTTCAGTTTTTTATTTTTATTTTTTGAGAGACAGTCTTGCTCTGTCACCCAGGCTGGAGTGCAGTGGCATGAATGTAGTTCACTGCAGCCTCCAACTCCTGGGTTCAAATGATCCTCCCTCCTCAACCTCTCAAAGTGCTGAGTTGCTTTTCAGTTTAAGAGTCCCACTTGTCTATTTTGTTTCTGTTCCCTGTGCTTTTGAGGTCTTAGCCATAATAAAATCTTCACCTAGACCAATGTTACCATGTTTTCTTTCTTTGTTTGAAGTGGAGTCTCACTCTGTTGCCCAGGCTGGAGGGCGGTGGCATGATCTTGGTTCACTGCAACCTCCCAGGTTCAAGCTATTCTTTCACCTCAGCCTCCTGAGTAGGTGGGATTACAGATACGTGCCACCATGCCCAGCTAAGTTTGATATTTTAGTAGAGATGGTTTCACCATGTTGGCCAGGCTGGTCTTGAACTCCTGACCTCAGGTCATCCTCCTGCCTTGGCCTCCCAAAGTGCTGGGATTACAGGCATGAACCACTGCACCTGGCCCCACTGTGTTTTCTTTTAATAGATTTATAGTTTTGGGTTTCACATTTATCTTTATCTTCATTTGATTATCTTCATTTGATATATGGTGAGATAGGGATCCAGTTTCATTCTTCTGCATGTTGATATCCAGTTTTCCCAGCAGTATTTATTGAAGAGGGTGTCCTTTTCCCAATATGTTCTTGGCATCTTTATAAAAAAGTCAGTTGGCTGTCACTATGTGGATTTTTGTATGGGGCCTCTGTTTCTATCCACTGGCCTATGTCTGTTTTTATACTAGTACCATGCAATTTTGATTACTAGAGTCTTGTAATATATTTTGAAGTCAGGTAGTGTGATACCTCCGGCTTTGTGCTTTCTACTCAGGATTGCGTTGGCTATTCTGGCTCTTTTCCGCTTCCATATAAATTTTTGGATTGTTTATTCTATTTCTGTGAAAAATGACATTAGCATTTTGATAGGGATTGAATTGGATCTGTAGATTGCTTTTGGTAGTATGGTTATTTTAACAATATTCTTCTGACCCATGAGCAGGGGATATCTTTCCATTTATTTGTGTCCTCTTCAATTTTTTTCATCAGTGTTTTATACTTTTCCTTATAGAAATCTTTCATCTTTTTGGTTGAATTGATTCATAGGTATTATATTTTACTTCTATAGCTATCGTAAATGGGATTGTTTTCTTGATTGCTTCATCGGCTAGGCAACTAATCATGTATAGAAATGCTATGATTTTTGCGTGTTGATTTTGTATCTTGCAACTTCACTGAGTGTATTTATCAAATTGAGAGTTTTTAATGGAGTTTTTAGTTTTGTCTAGATATGTTATTTGCAAAGAGAGCAACTTGACTTCCTCTGTTCCAATTTGAATGCCTTTTATTTCTCTTACCTGATTGGTTTGGCTAGGACTTCTAATATTATGTGATATGGTTTGGCTGTGTGTCCCCACCCAAATCTCACCTGGAATTATAATCCCCATAATCCCTACATATCAAGGGCAGGACCAGGTAGAGGGGATCTTGGGGGTGCCTTCCTCCATGCTATTCTCCTGATAGTCAGTTCTCATGAGATCTGATAGTTTTATAAGCACCTGGCATTTTCCCTGCTTGCACTCACTCTGACCTGCCTGCCTATGAAGAAGATGCGTGCTTCTCCTTTGCCTTCTGCCATGATTGTAAGTTTCCTGAGGGCTCCCCAGAAATGCAGAACTGTGAGTCAATTAAACCTCTTTTCTTTATAAATTACCCAATCTCAGGCAGTTTTTTATAGCAGTGTGAGAATGGACTAATACGTTAAGTAAAATTCGAGTGGTTAAAGTTAAACTTTCCCCTAGGATCTCTTCCTAGTTCTTAGGGGAAAGAATGCCAGCTTTTCCCCACTCAGTATCATGTTCACTGTGGGTTTGTCATACACAGCCTTTTTTATGTTGAGGTAAGTTCCTTCTGTGCCTACTTTGTTGAGAGGTTTTATCATGAGGAAATGCTGAATTTTATCAAATGCTTTTTAAAAATCTATTGAAGAGCATATGGTTTTTGTCCTTCATTCTGTCGATGTGATGTATCACATTTATCGATTTGTGCATGTTGAACCATCCTTGCATCCGTGGGATAAATCCTACTTGATCATGGTGTTTTCTTTTTGATGTACTGTTGGATTTGGTTTGCTAGTATTCTGTTGAGTAATTTTGCATCTGTGCTTATCAGGGATATTAGTCTGTAGTTTTCTTTGTCGTTGTCTTTGTCTGGTTTTGGTATCAGGATAATGCTGGCCTTGTAGAATGAGTTGGGAAGAATTCTCTCCTTCTGAATTTAAGATAGTTTGAGAACAATTGATGTTCTTTTCAAGTTTGGTAGAATTTGGCAGTGAAGGCATCTAGTCCTGGGCTTTTCTGTGTTGGAAGACTTTGTTATTGATTCAATCTCATTACTCATTAGTGATTCTTTATATATTTTCTATTCCTGATTCAATCTTGGTAGGTTGTATGTGTCCAAAAATTTATTCATTTCCTCTCGGTTTTCCTCCTTTGTTGGCATATAGTTGTTTATAAATGTCTCTGATCTTTTTTGTGTCTGTAGTACCAATTGTAATGTTTCCTTTTTCATTTCTGATTATGTTTGGGTTTTCTCTAGTTTTTTCCTTGGTTAATCTAGCTATAGATTTTGTTTATCTTGTCAAAAAACCAAATTTCCATTTTATTGTTTTTTTTCAATATTTTGTTTTTGATCTCTATTTTGTTTAGTTCTGCTCTAATTTTAAAATTTCCTTCTACTTTTGTGTTTGGTTTGTTCTTGCTCTTTTAGTTGTTTGAAGCGCATTGTTAGATGGTATATTTGAAATCTTTCTACTTTTTTGATGTAGGCATTTAGTGCTGTGTACTTCCTTCTATATCCCATAGGTTTTGGTATATTGTATTTCAAGACATTTTTTGATTTCCTCAATTTCTTCATTGATCCAGTGGTCATACTGGAGCATGTTGTTTAACTTTCAAATATTTGCAGTTTCCAAAGTTTCCCTTGTTATTGCTTTTAGTTTTATTACATTGTGGTCTGAAAAGATACTTGATGTGACTTCTATTTTTAAAAATTTGTTGAGACTTGTTTTGTGGTCTAACATATGGTCTATCCTGGAGAATGTTCCATGTGTTGATGAGAAGAATGTGTATTCTGCAGCTGTTGGATGAAATGTTCTATAAATGTCTGTTAGGTCATTGAATTATTCAGTTCCAGAATTTGATTCTTTTTTATGATCTCTTTGGTAAATTTCCCATTCATATCCTAAACTGTCTTTCTGATTTCCTTGTATTGTTTACCTGTGTTCTCTTGTATCTCATTGAGCTTAATTATTTTGAATTCTTTTAACAGGAGTTTTGTAAGTTTCTTTTTCATTGTAATCTGTTGCTAGATAATTGTATTTCTTTGGAGGTGTCATATTTTCTTTTTTATGATTTTTGTGTCCTCACGTTGATATCTGGTGCATCTGGAGTAACAGTGGCTTCTTCAAATTTTTTGGATTTGCTTTCTTGGGAGGACTTTTCCAGAAGATGTATCTATGGTGTTGGTTGGTTAGGGCACTTTGGCTTTGATTCTGAGTGCATGCAATAGTCTAGTCTCTATAATTTCTTTGCTTGTGAACAGTGTCAGTGGTATCTGAATTTCCTTAGTGTTTAAGGGTGCAGTCATTAGCAGAGGCTGTGGTGAAGTTTTGCTGGGGATGAAGACACCAGATGTGTCAATCATCTGCAGTGGTGGCAGTAGCAGGTGGAGCATTCCTGTCCTTGGGCCCCAGGGCACTGCATGTGCCAGCACCAAGTGGTTCTAGGTAGGCTGACTTTTGGGCCTCCAGGTGGCTTACTCAGCTGACAGCAGCAGCAGCAGTGAAGGGCCAGGCAGGTTGGTGGATCCTTGGGCCCCTGGACAGCAGGCATGGTATGACTGACAGCAGTAGTAGTGGCAGGAAAACTCTCTGCCTCCCCAGCTGTCTGTACAGGTGTGGGGGCTGTGATGTGCTGGGTGGGCCAGTCCCCAGGTCCACAAGTGGTGTGTGCAGGTGGGTTCCAGCTGTGGTGATAGCTGCAGGATGGGTGGGTCTATCCGTAGGCCCCTGTTAAGACGACTCAGGTGCCAACAGTAGTGGATGGGGTGGGGCAATCCCCAGTCCCCTGAACAACATGCTTGAGCAGTAGGGGGCATGGAGCCAGGCTGGACGGGTCTATCCTTGGGCCTCCCAGTGGTGCATATGGGCAAGGGCTGTGGTGGGCAGAGCTGGGTGATCCCGAGGCCCCCAGTGGAGTGCTCAGGTGATAGTGGCAGTGGCAGTGGTGGATGGGGAAGCCTGCCCCAGTGTGCATGCAAGTGACTGCAGCCCTGCTGATGGGGAGAGTGAGGTTGCTGTTAGTGGCAGCAACTATAGGCAGGCAGTTGAGGAGTTTGTGGTTTGGCCACAGGTGGGGCTGTGGGTGTGGGAGCTTGTCCTCAGTGCATGTGTAAATGCACAGCAGCACTATTGCTAGGGCCGGCAAGGTTGTTGCCCACAGCTTGCATTTCAGCCCAGTGGCAGCAGCCAGCAATGGTGGTGGCTGTAGGCAGGAACCTGTCCTCAGGGTGTGTGCAAATGTGTAGTAGCCCCACTGCCAGGGGTGATGGATTGCTGCCTGTGGCTCATGCTTCAGCCTTGGTGGCAGCAGCTAGTAAGGCTGCAGGTGGGGGATGTCGGGGGCCCCAGAGATGTGGAGATGCAAGGGCTGTTGGGCCCCAGGGCAGGATGCAGGCGGGTGGGGGTTGGGCTCTCAAAATGATATTCTGCTTTAGCTCCTTAGGTCTTGGGGCAGGTGTGGGATCCAGCCTCAGCTTGGTTTCTGGAGAAAAACTTTGTGCTGTCTCCTTCCAGCTCCCTTAGTTAATCTCAGGGCTTGGAAGGTCAAGGGCTTTCCTGTGGCTGAGATCACAGGAGTCTGTGGTGGGAATGTGGACCTTTCAGGGATCTTTCACTTACCTTTTGTGACCTTTCCCTGCACTGGGCAGCCTCTCTGGGCTTCTCTCTCCTTCCTTATTTTAGGTGTTTGCTGTCACTTCTCTGTTAAATTCCAGTGTGCTCTCTTAGATGATCCATTTAAAGTGTGATTATCTACTCATTTTGGTTCTTTGTGGAGGAGGTGAGATGTCTCTAGTAATCCATCTTGAAGCCCCTCCCTTTCCATAGTTATTTCCTAATGTCCAAAGGTCCTTATTTCCTTTTTGTTGAGAGAACTTCCTTTGCTCTTAGTTTAGAGTATATCTGCTGGTAAACAACGGCAACAAAAATCCTTTACTTTTTTTCATCTGAGAGTATCTTGATTTTTCCCTGTCATTCTTAAAGAATCTTTTTTTCTGGGTATGGAATTCTGGGTTAAATTCTTCTTTCATCACTTTCCTTTAGCCTCCATGGTTTCTGATGAAAAATCTGCTGTCATTGACATTTCCTCTTTCCTATAATTAAGGTGTTATTTTTCTCTTGCCACTTTCAAGATTTTTTTTGTCTTTAACTTCAATTTAAATGTGATGTGTCTTGGTATTGGACTCTTGGATTTAAGTTGCAATTCACTTAGTTTTTTGAATTGGTAAATTTTTATCTTTTGTTAAATTGGAGTTATTAGCTTTTGCTTCAATTTCACAAGTATCTGTTGGGCACTCCTTATGTCTGACACTCCTAGACTATGGATGATGATGAAAAACATGGGTTTTAAAAATATGAATTGAGATGTTAAGAACTGACATGTGCTTTCCATAAGAAGAAAAGATGAAATGATGCAGGGAACATTGGGCTGTCAGTGGGAGAGCAGGGATCTACTTGGCTCTTCTCCTACCCCTGTGACATTGGGTAAACAAATTAATCTCTCAGGATCATACTCTGTAATATGAAGGAGTTGGATTAAGTACTCAATTTAGCCTTACCTGACTTCAGAGGAGGAAAGAGGTAAGTTTGGTTTAGTCTGGGAAGGCTTTATAGAAAAGGCTGAACTGAAGATAGGCCTCACATGTCTCTTAATTGATACTCTTCTTCCACCTTCAGGGCACCTTAAGCAAATCTGAATGAAACATCCCAGAAGGGAGAATGATTGGGTCAGGACTAGGCTGGCACTGCTGGTAGCCAGTCTTTTCTGCATGTTTGCTGGGCCTGCTGCTTGTCCACTCGTTGCGCCCCCACATACCTTGCCCCCGCCCCCCACGCTCTTCTCCTGTCTTTTTCCAGAATGGCTTCTTCCATCTCTCCTGCTTTTTCACATTCTGAAAATTCTGCAATACTTATCTTAGGGTCTTCTTCTATTACCCTGTTCTAGTTTAACTTTCTAATTATATTTCAAGTTTCTGGAGGGGCACAGACCATATCTTCTACTTACTGAAGTCCTAGAAGGGACTTAAAAGATCCCTGAGAGAAGTACTCCCTAGCTGATTATTGGTATCTCCTGGGAGATTTTTAAAGCTCCATCTTAACATAATCAAATTTTGGGCCGGGCGCGGTGGCTCAAGCCTGTAATCCCAGCACTTTGGGAGGCCGAGGTGGGCGGATCACGAGGTCAGGGGATAGAGACCATCCTGGCTAACACGGTGAAACCCCGTCTCTACTAAAAAATACAAAAAACTAGCCGGGCGAGGTGGCGGGCGCCTGTAGTCCCAGCTACTCGGGAGGCTGAGGCAGGAGAATGGCGTGAACCTGGGAGGCGGAGCTTGCAGTGAGCTGAGATCTGGCCACTGCACTCCAGCCTGGATGACACAGTGAGACTCCGTCTCAAAACAAACAAACAAACAAATTTTGCTTGTGTTTTGGGGTAGGGGAAAAGGGGGTCAAGGATGTGTGAGAATAAGCTATATTTTAGTTTTGTTTTTGTTTAACACTTACTGTGCAAAACTAATATGGTATTACACAGTAATACCTTATATGTATGAATTGGCACCTATTGTATACATCTTCCTGGTTCTTCATTCAACATAGGACTGTATAGTTTCTACCACTTTCCATGAACCTAAATTAAATTCTGAAAAGAGGGATAATGTTGTATTCTGAGAATGGACAGCAAGCCCAGCTCAGTGTCATGACATTCTTCTGTAGAACTTTCCTGCTTACACTTTTGAAATTGTGCTCTGATGACTCTGCAGTATCCTGCTGTGTACACTATGGGCTGGAGAATGAGGATCCTTGAAGTTTTACTGTATTCTTTCTCCATAGAAGTTTATGAAGACAAAATAGGAGTGACGACTCAGCATATTATAATGTATATTCAATATGTGCTTAGCCAAATAAATTTGAAAAGTATATAGGTACATTGAAAAAGACCATGTCCAACTGAAAATGCCCAGCTAATGAAAATAACATTTTTCTTCCTACTGAAAACTAGTATAACTTCAGCATTTGGTGTCAGAAGTTATTCAGAATATACAAGTTAAACTTTTTAAAGGATTTTTATTCCTTTGTAAGTCTAGTGGAAAATTAATCATACAAAATATAATGGAGCCAAAAAAGCATTTGCAAGAGCACAGATGCATGAATATGAAACATTACATTTTCCAGGCAGTGCATTTCCTTATCAGAACAAACTCCTTCATGACTAAAGTGATCATTATTCAACGGTGATGGGTGACAAAGGCTCATATTTTCCTATGTTTTAATCTTCTTTTGGAGCTGACTATGGAAGCAGGAAATGTTGGGGGGTGAAGTTGGGGGAGAAATGCCCCTTTGCTTTGTAGCACATGTGGCACAGGACATGGGGAATTTCTGAGGGGCCTCTTTCCCTTTCTTCTCAGAAGTATCTATACACACTGAATTGAATATTGAGATATTGGCATGCTGCATTTCAACCATCTGTCTAATAAAATAAATTGCCACATTGATTAGAATGTTTTGGTGCTGTGTGAGGAAGGAGGTAGGAACAAAAGCTCAAAAGTCCTTGTCTGCCTCAGACTGTTCAGGGTGGGCTAAATTTGTATGGTGTCCAGGAAGCTCCATTCTGGGGCTGGGCCAGCTATGACACAGCTCCAGTGGGAGCAGCTCGTGTGGCAGCATTTCAGTGCCTTGCACCCCAAGGCAACCACTGCTACCTGTCTCCTTGGGAGATCTGCTCAACTTCTGTCTTCTCTTGCATAATGAATTTTAACATATATTTTTAATTGTCACAACCTGTTTCTTGTTCCATGCTGTTCCTTTTTATTTTTCAAAAGTATTCTATTGTTTTCCAAAATATTTTATCTCTTGGAGCATAATAATTAACAGATCTTTGCAAGTATTCTTCTCGTCCCTCAATTAGCTCTGCCTTCTTTTTGTATCCTGCCCCCATCCCATTCTGTTTTGGTCTCTATCTTCACTTTAAAAGCATTTCTCAAACATTGGGTGATCCTTGCCTATTCATTCTGAGAGTGGGGCATTGAAAAACTGTTTGGAAAGTCTCATCTGAGCATGAGACTTGCTGATTTTTGTGATTGTGACCAGGACATTTCATTGCAGAGGGAAGAATGCAAAATGTCAATATATTTAGGTTTTTCTCTTGAGTTGTAATTTTTCCTAGAATTCTCCAAGCTACTGGCTGTGGAGCACATGTCTGGCAGCTTTGCCTTGTGTGAGTTAACTTGGGGAAAAGAACTAGAGATTGCATATTCAGCATGTGGATTTTCACCAAATTCCCATGCCCCTAGAGGTATCTGATACCTCCAAGGAACTTGTGAGCCTAAGGAATTTGGCCTGCCATTATAGATAAAGCCTTTTGAAAAAATTAGGTTCACAGCAATTTTAGTGGGGCTGGGAAGAAGTGAAGATAAATGTATGTTCAAGCTGTCATGTTTAATTGGAAGTCCAAGGTTGATTTTAAGACATATGGAAAATTCACTTTTTCTAAATAAAATTTCTGTAAGAAGACTTCAGATACAGGAAACCATATAAACAGTTTGAATAGCAAGTGATCTACTCGTGACTTTCTAGCACCAAAGAACTTTAAAGTAGTTAAGAGGGTTCAGAAAGATGAATACTGCAAAGACCTCTGGCCAGGGATATGTGGCAATGAGTTTTCAAAATGTACTAAGAATATAATCTGGGATATGAAAGAAGTTGAGCACCTTCCTACTCTGTATCTGGCATGTAAGGTCTTAGGCTTATTTCAAGTTGCATTGTATCCAAATTACATTATTTTGTCTTTAGCCTTCCCAAGGCTGACCTCCTTGGAGTGGAGGCAATACTTAATGCTTGTCAAAGCCCTTTCACACGTGTTAGATCTTCAGGATTTTTTATTTTTTATTTTATTTTATTTTATTTTTAAAATTTATTTATTATTATTATACTTTAAGTTCTAGGGTACATGTGCATAATGTGCAGGTTTGTTACATATGTATACTTGTGCCATGTTGGTGTGCTGCACCCATCAACTCGTCAGCACCCATCAACTCGTCATTTACATCAGGTATAACTCCCAATGCAATCCCTCCCCCACCCCTCCCCATGATAGGCCCCGGTGTGTGATGTTCCCCTTCCCGAGTCCAAGTGATCTCATTGTTCAGTTCCCACCTATGAGTGAGAACATGCGGTGTTTGGTTTTCTGTTCTTGTGATAGTTTGCTGAGAATGATGGTTTCCAGCTGCATCCATGTCCCTACAAAGGACACAAACTCATCCTTTTTTATGGCTGCATAGTATTCCATGATGTATATGTGCCACATTTTCTTAATCCAGTCTGCCACTGATGGACATTTGGGTTGATTCCAAGTCTTTGCTATTGTGAATAGTGCCGCAATAAACATACGTGTGCATGTGTCTTTATAGCAGCATGATTTATAATCCTTTGGGTATATACCCAGTAATGGGATGGCTGGGTCATATGGTACTTCTAGTTCTAGATCCTTGAGGAATCGCCATACTGTTTTCCATAATGGTTGAACTAGTTTACAATCCCACCAACAGTGTAAAAGTGTTCCTATTTCTCCACATCTTCTCCAGCACCTGTTGTTTCCTGACTTTTTAATGATTACCATTCTAACTGGTGTGAGGTGGTATCTCATTGTGGTTTTGATTTGCATTTCTCTGATGGCCAGTGATGATGAGCATTTTTTCATGTGTCTGTTGGCTGTATGAATGTCTTCTTTTGAGAAATGTCTGTTCATATCCTTTGCCCACTTTTTGATGGGGTTGTTTGTTTTTTTCTTGTAAATTTGTTGGAGTTCTTTGTAGGTTCTGGATATTAGCCCTTTGTCAGATGAGTAGATTGCAAAAATTTTCTCCCATTCTGTAGGTTGCCTGTTCACTCTGATAGTAGTTTCTTTTGCTGTGCAGAAGCTCTTTAGTTTAATGAGATCCCATTTGTCAATTTTGGCTTTTGCTGCCATTGCTTTTGGTGTTTTAGACATGAAGTCTTTGCCCATTCCTATGTCCTGAATGGTACTCCCTAGGGTTTCCTGTAGGGTTTTTATGGTATTAGGTCTAACATTTAAGTCTCTAATCCATCTTGAATTAATTTTCGTATAAGGAGTAAGGAAAAGATCCAGTTTCAGCTTTCTACTTATGGCTAGCCAATAATTCTAAAAGATAAATGTGTAGCATATTTACAGTCACTGCCACAATATTTTTTAAAATCACAATATTAAATTGGTTACATATTAGAGTCTTATGTGATATTCTTTAACGTAATAGGTAGAAGTTGGAAAAATAGCTCCTTAGAGCGTCATCATCCTTTATTCTGGGGCTGTTATCCTCCATCCCTTGGCCTTTTGAACACAGAGCAGAGTTCCTTGTTTGGATTTCAAAAGGGTTGAGATTTCTTGATCCCAAAGAGCTATACTGTTTGATGTTATAATAATTTGTTTGTCTTTAGAGCAGACAGAATTGCATCTCACAGGATTGTTTCTTTGAGGACAGGCTTATTTCCTTTGCATAGACTTGGACTTCCTTATAGCCATGTATTCTTGCTCTTGCTCTGGATAAATCCATGTGTATGTTTTAGCAGTGGCTGACGAGTGGAAGCTGAGACCTGTCATGGCTGGAAACATGTGCAGGTCTCACTTCACCTCATGTGGCCTGAGTCTGATGCAGCTCAACACAGGCTGGACTGTTGATGTCTCAAATCTCACATAATTCAGGAGTGTATAAGCCAGAACTGGAAAATACATTTCCTGAACTCTTGTGTATTTTGGGGCTCACTCTACAGAAGGTCATAGAGCAGACCTCAACCTGGTGGGATTTCCCCCTGAAGTGGGGAGGCAGGTCTAAGGTCATGGAAAGAATAAACTTATTTTCCTAGGCCTTGGGATTAGGAACTCATTTCATTGAAAAGCAGGATATTTTTAGGAACTTGCTGGGGTATATGTGTGGCTCAGAAGCAGTTTCCTAACACGTGGACTAGCTGGGAGGAGTGCTGTCATGGACCCTTGGGTCTTGGCTTATAGGTTTTGAGTGTACCATGTCTAAAAGCAATTTCAATTTTACTGCTCTATTTCCTTTTCTTTAATCCTCTGATTATCCCTAAAGTGTCAATAGACTCTTGCTGACCTGTTCTGTTCTAACTGGGGACTTGAAGGAACGAGTATACCCAGGCTTCAGGTGAAGTGGTCTCAATGAGAGGAGCTGCCTGAGGGAAACCTGTGGAGGTGGCAGGGGGTCACGCATGCTGGGGTGAGCAGTGGTCCCCACAGGGGCCTGGAGCTAGGGGGCTCACTGAGGTGGCAGGTGACAATCAAGATGGCTTTGGAGAGCATGAGAGCATTTTCCAGGGAGTCCAGAATATTTAGGGATGGAAATATGGTAAGGACTAAACTTATCCAGTAAGATGGGATAAGAATCTGAGACATTATCATTTGGGAATTGGGGGCTCATGGAACGTGTGGACCGTGCTGGTTACACTGATTAAACACATTTGTAATTTTTATCTATCCCCTTTTGCTTTTTAATTAAAAATATGCCATTTTCTTTTGAAAATCCTTAACAGATGCAAATCATGATTCTTAATGACTTCCTATTTCCTTTCCTTTTTGAATGAGATTCTGGTAATGTCATCCTTTGTCTTTTGTCTGATGACACTTGTGTACCCTCTCACCAGTCGCAAATCCTCAACACATGGCTCCAAATTCCCCATTACCTTTGAAGTAGCTGTTGTTGCTCTTTCATTCTCATCCTAATCCTCTCCTCTTGAACAGGTAGTATATTCCTCCCTTTCGTAGAATGGTGTTGTTTTATATCATATAGTTAAAACAGAAACCATATGATATAAAATACAGTTCCTTGGGCTATCTCTGCTCTTCCCTAATTCTTAAGAGTTTTCTTGATGCTTCAGGAAGTCCCAGAAGCTCCCCTGACCCTGTGACTTTAATTAGAATATCAGGACCTGCTGATTGTTGTCAAATGTATCTGCAGAATCTCTGGTCGGTTTCTATTACCCTTCTCTGCTTCCCAGTGTGTGTTCTTCTGCTCTGGAACCTTACTGTCAGCACTTCATCCCTAGGCTCAAGAAAGCAGAAAGAAACTCATCTCATAAAATGTCTGGAGAACCCCAGCCTAATCACTCCACTTCATTTTTGTAGGTATAAACCTTCTTTGTAATAGTTTTTCATGTATAATTCTCCTGGTTTTCCTTTTCTCTCTTTCTGCATTTCTCTTTAGTTGTCAAATCTTTGGTTCCTGGAACAGTGCCTAGCGTATAGTAAGTGCTTAACAAATATTTATGAAATGAATAAATAAACATAAACTGAACCAGAATCTTAGTTCCAATTTTAAATTCTCAAGAAAGGAGACCTAACTTGATAAAAATTTAACAATAGATCCGAATTCTGGAACTCTTCCTTCCTTTTAAGTTTTATCCTGCTGCCTGCTCTCAGGAATTCCATGTGTCTCCAATGTGTCCAGAATGTTGTTCTCCAAAGCCTGCCTCTTGCACTTAGAAGAGTGATTTCCCAGTAACTATTCACTACATGTTAGGCACTGTGTGAGTGCTTTGCAGGTCCTATGTAGCTAGATTCCCACAATAAACTTATGAGTTGATATTCTCATTTACAAAGTAGACTTGGGTACAGAAAGAGTAAAACTTTGGCCAAGAGTCTACATCTGGGAGTCTTGTTAGGATCTGGGTATGAATGTAGGTAGAATAAAGCCATACCCTCATGGCTATGCTGCCATCTTTCCCTGCCCTAGGTTCCAGAACATTCTTGCTTCTCTCTTCTTCAGGAAGCCATCTTTCCTTAGTGTTAACATTAGAAAAAGTATTTGGTTTATGCAGTGAGAATATACTTATGAATAATTTATTGTTTTCAGCATTGGGGATGTGATGCTGGCATTCTAACCATTGTTATGCCTTTTGTGACTGTGGTCTGATAATTTACTGTTCTGTACATTTACAAATATTTATGTACACATTTATAAATATTTATGCTTATAAATATTACTAAAAAGATGGCTTTTATACAGACTGTTACGTTGGTTTGCCACACCACTCACCATAGGATTTATTGAACACCTATTAAGAGCCTGACACTATGCTAGACACTGGGATTACAAAGATTCTCAAACATAGGTGTACAAATCCCACCCCAGATTAAATTTCTTTAATGTCTCTTCATTTTCTTAAGATATATCGCAGACACCTAAATATGACTTTTAATGATGTGGCTGCTGCCCGCTCTCTCATTTTATTTCATTCCCTATTTTCCTTTCCCGTTTCTCATTTTCTCTCTTCTTATTCTCTACTGTCAACTTACCTCCCACTGCCCAAATAAATGACCTCTCCTGAACTTCTTGCAGTCATTCCGGTCTCTCTAGGTTTAGTGCTCACTGTTCCTCTGCTTGGAACACTATCTTTTACATTGTCAAAATTGATTTTAGTTTTCAGCTTAGATAGCGTTTTCTGCAGGAAGCTTTTCTTATCCTCAGAGTCTAGGTGAGGGGGCACTTCTCAAGACTCTTGTACATCCTGTGCTTTCCTGATTATAGACAGGCAGGGATCCACTTTCTCTTTTTCATCATTTTATGACCCCAGCCAGCATAGCACCATTCCAAGCAGAGACAATGGCAAATGGGGTGGTGAAAGGCTGGAAGAGGAGGGTGTGTTTGGGAAACTGCAAGCATTTTGATTTTGACTTTTGATGCCCCCCCCTTTTTTATCAGAGGAAAGCATCTCATTTCCTTTCAGTTAACTGTTAGTATTAGCTTGATTTATTTTGCTGGAGCTTTTGGTTTCCTTTTCTGGAAGGGTAACAATTCAGGAGCCCTTCTTCTTTAGGTAAAAGTTCACTAAAATCATCTAGAAAGCAGATGGAATTAGTGACAGAACGCAACTTATTTTTGGCAAAACTCACTGCTTTATCACAGAGTTTGGGAGCTTGTCAACTTCAAAATCCCTTTGTTGAAAGTTATGTGTTCTCCAAAAGAAACAGAAGCCATGCTAGAATCCTGCGGATTAATCACAGGGAGAATGAAGCTACCACTGAGGTCCCTCTATGTGTCCAGATGGAGGTTCCAGCTGTTCTAGAAGGCACCAGCTGATTGTTATCTTAGCTCTGGATGTTAGAAACAGGATCAGAAAGTATAAATTCCAGATAAGGATTTCAGGACCCTGGAACAGTGATTATCCCTTCCCCGTATTGCTTCTCTAGCAGGAGAGGAGGATACGGGGAGCCATTTGTTTTTTTTTCCCTTCTGTACAACTGACCCAGAAATGTTTGGCTGTACTTCATACAAAATACAACAATAGTTATTTTCTGGCCATCTGCCACTGGAGCCCCCACTTTTCCCCAGAAGCCCAGAGAGAAGGAGCCCAGGTGATGGCCGTCAACCCTGAAAGCCGGGCACCAGGATACCCAGTTTGCAAACTTAGTGGGAGGGGATATGCCTTGGGTCCTGGACACACAGGATGGTCCCCCTGCAGAGGGGACCAGGGACTCCTGTAAAGATGCTGAGACCGATACTGACAGTTAGTCCACATCAACACAGGGAATTTCTGAAGAAACAGACATGGTGATGTCACGTGGGCTGTTAAAGAATATTTCTTAGGAAGCTGACTTCCCAGAAACATGTGACATGGAGAAGCACCAGAGAATCCCCACAGAAAAAAAAATATTAAAGGAAAAGAAAGAGAGAAGCCACTATGCAAGGAAACCCTTCAGATGTGAGGAGTATGGAAGGTGCATCAGCTTTTCCTCTTAGTATGTCAGAAGCCAGAGAATCCACACTATCCATGTAAGGAGTGTGGGAAATCATTTAATGGCAATTCTTCATTGATTTGTCATCAGCCCATACTGGAGAGAAATCTTATCAGTGTGAGGAGTGTGGGGGAGCTGATAATAATAGTCAATCTGATCAGGCATCAGAGAATCCATAGTAGGGACAGACCCTAACTCTGCAAGAAGAGTGGAAATGGCTTCCCCAGTAGTTCCAAGTTGGTTATGCATCAGAGAATTCACACCGGGGAGAAGACCCATGAGGGTAATAAGTATAGAAGAGATCTTGCTGTTAAATCTGTATAATGTTGGCATCAGAGAATCCACAGTGGAGAGAAACCCTGAGTGTAGCAAGTATGGCAAGATCTTTAGGACTTTCTTCCATCTGTACCATCTAAGAGAAGCCTGGGCTAAATCTTAGTTCTTTTGGGGTCCCAGCATTTTTAACTTCCTTTTCATGGTAATTACTCCTACTTCTGACTTTTTCAGTAACAGGAATCAAGAAATTTCAGTGGGTTTTCTTTCTTTAAAAAGTCATTTCCTTGAACCACACATCTTACATGCTTTAATTTCTGAGCATCACAATGAGATCTGTGCACATAATGGGTGGTATGAGATAAACATTGTTGGGAGTTTAATTGCAAAATTAAATTTTATACATGCTGGGTCTTTATAGTTTGATACTTATGTTTGACTTAAAAAATCGTATTTTTTATTTATCACTTCTCATGACTCATCTGTGATTATTCTGGGTGAGAGTGAGATTTAAATGGTGTAGTAGGGGAATGTTATGTGATAATGAGAAAAAGTATTGCGTTGCGACTGTCAAATGTCATCTGCTTAACATTTGATCTGATTCCTGCTTTTAGCAGGACAAAAGTGGAGCTATAAAGGAAAAAAATGCCAATCAGAATTTCTCTCCCTAGCTTCTTTCCAGGAGGACTCCTAGAACTCCACCTTTGATTTCTGACTGCATTTTTCTTAAATTCCCCAGCAAACCCAGGAGTGTGTGGTTATATCTAGTCTCTTTGCTGCAGTTGTTGATGGCTTCTTCCCAATGCAGGGGTGCACCTGTGGCTCCTCCTCTCCAGAGCTGCCTCATCACATTTCTCTCTCTGCTTCCTGCCTGCTGCAACTGCCAGGGACTACAGTCAGTATCACCACCGCACAGAGCCTCAAGGCCACGGCTGCTCTCCACATGGAATCTGCCCAATAAGCCTACAGGAAGAAGAAGAAGAAGAAGAACGAAGCAATGCTCAGCTGAAAGTAGGCAGTTATGATGATATTATTTGACCCCCAGAGCCAGTCGTATCTGAAGTAAACCCTACCTATTAGTCTATTGTGCTTACACTAGCTCAAATGGCCTTTTTACTACCCTCAAATCTCAACTAATGAAGGTGCCAACACATCATCTCATACTGTGGTTGTAAAAAAAAAAAAACACAAAAAAAACCACACTGACTCTTCCTAGAAGTTGAATGCTTATCTCTTGCTAGTCCCAACTAGGTTGCATGGTAATGGTGAAAATCTGTTTTCACTTCTAAGCTCTACTTTTGTTCTGTTGGCTTTATTATTGGACACTAAGAGACTCAAGACTGACATTTTCCAGCGTCAGTGCCCCAGCAGAAAGCATTTTTCCTTAAAGCACTGGTATAAAGATTCCAAGATTGGCTTGGCTCCAATCAGAGACCAATCCCTGAAACAATCATGGTATGTAGGTTTCTTAGTCCACTTGTGCCTCTCTAACAAAATACCGCAGACTGGGTAATTTATAACTGCAAATGTATTCTTACAGTTATTCTGGAGGCTGACAAGTCCAAGATCAAGGCACCAGCAGGTTTGGTGACCAGTGAAGGCTGCTTTATCAGTGGTGGCATCCTCCTATTGCAGATGGACAAAAAGGGGCCTAAGCTAATTCACTTAAGCCCTTCTATAAGGCACTAATTCATATATGAGGGGGAACCCTTGTGGTCTGATCACCTGCTAAAGGCACCACTGCATAATAACACCACAGTGGGGATTGTTTCACCATGAATTTGGAAGGGAAACATTCAAACCATAGCAATAGGATAAAGGAAGCCTCTGATGGGCCAGGCCTGATCTCATGTTCATCCTTGGAGTGATGAGGTCAGCACCATCAGAACAAAGATTTATGAAGAAAAAAGGATTATGAGAAAGTCTGCCCATTGTTCCCTATAGGGCTACTCCTTGCCTTAATCATGGGCATTGGGCAAGGCTTTTGGGAAATTCACAAAGTCTTCTTTGCTTCCGGGGAAGAGAGGTTATACATCAGAGAATCCACACTGGGGAGAAGACCCATGAGGGTAATGAGTGTGGAGAAGTTTTTGCTGTTAAATCCACGTAATGTCGGCATCAGAGAATCCACAGTGGAGAGAAACCTTGAGTGTAGCAAGTAAGGGAAAATATTTAGGACTTTCTTCCTGTGTCTTCCCACCTCTAGGAGCCTTGATGCCTACCCTACAAATCACTCTGTCTTGGTATGAACACCACAACTGGGCCTGCCAATTATTTTCTGTTTTATACTTGTTTCTGCAGAAATCAGAGCCTGAGGCCAAGGCTTATGTCTTACTTTATTAGAGTGCAATCTCTGGGAATAGGGAAGCAAAAAGGGGAATGAGTCAAGAAAGGAGAAAAAGCCAATACAAAGGTACATTATTAAGCCAGTCACCACTTGATGTCAAGAGCAACTAATGGCTCAGTCTTACAGGATCATCTTCTAAGAGGTTGTGTAAATGACCAGTTTGCAAGGAAGGTCTGTATGAAGAGAGGAAGTGAGAAGAATTTTTCTACTGGGCTCCTGGTCTCCCACTGGTCAAAAGTTAACCCTATGGGTATTAATTCCTCTGAAATTCCTGGATGAGCATATATGGACTCTGCAGTGTGTTCTACCTTAGTATCAGCGGGAAACCCTGGGCAAGAGGCAGAAAGTACTCAGTGTGAGGTGAGGCATTATACCTGGCATTTGGCTCCTATGCTACAACATGGCATCTTCTGTGGGAGAAGAGGTACAAATCCAATCAGAACACTTCAAGGCAATTACCACAGCAAACTCTTAAAAGACAAGACAAGAGGGTTAATGAAATAATCTACAGTTGCCACTGTTCCAGCTGGTCCCTAGGTTCTACTTGATATTCATCATCTCCCTCCTCTATCATCTCTTCTAGATTTCCCCAATGTATGACCAACATTTCAGTTGACCTGGAATGCTTGCCCAGTACAATGACTTAAACTTTTGTCCCCAAGGGTTCTAAATATCTTGTTTATGTCAGGTTGCTCTTGCTTCAGTTATCTGTTTACTACTATTACTGAGGAGAGAAACACCAATGGATGTTCTAGGGAACCTTTATTTCTAGACTTTCTCCTCCCTTCGTCCATTGTGTATCAGCAACCCTAGTTCCTCATGACAGTCAGGATGGATCACCATCGCCAATAGAGTGACTCTTTTGTTCTGTAGCATGAAGGAGACAAGTGATCTTTGGTGTTACAACATGGAGTTCACTAGAACACTTAAGTGCTCTCACTCTTGTGCATCAACAGGGAAACCTTGGAAGGAGGTAGGTGGAGGTGTGATATGGGTGTATGGTGAGATACTATTGGATTGTGCTCATAGGAAGTTGGTCAGACTTCCCACAAAGTTGGTAGCCACTGATGGTAAAAGCCCTGGGGATAAGTGACTATAAGAGAATCTGACTTGGCATATAAGAAATGTCTGATTCATCTTCCTTCCCTATGGAAACCTTGCTTGCAGAGTGATGGTATGCTTACCAATATTCTGATATACTTCCATGAAGTAGACAGGTAAGCTATTAAGTATGTAAAATGTATCCCTAGGTAAGGAAGTTGAGGACACAAAGTTGAGTTATACATGGTAGGTTTTTCTCTCAAGGAGTTTGAATTCAGACATATCCTCACTTGACAGATAGGAAAATGAAATGAAAAACATTGTAATTTTTTCCAAGTCATTCAACTAAAACATGGCAAAGCTGGACCTATCAACAAAAATTTCTGGATTCTGTTCCAAACAAACTCTACTGTTTGTACTAATTATTGAAGGATTAAAACAGCAAATGACTGGCATGCCTAGTCAGGAGTCACCACAGAGTTTCAAGTTTAAACAACGTCATATAGTCGGTAGTGATTCGTAAATTCTTCTGTGATAATACTATATAACTGAAGATACACCTGGGATGGGGCTTTGTTACATTTGCAGCATGTAAAAGGAATGACAAATTTATTGTCAAAGAATTTTTTTCCCTCTAAAAAGCAAAATGACTAATAGTGATATCTTTAGAAAATAGTTATACCAAAACATGCAAATAAATAACATAGTAGGTAATCTTTTTACCTCAATATGTTATGACTACCTTCGTACATCATTTAATATTCTTCTACTACATCTTCATTTCAATAAAGATGTAGCATTTCATTATGTGGTTATAATATAATGTATTTTACCAGTTATTTTTGGGCACTGATTTTCCCATTTTTTCAGTGTTAAAAATGGTGCTTTATGAAATAGTCATAGAGCTCTATCTTTGTGAAATCCATGATTACTTGTTTATAATACCTTCATCATGAATTCCTGATGCATATGCATATGAAAGTGCATATTTTTTTCCATTTTGAACCCTGCCTATTTTAATTTAAAATATTTGCTCATCTGATGGGAGAAAAATATAAACCCTCACTTTTGAGTGCAGGAAAAGCTTTCGTTTACTAAGAGACTCCAAGTAAGGATGAAGTTAACATGTTTACCTGGCTCTTATGCATACTCATTGCGGTATGTTAGAAAAATGGCCACATTATTTTTTTCCTCTCTATATCCAACATTTTTGTAGTGTGATTTTTGCAGTATTCTCCATCACGGGGTGAAGTCTATTTCCTCAATACTTGAATCTGGGCTAGACTTGTGACTTGCTTTGATCTATGGAATGTAGCAAACAACCAAAAAAAAGTTTACTGTGTCTGAGCTAGGCTCCGAGAGGTCTCTATTTGCTTTCTTGGAACCTCATGATCACCATGTAAATAAATCTGGACTGCCTCTAAGGGATGGTGAGAGATGCATGGCCCAAGTATTCTATCACCCAGCTGTTATCCATTCAACTCCCAGAAGCAGAGTTGCATAGCTGATCTGATTTTTCAATTAAAATATCCAGGTTCACAAATATGTGAGTGAGCCCAGCTGAGATCAGAAGAGCCACTCATGTAAACACAGCCTCAATTGGTGACTGTAGATTCTTTAAAAAAAAATAGTGATTATTTTAAGTAAATTTTAAGATATTTTATTATCCGACAAAAGCTAACAGAAATACTCATAATAGCTATTTAGGTGGAGAAGATACATTCATATTTACTGAAAGATTTTATTATAAATAGGAAGAATGTTTCAATAAAAAGATCAAATCATTAGAAGCATAGTACTATCATTTATAAAGTGATAACAATGAAAATAATATGTCTTGAGTTCTATTGGTTAAAGTTTGAATTGATGTTTCCTGTAAATACCTTCCAGAATTGTTATAGATGAGGAATTCTGAGACACTGTAGTTTTTTTTAGTAGAAAGGATCCCTTGGATGAGAATATGACTATGGAGGGTTTAGTTTTAATTCTGCAACCAGAAATCCATGTGAGTGGAGACAAGGTATTTTATTTCCCTGAATTTCAGTTTGTACAACTTCAATATAAAGAACTTGTAATAACAACAATAGCTAAGATTTATTGGCTCTTTATTATGTGACAGGTACTGCTTTATGGACTTTCATATATTATTTCTTACAGTTGTGCTTTGACTTCTATCTGTAAAAGAAGTATAACAATAGTGCCTTCTTTCTTGTGAGGCCTCAGATGGCTCTAATTAGTCTCTGGGGTTTAATAACCCTAACAGTCTAAGACTAATCATTTTTCCTTTATAAGGCAATGCAATTAATCAGAATACTTATTTTGTTTTCATCTAGCAAATTGATTGCTATGTAATTATGAAGACTTTTTTTTTTTCTCTAAGAGATCCTTGTTTCACTGGGGATCTTTTGAGACAGAATTTCTTAAGCTCATGTCAATAAGTCTTATAATATATTTAAGGGAAGACATAAAGATAAATAGTAGATCAGCAGCATATGGATAAATGGAAGGTCAAGGCAATTTCTAGGCTGCATTTTGAGAACAGTCAAAATGTTCAGGGAAAATCTGATAAACTCATACAGATGGTAAAAGTATTGACTATTTTGAGTGACTTTCATATCAACAGATGCTAAAGTAGGGGCAATTTTATACCAGCAGCAGCCTGTCAATTGCTCTGCTTCTTGCAGAACACAAACCTAGCCATAAAGAAAAAATTTGATTTATGGACTCGATGATGAAGTTAAAAATTTCACTATCAACAGATGCCATTAATTGAGCAATAAGGCCAACCATAGAAAAAATTTTCACTACCTGCAAGTACTGGTATTCACAACACATAGAAAGCTCCCACATGTCAAAAGAAAAAAAATGTGAATAGAAAAATGGGCAACTAAGACTTGATCAGATACTGATACAAATCAATATCTAAACAGCTAATACATTTTTTAAAAAGGTGCTTGAAATAATTAGTTATCATGGAAATTAAATCACAATAACCAGAATGGCTAAAATGAAAAAAGACAATACCAGATGTTTGCAAAGATACAGGGTAACTGGAACTGTCATACACTGTTGATGGAAGTGTAACTTAGTACACCACCTTTGGAAAGCTGCTACACCTGCTAAAGGTTAAGGTGCGCACACCCTCTCACCCAGTTATTCTACTCTTAGTTATATACCCAACAGGAAATGAAGGCCTTAAGTTCACCAAAAGACATAAGGGTATTTTTAGTAATACTACTTCTAATAGAACAAAACTGGAAATAAACAAATGCTCATCACAAGTAGGTAAATAGCAGCATAGTCATACAATGAAATACTGCATGCTAATAAGAGAATAGACTACAGCTACACACAACATAGATGAATCTTGCAAACACATTAAGTAAAAGCATCCATGCACAAGAAAGTACATGCTTTATTATTCCATATGTAAAGTGCAAAAGCAAGCAGATCTAACGATGGTGTTAAAAGTCGGATGAATGGTTATTTTGGGGAAGAGGGTAATGTCTGTGAGGGGCAAGTATTTATCTTAGAAATTTTAATAACTAGGAGAAGGCATGAATAGGGTTCTGAGATCTCATATTCTTCCTTTCTAAATGGCAATTAATACAGGTGTGTTCAATAGTTTTTGAGCTATTTGTGATGTGTTTACTTTTCTGTATGTTTATTATACCTCAGTAATTTTTTTCTAAACACTCTGCCAAAAGGCTCCTGCAACTGATAAATGACTTCAGTCAAGTTTAAGGGTACAAAAATCGATGTAAAAAATTAGTAGTTTTCTATATACCAATTAACATTCAAATTGAGAGCCAAATCAAGAACACAATCTCATTTGCAATAGCCACCAAGAAGGAACAAACAAAAATCTTAGGACTACATCTAACCAAGGTGAAAGATCTCTACAAGGAGAACTACAAAACATTGCTAAAAAAGTAATAGATGATGCAAATGGAAAAACATTTCATGCTCATGGATTAGAAGAATCAGTATCATTAAAATGGCCAATACTGCCCAAAGCAATCTACAGATTGAGTGCTACTCCTATGAAGCTACCAACATCATTTTTCACAAATAAGAAAAACCTATTCTAAAATTCATATGGAACCAAAAAGCCTGAATAGCCAAAGCAACCCTAGGCAAAAAGAACAAAGCTGGAGGCATCACATTACCCTACTTCAAACTATACAAGGCTACAGTAACCAAAGCAGCATGGTACTGGTACAAAAACAGACACATAGACAAATGAAACAGAATAGAGAACTCAGAAATAAAACTGCATTCCTATAGCCATCTGATCTTTGACAAAGTCGACTACAATAAGCAATGGGGAAAGAACTCCCTATTCAATGTGCTGGGATAGCTGGCTAGCTATATGCAGAAGAATGAAACTGTACCCTTACCTTTCACCATATAAAAAAATTAACTCAAGATGGATTAAAGATTTAAATGTAAGACCTCAAACTACAAATCTTAGAAGAAAACTTAGGAAACACCATTCTGGACATTGGCCTTGGGAAAGAATTTATGGCTAAGTCCTCAAAAGCAGTTGCAACAAAAAAATTGACAAGTGGGACCTAATTAAACTAAAGAACTTCTGCACAGCAAAAGAACTTATGAACAGAGTAAAGATGCAACCTACAGAATGGGAGAAAATATTGGCAAACTATTCATCTGACAAAGGTCTAACATACAGAATTTATCAGGATCTTAAGCAATTGGACATGTAAAAACCAAATAACCCCATTATAAAATGAGCAAAAAACATGAACAAACACTTCTCAAAATAAGACATACAAGTCTTCTTGCCCTTCCCAGCCATTACCCTACTCCCCAAAATAACTCCCCTTGGCCTTTAAAACCATAGATTAGATTTGCTTGCTTCTGCACTTTATATGTGGCATCGCGAAGCACACATTCTGTTGTGCCTGGATGTTTTCACTCAAATATAAAAAAGCTCAACATCACTAATCAGAAATGCCAGTCAAACCATCTCACACTAGTCAGAATGGCTATTAAAAAGTCAAACTGAAGATGGCGAGATTGTGGAGAAAAGGAAACACTTATGCACTGTTGGTGAGAATGTAAATTATGTAAATTATGAGAATGTAAATGTTCAGCCACCGTGGAAAGCAGTTTGGAGATTTCTCAAAGAACCTAAAACAGTTACCATTTGACCCAGCAATCCCATTACTGGTTATATATCCAAAAGAAAATAAATCGTTCTACCAAAAACACACACTGGTAAGTTCATTGCAGTACTATTCACAATAGCAAAGACATGGAATCAACCTAGGTGTTCCTCAACATTGGACTGGATAAAGAAAATGTGGTACACATATACCATGGAATATTATACAGCCAAATAAAAGAACAACAAAGTCTTATCCTTTGGAACAAAATGGAGCTAGAGACCAACATCCTAAGTGAATAAACATAGGAACAGAAAACCAAATACCCCATTATTTTCACCTCTAAGTGGGAGTAAACAGTGGTTATTCGTGGACATAAGGATGGCAACAATAGACACTGGGGACTACTGATGGGGGAAGGGTTGAAAAACTACTGGCTACTGTGTGTGCACAACCATACTCAAAATCTTAGCATCACATAATATACCCAGGTAACAAACCTGCACATATACCCCTTGAAACTAAAACATTGAAATAAAAATTTTTATTTCTTAAGTAATCTAACCTGGGAGTTGTGAGAAAGCTTCCCATAGCACCACCATGGAGCTGTAGATAACAACAATGGCACCTAGATACAGCAAAAATAGAACATGCTGCTTCATGAGAGTGAAGAGCATGTGGATGTTCAGTACTAAGGCTTCAGAGGTCTTAAGATCAAGTGACCCAGCAGAAGCCAGGCCAAGACACTTTAGCTGTGGTTGATGCTGCTACACACTGGCAAATATCACAACCAGGGGATCCCTGGGGAGCTCTGGAGCTGAAGGTGTGTGAATCCTGTGAATACCGACAGTAACAATGAGATCTGAATGAATTAGCATAAATCAAAAGAAGCAGGCAAAGAATCTGAGTAGGAGACCTGGGTTCAACATCAGATATCTGAAGCAAGTAAAAGGGCATCAATAAGAATACAGATTTGCACACAGGCAGGAGTTCATGTACCAGGGAAACAGGTGGTGGACAGGGCTCACACCAGGAGGTTAGGGAAAGCACATCCCTATGTAAGATAGACAGTATGTAGCTCTCAAGCTGTGGCTTGCCTCTTGATCCAAGGACAACAGCTGTCTGTCCTGGTAGGTGCAAAAAGTTTCCTTCTTGGTGTGGACAAGGCTGTTTTGCTCCTCAAAGTGAAGCAAGAATCACCAGGGACCTGGTGACTGAAGCACAAAAAGAGGGTAAGGGCCCCTGGGGAGAACTCACAGTTCTAATGGTTTTGGGCTTCAGGAAGGAAGGATGGTTATTTCTTAGAATTCTGTTAGTGGTAAGGGAAAACTTACTGCTGTATTGGTGCTGTGCAAGATAATTAGAACCAAAACCTTTTAATTGGAAGATATCCTACCTTTGCTGCTATGGCTTCTAGTCTAAGAACAAACAACAGTTGGTCCTCAAATGTGAATCGTGATATGGCCTGGATCTGTCTTACTAAGCATGAACCAAGCATGTGTTAGGAAATGGCAAGTAAAATACTAATGCTTAAATAATACCTCATTGTATGCAACATTGGTATTCTTTTCAGAGAACTTTCACAAATCTGATCCCATCTGAAACTCAAAACATCTGAGGGAGGAAAAGCCTGTATTCCTACCCACCTTAAGAGATGAGTCAGCTGAACCTCAAAGAAGAAAACATGATCTAAAGACAAGCACAAAACTGGTGAGCTCAGGTCTCACATTCCTGGTTTAATGCTTTCCTGCTTAAGCTGTGATGTATGCTGGATATGGGAAGCTAACTAAAGGAGGCATGGAATATTGAGAATTTTGTTTTTTTTTAAAGGAGATTTTACATCACTGATGCAGGACTCAAATGGTAGGCTGACACCTGGACTCAATTATTTTTTAGAGCTCTGTTTTCTAGGAACAAGCAAAAACTGGATTTCCTCAATTTCTAACACTGGTTTAGTATCGGGTGATGCCAATACTGCAGGTTTGAAGAATACACGTGGAGTAGCATCTTAGTTCAGGCTGCTGTTACAAAGTACCTTAGGCTGGGTAATTTATAAATGATATAAATGTATTGCTCATAGTTCTGATGGCTGGGAAGTCCAAGAAAAAAGTGCCAGCAGATTGTTTGGTAAGGGTTTGTTCTCTGCTTCCAAGATGGTGCCTTGTAGTGGGTTGTTACATGATGGAAAGGGTGGAATGTTCCCTTCAATCTTCTTTGTTAGTACATTGATACCATAACCTAATAACCTCCCAAAGGCCTTTACAGGTAATACCGCATTTGGGATTAAGTTTCAACATAAGAATTTGGTGGGTATAGGGGCATGGCACAAGTGTTCAGAGTATAACACTCTGTTTCTGGGTCTCCCAAATTTGTCTTTCTCACATGCAAAATACATTCATTTAATCACAATAGCTCCCAAATCTTAACTTGTTCCAGCATCAGCTCAAAAATGTAGTTTGGCGTCTCATCTAAATCTCATCTAAATCAGACATGGATAAAACTCAAGTTACAATTTATCCTGAGACAAATAGCTCTCCAGCTGTGAACTTGTGAAATCAAACATGTGATGTGCTTGGAAAATATAATGGTAGGACAGGCACAGAACAGACATTCCTATTTCAAAAGGGAGAAATAGGAAAGAAGAAAGGGATACTCAGTCTTGACCAAATCCAAAACTCAACAGGGCAAAACATTAGATCTCATGGCTCCAGAATGATCTTCTTTGACTTGAAGTTCTGCCTTTCAGGTACACTGGTGTGGGAATTGGGCCCCCAAGGCCCCACCTCCTGGTTTTTCTGGGCACAGTCCAAGTTACAGCTCTCACAGATTGGAGTCTCTTACCTGTGACTCTCCCAGGCTGGAGTTTCATACCAGCAGCTCTGTCAGTGTGGGACCCCTTCACCTGAAAACAGCCACCAGGGTAGGGGGAGATGGGTTTTGCCTGCATGGTCCCACTAGGCATTGCCCCAGTAGGTGCTTTCTATGGGGCCTCTGCCTCTGTAGCAGCTCTCTGCTTGAGCCCCGAGGCTCTCCAGGGCATCATTTTGAAATCTAGGTGGAGAGAACCAAGTCCCCATAGCTCATGCATTTTGCTCCTGGTGGAGATGGCACTGTATAGGTGCTGCCAAGGTTTACTGCCCTCAGAAGGGGTGACCTGAGCTGTACCTGGGCCAACTTGAGGCACAACTTGGGTAACCAAGGAGTGCTGCACTGGAATGTGGAGAATGGAACCTTTCTATGGCTCTGGAATTCTGGGGCTGTGATGAGTAGAGCAGCCTCTAAAGATCTCCGAGATGCTTTCTGGGCCATTTTTCCATGTCTTGATGAAGAATACCAGGCTTCCACCCATCTGTAGTAATATGCTTGTCAGACAGTTGCATGACCACACCCTTGATGATCTTTCCTGAATGCACTTTTACATTCTTTGCAACATGGCCAAGCTGAGAATTTTCCAAATCTTTACGTTTTATTTCCCTTTTGATTATAAACGGATTTGTTTCTCCATTCTCACCTTTTACTATAAGCCATCAAGAGAAGCCATGACATACCCTCAATACTTTTCTTAGAAATTTCTTCTACCAAATATTCTAGTTCATCACTTGCAAGTTCTGCCTTCTATAGAACATTAGTACATGAATACAATTCAACCAAGTTCTTTGCCACCCTACAAGGATTGCCTTTCTTCTAGTTTCCAATAACATGTTCCAAATTTCTGTCTGAGACCTCATCAGAATGGCCTTTACCATCCATATTTATACAATATTCTTATCACAGCCACTTAAGTAATCCCTGAGAAGATTGAGGATTTCTTTACAGCTCTCCTCTTCTTGTGAGTCCTCAAGAATTGTCTTTAATCCTCCATTCATGGCAGCGGACTTCAAAACTCTTCTAGCATCTACTCATTACCCAGTTCCAAAGCCACCTCCACGTTTTTAAGTATTTGCTACAGCAGCACCCCATGCATAGTTCCAATTTCTTAGTCTATTTGGGTTGCTATAACAAAATACTGTAGAATGGGTAGTTTATAAATGACGTAAACTTATTACTCACAGTTCTGGAGGCTAGAAAGTCCAAGAGTAAGGTGGCAGCAGATTCAGTGTCTGATAAAGGCTCACTCTCATCCTAAGATGCCACTTTGTTACTGAATCTTCACCTGGTGGGAGGGGTGGAAAGGGTTAGGGTGTTCCTTTCAACCTCTTTTATAAGGGCATTAAATTTTATTTATGAGGACAGAACTCTCATGACCTAATCACATCCCAAAGGCCCAGCTCTTAATACTCTTGTATTGGGAATTAAGTTTCAACATATGAATCTGAGAGTGGGGCACCAACATTCAAACCATAGCATGTAGGTAGTAAGGACAGCCTATGTTATTGTGATCACTGAAGATTGAGAGCTTTAGTGTGATGTCTTAGGGATTAAGACTTTCAGAAATTGCTATTTCTATCTGACTAGAAATAGGCCAAGGTCTCCACATAAAGCTACATTTAAGAATATTTAGAAAAATCTGAGTTCTGGATCCACATTTTTAAAAGTGTTTAGAAAATTTGATTTTACTTTATTTTTCCCTGACCCATAGGAAGGAGAATTAATAAATTGGATGCTTCATTCATTCATTCATTCATTCATTCATTCATGGAATGCCTATTGTGTGGCAGTCACAGTTTTTGACACTGGAGATAGATCAAAGAACAAAGTGGGGTATGTCCTTGCCTTCGAAGTGTACAGTCTAGTGCCATGGAAAGTAGGGCTGAGTCAGATAAATTGTGAATATGTAGTGCATAGGATAGCAATGAGTGATATGCAGAAAAATATTTTTTAAATAGGAGAGAAGGGAGATTTGGCAGAGGATGTGGATTTTTAAGTTTAAGTAGAAAGGTTCACTGAGAAAATGACATTGGAACAAAGACAAGAAGGAGGTGAGACAGAATGCTGTGGGGTTGTCTGATGGAAGAACATTCCAGGCAGAGGGGACCACAGATACAAAAAGCCCTGAGATGGGAACATGCAGAGCATGTTTAGACTAGCAAAAGGGCTGGTGGTGTTAGAGCAAAGGGGCGTGGGAGTAAGGATGAGATGAAGATGGGAAGAAAGTAGGACAGCTTAGACGTAGCCTCCCAGCCCATTGTGTGGACTTTGATATCAGTTTCCTCCGAATGATGTGGAATGTCCTTGGATTGTTTTGAGCAGAGCGGACAGAATGATAGCATTTGACTTATGTTTTAAAAGAATTCTAGCACTTGTGCAAAAAATATGGAGGACAAAAGTGGAAGCAATGATACCAGGTAGAGGGCTATTTGTCAGCTAGGTGAGAGATGAGGCTGGCTGGGGCCATGGTGGTTGCTTCTCTGGTGATGGCGGATATATTTAGACAGATGTGATTTTTCCTGTGTGTCTTGCTGGGTTGATGGGAAGCTAGGGATTTATTGATCGGAGTGCTTGACCCATGGAACTCCTGGCAGTTGGTTGTCAGTTATGAGTGGGTTTTTTTTTTTTTAATTGTACCACTTCATTTTGTCTTTGCTGTTGTATTATCACTTAAAAATTATAAAATGTTGAAAGTGATGGTATTTGAGGTTAAATTTTACTAATACAGACTTCAGAACAATTTAGCAGCTTGTATTCCATTTTTAAGTTTTATATCACAGATGGGTGTCTTTCCATTAAAAAATAAATCAGGAGTGGCAGCATTGTCAATGTTATTTTTCTTATAATTCTAACTAGAGTTAAAGATAGAAACTCTTCTGAGAATTCACTATTTCAGGAATGGCAAACATGCAGCAAATATTGTCACGCTACCATTTTCTCACCAATGGCAGACATTGCTAGATGATCACAGGATTCTTTTCACTGAGTCCCAGTGAAACATTGGACACTTTACCAAAACAACCACTGATACATTAGAGTTGGCATGAGTTAAAACCTATTTGCCATTCCTGTGAGTAATCACTCTTCCTGACAACTTAATAGGATTGGAGAGGAAGGCTTATTGCACAGTGGTATAGCTGGAGTCAGACTTCATCTTTGTCTTGTCAAAATCCTGTCTCGTCACTTGCTAGCTCTTAAACCTTGGACCAATGACTTAACATTTCTGAGCCCTAGTCTCCTCATCTATAAGATGGAAGGAGCTAATACCTATTTTATAAGAAACAGGATATTTAAATAAAACGATACCTGTAAAGTGCTTAACACAATGTCTTACTTAAACACTTAAACTCAAAATGATACCTTTGGTGTTAGAGTTTAATTAATAGACTTTAATAGACTAATTTCTTGAGACCAGAAAATTTACAAAAATATTCTGGCTTTGCCACCTGGCCTTTTTTTTTTTTTTTAAAAAAGCTTTTTATCTTGGAAGTATGTCCATATCTTTTCAAGGAGAAGAAACTTTCTTTGCAAATATTCCCAAGCCCACACAGGTATTATTGGAGCCCTTCATCCAATAGATGCCACTGGGTTTGGGAGTTGGGTGGGTTCAGTGCCCAGGAGTAGGAGAGTTGTAAGACACATGGTATAGTAGGAAAGCCATGGCTGGAAGAACAGACTTTGGTCGTGTGGTCCTATGTCTTCCATTTTACATTGAAAGTATATATGGACATTCTCATAAGGACAAGACACATTGGTGAGGTGTTACCCAGTGACATGTCTATTTTCAGGTTCACTATGAATGATGCAGGTTTTTGTCTTTTATATTGCTTTTAGAGTGATTACTCTTCGTGAAACTTTTTTTTCTTTTTGAGATGGAGTCTCACTCTTTGGCCCAGGTTGGAGTGCAGTGGTGTGATCTCGGCTCACTGCAACCTCCACCTCCTGGGTTTGAGAGATGCTTCTGCCTCAGCCTCCCAAGTAGCTGGGACCATAGGCATGTACCTGGCTAATTTCTGTATTTTTAGTAGAGATGGGGTTTCACCATGTTGGCCAGGCTGGTCTCGAACTCCTGACCTCAAGTGATCCACCTGCCTCAGCATCCCAAAGTGCTGAGATTTGGTTACACTATTTCTGTGGGAAAATCTGCCCAAGGTTCCAAAGGACTTTAGGTACTTTATAGTACTGTAGTCACAAAATCCATTTCCTTAATTTGGAGTTTGCTTTTTTTAAAAAATGTATACTTATGCTGTAATACCTATGCACATGAATACCAGGCCATTGTCAAGAAAGATAGGGTTAAGTAGGGCCACTGTGGCCCTGGTTCCTTTGAGTTGCATCTTCAATCTCTGTACTACAGAGGAATCCTTTAAATGTCCTTCTGCCAACTTGAGGGGGGCATGTCTGGGTGCCAAGTACCAGTGCTCAAAGGCTGTTCGTGAAGATCCTTTCAACAGTATTATCAGCAACTTTTTTCAAAGATAGTACGTGAATTAGTTTGATTCTCTGAGTGACCTCATCAGATAAACTAGAGGGTCTTTATTCTGGCTTTCCAGTCACAAAGGGGTATTTTCTACGGTGGACAGTAATATTTCAATGGGCCTCACTATGGCCTAAATCTTGAATGGATGACACATACATACCACACACACACACACACACACACACACACACACACACACACCCTGGAACTTTCCTTGCCCTTCTTCTGCCAGTGGCAGACAGCACTAATCAATTAGGGGTTTTTGTTTGTTTGTTTTTTTGAGACAGAGTCTCTGTCTCTCAGGCTGGAGTGCAGTGGCGTGATCTTGGCTCACTGCAAGCTCTGCCTCCTGGGTTCCTGCCATTGTCCTATCTCAGCCTCCTGAGTAGCTGGGACTACAGGCGCCCGCCACCACACCTGGCTAAGACACATGGTATAGTAGGAAAGCCATGGCTGGAAGAACAGACTTTGGTCGTGTGGTCCTATGTGTTTTGTGTTTTTAGTAGAGATGGGGTTGTTTTTTCCGAGGCTGAATGAACTTTAAAATCCTCCCAGTGAGACATAAGTAGGTGATGGGAGATGGCACACAAAGTAAAATCTACTTTTCATCTTTGGCCTAAGTCAAACATGCTCGTTTTTAAATTCATTCCATAAATATTTTATTCTGCTTTCTATTCTTGAACAAAAGTCTGCTCTTAGTCTAATCGTTTAATTTTAAGGTATTCTAACTTTTTTCCTGGTTATTTGCAAGATTTTCTTTTTGCATTTGTTTTCTACAACTTCACTATGTTGTGTCGAGGTGTGGATTCAGTGTTACGTATTCTTTTTGGGATCCACTGTGATTTCTGAATCTTAGGATTCATGTCTTTTTTCTATACTAGGCCATTGTAAGCTGTTACTTCCTTGAAATGGCCTGTCATCATCTATTCCCTCCTTCTGGAACTCCTAGACATAAATTCAAACTATATAGTATTCATTTCTCTTCCATGCTTTTTAATTTTTCTTTTCATATCTCCAATGATTTCTTTCATTTTAAATTTTCTCAGATCTATCTTCTAGTTCATTCTTTCTTAAATTATGTTTAATTCGCTATTAATCCACTGTTTTAAAATTTCAATGCCTATATAAATTTTCTTGATATATTGGTGACTTAATTCTTTCTCTTGTTATATAATGTCTCATTCTCAGGTTTTCAACATTCCTTTTTATTTCTTTAACATTTTGTATATTTCAGATTACATAATAACTGAAGTTCTTCTGAATTTTATTGTTCATTACTTCTATGGTTTTATTCTTTCCTTAGAATTTAGATTCTTTGTTAAGTGTATTTAATAATTTTATATATGTCTTTTTTTATTCTTTCAGATTGTCATACTAGTAGCCAAAGTTTTGGGAATATTATAGCTCTAATCATAATAGATTGTTTCTTTGTGTGGTTTGTAATTTTAGATCACAGTGTGGATTTGCAGATGGGAAGTCATAGCTCAGGTTGAGACCAGGTCCTTTCACAACAGGTTTTCTTTATATTCTTAACAACTATCGTAGGGACTCCTTGCATGTGATTGATTTCTATGAGTTTGTTGTTTTGGAGATTCCAGGGCAATGCAAACTTGAATTACAAACCCAATGGAAGTACAGGCCTGGGATTTAAACTCTTAGAGATAATTTTGTTTTTATCCAGAATCTAGCAGAGAGATGTTTCCCCTGTTGGTGGGAATTTATTTTCTAGTCAAAACTTACACTAAAATTGTAGCCCTTCCTGGGTCCTAACCTAACCCCACCTCTTTACACTGGACCGTGGCCTCCTCTATTTCTGCATGGACCTTGGAATTCTCTCCTTTAGCTACCTCAAATCTCTCACCTAACTCTCCCAGGAATGCCATAGCATTAGTAAAACGTATTTGGTTTTCAATGCTGCCTTCATTTCTGACATTTGGGCGTTTGCCATCTTTCTTGTCAGCTCAGCTATGCATCTTAAAGAGTGTTTTTATGTTATGTCTAGCATTTCTAGGTGTTTGTAATAGGAAGGTTTTCAAGTTCTCTTATTCTGCTATCATTTTACAACCAGAAGCTCTGGACTGCCCTGCATTTGTTGAATACTAATTAATGCAAGATACTGAGCTTAGTAGTAGGGACACAAAGACCTATGAGACATACTCTCTGCTCACAAGATAATAGTCTACTGGGGAAGGTAGTCATGTAATTTTTGGGTAACATAATTGGTACACAAAAGATACATATATAGTACTTTCAAAACCAAATAGAGGCCATTCAAGTTTATGGGTGAGATCAGGTCAGAGAAGGCTTCCTAAAAGAAGAGATACTTAATCTGGTCCTGAAACATAAATAGGAGTACTCCAGGTAAAGGCAGTAGAGAAGGGAGGAAAGTGCATGGTAAATTTGAGAGAACTACAAGCATTTCAGAACTATTGGAGTAGAGTTAAAGGAACTGACCACATCTTATTTCTACACCCAACAGCAGATTTCTGATTGAGCTATTCTGATACCTTGATAACAAGACAAGCACAATGTGATACAGATATATCATTCTAGTAGGAAAGATATGATTACCTGAGTCCTCTGGAGCAGATGTCAAGAAAGAATTAGTGTAAGAGATTTCTTGGGAGCAATGTCCATAAAAGACCTAGTGGGGAGAGAGCAGGAGAAGGCAGGGAGAGCTGTCAGTCTGCAATACAGGTCTCACATTTGTGAAGGGAGAAGGAAAGAAAGGAAAATTGGATAGGAAGAGTCTCAGATTCTGGTGGAACTCTGAGAAAATATTTGCCAAACTAATGGGGAGCTCTAATGCATTGCCCACTGAGGAGTCCACGCTAGGCACAAACGTTGGGCAACAAATGACCAGGTCACAGTATTCCTGCTGAGTGCTGTGCTCATTTATTAGCTGGGGCTGCTGGTAGAAGCGCAGCCTCGGTACAAATGCTGCGGCAGATCTCAAAGGTCTAACCACACTCCTGGTGGTGAGTTTTCTCTTGAATCTCCATGGCTACCACACCCCCACTTGGAAATTTTATAATCTGGACTTCTGATTTATATACAAGTTTCATGTGAACTTAATTAGGTACCTATCATGAAGAATCTGTTCATTTCTGAGTTTCCAGTACCTAGAGCTGTAAGGTTGAAGATAAGAGCCGTATCATGACAGATTTTTCCAGTTAATATCTAGTAGATCTTGGACTTGGCATCCTTTAAACCTGCCTGTTTATGGCAAAAACCTCACTGTCTCATTGTGTGTCATATGCCTGCCTTTTTTTTTTGTCCTAAATTTATTCCTTTCTACTGTATTTTTATCCTATTGATCCAGATAAAATTTTCACTCCAGATACACTTGTTGACCTCTATTCATCTAGACTGGAGAAGGTGGCTAAAAATAGTGTGAATGATTATTCACACTATTTAAAATAGAAAATATAATAAATCATTAAAATATTGTGAGAATGATTATTCATAAAGAGATTTGAGTGATTTTAAGAAAATATACATTAATATCAAAAAGAAAGTAGAAGATTACTGTCATACCCTTCCTCCCAGGAAATTTTTAATTACTGGAAAATTTCTTAACACATGCAATGGAAAAATTGGTCACATAATTTGAACTTTTGAACTTGCATGGTGTTGTTAAAAAAAATGAGAATATGAATCATTGAGAAGGAGTAATTTATGTTCCCTTTGTGCACTAACCACTTCATCAAACAGCTAAGTTCATACACATATTCCTTGAAATTTGGGGGACTTAAAGTCAAGGAATGCATCTCTGCCTTTAAAGTTTACATTTTCCTTCCTTTCTCTGGGGCACACAGAGTGAATGGGATTAAAGGTGAAGCTGCTTGAGTCACACGCATCTTGATGTTTCTGTTGCCTTTGCACAGAATCTCATATCCTAATATGTTTTGTCTCTGGCATTCTTAGTATGTCCTTTACATTGCAGAACAGCACTTACAGTGTCAAGCTTTTTTGTTTTTCTTTTCCAAAGAGAATTTTAGTTTCATCAAACTGCATTAAATGTTCTTTGCCTTCACTTTGACTCAAGTAGCATATTCTTGAGAAATGTGATATTTTACAGCAACTGATTTAGGCACACATGAATCAAAACTACATCTTCCTTGAGAAACTGAGTCAACCTGTCAAGTACCTAAGCAAGTGGGTTTAACATGAATTTACAGTTTCCATGTGAGAACCGTAAGGAAAAACGGAAGGATGTAAAAGGATATTGGGTGAAGAAGGTCAGAGAAGTTGCTATTTTGTAAAGTTTTCCACTGGGGATAAAGAAATGGTTCCAGAACTGCAAAAAGATCTCCCAAAATTATCTGACATTTTCCTTTACAGTTAAATGCTGGAGATTTTCCTGAGGAGCTAAGGGGTTGAAGTCCTGGTTAGAAATTTAAGGTGCTGTGCCTACACAGATGCAAAAGATCTAACTCCGGATAAACTCCTCCACATATTTCTTCCCTGTTGACCTCTCAAAGTGTCCTATAATTACATTCCGCCTGTGTTTCCAAGGCTCCTGGGCATATCTACAAATTGAAATTAGTGTGTATTTGTATATGAAAGTTGACAGCTAAGAAAAATATTCTGTGGCATGTAATTACAGAAAACTAATAAACATGCAAAAATCAAAGAAGAACTTAACAAAACAGAAAAAGCCACCAGCGCCTGAACCTCAGGATGTGCATATGCAGATTAGGTCTCTAACCAGGCTAAATGTTAACTGCTCTTGCTTTATAATTGTTCTGCTGCAAGTGTTTATATAATTACTCCATTCTTTTGCTCAGGGTGTTTTGGTTAGATAATTCAACTAAATATTAAGACATCAAATGAATAAGTAGAACTGCAATTGACTGGGGATGATGCCAGCACTGAGTATCATTATTAAGGTTATAGGTTTTAGCAAAGATAGAATTAAATGCTGATTATATCTAAATACTCCAATGGGAAGTTCTTTGAAGAGACTTTTAAAATTTGACATGTGGTATATTTTTGTTGCTTTTTAAAAACAATATGTTCAAATGGGTGACTCAATGCTAAAGGATATTACCATAGATTTAAGCTTTTTTTTTGTTTTTTTTTTCTGGAGGGAGGTGGGTTGAAGGGAGAGACAAAGTTTGTATTTCACCACTAATTTAGATTCAGGAAAAAAAAGCAGCAATACAATTTTAGAATAAGATTTATATAATAAAATAAACTGAAGATATGTTTATTATTTCACTAATTTTGTCAGTTCTTGAGAATGGGATTTGTCCAATGTAAACAGAACTGGGAAATTTTCAGTCAAATAATTTTTCTGAAACTCCTAAACATCAAGTGAAACCGTCAATATGTAAATAAACGTGGATGTAAAACTTCAAAAATGTGGGGATGGGCCAGGCGCGGTGGCTCAAGCCTGTAATCCCAGCACTTTGGGAGGCCGAGGCGGGCGGATCACGAGGTCAGGAGATCGAGACCATCCTGGCTGACACGGTGAAACCCCGTCTCTACTAAAAAATACAAAAAAAAAAAAAAACTAGCCGGGCGAGGTGGCGGGCGCCTGTAGTCCCAGCTACTGGGGAGGCTGAGGCAGGAGAATTGCGTGAACCCGGGAGGCGGAGCCTGCAGTGAGCTGAGATCCGGCCACTGCGCTCCAGCCTGGGCGGCAGAGCGAGACTCCGTCTCAAAAAAAAAAAAAAAAAAAAAAAAAAAAAAAAAAAAAAAAAGTGGGGATGAAGGTGGAAGACTAAAATACAAATGTTATATGTTGTGACAAAATAGAAATAATGCAACTGAAAATTGCAAGTGAGAAAGAGAAGAAAAACAAAATAAAATAAGCCTATTGATTGTTGTATAACTTGTAGGTAAATAAAATACAACAGAAAAAACTGATAAAGCAGATAGTCAACGGCAGAAGCAAACGATCAAACCAAAAACTCCAGGAGATTAGTGGTATTCAAAAAGTGTAAGTACGATAGTAGCCACCAGACCAAAATAGAAGCTTTTCTAAATATAAAAAAAATTAAGGAACACTATATATATGGAGAAAAGTATCGAAAAATAACAAAATACATAATATTTTGCTACAGTTAAGCCCAAACATAACAGGGTTTTAACCACGTACTAAAAGACTTTCAATTTTGCTCATAAAGAATGATCTAACTGTGTATGTATGTGTATATGTGTGTGTGTATATATATATAAAACTATGATCTAACTATATACCCACATACACATATATGCACATCATATACAACAGATAGACCTAGACCTAAAAGTGATCAAAAAAGCTAAAAATGGATGAAAAAAGGTGTATCAGGCAAATGGAAAAATAAGGAAGTCGGGGCAGCAGCAATCCTGATACCAGATAAATTCAAGCCCAAAATCTTAAACATGATAAAGATAGGCACTTTTTAATGAGAAAACCATACTTTACAATGTAGATACATCTTTATGAATAGTTATACGTCAAATAACATAGTAATCATCTTTATAAAGCCAAACTACAGGAGATGCTAGGAGACATAAAAGAAATCACATTGCTGGACGTGATGGCTCACACCTGTAATCCCAGCACTTTGGGAGCCGAGGTGGGCAGATCACGAGGTCAGGAGTTCGAGACCAGCCTGGTCAACATGGTAAAACCCTGTCTCTACTAAAAATATAAATATAAAAATTAGCTGGGTGTGGTGGCGGGTGCCTGTAGTCCCAGCTACTTGAGAGGCTGAGGAAGGAGAATTGCTTGAACCTGGGAGGGGCAGGTTGCAGTGAGCTGAGATTGTGCCACTGCATTCCAGCCTGGGTGACAGAGCAAAACTCCATCTGGGGGTGGGGGGGGGGGGGGGAAGAAAGAAAGAAATCACATTAATCAGAGACGTTCATACAGCTTTCTTAATACAGGAAAGATGAAGTAGGCAAGAAATAAGAAGATTGAAAACCTGAACAACTTAATCACTACAGGGATCTTATAGATACATTGTATGTCAAACTCTACACCCTGTCAATAGAGAATACATCTTCTCAAGAGTTCATGCAACATCCACATAATTTGATTATATTATTACTATGTGCGCGCGTGCGCACACACAGTAAGTTTAACAGCATACTGGTAAACAAGTGGTTTGGATTGCGGTCAGGGGGATTTGATTTATATCATTTACTGATTTCTTTGATGTAAATCCCTTGATGGAGCATAAATTGATAAATCAAGTGAAATAGACTCAATAATAGAACTAAAATTCATATGGAAATTGGTATATAATAAAAGACAAAGATAGACTTTTTAATAATTCAAGCTGGGACAACCCAGGAGCCATTTAGAAAAAGGTAAAATCAGATTCATAGCTTATATATACACAAAATTCACTCAAAATACATCACAGATCTAAATGTACAAATGAAACCATATGATACCATTAAAAAAATGAGTAAATTTCTTTTTCATTTTGGTGTAGGGAAAAGTTTTCTAATTATGCTTCAAAATCATAAGCAGTAAGAAAAATATAATTTTGACTACATAACATTAAATGTTTTGCACATCAAAAATCATAACTGAAAAACTGGCAGAAAATATTTAACATATAGAGTAAGGCCTAATAGTTCTTACATATAAAGAAATCTTAAAATTGAAGAACCAAGGACCAAAACCCCAGCATAAATTGAGAAAGAGGCATAATTAGACAATCCAAAAAGTAAGATGTAAAATCAGCTTTTAAACATATGAAAAATATTTACATTAAGAAATATAAATTAGTTTAAAAAAAGGAAAAAGTCTCGTCTGTCTCCCAGACTAGAGTGCAGTTGCACGATCTCGGCTCACTGCAAGCTCCGCCTCCCGGGTTCATGCCATTCTCCTGCCTCAGCCTCCGTAGCAGCTGGGACCACAGGTGCCCGCCACCATGCCCGGCTAATTTTTTGTATTTTGAGTAGAGACCAGGTTTCACCGTGTTAGCCAGGATGGTCTCGATCTCCTGACCTCGTGATCCGCCCCCCTCGACCTCCCAAAGTGCTGGGATTACAGGCGTGAGCCACCGTGCCCTGCCGACCCATTTCTAACACTATGAAAATATTAGCAACAATCTAAATGTTCATCCATGGTAGAGGGTGCTAATGGCTTGAATGTGTTCTCCCAAATTTCATCTGTTGGAAACTTAATCCTCAAATTCATATGTTTATGGCATTTGGACATGGGGCCTTTGGGAAGTAATTGAAATTAGATAAGGTCATCAGCCTGAGGACTTTATAATGGGACTGATGACTTTATAAGAAGAAGGAGAGACCTGAGCTGACACCACATTGTTGCCTTCTGGTTATATGATGCCCTCTGCCATGCTACAGTGTAGCAAGAAGGCCCTCGCCAGATGCTGAGCAGATGCTGGTGCCATACTCTTGGACTTTCCAGCCTTCAGAACGATAAGCTAAGTAAACCTCTATTCTTACTAAATTAGTCTGTGATATTCAGGTATAGCGAAAGAACAGACGAAGACAGAAAGGTTGAAGAAACTACAGTACCTCCATACAACGGAGTTCTGTGTACCTGTAAAAAGAATGAGGAAGGTCTCTGTGAGGTGATACAGAAGACTTTTCCAGGATATGTTGGTTAGGTGAATAAAGCAAAAACAAAAAGCATCTGTAATAAGCTATCCTTCATGTGAGGAAGAATAGAATATAGGAAAATATGTATATGTTCATTTGTACAAAATGCATATGGGAAGGTTGAATCAGAAACTATGACAGGCTCAATTTAAAACTCATTTCATGAACTCTGGGTGAGATACAGTTCTAATAAAGATGTATCTGGCCAATGACAGTTTTAGCTTTTAACCAGACGCTAATTTTCCAAGGGTGAGAGAGAATAATTCACTCAACTGCCTTTTGTGTAGCTAGTTCTATTTGTCACCTTTGTTGAATATGTGATAGAGCTTCCAACCCTTACAGTCAGTGCAACTGAGGAAAAAGATTGTAGATTGATGCAAAATGCTGATGACCTCCCCCTTGCAACCAGTGGCATATGTAGTTTGAGTTAACTATAAACAAGGCTTCCTGTCCCTGTGTGGACCCTCAGAACTGCTGTCTTTATATTAAGTACTAAGGAGCCCTGTACTGAGGAAACTAGGCTTGAAGGTTAGCAGTTGCTCACAGTTCCGTGTTAGACTGGAGTATCTCCAGTGCTTTGTGGATCATTATCAAGAACCTGTGGAAATGCAAATAAAGCCAGTCTTGTTATTACAATTTGGGCTATATGTTACCAGGGAAAACAGTAAGAGAAAGGCAGAAATAACAGAACTGAGAGGTAAAGTTCTAATATGGTGTATCTGCATCTGTGCTTACATTATAAATAGGAATAGGAAAAAAAATAACATTTTAGAGAGGCAGCCAGGTATGGGAAAAGAATAGGAGGTTTGCTTCAGACCGAAATTTAAATCCTGATTCAGGTACTTATTAGATGTAACTTTTGTAAGCTGTGTAACTTCTCAGAGTCTGTTTCGTTTTCTGTAAGGTAGGGATAAGATCACCCCTTTTTTGAGCTGTTGTGAGAATTGGATAAGGAACTGTATATCTGGCATATACTAGGTTTATAAAAGGTGGTGCTTCCCTCCCTCTGATACTTACAGTTTTGTATGTTTATATTCATTTTCGTATTGTTTTTCTCTTGTTTCAGATATCATTCATTGTCTTGGCTGCATAATTATTAGAGTTCCCCAGGGTTGACTGCTGACTGCCATTTTTGCTTATTGTCTCTTCCATGGAGGTCTCTCTGCCTGTGGTTTTAACTATGATTTTCTTTCCCTGAGAGTAAACAATACCAGTATCAATTTATGAACTGTTGATATTGATTAACTCCAAAGAAGAATGTTGCAAAACCACTTTGATTTCCAACTATGGATCATTAATCTCACTATCTTTAAAATCCTCTTACGTGTAAGGTATTACCTACTAGTCTTCTGAAGAACTCTGGTTGTAAAAAAGTTTATAATTAAAGGAGAATGATACAGGTGAAATATAGATGCATTGACCATGTTATGGGGCATTAGAAAATGGAGCCATTAATTAGGATCAGAGAAATCTTTTTTACAAAGAAGCATTTAAAGTGGATCTTAAAGGAGAAAAATTTCAAGAGGAAGATTATTTGAGAAATTTATTATTTGGTGTTACAGCTTAATTTTATTCAAAGCATATGAAACAGGGAGAGCAGAAATCAAAGAGCTCTAAGTAAATAAGCGTTCACATGTTCTTCATTTTTGTTTATGTTGGGCAGAAAATTGCTGCAGGGGAGAGAAAAGGCATTTTTCTCCCCACTGAGTCATTTGCAAGTCATAGAACCAAAATCAGGAAATTACCTTTTATTTTATTGAGGCTGAGGTCTTGGTTTAATGGAAACTACTCACTAGAGAAATAAGAGAAATAATCTCAATTAAGTTCATATTCCATCTTGTTATGTAGAAACAGCAGAGCATTGAAGCTGAGCTGCAGACAAGAGACTTGTGGCTAGTAATTTGATGTGGCTCTAATGGAAGTTAGTACACCAATTAGAGACACAAGTCCAGGTTGCACTGTGTTATGGGAGAAGCTTGTACAATGATGGCCATATTATCAGTGGTCACAGTTGACTTGTGTGAGAAGACTTTGTAGTTTATCAATGTGTGTGATGCTTTGAACAGAATAGTTATCCAGTTTTTATTTGTGGCATGAAGGACGTGGCCTCCAGTCAGGAAATCTAGACTCACAGCTGTGTGACTTGGTCTTTGGGAACCTCAGTTTCTTTATGAATAAAATGAACCAATGTTAATACTAACTAGGGCTGGTGAAGAGAGCAAAAGTACAACTACAGACAAACAGGGCTTAAAACTGTTTAAGACTTTCATTCATGTCAGTTACTATTCAAGGGAGCATTAACAAATCAAACTACCTGACCTACGGCATAGTTTACCATGGAATGAAAAAGCATTCTGCAAAGAAAACAAGAAGGGAATTACTGAGTTCTTAGCTTGTATGGTTTCAATAAACTCTCCATGTAGCCTATATAGAGGCTCTCTCTGGTCTCCAAAGGTGTGTTTTTCAAACTGTAGGTTTTAACTTGCTATTAGGTCGTGGAATCAGTTTAGAGTTGTTACTGGGATTTTTTAAATGAATGAATCAGAAAAAGTAGAATAGAATACAATAGAAAATATCAAACCACCTCATAAGAGTACTAACTTATTAATAAAAAATGTTATTATTCTATGCCTATACTCCATATACACACATGTATGCTTTAACAAAGATGAGTTAGAAATGGCAAATGTATTTGTTAAAATGGCTTGCAGTCAGTCAGCATTTGAAAAAGTTTATTCTGGAGTGTCGCTGATGAATTGTACTCTCAAATATCTCCTATTTCTCATAAGCTTTACTTTCTACATTCTCAACTGCCCACTTGACATATTCACTAGGTTGTTTAGCTTTTTGCTTAAACTGATATTCCTAAAAGTGAACCCTCTCTATCTTCAGATCATTTTATCCTGCCCATTTTTTATTTTTATGTATTCATTATACACTCAGTTACTCTTGGTCAAGCCCTTAGTAGCTTCAGCTCTTGCCTTTCTCTTCACTCTTTCCCATCTTTAATGAGTGAGTGTAAAGAGTTTATGGAATTGACCTTAATTAAGTACCTAGTATTAGTCACTATGCCACATGCTTTATATATGTTGTTTCATGGAATTCTTACCATATCCTTATAATGAAATGTTGAATAACCAGCCAGATGTTACACGCATTGTATTTATGTAGATCAGTTCTTTTAGCTCAATCATCTTAGATCTATCTGGCTTCAAGCCTTAATGCTTTGTTACATCCTGCCACCTTCCCAAATGCCCTCTTTAAAATTATTTATTCAGGAGCTCAGCATAATATTACAGTAGTTATAATCCAGAATTATAATCACTACATGGTTCTGGGTTGTAATCAAGGCTCATATTGCTGGAAAGGACTTCAGAGCTGTAAACTCTTATTTTGAAAAATACATAATTAAGACTTAAATAGGTTAAGTGACTTCTCTGAAGACACAAGCTAATTAGAGGCAGAGCTCTGACCAGAATTCAGGTCTTGGCTTCAGTGTAGTGATGTTTTTATCTTTTCTACCAGCCTAAGGAGCTAGCACAAAGGGTAGAAAAATGAGAAACAGGATCCACAGAACAAAGAGCTATTGAATACCCCAAGGTGTCAGAGTCTTTAGAAGAAATTGATTCCTTATTAAGTCCTTAGGATCAGAAATCCTTTGAGATTTTCTTCTGAATCCTCATGGGTCAATATCCTTCTAAAAGCTCTTTGCTGCCAATGTTCTGTATGTTGCTTGCATGCAATTCCTTCAAGGAAAAAGAATAAAGTTGTTAAGAAAAGCTGAAATCCTATAACTTGGTCTTCTAGTAAGTTGAAGGATTCCAAGTTTTAGAGAAAGACTTACTGATTCTAAATTTTATCTTTCCTTTGGACTCCAGCTGGCCAAGTAAGGGTAGAATTCAAGGTAGGCTCAGGATTGTGGAGGCAGTAAGTGAGTTCTTCATTCCTGCTCTTCATCCTTCCACTTCATCCCTTAATACACTACTGTGTTATCCCAACCTTGATCTGCTCACTCGTTCACTCATTTCAACTTTTGGGAGCTGCACAATGATATTTATGTTTTGAATTTGGCTTAAAGATAAGGTTTCCTTTACCTCCATGTCTACCAACCCCATTCCCAACAAAACTGCTTTTGCAGTGCATTTACTTTCTTTGTTGAGAGGTAGGTTCTTAGTCCAGGTTTCTGGCAGTTTTCAGGCAATACTTGGTAAAGATGGCACAGTGGTTAAATGATTTTTTTTTTTTTTCAGACAGAGTCTCACTCTGTCACCAAGGCTGGAGTGCAATGGTGTGATCTCAGCTCACTGCAAACTCCGCCTCTCAGGTTCAAAGCATTTTCCTGCCTCAACCTCCCAAGTAGCTGGTAAAATGATCTCCTTAACATTGGGCTTCTAGATTTTTGGAATACACAGTGGTGTCTAAAAAATATGCATCTTTATTTGAACACATTCTCTTTATGAGAGACCATTTCAAAATGCAAAAGTTTTGGATTTTTGATAGACTTACGTGAGTTTTTAGATTAAAGGCATATACTTTAAACAAATGATTTTAGTAAACACTCTCCTACATTCATATAGGCCCGTGATAAAAGCATAAAGTTGTTTTGTTCATTATAGTTTAAAATAATCATTTCAGATGGACCACAATTTATGTCACACTATAATTTTATTTACCAGGTGAGAGGTCTATTAATATCCCGAATTTAATGTTTGTTTTTATTTAGAAGGAAAAATATTCCAAAATAAACAGAAATTGAATGCCCCTCAGCACCATACGTGCCATGGTCTTTCCTACCTTTGTGTCTGCATTTGTGCTCATCTCTGCCAGCTTCCATCTGGAATTCCCACTCAGCCAGCTCTTCTGTAAGCTCTGCTCAGTTAAATAGGATGTTCCTGAAGCTGCCAGAGAGTCTTTGTCCTATCTTAGGAGCACAAGTCCTATAAGGTGTTCTTCTGAGTCATCATGGTTAATATGATTCTTAGATACCTTTATTGGTCAAATGCTGTGTGAGTTATTTGAATATAATTCCCTCAAGAAAAGAATAAAATTGTTATAATTCCCAGTTGCACCATGAAAATTTATTTTACTACATTAGCCCACACACACGGTTCAGCATTCTTAGAATTACTACACTTAAGTCCACACAGTTTAGTATTTAATTTTTCTCTAATTCTAATTTTTTTGAATGTTACTTTGGATTCACATTTAAAGAAAATCTATTAAGCACCTGCTATGCAAGGCACAATTTGGCACTATGGGAGATTTTTAAAAAAGGAGAAATTGTCACTGACTTCAAATCATTGACCCAACCATTCATTCGACAACCATTTATTGAACATTTTCTGTGTGATAGGCCCTGTGTTAATGTATTAGTCTGGGTTCTCTAGAGGGAGAAAGATAGAGGCCAAAAGACTTGAGCAGTCTAGTCTTTTCACATTCTTCTGCTTGCTTTTGTTCTGGCCACCCTGGCAGCTGATTAGATGCTTCCCACCCAGATTGAGGTGGGTCTGCCTTTCCCAGTCCACTGACTCAAATATTAATCATCTTTGGCAACATCCAGGAACAGTACTTTGTATCCTTCAATCCAATCAAATTGAAACCCAATATTAACCATCACAAGTCTACCCCATGTCAACTTGAACCCATATATATCTCCTGAGATCATATATAGTTTTCAAATAAAAACAATAAGGTCATAACCACACCTAACAATACAACTATCCTTCCTACCACCAGAAATGCACCAACCCCCAACCCAAATGCTATTACATAAAGTTGACAACACTTAAATGCTGATACGAAGTGAATCTTTTGCCACCTGTTAAAGGAAAAAGCAAATAAAATGAAGATATTTTCTTAATATAAGTGTATACATGCACAAACATGTTCTTAACAAAATGAGGGGATACTCGTGACAACTACAGTCCTCATTTCTGCAACTGGTCATGTGGTTGAAGCTGATATTGTTGACTACCTTCTTCTACCCATTCTGTATTACTTTGCCTTCAGCAAGCACTTCAGCAGGTCATGGTTTTTTTACCTGGTGGAGTGACCCAAACCTTCATTCCTGAAGGGTCTGGGCCATTTGCAGTCCTGCCTGGATTGGGCTGTTGTAGTTTCCCATTGACTTTAATCACAGGGCATGGCAGTTTAAGAGACACCCTAAGGGATCTCCTGTATTCCATGCATACTCTTCCTTATCTCTGTTGCGGAGTGGTAGACTGATTTCATCTTGATAGTCTGGGTCCTCCCAGCCAACACTGTAACTCCCTTCTTAGCCTATTGACTTAGAGGTAGGGGGAGCCCAAAGTGGTCAGGTGGCAATCTTAACTTCCAATTTAATGGAATAGTTGTTGTGTTTCCTGGTGGCCAGCAGAACATAATGTCACAGGAAAGGGAAGCAAAAATTTTGTTAGTAGGTCACTAGGGGTGATGGGGAGTGGTGCCACTTCCACCCCTCGACCTGTGAGGGTTTCTGGACCTGTGAATCCTGGCTATAGGAGAAATAGTACCATATATTGGACAATGATTCAGGGCATACACAGCCTTCTGGACAACTTTGCCCCAGCTCTGCAAACTATTGTTGCCTAATTGGCATTGTAAGTGTGACTTCAAGAGACCATTCCACTGGTCTATCAATTTAGCTGCTTCAGGATGATGGGTAACATAGTATGACCAGTTAATTCCATGAGCATGAACCCACTGCCACACTACTTCAGCCGTAAAGTGAGTGCCTTGGTCAGAGGCAATGCTATGTGGAATACCATTATGGTGGATAAAGCATTCCGTAAGTCCGTGGATGGTAGTCTTGACAAAAGCATTGTGCACAGGATAGGTAAACCTATATCTGGAGTAAGTGTCTGTTCCAGTAAGGGCAAACTGCTGCCCTTTCCTTGACAGAACAGGTCCAATATAATCAACCTGCCACTAAGTAGCTGGCCAATCACCCTGAGGAATGGTGCCATATCTGAGGGCTTAGTGTTCGTCTCTGCTGCTGGCAAATGGAGCACTTGGCGGTGGCTGTAGCCCTGTCAGCCTTGGTGAGTAGAAGTCCATGTTGCTGAGCCCACGCATAACCTCCATCACTGCCACCATGTCCACTTTGTTCATGGGCCCATTGGGCAATGACAGGGGTGGCTGCGGAAAGAGGCCGAGGGGTGTCCACAGAATGAGTCATCCTATCCACTTGATTATTAAAATCCTCTTTTGTTGAGGTCACCGTTTAGTGAGCACTCATGTGAGATACAAATATCTTCACAGTTTTTCACCACTTGGGAGAGGTCCATCCACATATCTCTTCCCCAAATTACTTTGCCAGCAACTTTCCAATCATGCTTCTTCCAAATCCCTGACCATCCAGCCAAACCATTGGCTACAGCCCATGAATCATATATAATTGCACACCTGGCCATTTCTCCTTCCATGCAAAGTGCACAACTAGGTGAATTGCTTGAAGTTCTGCCCACTGGGAAGATTTCCCTTCACCACTGTCCTTCAAGGATGTCCTAGAAAGGGGCTGTAGTGCTGCATGTTGTGCAGAGTCATCTGTAAGCCAGGCACTTGTCTTCTCTTCCCCTGTCAACTGATCATAGGGACCTCCCCATGAGGCCATTGGTGCAGGCTGGGGTAGAGAAGGCAGGGTGGCAGGAGTGGGAACCATGAGCACTTGAACCACTTCCTTATGTAGCTTACTTGTGCCCTCAGGACCTGCTCAAGCCTGACCACATATATACCACTTCCATTTGATGATGGAATGTTGCTGTGCATGACCCGCTTTATGGCTAGATGGGTCAGAAGGCACCCAGTTCATGATAGGCAGTTCTGGTCCCTCTTGTGACTTGACCCATAATCAAACGTTCAGTTTCTGTCAAAGCCCAACAACAGGCCAAGAGCTGTTTCTCAAAAGGAGAGCAGTTATCTGCGGAAGATAGCAGGGCCTTGCTCCAAAATCCTAGAGGCCTCCGCTGTGATTCACCTATGGGGGACTGCCAAAGGCTCCAAATAGCATCCCTTTAGATCTGCTGGGTCATATGGCCCAAGTGGCAGAGCAGTCTGGATCTGTTGCAGAGCCTTCTCCTGTTCTGGACCCTACTCAAAACTGGCAGCCTTTCCAGTCACTCGATAAATGGGCTGGAGTAACACACTCAGAGGAAGAATGTGTTGCCTCCAGAATCCAAATAGGACAACTAGGCATTGTGTCTCTTTTCTTGGTTGTAGGAGGGGCCAAATGCAGCAACTTATCCTTGCCTTTAGAAGGAATAGCTCAACAGGCCCCACACCACTGAACCCCTAGAAATTTTACTGAGGTGGTAGGTGCCTGAATTTCAGTTGGATTTATTTCCCATCCTCTGGCACACAAATGGCTCACCAATAAGTCCGCTGTGTTTGCTACTTCTCTCTAACTGGATCCAATCAATATAGTGTTATCAATGTAATGGACCAGTGCGATAGCTTGTGGAAGGGAAAAGCGATCAAGGTCTCTCTGAAGATTAAACACAAAGTTGGAGAGTTGATATACCCCTGAGGAAGGACAGTAAAGGTACATTGCTGGCCTTGCCAGCTGAAGGCAAATTGATTTTGGTGGGCCTTATGGATAGCAATGGAGAAAAAGCCATTTGCCAAATCAATGGCTGCATACCAGGTACCAGGAGATGTGTTAATTTGCTCAAGCAATGAGACCACATCTGGTACAGCAGCTGTAATTGGAGACACCACTTGGTTAAGCTTACGATAATCCACTGTCATTCTCCAAGATCCACCTGTCTTCTGCACAGGCCAAAGAGTCGAACAGGGATGTGGTGGGAATCATCGCCCCTGTGTCTTTTAAGTCCTTGATGGTGGCACTAATCTCTGCAATCCCTCCAGGGATGCGACGTTGTTTTTGATTTACTATTTTTCTAGGTAGAAGCACCTCTAATGGCTTCCATTTGGCCTGTCCCACCATAATGGCCCTCACCCCTACCAGTCGGGGAACCAGTGTGGGGGTTCTGCCAGCTAAGTATGTCTATGCTAATTACGCATTCTGGAACTGGGGAAATGACCACAGGATGAGTCCGGGGACCCATTGGACCCACTCTAAGTCAGACCTGAGCTAAAACTCCATTAATTACTTGACCTCCATAAGGCCCTACTTTAACTGGATGACCACAATGATGTTTTGGGTTCCATAGAATCAATGTCTGCTCAGGGCCAATGTCCAGTAGTCCCCAAAAGGTCTGATCATTTCCCTTTCCCCGATGCAGAGTTACCCTGGTAAAAAGGCCAAAGGTCTCCTTGGGAAAGGATGGGAGAAAGATTAACAGCATAAATTGTCCGTGGTATATTGTGGTCCTTCCTCAAGGGGACCTGTCCTCCCTTTCATTCAAGGGGTTCTGGATCTGTAGACTGGCTCAAGTCTGGAAATTGATTGAGGCACCATGATTCTGTTTTTATAACTCAAACTAGTCTTTTGTCCATTCGACCTAGAAGTTTTCTGCTTATGTAAATTAAGTAGGAATACAGTATGCTTTCTATCAATTTTACTTCTAAGAACACTCTGATTAATTAGCAAATGCCAGAGCTCTCCACGAGTCATGTTCTTCTGATTGCTGCTTTACCTCTGGTGTCCATTATGGTACCTATGCCCATCTTGCCTTTGATGGTTGAGTGCTGCCACTTGGCCCCTGCCACCTCAGGATCCAATTATTCCCATTGCATTTAAATTTTATAGTTGAGTGACTGCGATTCCTACTGTAAGCTGTGGCACACAAAGATGAACAATCACAGGACTTTTCAAGGATGCAGGTGCTGCCTTCACAAATCTATTTCACAGAGTATTGGTCAAGGGTATATCTTCTGGACCCCCTCCCAGCTGGGATGAGTAGGTCTAAAGTGATTGACCCACTCCAGCATCCCAATCTCCCTCAGCCTTTGGATCCCTTCCTCTACATTAAACCAAGGGAGATCAGGCATTTCCAGCTCACTCACAGTGGGCCATCTTTTAATCCATATTTCAGCTAACAAAACAAACTGTTAGCACCTTTTTTTTTTTTTTTTTTTTTAACTCCCCAACCTGCAACATTAAATGCAAAATCCCTGCTTAGTCGGTCTAAATCGATAAATTTAGCCTGATCCAACTCCATGTTTCTTCCACGATTAACCCACACCCTTAATATCAATTTCCATGATTGTTATCTAAATTTCTGCTTATATATTTAGAAAATTCAAGCAGTTCTTTTGGAGTGTGGTGTACCTCCTTGTGGGTCACATTCTGAATCTCACCTCTAGGGGCCCACTGGGACTTTAGTCCAGTTATAGGTATAGAAGCAAACAGGGGTGTTGAAGATGGGTCCTAAGGAGACTCCAAGTTATCTTTCCTGGCAAATGCTTCAGGGGAGGCCATCACTGTTTCCTCAGGCAATGCAGGATTTATCTTCTAAGACAAAGGTCAAAAGGTTGATGGCAGCACGCATGTGGAAGGGGATGTTGCCACTACTCGGGATGGGGAAGCTGTTTCTTGCAAAAAAAGTGCATCAGAGTTTAAATGCTAAGGGTCCCTATTTTCATCAGGCTCCTCCCACACATCCCTATTTCAAGTTGCAGGGTCCCATTCTTTTCCAATCAATACCCTCACTTTAACAGTAGATACCTGGTGAGGCTGTGCACGTACCTTGCATTGCAGCTCAGCCACTCATATAAGAGCTTGTGTCTGATTTTCCACAATTTTAGCTTTCTTCACAGGAGATAAGATTCTCACTCAGGGCAACAGAAGATTTGAGGCTCAGTATCTGCTTCTGAAACTGGGAGTTAGAATCCCTGAGTTCATCATTTTCTTTCATCACTTTGTCCACTGAACTTAGGAGCAACCAACCAACTTCATTATATTCCTTAGTTCTCACATATGGTCAAAGATATTATGTATAGAGTCATTAAACTCTTTACCTCTCATGAGTGGTGAATCAGGAGTATCAAATGCATTAATTTTGCTTAACTCTCTAAACAGTTCACTCCATGGACTATCAGTGTTCTCCATACTATTAGAAATATATTCCTTTGCATTTTTTGGGTCTAATCATATTAAGCAGCCAACTCCAGAATCCCCAAAACCAATGAAAGAGCTCCATCCTTAATATTCTGTTCCTGTATAACTGATCCTGGTACCAAAATCTGTATTAGTCAGGGTTCTCTATGAAGCGGCATCATCTGGGGTAAATACCCAGGGTTCATCGTCTAGTGTCAAAAAGATTAAGCATACAAATACACGTGAGGAGTGAGTTCAGGAGCAGAATTTTAGTAGGTAAAAGGAGAACAGCTCTCTCCCTTGTGTGAGAGAGAGACTTCTGATAGGAAAATCCAGCTTGTGGCAGAGAGCACTGGGTTTTATACACAGGCCTGAGGAGTTGGTGTCTGATTTATATAGGACCCATGGATTAGTTGGTCCAAATGTGACATTTACATAGTACCTGGGGAAGGATGGCCACCCCACCCTAACCTTAGTATGCAAATGGGATCTTTGGCCAGTGCCATATTGTCTTCTCCTTACTCTACACATGTCTTGGCAAAGACAAGGGAAGATGAAGCCACCATTTTGAACATGCCCAGTCCCAGGGAGCTTTTTCCTATTGGCACAACTGCCAGCATTTAACCATGTAAGGTTCCAGCTTGCTTGTTTATGTCTGCAGCTCAATTTTACAGGATGCTCTTGGTTAGAAAAGAAAATGATTTGGGGGCTACTTTTCATTAAAAGGTAAACCTTACTGAGGTCTCCTGTACCCTCACTATCTGCCTAAATAATTTCTTCTTAACTCCTATAGCATCTAGAGGGACAGAACTAATAGGATAGATTTATATATAAAGGGGAGTTTATTAAGGAGTATTGACTCACACTATCACAAGGTAAGGTCCCACAATAGTCTGTCTGCAAGCTGAGGAGCAAGGAAGCCAGTCCAACTCCAAAAACCTCAAAAGTAGGGAAGTTGACAGTACAGCCTTCAGTCTGTGGTCAAAGGTCCAAGAGTCCCAAAGCTGAAGAACTTGGAGTCTGATGTTAGGAGGCAGGAAGCATCCAGCATGGGAGAAAGATGGAGGCTGGAAGATTCAGGCAGTTCAGTCTTTTCACATTCTTCTGCCTACTTTTATTTTGGCCACGCTACCAGCTGATGAGATTGTGCCCACCCAGATTGAGGGTGAGTCTGCCTTTCCCAGTCCACTGACTCAAATGTTAATCTCCCTTGGCAGCACCCTCTCAGATATACCCAGGAACAATACTTTGCATCACTCAATCCAATCCAGTTGATACTCAATATTAACCATCATGGTTAGTTATTGGGAATCTTATATTAATAAGAAAGTTACTTGGCTGCAATTAACAGGAAAGCTAACCAACAGGAGCTTAAATGAGCAAATGTTTCTGTCAAGGGATAGATAGTAAATACTTCAGGCTTTTCCACGTGGTCTTTATTGCAGCCACTTTACTCTGCTGTTGTAATGTAAAAGCAGCCATAGACAATATGTAAATGAATGGGCATGGTTCTATTCCAATAAGCCTTTATTTACAAAAATAGGAAGTGGGCCAGATCTGGCCCAAGAGCATAGTTTGCCAGCTTAAACAGATAGGACTTTATTATTCCCATATAATAAGGTGCCAAAGACATCTGCTACTGGGTTAGAGGCTCAATGATGTTAGTGACCCCGTCCCTGAAATTTTATTTACTTTTCCCTTATGATTGCAGATGAATGCTGTCTTCCAGTTATTATGATGGCATTCAAGGTAGAAATAACAGGGAAAGAAAAGAGACCTAGGCTAGTTGAAGAATATTGGTTTTAATAAGTCTTCACAACAGACTTTCATGTCTCATGGGCCGTAATTCCTAGTTACAAGGAAGGCTGGCAACAAAACATTTGACTTTTCAATCTTTGTTATGTGATGTGGCAAGGGAGAAAGGATTGCAAATGGCTTTGGGGGTAGCAAATGTCTACCACAAATATAGTGTTCAGGATAGTTCCTATCCTTGGGGAGCTAATAGTTTGGTGGGAAAGATGAACAATAAACAGATAACCCTACACATATGATGTACCATAAAAGGGGCCAGTTTAGAGTCGGATAGGAGCAAAAAAAAGGATATAGCATAGCCTTATGTGGGAGTTAAGTTTTGGGGGATGTCAGGAAGCTTGCTCAGAGCATCTAATTTGAGTTGTCAAAGAAAAGAGAAAGGTGACATGTAGATAAAAGTATTAAATACCATAGTTACAGTGAAAACAAGGAGCTGTTAACATTCAGAGGGAAAAGAGCTCAGGTAGACACTCATGGATAATTTTGTCATTTTTCTTGAAAATTTATCAGATTGTCAATGAGTAAAGATGATGAGGGAAGAATGTTTTTAAGGATTGGGAGTAGAGTAAGGTATGGAAAGGTACAGGAAACATGGTGAGGAAGTAGGGCTGGGTCTGGTGGCTCCTACCTCTAATCCTAGCCCTTTGGGGGGCCAAGGCAGGTGGATCACCTGAGGTCAGGAATTCGAGACCAGCCTGGCCAACATGGCGAAACCCTGTCTCTACTAAAAATACAAAAATTAGCAGGGAGTGGTGGTGCATACCCTGTAATCCCAGCTACTCAGGAGGCTGAGGCAGGAGAATCGTGTGAACCCAGGAGGTGGGGGTTGCTGTGAACCGAGATTTCATCACTACACTCCAGCCTATGTGATGGAGTGAGACTCCATTTAAAAAAAACAAAAACAGGCCGGGCGCGGTGGCTCAAGCCTGTAATCCCAGCACTTTGGGAGGCCGAGGCGGGCGGATCACAAGGTCAGGAGATCGAGACCACAGTGAAACCCCGTCTCTACTAAAAATACAAAAAATTAGCCGGGCGCGGTGGCGGGCGCCTGTAGTCCCAGCTACTCAGGAGGCTGAGGCAGGAGAATGGCGGGAACCCGGGAGGCGGAGCTTGCAGTGAGCCGAGATCGCGCCACTGCACTCCAGCCTGGGCAACAGCATGAGACTCCGTCTCAAAAAAAAAAAAAAAAAAACACAAAAAAACAAAAACAAAAACAAAGGCACAGCTCTTTCTGGTACACCAAAAGTCAGTTCTCTATTTGGAGAGCATAGCCTTACATTGTAGGTGCTTAATAAATACATATACTTTCTTTTTTTTTAAAGATATGGATACAAAAATAACATTCAAAACAATTAGAAATAGAGGAAAATTAAATGCTAAACTGTGTGCACTTAAGTGTAACAGTTCTAAGAATGCTGAACTATATGTGTGGGCTAATGCAGTAAAATACATTTTTTTCATGATGCAGCTGGGAATTGTAAGAATTTTACTCTTTTCTTTAAGGAATTATATTCAAATAACTCACACAGCAGTTGACCAATAAGAAAATCTTAGAATCATATTAACCATGATGACTCAGAAAAACACTCTATAGGACTTCTGCTCCTAAGATTTGACAAAGACTCTCTAGCAGCTTCAGGAACTTCTTGTTTAACTGGGCAGAGTTTACAGAAGAGGAACTGGTTGGGTGGGAATTCCAGATGGAAGGTGGCAGGGATTAGCACAAATGCAGGCACAAAGGTAGGAAAGATCATGGCATGCATGGTGCAAAGGGGCATTCAATTTGGTTATTTTGGAATATTTTTTCCTTCTAAATAAAAACAAACATTGAATTCAGGATATTAATGAGACCTCTCAACTGATAAAATTATTTTTGGTCTGGCAAATCTAGTGGGCTGTCTGAAATGATCAATGATTTTAAGCAGGTTTTGTTCATAATTTAAGAAACATAAGCATTTTTTAATGTTTAAAATTCTTTATAAACTTAATTTTAAATGATTGTATAATATTCCACTGCTTAGATTTATCATAACCAACTACTCCCCTGATGTCAACAGTTCTGTTGATTTTGTGTTTTTACTGATAAGCATGCATATGACTTCAATAAATATCATGTATGTTTGTATTTATATTTCTATGGCTGTTTTAAAACATGATCCCTAATTATTTCACAATCCTATGCAAAGGTGGGGTCTACCTTTCTCCTTTTGAATGTGTGGGCTGAAGGGACACTGTCAGTTTCAGAAGTTATTCCTTAAGAAAAAGGCAGCTTCTACTTCCTGTCTCTTGGAATTCTCACTCTTGGAACCCAACACCCATGCTGTGAGGAAGCACAAGCAGCCTGTGGAGAGGCCCATTTGGAGAGACATATATGGAGGGAACTGTGAGGACTTCAGCCTCAGCCTCAGTTGATCTCCTAATTGACATCTGGCTCAAATTTATCAGCTCTGAGTGAACTATCTTGGAAGGGGATCTTCTCACTAAAACTGCCCCAGCTAATGCTACTGGAATACAGATGAGCCTTCCTTGCATAGCCCTGCCCAAATTACACATTTGTGGGCTAAATATTTGATTGCTATTTTTCTTAACCAACGAAGTTTTGGAGGATTCATTACACAGCAATAAATTACCAGAACAATCTCTGATTGTTGTTTTAGAATAGACTCCTAGAAAAGGAAAGCCTGTGTAACAGTACAAATATTTCAAAGGCTCTTGACACGTATTGCCTTGCAGACTTCCAGAAGAATTGTGTCTATTTCACTTCCATCATCATACGAGTCTGTTTCACTGTATGCTCACCAGCACTGAATATGATATTAAAACACATTTAATTTTCTTTTTGAATGTTAGCTTATTTACTCAGTATAATTATAGAAGCTATTTACTTATTCTTGTAACTATTTTTCTTTTAGATTTTTACAAACTCTTTAATAAAAGGACACTGTTCTCTTGCTTATTATGTTTGTGGCCCTTCCTCCCCATCCAGATTATTTGCTTTTAAAGTTTTAGTCCTTTTAATTTGACTCATGATTTTTATGTAAAGAAATTTATTGTATAATCAAGTTTATCATTTTTCTTCATGGAAGAATAAGCAGAGAAGGTAATTCATACAGAATGACTAGAAATAGTATCGTGGCTCTTGTAGAGACACCTAGAATCACAAAACAAAGCAATCCATAGATATCAGGTGTATAGAGGCAGGAAACTGTGACCTGCTTTCCAGAGGCAGCTGCCTGTGGCTGTGATTTTATCACTAGGGAACTGCTGGTTTCTTTGGGGATTATCAACACATGAAACACTTCTGAAAACACAGATGAAGAAAATACAACCTTGTTCGAATTTATGGGTTGACTATACCTCTCACAACAGGTTATCCCTTCTGTAATACATCTCTCTATATGAGGTACCTCTATAAAGCAAACAATAACTTTATATTTAGGAATCCGCATTGTAATGGGCTTCTGTAATATAGAATGAGACTTGATGAACTTAAGTATTAATTTAAATTGTGTAGGTTTCTGAAAAAGAAGCTTATAGTGTAAAGTTAACATTTCCAAAGAAGAAAAAAATTATTCATTTCCATCACCCAGACACAACGCTATTAAACAGTTTGGTAAATTTACCTTTGGCCTTTTTTTGTATGCATTTTTAAACACATTTGAATTTTTTAATAAATATGTATCCTGTACTTTTAATATTTTATGAAAGCATTTCTTTGTTATTCAGGACTATTCATAAACATTTTGGTAACTACATAATGTGAAATTGTATACTCAATTATTCTCTTTTGGTAGCATATTTAGTTTTTCTCAATTTTTGTCACTATAACAGGTAATTCTGTAATAAATACACTTGTGCTTTTTCCATATCTATTATTCCTTAGGTTAATTCCAAGAGGTGAATTTGTGGGGTCAAAGCATGTGGACTTTAAGTCTCATAATGAATATTGAGAAATAAAAATACTTACTTTTTCAGAAAGATTTGCAGTTTTTTATATGTTCAATTTTGTCTGGCTCATTTGATTTCTGTTGAGGCTTAAGGGCTTTAGGTTGGTTGATATGTCATTGCTAGCCCAAGACCTTATCAGAAGGAAGGCAGGGAGTAAATAAGCATAGCAGTGGCCCAGAGGATGGGTTTCACATGAGCAGTTAAGTGTAGAAATGTGGAAGTGTTGAGACAGAGATTAAATTGCTCTTCGAATTTGGGCCACTCAGGGTGTGTGGAGCTGGGAGCTTATTTAATGACTTCCCAAAGCTTCTCAGGGTACAAATGAACCTGTGAACCTTTCTGGCAGAATGGATCGACCCTTGCAGCACCAGACCTGCCAGGCTCATGCTGATGTATCGGAGGCTCCATGTCGCTCTGGGTGCCTGTGGGCTGACATTCAGGATAGATGGACAGCTGCAGATAATGCCTCCATGTTCATTGAGAAAAAAATCTCTTATAGGCATTGCTGAGGGGGCCGGAGGAAATTTATTTGAGGCAGGAATTTACTTTGTAAATTACATCAAGCGTTGTAGGATTAGTAAAGGAATTTGGACATTCTCATTCTGCAGTTCCTGCTTTGTTTGGCAAGTATATTTTTCTTTTTTCCTGTATGTACAGCTACTCTCAACCTTTCCTGTGAGCCCGAATCACCTGTGGAGTTTAGTAAAATGCATATTTCTGGGCCTTACCCTTAGAGGTTCTGATTCAGTGGACAGAAGTTGGGGGCCAGGAATCTGCTTCTTTTGGGTGATACTGATGCAAGTGGTTGTTTCGGGGCTGGGAGGGACAGTGGGGTGCATGCCCAAGTCTTCCTTCTAGGAATCAATGTCCCAACATCTGAGAGCACTGTCAGCAGACAGCCTGCAGCTTTCAGTCCCTGCAGGGACCACCTCAACTGCACAAAGCTGCCTCACCCCCATCCCACATAGAGTTGACTGATCCAGTTGAGAGTACAAAGGTCTGGCCAACTTCAAGTCCAAGATAGGTCAAATTTGAGCTATTTTAGCTCCAGAGCACCCATGGAGCAGCTGAGGCTATGGGTCTTGCTTCTCATTCAATTTCTTCCTTCTTTCAATCTGGCCTCCTATTCCTACCTTTCATCAGAGTTGATCCCAAGGCACTTTCTAATAAATTTCCTGTAATTAAATTCCATCTCAGAGTTGGCTTCCCAGAAAACTTGACTGTAAACTGGTGCTCACTAAGGCTCTGCTGTTTTGTGAATCGATGGAAGGGGAAAGAAGGAGTGAGGGCTGAAGAGACACATACCCTTCACACTATTTGCAAACTCATTGACCCACCTCCTTCTACCCCAACCATCACCAGCCTGCCCCTGCCATGCCACATAGCTGCTCATTACCTTCTGCAACCTTCTCACCTTTTCATTACCCAAGGCCTATCGTTGGTTCACTCAATTGTAGTTCAACAAACCTTTGTTTAACAGGTTTTAATTTTAATAAGTTACAAGATTTTTTTTAGTTTAAAAATATTGTGATCTGGAAGAAATATAGAGAACACAATGAGATTTATTCCAAGATTCCCTTTAAATAGATTACGGTTTATAAACCTCTCTCGTTCTGAATTTACGCTACAGATCACAAGGTAAACTGTTTGAGGGTTTGAGTCTATTTAATTCTTTTCCTTGTTCTATCTACCCGTACTCATATGTCCTACATTCCTCCCATCTACTGTCCATCAGTCAGGATGCAAGATACAACAGTGACTAAGTGCAGAGACTTCAGTGCCAAACTAACCTTAGTTCACGTCCATGCCCTGACACTTATGGGAAGTGTGATCTTGAGCACATTACTTAAGTCTCAGATTCTGTGTCAACAAAATAAAGATAATTACAGAACATGGCTCACTGAACTGACAGAAAATGTAAAATTTAATATTTTATTCTGCCAGGTACATGGTAAGAATGCAATAAGAATTGAGCTGATGTTTATATAGCACTTATTCTATATCAGGCACTATTGATTCAATCCTTACACAGTCCCAGGAGGTAGACACTATTAATATTATTAACCCCACACTACTGATGAAGAAACTGAGGTACAGAGAGATTAAGTAATTTATAGGTCCCATAACTAGTAAATGGCAGAGTTGAGATTCAAACCCAGTTGTCTATCCTTGTAAGCTGCCAAACATAATACTGATAATTATGCTTGTTATTAATACAGGATTGCTGTCACTATTAATATGGAAAGCACCTATCTTTTTCTTTTACCAAACATCTCCCAGTGCTTCTCAGAAATATTTCTGATTTGGAAAGTCAATGACTGAGATCCATCATAGAAGTAGAGAGGAGTGGTTACCCGTAGCTGGGGCACAATCGTTGGGGAGACGTTGGTCAAAGGAAACAAAACTTCAGTTAGATAAGAGAAAAAAGTTAAAAAATTCTATTGCACAACCTAGTGACTATAGTTAATGTATTGTATTCTTGAAAATCACCAAGAAAGTAGATTTTAACTATTCTCACTGCAAAAAAAAATGTGAGGTAATGCATGTGTTATTTAGCTTGAATTAGCCATGCCACAATGTATACATATTTTGAAACATGTTGTCCACAATTAACATACAATTCTTATTTGTCAATTTAAATAAATACATCTGAGGTCCAATAAAGAGATATTTTCCAGGAGCAATGTGTAATAATGCTTAACCTATTTTCAGGATTATTGGGCATAGGTCATGTTCCAAAGGACTTTATGCACGTTAGCCAAATTACTATGACTTTTACTTTCTATTCAGGCAATTTCATAATTCCAAGAACATATACAATTAGTTAATATTTAATGTTTGTCAGAGAACTGCCCATGTTTCCCCAAATCTCCATCCCTTTCAATACAGGTTACGTTCTACAAACTGTATAATCGGTCTCCCACCCAACATCTAAACATTCCTGGGAAACGGGTGACAGAGTGGAGTCCCAGCAATACTCATAATGAAAATAAATTTTAGAGCTCCTTAGCTGGCTGCACTTGGTTTATGTTTTCATTCTTTTAGCTCATGTCCTTATTTACACCAGGCCTGGAAAAAAGGGAAAAAGCCAAATTCTGAAGCAAAACTTAGGAAATGAGATAAATTCCAGCTGCTTCAGCAAAAGGAAGCAGCTGTATTCGAGCAAAGTAAATGATAAAAACTGGATTACCCTCCCCTGCTGAAGACCAAAAGAGCTTCAAGATGTTTGGGACAGAAATGGAATTATTTCTTTGATTTGAATTTCAGTTTAGCTTAAAGCATCCCCTGAAAAGCAGACATTTTAGCTTTCATTATCCTCCCACAGAACAAAGATGAGATACTCTTTTTGAAAAGTGACCTTTAAGAGTGTGTGGAGAGGAGAAGATGAAGGCACTGGACAATTTCCCTCTATTAGAACTGCAAAAATGTTTTATGTACCTCATTACTAAGTGTGGAATCAATATCATCATCTTCACATCACCATCGTTACAATGAGCAACTATCAGTTACAAAGGTTTGCCGTGTATCAGTCACCGGGATACACAGATTATATTGTATTCTTTATCCATGATTATACATGGGCACCTCCAATGTCTGACCCAGCATTGCTCAGGATGATTCTTTGCTTTTCTATTGACCCTCAGTTATAGTCGCCAGTTAATTTTTAATTGATCCATACATTCATTCAAGCATTCATTCATTTATAAAATTGTTCTGTATCTAATAGGAACTAGACTGTGAGCACCTAGTACGGTGTCTAGCAGAGGAAGATACGGTTATACAGAAAGAATCACAGTGCTAGGAGATAGTTGCTTCAATATGGGGGCTCTCAGAAAGAAAGTGGTCATTGTTGCTTGGGAGTTACATGGAAGAGGAGAATGGGGAGATGCTAAATGTCTTGAGTGAGCAGAAGTTTTCTAGCTTTTGCTCAGAGCTTGATCTTCCTGCTGTGCTCCACGGGCCTTGCATCCTGCTCACACATGTGTAGGATCCGCCCAGCCTACAGCTCCACAGGGCATCATAAGTGTATGCCGTGGCTCCTCATTGTAGTTGATTGGACTAGGGGTGAATCTCTACCTCAGCTGCATGAATAAGATTTTCTCTCTTTTTAAAAGGCTTTTAATTAATTGACATCGGACTGTCATTGGGGGATAATGGGCTCTGGGGCCAAAAGATCAGGACTGAGATAATTGCAGGCTTTCTTCCTTGTTTGCATAAATTGCTATTCTTAGGATGATCCTTGGGATATTGTAGTTGGATATCCAAATAAATTGAGAAAAGAATGGATCACAGGGTTCTAAATAATGAATATAGGATTTGGGGGGAGAGCGAGGGCAATTGGAAGCCACGTTAGATGGCATACTTAGAAAAGGTATCTCGGAGGACGTTGGGACCTGAAAGAAGGGAAAGAATTGATCATGTAAGAAATGAAGGCAAGAGCAATGTAGGCAGTGGCTTATGTACTGTTCTGAAGGTGGAGCAGGAGCCTGGAGGAAAGAGTGAAGAGGAGACTGGTAGGAGGAGAGGCCAAGGGGAAATCAAGGCCAGATGATAATGAGACCTATAGGCATTTGATATTGTATTCTAGATGTAATCAGAAGCCGTTAATGAGTTAAACAGAATAGCAACACTATCTGATTTAAGTAAAGTTAAACTAATTCATTTCAAGCCCTCTATGAAAGATCTAGCTAGAGAAAATTCTAGAACTTGGTATAGGCGAGCAGGATCAAGCTATTGTGCTTCGTGTGTTTGTTGACTTTACATGGCCCAATCTGGCTCGCTCTTTGAGCCCTGCCCACCTATTAGATACACAGAATGCAGAAGCACAGGAAGTGAATGATAATAATGGGGATATTTATAGATCACATTTTATGTGCCAGGATGTAAATATTTTAATATAACTTATGTAATCCTCACATACTAGTCCAACTAAATATTAATGGATAATTGGGATTATTACTACCTCCAAGTAAAGAGAAGTTCTGTAATTTGCTCAAGCATGCAGACAGTAAGCAGTGGAGCTGGGATTCTAGTTCAGGTTGGTCTGACTATAAACCCAAAATATTTAACCACATTTTATCTTGCCTCCTGTTCCGTTAGAGTAGGCTAAGACTGTTGAGCCAAATTTAGTATTATCTCATTTTAGAAGTGAGGCAATCATGGCCAAGTGCCAAGTGGTCTTGGCAAGGTCACATAGCAGCAAGTTGGTGGCATGGTCTGACAGAGACTGTAGTCATTAGTTTTCACTGACAGTATTGTACTGCATGTGCCCTGGTATTCCATAAACTGATGCTAGTTACTCACATTTTGTGATAAGAATTTTTGGTTTTGTGAGACTTATAAGCAAAACAGTCCACTCTTGCATTAATGTTTTTTTCACTAAATAGTTAAGAAGGAACAATGAAGGGTCAATTCACTAGTGAATATTTACAAAAGAAAGGAGCATTTCACTAAAGGAGCAATTTCACTCTATAATTAAGAAGGAACAATGACTGTGAGAGGGACATCAGACGGTATACGATGCAAAGGTAGATCAAAATTATGTGGTATATTGTCCAGAATAACAGTCAAAACATGAAAAGAATCCCACAATAAGGAATAGCTCAATACTTTTGATTGATCTGCATCTTTTCCAGCAAGAAAACACCTGTTGGAATAAAATACCCCTTTTTCCTATTCACTTGTTTTTTCTTCTATCAACACTAATGAGAAATAACTTTATTTTTAATGCTGTGTAGCTCCTAGGCATCATCTTCCTATGGCAGAGGAGGGTTTAATTGTGGGTGTCAAAATGATGCAGGGCCAGTCATTCCAAGTGTCCCTGGAATACCAGATCTTTAATAAGCTAATAAGTGTTATGTGGGAAAAAGGGTCCTGTGGAGAAAAGGGCTTGGGCAAAACTGAGCTCATTGAGTCATTCATTTATATATATATATTTATATATATATATAAATATATATAAATATGAATATATAAATATATAAATTCACAATACATATGAAAGAGTCTGAAGTTTCCTATGGTGTTATATATAAAATATATATAAATATAAATATGATATATATAAAATATACATTTATATATAAATATAAATTATATATAAATATAAATTTATATAAATTATATATAAATTATATATTTGCATCGTATACCGTCTGATATCCCTCTCATAGTCATTGTTCCTTTTTAATTATAGAGTGAAATTGCTCCTTTAGTGAAATGCTCCTTTCTTTTGTAAATATTCACTAGTGAATTGACCCTTCATTGTTCCTTCTTAACTATTTAGTGAAAAAAAATTAATGCAAGAGTGGACTGTTTTGCTTATAAGTCTCACATAATTATATATAAATATAAATGATATATTTATATTTATGTTTATATTTATAAATTTATATATTTATATTTATGTATTTATATATTCATATATTTATATCTATATATGAATTATAATTTTATATAAATTTATATTTATATATTTACATTTATATAAATTTATATATAAATATACGTTTATATAAATATATAAATATACATTTATATAAATATAAATATACATAAATATACATTTATATAAATATATATTAAAATATATGTATAAATGTACATTTATATATAAACATAAATTTATACATTTATATATAAATAAAAATACATAAATATATAAATACATATAGTTATATATTATATAACTATATATATTTATATAACTATATATTTATATATTATATAAATATATATAAATTTAATATTTATATATATAACACCATAGGAAACTTCAGAATCTTTAATATGTATTGTGAATATCAAAGAGCAGTGTATACTGTTACATTTCCCAAATATATTTGACCATAGAAACCTTTTCTCAGGATTTCCACTAAGACTCAGAACTGTAACTGGCTGTTCAATCTCTGACCTTAGTTTTAGGCACTTAATCTGCTACAGCCAGTCTTACTCTCTATCAACAAAACTTGCTCCTTGTTTAGCAGTGGGATTCTCCATCCTTGGTGCTCTTAATAAGTTTCTTAGCCTTTCCTTATCTTCAGGTCTTTTCCTTTTCAATTTGTTTTTGTTTTGTAGTATCAGGACATGGAAAAACAAAACAAAAAATATAGGTTGATATAGAGGTAGAGAAAGATACAGTCTCTGTTACAGTTTCAGAAGCTGTTCAAAAGTATCCGGATCACGAGGTCAGGAGATCGAGACCATCCTGGCTGACACAGTGAAACCCCGTCTCTACTAAAAATACAAAAACTTAGCCGGGCGAGGTGGCGGGCGCCTGTAGTCCCAGCTACTCGGGAGGCTGAGGCAGGAGAATGGCGTGAACCCGGGAGGCGGAGCTTGCAGTGAGCCGAGATCGCGCCACTGCACTCCAGCCTGGGCGACAGCGTGAGACTCCGTCTCAAAAAAAAAAAAAAAAAAAAAAAAAAAAAAAAAAAAGTATCCACGTTTCCCTTCAGTCCATCACAAGACTTAAATTATGCACTTGGAGATTCATTTACATAGCTTTATTAGTGTTGCTTAACAAGAATATCTAGTAGCCATTGTTAACATCTGGCGAATTAGATTCTCTAATTCTGTTTTCCTCTAAAGATTTTAGAGCTAGCCTTTTGAGAAGGCAGGGATTTTGATGAGGGCTGCTGAAGGCTGCTGCATTCTCTTTCTGGAACTTCTCTAGTCAAATTTTCTACTTGCCAGCCCTACCCTTCCTTGATCTGGATACTCTTGATACCCTGATGCACATTACTGTATTCCGGAAAACCCTATAGCATACAGCAGAGGCCTGCACACTCTGGTACATGATGAGAGTGTTAAACAAGTCAGATACATCTGCAGGTAAATGCACATCACGTTTTGATCCTTTAAACCAACTTGAATGATAAGACAGCAAAATCAATTTGAATACAACTTGATTTCACACACTACTCTAAGGTGGCTGGAGTGCTGGTTAAAAAGATGCATTTGGACATTATACCTCTTCCTGGTGGTTGGAATGCTCTTAGGTAGCACAGAACCATATGGACCCTTTAGCCAGCGTGAGCTTCCTGGCTTCTGGCTCCACTACCTCCAGAGAAAGAAGGAGGGAAAAGAAAGGAGCAAACAAGCATGTGGTGAGGGAAGAGCAAAGAATTAGCTATCTTATCTCATAGCAATGTTGACTCTCTGTGATGTTGAATAATGGAAGGGACTTTTATGTTGAATTTCCATTGCTGTCTTTTAGAGATTGTATTAGGGTTCTCTAGAGGGACCGAACTAATAGGATGGAGATATATATATATATCCATATATATATATATATGGATATATGTGTGTGTGTGTGTGTGTATGAATGATTTTATTAAGGAGTAGTAACTCACATGATCACAAGGTCCCACAGTAATGCTGTCTGCAAGCTGAGGAGCAAGGAAGCCCATCTTAGTCCCAAAGCTGAAGAACTTGGAGTCTGATGGCAGGACTCAAGGGCAGGAAGCATCCAGTATGGGAGAAAGATACAGGCTGGGAGGCTATGCCAGTCTAGCCTTTTCATGTTTTTCTGCCTGTTTTTTTTTAATATTCTGGCCGTGGTGACAGCTGATTATATGGTGCCCACCCTGAAGAGTGGGTCTGCCTTTCCCAGCCCACTAACTCAAATATTAATCTCTTTTGACAACATCCTCACAGACACACCCAGGATCAATACTTTGCATCCTTCAATCCAATCAAGTTGACACTCCGTATTAACCATCATAGAGATGAACCAAACAGATGAGAGAGATTAAAAAGGACTTGCCCATGGACACTCAGCAGAGTTTGCACAGAGCTCAAGCCTAGTGCTCTGCTTTGTTAGACCACATTGCGAATGATATACAGGCTGATGTCAAGTCAAACGGATGGTGGAGATGGGAGAAAATGGGGGCAGGATGGCCTCTATTCTATGCCACCTCTGTTATTTCACTGCCCCCTCACCATTCCCTTTATTCACATAGTTCTTTCCTTTTCTTTTGTCATAAAATGCCCCTCTTCTCTTTCCAGCTGCTGCATTTGCTTCTCTTTCTTTTCTTGTTTTATTTCTTCACCCTTTCTTGCATTCCTTTCTCTTTCCACAATTTCACCTAAGCCAAATTGTGTCCTATGCCTTAAATGTTTCTCCCCACAGTTGTCAACTACAATAGCAATTAGTTTGCTTCTTGCTCCTTGGTTCCATTCAAGGTATCTGCAAATGGTCACAGAACTCAGCCCTGCCCCACTCCAGGGAGTGCCCTTCATAAAACCTCAATATGACCAATGCAGCCCTTTGGTCCTATACCAAACCAAGATACTCGATTTGTGGGTAACGAAATGAAAAACAAATGAACAAACTTTCATTAGCTAAGGCAATTGCCCTCCAAGGAGGGAAGCAACTGTATGGCCCTGCTGGAGTTTGTTGGGTTTCATTGAACAAAGGTGAGCTGGGGCATAGTTTTGTTTTCTTAATTGAGGAGAGTTAAATGACACAGTGTAATTGACAGAGGAATTTGGGATCCCTGAAGAAGAGGATGAGAAGAAGTGGGGGTAGGAGGTTGGACAAGAAAAAAGAATCCAGTAATATGCGGTGAAGCTGGTCTTGAGGTCAGGTGCAGCTAAGAGAAATTCCCCAAGGTGGAGTGAACAAAACACATTGAGGACTAGAGATGCATAAAAGTTGTGATGTTAACATTGTCCTGTCTCCACACAAAACTCAAATTTATTGAATTACAATCATCTATGCTTTGGGGATATATTTAATTGGTTGATCGATTGAATGATCAATTAGAAATTTCTGATAAAGCTAAGTTTGACATTTGAGGAAATTCAGTGCTGAGCAAAGCAAGCAAGCACATGACAACCAGGAGCCTAGAAACAGAGGTGACCATGAGGACGAGGTTGCTCAAGAATTGCAGGAAATTTTGCGGGGGAGGATGGGAGTGTGTACAGATGTTTTAGACCTTCCCTGGGCATGGGACAGGGATTGCAGCAGATTTTATCTACATCTCTAGGGGCCAGGGTACCCTGGTCAGCATCTGGTTTACACATATGTGATTAGAACACTCCTGGGTTTCCCTAAACAACAGCATAGCATCTGCTTCTCATAAGCTGCTCAGAGAGAAGGTCAAAGAGGCTCTTATCCAAGGACAATGGCATGTTTACTTTTCATTTAGAGAGAAGGCCTTGGAAAAAATTAAATGAATAAACTTGTTAATAAAGCAAATGTGAAAAACCTGAGAAGAACCTCTTAAGAGCTCATTGCCAGCTGGCACGGGGCAGTTGCCTGAAGACTCAGAGAAAGGCTGGCCTGGGAGGAAGATTAGCAACCATTTCCATTCATAACTGAACAGGGGTGCCAGGTAGGAAAAGTGCTGACTTCCACAATGGGAAGATACTTCTCCTAATGAAATAAAATAGGCCTTTTTTTTTTTTTTTTTTTTTTTTCTGGAGTTGACCCAAATAGCTCTGTATTCAGCATAAACCACCATCACCCTTTCTCTGATTAAAATAACCGCTGGAAAGTTGATTTGGGTTAGGGTGGTGGCAAGTAGGACTCAGTGGCCCCAAATATCTTCTACTTCAGAGCAATGAGAAAATTTCTAGCAAAGAGGGTATCGTTAAATAAAAATGTCTACCTTTAAGTACCTTAGTCCATTTGTATACTAGGTGCTGTGCTAAGAACATGGATCACATGCATCATTTAATTACATTTAATTCTCAACACAGATATTATTTATGGCTAGGAGAAGTCCTGTGGTTTTCCCTAATTTGAGCAAATGTTGACTTTTTGGGCCTTTGGGATTGACTAAAAGCAATCTGTCATCATCACTGTTGATTGATTAAATATCAATGTCATTTTTTACTGCAGTGTCCCAGCTCAAAGAACAAATCAAATACCACACATTTTAGAGCTGGTGAGCTGGTGAGCTATCAGATTTTTTTTAAAATATGACTTCTTTATTGATTACTTCTGAGGCCTTTGAGACAAAACCGGAGAAGTGGGAAAATCCCTAATATTGGGGCAAATCCGGGAAACTTGGGCTATGTAACCTTGGATAAACTAATAACATTTCTTAGTCTTAAATGTTTTAACTATAAAATATGGGATTTGGAATCTGAGATCTTTTCTGACCCCTGTAGCTGAAAATCTATGATCCTATGTTTTAAAGCCCTGAGAACTATTACGGTTTCTTCTGTGTTGATTTATCTGTTTCCTGAGACTGTCACTTATGAATAAGGGACCAAGTATGAATTGAATCAATCAACCAAGGACCAGGACACCTGATGTTCCAGAAATCAGCCCAGCAGTTGTTTCTTTCTGTTCCTCTCTCTTCTCAATTAGAAACTGACTTCACTTTTTCTAAGTGACAATAAATAGAATATGCTTGATTTCAAGTTCCATGGACAGAGTCTATGTAAACAGAGTATCATAACTAACTTGGATAAAGTTCCCCAGCATATTGTTGCAGAAAATCAAGTTATAGGATATGTAATGTAATGACATTTATAGAATACATAAAACAATTGTATGGGCATGTACATATATGGATGTGTGTACACAAAAATGCAAAAAAATGATTAGAGGCAATGGTCAAAGGCTTATCTATAATTTTTTTTTTTTACAGGAAGATACACTATTTTCTATTTTAACGTTTATTTATTATTATTATTTTATTTTATTTTATTTTTTTTTTTGAGACGGAGTCTCGCTGTGTCTCCCAGGCTGGAGTGCAGTGGCGTGATCTCAGCTCACTGCAAGCTCCGCCTCCCGGGTTCACGCCATTCTCCCGCCTCAGCCTCCCAAGTAGCTGAGACTACAGGCGCCCGCCACCACGCCCGGCTAGTTTTTTGTATTTTTAGTAGGGACGGGGTTTCACCATGTTAGCCAGGATAGTCTCGATCTCCTGACCTCGTGATCCACCCGCCTCGGCCTCCCAAAGTGCTGGGATTACAGGCTTGAGCCACCGCGCCCGGCCTTATTTATTATTTTTATTTTTATTTTTATTTTTTGAGACGGAGTCTCGCTCTGTCGCTCAGGCTGGACCACAGTGGCTGGATCTCAGCTCACTGCAAGCTCCACCTCCCAGGTTTACGCCATTCTCCTGCGTCAGCCTCCCGAGTAGCTGGGACTACAGGTGCCCGCCACCTCTCCCGGCTGGTTTTCTGTATTTTTTTTAGTAGAGATGGGGTTTCAACGTGTTAGTCAGGATGGTCTCGATCTCCTGACCTCGTGATCCGCCCGTCTCAGCCTCCCAAAGTGCTGGGATTACAGGCTTAAGCCACCGCGCCAGGCCTATTTTAACATTTAAAAGCAATAAAAAACATGATAGTTTGTTGGTAGTACAGTATTTGCTATTATTGTTACTATTATTGAAACTAATGATCATGTCTTTAAGAATAGACCAGAAGAAATCAGTCAGCTATAAGAAGAGATCTGGTTGGTGCATGTGTGGTGGGAAAGGTTCTGGGTGTTAGAAGTGAGTTATAAGATGGGCAGTGTGATACAGAAAAATGATTGCTGTATTTCAGGCATTTGAGTACTGACCTTGCTTTTTGCTGTTTCTTGATATGTCTTTTAAGGTGTTGGTGCAGGTTGTTTTGGAATGTGGGCCTTGGCTGGACTTCCCAGCAACTTGCTAAAGTTGTCTCAACTCTGTCAGGTGAGGGAAGCCTTACTCCACTTCCTTTCCCCTGAGAGCTGTGGGTATTTCTTAACTCTACAATGACTTCCAAATGCTAGTGAATTCTCTAGGTATGATAACCTAAATAAGTAACAATGAAGTGAATACTTCAGTATCTCCAGATACTTGGATGTTGCTTTGAGGAAAGAGACTGAGAATGTACTTACTTTGATAAAAAGGAAAGATGACTTGTGCCTGTGAAATTGAGGACAGGCATGGTTGTGGGGTGTATCTGTGTGTGATATGTGTTTCTTGGATGTTGGAAGAATATTATTGTACTCTCCATTATAGTTCATTCAGGCTCTACAACAATTAATAGATAATTAAAAAAAACCTTCTGTATTCATTATTTCACATTATCCTTGTAGCAGTCTTACAGATTAATGTACACAGTTCTATGGAGAGGAATCTAGTGACCAGAGAAATAAAATGATTTTCTAAAGGATATGCAAGTGACAGAACTGGAGATCTACCCCAGTGAACCCCATTATCAACCTCCCAATACTTAAGAGCCCTGCTGCAAGCTGAGCTCTCAGAGGGTGTGGCCTGGTGAAACAGTTGCATGCGTAGGATTATAGGGGTTAAAGGAAGTAGGATAGAGATAGCATTCTGCTGCCACATGACTGGTCCACAAGAAGTGGTGGATGTTATTGTTATTTTGTATTACTCCAATTATTCAAATTTCAGGAAACATTGAAGGGCAACCCTCCTGAGTTTGATGAGATTCTCTGACATGATTCTTTCTGTAAAGCCTTTCCTTCCTTCATGCCATCTCACACCTTTTCCCCTTCATTTCGGGTACCTTGATGAGCATAATTGACATCTCAAGCTCTGGTGGCTACCACTGGAGACTTGTTGTGAAGTTGCTCAGATAGTTTGGAGTCCCTGACAAAGATTAAGGGCTCTGGCCTTAGCTGTTCCAGGAGGCAGTGATGTGTGTCTGAATAAACTAAGTTTAATCACACAGAGTCATGGTTAGTGTAGTTTATCAGTGACATAGCATCAAATAAATGACTCCTGGAGAACAGCTCATTCTAAAGCCAGCTGCTTTTATTGCTGAACTCTGATTTCACTATAATTAATGAGAATGTGCTTTCCCATCTTTGGAGATGAGAACAGCATCTCAAAGCCCTCCCACGCCCAGCATTGTCTTGCCATTAATCTATAGGACTCAAGGTGGTTCCATTTCATCAATACCCTGTGGCTTGTGAAACAACTGTCCTGCATGGATAAAGACGTAGATAATCCTTAGGTCATTGTAACACCCAGTCTCCTGCTGAATACAATATAGCTTCAGGATAGCACTAGTAATAATTCACCCACCCCCTTACCTAGTAATGCCTCATATACTTCACACTCTAAATGCTCTGAAAACAATTCACCGCTACTGAAAAGGGGAGACATTTCTCTCAAGAATGAACTTAATTTTTCTACACAGCTGAGGCCAAAATTCCATGTTCTTTGGATTTTGCCTGTGACTGTCCCTCTGGGCTTGGCCACGTTATATTTTCTCTTGCTTGTGACTTTTTTAACATAAGTAATATATTCTCAAAGATTCAGATAATACAGAAGTATATGGAGAAAAACATGGAAGTCTTTCTCTCTTCTCCTTCCCCATTTTCATTCCTTATTCCAGAGATAGCGTCATGTTTTTACACATAAATAATTTAGCATTCTTTAGAATAAAGTTCAAATTATATAAATAGTAGACTGTACGTATCTTTTTGCAACTTGTTTTTTCTACTTATCCTTATGTTTATTCACATGGATAAACAACTTCATTTATTTTTTTGCTATATGGTCTTCTGTTATGTGAGCATACCACAAGTTACCTAGGAATTCTTCCATTGGGGAATGTTAATAATCTCCAATACTGGCTCTGTCAAAGAAAACTGTAATGATCATTCTTATGCCTATTGTTTTGTGCAAGACTTGAGTTTCTTCAGAGTACTCACCCGTGTGTGAAATTTCTGGATTGCGAAATTTCTGGAGGGTGGATTCTACTTTATGTGCTATTCAGCTTTAACAAATATTGCTATTTGAAGCTATAATTTTAATAATTCCTTTTTTTACACATTCCTCAACATTTGGTATTCTCAGACACTTAATTTTTCTCTGATTTTTTTTTTGCATTAACTTGCATTTCCCAGTTGCCAGTGAAGTTGTGAACATTTTCCATGTTTTTATTAGACATTGATCTTGCAGTGAATTGCCTAACTATACCATTTGCTAATATTTAATTTTCAGAATAACATCTGACACAAAGGACTTACTACGTGTGTCTAAGGCTGTTCATATATAAAGTCACTGAATCTTCATAAGAATCATTTGAAAGAACTCAACCTAGCTCATATAAATAGTAAGTGGCCAAACTAGCTTCAAGTCCGGAAAATTTCCTGTGTTTCTCATTAGTTTTAATAATTTGAATATAAATAATTTGGATTTTCTAAAACGTATAATTACAATTTCTTTTTTTTTATTATTATACTTTAATTTCTAGGGTACATGTGCATAACGTGCAGGTTTGTTACATATGTATACTTGTGCCATGTTGGTGTGCTGCACCCATCAACTCGTCAGCACCCATCAACTCGTCATTTACATCAGGTATAATTCCCAGTGCAATCCCTCCCCCCTCCCCCTCCCCATGATGGGCCCCGGTGTGTGATGTTCCCCTTCCCAAGTCCAAGTGATCTCATTGTTCAGTTCCCACATGAGTGAGAACATGCGGTGTTTGGTTTTCTGTTCTTGTGATAGTTTGCTAAGAATGATGGTTTCCAGCTGCATCCATGTCCCTACAAAGGACACAAACTCATCCTTTTTTATGGCTGCATAGTATTCCATGGTGTATATGTGCCACATTTTCTTAATCCAGTCTGTCACTGATGGACATTTGGGTTGATTCCAAGTCTTTGCTATTGTGAATAGTGCCGCAATAAACATACGTGTGCATGTGTCTTTATAGCAGCATGATTTATAATCCTTTGGGTATATACCCAGTAATGGGATGGCTGGGTCATATGGTACATCTAGTTCTAGATCCTTGAGGAATTGCCATACTGTTTTCCATAATGGTTGAACTAGTTTACAATACCACCAACAGTGTAAAATGTTCCTATTTCTCCACATCCTCTCCAGCACCTGTTGTTTCCTGACTTTTGAATGATTGCCATTCTAACTGGTGTGAGATGGTATCTCATTGTGGTTTTGATTTGCATTTCTCTGATGGCCAGTGATGATGAGCATTTTTTCATGTGTCTGTTGGCTGTATGAATGTCTTCTTTTGAGAAATGTCTGTTCATATCCTTTGCCCACTTTTTGATGGGGTTGTTTGTTTTTTTCTTGTAAATTTGTTGGAGTTCTTTGTAGGTTCTGGATATTAGCCCTTTGTCAGATGAGTAGATTGCAAAAATTTTCTCCCATTCTGTAGGTTGCCTGTTCACTCTGATGGTAGTTTCTTTTGCTGTGCAGAAGCTCTTTAGTTTAATGAGATCCCATTTGTCAATTTTGGCTTTTGCTGCCATTGCTTTTGGTGTTTTAGACATGAAGTCTTTGCCCATTCCTATGTCCTGAATGGTACTACCTAGGGTTTCCTGTAGGGTTTTTATGGTATTAGGTCTAACATTTAAGTCTCTAATCCATCTTGAATTAATTTTCGTATAAGGAGTAAGCAAAGGATCCAGTTTCAGCTTTCTACTTATGGCTAGCCAATTTTCCCAGCACCATTTATTAAATAGGGAATCCTTTCCCCATTTCTTGTTTCTCTCAGGTTTGTCAAAGATCAGATGGCTGTAGATGTGTGGTATTATTTCTGAGGACTCTGTTCTGTTCCATTGGTCTATATCTCTGTTTTGGTACCAGTACCATGCTGTTTTGGTTACTGTAGCCTTGTAGTATAGTTTGAAGTCAGGTAGCGTGATGCCTCCAGCTTTGTTCTTTTGACTTAGGATTGTCTTGGCAATGCGGGCTCTTTTTTGGTTCCATATGAACTTTAAAGCAGTTTTTTCCAATTCTGTGAAGAAACTCATTGGTAGCTTGATGGGGATGGCATTGAATCTATAAATAACCTTGGGCAGTATGGCCATTTTCACGATATTGATTCTTCCTATCCATGAGCATGGTATGTTCTTCCATTTGTTTGTGTCCTCTTTTATTTCACTGAGCAGTGGTTTGTAGTTCTCCTTGAAGAGGTCCTTTACATCCCTTGTAAGTTGGATTCCTAGGTATTTGATTCTCTTTGAAGCAATTGTGAATGGAAGTTCATTCCTGATTTGGCTCTCTGTTTGTCTGTTACTGGTGTATAAGAATGCTTGTGATTTTTGCACATTAATTTTGTATCCTGAGACTTTGCTGAAGTTGCTTATCAGCTTAAGGAGATTTTGGGCTGAGACAATGGGGTTTTCTAAATATACAATCATGTCATCTGCAAAGAGGGACAATTTGACTTCTTCTTTTCCTAACTGAATACCCTTTATTTCTTTCTCTTGCCTGACTGCCCTAGCCAGAACTTCCAACACTATGTTGAACAGGAGTGGTGAGAGAGGGCATCCCTGTCTTGTGCCAATTTTCAAAGGGAATTTTTCCAGTTTTTGCCCATTCAGTATGATATTGGCTGTGGGTTTGTCATAAATAGCTCTTATTATTTTGAGGTACGTTCCATCAATACCGAATTTATTGAGCATTTTTAGCATGAAGGGTTGTTGAATTTTGTCAAAAGCCTTTTCTGCATCTATTGAGATAATCATGTGGTTCTTGTCTTTGGTTCTGTTTATATGCTGGATTACGTTTATTGATTTGCGAATGTTGAACCAGCCTTGCATCCCAGGGATGAAGCCCACTTGATCGTAGTGGATAAGCTTTTTGATGTGCTGCTGAATCCGGTTTGCCAGTATTTTATGGAGGATTTTTGCATCGATGTTCATCAGGGATATTGGTCTAAAATTCTCTTTTTTAGTTGTGTCTCTGCCAGGCTTTGGTATCAGGATGATGTTGGCCTCATAAAATGAGTTAGGGAGGATTCCCTCTTTTTCTATTGATTGGAATAGTTTCAGAAGGAATGGTACCAGCTCCCCCTCGTACCTCTGGTAGAATTCAGCTGTGAATCCATCTGGTCCTGGACTTTTTTCCATTGGTAGGCTATTAATTATTGCCTCAATTTCAGAGCCTGCTATTGGTCTATTCAGGGATTCAACTTCTTCCTGGTTTAGTCTTGGAAGAGTGTAAGTGTCCAGGAAATTATCCATTTCTTCTAGATTTTCTAGTTTATTTGCGTAGAGGTGTTTATAGTATTCTCTGATGGTAGTTTGTATTTCTGTGGGGCCGGTGGTGATATCCCCTTTATCATTTTTTATTGCGTCTATTTGATTCTTCTCTCTTTTCTTCTTTATTAGTCTTGCTAGTGGTCTGTCAATTTTGTTGATCTTTTCAAAAAAACCAACTCCTGGATTCATTGATTTTTTGGAGGGTTTTTGTGTCTCTATCTCCTTCAGTTCTGCTCTGATCTTAGTTATTTCTTGCCTTCTGCTAGCTTTTGAATGTGTTTGCTCTTGCTTCTCTAGTTCTTTTAATTGTGATTTTAGAGTGTTAATTTTAGATCTTTCCAGCTTTCTCTTGTGGGCATTTAGTGCTATAAATTTCCCTCTACACACTGCTTTAAATGTGTGCCAGAGATTCTGGTATGTTGTATCTTTCTTCTCATTGGTTTCAAAGAACATCTTTATTTCTGCCTTCACTTCGTTATGTACCCAGTAGTCATTCAGGAGCAGGTTATTCAGTTTCCATGTAGTTGATTAGTTTTGATTGAGTTTCTTAGTCCTGAGTACTAGTTTGATTGCACTGTGGTCTGAGAGACAGTTTGTTTTAATTTCTGTTCTTGTACATTTGCTGAGGAGTGCTTTACTTCCAATTATGTGGTCAATTTTGGAATAGGTGCGATGTGGTGCTGAGAAGAATGTATATTCTGTTGATTTGGGGTGGAGAGTTCTATAGATGTCTATTAGGTCTGCTTGCTGCAGAGATGAGTTCAATTCCTGGATATCCTTGTTAACTTTCTGTCTCGTTGATCTGTCTAATGTTGACAGTGGAGTGTTGAAGTCTCCCATTATTATTGTATGGGAGTGTATGTCTCTTTGTAAGTCTCTAAGGACTTGCTTTATGAATCTGGGTGCTCCTGTATTGGGTGCATATATATTTAGGATAGTTAGCTCTTCCTGTTGAATTGATCCCTTTACCATTATGTAATGGCCTTCTTTGTCTCTTTTGATCTTTGATGGTTTAAAGTCTGTTTTATCAGAGACTAGTATTGCAACCCCTGCTTTTTTTTGTTCTCCATTTGCTTGGTAGATCTTCCTCCATCCCTTTATTTTGAGCCTATGTATGTCTCTGCATGTGAGATGGGTCTCCTGAATACAGCAGACTGATGGGTCTTGACTCTTTATCCAGTTTGCCAGTCTGTGTCTTTTAATTGGAGCATTTAGTCCATTTACATTTAAGGTTAATATTGTTATGTGTGAACTTGATCCTGCCATTATGATATTAACTGGTGATTTTGCTCGTTAGTTGATGCAGTTTCTTCCTAGCCTCGATGGTCTTTACATTTTGGCATGTTTTTGCAATGGCTGGTACTGGTTGTTCCTTTCCATGTTGAGTGCTTCCTTCAGGGTCTCTTGTAAGGCAGGCCTAGTGGTGACAAAATCTCTAAGCATTTGCTTATCTGTAAAGGATTTTATTTCTCCTTCACTTATGAAACTTAGTTTGGCTGGATATGAAATTCTGGGTTTAAAATTCTTTTCTTTAAGAATGTTGAATATTGGCCCCCACTCTCTTCTGGCTTGGAGAGTTTCTGCCGAGAGATCTGCTGTTAGTCTGACGGGCTTCCCTTTGTGGGTAACCCGACCTTTCTCTCTGGCTGCCCTTAAGATTTTTTCTTTCATTTCAACTTTGGTGAATCTGGCAATTATGTGTCTTGGAGTTGCTCTTCTCGAGGAGTATCTTTGTGGCGTTCTCTGTATTTCCTGGATTTGAATGTTGGCCTGTCCTACTAGGTTGGGGAAGTTCTCCTGGATAATATCCTGAAGAGTGTTTTCCAACTTGGTTCCATTTTCCCCGTCACTTTCAGGCACCCCAATCAGACGTAGATTTGGTCTTTTTACATAATCCCATACTTCTTGCAGGCTTTGTTCATTTCTTTTTCTTCTTTTTTCTTTTGGTTTCTCTTCTCGCTTCATTTCATTCATTTGAGCCTCAGTCACTGATACTCTTTCTTCCAGTTGATCGAGTTGGTTACTGAAGCTTGTGCATTTGTCACGTATTTCTCGTGTCATGGTTTTCATCTCTGTCATTTCGTTTATGACCTTCTCTGCATTAATTACTCTAGCTATCAATTCTTCCACTCTTTTTTCAAGATTTTTAGTTTCTTTGCGCTGGGTACGTAATTCCTCCTTTAGCTCTGAGAAGTTTGATGGACTGAAGCCTTCTTCTCTCATCTCGTCAAAGTCATTCTCCGTCCCCCTTTGATCCATTGCTGGCGATGAGCTGCGCTCCTTTGCAGGGGGAGAGGTGCTCTTATTTTTTGAATTTCCAGCTTTTCTGCCCTGCTTTTTCCCCATCTTTGTGGTTTTATCTGCCTCTGGTCTTTGATGATGGTGATGTACTGAAGGGGTTTTGGTGTAGGTGTCCTTCCTGTTTGATAGTTTTCCTTCTAACAGTCAGGACCCTCAGCTGTAGGTCTGTTGGAGATTGCTTGAGGTCCACTCCAGACCCTGTTTGCCTGGGTATCAGCAGCAGAGGCTGCAGAAGATAGAATATTGCTGAACAGCGAGTGTACCTGTCTGATTCTTACTTTGGAAGCTTCCTCTCAGGGGTGTACTCCACCCTGTGAGGTGTGGGGTGTCAGACTGCCCCTAGTGGGGGATGTCTCCCAGTTAGGCTACTCAGGGGTCAGGGACCCACTTGAGCAGGGAGTCTGTCCCTTCTCAGATCTCAACCTCCATGTTGGGAGATCCACTGCTCTCTTCAAAGCTGTCAGACAGAGTAGTTTGCGTCTGCAGAGGTTTCTGCTGCTTTTTTGTTGTTGTTATTGTTGTTTAGCTGTGCCCTGTTCCCAGAGGTGGAGTCTACAGAGACAGGCAGGTTTCCTTGAGCTGCTGTGAGCTCCACCCAGTTCAAGCTTCCCAGCGGCTTTGTTTACCTACTTAAGCCTCAGCAATCGCAGGCGCCCCTCCCCTAGCCTCGCTGCTTCCTTGGTTAGATAGCAGACTGCTGTGCTAGCAGTGAGGGAGGCTCCGTGGGCGTGGGACCCTCCCGGCCAGGTTTGGGATATAATCTCCTGGTGTGCCTGTTTGCTTAAAGCACAGTATTGGGGTGGGAGTTACCCAATTTTCCAGGTGTTGTGTGTTTCAGTTCCCCTGGCTAGGAAAAGGGACCCCCTTCCCCCTTGTGCTTCCCAGGTGAGGCGATGCCTCGCCCCGCTTCAGCTCGCTGGCTGGGCTGTAGCAGCTGACCAGCACCGATTGTCTGGCACTCCCTAGTGAGATGAACCCAGTACCTCAGTTGAAAATGCAGAAATCACCGGTCTTCTGTGTCATTCGCGCTGGGAGTTGGAGACTGGAGCTGTTCCTATTCGGCCATCTTGCTCCGCCCCCTATAATTTCAGTGAAGGGAAGTTGTCTTTTCCAAGCCTTAGACCTTCATTTAATTTTCTTATGATTCCTTACTTCTTTTTAGGGTCCTTGTCTGATACTGAAATCTAGGCTTTACTTAGCTTCTAAAATGATTGGGGAGCATTTTCTTCTTTTAAATATTCTCTGACATTTTGCATAATATTAGGATTGTCTGTTCCTTAAATATTTGGTAGAACTTGTTCGTAAAGGCATCTGGGCCTTTTTTTCACTCCCCCAGTAGGTGAACTTTAAATTATTGATTTATTTCTTAAACAGTTTTGGTCTAGTCTTGTTTATGTACATTTCATTTTGATAAATTACATGTTCTTTAGAAAAGTGTCCATTTGTTCTGTGTTCATGTTTATTAATGTAATTTTTCATATAAAATTTTACTTTAACATGGCAAAAAATTTTAATCTGTTGAAGAACATAGAAAAATGATATAAAAGTCATACAATACCAGAAAATTAAACAGGTTAGCAAATATTTGCCATATTTGCTTGAGTTTTTTCACTCACTCTTAGAGAAAGAAAGGAAGATTAAGGGAGAGTGGGAAGGAGGAGAGAGAAAGGAAGGAAGGAAGAAAAAAAAGGACGAGAGGAGGAAAGGAAGAAAAAGGGGAGAAAAGGAAGGAAGGAAGAAAATATTACAGATACAGCTGGAGATACCCCTTTACACTCTATTTCAATATTTTTTTCCTGAGATAACCCCATCCTGAAGCAAGTGTACACTGCATTCCTGTATTATTTTCATAGCTCCACTGTATATTTATATATGCATCTTTAAATAACATACACTATTATGTTGTAGGGTAAGCCATATGTGAGAGCTAGAGGCGAGGATTTCCTGGGAACCAAATTAATCCCTTTTTAAAAATATCTAGATTTTTATTTTTATCACATATGAATATATTCTTAACAATATACTATTTAGTTTTCCTTATAATTAGGTATTATGCTGTATATAGTCTTCTGCAGCTTGCTTTTGTCACTCAAATTGTGTTTCTAAGAATTGCATGTATTTTTCACATAGTTGTATTCATGTTTCACTACTGAATAATATTTTCGGGTGTATTTTTCCAACTTCTTGATATTATGAGCAAATGTCCCTGAAGAGACACCTTTCCTCCCTTGCTTCCTTTTCTTTATTAAAGAGTACTTATTGAATACTAACATGCTAGGCACTATTCTAAAAAGTGGGGATATAGTAGTAGAAAAACCGAAGATCTCTATCTTTGAAGCCTAGATTCTAGAGGGTAAAATGGCTAATAAACAAGCATATGAATAAAATATGTAGTCTGTTATATGGAGATAAATACGAAGGGAAAGGAGAATTCCAAGCAAAGAGGAGCAATTTTGAGGATCTTAAGGTAGGATCATGCCTGGTGTGCTCCAGAGCCTGCAGGGAGACCAGCATGGCTGAAAGTGTTCAAGATGGAGAGTGAATCCAGCAATCCTACTACTGGGTATATATCCAAAAGAAATGAAATCAGTATGTTGAAAAGATATTCTGCCCTCCCATGTGTATTGCAGCACTATTCACGATAGCCAAGATACACATACCAAAGAAGGAAGTGCTGTTATTTGTGACAACATAGATGAACCTCTAAGACATTATGTTAAGTAAGCCAGGCATAGAAGGACAAATATCACATCATCTCATTCAAATGTGGAATCTAAAAGAGTTGATCCCAGAGAAGTAGAAAATAGAATGGCGGTCACCAAGGCTGGAGTGGTTGGGGAGACAGGGATGTGGAGATGTTGGTTCAAGGATATAAAATTACAGTTAGGAAGGAGGAATAAATTAGAGACCTACTTTATAGCATGGTGACTATAGCTAATGACAATATGTTGTACTGTCCTGCATAATGACATTTTAGTCAATGACAGATTGAATATAGAATGGTGATCCTGTAAGATTATAATAGAGCTGAAAAATTCCTATTCTTGTCCTTTTCCAGTAGGGCAAGATGTGGAGGTAGAAAACAGTGATGATAATAATCCTGACCCCATGTAGGCTTAGGCTAATGTGTGTTTGTGTGTTTTTAACAAAAAGTTTAAAAAGTAAAAAAGAAAAATTTGTAGAGAGAATTATTATAGAATAAGAACATAAAGAAAATATTTTTGTACAGTTAATGTACTTGTTTTGAGCTGTGTTATGGAAAACTGAAAACATTTTTTTAAAATTTAAAAAGTTTATAAAGAAATTAGAGTAAGCTATGGTTAATGTATTAAGAAATTTTTAAAATGAATCCAGTGTAGCATAAGTGTACAGTGTTTATAAGGTCTACAGTACTGAATGGGAATGTGCCAGGCCTTCACATTCGTACATCACTCACTCGTTGACTCACCCAGAGCAACTTTTAGTCCTGCAAGCTCCATTCATGGTAAGTGCAATGTATAGGTGTACCACTTTTTATCTTTTATACCCTATTTTTCTGTAGCTTTTCTATGTTTAGATATCCTTAGATACACAAATACTTACTATTGTGTTCCAATTGCCTGCAGTATTCTGTAGAGTAACATGTTGTACAGGTAGCTGAGGAGCAATAGGTTCTATGTATGGCCTAGGTGTGTAGCAGGCTATACCATCAGCTCTATGTAAGTCTACTCTATAATGTTTATACAAGGAAAAAATCAACTAATGATGCATTTCTCAGAATGTGTTCCCATCATTAAGCAATGCATGACTGTATTCTTGAAAATTGCGAACAGAGTGGATGTTACGTGCTCTCACCACAAAAATAACTGTGAGATAATGCATATGTTAATTATTCAGACTTAACCATTCCACAATGTATATATACTTCAAAATATAATGTCATGCACAATAAATACACATATTTTTACCTTTAAAAAATGGAAAAAATAAGATATGGAGAGTGACCAAAGACCCAGTTAGAGAAGTAGGAGGTAGAAAGAATAGAGAGAGAATGCAGGTCTGCAGATCATGGAGGGCCTTGTAAGTGAAATGACTATTTCTATCAGCATCTCTTGGGCTGCTGAGAAAAGTCTGTAGGAGCTAGAGTAGAAGCAGAGACACCAGTTAGGAATCCAGGTATGATATGATGGTGGCTTAGCCATATTTTATCTCACTTGTTTCTCACCACAGCCTCTAAGGTAAATATATACCCATTTTACCAGGGAAGAGTTGAGGCTCCTGTGGGGTCTGTAGGCTCTCTATCTAACTCACTGTCACATATCCTGTTTGTGATGGAGTAGGACTTACCACCTGTTTGACTTAAACCTGTGTTTGACTATTTATATTCCCAGGAATATTTCATGCTTACAGCAAAACTATTTTGCCTTGTTTAAAACCAAAACCACTAACATGGTATCTAGTCCAAATAATCATGGACTAGATTATTGGAACCTGGAGTTTTGTTGAGAATCCTAGCTGTATTGTTTTGGCTTTCAGATACTGATATCTACATAAGGAAGAAGTATCATTGAAAGGAAAACCTAACCCAAAGCATAGCTAGGATACCACCAGAACTGTGACAGCTACAGTTCTCTGCAGGTACCACCCTCAAAGATTACTCTGTGATTACATGACTGTAATTAGATTCGTTGAGGAACATCTGTTTTTTTCTGTTCACTGCACTCAAACTTAGAGAGGGCCATGACACTTCATTGCCCTCCAGATTCAATTTTTGTAATTGCCCATTAAGGGTGATTGCTAACAATGCTTAATCAATGGAATTTTAAATGTGATTTCGTGGTTTAGGATTTCAAAGGCTTCTATAAATCTCAGGGAGCCACTGTTGCATGGTATATTTGATAGTGTGGTCTTTTCGGATTTCATATGGTGTCATGAAGATTTGAAGCAGAGAGGAAGCTCAGAAATTACTTAGTGCACTTACCTTTATTTTATAAATGAACAAAGTGAGAAAAAGAGAGGCCATTGGCTTAAAGTTACTCATTGTTTCAGAACTGAGCGAAGACGTTGTGAGAGACCCTCTAATATATCTGAAGGAAAAAGTCTTTAGATATCAGATTGGCATGACTGTCTTACTCTCTGGATGTGTGACCCTGGGAATGTTATCTGAACAGTTTCTTCATTTGTGAATTCTGGGTAATAACTATCTTGCAGAATACCTGGGGAAAATTATGTGTTAAAAGCACCCAGGTAGGACTCTAAGTACTAGCTATAATTTATATTGTTTTTTCAGCTCAACAGTCTTTTCAAGTCTACTTTCTAAATTACTCGCCTCCAAGTCTCAGTCTAAGCCAAACTTTAAGCCTCATCCACACTGACAAACAAATCAGCTTTGATCCATCTACTTACTCATTCAGATAGGTATTTTAGATACACAATCTTGAAATGATGTATTTTATGAAGGGCGTAGGCTCCAAAGACGAAGGAAAAAGTGGCCAGTCTTGATTATACTTTGGAACATCCCAGTGAAGGAAATGCAGGGACAAAGACTTCTTTCACACATGTGCCCCGAAAGGATTTTTGACCTCAGTGCTGCAAGTATTTGGGCTGTCTACTTTCTAAATGGGTGTTCAGTACGGCATTTGATTGCAATGAAGTAGACTAGACAGATTTCCCTTGGGTGCTAGAATGAGAAGTTATCAAATTTACAACTTTGAAACACACTTACCAAAGCTTCACAGTAAAAATGACTCCTTGTTTTTCCAACATCTGCCTCTGGAACTACTGTTCTCCAGAACAAAACATAATTGTGATAGTAGGGGATGCATTTGAATGATCTCTTGAGAGCACACAGTGCTGCTGGAGGAAGTATGAAAATTGAAGAGTACTTAGCCAGGGGGAACATTTTGTCTCTTTTGCTTTTAAAATGAAAATGCTGCGGAATGAAGCCAGCTATGGCTCAGCAAAAGTCTCACTGGATAGTCCTTGGTGGGGGTACTATGATATAAGGGCAGAAGAGAGCTTTCTAGATTTGATTTGCCAAGAGTTTTTGAGATTCTTAGATATTGACACACTTACCAAACCTGCAAGAAATACATGATAAACCAGGAGGTTGATATACTGATTTACAGTGGACTGAATGCCTTTCCAATGATTAGAGTAACAGTCTCCAGAACATCTTCTCCTTGATGTCATAGTATCTGGTACACCAAATCATGATCTTAAAGTTGCTTTGAAGTCATGGAGTCAGAACAAAAGCAAATTGTCTTGAAAAGTATGTCCAAGTTGTATATCAGTCTAATGAATGGTGAGCCATGCCTGCTCTTGAATAGGTAAGGTCTTGTTATGGACTGGAAAGTGTCTGCTCAGGGATGTATTCAGAAAGGCTCCACACAGACCACTCAACTTCTTTAACACAGTCTTTCTTGGTATAAGTTATAGGAAGAAGAATTCCTTTATAGCTTAATTACTGGCAGCCTATGCTTATCTTAAGGGCTTCCCAATTCTTCAACAGTGTGTTTACAAATCATTTAAAAAAATAAAAACTGGCCGGGCGCGGTGGCTCAAGCCTGTAATCCCAGCACTTTGGGAGGCCGAGGCGGGCGGATCACAAGGTCAGGAGATCGAGACCACAGTGAAACCCCGTCTCTACTAAAAATACAAAAAATTAGCCGGGCGCGGTGGCGGGCGCCTGTAGTCCCAGCTACTCAGGAGGCTGAGGCAGGAGAATGGCGGGAACCCGGGAGGCGGAGCTTGCAGTGAGCCGAGATCGCGCCACTGCACTCCAGCCTGGGCAACAGCGTGAGACTCCGTCTCAAAAAAATAAATAAATAAATAAATAAATAAAAAAATAAAAACTTTTATTGCTACATAATAGTTGTACACAAATATGGGGCACTTGTGTGATATTTTGATAAAAGTATACAAGTGGAGTGCAGATATCTCTTTGGTACACTGACTTTTGTTTTCAAACCACCTCTGAATCAATAGTATTGAATCTTAATAGTTTTCTTCTCTAGGAATGACTTTTTATCTCTCAATCCTGGGAACCAGTATTTACTGGAGACTACCAAGTTGACTGCTTGGCTCTAAGCACGGAAGTCCTACATCTGGACATCATGTTGATATTAGTGGGGCTTTCAAGGTGCACACTTGATGGAACAAATACCAGAAATGGTGGGAAGGAGGGCGTGAGGACACACGGGCTTTTTAGGTATAATAAAGTGAAGTAACTTGTTTTACTGACTAGCAGCCATGTTGAAAACCCTGAGGAAGGTCTGTCTCAGGCTTAGTGGTTGTCAGTTACATGCACAGGGAGCCTCCGATGATTAATATGGCAAATTATAACAGCAGCATCTTGAAAAACAAAAGGGTGAGCCCCATAATTTCTCTATGTCACTGAGGTATCATATTGACCAGAGTGTGTCTCTACCATCTAGCTGCCGGGAGGCCAAAGAGCTGAAATTCAAAGTCCAGTTACATCAAACAGTCCACTCTTTTTTTTTTTTTTTTTTTAATACTTTAAGTTCTAGGGTACATGTGCACAGCATACAGGTTTGTTACATATGTATACATGTACCATATTGGTGTGCTGCACCCATTAACTCCTCATTTACATTAGGTATATCTCATAATGCAAACAGTCCACTCTTATGTGAGTTACCTTGCCTGGGAAACCACCAGTTTGACTTTAGCCTTTGTGTCATTTTGGAAAATCTAAGTTACCTCAAAATACAAACAAAAGAAACAGAAAACAGAAAACCTCCATACCCTAAGGTCCATAGTCCTGGGCAAAGGTGAAGGGAGATGTTATGTTGATGTTCAAAGGGAATGGATAAATACAGCCCTCAGCAAATCACATGTGTATTGCCAATGTACTAGAAAGGAACTCTCAGTACTTAGAAAGGTCAACTGTGGCAACTGAAGGATCCTGATTAATGGCTGTATTACTTTTTTTGACAAGAGACATGATCAAAGGATTCTTTAGTGAAGCCTAAAGAGGGGCAACCAATCAAGTGTGTTCTTGTTGTTGCTATAATAGAAGATTCAAGGATTGTTGAAGTCATACAGTTTCAGGGTATTGTAACATTTGCATTGTTATACATCATAGACTATATTTCTGCTATAATTTAAAAATTATTAAAATAATCTCGTTGGTGTTTTCCCCAGAGTAGCATCATAGTTTGTGATTGTTTCTATCTCTGGTATTGAGGGGGGATAATTTTACACAGGGGATGGGTGTAACTGGATTCTTCACTCCTCCCACTCCAGATTTACTTGCTCTTCTTCGGCTTTCTTTTAAATGACGTCTTACCAGAACTAATGAAAAAATTATCCTGGTCTTAATGATTCCCATCTGGTTATATATAAATAATCAATCAAATTCTGCCAAAAATTAGCAAATATATTTCATTTTTTAAAAATAGACATGACCGATAGTTGCTAGCTGGTAAGTTTGCTGGAGAACACTCACAGGAGACCAGTTTTTCCCAAGCTACACTTAGAAGCGGCAGAGAACATTTAAACCTCACAGATGGTGCTGACCAGCTCTGTGTCTTTAGGCATATTATTTAGTCCCTCTGAGCCCTGCTTCAGTTGTAAAAGGTGAGTCACAATAATCATTTATTTGGAGGTTAGTTGTGAAGATTAAATGATGTAACAGAGGTCGAGCACTTAGCACAGTATTCTCCCTTTTCCATGGTTTTAGCTACTTGCAGTCAACCACAGCCTGAAAATATTAAATGGAAAGTTCCAGACAGAAACAATTCATAAGTTGTGCACCTGTCTGAGTAGCATAATGAAATGTCTTACAATTCCACTCCGTTTCCCCAGGATGTGAATCATCCCTTTGTCTAGTGTATCCTCACTATATATACTACCTTCCACTTAGTCACTTAATAGCCATCTTGGCGATAAGATCAACTGTTGGGGGAATGCAGTGCTTGTGTTCAAGTAATCCTTATTTTATTAATGGCTCCAAAGCACAACAGTAGTGATTCTGGCATATTGTTATAATTGTTTTATTTTGTTATTAATAGTTATTGCTATTAATCTCTTATCCTGTACCTAAAATTAAACTTTTATCATAGGTATGTATGTACAAGAAAAGCATAGGACCTATAGAGTTTGGTACTGTGTGAGGTTTTGGGCATCCACTGAGGGTCTTGGAAGGTACTGTCCAAGGATAAGGGGGAATTACTGTATAGGACTATTTATACAATGGGTGCCCAATAAATACTCTGCACATCTTCCCTCCAAGGACTACTGTCTCATTCAAGCTTCAAAAGTTGACAAAGAACCATTAAATGAGAGTTCTAAAAAGCAAAGCAAAATTTATCTCTGAATTTTTTTATTGTTGAAACCCAATCATGATGAGTACTTGCTAGTTTTCTTCTAAAATACAGTTATGACCATATTAGGATAGAAAAAACATTTGGGTGGTTGGATTAGCCATGTTTTGTTTGTAACAAGAAAATAATTTGTATTTTTATTTAAAATGTCTTGCAAGGAATCAGACATCAGGAATATTTACTCAATAGCTGCTTGACTGGTACTGTTAGACCTCCTTCTAGAGTGGCCTGGCTGTCCTGAACTGTAACACCCAGGATCACACATTGCGACTCATCTTTCCATAGTGAAAGAGATGTGGGAACAATTTCTTCCCTCTCTAGGTAAAGTCTCTGTCATTTCAGTGACACCTGGAAATGGGTGGAATATTCAGGTGTTTCAGCAGAACTTTTGCTATCACCAGAGGAATCTGGCCTTTCTCTTTTCCTAGGTTCACTCTGGTTGTCCTTTTGTTCTCTTCACTCTCCTTACTCATTTTCATACTGGGTTTGAAAGAAGGGGAGGGGATGGTGTAGGAGAGACATATCCTGAACTCTATAGCATGTATTTCCCCCTATTCTTTACTTGTAGTACTTGGGGCTCTTCCTGCTGGTTTGTGAGAACTGGGAACAGACACCTTGGGCATTTCTGACCTTCTTTGGGCACAGGAGCAGTCATGGGTTTGGAGAAATATGATCATTTGAGCCACCCCTCCTTCCCAGCTCAAATGCTAAATTATATAGCATTGTAAGCATTTGTTGCATTTAATTTTTGTTGCCAAATGCATTTTCTTAGGTATGGGAAAATGTGCCTATTTTCTTAGGTATGGGAAAATATGCCTGAAGATTGTGTTTTGTTAAATAATGATAATTCAATAAAAGATTTTAGGCTGTTCAATTCTATAATACTTAAAATACTCAGTGATGAGGATTTAAAATGCTAGCAGCTCAAAGAAGATAAAACAAAAGACCTTTTGGGCTTGCTTTCATCTTTTTATTCTTGTGAGCATTATTTCAGAAATAAGATATTCACCATTTAATATAATTTTAATATTTTAAATTCTAATTGAGTATAAAAAAGGTGTGTATTGTCTTCTCACTGAACTCTGCTCTGTGTGGGCAGTTGAGGAATATGTAGGATTATTGATGAAGACAGTTAGAAACCTGGCATGTAGGAATAAATTCTATATCTCTTACCCTTTGGCTGACAGAAGCCACTCGTGTTTGGAACACGTTTTCTTACTCCGAACTGAGGTTTGTGTCTCCAAAACGTTTTTTTTCTTTTAAATAAAATATAGCCAAGCTGCAGCTCTTTGTGATGTTTCACACAAAGTCAAATAAAGAAGACAGCTTTTTAAAATTAATTAATTTTTAAATTATACTTTAAGTTCTAGGGTACATGTGCACAACATACAGGTTTGTTACACATGTATACATGTGCCATGTTGGTGTGCTGCACCCATTAACTCGTCATTTACATTAGGTATATCTCCTAATACTATCCCTCCCCTGTGTGCGATGTTCCCCTTCCTGTGTCCAAGTGCTCTCATTGTTCAATTCCCACCTATGAGTGAGAACATGTGGTGTTTGGTTTTCTGTCCTTGGCGATGGTTTGCTCAGAATGATGGTTTCCAGCTTCATCCATGTCCCTATAAAGGACATGAACTCATCCTTTTTATGGCTGCATAGTATTCCATGATGTACATGTGCCACATTTGCTTAATGTAGTCTATCATTGACGGACATTTGGATTGGTTCCAAGTCTTTGCTATTGTGAATAGTGCCACAATAAACATACGTGTGCATGTGTCTTTATAGCAGCATGATTTATAATCCTTTGGGTATACACCCAGTAATGGGATGGCTGGGTCAAATGGTATTTCTAGTTCTAGATCCTTGAGGAATCGCCACACTGTCTTCCACAATGGTTGAATTAGTTTACAGTCCCACCAACAGTGTAAAAGCATTCTTATTTCTGCCCATCCTCTCCAGCACCTGTTGTTCCCTGACTTTTTAATAATCACCATTCTAACTGGTGTGAGATGGTATCTCATTGTGGTTTTGATTTGCATTTCTCTGATGACCAGTGATGATGAGCATTTTTTCATGTGTCTGTTGGCTGCATAAATGTCTTCTTTAAGACAGTTTTATTGTGCCCCTCACCCAAGCAGCCATATTTAAGCTACAAGCTACGACTGCAGAGGCACAGCTTTTCTCTCCTCTACCCATTTTGTCCTCTGCTGCCAGTCCCATGCCTATTCCCACATGGATGCCTCCTCTCTTAGCCTGCTGCCATCATGAGCTCCATGGACAGGTACAGCTTTGCCAGCCCCACTGCCCCCCGACCCTTTATCGCTCATGTTACCCATTTGCCATTTCTCATTGCTCTTCTAGCTAGACTCTTCACTCACTGCTTCTGGCTTTATTCGAGCTGGTCTTCACTCTTGCGTGTCCATCTTGGGATCTGTTCTGCTCTTCTTGTTCAGGACCAAAGTATCTTTTCTAGGAAAGCATACTTATGATACAGCATAGCCTGGTATAGTTCTGTGTTTTAAGAAATCATCAATTTTTTCCTTTCGTGATTGAGGCCAGGGGAAGCAGGAAGCCCTTTTAATATAGGGATGTCCTGAGTCTTTGGAAGTCAAGCTCACCAAGTTTTCCTCCATTCTGTTGTGAGCAAGCATCAGCTTCCTGGCTGTTGAAGAGTTTCTGTATGTGAGCAGCTGAATATGTTTGGGTAAGGGAAGAGATCAGGTAAAGAATCAGTAGTATTGAAGATGAGGCAGGGCCTCCTGAGAGGGACCTTCAGCCATTTCTTTGCAACTCAGCACTAGGCAGGTCTTCCCATGGTGTGCTGGAAAGTGGGGATCCCAATGTGCTGCTTTCCAAGAGCTCCGTGATGTTTTGATTAAACCTGATCAGTTAGTTCTGGTTTGGCAAGGTTGATTTGTGTTAGCAGCAAATTTCATCCGGAAATTTCCCTGATGAACATGCATTGTGTTCTCTGGACTAGAAGGGCCTAATGTTTCGGTATTTAGAGTCCTGAAAGTGAATAGAATCTTAATGACTCCTCTCACTAATGTTTCTCCTGTTCACTACTCCATAGGAATCTACTGAAATTGACACGCCTTTTTTCCCTGGTTGTCTGATTTCTTTTCTCTTAAATTAGGAGGCAGCAGAAGTGAATGTCCTGGTAGAATTTGTCTGTATTTGTCCTGCACAGGAACCTATGAAATTGACATGCTTTTTTCCCTGTTACCCCCTCTTTCCCTTATCTTAAACTAGGAGGCAGCAGGAGTATATGCCCTTGAAGAATTTGTATGTATTTGTTTTGTCATCTCAGTGTAATCATAAAGTGATTTTCCTTAGACACCTGCAAAACAGCAATCACACTTTTCCTGGGGCTTCAAATTGGCTGTAGTGATGTTGTGCTTCTATCCAAGGGATCTCTGTAAATCATACTTACCACGGTGCCCACCTGTGGTCCCATTTACCAGGGAAGCATTTTGTTCTCATGCATTTGCTTGTTGGTTTTGCTAGAATTCTCATCCTTCCCTTCCCCTGTGGCATCCCTGTGAATTCTGTTTTTTCATTCCTCAATCTGATTTCACTTGGATATTAACCTGGTTATTTATTCCACAAGAGATTTCTCAGCCTGGCTTTTTAAAGATGTATCTCCTACTTCCCTTGACCTATCCCTCATCTCCCCAGTCCACTACTTCTTTCTTTTTCTGTTAAGGCAGCTCCACTTCTGATCTCCCTTTCTGCTTTATCTTATTCTGTCCGATCTGCAGCCTCCCCCAGATTCACTGACAGCCAGTACTCCCACCACCCTTACTGAGTGCCTACTATGTGCCAGTCCCACCCTTGTGACACTCTTAAAATTTCTTAAAAAGCAAGGTAGGTAACACCATCCCTGTTTTACAGATGAGGAAAGTAAAACCTAGAGATGTTAATGGTTGTTCCTAAGCAATATAATACAAGATGGAAGACTTGGGATTCAAATCCATAACTCTCCGACTCTAAGCTTGTGCTCTTTCCACTGCATTACGCTTTCTGACAAGAAAGGCCATGAATAGTCAATGAAATGACATTAGCTCATCTTCTCATGAGCCTTGGTCAGCATCCTATCAAGAAGAAACTGTAGTTCAGAGAAGATAATTTTTTCATAAACAGAAGACTTGTAAGTGGCAGAACATCCAGAATCAACCTGGAGCGGCATTCTACATCCTACTCCATGCAGTTTAGGGAAAGCTTTGGTGCTTTTTGGTTGCAGCTGCTAAGATCTGGGTGTTCATGGCTCAACTGCTGGTTTATAATTAGATGCTAGTTAGGTAAAGATTGTTAGATAATTACTCAAAGTTTGTTTGATATATCTTAATGTGGAGTATTTTTTGTGCTGGCTTATGACAATAAGTATCAATTTACCACTCTTTTTCCCTCTTTTATACTCACTAGACAAGGCAGAGGCAATGTTTGAACCTATTTTGGTATCCCCCTTTGAACACTGCAGTAGTGAGGCTCTCTGCCATTCAACATGAGGATGGCCACTGGACTCCTGTCCTTTAATGTTAATATGCAAAGTAGTATTCTATATTTGAAGTTAGAGGAGATCCTCAAATGATAAAATGGTGCATTTTTCTGGAACACACATTCATCTAATTTTACTGGATAAAAACTGGACACCTTATCTTAAGGCTCTGGACTTTGCATCAGGGAAATCTGGTTTATATTATCTCAGGCTTTATCAGTCCTCAGGGGAATTATTGAAACATTGTGCTTTAACATCAGCCCAAACTTACAATTGCTCTTTTACCGTTTCTAAGAATTTCCTTTATATTTCTCAAATTATATAAATGCCTTTTGAATCAATATAAAAAGGGCCTCCTAAAAAATGATCTGACTGGACTCCAGTTTCCCCTCGTGGGTTTTGAGATTAAATAAAGTCCATAAATATTTAATGACTGGACATTGTGGGGAACCTTCTGTCCTAGTTTTGATGTGAAGTTGCTATTTGAAGCTGGAGCATGTTTGGCCCCCATACGAAAACTTTTGACTTAAATTTTTATCATATTACTGGTTATTTTAAAAATAATTAATTGATTCAAATGTTATAATGTCCTGATAAAGTGTTCAAAGTGATAGTCTGATTATTTTGGCACTGCAAAGTCAACTTAAACACCATTGAGAGGTTTGTCTTTAAAATCTGTGGTTTAATTTTTTCAACTTACACATTCTGATATAGTAAAATGTCAGGAAAAATGTCGTAGAGGATTATCTCATTTGAGTTCTCTTTTTTTCTGTCTATGTATTATTTACCTATTTCTTTATATCTTCATCAATTCACATTTTGAATTAACGTAGCATTTTTAGAATTGAGAGTTTCTCTGATGAACTACTGTATAGTAACTTTCTTGAAGACATGTGCTTCTTTCATGAGATAGTAATATTTAATCTTTAGGTATGTAAGTGCAGATTGGATCCAGTACATCCAGTCCAGACTATTTTCATATAGAAATTGTCTCCTTGGGTTTTATGGCACTAAGCTCAGCCCTTATGCACACATTACTCAGTACCCTTATGAGATTTCCTTTGAGGGTCATGGCTTAATTATATCAGTTTGTATGAATAAGAAGAACTAATGAAATGACAAACCTTTAAGAGCTAGAAGCAGACATTTACACTTTTACTTAGAAGCCCACTAAACATAAAATAGACCTCCGAGAAAGGTAAGATAGGTCAAAGTCAAGCAGGACACTCCCTCTGGCAGAGAATAACAGGAACTCTTGCAAGTCTGCAAAGAGGCACACACACAGGTGACCTTCCAGAAATCAATGTCATCAACAAGTCTCCGGCACTGTGTGAGGGAGAGGATGCCTAAGCCTGATAATGGGCATATTCAGTTCTCAGTAGTTACAGTTCTTCCTGTAAAGTAACACATTTCAGACCCATAGGTTTCATTTTCCTTCCAGGGCCTGGATGACACAGGACTTAAAGATTTTGATTCGTAGCCATGACAGAATGCCCCCTGGGAACTGGCTGGCCCTCCTGTTAGTGCAGTGGTACAGGGCTGTAATAAATGAGGTTAAGTCTCATTGACAAACATTTAGCCTCATGTATGAAAATGTTGGGATAGTTAGTATTCAAAGATGGCAAGTTTTCCCTAGTGAAGCTGAAAGAACGCTAGAAAGGATGTTTGTGATGAGAAAATTAGAAAGAATTTGAAGGGCTTACATAAAAATACAACAGGTCTTGATAATTAAACCCTGATATTATGTTTATGTTGTGTTTTTGGATCTCATTCATCATCATCACTATCAGATTCACCAAGACATATTCATCATGAACTTGCTCTGTGTTAAGCACTGTGCTAGACACTGGGGTACCGAGAAGCAGAAACATACCCCTGCCTTCATGTAGCTTATATTTCAGGGACATAGGCCCTATGAATTGTGATTATAACACACTGGAACTCATTTTCTCATGTCTTGAGGATTCAGTCTTATTATTATTATATTTTATGTTCTAGGGTACATGTGCACAATGTGCAGGTTTGTTACATATGTATACATGTGCCATGTTGGTGTGCTGCACCCATTAACTTGTCATTTACATTAGGTATATCTCTTAATGCTATCCCTCCCCCCTCTCCCCACCCCATGACAGGCCCTGGTGTGTGATGTTCCTCTCCCTGGGTCCAAGCATTCTCATTGTTCAATTCTCACCTATGAGTGAGAACACACAGTGTTTGGTTTTCTGTTCTTGTGATAGTTTGCTGAGAATGATGGTTTCCAGTTCATCGATGTGCCACCAAAGGACATGAACTCATCCTTTTTTATGGCTGTATAGTATTCCATGGTGTATATGTGCCACATTTGCTTAATCCAGTCTGTCACTCATGGACATTTGGGTTGATTCCAAGTCTTTGCTATTGTGAATAGTGCCACAATAAACATACGTGTGCAAGTGTCTTTATAGCAGCATGATTTATAATCCTTTGGGTACATACTCAGTAATGGGATGGCTGGGTCAAATGGTATCTCTAGTTCTAGATCCTTGAGGAATCACAACACTGTCTTCCACAATGGTTGAACTAGTTTACAGTCCCACCAACAGTGTAAAAGTGTTCCTATTTCTCCACATCCTCTCCAGCACCTGTTTTTCCCTGACTTTTTAATGATTGCCATTCTAACTGGTATGAGATGGTATCTTATTGTGGTTTTGATTTGCATTTCTCTGATGACCAGTGATGATGAGCATTTTTTCATGTGTCTTTTGAGAAGTATCTGTTCATATCCTTCACCCACTTTTTGATGGGGTTGTTTTTTCCTTGTAAGTTTGAGTTCTTTGTAGGTTCTGGATATTAACCCTTTGTCAGATGAGTAGATTGCAAAATTTTTCTCCCATTCTGTAGGTTGCCTGTTCACTCTGATGGTAGTTTCTTTTGCTTTGTAGAAGTTCTTTAGTTTAATTAGATCCCATTTGTCAATTTTGGCTTTTGTCGCCATTGCTTTTGGTGTTTTAGACATGAAGTCCTTGACCATGCCTATGTCCTGAATAGTATTGCCTAGGTTTTCTTCTAGGGTTTTTATGGTTTTAGGTCTAACATTTAAATCTCTAATCCATCTTGAATTAATTTTTGTATAAGGTGTAAGGAAGGGATCCAGTTTCAGCTTTCTACCTATGGCTAGCCAGTTTTCCCAGCACCATTTATTAAATAGAGAATCCTTTCCCCATTTCTTGTTTTTGTCAGGTTTGTCAAAGATCATATGGCTGTAGATGTGTGGTATTATTTCTGAGGACTCTGTTCCGTTCCATTGGTCTATATCTCTGTTTTGGTACCAGTACCATGCTGTTTTGGTTACTGTAGCCTTGTAGTATAGTTTGAAGTCAGGTAGCGTGATGCCTCCAGCTTTGTTCTTTTGGCTTAGGATTGTCTTGGTAATGCGTGCTCTTTTTTGGTTCCATATGAACTTTAAAGTATTTTTTTCCAATTCTGTGAAGAAAGTCATTGGTAGCTTAATGGGGATGGCATTGAATCTATAAATTATCTTGGGCAGTATGGCCATTTTCACAATATTGATTCTTCCTATCCATGAGCATGGAATGTTATTTCATTTTGTGTCCTCTTTTATTTCATTAAGCAGTGGTTTGTAGTTCTCTTGAAGAGGTCCTTCACATCCCTTGTAAGTTGGATTCCTAGGTATTTTATTCTATTTGTAGCAACTGTGAATGGGAGTTCACTCATGATTTGGCTCTCTGTTTGTCTGTTACTGGTGTATAAGAATGCTTGTGATTTTTGCACATTGATTTTGTATCCTGAGACTTTGCTGAAGTTGCTTATTAGCTTAAGGAGATTTTGGGCTGAGATGATGTTTTCTAAATATACAATAATGTCATCCACAAACAGGGACAATTTGACTTCCTCTTTTCCTAGTTGAATACCCTTTATTTCTTTCTCCTGCCTGATTGCCCTGGCCAGAACTTCCAACACTATGTTGAATAGGAGTGGTGAGAGAGGGCATCCCTGTCTTATTCCAGTTTTATTGTGTGGGAGTCTAAGTCTCTTTGTAAGTCTCAAAGGACTTACTTTATGGGTGCTCCTGTATTGCGTGCATATATATTTAGGATAGTTAGCTCTTCTTGTTGAATTGATCCCTTTACCATTATGTAATGGTCTTCTTTGTCTCTTTTGATTTTTGTCGGTTTAAAGTCTGTTTTATCAGAGACTAGGATTGCAACCCCCACTTTTTTTTTGTTTTGTTTTTCATTTGCTTGGTAGATTTTCCTCCATCCCTTTATTTTGAGCCTATGTGTGTCTCTGCACGTGAGATGGGTCTCCTGAATACAGCAAACTGATGGGTCTTGACTCTTTATCCAATTTGCCAATCTGTGTCTTTTAATTGGAGCATTTAGCCCATTTACATTTAGGGTTAATATTGTTATGTGTGAACTTGATCCTGTCATTATGATGTTAGCTGGTTATTTTGCTTGTTAGTTGATGCAGTTTCTTCCTAGCCTCGATGGTCTTTACATTTTGGCATGTTTTTGCAATGGCTGGTACTGGTTGTTCCTTTCCATGTTGAGTGCTTCCTTCAGGGTCTCTTGTAAGGCAGGCCTTGTGGTGACAAAATCTCTAAGCATTTGCTTATCTGTAAAGGATTTTATTTCTCCTTCACTTATGAAACTTAGTTTGGCTGGATATGAAATTCTGGGTTTAAAATTCTTTTCTTTAAGAATGTTGAATATTGGCCCCCGCTCTCTTCTGGCTTGTAGAGTTTCTGCTGAGAGATCTGCTGTTAGTCTGATGGGCTTCCCTTTGTGGGTAACCCGACCTTTCTCTCTGGTTGCCCTTAACATTTTTTCCTTCATTTCAACTTTGGTGAATCTGACAATTATGTGTCTTGGAGTTGCTCTTCCGAGGAGTATCTTCGTGGTGTCTGTATTTGCTGAATTTGAATGTTGGCCTGCCTTGCTAGGTTGGGGAAGTTCTCCTGGATAATATCCTAGAGTGTTTTCCAATTTGGTTCCATTCTCCCTGTCACTTTCAGGTACACCAATCAGATGTAGATTTGGTCTTTTCACATAATCCCATATTTCTTGGAGGCTTTGTTCGTTTCTTTTTACTCTCTTTTTTCTAGACTTCTCTTCTCGCTTCATTTCATTCATTTGTTCTTCAATCACTGATACCCTTTCTTCCAGTTGATCGAATTGGTTACTGAAGCTTGTGCATTTGTCATGTAGTTCTTGTCTCATAGTTTTCAGCTCTGTCAGGTCATTTAAGGACTTCTCTACATTGGTTATTCTAGTTTGCCATTTGTCCAATCTTTCTTCAAGGTTTTTAGCTTCTTTGTGATGGATTCGAAGTTCCTTCTTTAGCTTGGAGAAGTTTGATCGACTGAAGCCTTCTTCTCTCAACTTGTCAAAGTCTTTCTCCATCCAGCTTTGTTCCATTTGCTGGTGGGGAGCTGCGTTCCTTTGGAAGAGGAGAGGTGCTCTGATTTTCAGAATTTTCAGCTTTTCGACTGTTTTTTCCCCATCTTTGTGGTTTTATCTCCCTTTGGTCTTTGATGATGGTGACATACAGATGGGGTTTTGGTGTGGATGTCCTTTCTGTTTGTCAGTTTTTCTTCTAACAGTGAGGACCCTCAGCTGTGCGTCTGTTGGAGTTTGCTAGAGGTTCACTCCAGACCCTGTTTGCCTGGGTATCAGCAGCGGAGGCTGCAGAAGAGTGAATATTGCTGAACAGCAAATGTTGCTGCCTGATTGTTCCTCTGGAAGCTTCCTCTCAGAGGGGTACCTGGCTGTGTGAGGTTTGAGGTGTCAATCTGCCCTTAGTTGGGGGTATCTCCCAATTAGGCTACTTGGGGGTCAGAGGCCCACTTGAGCAGGCAGTCTGTCCATTCTCAGAGCTCAAACTCTGTGCTGGGAGAACCACTATTCTCTTCAAAGCTTAAATGACAGGGACATTTAAATCTGCAGAGGTTTCTGCTGCCTTTTGTTTGGCTCTGCCCTCTCCCGAGAGGTGGAGTCTACAGAGGCAGGCAGCCTTCCTTGAGCTGCGGTGGGCTCCACCTAGTTCGAGCTTCCAGGCGGCTTTGTTTACCTACTCAAACCTCAGCAGTGGCAGGTGCCCCTCCCCCAGCCTTGCTGCCACCTAGCAGTTAGATCTCAGACTGCTGTGCTAGCAATGAGGGAGGCTCCCTGGGTGTGGGACCTTCTGAGCCAGGCACGGGATATAGTCTCCTGGTGTGCTGTTTGTTAAGACCCTTGGTAAAGCACACTATTAGGGTGGGAGTGACCTGATTTTCCAGGTGTTGTGTGTCACGGTTTCCCTTGGTAGGAAAGGGAATTCCCTTCCCCCTTGCGCTTCCTGAGTGAGGTGATGCATCGCCCTGCTTTGGCTCTCACTCAGTGGGCTGCACAGTGGGTGGTCCTGCACCCACTGTCAGACACACCCCAGTGAGATGAACCCAGTACCTCAGTTGGAAATGCAGAAATCACCTGTCTTCTGTGTCACTTACGCTGGGAGCTGGAGGCTGGAGCCATTCCTATTTGGCCATCTTGGAACTCAGGATTCAGTCTTTTATACCCACTCTGTATTCACTCTTCAAAGATGACTACATTTTCCTGGGATAAAGCATGATGAATCTATCTTGCCTACTTTCTTTCTACTGCAAGATATATTGGTATCTAAATATTTCTCCTTGTCTTAGAGGAATGGTGATATATAGAAAGGATGAAGTGGTGTGGATGGTGGGGTGATAATTACGAAAAGAGAAATGACGTGTAAAATAAGAAATTTTTTTTTTTAATAATATGAAGGATATTGATTCTAGCTCTTTATAAATCAATAACAACTTTGGTTAGGTCTTGGAGTCATCATTCCTTCAGTTTTACTAATCTACCTGATTGTTCCCAAGACTATGATGGTTTAAGTCAAAACAAAGTCTTGTCATTCCTCTGCTCAAAAATCTTATATCTCAAATCCTTATCTGCTAATTCTGGAAAACAATGTTGAGGGAAAAATGCAAGTTGCAGAAGTAATGTTCACAGTAAGGTGCTATTTATACAATTTTAAAGCCATTAAAACAATACTACATGTCATTTATGGGTTGCATATGTATATAGTAAAAGTGTCATGCATGGGAATGATAAACACTAAATTTAGAATAGTTTTTGGCTACGGGAGTAAAAAGGGAGGGTAATACAAATGAGAAAGGCTTTATATGTGTTAATAGTTCTTTATTTCTTAAGTGGAAGGGCGATGCAAATGAGGAAGTCTTCATATGTGTTTGTTTTATTTCTTGTTGGTGAGTGTACAGATGGTCCATTATATTCTTCTAACTTTTCTTTTTGTAAACTACTTTTTTTGAAAGTTTCGTTTAAAAATAAGGATGAGAATTAGAGAATCTGTTTTTTTAATGCATGTATTCAGTCTTTGCTTAAGCCTGTGGTATTTTATATTTCTTTATCTTGACCAGAGGTTCATGTGAGAAAATATCAAGCTGGTTTGTGTGACTCTGAGAGCTCTCAGCTCTGTACAGTTTGTCAGCTTCCTGTCAGCCTCAGACGCAGAGTGGCTGGCCATGTAAATGTTCCCTTGGAACAATTTCTGGATGGCTGCTCCCTGTCTATGTTGGCTGCTCTCTTCAGTATTAATTTTGCATCTACCCTCCCAGTGGGATTTATTTTGTTTGTCTGGGAACCTGTAGTGGAGCTCAGAAGCATTTTTTACCAATAAAACTTTGAGCTGCTAAGCCCATCCCTGGGCTCAGTGAGTCCTTCCTTTGCTGGTACACTACAGCAGTTGTAAACCAAATATGAGAAGGCTCTGAGCTGGTGCCCTGTAGATTGAAGAGTGCAGCTGACATCTTTTAAACTGAAATTGTCATTTGGAGCAGTTTCTGAGTATTTTTACTCAAAGATATGTGAACAACCAAGATTTTGAAAGTGTTTTTCCCCCATTTGGCTTGAAAGCACAATTCAAGTCATTGTGAGTCTTTGCAGGCTTTTACTAGTTATGAGAAGCAGGTACAACCTTGAGAAGCAAGTAAAATTGTAGGGAGATTATCTGCATTATGATAAATATTTAAGAAGTGGAGAAGTTGTTTGAGGATGGTACAGTTGAGTGTATAAAGGGAAAAACCCAAAAAAATGAATTAAGGAAGGTAAGGAGTGATGATGCAAACTTCATAGGCCACAACACTGGGCATGGTGCACAGGTAATGTATATCACTTTACAAGTGATCTCAGATTTGTTTTGTTTTGGTTTTTATTTTGAGATGGAGTCTCACTCTGTTTCCCAGGCTGGAGTACAATGGCTCAATCTTGGCTCACTGTACCCTCCACCTGCCAGGTTTAAGCAATTCTCCTGCTCAGCGTCCTGAGTAGCTGGGACTACAGGCATGCACCACCATGCCTGGCTAATTTTTTGTGTTGTTAGTAGAGACGGGGTTTCACCATGCTGGCCAGGCTGGTCTCAAACTCCTGATCTTGTGATCTGCCTGCCTCAGCCTCTCAAAGTATTGGGATTACAGGTGTGAGCCACCACACCCGACCCAGTATTTTATTTAATAAAAATACTCATCTCCAACAATGAAATGTTATATTAACTGAGAAAAGTTTGATTTCCTTATAAATCACACACGTATGTATGTGTGTATGTTTATGTATTTGTTTATGTATCTCTATTGTGTCTTTTTAAAATTCTAAACAACTCATTTTATATGCTACACAGATTGGTATTTTAACCAGTTAAAAAGTGGTACTCTGTCATGTAAAGTTGCTGCCCTGGTGTGTTAGTCCATTTTTACCCTGCTATAAAGAATTACCTGAGACTGGGTAATTTATGAAGAAATGTAGTTTAATTGACTCACATTTCCACAGGCTTAGTAACAGAAAGTATGACTGGGAGGCTCAGGGAACTTGCAATCATGGCAGAAGGTGAAAGGGAAGCAAGGACCTTCACATGGTGGCAGGAGAGAGAGAGCTAAGGGGGAAGGTGCCATACATGTTTAAACCATCAGATCTTGTGAGAACTCACTGAGCAGCAAGGGGGAATCCACCCCCATGATCCAGTCACCTCACATCAGGCTCCTCCTCCAATTTGACATGAGATTTGGGTCGGGAAACAAATCCAAACCTTATGGCCTGGTTACAGTGAAAGAGCTGGCCCCATCTTTTCCATTTTCATAGACAAGGAATAACTACCACCCTAATGCTTCAACATGGAAAAGAATGGGACAAACACACATGCCCTCTCTTAACCCCTAATTGTACCTTCATGGGGGAACTGGGGGACTTACTATCAGTGAGTGTGGATGGCAAAACATTTGGGCTTGGAGGGCTCAGCCTTGCCTTTGCGTCTTTTGGAATGCTCTCAGAAGCACGTCTTTGTTTATTACTGTGATGAACTTTCTAGGTAGGTCTGTCCCTGAAAGGAGTATGGGAAAGCTCCATTTGGTGAGAAAAGCTCTGTTTGGTAGGAAAAATACACCTTAGAGATAGATTAAGAAGCTCAACCTCAACTATGGCCAAAGGCCAAGCCAAACTCTTTCGCCTTATCAGGAATGATGCTGTCATTTTCATTATCATTTGTTCAATTCCTATCTTTTTAATTTTTGGGATAGGGTCTTAGTTTGTCACTCAGGTTGTAATACAGTGGTATGATTATCACTCACAGCAGCCTCAACTTCCCAGGCTCAAGCGATCCTCTCACATCAGCCTCCCAAGTAGCTGGGATGACAGGCATGTGCCACCATGCCTGGCTGACTTATTTTTATAGCTACAGGATCTCACTGTGTTGCCCAGGATGGTCTCAAAATCCTGGCTTCAGGTGATCCTCCCACCTCCACCTCCCAAAGTGTTGGGATTATAGACATTAGCCATCATGCCTGGTCTCAACTCCATGTCTTACCAAATAGGTCCAAAATCATAATGGAGAGAGGGATAAAGTTAATGATTACCCCTAAACTCCAGGGACTTCTATGTGGCACCTACCTGTATGAATATATGTAGGGTAAGGAGAGAAGGGAAGGCTAATTTTGGGAAAGTGGCATTATCTTTGCTTTTTTTTTCTGGATTAAATATTGGAAAATAACCTACATTGTTTATAACTGAAAATCTTCTCTATATGTCAGGGTTCTTCAGTCTCAGCATTATTGACATTTTGAGACTGATAATTCTTTGTTTTAGGGCCTGTCTTCTTCATTGTAGGAAGTTAACAGCACCTCGGGCCTCCATTTACTGGATGCCAGTATCATCCACCCGGTTGTGACAACCAAGAATGCCTCTGGATATTGCCAAGTATCCCCTGGGGGCAAAGTCACTCCCAGTTTAGAATCACTTCTCCCTGTAAAAACCCAACACTTATTTCTTATTTTTGTAAGCCAATGAAATGGAGAAGAGCTTTTTTTAAGATTTAGGAGACTTGGAGCAATGTAATTGGCATTCTTCTCACTTGTTATTTAGTACACCTGAATAGGGTTCAAAAAGCCCCAGTTATAGTCTAAATCCTATTTGATGACTCTTCCATAAAAAGTTAACCTGGGTAACTCATCCTGAAACCTTGTAAATTTAATTTTTCTCATACATACATTAGCACAGTTCAATTTCTATGCAATACATTCCTCCTTATAGTTATTTCTATTATTCCAGATTTGAAGGTACACTTAGACTTTCAAAATGGGCTGATTTTATAGCCTTTGATCTGGTCATTCAACTTCAAGTAATTTATCCTAAAGCAGTACTCACATGTGTATGCAAAGATTTATATATAGATATGCTCATTGCAGTGTTGTTTGCAATGGCAAATACTGGAAATAACTCTAATGCTCTTTAGGTGGTAAATAAATTATGGAACATCCATACGTTATAATGCGATTCAGCCATTGTAAAGAACGAGGATGGGAAATGGGAAATATACTCACATATGTTATATAAATATAATAGATGCACATAAATGTGAAAATTACTATACATTAAGCAGAAAATGAAAAATATTTATAAAACCTTATGCATATGCAAATGCATGAATAGAAAAAATATTAAAGTTTATACACTAAATTGTTAATATTTGAGAGACAATGGGTTCTGGAAAATCTTCTCCTTTTATGTGTTTCTGTGGTATTCATAATGTTTTATTAAAAAAGGGAATAAGGTATATGTTTAAAAGGAATATACATTTTTCTTCACACTGGACAAAGGCCTGTAAAAAAAAAAATGACTTTAAGTCATGGTTCTCAACTGGAGGTGACTTTGCCCCTTAGGGGACATTTGGCAATGCCAATGTCTGGAGGCATTCTTAGTTTCAAAACCAAGGGCAAAGGGTGCTAGTGGGATACTGGTAAATATCGTACATAGGACAGGCCCCTACAACAAAGAATTATCAAGCTCAAATGTCCATAGTGCCAAAGTTGCAAGTACTGGTTGTGATGCAGTGCTTGCTTGAAAAAATTACCTTTAAAATTTTCAGAGAGCATTACATTTGAAACTGATAGATATATTCATGAGATATGTTCCTTATCCTATTATCTTTTTCTTGGGATATTAAAAGACATTATAAAAACCACTTTGTTTTACCAAAAGTTTTCTTTCATTTTAAAAAGTTTCCATTCTTTACTTTCTTTCCTTCTTAAAAATAATGGCTGCAATGAATTACTAATGCTGTCAGCCCCCTGACTTGATGATGTCATGAAAGTGCCACGTTCTTCCTGTCTCTGAGTCTGCCATTCTCCATGTTGGCTTCATCCTCAGCCGTACTCCAAAATGGCTGCCACAGTTGCAGTTGCCATAAATGTAGAAGCATCTAGAGGATGTAGAGAGAAAACTTCTTTCTGTTGCTTTAAAAGTCTCTTAGGAGACTTGCTCTCACATCTCAATGACCAGAAGTGGGCCATGGGCCTAGCGCAGCCCTAATTACTGGCAAGTAGAAGATCCCCTAAGGCTGATAACTATGGCTGAGGCAGGTAGATAGATGAACAGAATTTGGGTTCTGTTAGGGAAGAGGAGGAGGAGCAATTAAAAATAGCAAAAGACATGAACAGGCACTTCTCAATAGAAGACACACAAGTGGCCAACAAACATGAGAAAATGTTCCACGTTAATCATCATCAGAGAAATGCAAATCCAAACCACAATGAAATACCATCTCAGAATGGCCATTATTAAAAAGTCAAAAAAACAGCATATGTTGGTGAGGTCATGGAGAAAAAGGAATGCTTACACACTGTTGTATAGTATAATTTAGTTCAGCCACTGTGGAAAGTAGTTTGGAGATTTCTCAAAGAACTTATAAAACAACTACCATTTGAGCCAGCAATCCCATTATTGGTTATATACCCAAAAGAAAACAAATTGTTCTAGTAAAAAGACATATCCACTTGCATGTTTATCACAAAACAATTCACAATAGCAAGGACATGGAATCAACCTAGGTGCCCATCAATGGGGAATTGGATAAAGAAAATGTGGTACATGGCCGGGCATGGTGGCTCACACCTGTAATCCCAGCACTTTGGGAGGCCGAGGACAGTGGATCACAAGGTCAGGAGATTGAGACCATCCTGGCTAACACAGTGAAACCCCATCTCTACTAAAAATCCAAAATATTAACCTGGTGTGGTGGCGGGCGCCTGTAGTCCCAGCTGCTCAGGAGGCTGAGGCATAAGAATGGCGTGAACCTGGGAGATGGAACTTGCAGTGAGCCGAGATTGTGCCACTGCACTCTGGCCTGGGTGACAGAGAGACTCTGCCTCAAAAAAAAAAAAAAAAAAAAAAAAAAAAGGAAATTGTGGTACATATACACCATGGGACGCTATGTGGCTATGAGAAAGAATGAGATCATGTCCTTTCCAGCAACATGGATGCAGCTAGAGGTCATAATTCTAAGCAAATTAATGCAAGAACAGAAAACCAAATACTGACTGTTGTCACTTATAAGTGGGGGCTAAGAATTGGGTACTCATGGACATAAAGATGGCAACAATAGACACTGGGGACTACTAGAGGGGGAAGGAGGGAGGGAGTTAAGAAATTACCTATTAGATACTATGCTTACTACCTGGGTGATGGGATCGTTGTACCCCGAAGTTCAGCATCATGCAAGAAACCCAGGTAATAAACCTGCACATGTAAGCCATGAATCTAAAATAAAAGTTGGAAAATCAAAGGAGGAGGACTGGTAGTTGGGCAGGCAATTCAGTGTCTACCTCATAAAAGCATCACTGTGTGCTCTGAAGTAGCTTTAATGACCTTCCATTCAAGGGCATCTCAATCTGATTAACTCCACAGTAAGCTGAGTCAGTTATGGATCATAAAGTCCTTGAGAACAGGATAGAGATTTGTTCATAGATTCATTAATTATTTATGCCTTGACTGCTTTCAAAAGACTTGAAATGACTTACAGTGAAGATGTGTACAATAAAAATCTTAAAACCATGGTAACATAATTAGTCATGTTAATGAGAGGGCAGAAATAAGATTCATCTTTTTTAACCTTCTATATCACCTAGTGTAGTGCTTTTCATATTTTAAAAAATGGTTAAATCTAAATACTAATTAAATACATGTCCATGACCCCTGTTGGCTGGGATCATAAACTTTATGAAATACCAAGAGAATCATTTCACAATTAGTAGCCAGATCTTCCTTGAGAAAAGGCATCAGAGTTGCTCATCAGACTAAGGTTGAGCAGAGTTTTCAAGCAAGGGAAAACAACAAATGATGATTGACTTTGCCATTGGCAGTCACAGATGGTTGGATTGTTGTCCTTATACTGATATTTCCAGTGAGCAAAGATCCATCTAGACAGCAGTATCTGCAAAACTCCAGGATCAAGAAATATATATGTGTAGATTAATGTGTATACTGGTTTATTCCTGTTAACTATATCCTAGAGGCTTTTGGAAATTCTTCACACCAGCTAAACTATAACTTAAAGCTCCAAACCCCACTGTCTAAGAAAATACATGTATTTCTTCAAAAATATAAATGAGTAAAATGGCTTAATATGGTCCCTACTGTTGTTTCAATATTAAGTGGGAACAAAGCCTTCAGTCGACAGCTCCCCAACACTTAGATTTTAGACAGTGAGAATTCTACTTCTGGCAATAGCAAACTAGGTAATTCAGGCCAATCTTCCCACTAGTAATAGTGGAAAAGCTGGACCAAATAGGAAAACATCTATTTTAAAGCTTAAGAAATTAATAAGACAGTGACAACTTATGGATCAAAAGAATTGAGAGAAGGAGGAGAAACCCAAAGGGGTGAGGCTGGCCTTGCGGCTACTTTCCCTTATATATTTCTACCATTTCTCCAAGAGAGGAGACTCAAAGTCTGAGAACCTAAGCAGAGCTGTGAAATGCTTATATGGTTGGTGAGACAAACATTGGAATTAAGGGTTCACCAAGGAGGAAAGCCCTGCCAAACCTAGCTTTTGTGTTAAGACCCCAAAGGTGTAGTCTCTGGGACTAAGAGTAAATTGGAAATAGATTTTTAATTATGTCAATCTCTGATTGAATTGAGGTGATCTGGAATTACTAGTAATCTTAGCCCAGGTCAAGAGCAAATGTTAAACTCTCTAGGGGAAGATATCCCCATATTGCAGAGACCCAGTTTTTCTCAGTCTTTCATATAATATGAGAAAATACAAATCTGTAAACACAAACAAGGAGAAACATGAAACAAAAGAACAAGACTCATAGGGGATCTAGAAAATAGTAAACCTGGAATTTAAAATAACTGTGCTTAATGTCCCCGTGGAAAATAACAGGTGAGACTAACAGAATATGGCAGAAACAATATTTGAAGATATAACAGTGTGAAAGTCAAAAAAAATTTCAAGCCAAAGGTACACAGCTCAAGCAGGACTCATGCAAAAAAAAAAAAAAAAAAAAAAAATACCACAAGGTAATCAAGAGGAACATAGATTAAAAACATACATTCTGTAAATTTTTAAAAAGCCAAGGTAGGAGAGAGAAGGGGGCTCAGGAGACAGAACGCAGACAGATGGGACCCAGTAGAAAGTAGAAAGTAATATGGTAGTTTAAACTCAGACACATCAGTAACCACATTTGAAGTAAATGTGCAAAAAACATTTGAAATAAAAATTGTCAGACTGGATTAAGAATAAAAAATTAAAACCCAACTATATGTTGCTTACAAGTGACATATCTTAAATATAAAGGTACAGGATTTTAGGCACTGGAGAACCAACTAAGGATTTGGGACTACGAAACATTCAGTGTGCCTGAAGTTATTGCAATACAGAGTTACTTCATCTACCTGCTGGACTAAGTCAGTACCTAGAAGGTGGTGTATTAGGACATTGAATAACACTGAGTAAGTTGACTTTTTTTTTCTCTGTCATTCAGGCTGGAGTGCAGTGGTGCCATCTCAGCTCCCTGCAACCTCTGCCTCCTGGGTCCAAGTGATCCTCCCACCTCAGCCTCCTAAGTAGCTGAGACTATAGGCATGTGCCACCATGCCCAGCTAGTTTTATATATATTTGTACAGATACGGATTCACCATGTTGCCCAGGCTGGTCTCAAACTCCTGGACTCAAGTGATCCACCTGCCTCAGTCTCTCAAAATGCTGGGATTATAGGCCTGAACCACACCACACCTGCCTAGTCAGACATTTTTACCCCAAACCATATTATGAATTCAGCAAGGACTACATATAAATTAAGGATTTATAATCTTTTAATAATGAGATACAGTGTTTTGGGTTTTTTTCCCCCTAATTTCTCTGAAGTCTTATATTATTGGATGATGTATCAAAATGGTAGGGGAAAGTTCTCTTCTCACAATTTTTAAAGCAGTGGAGAGAGCTGTAAGTAGTAAGGCAAACTTGGAATTAGCCAGGGGAGTTGGTTATGCTTGTTCAGGTTGCAAGAGAGACAGTGAAATGTTTGGATACCTTTTGGTGATGAGCGTTTATTGAAAGGACATGTGAGGATGTGAGAAAACACAGGAAACCATCTCAATAGCCAGGTCTCAGGAGAAGTGAACTGATAATGCCACTTGAGGTATAAAAGGGTTCACTTTATCTTTTCATGAGACATCTTTCTCCAGACTTTTAAATATGTGTCTTCTTAATCCCTGGCATTGAGAGAATATGGTTATTTCAGGATAGGGTAAGCAATTTCAATAGCATTGTGATTTCTAATAATTAAAACTAGCCTTTGAGAGTTACTTCAGTAAAGTGGTCATTATTATATCAGCAATACAGTTCAATATAATTCTTTATAATCGTAATAATGGGCTGTGGCATTATTATTAATATGATTATTTTTATCCTAATAGGGCACTGACATCTCTTTGCATACTATGGCCTGTTTTGTGTGTTTGGGCTAGAGGACATGAAAGGAAAGAGCTTTGGTTTTAATGGTGCTTCCTTTCCAGTTACAGCTTATCTATCTATGCTTCGACTTTAATTAAGTTCCACTTTCATGTCAGTGATTGCTTCATCGAGTTTATTAAAACAATAAAGTTTATTCATTTGGGGATTCTTTTAAATTGTGCTTGCTGATCTTACAATCCAAGACAATTTAGGACAAAAGGAAAACATTTTTGTGTCCCTGGGAGACGACATGACTCATTGGTTCTGTGCTGTCTGCTCACACCTCCAATATTCACCAAAATCAAACACTCCTGGTAAACTTACTGAATTATATCCAAAGGTTCAATATCTAAAATAAGGAGCCTTGGGACACTATAGTAATTTCATCCATGCCATTAAATCCTGCCATATTTTTAATGCACCAATGTACCATTTAAAGGACACCTTCAGAGAATCTTGTGTAATAGAACAGATACTTTTAGTAAGTTAAATAAACCCTCCACTACTTTCTTTAATCCATAATTTACATGTAGATTTTGAACTAAAATCTTAGAATCTTATAAATTGGATTTCTTTACAGTGTGGAAGCTTTTATCTGGAAATATTGCCCAAGAGATGATTCTCTTCTTTAGTTCATATACTTATTACATTTATCAATATTTTGGCAAAGGAGCATACATTTTGAAGTTGGATGGAAAACGGAAGGTACATAGCTTGTAATTTTTACATGCTAGATACTGAGATCCAATGCAAAGAAGAGGGAAGAATTATTGACCCTCAGTGGAGGTAAAATAGTTGATCTATCGATATAGTTTGGCTGTGTCCCCACCCAAATCTCATCTTGAATTGTAGCTCCCAAAATTCCCATGTGTCATGTGAGGGACCCAGTGGGAGGTAATTGAATCATGGGGGTGGGTCTTTACCATGCTATTCTTTCCATAGTGAATAAGTCTCATGAGAGCTAATGGTTTTATAAAGAGGAATTCCCCTGCACAAGCTCTTTCTTTGCCTGCTGCCATCCATGTAAGAAGCAACTTACTCTTCCTTGCCTTCCACCATGATTGTTAGGCCTCCACAGCAATATGGAACTGTAAGCCCATTAAACTCTCTTTCCTGTATAAATTACCCAGTCTCAGGTATGTCTTTATCAGCAGTGTGAAAATGGACTAACACAGTAAATTGGTACCAGTAGAGTGGGGCATTGCTGTAAAGACATCCAAAAATGTGGAAGTGACTAGAACTGGGTAACAGGCAGAGGTTTGAACAATTTGGAGGGCTCAGAAGAAGACAGGAAAATGTAGAAAAGTCTGGAACCTCCTAGATACTTGTTGAATGGCTTTGACAAAAATGCTGATAATGATATGGACAATAAAATCCAGGTTGAGGTGGTCTTGGAGATGAGGAACTTGTTGGGAACTGGAGTAAAGGTGACTCTTGCTATGTTTTAGTAAAGAGATTGGTGGCATTTTGCCCCTCCCTTACAGAGTTGTAGAATTTTGAACTTGAGGGATTTTTTAGGGTATCTGGTGGAAGAAATTTCCTTTCTTTCTTTTTCTTTTTTTTTTTTTTTCCTTGAGACGGAGTCTTGCTCTGTCACCCAGGCTGGAGTGCAGTGGAGTGATCTCGGCTCACTGCAAGTTCCGCCTCCCGGGTTCATGCCATTCTCCTGCCTCAGCCTCCCAAGTATCTGGGACTATAGGCACCCGCCACCACACCTGGTTAATTTTTTTGTATTTTTTTTTTTTTTTTTTAGTAGAGACGGGGTTTCACCGTGTTCGCCAGGATGGTCTCGATCTCCTGATCTCATGATCCACCCACCTTGGCCTCCCAAAGTGCTGGGATTACAGGTGTGAATGGTGGAAGAAATTTCAAAGCAGCAGAGCATTCAGAAGTGACTTGAGTGCTGTTAAAAGCATTCAATTTTAAAAGGGAAACCATATAAAAGTTCAGAAAATCTGCAGGCTGAAGATGTGATTAAAAAAAAAACAAATCATTTTTCTGGGGCAAAATTCAAGCCAGCTGCAGAAATTTGCATAATTAACCAGGAGACAAATGTTAATCACCAAGACAATGGATAAAATGTCTCCAGCGCATGTCAGAGATTTTGTGGCAGCCCCTTCCATCACAGGCCCAGGGGCCTAGGAGGAAAAAATGGTTTTGTGGGTGCAGCCTAGGGACTTGGTGCCCTGCATCCCAACCACTCCAGCCATGGCTAATGGGGCCAAGGTACAGTTTGGGCTGTTGCTTCAGAGGGTGAAAGCCCCAAGCTTTGGCAGCTTCCATGTGGTGTTGAGCCTGCGGGTGAATGAAAGGCAATAATTGAGATTTGGAAACCTCTGCCTAGATTTCAGAGGATGTATGAAAATGCCTGGATGCTCAGGTAGAAGTTTGCGGCAGGGGCAGTGACCTCATGGAGAATCTGTGCTAGGGCAGTGTGGAAGGAAAATGTGGGGTCGGAAACCCACACAGAGTCCCTACTAGGGCACTGCCTCGTGGAGATGTGAAAAGAGGGCCACTGTCCTCCAGACCCCAGAATGGTAGCTACATGAACAGCTTGCACATTGTGCCTGGAAAAGCTGCAGACACTCAACACCAGCCTGTGAAAGCAGCCAGGAGGGAGGCTGTACCCTGTGAAGCCACAGGGGCAGAGTTGCCCAAGATCATGGGAACCCATCTCTTGCATCAGCGTGACCCAAGAGAAATGGAGTCAAAGATCATTTTGGAGCTTTAAGATTTGACTGCCCTGCTGGATTTGCATGGGGCCTCAGCCCCTTTTTTTGGCTAATGTCTCCCATTTGGAATGGATGTGTTTACTCAATGCCTGTACCCGCATTGTATCTAGGAAGTAACTAACTTGGTTTTGATTTTACAGGCTCATAGGCAGAAGGGACTCGGCTTGTCTCAGATGAAACTTGGGACTGTGGACTTGTGAGTTAATGCTGAAATGAGTTAAGGTTCTGGGGGACTGTTGGGAAGGCACGATTGGTTTTGAAATGTGAGGACATGAGATTTGGGAGGGTCCAGGGGTGGAATGATATGGTTTGGCTGTGTCCCCACCCTAATCTCATCTTGAATTGTAGCTCCCACAATTCCCTTGTGTCATGGGAAGGGACCAAGTGGTAGGTAATTGAATCATGGGGGCTGGTCTTGCCCGTGCTATTCTCATGATAGTGAATAAGTCTCATGAGATCCTGATGGTTTTATACAGAGGAGTTCCCCTGCACACGTTCTCTCTCTTTGCCTGCTGCTATCCATGTAATATGTGATTTACTCCTCCTTGCCTTCTGCCATGATTGTGAGGCCTCTCAGCTATGTGGAACTGTAAGTCCATTAAACCCTTTTTCCTATATAAATTACGCAGTCTCAGGTATGTCTTTATCAGCTTAAATGAACTAATACACCTATGCTATTTGCATTGAACACACCATGATTTCACATTTTTTCTATTCTATCCACCCACATGACAGCTAACGTTTCAGGTATATGGGGTTGATTAAAAAATGTTATCCAATGTACCAAAGCTAGCTTTGTTAATGAGTATAAAGATAAACCACATTAAATTTAATTTCAGTCTGGTCTGATGGTCCTTCAAACTTTGGTATTGTAGGTTGGTGCCCTGACATACCATGGTATAGGCTCGGTAGAGCCATGCATCTTCATATAATTCCATTTAATTCCACTAGTTACTTGCTGTGAAATCCAAGAAGGATTATTCATGGTCTTTATTTTCATCTGCAAACTGGATCTTCATTTCTTCCTAGAGTATATGATCTATTAAAAAACAGATCCAATAAACAGTTAATAATCATATACCAGTTAGACTCTGTAAACCATATATGGGGTTCTACTATGCAAATAATTGTGCCTAGAGATGAGAAAGTGCAACGTAAATATGATTAAGACATACTTGCCTTTACTGAACCATTGAACTCTTAATACAGGAGAACAAGACTTATGAATTTTAAGTGATCCTTTATCAAAAGGACCCATCCTTTTATCCTCCATGGGTTTCCAATATGAAAATAATGATATTCTCAAGCTGGCTCTATGCTTGTAGTGAATTGTTACAATTTTATGTTGCCTTGGCATCCATTTTGAATACAAGTTTAATTTTCTCAGAAGCAGGGCTCAATCATCCTGAACAGTTTCCAGTTTTGCACCACACCTAAATGGTTTAGATCGTCAGAGATTAGAACTTAGAGACTCTTTCACCTGCCTCGCTAACTAGGCTCCGGCTTTCTCCCTTTGCTTCCTTTACACAGATCATTTAGGCATTTGCCTGAGAACTTAAAGTGGCCCACACCTTATTCTCTTATATATACTGCTAGTTGCCATGCATGCTGTCTCTCTCTTTCTTGGCATGCTCTCTCTCTTTCTTGGCTTGATTTGTCATTACTGAGTCATGTGACCTGGGGACAGAGGTATGCACAGGATCTGTAAGTAAAAATTATTTAAATATGTTTTCTACTGTGGTGGAGTATTGAATTTGTACCTTCCCTCTAATGAACTCAGAGCTGCCCCAGGCTGGGTTTTCTCCAAAATTGGGGAAAATATAAGGTCAGGCTCCCACTGTCAGAGTGATGGTCAGGCAGGCATAAATAGGACATGGGTCAGAGAAGAGTCATGAGAGCATCTGCCTGTATAAATAAGTTTCCCATGTGAGGGATCCCCAGGTCACAGGTCGAACAACCAGGCATTAGGTCATCCACCAGGTAAAAGAAATACCCGGTGAAAGGCACATGGTAAGCACCCATGTCCCCCTCATCTTAATTTCCTATTAAAACAGGGTTGTTAGTCACTTGGGTACTGGAACTCCAGTTTTGCTGGGGGCTCTCAAAACAATCCTGCAAGTCAAGAAAGGAATTATTTTAACATTTTGCCTTAGGGTATTCCTGCCAAGGCCATCTGTCACATCCACTCTTTCCCTAGAGTAGTCAGAGCTATCAGAACAGCACTCTACAAGAAACTGATACTGTTTAGCACAGCAAGAAACATTTTCTTTGAAAAAATAAGATGCGTCCAATGGCCATCAGTGGAGTTAAACCAAGTCAGATAGAGAGGCAAAACTCTGGTGCCTTGAAGTCTAAGATGGTACATTTCTGGGCAGATGTCTTACTTGAAAGAAATTGTGATTTCTGAGCCAGTTTTAGGGGAAGAGGTGGAATACATACTTGGAGGACAGTTGGAGCTCAATTTCTGTCTCTGCTGCTTAAGAACTCTGGAAGCCTTAATCTCTTCAGCTGTAAAATGGGGGTAATAATGCATACCTAAAAGGATTATTGAAGATTAGGAATAATATATTTAAAGCATTTAGCACAGAAATAGATCCAAATAATAATGACGAGGAGGGTGATTATGACTAATGATAATATCAGCCTGACAGCTGCTGAGGAAGCTGACATCAGTACATCTGGTTCCATGGATCTACATGTGCCCTTTACTGGAATTTGAATTATCACAAATCTTACTTCCCAATTCCTCATGATTTTATTCACAGAAGCATTGCATACTATAATATTATGTTTGGAATAGAACCAATTCCATGGTCTTAAAGTTTGAAGGCTCATTCACTTAAATATTTATTGAGGCCCTACTATGTGCTAGTGCTGGTGATTCTGTGATAAGCATAAAAAACATAACTTTGCTTTTGTGGTACTTGTAGTCTAGTAGAGGGGAGACAGGCAAGTCAAATAATCATCTGGGTAAACATAAGGATATAACCATAATCATTATTATAAAGAGCTAAATGTTGCTAATGAAATTTAGTATAGTCTGCAGGTAAGAGCTATACTCTGGAGAAGAGGAAGTTATAAATTACTGGGTATTTTTCAAATTATTTGGTTGCAGTGGAATTTCTGACATCAGTTACTCTTTTGTATGGTAATGAATAGAAGAAAAAGTAAACTATATTCACTAAACATCATTCTTTTGACACCTGCTTGTGCTATCATCTTTCAATTCTTTAGTAGACTTTTCTAAATAAAACCTGTACATGTTTAGAATTAGTCATTAGTCCACTATCAACATGTATCTTTGTCTTCAATTCTGTGAAGCCTCAGAGGATAGACTTGTACTAGTTCTGTTTCTAGGTTCTAACTTAAACATGTGTACAAACTATGGACTGAGAGGCTGCTGTTTCCAGACCTTCAAGGCTCATGAAGCTTAATCTGAACAGGTGTATCACATTGGCTCCATGATGCTTACTGGTTTAACTGAGTTAGCTTGGAAAACGTGGTAAATTAACGTGAATTTCTTCAACTTTAGTAACTCTAGCACAGACGTTAAGCAAGTAGAAATTGCTTCGAAGGTCTTAGTGCTCTGATTCTTCCACTTGATATTATCAGCACATTTTCTGGTTTTGATGGGCTTGGCTTTGTGTACTTTCTAATTTATGAAAGTTCGTTATCCCACTTCTCTATATGTTTCCTTCCCCTAGTGCTTGTAATGTCTTTTTATGCACAAATGTGGCTCCTTCAAAAGCCTCCTGCTAAGAAATGAGCAAAAGAGGAATTGAAAATCCTTTGGCTTCTTTTAAACCCATGAAACTTGCTATTTTCAGAACCACAGGTCTGGAACAGAAAAGCTAAGTTGGTCAAATGCTAGCAGGCAGCCCACTTCAAATCTTGGGTGATAGAGATTTATGGAGGTTTCTGTTTGTTTTGTTCAGCAATATATTGCAACTCTCAAAGAGTACCTGTTATGTAGTAGGCACTCAATAAATATTTGAGTGAATAAGTAACAAATAAATAAACTTCAAATTTGATCTTAGGCTCTTTGGCAACTTTCGCTTCCTTCCTTTGGGATTGTGAAGATAGTTCTCAAAATATAAAATAACACAGAAATTTGATTTTCTTCCCTGTCTCCGGCTACATCTTTTTTCCATTCACCATTGATCTTTATGTGTGAATCACGTCAGACTTTTCATTGTCCTTGGTTGCTTTGGCAACTCTCCATCTCTTCATCACCCTATAATTTCTCAAACTCTGTTTAAGCTGGACAGCATTTCAGTCTGGCTTAACTGAACTAGGCAGCCAGAGAGTATTGATTCCTAAATACTATGTTGAGAGCAAGGGTGAGCATGGCAGGCAGTGTATAATCAGGGTGCTACTAACTGGAGAAAACTAGCCAGTCAGTGTTTTTGAAGATCGCTCTAGTTAAAGTTTGAGAGTGGCCACTGCTGTTAGTGTAATTACTATCAGTGAAAGTGTTATCACCCATGGTGAATCAGTTCTTGTTTCCCAGAATAACTGGGCTTCTAACTGATAACACACAGAGAACATAAGCAAAACAGAAAGAAATGAGGAAGGCTATTAATTTTAAATATAAACTGCATTGAACAAAAATTTATGAGATTGGTCCCGGCAAGAATATTTTGGATAAGACCCCAAAGCACAAGCAACCAAAGCAGAAATAGACAAATAAGATGATACCAGACTGAAAATCTTCAGTACAGCAAAAGAAACAATCAACAGAGTGAAAAGACAACATACAGAATATGACAAAATATCTGTTAACTATGCATCTGACAAGGAGTTAATATCCAGAATATACAACAGCACAATAGAAAAAGCATCCAATAAAGCAAAAAATTTGAATAGACATATCCCAAAAGAAGACACAAATGATTAATGGGTATATGAAAATAGTTTCAACACCATTAATAATCAGGAAAATGCAAATCGAAGTCACAATAAGCTGTCAACGTTACCCTGATTAGAATGTTATTAAAAAGAGGAAATATTACAAATGCTGGTATAGATGTGGAGTAAGGAAAACTCATATACTGCTAGAAATACAAATTTGTGCATCATGGAAATAGTATGGCGGTCCCTCAAAAATTAAAAATAGAACTACCACATGATCTAGCAATCCCATTACTGGGTACATATCCAAAGAAAATGAAATTAGCATGGTAGAGCTATTTGCAATCCTATGTTTGTTGCAGCTCTATTCATAATAGCCAAGATATGAAATCAATCTAAGTGTTCATCAACAGATGAGTGAATAAAGAAAATGTAGTTTATGTACACAGTGGAATACTATTCAACCACTAAAAAGAATAAAGCATTGTCATTTGCAGCAACATGGATGAACCTTGAGGACATTATGTTAAGTGGAATAAGCCAGGCACAAAAAGATGAATACCACATGATCTCATTCATATGTAGAATCTAAAGAAGTTGATCTCATAGAAGTAGAGAGTAGAATAGTTTTTACCAGAGACGGGTGGGGAGGATAGGAGGATGAGGAATATAGGGTAAGATCAGTCAACAGGTACAAAGTAAAGTTAGAAAGGACAAATAAGTTCTGGTGTTTTATTGCACAATAGAGTGACTATGGTTAGCAATATTGTATATATCAAAATAGCTGGAAGAGAGTATTTTGAATGTTCTTACCAAAATAAATGAATACAAGAATAGTAGAAGAGGATGGGTATGCTAAATACCCTGCTCTGATATTTTACACATTGTATACATTTACCAAAACATCCCACTGTTCCCCATATCTATGTACAGTTATTATGTTTAAATTAAAAATAAAAAATTAAGAGGAGAATGAGTTTTAGAAGAAAGAAAGAAATCTGTGCTCAGAATCAGCTTATTTTATGAGTAATTTATTATGTCTTAGGACTGTGCTAAGTGTTTTACATGCATTTCTCATTTAATACTTACACCAATCCTATGGCTTAAGATTATTGTGTGTCCCTTTAATTGATAAGAAACCAAGGCTTAGAAAGTTGAAGCAGTGAGTCAAGGACCCAGGCAACCTAACTCCAAATCCAAAAATTTTAGCCACTCTGCCTCATTTCTATATCTGGGTGCAAATTGTATCTACAGTAGTACTTTTCTCTTAACCATTTCCTGTCCCTAATGAAGGATGTTGTACTTGTATACATTTGTCATTCTTTTGAGTTCAGACTTGCGTTTGCATTTGACTTAAAACCAGCTACTTGTACAGGGGAATCTTACTAGTTGACTACCTTCCTCTTAATAATTTTGGTTAGAGAAAATAGCACAAAGTTTGTAGGAAGGAGAAGTGAATTTCAAAGTAAATAGAGGCACTAAGGCATTACATATGAAAATATCTTCAATGGTGCCTAGCACATACTAAGTAGGTCATCATTAAATGTAAGTTAAAAGAAATAAACAAACCCACCTTGGAGAGGCACAGTGGCTCACATCTGTAATCCCAGCACTTTGGAACCCAGGAATTTGAGATCAGCCTGGGCAACATGGCAATACTCTGTCTCCAAAAAAAAAAAAAAAAAAAAAAAAAAAAGGAAAAAGAAAATAAAAGAGCTAGGTGTGAAAAAAAAGTCAGGATCAGGTGTGGTGGCTTATGTTTATGGTCCCATCTACTTACTAGACAGGGCTGAGGTGGGAGGATTATTTGAGCCTAGGAGGTCAAGGCTGAAGTGAGCTGTGTTTTGTGCCACCGCACTCCAGTGTGGGTGACAGAGCAAGATTCTCTCTCAAAAAAAAAAAAATCACCTTAAATCTCTTTTCTTCTGCATCTATATCTTAGAAGGAGTAGAGACAGACAGTAATACTAAGAGAAGGCAGAGGCAGTAGGAGGAGAAGAGGAAGGAAGAGAAACCAGAACATATGTCCAAAGATATATGAACCCATTAGGTAGGATATGAAGGAAGGGTTTGTGAAACAGGAGCCTGTGTTTATATTTCTTGCCTTGTTTGGATCCTGAACACTCTAGAGGAAAATTGAAAAGATGGCTGAGTGGGGAAACTGAGAGCACCAGAGGAGAGGAGAGGAGAACTTTGCTGACTTTTAACTTTGGTGGGACCAGTCCGAAATTAATCCCATACTTCATATTCTGTGAGGGATGAGAATCACTTTCTGGGAGTTTTAAATGCCATCAAGTGCTTAAGACTCTTTCTGAGTATTTAAAAACGCCATGGAAATCATGCTCATTTTATTGGTTAAGTACCTACTAGGTCGTAGTGAGCTAGTTGAAATGTGAAAACCAACATTTCAGACTTGTGTCTGACTTTACAATCTAAGCTATGATGAACTCCACTCTCCTCCACTCAGTCTCTTTCCTTGCTTTCAGGATGTCAAGCCCAAAGACTTGAGCTATACACTAGGCATGGGGCAAAGGGATGGTGCTATTACCAGTGTCAGGTGTGGTAGTCGATGTCTTTAGTAACATAGGAGATAAAGTCCTATGTACTTCAGACTGGGTGACACATTTTGGGGTTCACTGTTAATAAAAATATTCTGGTTAAGTGAAAGGTATTTGTCCACATATAAATACTACAATGAACAAACAATTTTTCTTTGATAAAAGTACAAAGTACCTTGGGGATCATGCAATTAGAGCTTCTGCTTCATTATGAACATAAATTCTCTTTGTACCAGGAAATTGTGGAAGCAATAGCTCATAGACAGCTCGTATTGAGAGAAAAGTCAGGGTCAGGTGTGGTGGCTTATGTTTATGGTCCCATCTACTTACTTGAGATGAGCCACGACATACTCTCTAAGGTGGACTAACTAACCATTGTGGAGATAATGCTGGTGGCAAAGGATATGACTATTCCAGAAGGAATGGGCAAGTGATGCAAAGTCTCTCTTAATATGTGCCATCTACCAACACTAAAATGGTGCCCACTTGAATTGATTTGTAAACTTGTAACATTGACTTTGGCCATCTGTACTCCTGGGTATCCGGGTCAGTTATAAAGTAGATCACTATGCAATGCCTTTTAAGAGGCACACTCTGCTTGTGGTGCAAATAGTAATTCACGGCGCTGGTTTTGAATCTCTGCTGGTTTGCCTCATTTAAGAGAGCATTCGGGTTTCCATTATAGCTATGGTGAACTAAAATCTAATTGAATTGCACAGGCATTTAATAGCATGTCTAATGCGGGCAAAGCTCTCTGCTGGGGATGGTAGAGGTACAGAGATAAAAGACAAAGGTCAGTGCTTGGTAATCCAGGGGTTACTGGCTGTAGAAATTCTCTTAACTTGGTTCAGTGAATCTGAGGAACTGAGAAAGGTGAGACGGAGAAAAGGGAGAAAAGTCACTACAAAGTGTGTTGATAACCTACTCTGGGCAATTGAGGGTGAATCCTGTTAGGACTCTCAGATTCTTTGTGGTACACATCAGAATAGCCCTACCAGAGAAGGGGAGGTGAGACACTTAACTATTGACTCCCAGCCCCTATCAGTTGAGGACTGACCCTGGGGTTGTCAACTCCACAGTATTTCCTGGTGCTTCCAGGCTGAGCATGCTCTCTGAGTGCTTGAGAAAGTCTTCCAGCAGAGGAGAGAGCAGCAGGAGCTTGAAGTCAAACTGTGAGCAGGCTGGAAACTATCTATCCCGGTTGCTGATGATCTCAGCCTATGGGGTTGTTGTTCACTTATTATAACAGTTGTATGTGCTTGCCATACAAAATTTGGTAAACAGAAAATTCCATAATCACATTTTAGAGATAACCATCCTTATCACTCTGATGTGTTTCCTACCAAAACTACTTTTTCCAGTATGTGTGTGTGTGTTCCATCCATGCATACTGACAGGGTTTTATTGTTTGTTTGAAATTTTACTTTGTAAAAAATAGAATCGTGAAAATGGAGGAATTCAACTGTTACACAGTCAGCAGAAAGTCTTCAGCTGATTCTAACAGGGAGGGAATGTGAGCTTGGGAGGGACACCTCTCTTCATCTCAGGGCAACAGCTGGACAGTGACTCAGTTGAGAGCTGTGAGCTGCCCATAATCCCAGCAACTCAGAAGATGGATGTCTCAGTTCTAAAGAAGGGAGGAGTGGGCAGGGCACAGAGCACCCATTACAGTCCACCCCTTTGAGCTGATAGGATTCAATTTTTATATAATAAATTCTTGGAAAATTTCTTTTTTTAATTTTTTTATGATTATACTTTAAGTTCTAGGGTACATGTGCACAACGTGCAGGTTTGTTACATATGTATACATGTGCTGTGTTGGTGTGCTACACCCATTAACGTGTCATTTACATTAGGTATGTATCCAATGCTATCCCTCCCTCCTCCTCCCATCTCACAACAGGCCCCGGTGTATGATGTTCCCCATCCTTTTTCCAAGTGTTCTCATTGTTCAATTCCCACCTATGAGTGAGAACATGCGGTGTTTGGTTTTCTGTCCTTGCAATAGTTTGCTGAGAATGATGGTTTCCAGCTTCATGTCCCTACAAAGGACATGAACTCATCCTTTTTTATGGCTGCATAGTATTCCAGGGTGTATATGTGCCACATTTTCTTAATCCAGTCTATCATTGATGGACATTGGGGTTGGTTCCAAGTCTTTGCTATTGTGAATAGTGCCACAATAAACATACGTGTGCATGTGTCTATAGCAGCATGATTTATAAACCTTTGGGTATATACCCAGTAATGAGATCTCTGAGTCAAATGGTATTTCTAGTTCTAGATCCTTGAGGAATCGCCACAATCTCTTCCACAATTATTGAACTAGTTTACAGTCCCACCAACAGTGTAAAAGTGTTCCTATTTCTCTACATCCTCTCTAGCACCTGTTGTTTCCTGACTTTTTAATGGTCGCCATTCTAACTGGTGTGAGATGCTATCTCACTGTGGTTTTGATTTGCATTTCTGTGATGGCCAATGATGATGAGCATTTTTTCATGTGTCTATTGGTTGCATAAATGTCTTCTTTTGAGAAGTGTCTGTTCATATCCTTCACCCACTTTTTGATGGGGTTGATTTTTTCTTGTAAATTTGTTTGAGTTCTTTGTAGATTCTGGATATTAGCCCTTTGTCAGATGGGTAGATTGCAAAAATTTTCTCCCATTCTGTAGGTTGCCTGTTCACTCTGATGGTAGTTTCTTTTGCTGTGCAGGAGTTCTTTAGTTTAATTAGATCCCATTTGTCAATTTTGGCTTTTGTTGCCATTGCTTTTGGTGTTTTAGACATGAAGTCCTTGACCATGCCTATGTCCTGAATAGTATTGCCTAGGTTTTCTTCTAGGGTTTTTATGGTTTTATATCTGACATTTAAGTCTTTAATCCATCTTGAGTTAATTTTTGTATAAGGTGTAAGGAAGAGATCCAGTTTCAGCTTTCTACCTATGGCTAGCCAGTTTTCCCAGCACCATTTATTACATAGGGAATCCTTTCTCCATTTCTTGTTTTGGTCAGGTTTGTCAAAGATCAGATGGTTGTAGATGTGTGGTATTATTTCTGAGAGCTCTGTTCTGTTCTATTGGTCTATATCTCTGTTTTGGTACCAGTACCATGTTGTTTTGGTTACTGTAGCCTTGTAGTGTAGTTTGAAGTCAGGTAGCGTGATACCTCCAGCTTTGTTCTTTTGGCTTAGGATTGTCTTGGCAGTGCAGGCTCTTTTTTGGTTCCATATGAACTTTAAAGTAGTTTTTTTCCAATTCTGTGAAGAAAGTCATTGGTAGCTTGATGGGGATGGCATTGAATCTATAAATTACCTTGGGCAGTATGGCCATTTTCACGATATTGACTCTTCCTATCCATGAGGATGGAATGTTCTTCCATTTGTTTGTGTCCCCTTTTATTTTGTTGAGCAGTGGTTTTTAATTCTCCTGGAAGAGGTCCTTCGCATCACTTGTAAGTTGGATTCTTAGGTATTTCATTCCCTTTGAAGCAATTGCAAATGGAAGTTAACTCATGATTTGGCTCTTTGTTTGTCTGCTATTGGTGTATAGGAATGCTTGTGATTTTTGCACATTGATTTTGTATCCTGAGACTTTGCTGAAGTTGCTTATCAGCTTAAGGAGATTTTGGGCTGAAACAATGGGGTTTTCTAAATATACAATAATGTCATCCGCAAACAGGGACAGTTTGACTTCCTCTTTTCCTAATTGAATACCCTTTATTTCTTTCTCCTGCCTGATTTCCCTGGCCAGAACTTCCAATGTTTCTTTGTTTTTGTTTTTTTGTTTTTTTTTTTTTTTTTTGAGATGGAGTCTTGCTCTGTAGCCCAGGCTGGAGTGCAGTGGCCGGATCTCAGCTCACTGCAAGCTCCGCCTCCCGGGTTCACGCCATTCTCCGGCCTCAGCCTCCCGAGTAGCTGGGACTACAGGCGCCCGCCACCTCGCCCGGCTAGTTTTTTTGTATTTCTTAGTAGAGACGGGGTTTCACCGTGTTAGCCAGGATGGTCTCGATCTCCTGACCTCGTGATCCACCCGTCTCGGACTCCCAAAGTGCTGGAATTACAGGCTTGAGCCACCGCACCCGGCCTCCAATGTTTCTTTGAATAGGAGTAGTGAGAGAAGGCATTCCTGTCTTGTGCCAGTTTTCAAAGGGAATGCTTCCAGTTTTTGCCCATTCAGTATGATATTGGCTGTGGGTTTGTCATAAATAGCTCTTATTTTGAGATACTTCCCATCAATACCAAATTTATTGAGAGTTTTTAGCATGAAGGGCTGCTGAATTTTGTTGAAGGCCTTTTCTGCATCTACTGAGTTAATCATATGGTTTTTGTCTTTGTTTCTGTTTATATGATGGATTGCATTTATTGATTTGTGTATGTTGAACCAGCCTTGCATCTCAGGGATGAAGCCCACTTGATCCACTTGGTGGATAAGCTTTTTGATGTGCTGCTGGATTCGGTTTGCCAGTATTTTATTGAGGATTTTTTGCATTGATATTCTTCAGGGATATTGGCCTAAAAGTCTCTTTTTTTGTTGTGTCTCTGTCAGGCTTTGGTATCCAAATGATGCTGGCCTCATAAAATGAGTTAGGGAGGATTCCCTCTTTTTCTATTGATTGGAATAGTTTCAGAAGGAATGGTACCAGCTCCTCTTTGTACCTCTGGTAGAATTCGGCTGTGAATCTTTCTGGTCCTGGACTCTTTTTGGTTGGTAGGCTATTAATTATTGCCCCAATTTCAGAGCCTGTTATTCATCTATTAAGGGATTCAACTTCTTCCTGGTTTAGTCTTGGGAGGGTATATGTGTCCAGGAATTTATCCATTTCTTCTAGATTTTCTAGTTTATTTGCATAGAGGTGTTTATAGTATTCTCTGATGGTAGTTTGTATTTCTGTGGGATCAGTGGTGATATCCCCTTTATCATTTTTTATTGTGTGTATTTGATTCTTCTCTCTCTTCTTCTTTATTAGTCTTGCTAGCAGTCTATCAATTTTGTTGATCTTTTCAAAAAACCAGCTCTTGGATTCATTTATTTTTGGAAGTATTTTTTGTGTCTCTGTCTCCTTCAGTTCCACTCTGATCTTAGTTATTTCTTGCCTTCTGCTAGCTTTTGAATGTGTTTGCTCTTACTTCTCTAGTTCTTTTAATTGTGATGTTAGGGTGTCAATTTTAGATCTTTCCTGCTTTCCCTTGTGGGCATTTAGTGCTATAAATTTCCCTGTACACACTGTTTTAAATGTGTCCCAGAGATTCTGGTATGTTGTGTCTTTGTTCTCATTGGTTTCAAAGAACATCTTTATTTCTGCCTTCATTTTGTTATGTAGTCATTCAGGAGCATGTTGTTCAGTTTCCATGTAGTTGAGTGGTTTTGAGTGAGTTTCTTAATCCTGAGTTCTAGTTTGATTGCACTGTGGTTTGACAGACAGTTTGTTACAATTTCTTTTCTCTTACATTTGCTAAAGAGTGCTTTACTTTCAACTATGTGGTCAATTTTGGAATAAGTGTGATGTGGTGGTGAGAAGAATGTATATTCTGTTGCTTTGGGATGGAGAGTTCTGTAGATGTCTGTTAGGTCTGCTTGGTGCAGAGCTAAGTTCAATTCCTGGATATCCTTGTTAACTTTCTGTCTCATGGACTTGTCTAATGTTGACAGTGGGGTATTAACGTCTCCCATTATTATTGTATGGGAGTCTAAGTCTCTTTGTAGGTATCTAAGGACTTGCTTTGTGAATCTGGGTGCTCCTGTATTGGGTGCATATATATTTAGGATAGTTAGCTCTTCTTGTTGTATTGATCCCTTTACCATTATGTAATGCCCTTCTTTGTCTTTTTTGATCTTTGCTGGTTTAAAGTCTGTTTTATCAAAGACTAGGATTGCAACCCCTGCTTTTTTTTTCTTTGCCATTTCCTTGGTAGATCTTCCTCCATCCCTTTACCTATGTGTGTGTCTGCATGTGAGGTGGGTCTCCTGAATACAGCACACTGATGGGTCTTGACTCTTTATCCAATTTGCCAGTCTGTATCTTTTAATTGGAGCATTCAGCCCATTTACATTTAAGGTTAATATTGTTGTGTGTGAATTTGATACTGTCATTATGAAGTTAGCTGGTTATTTTGCTCATTAGTTGATGCAGTTTCTTCGTAGAATGGATGGTCTTTACAATTTGGCATGTTTTTGCAGTGGCTGGTAACGGTTGTTCCTTTCCATGTTTAGTGCTTCCTTCAGGAGCTCTTGTAAGGCAGGCCTGGTGGTGACAAAATCTCCCAGCATTTGCTTGTCTGTAAAGAATTTTATTTCTCATTTACTTATGAAGCTTAGTTTGGCTGGATATGAAATTCTGGGTTGAAGATTCTTTACTGTGTTTTTCTGGTTGTTTCTCCAGTATTCAAAGTGGCTTGATTCTTAGTATTTACTTGTCTTGGGGAGTTTTGAAGAACTCACTATAGGCAGTACTTAAGGTCAGTGCACCTTCCTGTCTTTTGTAAAGACCTAAGAAAGTTGCAGAAATTATTCCAGATGCTCTGGAGGGAAAAGGGATTTCAGGAATCTCTGATAGTAGTAAGAGAGAAAAACATACAACCCAAGAGTGGAGGCTGCTAGAGGTGTGAGATTCTGAGATGTGTCAGGAACCCTCTCAGTCTATGTCTGTGCCCTGGGGAGATGACCAGAGCTGGGAAGGGCAGCTTCTTGGTGCTCCAGAAAGACTGGACCTGAGGCACACTGGCTCTCAGCCTAGTCAGTGCTAGTCAGTCCCACATAACCTCATGGGAGGCACAAAAGAGGCAGACCTGCCCTTCCAAAAGTCTGGACCCTGCAGGGGCAGCAGCATCTTGGAATGGGGGTGGTTAATGTAGATCAATGGTGACTGATGATGTATGAAGGTTCCCTGGTGCTTGAGTCTGCATAATATGCTAGGGTTTTTCCTAAGAAGGGGGACCCCCAGAAATGACAGATACTGATTTTATATTTCTGTGGATGTGTCCCAAAATTTCATTTCACTTGATTAGAAATAAATAAAGCTAAGTGAGGATTTAAATTCTGGATTTCTTTTTCCTGGGGCATTACTTTCTCATAGCCTCCTAGGGTCCTGGTGCCTAAATCCAACCTATTACCTCTGATGTGGGTCACATCAGTACAGATATGCAACTCTTTCATTGTTTTCCATAAAAAATAAAACCCACTCTAAATATTTGGTCAACTTGGGGCCATGGGGAGAGACCACATTACTCTGCAGTCTCATAGCATCCTGCTGTTTCTTCTCCTGCTACATTTCCCCTTTCCCCTTACATCAAGAATGGGCACCTATGTCTTCACTGGCTTTTTAGGCTAGTATTGTTTCCATTGGTCTGTTTTCTTTTTTCTTTCATTTCCTTCTTTTCTTTTCTCTCTTTTTTCTTTTTTGACAGAGTCTCACTCTGTCATCCAGGCTGGAGTGTAGTGGTGCAATCTCTGCTCACTGGAACCTCCGCCTCCTGGGTTCAAGTGATTTTCCTGCCTCAGCCTCCCGAGTAGCTGGGACTACAGGTGTCTGCCACCATGCCTTACTAATTTTTGTAGTTTTAGTAGAGATGAGGTTTCACCATGTTGGCCAGGCTGGTCTCAAACTCCTGACCTCAGGTGATCTGCTCACCTCCCAAAATGCTGGGATTACAGGAGTGAGCCAGTGCACCCGGCTTCATTGGTCTGTTTTCATAAGTTGTTAAACTTTTTAGTATGTTCTCTGTTCTTGATCATCCTAAGAGGAAGCAAAACAAATTTCTCTCCTTTTCATTTTATAACAAGTTAGTAATGATCTTTTGGAGCTTGATAATACCCTTGAAAGTCTCATGCTCCCCCATAATTTCCTTAAGGGAATAGTTCTTCTCTTAGATATGTATGGTTCCCTTTCTAAAAGGCATTCTGTAGAATAAAGTTATATATGATATATAAAACAGCCTCTTCAAAAGTTTTCAAGTTACGTGATTGAGAGAATTATGGCAGAAACACCAAATCCCATTTCATTTTTGTCTTCTTGGGTTTTTGGAAGACAACATCCTCTAGCATTCCTTGCGGTTAGGTTGTGGCCATGTGACTGGTCTGCAATGAGCCATGAGCAGAAATGAAAAAGTGTCATTTTCAGGCTGAAGGATTTGAAAACCAATGTGCAGCTCTCCAGCTCTCTCTGTGTACTGCCGCAACTGGAGAACCTGCATGTTAAGATATTTGTATTATAAAATGGAAGCTACCTGGACCACAGAGCGGTTGCTCTAGAGAGTTCCCTGACTGAATTTAACTTTGCGGTCCAGTTGGCAAAGAAATAAACCACTGTTGTTTTAGGGCGCAAAGGGTTGGGTGATATAAGAAGTTATAAAATAACTTCTGCATAACCAAATTGATGGTTAAGCTTTATGATGATTAATATGACCAACTCTCAAATCAGACTTTCTGGGCTCCATTCCATGCCCTACCTCTTTCTAGCTGATCTTAGAAAAATTACTAAATCTTGTTAAGGTTCAGTTTCCTCATCCTTACAATAGTACCTTACTCATAGAGTGATAAGGAGACAAGAAATATGAGGTGCTTAAAATACTATCTGGAACAAGCTAAGTGTTCAAAAAGCATTAACTTTTTGATGATAATTATGATGCATTATCATGATTAAATTCTAAAACAAAGCTATTAGTATAAGCATATAAATACTTCTAAACAATTTCTGTGTCCATATTTTTGTTTGTATATATAACTAATTATTCTTCTAAAGCAATAGCATTGGAAAAGTTATTGTTGAGTCAATATGTTTATTTTACTGAGGGGCAGTAATCAGATGTATGAGCATTAGTTTCTCACATTTGTTAGCACAGAGTTGCATATAGTACTGTTTTATAAATATTTTAATCTTTTGCAATCATGATTACATCTCTGTCATTCCTAAACCAGGCTATTTTTACTCTTTTTTCTCTCTTAGTCTGATTCGTCTTGTCATCAACTCATCTTTCTATAAGTAGATGGCCGTCATGCCTTCTTCTTGTCAGTACACGTGGCAGTGACTCCCAGACATCTCTGATTCTGCTCACCTACCTTTGCTTATGCGTTGTGAAGGTGGCGGGGAGGATGGACAAGAGGTTGACGGAGGAAAGGGACAAGATGCTTTCATGGCTTAATGCCTAAGTGGCTGGAAGTTTGGGCATGACCTCAACCATGTGAAGGAACCCTGAGCTAGTTTTGTGCCTGCGGTGTGTGGGTGTGCAGTGAGAGTGAGATTTCAGGGTCAGCACGGAGCAGCATTTGTCATGTGCATTTGTGGTGCTGGCAGAACATTAAGATGGAGACACCCTGTGGCTTTTTAGAAATACAGAAGTTGAATTTTAGAGTTTGTGCCTGTATTTGATAGTTACTTCAGAAGAGAAGTTAAAAACAAAGCGATTGAGGCACAACAAAAAAAAGATTTCTTCACTTATGGTATGGAGGAAGGAATAGGAAGCAGTTAAGAGGATAGGGAGGAGAACCGTGGAAAGAAGACATTGCTCTGCAAGTCAAAAAGTAACAGTTGCATGAGAGTAGCTGGCACATAATAGACACAAAGTAATTATTAAATGAATGAATGGAAGGGCATTGGACTATGCTAAATAGTACAGGCCATTCAAGGAGAATGCAGACTCATTCCTGGCTCTATTTTACATCTTTTTTGTATTCATTTGTTAATTTTATTTCTTGTTTTGTTTAGTATTCACTCCCCCACCTCGGTTTTAATTTATTTTACCTTGCTGCCTAAACTCATTTTGGAACAAAATAACATATTCAGAAACAAAAGTATTTTTTTCAAGGCAACTATAAATTAGCATGATTTTAAAAACTAGGGAATGAATATATTTTCTATTCTCATTGCACCAGGAGATTTCTGCCCCAAAGAACTTTATTATTAGGCTCTGAGTAAGCACATTGCCATAAGGACTTTACCCCTGATGCTTCTAGATGGCATCATCATTATACAAATAGATTTTCAGATATAAAATATTTCCATGTAATTTCTATCCCAATGAATAGTAAAATACAGGCACATAAGGGTCTATATTTAATGCCATGTTAAGAAAAGATTAGATAACAAATGATAATAGTGATAATAGTGGTGACTTATAAGTATGCATGTGTGTACACATATTAAACATACATGCAGTTATAAATCTTTATATAGAACATTTCTGAGGGAACCAAGGAGATATGACTGCTTATTAATTACCTGACAATTTTCCTTCCTAGATATTGAAGAAGTTAGAATTTTGGTTTTTGGTTTTGGCACTGTCAATCCCAATCTTTCCTTACTCTCCACTTTACAAGCTGCCTCTCCTGCCTTGCCTTTAACTAAACATCGAGGACCTTGCCTTCAACAAAGCCTGCGGGGCTTCGCCATGTTCACGTACTGCTGCACACAGGTGGCGGCTCTCCTGGGCTGCCAGCCTTTAGCCATCTATCTCCAGCTAGGGGTGCCGTGCATTTTGCAGCCAGGAGTCAATTTCTCTTTCTGAAGCCTGTCTGTTCTTTTGGCAGCCACACACAGAAGTGGAGTGAATTGGTAGTGGGCATGGGAACAGGGAAGGAGAAGAGTGCGACTATCTGTGGAGAGAATCTATTTGGTGACAGTTTCAGCCGCACCCACGAACCTCTAAGCAAGAAGCCATTCCATTGGCTTGACTCTTAATGTTTATCTCTGATATAAACAGCAGAAAGATGGGCTAGAGAGATAAAACTAAACAGTGCATTTTCCTTGGACAGCAAATACTGCACATTATACCATTTTGTGTTTCCACAGTGCTATTGACAGCTATTGGCGTAATGTTTCTACCTCAAAATGTGGGTCACATGCTAAAGCAGACAGATAGGACTGAGTAGGTAAAGGAGGTAAGGTGAAATTAAAAGTATTTTAGAAGTCCTCAAGATAAGCCTATTCACATTTCATTTCCCCCTCATGTAGGAGAAGAAAAACTGATACTGTATAGGAAAGAAACTTGCTTGAATTGTGGCATGTCAAATCGTTCAAATTTCACAAACTTGGATTCCTGAGGCCTTGTTTTTTTAGGACCTTCCTGTGTTTTAGATGTCATTTATAGCACACACTTGCAGTATCATTGTTATTTCAGCTCCAGTTACCAGTAGACTTGTGTACACATGTGTGTGTGTGTGTGTATATATACATATATGCAATTATAACTTTCCAAATGCAAGTAAATATTGTATAACTTAAGGGTCTAAGCTGGAGTTCTCAGAGTTCTTAAGTAACAGGGCTCTGAATGTGATAACTCAGTAGTCCCTGTTACTATTTAATTTATGACAATTCCTAGTGTTGGCAATCATTTACATATTTATTTCATGTTTCTGTACTTCAGTAGCTGCCTAGCTTTCACACAGTACTTTTGGAACTAATAAACCTATTCCATTACCTTGTTGGATGTGGTTTCACTTTCAATCTATTGTGGTTGGTTGCCGTGGCCTAATTAAAAGGATATAGCAGCTATGTTACTTAATTTCACAAATGACTCGCTTAATGCCCATCACAGGAAGTGTGTCTTCTCTAGAACATTTCAACTGAATTTTTTTTTTTTTCTGACTTCTCCTCAGTGGACCTGTTGTTGACTGATATCTCATCTGTCACTTTGTGTTGGGTCTACATTTTTTTCAGCTTTAAGAATACTTTTTCTTACATAAAATTATTTTGTTAAAAGAAAAGTATTTTCATTCTAAATTTATTATTGATAAATGCAGCCTTATTTATTAAACTAAAAGAGGAAGAGAAAGATGAGCTGGAATCTCTCTGTGGCACCTTGGATGGTCTTGGGATTCCAAGGAATTTGAGTCAGTTATCAACATCTTTTAGTTATATCTTCCAGGGTTTCTTCTAGATTTTCTTTCTTCCATTACACTTTGAATTATTCTGTACCACATTAGCCTCTGAATCCTGGTACAATAGAGTTGATTGTGTATGACTATCTGAGATAATACAAATGGTTAATATTATAGAAAGACTATATTTTCCATTAGAATGCAATTTTGTGATTAAATTTGAATTTCCGTGTCTGGAGTCCTGGTTACTCTCAGTATTTCCTCCCAAATAATGATGTCACCAACACAGGAGAATAATAGGAAACAGCCTGGTACTCCTATCTTACTATTTCTCCTCAATACTTCTGTTGTTTATTCTTTGTGCTAGGAGTAGATTGTGCTCTTCTCAGAAATACAGCTGAAACCAGTCCAAGTTCTAACTGATCTACCCTCATTTTCTTTCTGTCCAAATCCCATCCCAATGCAACTTTTTTTTTAAAAAAAACTGGAATGGGGAGAATATTAAATACTATTTCTTAAATATTTTGACAGATGGGCTGAAAGTTTTATAGAAAATATAACAATCAGCTTTCTGATTTAAGAAAACCATCTTCAACAAAAAGGATACTTGGTGGCAGGACGTTGAGGGAAAGTTTGAGTGTGTAGGAGATGCAAGCTAGATCCGAGGTAGCAAAGGGTTGGGAAACTAAGGGAGTCTTAAGCTGAAGAAGCCAGGTGCCCACCCAGGGCCATGCTGCAGAGCTGCTATTTTCTAAATTTTTTATTTGCATAAATATAAGGAGCACAAGTGCAATTTTGGTACATGGATATATTACATAGTGGTGAAGTCTGGGCTTTTAGGGTACTCATCACACGAATCATGAATGCTGTGCCCATAAAGCAATTCCTCATCCCTCATTCCCCTCCCAACACTTCTCATTAATTTGACCTCTGAGTTTCCTTCTGCCTCTGTTTCGCTTCCTAAAGATTTTGTGTCCAGGAACAAGCATCTTATTAACTCATAGATCCTGTGAATTTCCACAGGAGGACCCCACCGGGGGGGTGTGTATGGAGCGGGAAAGAGTATTAGAAATTACCCTCCCATAAACCTGTGCTAATTGGCCTCTCTCTCTAAGAAATACCCAATGCTGATTGGAAGACACATAGGTAGGATGTTAAGACAACCACAAATAAGTAAAACATCTGAAAAATAATTGCTGTATCAAATAAAAAGATAGAATTATCTTCAGGAGCAAAGTCTAGTCAATAGTGTTTGAGGAAAAAATCAAAACTGTGCACTTGGAGAGCTTTGTCGTTAGAAGCCCAGTAAAGAGATTCCTCATTCAAGGCTGACCCAAATGCAGGGCTGAGCCTAAACTGTAATCAAGGGATGGGGAGAGGAACCTCATCCACCTGTACATACAGGATGTTACCCCTTGGAACCACCCGCCCCATGGTTCCTTATATTGGATCAAGAGGCAGTGGAGCCCCTTGCTCCATTTTGAAGCCCCAGGCCTCTGGATACAGCTGCAGCTGCTGTGAGGTCTGAGCTCCCACCAACCCAGCTGGCTTGCTCCATATCACTATTTATCCCTGACATCCTCCAAAAGATGATCCCCTCTGGATTCTGTGCTTTCCAACAAACAGAACCAGATTAAGGGGCGTGCTAGACTTCTTACAAATGTTGGGAATGTAGGGGTATAGTTAACACAGATTTCCTTATGTGGAGTGTAAATTTACCCCACTTCAGCTAGTACCCCCAGATTACAACCTCCAGTAAAAATAAAATGTTTATCATCTCTACCAACTTCATCTCTGTGTCTACACATTGCATCCATCAGCCTTATGATTAGCCAGCTGGCACCTCGTGTCCCACTTGGCTAGAGAAACTGAACAATACATGGCATTGTTCCATTTACTGAAAATGAGTGATTTATTATTTAAAATCCAAGTATTTTAACATGCTTTCCAAGAAATTATCTGGTTTAGAAAATAAAAAACTGAAGGAGGAGGAGGTGGAGGAAGAGAGACATGGGGAACTTTTCTGACATGGAAAACTTATCTGACATGAAAAGAAGGCAAAAAAATGTTGTTGAGTAACTCTTTCTAATGATGATTCAGAAAACAGGAGAGGGGCTCTTGATCTTCAGTCTTTTCCTGACCCCTGTGGTATTGTCCAAGCCTCAGCAATTCCATGACATCTGGTAGTTCTGTTTTTCCTTTCCTTTCCCCTTTCCTTTCCTTGCTTTTTCTCTTCTCTTCCACTCTTGCTCTCACACTGGCTTTCGCTGCCAGGCTGGAGTGCAGTGGCGCACGTCACCAACCCAACTAGTTTTTATATTTTTTAATGGAGACGGGGTTTCAGCATGTTGGCCAGGATGGTCTCAATCTCTTGACCTCGTGATCCATCCGCCTCATCCTCCCAAAGTGCTGGGATTACAGGTGTAAGCCACTTGTGTCCAGCTGGTTCTCTGTTTTCATACCATTTCCACTGAGAATGGGGATCCTTTCTAGGTCTGGGAATCCTGGTACTGAGAACCTGCCTCCCTGGGGCATACAAGCCATTGTTTTGTCCATGTTCACAGTGGAGTGAAAAGTTCCTTGCTGACTTAAGGACTCATAGATCTTTCATCCACCTTCCAAGCTCTGAAAACCTCCTGCTAATATGGAGGAAATCCCCTTTTCTTCATGTTTTTCTTCCTGCACTCCTTATCTTTAAATCTTTCGAGTCACCTAGCAAAATCTCCACAGTGGATTTAGGCTTTTGGAACAAAATCAGGATGGATTGGGTTTGTGCAGCTCACTGCTTCCTGCCAGTTCCTCCCAAGTTAGGAAGCACTGAGCCGTCAGGAAGGTATCAGACAGCCTATAACCTGTGTTAGGTGGAATAACGACCCCCTTAAGATGTCCATGTCATAATTCCCGGAAGCTGTGACCTACAGAACTATAAAATGAAACATTGTATTGTTTTAAGTCACTGAGGCTGTGGTAACCTGTTTTGGCAATAATAGAAAAAAAATATACAATCCATGTATTTTATTCCTGGGTTTGAAGCCATCTGAGGAATGAGGCACAAAAGGCAGAAAGATGAAGATAAAAAATATTAGTGTTACGACTGAGGAAGGTGATTTGAGAAAGTGACTTTTTATTTCTGCTCTCTGTGGACTTTCAAATACTTTCCTCTTGAATCAGAAAGTCTCATGCACCCAGCCACTGCTAGAGCTCTGCTAACTCATTCTCCGTGAACCTGCCCCAGGGAGGTTCCACTTGGCTGGGAGCAGATACTGTGTGCATCCTGAGAGCAGGCAGAACCAAGAGCAGGGAAACTTTGAAGACCCTCAGCTAAGCACTTGTTGACTTCTTACAGGTTCACCAATCAGGCATGTCACTCTGTCTTGGAAAGGGAGAGTGATGGAGCTAGGGATGCTGGAAATACTGAGGCAGGATAAGTAAAACTAAGAGGTCATACTGACTTTTCTCCTTGTGTGAAGCCCATCAGACTTTGCATCCCTTGTACCCTTGTGTGTCAGCGCCTAATTCTTTTGCAAGATAAGCAGTCCTACAGGATCCCAGCTGACCATCAGGTGATTAGAAGTACCCGATACCTAGGATGGCCCAGGAAATGGAAGAAAAAAGGCTTTTATTCCTGATGTAGCTTCTGCAATCTTCAGCCAATCAGCACTGAGAGCCCAAGAAGCTATTAGCTACAAATTCCTGCCTTGGGGTCGGGGCAGGGACTTCTCCATGGTCCTGCATGTGCAGCGGGCTCAAGATTTAGCTTATAGCAACCATTTCCTCATGTTAATAGTGAAAAAAACACACCTTTAAGTGGAGACTTCATATGCTAATCATATACGCATTGTATGTTGGAGGATGTAGATACTAAGGACATGCTCCAACTGCAGGTCCGGCTTTGCATACTTGACCAGTATTTTATGAATATGCATGTACAGCTCCCATAAAGGGAATTCCTCTTAAGGCACTAGCTGCTGTCTCTCCCTTTGAGCAGCCTATTCTGCCTCTCAGAGCATACTGTTGCTTTGCAAAAAACTCCTTTGCCTACCTTTTTTTTTTTTTTTTTTTTTTTTTTTTGAGATGGAATCTCGCTCTGTCACCAGGCTGGAATGCAGTGGCCGGATCTCGGCTTATTGCAACCTCTGCCTCCCGAGTTCAAGCGATTCTCCTGCCTCAGCCTCCTGAGTAGCTGGGATTACAGGCACACACCACCACACCCAGCTACTTTTTGTATTTTTAGTAGGGACCTGGTTTCAGCATATTGGCCAGGATGGTCTCAATCTCTTGATCTCGTGATCCCCCCCGCCTCGGCCTCCCAAAGTGCTGGGATTACAGGCGTGAGCTGCCGCGCCTGGCCCCTTTGCCTACTCTTGCTTTGGACTGGCTCTCAAATTCTTTTGTGTGGCAAAGTCAAGAACCTGAACTGCTCCACCAGCACCAGTGTTATTCCAGGAGAACTTCCTCCATAAGGAGCATGAGGTCAGGGCAGTAGAGAGTCCTCCTCTAACATCAGCTACCTGACTAAACTGGTGAAGAGAAGGAGAAAATAGAGGAAGAAACTTCATATCTCAAAAATTATCCTTCCACATGCTTAATGCAAGTAATAACTTCTCATTTTGAACATAAAAAGATAATTTTGTTCATAAGAATCAGATTCTCCCCTATTCTCTTTAAATAAATATTGATGAATATTCAAGGAAATATAATTGAAAGGGGAATGTCAAATTATTACTCTTCCTCCAAACTATCTGGCTCAATTTGTCCCTGCTTTTCTGTATCCCCTTTGATGTCATTCTTTGTACTTTCTCTCCCTTGGTGTAACCTACACTCCACCTTTTCTTTTTGTCTCCTACTATTTGTTATTCAGATCTCATATTCCATGGTTAACAAACTTCCTTATATCTTCAAGCGCTCTACTTAATAATCCTTATACCTCCTGTTTGTAGCAGGAACCTGGGTCTCTCCTGAGGATGACACTTCCTCTGCTGTGTCCTACCCCTTATCTCAGGCTCAGAGGTTTCACGGTGTGATTGTCAATCCCTAAGGCTTCTAGATCATGATTCTGCCTCCTTTCCTTCAGGGTTCAAGAGATTTGGTTCTATCACTTTGTAATCTCTCCTTTTTGCTGTTATTTACTGACCACCCACTCACTCATTCTCATTTGGTTTTCAATTCTAATTATATCAACCTTTACATTCCCAAGCCCAGTCAGAACCCTGGGTGGTTTTCAAGCTCTGTGAACAACCCATCCAACACTTAGGTCTCATCTTTTTTTTTTTCTCTTCAAGGACCTTTTCTCCCACTCATTTTCAGTCTTGCTCAGCCATAGTCTGGAGCCAAAACTGTTTCAAAATTGTAATTCAGACTCATCACTCTGAGCTTTCTGGCTCAATTATTTTTATGGCACCTCTTATTCCATCACATTGGGACTTCTCATTCAATGACTCTTCATTCTTTCACCACTCTCTCACTGTTATCCAGCTTATGTGCAATATTCTATAATTGAAACTACTCTTGTTCTAATAACCTAACCTCCCATTCTTATGTTAATTACACTAACCCGGAGAAACCCGGAGCCCTGGAGGAATTCAACCACTCACTTTCTCATGTTCTTGTAGCTGATCTTTTGGGTATTACTTGAGAAAGTTCTACTTTTTACAGATTGAGACATTGTAAATTTGTGGTCATCATCTCCATCTGAGGGATAAAGTATTTCACTCAGTTCGTTCTCCTATTGCAAACTGTCTCATTGCCCTCAAACTTCCAAGCCAAATATCTCCACCTTCCACTAAGCTCATGGATCAGAGGAACAGCCTCAATTTTATGCTACAAAGTTCATAAATCTCCCCTCATTTTAATCCTATTTGCCTCCTTTTGTCCTGCTGCAATGGAGGAGGTATCTCTCCTGTTCTAACAGCCCAATTCCTATACGCTATTCTCCATACCACACCCTACTTATTTTCCAGACCTCGCTTTTGCTAAATTCCTCCTAATTCCAGGATCTGTAATTTCTCCAACTCTATTGCCTTACTGTAATCAGTTTGTAAACATTCTCAAATTTTTTCCATTTGAAAAAAATCCAGAAAATGAAAAAAGCCACCAGGTGGAGTAGGCATGAGGGTGAGAAGTCAGTATGATTAACAAAATTGCTAGGGTGGGGATTAGGGTGGAGGTGTAGGGTAAACTTTGAAGGGGCCTGGGGCTAATTTCAGATCACAACTTTTAGCTGTTGGTCCTTTTTTTTTTTTTTTTTTTTTGAAATGCAGTTTTGCTCTTGTTGCCCAGGTTGGAGTGCAGTGGTGCGATCTCAGCTCACTGCAACCTCTACCTCCCGAGTTCAAGAGATTCTCCTGCCTCAGCCTCCTGAGTAGCTGGTAGCTGGGATTTCAGGCATGCAACACCACACCTAGCTAATTTTGTATTTTTAGTAGAGACGGTGTTTCTCCATGTTGGTCAGGCTGGTGTTGAACTCCTGACCTCAGGTGATTCGCCTGCCTCAGCCTCCCAAAGTGCTGGGATTACAGGCGTGAGCCACCGCACCTGACCTGGTCCTCTCTTGCTAGGAGTAACAGCCCACAACTTTTTTCACCTGGACCAAATCACTTCTTGGCAGTCCTGCTTTACCTTCCATTTCTCCCTCCAGCTACTTCATGAAGGAGTTGTTCTCACTAACTATCTCTATTTTTAATCTTACTCCTCCATCCACCATAATGTGGTTCCACCCCCATCACTGCATTGTAACTGCTTCTGCTAGGATCCTTCATGTTGTTAAATGTGATGGACCTCATGGAAACATGTATTATTGTTGACCACTCCTTTTCCGAAAAACTCTATTCTCTACAGTCTCTCTGGTTGTTCTGGCTCAGTTTCTTTTATCAGTTTTAAGTAGCTATCAGCTCTAGCCTGAAAAAGTTGGAGTTCTTTAGGGCTCCATTTCCACTTTCTACACCTCTCCTGGTCCATCTCCTTTGATTCATGGTTTCACTGACTAAACAAATCCATCTCTGACCCCAGCCAAGTCCCAGACAGTTGTATACAGCTTCTTGATTTTCCCATTTAGATGTTTTAACACACCTTAAAATATTTTAGAAACATGTCCAAAACTGAACTTATCAACATCTCCCACAAACCTGCTTATCCTCCAGGTTTGGAAAAAAATTTAACTTCTGTAAATAGCTCAAGACAGAGACTTGGCATTCATTCTTGCTTGATCCTGGTCAAACATTATTCCTGTTTGACCACACTATATTATGGAGGGTCTCTTGTAAATCTCTCAAATCTGTCCATATCTGTTTGTAAAGGCTAGAATGCTAGTCTATCTGCTTTTACTTCTTATCTGGACTGTGATATTAACCTTGTTTTTAATCTTCCTGCTGTTTATGGTTTTATTTTTGATTTTATTGCTCTATCTTTAATGCCCAGAAAAGTCTTGGTCACCACTAGGTGTACAATATGAATGAGTGAGGTTACTCATTTTTGTCTTTTTCAAAAAGTCTGGTCTACAGGCAAAATATTCATAGAAAATCATAAGTCTGATCAAATCACCACTACTGTTTTTAGAGCTTAAACACCTTCAATGGGTATATTTGCTTTCCAAATTAAGTCTAAAACTGGTTAAGCAACCCTTTGCCTCCGTCCACCTTTCCAACCCCATCATTCCCTGCTCTCCTTCAGCCACTTGGCTATCCCTCTCTGGGCAACCTTCAATTCCTCTCTCACTTCCAGGCCTTCAGTCATGCTCTTTGCTATGAAGCTCTTCACTAGATTCTTGCACTTTGCTAACTCTTGTTTGTTCTTCATCTTTCATTCAGCTACTCCTCCTTCAGACATGCCTAATCTGAGCTCCAGTTTGCTTTTCCCATTATACTCTCTGCTTCACGTTTCATAACACTTCTCACACCTTTGGAAATGTATGTAGTACCGGTACATTCCACACTAGCCCCAAAACTAGGACTCTTGTTCATCACCATTTTCCCAGCACATCTAATAGGAATAATGGCCGAATAAAAGAACAAACAAATGAACCATGTATTCATCAACATGAATAATTTACATTCTCCTACCCCATCAATACAGTTGACTGTACATTCCTTTTGTTGTTCCTTCTTCTGTATATTCTATTGCTGAATTGTCATTTTTCCAGTATTTGGAGACATTTTCAAATTTTTTCCATTTGAAAAACTGGAGTATGAGACAAGCTGGGATGGACACAGGAGTTGGAGATGTGATGTCTGTTTTCCTGTTTGGAAGAAAGATGGTTTTGATTCCTTGTAAGCCCTCTTCCAGGTTCTTCTGACCTTGGACATAATCAGATGTGGAAAACCTTTAAGTCTGTGCAGTGATTTCTAATGCAAAGTACCTTCTATCTTTTTACATGTTGGTGGCAAACTAAGGGTTGGTTTTAAAAAATGTACTTGATAAGTGCATACATTTTGAATGTGTTTTAGATTAAATCATTTCCTAAGGGTTTCATTTTTACTAGTTTTATTGGCAATTGGCAAATGTGTCCTTATATTAAACTATATAAAAGAAGTTCTAAAGGAATTGACTCCAAAGGCCATTTAAGTATTTTTCTTTTGAGAGGAAATTATTTGCCACATTTAACAAATCAACATCTCAAATGTAATCTACATCTTCAATGTTGCCTTTAGAGCATTTTAAGCAATAAAAGCCAGAAAAATCTCTTGATTATTGTTGTACAGAGCTCCTTTTGGCCTCTTGGAAATTGAGATAGAAAGATTGGAAAGAGAGCAATAAGAAATAGATAGTAGGGAGGGAGGAGAAAGATTCTTTTTCCTTATATTTTTATTAGTTTGCACATATCTTAACTGACACTTTAAATCCGCTTTCAAAATATTATGGAACTTTACCAGTAGATGGGTTTTTAAAAACTATGTGTGTTTTTGGGAGAGACTTTCCTTGAGACTCTGAGGCTTCAGACTGAACAGAGAAGTTTGGGAGGCTACTGCCAAGGTTCGGGATAAATTCCGTGATGTGACTTTAAGAGCATCATCCGTGAGAAGATTTCTCCCCAAATAGCTCCATCAAGAACCTATCACAGTGTCAGAAATTTTGCAATTAATTATTTATTTCTAGGCTTACGGAATTATATATCTAGAAGTCTCTGAAAATGCAGTTTTCTTGTATAAGGTCTCTCTCTCTCTCTGACACAGATACATGTATACCACTTACCAGATGTTAACATTAGTTAACCAATTATCTATCCTTAAGGGAAAGAAATGCAGGAAGGGGTATTCTGATTGGTAAGACCAGCATACAACAGTTCTTTGGATGTAAGCAAAATCAAGTCATCTTTATTAGTAATAAATTATTGGAAGGAGATCGGTGGCACCCACCATCAGAGGAAGAGGCAACCAGTCAGGCCTTAAGGACAGAAACTAGGGCAAGTCTGGAAACTTGGACAAGATGATTACCTCCATATTCCTCAGTTTCCTCATTTGGAGACATAGTGCTGACTTTATGAAGTTGTGGTGATGATCAAATGAGTTAATACTCATGAAATTCTTAGTACAGTGGATGGCACATAGCAAGAGCTATTTATAACACAAAGCAATCCCTCAGCCTGAATGTAGAAAGCTTTCAGGAGCTGCCAGTGGGAAAACTCTGGCCAATGGAAAGACAGTGGTGACTTGGGCCAGGGACACAGTGGTGGAGGTGATGAGAAACAATCAGGCTCTGGACTTCCATAGAAGGTGGAATGCCAACTGTATTTGCTAATGGATTATGTGAAGCTTGAGAGAAAGAATAAAGAATGATGTCAGTTTCAAACCAGAGCAAATGGAAAGTTGGAAGTTTCCACTTATTGAGTTGGAGAAGACTGGGGCCAATAAACAGTCCATTTGTAGATGTGTGAAGTTTAAGATGTCTATTAAACATCTAAGGGCAGTTGTCAAGAAATCAGCTGGGTATAGAAGTCTGGTATGCACTAGAAAGGTCTATGTTTGAGTGGTAAATATGAAACAGCAAGTGAGAAAAATATATGTGGAAGATAAAATAATCCCCAACTACTTCTAAGGCTATCACTGATATTAATGAATTTCCTCTGACATTCATTCTATGTTCTTTTTTGCCTCTAGCCAGAGCGTCAACTGATTGGATTTCTACGTCTGATAGGACAATCTACACCTTTGTTTCAGAGGTTTCTGTGCCTTTGGCAGAACTGTCTATAGTACATTTACTGAAATCACCATTAACATTTCCTATTGGCCATAGTAAATCAAGGTGGTAGTCAGAGTACCCTTCTGGCTGGATAGGCCTTGTGAAGTTCTGCAATAGGGAAGTTGGCAAAATGGGACAACATGAAAGTACTTTGAAGGAAAAAGTGTTGGGAGTGGGGAAAAAATGTTCTAAAGTAAGATTTGGTTTGCTTCATTGATAATTACTTACCATCTTTCTCTAGGGAACTGAAACAACGTCAGACTACACCCAGCATCATTTCCCTCTCCCCATAACTGTTGGGAGACACTGCTGAGACAATCATGGGCAAAACTGCCTCAGCCCTCCTCCACTGTGGTGCACAAGGTCAAAGCAGGTTGCATTTGTACTCTTGTGCTATTAATTTTCATTATCCAAGAGTCATTAGATGAAACTCAGGCCAGTTTTTTTTTTCTGTTCAGAGTTTATTATCACCACCTGACTAATTATTAAACAGCAAGCCAGCATCAATTAGCTCCAGACACATACATGACAATTAAACTGCAGAGACACGACAGGGTTGAACAACACAGCCTCTCGAAGTGCATAATCATCTGGCAGAGACTACAGCCCTGTGTATAAGCAATAAATGCCTTTAATTGACTTCATGGGAAATAAGGTCCTCATGTCAAAACATCTGGGTACAATTTTCTGGGCGTTTAAACAACTCTGGCTCTGGAGATGCATAGCGTATGCCCCAGGCTGCATCATGACTGAATTTAATCAACCTCCTTGCTCTTTATCCTTACTCCTTTCCATGCCTTGCCACATAATGCCCTTTCCTTCAACTCCTGGTCAGGCCCACCTGTTCTGGTTTGAAGTGATGGGTTTTTCTCCCTACATCTCATCACCCAGTCTTCTGCCATGCTGAATTTCTGGCCATGCTGAATTTCAATGATCAGGATAGAAGGGTCAGATTGGGCACTTTGCACATGGTTCTTACCCCTTGTTTTGCTGAAAAAGTGTACTTATCCTTCAGCTCCTGCCTAAATGTCACTGACTTAATGTGGCTTTTATGGACTGCCCCTGAGTATTTAGCTGCTTTATACTCCATTTTCCCACTTCCAATCTCTGGAACAGTACTTCTCAGATCTATGCTGTAATTTAACTGCTCACACATCTGTCTTTTCAAATAACAGTGAGCTGCTTGAGTTTAGAGAGTACGTGGTTCTTGTTTTGAAGCCTAAGCTCCCAGTTTATGAGCAATTCGGTGAAAGTTTGTAGCATTAATGAACTGATTTTTGCTTGGTTAACTAAAAAAATTGGGGTTAGAAATATGACTGAACTAAGTTTGTATTAAATAGTTGTTACTATTTTCCTATAGTTAAACACTAAGAAATATTGATAGGTTTCATATTCTCTCCATGGTTAGGAAGCACAGGTGATATGCAATAGAATCGTGGTTCTGTGTGGTCAGAAGACAATCAGAATTACCTGGGGGATTGATGGGAACGCATATTGCTTGGCCCTACTTAAGACTACAGAATCCAACGGAAGTAGGTCTCAGGAGTCTGGATGTTCAAAAAGTTCCATCAGTGAGTCTTACAGACACCTAAGTTTAAATGCCACTCTAGTAGAGAGAGGAAGGGATAATGAGGTAAAGTTTTCCTTTAAAATGCAACCAGCATTCATTCAAAATAAATAAAACCATTAGAGACCAGAATATATTGAGAAGTGAAACTGTATTCCATCCTCTCATAGAAGAGAGATAACTTTTTATTCCCAACCCCTCTTACCTGCATTCTTATCATTCCTTCAACTCTAAGGCTCTGTACATGTCCTTAGGCCTATGTGGTTCATGACATTTTCCACGAGTGCCCCTAATAAAGGAAAGTGGAGTTATACTTCTGGGATTTTGGGGATATAGGCCAAAGCAGCCTCATGGCAAAAAAATTTCTGTAAAGTCTTTAATTTTATCTTAAATATTCTTGTTGCTTATGAATTCTCATATATGTATACATACATGCACACATACACACAAATATATGTTTAAAATAAATAATGTTTTAAAGCACTTACTATAAAAATAAGTTTCAGGATTTTGTACCTATTTTTCTTTTGTCATAACTGAATGGCTACTGTTTTGTCTGTTTGAAAGGATATCACCTTAAAATATCAGTGAATAAATATTCTGACAGGAGAAAAAATAGAATTATAAAACAAGAAAAGCTATAATAGGTACTAAAAAGGAAATGATCTAATAATTGCTTCAAGTTGTCTTTGAAATAAGATAGGCCTAATTTAGTGGCTATGTAATCTTGAGCAAATGATACTACCTCTCCGAATTTATGGTCTTGCATATGTAAAATGAAAACACCAACTATTCAGCAGTGGTTGTAAGGAATCAAGATAATGAACATAAAACCAATGGTGTATATATATCAAAAACAGTAATATATCAAAAAGAGTGACTGTTGTTGTTCTTCTGGCCATGACAGAGTCACTGATACCTGGATAGCTTACCCACTATAAAAAAAATCTGCAAAATGTACCAAACACAGGAAACAACTGTTTCTATCATTTAACACTGGCAGGACATAGGACTGTGGATCCTGACAGAAGCGAAACAACAAGGTGAGCAGTATGATGATCCCAGCTTGCAGCCTGGAGGCAGTTTCTGGACTATGCACAGAGAGAGGGAACCCAAGCAGGGACAAGTGGTCTTGCTGAGCTGAGACTACAGAGATCAGAATTTGGTGGGACTAGGGCAGGTACAATGTGTGGTGCAGAATATTAGAGAGGAGAAAAGGCTATCCAGAGAAAGAGCTATGGAATCTGCATAGGGGTCTCCTCAGTTCCTTGGACAAATACACATCTGCACATCTGAAGGTGAAATCCACAAGACCACCTAGGCAACAAACAACTTCTGGGGAAAGAACAAATTATCAAAGAGCCGTAAACTGAATAATTCCCAGAGTCATCCTAATGAAGTTTTATAAATGGCCTTAAAGGGCTTGATGATCCACAAGTAAACTAATTGCCAGATAGAACAAAGACTAATAGTATTTAGGGAAAACAATAAAATCTGGATACTCGAAATATATTGACATTGTCTAGCATCAAATAATAAATCATTAGGTGAAGAAACAGGAAAATATGACCAAGAACAAGGAAATAAATCAATCTCTAGAAACAGACTCAGAAGTTAGAGATGATAGAATTATTTTATATATCTATAGAATTAGCAAACAAGAATTTTAAAAGAGCCATTATAAATATGAACAGTCTTTGTGGCATAATATTTTGTGATCAAACACATTAAAACTGGATTCTTAGAAATGAGGCAACAAAATGTTTGAAGAAATTGTGGTCAAAAACAATGTCCTGAGATGAAAATTACCACCACAGATTATGTAGAAGTGGGGAGGAAAACGACACTGAAAGGGGCAGAAAGGGAGTGCTAGGCTGATAACCTTACAGATGATCACTAAAGTAATTATATCTTGGCTGATACTGATAGTAGTGTCATCGGTGGATGAGCATTTTTCATATAAGAGCAGAATTTGCCTAGAATGCTTTAACTCACAACAAAGCAGTGAAGGTAATTTTAGGTTCATTTGTGGATTGTTTCATCTAGCCAACAGATTAGAAAAGGAGATAAGAGTTCAGGGACAAGATCTGTCCAGTACCAAGATGTATGCTAGCTAGTTGGGACTTTTCTTGAAAACATGAATACAAAAAAAGATGGAAAAAATACAAAATACCAGAGCATTTTAATGAAAATTCACGATGATCTGTTCAACTTTTATTTGCTGCCTTAGGTCAGGAGAAGGCAATATTGTGGTAGAAGACAGTATCTGCTGATTTCAATTGAATCATCGTATCTGATGTCGTTGTTGTGGGTTCAATACCTGCTATGGGTTGAATGTGTCTCCTCCAAAACTCAGGTGTTGCAAGTGTGATCATATTAAGAGGTTGGGCCTCTAAGAAGTGATTAGGCCACAACGGCTGCTTCCTCACTAATGGGATTAAGACCTTTTAAAAAGAGGCTTCATGCATCATTTGGCTAGTTTGCCATTTCACCTTCTGCCATGTGAGGCTGCATCAAGACCTTCACCAGATGCTTAATGCTTGTACTTTAATCTTGGACTTCCAGCCTCCAGAATTGTGAGAAAATACATTTTTGTTCTTCTTTAATTACCCATCTGTGGCATTCTACTGTAGCAGCACAAAACAGACTAAGACAATACCTAACCAGACACATTAGATTTTTGTGCTTTATTATGAGTCCATTCATCACATATTTGCCCTGGCCTGTTAGTCATAAATGAGTGTTATTGATGACAAGAAAAATGGATATTATAGTGTTGATAGAACAGAAAATTTTGTTAAATACAAATGACAAGGCATGTAATTTTTTTTTTTTCTAAAAAGCAAAAACCACATCAAATGACAAAGATAATATTTGGGTAGAATCAGGTTTGTCAAAATTCACTTACCAGCACTATTCACTGTAGCTAAGAGGTAGAAGCAATCCATTGTCCATCAATGGATAATGGATAAATAAAATGTGATACATGTTTACAATGGAACATAGCCTCTAAAAGGAAGGAACTCCTGTTACATGCTACAACATAGGTGAACCTTGAGGACATTATCCTAGTGAAACAAGTTACGAAAAGTCAAATACCATATGATTTTACTTATTATGAGGTAACTAAAGTAGTAAAACTCATAAAACAGAAAGTAGAATGTTAGCTACCAAGAAGTACAGGGAGGGAAAAATGGGGAGCTGTTCTTTAATGGGCATCGGGTTTCAGATTTGAAGTTGAAAAAGTTCTGGCGCTGTTTTACAACATCATGAATACACTTAACATTACTAAATGGTACGCTCAAAACAGTTAAAATGATAATTTATGTTATGTGTTTTTTAACCACAATTAAAAATGAATACATGCACACATTATTTAAAATTTACAGCTCTGTGGGGATGGACATTATTTAAATCATTTTAAAAGTGTAGAAATGAGCCAGGAGTGGTGGCTCACATCTGTTATCCCAGCACTTTGGGAGGCCGAGGCAGGTGGATCAGCTGAGGTCCGGAGTTCGAGACCAGGCTGGCCAACATGGTGAAACCCCGTCTCTATTAAAATACAAAAATTAGTTGGGTGTGGTGATGGGTGCCTGTAATCCCAGCTACTTGGGAGTGGGGGTGGCAGAGGCAGGAGAATTGCTTGAATCTGGGAAGCGGAGGTTGCAGTGAGCTGAGATCATGCTACTGCACTCCAGCCTGGGGAAAAAAAAAGTATAGAAATGAGATTCAGAGAAATAAAGGGATTTGTTCAAAGTTACCCAGCTATGTTCACAGAAGAATTAAGATTTAAATGCAGTTGACTCCAAAGTCAATGCCCCTTCTGTTCATCTTGCTTCAGGAGAGTGGACGAGTTCATTGCTGCAGGGTGCTTGTGGCTCAAGGTCCCTAGACCATGAGGAAGTATCCTTTCCTTAAATTCCTTTGTATTTAGCCTTTTTTTTTTTTTTTTTTCTTCTCCTTTGAAACTCTTTTTGCTCATTTTTTTCTAGGAGTGATTTTTCAGGCTTAGGAGTTTTAGACCTGATGATACCTTTAAGCATCTAGTCCAGAGTTGTCCACCTCTCTTGTGTGATTTGGGTAACATGGTATTTAGGGGGTCTCTACCTGATGTCTCCCGGAAAAGCTCTGTTTTTACCTATTTATTGTGTTGGAATTTTGTTAGGATTTCTTTCCTAAAGAGAAAATTTATTTCATTGTAAGAATATTTAATATGAGATCTATCCTCTTAGCAGATTTTTAAGTGTATAGTATTGCTAATTATAGGAACCATATTGTACAGCAGATTTCTAGAACTTATGCATCTTGCATAATTGAGACTATATGCTCATTGATTGGCACCTCCCCATTTCTCCCTTCTTATACCTTCTGGCAATCACCATTTTGTTCCCTTATTTTATGAGTTTGACTCTTTTAGATACGTCATATAAGTGGAATCACACAGTATTTGTCCTTCTGTGACTGGCTTATTTCACTTAGTTTAATTATTGAAGGCCCACCACATGTAGTCATATAGCAGCAGCAGCAGCAGCAGCTGCTGCTTCTTTTTCGTCATTGTCTTCTTCTTCTTGTTCTTCTTCAGCTGAATAGTATTCTATTGTATGTATATACCACGTTTCCTTTATCCATTTACCCTTCAGTGGACATTTGGATTGTTTCTACATCTTTTTTACAGCACTGTAATGAACACTGGAGTTGCACTAATATCTCTTTGGGATCCTGATTTCATTTCTTCGGATAAATACCCAGAAGTAGGATTGCTGTATCATATGGTAACTCTACTTTTAATTTTTTGAGGAATATCCTTACAGTTTTCCATAGCAGTGGCACCGTTTTGCGTTCTCGCCAACATCATATAAGGATTCCACTTTCTCCACATCCTCACTAACACTTGGTAACTCTTGACTTTTTGATAGTAAGCATCCTAATAGTCGTGAAGTGGTATCTCATTGTGGCTTTGATTTACATTTTCCATATGCTTAGTGAGATTGAGCATCTTTCCATATACCTGTTGGCCATTTGGATATCTTCCGTTGAGAAATGTCTATTGAAATCTAAGATTTTATTTACAAAATATAAAAAAGATGTTGCTGCTAGGAAACTAACTTAGTCTACCCATCCATAGATGGGTCAACTGCAGCCCATCAGGGTAAAGACAGGGTAAGAATTTAAATCTCTTTCATAATTTCTTCTTTTCTTCTCTTGGGGACTCTGCTTGCTAAACTTGTATAACTCTGCCCACAAATGTGGAACTATCTCATTCTTTTTATCCTGGTTTTTTTGTATGTGTTTTATTTCCGTCTCTGAAGGGTAATGTCTTTGAAGGCACATCACTCATCCTAGTGTCCACTATTGTTCGAGTTAAGACACAATATTTGCACATTCATTTATTCATTTAACACACATTGTGGTTTCTCAATATATTCCTGCCAGTAACATGAGTAAATATAGTAGTGATAGATTTAAGATGATATGGTCATTAACCTTCATCTCCTATTATTTAACTTTTTGGGGGCAAAAAATACAAGTTAGTCTTGAAGGCCAGTTTCAAAAGTAGACAATTTTTAGAGCTGTTTCACTGTTAAAAGTATAATATTATCATTGGAATGTGTTTTCATGATCAAAATGAAACTTTGCTGCTTGTTTGTGTAGCTCCTGGTGAAAGCAGAGGGAGATGGGTATAAGATGGGAACTCTGGGAAGTCCCAGACGGAGGAGACAGAGGGCTCATGGTCTGGAGTGCTGCATTCTGGATGCATTCCACCTTCAGATACCTTTTCAAGTGTTTGAAGTTCAGTGAATTGAGAGTGTATTTTGCTAGCTGCCTTTTCCATTTGCTCCTCAACCTCGTGTATACTTAAGTGGCAATGTCATCCATCTGTTTTATATTCATTTATACTGAACTCATCTAAATGTTATTTGGAGAGAAAGAAATCCAAGGACTCTTTCCTGTGGATTTAGTTAATACAGATTAATCTTCAATTCCAGAAAGAAAAAGCATAAACAAATAAATACCAGGTCCATTAGGCTAATTTGTAACATAGGAGCCCTCTTGTCCAGCCACAGGCAACATGGAGACACAAGTATCTAACCTTTATCCCTGCATCTCCTATTTCATTATCATTTACCCTTTTTGAGTGCATGCGCGTGTGTGTGTTTGTGTGCACCTCTTGCATGCCCTGCTGTCTCAAAGTAGTGTTCCAACCTCATGATCTTGAATACAATTCCCATATGGGGAAGTAAACTTTGCTTTACTTATTGGCAGACTGTTTATCTAACAAAGGAATTTATGCTAAGATGTTCATGGAAAATATTGGGGTGAAACAATAACAAGACTTTATTGAGAGATTACTACATGTCGTAAACTGGATTTGTTTCTTATATTTTCATAACCACCCTGGAAGGAGATAGTATTATTTTCCTCATTTGAAAGATGGAACTTAGGTACAGAGAGGTTGAGTGACTTGGTTGTAGGGCTTGTACATTGCAGAATAGAAATTGCAATTGAGACCATCTAACTCTAAAGGCTACACTTTTAACCATCATGCTTATTGCCTCTTACTGACTTACCACCCTCTCAAAGTGTTTGCATTTAAGTGTCACTTCCCAGGATAGCTTAATCTTAAAGAATGACCCTGATGGGAAGGAAGAGAAACAACCATTACAGATGGTCATGCAATTATTGCAGAAAATTGGGAGCTGCAAAACAACCCTTCAGGGCTCCTGAACCATAAAATCCAGTGGGTGAGTAGGTGGGAGAATTATTCCTCTTTCACGTGGGATTGATTCATAAGATAAAAAGATACACATGTATTTTTCCCTTTTAAGTGTCCAGACGTAAATCTACTTGTTTCAAGAATACCGTTTATGATAGAATATTGGGTATATTGTATACCCATTACTGAATATATACCCAAAGAAATATATATCATACTATCATAAAGACACATGAACACATAAGTTCACTGCAGCACTACTCACAATAGCAAAAACATGGAATCAACCAAAATGGCCATTAATAGTAGACTGGATAAAGAAAATGTGGTACATATACACTATGGAATACTATGAAGCCATAAAAACTAACAAGATCATGTCCTTTTTACGAACAGGGATGGAGATGGAGGCCATTATCCTTAGCAAACTAATGCAGGAGCAGAAAACCAAATACTGTGTGTTCTTACTTAGAAGTGGGAGCTAAATGATGAGAACACATGGTCACAAACAGGCGAATAACATAGACACACTGGGGCCTATCAGAGGGTGGAAGGTGAAAGGAGGGAGAGGATCAGGAAAAATAACAAATGAGTACTAAGCTTAATACCTGGATGATGAAATAATCTGAACAACAAATTCCCATGACACTAATTTACCTATATAACAAACCTGCACACACACCATGAACTTAAAATAAAAGTCAACTTAAAAAAAGAATCTGTTGTGGTTCTTTCAGTGTTGTATGGCAAACATATTAAAAATGGGCACTAGATATTCCAGGCAGTTTGAAATTCTGCAGCCTGAATTTTCTTTCCCTTCTAACTTCTCCTGCACATGTTAACTGTGCTCTCCCCTCACCCCCTACCAAACATGAGTATCTCAGTGTTATGATTCTCAAAGCAAGGTCTCCAGACCAGCAGCACCTGGGAACTTGTTAAAAATGAACATTCTTGGGGTCTGCCCCAGATCTACTAAATCAGAAACTCTGGTGCTGGAGCCCAGAAATCTATATAGATTCATCTGTTCTCCAGGTGATTCTGACCTACATTCAAGTTTTCAAATGACTATCTCTGTGGATGGAGTCAATGAAGTGGAACGTGTCCTCTGATTAACCATGCACTGTGCTGAGAAGGGTGGATCAACCAGGACATGGCTAGGCTTGGATCTGCTGGCAGCAAACATATTTTGAAATGCAAAACATTAGATGTAAAAGTCCAGGAAGAGACATTTAGAAGTCGAAGTGAGGAGGTAGAAAAAGCCTTAACAGCAGTAAAATACAAAGGATTGACCTCTCTGTGGAATCCTCATGGAAAAGAACAAGTCTGACATCTGACCCGAGTTACCAAAGTTTGGAGAAGGGAGGGAGCATGTGGTAGGTAAAGGCAGTTTTATTAGTTTCCTCTCATAATAATGTACCACAAATTGGCTGTCTTAAACAACATGGATTTATGTCTCACCATTCTGGAGGCCAGAAATCTGAAATCAAGGTGTCAGCATGTTTATCCTCCCTCGGAAGCCTCTAGGGAAGGAACTGCCCCATGCATCTCTTTGCTTCTGCTAGTCTTAGGAGTTCCTTGGCTTCTGAGTACATCTTCCCAATCCTCCATTTTTACATGGCATGCTCCCCGTGTGTCTGCACATCATCGTCTCTCTGTGTGCATCAGCCTCTGAGTCCAAATTTCCCCTCTTTATGAGGACACCAGTCACATTGAATTAAGACCCATCCTCATGAGCTCATTTTAATTTGAATACCCCTGAAGACTCATTTTCCAAATAAAGTCACATTCTGAGGTACTGGAGGTAAGGACTTAAACGTATCTTCTTTTTGGTGGAGCTGGAGAGGGAAACACAATTTAATTCATAACAGTGCCTGTATGAGGAGAGCATGGGATTGAGACAGAAGGCAGGGATTGAGTGGTTCTTGGTGGACATAGCTCAGAAAACCAGAGTGAGATGATTGGTGCTCCTCATCTGACTCCAAATTTGAGGTAAAGTGCCCTTCCTCCAGCTGTTAGTTAATAGCTCCCCAATGAGTAGGTGTTTGGAGCTTTTGGTGTCCCTTTCTGTACTTTTCCTGCCACATTTAGATGCTACACATTCTAGATCAGCCCACGCCAGGTACCATATTCCCCCTTCCATGGAGTACAGAGAACACTGCATCAGGAACAAATATAATAATAATTTACGTGTAATTTTAATTTTTAATTTATAAATAATAAAATTACTTTAAAATACCAAGTGGATATATTACTCTCTAAGTCTCAGTTACCTCTTCTGTAGAAAGATAATATCTACGCTGCCTCTTGAGATACTATGGAAACTATCTGTTGAATTGTGAGTTTTGCTCCTGGTAAACTCAATAAGGAACTCCATCACACAGAAGTGTCAAAGACTGATAACAGGTGAAACAAGCTCTTCGTCCATCCTCAATCCTCCTCTTCACATGCCATGGGGGATTTTAAGGGATATTGAGGCTTTATATTAAAGCATACTATATAGTGCACATATACATAGGTGGAGCAGGATGGCTGCACCTCAGTGACAATTTTTCCAGCTGCTTCTAGAATTCTTGAGACGCCATGGAGAGTTAACCAAATTATAGGGAGGCTAGAAGAATAAAATTTGCTGAATCACCAATGCTTCCTTTTCCCTGGAGACCCATACCTTTCTGATTGCCTTCTAGACCCTTCTAGATGCATCTAGACCAATCTTGTCTAACCCATGGCCCACAGGCCACATGAGGCTCAGGACGGCTTTGAATGCAGCCGAATACAAATTTGTAAACTTTCTTAAAACATGAGTTTTTTTTTTTTCTTTTTTTTTTTTTTGCAATTTTTAAAAAGCTCATCAGCTACCATTAGTGTTAGTGTATTTTATGTGCAGCCCAAGACAATTCTTCTTCCTGTGATGTGGCCTAGGGAAGCCAAAATATTGGACATCCCTGATCTAGACCTTTGTCCTTTGTGGAGAGAAAATCAGCTTTCACAGTGAAATGCCTCTTTGAAATATAAAATTCAAACCTCCTTGATGCCTTTCTTTTTGCAGGATTTAGCTATTACATTTTCCCCAGGGTCTTAGATTTTATTGCAGCAACCTTCAGGCACTGAAGCCTTTTACCACTTGACCGTGGCATGATTTTGCTGCCTCTAAAATTCCAGGCCGATTTTACCAGGGTAATCACTTCTCAGTACTGGCCAGCCAGTCAGCCTACCTGAGGCCACGCCAGAGATCAGTGAGGCCTGCTAAGCTAATATTTGTCCCTCTCCTTCCACCACACATTACCTTCCCTTCTGGTGCCACCCTGTGTCGTTTTTCTTCCATCTTGTTTGCAGCTAGTTTTCAACTCGTAAGGTGAAGTTTATACTGACCTCTGGGGCCATGCAGGCCAGAGTGAGGGTGTAACTGTTTTTTAGTAGGAGACAAGGCAGGGGAATAGCATCTGACTTTGGAATCCTGAGTTTAAATCTTGACTCTTAATTGGTAGCTGTGTGACTTTACACAAATTACTTAAGCTGTCTGAGAAAGCAATCTGAAATTCCTAATCTTTAAAATGACAATAGTGTCTACTTTATGGAGTTATTTTGAAGATTAAAATGTACATGTAAAATGACTCACATGGTGTTTTATACTAATTTGGTGATAACTATTTAAAGTCAGCCTTGGCCACAGCTGGTGCAATTATCTCAGTTGTTGAGGTCTGGTTCTTACCTTGTTATGTGCTATAGGACTATTATAATCAACAGCCCACAGTTAAGGCCCCAGCTGCTGAAATGGCTTTTCTCCCCAGCCCTGCACCAACCAGAACAAAGGCTCAGGCTGCTGTTTTGCTTGAGAGGCGTCACTATCCCCTGAAAATGAAACCAGTCTGCTTGTAAGGGTCATCTTCAAAGGATCTGCAGACCTTGAAGCTGCTTTTTGGCCATATGAGCATTGGTCAGTTCTAGCTGTTGACTACTTGTCTGCAAGAGGGCGAAGAAAAGGGCAGGACAAGGAATTTGAGTGACAAGATAGGGTGAGCAGCTGCATTCTCCCAGTGCTGACGCCCAGCTACAAGGCAGTATTAGGCTGTTTAAGCTAGGCAAGATAGAGAAACCTGACATTATTACATGCCTTCTACCAGAATAGCAGGAGCAACAGATCTCTAGTATTGAGGGGTCTGCCTCTCTCTATTTCCTTCTGGAGTATGAGTTAACCCCTTTTTATAATCTTGGTTTACATTGTAAACCTCTCCAAGAACTGCTTCTCCAGAATTCCCTTCGAGATGAAGCAAATCAGAATACATGCTACTCTGCTCTCTCATTACAATTTCTTTTATTTGCATGCAGTTTTTTTCTCATTGAAATCCAGCTAGGATGAGGTGAAGGTATGACTGGCAGAGCAGTATGCACACAGTGCAGCCTTAACTGTGTCTTAAGTCTACTTGGTTTGATTCACTCAGCATTCTTGTTTATCCTCACTGTTGTGATTCAACTGGTTTATATTTCTTTAAGTTTCTTTCATTTTTTACTTCCCTTCTCAAGATTGTCTATGCATTTTATTTTGACTTTACTAATTCACTCAATTCCCACTGGATAAATTTGATTATCTATGCTTGTATCATAGATCACCCTTCAGATCAATCTTTTTCACTTATATTATTGTGTGACACAATTTCTCTATTAATCCCAATAAATGAGAAGGGGAGCAGTGCTGTGGCTCAAGTCTCCATTTAGGCAGCAGGGACTGGGTGTGGCTGGCTCCCACCATTACAGTCTCACTGGGTATTATGAGCAGACAGGGAACTAGTACGGAATTAAGATTACCTACATCATCCAAGGAGCTGGAAGGCAGGGAAACAGCATATAGAATTATTGTCTGCTAGATAACCTCCCCGTTCTTTCTTGAAGCCTAAAAACCAGGACCTTTTTCCACTTATGGAGCTGTTTTTATGAGCACACAGGGCAAGGTTGACATGGAATTCTGTGAATTCCAAAGGCAAAATATCGAGCTTGTGTGTGTGTGTGTCTCTCTCTCTCTGTGTGTGTGTGTGTGTGTGTGTGTGTATGATGCTTGTGTATGTGGTGGGGGTGGGAGATTGAAAGATAATGGCAAGAATTTGAAACTAATCTTTTGCTTTCCTGCCCCCATAAATAATGGCTCATCTGGTCACATCTCTGCCTGGCATCTTGATGTGGCCACCCACCCCACAGAGCTAACATGGGCAAGCACACATTTGGACTGTGAATAATTGGCAATCTCCACTGAATAACATTGCTGTTATCTTCCTTCTTTTCTCTCTTTGTCACCCATCTGACTTTTTTATGAAGCCACAGCTCTCCTTTCCTTGCAAGAGCTGTTTGGCTCAGACAAGTAGCTCTGTCTTTAAATATGTTAGGAGAAGAAATTAAGAAAAACCCTAGTAGTGGTCTCCAGATTGTAAGTTACAAGTCAGAAGAATTTACCACTGCTTAGAAGAAGCTCACATGTGGCTCCCAAATTCCCTGCTGGTCCTTCACCCCTCCCTCAATTTATCTCATCTTTCACAATGGGCCTCTAGCAAAAGTGTCAATAATTAGTCAAGACTAAACAGAATCATCATCAACTGTGACCGACTCACTCTGAAAAAATAACAATCCTAGTCTCTGTTCTCCTTTCACCTCTAGGAATTCCTCCAAATTCAAGGTTTAAATAATTTGATCTAATCTAGGAAGACTTCAATTCTGGTTCTTTTACTTGCTATGTTGCGTGGTAATATGTAAGCAAAAGATAACCTGTCTGAAATATCATTTATTTGTTAAAAAAATATATATATGTATATATAAAGGGATAATATTTGTATGGTGGGTGGTTATAATAATAATATAAGAACATAATAGAGACAAATGCCAAGCAGATTGGTTGTGCACTCAGAGAGCACTCAAGATACTGGTCCTTTTCCTGCTTTTCCTAAGCAACAGCCAGTTAGTGTTCAGGAACCCCTCACATCTCAGCGCTGGCAATGACCAGGAGACCAGGTGCACTAAAGCATGAGGAACTCTCACCCTCCTCACCTCCTCTCACAGTCCTCTGCTCCTGCAGATTTCATTTGCAAAGAGGGTGCCAGTACTAAGAAATCATGTTTAAAAGCCACTAGTCTGAGGGTAATAACCAACTATCACAGAAGGTGGTGAAACATTAAAAGTTAACTCAGTTGAAACCCCTCGTGTTGGGAAATGGGGCATTTGACAAAGTAAAACCATGCCACACAGAGTGGAGGGGAGCTGGTGACAGAGGGATACGAGGCCTCCTCTCTCTGCAGACCTGAGCTTTGTGTCTGGCATCACTCTTCTCAGGTTGTGTATTATACGTTACGGCATCCAACAATTTCAGGAAGAGCTGTTAGAAATCCCTGTCCCTACAGGAATTTACCGTAAGAAGGAGCACATGTCACACAGCAGATGAATGGTTCTACTCATCTCTCTGCAGCAAGATCTTTTGTACTGAAGAGTCCTTTCTGGAGAGAATCCCTTCTCAGGCTTCTGGAATTCCCAGGAGTGATTAAAGTCTATATCCTACTTTGACTTCACTCTGGGGTTGCTCGCTGGCTGAAAGGAAGGAGAATCAAATTTAGAAATACCTGAAAGGAAATCCAGATACAAGCTATTAATAGATGAAAGGTGAAGCTAGGCTGTATCAACTGCTGAGGTACTACCGATTATACTTAGATTAAGGATAGGATTTTAAATAAGAGCATGAACTTAAGGCCATGAGAGTGGGAGGAATAGTGAGTTTTCAAAACTTCTACTTTTCAGAGGCCAAGGCCTCAACCATGGCTTATGTATAACAAAGCTGATATTACATAATAAGAGAAATAGAATTTTATTTTCAGGAAAGTTTAGGAAACTAAGAAAAAAATAAGGTTAATTGTGTTTGAGGGACTATCTTAAAGTTTCAATAGTGCCATAAGAGGGAAAAAATAAAAGAATATAGAATCATGAAATTGTGAAGACTCTCTGGCTTAGGAGCCATCCATCATTTACTGCTGCCCAAACTTCTCCACCAGGCATTTAAAATCTTCCATCCACAGGTCTCATTTTTCCTATCCAACTTTGCTGGATTTTTTATTTTAACTTTTATTTTAGATTCAAAGAGTACATGTGCAGGTTCGTTACATGGGTATATTATGTGATGCTGAGGTTTAGGGTACAGTAGAACCCATTATCCAGGTAATGAGCATAGTACCCAATAGGTTGTTTTTCAGCCCTTTCCCCTCTCCCTCCCTTCTCCCTCTAGGGTTCCCCAGTGTCTATTGTTTGGATCTTTATGTCTACGTGTACTCAATGTTTAGCTCCCATTCATCATAAGTGAGAACATGTTGTATTTGGTTTTCTGTTTCTACGTTAATTTACTTAAGATAATAGCCTCTAGCTGCATCCATGTTGCTGCAAAACGTATGATTTCTTTTTTTTTTTTTAACTTCAAGGTACATGTGCAGGTTTGTTACATAGGCAATTTTTTGTCATGAGGATTTGTTGCATAGATTATTTCATCACCCAGGTATTAGGCTATATTAGTCTGTTCTCATGCTGCTAATAAAGACATACCTAAGACTGAGCAATCTGTAAAGGAAAGGGGTTTAATTGACTCACAGTTCAGCACGGCTGGGGAGGCCTCAGGAAACTTACAATCATGGCAGAAGGGGAAGCAAACATGTCCTTCACATAGTGGCAGCAAGGAGAAGTGTGGAGTGAAGCGGGGGCAAAGCCCGTTATAAAACCATCAGATCTTGTGAGAACTCACTATCGTGAGAACAGCGTGGAGGTAACCACCCCCATAATTCAATTACCTCCCACTGGGTCCCTCCCACCACATGTGGGGATTATAGGAACTACAGTTCAAGACAAGATTTGGGTGGGGACCCAGCCAAACCATGTCATAAGCCTAGTACCCATTTATTTTTCCTGGTCCTCTCCCAACTCCCACCCTTCTCCTTCTGATCACCCCCAGTGTGTGTTGTTCCCCTCTGTGTGTCCACGTATTCTAAACTTTTAGCTCCCACTTATAAATGAGAATATGTGGTATTCGGTTTTCTGTTACTGCATTAATTTTCTAAGGATAATGGCCTCCAACACCATCTGTGCCCCTACAAAGGACATGATCTTGTTCTTGTTTATGGCTGCATAATATTTCATGGTGTTTGCGTACCGCATTTTCTTTATTCAGTCTACCATTAATGGGCATTTTGGTTGCTTCCATGTCATTGCTATTGTGAATAGTGCTGCAATGAACATATGTGTACATGTGTCTTTATAATAGAAAGATTTATATTCCTTTGGGTATATGGCCAGTAATAGGATCTCTGAGTCAAATGGTATGTCTATCTTTAGGTCTTTGATGAATTGCCATATTGTCTTCCACAATGGTTGAACTAATTTACACTCCAACCAACAGTGTATAGCATTTCTTTTTCTTTACAACCTCGCCAGTATCTGTTACTTTTTGACTTGTTAATATAGCCATTGTGAGTGGTGTGAAATGGTATTTCATTGTGGTTTTTATTTGCATTTCTCTAATAATCAGTGGTGTTGAGCTTTTTTTCAGATGATTGCTGGCCACATGTATGCCTTCTTTTGAGAAGTGACTATTCATGTTTTTTGACCACTTTTTCATGGGATTGTTGGTTTGATTCTTGTAAATTTATTTAAGTTCCTTATAGATGCTGGATATTAGAACTTTGTCGGATGCATAGTTCACAAAAGTTTCCTCCCATTCTCTTGGTTATCTGTTTATTTTGTTGACAGTTTCTTTTGCTGTGCAGAATCTCTTTAGTTTAATTAGATCCCATTTGTTAATTTTTGCTTTTGTTGTAATTGCTTTTCATGTCTTCGTCATGAAATCTTTGCCCATGCGTATGATTTGAATTGTTTTGCCTAGGTTGTCTTCTAGGGTTTTTATAGTTTTGAGTTTTACATTAAAGTCTTTAATCTATCTTGAGTTAATTTTTGTATAAGTTGTAAGGAAGGGGTCCAGTTTCAGTCTTCTGCATATGGCTAGCCAGTTATCATAACACCAATTATTGAATATGGAATTATTTCCCCCTTGCTCATTTTGGTCAGGTTTGTCAAAGATCAGATAGTTGTAGGTGTGCAGTCTTATTTCTGGGTTCCCTCTCCTGTCCTATTCATCTGTGTGTGCATTCTTGAACCAGTACCTTGCTGTTTTGGCTACTGCAGCCCTGTAGTATAGTTTGAAATTGGGTAGTGTGATGCCTCCAGCTTCGTTCTTTTTGGTTAGGATCGTCTTGGCTATTCAGGCTCCTTTTTGGTTCCATATGAATTTTAAAATAGTGTTTTACTAGTTCTGTGAAGAATGTCAGTGGTAGTTTAATAGGAATAGCACTGAATCTATAAATTGCTTTAGGCAGTATGGCCATTTTCACAATAGTGATTTTTCCTATCCATGACATGAAATGTTTTTCCATTTGCGTCCTCTGATTTCTTTGAACAATGTTGTGTAGTTCTCCTTGTAGAGATCTTTCACCTCCCTAGTTAGCTGTATTCCTAGGTATTTTATTCTTTTTTGTGGCAATTTTGAATGGGAGTTTGTTCATGATTTGGTTCTCAGCTTAACTATTGTTGGTGTATAGGAATGCTAACAATTTTTGCACATTGATTTTGTATCCTGAGACTTTACTTTTTGTTTCTCAGCTTAAGAAGTTTTTGGGCTGAGAAAATGGGGTTTTCTAAATATAGAATTATGTCATCTGCAAACAAGGATAATTTGACTTCTTTTCTTCCTATTTGAATGCCTTTATTTATTTCTCTTGTCTGATTGCCCTGGTCAGAACTTCTAATATTATGTTGAATAGTAGTGGTGAGAGAGGACATCCTTTTCTTGGGACAGTTTTCAAGAGGAATGACTTCAGCTTTTGCCCATTCAGTATGATGTTGGCTGTGGGTTTGTCATAGGTGGCGTTTATTATTTTGAGATATGTTCCTTCAATACCTAGTTTATTGAGAGTTTTCAACAAGAAGGGATGTTGAATTTTATTGAAAGCCTTTTCTGCATCTGTTGAGATTATTATGTGGTTTTTGTCTTTGGTTCTGTTTATGTGATGAATCACATTTATTGATTTGCATATGTTGAACTAACCTTGCATCCCGGAGATGAAGCCTACTTGATTTTGGTGGATAAGCATTCTGATGTGCTGCTAGATTCAGTTTGCCAGTATTTTGTTGAGGATTTTTGCATTGATGTTCATGAAAGATATTGGCCTGAAGTATTTTTTTGTTTTGTTTTGTTTTCCTTTTTTCTTTTCTCCTTCTTTTCCTCCTCCTTCTTTTTAAAATCTCTGCCAGATTTTAGTATCAGGATGATGCTGGCCTCATAGAATGAGTTATGGAGGAGTCCCTCCTTTTCAATTTTTTAGAATGGTTTCAGTAGGAATGGCACCAGCTCTTCATCGTACATCTGGCAGAATTCAGCTGTGAATCCATCTGGTTCTGAGCCCATTTTGGTTGGTAGGCTATTTATTACTATCTCAATTTCAGAACTTGTTATTGGTCTGTTCAGGGATTCAGTTTCTTCCTGGTTTCACCCTGGGAGGGTGTATGTGTCCAGGAATTTATTCATTTCTTTTAAATTTTCTAGCTTATGTGCATAGAGGTGTTTATAATATTCTCTGATGGTTGTTTGTATTTCTGTGGGGTCAGTGGTAATATCCCCCCTTATTCTGAATGTGTGTCTTATAATCTTTTTTCTCCTTTATTACTCTAGCTAGTGTTCTATTTTATTTTATTTTTTTTCAAAAAAAAAAAAAAAAGGACCTGGGTTCATTAATCTTTTGAAATTGTTTTTGTGTGTCTACCTCCATCAGTTCAGCTCTAATTTTGGTTATTTCTTGTCTTCTGCTAGCTTTGAGATTTGTTCTTGATTCTTTAGTTCTTTTAGTTGTGATGTTAGGTTGTTAACTTGAGATCTTTCTAACTTTTTGATGTGGACATTTAGTGCTATAAATTTCCCTCTTAACACTGCCTTAGCTGTGTCCCAGATTCCAGTGTGTTGTATCTTTGTTGTCATTAGTTTCAAAGAACTTCTTGATTTTTGCCTTAATTTTATTATTTACCCAAAAGTCATTCAGGAGCAGGTTATTTGATTTCCACGTAATTGTATGGTTTTGAGTGAATTTCTTAGTCTTAAGTTCTAATTTGATTGTTCTGTGGTCCAAGAGACTCTTTGTTATGATTTCCATTGGGGGAACCCATCCCTGATGGTTAACATGGGTTATTTTCTATTCCCTAAGCGTCTCGGCTGGTTTGAGAAATAAAGGTTAAGAGTACAAGAGAGAGAAATTTTAAAACTAGGTGTCTGGGGGAGACATCACATGTCGGCAAGTTCTGTGAAGCTCCCTGAGCCGTAAAACCAGCAAGTTGTTATTAGCAATTTTCAAAAGGAGAGGGACTGTTCAAATAGGGTATGGGTCACAGAGATCACATGTTTCACAAGGTAATAGAATATCACAAAGCAAGTGGAGGCAGGGCGAAATCACAGGACCACAGGATGGGGTGAAATTAAAATTCCTAATGAAGTTTCGGGCATTCATTGTCATTGATAACATCTTATCAGGAGACAGGGTTTGAGAGCAGACAACCTGTCTGACCAAAATTTATTAGGCGGGAATTTCCTTGTCCTAACAAGCCTGGGAGCGCTACAGGAGACTGGGGTTTATTTCATCACTTTGGCTTTGACCATAAAAGACAGACACCTTCAAGGGAGCTGTTCATAGAGATACCCTCAGGGCACATTCTCTTTCTCAAGGATGTTCCTTGTTGAGAAAAAGAATTCAGTGATATTTCTCCTATTTGCTTTTGAAAGAAGAGAAATATGGCTCTGTTCCATCCAGCTCACTGGTGGTCAGAGTCCAAGGCCATCTCCCTTGTTCCCTGTACATTGCTGTTATCCTGTTCCTTTTTTCAAGGTGCCCAGATTTCATATTGTTCAAGCACACATGCTCTACAAACTATTTGTGCAGTTAACACAATCATCACAGGGTCCTGAGGTGACATACATCCTCCTCAGCTTATGAAGATGATGGGATTAAGAGATTAAAGACAAGACAGGTATAGGAAATCACAAGCGTATTGATTGCGGAAGTGCTAAGTGTCCATGAAATCTTCACAATTTATGTTCAGAGATTGCAGTAAAGACAGGCATAAGAAATTATAAAAGTATTAATTTGGGGAACTAATAAATGTCCATGAAATCTTCACAATTTATGTTCTTCTGCCATGGCTTCAGCTGGTCCCTCCGTTCAGAGTCCCCAACTTCCTACAACAATTTCAGTTCTTTTGCAGTTGTTGAGGAGTGCTTTACTTCTGATTATGTGATTAATTTTAGAGTAAGTGCCATGTGGCAATGTGAAGAATGTATATTCTGTTGTTTTTGTGTGGAGAGGTCTGCAGATACCTATCAGGTCTATTTAATCCAGAGCTGAATTCAGATCCTGAATATCTTTGTTAATTTTCTGTCTCAATGATCTGTCTAATGTTGTCAGTGGGGTATTAAAGTCTTCCACTATTATTCTGTGGGAGTCTAAGTCTCTTTAAAGGTTTATAAGAACTTGCTTTATGAATCTGGCTCCTCTTGTGTTGGGTGCATATATATTTAGGATAGTTAGCTCTTCTCATTGAATTGAACACTTTACCATTATGTACTGCCCATATTTGTCTTCTTTGATCTTGGTTGGTTTAAAGTCTGTTTGCCAGAAAGTAGGATTTCAACCTCTGCTTTTTTCTGTTTTCTATTTGCTTGGTAGATTTTACTCTATTCCTTTATTTTGAGACCACATGTGTCATTGCAGGTGAGATGGAAGACATTTTGAAGACAGTATACCAGATGGTCTTGGTTCTTTATCCAGCTTGCCACTCTGTGTCTTTTAATTGGGGCATTTAGATGAATTACTAATTAAGGTTAGTATTGATATGTATGGATTTTATCCTGTCATCATGATGTTAGCTGGTTATTTTAAAGACTTGTTTGTGTGATTGCTTTATAGTGTCACTGCTTTGTGTACTTCAGTGTGTTTTTGTAGTGGCTGATAATGGTTTTCCATTTGCATATTTAGTGCATCCTTCAGGAGTTTTTGTAAGGCATGTCTGGTGGTAACAAATTCCCTCAGCATTTGCTTATCTGAAAAAGATTTTATTTCTCTTTTGCTTATGAAGCTTAGTTTGGCCAGATGTGAAATTCTGGATTGGAAATTCTTTTATTTAAGAATGTTGAATATTGGGCTGGGTGTGGTGGCTCATAGTTGTAATCACAGCACTTTGGGAGGCTGAGGCAGGTGGATCACCTGAAGTCAGGAATTCAAGACCAGCCTGGCCAACATGGCAAAACCCCATCTCTACTAAAAATACACAACTTAGCGGGACATGGTGTTGGGCACCTGTAATCACAGCTACTAGGAAGGCTGAGGCAGGGGAATCACTTGAACCCAGAAGGCGGAGGTTACAGTGAGCTGAGATCATGCCACTGCACTCCAGCCTGGACAACAGAACAACAAAGTGAGACTCTCTATCCAAAATAAACAAAAAAACAAAAAAAAGTTAAATGTTGGCCCCCAACCTCTTGTAGGGTTTCCACTGAGAGGTCTGCCATTAGTGTGATGGACTTCTCTTTGTAAGTAACCTGACCTTTTTCTCTAGCTGTCCTTAACATTTTTTCTTTCATTTTGACGTTGGAGAATCTAATGAGATTATATATCTTGGGGATGATCTTGTGGAGTTTCTTACTGGGGTTCTCTGCATTTTGTGAATTTGAATGTTGGCCTATCTAGCTAGGTTGGGGAAGTTCTCATGGATGAGATCCTAAAATATATTTTACAAATTGGTCCCATTCACCCATCTTTTTCAGGTACACCAATCAATAATAGATTCAGTCTCTTTATATACTCCCATAGTTCTTGGAGATTTTGTTCATTTATTTTCATTCTTTTTTCTCTATTCTCTATGCCTATCTCATTTCAGAAAGACAGTCTTCAAGCTCTGAGGTTTTCTTCACTTAGTCTGTTCTGCTATTAACACTTGTGATTGCATTATGAAATTTTTGTAGTGTGTTTTCCAGCTCTATCAGATTAGTTACGTTCTTCTCTATACTGGCTATTTTGTCTGTCAGCTCCTACAGTGTTTTATCATGATTTTTAGTTCCTTTCATTGGGTTACGATGTGCCCCTTTAGCTCGTTGAAGGTCGTTTTTATCCATATTCTGAATTCTGCTTCTGTCGTCTCAGTGATATCAGCCTCAGCCCAGTTCTGAACCCTTCCTGGAGAGCTGATACGGTGATTTGGAGGAAAAAGGGCACTTTGGCTTTTTGAGTTTACAGCATTCTTGCATGGATTCTTTCTCATGTTTGTGGGCTTATCTACCTTTAATCTTTGATGTTGCTGACCTTTAGATGTTTTTCTCTTTCTCCTTTTAATAGTCTGACCACTTTTCTGCAGGGCTGTTGCGATTTGCTGGGGGTCCACTCCAGTCTCTAGTTGCCTTGGATTTTCCAGTACTTGGATGTATGACCAATGAAGATTGTGAAACAGCAAAGATGGCAGCCTGCCCCTTTCTCTGGGAGCTCTATCCCAGGGAGGCTCCTACCTGTTGCAGATTTGAATACACCTGTAGGAGATGGCTGGAGACCCTAGTTGGGAGCTCTCACCCAGTCAAAAGGAACAGAATCAGGGACGTGCTTAAATAAGCAGTCTGGCGATGCTTTCATAGAGCAGCTATACTGTGCTGGGGGATGCCTTCTTCCTCCAGTCAGTTTGGACTCTCTAAAGCCCACAGACTGAAATGGCTGAGTCGTGCAAACAACAAAGATGGCAGCCCACCCCTCCCTGCGGGAACTCTACCCTAGGTAGGTGCAACACTGTTGCTGATTGGATTTCCAAACCAGTGAGTCTTATCCTGTGAGGTGCTGTAGAAGTGGGGCCCACAGACCGTCATTGCTCAGCACCCTGGATTCAGCCCCCTTCCTAAGGTTATGTATGGAGGTCCAACCTCCTGCCTTGCCAGAGTTACAGTCACTTTTGCCAGGAAGCCCAGAGTGTAAAGCTCCTGGGCCTCTGCACGTGCCTGAGTCGCTACTCTGCCAAGATTCCATGCAGCTCTGTGTGTCAGACTGAAGGCCCAGGTGGAGTGTATTCATGCGGGGATCTCCTGACAGGAGGATGGCAAAGATCACTGGGAGAAGCATGGGTTCCCGGGGTCACACATTCATTCACTGCTTTCCTGGGTAGGGGAGGTTCCCTTAGCCCTGTCTTTCTCCTGGGTGAGTTGTCACCCTGATCTGCTTTCCTCCATTCTCTGTGGGTCAAGCTATTTCCCTGATCGGCCCCAGTGAGAGTACTTGGATGTTTCAGTTGAAGGTGCTGTGTTTACTCATCCCTTTAATTTATCTCCAGGATAGCCACACACTGTAGTTTCTTCTAGTCAGCTATCTTGGCCCCTCTGACATGATTTCATTCTTTTTTATGGCAACATAGTATTCCATGTGTGTATGTATCATATTTTATTTATCTAGTAAACCACTGATGGGCATTTAGGTTGATTCCATGTCTTTGCTATTGTAAACAGTGCTGTGATTAACATATGGGCACATGTGCCTTATTGGTAGAATGGTTTATTTTCCTATGGGTATATACCGTGTAATGGTATTGATGGGAAGAATGGTAGTTCTATTTTTAGGTCTCTGAAAAATCTCCAACCTGCTTTCCACAGTGGTTGAACTAATTTACATTCCCATCAACAATGTAAAAGCATTCCCTTTTCTCCATAGCCTCATCAATATGTTATATTTTGACTTTTTAATAATACTCATTCAGACTGGTGTAGAATGGAATCTCATTGTGGTTTTGACATGGGTTTCTTGATGATTGGTGACACTAAGCATTTTTTCATATGTTTGTTGGCCACTTGTATGTTTTCTTTTGAGAAGTGTCTGTTCACGTCCTTTGTCCACTTTTTAATAGGGATATTTGTTTTTTTTTGAATTGTTTTTTATAGATTTTGAACATTAGACCTTTGTCTGATACATAGTTTGTGAATATTTTCTGCCATCCTTTAAGATGTCTTTTTACTGTTGTTAATTTCTTTATTGTGAAGTGTTGTTAAGAAGCTCTTTAGGCCTTGCTTGTCAATTTTTATTTTTGTTGCAATTGTTTTTGAGAACTTAACCACAAATTATTTGCCAAGGCTAATATCCAGAAGGGTATTTCCTAGTTTTTATTTCCTAGGATGTTTATAGTTTTCAGGTCTTACATTTAAATCTTTAATCCATCATGAGTTAATTTTTGTATGTAGTGAAAGGTAAGGGTCCAGCTTCATACTTCTGCATATAGCTAGCTATCTGCACCATTTATTGAAGATGGAGTCCTGTTGTTTATTTTTGTCAACTTTGTCAAAGATCAGATGGCTGTAGCTGTGCCACTTTATTTCTGGGATCTCTATTATTTTCAATTGATCTATGTATCTCTTTTTGTACTAGTATCATGCAGTTTTGGTTACTGTAGCCTTGTAATATAATTTGAAGTTGGGTAATGTGATGACTCCGGCTTTTGTTTCTTGTGCTTAAGATTGTATTAGCTATTTGTACTCTTTTATAAAGACATAAGAATTTTAGAACAATTTTTCCTAATTCTGTGAAAAGTGACCTTGATAGCTTGGTAGAAATAGTGTTGAATCTGTAGATTGCTTTGGGCGGAATGGCCATTTAAACAATATTGATTCTTCCAATTTATGAGCATGGAATGTTTTTCCATTTGTTTGTGTCATCTATGATTTTTTTCTCTTTTTCTTTTTTTCTGTAAGTTCTGGGATACATGTGCAGAATGTGCAGGTTTGTTACATAGGTATATACGTGCCATGGTGGTTTGCTGCACCCATTAACCTGTCATCCACATTAGGTATTTCTCCTAATGCTATCCCTCCCCTATTCCCCTACCCCCCATAGACCCTGGTGTGTGATGTTCCCCTCTCTGTGTCCATGTGTTCTCATTGTTCAACTCCCACTTATGAGTGAGAATGTGTGGTGTTTGGTTTTCTGTTCCTGTGTTAGTTTGCTGAGAATGATGGTTTCCTGCTTCATCCATGTCCCTGCAAAGGACATGAACTTATGCTTTTTTATGGCTGCAAGGTATTCCATCGTGCATATGTACTACATTTTCTTTATCCAGTCTATCATTGAGCATTTGGGTGGGTTCCAAGTCTTTGCTATTGTGAATAGTGCTGCAATAAACATATGTGTGCATGTGTCTTTATGGTAGAATGATATATAATCCTTTGGGCATATACCCAGTAATGGGATTGCTGGGTCAAATGGTATTTCTGGATCTAGATTCTTGAGGAATCACCATGCTGTCTTCCACCATGGTTGAACTAATTTACGTTTCCACCAACAGTGTAAAAGCCTTCCTATTTCTCCACATCCTCTCCAGAATCTGTTGTTTCCTGACTTTTTAATGACCGCCGTTCTAACTGGCATGAGATGGTATCTCATTGTGATTTTGATTTGCATTTCTCTAATGATCAGTGATGATAAGCTTTTTTTCATGTTTGTTGGCCACATAAATGTCTTCTTTTGAGAATTGTCTTTTCATATCATTTGCCCACTTTTTGATGTTTTTTTTTTTTCTTGTAAATTTAAGTTCCTTGTACATTCTGGATACTAATCCTTTGTCAGATGGATAGATTGCAAAAATTTTCTCCCATTCTTTAGGTTGCCTGTTCATTCTGATGATAGTTTCTTTTGCTGTGCAGAAGTTCTTTAGTTTAATGAGATCTCATTTGTCAATTTTGGCTTTTGCTGCCATTGCTTTTGATGTTTTTGTCATGAAGTCTTTGCCCATGCCTATGTCCTGAATGTTATTGCCTAGGTTTTCTTCTAGGGTTTTTATGGTTTTAGGTCTTACCTTAAAGTCTTTAATACATCTTGAGTTAATATTTGTGTAAGGTGTAAGGAAGGAGTCCAGTTTCAGTTTTCTGCATATGGCTAGCCAGTTTTCCCAACACCATTTATTAAATAGGGAATCCTTTCCCCATTGCTTGTTTGTGTCAGGTTTGTCAAAGATCAGATGGTTGTGGATGTGTGGTGTTACTTCTGAGGCCCCTGTTCTGTTGCATTGGTCTATATATCTGTTTTGTTACCAGGATCATGCTGTTTTTGTTACTGTAGCCTTGTACTATAGTTTGAAGTCAGCATGATACCTCCAGCTTTGTTCTTTCTGCTTAGGATTGTCTTGGCTATATGGGCTCTTTTTTGGCTCCATATGAAATTTAAAGTAGTTTTTTCTAATTCTGTGGAGAAAGTCAATGGAAGCTTGATAAGGAGAGCATCAAATCTTTAAATTACTTTGGGCAGTATGGCCATTTTCACAATATTTATTCTTCCTATCCATGAGCATGGAATGCTTTTCCATTTGTACCCTCTCTTATTTCCTTGAACAGTGGTTTGTAGTTCTCCTTGAAGAGGTCCTTCACATCCCTTGTAAGTTGGATTCCTAGGTATTTTATTCTCTTTGTAGCAATTGTAAATGGGAGTTTGCTCATGATTTGGCTCTCTTTTTGCCTATTGTTGCTGTATAGGAAGATTTGTGATTTTTGCACATTGATTTCGTATTCTGAGACTTTGCTGAAGTTGCTTATCAGCTTAAGAAGATTTTGGGCTGAGACGATGGGGTATTCTAAATATACAATCATGTCATCTGCAAACAGAGACAATTTGACTTCTTCTCTTCCTATCTGAATACCTTTATTTCTTTCTTTTGCCTGATTGCCCTGGTAGGAGCTTCCAATACTATGCTGAATAGGAGTGGTGAGAGAGGACATTCTTGTCTTGTGCTGGTTTTCAAAGAGAATGCTTTCAGCTTTTGTGCATTCAGTGTGATATTGGCTGTGGGTTTGTCATAAATAGCTCTTATTATTTTGAGATACATTCTATCAATATGTAGTTTATTGAGAGTTTTTAGCATGAAGGAGTGTTGAATTTTATTGAAGGCCTTTTCTGCATCTATTGAGGTAATTATGTGGTTTTGTCATTGGTTCTGTTTATGTGTTGGATTATGTTCATTGATTTGCAGATGTTGAACCAGCCTTGCATCTCAGTGATGAAGCTGACTTGACTGTTGTGGATAAACTTTTTGATGTGCTGCTGGATTTGGTTTGCCAGTATTATATTGAGGATATTCGCATTGATGATTTCTTCTAGCAGCGTTTTGTAGTTCTTCTTGTAGAGTTCGATATTGGTTAGATGTATTCCTAGGTTTTTTTTTTTTTTTCTTTCTCTTTTTTTTTGGTGGGGAGGGTGGCTATTGTAAATGGGATTGTGTTCTTGATTTTGCTCTCAACTTAAATGTTGTTGTATAGAAATGCTACTGACTTTTGTACATTGATTTTGTATTCTGTAACTTTACTGAAGTCGTTTATCAGATCTGTGAAACCTTTGGGACAGCCTTTAGGGTTTTTCAGTGATTCTTTTTCTATCTGGATGCCTTTTATTTTTCTTGCCTGGTTGCTCTAACTAGGACTTTTAGTACTATGTTGCATGGGAGTGATGAGAAGGCCTCATCTTTTTTCAGTTCTCAAGGGAAATGCTTCCAACTTTTGACCATTCAGTATGATGTTGGCTGTGGTATCTTAATGATCTATTTTCAAACTTTGCTTGACAGATATAAAAACTGATAACCAGATATTTTAAAAGATGAGTTACTCTCACATAGCTGGTTAATATTAGAGTTGACATAAGCAATAAAATCTTCTGTGAAAATTTCTGTGTATTTTCCTCCATATGCTTAGAACACTGTTGGTTATTTGGTGGCGTATGACTGGGAAGTCTAGGGAAAGTGTTCAGGAACAGTCAGAGCAGCAGGCTCAAAGTAGGATGCTTTTCTTCATTAGGTTTCTTGACTGTATTTCTCTGAGTGTTGGCTTCATTCTCCCTCACAGATGATGATTTTCTTTCATGTGGCCAGAAAACATGGCCAATGACACTAGTTGTCATTTTTACTTCATAGCCCCAGGATTAAGAATTTCTCCAGTATGAATCTAGTTGGCTCCTTTGAATCACATGACCCGTATAGATGCATGACTTTGTTCAGGAGAGAGGGACCCTCACAGACGCAACCACGTACAACTCTATGTTAAACACCCCTGGGAATATTTTATGGCGTGAAGGAAGAATTAGGCCACAGAAGAAAGGAAACCAAACCACATTTCTACCATGACATCTATTATTTTTGCAGAAGAATAGAATATAGTTATTTTAGGAAGAAAATAGTCTTCTGACTTTCTTGGTCTCTTCTCACCAACTCATAGAGCCTCTCACTTTACTATCCGCACTACTCTCTATTCCCATAACACTTTCTTACTTTCTTTTCTACTCTCACTACTTTCTTACTCCTGCCTCTGTAGTGTTGTTGGGATTTTCCTCTCGGGTTGAAATGGCTTCCTCCTTCTGAACATGGACCTAAGTACAGAGCTGGGTTCTAGTCCAACCTCTGCCATTAACCACTTTGTGTGAGTTTTAACTGTAACATTATCTCTGGGTTTCTGTTATCTTTGTTGTATAAATACATAAGATGAGAAAGGACTGAAATGACTAATACACAAGCCTGAGTAAGGAGAGTCCACATAAGGTATCTCCCATTTTTCCCAATAGAAAGTAAACAGGCACACAAAACAGATTCACTCAATACAATATGTTACCTTTTAAGCATCCAAAAAGATAAAAAATATATTCATTTTTTATTTAGTTATACAGACATATTAAAATAATGTATTTCAGAAAGAATTAGTAATATAGCATTTTCTACTCCCATATTTCATAATGTTTTAAACACATAAATATTCTGCATTAACATCCTCACTGATAAAGCTGCTTTTGTATCATCTAACGGTTTTCCAGAGAATGTCATTTTCATTTCCATCTAAGGTTTTTTGAACAATAGTCCTTTGGAATTTATATATGATGCAGATGCCTTTACTGGCATTTATTATCCCTAGTCACAAATATCCTGAAAAAACATTACTATGCTTGATTTTTATTCATTTTGGGATTGCGTGTTTGTGATAGCCACAACATAACTTATTGTGTTTATTTTTCAAATGATCTTTTAAAGGCTTCTCTATGATGATATCTGACACTCACTGCAATGAGGTCATATCTTAGGAATAACTACTACATCTTTATTAGATTTCTTGTTTTATTGTACTCCACAACCTAATTCATCATGTGACCTATATAAACATCCAAAGGAACATTGACTGTGGGCATTTCAGGCTAAGGGGTCTAACTCAAAAGATACTTGGTTGTTCCAAATAAAGTTGTATAGATTGCACTCATTCCTTTAAAAAGGTTTTGTAAGGATGTGGATAAATGTGATTCCCTCTTTACTGAGGGATAATTTTTTGGAGAAAACCTTCACCTTAATATTTGTGATGGCTAGAGAGGCAAGAGGAACAGCTGATTAAAGCCAACTTTTTAAACTACACACAGTAGAGGAGAGACAGGGATGTGGTGGCGGGGTGTGTCAGGGGGTTGGTAATTACAGCACAGAATTAGCCATGGGTGTCCTGCCTGAGGCTCTAGTACAAAAGCGGGCATGGTTTATGTTGAGCCAGAAGAAGCCTAAGAGAGACCACTGGCATCTGGAAAAGATAGTTCTGGGCATGAATTAAAGGAAAAGGAAGGCAGGGTATGTTTTAGAAGGATATCTCTGCAGAGAGTGAAAGCAAAATGATAAACAAATTACCTATTGCACCTCAGTTAGCATCAGTACTAACATGTTACAAGTCCTTTCTCTAGGACACCTTGCTATTCATAAAATGTCATATTTCAAATCTGAAATGATCTGAAACTGTTATAACTATCACAGGGAAAAACTCAGAGGCAGATGAATAGTGAATATAAGTAATATGTTGAATAATCAATTTTATTTTCTGAGAGGCTATATAAAATTGCTCAGTGGGTAGAGATGGGGTGAGATATAATCATCCTCAAATGTCTGCTATGTCTGAAAGTTAAGACTGTTAAAACTCATGTCATATTTAACATAAAATCAGAGAGTGATGAGCTGTACTTTTCTTGGTTTATTTCCACAAGAAGAGAAAATAGTTCTGTGACTCCTCTATCAGAAAACAATATTACTAATATGTAAAACTCAACTAATGTTTTTGACAAGTGTTTTTCAGGAACCAAAATGAATAATATACCTGATAATAATATTTATTGATTAAGCACTTTCATGAACATGATTTCATTTGATCATACCAACTTGTGAAGTAGGCAGGCATTACCATAATTCTTATTTTTTCAGGTGAACACAGAACAGAGGTATGGAGTGGTTAAGTGCTTAAATCTACCTCAGTGAAAAGAGCTCAAAGGATGCTTGACTTCCCTAGTGATACTCCCTCTCAAGCTGAGGGTTCTAATACCATTACATGACATGGCATCCAAATAAGAACCACGTCATTTTTCCTACCTTTTTTGCTTAGCAGTGTCAAGGTAGTCTAGCTGCTAGGAAAAATTTATATTCTGTTTTGTGAGAAAATGGCGAGATTGTAAAACTCAGTGAGATTCAGAAATAAGTGGATTGTTTTGCAGGCAAGAAGGTTATTATCTAGCAGTGTAAATGCTGTATCAAAAAGTCAGTGCATTTAAAAGTCAATGCATTATTGTTGCTGCTGTTGGTTTAGTAAGATATAAATGTGGAACAAATTTTAAACAGTACAAAAGGTTATAGTTAAAAATATAGTTTTGTTTTACATGCTCCTGACCCTTTATCTTTCAGTTCCAGTGCCAGAAGGTAATTCTCAAAACACTTTCTTGTGAATGCTTCTGAAGAAACTCTCTGTATATCCATGCACATTGTTTATTCCTCCTGCCTATATGTATTTTTTTTTTTTACAAATTTTTCTTTTTAGAGGATATGTAGTCTTTAATCAAGTAGATCTGACATAATTATTGATGAACTTTTATTCCGTAACAATGCTGAATCAAATGTTTTATAAGTCTTTGTGAATAAGTGGACATATGTCTTGCAGAAAAAAAATCTAGCAGTATAAATTCTCTAACAGAAAGTCAATGCCAGCCAGTATAGTGGCTCACGCCTATAATCCTAGCACTTTGGGAGGCCAAGGCGGGTAAATCACTTGCAGTCAGGAGTTCGAGACCAGCCTGGCCAACATGGTGAAACACTGTCTCCATTAAAACTACAAAAATTAGACAGGTGTGATGGTGGGTGCCTGTAATCCCAGCTACTAGTAAGGCTGAGGCAGGAGAATCACTTGAACCCAGGAGGTGGAGCTTCTTTGAGCTGAGATTACACCACTGCACTCCAGCCTGGGCAACGGAGTGAGACTGTGTCTCAAAAAATAATAATAATAATAATAATTACTCATTTTAGGCAATGTTCTTATTTGTATGCCTGGCTTATTTCACTGAATACAATGACTCCAGTTCCTTCCATGTTGCAGCAAAAGACAGAATTTCATTCTTTTTTATGGCTGAATAGTACTCCATTGTATATATGTGCCCCATTTTCTTTGTCAATTCATTCATTGATGGGCATGTAGGCTGCTTCTAAACCTTGGCTATTATGAATAGTGCTGCAGTAAACATGACAGTGTAGATTATCTCTTCAATATAGTAATTTTCTTTCTTTTGGGTATATACCTAGCAGTGGGATTGTTAGATCATATGGTGGCTCTATTTTTAGTTTTTTTCTGGGGGAACCTCCAAGCTGTTCTCCATAGTGGTTTTACTAATTTGCATTCCCACCATTCTCCACATTCTCACCAGCATTTGTTCTTGTCTGTCTTTTGAATAAAAGCCATTTAAACTGGGGTAAGATAATATCTCATTGTAGTTTTGATTTGTATTTCTCTGATGATCAGTGGCGTTAAACACCTTTACAGATACTTGTTTGCCATTTGTATGTCTTCTTTTAAGAAATGTCTTTTCAGATCTTTTGCCCACTTTTTCATCAGGTATTAGATTTTTTCCTATAGAGTTGTTTGAGCTCTTTATGTATTCTGCTTATTAAACCCTTGTCAGATGGATAGTTTGCAATTATTTTCTTACATTCTGTAAGCTGTGTCTTCACTATGTTGATTCACTTTGCTGTGCAGAAGTTTTTAAATTGATGTGATCCCATTTGTCTGTTTTTAGTTTGGTTGCCTGTGATTATGGGGTGTTACTCAAGAAATCTTTACCAAGTGCAATGTCCTGGAGAGTTTCCCCAAAGTTTTCTTGTAGTAGTTTCATAGTTTGAGGTCTCAGATTGAAGTCTTTATTCCACTTTGATTTGATTTTTGTATTTGGTGAGATATAGGAGTCTAGTTTCATCCTTCCACATAGGGATATCTAGTTTTACCAGCACTCTTTATTGAAGAGACTGTTCTTTTCCTAATGTATGTTATTGTCATTGCTGTTGAAAATGCATTCACTGTAGATGTATGGAATTGTTTCTGGGTTCTTTATTCTATGTCATTGGTTATATGCCTTTTTTCATGCCAGGATCATGATGTTTTGGTTATAATAGTTTTGTAGTGTAATCTGAAGTTAGGTAATGTGATTCCTCCAGGTTTGTTCCTTTTGCTTAGGATAGCTTTGGCTATGCTGGATCTTTTTTCATATAAATTTTAGGATTTTAAAAATACTTTTGTCGATAATGTCATTGGTATTTTGGTAGTGATTGCATTAAATCTGTATATTGCTTTGGGTTGTATGGACATTTAAAAAGATTGATTCTACCAATCCATGAACATGGAATATCTTTCCATTTTTTGTGTCCTCTTTGGTTTCTTTCATCAATGTTCTATAGTTTTCATTGTAGAGGTCTTTCACCTCTATGGTTAAGATAATTCCCAGGTATTTAATTTTATTCGTGGCTATTGTAAATGGAATTACTTTCCTGATTTCTTTTTCCAGGTTGTTCACTGTTGGCATATAAAAATGCTACTATTTTTGTATGTTGATTTGTATCCTGAAACTTTGCTGAATGTATTTATTAGTTCAAATAGTTTTATGGTGGAGTCTTTAGGTTTTTTCCTAAATGTAAGATCATATCATCTGTAGACAACAATAAGTTGACTTTTTCCTTTCCAATTTGAATGCCCTTTATTTCTTTCTCATGTCTGATTGCTCTAGCTAGGGTATCAGTATTATGTTTACCAATAGTGGTGAAAGTGGGCATCCTTGTTGTGTTCCTAGATCTTAGGTGAAAGGCTTTCAATTTTTCTTCATATGGTAGTATACTAGCTGTGCATCTGTCATACACGTCTATTATTCTGTGGAAGTATGTTCCTCCTATCCCCAGTTTTTTGAGGGTATTTATCATGAAAGGATGTTACATTTTAGCAAATGCTTTTTTTTTTTTTTAGCATCAATAGAAATGATCATATAGTTTTTTTTCCTTCATTCTGTTGGTATGATTTATCACAATAATTGATTTGCATATGTTGGACTATTTATTGCATCCCAGGGATAATTCCCAATTGGCTGTGATGAATCATCTTAATGTGTTGTTGAATTTGATCCACGAGTATTTTGTTGAGGATTTTTGCTTCAATGCTTATCAGAGATATTAGTCTATATTTCCCTTTTTGATGTATCTTTGTCTGATTTTGGTATCAGGATAATACTGACCTCATAAAAAGAGTACGAATGTATGAAAGTATTCCACTCCTCCTCTATTTTTTGGAATAGTTTGGAATTGGCATTAATTCTTTAAATGTTTGACAGAATTCAGCAATGAAGCCATCAGGTCCCTGGCTTTTTTTTTTTTTTTTTTTTTTCTTCTGGAAGACTTTTTATTATTGCTTCAATCTTTTACTTACTATTGGTTTGTTTCAGTTTTAGATTTCTTCATAGTTTAATCTTGATAGGTAGTATAGGTAGTGTGTGTCTAGGAGTTTATCCATTTCTTCTGGATTTTCCAATTTATTGGCTTATACTTCCTCATAGTAGCCTCTGATGATCGTTTTAATTTCTGTAGTATCACTCGATCACTTGTAATGCCTTCTTTTTCATCTCTGATTTTACTTATTTGGGTCCTCTTTTTTATTTTTTAGTCTGGCATCGATTTTATCTTTTCAAAAAACCAGCTTTTCATTTTGTTGATCTTTTGTACTGCTTTCTTCCTTTTCGTTTATTTCTGCTCTGATTTTTATTTCTTTTCTTCTAATTTTGAATTTGGTTTGCTCTTGCTTTTCTAATTCTTTAAGGATTTCACTGGTTGGTTGGTTGGTTGAAATTTTTCTTTTCTTCTATAGGCACTTAAAGCCATGAACTTTCCTCTTAGTACTGCATTCACTGTATCCCATTGGTTTTGGTGTGTTGCCTTCCCACTATCATATTTCAACACACTTTTCAATTTCCTTCCTAATTTCCTCATTGACCCACTCATCATCCAGGAGTATATGGTTTGTATTTCCATGTGTTTGTATAGTTTCTAAAATTCCTGTTGTTGATTTCTAGTTTTATTCCATTGTGGTCAGATAAGATATTGATATAATTTCACTTTAAAAAAAATTTGAAAATTTATTTTTTGGCCTAACATATGGTCTACCTATGAGAATGATCCATATGCTGAGGAAAAGAATGTGTATTCTTCAGCCATTGGATAAAATGTTCTGTAAATATCTAATGGATCCATTTAATCTGTAGTGCAGATTGAATCCCATGTTTCTTTGTTACTTTTTTCACCTGGATGATCTGTCCAGTGCTGCAAATGAGGTGTTGATATTTTCAGCTGTTATTGTATTGGGGTCTACCTCTCTCTTTAGCTCTAATAACATTTGATTTATATATCTGGGTGCTACAGTATTGGCAGTATATATATTTACAACTGTTATATTTTGCTGAATTGACTCTTTTGTCATTATATAATGACCTTCTTTGTCCCTTTTGTAGTTTTTGTCATCTTGAAATCTATTTTGTCTGATATAACTATTCCTGTTCTTTTTGGTTTTTGTTTTCATGGAATATCTTTTCCCACCTGTTTATTTACAGTCTATGTGTGCCTTTATAAATGAAGTGTGTTTCCTGCAGGCAGCAGATTACTGGGTCATTTTTTTTTTTTTTTTTCCAATCCATTCAGCCACTCTGCATCTTTTGGTTGGAGAGTTGAGTCCATTTACATTCAGTATTATTATTGATAAGGAGGAACTTACTCCTGTCATTTTGTTATTTGTTTTCTTGTTGTTTTGTGGTCGTCTTTTCCTTTCTTTCTGTCTTCCTTTTAGTGAAGGTGATTTTCTCTGGTAGTATGTTTTAGTTTCTTACTTTTTGTTTATTGTGTGTCTGTTGTATGCTTTTTTATTTGTGGTTACCATGAGGCTTGCAAATAATATATTTTACGCTGATGACAACTTAAAAGTGATTGCATAAACAAGCTAATAAACAAAAAAGAGAAAACTAATAAAATGTTTGCACTTTAATTTCATGCCTGAACTTTTTAACTTTTTATTGTCTCTATATCTTACTGTACTGTGTATGTCTTGAAAAGTTGTTGTAGTTATTATTTTTGATCGGATCATCTCTTAGTCTTTCTACTCAAGATAGGAATAGTTTATACACCATAATTTCAGTGTTATAATATTCTGTGGGTTTTTTGTGTATTTACTATTACTGGTGAGTTTTGTATTGTCAGATGATATTAATCCTCTTTTGACTGAAGAATTCCTTTTAGCATTTCTTCTAGGATAAGCTCAGTGTTGATGAAATCCCTCAGCTTTTGTTTGTCTGGAAAAGTCTTTATTTCTCCTTGATGTTTGAATGGTGTTTTCACGGGTATACTGTTCTAGAATAAAATAATTTTTTTCCTTCAGCACCGTAAATATGTCATTTCACTTTCTCCTGGCTTCTAAGGTTTCCACTCAAAAGTTGGCTGCCAGGCATAGTGGAGCTCTATTGTATTTTATTTTCTGTTGCTACTTTTAGGGTCCTTTCTTTATCTTTGACCTTTGGGAGTTTGATTCTTAAATATCTTGAGGTAGTCTTATTTGGGTTAAATCTGCTTGGCATTCTATAACCTTCTTGTACTTGAATATTGATACTTTCTCTAGGTTTGGGGAGTTCCCTTTTATTATCCCTTTGAATAAACTTTTCTACCCTATCTCTCTCTCTCCCACCTCTTTAAAGCCTTGGATTAAACTCTTAGGTTTGCCTTCTTAAGGCTGTTTTCTAGATCGTATATAAGAGCTTCATTCTTTTTCATCCTTTTATTTTATGTTTTAGATGGTGTCTCACTGTCACTTAGGCTGGAATGCAGTGGCACGATCTTGGCTTCCTGAAACCTCTGCCTCTCAGGTTCATGTGAACTTCTTACCTCAGCCTCCCAAGTAGCTAGGACTATAGGTGTGCACCACCATGCCAGGCTAATATTTTTACTTTTTGTAGAGATGGGGTTTCCCCATGCCACCCAGGCTGGTCTTGAACTCCTGAACTCAAGAAATCCACCCACCTTCACCTCCCAAAGTGCTGGATTATAGGCATGAGCCACTGCCCCTACCCTTTCACCCTTTTTTATTCTTTTGTTTGTTTCTTCTGTGTATTTCCAAATACCCTGTCTTTAAGCTCACTAATTCTTTCTTTTGTTGCATCAATTCTACTGGTAGGAGACTCTGCTGCATTCTGCAGTATGTCAGTTACATTTTTCAACTCCAGAATTTCTGCTTGATTTTTTAAAAAATTGTTTTAATCTCACTGTTAAATTTATCTGATAGGATTCTGAATTCCTTCTCTGTGTTATCTGTGTTGTGATAGGGCAGCACTGAGTTTCAAGCAAAGTCCCACAGTCACCTCACTTTCCTTTCCGCAATTGCATAGATTCTCTTCCCATGCCATAGTTCCCATGCTGCTTGGGGGATGAGGGAGGAGTGGTGTTGGCAATTCAAGACTCTTTCCTACTCTCTTTAGTGACTCTTTCAGTGATAAGAATTAAAACCGGGTACTGTGATCTCTCATTTGATTTTTAGTTCTTTAATTGTTGTTTAATTTGGTTACTTCAGGGAGGATGATTGGTGGAGCCTTCTCTTTTGCTATCTTGCCCTACCTCCCTTCGAATGAGGAAGCTCCTATATTTTTTTCATTGCCATTTCAAATGAGATATAGTCTACCATTATATTTTCTAATGGTTTTTACTGGGATACCTTTGGATTTTTACAGGGGGATAAAAACTCTTTAAATCTTTCTTTCTTTGATAGTTCCATTAATGTCAAAATCTACTCTTGTTTTGCCATTTTCAGTTCAAAAAAGAAAACTCTTATAGGAAGTGACTGATATTTATCTTGTTTAAGGATTAATCTCTTAACACTGTTCTCTTTTGGGCTGTTACCTTGACATAAGTGCTGGTCAATAGAGATACTTTTAAGAGTTACCAATGTCAATGTTGGCTTGTTAGCTGATTATGCTGTAATGAAATGTCTGGCTCTTTACCTCAAAAGGCTTCTAATCACAAAACTAAGGCCATTTCAGAACTCTCTTGAAATTATATAGCCTCTGCCCTGGAATGAGTTCCTTCCTTCGTGAAGACAGTATTAAGGCCCTCTGGATGCATAAATTGGTGCCAGAGTGGAGAATCTTGCCTATTGTTAATTCCATTCTCACTTTTTAATTCAGTCCACAGAACAGTGCTCTGACCATCAAAACCCATAGTATATCATATTAAACTATTGAGTCTCTGACTTTGTTTCCTTAAACTTGAATTTCTGCTGAGGCTTCTTATTTGGTGGCCCAGTTTCTCTAAAACTGGGGATTCACTTTGACTCCATTAGTTTCTGGAATCCATTGAACTAATGGACTCCATTAGTTTCTGGAATCTTCCAGAATCCATTGCTGTTTCTGAATCTGTGTCTCTACCATTGATTGCTACATACTGGGTGTCTTTGAGATCCTAGTTTGCTGCTGTTATGTTTTCTTAATGTCATGCCTCACCCACTTATCTTGTCTTAGTGAAATGCAATGGTTCTCAATACTGTACAGTAAAATAACTTGAGAGACAGAGTTTCAGATCTTCCAGTTAAGTTTAAATTTCAGAAAAGCAATACTTTTTTTTAGTATAAGTATGTCTTATGCAATATTTGGGATATACTAAAAAATTTGTTGTTTATCTGAAATTCAAATTGAATTGGACATTTTGTATTTTTCTTTATAGAATCTAGCAACTTTACTTGGGAAACAGTTGAATAAGACCCATTCTTAAGCTCCACCACCTACTATCATGTGCAAAGATTTTTATTTAATTTGCCTGTGGTGGGTCCTGAGTCAAGTATTTATATTAAACACTCCCTAGGTACTATTAATGTGTGGCCAGGATTAAAACCACTGCTCTAATTGCTCTAACAGGACTGAAATATACCCCTCCTACCGGATTCACCACAGTAGTAGTCCCATCCACTCTTTAGATCCTGACTATCCCTGGCTATTTATTTATTTATTCATCCATCCATTCATTAAATACACTAGTGCCAACCCTAAGTCAAGTATATGGCTTTTGAGGCTTTGAATTAATTTCCTGCACATATTCTATGTGAAACAATATAGCAGTTTAGTAAAATTAACCCTCCCCAGAAGAAGTCAAGAAAAACTTCTGTATTTTGGCAGATGAGAAAAAAACAAAATCATGACTTCTGTAGGTTCTAAAACCTTCCAACTCATCTTTAATTCAATTTAATCAGTTACTTAAAGACAATAGTTTATTAAATGTTTCCAATTATAAGTAAATCAAATGGAAATGCTCTATCTTGGTCATAGTAGATTTAGTCTTAAATTCCTATGGGCAGTCTTTGATGCAAAGTAATTACCCTTAAAGCACTTTGCCAATTAAACACATGTTGTTTATAAGAGATTCTCCTATGCAGTGTGTAAGTGATCATTTGTCATCTTGCCAGTGGGAGGAAATTAATCCCAACCTTGAATAATGACTGGCTCTCTTGTGCCTACCATAGTTATAGTGCTACAGTGTTATTACAATGGAATGAAGATGACAACATACAATTTTACTTCAATGATTAAGCAGCTCTGCATCTTTCCTAGGGACTCTTCACAGATTTATGTAAAACTTTTCCCCAGAACAATAATTTGTAAATTTTATGATCACAATAAACATGGTCTTTCACTTTTTAATCTGTTGCAGTAAAAATATTGAAGGGACTTAAAAGAATTCTTAACTTTGTCAAGTATTCTGTAATGCAATATCAACTTCAGTATAATTTCCTGCAATTAGTTGGTCACCCTTTGGAAAAGATTTATATGCATTTTAGAAGACTTTATGCATTTCAGCTTAGAAAACTTGGTATATTTCAGAACATAATAGTTTATCATGTATAAGAGTTTATAAATATATACACACCTACTATGTACTCACAAAAATTAAAAATTTAAAAAGTTTGTGGCTATGAACCTAATCTTTCATTTTTCACATGTTCCCCCATGTGGGAAAATTAGACTTGATTTATAATATTTTGACAGGTGGAAATTTTAAAAAAATAGACCCATAATGTGAGGATGACTTTTATTTTATCTATGCCAGAAGAGTAGTCCAGGAATTATGTAGTTCTGAAATAGTATACTAGATTTTTGCATAAATGCAATAGCAATAATAACAAATCCAGAGATTAAGACTATCATAGAGTAAGAGGTTGTTGGTAGTGGTGGAGTTATATAATATAAAATTATTACTATAACACACACAAAAATCTGCAAGGAGAAGAACAGAAGAGAAAATTTCAGGAGGAGTTCTCCTTATAGTTGTTAGTATTTTCATCAGTTCAACTCGTGGATGTTTTCAGAATTGCACCTGTGTCCTGATACCTGAATGGGGGTGGGTGAGCTCAGTGAGTGGGTGTGCAGCCTCCAGGGTCAGTTAGGTCCTCCCGCTGGCTCTACATTGGCCACATAAGTCTCACAAAGTAGGGACCCTCTTTATTTCTAAGTTTTTCCATTTGAAATATAGGGATAATAATATCTGACTCATGTTTTTCTTTTGTTTGTTTTTGAGATGGAGTCTCACTTTGTCACCCAGGCTGGAGTACAATGGCATGGTCTCGGCTCACTGCAACCTCTGCCTCCTGGGTTCAAGCAATTCTCCCACCTCAGCCTCCTGAGTAGCTGGGACTACAGGTGCATGTCACCACACCCTGCTAATTTTTGTATTTTTAGTAGAGACGGGGTTTCACCATATCGGTCAGGCTGGTCTCAAACTCCTGACCTTGTGATCTGCCTGCCTCAGCCTCCCAAAGTGCTGGGATTACAGGCGTGAACCACCGCACTCCACCATGATGTTTTTTTTGTGTGTGTGTTTTATGAGAGTTGAAGGAGATAATTCATGTCAAATGCCTAGCAATGGCTAGTACTGAATTAAGGTGAACTATTGATATAAGTATTGTTTATGATACAGTAATAAAACAAAAGTTACTGGAGTACCTTAGCATAAATTATTAATTGTTTATATCAGTAATTTAACCTATCAAAATTTCCTTATATCCTCCCTCCCTCAAAAAAGTCTTAATTCCTTTCTTATTCTATACTAAAATGAACACCTTCAGTGACCATTTCCATATCACCACTTTGTTTTACTTTTGTATCAACCAAATTGCATCTCAGTGGCTTCTGTTTATTGTGGTTTTTTTTCTGTTTTCTTAAACATACAGTAAGAATCAAGTCATACTTCACTATCACAGCTCTGATCTTCTGGTCAGCGATGCTAGTATGCAGCACTTATATAACATTCACTACATGCCAGGCACTTTCCTAAGGGATCTGGGCATATTAACCCATTTCATCTTTGCAAGAACACCATGAGATAGGTGCTATCATTCTCCCCATTTTACTGATTAGAAAACTGAGGCATAGAGAAACTAAATAATTTGATCATGATCACACAGTATAGCAGAGGCAGGATGTGAACTAAAGTAGTCTGGCTTCAGAATGTATGCCCCTAACTATTACTGTATACTGCCTCTTTGGAGAAATATTAGCAGTTAGAAAACTGCAATACAGTGATGCTTAGACTCATAGGATTCACCCTACAGAGTGAAAACTCAGGCATCATGATTTTTCAAAGGTCACAGCAGGTTGAGCATCAGTGCTTCCTGTGACTATAAAACATGTTGAAGGAACATGGATGGAGCTGGAGGCCATTATCCTTAGCAAACTAACACAGGAACAGAAAACCAAACACCACATATTCTCACTTATAAATGACAGTTAAATGATAAGGACACATGGTCACGTAGAGGGGTACACCACACACTGGGCCCTTTCAGAGGCTGGACGGTGGGAGGAGAGAGAGAATCAGGAAAAATAACAAATGAGTACTAGGTTTAATACTTGGGTGATGAAATATTTTGTACAACAACCCCCCATGATATAAGTTTACCTGAACTTAAACCTGCACACATACCCCTGAACTTAAAAAAAAAATGTTTATCTATCCCAGGTTTTGTCTGTCTCCGGTAAAATGCAGAGCCCTGGTCAACTGACCTGAAAGGGTCTGATGTTTTGCCTATGGTTTTATTCTGTTTCATCCTTCTTCAATTCTAGAAGGCCCTCATATTGTCTTAGTTCTTTTTAGTCATGTTGTGTGTGTATTTTTTAAAAAATCATTTTGATGCTGGTGAGTTTCTTGATGAACAGAACCAATGTCTGTACTTGGCTTTAAATCATCTTCAGAAAGACACAGGCACTCTGGTAATCTGCTCTTACTGAATTGAAAAACCTTTGGGAAGGGATGTTTGCGAGAAATCTCTATGTTCTGGTTTGTCCACAGGAAATGAGTTAGGAATTTTCAGTTCATTGTTTTGGAACTTATGGAACCCTGGCTTAGTGGAACCTCCACCAAAGTGTGAGGGATGAAGCATGTGGTAGCCTCATTCATGAACATACCGATTTTCTGTAATCACTAACAACTGGAAGCATGATTTTTGCCTAATTTCTTCTCATGTTGTACCCAAACAGAGTGCCTTCATTAATTAAGAACAAGATTTTTGCAATTGCGTCTTTAGGTCATGGCTTCATTTGGGCTAGGGGTTATAAACACTTGGAATTTGTTGGCTAGAGTTTTAAAACAGATGGTCACATGCTTTTTTTTTTTTCCCTCTAAGAAACTTGCTTGATTGTTTGTCTTCTAGTTCTCATGGTAACCAAAGAGGGTTGTTAACACTTTTTTTCTCACCAAGTAAAATCAGCAGAGCTGTCAGACAGTTGCAGCTGTTTGATAAAGGCTTGACCTTTTGCTGTATTTTTCTGTTTTCTGTTGATGAGCTCTTATTACATTGAACCTTGTTTTTAGTGACATGTAGTAAGAAAAAGAACCTAAACGGCATATTTTTTTTTCTTTTTCTTTTTTTTTTTTTTTTTTTTTGCCTGTAGCCTATTTAGTAATGTGGCATTGCTATCAGATAATAAAGATATTCCTACAATATAAGATCCTTGGTAATGAAAGCCAATGTTATATGTGGCTCACATAGATAAAACATGCCTGGGACCATTTAGGTTACCTTCACAGTTTACAGATTTATCATCTCAGTTTCTGAAAATATTTAGTTGCATTGCACTTCAGTCAGATGAGATACGGAGTCAGAGTCACTTAAAAAGGATCTGGTTTAGGTACCAATGGTCAAATGTAAAATTTTACTAGTTGTGTATTTGCAGTGTGTTCACCATTATTCCTTGAAATGAAGTTTCATCTGCCACTGAATGACTGGGCACAGATTCTAGAAAGAGCTCCTTATGGTTCCACATGAATAAGCATGTAAAGTTGTTGGATCCTGGGAGCCTACATTTAAATATGTTCATTATTAGAATCTAAATAAAAATCAAGAATTTACTGGGAATCTCTCGATTTCGTTGTATTATCTTTTCCTGTAGCCATTAAGCACAGAGACTAAGCGTGATTGGAGAATCACTGCTGTTGACAGATGATAAAAATAGTGCTGCAACATAGCTAATGTCATGGGAAATCTTAAAACAGAATGGTCATTTGGAATAAGAGAAAATTCCTTGTGTACTCAATCTCATTTTTGGACTGGTAATTATTGTCACTCTTAGATTATCTACTATAGCCAGTGTACTTTTTGTTGTTGCTGTTGTTCTGATTAATCTTGTAACTTGCTTTGTTAAAAGAAAAGAATTATATTGTAAATTTGTGAGTGAAATCAGATTTATTTTTGTTCCCAAATCAGATGTCTGTAGATGAGACAGACCGAAACAGCGAGAAAGAAATAAATATATCCATTCTCCATGGTTATCTGAAAATATTGAAAGTGACGTTGGATGAGTTGTTTCCAAGGTGACTTGATGAAGCATGAAACACTTTCTGGAGTGCTTTCCTTGAACCTGGGGGATACTATCTAAAGTCTCTCTACTGATATGATACTTTGCATAATCCATTATCACAAATAATACGTTCTATGATAATATAGAGGATGATTGTTACTATGGAGTTGTACATCAAATCTAGATGGAATTTTTTGACTGACCTGATGTACATGGTGACTGTCTAGGTTGTGTATATTGGAGGGTATTTGCTATCATTTTATCACTTCATGTCACTTTGGGAGTTTACTTAAACCAAGCAGGTATTTTCAAGTTTTATAAAGACAGAATTGCAAAGTGATTATAAGCTTGAGCTTTGGAGTTAGAGAGACTTGAATTCAAATTCTGTTTCTGCCTCTTAGTGTGATTTTTGGCAAGTACTTAAGTTCTCTAAGATTCAAGTAGTTCTTATGTGTAAAACAAAGTAGAAATTATACTTCTTTCAGAAGGGTTTTATTAGGATCGAGGATATAACCCAAGTAAAGGGCTTAGTCACTGCCTGGTTGTTAGCAAGGATTCAATAAGGTGACTATAATGAAGAGAGTTAGAATTTAGCTCATCTGGTCTTTTCATCTTTCAGCATGAAAGATGGTGCTGGTGTTAACAAAAAAATTATTCAGACATTTGTTAAAGACAGTATGAAGATTTTATTCAAGACAATATGAAGATTTTATTCTATGGGATTACTGACTACAGTGGGGTTTTGCAGTAGGGAGGAGAGTCAACTCTGAATAGAGAAAGGACAAGTGGAAATTTATCACCATGGAGGAGAGTGGGGATCAGTGGATAGAAAATTATTAAGAGGAAATGGCAAAAATATACAGGGATTCTTGCTAGACTGACTCAACTGTATTCTTGCTGAATAAAGGCAAGGGTGATAAGACAGAAAAGGTGGGGAATGAAGAATTTGATTAGCTATCAAGAATGGGAGATTTTTGCTAAACTGACCCAGAAGGATTCTTGCTAAAACGAGGCTAACTTGACAAAGAGCCCAAGTTCAAGGCCTGGTAGAGAAGAGGGCTCAGAGGAGGCTGACTCAAGTTTGGTCAAGGAGAGAGTCTTTGTCACTGGCATAAGAGACTTATGTACCATGTAGGACATAAACACCGGCTAACATTTATTGAATACCTTGTGAGTATCAGGCACTGTGTCAAACACTTAGCAAATGTTAATTGCTTTATTCCATGCTTTCAACAACACTAAAGAGCAGGTACTATCAGTCTAATTTTACAAACAGGGAAATTGAGGTTCAGAATGCCGAAAGAGCTACCCAGGTAGACTACTCAGGTAGACTGACAAAGCTAGAATTGAAATTCAGAGTTTTCTGATTTTATTAACCAGCATTGATGTACACTGTTCTGTCTTGCACAAATATGGTTGTATGGATAGATGTAATCTCACCTTCAATGTTTAGCAAATATTTACAGTGAATGAATTAATGAATACGTGTAAGAATGGCCAATTACAATGATTTTCAATAGGTTCAGAGGAATTTTTAAGTGCGGCAAAAATTAACTTACAATACCAAGATCAAGGCATAGACCACTTTTCAATCTCATTACCCCGAGCACCGTAATGGCAGAAACCACAAGGTTTCATGCTTCTTTCAAATTAATGAATTGCCTTGGAGCTCAGGGCTTTAGTCTATCCAGGTGCTAGTCATCTTTGCTTTTGACTTGTATGAATCTGAGACTCATTTATTTTTGTTATGGCCACAATTCACCTTGAAAGCCAATGGGGGCATCTCCTTGAATAAGAAAAATGGAAATGTGCTTGGAGATGTGAGTCTGGCTGTGAGTGTGTGTGTGCACAAGCACTTTCAAACAAGTGATAAACAGGTTTGGCACATGTAAGTATATAAGTCATTGAGAAAACATCCTGGGTGTTTTTCCCTCTTCCCTCTATGGTATTCTGTGGACACATGTTTATCCTTTCATCAGCCATTTTCCTCTTCTTTTACAGATATCCTTGATCACCTGCTGGGGCACCATTTGAAAAAGTGTGGTCTGGCGCCGCATTTTATGTGCAGCAAAGTACCTTAGGATAATGATTTAAAATAGACACACTATACAATTTTCAAGAGAGGGACTTTGAAGTGTTATTTCTAGAGTTACTGTCAAATCTCTTAAATTGAGTTTTATTTTAACTTATTTTAAAACTGGACTTTGAGACTCAATGCTTTTGTGAGTGATGGTGGCATTTCGCTGGACTGAATGTGCCATATTTTAATTTAAGACTCTTTTGTGAATAATTTCAATCTTTGTTATAACATAGGAGAAACACAATAATTTCTTAACTCAGTGGAAGTTACAGAATACTTTAGTTAGAGTTCAAAAATTCTCACTGGGGAATATAGGGTTTTGATTTCTCTGGTTCTTAAGCATTCTCCCAAAATTTGGTATAGAGCCGGATTCACAGTAGATACTCAATACATACTTGTGGATTCAATGAATAAATGATTTTGGCTGTAAGTAAAATGTCCCTGAGCCTATGACAGGGAAAGCTTTGTTTTTCCTTTGTTTAGGTTAGTTTAATGGAGTCACACTAAAGTTACATAAAGATCAATACAATATGAATGGCTAATTGACAAACATTTGTATTTCAGTGTTAGGAAATATGGTAAGATTAGGAAAACAATTAAGACAATGATTTATACAGAATTGACTAGTTCAGGCAATGAAAACTTCACAGATTACAGTTTAACAAGATTAAACATCACATATAACATACATGTATGACAAACAATGCTTCTGCTTTTGATATTAACATACCATTAATTATACACATGAAAAATATTGCTAGTTCAACTTTGGGTTATGAAATATATAATGTTTTGATAAGACATTTCAAATTACAACATATCTCAGGCAGCATGCAGGAAAAGTCATTTATTGGATGTTTGTTAGGACACACCTTGCAACAAGCTTCCAGTTTTTGGTAGTTAGATCAAGAATATAGAAACCATTGAAATGATAGCATGGTTGAAATCAGCAGTTGTGTTTACTGGCTGAGAGCATTTCTGGTAAAAATAAAACTCTGAAATCATTCATTAACAAAATGCACAGTGATCATAAACTCAATTCTTTAAAAATTGTTTTTCACAATTCTCATTTATTGGTGATACAGCAGCTGCAGGAAGTCTGAATTCTGAGAGTTGGTTGTACGTAATAGCAGGAATTTATTCTTCTGTGGGCTCACATGATTACAACAGAGATGCTTACCCTTTGAAATCACATATAACAATGGTGCTATACAAACATCACAAATATTTGGTGTTTCAGAGTCTTAACAAATATTATGTTTTTTTTAATCACAAAGAGACTAGATTAACAGGCAGTGTAAATCACATATATCTTAAGATTTTAAAAATACATTTTATACAATAGGTTTCTAATTTCTTCACTAGCATTTCATTTTGGTGTGTTTTGTCTTCATACTTATAGTCCTAAAGGAAACTATGAATCTCTGGCTCATGCCATGAAAGTCAATAAGATTGATATTTCCCCACAGGAATATGGCTGAGTGTATATTGAATCACAGAGTCAACAAAGTAACATCTAATTTATAACAGATTACTTTTAAAATTCAAATAAAATCTAATTATTTTAAAAGACAGCAGTTTGAACAAAACTATAGGAGTCAAAATTTTTATTTACAAAACATTTGAGTATATTTTGAAATGGCTAGTTCTTGCTAACTGCACAACTTAAATATTCTTGGTGCACAGAGTCTGTCAACCTTCTGTACAACATTGTTAGACCGCTGAGTTAACTTACATGGAATGATTAGGTAGGTGGGAAAATTTTATGGCAATTTTCATCCATTCAAAATGCTTGAAAAGGAATGTTTTGATGCTTTTCATGTTAGACAAGATCTGTCATTAATGTTGGTGCCTTTAATTTGAAAAGATTAGCTGAAATTTCCAAAATGTAATTTAGTGCAGTATAAGAATTACAGGAAAGATTGATAAATGTATTATCAATTGTTGGAATTCTAATCTAGCATTATGCAGTTGATCCAAATCATTGTACCTCTCATTTTCAAGGCTTCTGTGTACTACATTGGCTTAAAAAATATTTTCCTTGGTCCTTAGAAATACAAAATATTCATTTTCAAAAGATAATGTTAGGGTGAGTGTTTCTTACAATCACATTCATAATAAAAGAAGATAATCTACATTTTACAGATCATTAAACAATGGTCTTTGGCAGAAGACTTTATAAATACCTCCACTTTTAACGTTTCATTTAGGTCATTTTCCTTTTTAATGATGTCAGGTATATGGTCACGTGTTCACTAATAGCAGTTAATAGGAAAACACCACAGATATAAAAATATTTGTTTAGTGCATATTTTTTGAACCTTAAATTCAAAGTGAATCGATTCATTAATACTAGAGAAGATATTTTATGCAAGCATTTCTAACAGTGTTGCTTAAGATCATAATTTCAACAATATGGTCAGCAAAGAGGGTATGTGTACCTCTACTCCCCCACAAAATTATCACTGAAACACACTGAAAGAATGTGCTGGAATCTTTTTGATTATAATACATTGTGTTTCCCACAAAATGAGTAATATATGATGCATATACCATTATATGTGTGTGTGCGTGCACTCAAATGGCAAGTCGTAGAGATTACACTCATAGGCAGCAAAGAATAGAACCGGAAAAATTCAGTTAAGTATTACTGATATACCACCACTAAGGAATTTCAAAGTGTAGTGAAGTTATTTAAAAATAACTGTAGACATGGGAACAAACTTTAGGATCAACTACGGGAATATTAGGATTTCTTACGTCGTTTTTCAAGGTAACATCTTTTTCTCTGCATTTTTGCCTCCCTTCTACCCTACCCCTGTCAGTCTTTGAAGGTCATTTGCGATGGGTCCTTCAAACCGTGAATACAGGATATGAATAGGCTTTTTTTTTTTTGCCCTGTATAGGAAATTCATGATCGCCTCTTAGGGAGAGAAGGTTTCTGGCAGTATGATATGCTACCCTTTTCTTTGTGGATTGACTGTTGTGCTGGCTCAGAATGAGTTCAGTTTACTATCAAAATTATCCACCAAGTTATTCAGTGGGAAACACGGTTGCCATCAGTAACCATCAAAGGCAAGAGAGGTTCTAGATTTGTTTCCTACCTGAATCTTCCCTCAGAGGGCCTGCCCCTCTGAGAACACCCCAGAGGTGCACAGATCAGTGTTCTGTGCATGTACACAGTACGTACAATATGCTAGTTCCTTCCTTTGCCCTTGTCCAGGAAGCTACCAATGTCTCCTCAGCGTGAGCTTCCTACTGTCTATAAAAATTAATAGATGGAACCCAGGCAAGTCCTGTTGTAATAACAGTTGTGCCAAAAATTATTATGGCTTATAGTGTTGAATTGCACCACTGACCTACGAAAACCACCACAAGTGACACTGAAAGGCAAAGCTTTTGTGGGATAAGAAACAATTTGCTGTTACCTTCCAATATCAAGACCTTTTTAATGGACCACACACATGAGGGTCTTGACAATGTGTAACTTTTTTTCTTAAGCTAAGAGAAAATTTTAATTTAGGCTTGTTTCAAGATTTCAAGACTTGAACCAATACAGAAACCATAGACTGTAGACAAAGGCAAGTCCCCACTGTAATTTAGCCTTCAGCTTAAGAGTTTCTGTTAAAAAAGAGAAAGAGAAAACAAGAAACCAACCACAATGGATGGCAAAAGTCGGGAATGAGGTCAAGGTCCCGCCTTGTTTGAAATAGTCTGAGTGAAACCCTGTCAGTCTGATCCAGCTCCTTCCCCTGCAAAGATGTATTTCCCATCACCAAAGTGGCCAGAAGTGGGTGATTGTTCTAAGTACCACCTTGTTGGTGAGGCTTTAACTTGGATTAAAAAATAGGGTGTGCAAATGAAGATGTACACAATGGTGGAAACACAGGAAGGAGTGACTGTGATTTCATTGGAGCTATTTGGTAATTAGGGGTGAGTATGAGGAATGGGACAATGGGGAAAAGAGCCAATGAGAAAATGCCCTCGGTGACAGACAATGGACATTCAAATGCTGAAGATATGACCAGCAACAGGGGAGGGTCACAGATTTTAAAGCATACAGAACATAGTATCATACTTCAGTTATTCTAATTCCTGAAAAAGAGCAACCATTCCAAAATAGCTGACAAGTTTGTTTTCTCCTAAGGGAGGCCTGGAGTGACAGTTACAACATGTTTCTCCAGAATATCACTGTTTTGCTTACATTCTGGCCTCCTTTTGCATACTTTGCTTTTCTGTATCAAAATGCATGTAAGTATTTTAAGTATCCAAAAATGGGATATTTTCAGGTTAGAATTAAGGAAACATACATGCGTGTGCACACATACACACATATCACCCACAATCTTGAGTTCCTTTTCCTAAGCTATTTTTATAAGCAAAGTTACTTTCTGACCCTCTACTTCAGTTCTGCACCAATTTAAATGAGAGACCCTAGAAAGGAGCCTCCAGGGGACTCCGGCTACTGTATACATTATCTGTGGTTTTCAAGCTTCCTGAGCCTTGTGAGTCTTTGAAATGAATTCTAAAACTAAAAGTCACTCATAGCCAGCAATCCTTTTAGCTCAGTCAGTCGTACGCAGCACTCGTCAAAACAGTAGACTCTGTCATTAAGTATAACTTAGTACTGTTACACAGTGGTTTAGCATTAAGGCAAATCAGCCAGAGCTAATCAATTAGAGAAAGGTGTCCAGGTTCATTTTCTAGGCCCTGGGGAAGTCAGGCAAAGTAGATCGGCTGTGGGGGTTTAAAAGAAGTAGAAAAGCTGATTGGAAATCTCTCTGATTGGAGAGCCTGCCTGAAGCTGAGTTGTGCCAGAAAAAGACATAAGGATTAATGTCCCTTAACATTATATTTTAAGTCTGAATGGTGGACATATCTCCCATATATCTGAATGCATTGTCTCTATAAAGAACCTACCTTTTAAGCATTTAAACCTTTTCTTAAGGGAAAGCATAATTAAACAGTGGGTGATATTGTTTATTCTTGGCCATTCAGAATGCTGTATCATGGATCAATGATTCTCAAATTTGAGCATACATCAGAATCATCCTAAGGGCTTATTAAAGCCCATATTGCTGGGGTCACTCCAACATTTTTGATTCATAGATCTGGGCTGAGGTCTCAGGTGGGACTGGATAATTTGCATGTCTAACAAATTTCCAGTTGCTGATGCTGCTTGTTTAGGGAAGAAACTTTAAGACTCACCAAAGCTGCCTATTTTTAATCACTCTAATTGCACTCTGGGGACAAAGCTTTTCCATGTGGAATGTGAAGGTCACTATTGGATGTCTCCCACCGGACATTCTTATAAAGTGGGTAAGGGACAGATTCTATTCCTGCTAGTTTAATTACAGAGAATCTTTAGGTTCAGAAGTTTATCAGTATATAGAGCAAACTTAGAAGTATAATATGATTCAAAGTGTGAGTCCCTACAAGTCTATTTGTAGAAAATTCTATGGCCTCTATTCATAGAATACTATTTTAGTTATAGCGTTAAAGTGATCTCTTGTCACATAGGTGATATTTTCTCTCTCACCTCAGGATTATTACCATAACAGCTAAATTTGTTCATAATTTCTTGAATGAACACAAACAAGGGTTTGCTGACTTGGTTTTTTCTTTCTTTTTTTTTTTTTAGTCAAATCCATGTTAAAGCATATCAAATGTAAGGACTTATATAAAAGAGTGAACAGAGGGAAGGAACACCAAGGGGCAATGCATGAAATTCAGTTGGTGAAAGATTAAGTTGAACAAGCTGTCGGGACATGTAATTAGAATCTGCAATTTGTTCAACTGCTAGGTAGATGTCGGTCAATCCAAGAGGCGGGATTGGTGGAAGAATTTGAGGCAGAAGAGATGAGCGTGTGTGAATGAGCAGCTGCCTGTGAGGAAGAAAGGCTAAATCTATTCACAGGTTCTATTCCTTAAACAAGCACCTGCCACCAATTGACAGCTCTACCAAGATTGCTTAAGGCAGACATCAGCTGAAAATGCTTATGGTGCATACTTGTTTTTAAAAAGATGGAAAACCCGCCTTCTCAATTTAGTATTTCCTAATCAAATCCGAAATGGAGGACAAATTCAATGTGAAGGATTTATTAAAATATGAAAATACAATCCTTACTGCATTAAAATAGCTCTATATAGAAATTTATAATGAGAGAAGGAAAAGTAAATTTATCCCTTGGCAGAAGTCTTAGCAATCACTGGAATTATAACAGAAATATTAGCTATTTGATTTTTCTTTCTCAATATTGAGTCTCACAAGATCACTTTATCTGTTGCAATGTCAGTAATTTTTGTTTACCTTTCCCCCTGACAAATTTAGCTTTGTGCCTCAGTGGTAATAAAGTTGGAGTATATTACTGCTCTGATGCTGTAATAGTTTTGCCATTTCCAATGACATTCTAACTGGGATTCCTTCAAGAGAAAGCTTACATTTATTCCACTAAAACATTCTTTGTTTATACAAGCAGAGTTCGCTATGGTTGCTTTTTCTTTCTTCCTTTCTTCCCCCCATGGAAATGTCTACATTCTCTTGCCATATTTTGTCTGTTGTGCAATTTCATTTTGCTAACGAGGCATTTGAGCTGTGGCCGACCGGTTTGATTGCTAAGGGTGAGATTTAAGTCTTTTGTGAAATCCTTTTGAGTAGTCATTTACTCCACGACAAGGGAGGCATTTAAAAGACAGTTGAATCTGTAGCAGATGAATTTTTTCTCATCTTCCTTAGAATAATTATACCTTTAAATATCTTTCTGCCTGGTCATCGCATATCCTGTTTGTAATTCACATACTTTAGTAAAAAATAACCGGTTAGTTCTTTTTTTCCTAAAAGATTAAGCACAATGACTTAAAAATAAAAGTAGAATTACTATAAGAAACTGTATGAACTTAAAGTTTTCACTTAAAATAGTGGTTTCAGCCTTAAAAAGGTCACTGATTTGGAATCCATTCCAATCTCATTAAATTTTCTACTGTACACTTCTTGAAAAGGGAGAAATTACTCATTCCTCTCAGGGAAAGAAGACTTTTTTCCCAACTATGCACATGGAATTATTTCAAAATAAATGTTTATATTTCTACCACACTTCATGTGGTTACATGGGCTTGACAAGTGCATTGATGACCCAATATGGGCAGCAGCTAGTCCACAACTTAAGGTACCTTCAACCCATACACATTAAGTGGATGATAACAGGGAAACACTGATCATGCAGGGCTTGATGTATTCTGGTAAATCAAGCTAAAGGTAAAGTCCTCCCATTTAATGATGAGGAAAATCAAGTCTAGAGAGAGCCGAAGATTCATCACCCTCTGAAACAATTAGATTCCTTTTCCAAAGAGAAAAGCCTTTGGGTGTTCTCTCTGGTGACTTTTTGATGTTAAAATGAAGAGAACACTGTGTCCTCAGAGATGGGGAGTGAGATCTTCTCTAGTTTGCTGTTAAAAGATGAGAGCTGGAGTTGTAGCTCACTGAAATAGAACCACATGCCTCCAAGTCCAAAAGAGCAACAGGCAGAGTTAAGAAAATCCAGTGATGAATCAACAGCCAATAAAAAAATTCAGCAATGGTGAGGCAAATGATCTTTGTAATAAGATTTTCTCAACTTGAAATGTTGAATAGAAGACCGTATATCAAACGTATATACACAGGTCTTGGCTCATGGTAATCTCTGGATATGTGTGTTGGGTCTGAATCCATTTATCTCATTAGTGGAAGACAATGTGAAATTAAGAAAATTAATATTTCTATTTCTTTTAGAGGAAAGTTTCTTGGTAGGTTTCAAAATGGCCCCATTAAGCAATCTCAAATTGATAAAATGTCTGTAGACCAAAATGGAAGGTTAATTTAATTAGAATGCCATAACTGGACTCTTCCTGACTAAGGTCTAGTGTTAATTTCCTTGTATTACTCTGTTTTGAATTCTTTATACCACCTTAGGGTACCTAATATAACACTTTGCACAAAATAAATGCTTGATTTATGAAATTATATGTCTCAAGAAATATAAAAGGCTCTAACTTTTTATTTTAAAATTGTTTCACTCTCTTGACTGTATAGTTTGTGAGCCTATGATCCTGGAAGACACACTTGCTAAACTGACCCATTTTTTGCTTTTTTATTTGGGTTGATTTCTTTTTTATTCTTTTTCCTTAGGTAATTATCCAGTTGGTATTTATCTTGTTCCAGTCACTTTAAGGAAGCTGTTTGGTGAGTACAATGTTAATATAGAGACAATCAGAATGGTGTGTGCTTTTGTACAAAACTTCTGGATCCATCAATGAGGCATCTGACATTTTTTCTTTTTTCTCTCTATATTACACGCTCTGCAATGCCTGTTCTAATTCTCCTTGGAGAAATTAGAAAATAAAAGGCCGAGTCTAGAGCTATGTCAGTATGCTCCCACAGAATGTGTATGGGGAATATTCCACTGGGAACCATGACAGATAAAAACTTACCATGAAGAGCAAAACATCAAGAGAGTCTGACAAAACCTCTGCCCTCCTCTGTAACCCAGCAGCCTCTGCAGAATCACCCTTTCTTCTTCATTGTTTTAAAATGTTATTGAATACCTTGTCAGTTCCTTTAAAGGGACCCAGACCCATTCTGATTTTTTTTTTTTTTTTTTTTTTTTTTTACAAAATCCAGTCTTTGGGTAAAGGTATAATAATACTATCCATGGATCTGATGTTGAGCAGTGGAGGCTTCAAGCTCTGAAGAAGTATGAACTAATCTAAACAGTGATTAAGCAATTATTATTTTCATTTTACTAATGCCATGACTTCTAGAGTTGGAGTGTCAGAATATTGGAAGAAAAGAATGCAAGTGTAGACACCTCATCGCTAGGTCCAATCCACCTCACTGTGTTACTTTCAGTTTTGTAAAAATTGGCCATGGCAATACGTTTGAAACAATAGGTTCACTCTCAAACTGGCAACAAGCATGTGATTGAGCTGCATGAATCTAGAAAGGCTTGCCAAACAGAACAGGTCGGTTCACAGCTGAAAGAAAAAGAATACTCCTGGCATTGTTCTAAATTCATAAACTGTATCGAACAAGGGGCTAAGCTGAGGCTGTGGTATGGCCCCAGTCCTGGGATTGGTCCCACCTACTCTGCCTAGTTCCTGACCACATCTGGTAATCCAGTGGTGATGTGATTATGACATTAACAGTGATAGGTCTCCCCTGCCCAGCTGCTTATTTGGTTGTCGATACTGTGTGAATGGGACAGGAGAGACAGTGGTTGGGCGCTGATGTGTTAATGAATCCCATGTCTCAATAATGAACACATCCTCTGGATAGCTTTGCAAAAATGCAATCTTTGCTTCAGATTTGACATTTAAGAGCATCTCCCTTTGCTTTGTGTTTAAAGTTTAAACATTCAGTCCAAATTTTAAAGGTGATAAGCACATTTAGTCTATTTTAAAGGAAGGAAAACTTTTTTCCTTTGGACTTTTCTCTCACCATGTACAGTTGTTTCTGAAGAATGTGTCTAGGGATTAAGAGTCGGAACTACCAGGCCGGGTGAACTGGCTTATGCCTGTAATCCCAGCACTTTGGGAAGCCAGGGAGATCACCTGAGGTCAGGAGCTTGAGACCAACCTGGAAAGGGATCCTAGAAGAATCACTGATACAAACCAAGTGCTCCCAGCTTCTTTGGGTGCTAGACTCATTTAACAACCAGTTATTGGAAAAATTTTCAATCCTTTTTGATAAGAAAGGTTCTCATAAAAAAAAAAAAACTGAATCTATGCAGAATTTGTGAGAACAACCTGAGAATACCAAGAGTATTTTAAGTCTCATACATATATTTATCAGACTTATCTGTCTCAAATAAGATCTGGAGTGTCAAATTTCTCACAGGATTACCGATGGCAGTAAAAAACTTGTTCTCTTTAGAGTTTTGGACTGAAACTTCAAAGACAATATTTTCTTCTAAATTTAACAATAACAGTTGTAGTTAAAAATAACTTTCCATTATAATATGATGTTATCCTTTGCTTAGATTCAAGGCTACAAAAGTTCTGTTGATGAAATAGAAATAAAGTCTTCCCACTATTTCCGAGGGTAAGGGTCCTAGATGGGCTCCAACACGTAATGCAGTGGCTGGTTAAGTAGTTTCCAGTAACTTGGTGTTGACATTACTGCCCCTTCTGCAATCTCACTCCTTATTCTGACAAGAGTGCTCTGAGAAATCTCAGGTATCAACTGTTTGAAAGGGCTAGTTTGCCTGTTAGCAGGATCTTGGAGGGAAAATGCTAGGGACAAGATGATCGGTGCATATGAAAATTGGAGGTTAGTTCAGTTAAGAACATCTAAGCTAAACTATGAATGGCAGAGGATCCGTGTGGTCAAAGATGTCCAGGTATGTGTGGTGGGACTGGGTGGGTCTCCTACTCCTCTGCTCCCAGCACGCCAAAACACGTGTTTAGAAAATGCCGATTAACAGCAGGCATGGTAACCTGCCTGCTCAGTGCTATGTTTGGAGGGAAAATATAAAAATCTCATGTTTTTAATCCCCCAGGGTTTGACCTTGACCAGCATATTTTTTTCAAGACCTTTTTTCAACACTTTCCCTAAAGGCAGAGGGCAATTAAAAGTCAGAAGAAACTCTAATTGGCCCAAAAAATTTTCTGTCAGAAATGCTTGCTAAAAAAGAAAGAAAAATCTATTTTAAAAAAAATACTTCTCTTTGTATTATAGAATATGTTTAATTAATATTATTCTAAGCCCTTTTCAAACAACTCTGGATTTGTATTTTTAGCTAAAAAATAGGGAAATCAGGAATATACTTCCTTCCATACCTCTCCAAGTCTTTCTCAAAAGATACCGGATACTAACCTGATAGGAGCTTTTAGGACAATCCTAGACATACAAAAACGCAGCTGAAGTTTACAGAGATCACCTGTTTTTACATGTGTGTCTCTGGGCTGTAGCAAGAGAGGGGATGGAGAAGATGTAGTGCTGACAAAATGTCTGATCCTCACAGAAACAGTTTTCTGTCATTGTAAATCTTTTTTAAAATTTTTGCACCAGTTGCAATGGAAACTTTTAGTCAAAGAATATTGAAAACAATACTAGTATTTGCTGTGCATTAAAAAGCCAGTGTATCAGAGGCCTTCTGACTACTGATAGATCAGTCTTGGCCTTTTGGTTCATTTGGGCAAGACTCAAGCTCAGTATCCCATCTAATGTATCAATTATTTATATATGAAAAATTCTGAAATGTAAAAATCAACATCAAAATGGAATCAGCCTTTCATAAATGAAATTGCTAAACTGCCAAGTTGTAAAATTTAGAAACTTTATGGCTTGAAGAAAGGGAAATTATTGAAGGTAATTTTAATGAGATACCTGTATAGGTCCAATGTATTCTACAAAATAATAATTTGGAAACGTGTGCCAAAAACATATTTTTCTTTGGTTGTCAAAGCCAAAAAGTATGTATGCTCAACTTTGATTTTCATATAAAATCTGAGAATATAAATTTAAATTGTACTGTTTCTGGAAACTGGGATTTCTTTCACTTAAATATAACTTTCATATATCTTAGGGCAATTTGTAGCAAAATCCTAGTTAACACATTTTTTGTGCCAATTCTCTTGTTTTTAAATATGCTGTTATGAACAACACAGAAAATTCTCACCCCAAATGCCATATTACTCAATTACATGAGCATTATTTGAATGTACAATCTTTCAAGATTTCTTCCTTGGAGTATTTCTCAAAGTTGAGCGTTAGGATTAGTACAGGAAGGGAGAGCAAGGTATCTACAGAAAATATTATTTTTCTCAAAACTAGCCATCTGGATCATATCACTGTTTAATGTTTGTACAATTTAGTTCACTCTTTCTTTTTTAGGTGGAATTATGTCAAAAAGTGGTTACATAGTTGGTTACTTAATTGAACTGTTCTTTCTGTTTGGAAAGAATGGGAAACAGAATCAAGTATCAGATCTTCACATTAGAGGCAGGGCCAAAAGTTCTCCTTAGATAATTCATCTCTTGTTTTACTATGTGGCTTCAAGGGGTCTCATAAAAAGTTGTGTAAATTAAAAGAAGTTGGGAATGTAAGGAAATGTCTCTGAAAATTTCTGGGCAGGATTCTTCTCGGTGAATAAGCAATTTCCAGTATGGAGGGTTGTATAATTATTCTAGTAATTAACTAGGTATATCTGTCTTTGCAGTCAACAAATTAGGAGGGCTGGGCTATGTTATTAACTGTCAAAGTAGAAAGATTAACACTGAAGTTGGCTAATTTCTCTCTTGGTCTGTTTGGCTATTAATGTGAACTTTTCTACCATTTGCATATCAGAAAAATAATACCCACAGAGAAGCATTTGACCCACTCATATTTCTTAGAGGCATGGAAGCTATATATTATGTTTTTCTAGGTTTACATACTCCACCTTTGTAGAAACTCTCATGAGCATCAGGGATGTGAATGTTGGTTCTCATTCCCAATCCACACCCACATATATTGATAGAATAGAAGGCTAGGTCGATGGGCACTGAAGCATAATAAATATGATTCAAGAGGTATAAAATAAACAACACTGTTGTAGTGTATAACTGTGGGGTTTAATTGGTCTCGCTTATTTATAAAAAATTCCATACTATGTCCTAGTGACTGTTACCTGGGTGGAATGTCATTATATTTGATTTCTCCTATGATAAGTTCGCTTTCAGAAAACATGTCTTGAGCAATCATTTTATAGCATAAGACTTTTCCCTATTGCCAAGAGGTAATAGTGAGCATCACTAAGGGTAGTTGTATATAACAGGAGTAGCCATCGAAGAACTGCAAAGGCTGAAATTAGGGAAAGGAAAGATTAAGATTGCCTATTCCCAAGGGGAAAACTCTCCAACTCTTTGAAAAAAAGGCTAGAGAAGCATGATTCTAAAAAATGTGAACCACTGAAGCAGCTATGAATGACTGCATTGATAACAGATAGATAAGACAATTTTGGGCAAGCAAGTCTTCCTGAAAAAATATGGGTCATAATTTTAACTACTAACTCATATTGCTTTTTGAAGTTGTAAAATAATGCTCTTTCCTAAAAATAAAACAAAATAAATAATTTACATAACCACTGATTTAAATGTTTCTTACGAAATTAAATCAGATAACCTTTGACAAAACTGAAAATGTGGACAGCCTCTGAGTACATTTGGACATCTTGACAGGCAGGGAAAAAGTCAAAGAAAGTAAAATACTTACCATTTCTTGTGGGCTGGAAACCTGCGCGCTTTTTCCCTTGGGAGTTCCACCTCTCAGTGGTTGCTCCTTCTATAGATAAGACAGTCTCTGCTTTGAGAGACGATTAATCATGGCCTAATTAAGCTCCCAACATAAACTATCTATTTCAATTGTTTACCCTTCCCATGCTGTCCTTGTGGATGTAATACCATCAGGACCGCCCAACATTTCAAAATGTACTGCGTGATGGGAAGACAATGAGATGGTTAGAAGTGGTAAGTACATAAAAGTAAAAAGGAATAGCAGGACTGCATTCTATTAGCAAAACTGTAGGTATATCTGAACAAAATCTAAGGATTCCACTTACAAATAGCATGTCTTTTTCTGAAATAGGATTCTGTATCTTTTGCATAATGCACTCACCAATTTAATGATTGGAATTGATATTTAACTTTGAGTTTTACCAACTGCCTTGGCCAAGTGAAATGATTACAATGATAAAAGCTGAATGCCAGTTGTAGGTCAGGGTGAGATCCAATATTACATGTTGTCAATCATAAAATGACCAAATGTTCTTGAAGTTATGAAACTACACTCAGAACTTGCTCTGGATGCAGCTGCCCAAAATCATAGTCAGAAAGTCAGAATCAACAGAGAGACTCCATACCCTGAGCCCAAAAATATTAAAAGAAGTCTTAAAGGGGCTGATTTATATTCTTGAGAAGGCAAAGTTCTGCCACTGTTAGAGGATGGAGGGCATCATCATCTACCAGAGAAAATTTTCTAATTGCTTCCACAAAGTTATCAGATGTATGCCAGTCTCACTGGCATATTTTGACAGGTTAGGATCAGGGACCTTTTGCTGTGGAATCACCAATGAATCAAGACCCCTGCGGAAAATGCAATGTGAGTGGTGAGCTTTCATTAATAGTGAGGCCACAGGGGGAAGGCATGCATCAGAATCTTTGCTGCGGGATTTCTGAAACAATATTTTATAACAATTTTATGTTGAAAAGCAACAAAAAATTAGTGCCATTAGGCTATGAAATACAAAAAGCAAAATTTTATAAAACCCTCACTGGTTGAAGGATGGAATTGGAAAATTTGAACCCATTAAAATTTGCTTATAAGAAATTGATAATTATAGTCACAGAATCTTTCTGAAAGGTTCTTAGATGGTCAAGGAACTCTGGTCATTGAGTTATTCTTTTTGCTGTTTAAAGAAATAGATGTTGGCTGCTCATTTTGTTTTAAACCAAAGACTGGTACTCAAGAGACATACTGATAGTTTGATGCAATAAAATATTTAAATAGTGCCTTCATTCATACATGAAAGTATACCATATATGACCACATAAGAATATAATGAGGAATACTAAAGAAAATTTTAAAGATGATCAGATGAATAAAGTAGCATTTACTTGTACATGTGGACAGATTCTATTATAGTAAGAACTAAGTCCACTAATACTAATGTCGACTTCAAATAAGTACACAAATCTTAGAGGTCACATTTTTCCCCCACAAATGCTTATTCCTTTTCTGATGTCACATCCTCCTATACTCTTTTGACTATATGATACATGAAGTCAATAACATATATTTAGACAGGAATTATTAACGCAAGGCAGAAGTTCTGCAAACCAAGAGGAATATAACATATGAAACTAAAAGAACAATTTACTTAAGCATTCCCTTGGGGAAGAAACTACTACCATCAATTTTGGGATTGGAATTTTTTGGGATCGACTGATTTGATGTAATACACTGCATGCTAACACATTGTCTGACATGTAGCTGTTTATGGGCTTATGATCTTGGATGCAAGAAAGGATGTAGATAGAGTGGTACTAAATAATGTAAAAAAATCAGTGAAATGGAGGAATGTCCAACATTTATCTCAGCACTGTAGGACAAACAAATATTCTGACACTGTGTTCTCTCGGGACATTAAAAAGAGAACATTGCATGACCGGAGGGTTGACGTTTGCAAGAGTTTGAATACTTGGTGTTTGCTTTTTTTCTTTGGATGATGATACCAATTGCACAATAATACCATTTTGGTTTTTATTTCTTCAAAACATGAAAACAAAAAATGAAGTAGATGACAATGAGAAAAGAGAAAACATTCCATACAGAATATGCTGTATCACTAGTGATTAAATCAGAAACAATTAGAAACTTTATTTGTCTGTGTCAGTAATGTGTACCATTTATAAGGAACAGCACAATTTGTGCACTTCCCCCCCTAAAGCTGTGCACAATACACACAAAATAAACAAATAATTTTACACAACTATAATAATAACAATCCTGAACAACCAGAATCCTAGTTTCCTAGAACATGAAAATTTTAAAAGCAAACAAACCAAAAAGCTTTCAAATTGAAATTGAGCAATGCAAGAATTTCTTAAAAGTTCTCTGTGAAAATTTGCTACAGGATTATCGACATTCCTAATACAGCTAAAAAATGAGTGCAAAAATTTTTCTAATGTTTAAACAACTTATATTCCTTGAATATATTTACTTGGTGCTTCCAGGCTAGCTTTCCATTTAGCAGTTCTCAAAGAAAGAAAAAAGGATGGGAAGGATGGATTAGAATGACAAATAAAGAATTGTAAAGTGTGGGCCATAGAAAAGCTCTATTGCCAACAAAGATAAAAGATGGGCTACATTGGGCCTTCTCAGTGATCTGGATCACCAACATGATTGCCCTTCTTCGTTTAAAATGGAGAGATGTATTTATCTGCAAGTTGGTCAGGGATAAAGAGGGTGCTTTTCCAAACATATGCTTTAGGCTCTCGTAGTTAAAGAAAATCTTGGGTATAAATACAATTTGGACAATTGCTTTGATACAGTTTCAGTGTGTTTATGTTAAAAGAGTTTCATAATTGTTTGTTCTTACAAGATAAAAATCTTTCCATATGGCTTCCTTCACTTTTACTCACGAAAATAGTAATCGCATTAACTGTAACCCTTCTGAGGGCAGGGATCTAGACTGTTTTGTTCATGGCTTAGTCCCCAGAAAGTATCACACTACTTGGCACATTAAGTGGGTAACCAGCATTTAATTCCTCATTCAGTCACCAAATGTTTATTAAATGATGGATCATGGTTACTGAGTGAAAGAAGAAAAAATAAGTCTCAACAGATTTAATTTATTAAGTATTTTTGAATCAATACAGAGGGCTAGGGTTGAATCCAGCCTGGGATTCCTTATAGACACAGAAGCCTCCAAGAGGTGACCAAAGTCATTCTATTTTTTTTTCTCATTAGTGGACTCACTACTTTGGAATGTTGGGTTTATCCATGTTCTTTGGTATTTCAACATAGAAACAGCTATTCTTTTTAAAGGGTTAAAAACATCCCAGTCCAATCCTCCTGGGAGGTACTAATCTTATTTAATTGCCTTCTCTTTCAGCATAAGTAGAGGAGACACACTTTTAAAGGCCCATTGGTCACCCTGGCTTCTTTTTCTTACTCAGGAACTACTGATAAAATCAAAGGGGACTAGACTGGACATTGAAAGAAACAGGGCTCAAAATAGCCTTTTACATAAAAAAAAAAAAAAAAAAAGAACAAACCAGCACTATCTACCATCTGTGCCAGACAGTGCAGATGGGAAATAAATACTTTGCAGGGAGGGGTGTGGTGGAAAGGGTGGCTCTGAAAGCCTAGGCACATCCAACATACCCACGCCTCTATAAGGCCTTTCTCCTTGGCCTTCCTGAATTAATGGGTGATTTTTAGAGGCCTCTGATGTGTTCCACATGGCTAATTTTCCATTAAGGTCTTTGTAGTTTGCCTGCTATCCTCTCAATAACTTTAACTTCTCCCCACATGACAGTTATTGCTTCTTAGAAATGAATGTGCAGAACCATGAACAATAAGCCGTTTTCTCCTTTTATCCCTAGTAATTAATCAAACTCAATAACAACACAAAAGTAACAACTCAGGTGAAAAGAAAACTCACTTATGTCTTCAATGTCCAATCAACATTGCCGAATGGGAGAATAGTATGTACTATACTCTACTATATACAGATACTCTTTGTTTTATTTGTTTTTCACCATGCACTGTGTAACAGGTTATCACAACAACATTTCCGAACAGGCACATGAACAAGGAGCAAATGTTCAGTCATGGCTGGAACAAGATTGTGCAAGCCATGGATGCCTTTGAAAATAAAACTGACAGACAATCCCAAGCAACAGCAACATGGGACTGGGACACATATTAATGCAAATGGAAAATGATGATGTGTTTTTTGAATGGGGTTATTCTCACTGTTTGCATAGGGGATGGCAGGTGGACAGAAGGAACAGGGTTGGGATGGGGCACCTGGGGGCTTAGCTGGGCTGGATGCTGGAAGAAGGACCTTGCTAATCACAGTCCAGAGCTAATGAGATAAGAAAGAAAGGATTTCGAATGTTTCTGGGAATCTAGGCACGTTTTCCTTGTACCTGTTAAACGAGAGTGCCGGGTATCACATCTTTAAATACCAGACTATATCTAGAACCATCAGATTTCCTGGCTCCATTCCACTCTCATGCTTCTTCTTGGAGGCAGCTTCACCTCTGCTCACATTCCGGAGATAAGCATGAACTTTGGTAATACAATGAAGACATGCTTCTTTCTTCTTCCATGCCCAGATTTTTTTCTTAATCCAAAATAAGTTTTAAAGTGATTGGGGGAGGTGAGGGAGAATATTAATGATTTAAATTTTTACCAAAACCCATTTACATGTGGATGGTTTCACTTCCCACGAAGAAAAGCAACAACCCTGACTCTCCCAACAAAACAAAACAAAACAAAATAACAAAAATAAAGCCAAACATTAACTACCTCCCCAGCCCCACTGAAAACAAAATCAAAAACAAGAAAACAAATCAAAGCCTGAAGGATTTATGAACCTGGTGAGAGTGCAGCCCTTCTAGACCGAGCTGCAAAGATGGCCCTGCCTCCATGCCTTGTTCAACATGATGATGCCCCTGGGAATGGGAGGTGATGGTTTTTGACTTCGACCCTAGTACAGAGTATGCTCTTGAAGCTGGATTCCATCAGCAGGTAAGTGAACATGACAAATGTCAGTTTCCTCTGTCCATTATACATAATTTTTATGTATATATATGTATATATATATAAATTTACTATATCTGATAGTTCCTTTAGAAGCCTTTTATGTGGCAGTAGGCCTCCAGGGAGGAGAAGAAAATGTACAAGAGCCATAGGAGCACAAAGAGGCAGGATGTGAGGAGCTTGGCAGTCCGGGGCCCACCCAGCTCACCTCCGATTTCTGGCCTCCGCCGATACAGCAGCACCCCCACATTGATGAAAGCAAAAATGGTGAAGAGAGTGACAGAGAAAGCTAGCGTGCCAGGGGACACTTTGAACTGTTCCCCATTGGCTGCATGGTAGATGGCAGCGATGGACCAGGCCACACCGATTCCCAGGAAGACGTTCACCGCGTTGCTGCCCGTGACGTTACCTATGGAGGCGTCTGCATACTGGTCCTGGGTGGCTGCCACTTTGCTGGCAAACGTGTCTGCAGAGGAAGAAGAGAAAGTCAATGACACTCATTCTCTTAGAGATGTCTTTTGAGTGCTGCAAGCTTCAGCTGTGTACTCTAGGATCCAACCCTTGATATAAACCCAGTGACCAAGAGATGGCTTTGATGTTCCTTTGAGTCAGACTCATGGGGTGGAAAGAACAGGATCTAGATATTGGGAGTTAAGGGTTCAGTGCTGGCTGTGTTATGGACTGAGAAAGTGATCTTGGTCAAGTTCTGTATCCACAGATACTGCAGTTCTTTGTAATATTGAGCTTGCAGGGCAGCATTTTTTCAGAAAGTAGTCACAGCTCACCTACATCAGAATCAAGTGGGGTCCTTTCCAAACCCGAGTATTGCAAGGTGCCATTCAGCTGTGCTGGGCATAATGACAGTGGCCCAGGAATCTATTTTAACAGTATCTTAAAAGATTCTAGGTCACTAAAGTTTAGAAACAGCTGCTGGAGGGTATTACTAAAAGATGCTGTATCAGCAGCTCTAGTTTATAGATGAGAAAGTTAAGATGTCAGGAGAGATTTTTCAAGATTCAAGAGCAAGCCAATAGTGGAACTGAAAAGAATTGAACTATAATAGTGTAGCTGACGTTTGCTTAGAGCCTTAAGAATAAGAAAGCAGATTCAGCTATATTACTGCATTGATTGTGATGGTAATTTTATGAGGTGAGGGAACAAGGCTTAGGGATGAGAAGTAGTGGATGCAATATCACAACTAGGAAAAAACCATGTTAGGGCTACAGCTCCTGCTTCATGTCTTCAAGGCTAATGCTTTCTCATGGCGCTCTTCTACCTTTCACTGTGCTGTGGGCACCAATGACCATTTTCAAAGCACTTTATTTACTAATAATCCTGAGTGTATCTTTTTGTGATGATAGGAAAATCTTGGTCCACTACAGACGGTTGAACAACAGTGACTTGAACTTCTTGATGGGTAGAACACGGGGGTTTAGAGCACATTTGAGCCAGGGGACTTCAAATCCTGCCTTCACAGCTGACTCTGTGACTCCGAAAGATTACTTAACTTCTCTGGGCCTCAATTTCCTAACCTGTTAAATGGGGATAGTGCTGCTCACTTCAGAGTGCTGTTGGTAAGCTGAAATATTACATATAAATAAAATGCTTTTGATGCTTTTTGACACAAAGTAGGAGAGGCTGTTTTTGTTGTTTTGGAAACACAATATAAACTGAGCAGACTAGATCAGTTTAAAAGTTGAGGTAGGATCTGAAATAGCTTCCTATATTAAACATGTGAACAGAACTTGCAAGATACTAAATTTCTTGTCTATATTATGCCTACTTCCTGACATAAAAGTGCTGGCTGGGCACAGCAGCTCATGCCTATCATCTGAGTACTTTGGGAGGCCGAGATGGGCAGATCACTTGAGATTAGGAGTTTGAGACCAGCCTGGCCAACATGGTGAAACCCTCTCTATACTAAAAATACCAAAAAAAAAAAAAAATAATAATAATAATAAAATAACCAGGCATGGTGGTACACACCTGTAATCCTAGCTACTTGGGAGGCTGAAGTATGAGAATTGCTTGAACCCGGGAGGTGGAGGTTGCAGTGAGCTAAGATCATGCTACTGCACTGCAGCCTGGGCAACAGAGTGAGACTCCATCTCAAAAAATAATAAATAAATAAATAAATCAGACAAAGTCCTTTCAGCTACCTTGAACAGGAGGTTTATAGCAGATATTAATAACTGTCATATTGAACTTATTTTCAAAGCCAGTAACAGCAAGCATTAAATGACTACAAGGTGTTGTGTTATCTGCTCTGGTCCTCCTGAGGTACTGGGCATGCTCTGAGCGTGTATGTAGTTGTACGTATGATACCTGGACTAGTCTCTCCCCTCTGTTGTTATGCTATTGCCACCATCCTTCCTCAGTAAGCTTCCAGTGGGGAAGATATGTTCAGCATGTAAATTTAGGGCAGCCCATGGATCCTCCTGCTTTACAATGGCTAAGAAGGTGTTTTAGGCTACTCAAAGGCTATTGCATCTGCAGTATCACATTCTTTCTGAAAGGGAGTTGGTCAGCTCTGAAGGCCTGTCTCATCGATTCTGCCCTCTGCCTGTGATGGAAAGGAGATCTGAGTAGTATTTCATAATTAAAGAAGTAGGCAAACACTGCTTATTCCATGCTAGGCACTATTGCTACACAGGCGACGTATATATTCTCATTCAATCCTCTCACAAGCATTATGGGCTAGATGTCATGACTTCCTTTTCATGACATGTGAAACTGTGACATTGTGATATTATGCCTCTTGGATAGGGTCTTAGCAAAATGTGAATCTTTAAACCAAAGTTTGATTTCAGAGCCCATTCTCAGTCCACACCACATTGCCCCTTCCAGGAAGCCCGAAGTTTGTCTTTCCTCTTAGTTCGTTTCAGGTGGCCCTGTTCCTTTCACTCAGAAACTGTGAAGCAGGTTCTTTCCAAATGCTCTTTCCTGTATCAGGAGAACAAAGATTGAAGAAGGTATGGGCAGTTTATGAATCCAGACTGGATTTGTGCTGCTTTGTGCATTCATGATCACACATTCATGCAGCCCAATCAACTATCACAGAGACTGGTGAGTAAAAGCAAAGCGAGACAAATCTTAATGGTTTCTTGTACTTCATTATTAAAAATAAATAGAAACAGGGCAGCAGCAGTCTCAAAAAGAAAGAAAGGAAGTTGCTTTTTTTTTTTTTTTTTTTTTTTTTTAAAAAAAAAGTCAGGCAGTGGAACAAGGAAAGTAAAAGAACAAGAGTCTGAGGCAGGAGAAAGCAGCTTCCAGCTCAGCTACAGCTGAGAAACACCTGAAATGTTATTCTAAGCTGAAATGACTGGTAGCACTGGCTGGTGGTGAACAGATGGCCATGTTAGGTGGGGCAGTTGCAGGGGTGGTAATTCCCTCTGTATGCTACAGGGACGGGTGACCTAGTGCTGTTCCATAGCATACACCTGCTTACCTCCCCTGGCAGCTGGTACATTGCACATTGGACTTCCTGGGTACCCCATATGTACTCAGAAACTCTGGGCTTTCTGGATGGCACCTTTGCTGCTGCACCAGAAGGAAAGGAAGTTTAAAATCAAAGACTCCTGGGTCTGGGGACTCAAAGCACTCGAACCAGTCCTTTAGGCTGACATGGAGGGCATACCTGGGTATGCAGGGATTTCCTCTCCCTCAAGCCATTTATCAGTAGCCTATTAATGTGAATGTTGCATGAAGATTCTTACTTGTAATAATAATAGGTTCCTATTTTCAAATGTCTCTTTTTTCAAATGTATTTCTTTGAATTTCCTAAAAGTTAATAGCCAAAGTGACTAGCTTGTCACATAAGTAAAACATGTTTTTGGCTACTTTGTGTCCCATAGGTTTTATTTACTTGGGTTAGACATCAGACCTTTTGTCTGTTTTTATTTTCAATTCAAAAGCAATGTAAAAAAAATACTGCAGGAACACATGCAAATCCAAACCACTAACCTTAGCTCCAACAGAGAGAGCTCTGTTTTCCAAATGAAGTGCGATGGATTCTCCCCAAATTACCTTTTATTGCCGCTTTGCTGCTCAACACATAGGGCAATCCATCACATACCATATGTTAGGTGCTGCCAAGCCTTACCCTGAACACTAAGACTGTAACCTGCCTATGGTTAAACCAGGCAAATGCCATTTCCTAAAATAAAATCCAAGAAATAACTACTGCTTTGGGCTTGAAGGGGATATAATAATATTCAGAGGTTGGCACATTAGATTAAAACATATATGGATCAGATTTCCAATGCAATTGACACAAAATATGTTGATAACAACGTATGTATTTTTTCCTTCATATATGTCCCTGGCTAGGTTTTTAATAGTTTTTGTTATTAACTCCCACCTTGAATTCTAATTAATTTTAGATCAGTCATACAGTTTTAGACTTTTAGTCCTGTCTCCTTGATACATATGACTATAAATCAAGAAGGAAGACTGTCAAGGAGAGAGCATGGCTGGAATTAAACTACACATCACAAAGTCAGGACGTAATTGTTCTTTGCAGGCCTGCCTCAAGTTCGTGGTCTATAACCTTGTCCCAGTCATCTAGTCAATATGTAAAAATAGGACAATACTCCCCCTTTCCTACAACAATTATTCTTTACTGAAATTTCTCAAACTTTATTGCTACTTATAGGATAAGCATTAAACATCTCTTCTATAAAAAATGGTCATTCTCACAGTCTTGCAGGATGGACTTACGGATAATGTGTTATCTGGAGCAAGGGTTTCACCCAAGATGGTTCATCTTATTCTTGGCTCTTAGAGTTCTTTGGAGACCAGCTGTTCAGCTCTCCCGTGCTTCATGCCCAGGAACTGACACTGGCAGTGGTTTTAATTGGAGTCCATCCTGGTTATGAAGGTCTGCTTGCTTCTCCCAGCAACCACACCTTGATGTATTCATTGACTGACAAAGAGGCAGCCAGAGCGTACAGATCTTCATGGTGTAGTAGTGGAAGAAGCCTCATCAAAGAGACTCTAGGCTCTTCCAACTATCTGTATGTTCTTGGCAAGTCACTTCACTTTTTTAGATTCCAGTTTCCTCATTTAATTAGAGTATCTCTAAGACTCTTTCTAATTTTACTGTTTGGGTGGTGCACAGAATAGATTAAAATACTAAATTTATATGCAATGTATGATTTTGGTGTTTTTTTGATAAGAGTTTGTACATAACCACTCTTAACAATAATTAACTGATGATTACAACTATCTTATTGTGAATAAATGACTTAAATGAAGTATTTGAAAATCCTAGGAAGATCTCAAGACCTGAAGATACTACCTTTGATCAAACTGTGACAATATTTATGGAATTAAACTGCACAGCACAGTCATTTACCTTTATAAAATTAGATAAGAAATGTTGGCAAAATTATCACCTTCACATCACTCTGACTGGCCATTCATTGATATGAGTGAAGCCAAGGTGGCAGAGAGATGACCATGTTTCAAAGGCTGTGTCTAAGGTTAATAAAGTCAGAAGTGCCTGGAGAGCTTTGCCTAAAAAATGTAGATTTGGGGTTTCACCCCCAAGCTTGTCCAGCCTGCCTTATTTTGTTGTTGTTGTTGTTCTGTTTTGTTCTGTTTTAGGTTTTTAGCAGCCTGAAGCCATGGTTTTTAGTTTCTGTCTCTAGTGATAAGCAGAAAAGAGGGGTGACGAAGGGGTTTTACTGGCCTAACCAGCAACAGAAACTAAGAAGCCATGACTGTATTCTCTCTCGGACATCCCTGCTAGATCCACTTAATCAGACTCTCTGAGGATGGGATACAGAAATACACCTTTTAACAAGTGGCTTAGGTTGTTCTTATTTATACCAAGGCTTGAGAACCATAGCTGTAAGACACGGGAAGGGGAGCTAGCACTCCAAGTGCCCAGTTTTGGGGGTTTTCCTGTAAGTAATAGACATTTGAGTTTCAGGGAAGCAGTTAAACACAAGTAAGGAGAAGCTGGTTTCTCTTAGAAACATGGATGACCTTGGTTATTTTGCTGATACAATGTGGGTAGGCGTCTTGGAGATGCTGGGGCTGCTTAATTGTAACTCCTTCCACTCACAATATGGTTATTCTCCTATTTTTTTTTAAACCCTGTTCCAGCTACCCTAAAAGGCCAAACGAGGGAGAATCTACCTAAATTGATTGAATTCTGCTGCTCTGTTTGCCAGGATGGAAACTTACCTACTTCATAGGGTTTTGAAGGAAATGAGTTAACATGAACAGAATAGGATCTGGCACTTAATGGACGTTCAGTATTATTAGCTATATTTATTATACAACAAAGCCAGATCCCCAGAGAATCCATACATGGTAGGGAATTCTGACTATTGCCAATGATTCTATACTTTTAAGGAGTTATAACACCCTTGAAAAATTATTAACTTGACAATCCTTTGCATTTAGAAGTGTGATAGTGCTTAAAATTCTTAATTATTTTACTTTGAAAATTTCATACAACCAAAGTCATTAAAAGACATTAGAGCTCTTTTGGTTTAAAGCCCAAATCTTACTAATGGCTGTGAGGTAGATGTCTTTGCTTAAACAGTGTATATATTCCTCTCTTTTTTCTTTCTTCTCTTCTATACCCTCATCTGTCTTGCTCTTTTAGAATCAAAAGAGAAATATTGTTTACTTAGGTACTTATTCTTCTGCTGTCACTGAAGACCTTAAACAAGCATTTGTCTTGGGTTGTGATATGTATTTACCCAAGTAAATAGAAAACCTCTCTCTCTTTCTCTCTCTCATTCACTCACTCACTCTCTCTCTCTCACTCACTCACTCACTCTCTCTCTCACTCACTCACTCACTCACTCTCTCTCTCACTCACTCACTCTCTCTCTCTCACTCACTCACTCTCTCACTCACTCTCTCTCTCACTCACTCTCTCACTCACTCTCTCACTCTCTCTCTCACTCACTCACTCTCTCTCACTCACTCTCTCTCTCTCACTCACTCACTCTCTCTCACACACACACACACACACACACACACTGCACTGGTTCATGTGAAAAGAATCATCATTTGGCTTCCAAGTGAAGTTCAAGAGGTAAGGGAATTGCTGATGTATGATTGATTAATAACCAGGTAGATGAGGAGTTGAAAAAAGGAAACACACTGAAAATTTCTGCCCATAAAAGTTGTCCTTGAAGAGGGTAAAGAAGAAATGGAGACAGTGACATGACCTACTTTTAGAAGAGAAGGAAACAGAGATAAGTAAAAAGTTCAAGAGGACCTCTATTGGCAGGATCAGGGCACCTGCTTCTAGTCACTTTTGTCCCCAGCTACAAATGAGAGTCAGCAGGATAACTTTTGAAAACACGAACTTGTTAGCTCCACCTTGAGTTTCTGCTGAATCGGCCAGAGATGTGGCTGGAGCGTTGGTATTTATCAAAGCTTTCCCAACCAGATTGAGCTCCACTAACGGACTACTCCCAGCCCTGGTTTCTTTGTCCCTGTAAGGAGGACAATGATGCCTCCCTTGGATTAACTGAGGTAATGATGCATGGAATGAGTGACGCATAGATTTGTTTTTAAAGTAACCATTTTTGTTATTGAACAAATTAGCTATTTTTCATTTTTTACATGTTAACATGAATGTTTGTACTTTGTGGGCTTAGTTTTCCTACTTTGTATCTGATATCCTGCTGTATTTTAAGTTCAAAGAAAGAAATTTATTCTAATTAAAGGAGAGAAAAAATGGAGGTTTATTTTTTCAGGGATCACAAAACAGAGAAGTGAAAGGATACAAACTAGCAGTGCAGCACTGTTTGATCTGCTTTCCAAACTGTAATTCGAGTCATGTTCTCAAAGAAAATGATAACACTCTACTACACACACCTAGAATAGGATTATTTTTCAGTGTGATGTTCACAGGTGTCCAAGAGAGGATCCAAGGGGTGTTGACAAGGTCTAGATAACTGATACATTTGACAACGGACAGAGTCCAAGGAAAATATCAAGAAGCTTCATCATGTTCAACTCCAACTGTGAATACACAATGGTAAAGCAGCTGATCGTGTGAAAGAAAATAAATACAATTATTCCATAGAGAAACATCAGGCTGACTCCTTTAGCAAACATGGATCAGAAACAGATTAAGGAGCAGCTATTTTCATGAAAGACTCCTTATTCTTTAATACCATTAATGGAGATAATTCTCTGATAAAGAAAATTACACTCTGACACTCAGATACACACACTCACTTCACTGGTTCATGTAAAAAGAATCCTCATTTGGCTTCCAAATGATGAATAATTTTTTTTTGATTCCTTAAATTCTTGGCTTCTCCTGGCATTACATTTAGGCTGTCTTTATAGTACTTTAAAATGGGCTGGAATGAACCTGCTTTTAAAATAGCATCAAGTTTTTGATATTTTCAGTTTTGAACCATGATTCTATTACTTTCATAATAACCCTTATTTTAATAATGCAAAGTCTGTGAGGGCAAAAAAAAAAATAAGATTTAGTAAAGCAACATTTGGCTAATTTTGAAAAGGAAAAAAGGGCAAATCTGAAGCTAAAAACAAATAGCTGACTTAATTGTCATTTTCCCAAGCCAGATGGTTTGTTATTAAATAGATATAACTGAAACTAACTTCCTGCCTTAAACACAATCTAGGGCTGCCCTGCACTGATCAGTGCCTCTGACTCCTCCCTTCCTAATCATCTCCCTTTTTCGGCTAATCCTCCTTGCATTTGAAGCCTAGTTCTGTCTTCTATGCTTTGTTCTATTTCTGGATCATCCATCTCCTATCCAAATCTCCTCAAATTCTCTTCTCTCCTATTTAGAGATAGTAAAGACATAGGTTTTCCTGTCTTGCTAGAGCTAGTTGAGAAGGATCAGAGAGAGAAACTGTACTCTAAGTTGAAGAGAAATCTAAAGAAAATAGAAACCTTCATTCTCACAGGCAGGTAGCCTTAATGGGTTACAAGGAAACTTCGTTGTCAGCTGGATTATACTGGTGTGATTTTAAGTGTACGGCTCTAGACAATATGCTGAAGACATGTGCCTTTCCCCAATGGATATCTACCCAGTTACTCATTCCACAGAGACATTTTTTGAAGGGGTTGCTTTGTGTATTATCAGCTCACAAAAATATTAACACTGTTAAAAGTAGGCCACTGCATGCAACCTCAATCCAGCACAGGAGGCAGCATGTGACACTTGAGGACAGGTGAGTCTCGAATGGGTTCTGAAAATTTCCAATAATTCACTCATTTTGCCTTCCGCTTTGCTGTGATTTGGTGTAAAATTTCCTCCATTAACCCATTCCTATAGATTAGTCATAGGATACAAAAAAGCATATATACCTATCAAAAGCCTGAAAAGTCTGCAAACTATTTGGCCCAGCAATTCTCTACCTCTGAGGCTCTAGAAGCAATTTTACAAGCACACAAATTTATATCAGGGATTGCAGCAGAGGTTCTATGTTAGAGAAAAATTAGAAACAATTGTCTGTCATTTTAGAAAAAATAATTTGCAACTTGATATAACATGATATTGTGCAACTATTAAAGTACACTAACAAAAACATGACACACGCTAAGTGAGAAAGCAGGTTATATAACTATGCCTACTATCAGTGCATAGTGTGGGTAAATATTTGCTATATATCTGTATACACATTTTTTGTGCAGTTTATTTAAATATCCCAGGATTTCACAATTTTAAAGGTGCAAATGGCTGAATGTAGATGGTGGTGAGATGGCAGGATTTCTTTTTCTTGTTTGTTTATTAACATTTTCTATTTTATTTACAAAGGGCATGTATTGTTTATTGCTTGTGCTATTAAAAGCTAATAAATACAGGTTTAAAATAGATATATAAATACAGAGTCTATCTGGGAAGGATGAATGGTTGAATTTCAGCTTCTTCCTGGTCCTTTTGGTTAGTTCAACAGTCATAATTACATTAGACAAATCCTTGGATGAAAAGCATCCTACATACTACACACAGAGCAGGTGCATCTCAAAGGGTGTAGCAGGGAGGAGGAAGGAGTGGAATAGAAGAGGAGGAGATAACTTTAACATCAGGATCTGACCTGGGATCCAGTGTCAGGAGGGTGCCTAGGACAGTTCACAGTATGGAACAAGAATCCTAAAACACAACTTCACCCACTATGAACGTTTGCCCAGCACCAGCTGTGAAAGAGAGATGTGTTTGTCTTCATTTTTCCCATCTATTCCTGTTAAGCATTGAAGAACTGCAGAGCAGCACCAAAATCCTCTCAATTTTATATTTTGTGCTACAAATACCTTATATTTTATTACTAACAGTATGTTTTAGTGACTTCCACCTACAAAATTGCTTTGCATATTCACTTAACCTGACAAATACCTTTTACAAGCTTGTTAAGAGATTCATATCCTTGAGATGTTTGGGAAGGGGCTGCAATGCCCGTCTTTCATCATTTGTGCTTGGGCTCTTACTAGACAGGTAATTTGTAATGCAAAACAAAACAAAAAACAAAACAAAACAAAAAACCTGGAAAATAAGGCATAGAGCTCTACCTAAGCTGCTAAGAATATGCCATGAGCCTGATTTCTCAAAATCTTCTCCTTTGTCTGTCTCCCAGGGATGTAGGACAGCTTCTTGTGGATACTTAACTTAACAAAAGATAAGTATCTTTTGTTAAGTATCTCTTATTTTTATAGATTCTTATAATTTCCAGAGCATGTCCATGAATGTTATACTATCTGCCATGCCTGACAATTCTGAAGAGGAAGATGGGTGGGAACAGTTACCCTTAGTTTCATTTTGTCAGAGGAGGAAATGGAAGCTCCTTAGGGGTCAGAAGAATGTGAGGGCACGAGGTGGGATTAGAACCCACATCTTGTAATTTCTGGTGTTCAGGTCCTCATGCTGCCAGTCCATTTCCAGGCTCCTTCATTAACTTGCCAGATAACAACCCCATACTCTGAACATGATAATACATCTGTGCTGCCTAACTCTCAGGGCTGCTGTGGGTATCAAAGAGATAAATTATAAAAACATACTTTTAAAATGATGAAGCTATACAAATCTAGTTACTATTAAAGCATTTTTGTGTGTGTGTGTGTGTTAAATGCAAGGGGTCTGCCTTCCTGAAACCATCATTAACCATTGGGATCTTACTGTGATCATTTGTTGAATATTCCAAAGTCATAACTAATCCAGAATATTTAGAATGGAGGGTCTGTGGGAGAAGAATCCGGGGCAGTGGGGTACCATCTGTTGAGAACAGAGTCGGTAGGGGGGCTCATATGAGAGTACCAGGTGCCGGAGTAAGAAGGAAAAATAATTCAAAGCCATTATTTGAAGTGGAAAGAAAATAACTTTTCACAGTTTCTGAGACTAGACCTGCCTGAGTAAATCTTGGGGTGGGGGTTGGGGGAACACAGATTAGAGGTCTGAAGTGTGATTTGTTAGAGATTAGTGGTGTAAAAAGTCAAAGCCCCCAATTAAAATACCCCCTCCCCCACATAAACACTCTCTATTCTATGGCTCCATGATCTCGCTTTATTTTCTTCTTAACAATGTTCACCTTCTGTGCTACCTGAAAGTTTATCATCTGTTTATAAGTACCAGTCTTACTCCATGGGAGTAAGATGATAGCATCTGTCTTGTTTATCCCTACCTCTGCCATGCCCAACACTGGCCAGTACAGAGTGGGGGCTCTTTAAGTATCTGAGAATGAATGAAAAGACATGCAGAATGGCTTGAAAGCCTATGTTTTGCCACTGGCTCATATTGTTTCCTTTGTTTTAGTTTTTTAAAATGGTATTTCTCTCTTTTTAAATGCCTTTATGAATGGTGTAGAGGAAAAACCACTTGAAAATTTGATGATCAAGAATGCCACATTGCTTTCAGAGACTCAGTTTGGACTTCCTAGTTAACTATTGGCATTATCAAAATACAGTGTTTCATTGTGAATATTTCTTGTCACTAGTATTCCACTGTAGACTCAGTTCAGTTATAGAAGCTATAGATGAAAGAACTTAATCTTTACTCTCAGGATAAGAATACTTGACATAGTAGAAATTATTGTCAGGTTCTTCTAAGTGGTTTGCCTCATTTCTCCCCAAAGCACAGACTAAAGAGCAGGAAGCACTTCCAGCCACTTCCAGTGCAGCCTCATACCAAGTGCTGGTTCCCCTCGAGCAACCAGAACTGCAGTCCTCTAATGTGACAAGTGGGTTAGTTTTGTGGTTCTGATTTGCCATATTTCAACCATCTGAAGGCTCATCATACACAGAATCCTTCACAGAAGGACATTTTCATGCTCACTTGGCATAGTTGTGGTTAGCTGTTTTGCAACTATAACTCAGGAATCACAGGCTATGATAAATCCTCTGGTGGGCCCATCTGTGGACCCCAATGGGATCATTTTAGTCTGGAGCTGCAGCAAGCCTTCTTGTTATCTTGACCCAGGAGTTTTTACAATGATAACCTAATAATAGCTTATAATTTATGGAGGACTATGCCAAAAAGTCCCCTGGGCTCCAGAGAGGCAGGATGGGGTGGGGAGCAAGCCAGGGAGAAAAAACAAACACGACACATAATTTCTTGATTGTAACTAATACAACCAAAATAAGCTGTTTTCTCCTTGAGCACAAAATATAGGATTTGTAGATGCTTAGCTGAAAAAGGTTATCAAATATGGGCACTAACGGAGTTAATGTTTTTAGATCATGTGCTAGAAAAGATGGATTGAACAATGCAAAGCATCTGATGGATTGAAATCCTTTTCTGGAATGAAGCAGAGTATCAACAAGTAATACAGAGCTTATGTTTCATTCCTGAGAAAAGGCAGGATGTGAGGTCTGTGTGCCGAGGAGCAGTGATGGGATTCCAGCTGGCACTGTGCATAAATGCCAAGCAGCATGATTTCATATCTATAATATGCACTACCCCAAACAGATATTAAAATTTTTATGGCCACATGTAAGCTTTGCCTTTTAAACTGAGTTAGCGTTTTATTTGTTCTCTTTTCTAAAAATACCAATGGGCTTAAATTCATTTTGTTTCTCATGCAGGGACCAGACATGGCAATGAAGTTTTGCTTTCTTATAGCCCCTATTTTCTTCTTTTGCGTTTAGCAACAATGGGTCATTCTTTATGTAGGGAGGTCATGCACAGAGCCTCTTATCAATAGGCCGTGGTCTGTGTGCTCTCTTTTCTCTCTTCCTAATGGTTGTGATGATCTGAATGGATTCAGGAGCCAACAGTCAGCACCTACAGTGTGATGTGCTGGGCCATGAATGAGAGTAAGAAGCTGCATTTGTGAGAGCTGTCTCCTTAGCACTGTGTTGTGATCAACTGACTGAACTGATCACGGACATTTGGCATTTATATATCATTAAACATACGTACTGCCCTAAGAGTCTAAGAGTTCACAGTGCTAACTCTAAGGGCCATTGTGCGATCCCCACCCCCCAGCAATTTGCAATGTATGAACCAAGATTACTGTTGGGGGCAGGGTAGTGGAATTGTTTTAAAAAGGTGGACAAATCCATATATACACAAAGCAATGAACAAAAAATATCTCACTCATGTAATTTACAAATATGTACAGAGAGATTCTGTGATGAATAATTTGAAAATCTTACAAAATCCATGGTGAATTCTGACCCTATCATGTAGAGAATCCATGACATTTTTATATTAGCATAAGTCCTTGTGAAAAATAGAGAAAAGACAAACCTATTGAGTCAGAAAGTACATCAGTGGTTGCCTGGGGCAGAGGGTGGAAATGAGGATTACCTATAAATGGCTGTGAGGCATCTTGCTGGGGTGATGAAATGTTCTAAAACTGGATTAGGGTAATGGCAACAAGACTTAGTGAATTTACTAAAAACCATGAAATTGTATGTACTACAAATGGACACATTTTATGGTATATAAGTGATACCACCCTAAAGTTGTTAAAAGATGCAGACTGAGATAGCATTTAAAAAAAACCTACCAGAAAACAGTGGTCCTTGAGATGTTCTATTTATTTTTTTCAGACAGTGTCTTACTCTGTCACTGAGGCTGGGTGTAATGGCATGATCATGGCTCATTGCAGCCTTGGCCTCCTGGGCTCAAGTGATCCTCCCATCTCAGTCTCCTGAGTAGTTGGGACAACAGGTGCACACCACTATGCCCAGCTAATTTAAAACTTTTTTTTTTTTTTTTTTTATAGAGACAGAGTCTCACTATGTTGCCCAGGCTCGTCTCGAACTCCTGGACTTAAGTGATCCTCCTGCCTTGGCCTCCCAAAGTGCGGGGATTACAGACGTGAGCCAGCACACCTGGTCACCTTCATTTCAAATGTGAAAAGGGAGAAATAAAAGTCATCAACATTATTTACAAATCATTCCTTAAAGACTGACATTCTTGTGAATGTTTTTGTTGCACTCGACGTTCATTCCCTTTGCTGTACCCCCGAGCCTTGAAAAGAAGGGGAAATTTACATTCATTCACATAACACGTGCATAACACCAACCCTCCAAACACAAAACACACCAACGCACATCTGTATGTTTGTGTTTCTACCAAGTGCCCTTCCTCTGGCCAACCTAGAGTATGTTAAGAAGGCCTAGATAGACTAGGATAAAATATTTTTAGCTCTCTTCTCTTATCCTGTGACTTTTATGGGACTGAATAAAGTTGGCTGGTATGGGGTTGGGGCACTAATCCAAAGACTCTGCAGGACTTCAGATCGGGCAGGACACATGCTGAGCATCCCTGCTCCCTGGACCACCTCCTGGTAGATGACATCATTGTTATCATCCTGGTTCCCCTCCAGCTTTGTACTCAATGCCAGCTGCCCATGCAGTACTGCCCTTTGAGAGAAATAAATCAAGGAGTATAACTACCAACAAAAAACCCTTAAAAGTATTTAATAAAAAATCTCTTCCTTTGAGGAGAAAGAATAAAAGATGCAAAGAGCTTTGAAATGGATCTTTCCCGGGTTTTTACAGATGCTTTGGGTCGGCCGCATGCAGCCTATTCCCCACTGTTTTTTTAGTATACGGTAAGAGGCAGTTATGGTGCCATTTCTAGAGAAAATCTTGTAAATTCTGGTTTTTAGCCTTCTTTTGTTTCATTCTCGCCTCAAAAATATTTGCCTTTGCAGGCTTCCTTTAACTCTAATGACATAATCTATTCGTGGGAAAGTGTGCTGGAACGTACAAAGCATTTAAACTCCAGACTGCTGCTTGCTGGAGTGAGGTTAAGATAAGGTCCCGTGGAAAGTCATTTGAGTGATTAGGGCTGTCCTGTGCTGCCCCTCTGGCAGTGTCCCTGGTTGGCCTTGCCTCTTGGCCTGACTACAGATCTGAGGGTCCATTCAGCCATACTGAACATTTTTGGTAGTAAAGAAATTCGTTGCTTATTAGAGTATGTGAAAACAAAATATACTTGCCCTTTAGGAGCCTCTTGGGGAAACTGACACCATAGCCACTGGGAAATACTGGCTCAGGGTAAAGTAACCCTGTTTTCATTTCCATTTAAGCTGATGTGAAATGTAGCCATCCAATTAAATATGTATGCACCCTGTCACAATGGCACCTCTCGACACTGTCTGTCTGACTTGAAATGTCAGTGTTGACAGGAGAAAGCTCATGGTCAGTGAAATTGCAGGAAACAGAAGCACCTTTGGATATGTCCACCTCACTAGAATTCCTAACATAGGGAAAAATGAAGACAGGCTGAAAATTTACTTGGTTTTTCATTTTTCAATTGCTGCAATGTAGCTAAGGTAAATACCCCAGGAGGCCTAACTTATTCATCAGTGCATTGAAATAGAAAGTAAAGGAGATCTAACATTTTTGAGGGTCTACTATGTGTGAGGCTCTGTGTTGGGTATCTTATAAATTCACTCTCGTGTAATCCTCACTACAACCCTGTGAGATGGATTTTCATATTCCTATTATTCTGGCTTAGAGGAGTTAAGCAATTTGCCTCTGGGGGTGTCATACATCTAGTAAGTAGAGGAGGGAGGGTTGGGTTTCAACAGAGGGCTACCTGCCTCTAAAGCTCATGTTATTTTATAACCCCTTAGTGCGTAGTCATTGTGCTAAGATTTTGCATAACTTCTCTGAGATGGAGACTGTCAACTGTCAATCTATCTGTGAGCTTTGCACCGAGAACAACAAATCTGTTTGAAGTAGGATGGGATGAGAAGAAATGACGGAATTAATCTGATTCTCTGCTGTCCTTCAAGGGAGCTCAGAATTCAGAATGACTGGACACAATTTCCCAAGGGGAACATGTTTGTGATGAGTGGGCATTTTCGTGTTCCCTCATGACCACATCTCTGCTGTTAAGTGAAGAGTAGACTGAGTGTGTTTACTGGTGAGACTTAACAAACTCCATGGTTCCCACTCCTACTTCTGCTCAGAGATCTAGAATACTGGAACATAATTTCCAAAGCTGCCAGTAAGCCTTGGCGGAACATGACTGCTAGGAGGTTGTCCTCAACATGCCCTTCCTGGGCCCCACTGACCAGTACCTGGGTGGCCGCGTATCATAGCTGTGTTTGATCCAGCTCGGGAAGACCAAATCTCTCTTTGTGTTCAGATTCATTAGCGGCACATGGCTATGCTGAGGGGGATTATCTTGGTATTCTATTTTTTTTATTTTGCCAGCTGGGTCAGAACTGAACATCTTTCAGTGGTCTTAGTGATTACATTTTTACATATAGGAAATGCTAATAGTTTATGGGCATAGAACTGGATCTTCATTCATTTCTGAATTTTTTCAAAGCATGGACTCCATTAGGTGTTTTTCATGCCAAATAGAATAATAACAGTTCCTAACCTTAAAGAGTTTAAATGTAATCTTACTGTTGCATGCCTTGAAAGTAAAAAAATAATAAAATTGAGGTAAAGAGAGAAATTAAAAAATTTCTTAAAACATTTGTAAGGCATATGGAAAAGAGTGTACGTAATACTTTAAAAATAAGTCCAAGATGGCACGATAGAGTAGCTAAGTACCAGATTATAAAAACAAGAGATAACATGGATTCCACAGTTTACCATTCATATGAACTTTGACTAAATATGGACAAGTCATTTATTCTCTATGAGTCTTTGTTTCTTCATGTAACATGAGGATACTAGTAGTTACTATCCTATAAGCTATTACGTGATTTTAGACAGGGCCACTACAGTTACATCCAGGCATGTGGTACCCCATACATCTCCAGGAGGGTCACTCAGATTATGGGGCCTCTTGGAGTATGCAGCATACAACCTGCACAACCATACAAGTTACTTTAGGGTCCACTGAGAAGTAAAGCAACAGGACACAGTAAATTAAGTTGTAAAGTACTAGCTGTTTAAGTGTTCTACAGAATATCTTAGTTGTGAGAGTTAGAAGCCAGAAAATTAAAAACTGAAAAATATAAGCTATCAATAGCTGTTTTTCTCATTTACTAAAAATAATAAAATGTTTTATAGCACAGTGCTGAATAAACAGAAAAAAGATCATTTTCAGGGGAAGGATCTAAGCATCAAAGCAAAACAAAAGGTTGAAAGGAGGAAAAATCATTTCATATCACTTAATGACATAACCTAAGTAAGATAATAAAGTATATACAGTGCCTATGCCCAGCATATAGTGGAGCTTTGTGGTGAATTTTAAAAATGTTCCCTCCCTGCTCAAAACTTCCCATTTATTCTCATTTTCTGGTGTTTTCTATTCATTTTGACTTTTTTTTAGAGTTGATCTCCGTGTAAATAATAATAGTTTCCTGTATTTTATACCAATTTTTAGTTGATACATTCTCTGAGATCCATGCTATTACTTAATCTTCTTGAAAACTTTGTTTGAATTGCCATGTATCATTAGGCTGATTTTACAGGCAAGAAAACTGAAGCTCAGAGAGTCAAGAAATTGGTTAAAACCACACAGTAAGTAAGGGTTAGAAGTCTAGGTTCCTGAATTCAGCTCTAAAGCTCTCTTCTCTCTACCCTCTTGGTGCACAGTCATTAACACCACACTAAGAGAACATGGTGAACAACCAGGATAACCAGTTTTATCTATCAAGTTCTTCCTATGGAATTCAGAAGTCTAAAAGTGTTGTAATTTAAAAATGACACAATTTTCCCCCAACATAAGGTTTTATTTTATTAAAAAGGTTCTACATACAAGATTGGGGGGATGGTTGAAACCAAAACTATCTTCTTCTCCTTCATGCCTTAAAATCCTTAGAGGGAAATAACTCCTATTTGACAGAATCCAAGGGATAAAAGAATATTCAAAACATAGGAAGGACACAGAAAATCATACAATGCCAGGGACTAAAGGACAGCCTAGCGTACCCAATTTTTAAGCTTTTCTGGCCAGGTAGCAACCAGCTGGTACCGGGAACTAGTGGTAGAAGTCAGCAAGCATCAGATACAACCCCCACCAAGACGAGTGGAGAAAGATGAAGGCAAGACTTAATGGGGACAACACCCCCCCACCACCACTCATCGATATCTAAGAGTCCTCCCTGCAGTTAAAGGAGGATGCTTATTCTATTTATTTGAATCCAATAGGAACAAGAGATGAAAGTCCGTATTTTGAATCTGGGATATAAGCTGGAATGTCCTGGCCCAATATATCCACGGCTTATCCAAGTAAACTGTAAGCTAAAAGACTGTCCAATGACTAGGTGGCCCCTAGTCCAAAAAAAGACTGGGCTCCAAATACTCCTTAAATTTCTTCCCTTTATTTTGGACCTGTTTTTCCATAGAAATAATGTGATATATAACAGTTATACACTTGTGTTAGGCTACTGCAAAATTCAGCACTCCAGAGTATACCTAACGGTTGTTGTTTTTTTGAAATGGATTCTTGCTCTGTCACTCAGGCTGGAGTGCAGTGGTGTGATCTCAGCTCACTGCAACCTCCGCCTCCCGGGTTCAAGCCATTCTTCCATCTCAGCCTTCTGAGTAGCTGGGATTACAGGTGCCCACCACCACGCCCAGCTAATTTTTGTACTTTTAGTAGGGACAAGATTTCACCATGTTGGCCCGGCTGGTCTTGAACTCCTGACCTCAAGTCATCTGCCCACCTCAGCCTCCCAAAGTGCTGGGATTACAGGTGTGAGCTACCGCGCCTGGCCTACCTAAAGTTTAAAAAGTACTCGCCTGAGGTCTGGGTCTTGGAAGAAGGGATCATAGGAGAGAAAAGACCAAAAAAATACCTTGCTCCTCATCACAGTTTCCACCATAGCCAAAATTATGAAAGAGGAAAAACATTTGTTCTGAGGGCCTCAGTTCTCTTAAGTTTACTTTTGTCACTTCTTACGACAATAACCTCAGATATGTCCTATTCAAGAATAAGCAACACTAAAAAACATCTATCTACCTCCCTCAATAACTTCAATTCTTAATTGTCTCTAGAAGATATTAGGAAGAAAGCAATCTGATTGAACTAACTTGTACTAATGTGTAAATGACTGATTTGTACATTTATTTATGTATACAACCCACAGACATACACACATACACAATTCTGTGTTAGGCACCATTCTAAGTGCTAGAGAAAAGAACAAGGTTTCTCTTCTCATGAAGCTTACATTTTAGTGGACAGAGTTAGAAAATGGTAACATTCAAAAATAAATAAAATCTACAAAGTAATACACATATAAAATAGAGTGAAATAGTACATAAGAATGGGTTGACTACTTCACAGTTGGTGACTATAAAAGGCCTCTTTAAAGATTACATTTAAGACAAGATGTAATTGAAGACAAAGAGTCAGTCTTGTTTAAATGAAGGGGATATGAGACAGCTAGTGCAATACAAAGAAAGGAATGAGCTTGGTGTGTGGATAGAAAAAAAGGCCCACGGGCCCAAAGAACAGCAGGCAAGGAGGAGAACAGAGTGGAAAGATAGGCAGGGGCCAAATCACGTTGGTCTTGGTAAGACAGAGTGATGCCTTTCAGAGTTTATCCTAAGTTAAATAAGAAGCCATTGGAAGATTGTAAGCTGTAGTGTGGCCTGATTTACTGCTTAAAATGATCTCTAGCAGAAGCAGGGAGACGGAGAGAAGGCTACTGCAGAGATCTGGGTGAGAGAGGATGCCTGTGTAGACTAGGATGGTGGTGGTAGAGACACAGCTAGATGGGCTCAATCAAGACACACTTTAAAGGAAAGTCAGCCAGGTGCAGTGGCTCACTCCTATAATTCCAGCACTTTGGAAGGCTGAGGCGGGGGTGGGGGAGATCACCTAAGCTCAAGAGTTTGAGACCAGCCTGACCAATATGATGAAACCCTGTCTCTACTAAAAATACAAAAATTAGCTAGGCATGGTGGCACGCACCTGTAGTCCCTGCTACTCGGGAGGCGAGGCAGGAGAATTGCTTGAACCTGAGAGGCAGAGGTTGCAGTGAGCCAAGATCGTGCCACTGCACTCCAGCCTGGGTGACAGAGCAAGGTTCCATCTCAAAAAAAATAAAATAAATAAAATCAAAGGAAAGATCTGCAGGACCTTTGACCATGGTGAGGAGGAAAAAGGAATCAAGGATATCTGGATGGATGATGACTTGTTCTCCTGAGAAAGGCAAGATACAGAAAGAGTAGGATTGGTTAAAGGATAAGGCCACTGGGCAGTAGAAATCAACAATTCTGTTTTAGATATAGTAATTCTGAGCTACAAATTATATGTCTAGCATCAGTACAGGGCAGGCAGCTAGTATATGAATCTAGCACTTAGGGGAAAATTGAGGCTGGGGATATACATTTGGCAGTCATTGGCATACAGATGTCATTTACACCATAGAGACCGATGTCAAGGAAGTGAGCATGGACCAAGATGAGAAGAAGGATGGAGACCAGTCTTGGGCTTACTCCAACATTTAAAGGTGGGAAGAGGCTATTTGGGAAGCCTCTTCCTCCAGACAGATAAGTGAAAAATAGTGATTCGGGAAGAGGAGGCCCTTTCTCTATTCACAGGCACGGGTCTTCAAGCTCTTGCCGAAATACCTAACAGTGAGGGTAAGTGAAGACCTTTATGAATCCTTCTCTGCTAGTAGATTATGAGCATTTGCTACTAGCTGGTACAAGGAAGAAGCTTTATCTCACATGAAAATTGATAAGCTTTCCCCCATACATTTTGAATGGTATGGCAAAAACACTTTTGATGAGATACGTAGATATTAAATCCTGCCTTGAGGCAGGAGGACTAACAGGAAAGTTTTCAATGTCCGTCTGGCAATTAGAATCTAAGAATCCAAAAGTCTAACCTAGAAAGAAGCAGCAGAATATCAGACACTAAGAAGGGGCCCTTCTGTTTCAGGAAAAGTGCCAAAACATCTGCCTAGAGAAAACGCTGGGCCCCAGGACCACTGCTGACTAAATAGTAGGCTATAAGTGAAGGGAATTATTTTTCTTTATTCTTCTGCCTGCAGCAACTGGGCTTTGTCATCTAGAAACAATAGCATCATTTTTCTTAGGAGACACGATATACAATAAAACATCGCTGTGAATCAGCAGGGTTGAAAAAGTCAGAAATACGATGTTCATCCAACAGCCTGTTCAATTTTCAGTTTTTGGAAAAAATGTTTATATAGATATGATTATCTGAGATTACCTCTGAATATATTGTTTGGGGAGCTTGCTGCACAGTTAATATTTAGCAAATTATGGAATTCTCTCAATAACAGAGCAAAGAAATCTGTGTCCCGATGGAAAGCATTTATGGCAGTGTAAGGAAACTGTTTCAACAATGAATGATTCTGCTGTATTTTCCCCAAACAGATTTTCTTACCTCTTGATGTCTCCACCTGGGTTGTAAGTAAGTTTTAAGTGGCAGAACAAGTGACTCCTCCAAACATTAAAGTTTGCTGTAATCCATAATTCATGTTATAGGGAAAAATCAATTTTAATCATAAGGCTGCCACCATTTTCAAGAGTTTCTTAAGAAAGACACAGAGGCCTTTTGGAAGACTGACATTTAGAAAAAGCCAGCTTGAGGGTATTGGATAAGAGGTATTGGGGAATAAGAAACATTTTCAGGAACAAGGATTTCAGATAGGAAAAGCATTTTTTAAATCCTTTTGAGAACGAGATGTATTTGGTTGGACAAACTGCTGATTTTGGACAATTGTTATGAGAGACATAATTTTTGCCTTTATGATCATTATTTGCACATATTCTCCTCAGGGACTAAACTCATGACCAACAGTGTGTGCTAACTTGGATACAATGTGATTCAGTGACTTAAACCTTAGGAAAAGTGGACTCCAACATATTTTCCTATAATTACCTCAGATAGAAGCAATGGATAACCACAATGTTTATTCCTTTGGTTTTATATATAGTCTCTAATCAAAACACCTTAAGAATATTTTAAGTTTTTCTTTCTGCTTGGTAAATTTCTGGTAATTTTGGAAAAAGATGCAAAGAAAAGAACCAATATGGAACTGCTGGAATGTAGTTGGGATTGAGAGGGAGTCTGCTCTCCTCTAAGGATCAAGGGTCAACTGAAAAACCTCAAACAGCCCTGCTTGCTAAGGTGAAAGTAAGAGAACCCTCTAGGTCTCCTAGCTCCTCCATTCCCTCAGTTGGTTACCAGAAGCATGTGGATTCTTTAATCAGAACCCCCAGGCAGGCAGTCAGTTAGTTGCATAACACCATGCCTTATGGCTGACCAGTACAAATCGGAATACTTCATCCATGGTTAATGAATGAAGTGTCCAGATTTATACTGTTCAGATCATCCTAAATTATTCAATATAAACAATCACTGGAAATACAATTGTATTAATTTTTTTCTATGTCCCATATGCTTTACTAGATGCGTAATTTGCAGGTATTTTTTCCAATCTTGATCATAATTCTGCATGTTAAGTATGATTATCTCTGTTTTGCAAATGAAGAAACTGAGGCTCAGGGAGGTTAAGTAACTTGGCCATAGTCACTGAGACAATAAATAGCAGCCTGAAGAATAATGAATTTGAGTAGAAAGAAACACATGATTTAAACTGTAGCTGTTTTCAGACTCAAACCAAAAGTCAGGCTTGCCAACTATGGCAAATTTTAGTAGAAAACAAAGTGACTATGTCAGGACTGTGGGAAATATGGAAAGTGGACAGTGAATAGCACCATTAGCACAGCTGTATTTGCTTCTACTCTTGCCTTTTTCCAAGTCTACTGTAACGCTTGTCGTTGGCCTGGTATTTAGTTAAGAACGTGGGTATTGTTGCTCAAAGTAAAGCCTATATATCTGTCAAGATGCTAATTAGTGCTGGAGAGTAGATCCAGAGTTTCAGTTACAATAAGTTCTGGTGTGTACCAGAGTCACTTGTGAGCTTTATAACCCACATTCCTGGGCCCTGTCACTCCTAGATCTTCCATAGGTTGTTGATGGTTTTCAGCCATTTGTATTTCTTAACAAGCTCTCAGGTAATTCTGATCACCACCAAAGTTTGAAAATTATTGCTATCAATGCTGTTTGGGAGGATGATGTCTTACTCAGAAATCTGAGTGAACACAATAAACTACAGTTGTAGGTCAGAAGAAAAATTCAGCTTGTAAGGAATGCATGAAGGGATGTTCATGAAATATACATTTGGCCTGTCCACTTTTGTCAGGATTACTTTTTTCCTGTCTTGATCAATGTTTACCTTCTCTTTCCTCTTATTAATATTTGGGTCAAGAGAATATCAGGTCTCCAGTAAGTACATTTTCCTAGTTACCTAAATGAATACAGTTTCATAGAGATCACTAAAATGTTACCAAGTATATAAAAGACAGAAATTTAGTTCTTAAAGCTGACTCTATATTTTTGTCTTTTCAAACGTGCTCATTGCAATGGGAAGCTGATCTGAAAATCTATCCATCAAACCAATCTGGTCTCTTACAGGCCATGGAGACCCTCTGGGGATCTGGGAATGCTTTCCTGTCATGGCAATGACACTGACCGACTTCTGAACCTTGAGAAGGGCCATGACAATGTTCCAGCAGTGACATTGTTTATACCTCTGGGCTCTTGTCCTTCATAGGTCTTGGTTTGTTATCACAGCCCTTGAAATTGTAGGAAAGAAAGCATCAAGAAGGCAAATGAACTTCTGCTACTGGGGGAATTATACATGAAAGTAATTTCTACCTGGCACTGATGTTCCAAGTGCGACAAACACGACTGCAGTCACAGAATCTTTCAGGCCAATGGTGCAGCCAAAGTGGGAAGCCAGGTCTCCAATGAAAGCTGTCAGTAGGCCAATCATGAGGATGGAGACAATGAAACATGCCCAGCCATTCCAGTATTCAGTAGGGGGGACGAAGGCAAAGAGGACCTTCCAGAACACAGTCAGAAAGTGCATCACGTAATCGAAACAGGAGGGCAGCTTCTCTTCCCCACATTCGTCGTCATCGTCATCTTCCCCTAGAGAGAACGGAAGGAAGCACATTTCATCACAACCTGTGCTACCGGGTCTTCCTCTCTCTCAATCTCTCCTGTCTAGCCCAGTCATCCCTCAACTCTACGTGGCAGGAGGCCATGAGAGGTGGGTGAAGTTTAGGGTCTTCCAAGAGTTAATCATAACTAACGAATTAATTATCAAGACACTGAAATACCTCTTACTGTGGCTCATTGGTCAATGGCAAAAAAACTTAACCCCTACCCAGTTCTGCTTCCGTGCAATCAACACACCCTTTCTACTTTCACATCTGGTGAGACTTGTCACTCAGAGAAATGAAAATGATTTCTTGCAAAAGGTTGGCAAGCCCTGTGTCAGCCTGAGAAAGAACGCTCTTTTGAAGAAAGACAACTGTAGATGGAGTTCTACCACGGTTCTTTTCTTGCAACTTGAAGTTCAACTCTGGGTTATATAATCACCTACAGGATAATCAGAGGGCCGTTAATCGTGGCTCTAAGCTTTGCATATTTCTCCAGCATCATCTCCTGTAACTATTTCAAACTCAAGCCTTGGAATTACTTGCCAAATAATTATATGCCAATAAATGAAATTTATTTGCATTTTTCCAAACCAGATACACTTTCTCCTACTTTTGTTCTTTAGAGCTAAATGTGCTTGGCATATCCTAATTGCTCCACCCTTATCCTTCCTCACCCATCCTTTAAGACTCACTTCCTCTGTGATGCACTCTCTGACCTCCCCCGAAACCCATTCTGGGAACTGCTTCTCAGAGGAACCTCCCAACACTTGTAACTCTGGATCAGTGGTCTTCAGAGTGTGCTTCCTGAGCAGGTGGCACAGAGAACGTGTTAGAAATTCAAATTATCAGTCCCACTGAATCAGAAATTGGGGAGGGAGTGGACAGCAAGCTGGGCTTGAACAAGCCCTCCATGTGACACTGACACATGTCCAAGTTTGAGAACTGCTTTTCTAAATTGTACATGTTCATGTCCCTCTCTTCTCCAGTTGACTGAGAACCCTTCCAGGTCAGGAATTCATGCATCTTTGTATCCCTGGTGTTTGGTACCATCTCCAGCATGTAAAGTAAGGTGGTTAAGTATGTGGTAAATGAAGGAATGCATGCAGAAATTTCTTTATTATTATTATTATTATTATTAAGTTCTAGGGTACATGTGCATAATGTGCAGATTTGTTACATATGTATACTTGTGCCATGTTGGTGTGCTGCACCCAAAAATTTCTATTGACTTTATATAACTATGCAATTACGTAAATATATATATATATCTCACAATTTTGCCAATTAAGTCATACTATCAACATACAAAGAAATGCACAAAGCGTAATATTTAAAAGAACTAGAAAATCGATAATAGTATCCTAAAATGGAGATTTCACTTATAATGTGAAAGTAATGTCCATTGACATGTCTTAAAATGAGGATATTGAAAGTCATCTTTTCTTGAAGTGGTGGCAAATACATGTGTTATGTGGCCATTTTGGAAAGAAGAACATCTCCTTGAAGTCTTTGTTCACCCGTTCCAACCTTGTCATCAGGGTGCTACTTTACTTGGTCCCACTAGTGCAGCTGGCAGTAGGTGGGGCTGCAATTTTGACCTGAGACGGCCAGCATAGAGCACCTGTGTGTGGTCTTCATGAGACACTCTGTGGTGGGCAAGCCATTGGGTGCAGATGATGATTGAGAAAACCCTCTGAAAGCACAAGAGATTTAAGGGAAAAACACCTCTCAGAAAACATATAAAGAGGAATGTCTGGATTTGTCTTCTGTCATTTTACAGGAAAAGAGAAGAGGCAATGGCCTGCTCTTCCGTGAGCACATGGTTGGAATTATATAAATACACTTTGGGGGTCTGTGAAGAAAGCAGCCTCATCGTTGAGGCTTTAGATAAACTGCTGGGAGAATCCGCTGCGGATGAGTGGAACTGCCTCTGCAGAACTGCCCAGTGAGGAGCTTGAGTTAGGTCAGCTCATCAGAATGTTTGTGAGTGTAAAAGCATTGCCGACCATTCCCTCTGCTGTTCATGCAGTATTTATTATATCAACTTTGCCTGGAAGCAGAAGGTCCTTTTTAATAAAAACACCTGGGATGGGCTGCACTGTGCCTCCCCAGAATTCGTATGTTAAAGCTCTAACTGCCAGCACCTCAGAATGTGACCTTATTTGGAAACAGGGCCTTTAAAAAGGTAATTAAGTGAAAATGGAGCCATTAGGGTGAGTTCTAATCCAATATGACTGGTGTCCTTATAATAAGAGGAAATCGGGATGCGCGAGAGACACCAGGGATGTGCGTGCACAGAGGAAAGACCATGTGAGTGTTCAGTGAGAAGACAGACATTTACCAGCCAAGGAGATTGGTCTCAGGAGAAACCAAACCTGCCAACACCTTGATCTCGGATTTTCAGTTCCCAGAACTGCCAGAAAAGACATTTCTGTTATTCAAACCACCCAGTCTGTGGTATTTATTACAGCAGCCCTAGAAAACTACAACAGCCCTTCGGAAGCCTCCCTATGTCATGACACGGAAATGTAGGAACAACTACTGAGCGTTTCTATTACCTACTCTTTTTGTTTTTGTTTGTTTCTTTATACATTTCTTCTTTTTTCCTCCTTTTACTTTTCTTCCCACTTCTCTTTTACCCTACGCTTTAGCTCCAGGTAGAACTTCATGTGAGAGAAGAAATTTTCAGGGTTTATTTGAAGGAGGAAGGAAGAAGAAAGCCACATTAATACATTCCCATTCCCAGCCTCTCCTCTTACCCACTCCCCATTCCAACCGGGGCTGGGAAGGGTACCTATACTCAGAAAAGTTGAGAAAAAACACTAGGTTTTCTAGTTGTATTTATTTTGGATCACATCCTTTTTAATTTCTATATTTGTGAACATTTTATAATTTGACAGTGCATATGAATAAAATGCTTTGGAAAACATTTTAATCAATCATTCACAGAAACATGAACTATGCTGCGTTTTCTCCACAGAATTACTTAATTTGGGGCATCTAAATCTCTTAGTTTGGAGATGAGCAAGAAAACACATAATGAAGCTTCTCAGAAGACATGTCACTTGTAACTTGAGAGTTGACATTATATTTGTCTTCAAGATGGAAATAACACCTTTCCCATGAGAGATGTACACAGGAATAATTAGATCATCTTTGTAAAGTGTCTGAGAACATTTCAAGGTAATGATTATCATGGTAGTTATCATTATTTCCCTCCATTTAAGATTGTTACTGTGTTTCTCCAAAATTATTTGTTTAGTCAACATGCTGGGTCCGAAGGTTACATTCTAGGTTTTTAAAAACAAAAATTAATTTTGCCCTCTGAAATTACCTTCATGATCAGTTAATGCAAAATGTGTGTGTGTGTGTGTGTGTGTGTGTGTGTGTGTGTGTGTGTGACAGAGAGCGAGTTCTTCCTGTAGGCTTCCAATATCACAAAGAATCTTACATGTTGTAATGCGTAAGTCTGGAATGGGAAGCCCATCTGCTTTTATAACATTTGAAAGGAAAAGTGGCCTCCCATCCTTTTCTCCCAGTGAGATTCTCTGGGATCTCACTGCTCTTTATAAATTTTAATCTCCAACTCAGACATCACTTAAATATTAAAAATGACCACGGACTGCCATGCATGATGCACAACTACCCTGTCTTGGGAAAGGACAAAGAAATATTATGTTCATCCATCACCATCTGGACTACACTTAAAAGTCTGTTCTTTCTTTGGGAAGAGTAGTGAAACATTAAAAAATCCTAGGAGCATCTTTTATGTGACAGCAAAGATGATGGTAGTATGCCTGTTCTGTGGTTGTGGATGTTCACCAGCCTAGGGTTCCTGGAGGCTACGTAATTCTTCCAAGTCCCTTCTCTGTGTTAGAAAAGAAAGACACGTTGGTGGGTTTGCTTTTACAGAATATCGAGTAAATTCCTCATATCTCAGAATCTTTCTTTTCAGCTAATGGAAAATAACCTATATTTGATTAATCCTTCCTAGTGCCTTTTAAATGGCTTCCCTGATACACATGGGACTTTTAAAATATAACTACAAAAATAACCAAATCATTAAAAATGCAGATAGTGCACAGGGCGTCAGTTCAGCTATTGATGTAATAGTACTTGCACCGTTCCAGTTCGGAAGCATGAGAGCAACGGCATCATCAGCATGACTGACCGTGAAAGACAAACCCCTGGGCTTGGCACATATCTTTTAAAGTAAACAGGGGTTTCTTTACATCTCTGTCTCTACCTGCTCAGGGCTTGGATTCAGGGAGAGCTCTGAGAACCAGAAAAAGAGACTGCTGGAAGGTAATGGACACTTGGGTCAGAAGGCTTAAGTCTCTATAGTTCTGACAGCTTGTTTTGGGGCAAGACACTTAAATTTCCCGAGCCTCAGTTGCTCACCTGTCAAATGAGTTTCCTAACTCCCACCTTCCAGAGCTGTTGTGGGGACTGGAAGAAGAAATGCTCAAGTCCTTTATAAAACGGTATGCCTCTTTATAGACAAATGTGCCATATTCCATTATTGTTACTTGTCTGAAGGAAGGCAGTAAATGTGAGTATCCTGATTTCACTGAATCTATATTCTGTTCGAATGAGCCATTATCATTCATTTCCCCAAGCTGCTTGCTTTTAAGAAAAGAAAGAAAGAAAAACAGGAAGGGAACCTGGTGGGGTGTCTCTTAAGTGACAGGCACTGAGCTAAATTCTTTCACATACCTGATCTTATTTCATCCTTAAAATAACCCTACAACGTGGGCATTATTAATCCCATTATACATATGAAGATTCTGAAGTTCAGAGAATTTATGTGACTTGCTAAAATAATCTCACATAGAATTTAAGTGACTGACTTGACATTTGCTCTAACAGTCCAGGGAAAATTTTACTATAGAAAATGCCTTATGGAAGAAAGTTGGGGAGTTTAGTATCACATATTGATTCAAAGTTTGAGTCAGAGTTTTTTTAATGCCTGGTGTTATACAGATACAATGGTACCTTTTTTTTTTTTTCTAGGAATGTGAAAATATGAGGTGCCATAATTAGTATTTGTATTCTAATACTTTCTAGATATGATTTTTTGGGTGGTTTATTTCTTTGGCAGAGCCAGCCATAAGCTCTTTCTCAGATCCCTGGGGACCAAGAAAACATGGGAAATTAAAAGATCAGGTAAAAGCAGGGGATCGTGGTGTGACTGTTTTGGAACCTCTATTTTTTCTATTTAAACATTTGTTTAAAATTGTATCCTATACATTTGAGATTAACAATGTCATGTTATGGGATATATTTAGATAGTAAAATTATTATAGGGAGGCAAATTAACATCTATCATCTCATCTAGGTACTTTTTCCTGTGACAAGAGCAGTCGAAGTCTACTTATTTAACAAACATTTCTAATACAATTTCATTAGCTTTAGTCCCCATGTGGTCCATTCCATCTCTAAACATGTTCATCCTTCCTATCTGCTATTTTGTGTCCTATGACCTATGATTCTCATTGCCTCCGGGAACACTTGCCCACAGTAAGATGGTAACCACTGCTTCATTCTCTATCTCGGTGTATTTGAGCTCTTTTCAAACATACATATTCCACATACAAGTGAGACCATGCAATATTTTTCTTTCTGTGTCTGGCTTATTTCACTTGGCATAATGTCCTCCAGGCCCATCCAAGTTGTGGCAAGTGGCAGAATCTCCTTTGTTAAGGTTGAATCATAAGGAATCTCTCCCTTAGAGTATGACAAGTTCTTACTTCCGTTTCTGGTTGCCAAAGGTCAACCATCCAGTTCTGAATCAACATCCTGGTTTGTCTCTAGCTTATCACCCTTGAATTTGGGAAAGTGGCCTGAATCCTCACAAGTCTGTATGTAAAGCAGTCTGGAAAATGTATGCTGCTGTTCATCTGTGGATGTGTCTGACTTGCAGTTCTTTCCGGGCACTCAATAGGCTTTATCCTCCAGAATTATGACTTTTTTTGCAACCTGACATACAGTAATTACAAATCAAATTCTACTCTCCTGTTATATATTTCTGTTTCTCTTTGCTTTAAAGGTTCTGAGAGAATCATAAAGTATAAACGATGAAAGACCTTAGCAATCAGCTAAGAAAAATAAAACTGAGAATGGTGATTCAGTTGATACATTTTTGTTCCCTAGTTTGCATCTGTGTATATCTGTTGTGTATGTGTGAGAAACTGTGCATGCATGTGACACCATAAGGGCCAGCGGTTTTTACTGTTTTGCCCATAAAATGATCTGAAACTTCTTTTCTCTTTCTTTTCCCTTTTACATGCTATTACCTTATGTCTAGTGAGAAAACAATTATCATCTCTTCCCACTCTTAATGGCCTCTGCCACTAAATTCAGTAACACAAAGATTCCCAAACAAGAGTTTATCTCTTTTTTTTTTTTTTTTTTGGTATTTTGGAGATGTGCAATAAACATTTCTCTATAACTTAATTGGTGGGAAGTACTTAGCATATTCTCTGATGCAAAGTAGATGATGTAAACAACTTTTCTTCTAAGTATATTGAAAGACACTTCCTATCAAAGACAGCTCAAAAAACAATTGGTTTGAATTCCTAGATCTATGAGTTGCCAGTGCACAGAAGAAAATGTAGGCATTTTCTTCTACCAACTGAAACGTGGGTTTTAGAAAATACCTGAACTTAAAGCTTCAGGAGGCTTTTGGACTATGCCAAGGTCAACCCCTGCTTAATGTGAATTTCTTTAAAAATTCTCTGCCAGATGGTTACTTATGCCACTTCTGAGAGTTTCGGCTATTAGGGAACTCATAATCTCAATCCAGGTTTAGAGTCTCTGGCAGTCAGCTTGGGCGGTTAGGTTCTACTCATTTGTCCAGGCCCCATTCCCTAGGCCAGTGGTCCCCAAACTTCTTGGCACCGGTGACTGGTTTTCTGGAAGACAATTCTGATGGTTTGGGGGTGATTCAAGTGCATTACATGTACTGTGCACTTTATTTCTATTATTATTATGTACTCACCATAATGTGGAATCAGTGGGAACCTGGAGCTTGTTTTCTGGCAACTGGATGGTCCCATCTTTGGGTGATGGGAGACAGTGAAAGTTCATCAGGCATTAGAGTCTCATAAGGAGTGCACAACCTAGATCCCTCGCATTGGATATCAATACTATTGTACATAAAATCTGGGTATTTGTAACTTGGACTACTGGACTGTTCTTGAATGGAGAAGACACTATACAGGCTCCATTAGCCATCCCTACCTGCTTCTTCCAAGCCACAGCTAATCTGTGGGCCATCCTGCTACTACTTAAGGGGTTTGGGCCAGGTGATGTGTGACAGTATTGGAAAGGGCCTCAAGAAGGCAACTCACTGTCTATTAATAACTTTTAAACCTGGCTGAAATGAATGAATATCTAGATGAAATCATCCACGAAGAACAGAATGCTTACCAGCTTAAGCCATTATGGTCTTTGCTGGGATGGTAACATAGCACAAGAAATATTTAATGTGACAGAAATATTTCTCAGCAAATGTAGCCACTGTCAAAATGAAAAATGGATTCACTAAGGAGTTCTAGCTCCATGCAAGTTTGATTATTACCAAAATGAATCTGTTTAAAGCTGAAAACTGATTGGTGTCTCTTGTTCCTAAAAAAATTCCGCTATATGAATTGAATGTTCCTAATTAATTACAGTTTAACATAATTAGTCATGTGTGTTTTTGCCCCAAGCTTGGTTGTTTATAAAATAACTCCACGTTAGGGTAAGAATCTTATCTTGAAATTCAGAGTGTTCTCTTACCCTTTACTAATTGTAGGATTGACAGAATTCCAAGCTCCTGAAATAGAGAAACATTCCCTGTATACTTGAATAGCTAAGAAACAAGGCTTTGTCGAGTAGAATTGATACTCAGCAAGTATAGATACCACCTGCCAGTTTAGATGGTTTAGTTACAGTGGGTAGTATGTGGGCACACCAGGTTCTAAGACTGGCCTGAGGACTCTGATAACACTTCGTAAATATCAGCAGCTGTGTCTAAATTAGCCTCCTGTAGTGTGGGAAGTTGAGTCTTGAAGCAACTGTTTGGGCAGTGATAACCCTGTAATTTTCAACAAACATATAAATGTTATGTCCTAGAAAATGTTAACATGTATATAAAGGGTAGATGTATACCCAGGGCTGCTCCTCATGCAGAGGGGCATAAACACCGCCCAGAGCCTCTTAAGATGCTGCTGTGATTCATCTATGAATTCAGGTTCACTTACTGAGTGTTACTTTTATGCATGTAGGTAAAAGTGTACATCCCACTTAGTCTTTATCCTCCCAGGAGCCTGCTGCAGTAGGTATTATTTTCTCTGTTTTAGAGATGAAGAATCTGAGGCTCAGAGAATTTAAATGACTTGCTTATGAGATCTAAAACTCTATCACCTCGCTACAATTACATGACCCATTGTTTCCATAGAGAAAAGTCTCTGCAGTTTGTACAGCAAAAATTCATTCTGATAAAATGTAAGCTCATTTAGCATTGTTTTATGAAAAGTGTAACTGGGAAATACCTCTCCTCCTTAAATTAACTCTCTGGATATGATATAATACACAAAATATTATAGTGCTCTTTCAGAGAATGAATGGTTGGCTCAGTTTTATTCTTCCTAGAATTTTATTTAAAAAAATACATCTTTAGGCAAATCCTCTATTCATGATTTATTTCAGCCCCGTTGGGAAGTGGGATTCTCCTCATTTTGGTGGCAAACATCTGTCTCTCTGGGGAGCAAACAGAAAGGACTCTGGCTCTTCAGCAATGACAATAACAGTCTCATAACTCTTTGCCTGATCTCAGGATCACCTGAATGGACTCTGTTCTGAATATAGGGTTTGAAAGTTGATGTTCCAGCAAAGTGGTGATGCAAATTGAGTGACAGTCTAATGATGACTTCAGTTTGCACAATACAAAGTGATGGCAGTTGCTCAAGGCACCCCTCATCTGCCTGTTCCTCTTTCCTTCTTTCTGTTGTGATTTTTAATGAGATCTCAGTAAACAGGGCCCTCCACTGACCGTAAGGTCCCATGATTTACTTGTTCTTGGTCACTTCATAGATTCTGTGTGCCTCAGTTTCTCCTTCTGGAAAATGGGCATAGCCAAAAACAACTTTCTCTTTTGTGCTATTGAAAAGGTATAAACAAGACTTTTAAGAGAAGTTATATGCTTACATATAGTCAATAGTATATGCTTATATACATACAAATAGTTATATGCTTGTGTATTTTTAAGAGAAGTTATATGCTTACATGTAGTAAACTTAGTTTTGGTTTGAGGGAAATTAGTTGATTAGTGGAATTCAGATGGAGAATCTCCTTCCCTCACTGTGGGTGAACACTTCTTTTAGAGGGTAGGTAGGCTAAGGTGGGAACTGAAAATCTTGTTTGTCTGCTGTGGCTTTCTTGTCTCTCATAAATAGTACACAACACGCATCATGATGTTGTGATGTTTTTCTTCAATATCAACCATCTGGAAAATCTCTCTTTCCCTCCTATTATCAATAAGTCAGTGGCCTATCTTTTTTATTTGGTCAAGGCCTGGTGCATATTCTATTAAGTCTATAGGTTTGAACCCTAACATATTTTGGGTCACTGTTTTGCACCTCAAGCCCAGGCTGAACCCCTAACCTGGAACTCTAGGAAATCTTCAAAGGGAATGGGGTGGTTGGAAGACTGACTTTCTTAGTGCCACTCATTTCTTTAGTAAGTATTTATTGCTAACTTGTGTGTCAGGCACAGTTCTTGGTATTGCAAATGCAGAAAAATAAGATCCCCAATCTCATGGAATTTCCATTCTGGCAAGGGGAGACAGGAATCAAAGTAAACAAATAACAAATATAATAATTTCAGATATTGATATGAGCTATGAATACAATGAAATCCGGTGACTGGGAGGGTGAGAAACCCCTCTGAGCAGTTGATACGTTGAGCTAAGCAGTTGAGCTAAGACTTTAGTGAGGAGAAATAACCAGGTATGGAGGGAAAGTATTCCATGCGGAGAAAATAGCTCATGCACTATTGTTTAGGGAACGGAAATATGCCTATGTTCTACTGGCATTAAACTTTGGGAGGCAAGTGTGACAAGATGGAAAGAGGATTGACTTGGGAATCCACCCTCATGGGTCAGGGTGAGAATCCCAACTTCTGTTTCTCCATTTCTCGTAAATGGGTTCATGAGTAGCTACTGCACCAGGCTGCTGTGGGGCTTGTGTGGATACGAAACAACTATTCACCAATTGCGAGACCATTCTCTCACTCAGTGCTGCTAAGGTGTTGGCCAGGAAAGCTTCAGTCTTTGCTTTGTCTAATACTAAGGCATCACATCACCAAGAAGCCCACTGGTCAGTAGGTAACATCAGGGGGCAGACATGGAGTGTCTGATAGTGAAGGCATTGGTTCTACAACTCCAGAAGAAAAATGAGCAATGCTATATGGTGCAGCAGGAGCCCTGGGTTCTAAAACAGTCTCTCCGTGATCTTGGAGGAGACCCCTCTCTCTGTTCTCAGGTTCTTATTTGTTTAAAAAAAAAAAAAAGAAAAGGCAAGGGGGGGTTAGAATCACAGCTCCTTTCCAGCTCGTTGCCAGGATTCTAAGATGCTCTGTGTAACAGGCCATAAGACACAACACCCAGCCAGACCTGACTAGGTAAAGGCAAGGCAAGGGAGAAGCATGGGGTGGGATGTATGTGCCAAGGTTTGTTCAGGCGAGTGGCTTTTCATTGCAGGAGTTGGAAAGACAAGGTCTTTATCAAGAGAGCAGACTGTGAACAGCAAGAAGTAATGCTGCCAGTCATTTTTATGTGGCTTCTCTCTGCCTATGGAGAGTGCTTGTACGTGGTGGAGGGTGACTATGTTTTCTCCTTCCACTTCTTTGGATTAGGCTGCAGTGTTTCCCCTACTGAAAACAGTATACGAAGGCTCCCGACTGGGGATGAAAAGTCCCCTCATGCATTGATTTGCAAGCAACAACTAAAACTGTATTCACATTGCAGTAGCCCATGCCAACAAAAGAGCTCTTGGACCCAGTGATGGTGCATTGTTTGCAGAGCAGAGCTGCTGCCGCCCCAGACAAAGCCACATTAGACACGACTTCGGGCTTACAAATAAGAGTGCTGAATCATTCTGGAACCCTTCAATATGGTGTTTTCCTCAAGATTTTATAATACGCAATTTAAGAGAAGAACAGCCCAACGAGCCAATATTCTTTTCAGAAATATCAGCTAAAGCATATCCAGGGGCCAGAAAATAATTGCTTTTTTTCTCCCACCCTCTCGTGCTCCCACCTGTGTTTCTGGCCTGCCTTGTTCTGGAAGTGGAAATTGTAGCTACCTGATTCAACATTTTCTCCTGCTACTGCTGCATTTTTAGATCGATAGATATCCTAAATCTGCTCTGCTCACCTACTAGTATGTCCCTAGAATATCTCCCATAAGTAGTTTCTCTCTGGAACTTACTCTCTTTCTTCTTACTCATGCCCTCTGCTTTTCCTCTTAGGATCATAATTATCAACTACATAACAGTGAAATTTTACTAGGAATACTTAAGAACATTGACAGAAAATGTCATTTTATATTGGCATGTGCAATTTGCACATACACAGATAAATATATCTTACGTGTACATATATGTGAATGTTCACATCTCCATGTCAAGTGATATGAAGTTTGACATAGAGAAAACAAATGTCTCAAACTTCTTTTGAAACATGGCATGTGTATGTGTGTGTATGGATTTATGTAGATTGTTCTCTAGATCAGACACAGTATGATGATGTCTTTTAATCCAGTTATGTAGGGATTGGAAAACTTTAATTCACAAATAAATGTATTCATTCTTTATAAAACAAAGACACAGGATTGCCAAGCCCACCTTATTGCCAAGCACTGTCTTAGGTGTTAGAGAAATAGTGATGAAAAGGGCAGATTTGCTGCTGTTGTTTTTTTTTTTCAAATTTACATTCTTCCTATGTCTAAGAGGACTTGAGCAGATCTGTACCTATTAATAGAGCATAAGATATTTTAAGACAAAAATAGGACAAAAAAAAGTCTGAAGCAGAAATAAAGGATGCTTTTAGTCACCTGAGTTGACTGAATTTTGAACACGTAGATTAAAAAAAAAAAAAAAAGGCTATGCTTTCCAATGGCCAAAGCAATTTAGAAACCATTGAATTATATAGTTATGATCTTCCAGTTGCAAGATGACAAAAATTAATTTTCTAGGGGAAAAAAGCTTCTCTTTAGATTAGGAATTTATCATGTTTTCTTTAAAGTTTAGTGAGTGGCATTGTGAGGTTTTATAAAAGATAAAATACTAGCTTTCAAATATTATACATTAAAGGTAAAAATTAAAATTACAGATAAGTTATACTCCAATGAGGGCAGTTTTAAAAGAGGCTCTGATAAGAACTTTAAGATTTACTTTGTGATATCCAATTCTAATCAAGGATGAAGGGCTACTGAATTCACTTAACGTGACCATTAAACAGTATGTTTTAAGCATCAAATGTCTTAAGTGACATATTGTGAAGTCAGTATAATTAAACATGTATTTAACATGTATTCTAAGGTAGGTATTGCATCTTGATTAAAGTTAGAGCCCTAAATTTCTTTCTTTTTATTAATAAAAAGGAAATTCTTTATTGGGGGCAAGACATTCACAGAAAGCATGTATTGTTTGAAAGGTACCTGAATCTTTCATATCACTCTCTTACATAAATTCTGGTGAAGCAAACAACCTTCCAATATATAGCTGTTTATATGCAATGAATACAGGTTAGAAAAACCTCCAACATAGTAAAACAACAGATAAATAGAGTTAATGTGAGGCAGAAGAACAGGCATGAGACCTGTGGTTTGGATACTACCTCTGCAGGTTTTTTTTTTTTTTTTTTTTTTGGAGACAGAGTCTTGCTCCATTGCCCAGGCTGGAGTGCAGTGGCATGATTTCAGCTCACTGCAGCCTCCGCCTTCTAGGTTCAAGTGATTCTTGTGCTTCAGCCTCCCTAGTAGCTGGGATTTCAGGTGTGCACCACCACGCCCGGCTAATTTTATTTATTTATATTTTTTGGTAGAGACAGGGTTTTGCCATGTTGACCAGGCTGGTCTTGAACTCCTGGCCTCAAGTGATCTGCCAGTCTCAGCCTCCCAGAGTGCTGCGATTACAAGTGTGAGCCACTGCACCTGACCTCCTCTGCGGTTTTGAATAAGATGGGTCTACCAAGAAGTGCAGGGTGGCAGCTTGGGTGGGACACTCAGCAAGAGCTGGATGTGTAATAATTAAATAGAAGCCAGGCATGGTGGTGCTTGCCTGTAGTCCCAGCTACTCATGAGGGTGACATGAGAGGATCACTTGAGCCCAGGAGTTCAAGGGTACAGTGAGCTATGACATGCCACTATGATGTGCCACTGCAGTCCAGCCCGGGCAACAGAGGAGACACCATCTTTTTTAAAAAAATAGAAGAGAGACTCTCCCTGAGATTTCAAATTTCCATTTTGTCAGTACATTTCAAACTGAGTAAATGTCCTAAATGAAATGAACTAGCTTACATTTTTAAAAAAATTATTTATAAGGATGAATTGGATAATTTAAAGATGCCTGTGAGGTAAAATAATTAGTAATTTGTGTGATAAATTAGAACTGTACATTTCAACTAGCAGTTACACGGAAAGCAAGTTGGCATTTTATTTATGGCAATGAAGGGTCCTTTAAGAGACCCTTTAGTATTTCCATGTCCCAAAGACAACTCACAAGGTCATCTCTTCTAATCCTATTAACTCACAGGGGAGGTTAGAGGTCTTGTCCAGAGCCGCATATCTAACTGGTGGCTCTTTGACCATTGAATTCAAGTATCTAGAGAAGACAAAGATTCCAACAAAGAATTTAAACACTTTGTCATCCATGTTATATGCACTGTCTATCACAGAGAATGGGAATATTTTAGCTCTACACTGCAACAAGGAATAAAAGCTAAGTTGGATGGCAGCAGTGTTGTTCATATCTCCTGTTGGTTTCAAATAATTGCTACTTGACCTTTGTTCCTACTTTTTTTCAAGCATGCCAGTGATTCTAAGCATGAAACAACCTACCTAGATAACTAATAATATCACAGAAAAAGACCAGGAGCTTGGAGAAAAGGCTGGGCATTGATTCCATTTTGTTTCATAAGACCTGACACAATTTCTAGCTCCAGATATAAATACAATTCCTACATCACAAAAACAATTTGGAAGTCCCTCTGCATTCTTTATGATGGGATTTAGTCTGGGTTTTCTAGGAAATCCAGTAATGGAGCCTACCTGCTTTCTAGGACTGATTCTCTTCTTCCTGATCTTTCTGCACTTCTGTCCCAGGCTTGCACACTCATTTCCAAACCCTTACCTTCCCCATGTGTAACTGAGATTAAAAGACTTGTTAACTTCATCCCTTTTGTCCTGAATTAACTCATCTGAAATGTGAGCTCTTGAGACCTAAACTAAAGTTGTAAGAGGAATACCTAGGATCAAGTTGAAAGCCTACTGGCATTGGACTCACAATGATGGGGTTTCATATTCCAGCTAACCACTTGCTAGTTGTGTGACCCTACACAAGTTATGTAACCACTCTGGGCCTCAGGATCCACTGTTGTAACCTTTGGGAAAAACAACATAGCTCAGAATATAGCTGGGAAAAACAGAAATAATGCCTACAAAGTACCAGTCATGTCATAGAAGCCAAATGGTAACATTATTTAAGCAAAAAGTGAGTCAGAGTTTTTTTTTTTTTTTTTTTTTTTTTTTTGAGACGGAGTCTTGCTCTGTTGCCCAGGCTGGAGTGCCGTGGTGCAGTCTCAGTTCACTGCAAGCTCTGCCTCCTGGGTTCACGCCATTCTGCCTCAGCCTCCCAAGTAGCTGGGACTACAGGTACCCGCCACCATGCCTGGCTAATTTTTTGTATTTTTAGTAGAGACGGGGTTTCAACTTGTTAGCCAGGATGGTCTCGATCTCCTGACTTCATGATCCATCCACCTCGGCTTCCCAAAGTGCTGGGATTACAGGCGTGAGCCATGGTGCTCGGCCCTAGCAGAACTTTTAACTGCTTAAATTGGATTTTCAGATGACCTAAGGTTATCACAAGGGTTAAGTAATGAGAATATTGCCCATAGTAATGATGTTCAATAACAGACGAGATGCTGAAAAGACTCCTGCTTAGACCAGATTTCATGGCAATCCCTTGAAACTCATTTGAGGTACCATTTTTATTAAGAGTTTTAGAGTAGATTAGTCTTCAGGCTGCCAATTAGTCAAGTGAATTATTGTCCGGGGACCACTGAGTTGACAGTATATTAAATAATTTAATTGAGGATATTAATCCACAGAGCATGCGTGGATGGACCGATAACAGAAGCATCCTTTAAACTGAACTAGTGTTCATATTGGACTGGTGGGCTAAGGTGACATGCCTCTACTTATTATTTATTTAGCTGGAACTGGGTCACTTTAATTTGCTGTAAAGTGTAGTGAGTGTGGACAGGTCAGCTGCATGCACCAGCTGGGCCTCGTGTTGAATATCTTCCCTTGTATTGTAGAAGATTCCACTGGCGTTCCTGAGTTCCAATTATGTAACAGGAAGATACGCACTTCTGAATCATCATCATCTCACTTGGCTTTCTTTGAGGCTAAACTTTGACTCTCCTCTCATCCCATTCCTTCCAGAAGAACAGAAGTGAAGTGTATGCTGCTATTGTGCTGAATATTTAGTTTAGGCAAGTCAGGGCATGGGCAAAGTGTGCTTTTCCATTGTCAAAATCAGACGGGCCATGAAGCACAATCCCCATCAAGGCTACTGCAGGACTATAATGGGCATCAACAGAGCTCCCACGTTTCAGTATTGGATGGTATCTTAGAGCTAAACTAGTCCAAATCCCTCCTTTTCCTGATGATGAAACCAAAAATCAGAAATGTTAAATTCTTTGCCAAGGTTATACAGTTGGTAAGTGACAAAACCAAGACTGCTGGACTTTTTTGGGGGGTTCACTTTTGAGTATTCTTTCATTATAAAGATGCCAATGCATACTATGTCTGATATGCAAATGAATATGTCAAAAGTAAAACAATTTCAGGAAACTCTTTAATGCTGGATATTTAATATTAGGTAAAAGAGGGAGGTGTGTGTTGACTTCAAAGAATGTCACAAATTACTAGGCAGGAGAAGCCTATTGGTGCACCTAGGAAAACAAATTCTTCCCTTTGTTGTTTAGGGAACTGACTGGCATTGTCCCCAAGGAACTTATGTACTAGACTATAAGGAGACCCAACAAATACTGAGGAAAAAAATCCTTTCTATTTCAAGCTGCAGCTCCAATATCCAAACAAATGCCTACTATATAATGTGAATGTGAATGTCTATGTATGTGTATTTTGTGTATCCGTGTACCTGATTTGTGTGTATTTGTATGTGTGTGTCTGTATTCATGTGTGTTTGCACAATGCATGCATGTCTCTGTACCTGTGTATACATGGGTTCTACATGTGTGTTTGTGCATGTGTGTTCACTCAGGCCTCAGGCACAGCAAGCAAGTGCACCCTTCATGCCGGAGAGCCTGTTGGGCTGATTTTTTTCCCTGGCACTGCCCCTTAACAGTTTTCCTTCTTGAGCAAGTAGTTACATCGTTTTTCTGAATCTCAGTGTTCTTATCTATAAAATGAAAGAAAGAAGTTAACCAGTGTGTTTTTAGTCCCATAGCCATTTCAGTGATTAAATTGAATTAACTGCATTTGCACAAAATTTGGTAATATTTTATTATAGGTTCTATAATAGATTTGCCTCCCAAACAACCAACTTTGGTATTTCCATGTACAGATGGCCTTTGTGAAAATGCACACTGTTTAAATTGATCCTTATGGCAGCTCCATGAATGAAGCACAGTTATCTCTACCTTACATACGAGTAAACTGAGATCTTGAGTTGTAGTAATCTTCCTGGAGTCGCCCAGGGAGGTTTTGGAGGACAGGAACACAAACCTACATCTGTCTCTAAAGCCAGCCTTGCAGTCATTCTCTCCTTTGCCTCACCTCTGCCCAAAGCTGTTGTGAAGAACAATACGGTGGTCGTGGAACTGGCATCTGCATCCTGGTTCCCTTTATCCAGCTAATGTTTGCCCTTTTCTCTGACACACCTATTTCCCTTGATATCTATCTCAGCTGGCACACAATTTTTTAAAGTCAACCCACCATTCTGCCCTGGTAGAAGGAGAGAGATTTGGGAACAATTCAAACTGGACAGTGAATGCAGGCTTCGTGGAGAAGGGCATATTGCTGGCACATCTTAACAGCACCTCATGGTACGGGACTTGCCTTGCAAGCCTTTGACAGCCATTGAACTGCAGAACCCACTGCTCCTAGTGTTCAACCCAGGAAGAAACAGAAGGAGAACTGCCAGGATGTAACTGCTTAATCCCTTCCTAATCTCTGGATTCTCATAAATCCTTTAACTCTTCAACTATGGAATTATAAGAACCGGGTTTGCAGAATCATTATGGTCATAGGAAGCCCAAGTACTGAGCTATGAAATTCGGAAAAAGCAGAGGGCCAAGAAGATTGCCACAGGGTTGACTTTGAAACCAGTTTGAATACAATTACTGAGAAAGAAAAGCAAACCCCTATTTACAAAATTATTATTTTTGTTTAGTGAGATATATTGAATCAATTTTGTACAGAAAATTGCAAAGGAACCTCTCAGAGCCCTTTAAAAGCAATTTAATATTTGTAATAAGGCAAATATTTCTGACTCTCAACTATTTAGCCATGAAATTTTAAAATCCAATGAAAGTCTGACTTCAATAAATGCTGCTTTACAAATTTTATTGCCTATGTAATAGCCTAAAAATACTGACATTCTTTAGACACTTGAATTTAATCATAATAACAAATAATGAACTTTTAAAACTGCCCTTCATGTAACTGAGTATAATTTGGTGCTTTTAAAACATGGGTTTGTTTTTCTGGTATGTCGTCTCTCAAAATTGTAAATAAGGTCGATTTACCCGGCAGCCTGAGAATTTCTAAGCAATTGTGCCTTATTTCCAAGCAGTCTTTTAGAAACATAAAGCACAATATATTGTATGACAAGAAGACTTGAGAGGCTTCGCATCTCAGTTATTAACAATTCTTCAAAAGATCTAGGCAGGAGTTAGTGCCATCGTGAAATGATGACACCATGGCCGCAGGTAATGTGATGTGGCCAGTCCCTCTGTGAGAGTAGGGAGCAGTTTTCCTCATTTTGGAATTTCCTTCTTTCTAAAGGGCAGTAGATAGCACACTGGACTAGTCTTCATTAGATATAGGATCTGAGCTATGTTCTAAGGACATGTTGCCTGTCTCAGACTCAGATTCTTCCTCAGTAAGATAATGATAATTATAGCGTTAAAAGGATTTCATGAAACACAACATATGAAAGTGTTTGCAAGTCGAAATCTACCTCTTTGAAGTAAGGCAGCATTAACATCTTTATAGTTGTTTCTCTGTATACCTATTCTCACCAGAATCACATACATGACACTGGCCTTGTTGGCAGCATAATCCCACTCACTGTTTAAAGCTTCCCTTTTCTATTGCTGTAGACTGGTCATAAAATGTTTCCTTGTTCTTGAGAGTCACAGAACTCTGTGAATGAACCAGAGTAAACCACTCCACTGCTAGAAAAGCAAATTTGGCCTAATATGTCTATTGATGGGGTCATCTCGGCCATCTCTCTGAAATTGCAGACCCTATGCGTATTTCCTGTTCCCCTCCACAGCTCTGCTTTCCTCCATGACAAACTTATCATCATAAATACACTTTATTTTAATGTATCTATCTGATTTACTGTATCCTCCAGTAGACTGTAAGCTCCACTTGGGCGGGGGTATTTGTTTCATTGGCTGTCATGTGCCTTGCACCAAGAACAATAGTTGACATAGAAAAACGAAGGAATGATGACCAGCTTATGGTTGTTATACAGATGCTCATATACCTGCAGCTAAGAAAACCTAGAAATTATTAGAAATGGTTCACTATAAGGCTTAGGATGCTTTTAATGTTTCAATTCTAACATGTCAAGGCCCATAAAAGAGTTTATTTTTAATATTTTCTACTATTGGCTTCGTCAGCAGTTTCTTATTCTAGCGATTTTTGTCTGCTTAGTTCTGTGAAGAGGGAGTATAGTTCATGCCTCACATATTAATCTTAGATTTATAGAAAAACATAAGAAATAAAAGGGAGTTTACCCCTCCTTCTATTAGAGCTTATATGCAAATTCCAAATCCACTCTCCTGAGCAGTTACCCACGATTTAATATTCATAAATTCCCACTGTATACTCAGTTGCAAGAAACCAAAGCAAGATTATAAACAGCACTAATAACAAACAGGCATAAAACTTTTACTACCCTCTGTTCCCACAGCACTTGGGAGATGTGTCAAATTACCCTGTGGAAGACTGGAAAGAGGGAGTTGGGGTAGAAATCATGGCCCATATGATAGTGATGCAGTTTCCAAATTTTACAGCGTGGGAATCACTACGTATTTAGGAAACTCTACCTTTGTTAATTAGTTGCAACTGCAGAAGATGAGCCTGCAGGGATCTTTAAAGAGAGCCAGTGTAGATGGAGCAGAAGAACAGGGAAAAAAAAAATCTGAAGACAGCATTGCTTTCATGAATCTTTAAGAGGGACTTTCCTCTATTGTTATACAATCACACAAATAATGGACAGGGTTTGACAATACAGGAAGAGGACACTTCTCTCTGTATTTAATTCCCTCAGGTTTCTGACTACTTGAGTTTGAAAAACACATCATTTTGTAGGATCTTCCTAAATAAAACTCTGTACTTTGCTTGTGCAAAAAGAAACAGAATGTAATTCTATTTCTATTTCTAGAGCCAGTGCAAACATGTATTTGTTAAATGTTGTTGAAGAGAGTGTAAAATGATGCAGATGGTCGTGGTCAAGTGTCTTAATGTCTTCCCCTTCCACCTAGGATTTTGCTGCTTTCTTCTTGATCTTCACTTGGCCACCTTTGCGCTGCTTACAGGAAATTTTCCAGACAAAGCCTAGTGATTGGCTATTCATGAATTAGAGACACAAAACGCTTTAAATTTATCTTGTCTATTTCCAGAGAGAAAGATGCAATATAGATGGAGAAAAATGTCATGTTTGAAGACATTTGCTTCATCTAGATAGTCAATTTAGTCTTTAAAATGTGCATACATGTAACAAATACACTTATTTCTCTCTTAATTTTGCCATGGAAGCCCTTTGGTGCTTTGCCATAGACCAAGTAGTCACAGTAGGAAAACTCAGCTCAGACTGGTCAGTTGTAATTTATAATATGCAGAGAAAGGCACTCACCAGCACTGACAGTGATAGCTTCAATGAACTGTTCTCTCCAGCTGTTTGTCCCAACCACAAGGGCCAGGTTTGTCTTCTTAATGAGTTTGTCCACGGTACTCTAGAAAGGTTGAAAAGAATAATATAATAAATGCTAGGTTTGTTAAGGCCTCAGGAAATCTAAGACCTTGTTGATTTTGAAACTCCAGAGTTATATAAAGGGTAGCAGATGTTAGGCTCAGAACAACAGTATTGACATCAAACACTGTTATGATTATGCAAACAAGCATGGTCTTTAGTTGGAAACATTCTGAAATGGAAACTTCTTTGTAGCAAATACAAGTCTCCTTCACTGACTAATGAAGAATAGCCTCAGTGTTTAGAATAGCAGAGGCTGCAAAAGCCCATCCATCCCCCCAAATGCTTTACCAACTTGCTTCTCTACTGGTTTCATCAGTAGTGTTTCATCTGCAATTGAATTAATATATGCTCTATTCAGCACTACATATCTGCGAATAGCCGGCGAAGTGACAAACACATTATGAAACCAAGAAATATCACTATTGTTTTTTGTTTATCAATGAAATGTAGCCAGATAATGGAGTCTCCAGGTTGCCTGCTGCATGGTCATTAATAAATGGATTTTTCTCTGGGTACTATTTTGTCAGCCTCTTGCCTGTTAGAGAATCCCATGTTTACCCTATTCCTATTGCAAACAAGAATAGACAAAAAGACAAGAAGAAAAGATCAGTTCTTATGGTTTAGGGCACATTGCAGTTTACCTTGCCCTAAATCTACCCTGCTTTACTGGCACTGTGCTGCATACCCCTTATTTTTCTTTGGAACTTTTTAAGCACCTTGTTTTGTACAATCAGCACTCTCTAGCTTTCTAAATTCAGTTGATGTAACAACAGGAGCAGCCAAACGTTCACTAGAAAACTAAGTAAGCAGATGCACTGAAAGCACTACCACAGTCATGGCAACTACAGGGAGAAGGGTCATTTCCAAGACACTAAGGCTGTTCTTCCCAAGAAACTACCACAGTGACTAGTCTACCAAACACCCACACTTACTGTCAGAGCATCCTCGAATTTCCACTAATTGCAAAGAGGCAGAAAACACATTATTTGCCATAGGTCAAAATCTGTATGTGTTTTATGCAATGTACCTGAGTTGACTGTGGTTTAAGAGAGCACATTTTCAGTTAACTGGGATTAAGCAAAATGCTATCCAAAGGGCTTGTATTAAGGCCAAAGCCAAATCATAATATCAAGTATGTTTGCTCAATAAGAGTCATTGGAACAGACTTGAAACATTGAGACGATAATAAGCATGAAAGGGCCCATCTCCAGCTGGCTCACTCTGTATTCATGACATTATTCTTGGCTGAATTGTATGTCCTTAGGGTGATGAGCTTTCGGCTTCTAGCTTTGTGTCTAGAACTGCTGGTGCCCCTGATAACAGCTGTAACCATCACTGCTTTTGGCCACCATAACTTGAAGCACATAATCAGCATCCGTCTTTCCTCTCTCAACTCAGCCACATCTCATCAAGTACTCTGACCATCCTCATTGATACAAATTCAAAGTGCCTTGTAGAATGTAGTAAGAAATGACCTCCATTTTTCCTTATGTAATGGAAACTTGGGACAGTTCTCTCCAAAGAGGCACTCTTGGTGCTGAATCCATGACGGAGTATCCCATCACCTGGGAAACACACAATTGAACAGATAAACTTCTCTAACATTGAACACAGACTTTCCGCAAGAAATAGCTGCTAAAGAACAACTTTTTAAGATAAACTAAACTTCTATGTGTAAAACCCAGGGTAGATTTTAAACTGTAGTTCATGTTAACCCTGGGGGATTATAGTATAGCCAGGGTTCTTCCTAGGACTTAATTTGTGTATGTATCCTTCCTTGACCTATGGGAAAAATGGGAGTGAATAAAGATATAGTTCAGACACCTGAACTTGGACACTATTGTCTGTATTTACCTAGGAGGTTCCTGAATGCTAGTGACCAGTTTTTCACTGCACTAGATTTTCAAAGGCTTGTGAAAACCTCACCCTCAGCCATGGGTGTTACTAAAACCAGGTCCTCAGTCACACCATCGTAAACAAGAACTCAGTGGGTAAAGAAGAGTGGGCCATTGTAAGGTATCACCCAGATTTGGGTCTCTAGCACAGTTCTGGGAGCTCTGAGTAAGTTCTTTAAAATACCTATGTTCTAGTAAAAGAAATTTCTAATAATATAAAATCAAAGCTGATACTTAAGGGCAGTTCTAAAACATGCCGCTAACATGCCCTATAGGTATTAATGGTAACTACACTGATGAACTTTGAAGAGATGACAGGAAATAGTCTATGGAAGCTATCCTACAAGTATAAGTACCCCAAGCAACTGGTTTCATGTAGAGACTCGGGGGACTTTCAAATGGTCAGATCATTGTAGTGGTTACCAGAAAGGACTTTGGACCCAAAAAAGCTTTGCTGCCTGGAAGACTGTGCCCTGCCTTATTTAACTTAATGCTTCTTATAGGAAGTCACTATGATTGCTCTTCCTGTCATGGGTGCATGGAAGGGGAAGGTTGGGGATTATCCCATAAGGGAGAGAACACACAATTCCCCAGGATAACCCAGGCAAAGGGCAGGGGCAAGCTTGCTTCAGGAATACCAACCCCTAGAATCTCTACTGCAGAAAATGGCACCAGGCTCTCTGATTCCAAATGAAAAGAAGGTGAATGAGGAAGAGTGAGGTTGAACACACGGAGAAAAGATGAGTAGATGGATCACCAGAAATGGACAGTCAGATTCCCGGACTTCTGGAATTGCAGGGAACTTGTGCACATTCCAGGCATGGTTGTGCACCAAGCCAAGTTCTGTGTCATACGGTGGGGGTCTAATGATTGGGATCTGCCTAGAAAGCATTGGTTCCAGTGTTTACCCCCCGACCCCCTCCTCCGATGGAAATGTGTGAAAGAAGAGTTAACAGATAGATTCTCAGTGGCCTAAAGTTTAATTGCATTTTTATCTTAAAATATTCCACTTTAATTTCAAAGACATTTTGTTTTCCACCTGTCTCCTATCAGGCACCTCCGTTTGTGAACTAAATTAAAAAATAATTAATGGATCCAGCTAAAGGAAAAGAGGGGACTATTATGAGAAGTCCAGATAAAATCTGAAACTTCTAAATTGGTGGTCTGATTCTCTCTTTTGAAACCTTCATTCTGGTGTTTCAAACAGGAACAGTGTCTGCTTTTGAAAAGTAAGCAGGTAAAATACTGCTGTGCTCTGGGTTTGTAATTCTGGAAAGCAAGAGAGGGGATGCACCTTTCATATCCCACTGCAGAACTAAGGTGTTTCTCCCCCTATGGTCTTCCCAGATGCTAGAACCATGTAGGGGAGAAATGATGGGAGGGGACACAGGGACAGAGGGAGCAGCTAAGTAAGGATCAACAGGAAATTTCACTTCAAAGTCTTAAGCTCCATCTCGAGACCCACACATTCAACTTCTGCAAAAATGACTTTTATCATCTAGAGAACTGGGAATCCAATTTCATCAGCTCAACTGTAAACTCTGGTTGCAGGCACTATACCTTCGGTATATTGACTGTACTAAATGTGCTTGGATCTGAAGAGGATGATTACATATAAATGAGAGCTTGTCAATGGGATGTTCCATAGGGAGACATTACTATCCCCATCCAAAACAAACTCCCCTCCCCTAATTTTCAGCAGTGTGTGAATGCCTTGCTCTGACAGATTTATTAGCATTTTGAAATAGAAGTTGGTTTCTTCCACACATAACAATCTCTTAGGATCCACCTTTGCATCTTCCTTGCTATCCCCTCAGATTAAACCTTCCCTTTGGGGCACCTCTGATCTTGTGCAGTCATGGATGCCTCCTGCTGGGCCCTGGTTCTGATGCTGTTTGGTTTACAGGACTCCTTGGTTCCTGACTAACTCTATAATTCCAATTTGGCTCCAAAGGCTCTCAATTCATGAGCCTGTTCCTGAAATTACATCTACCATTCTTTCCAGATGGACCTTATAGCTTCGGCCAACACCATGAACAGTTTCTGTCCCAAGATGAGCCTGGCTCCTGGTGGGCAGTGTTGGTGAACACACCTTGAATTCATAGGATTCTTCAATGATCACTTCCAACTTGGTGTGCTCTCCCAGGATGGGGCGTCCCATTTCTGCAATGCGTCTCTCCTCTTCCTCTTTGCTGGTCAGTGGCTGCTTGTCATCATATTCATCTGTGAAACGGGAGTATCAGAGAGTAAGCACTGTGTTCTATTTCATTTGAAAATCCCTGGATCCTGCCATAGGAAAGCCAAGGGGGAAGGAAGCCCTAATGACCTATTAAAGCGCCCTGGGTGAGGTCATGATGCTGGAGGGAAGAGCCGGACAGACACTTGGCATGTAAGGCAGCATATCACTGTGACAGCAAGTGATTATAATAATGTCTCACAATCTAAGCTCATGCAAAAGTGCAATTGAGGAAAAGTAATGTATGGGGTATGTCACTGAGAAAAGACTCTGCCTGTATGTTGTCTATGTTAAGGGAGTCACCCAGCTGTTCCCTGTGACGCTGGCTCAGTTGGCTGTTTGTACACATTCTTTCAGGACGTGACCACAAGGAAACACAATTGAAAGTGCTAGAGTGACCCTGAGAGATGGTGGAGTCTGGCCTCTTCCTCTCTACTTTCTAGGGACAATGGAAAATGCCTGAGGTCCAAAGAGATGGGGAATAGGAAATTCTGACTTTAGCCTCCCTCTTGCCAAGAGACCCTGTTGCAAGTTAAACAGCAAAACATCCATTGCATGTTTCTGTGGGATGCTTGGGCTCCAGTGCTGCTTCTATCTGGTGCAAAGCCAAAATTTGTTAGGAAAACCTTGTCCATGTTAATCTTAAAGTAAACAGGGAGGGTGAGGGTGAGGCCTTTCGGGAGTTAAAATACTCACTGACCATGTGAGCATAATTATTTCCAGAACCACCATGTAGCTTACAGTCCAGGAGAGGATAGTGGGTGCTGAGAAAATGTTAATGGTTCCAGGAGCCCATTAATGAGGGGAAGCTCACAGTTGGCTCTCTCTGTGTGAAGGTCATTAGGATAAATCCCAGACTGAAAAGGCCATGCACATAAGAAGGACAAACACTGGTCCTATAATTACCCTTATCCTTTAGGCCTAGAATGCTGAAACTAGACAAGCTACTACTTCTTAGATTTAAGTGGAAGGAACATTGTCTCCAATGAAACAGTGTCAGTGATATGGAAAGACCTCAGCCCTGATGGCCTCATTTCTAGGACCTCTGGACAAAGTGTCTCCAACAGGGGGCTGTTGACTGAAGAGACATCCAATAAAAGGGATGTTTGGTCCTGGCTTCCTGCCTGGTGCACTCAAACATTAGCTTCTGTAGAAGTCCATACCTCCCATTACCTCCAAAGACCCATGGCCTCGGACTGTGCTATGGTGGCTCCATTATTGCTTTAGCAACTGGTGCAGGGAATGGTTCCTCCTAGGCTAGCTGCTCACTGAGGGCAGGGAGCGAATGGGCTAGAGGCACTGCCAGCATTTACTATTTCAAAGGTCAAAACCAAAAGGCAAAAGCGGAATGTAGCATATTGATTAATTCTTTAGTATATATTTTATAGTGTCTTCCTAAAAGCCCATTTTAAAATCTGCTTTCCTAGCCTCAGCGATTACAGGACACCAAAGAAATTAGACAAAGACTAAAAATAAATGATTTTGGATGGCCAGAAGCTGCTGAATGTTAGCAGAGGCAAAGGAGAGGGACAAGGATAAAAGTGGTAATATTTTTTTATAGTAGGATTGGGAAGTTACGACACAAGGGAGGGCAAAGGGTTCTGGTTCTCCAAGATTTGTCCTTGCAAAATTATGTGTGTCTAGTCAAGAGAGTTGACTGAGATACATGAAGTGCAATTTACCCAGCACTGAAATTAATAATTTTGATTACCACTGCTTTCTGATCCTTGAACCCAGGATAATGTTATTGGTAGTTTTCGTAGCAGTAGTTTATGCTAGCATCTTTGTTCGAACCTTTGACTGAACATGGATGAGTTGAAGACTTACACAGAACAAGAATGGTTTTCTCAGAAGGAATATTGCAACTTGGACATCTATTTAAACTGAAGCTATTGGGGGAGAATATTTATTACAGCCTTCTTTTTGTAGTTTACTTATAAATGACAAGTTGCTTTTAATGGGACTCAAGGCAATCTGCATAGAAAAAAATAGAGAAATTACAAAACAAAGGTGATATGGTAGCATTGTTAAGTGTGGCATTTCTCAAAACTGAATTGGTTTTGATCGTGGTATTAAATAACTGGACGTGGATTAAGTAAATGAAGTCAAATCATACAGTGAGTGAAAAGGTTCTTTCTTTTCCAAAAATCCTTCAGTCCTTCTGATCAGGAAGAAATGCTTAATTTGGTGCTCTTATGTCTGTAACTAGTTTCTAATATCTGGACTTGTACCTTTTAAGATAGATAGTCACAATAGTTCTCAGGTATAGAGCATTTGCCATTATCTAGCTACAATTTAATAACTTTTGTTCCATTGTAAATTTTTTTTTAAATTTTACTTTCTATTTGTGGCAAATGATACTAGTTTTCCTGTGTTAGTGAATTAAAGTTTTCTTTTAAAAACAAACTTAGTGGCCAGGCACGGTGGCTTACGCCTGTAATCTCAGCACTTTGGGAGGCCGAGGTGGGCGGATCATGAGGTCAGCAGATCGAGACCATCCCATCCTGGCTCACACAGTGAAACCCCGTCTCTACTAAAAATACAAAAAAAAAAAAAAAAAAAAAAAAAAAAAAAAAACTAGCCGGGCGTGATGGCGGGCACCTGTAGTCCCAGCTACTCTGAAGGCTGAGGCAGGAGAATGGCGTGAACCAGGGAGGTGGAGCTTGCAGTGAGCCGAGATCCCACCACTGCACTCCAGCCTGGGCGACAGAGCGAGACTCAGTAAAAAAAAACCAAAAAAAACCAAAAACAACAACAAACTTAGTAAAGTATAAACATGAGGCAATTTTAAAAATTACATTAAGTAAATAGGATAGTTAGTATGCAACCAAAGTGGTATGGGAATGACAAAAATTAAGGATATATGATGTTAACTTATTTCATATTAACCTAAAAAACAGTAAGGCACACTGTTTCTATCATTTGCTACACTCTTGCTTCAAAGGGACTTGGATTTCTTAATTCCACACTTTTATCCCTTTGTGTATTCACCTGGAAAAGCTTCACAATTTTCATTTGGTTAAATCTTACTTATCTTTCAAAACCCCACCACTTCTGGTATGAAATAACTCCCTAATGATGAGTGAGGAGATTTAAGAACTACCACTCTAACCTTATATTAATTCCTTAATATTCGTTGCATGTATAAAGCATGGACATTTTCATATACTGTTTTTTAAATTTTTAATTATCTTTACATATAAATATCCAGCACATAAACTCACTGAGATAGAACAGTAAGTTTCGTTTTGCTTTGAACCGTCCTTGCATCCTCTGGCACCTGTTACACTATATGGAATATAGTAGGTGCTCAGTAAGTATTTGCTGTGTGACTCTCCACCTCACTGTTAATAAAGCCTCTTAGTTGCTCGACCTATAAAAAAAGGATCCTTTTTTCATTGAGCACATGTCATTGTACTCCATACCTTGTCAGCAGTTCCCCCTCTACTTTCCAGGAACTTATGATGTAATAGGGACAGGAATATACGATGGACAACTTCTAGGCATGATAAGGACTAGGGGACCAGGGTTGGGGAACAACTCAGTTGGCCTAAAGAGAGTCAGGGAAGGAAGCCTTCCTTCCCTTAAGGAAGCTTCAGGAAAGAGGAGTTATCTGAAGTTGACCTTGAAGCACATATAGAAGATTGCCTGGTGAAGGTGATGGTAAGGATGGCTAGGAGGTGGTGGAATGAGGAGGTTCATTTCAGGCAGAGAGAAATCAAAGTACAATGGTATAGGGTCATGGAAGGGTCAGGGACGTTTTGACTTAAGTATTATAAACTTTTATTTATATGTAACTGAGAAATGGCAGCTGTATAGATTATATTATTGCTCTACAGTTATACTGATAAATTTAAATTTATGGTCTCGATTTTTGACTGGTAAAAATGAGAGCTAAGTCTAGTTTTTAACAGAACTGTTTTCTGTCTTTAGATACTTTCTGTTGAATAGGGAAATGGTTTAACAGCATTTGTAAAATTTTAATCATCTATTTTGTTTCCTTTTCTCTTTGAGCATTAGATCAAAAGCGGATCATTTTACTATGGTTGAGGTCAGTTTCATTTCTTTACTTCTGCAGAGTGACATAACATGCTGTGGTTTCAGTTTTGCTTCTCAGATGGAAAATATACTCTTTCTCCTCCTGAGTGTACATGCACACTTTTAAAATTCGCCATATTTTATTGAGAAGTTGGGAATAGATTACATAACATCATAGTCTTAACCAATCCAAACAACTTTTGATCAAATGCATAATTAACAGCTACTGTTAAAATCAATACTGACAGGACATAAAACAATCCTAGAGTAGAATCACCAGTGGGGGAATCTCCCTTCTCTTGAGTAATTGATTTCGCAAACAATAGCAAATAATGAAAGCTCATAGGTACCTGGCATCTGGGAAAAGCAGCATTTTGAGAAAGCTGTTTCTAATGCTCTCTGGTTCAAGCTGCATTTTGAAGCAGTGTCAGTGTAAGAGATGAAGCGCTGGGAGTGTGAAAACAAAACAACCCGTAAGGTCCATCTCATTATCAAGATCTTTACCTCAGGGGACACTGCTGAGAGTCTTTAACGGAGTCACATTTTAAAACTGTACAAACAATGTAGAATTTAGAGAAGCGTACAAGGCCAGTGGTGGGACAATTTGCTCCAGATCATTTTGATCCTCCACTCAGAACTAGCCTGACAAGTCAGAAAGCAGAGGTCTCTCTAGACAATTTTTAGCACGTGGCTGGCCTCTTTGATTGGAGGCTAAAGTGACTGATGATATAGACCCAAATATCATCTCTAATGATGATATTTGGGCTCTAAAACTATAATAGATCTGGGACAGCTGTGTAATCCTCTAGTCACCCTGTCAATGTCATTGATTTCCCCTATGGAGAAACCCCACAGATGTACTATCATCTGTGCATATCTGGCTAACACCATGTTGCCTGGGGGCAGCAAGGGCAGCTCTGGGAAGAAATGCAGCTCAGCTTTAAAAGAAACTTCATGGTTGGGCACTGTGACTCATTCCTGTAATCCTAACACTTTGTGAGGCAGAGGCGGGTGGATTGCTTGAGTCCAGGAGTTCCAGACCAGCCTGGGCCACATGGTGAGACCCCATCTCTACAAAAAGTACAAAAAGTAGCTGGGCATGGTGGTGCACACCTATAGTCCTAGCTACTCAGGAGGCTGAGGTGCAAGCATCCCTTGGGCCCAGGAGGTTGAAGCTGCAGTGGGCTGTGACTGATTCCACCATTGCACTCCAGGTTGAGTGACAGAGAGAATCCCCATCTCTGATAAAATAAAGAAACTTCATTATACTTGGGATAAAAACTGATGTGTGAGATGAAATATTTGCAAGAAATCTGGAATATATTGAAACTCGGGAGAGAGAGGCCATGGGATCAGTCTTCTCTGCAGGCCGATGCTGGCCCCTCCTCAGTGCTCCTTTTCTGCCCTCACATGGTTGTGTTTTGTTGTGATCCACCGTACCACTGGCTGCCAGAGAAGCTGCAGCAATATTTAGCAATGTTTTAGAGAGGAGAGGGGCTAAAATGCATGACTCTAATGTCTTTAAGATTAAAAAGAACTCTTGGAGGCTTTGGTTTTCAAGATCATGATGAAATGAGTACCTGTAATGGTGATTACAGTAGAGAGAATCGGATGTTCTCTAGCATGAACCTTCCTGAAGACAGGTTGGCCTAGCAAAAGGACAGGCAGAAAAATCAGCAGAATGGATTGCATTGATTTGCTATCAGAGCTCTGTGGAATTAGTAAGCTAAACATTAAAACCAGATGCACACATCACAAGCAATGTTAGTTTGGGGATTAAATGGTCATAGGTCACCCCTAGGTAGGTCACAGAAGGGAGTTCTGGTGGAGGTTACTGATGGAGATCATTGCTCAGAGATGAGCGAGTATTTCATGAGCCAAACCAAACTATGTTAACAAACCACCAGCCCCATGATAGTGAGTACAGCCAGATTCCTACAGGTATCTTAAATGTTATACCAAGGTCCTTCAAAGTACCGCTTCCGGAAGCATCATGGAACATCAGAAGGTATAGTGGCAGGTGTCTTGGTTGTGAAGCCAATTACTGCCAACAATATAGCCTTGAGTAGGCCATTTCTCCAGTTTCTCCCCATGTAAAATGGTGGTAATAGTACCTGCTCTATGTTACAGGTTTGTTTGAGGGTCAAGTAATACAACACCTGGGGATATGCTTACTACATTTATTTCCTGAGCAGTCTGAAGGGGAGAATGTTATGTACACCTTCAGGTTTTGCAAAGGTAGGCCATCATCACAGCAACTGTTTGGATAACCTAGGGTTAACCTAGGCCTACGGGGTTCTCATTGAACTCCTGGTTCAGCTGACTTCCAGATTCACTTGCTATTTGCCTCTACCAAGAGCTACCCATAACTGACCTGGGAATCATGAGATTCGGGATTCAGTGCCACCCCTGCCATATGCTTGTCATCTAAACTTGGGCAAGGCCTTTCTCCTCTCTCTCAGGCTTCTCAATTATAAAGTGAAGCTGAATTTGAAGGGGCTTTGTTCCTCCAGCCTACATACTGAAGTGATGAAAACATTTTCAACTGTCAGAATTTTCATAGTTTGGCTTCCTTAAAAAGGCTTGTGTCTTATTAAGTCTATTATGTGCTGAGCATAATATGATTAGAGGAGTAATATTAAATAGGTATACCAACTGATACATAATTTTAATTAGAGAACTCTATAGTTGTATATCTTAGAAGTTTTGGGGGATCAAACATACATTCTTCTCTCCATATTGAGCCAGAATACTTAATTTATTTAACTATTCATGTTTATATCGTCCAGTTTCCCCCTTCTGGGGTACTTCTCATTTTTCATTCAACTGGAATACATAATGCTGGAATTTATTAGATATATGTGGGTTTTGAGTAGAAAAGGGGTTCAATGTATAATTTCAAGATGCAGGTAGAAATAAGCTAGAGGGGAAGAAACAGGACAGTGCTAATATTTAGAGTGTTATCTTGTCATATGACTGGAAGACCAAGGGGGAATGAGATCATAGGCCCAAACAAGGGCCTTTCAATGAGGCAAGGTCTGGAAACAATAGGTAAAGATCTGCAGATTCTAAAAGCACCTCCAACACTTAATGTCCACCACTAATGAGATCTCTGAAATATTGGTATTAGGTTGTGGATCAGATGACTTTTTCAATTTCCATATATCCTGCTTCAAATTTAGATTTTCACACTCAGCTGCACAAGCCCATGGAAAAGCTGCAGGCAAACTCCCAGGGCTAGATTAATTCTTCTTACTGCCCCTGAAGTCAAAGCCTTGACTTCAAAGCCTCCAACTGACTTCAAAGAAAAGTTCTTTAGGGCTTAAAGCTGCTTTTCGCTGTAGACCTAAGTTTTAGAACTGTCCTCAAGGGCATCAGTAGAGAGTGGATTCTAAGCATTCTGGTTTGATTTAGGAAAATAAGGGTCATGTAAAGTGAGATAGTTTCTTAGAAAGTAGGAATGGACAGGCCAGTGTAGAAATTCCCAGAGTTTTTGAACATTCTCTTGTTCTAACTGCATTAATTTCAAGTCTTGGGAAGAGGTGATGGCAATAGGAAACTGCCATTTCAGATTAAAGTTTCAGCCATAGGAAGAACTTAACGAACTACATGAAATGATAAGAAACTTCTGGAGGGGGTGACTCTGTCATCTTGCATGCCAGATGTGGCCAAGTCAGGAAAAGTTGGACATTACCAGAGATATTACAGAATTTGATGCAAAGAAGTTCTGAGAAACGAAAACTAGGATCCCATTACCTGAGATCCTAGAAGAGAGGATGGTTCAAATGACATAGAACGAAGGCCCTTAAAACAAAATTTGGACCAGACGCAGTGGCTCAAGCCTGTAATCCCAGCACTTTGGGAGGCTGAGGCAGGCGGATCACAAGGTCAGGAGATTGAGACTATCCTGGCCAACATGGTGAAACCCGTCTCTAGTAAAAACACAAAAATTAGGTAGGTGTGGTGGCATGCACATGTAGTCCCAGACACTTGGGAGGCTGAGGTAGGAGAATCGCTTGAACCCTGGAGGTAGAGGTTGCAGTGAGCCAAGATCACGCCACTGTACTCCAGCCTGGTGACAGAGCGAGACTCCATCTCTCTCTCAAAAAAAAAAAAAAAAAAAAAAAAAAAAAAAATCCTGACATATTCAACAGTAAAGAAAACAGAAACATATTCAAACACGTCAATATGTTTTAACAGAGCATCTTAGTAGCCACAGGTTTTTAGTTAAGGTCTCTTTATCAGATTTCACAGGATGGAAGGTGCTGTTGGATGGTATACTATTTCTAAAATGGTAGACTTAAAAACATTATTACTTCAATTCAGTCATGAAAACTGGCTTGCCAAATTTCTACCTTCTTCAGATCTCCCAAGGCATAACTAATTTATCCTTGGGTGACAGAAAGAGTATTTACAAGGGGACCTCAAGCAGTTAAAATGAAGGAATGAGAAAAAGGAGATAAAAGTTTTTTAAAAAATGGAGTATAAATTCCTGTACTTGATTTAAAAAAAAACTTTTAGTAGTGCAGATTTGGGGAGATCTGACCCAAAAGAGCTTCAAATGAATCAGATTTAAGAAATCCAACACAAAGACTTGTCCTGTTTAACATTTTTATCCCTTTCAACTTCTGTCTCTCTGAGAGTCTATGAATCATTTTGTCATTAAATGCCACGTCTGGAGAGAAGCAGTGGAGAGCAACAGCCCATGTGAAACTGCCCACATTTAGAAAATTCTACTTTGGACAGAATCAGATTGGAACTGCTTGTTCATGAGTTTACACTAACAGTGGATTAAGTTCATCCCAATTCCCGACATAGTATTTTCATGATCAGAAATTTGAAGTATGTTTCCTTCTAAATATTTTTGTTCAGATCTCTGATTTCAAAATTTTGATATCTGCACAATATATTGGAAAAATTTGATATTGGCACAGTACATTGGAATATGTCACATACTGATACAGAACGTAGGCCATTAAAGACATCTTCAGCCTACAGCTTCAGACAAATCAGACCTACTGTTTAAATATTTCTCTCTCTCTCTCTAAATGTGCACAGATGACTAAAAGGGTGAGAAGATATTTAGAGACAACAGAGGGTGCTATAAGGAAATATCTTTGTTTTGTACACAAGAACATAGTTTTGGAGTTGTACTAAATAATGCAATCAACACAGGCTGAGTACCATTCTAAATTTAAGTGTTTGAAACTTTTTTTCATTTCTGATTTTGAGTTTTTATAGACATTTTGAGTTTTTATAGAATACTTTGTAATATACTTCAAGTGGCAGAAATATTACTCGTTACCATGTTATTAATACTAAAACCTAAGTCCCCAGAGGGACCCTCAGATTGGTGTGGTGGGATGAGGGGAATGCTCTGCTCAACATATTATATGATGTATTATAAATTATGCATTTACATACATAATTTATGAATGAAAATTTATGTGTTAAAATGATGTATTTTTATGTATTTCCTCAGCATGAATTTTTATGTATTTCCTCAACATGGCATTTATGTGTTATTAGCATCCTGAGCTTGGACCCTGGATCTATCTTGGATGTCAACTCCTATGTTTCTCTGAGGCTAGCAATTGTGCCATCTTTATTCTGGTGCTCTTAGGAGCCTCTATCAGGGAACCGTAGCTTATCAGCACTATGTGAACATGTGTAAATTGATCAGTGTCAAAATATGAACAGTTACAGTTTCTCCATATGAAATGCTTATAAACACAACACACACACGTTATTAATTTGTAAAATGTTAAATGTGTAAAACCAGCAAGAGCACACCATGTGCCACAGTTAAATATTAATGCAAGTTACGTAAGGTGTGGGTTTGGATTGATGGTTTAAGGGTATTTGGGGAAAAATAAGGAACATTAGAAAAATAGTCTTACCATACAGGTATTTTCCTTCATTAAAAGCAAATAAAAATGAGAAATGTTTTAAAATGTAATAACATCTGGTGAGAACAGACAGTAAAAGTTAGATAGCATTAGACTTGAAAAATTCATACCTGTTATTGTGAAGCCACCTAAAAAGGAAAAAAAAACAACAACAAATGTTATAATTTAACTTACATTCTGCAAAACAAATACCAGTGACATCAGACTGCCTGACAACCCACCCAAGGTACTTGCCAAATTATATTTACAATTAAGAAGACTAGGAAAACATTCATGACTGAATCACTAATCATTCTTTTAAGATTATGAGATTTAATGCACAAATTTAATTCTTGTGCATACCTAAGAAATCACTGATTTTTTAAAAGGTTGTACTAAATTAAAAATGCAATAAAAACTATTTGACCTTGACAAAGTGAGGTCAATGGCCCTAAACAACAATCTTGTTAGCAAGTCAAGAGAAGTAAAAGTCACAGAGCTACTATATCACCTGGCGGAAATGGAAAATAATCTAGAAAAATGGAAAGGAAATGCAAGAAATGAAATGCTTACCAAGCTCATTCAATAACAGGGCTGTGAAGGAAATAGACAAAGACAAACACAGAATAAGAGACCAGATGAATAATGAAAGTAAGAGGAATATCAGCAGAAAGAAATCCAGGCAGATCTGATTACAGTGGTAGGGAGCCACTGCTAAAAATGGGTATACCCCAAAGAAATATAGTGTTGGGAATATTTCTGAATAAACAATCCCAACTGAAATTTCTGAAAATGTGTGTGATTGAATACACATGTATATATGTGTGTGTGTGTATGTGTGTATATATATATATTTCACTTTATAATTTCTTTACATTTCATAAGACATTTCTAGTATATATGTTTATACCTAGAATATAAATCTAGTTTACCAAATACAGTAGAAACATTGTATGAAATTCATTCTTAACTTGATATGAGTGAGGCTTCCTCATTAAATATTGCCTGGGATTTGGTGAATCCAACGTATGGAAGCCTTAAATCATCCAGGATCTCGGATATCACAACTTTTATTCAGTAAGTATAGGTGGAACATCCTGGGAAATTCCATTTTAGGTTCCCTGCCCGGAACGGTAGTTTAGCCCAAGGTAAAGCACTATCTTGGGATGCTCTATTTGGATGATACTTTGTCCACCAAGAATTGCTTATGTATTAAAATCCTTAAAGCTTAATGGTCCCAGGAATTAACACCTATGTGTGTCCTTATCTGTGACTTCTGTAAATTATTAGATAACCAGAATCCTTCTAGTGGACATACAATCCCAGGAAACTGACAAGGCATTGGGTGGGGGGGGGAGGGGGATATATAATTTGTCTTTCAGGTTACGTGCTTTAAACCCAGAATGTACTGTAGCACTTTATTTTAGTAAAAGCAATCTTGCTAAATATATCAAATTATTTCCTGAGTTGAACATGGGAATGTTACAATTACTTTTTTGGGCCCAGTTTTCTCTCTAATGATAGTGGCATTAGAGGATACTTTCTAAAAAAAGTCAGTTATTTATAGTGACAATCCACTTGGAGGGTGTGAAACTGGATAGTGCTACTAAGGAATTTTAATTTGCTGTTACATGAGGGCATATTTTACTAAAATGGCAATTGAAAGAGCAGAATCCAATGATGCTCCTCCTTGTGATAAAGTTCTTTGGTGGAATACATTAGAAGAAAGTGCTTTCTCCTGTATGTTAAGGAGGCATTTTGGATCCCATCTTTGTAAGAAATCAGCTCAATTTTCTGGTCTCTTTTTCTTCCATCTACCATCTATGGAGCAGATTAAATAGGCTGCATTAAAACGGGTCTTGAGTGCTCCTTTTCCCATCACTCCAAAGACTCCTGTCGCCATCTTGAACTTGATTAACACAGAAACATACGTGTTTTTTTCCCACCAATGGACTCTGAGGCCACGAATGTGGGATACATTTTCCTATATGTCTACATAGCAATTAATCCTATATATTTTATTTTTCCCTCTACATGTAAAAGCATATATTTCTTACAAAGTGGCCCATCTCATCATATCATACTGTCCTCACCAATTGTTTGTATGCAATTAATAAGAGCTATTAATATGCGGTCTGTTCATTTTACACAAGTAAATCACCAGAATTCCTTTTAAAATGGCCACTATTAGAGGATAATTTTATGAAGCCCTATTAACAATTGAGAATAAGAAATCCTCTGTAAAACTGATACAAGATTGCTGTCTTTCCTATGAAATATAGGCCATATGTTAATAATCAGTAAAATCTAGTTATAAAGGACACTTTTTTTCCTATTATATATGTTAATAATTTATTCTATAAGTATCAAGAGATTTTGGAGCATAAGGCTAGGTAGGCCTTCAGCAAGGATTAAATTCTTACTGAAGGGCCTTATTCTTCTGATCAAAGAAAATTGACATGACTGTGGTTTCATAGATATGGTGCCTTTTAAATGTCGTATTTGATGATACAAAAATATGCTAAAATGAGCACTAGAATATTGAAAACACTACTTTTTAAGGATCTTTGTTCTTAATATTTTTAAACTGTGTTCTCTAAAGAAGCCTGATGATTGAATTCTGAAGTTTCCTGTTAGTTGCCATTAGGGTCATCTACTAATACTAATAAGTATTAAGTAGTTTCTTTTTTCCAGCTTTATTGAGGTATGATTAACAAGGTATTAAGCAGTCTTTATCACTAAAATTTTAGGGGAGATTTAATAATTGGAGTGACATATTAGAATAAACCGTGAGTAGTGAAAAACTAAACACATTCTTTTATATAATCATTTCTGAATTACAGAAATCCCTTTCAGTGTTATTAAATCTGGTTACAATCAAGGTTAGTTGGCATTTCCTGAAGAGAGTGGGCATTGCCTGTTGCACTTGTGAATTAGGGAAGGGAAATGAAACTGCTAAAGCTTCAAAGGCAATGAAGTATAGTACTTGGAAGCCGAGGAAGAGGAGAGAGTTAAGTGTGAGAGTAGGGAGACACGGAGAGAGAAGAGTACAATTTCTCGCTGGTATGTCTTTGTTTACTCTCACACCTTTCATTCCTCTTCTTATCCATTTTGGTTCCTCAAGCACAAGGGAGAAACTGCACTCTTTCTCATATTCCTCACGGTCAAATATTCTAATGGTAATGATCTTCCTGTGGGAACACAAGACAAAGGCAAAACAAATGGTTGGAGTCACACGCTCATGCTCTTGGTGTCCACCAAGCTGAATGTTACTGTGATGTTATGGAGGGAGAACTGGCAGCACATGGGCCTCCTGAAGTATGTAAAAGGGCATCTTGGGTACTCTTGGCTGGCCCCCATTAAGTTTTCTTTGCTAATTTATCACTTTCATGAATTATTCCTGCTTCAGTTAGTAGTCAGTAGGTACCCCAAAATAGGAAGATAAATCAGAACGTTGCCTTCCTTTTGGCATTGCATGGCATCTGCAGCCACTTTCCCAGAAATGGACACTTGATTGACTGCCCTGAAAATTAATCTCTCAGACGTTAATGTGCAGCACAACCAATGCTGGCTGATGTAGCTACAGGCCCGCCCACTGTGGCTCAGCATGAGATCTGTGCCCTGTTACATAGGTGGAGGGATGTGTGCATTGTAAGTCATGTTCTGAAGAGTGTAGGCATCCAGGGGTGGCACAGGCCAGCAGAAGCTGTTGGGCTCAGCCCTGGAGCAGCTCCCCCACCTTTCTTCTCACTCATCTCCACCAGGCGGGGCTCTCCAATCTCAAGGAAGAAGGTCTTGTTTTTCTCATATTCCTCATCATCAATTACCTTGACTGATATTGTTTTGCTGAAACAGAGAATAGAAATTGACGAACAAGGGGAAGAGGAAAGAAAAGAGAAGGAACATAGAAAAGAGGAAAGCAAGGTTAACCAGTTGCACTTTCAGACAAACAGTAATCGAGAAACTTCTGTACTGTGAGTTTTTTCTTCAAGAATGGATATCAGATAGGTATGAAAGGTCAGAGATTTCACCCAATGCATAGCTCCCCTGCCCAGGGCCACAGAATTATTTTAGGCAACATATAGCATTCAGTACTAATAGGTTTGTCATCATCATAAGGAGGAAAAGCAGAAAAACACAGATCACAATAAAAAGAAAAGAAAAACACATTAATTTAGTAAATACCTTAACCAGTGGATTGTCTAAGCTGTGCCCTGGAACTTGCTCCTTTAGAACAAGTCAAAAAATCTCATCAAGATATTAATAGAGTTATCTCTGGGCAATAGGCTTACAGGTCATTTTTTTCCTTCGTTGTGCTTTATTATAGTTCCAAATATAATATTTTTATCATAAATTGTTAATAAATGAATAAAAATATCACGAAGAAAATACAGTCAAATTATCTAACCCCCACCCAATGTCTTAGAATCAAACTCTTATTCAGGTTAGTCAGATTCTCCAGCTAGACCACAGCAGGAAGACAAACATGTTTTGTTTGTCTTTCGAAAGATGGAAGCTGTGGCCTCACAACAGCTGTTTTGAAAGTGGGGTGGCAGCAGGTGGGTGTCATGATTTGTAGTTATTTTCATTCTTCCAAAGTTGAGTTTTGACTTTCTATGAAACATGCCATTTACACTACTTTCAAACGTCACCAATACACCAAGGTGTTTTGATGAGAATTCTTCCTGTAATCCAGCCTTTAACAGTTCTTGCCTTATGGTCCTATGGCTATGAGTGACTGACAGGCAGGGAGGACAAATGCAAATATGCAAATCTCAGGTTTCCATAAGCATTCTTGATTACTCTGAAAATAAACCAACCTAAAGTTACCTTTTAATTAATAAGGGCTTAAACACTTCATATACTACAACTTATTAGAAACCTCTTAAACACTGATTTGTCTTGAAAAAATGTTTCCAATAACATTGGCCAAGAACAATTCTGATCAACGTTTTTGAAACAATGAGTGTTTGTAGACACAGAATTTTAACAGCATGGTCATTAAGTTTTTTTTAGGTCTTCTGGAAGGAAATTGGTTTATAATCTTGTTTTTATTTTATTTATCCAAGTCATTAAGTTTTCATTCTATCTATGCCTACTAATGAATATTAGTCTTCTTTCCTAGTTACTTTTAATTCTCTGAATTTCCCAGTCCCTAATGCCAAATGCTTAAGTCTTGCTTTTTGGCTTAGCATTGTAGACCTGAGACCAGATTATTGGTTCTGGTACCCTGAAACCCAATAACGTACTCTCTGTTCCTCAGCTAGAGAACACCCTTGAATGATACTCACATTCCAACGTCTCACTCCTAAAAAGCTGCAGCTCATGAAACTCCTTTCCTTTCTCATATCTGTCCTCAAATACTGACACTAGATGAACAGCTATAAGTGAGTAAAGCCACAATCATTTTTTAAAGAGTGGTTAGATATTTACAAAACTACCAACAGTATGATAATGTCCAGTTACATGTATACTATAAACAGCTCTATCCTAACTTTTAGAATTATTTTTTAAAATCACCTATTTAGTATAAAAAAATTAGCCCACTGTGACTAAACTAGAATATTTAATTTTTCCCTAAAATCCAAAAACTATAAAATATTAGAGAAGGCACAGGAGGATGGATATAAGGAATGATGATTATTTGATCATTAGAACTGAATTTGATGTTGCAAAATAGATCAAATTTACCCCACACAAAACTGCCATATGTCTATCCTCTTTGTCAACAAAACGTATGCATTTTGGGTATTCATTTCCATCTCGCAGTCTTGCAATCTTAAACTTTAGTTGTACATTTCTACAAAAACAGCATGGTGAGAGCAAAGGTAGGAAAGTGTTGATGGACAATAAAAGGTCCATGCTACTGTTCTCTGGACTTGATGGCCCAACATCCATTATCAAGATGCTTCATTGTAGGGTACATCAAACTGAAATCCCTCATTGTGAGAGTCATGTTGCAATATTCTTGTTAGCATTACTTAAAAACATCTGATGTTACATTTCTCCATCTTGTATTTGCAACCCACCCTGCATCTCATCACATATTTAATTGGATTATAGAAATAAAGCACAGTGGGGATGGTAGAAGTAGCCTTGCTAATAAGGTGAACGTTTGTGTAGAAAAGGTACCTGTTTCATGTTCACAAATCAACTTATTCACAAATAAATCAAACAACATATTATTGCTAATCCTTGGTGAATATCATAAATATTTAAATCCTCTAATGCCTTTTTTTTCTTTCCTTTCTTTCTTTCTATTTTTGAGATGGAGTCTTGCTTTTGTTCCCCTGGCTGGAGTGCAATGGTGTGATCTCGGCTTATTGCAATCTCCGCCTCCCAGGTTCAAGCGATTCCCCTGCCTCAGCCTCCTGAGTAGCTGGGATTACAGATGCCCACCACCATGCCCAGCTAATTTTTGTATTTTTAGTAGAGGCAGGGTTTCACTATGTTGGCCAGGCTGGTCTGGAACTCCTGACCTCAGGCGATCCACCCGCCTCGGCCTCCCAAAGTGCTGGGATTACAGGGGTGAGCCACCATACCCGGTCTATTTTCTATATTCTGAGTAGCTGATAAATGGGGGAAATACAGTTATATAGCTCCACACAATTTGTCTGCATATAAAATAAGCATTTATGATTTATCACTAGCATATCCCTATTCATAGGATCACAATTCTTAGAAAATTCTGAAGTACTTGATAACTATGACACTGAAAAAATCAAGGATGAAGAAAAAGAAAAAAGTACTTTTGTAGGTGCCTGGCAAATACATCTAAAATAGATGGAATTTGCATAATGGCATATCATTTCAAAATCATTAGTAATAGAATCAATAATGCTTCTGACAGGAAGAGCCACTAAATTATATATTGATTTCACTCCTCTTGCACAGTGAAGCTATTAATAGGAAACTTGATTATTAAAGGACATTTCAGTGGATCTAAAGTGGCAGGATGAAGTCAGTCCTTATGAATTAGCCCTTTAAATCAACAGAGGCAAAAAACAGAAGGCACTGATAATGTTCACCTTTTGCTTCAGAACAGAACAATTTCTCCCCTTAGCAAATGTAGTAGAGGTGAAATAAACCAATATAATTTTTAAAGGAACACATCCTTGGGATGTCTCCTTCTCACTTTCCAGAGCCTAATGCATGAAAGATATTGCCACCACTTCTTCCTTCACAGGGGATAGTATGTGAGATGGGGTTGGTTTGGTGAAGATGTCAGTTATTCTGGCTTGATAATCAGCAGAAGCATGTTCCTCACAGTTCTGCAGTAGAAAGAATCTCAAGGACTGACAGAACCTTGAATGTCCTCCAGTTGGCCCCATTGCCACACCAATACCATGTCCACAGGACTTTTGCATTGTCACAAGGACTCCAGCTCCCTGAAAACACACATCCATTTTGGCTGTTCTGTTCTGTTTACCAACAGGGAACATAGTTGTTGCTACTTCTTTTCTTTAAATTGACAGGTAAACAAAAACAAGACTGGAACTGTTGGGTAGACACAGCCCTTCATCCAAACATAATTCTTGCATTTTTACTGCACTGATTAAGAACAAATAGAAAAACTGGTATCACACAACTTCCAACTATTATAATTATTATAAAGACAGGAAAACTCACTTCTTTTTTACAACTTTTCAAATTTGAGCAGTATACTATAAAAACTAGTTTCTGGAAACTAGCAAAGCAGTTACAAATCTTACGATAGCATTAAAATATTTCTTAATATTGCCAAAATTTTTATGGAAGTACATTTTGGTTCTATTTCTAAAAAAAAGAAGAAAGATCAATTTATTTAGTGGAAAAATACTGATCATTCCTTTTGAAGTTTGCAGTGCCTTTTATTTGATGATACCAAACCAACATCTATACTTTACTTCCCAGTATCTCTCTCTCTCTTATCTTATGTGTCTCAAAGGACCCGAACACCTTCAAACAGACTACCAAGGAGTTCTTATATCTGGTTTTGACTCAGGCAGGCAGACAGAAAAGAAAGACGTGGCTTTATTAATGAGGGTTGAAGAAGAAAGTCTCTTCGAAATATATTTTAGTTTCTCATTGTTAACCCAAAGTGGTACCACAGTCTCTTTTTCAACTTAAGCCTCAATTTGTCCTTCTGTGGTTTCTTTTCTTTAAGACTGCCCTTGATGTTGGGAGAAGATGAGGAAAGGATGAACTGGAGGATTAAAGAGAAGAGACTCCTCCATTTTAGATCCTTAAACGAAAGATTTTAGTAAGGATTTCACATATTTAGATGCTTACGGTTGCTTTTTGTCTTTTAAGATTTACCCTCTCCTTAGACATACTCAGAGGCCAGTGGAATGATAGGCTCTTTGCATTTCTTAATTCACAGATCTTCATAACAGCCCAAGAAGTAATTCTTACTACCTGAGACTGACAGGGAAAACGACGACTCTCAGAGACCTTGGTAATATCCAAGGTCACAAAGTGAGTTCCTGTGACTGGCTTCAGGAACCGAAACCTTTAAATTATATGACTCAAAATCAACCAGTAGGTCCCTATTCATTCAACTGTGCAGTATTTTTATGGCCACTTTAAAGGATCTAGATCATTACTTTAATATCAAGTTTTATTGTTTCATCTTTAACAAAGAATGACTGTATGAAAATAATAGAATCTCAATTCTGTTTTTAAAAGGACTGCAGCACATGTTATATTCCATGATGGCTGCTTTAAAAAGTTAAATCATTGAGGAGATAAAGGTTTAATTAAAAAGAGCCGTGAGCATGCAATGGTTCACCAACTCTGAGAACTCTGAATAGTCAACCAGCAGTTTCAGTGTCAGCTTCACCTAAAGTGCGGGACTTGTTAGAATTGCAGAATCATAGGCTCCATCCAGGCCCACAGAATCAGAATCTGCATTTTAACAAGATTCCCAGATGATTCATGCATGTTGAAGTCTGAGAGGCACCAATCTAGAGTGGACAATGGGTTCTTGTTATTAAGTTGGATGATAAACCAAGAGGCTGGGAATAGTTGGGCTTGTGTTTTGGACCTGGCTGCATATTAGAATCACCTGCAGGATTTTGCAACCTATAAATGCCTAAACCTACTCCAGATCAGTTAAATCAAATTCTGCTTGTGGGACCCCCAGCATGAATATAGATTTTTAAAGTTTTTGGATAAGCACAGTGGCTCATGCCTGTAATCCCAGCACTTTGAGAGATCGAGGTGGGAGCACAGCTTGAGTCCAGGAGTTTTAGACCAGCCTGGGCAACAAAGTGAGATCCTGTTTCTATGAAAAGTCAAAAAAACAATACACATGCAAAAAAAACCAAACAAACAATAAAACAAACAAGCAAACCCCTCCCCCCCCCAAAAAAAAACCAGCTGGGCGTGGTGGTGCTTGCCTGCACCCCAGCTACATGGGAGGCTGAGGTGGGAGGATGGCTTGAGCCCAGGAGGTTAAGGCTGCAGTGAGATGTGATCATGCCACTGCACTCCGGAACTGCGAGACAGAGTGAGACACTGCCTCAATCAATAAAAATTTTTAAAAATTAAAAGGATTTTAGGTGCTTCTAACATGCAGCCAGGGCTTGCTTTAAAAAACTACATTAATAATATACACAAAGAATACATAGAATTGTAAGACAGTAATAGTCAAAACTAAATTTTAGATCTAATTAGCAAGGTAGGTGGAAACATGGGAAAATCATTTTGTTTTGTCTTTTACTCCTGTTCTTTTCTGGATTATAAAATGTACTTAAAGTTGTTTTCCCCTCTCAGGAAATGCTGGTCTCTGCAGGCAACCTTAATAGTACAGGTGAGAAAACACCTTTAAGGATTCAGGCATCAGAGTTTACACTCATGCACAGTGATTTCCTTCTCAAGAAAGTGATGGGAGCTCTGGTGAATGTTTTTACACAACAGTGATTATATCTGGGGAGTAGACAAATTAAGCATTTCAATTGCCACGGAAGACAGTAACGCCTCATGTCCCCGCCACAGAGCCTCTGAGCCATGTCAGTGAAGGGCCATGTCAGGAACTGGAACTTTCCCACATGTAAGCCATCACACTCCCAGACTCCAGAAAGAACTGACCCAGGACTGACCACGCATGAACCTGGCAACTTCTCTGACCATAATGAGTTTGAAATTTGATCCATAGTATACCTGATGTTAAAAACTTCAGGATAAACTGCTCCTACAGCTTTAAAAGACAAACTAACCAAAAATTTAAAAAAAAGAAATGGGCAAAGGATCTGAATGGCATTTTCCACAGAAGATAAACACAAATGGCCAATAAATACATAAAAACATGCTCCACATAATTAGCTATCACAGAAATGCAAATCAAAGCAACCGGGAGATACCATGTCACACTCACTAGGATGACTACGATAAAGAAGACAGACAATAACAAGTCTTGATGACAATGTAGAGAAATTGGAACCCTTGTACACTGCTAGTAGGAATGTAAAATAGTGCAGCCACTTTGGAGAAGCCCTCAAAAGTTTAAAAATAGAATTACCATGTGAACCAGCAATTCCACTATATGCCAACGAGAATTAAAAACATGTATTCACACAAAAACTTGTGCATGAATTTTCATCGCAGCATTATTTGTAATAGCCAAAAAGTGGAAACAACTTACGTTTATCAACTGATAAATGGATAAATAATATGTGGTGTATCCACAGAAGGGAATATTATTTTGCAATAAAAAGGAATGATGTATTGATACATGCTACAACATGGATGAACCCTGAAAACATCATTCCAAGTGAAAGAACCCAGACATAAAAGGCTATCTGTTGTGTGATTACATTTATAGGAAAAGTCCAGAATAGGCCAATCCAGATACAGAAAGCAGATTAGTGATTGCCTAGAGCTGGGGACTTGGAGACAAAAGGCCAGGTGGGGTGGAGGGAGTTGGTGACTGCTGATGGGTCACCTTTCCCTATACGACTATAATCATAAGGAGGTCTGCTGCCTTTGCAAAGTCAATAGCTCTGTTCATATCACCTTGAGCATTCTCTAGTTCTTTTGTTGGCATTTACTTCTTTCTACATACAAGAGATGATAAGCTTGCCATGGGTTGCCTTTGTATCATTTGGTTTAAATTCCTGGTGCATTTTAAGCCTTTTTTCCTTTCACAAGTTGATTGGTGAGTTACTTAGTGATTTGGGGTTAGGGAAAGGAAGGAGCAGTCAGAGAAGATCCATGCATATATTATCATTTTCTGTTAAGTGACCCAAATCAACTCCTCCGTCTAGTAAATGTTTCAAATGGAATAAGGACAGGTTGCTATTCATATTATTTCCACTAATATTTTTACATCATTTTTAGATTACTGGTGAGATATTTTGGGCATGGATTCAACTGGGGATTTGCTCAATATCCCATGCTAGGATAGTCACAGAAATAGGACTGAGTCATGACTTAAATCTATTGTTTCCTTTCTCGAAATCTTGAGAGAATTAATCCTGAACTCACATTATCCAGGTTTGTAACTTGGCTCTGTTACTTTCTAGCTAAGGTATTTGGGTCACTTCTGGCATCTTTCTAAACATCAATGTTATAATCTATCAAATGAGGATAATAGAACTCACTTCACAGTGATTATGATGTTCACAGTGTTGTGATGATCAAATAATAGGTATCATCATTTATCAAATGTGGATAATGAAATTCACAGGTTGTTGCAAAGATTAAATAATATATTGTACGCAAAAATTATTTTGCAAAGAGTTAATGAAATGTTAGGTGCTGTTGTTATTAGTTGAAAAGGAGTGGCTCGTTTTGCAGTTCTTACCTGCCTGTTTACCCAGTTACTAAAAGGGGCAATTGGTAGATGGTAGAGCTGGGGGTCAGGAAATATTCAATGGAGTAATAAGCAATACCCTCAAATTCATTTTCATATATAACTTTGGATCAAATCCCATATAATGGGGCATCCAAGTCCATAATGTGAAACTCAAGAACACAAGGAGCACAGCTCTGCCAGGTTCTCACTCACCACTAGCTGGATACACACAGGGATCTGAAGTCATGCTTTTCCTGGAGCTCCTGCTATGAAGCCTAGCCTGACAAATGGTGGTGGTGCTATTCTGTAATTTAAATAGACTCCAAGGACAAGAGTTGTTAAAGTAGCTAAACCAAAGTAATTCTCCAAGAGGCCTTGTCATCCATGCCCTGATCTTTTGGTATTGTCAAATGGTTATTGAAATCATTGCTTCAAGCAGAGCAAGAGACAGGGACAGCTAAACTCCTACTATTCCCAGGGAGACCAAGGGAGCTTTAGAGAGCTCTGGAGTTAGGGTTTTCTAACATAACCTTGCCCTATTTTTTTTCCTCTGCCCACTATGGAAACTTAGTGGTAACCAATTCATTTTGTCAAATGCAAAATAGGAATAAATTTAATTCTTTAGTTTTTGTTTTTAGCAATCAATTGTCAGTGTTAGTCTCAAACAAACAAATCTTTGAGCTACTTTTCTGTCCCTAGAAGACATTCTGGTTGACCACTTCAAAGAGATACTACAGGGATCCGTAATTATTATTTCAATAAATAATAGGCTAGTCAGTCTAATATCCCCACAGTGTTCTATCCTATGATGGTAGGTTTCAGAGAAGATCTGGTGAGTAAGTTTACTAAGACAAAATTACATGGGTGTATTAAAAATTGACCATAGTTTTGTGATATATAAAATTTATACCTTACCATTGCTTCACTCTTCTGCAGTTCATAAACTTCAGCCTTAAGGAGGGTAAAGCAATAAGGATCTTGGGTCTGTTACCTACACATGCCTGCTGAGACAATTTCTCTGCTCAGTGAAAATTAAAGTGGATCAAGCATAGGGTACCATGTTGAAATATGGCAAAATAGATGCAAATTTATGTTTTACTGTTTAAAAATATTGGCATTGTGCAAATTCTATGAGAGGATCACATTTAACAAAATGATGGCAGACTCTTGGCATTGTAAAACTTATTAACTTATAAGACTACATATTTGTCTATAATCTGAGATCTTTACTCCTTGAATGCAGATTCTCTAGAAAATAACATTTTAACAAATTTTTCAAAGTTTAAGGTAACATTCAGAACAATTTGTGGCAAACAGCATCTTTTCTAGAAAGGAAACACATCAACATCTTTGTTTGGTTCAGTTTTAGAAAGATCAGCTCTCCATTTGCCACTGCCTATTATGATAATTCAGAATGACAATGAAATCGATGCTGCTGGATTTCAAACAGACTGCTGGTTGCCCATCCTTTTCAAAAGCTCTCTTCATCTTGAACATTTTAAACATTCCTGGATTGTCATCAGACTCGTTCCAGAGATTATTTGTACCTTTGGTCTTTCTTCCTATGTTACGTTTCTTTTTTCAAAGTAAAAAGTGTCAAGGAAAACACTGGAAGGACTTTACTCCTGGAATGTTATAGGACAGCAGCTAGAATATGCTGAAAGCATCTCTGTCAGAAGAGGTCAGCTTTAAAATAAGAACACCAAGAAATAAGCTGGGCTTTCTTAAGTTTTAAAATTCATATTCTCTTTCTCTCTTTTCCCTCCTTTCCTTTCTGTGTCCCTGGCCACAAAATACACAGTGGCAAATCAATCTCTGTCTGTATGTACTCTTAAAGATGGGTGCCAGATATTTTCTTGAACATGGCTAAAAGAAACCAATAATTCATGAATTGATGCTGATGTTTAAATTTCACATTTTAATTTTATGTCTAATATGTTATTGTTTTTTCACATTAGGAGACAAGAGAATAGGACCTTAGGTATTGGTAAAGCTAATTTACTAATATCAAGGCGTAGACTAGTAGAAATCAATATCAGATTTTTCTTTAAGTCAAATTTTTGGTGTATCCCTTTGGCTGTTGCTTTTCCTGATAACCTGGATTAAACTAAACTTGATTCTAAATAGACTTACGTCCTTGTTTATATGAAACATCATAAACTGCCAGAAGGAACAATAGTCCATATTAGCAAGCTTATATTCCATGGGTTCTTTCTCACTAAATACAATTAAAATAATGTGGATTGCTTTAGGATAATGTATATTCTTTTAAAGGATTTTCCTGCATATTATTATTAATTATTGAGACGGAGTCTCTCTCTGTTGCCCAGTCTGTAGCACAGTGGTGTGATCTTGGCCCACTGTAACCTCTGCCTCCCAGATTTAAGCAATTCTCCTGCCTCAGCCTCCTGAGTAGCTGGGACTACAGATGCATGCCACTGCACCCGGATAATTTTTGTATTTTTAGTAGAGATGGGGTTCCACCATGTTGACCAGACAGGTCTCGAACTCCCATCCACCTCAGTCTCTCAAAATGCTGGGATTACAGGTGTGATCCCCTGTGCCTGGCCCATTTTAAAGTAATACTTGCTAATTGTTGAAAATTTGACAAATGCAGAAATGAAGAAAAAGTCGCCCATAATCCTATCACTAGAAATTAACATTTTAAAATGTTTGGTTTTAGTTTTTAATGAAATTGCCAAGAATATTATGAAGTTTTGATATTTTTCTATGGATGAGCTACTTGGGCTTAGCTCTTTTAGAGACCAAAGTTTATTTTCCCTACAATCCTCCTCACATGCTTGGGCCCCACCCTGGACTCTTAATGTAGAAGGTAACGTTCCCCATCTTGTCTTTCTATTGGCTTGTATGGAAGTTCTTGTCTGAATTCTGCCATATGGAAAATTTGCACGTACATTTTTAAAAGGAGAAATTTTCTCCTTGGTCATTACTAACCTTTTGGCTGGTTTTGCTGGAAAAGTTTTCAGGATTCATCTGCCAATGTTGTTTGCCTAGAAGGCCATTCTGGCTACCTCGCTAAGCATCTTGTTTGTTCTGTAACAAATAATTCTTCATGCTAAATCACTCGCAAATGCCATGGTGCTTAGTGCCCTTCTGCTAATCACTCATTCCCAAGTTTGTCTTCAAAATAGCATTAGTTGTTTTCCACTTAACTTCAGCCATCATCTTCCGAAGCCCTCCACTTTTCAATCTAGAAGCACAATCTCTCAATCCTTAATCACAGAAATCTCCCTGTTCACTTCTCATTATACACATAAGCAAACTGAGACTCAGTGAAATTAACCAATGCCTCAAAGCTAGTGGATGCCAGAATCAGGATTAAAACTCATCTTCAGACTCCGAATCCACATCTGTTATTTGTTTATCTGCCATTATCCTAGTGTTTTTCTTCTCGATGCTGCTAAAATCGAACTCACCACTCTTCATAGAAAACTTTTCTTTTTCTCCTCTCTTTTGAATTAAGTAAAAATCGATGCTGATAACAGAAAGAAATGCGTGATTTTCTTTGGTAACTCATTGTCCGCCATGCTGAGGGATGCCTTATAAATTCAATGGCTCACGCAATGGAAACAAATACTTCCTTTAGTAAGGATGGCTGTGTTGAATCATGGCCTGAAAGATCTTTGACCTGAAACAAAACTAGGACATCCACAGAAACACTACATAAAGAGTTCAGGTAAAATAATAGTCAATCAAAATCAACTCCTTGTCTTATTATTATTCCCAAGTCTTCTGGGCATCACACTTAGCAGTTGCCCTTCTCTCTACTTTTCTTCTTTCTTCAAACAGAGTTATGGTATGCAGCCCCCTCTACCACTAGACGTGGTCAATGATTGTGTGTGTGTGTGTTTTCCCCTTAGACAATCTATTTGCACTTTTAAGGGAATATTTGTTTTCTAATTCAAAAGGGGTAATTGTGAAAAGAACTGGCTTTGCAACAATATGGTAAGCTTGTAGGCATGGTGAGTAGTGTGCCTCTATATGGTGAAATACTTCTTGAATGTCTAATCCCAAACAAGTAACAATTAAATATAGTATATACTACAAGTTAAAAGTTACTACCAACAAAATATCAAGGACATCAATACACCTCCTGTTTTTTTGCTGTTACTTTCTACTACTTGCAAAGTCCAGTGATACACCCACTAACTGTGGACTCTGAATGTTTAAATCTTTTCTGGGTATTCCATTTGGCTTAAAAACACATCAGTTATCATTTTGAAGCTCATATTCTTGATAGAAGGGATCCAAACACTTTATAGGTAAGCATCACAAGATAAAATCTGCAAGACAATTTAGCTATTTACTGGTACTTGCAATTTAAAGCTTAAAATTAAAATTAACCAAAACCAGAACAGACTTTATTGGGTTTAAACTAAAAATGTGTTTTGCTTTCTTTCCCTTTTTTTGTTTCTTGTTTACGATGGAAGTTTCCCTAGTTAGACTTTATAGAACCAGAGCAGGTTTACAGAATGCAAATAATGACACTGTTTAACAAAATTGAACCACTGGACCAAAGAGTGAGAAAGTATTTGGTGAGCAATTCCTGGATTAATTACAGGCCTCTGATGAGCTACATTTAATGTGCACATTGATTGTAGGGGAAAACCTGTAAATAAGCTTTGAAAATTTTTTTAAATTTTACTACGGATCACATGTAGTTCAGTTAGCGTTCAAAAAAGCAAATCTTCACCCCTATTTCAGCTTTTGACCCAGACATAATCTTATAGGGAAAGGTTGTTGTTTTGAGGATTTTTATTAGTTTGTAAATTTTGTAGGAAGTCTGTACTTTTGTTCAGAGAATCGTGTAGGTAGAGAGAACCTATGGGATCTAGATTTGCATTTGCAATAGATTTATAGCTTTTAGCAGTATCATTTACTCACTTCATCTTTCAATTTAAATATAAAATAAGACAAATTATACGTAACCCACAAGGTTAATATGGAAAACAAAGTAATTTATATGAAAGATTATTTTCACACTTTAAGCATTTTCACATGTGCTTTCATTATTATCTAACTTAATCTCATTCTTGCAACTGACCAAACTTAGACATCTTGATTCCAACAATCTTTCCAGTAAGCTAAAGCTTCTTCAGCTGTAATTCAAAAATATATATGGGGCATTAATATGAATATTAAAATATTCATTTTGGAAAATAAGAGTTTTCTGTGTGAATGAAAAAGCCATAATATCTGACACCTAACCATGGATCTCCTTTTAGAGGTTTTTTTACATTTATATAACTAAAGTCTTTCAAAATTATAGCAGCAGATACAATTGACTGCTAGAACATGAACAAATGCTTTATTAAATATTTATAATTTTAACATTTCTATTAACTTTAATCATGGTGGAATTAAGTTTATCTTATAATATATGGAACACTAAAGCAAATGGAGAAATACGGGAAAGCTTTGCAGGGCATCTCAAGGGCAGGTCTATGTATAATGAATAAATCCTATTCAATAAAATATACAGTTTTAGTTTTTATATTATTTAGACCAGGAAACCCTTAGAAGATTATTATATATTTTCCCCTACATATTAACTTGCTGTCTTGGTGTTATATTTGTTGGTCCTGAATATTTTTTTTTAATTGAGTTACTTTGAGTTTGTAGAATCATGAAAATTCTCTTAATAGCTGTAATTAAATTGCTTTCACAAAGTTAGACTTCCTGAGATACAGATTCAAAGGTTGGTGAGACTGGTAATGGAACTGAAGAGAATCCATGGGAATACAGTGCTGGGTCTTCAGACCCCCTAAGAATATCAACTGTTCAGGCAGTACTGTCTGTATTCAACAGTAACCATGCCGCCACGGGATAGGACAGCATTAACTATGTGTGCATTCCCTGTGACAGTGAGCACAGTGCTGGCATAGTGTTTGTGTAATAAATGGTTTTGGTTGACTCACTGTCTGTACTTGAGTTTGTGCCAATCGATCAAGGTATCTTACATTTCTTAGTAAAAGGCAGCTCACATATGTTTTGGATAAAAAGATAGGGTTCTTAATGTTGATCTCACCATGACAGTAAGCAAAATGAATGGTGTGTAGGTGATTCAAGCTCATGACTTAGACATCATGAGGAAGGGCAAAATGAATTTATCAGACACATTTTAGATTCCTGCAATATGTTATTCCATTCAGCCATTCTACAAACCCTTACTGAGTATCCAATTTTTGTGGCAGGCCCACATTAGGCATTGGGGATAAAAAGGAGTACGAATTCACAGCTTCGAGAAGGGATAGACATGTAAACCAAAGATTATGCACCTCCATGTGTGTTAATTGTAAGTATGGGCTCTGTGCTCTGTGAGCACAATGGGTGGGGAAATAAACAGAGTTGGAAAGGCATGGCATGTTTAAGAAGCATCAGGTTCTATCTGACTTATGTTTATGGTATGCACATGTAAGTGGTAGAGGGTTGATGGGAGATGAGTCAAGAAAGACAGCTTGGAGACAGGAGAAATGCTAAGTCATGTGGGCATAATTTTGTAAGAAGCCAATGGGCCTTTTTGATTATGGACTGCTATTATCCAATTTAACTTTAACTTTTACTACAATCACTCTAACTCTGGAATAAAGCTTGTATTGTAGTGAAGGAGAGGGGGCAGGGAAGCAGATGTGGAGAAGATATTATCTCCTGGACTGGCAGAGCCTAAAGTCCCTGCCTGAATAATTAGCCAGGTACCCCTCTAGCAGCATGCTTTAAAGAAGTGTCTGGCCTCCTATCTCCAGTCTAGATCTGTCAAAGCTGAATAAATAGAGAAAAGCTACTTTAATTTCTTTTGTGAAATTTCTTTTTCCTGAAAACTTGACTGTGGGTTAGAGAAAACAAGTTGAAATTGCATGAAATGCTTTCTCTGAATTCCTCTGCCAAGATCAATTTGTTGTAGCATGATGGAGGTAGTAAAATACGAATTCTGCTAGAGAAAACATCATGAGATTGTAAAACTGACCTGATTTTCATGAAAAGAAAATCTATCTACCATAAATTCAGATCTGAGCATGTATTTCATTTTATTTTTATCAACCATGAGTAGGTTTGGCAAGCCTTATGACAAAATGATATCTGGGCATATATGTTAAGTTTTTAAATGAAATTATCACAAACTAAGGTCTCAGGTTAATGAATTACATGGAAAATTGCTATCACATTACATTATCTTCTACAGTATTGGCAGGAGGACTGGTGAGAGAATTACAACCAAGATGATATAATGAAATGAAACTTTACAAGTTGAGGTGTGGGAAAGGGTAAGAGAATATCATTCTTCTGATAACAGTGAGCAATCACTAAGAAAAATGACTCAGGTTACTCAGTAAGCAATGTGTGTGTGTGTGTGTGCGCAAAGAAAACGAGAGGGAGAAGGAAAGACAAATTGAAAGGTAGAGATAGAATAAAATGTCTTGAGTTTTATGATGAGAAATAGCCACTTAATATTGGACGCATTAATAAAATTAATAGCACCAGTTCCTTGCCCTTCTTTGTGTTAAGCAGATAGGAGCAGTGAAAGGTTGAAGGCAAAGGTGATAGCAAGGGTTTAGGTAGCAGCAGTTATGTCATATCCTAGGGCCAGGCCTAGGACCACACAATGGGATGAGACAGACTGGAAGAGGCCAAGACTGGAATTCACCTTGCCTGCTGGAGTACAGCAGGGAGTAGGATATCAGGGAGTCTGTACAAAGCCACCAAAGATGGAAGGTCCATTCCGAAGAAACAAAACATAGAACCCAGAAAATATGGAAATCTAGATTACATAGAAGCCAGGTAAGCCACTGGGTGAGATGGGCAAGAAAGCATGGAGCTGAGTGATGTAGAATGGAGGATAAAACAGGACAGAGGGCTGCTCATAGCATCATGTAGCAGAGTTCTGTCATCATCTGTTCTCCAAAGTGACTGATCACAAGAAGAATGTGCCTTCATTTAGGATGAACTGAAGTCTTGAAGTCAACACAGGGAAGCAGAAACCAGAGAGAAAATCAAATATTTCAGGCAGATTTCAGGAATCTAGTAGTTTACTGCTTTTTTCTTTTTTTTTCCCTGAGTATCTGGAAGAACATGTGAGATATGCAGAAATTTGACAGTAAAGTATCTGGTAAATGAAAGACTGGACTTTTGGAACTGGAGAATAGTTCAGAGACCGATGATCAACAGGCTCATTGTGATGCTGAGGCTCAGAGGAGAGCTAGGCTAGGGCTTGTGAAGTTCCTCCTGCCTAAAGTCACGGTGGAGTGGGGCTGAGAAAATTGGTTGGGATCAGTCCAGACTTGTGGAGAATCGGAGGAAAGGAATGAAGCTGAGAAAGAATCTGGAGAAAAATTGAAACTTTCTACCTGCTTCCTGTCAAATCTCTTCTGTATGACTATATCTTTATGATTATCTATAACTTCTATTAATTATTTAAGTAAATAGTGTTTGCAAGGGTCTGAACATGGGAGAAGGATAACAATATGGGCGGTGAGGGAATCTTGTGGGGAGAAGATAATTCTTATCTTGATATATTTAATCCAAGTCATGATGGGAAATGTCTTATAGAATGTATATTAATAGAATATTTGTGCATAACAGATCCGGAGGTGAAGATGAAATATCTGGATGGCAAGACTCTCTATATATTTGTCATACATTTTGAAGTGGTAATTGAAGGCACTGATGTGAGCTAATAGACTTTTTTCCAAAGGAGTGACCTTAAAAGAAAAATCAAAGCAATGTGAAATCCAATACTGTAATAATATCACTGGTAAGAATGTAAAAGAGTAAAGGGAGGTGGGGAGAAGGGGAGACCGAGAGGGGTGAGTTACAGGAAGGCTGAGAAATGCTAGGGTCCTTGAAGCTTAGGGTAGGATGTCTTTCAACTTAAAGGAGGAAGTGCTAATATTTTAAAATCAGGAGACTAACAACTTGATGGGGGGGAAGAAAGAGTCACAGTTTGGGCTGAGAGGAGACTATTAGAAATAAAACCAAATAGCTGACTTGTGTTGTGATTTGAGGGGGGGACAAGGAAACATTTTCAGGTAGCAGCGTTGGTGGTGGTACGCTCAAAGAGTTTTAATACAAAAGAGGAGGTGAATGAAATGACACATGGTGGGGGCAGTTGTAGTGAGTGGTGACTTTCCAGAGAAGGTGTCCTGAGGAAACTCAAGCATGCATTAAAACTTAAGAAGTGAATTCTCAGTAAATACAAGGCTCATTTCTCAAGGTGAAATGAGCCTCTGACCTTGTGAGGTCCTCAGTTTTATGGAAGGAACATAATATTAGACCAGTGGGTCCTTAGGTCCAGCTGGCCACTTGAATTTCCTGTGAATCTTTAGAAACAAAGATTCCTTGTCCTTACCACCAAATCAGAGCCTCTGCATGTGTAGTGAAAGGTGAGCAGGGGGAATCTATAGTGATGAAAAGCTCTCCTAATATATCTAATGCAATGATCCATCAATCGGTGTTAGGGGGATATTTTACTAGACCTGCTCTTACTCCCAGGTTATGAGGCTTAACAGCACATATCATTAAGGGCCTTAAAAACAAACAAACAAAAAACCAAAATAAAACAAAACAAAACAAACCCGTCTTTCATTATCTGTCTCACTCCCCACATTTAAACCACTCATGAAATTTACACTTTTCCATGACACTTTCTTAGATTGATCAGGTATCATATTCAGGGGATGAAAGCAAAAGGTAGTTCTTTGTGGCTCTTGTGGATGCTTTACACTGTATTTTAAGAGGTAAATTTTCTATCACGTCTATTCTCAGCGCATTGATTAGTGGTAAAAGTCCATTTATTATCTCACAGAATTACTAAGTCTGTAGCGTATTCTGCAGAGGGGGTGTTCTTTATGGTAGATCGATTTGTTCTGTAACCTGCATAATTTTCCATTAGAAGATGTCATGGAAATGCTCCTGCTCATATCCCACACATCAGTGGCTGCAAATCAAATGAAACCTGTCACTTATTACTGTAGAACTGGACCAGGTTTGTCTGATACTATTCCATGCCAAGCCATTTGCCCCAGTTCCCATTTGGGGGCCAGAGGAAATTATTTTGAGTGCATTTCAATAGTGATATCCCTCCTGATAAATTTAGCATTTAGTGAAGGATCCACTTTCCATGCATGCATGTAACTGCTATTTTCCCTGAGCTCAGAGATCATTGGCAGAAGTGACAGCTGGTGCCTCGGGATGGAGCTATAATTTTATGGTGCAGTGTCTATGGCTGGAAATGGAACTAGCAAACCACAAATGCCAAACACATCATAAAGGAAAATGTTCCTTAGGAAGTACTTGCCAATTTCTGAGCAATTAATTAGTCCCTAACATACACACTGACTTTTATGAATAAAACAGCCTAGGAAATTCATTTAATTAAGCAGACAGTTACGATAAAATAAGGTGCTTTCCCTCTTCAGCAAAAGATCTTTCTTTCATACCCTCTTCTGGCTTGCATCCTCACTCTCTGGTAGGTCTGCTTCCATTTTCCAAACTCTTACAAGGACTCTTAAGCAAATTCAGTGTTCTTAGAATGGGAGGAAACTGACTGGTTATTCCAAGTGAAACTGTCTGTCTCCAAGACGTTTTCCTGTTGAAATTTTCCCCATCTTCCTATACCTTTTATCCCCTTTCTGTGGAACCAAGAGAGTGGCAGTATCTGTGAGGTTCAAGATAGGATCTGTTGACAAAGCTCCAGGGAAGAATGACTGTCTAAAAATGCTCCTTGGGAATAGCTTTTGTGGAAAGAAAGCAGTGCCTCCACCCACATCTTTAGTTCTGGCAGCTGCCTATAGGACCAACGTGAATATAGATCAGAAGGACAGGAGTGCATATCAGAATGGACCAGATGAGGAACAGCAGAGGAACATAAGATTCAGGGCAGCTCCAAACTTCTAGAAAGATTTGCCAACTCTGGGCAGTTGAAAAAGTCATTATATGAGTATTTTATTTTTCTAAAATGAATGTGTGTTAGATTAAATGAAAGATATAGGCAAGAGAACCATATGAACATGGGTAAGATACAGGGATTAGAAGTAAAGGAGGGATTAGTGTTAGGGAAGATAATGGTAGCAAAAAACTCAAAACAATTGTGTTTGCAATCACATACATGCTGGCCTAATTGACCGGACATTCTTACATGGACTGCTACTAACCAGAGTTCTTGTTTGCATTTCCCAAGCCTAGAAAGATGATATATAAGTATCACCATTATATATTTATTTAGTGTGCTCTCTGAGATGCCCAAAACACTTGGTGACATAGTTAATTAATTCATATCGCTTCCATAAAATATTTCAGGTATTTCAGTTGCTATAAGAAAATTATTGATTTCTTTTTTAAAAAAGACTACATTTGATAAAACTGACCCAGAGTATAAATACAGAATGGAACCTGCAGTGAGAAATGAATTCCACAGTAATACAGATAACAAGGAGAATAAAATCCAAAGTCAGAGACCTTGATATTTGATTAACTCCAGTTGTATGGAATGCATGGTTTGCGCATGCTCATGAGAACACTGGGATGATACTGGGTAGGTTCCTTCTTTAAGGCACTAACTACTCTGGAGAGTGACTCCAAAATGTGGTTTCCCACTCCCCATTACTATGACAAATCTCACATTAACTCAATTGTCAGACCCTTTCTCTGCCGATAAAGGGCTGAAGGGTTGGCTTGGTGATCAATTCTTTGAGCTTCCAGAGAGATTGTACAGCTTAATGGAAAGTTAATTGAAGGAAAAAAAAACAAAAAAAGTTAAACTAGGATTTGCTCTAGGGACCATAACATGAATGTTCTATTGTAAGTTTCTTGATGGAAGGCATTATATTTTAAAATTCTATGGTAATACAATTAATAAATCCAGAAAATGCCAGCTGATATAATAGAAAATTGTTCAAGACTCCAAAAATTAATCTGATCCCATTTCAAAGTAAGGCTAAAAAGATGTCCATGTTTTTAGTTGTGGAATTTAGAGTACGTGATGGAGCCTACTTGGAATCCTAGTAGACAGAGGAATTAAACAATAAAATTTGCATTACTCAGGTCTATTGTAGTGGTGGAAGTGGACACTGCTCACCTTGGGGGCCTTGAATGAGTCAGTGTTGGATCACTGGCTTGCTATGGATGGAGCTTGGCAGGTGTGGTCTTCCTGAAGCAGCACTCCTCTAGAGCAACACATGATATTCTTATTCCATCATAATCATACTACAGAGGATAGATCTCCATACTGACCATGAATATTGTTTGTCTGTACTGTACTGCAGGTGATCCAAACTCTGGCAACCAATATTTATTTTCTAGACAACAGATACTACTCCAAAACAATACTAGATCACAAAGGAAGGCTTTAAAAATTACACATAAGTGTCTGTGGTAAAGATCCCTCTTTGTATGTCTAGGACTATAGGTATTAAGATTCGGAAGTAAGCAGAACAAATTCTGCTATACTATTCACTAGGAATGTATGTCCTCAAAATTCCTCTCCTCATTTAGAAAACCACAATTACAAAAACTCGGCCACAGAGTTTGCATTTTGACGTGTTGCTGATTCTACATGATAACTGATCACTTCAAAACTGACAGGACTTACATTAGGTTCTTGTTCTTAGTTTTAGTTTTAACAGGGGAACCAGGAAAGAAAGAAAGTATTGCTCATCAGTGGCCATATTTGGCAAAGGCAAGACTCTCTTCCCCCCACTCATTCATCCTGATAGAGATGTGACACAGACCAGATGTCATTCCAATGTTAAAATCACAGTGTTTTCATAACAAAGTCAGCTTATATCACTCTTCAAGAGATCACACTAATGCTCCTTTGTATACTGTTATGAGGAGGGTGAGTTAGATCTTTCCAGAGGACTTGCCAACCACAAACTATAGGAAGAGTAAAGATTTTCTAAACATTCACTAGCTGGCTTACAACCTGCATACTATGTGTCTCTGCAGCACACAGAGGATTTCAAGTCATTGAGATACATATACTAAAAAAAACCTTTTTAGTAATTTCTGATACTTGGAAGAAATTACAGGTACTTGTTCTTCAGGTAGGTTGAGAGCTAGAGATTTCATTGGCTAGAGCTTTTTTGTTGCTTATTTTCTTTGTCCTTTCCTCTCAGGTCATGGTGACCTTAAATTAATTTATTATTCCAATGCTTAAGAGTTTTATATGTGCTATTTTTCCCATGTAACATCTGGAACTTGGAAGGTAAAAATTCCAAATCAAGGGCCAGAATCCATATGGGCTCAGCACATGTAAACCATAATTTTGGAAGCTTAGTCCCTCTTAGCCCCCTTATCATTGCTGCATTCCCGCTTACTGTATCACCTCTGTGGCCTTGATGGCGAGTATGGGAACTGAGAACTCCTGAAAATGCCAACAAGAAGTCATCTTCAGGGGACTCTAATAGTAAAATGCCAAATGAGGACATTCCTTGCTGACCAAGTCACCATAACTCTTAAACTATTGCTGTGAGCCAGAAGAATTTTTTTCTTTTAGCTTTAGAGACTGTCCTTAATTGACTTCATGCGTCTTATTACTCACAATATTCATTTTTATGTAGTCAGTTTATATTGGAAAAAACCAACCCACTTAAATATTTATATATGATAAAACCGGTGAGTATGAGTGAGATTACAAAACAAGTTAAGATGTTTAATATTACAAAGAATGCTAACATTTCTTTATTTCCACACAGCACTCTCTTCTCTTTTTATTCTCTTTTTTGTCTTTAAGCAAAATAAAAAAGACTCAAAGTAAAGGTAGGCTGAGAATTATAATGCCAAAATACTCACGAATATCATTCAAATCTTGAATGGAGACCCCCACTCCCTGAAAAAACAAAACAACCCCCCCAAAAAAAACCCAAAAAAGCCATAAATAATGTACTTCTCCTCCAAGATTACTAGGTTATGTAAGATAAATGCCACCATTTTGTCCTCACGCTAATTAATCTAAGAAGTTTTAAGATTTTCTTTTTTTCAATTTCTTATGACTTGTCAAAGGTATGACTGGTTGGGGTCCAATCAGTATTTTGTACTCATTCGACACTATTTGGCTCTAAAACCAAAACAAAACTAAATTTACAAATACATTATTTTTGTGGTAAATTTTAGATTGTCTATTACTCCAAACCAGAGATTTTAGTGCTAATGTTTATTTTGGGGAGAAATGGGAATTAAGCTTGATCTTGATGATCAACCACAGCAAAATTATCTCCAGTTAAGAAACACTGGTCTAGATTGAAGGTATGGTATGTTTCCACTTTCCCTGAATGACTGCATGGTATTTTACTAAGCTTTGCCCCTGTAAGTACACACAGAAGGGTTCTTGACTATTTTGGCTTGAAGAACTTATGCTGATATGAGTCATGTAAACCATGGCAGAGAGTCATAAAACTGGAAACAGGGAAGGCTGTTTGGTCATAGAAACAGCTTACCAGTAGAGTCCCCTGAGGAAGACTTCTTGTTAGCATTTGCATGAGTTCTTGGTTTCCAAACTTACCACCAAGGCCACAGAGGTAATAAAGCCAATGGAAAAGCAGCAATGATAAGGGAGTGAGGAGGTCAAAACACAAACTATTGGAGGAGTTAAGATTTTCTCAGAGCATTCTCTAGCTGGCTTACAACCTACGTATCTATGTGCCTCTTTGCAGCACATGGAGGATTTCAACAATGAACATTGGAATATCTGACATATAAGAGCATGTGTATATGTATGCATGCTGGTGTGTGTACACATGCAGGTGTGTGCACCCTAGACCTTTTTTGCTATACTATCCTTAGAGGACATGTTTCCAAACATTAGATCAGCACCATGGGGCAAAGTGCAAGGAATGAACATTAATCCAGTGTTAACAGCTTGATACAGTAAGAAGAATAGGTCAAAATGTTTAAAATTCTCATTGGGATCTATGAACAACTTTTTATGCTATAATGTCCTACTTCCACATCTTTGCACGTCCAAATCTTGTTCAATCCTTTAAGATATAGCTGTTAGGCCACCACTTCACAAAGCCATCTATGATTTATCACTCAGAATTATCTCTTTATTTTCTGAATTTACCATCAGATTTTTTCTGTAAATTCACATGGCATATATCACTTCCTGACTTATATGGTGATTATGTTTCTACCTGATTGTTAATACTGAACTATAAACATCTTCAGAACAAAATCCCTGCTTCAACTTTGCATTTCTGAATAGAAGGGGAAACAATCAAGAAATATTTACTGAATCAAAATATATAATGGTGGCCATATATTTTATCCTTTTCTTCTAAACTAATAGCATTTCTTCCACTCTTAAAAAGCATATGCAGAAATCACCAAGGGGGATGTGACAGCATAGCATTAGCAAGGTTTAAAAGTACTAAAGAGCTAAACTGTGGATACCCACACAAACAGGGAGACACCTGCCTCATGGTGTCAATGAAGTTACAGCTCTAAAGAGCCAATATGTCATTTAATTTAAAAGTCACTATTCATGAATTACAGTTACCCTCTGGCCTGCAAGCATGTGTTCATAGCCAAGAAATTTTCTCTAGGCCCAGGTAGAATATATTGCTGGCTTTTCCAGGGGAAACTAATGCCAAACAGAATGGCACCTACATAAGCAACTTTAGGCATGCTTTAAAAAGTGTCCCTGTGATAAGCCACAAGAAAGGACAGACTATGTTGAGGAACTCAGTGACTCTACAGCCATGCTAGGCTTGGAGCCCACTCAGACAACAACACGGGATTGTTGTTTTTAAGCCAATTGCTCACAGTCGATAAAACAAAGAGATTAAACTTTTGACAGCCTTTCCCTATTCTCACCGGTTGGCTAATGCTAGTGCTGCTTTGCTCAGGCCTCCTTAAGCATGTTTACTTGCAATTCCTTCCAAATGTCACTTACTAGACACTGCATTCCTTGATGCTGGAGGTAATAATCCTGGAGGCACAGCTTTTATCAGCTAATGGGAAGTGACTGAAAGTATATCCAGAGACAAGCAAATTAAAGAGCATAGAAGATTGGAGCAAATGGCTAAGGAACTTTGTTGAGGCATATTTAGAAATCAGGCATTCCGTTCCCCAATAACATTGTGCTATTATCGGTGCTTTCCATTTACTGGATTTGACTGCCAGCAAAACCTAAACAGAAAATGTTTTACATCCATAAACTATTCCCAAATCACTGGTCTGAAAAAATGCCATTCTGTAATATGCCTACTGCTAACACTTCCATTAGTTGCCCAAGAGAAATGCAAGAATAGCTTAGAGGAGTCATAGCCAAAAATATATAATTCTGACATATGGAGAAAACCAATACAATAATTTACAAAAGATTAACTATTAAAGTGCTGCTAAAGACTGGGGGGATTACTTTAATCAAATGCCTGCATTCTAACATGGTGAGGGTTATTTTATTTTGAGACAGGGTCTGGTCTTGTCACCCATGCTACAGTGCAGTGGCATGACCATGGCTCACTGCAGCCTCAACCTTCTGGGCTCAAATGATCCCCTCACCTCATCCTCTGGAGTAGCTGGGACTACAGGCATGAACTACCACACCTGGCTAATTTTTTAATTAAAAAATTTTTTTTGTAGAGATGAGGTTTCACTATGTTTCTCAAGCTGTTCTCAAACTCTTGGGCTCAAGTGATCCTCTCACCTTGGGCTCCTGAAGTGCTGGGATTATAGGTGTGAGCCACTGTGCCCAGCTGGTGAGGGTTGAAAACAATTTTACAAACCACATTTAAGGGAGGAAGAAAAACATGTAGAAAGATCCGTGTGTTCTTTAGATGACATTTGAAAAATGCACATGTGCTTTTAAAAGCCATTTGTTGCAGTTACTCTTCAGGAGGTATGCTTAAATGTCTGTTCAGAACACATCTTAAATTTGGGATACATTGTTCTGTCTTTTAAGATTGCTTTAGACTGCTACTTTATAAGAATTGTGAGATTACTCTAGGTGTATGTTTATAAAAAATTCAAAGGTCAGAAAATTCCTATAAGCCCATTAAGAGCATTTTAATTGTAGCATTTTTCCTATGATCCTTTAAGAAAATCAACTATGGGTTTTCAGATTATTTTTCCATCCCAGTTGAGAGTAACCACAATGACAACTATGTACTGCAATTTTCAGCAGAAATGACTACACATTTCTGCCCTTAGCTGAAAGAAAAACAACCATATGGACCTTGTTCTCAGCCAGCTTTCCATTAGCTAATTAAATTTACAAAGCCCAACCAGTGAAAGAACATGGATTAGCCCCATTCTAATGACTCTATCCCTTTGGCGAAGCTAATGTTGTCTTGTTGCAGAGTAGACTAGAGAAATTTGACTTACTGTGAACAGGTCAAACAGGTTAGTCCAACAGAAATACAATGCAAGTCACATATATATGCAAAAAGATAAAGGTGAAAATTTAATAATAACTTATTTACCCAATATATCCAAAATATGATCTTAATATACAATTAATATAAAATTTGTTAAGATATTTTATACTCTTTTTTATACTAAATCTTTGAAATCTGGTGTTTATGGTTACAGCACTTCTTAATGTGGGTTAGCCACATGTCAATGATTTAATAGCTACGTATGACTAGTGGCTACCATATTGAATGGTACAGGGCTGTGGTGAGATGTGCCATTCCATCTTCTTTCCACTGTTCACACTCATAATCTATTTCAAGAGTTCAGTGCTTCACTTTTCATACCTGCATGTCAGCTGGGCATACAATCATTTTAAACTGTGAATTAACCTGAAGATGAAAGAACAGCAGCCAGCTTATTTCCTCTTGAGAAAAACTCTAGTTAAAAACACAACATGCATAAATATATGAGGTAATGTATAAGTTAATTATTAATAGCTCAATTTAACCTTTCCATAAGGTATACCTATTTTAAAACATGCACATCATAAATAAAAACATCATTTATAAGTCTAAAAATTGCTAGGGGCAAAATAAGGCCTGCTCTCTTGCCTATTGACCCATTTTGAACTAAATGATTACAGCTTTGGAATGCTTCAAGGAACTTAAGGTATGATGTGACAGCTTGAGTTTGAAAAAGTCTTCTCTCTTTCTTTTTTATGACTGCATAGTATTCCATGGTGCATATGTGCCATATACACCATGGATCCAGTCTATCATTGACTTTGCAGGGATGTGGATGGAGCTGGAGGCCATTATCAGTAGCAAACTAGCAAAGGAACAGAAAACCAAACACTGCAGGTTCTCACTTATAAGTGGGAGCTAAATGATGAGAACACATGGGCACAGAGTGGGGAACAACACACACTAGGGCCTTTCAAATGGTGGAAGGTGGGAGGAGAGAGAGGATCAGGAAAATTAACTAATGGGTACTAGGCTTAATACCTGGGTGATGAGATAATCTGTACAACAAATCTCCGTGACACAAGTTTACCTATGTGATGAACCTGAACTTGTACATCTGAACTTAAAAAGGAAAGAAAAAGTCTTTTCCTAAATTTAGGCAACATTCTGTTTCAGTTGAGCTGTGTACAACTGGCCCATGGGTGCAGTGATCATGTTTTCCTACCTAGAAAGGGAAACATGATCTTACAAAGGACTTACATGTTCTTGTATGATTTGGTGACAAAAAAATTCTCATTGAGGCATGAAAATAAAATATATTTAATGAAAAGATTTGATTGGAAAAAATAAAGTTATAGAAAATTAGGGTGAATAAACACTAAAGTTCTACTTCACAATTATAATTGAATCAACAAATGGATGGAAGCTATGAAGAACCAATAAAGAACCAATTAGGTTGTGTCCTTACCTAATTTCTGGAATGCTAGTGTGAATAAGTCTGTGCCATGACAAATATCAGAACTGTGGACAATTATTGGTCTTAAAAGCAGGGTACTTTCCTCAACATCAACTTCTAGAATCAAAAGATGTCACTTCATCACCTTGGAACATTTATTTTAATCTGTCCTGAATGTAATTATTTGATCAAGCTATTGTCACAAAATCCTATTAACTCAAAGAGTGATTGCATTATTCACTCCTTACTCATTTCTTGATTTCAGTGCTTATTAAATGAAAGTTTTCAGGCAGCCAAAATGAAGGCTAACTTAAGGGATTCTTCCTTTTTAATTTTAGGAATTGTATACTGTAGTTTATCATAACAATATATATAGGCTGCAGAAATTCAGGGAAGGCCTGAGGGTTTTAATAAAAATAAAAAACAAGACCCATCAAATGATCCAAACACTTCCTTTGCTTATCTTAGAACACAAGAATCAAAACAGAGCATCAGAACCAGCAGAATGAGTTTTAGGCCTGGGAACAAAATGTCAGAGATAAAATTGGTATACTATTTTCACCCCTAGGATCTAAATGGTTGAGGGGGTTTGAAGGAAGTGAGGAATCAGATATGTTTCTGAACCAGGACCCAAAATCAAGTTTTATATTTGCAATATCTTAAGAGCTCAGCGCCAATATTTTTCATTTTTTTCTTAGATTCTTTTAAGAGGTGCCACATTGTCAATGATCACAATGGCACAAATTGTGAATTCATGTGGAAAAAACAGGCATTAATGATTCTGAATTGCAAAGTAATACAGAAGAGCTGGATTCTGAAGGGAAGAAGTCTTAACTAATTTACTTCAAAGTATTTTCCTTATTATGTATGAAAAAGAATAAGATAAAAATCTAATTAAGACCAAAAAAATCTCTGTAGGTTTAAAATAAAATTGGTATGTGATAAGAAAGCATTGCGTCATGGCTAATTATGGGCATTTTTTCTTGGTTAGCGATACATAAAATAATGGTAAATACAATCAATGCTGCCTTAAGTTCAATTAAAGATGATGTGACTCCTACATCTACTTTATTTTCTAGGGCCTTTTGTTCCAAGTGATGTGTTCCATCCACTGGGAGCAATTTTCAGCTGGCCAGACACCTTCCCATTATCCCTGAGGCTGTGTGATTTTATCCTCTTACATGAACAATGCCCTTAGGGAGAATGACAAAGATGCTAGCTCTCTGAACGGAAAGAGATTGGATGGTCTTATCTATAACTTTCTCATTTTTCCTACACAAATGTTGGGTTCTATTTCTTGAATAAGTTCTACAGAAGTCATGATTACAGTTTCATAAAAAAAATAGTGATCTAAGGATAACAAATTTTTTTTTAATCTTGGGTTTTCAATATAATTACTCGAAATGACTTTAAATGCTACACAAAATATATTTTATATTAAACAAATTCACATTAAGAAGATAAAAATAATATAAAATGATAGCTCAAAAAATATGGGCATAATGTCCCCATATTATAGATTCTGGCGCCAAGTTTCTAAGTCATATCATGGGCATCATGTCTTCTGGAGGGTTTGGTTTAACAGTGTGTACTGCCAGGGCTAGAAAATGTGTTAAGCTGGTGAAACGACTACTCTTTCCCTCTTTTTAGTATTTCTAGAGTGTTACCCTTTGGGGCTCCCACCAGTTTGGAACCGGTTTTACTTAGAGTGTTTTCTAAAATAAGGCACCAAAATATGTGCTAGGGCTCCTTTCAAAGTATGCTACAGCTCCGGGAAGTTGGGCAGATTGAAGTAACCTTAGGGCCCATGAACCAGACCTCCTTCACAGCCACAGCACTGCAAGAGCTTCCTCTCTCCTTGTAATCCAAGCTATCGAAGGTGACTGTTACATACATGTGTATTCACCTCTGACACCCATAGCCAAGGAATGAGATGAGAACATGAAGGGAAGAAGTTGGGTGCAGGAAAAATAAAGGGTGTTAGTAGTGTCCAGCTTGTAGAAAGAACTCAAATTATGCCTCAGTCCAGTGAACACTGAAGAAAGTTCCTCAAGTTTCTCTCTGGGCCTCTTGCTTTCTAGTTCCAGCTCTCTTTCCATAGTCAAGGTTCTAAAGGCCTACCTCCTCTCCTCATCAAATCCTTTTTGCAAGAACAGATCTAAAATCTCAGATATACACATGACAGGTAACTGCTTGAATTTCTCTTAGAAATCACTAGATACTTGTAAACCACTGCAGAGTCAACCTGAAGTCAAATGAATACTCCCTGAATATTAGCCTTTCAGGTACCACTGGGCAGGAAAGGGAGGGAATGGAAAGAGATTCTGGGCTGTGTGTGTCAGAGGGAGGGCAGCTTGTCTGAAAACCCAATAGGAACTCCTTTTTTTCTAGGCATCGTCCAAATATTTTGGTTACAATACTTGGAGGTAAAATTATATAGAGGGTAATGGTTTTCTCTTTGGCACATCAATCAAGTCTGCTCTATGATCCTATAAACAGGAAAGAGTTGACCAATTTGGGCACCAGAGGAATCCTTGGGGCTCTCAGCAGTCTCCTCTTCTTACCACAATGCAAAGCAAACAAGAGTTGAAATGAGAAACCAGAGGGCAATTAGTGTCCTTTTTTTCTTTCTCCTCTCATGTATCCATTTAGGCTTTAATGCACTTTAAAGAATTCAGAACACTGAGCACCAATAAATGCTTATTTTTCAAGGGAAAAGAATCGAAGGATGTCAAATTTGGAGGTCTTTGAGATGGTTTAGTCCAGATGACAGACATCATTCATTTAGTAATTATTTACAAATTCAGTAATTATTTACAAATACCAATTATGTGCCAGACACTGTTTTGAGGACTGGCTATAGATCAGTGAAACAAAAGACGGAAAAAAAAGAAAATCCTTGTCCTGTCCTTGAGATGAGACAGGTGCATACAATATATAATTAAAGTATTTAGTATGCTAGATGTGCTATGGAAAAAGTAAAGGAGAGCTAGGGAGATGAGGGGTAATGAGGTGAGAGATGGCAGTTGAAATCTGAAATAGGATCATCAAGGCAGGACTTTCTGAGAATGGGACATTTGAGAAAAGACTGCAAGGAAATGAGCAAGTTAGCCATCTGGATATTTGAAGGGGAGGCAGGGGCGAAGACAGTACATATATGTGCTAAGGCAGGAGAGCCTCACCTGTGTAAGGTTTAAGGACATTTCTGTGGCTGTAGAAAAATAATCCTGGAGGAAAGGTGAGAGGTGAGAGTAGAGTGAGGGGAAGGCGGTTGGTGGGGCCAGATCACGTGGGCCATGTAGACTCTTGAAAGGATTTCTGAGCGAAATGGTGAGGCATTGGAGGATTTTGAGCAGAGAAAGGATATAATTTGACTTATGCTTTAGAGGATCACTCTAGCTACTCTGTAGAGATAAGGGTGTTATCAGGGAGGCTACTGTGGTTCCAGGCGAAGGATGGTGGTGCCTCAGGATGCGATAGCAACACTTAGAAAGGCAGAGTGTAGAGTGACAGACGCTGGCCCATGGGTAGATGTGGTCATGGGAGTCTGTGGAAAGTCTCTTCTGATTGCTTCTATTTTCTCAGGCAAACAGAAAGCATAGCAAGATCATTAGCTGACAGTAAGACAGAAGAAGGGAGGAACTGGGCATCTGAATGGGGAGAAGAAGGCTTGATTGAAATAGCTAAGATCGTGGCAGAGGAAATGGACTACGGAAATACAGATTGACTTATGACATCATCAGGTTCCTATTACTTAATATTGCTTTTTTATCCACAGCTCTCAAATCTCCAGGCAGCCTCTATTGATTGATCTGAGTTGGCAGATGAGTTGGCAGGTGAGAGAATGTGTATTTGCTAGTTCTGATCTAATCTAATTCTACTTTAGTAAACTGAGGCCTAGGGAGTGCCTTTTAAACATCTATCTATCTTTGGGGAGGGTTTAAATTACAAATTACCAATCAACTATGGCTCCAGTAAGGAAAACACGTACAGTACCTATTTAAATATCATGCATCAAGAGGACCTGATAACTAATGCTCTTGGGAATTTACGTTGTAAGAGAAGGATACGAAGAGCTGCAAATGAGTGCCTGAAACAAGACCTTTATTAATGCAGCAGGAAGAAGATACCTGCTGGCTGGATTTTCACTTAACTCATAGCTCTTTGCATTTGAACTCAAGGTCTTAATCTTCTACAAGTACTGACTTCAGTTTCCAAAGGTTTCAAGGAGATCATCCAGGGCTTGTCTTTTGAATAGATTGGCATGACTTTTAAACAAGACCCAACCAAATCACATTTGATTTCAAGAAATTGAAGGGATAATTAAGAAAGTGTTAGTCACTACTGAATGTAGTGTATATGCTTACTTTGGAAATTTAAGGGAGAAAAAAGGCCCATTAAGTCATCTTAAAAGGGCTCTTGCTGTAAAATGAAAGGTGGAGAAATGCAGATGACTTTCCTGTTTCACCAGAAATTCAGTATTATCTAATGAATGCTGAGTAATCGAGCACTTATTGTTATTTCTGCACCCACACTGGGAAATGGTTTTTGACCTTTAGATTCCCTACTCTTCTGAATTGCTTCTCATTAGCTCTCTCTTTGCTCTCATTCCCACTCAGTTTACTTCTTGGAAGGCCTGTTGACCTTTACCTTTTTGTCATGTACAGAATACAGAATGGTTATGTATATATGGTATCATTAACATCATAAGGCTGCATGCAATTATAAAATAAGATGAGGATAACTTACACAGGACAGAGTCCTTGCTAGATTTTATCAAGACCTTCATTTTTCTAGTGGTATATCATCCATGGAAAAGCCAGGCCATTCTGAAGTAGGTCTTTGTCTTTCCACTCTAGAAAAAATTGTTAAGTTCAATGATAAAATGAATGGCTGCCATTGGCTGAGGACCCACTGTGGGGCATGGAGCTAGTGGGCATCTCTCCAGTCATCTTACAACAACCTTGCTCGTCTCTTCCTTTGAATTATTTTACTGTGCATACTCATGAGATCTGAAACTCATGTAGGTTGTCACCTTTAACGTAACTACAGTAGTTCTTCCTATAAAGTTTTCTAATGATAGTGGAACTGTTAAATTCAGTTTTTGACATTTTATTTGTCTTTTTGAGAAGACAGTAGGACTTCAAAATGTTGGGCTTTTCCAATAGACAGCTAAAAATGTAGACCTGAAGTTTACAAAAATGATTAGAGCTAAAGGTATAGATGGGAAAGTCATCAGTGCTGAAGTGATAGTCATTATGTGTAAATTTAGCAAAGGGAAGATACTCGGAGGTATACTAAGTGGCTGAAAAAGGCATCTTGGAAGATTTTCATGTTTAGATGGTGGGAAGAGAAACACAAGCCAGAAGAGAATCCCTCAGGGGCAATGAGAAAAGCTGAGCAGCAGACCCTCTGAAGTTATGGAAGTGAAATGAATAAATCCTGAAGGTATTTCAAATGGTTTGGACTATTAGGGTCAAAAATGAACTCCTAGAAATCTGGGCTTGGACAAAATCAGTCATCCTTAAGAGGCTGGATTCAGCAAAGAGGTAGGTGAAAAACCCAGGTTCTAGCATCCTCTTTTATTTCATGGGAGCGATACAGAATCTGGGTACAAGTGGAGGAGTGTTAGTCTTAGAAATAAAGCAAAATAATTTTTCTGAAGATATGAACAGTGAAGTGATGTGAGTAACACTAAAAACATAAAAGATGATGCATGAATAGGGAACAGCATCACTAGTTAATGCCTGCATAATATCATAATTCTATACCTAATCCAAATTTGATGAACAAAATATATAGCATAAATAAAACATTTTCAGTGATTCATAATACTTTCTCCAATGCACTGTATTTGTCTTGGTTTTAAAAATCCATTAAGATTTTATATAATTTAAATAAGCAATGAAAAGAGGAAGAGGAGGAAAAGGATTTTAATATGGCCCAGAGAGAGAAAGAGACATAAATCCTAGTTCATCTAAGGGAAGACTTTTAAGTCATAGTTCCTCATTCTGGCGACTTATTTGTTATGGATTGCCAGGTGCTAAACAGAAGAGATGCAGTATCTTTTTTTATTTTTATTTTTTCCCCGAGACGAAGTCTTGCTCTGTTGACAGGCTGGAGTGCAGTGGTGTGATCTCTGCCTCCTGAGTTCAGGCGATTCTCCTGCCTCAGCCTCCCATGTAGCTGGGACTACAGGTGTGTGCCACCATGCCCAGCTAATTTTTGTATTTTTAGTAGAGACGGGGCTTCGCCATATTGGCCAGGATGGTCTGTATCTCCTGACCTTGCGATCTGTCCACCTCGTCCTCCCAAACTGCTGGGATTACATGTGTGAGCCACCATGCCTGGCCGAGATGCAGTATCTTGGAGGCATCAGGGACCCTGTTGTTTCTCTTCAGATCTTATACATCTTCTGCCTTCTGAAGGCATTAGGAGCACCTCAAAGAAAGCAAGATGGAGCATTAAAAAGTGAAGACCCTCTTTCTTTCCTTTCTTCTTGCTTGCTCTTTTCTCTTTCTGTATCAAAAATTTCAAATTCTTGGGCAGAGTATAGCTTGAACTCAGAGTTCCTCTGTACGCAACAGTGCTGCCTTCTGCCATCAACCAGATGCAGACTTAGTTGAAGAGTCCTATGTGTAGATTTATAAATTTAGGGCAAAAAAGTGTGTGTGTGTGTGCGTGTGCGTGTGTGTGTGTGTGTGTAGGGGGTTGGCTCAGAGAGCTAAGGCTAAGTCAGGGCCAGAAGTTGCCTATAAGCAGCTCTGTAGAGCACCTATGTCTGATTTGTGGAGGTGACATCATCATTAGCTGCAGATCAATACTGACCAGAGTTTAAGTACTATGCCATAGCTTCAAGTCTTCATAATTTAAAAATGACTAAGTTGTCTCCTCTCTATAGGTCTCTACTCTGAGTTAGATGACTCCACAAATGAGCACAGTTTCATGTCAAATGTCCAGCTCTCAAATTCCTGTTCCCAGTGATATTGGTACCCATAGATAATTTACTGGTAAGATCACAGAGTGACCCAGGAATGAAACCTACCATTGAAGATGTTTATTTAGAGCTGCATCCACTGTCCACAGCCAAGGGAAATAGCCTTTTCTAGAACGGATATATTTGACCAGTAGATGGAGTAAGTGGATCCCAGAACCACTAACTAACCACCCAGAACCTGCTAATCAATGCTGTTATCTTTCAGTATTCTATCAAAAAAGGACAATGCCATCACCAACAACTAAATCTTGAGCTTAAGGTGCATCTTCGGCAGGTGAATGTCATGGGTGACAGTTATTCATGGATGTATGAATAACTGAACGGGGCACTAGCCGTAGCAAAGCACTAAGATACTGAAGAAACTTGGGATACTTAACCAAAATCCCTTCATTTCTTCACAATTATGCTTAACATCAACCAGTCCAGCATCTGAGAAACAATCCCAAGCATATTTTTTTCCCTTCATCTCAAATATTTTTTTCAAAAGTGATCATTTTACTCTGTGTTTTGGTAGAAAGGGGCGAAGTCCACTTTGCAGCTGGTACAACAGAAAATAGAGCTGCATCAGTTCTCTCACACTGCCAAGCCTTTCTTTTGGCAGAAGTGCTGGGGATATTGCACTGGGGATAATTCATCACACTTGCTTTGGTTGTTCCAAATTTGTAAGCTGTGGCTAATTTCCAGAGACTTCAGGGCAATAATCTCTGCTTTCCTAAAAGAAAAACAGTAACCACACCACCTTTCAATTACATGGGTCATGGAAAATGAACAGCCAGAGATGATCACGGATATTCAGAAATCCTCAGAAAACCTAAGTGTGTAGCCAGTGGTAGAAATGATGACTGTGTGGCTGAAGAAGCCCCATTTGATGAGGGCTAGGAATCTGGCATCTGCGTCTGCCTCCACATTTGTTTCTCCCTGTACATTTTCCATGCATGAATATGTGCACATGTGAAGCCTCACATGTTCAAGACCAAAACATATTGCTGGATATTAACAAAAGGAATTATAGCCTCTTCAGTTATGAATCAGGTGAAGTTTTCCTCACAGTCTCTGGAGTCTGCTTTGCCCACAGAGAAGCAGACTGACCTCCTTCTCAGGTCAGTAAGCCACGCTGGAGAGTTGTCCTCAACCCTGCAACTCTCCCCAAATATATCTGCTGTCTTTTATGCTTTCCAGACCCATGTTCCGAAGTTGTTCAGAATTTGTTCAGCAGATCATTTATTTGTACACTATCTTTTTCCCCCCTCTTTTCCGAGACGGAGTCTTACACTGTCGCCTGGGCTAGAGTGCAATGGCACGATCTCGGCTCACTGCAACCTCTGCCTCCTGGGTTCAAGTGATTCTCCTGCCTCAGTCTCCCAAGTAGCTGGGATTAAAGGTGCCCACCACCACACCTGGCTAATTTTTTATTTTTTTATTTTTAGTAGAGACGGGGTTTCACCATGCTGGCCAGGCTAGTCTTGAACTCCTGACCTCCTGATCCGCCCACCTTGGCCTCCCAAAGTGCTGGGATTACAGGCGTGAGCCACCGCACCTGGCCTATTTGTACATTATCTTAATTCATATAATGGATCAGTATTTTATTGAGAATTTCCAGGCCAACATTCAGAATAACAACATATGGTGGGCATTTTAAGCAATTAGTGGGTAAAGGAAGGGATATTTGAGGGCTGTCTCATCCCAAGCTACTACCTTAGTTTTTTACTCCGGATTTTCCTTTCTATGGATATGTCAGTGATTTTACCAGATCCATTCCCATGGAGCAGAGGACCAGTTTGGGATGGTCCCTACTTTCAATTCCAGGAACACTGTAAAGTCAAGAAGAACTTTATGAGTTTTATATTTTCTAGTTCTTTTTGTGCTATGTGTTTATTATATGTGTAATTTAATAGTTTCCATTCTTTTCTCTGTTAAAGTGTTTATGAGTTGTAGCACATAGAAAGAGCTCAATATATGCTAGTTATTATTATCATTATCTTTAGAGACAGGGTCTCACTCTGTCTCAGGTTGGGGTGCCATGACATGTGCAGGTTTGTCACATGATCTCATTCTTTTCATGGCTGCATAGTATTCCATGGTGTATCTGTACCACATTTTCTTTATCTAGTCTATCACTGATGGGCATTTGGATTGGCTCCATGACTGCTATTGGAAATAGTACTTCAATAAACATATGTGTGCATGTGTCTTTATAGTAGAATGATTCATATTCCTTTGAGTGTATACCCTGCAATGGGATTGCTTGATCAAATGGTATTTCTAGTTCTAGATCCTTGAGGGATCACCACACTGTCTTCCACAATGGTTGAACTAATTTAAATTCCCACCAACAGTGTAAATGCATTCCTATTTCTCCATAGCCTCGGCAGCCTCTATTGTTTCTTGACATTTTAATAATTGCCATTCTGACTGGCATGAGATGGAATCTCATTGTGGTTTTGATTTGCATTTCTCTAATGACCAGTGATGTTGAGCTTTTCATATTTTTGTTGGCTGCATGAATGTCTTCTTTAGAGATGTGTCTGTTCAGATCCTTTGCCCACTTTTTGATGGGGTTATTTTTGTCTTGTAAATTTGTTTAAGTTCCTTGTAGAGTCTGGATATTAACCCTTTGTCAGATGGGTAGATTGCGAAAATTTTCTCCCATTCTGTAGGTTGCCTGTTCACTCTGATAATAGTTTCTTTCGTTATGCAGAAGCTCTTTAGTTTAATTAGATCCCATTTGTCAATTTGGCTTTTGTTGCCATTGCTTTTGGCATTTTCATCATGAAGTCTTTGCCCATGCCTAGATATTGCCTAGGTTTCCTTCTAGGGTTTTTATGGTTTGGGGTCTTACATTTAAGTCTTTAATCCATCTTGAGTTAATTTTTGTATCAGGTGTAAAGAAGGGGTCCAGTTTCAGTTTTCTGCCTATGGCTAACCAGTTTTTCCAGCACCATTTATTGAATAGGAGATCATTTCCCCATTGCTTGTTTCTGGCAGGTTTGTCAAAGATCTGATGGCTGTAGATGTGTGGTATTATTTCTGAGGTCTCTGTTGTGTTCCATTGGTGTATATATCTGTTTTGGTACCAGTACCATGCTGTTTTGGTTACTGTAGCCTTATAGTATAATTTGAAGTCAGGTGCATGTTATTTCTTGACCTGAATCTTTCCTTTGGGCTTCAGGTTTTATTAGGCTTCTCCTCTGTCCCGTATAGTTTCTTGGATGCTTCTCTTCTCTACACACAAGGTTTTCTTTTTGTTGTATTGTAGGCAACACAACAGATGTCATCTTTTGGGAGGCTTCCTAATGTGGCTTTTGGTGTTCTTGTGAGCTCAGAGGATTCCTACTTTAGAGTGAACTGTAATGTCAACCTCTACCCTAGACAATGAGTAGAAGCCATATTCAATAGAATAAGAAGGTAAGGCTTTTCTAAAATTATCCCATCTGTCAGTCTGTGAAACCACTAGTTTGAAGATTGTAATCACAACATTGACACACATAATGTTAATTTCAAGTAGTTACATAATTTAATTGATAAGTCAATCTAAATCATACCTGCATGGCAACAGAACTAGGGTTAGAAAGTGAAAAATATTGTTAAGTAACCATATACTTCTCTTAGATTTGATCTGGCTGCAAACATTTCTGTATTGTGAGATAAAATAGCTATGGTAAACAGATTGTGTGAAGGCATGTGTTTGCATCCAGACCTACAGGACCAATATTAAGAGAAAGGGAACAATTAATTTGTCTCACTGGGGTAGTAAAGAGACAGAGCCTTCAGAATACTATGGGAGATAGTATTTCAACTTCTTACAGTTAGTTTGCAAATCTAACTGTAAGACTGGCATTGTTATTAGTGAAAGTTTCAGCTAAGAACGAATTGGATCTAAGTTTCACTTTATCAGTATTTATTCTTCCTGCTACCTATTAGGGCACCTGAACTGCTAGGCTTACATAAGATTGTCCCATTTCCTGTTGCTAGCTGTGCTTTGCTTTGATAAACTCATTACAAATTGCATGTAATTACTGTATTATGAAGAAGGGAGTGGCAATAAATTAGGCACAGCATTTTTGAATAAAATTAGGCAGCTACAAAGACTGTTTTTAAATGACAAAAAATTTGATATGACAAAGTAGGTTAAAATTACCATTACATATTTGATTGGTACAAAATTGTGTTTTTTACGATTACTTTTACTTTTAATATTTTGCCATTACTTTTAATGGCAAAAACTGCAATTAATTTTGCACCAACCTAATATTATCGTATATTGAACAAAGGGGAAAAAAAGGAAGCATATCATAGACCTTAGCTTGATTACATTTATCTAGTGACCATAATGCTTTATGAAAGATGAAAACATTCTTCTGGGGAAAAAAAAAATTAACTTCCTTGCTTGTAGACATTGGTAGACCTGTTTCTTCTATTTTAGATTTCAGCAGGACACCCCCATTGTTGGATGAAAAATGATGACTCGTGTGTTCTGGGAATCTTGGCTCACCCCGAGGCTAATAGCACAGTGCCCTGGCTGTGTGCCCAACTTTTGTGGCAGGGAGTTACCCCCGAGTGCTTTTTTTAACTTACACTAAAGTTTTAACTACGAAAGCAGGATCAGCTAGTGCTTCACAGGAAACTGGGCTTTCCCTCTGTAACACTCAAAGTCAAATCCTATTTCTACATACAACCCTTGATTGGCTTCCTTGGTCTGACATAATCTCCATATTCATAAAGATCTTTGTTGGAGAAGTTAAGCAGGGAAGACTGCATGTAGGATTCTCCTAATTTGGGGGAACCCAATTTATGTGCCCCTTTCAATTGGGATGCTGGAGAGGAGTTGGGTCACGGAAAGTAATCTTTAGAGGTGTGAGTTCACAGAGAACCATTGAGAACAAGGAGAAAGGGAAAGTGGAGAAGCACAGCTCTTGCTTGACCTTGCAGGCTTTTTACATGGAATTAAAATTCAGAAACTAAAATTTAGAAACTGGCTGAGGTTTACAAGGAGTAATTGTGGCAATTGCCTTATCCCTACTGTCAGCACATGGCAAAGTTTGCTATGGACAGAATTGCAGGGAGTTCTTTCAAAACAGTTCAAAATATTGTCAAGATTTTCTTCATTTTCTCATCAACCCTTAAGAGCTCATTGAAGACATTAGATATTTTCTGCCTAACTCAATGTGGTAGAGAATTTCAGGGCAAGAGAAACAGAAATGAAGTCAAAATATACCCATGTAGTTTCCTTCAGTGATACTATCTGGTATATAAGAAAATTTCTCAACATCTTTTAAAAGGCCTCAGGCATTACAATTATGTTTTATTCTTCTCTTCAGACTTTTATTCTAATAAATTGTTAGCCAATCAAACAAGCAAAGGTGTTTTGAAATACTTCGATTTATAGCAATTATGATTTTTAAGTTTGAGAAATAGAAAAGAATAAAATCAGTATCTTAATTAGCAATTCCTAGTTGATGAGAGAGATGTGATTTGTTTGCTATGCATGAGATTGCTTGAAAAATGTGATTTAGCTCCAATAGAGCCTCCCTACTATAGGATTTTTTTTTTTTAAGAAAATCAATGTATCTTTCTGCCAACATTTGGTTAGGGCAAAATTTGACTGACATTATGCCAAGTAAATAAGATTTTTTCTTATCTGAGATTGATAGATCTCCATTTCTTATGTATAATTTTTATCTCAGGTCAATGAGCCCAAAGTTTCTTGGCTCTTGTTATATCCGTGAACCTGTGACCTTTCAGCTGGCTAGCAATGGGCATGAAAAGGAGAATAATTTTTACTAAAACAGAATAGACTTTTTTTTTTTTTTTTTAAGAAAAAGAAACAAAGGAAGAGGAGAAAGATGAGAGGAAGAAGCAGGAGGCAAACAGTGGAGAGAAGAAGAAAGTGGAAAGAAAAAAGAGAAAAAATAAATTACAGCTATCTGGGCTTCCATGGGAGTGCCAACTCTGACAGCTGAGACATCTCTGACTTGGCTCTTTCACCTCTTGTGCAAGGGAAGAACAGCACTATTTTTAAAGGAGGTCATTAGTGAGTCATGTTTAAGCTCAATGCTTAGCCATCATCACCATTTGGGTGCTTGTTGGGAAGGTCCTAAATTGAGCAGCCTTTGGGCACAGATCTCTGTGCACTTTGTTTGCCACTTGCTGGCCAGCTAGCCAGCTGATCTGGAGACTAGTTTAATTTTGCAGTTTTTCTGTTTTATTTTCCTGACAAAGCAGTAGTTCCATTAAGAAAGAAGCACTCAGCTATTAATTTCTGCTAACTCTTAACCTGGCCAATGAATTATAAGCATGTGCAGTTTTATGTCTATTTTAGGGCATGGATGTGGGGGCGGTGAAAAGTCTTCTTGGCTTGGAGCTCTCTGTGTTTGTCTCGCTCTTTCTAGTTCTTTTTTGTTCATCCTTTTCCTGACAGGCTGCTTGATGCTTACAGAATGATGCAAGATTGCCACAGGTTCAGACTAGATGAGGAAGAAAAAGAGCTTAGTAAAAGCCCACTTCTTAATAGTTAAATTTTTGTTAAAAAAAAAAAAAAGTTCTATCAACCAAAAACAGCCCAGGACCAGAAGGATTCACAGCTGAATTATACCAGAGGTACAAAGAGGAGCTGGTACCATTCCTTCTGAAACTATTCCAAACAACAGAAAAAGAGGGACTCCTCCCTAACTCAGAGGCCAGCATCACCCTGATACCAAAACCTGGCAGAGACACAACAACAAAAAAAGACAATTTCAGGCCAATATCCCTGATGAACATTGATGCAAAAATTCTCAATAAAATACTGGCAACCCGAATCCAGCAGCACATCAAAAACCCTATCCACCACAATCAAGTCAGCTTCAAGGGATACAAGGGTGGTTCAACTTACACAAATACATATACAGAACCAATGACAAAAAAAAAAAAAAGATTATCTCAATAGATGAAGAAAAGGCCTTTGATAAAATTGAACACCTCTTCATGCTAAAAATTCTCAATAAATCTCAATAAACTAGGTATTGATGGAACGTATCTCAAAATAATAAGAGCTATTTATGACAAACCCACAGCCAATATCATACTGAATGGGCAAAAGCTGGAAGCATTCCCTTTGAAAACCGGCACAAGACAATGATACCCTCCTCTCACCACTCCTATTCAACATAGTATTGGAAGTTCTGGCCAGGGCAATCAGGCAAGAGAAAGAATTAAAGGGTGTTCAAATAGGAAGAGAGGAAGTCAAATTGTCTCTGTTTGCAGATGACATGATTGTATATTTAGAAAACCCCACAGTCTCAGCCAAATCTCCTTAAGCTGATAAACACCTTCAGCAAAGTCTCAGGATACAAAATCAATGTGCAAAAATCACAAGCCTTCCTATATAGCAACAATTGACAAAAAGAAAGCCAAATCATGAGTGAACTCCCATTCACAATTGCTAGAAAGATAATAAAATACCTAGAAATAAAACTTACAAAGGATGTGAAGGACCTCTTCAAGGAGAACTCCACTGCTCAAGCAAATAAGAGAGGACACAAACAAATGGAAGAACATTCCATGCTCATGGATAGGAATAATCAATATCATGAAAATGGCCATACCACCCAAAGTAATTTATAGATTCAATGTTATCCCCATCAAGCTACCATTGACTTTCTTCACAGCATTAGAAAAAAACTACTTTAAATTTCATATGGAACCAAAAAAGAGCCCACATAGCCAAGACAATCCTAAGCCAAAATAACAAAGCTGGAGGCATCATGTTACCTGACTTCAAACTATACTACAAGGCTACAGTAACCAAAACAGCATGGTACTGGTACTAAAACAGGTATCTAGACTAAGGGAACAGAACAGACGCCTCAGAAATAATACCACATATCTACAACCATCTGATCTTTGACAAACCTGACCAAAACAAGTAATGGGGAAATTACTCCCTATTTAATAAATGGTGTTAGGAAAACTGCCTAGCCATATGCAGAAAACTGAAACTGGACTCCTTCCTTAGACCTGATACAAAAATTAACTCAAGATGGAGTGAAGACTTCAACATAAGACCTAAAACCATAAAACCCTAGAAGAAAACCTAGGCAATACCATTCAGGACATAGGTATGAGCAAATACTTCATGACTAAAACACCAAAAGCAATGGCAACAAAAGCCAAAATTGACAAATGGGATATAATTAAGGAGCTTCTGCACAGTAAAAAACTATTATCAGAGTGAACAGGCAACCTAGAGAATGGGAGAAAATAACTGCAATCTATCCATCTGACAAAAGGCTAATATCTAGAATCTACAAAGAACTTAAATTTACAAGAAAAAAAACAGCCCCATCAAAAAGTGGGCAAAGGATATGAACAGACACCTCTCAAAGAAGACATTTATGCAGCCAATAAACATAAAAAAAGCTAATCATCACTTGTCATTAGAGAAATGCAAATCAAAGCCACAATGAGATACTATCTCATGCCAGTTAGAATGGTGATCATTAAAAAGTCAGGGAACAACAGATGCTAGAGAGGATGTGGAGAAATAGGAACCCTTTTACACTGTTGGTAGGAGTGCAAATTAGTTCAACCATTATTGAAGAAAGTGTGGCGATTCCTCAAGGATCTAGAACTAGAAATACCATTTGACGTAGCAATCCCTTTAGTGGTTATATACCCAAAGGATTATAAATCATGCTACTATAAAGACACATACACATGTATGTTTATTGCGGCACTATTCACAATAGCAAAGAGTTGGAACCAATCCAAATGTCCATCAATGATAGACTGGATTAAGAAAATATGGCACATATACACCACGGAATACTATGCAGCCATAAAAAAGGATGAGTTCATGTCCCTTGCAGGGACATGGATGAAGCTGAAAACCACCATTCTCAGCAAACTAACACAGGAACAGAAAACCAAATACCACATGTTCTCACGCATAAGTGGGAGTTGAACATTGAGAACACATGGACATAGGGAGGGGAACATCACACACCAGGGCCTATCAGGGGGTGGGGGACTAAGGGAGGCATAGCATTAGGGGAAATACCTAATGTAGATGACGGGTTGATGAGTACAGCAAACCACCATAGCACATGTATTCCTATGTAATGAACTTGCATGTAGTGCACATGCATCCCAGAACTTAAAGTATATATATATATATATATATATATTTTTTTTTTAAAGTCTGAGTGTCTTAAGTATTAGTCATTGCTATTTGGATGATTTCTTTTCCAGGGGAAATATTAAAACTCTCTTGTACCTCTTTTTCTTTCTCCCTAGGTTTTGGAAATCACTAGTGGGTAAAAAAGACCAATTTGCAACTAGTTTCTCGTGCTCTGTTGAAAACCATGTCACAATATCACAATACTAGATGTTGGGCTCAGGACAGCAAACAGAAAGCAGTAAGTCACACATACAAATGACAAATATCTGATTCACTTCAATTAAGTAACTGTTTTTTGTGTTTTTTTTTTAAATCACAAGAACTGCTTTTTCCCTAATCTGCTGGATTGTCAGTGTATTAGAAGTGATCATGTTCTAATTTATAATAGGAGAAGTTGGGGAGGATAAGCAAGAGGTTTGCCCTGTTTCTGTAACCGTGAGAGACAAAGCAGGAGGAGCCTCCAAAAATCAGAGCAGACCTTGCCCTAAAATGACATAAGTAGCTATATAAGTGATGTGGGCCCAGCATGGTGTAGCCATGACTACATCCACCACAGCTATATTAAAAGGCCTGGAATTTTCACTTCGTAGGGACTCATACATGATGTTATTCGGCTGGGAAATGATAGCTAATTGTCTAGTGAGGTGGATTACTTTAGCCAATTACTTAGCATAAGTGATTCTGATGGTTACAGAAACAGGGCAAACCTCTTTTAATACTATGCTATATTTAAAACCATACTCTTTTAATTGAATAGCAAAGGTATATGCCTGGGATGAGATGAGGCTGTCTAGTATGGGTTGGAGTCCTGGGGAGGTTTGAAAAGACAGAGGCCCTATTAAAAGGCTTCAAGAGGCAGAGTCAGAGAGGCCAACAATGTACTTTGTCTCTCATAAGATTTTCTTGGAATCTGGTCATCCCCAAAGCCCCTAATTATTACACTATTTAGAACTGGAGGTTCCCAAGCGATACATTTCCATCATTTTGTGAGAAAAGAGGCAGAATACCAGGGAGATAACACAGACGTCATAGCTGGAGAGTAAGAATGATTTAATGTGTTCTTGGCACTATGCTAAGTGGCTTGAGGTTCACATACCTCATCTGATCCATGGTTACCATGGCTCTGCAGCTCCATCATCCATGGAAATGAAAGAAACACATAATTGCCTACCTACTTCAACCCATCACCCACTAGACAAACTGATTCCTTAGGCTTTGAGTTAGAGCTAGGCAAGTGACATTTTTAAAGCTGCACAAGTGATTCTGAGTTATTAGGCTTAAAATTTGCTTCAGTTTTACAACTCAAGTAGGAATATTGCCCCATCTTCTGCGGAAGATGAGTTGCAATCTGTCCATCTGACAAAGGGCTAATATCCAGAATCTACAAACAAACAACTTAAACAAATTTATAAGAAAAAAACAACCTCATCAAAAAGTGGGCAAAGGATATGAACAGATACTTATTATCAGGCTTGAGATTTGCTTAATTTTTACAACTCCTGAAGTAGGAATACTGTCTCATCTTCCGTAGAAGGTGAGAGTAAAGTTCATGTTTGACTGATCAAGGGATAGAACTCGGACCTATCATTTCTGGTTTCTTAGTTTTTCTATTTAACACAACAGCTTTCCTGAAGGGTTGAAGTCTTAGGTTTTGAGTAACTATAGGATTTCCAACTGTATCCCACTTTATCTTCTGAGTGACTGGTCCAAAAGAAACCAAGGAATCTACTTACTGTCAAGCAGGGTATACAGCAAACAGCATAGGAGTTTGCATGCCAGTGGCTTTAATTCTGGCTAGTCACGTGACTGTGAGCATACTACCTTGCTAAGCTTTCATTTCCATAAAATGATAAAGTATCTCACATTGAATTTGAATATTCAATAAGGAAGTATACATAAGGTATTTAAAATAGTATTTGGCACACAGTGGGTACTCATCTATGTGCTAGTTCTTTTTACCATATTAATGACTACTAATAGTTTCTCTTGGCTAGACAATGGCATTTGTCCTATTCTCTTCTTTCTTTTTTTATTTAAACAAAAGAATGTGGTGACTGGGGAAAAGGCACTAGAGGTGGGATGGAGTTAAAGACTATAATGAATCTTGCAGAATCTCTCTTGCACCCAATAAAGGATGCCTAATTTCTGTGTAAAGGGCTCAGGATGGAAATCAGGTTAAAACAGGGAACTTAATCTTAAAGCTGCGCTTGCCTATGTCTATTAAATCCTTTATTTTTTCTTAGACAGTGTTCCAGTGGGGGTTGGGGTAGCTGATGGAAACAGATGGGGAGGTGAAAGCCCCTCCCAAAGTTGCCTTTTGGTGACACCACAACTTAAGCATCACACTTTACCTTGGCCTCACTTGGATAAACAGATTCCTCTGGTGTAATTTTATGAGCTGCTAGACACAGACAAGCATGTTTATCACTTGAATGGCAAGCTTCAGCGTTAGAGTTGCTCTATTTATACATTGCTTTGCAGACAATTCTGATGCTTTTACATAATTGGTGAGCTCTACTAGCTTAGCAAGCAAGCAAATAAGATGGTAAACAATACTTTTTTCCACACAGGCTTATGATGAATTCTCAAGCCAGCTTTGCTTCCAATTAGTCTGGATAACTTACCTATTTTACATTACATGAGATGACAGTTGGTTTTATTGCTTTCCCTCTAAAAGTCGGGCCTTGCTATGACAGCTACTTCACAAGCACAGGGGAGCCTGCTGGGCAATGGGAAGGGCAAAGGATGGCAAATTGGTCTGGCTCTATTATTACCGTGTAATTGCTCAAACTGAGCCTTGCTGGATTTGTGCAACTTCTCTGTAATTACATAATGCTCCAAGGCTCAAGAGAGGCTAGAGGTTTGGATGCATTACATGGCATGTATATTCATTGTGCTGCAAACTTCCATGATTTCTAGGGTCAGCATTGTGGTCCATAAGAAACAATAATGAAGGCTTGGAAATGTATAGACTGTATGCAGGAATCATACATCTGCTTAGGCACTGGGAAAGTCTAGAATGCCAAGGTACTTGAGAATAATCTGGCTTCTGTACACAGATCTTACACATCTGTAAGATCTTGCCTCTAAATCCTTCTTCTACAAAGGAGGGAACTACAGTCACTCAGGATTCTGGAAAAGGTCTGGATTCTTCCACCTTGCTCCCCTCCACTCTAGGGGCAGGAGAGAAGAGCCCACAGTGTAGGTATTAGACAGACTTACATTTTGTTTCCTTCAGAGATGAAGTGGAAGCGTCTTTGACTAATGTGTACACACTTGAATGTCCGTAAGAGTAGCAAATGCAGGCATCCAACTGCTAATGAATGATCTAAAAGATTACTTGGTAGCTTTTAGTATAATCCCGAAATTAGTTAATGGAAGTGCCACTAATGAGCATCTATTAATAGAAGGCAAGTGTAGTAACACTGCTAATGTAATGGCCTGGAGCTATAATAAAACATGTGGTCAAAACAAATCTAATACTGTTCTATGTCAAAATAGCTTTCTTGAAAAACACAGAGCTAGAAAATGATCACACAACTAAGAGACATTTTAACAACAGGGACATTACATGATGGGGCTCACCATCAAGTTTTAAATGGGGGGGTGGACAGTAATACTTCCAGACCCTCTTTCTCCAGGGGATTTTCTGGATTATTCTGGCTGGGTGTCAAAAGTTCTGATCTTTTCTTTGAACTCTTTATATAACAAGGAACTCCTATTTAAAATTCAACATTTAAGTTTGTACTTCTTTACAGTTCCTTGTTTTGTGGGTTAATACAGTCTCCACAGCAAAATTATTTGCAACTAGAAAACAGGGGCCCTGTCTATAATAGAATATCTTCCCTACTGTTTTTCTTTCTCACCACTCCAGCTTGCGGTTGAATGAGTACTATACTCTGATCTCACAGAGTGTTCTGTTTTCCTTTCTTTATACCCTAGTCATAGCATATGCAAATAATCACATCCTTTGCAGGGACATGGGAGAGCTGGAGGTCATTATCCTTAGCAAACTGACACAGGAACCGAAAACCAAATACGACGTTCTGACTTATAAGTGGGAGTTAAATGATGAGAACACATGAACACAGAGGGAAACAACACACACTGGGGTCTGTTGGAGGGTGGAGGGTGGGAGGAGGGAGAGCATCAGGAAAGAAATTGATAATAGGCTTAATACCCAGGTGATGCAATAATCTGTATAACAAACCCCCATGACACAAGTTTATCTATGTAACAAACCTGCATTTGTACCCCTAAACTTAAAACTTTAATAATAATAATAAATCTCTTTGATGAGGTTCTTTGGAATTAGGGGTTGTGCCTTTTTGTCTCTAATCATATGCCCAGGACTAAGGTACTAACCAAACAATGACAGCGCAGTGCTATATATTATGACCAACAAGTTCGTTGTGTTGTTTAGATTCAGTTTTTTCCTGTATCTTAGGAGAAACTCAAACAATGAGCTACTCCCTGTCTTCAAAGGGCTTCAAGTCTAGAAATGGTTACTACCCATGTTTTACATACATAAAATTCAGATCGTGCTGATGAATGAATACCCACAAGTGGAAATGTAATGAGATTATTTATCATGTGGGCTTAAATTTACTTTTCTCTTTTCTAATGCAATTATTTATTTAATTAAAAAATAATTTGTCTTGATGACTGCCTTTCATCAGTGCAAGTGTTGACAAAGTCCTGTCCACTGCTATTGAATACAGAATTATGAAAGTCATCCCATATATTTTCATCGCAGTGTAAAGGTTACCCAAGCTTTGACATCATATACATAATAATTTTACCTTCCTGCAGTAGACATTAGCTTTAAATATGCCTATGCAAAGATCACATATACACCACAAGAATCAAATACGCTTGTGTGAGAATTCTTATACTTAAAGCAGCATAGATACATTGTTTTCATGTTTAGGGCTACATGATGCGGAAATGCTGCTGTCTACATTGGCATGACATTGGAATTAAAGCCAACTGGAGGCAGCTGCAGCTGTCTATGAAACAAAGCTGGGGAATTCAACAGCAGAAGCCAACGGCTGCAGCCAAAATCCCACAGTGGCAAAAGCCCTGCTGTGGGACCTGGCGTAGGCAGTCATGTGTTGGCATCACTGAACTTCATTTAATGAAAGACCCCTAGGTCTTCGTTGTGGGCCAACTCCATTATTGCCATATTCTAGTCCTCATTAAAGGTTTGGGTGGCTGGGAGCTTTTCCATGCAGATATCTGCTGCCATCTATGTTGGACGCAGAAATGGTAAGTGAGCCTCAAAGCAGTTTAAAGTTAACCTACTTTGATGCACAAACAGTCAAGTAGCTAGACTTTATCACCGATCCAAGGTGAGGTGTCAGGGGTGGAGTAGGGTGGAATCAAGCTATACTTACTGTTAAAGGAATTTGCAGAATGTTTTGATTATATGGAAGGTGTTCACTTTACAGTTCTTCTTGCAAATAACATATTTTGCTAAATTGCCTGCTTTTATTAACCATAAGAAACGAAAAGCAAGCATAATCTTTTCACACACTCAAGCCATCATTATGGTTAATTTCATAATGGTTACATGCAGTGCCAAAATGTTCACATGCTAGCAAATTATATTTATTTTATACATAATCTAATAACCATAACCATAAAGCTGAACTGATTTCTAGCTTTCATTTTGACCATAGCCCTAAAAGCTGTTTACCTGGCTGCTGATCACATGTGAATTGAATTGGTTCCTTAACAAAGGGATGAAACTTGAGTGGAAAAGGTACCAATTAGAGATACTGAATGACCTGACCCTACTAAGTTGCATGAATACTATTTTCACAATTGTAATGATAAAATGAAAATGCTACTGTTCAACAGAAATATATTTTCCTATAAATAAATATATTTGTAATTACAGATACCAATCACAACTTGGGAATTAATTAGAGAAAACACTTCAAAAAATCTGTTGTTAGAGAATCTCCTTAATTCTTTTCAAAGCTGAATAGAACTTGTCCTTGCATTAAACTCTCTTCTGTGTTATCTGTGCAGCTGCAAAACGTTATTCATTCAGTCAGTCAAAAGTTGATATTGTTTGCAAGACTCTCCAATGGCAAATCTCCTAAATAAGTCCTTATAGCTCTCCCATATTTTCACAACACCGCATCAATGTTGTTAGTGTGTATCATCTCCACGTTCCATCCTTTCCTGGAAAGGTTCATTATGATCCTTCCAGCATAACCAAACAACTATACTTTTCTAGAGATGCTTCTAGAACTAGCCTGGCAAGATTTGTGTGCTATATCTTATACCTTACGTTTTGCCTCCTTGTGTTGTGTGTTTGGTTCTTTAAAAAACGGTTATGCACATGTAAAAATGTATTAGGCGAAAGTATGTAGGTTAACCTAAGTCTAGTTACTGATGATTATAACAACAGTAGCAAAATCTAAAGAAGTTCATATCTTATTTGATGGAATCACATATCTTTTATGTTGTTGTTCTGGGAAAAATCTTAGACATCAACTAAACCAGAACTCTTATTATTCAAATTTGAAACTGAAGAAAGAACTGATTGGTTACAGGTTCCAGAGCTGGCATCATCAGAGCGAGGGCTACAATCCATCTCTAGATCCCCACTTGGGAGCTTCTTCTTAGACTCCAGGCTGAAAGACAAGCCATCCTATGATGACAAGAGTACTGGATGACAGGAAGGTCCCGCTAGTCCAGAAACATTATAGGTTCCTCTAAAGATTTTAGTTTTACTAGGTGTGTCTTGTCTTCCCCTACTTTTGTTTATAGAAATCCTTGGCTCCAAACAAAGCCTGTGCCACACACATAAGCTTCTCGCTGTTATCACTTTTTTTCATCCCTTTAACACTTCCTAGAATGCTGTGACCTTTACTACCTCATTCTAATTCCATCAGTGCTTCTTTATAAGCAGCCCAGAGGATGGCTTTCATTATCACAGCCACACGGTGCACCTCGGCTCAAGTGAGAAATGCTGCTTAGATCCACAAGGTAAAACAAAATAAACACTTGCCTTCACCTGTTTCACAATCTTCATTCAACGAGTGAGACAATTATGGCTTTCTACTTTAACTCTTAGTCACTATAAAGGATATACATGATAGATGTGTGCAAATTAGAAATGGTTCAAAGAATACAAATGCTACTATGTGATCAGCTTTTCTTTAAAACTATAAATTATCATATAGAATTAATGAACATATATAGATACTCATATAAAATTTAATCCAAAATGTTGGAAGCAAATCCAGTTCTGTTCTATACCATATTTACTTACAGCTTACAAGAACAAAAAAATGTACTTTCATAAACAGATTACTATGATGGTTCTCTTCATTCTACATTTAAAAGAGCCACTTTGTCATTTTTTGAAAACTTGCCTCATATGGGAGGGAGTTCTCCACATGCAGATATCTGCTGCCATCTATGTGGAAAGCATAAATGGTATGGTTTGAAACAAGCCTGTTTTGTGTGATGCACAAACAGTCAAGTGTCCAGACTTTATCATCAAACCAAGCGGTAGGTTGGAAATGAAGCCCAATATTTAGTGACCTGCCACTTCTCCTAGGCCTTGCTTGATTCTCAGAACTGGACTCATTGCTTCTACATTCTCCCTGGCCTGCTTTGTCTTAGGGTATAAGATAAGGAATGCTCAGTTTCCAGAAGACTGAGAAATGCCACTTCCACAAGAGGGGTGCTGGTTCTTGGCACAGTTATTTTCTGAGCTGAAAAAAGTGCCATGACAAGTATAGAAGTAAAATGGAGTTAAATTCTGAAGAGTGTAATATGTGTATATTAGACATGCACATATATTAGACATGGAAAATGTGCATATGTAAGAAATGTAAAATGTGCATATGTAAGAAATGGAAAATGTTCACTGCACTTTTGGCATTCACATCTAATTGTTTGGGGATATACCTGATCCACATCTACAGGTCTTTAGGGTTGCTGAGGATTTCAAATCTCCCCATTTAATCTTTATAGGTGATACTTTGGAGGGTGGCTGCCCATTTCTCTCAAAATGGCTACATCTAGTCCCCCTCTTTTCACTCTCTCTTTTTTTTATTTTCTTTGAGTCTAGGTTGAACTATTCATTCTTGTCTTCCAGAACTCACTTCAAATGGGTTTTTCATCTATCATGAGTTGAGTGTTCTCACCTTTGTCTTACAATGAATTCTTCTGCAGATCTCCTTACGCTGATCTCCTCTCCTGAGCTTTGGACAATTATATTTTCTCATCTCTTTCACATAAATCTCACTTGGAAGACAAACCCCTCAGGTTAAGATGCCATCTGGTGTGTGTATTTTTCATTAAGAACTAGCAACACCTACATCAATAGCATCCACCTTTACAATCACCTATATAAGCAACTTACTTTGGGAACCTATTTTCTTATTTCAGCATTCTCATTTGAATGAATCTAGCCTAGGTTAGGGCCACTGGAACCAAACTCGGCTGTCCCTGGACTGGCCTGGAATACCTATAATATAGGAAGTACTCGACTAGGAACTGGAGGTGTGAGAGCAAACAGGAGTAAGATAAAGTGTCTGAGATGAAGAATCTAATAGAATGGGCTGTGTCTTAAGATTAAACAGGCCAGGAAGTTCAACCTGGACTCAAAGAAAATAAAAAAGAGAGGGTGAAAAGAGGGGCACTAGATGTAACCATTTTGAGAGAAATGGACAGCCACCCTCCAAAGTATCACCTATAAAGATTAAGCAGGCCAGGAAGATTTTAGCAGATAATGGGGTCCAGTTCAAAACATTAAGCAAGGCCTGGGACTGCTGGTAGATCACTGAAGGTCAAAGTACAAACTGTCAGGATCTAGTTAAGGAGCTTTGGAAACGGAAAACCTTAGGAGACTTTGAACATTTCAAAAAGAATTTGTGCTCTGCCTTCTTTTAAACTCTTAACTCTGGGCACCTAGGTTGTAGAGATGTAATGGAAGGCAGAGGAAATCAGGGGCATACAGGTAGGTGTGTCATCTTTTGGTTGGCACATAGATGTTCTGATTACAGAGAGATTGTATTATTTTAAGAGAGATGGAGCATGGGAATATGGTGCCAGTTATTTTTTTTTGTCTAGTTTTTTTTTTTCAAGGGATAACAAAGTTTATACAGAGTGGTGTGCCTTTTGAATGGCCTCTATTTACACAAAGAGATTGGGGATTAGGGGAGGATAGGGAAGGGAATTTAACCTTACATCCTCACAATGAATGGCCTTTGTGCAAGCAGTCCTAGTAATTTTCCATTACTGTCCAACTTTGTCTTCTATTTCTTACTGGCAATATTCCCCAATCTAGAGCTATGCAACCAGTCTTTTATATTTCTTAAATCTGTATAGTCTATTATGAAGTTAAGTGTGAGTTTCTATTATACAAATTATAAAAGAAGTAAAATCCCTGAACAATACTTGAGTTAATTTCTTTTTTCATCTGGAGGAAATTAATGTATATCATTATATACAGAAGCCATTTTCTCCTAAAAGTAACAATGTAGGTACTTGGATGTTATTTGCAGTGAAATTTACCTTTACAGGGATAATTGCAGTAACCTTTGAAATGAACATAAGCATATATGAGAACTTGCACCTGTTATTGTTGTCATGGAAACAGTTCCAAAACATAAGATACAATTCTATTATTGAAGCAGTGTAGTTCCCCAAATGAATTTTAATGAAATTGTAGCAGAAAAAAAAAAAGAAATTTATGGAGGCTTCTAAATTATTTAGTGAAATTTGCCAACTAGAATCTGACTACATCACACCATACTAATCTTCATCTAAATAGGAAACAACAGTCAGCAAATGTCAAGTATGCAAAAAGGGGTATAAAGTAGGTTTATTTAAAAAGTGAACACAGTACCCCAATTCTAGCTTTTTAAATATTGTCCAATCACAACTCCTATTGTTGATGGAAGTATATTTGACCATTAGCTGTCTAAGTGGCACACACCAACATCACTGAGTTATCTGGAGATTTTTCCTAATTTCTGTCATCTTTGGGCTTTCTATTGACATGAGGTGAATAGATTTAGGGCTATAATGTTTTAAGAGCTAAGAGACATAAAGGACCTCTATTTCAACCCATTGCGTTTACAGATTAGGGAACCAATGCCTAAAAAAGTTAGGTGATTTGTCTGAGGTACACAAGTAAATGTGGCAGGGCTGCTTTGGAGGTTGGGTTTCTGACTCTCCTCCCCCCATGCACAGTCACTATGCTGCCTTGTGAAATACAGCCCTTTCTGCTGCCAGTTAAACTGGGACATTCTTTCATAAAGGAAAGAAATCATATTCTGAATGTGAATATCTGAACTTTTATTCCCCACTTACATTGTCACAGGAGTGAAGTACAATTTGCTAAATGAAATAAAATTTCAGTATCCTCCTTAGTGTATGTATCGCCTCACTAAATATGTTGATTGCATGTAGATTACTACTTTTACCCATGGAAACTGAAGTAATATCTTAATGTAAGAAGAGTAAGTTTTCTTGATTTGTAACCATTGCTTCACCTCTTCTGTAATCTGAAGTCATGCGAATCAAATGTCCCAGGCTCATAATGAAGCCAACTGTGAAACCAGTGCTTACCTCCAAGTCAAGAGCCTGGGAAACATCTATGGCTTAAAACTATCTGATGATGAATTGGGACTCCAGTATATCATTTTGTGCACATAGTTATGGCATAATATTTGGGGGAAAGGAAGCCTTCACAGTTATAAAATATGAGTGGGAAATGATTATCCTTAGATACAGAGAGTACTTATTAGGTAACTGTTGTTAAGGGCTGACGACGTGGCAGGCTCTGTGCCAAGTCAAGTCTCTGGTGGAGCGGAGGACTCCCCAGGCTCTAGAAGGCCCCTGAGACGGTGTGTCATACAGTGATGATGGGCAGAAAATACTCTAACCATTCAGGATGTGATTGTTTTGGCTTCCTCTCGCCTGAGCTTTTGGCACTTGAACTGGACCCAATGCAACACCACAGCTGGGAAATGACATTATTTGGATTGGTTAAGAAGAGTTTTTGAATCAAACTCCACTGCAGTATTAGAGAAATAAAAAAATTCCTGCTATATCCAACAAGTCCCAGAGGGGCTATCTCTCTATTGTTCACGTGTTTGGACACGAATGTGCATTTATGAATACTTTTTTGTGTAAATATACAGATATATAAGCTATGCAAAGCCATATAAATTTGTATTACTAGAATAATTCATTCCATAAATATTTTTGAGCATTCGCTATGTACCAAGCACATTTTTCCAGTTTAAAAGTGAAGTCGAGCATGGTAGCTCCTGACTGTACTCCCGGCTACTTAGGAGGCTGAGGCAGGAGGATTGCATGAACCCACCTAGGAGTTCAAGGCTGCAGTGAACCATGATCATGCCACTGCACTCCAGCCTGGGTGATAGAATGATACCCTGACTCAAAAAAAAGTGACCCACATGTATATTTGTCACTTTTAAAATAGAGATAATAAATTTCTTCCTTGATTTTTAAAGAACTCAAAACAGAGGTCTTATGCAACCCAGCAATCCCATTATTGGGTATATATCCAAAGGAAAAGAAATCATTCTACCAAAAAGGCACACATACCTGCATGTTCAACACTGTGCCATTCACAATAGCAAAGGCATGGAATCAACTCAGGTGCCCATCAACAGTGGATTGGATAAAGCTAATGCGGTATATATATACCATGGAATATTATACAGCCATGAAAAAGAACAAAATCATGTTTTTTTTGCAGTGATACGGATGCAGCTGGAGGCCATAATCCTTGGCGAATTAACACAGCAACAGAAAACCAAATACCACATGTTCTCACTTACAAATGGGAGATAATCACTGAGCATACATGGACATAAACATGGGAACAACAGATACTCTGGACTACCTGGAATAGGGGGCATGGGTTGAAAAACTACTTTATCAGTACTGTACTCACTACCTGAGTGACAAGATCCACACCTCAAACCTCAGCATCACACAATAAACCCGCACATGTACCCCCTCTATCAAAAAAAAAAGTTGAAATTGAAAAATAATAAGTTCCTTCCTCACAGGTCTTAAAAAGCACAACATGAGCAAAGTACCTGATATGTGACCATAAATACCTGTTCCCCTTTGACCTCCCCTAACCTTGAGGTGTGATTAACCTTTCTGCTTTTTCAAATTCTGAAGACCACAACAGAATAGGGAAGGAAGGGTGTGAAGGTGGTCCATCTAATCCCAATTCAGAGCCTGGGACAGACACCTGAATCCTCTACTTTAGAAAAGAACCCCACAGGCTTTGAGAGGGACCTGTCATCCATAGCCCGTAAGGACTATGAGCTTTTTCACCATAAGCATTGCCTATTTGTTCTAATCTAGTAAGACCAGATTGATTGATTAACAGACAGAAAAATAGATGTAAGTTTTTTTCTTATTCTAAAACAATATTTTTATGTTGTTGAATACTGGGATAAAATATAGAAAATATTATGCATAATTCCTAATCCAAGCAGTGTTCCACTCAATAATCTGATCTATTTCCTATAGTTTGCTGCTAACTTCGGGGCAGATCTGCAAAAAATAAATATAATGGGGCTATGATGTCTCAATTTTGACTAAATATATTGTTATATAAAGTGGTAATGCCTTACAATTTAAGTGAGAAGGATGTGTGTGTTTGAGAGAGAGAGAGGAAGAAACACACACACAGAATGAGAGAGAGAAAATATGAATATGAGAATACTGAGGAGAAATGTGTCCACTAGAATTTTACCACAAGCCAGACTGAAAACATCAAAGATGTTTAAGTAAGCCTGCTTAGTTGTGAATGTAATTTTGGAAAACAAACTAAAACATAAAGATAAAAGGTCCACATTTCATTTCATATTTGCAAATAAGGCTTCTTTCGTGAATGGTGAAATCGCTTTGTATAATTTGTAACCTCATTGTTGTCCTGGATTGCCTGCCATGCTGCCTGTGTTTATGCTGCTTCTCCCTATGGCATGTGCTCTGAGCAGACAAGGGTATAATTATAAATCTCCATCCACTAACAAGAACAATAGTTGCACCCAGCAACTCAACTCTCCCTTTGTGAGCTCTACATGGATACCGTTTTGAATGTCAAAGGTCTGCAAATGTCATAAAAACAGCTGCCACCAATTCTCTGCATTAGGCACCTCTTTCAACATTTACTCATGGGTATTGCCTTATCCATCCAGGCAGAAGCAAACCAAAACCCAGAGATTTTAAAACATGGTATCTATAATTACAAGAAATAACAAGAAACCAAAGAGGAATACAAATACAACCATGACTTGTGCTTCAAGACTTTCTAGACTTACTTAGATAAAAAGAGACTAAATTTTTATCTCTGGGCAGTTAGCCCGATGAGAGAAACTTGACATGCAAGGTATACCTTCTGCTATCTCCATTTTTATAAAAGCAAAGTTAATGAGGCTTTGATCTTTATTCCATACTTAAGATTATTTTCCTAAATCTGAGATCGTTGCAGAGATATACAAGTTAGTTCTGCCAAATCATTCATTCATTCCTTCACCAAACATGGATATGAGTGCCTATTGAATGTCCAGTAAAAGCAGGAATACAGACATTGAAGGCTCATTTCATTGCCCTTAGTTTCTACATAACATAGCTGTGATGCATGGAATATTAAGGAAACCCCTACACCTTTAACTGAGTTAATTCACAACTTACTAGAGCTATTTTCAATTCATGAAAATAAAGACCAGATGTGTAATCCCAGCACTTTGGGAGGCCAAAGTGGGTGGATTGCTTGAGCCTCAGGAGTTCAATTCCAGCCTGATCAACATGATAAAACCTGTTTCTACCAAAAATACAAACAACAACAACAAAACTGGGCGTGGTAGTGAGTGTCTGTGGTCCCACCTACTTGACAGCTGAGATGGGAGGATCACTTGAGCCTAGGAGGTAGAGGTTATAGTGACCAAGATCACCCCACTGCACTCTAACCTGGGTGACAAAGTGAGACCCTGTCTCAAAAAGGAGAAAAACAAAAGAAAGATTTCTCAAGTCTAAGTTTAGTATTTAAAAAAAAAAAAAAAGTAACATCATGGCTTTGTGCTTGATTTTACCTCTGTTTTAGACTAAGAAATCCATTCAAATGGAGCCTATCGCCCTGTAACCTGGCTCTGGGAAAATCAACAGAGGAATGCAACATCACATCAGCACTGTATATTTTTGGAAGGGTATTGCATTTTTCCTTTGTGGTGGATTGGTCCGTGCACTTGAAAATACATTCACAGTGGGAAGGCACCAACTCTGCTGCACATTTATAGTTGAATCTATTTTTTTTCCTGACAAATATTCAAGTGGGGGAGGAATTCCATGTGAATGCTCTAGTGCCTCCCTCCCTCTGATGAGTCTAAGTGCTGGATAAACAAACAGTATTTCTAAAACCTCAAGGGGAATACTTGAAACTGCAGCAATGTAAGAGAAAAGTGGGTAGAATGGATAGCTTCTAGGCAGACTGACATTTCTGAGTAATTACTGAGGGGTCTAGGATCTGGGGGACAACGCTCCATCAGCAGCCCTTTTGTTATTTTAAAAAAAATGAACATTTGAGCAATTTAATGGAACGTGCTGTGAAAACACAGCTGCAAGCCTTATATTCTTACCACATCACCTCCTCTAAGCTTTCCTCTGTAGAAAATTCGAAGCTTTCCTGGTATCTCCTCACTAGGGGGTTAGGAAGTAAGTAAATACACTGGACTCTTGATTTAGAGGTGGGAGATGCATTAGGAAAGCGTCAGTGCCCATGAAGAGACCCACAGGCTAACAGCCATCATTAACTGAGCATATACTATGTGAGAGTCTCCTTCTGAGCTTTTCCACATCTATTATCTCTTTAAATTTCCCAACAACGCTAAGGTAATGACAGCCTTTCTTGCTGACCTATGAAGTCCAGGCTGGGAGTTGTCGGATGACTTTTCCTGTATAATCTCACCCCAAGGGAAGACGTTACTCTGATTTTTCCACCTCATGTTTTTCCCTGGCAATTGCTGTGACAGAATGTTGTTTTTGGAGCTGAGTAGGCAAGTGGTGTGCATGATATGAAAAACCAAAAAAAAAAAAAAAAAAAAAACCACCAAACCCCACAAACTTTCTGACACAAGGCACTCATCAATGCAATGATCGAGACCTTTTCCTACCGCTGGATATTTCTAAGTGAGAAGATCCTACCTCAGTTTTCAGATGGGCTTTAGCTCTGCAGGAAGTGCTGCCCCAGTCAGCCTCGGGGAAATCAGTAGAGGATTAGTTAGACAGCAGGTCAGCCACTGGAGGGCACTCCTGAAATCTAGAGGCTTCTTCCTCCCAAGGAAAGGGTTGCTGGAGTCCCTGCCTGAGACATTTAACAAAGAGAAGGAATGTCTAGGGGATAAGACCCAGTGCATTCTCTGGAAAAGGTCTGCTGTACATATTTGCCAAGTGATAAGCAACCTAGGAAATAAAAAACCATTTGACAATTTACAGTGTTCAAAGGTAGCTTCCTGGCTCTTGAGTTATATAAATGGCTATGTTAAAAATAGGCAACCAATACAACTGAGCAACCTGAAATGTCCTAGGATATGCACCATATGTGATAGCCATGAAAATACTCAAAAGAAGAATTCAGTATAAATTAAGAATCATTCCCACTCCAATGGACCCAGTCTTATGGAAGTGGCACATAGGAGAAGCTGGGGATTCTATTTTTTGTGCTGTTCTATGTACAGGTCTCTCTCTCCCTAGTGAAACCCAGCTCTATAGTTTGGGAGCCTATACCTGATCTCTCTGATATCCCTCTCCAGCTCTCAACATATACTATGTAGTCATACGGATTGTCTGTTAAGAAATAAGTTCAAGTCATTATTTTCCTTATGACAAAATTCACAGTGAAAGGCCAAGTGTCCACCAGAAGAATAATGTGCAAATCTAAAGTGGGTTAGTGGCATTTTCTCAGGACAGAGTGCGCAGGAGGACAACATAGCAATCCTGGAATTTGACAGGGTAAAACTTTTGGACGCTCTGACTCTGTGCTGTATGTATCTGTTTGCTTCTGCTTTGAAAATAACTAGTAAGGTACAAGATCCACTTGAACCACTGAATTTAGCAAAATAAATCAGGCAAAACCAGACATGTCTTTGCATTAATATTGTCATTTTGTTTTATATTACTTAAAAAGTCAGACCTCTTTTTTTTTTTTTTTAATCATTCCTTCTCTGGACTATCTGCTGCTCTCCTGTGATGTATATTGTGAAAAACACATTTTAAAATCATGACAGATATCTCAAGATTGACATCATGTCCAGTTTCTAAGCTACAATTAAATCTCGTAGAATGGTAAGAGGTTTCTATCAGAGACTGCTGATTGCTTTATATACATTACTTTCATTTGAGACTCATTTCATGGATGAGGAAATTGATGTTTACATAAGTCAAGGAACTTGACCAAGGTTACATAGTTTTAAGAAGCTGAGCTAGGATCCTACAGGTCCATCCCAGTGACGTATGATTTTAATCATTATGCCATATGACGTGTCTTGGACTAGTTTATAAAATAGCTTTTCAATTAACCTCTTGTCCTTTAAAAGTGTTCACAGGTTTTAATTGCTTCTTTTTCTGCTAAGGCAATACTTAATTTTTAAACTGCACATAGAAGATCAAATAAAAAAAAAAGTATTCCAGATGTAGGTTTTATAGTTGCACATCTTGGATATGGGTGGTTACACACACACTACAAGCATGTGGTACACATCTATCTCAGTTTTACTTTAGAAATACATTCTCAACAGGGGAAACTTGAAATATGCAGACTGTGGTCCTGATTCCACTTCAAAACGTCTGCTTTTATTGGGTTTACCCTGCAATCATGTAACTTTTGGCCAGAGTCAAATAGGGCAACTGAATTTTTTTTCTTCAGTTTTACTTGGTATGGTTCACTGTAAATGCTTCCAACTAGTCCTGAAGACAGACTTTATTCATTTGTTCTTCCATGAGTTTTATTCAGCAGAACCTTGGATAACAGCAGCTTAGCCAGACACTATGGGGTAATCAGTCTGCTCAGGACTGATTCCTGTGCAGTCAATTCTTCTGCACATCTTGCCTTCAAGGTCTGCCAGTTGAGTGCACTGTGTTTCCAACACTGCCCTCCAAACAGACCTTTCATAAGGAAAAGTCACTGCTACTTCATTAATTCCAGAAGATGGATGGTGAAGTCATATTGCTTTGATATGCTTTCAGACTAAGGCTATTCATGGGAGGCTAGAACTCTCAAACAGAAAAGTTTTAAAATTCTGGCTACTTTTTCATAGGATTCTATTATGACACCTCAGAGGAATTTTTTTTTAAGTCTGTCACTTTAAAAGGAAATGGTTAGATGTGACTAGGGCTGTGCAAACACAGTAGCTACCAGTGCCTGGCAAAGCCTGTATTCTAACAGATTTCTGGTAAAAAAAAAAAAAATATATATATATAATATATATATTTTCCATTATTGCCTTGGATTCTTTCATCTTTTCTTACATGTTAAGAAACATAATATCTGAAGAATGAGGAATAGCCACTTTAGTGTGAAATCATGCTGGGGTGGAAAGGCCAGCATATTTCTTATAGATTAGTATTATAGGAGAGTTTGGCCATTTTCCTGGACAGAAGCAAAGAGATGGCACCTTGGAATCAACTCTTAACCATGTGAAGCCTTTGAGCCTTGGTGAGTTTTCCAAGCACACGGTATTAGCTTTCTGCAGCCTGGAATGGAGCGATTACTGTCCCCAGAGAGCTGTCATGGGTACAGGCAAGGTGCTCAGCTTTTCTTAGTTCTACCATGGTCCTGAACAGCCAGGTTCTAGGTTAAGCCAAATCCAGAAATATCTTGTTTTATTTCACTTGCCACAAGTCTGAGAAGGCTTAATCTCAGAATATGGAAGAAGCCTTAGCAAAGCAACTTTAGAAAACAGCAAATGTGTGTGTGTGTGTGTGTGTGTGTGTGTGTGTGTAGAGAGAGATCTGAGGCATGAATTTTACTAATGTTATTATTTAAATACATTCTTCCTTATGCTAGAGCTCCAGATGCTGCTACAAAAATGAGGAAAAAAGGCTCAGGGCATATAAGTCACGTGTCACATTAGCTGTATTGGCCTTTGTTCAAATAATAAACATTTTAATCACTGCAGTTTATAACTCCATTTTAAATGTTTTGTTACTACATTAAAAGTAACTGCATATGTATACATAGAATTCTAATAAAAATGCATAAATAACAAGAGGAAAGGGACTTAGGGATTATCTCTGGCAGCCCTCATTTCAAAGGTGAGACCCAGGAGAAACCCAATATGCACAGAAGTTAAGTGACTTTCTGATAGGCCTTGCAGGTAATTAATTGTAGAACAGTACTCCACGTTCAATGCTATGTTCACTATTACCTGAAATAGAGTTGGAGGCAAAAAACTTATGTCAGCGATACTCAATGCTCAATAAAGTGGCAGAGCAATATTTTGTAAGTGTGTGTTCCCTGAACTCAAACGTGATGTTAGGTAGTGATTCTGAGTCTCTTAAAACAGATTGCTCGATTTATTTAAGGTGTGTTCTCTATTACACCAAAAATTGTTGATGGATTTTTAAAAAACTGCACACCATGGAATAAATACAAATTTCTACATTTTTGATGATATTAAGATATGTTAAGAGGCCTGAATGTTCTTAACTATGGATTAAAAATAAAATACCAACTAAAGGGGTCAGTTTTCTACAGTTATTTGAAATTGATTTTAAAGCTTCCCTATTGCTAATGGCTGAATGTTTATGTTTCCCCAACTCCAAACTCATATGTTGAAATCCTAACTCCCAGGGTGATGGGATGAGAAGGTGGGGACCTTTGGGAGGTGATTGGGTCACTCTGAAGAGTGAGATTAGTGCCCTTATAAAAGAGGCCCTGGAGAGCTCCCTTGCCCTACCAGCACACCACCGGAAGGCACAGCGAAAAGATGGCTGTCTATGAATCAGGAAATCGTACTTCACCAGACACCGACTCTGCCAGAGCCTTGACCTTGGAGATTCTAGGCTCTGGAACTGTGGGAAATACATTTCTGTTGTTATAAGCCACCTAGTCTATGGTTCTTTGTTATGGAAGTCTGAATGAACTAAGGTATCTACTGAGGTTTTGTTTGGGGAGGTAATAAAATATGTCATTTTTTCTAGGTTTGACAACCTATATTCAATTCCCCTTTCCGTAATCTATGGCATGGGCATAAATAGACTGTCATGTGTATCCAAATTAAGATGATGATAGCCAGGAGAAAGACTGAAGGTGGGACTACTGGCTATTGATAGCCAAGATCTAATTCTGATCTTTTGGGATTTAGGTTCATTTCTGGCTGGAAGGAGTTGTATTATTTATCTATGCATAGTCAAGTAACCTTATGATCATAAACAATTTCAGAACGAACAAAAAGTCTTCACCTGGTGATGTCTTTTAACATGATTCCACATTACCAGGGGCAGAATAATTTTTATTTCTAGGGACATTCATTGAGAACAGGATGACTTGCCGAGTTTCAGATGTGATCAGCTTGCCAATTGTCCCTGGGCCCTTTGTGTCTTGCTACAATATCGTCTAGGAAACAAACAACGGGGAAACCAACTTTCACAAAATTCCATTGCTCTGGAGATGGAATTATGGCTCCTTCCAATTTTCTTCATGATGTTATAAGCAGTCAAATGTAAGCAGTCAAATTTTACTTCTTTTGGAAAGAACTCAATAACTTTTGAAGTTCATCAAGTTCATGAATTAAGCTAAGATCTGCACTACGATGTCGAAATGTTAAATAGAACAAAAAAAGTTTGATGTTATATCAACTGCATATGTATACGTATGCAGAGCTGAAATTAACTGATTAAAAATGTCTCTGTTATGATGTCTATCAAGTAAAAAATAGGGTTTTGATCTAGAAATGCCTATCCATTTTTGAGGTATATACTCTCAAAACCTTTTGAAATAAAGAGAAGAGTGGTTGCAAAACTTTTAGGTATTTTTACTTTTAAAAAAAGGATAGACCAAAGCAATGTGTCCCATTACATCAGCATTTTTCAAAATTTAGTCTCTGTACTTTCATTTGCATAATTTTCCACTTTCTGTATTATTTTCATAACCCTAAGTGCTTAAATGGGTGGAGAGGCCTATGCCACAGTCTCCAACAAGGTGTCAAGGGAGAGGAGGTGTTTCTTTTCTCCCAATTCACACCATATTTAGAAGCACTATTCTAGATGATTCCTCTAAAAATATTCAAGCTTTTAGAATCTTGGCTTTGTTTTTCGTAAATTGTACTTAAAGTCAGTGTGACTATTACCATCAAATTGAATAAGTGAAATGTATTTCTCATGTTGCAGGTAGTAAAAATTGCCAGGGAATCACTTAAATACTGAGAGTATTGACAAGCTCCAATTTTTTACTTGGCTCAAAATGTGTCTCTACTCTGTATTATCCCTACCTAGATCTTACTTAAAACAGAAAGGGTGAAGACTTCAATGTAATGACTAACTGATGTGCAATTTGGAGATTTTAATAGAACAAAATATATATTTTGATAAGTAGCAGTACTTGTTTCAAAGAAAGATATTGACGTTATATTAAAAAGTAAACATCCTAATCTATCGGTCCAGGTCTTTACTCAAAACCTTCCAGGTGTATGTATGTGTGAGATATTTTAAAGTAATTCTAACCAAGCCATTGTTCTGTAACCTGACTTAACAAGCTACAAAACAATTCCTTAGCTTACACTGTTAAAGGGACATTGTGATGACAAATAAACACAACATGTTAGCAGAATAAAAGTTGTCTGGAAATAATAATATTTTATAATTTGGGGGAAAGAAATTCAATACAGGGTAAAGAGAATAGGATTTTGGAATTAAGCTGAGTTAAAATTCTTGCTCTGGACAATAGACAAATTACTTAACATGTTTGAATTTCAGTTTATCATCTACAAGTTGGGAATAATATATGCATTATGAAGAGATTACAAGTACTAACTGGAGAAAACAATCTGAGACCTTGGCAAACAATAGATTATCCAACTTAATTCCAGTATTATTAAAATTCGTGATCATTAGCTGGCACTTTACAACAGAAATGATCTGAATAAATTTTCAACATACACATGCTCTCATATCATGACAGGAAACTGCAAGCGTGGGGGGTGTCAAGAGCCTTGTGTGTTTATAATTCTGATGCCTATCTCTGTGAAGAGTGAGTCTTCTAGTTAATTTTAATCTTTTCAATAGATGTACTTATGGAACATTATTTGGTCATATTGTAGTGATCTGCTACTAAAGAAACTTTCCCCTAGCCAAGGGTACGAGTCTCTCTATAACCCACATTTACCCATGAGTTATGATAAATGTGCCTTGTGTTCCACTGGTTTAGAATTTGGGGTTTTGGAAAATGGGATGTTTCTCCAGTGTGCTTTAGCACAATATAGCTGAAATCGTGTATGTATATGCAAAAACGTGCCTGTAACTGTTCTGTAGTTCCAATGCTTGGATCACAAAACTAAGGAGGGTCAGAATTTGATGATTACTCTGGCTTTTTGGTTGGCCCCGAACTCCCTCCAGCTATCAAATGAAGGCATCAGGTTGGAGAATATATACAGTCTATAGAACTCGGGAGAGTTAAATAGTAGCAAGTTCTAATCAAGAAGAAATGTTTTATTCAGTAATTACTTTAAAGCATTTTTTAAGAGTCCCTGAAAATATTGGATTTCTGCAGGGGATATTGCTAAAATACTAAGGTGTGAAAATGATTCTCTTTTTTGAATTAATAAAATAAAACTCAATAGAAATAATTCAGTGTGTGAGGTAGATAAGCTTCAGACAAAGGGGAAAACCAAACCTGCTAGTCAGAGATATAAAAAAGAAAAATCAACTTCTACGTTACGTTGCCAAGGAGACTGTGTAAACAGACTTACACAAAGAGAAGTGGCTGGCTGGCAATACTGCTAATGTGGAAAATCTCTTCATTGTTGTGTGGCATGCTTCATCTCAGAAGAGCAGGAAAAGGGGGCAGGCAGAGAGGGAGAAATAACAAGAATGGAAGAGTCGTTCTTCCAAAGAGGGCCATCTGTGACCCTGGGAGAAAAACCTGGTAGATCAAGGCTCACATCTTAGTAAATTACCTGTAAATAAAGCTTATAAGGCCTGTGCATTGTCTCATGATTCTTTTCTTAATAATACTTTAATCCTTGCATTTTGATAAGCTGTGCAAGGTAGTCTTATAGGGGATCTTTTCATTCAGACGTTCAGCTTGTTTGTTTTGTGCTTCCCAGGCAAGGGCAGTGACTGGAAGCTGGGGGAGAGGGTGAACAGCTGAATCTCAGCCTGACGGAGGCCGCCATTTAATAAGTAAATGCATGCACAGTAAGCCTCATGTGACTTTCATCTCTCTATTCTTTTAGAAGTTTATCTAATCCAACCGTATATACAAATGCAATTATTTCACCTTCAATAATTTCATTCATTCAATACACGTCGGGTATTATGAATAAATTCAGTGTAGATACAAGTAGTCTCAGCTCCCCAAAATGTTTAGAGTGTGTAATAGCAAAATATGTTATTATAAAGCTTAGTGAAAGTTTGTTTTTATATAACCATATATGCAATATGATTACAAATCTGTTGAATTGTTGAGCAAACTATGAATTTTTTTCTTTTAATTTTCATTTCCAAATTTTCTATAATGTGGTTGTATGAATTTATTCATATAGAGAGAATTTATAGGTTACTGAAGTGAATCTGGGTTCAGATGTTGGACTTCATTGGTTTATTCTTTTACAGAGTTGAAGTTTGACAAAATCAAGATATAAAGCAGCTCTTTCTAAATTTGCAAATATGTTTACAATTTTTTTTGTTTAGATAGTACTTTTGTATTTTGATTGACTGAGATGGAGTCTTGCTCTATCATCCAGGCTGGAGTGCAGTGTAGTGATCTCAGCTCACTGCAACCTCTGCCTACTGAGTTCAAGTGATTCTGCTGCCTCAGTCTCCCAAGTAACTGGGATTACAGGCGCCCGCCACCATGCCCAACTAATTTTTTGTACCTTTAGTAGAGACAGGGTTTCACCGTGTTGGCCAGGATGGTCTCAAACTCCTGACCTCAAGTAATCCACCTGCCTCGGCCTCCCAAAGTGCTGGGACGACAGGTGTGAGCAATCACGCCCGGCCAAGATAGTGCAGTTTTAAATGTTTCTCTTCAGACCTGTCATCATATAAGTTGCTTGCTTAGAAGGGGGATAAAATAAGATGCAAACCAGCTCTTCTTTTATTGGAGAGTTTCAATTTAATCAGAAGGTGAATGTTAGCATCCGTAGCCATACGTTAAAGAAAATCTATCAATGAATGAATGGGTAAAGAAAACGTTATATATATAGATATACACACACACATATATACACGTATATATGTGTGTGTGTATATATATGTACATATACATATATAAATTTGGCTCAACATATCTATTTGAATCAAAATGTGTGTATATATATGGAATATACATACACACATTTTGTGTATATATTGGAATACTGTCCAGCCATAAAAAATAAAATCCTGTCATTTGCAGCAACATGGATGGAACTGGAGGACATATGTTAATTTGAAATAAACAAGGCACAGAAAGACAAATATTATGTGTTCTCACTCACATGTGGGAGATAAAAAAGTGGATTTCATAGAGGTAGAGAGTAGAATGGTACTTAAAAGAGGCTAGAGGGCCTGGTGTGGTGGCTCATGCCTGTAATCCCAGCACTTTGGGAGGCCGAGGTGGGCGGATCACCTGAAGTCAGGAGTTCGAGGCCAGCCTGACCATGGTGAAACCCTGTCTCTACTAAAAAATACAAAAAGTAGCCAGGCATGGTGGCTGGTGCCTATAATCCCAGCTACTTGGGAGGCTGAGGCAGGAGAATCACTTGAACCCGGGAGGCAGAGGTTCAGAGGTTGCAGTGAGTGGAGATCATGCCATTGCACTCCAGCCTGGGCAACAGAGCAAGACTCCATCTCCAAAAAAAAAAAAAAAAAAAAGGGCTAGGAAGGATAGCAGTAGGGGGGATAAAGAAACGGTTTATGGTACAAGAATACAGTTAGCTAGAAAGAATAAATTCTAGTGTTTGACAGGACAATAGAGTGACTACAGTTAATAATAACTGATTTTATATTTCAAAATAGCTAGAAGAAAACTTTTTAATGTTCCCAACACAAAGAAATGGTAAATGTTTGAGATGATGGATATTCTAATTACCCTGATTACACATTTTATGCATGTATCAAAACATTACACATACTCCAGAAATGTTTACAATGTGTCAAAAAAATTAATAAAAAAGAAAATAAAAGCTAATTCCAATGGCTAAGTCATTGATAAATTAAAAATAGAAATGAGATTGGGGTCTTAAGTAATTTCCTTACATTATTAAGGATCAAAATGAATGCCACACTTTGTAAGACGGCATGCAAAACTCAGTTTCAGAGCTGGCATATTGAATAAATAACATACCCTTTTTCTATCAAAATGCTCTTAAGTTGTAAATCATACCTTTTTTTTTTTTTCCAGGCTATTTAGATCCTCCATCAGACAGCTTCTTCAGAAAGGTCATCAGAAAACATGAAGCTAAATGCAGTAAAGAGTTATGCTCTTGAACTGTTGAAAATATCATTTTCAAATAGAAATGGTTTAAAAATTCCTTTTTTATTATTTCAAATTTTCCTCCATAATATTGTTTTAACCTACAACATATACACTCCAAGGTAATGCCACTCTAATGCTGTCTAGTTGATCTGAACAACTGGTAAGTGATCAGATCCACCAAACTCTCTGGAGATTAACTTCTGCCAGCATAGTGGTTACTGTTCATTTTCACAAGATTGACAGGCTCATTACGGCAATATTAACATCTTTGAGTGTTCATACTGAGCAACTGTAATTTTGCATATGTTGATGAGCAGGCAATTATATCAAAGAGTAAACACTGGGCTGATGTGCAAGGCACTATTCAATTATAAAAACAGTATAGGATTTAGCCCTGTCATTGACTCTTCCATTCCTTCTATCTCGCCTGTTCCTAATTTATTTCTCTATTTTTTCCTTGACTCTCTTCATTCTCTGCTTTTTATTCCTTTCTGCTTCACTTCCTCTCCATAAATGACAGACCTTTTCTTAGATGCCATTTCTCTATATCTGCGCTTACAACAAGAATTTTTTCCTCCTAGTTGTTGGTTAATGTCTGCAAATGTGAGAGAATGTTAACATGACAAACAACAAGGAATTCGAAATAAACTTAAATGAAACAGTGTCTTTTCTCCCCCTACTCTCCCCCACCCCCCATGGTGGAAATGATGATATCCTCACCATCTGCACACTTGCAGGCTGTGAGTGGGCAGAAAACCAGCTGGAGATGCAGCCCATGGCAGGGATACAGATCCTCAGCTTCTGGGAGGTCCTAGAAGCTCACAATGCCACCCAGCTATTGGACTATCTCTCATCACGTACATTCAAAGGGAGAATGTACAGCATTTCTTCTAAACTATTTTGTACAGAGAAGATCTCCACTGTTAAAAAGAGGCCGATGTGGAGTAGGGGGAAAGTGTTCTGGACTGAGTGTCAGGAAACCTCAGTGCTTCAGGTTCTTTTGCAATTATGAGACTGGTTCTGTTACTTCACCTTTTCTTGTTTGTACAGTGAAGGCCTCCAGCTTTAGCATCTCATAATTTTGTTGTGGAAAATACGTGCAGAATGAAGAGAATGAAGAGAATAATGAGAAGAGTTTGAGGGTACCTCCTCTGCCTTAGTTGACAAACTATGTTAAGAGTAGACTATCACGGTATCCTTTAAACATATCTATAAGGCAAGCCTTGTGGCAGAAAAGTAAGCAAAATGCTATACTTGTCACATCAATTAGTCAAGGAAATGTGATTACCCTGAGCCCAAGAAACTTCCACTAAAAAGATGGAAGGAAGGACTGCATTTGGTGCTCTCTGGCACCATCCTTGTGTCCAAATGTGTATCAGAACTGAATTTAGGGCCATGGTACAGGGGTGTCGGTCTGCAAACTAGAAGAGCAATGCTGACAGGCCCTGGGACTGTTTCTAGTGCTATATGGGAACTCAAAAATCTAACCGAAGCCACAGGATGGGTAACGACAATGAGACTGTGACCTGGCAATATCTGCGTATTCTTGCAAGAAATTTCTAAAACCATAAGACACACTGCATTTTTACTTGACTCCCAAAATGAACATCCGGTGATATTGGTCCTTCCCACTCCTAACTGAATGACGTCAACACACTCTTAAGGACACATCACACACTCTGTGGAAGAGGGTAGGAGAGGTGTGGAATATAAAATTCCTTTTTGAGATGGCTGCCTGGGTTCTAATGGGGTTACTCTAATGTGTTTTAAGAGCAAGGCTCACTGACCAAGATATACTTTCATGAATTCAAGAATCTATGATAATTACGATGCATACATATACATGTATATGCATTTACATGACAAAAAATGCCAGAAGGAAAATGTAAATGACAGTCCTCTTTTCAAAGGGTGCATGATGGGAGTGATTCTATCTTTACGTCTAAAGTGTTCTACTGGATGCATTTAATGTTCCTGTTTCCTCTGTCTTAAATTATTCACTCCCTATTGGACACATTATTGCTCCATAAATAATGCTTATTAGCTTTATTTTGTTGCTGTTTTTTAAATCACTCGACCTTTCCTAATGCTAAGCCAAGCAATGGAGGGCAGGAAAAAAAAAAAGTATTTAGAGAAGGCTGCAGGCCTATCATCAGGTTTTGAGCTGGGCTTTCCCCAGAACTCACTTTAGGCCTACAGGATGCCTGAGGCCAAGGGTACTTCCTGCATCCACAGGGTTGGGGATGCGGAGTACATCTCTCTAATCTGCCACCTGGGACAGCCTTTTGCATCACTCTCTGGCTGCCTTCCCTTTTCTGAAACTTGAGAGGGGAGAATGTTGCTTCCCTTTAGAACAGTAGGTGAGCCCATCAGCAACTCAGCCTCAAAAGTCTCTGCAGTCTCATCTGACAAATTAAAAGATTGAGCCCATCAAGTAAGTAAATAAAATTAAAATGAATCATCATAACAAATATACATATCTGTGTATGTATTTATTATATATTGTCAAAATTCTCAGCCTGAATCTAAATATAGAGTCTACTACTATCTTTTTAATTGGGCTTTAGCTAAATGCATGATGAAAATCATTTTCAGATCTTAGCTCATTGGAAAAAATAAAGATATAAAATAAATATAAAGATCTTAGCTCACCAGTGTACTCTAGTGTCTTCCCAACACACAAGCATACTTCCCATGTCCCATTCACTTGCAATCAGCTACTGGTGGAAAATTAGATGGGCCCAAATCAGAGGAAACCGAAGACATGATAATGAAACTCCTGAAAAAATCAATGGTAATTATGGAAATGAGCTGTTTACCACCTTTTGTTTTTTTTGAACTTTCCTTCTCTTTTTGACCTTCTAGGCAGCCTAGTTTATGGCAGGAACATCATCAGTGAGGTCCCAGAGAAAGGAAAATGATTGCAGAGATAGCTACTATTTCCAGCCACTATTTCCAAGAGCATATCAGATCACTCAAAGCACATTATATCAACACTCCCCCTGTGACAATCTAGTCTTTACTGGAGTTAATTAAAGCAATTAATTCCCTTCCCTTTCAAAGCAGTGTGATTACATAAATAGATAATTTCCCAATCCAAACCCATAAAGCAAGTGATTTCTCTGCATGTCCCTCAGTGTGCAAAGGACCTAACTGAACTAAATTGTCCTTTTTCTTAATTTGACCTTCATGAAATTCTCCAGTAACTTTTTCTGCTCTGTCTTCCTATCTGGTTGGATGGCAGAACCACATCTCCACATGGACACAGGACTGCAAGATTAATAAAGCATTTCCTGCAGCAAAGATGGATAATGCCCAAACTGTAATCACAACGACAGGAGTAGAGTGAGGAGGAAAGGAGAATGGCAGGTGCCTGCTCTGACAGGCACTACAGTTCCCTTTAACAATATACCAGCGTGGGTGATGCTGACAATAATTAGGCAAACAGAATGCCAAACAATTGTAAGAAAAGCTGTCAAACATGTTGTGTTATTATCCCCTGCATGGGCCTGTGATTTATCATCACAGAAAAATCTCTAAACTGTGACATTTTGTTCAAATTACAACCCTTGGCTTCCTTGACTGCCTACAGACTGACAACTCCAAGGTCGGATGTAGTTCTCAGCAATTTGTTCCTTCATTAAGTGAGTATGTCTCTGGGATGGGTTCTAGCCACTGTCTGTGAGTGCTGGCATGCCAAGAGCAAGAATAAAGTACTTTCCAACGTGTGGGAAGCCACTTACCTTCAGACGTCAAAATGAAAGAAAATAATTGACATTCGTATTTCCTTCTCAGATTGGTCCTAAAACTTGAAATACGATCTCCTGCATCAAGGCTCCTACCTGTCATTTCTTCCTCCCTCTCCACCCAAAACCCTGCTTGGGGTTCTGGACTTGGCTAAAGTGTAAAGGCTTTGATCTTGTCGGTACAAAATAGTCTTCGTGGCCAGGCGCAGTTGCTCACACCTGCAATCCCAGCATTTTGGGAGGCTAAAGACAGTGGATCACTTGAGGCCAGGAGTTTCAGACCAGCCTGGCCAACATGGTGAAACCCCGTCTCTACTACAAATACAAAAATTAGCCGGGCATGGTGGCAGGCACCTGTAATTCTAGCTACATGAAAGGATGACACAAGAGCATCACTTGAACCTGGGAGACAGAGGTTGCAGTGAGCTGAGATTGTGCCACTGCACTCCAGCCTGGGCAACAGAGTGAGACTCCATCTCAAAAAACAAACAAACAAACAAAAAACAATAAAAAACCAATCTTCCTGATGATATCCCTCAATGGTTGTAATTGAACTAGAAAGAAAAAAAAAATGAAAATACTTTTGTTATCCAGTTTCTTTAGAGTTTGGCACAGTTCTATAGATTAATTATTAAAAATTGTGAGATGTATTACAAAGAGACCTCAGAGATGCTAAGCCAATGAGACAGGTGTGAGGGATTACTATTATTACTTTGGAGAAAGTCCACAGGCAGTCTCTAATTTGGATTTCTGGATGGCTCAGAGTTGAAATAGACCCTAGAGGTAATAGAAGCAATCTTTTCAACTAATGAGAGAAATGCTGTCTGTGATATTCCTAGCTGATGTTCTGAGCTGGAGTACTTCCAAGGATGGAGATACAAGAAGCCTTCTATTAGAAATAGGTGGCTGCTGAAAGACCTAAACGTTTGGGTCTTCACTGTTTTCAACAGCCCCTTCCATACCTGTCCAACACAGAGATCCACTTAACAGTAAAAGTCCTACCCTCTAGATATTGCCTTATTTGAAAAGGTAATATCTTTTAATCCCATTTCTTTATATCCCATTGTCAGAGCTCTTTCCCATTCCTTTCTTCACTTTCTTCATAATCTTTTTTTCTTTTTTAATTTTTTAAAATAGGGTCTCATTCTGTGCCCAGGCTGGAGCACAGTGATGCAACCAAGCTCACCACAACCTTGAACTCTTGGGCTCGAATAATCCTCTGGCCTCAGCCTCTCGAGCAGCTAGGACTACAAGCATGTGCCACCAAGCCCTGCTAACCCCGTCTCAATCTTTACACCCATAAGAGAACCTTTTCTTCTCAGGATCCTCTTTTCTTAGGGTTTGGAGGTTGATTTAGTATTGCCAATATAGCAAATCTTTATTTTCCTTAGGTTTATTTTGATTTTTTAAAACAATAGTCTTTTTACTCAAACTTTGGCAAATAATTTGGGCTAGCATACCAAGTAAATAAGCTTTAATTTTCTCTTGGCCATGTATCTTCTATTAGTTTCTGCATAAGACCCTCAATACTTCCATGTTTACTGCTGGCTGCCCAGGCACCTCTCACTAGATGGCATTTAGTATATTTTTCAACCATCTTTCTGACCAAAACTGTGTGTGTTCTATGTCTCATTCCTAAGAAAGTTGATAGTGAACTCAATTGGCTGATTAGAAGTACAGTGTGAACAACTTATACCTGAACACTTTAAATATATTGCAACCTAACACATTTACATATTAACAGTGACTCATTTCCTTAGTCCAAGAAAGTGAACAGAGGCTTGATTCTCTCTCCCACCACCCCCCACCCTCCTTTTCTCTCTCTCTTTCATTCCTTTTTATAGACAAATGTGAATTATCCTCACAACCTGTTCATTTAATTCTGTCAAGCTATTCCTCAAGGACAAACCACAAAAGGGAACCAGGGAGGGCTGTTCAGAGCTCATGGAAAATCCAGATCAGCCACAGAGGTCCTTAGCCCATAGAAGACAGGTGTGTGGTCTCAACATGGAAGATAAACAACAGCTTCTTGACCAACCTCACCAAATCGACTTCTAATACCTTTTTGTCCCATGCTTCCAACCTACTCTGATTGACTTAGGCTGATCAGAAAAAAAGCTTTAACAGTAACATCTAAAATAAGTGAACTTCCTTTTATAAGTCTTCCTTCTTGCCAAAGCTGATGACTAAATAAGTTCAAAGATATTTAAATTAATGTCAGTTATACCCACAGTCACTGGAGGAGAGGTAATACGAATTCAAGCTTCCAGTAAAGAAAAAGAGGAAATGAAAAAGAAAAATAGGTGTCTTTCAACTCTAGTTGTGATATAGTCTGCTGAATTATTGACCTTTCCTTTCAAAGATAAGAAAATGTGTATGTGGATTTTTTCTTAAACTTATATTTCCTACATGTAACCACAATCTCTAAAACAACGTGGCTTATTTTACATATCTGCAGAGAGGCATGCAATTTTCCCTTCCTCATAGTCTGACCTAAGAGTATATGGTAAACTTTGTAGAATTCTAAGTTTCTTTCAAAAACTTTTCATCTTATCTCCAGCCACAAATTAAAAGGGGTAGAATTACTCAGTGTAGCCACAGCTGGGAATACAGTTTAGTGAAGAACAGGAAGGAAGAGAGACGGAAGGACTCCTACAGTTTTTCTTTACAATCTAAGTATGTTAAACGCATGATGGAAGCAATGGAGCCAGGTCAAAATGGCACTTGCTGTGTTTTGAAAAATCCTGACTGTGAGAATCTTCTGTAGTAGGAAGGCAGGTCATTCTATCACACTAACTGGAAGGCCAGTCTGGGGCGTGCTTGCTGGATGTGTGGAGATCAATTTACCCACAAGTCCCTGTGGATTCTCTTCCATAAGAAATCGGGGAAGCCCAGGCTATCGGTATTCTGCACACACACTAACAGCTTGTGCTTGCAGAGGCAATACTTTTTCAGCTCTTTTCAGATTCTATTTATTGGTTATTTTTCCCTCTTGGCTAAAGAGGTTTCACTTTTGTACCAAGCAGGGGCACCACTCTAACAGAATGTATTAGAAACTGCTCAACTGGGATTTTGCTGGAGTTCTACTGAGGTTGAAAATCTCAAACAACATGTGATGAAAATTTTAGGTTGTTTTGGGTGACTTCAATCCCAAGGTTTTGCTTGGCTGATTTGAATTCCTTCTTTCAGAGATTTAGCCCATGTTAGTTTCAGGTGGGAAGTCTGGTAGATTCTAAAAATGAGGCAGCTCTATGTCAGCCATTCAGTGGAGAAAGAGCCCATGCTACTCTGTATGACAAAATACTATGCCTTTATTTGTGTACAGGTGTGAATGAATTATTTAAAGAGAAAAATGTGTGAGTGGGTACTACATAACTGCTACTCACAGTCTTTGCGCTGTGTTTTTCTGTAAGTGTGGACATTTTCCTTCTCATGTCTTTTTAAGAGAAAGAGAAAATGATGATGGGAAGGATTTGGGGTAAGAGAAGATTACTTTTCTACTATTCTTACCAAAATTTACAATTTTGTCTTCCTTTTTTGTAGTACCTGTGTAATATTTGCTCCTCAATTGTAAGCTCCTTGAAGACAGGACATGTGTCTTCTCTCTTCACTTTTTTTTTTTTTTTTGAGACAGAGTCTCACTCTGTGGCCAGGCTGGAGTGCAGTGGTGTGATCCTCGCTCACTGTAACCTCCGCCTCCTGGGTTCGAGCAATTCCCCTGTCTCAGCCACCTTAGTAGCTCGGACTACAGGCATGCACCACCACACCCAGCTAATTTTTGTATTTTTAGTAGAGACGGGGTTTTACCATGTTCCAGGATGGTCTCGATCTCCTGATCTTGTGATCCACCCACCTCAGGCTCCCAAAGTGCTGGGATTACAGGCATGAGCCACCGCTCCTGGCCCTCTCTTCACTATTATATTGCCAATATTTATGATAGCTTTTGGTTTACTGCAAGAAACAATGAGTAAGTAGTTTGTCTCTTTAAATCAATGCTTTCCATTCTTCTCCAGGTGAGAGGTTAGTATAGATTTTTATGAGGCTTTATCATAACTAAACCCAGTGGTGGATTGAATAAGGTCAGCTGGTAAATATAGTCTTTGATCACTGGAAAATCCAGCAATACCTAACTTAAACATCAAATGAGCAAAATTCTAACATTTCTAGTATATTTGATCTATTGGTTTGTAAATCATCTTGAAGCCATGATACAGAAACACTAACTCTGTATTTTTATAAAAACAAAAGAGTATGCATTTATTCATTCAAGAAACATTTCTTGAGTCCCTAATTGCACTAGGAACTGTTCTTGATTCATGACGGAATGTGACAGACAGGTTGTTCATGGAGCTCTTGCTCTAGTAATGCATATATGGTTGGAACTGGTGGGCACGGAGTCCAAAATAGCAATTCTAGGCCAGCTTGCCCTAAACAAATGATACAGATATTATATGAGAGACTTGCTAAAATTTTGATCATATTTAGCTCTCCTCCCACCTCTTTCAACCACTTACTAAGTTTAGGGAGAAACGTGGGAACATAGGATGAAGTGGCCACAGAGGTACCCAAGAATCAGTGCAGTAACGCTGTCCTTAGCAAATGGCCCTCCTGTAATTCCCAAGAAGGTAAAATATTTTAGCATTGAAATAACTTCATGACATGGCCATGCCCACTCGAAAGTGGTTTCATCATGTAAACAGTCCTTCAGTGAATGACTTAAAGTTTGAAAAACCTACAGAGCAGAGTCAAAAGCATAGACTGAGGAGTCAGTGGATGAGGATGACTTAAGTCATGGCTCCACTATTTGCTGGTTGATTCTTGAGGAAATCACATAACCTTTCCAAGCCTCAGCTTCACCTGCAGAATGGCAATAATAATGGCCAGCTTGTAGAGTTGTTGTGAATACAAAAATAATACAGTGCATTGTTAGCACGGTACATAACATATAATAGCAACTCAGTGCTAGCTGTAATTCAACATAGATAGAGCACACATTGCATTAATGACCATTAATTATTGCAACACCCAGAGGAGAGCAGTACTGTATAATTTTGCAGGTAAGAAAACTGAGGCTTAGAGGGCATTTATGAGCGCAGGGGAAGATACACTTCACCTTTCTCTTGAAGTTATTATGTGGCCATGACTTGCTTTGGCTAATGAAATGTAAATGAGAGAGGAATGTGTTGCTTCTTGGTGAAAGTCTTTAAGTCATCTTCTCTTCACTGTGCCACAGTGAATTACAATTCAGAAGGAGGATTATCCAGGATCCTGTATCCTGAAGTAAGGACAATGTAGATGATGGCCATGCAGCGTGAGTAAGAAATAGATCTTTGTTATTTTAAGCCACTGCAGTGTTTACAGTTGTCCATTACTGCAGCATAACATAGCTTATTCTAACTTTTCAAAGACTAAAAACTATTAAGATCTAGCATTCAAACTCAGGTCTTATGGTATTAAGGCCAATGCTTTTTGTACTATCTTATAGTACACTGCTTATTAGAAATAAAACACCCTGTGAATGTACCTTCCACTTCAGAAGAAAATGAACTTTTCCGTTGCTCTTTGACTTAGAAAAAAATTAAAAATTCTCTGAGCAAAGGTCAATGGAAAGGCAGCGAAAAAGTTGGTAGAGGTGGACAGATAATAAAACTGATCCAAAAAATCCATTAATTTAGCAGAGCCCTTTATTTCCCATAGGTTCATGACCTGAAGATTACATAGGATGGAGGTAGGCCCTTATCAAAAGCCTGCAATTCTGTGGCTACAAAATCAATTTTTAAATGATTTATGTGATGTTGTTCAGGACCAAAGGCAGTAATTCATTTCCCATGTGGCACTTGGAGCTGCTGCTTAGATGTTGAAAAATGATTAATTTTATTTACAGCATGGCTCCCTTCATATATTACTGGAAACAAGATTTGAGAGTGCAGCACTTCTATAGCATGCAATTATTTGCTGAAGGAAGTTCCAGGCATAAAGAAAAAAAATCTACTAGCAGCCAAGGATCTGAACATGCACTGAAATAACCACTGTGAAAACCTTCCAAGGCCAAATGCTTCCAATCTATTCAGTCTGACCCACTTAACATAAAAGAGCCACATTAATTTCCCAAGGGGAGCCATTCTTCTATCAAATCATACTAACTCCTAACTTCAACAATGGGAGAAGGAAGAATTTAGAATTCTTAGGTTTTTGTTCCCCCAGAAGACTGAGTTTAAAAATTTTCTAGAAATTGGTGCACGTAGCTTACTTCAACTTAAGTTGAAATATGTGTGCATTTTTAAAAATTGCTATAAGGATGCCTTTTCTGGGCCACCATATGTAGACATTTATTTCTTTTAAAACTACAGAAGTACTATATTCTCAGGCCTCCTATTCTCCAGCTTGCCAACCTGAGCCTAATAGGTCCTATCACATCTAAGGAACAGTTTCACCTAGGGTAAAGTTCACATTTTTATGACCAACTATATCACTCTGAAGCTCCTAGTTTAGGGCCCACAATAACTTGATAAGGACAGGTAAATTTCCATGTCCCTTGCATCTTGTGATCATTAAGGTTGGGGTAAAGACCTTGGATACCAAGGAGATAGAGTAGAGACTATTCTCAGACCACTGGAATGAGCTCTGCCCATTGCTTCTGGACACTAGAATGTCAGAGGGCTGTGGAGAATGGTGCATGATGATGCCTGCCATTTTCTCTCCTATCATTTTCTAGGACAAATTTTCCCAAGGAAACAGTTAAGAGAGCCAGACTGTCAGTTACCCTATCCACACTGGAGACTACTCACATGCACATTGTGTACCTCATCCTTCTTCAGGGATCATTGCTTACTTTCTCTTTATTGTGCTAATGATATTGGTCAAACCGTAGGCTGATGACTATGGACCACTATTTTCTGTATCATTAAACATGGCCATATCCCTCAAGTGGGTTGTGAATAAAATTGATACTCCGCTTCCACCCTCACTAAGTTGGATTATTTAATAGGCATGACTTGCTTATTAGGAAATAGCCTGAACTGGTATAACTGATGATGAAACATCTTGTCAATACAGGTTAATTGTTAGACCCCATAGAACTGGATGTACAGGTAAATGAGGGGGTGAGGGCTTTCCCTCTTGTCTGTAATTTGTATGTGGGGTTCATCAGCAAACTTGTGAAGCCCGGTTTATTAAGTTTCTAGGGCAAAAGTGTAGGCAAAGCTATTCAAAATAGGGTAGGGCTGGTACCACAATAATGGTGAAACAATTTCATTAACTAGAGTATAAACAAGAAAACAAAGTAACAAGGAGTCTTTTGATGTATTAGCAAGTTCCTGGATCCTTACTTGCCTGAGTCATCTGGATGAGTCTTGTGTCTGGATAAGATAACTTCAGTCATAACCCTTATCATTTATAAGTAACAGAGGGACCTGTGCTGGGAAAATATGGACTAATATCCTAGAAAGTTAATATATATTTAGTGAGTAAGCTTGTAACACATATGAGTGACCAATTTTTTCATTAACATTTTCCTGTCATGCCACTATTCTGTGTACTATGCTTTTCTTCTTCTTCAGTCCTGTAGTTGCCTCTAGGAATGCCAGTCCTGGGAAAGACACTAATTACTCAAGAGTATTTAATTGCTTGTTTGCCTCAACTCAGTTGTAACCTTTGTGAAAGTGGGAAATATGTGTATTGACCGTTTATTCCAGCAACCATTGCCATGTCTGGTATGCAGTAACTATTCGTGGAACGAATGAATGAATGGGAAAAAATTATAGATTCTGTCATTTATTAATCCCTTACTACAGAGTATGACAGGGTGAGGGTTGTGCTAAGTGTTTCACTAATCATATTTTTGAATCCTCATAATTCTACAAGCTAGATATTATTTTCCTGATATTACAGGAGAATAAAGAGTTTCAGTGAGTTTCAGGTGTGCATCTAGCACACAAGGAAATGTTTTGCAGAGAGTCCCTTCTCTGTGACAGTCAGGGCCCTTCCCACATATTTCCTTGAGTATCTCCCTCATTGAGTATGCAGGATACTCATGAGGGATATTTGCTGACAGCCAGCCTTTTCTGTTGAGCACTTATCTCTTGGATAATGGGATGAGAAGAACAAGGAAACATTTATTCCTAAAAAGAAATCTCTGATGAGTGATCAAAAGTTAGGAGATATAAAGTGACTTTTTCTATAGTGAAGAGCCAGAATTCCAATTCCACTCCATTGTGTGTGTGTGTGTTTGTGTGTTTCTTTCCCCTCCAGTGTCCTTTGAGTGTAGCACAATTAAAAATTTAGAATGCTTGCTAACGGCAGGGACAAGGTGATTCCTAGTCCCTGCACCATACTCACTAAAGTGAAATTCCTGAAAATGGCTCTAGGAGACTCCATTTTCAACAATTAACTAGGTGGTTGTAATGCAAAGTAAAGTTTGAGAAACATTGAACTAGGTACAGTTGCCTCTAACATTTTTCATGCACTTAGATAATACTGGGAGCCAGATGGTCTACAAATGGAAGAAATCTCCCTGTACCAAGCACTGGTGGTGCATTTGCAGCTCAGGATATGGGGAATGCCTTGGTACCCCCACCCATTAATGTTAATAGGAATCATGAGGATAATTCTCTATACTCCATGCTGAAAAGTGTTCCCTTTAGAACCAGGAGAGGCTATATTTAATAAAACCATCTGGATTCCTATGTACATGTATAAGGGCAGAAAATAGGTCACAGTTGGTAGGCTACTTTCTGGGAATTATTTCATTGTATCAGCAAACTCCAAAGTCCTGAAAGGGCTCCTGCTCTCCTGGCTCTCTCAGCGAGTGACAGCCCAAGAACTAAGAGAGGTCAGAGAAAGTCCAACATTTAAGGAAAAAAGTTTCAATCACAAGAAAACATATAAAACAAACCATCCCCGAAGGACAAAGTGTGGAATAAACTTGTTAAAAGCTATTAACCTCTCAAAATAACACATTTCGACTCCAGAGTAACCTCAGTTGCAGTTTGGAGAGCAGCATGAAATTAAGGGACACAATTCAGAGAACATAAGGACTCCAAATATGAACTCGTGATGTCCAAGGGTTTTACAGGCACTCATGCTCCTATGAAAACCATGAGGACGGTGGGTCTATGAGACCTGAGAGAGTCAGATAATCTGGTGTTAAAAAGTAGTGTGTTCATAAGGCTTCCAGAACTCAACTCTGTTATAGACTAAGAACTTTACTTTGTCAATCAATCTAGGTTTTTGTCTTTATTATAGAAATTATAGGACTACATGAGGAATCTTAAAGCAAGAAGAGGATTTATCAGGCTTAATCTGGATTTGAACCTTGGTCAAGTCTTAGAGGAGGAAGCCACTGATTCTAATGGAGCATGAAGTGTCCACACAGAGGGGGTTACTGTGCTCAGCAGCATTTCACCTTGTTACTCCCCATCACTGTGTTGCCTTTATCACGGATCACTTTGACTGTTGCTGTTTATATAGCACAAAGTAAGCAGAGACATAGAAAGGCGGAGAACTAAAGTCTTCCAGGGCATGTGACATGCAGGGTGAATGGCATATTTTACACTATTTGCTTTTTGGTATGTCTGAGATCCTGATAGCTCCTTAATTATCATAATCCGTAGTCTAGGCTGGGCGCGGTGGCTCACGTCTGTAATCCCAGCACTTTGGGAGGCCGAGACAGGCGGATCACGAGGTCAGGAGATGGAGACCATCCTGGCTAACACGGTGAAATCCCGTCTCTACTAAAAAATACAAAAAAAAAAAAAAAAATTAGCCAGGCGTGGTGGCGGGTGCCTGTAGTCCCAGCTACTTGGGAGGCTGAGGCAGGAGAATGGTGTGAACCCGGGAGGCGGAGCTTGCAGGGAGCCAAGATCGCGCCACTGTACTCCAGCCTGGGATGACAGAGCAAGACTCTGTCTAAAACAAACAAACAAACAAAAATTCCGTAGTCTAGAGTGGGCAACTGTACAAAAGTCTTACAATAAATGGTCAGTAGGTCCTCAAGCTAGCTCTTACGTAAGTAATGCTATCCCTGAGGCATAAGGAAGGGCATAAAGCCCCAGAATGACTATCACTATGTCTATGAGACAATTCAAAAGTCCGGTTTTTTATGCCAGGATACTTTCAATTTCTCCTTCATAGGATCAGGGACGTTCCAGCTCTAGCTTCAGATCCACAGTGGTGCCAGAAGCACTACCAAGGAGGATGGTGTAGGAAGGTATATTCCTTTTCTAACGCTGCTGTAACAAATTTTCGCAATTGGTGCAAAACAATGCAAATTTATCATCTTATAGTTTGTATGTCAGAAGTCTGACACAGGTCTCACTAAGCTAACAGTGAGGTGCCGGAAGGGCTGTGTTCCTTTTTGGACAATCTAGACGATAATCTGTTTCCTTGCCTTTTCCACCTTCTACAGGTCACCTGCATTCCCTGGCCTTTGGCCCTTTCCTCTATCTTCACAGCCAGCAACATTGCATCTCTCTGACTGTCCTTCCATAGCTGCATCTCCCTCTGACTCTACCCAGGAAAAGCATTCTGCTTTTAAGGACCCATGTGATTAGACTGGACCCACTGAAAAATCCAGAACAATCTCCTCATCTCAAGGACCTTAACTTAATCGTACCTTAAAAGTCCCCTTCGCCAAGTCAGGTGACAGATACACAGGCTCTGGGAATTATAATATGGACATCTTGGGTGGGAGCATTATTCTACCTACAACCTGTGGTAAGAGGTGGTGAGGAGGGAGGTTTCCAGAGACTGAAAGGATCTGAGATAAGAAGCTGGCAGCAGGAGGGAGTGAGGCTTCAGGCTAGAGTTATCTTTCCAGGACCCTTGAGAGAGTTCTGGCTGGTTTTCTAATGCCCTCTTTCATTTTATCACCTCCACTGCCACCATTGTCATCCTGGCCTATGCTCTCTCTTCTGAGGTATACCCTAATCTTCCTCACTGGCCCCCTATGGCCTCATGTACTAAACTGCCTCTCCTCAGGCTATTTTCCACACAGTAGCTAGAGTTATCCTTGAAAACACAATCATAGTATGCCACTCCTGTATTTAAAACTCTTTAATGGCTTTCTATCACACTTAGAACAAGACCCCCAAGCCCCTTTTCATCATGGCTGACACAGCGTGACATAGTCTGGCTCATGACTCCTCTCTGACCTCCCCTCCCACTCCTCTCCCAGGAGTTATCAGGCTCCAGCCACATGGCTCCCTTGCTGTTTCTCAGACTCTCCAAGCCAGATTGTGTCTCGGCTCCTGTTTCTCCCTCTGCATGGAAGGGTTGACCCCGGATCTCTGCATGGTTTATTTCTTCCCTTCTTTCCAGGCCCAGATGAAATACCACCTCCTCGGAGAACTTCTCTGACCATGCTCACTAAAATACTAACCCTTTCTTTCATTCTCTACCCGCTCACTGAACCTATTTTTCACAGTCCTTACCACGACCTGACATTACATTATACATTGATTTGTTTGCCTATTTTCCACGTTGGTTATTTGTCTCTGCCACTAGAATGCAGAAGAAAAAGTTTCTTGAAGGCAGTGAACTCCCCAGGAACCAAGAACAGTGACTTGCACACTGGAGGTATTCAAATAACCATTGAATGAATACATTCAGTGCCTATTTGATGAGCCCCTTTGTGTGAAAGACACTGTGATATAAACAGTGAAAAGATAGACATGGTCTACCCTTCTTTCCCAAGTGTCCCATGGATTGACTCATTTTCTTTCTAGAGTCAACTTTTACTGATGACCAAAGTTTATTTTTATTATTTTAATTAGTTTTTTTTTTTAAGAGTTAGGGTCTCACTCTGTTGCCCAGGCTGGAATGCAGTAGCACCATCATAGTTCACTGCAGCCTCGATTTTCTGGGCTCAAGCAATCCTTCCACCTTAGCCTGCTGAGTAGCTGGGACTACAGGCATGTACCACCATGCCTCGCTATTTTTTTGGTATTATTTATAGAGATGGGGTCACACTATGTTGCCCAGGCTGGCCTGGAACTCCTGGTCACAAATGTTCCTCCCACCTCAGCCTCCCAAAGTGCTGAGATTACAATATGAGCCACTGTACCTGGCCAAAACTTATTTTTTAATTCCCAATTCCATCTCATGGCTCTCATTTGTTCTTATTCATTTATTCATTAATCTACTCAACACATGCTTATTGAGAACTTAAGCTAGGTCCATAATAGATCCCAGCCCCTAAAACAAGAACATGACCAGTTTGCGAGGGTTCTTTTGCTGGTGGCCATTACATGAAGGGAGATAAGGAGGGAGAAAGGTTCTACCCACACTCCCACTACTCTCTCCCTCCTACCCTACAGACCTCCTCTTTTTTTCATCTGAATTCATTTGCAGACAAGGATGAAAGCCCCTTAGAGTAATAACAGAAGCTCCTTAGGTAAATAAAATATTTCAGAATCTAGGAGTCCATAGGAGGCTAACACTGCAGAGCCCATGCTCTGAGGACTGGGTCAGGTCACTGCACCTGTGCAGAGCCTGCCATACCTGTTGAGAAGGTCCCATGAGCTCACCACTAACCAAGTCACAACAAGCACACAGTTCGAGTTCCCAGGCAGGCTGAGCTGGCAGTGCATCAGGCAATGCCCTTTTAACATTTTTTACTTTTTGTTCACCATTGTTCTTGCAATTCTATGTTTTACTTACAGAAGATATGCTAAATAAATGGTTCTAAATTAGCCGGAGCTAATTTCAGCCTTGAGCTCACTCTGCTGCCACAGACTATGGCAAGTATGATTTGGAGCATTGACACATGGCCTGTGTACAAGACAAGATGTCTTATGCAAAGTTAGTTTGGGCTATATGTAGGGACATGCGCATACTCCAAATACTTTTTTTTTTTTTTTTTTTTTTTTTTGAGATGGAGTCTCACTCTGTCACTCAGGTTAGAGGGCACTGGCGTGGTCTAGGCTCACTGCAACCTCCACCTCCCAGGTTCAAATGATTCTCCTGCCTCAGCCTCCTGAGTAGCTGGGATTACTGGTGCATGCACCATGCCTAGCTAATTTTTGGATTTTCAGTAGAGACAGGGTTTCACCATGTTGGTCAGGCTTTTCTCGAACTCCTGACCTCATGATCCGCCTGCCTTGGCTTCCCAAAGTGCTGGTATTACAGGCATGAACCACCATGCCTGGCCCTCCAAATACTCTTAATAAATTAAGAAATCTAAGATGATGCTTTCTACGAATGGATGAATCAAGAAAAAGCTACACAAAGTTCACATAACCTAGTGCTGCTCATTAATTTGGGAGAAAAAAGCTTGATGCGAGGAGCTTGATTTGAAGGACAAGCAGTATGGAAAGCCCCAAAATACTTTACAGGATGTCCAAGATTAGATGCTATAATTTATTAGGTATAATAGGGCTTTTAAAACTGAAACTCATACCTCTCCACATTTTAAAAGTGTGGCCCATTAATCAGCAATTAACTAAATAAGGTTGTTAAATGACACTACAGCAATTCTAGGTCAGTCTGATTTTATCCTCTTTCTGGCTTAATACCTCAGATGGAGTGCAATTCCTGATAAGGCACTCAATAAGGGGCACTTGCACAATAAAGAGGAGAAGGAGGAAAACATAGTTAATATGCCATGTTCCCCCCCCTTTTTTTTTTCATTTTAGTTGAGATGTGCTGTCAGTCTCTGTCTTGACCAGATAGGGCACAGAGAGGTGGTTCTACTTCACCAGGGGGCTCTGTCCCCCAAGGCTGCTGCATATTGGTGCTTAGGCAAGGGACTGTGCCCCTCTCTCCACAGCCCCAGCTGCAGCCTCTCTGTCCCCTTATAAAGAAGGCATCGAGTACTGCTTTTAGGTCATTTCATCATATTTGCTCATTTCCTTGGCTGAAGAGTCTGGAGTCAGAGGGCCACCAGAAGAAGTGGAACAGTCCTCGTGGGTGGAAGAGACTGGGCACTGTTGCTTTCTAGCGGTTTGTTCTCCACGATCACATCCGCATACTAGATTTCTACCAAGGAAAGCTGGACACAGCACAGCATCTTATCACATTTGCAGCCCCACATAAATGTGTATTGAGTAATCCGAACTTGCTTATTTTGTAAACAAACACATACTTTCTGGGATTAAAAATAATCTAGTAACAGCAAAACTAGGCTGTCCAGTCCCATACTGAAGGGCAACGGAAGTTGTACTCTAAAATTTTCCAGCAGTATCAGATGAAAAGCCATGGAATGGGGCTGCCTCTGGAAAATGAACATGCCAGAGAAACTGGTTAACGCTTGTGTGTAGGATGGGATCTGCCTGTGTACACTTATGCAACTCTTTTGATCATTTGATCTAAATGCTCATTAACAGACATTTTGCAAAAGATCACATAATGATATGAGCATATCAACAGGCTTCCATTTATGCTGTAGGAAACCCAGAAATGAGGATTGTTGTTATTTTCTTTAGAAAATTCATTTAATCGCTGATAGTAAATCAAAATTCTACATTGCCACTTCTGTAAATATAAGTGACAAGAAGTTATATATCCCCTAGAGAAAGAACAGTAAACATTTCTAAAATTTCCAAGTGCTCCTACATATAATCTGGCTGTTACAAATGGAGGCGGCTTGTCAGAAGGTCTCTCTACGTAAATGGATAAGGATTGAAGCTGTGTCGTGTATCACTCATGTTGTTTATCCTTTATATTAAATGGAAGCTATATATAGATACAAAATTATAATGGTACAGACTGCCCATTTCCTACCAGCAGTAGGTTGACTAGGAAAATATAAGTTCTTTACTGCAAAAGTGCATCGAAGTTGAAGCATTTTTATTTAAAATGCAAAGCTAATCAAATTAGTGTTAAAATAGTTGACAAATGGTTATATTTTCCTATTTTATTTAATTTGAAGTGAACAGAATTATATGCTCACATTTTATAATTGAGTTGAAGCTGCTGTATTGCAGTTTGTATTATTATAGAACAAGCAACAGAAGTATAGACAGATGACTGAGGAATCTGTATACACCATTGCAGGTAAGTAACTATGACCATGAGACACGTACAGGACAGAGAGGCCGTAAGACTCAAATTTTTGTTATTATCTGACCAAAGGAGAGAACTGTGTTATGTTAAGGATCCAAAGAGTTAGCTGTTAACTACAAGTGTCATGTGAACCTTAAATAAGTATGTTAGTTTTTGCAAATAAACTGCTCTACCTATGAGGAACAACTCTGAGGTTTATCTCTAAAAGCAAAGATCAACATATTGTGTGGTCCTTAGGGTAGAGCCTGCTCTCATCACATTAGCAAGTTGTCTTGGAGGAATACTGGATTGAAAGCTGAAAGGGCTGGGTCTGATGATGTTTTTATCTTTACCTGGATTTTACATGAGCTTGAGTAACCCATAGGCCTCTGCAGTCTGAGTTTCCCCGGCTTTAAAATTAAGATAATGATCCTAGTCCTGTCTACCTGGCAGAGCTGTTGTGAGCATCACATTGGATAATTATGTGAAAGGTGCTTTGTAAACTGAAAAATACTATAATGAGGCAGGGCAAAAGGCAGCACTGACTCTTGAGGCTGAATGCTCTGCTGCAGGTCAGGCTGGATGGATATTCTTGGTGAAGTGGGGCATGGTGGTTTCCTATTCAAGGCTTGAGGGCTGACTCTCCTGCACGTGGGACCCTGTATCCGGAGACTTCACTTAGTCTCCTTGAAAGATTCATTTGCCACAGCTCCTGAGTAGTCTATCAGTAGAGTTAACTAAACACCAAAGATGTTTATAGTCTAACTTTCAAAAAGAGGTAAGCAGCTACTTGTAAAAATCAAACGTGTAAAATCTACTTGTCTATCTAAATTTTGCCAGTTTGATTGGCATAATTGGCAAGCTTTTGGGAAGACTGGCAAATTGGGCAATCGTTTGGGAAAACTGGAATTTGAGAGCTGATGATCAGCTGCTTTGCCTTCTTTTTCTTCCCCCTGTTACAAAGCCAGGTCAAGAAGACAAGACAGAGAACCTTCTGATGTGCTGCCTGATCTCCACTGGCTTCTCTTGGTGACCATATGTTCCTTAGTCGAATGTCTTTATAAGGGAAGTATTGTTGAAGTATGTGGTGAGGGACTGAGAAAACAAGCACTGAGATTGTTACCATTCACATCTCACAGGCTTAATGAGAACAACAAGCAAACCCCAAAGGGTGTTAAATAGATTTGGTATATTTTCCTCATTTCAGAGAATGTCTATTCCTAATGCATTATTCTCTAGCCAACAGAAGAAAAGTGCCCAGCTTATTCCTTCCTCATGGAAACTACCGGTTTAAAGGACAGACTCTCATCTATCAAAGCAGTTGAGTGACTTCTACTTACATCAAGGCCAGCAAAGTAGATGACACAAATATTCAGGGAGGTTGCAGTGAAGGGCAGTACTCTTCTTTCTTTGACTTATCTGGTGTGTTTATGGTTTCAGGAAACTATCACTTCTTTAATCTTTCAAAATACATTTTAAGGAGGCCATTCTTTTCATTGGACATTTTTATTTTAGGTTGCAAGAATTCTTTATTTCTCTGCTTTTAAAAATCTATACTTGACATTATCCATGACCAAGATGGCTTACATTTGTTGTGGACACTGACAAGGCCCAACTTACATTCTATGAGAATTTTGTGGAAAAAACTTCACTTTTTGTGATGATTCAACTTAGAAAGGCTCGAGTCAAATGACCAAGGTCAGAAAGTATAAATAGAAGGACAATGAGCTTCTACACATTAGCCTAAAGATATTCATCTGAAAAATATGCCATATGTAAATTAAAAATAATGATGGAATCCTGCTGTATGAATATCACAGTTCTAGGTGCAAGAATAGAGGAATAGAAAGTTATTATAATAAAAACCATAATATATGGTTTATACTTATAACAACACATATTTACATGGTATGGTTATACCACTTGCTTTGTCAGTTTGTCACTCTGACAAGTTACTTGCCCTCTCTATGCCTCAGTTTTTTTTATTTTTAAAATAGAGACAGCACTGGTCATGGTAGCTCATGTCTGTAATCCCAGCACTTTGGGAGGCCAAGGTGGGCGATCACTTGCGGCCCGGAGTTTGAGACCAGCCTGACCAACCTGGTGAAAAATTGTCTCCACTAAAAGTACAAAAATTAGTCAGGAGTGGTAGTGGGTGCCTGTAATCCCAGCTATTCAGGAGGCTGAGGCAGCAGAATCACTTGAATCCAGGAGGCAGAGGTTGCAGTGAGCCGAGATAGGACCATTGCACTCCAGCCTGGGCAACAGAGTTAGACTCTGTCTCAAGAAAAAAAAAAAAAAAGATAACAATAAAATAATAGCAAAAGTAGCTACCTTATAAGGTTTTCATAAAAATTAAGTGAAATAATCACTACAAAGACCTTAGCACAGCATCTGAAATGTCATAAGCACTCAACAAATAATGGTTGTAATAAAATCAGTAATACTTATCATTTGACTACATAAATCAAAAACTAGGAACAGCAATATATATATAGTGTATATATATATACGCGTGTGTGTGTATATATATATTTGTAACATATAGTTGCTTACTATGTGCAGGGCACTGTCCTAAGGATATAAAAGCATTACATCTAAAATGTATTTAATTTTAACACCAACATTGTAACATAAATATGTTATTATCCCCATTTTACATACAGAGAAACTAAGGCAAAGTAACTTATGTAAGTCTACATGATAGAACTAGGATTTGACCAGGTTATCTGTAGGTATCTCAGTATTTCCTGAAGTGACTGAACAATTTTTTTGTTTTTATAATCTTGTTTATAACACCACTGGTTTTTAATCCTTTTAATATACAATGGTTATTTTTGTAGCCATTAACTCCATAATTTATTTACCTGTATCTCTAAAAAAAGGGCATCACAGGCTGCTCGCATTGGCTCATGCCTATAATCCCAGCACTTTGGGAGGCTGAGGCGGGCAGATCATGAAATCAAGAGATTGAGACCATCCTGGTCAACATGGTGTAACCCCATCTCTACTAAAAATACAAAAATTAGCTGGGCATGCTGGTGTGCATCTGTAGTCCCAGCTACTTGGGGGGCTGAGGCAGGAGAATCGCTTGAACCCGGGAAGTGGAGGTGGCAGTGAGCCAAGATTGCGCCACTGCACTCCAGCCTGGTGACAGAGCAAGACTCTGTCTAAAAAACAGGCATCACAAAATGATAAGGGGAGAGTAGAGTAACTTTGCATATTATTCATTCACATGTGCAGATAAAAGAATCTAATGCCGAATGTGCGTAAAGCAACATACCTCAGTGTGAGAGAGTAAGTGCTGGAGGCTAAGGACATTCTGGTCTCTCCTTCATTTTCTCTTATGAGGCACATTGATGGGGTATGTGGACTTAGGACAAGATGGCACTTCATCTCGCTTTTCTTTCTGCATACCTTACTCTTATTCTTCTACTAACGCCACAATAAGAAAATAGAAACCCCCACTTGACATCTAAACTCTTTAAAAACATGTAAAATTTAAATCAATATTACTTATTAAAAGGTTTTTAAAAATTATTATTTGGTGATGATTTACCCTAAAATTTTTTGACTTCAAAGCCCAGATGCTTAAATATTGCTTACTTTGGGTGTTAATGGTTATTCCAGAGCCATGGAATTTTAAATTTGATCTCAGATTTTTAAGATGTGACAGCTTGATTATTTTACAAGGCCAAAATCCTGATTCAAGTCTGTAATTTTAAGAATCAAAACTGTTTTCCCATTGATGAAGACATTTTGAAATGTGTGGTCCACAGCTATTTATGAGTAGCTTACAGCTGTTGTCTCTTTGTGCCCAAGACCATCAAGAATCCAGGAGCTGATCGGATCCTCCTGGGACTGCTATTAATATCACTTTCACTTTAGACAACTTTGCCTTCAAGGAGCAATTTTCTGGCTCCCTTATACTACATTGTAGCCTCACAGCATTCAAGCAGGCACAGGGCACTTGGACAATTTAGCAATAATCTATAATACAGGTTTTTGAAACAAGTGATTTATTCAAATGCTGGTAAAACAGAAAATGGGTGCCAGAAACTGAGAAAAAATTCCTTAAACTAGGATCTTTAGTATAATGAGAAATGATTACAAGAATATCAATATGGGGCACTGTGACATCTGAAACAAAATGGAACAATTCCTAATTGTTATTGAGGAAGAAAGTAAGACCTATTAAGGCAAACTAACCAAGTTTCATTGCACAGGGACATAATTTCAGAGGTGCTATATTTGATTCCATGTTTGATAGGGTCTGGCATATCTCTTCCCAAGTGTGCTCTGGAAATACTCTTTCAGTCCTTCTTTTAGGGGAAGAAGTCATTACATCAGCCTTGTAAAGTACACTGGCATGCAAAGTGAAATCTGTTTACCAGGGTGAAAAGTTGGTGCGTTCTGTTTTTTTGAGGGGAGGTGAGCTCTAATGTCCCCCCAACATGCATGCTTCACTAAAAATCTCTAGCTCACCAATCTCCTCTTGTGTGCATTTGTTATTTAGTCTCGAGCTCTCCTACATTTTATCTGTTAAACTTTTAAAAATTGTTCCCTGCCTTTTTTCCATTCTGATTTTTAAAATTCTGATTAATATATAATTGCATCTGTATTGGCAGACCATGTAGATGCAGCATTTGTGAATTGCAAGCTATGGAGAACACTGAATACCATATTAAGGAGTTAGATGAAAATGAAAAGAACTTTAAACCCTAGCCTTTTAGATAGATTGCTGCTTTTAAAGATTATCTCTGAATTGCAAAAACAGACATGAATAATAATAGTATAAACCTGACTAAAATATGACTCTAAAATATGAATGTCTGCCATTATAAAAGAATCTAATGATAAAACCTGAGGAAATAGACACTAAAAAATAACAGGTTATTTTGTCTTCCTTAAAAGTCCTGAAATTTAATTTTACCATTCTGTCACAGGATAAAACATCTGTCCTAATGGAAAAATAACAAAAACCCATTTTCTGAAAAGCCCTACAGATAATTTTTCACATGAGTACATGGAAATATCTATTCCATTTTTGTATAACTATTCTTTCTTGATGTAAAACACCGGTAGTCAAAATACACACATATCACATTTGCCTTCAATCATGAAACTCTGATAAGCACACAAATTGCAATACCATCATGCTAAATTAACTAATTCATTTATTAATCATTTTCTTTGAAAGCAGAGTGACAGTCAGGCACTGGGAATGCTGAAATTCAAGACTGAATCCCTGCCTTCTGAGGTCTTACACTTCAGCAAAGAGGTCACACATCAATAATTAATATATGATGTCACAGATATAAATACAGAAGTGAAGCAAAGAGACAATGAATCCAAATCAAAAGTTTCAAGAAAGGCTCCTAAGAAGAGGTGACATCTGAATGGAGTCTTTGAAGACCTTGTAACAATAGCCATGCAAAGGTGCTCTAGACAGGAAGAATGTTTTGTGCAAAAGCAGAGATGGGTAAAACATTATTTCAGTTTTCTCAAATAGAATTAATCAATCTCTTTATACAGTAACTCAGCATGCCGTCTGTACTTCTGCTAGCATGAATAGAATGAATTTTTATTGCTCATCTTTCCTGGTGGACTGTAGCCTACTAGAAGCAGGCTGATACATCTTTGCACCTCCCATTTGTCTTGCACTTATAACTTGCCTGCATAGTTTTGATGGAATGAGCAAATGAATGACAGTAAGATTTCACAAGAATCACCTGTGAAACAGACTTCACCAAAGCACCAATGGTACCACTCATTAACAAACAGTTAACCAGGGATGGGGCAGAATAAAGTCTTAGCTTTTCAAAGAATTTCATTCCTGAGACATTTTTGTGGTCATGTTAAAAAATAAAAAAAAGGGTTGAGGGGAGGTGCTCTGAGAAATGTGCTCTCAGATGGCACAGCTGGAATGAGAGAAATGGGAACTGTTTTCCATTTTACATAGTTTCTGGAAAGGGCAACAAGAACAAAAAAAAAGCAACAGTGTTGGTCAGCATTCTCAGTCCCTGAGTTGAAAGGTGCTATAAACAGAGAAAAGTCTCATAGGCCAACTCTATGCAGGCTGTGTGCCAAGAATAGCTACAAAGTGGCAAGTTAAATCAGCCAGGGCTTGTGAGCTGTCTCAGGACTTGAGTCCCAGCTTGCACTTGTGAAAGTTATGCTGCATTTCTCTGATGGCCAGTGATGATGAGCATTTTTTCATGTGTCTCTTGGCTGTATGAATGTCTTCTTTTGAGAAATGTCTGTTCATGTCCTTTGCCCACTTTTTGATGGGGTTGTTTGTTTTTTTCTTGTAAATTTGTTTGAGTTCTTTGTAGGTTCTGGATATTAGCCCTTTGTCAGATGAGTAGATTGCAAAAATTTTCTCCCATTCTGTAGGTTGCCTGTTCACTCTGATGGTAGTGTCTTTTGCTGTGCAGAAGCTCTTTAGTTTAATGAGATCCCATTTGTCAATTTTGGCTTTTGCTGCCGTTGCTTTTGGTGTTTTAGACATGAAATCTTTGCCCATGCCTATGTCCTGAATGGTACTACCTAGGTTTTCCTCTAGGATTTTTATGGTATTAGGTCTAACATTTAAGTCTCTAATCCATCTTGAATTAATTTTCGTATAAGGAGTAAGGAAAGGATCCAGTTTCAGCTTTCTACTTATGGCTAGCCAATTTTCCCAGCACCATTTATTAAATAGGGAATCCTTTCCCCATTTCTTGTTTCTCTCAGGTTTGTCAAAGATCAGATGGCTGCAGATGTGTGGTATTATTTCTGAGGACTCTGTTCTGTTCCATTGGTCTATATCTCTGTTTTGGTACCAGTACCATGCTGTTTTGGTTACTGTAGCCTTGTAGTATAATTTGAAGTCAGGTAGCGTGATGCCTCCAGCTTTGTTCTTTTGACTTAGGATTGTCTTGGAGATGCGGGCTCTTTTTTGGTTCCATATGAACTTTAAAGCAGTTTAACCACAATGAGATACCATCTCACACCAGTTAGAATGGCAATCATTAAAAAGTCAGGAAACAACAGGTGCTGGAGAGGATGTGGAGAAATAGGAACACTTTTACACTGTTGGTGGGATTGTAAACTAGTTCAACCATTATGGAAAACAGTATGGCGATTCCTCAAGGATCTAGAACTAGATGTACCGTATGACCCAGCCATCCCATTACTGGGTATATACCCAAAGGATTATAAATTATGCTGCTATAAAGACACATGCACACGTATGTTTATTGCGGCACTATTCACAATAGCAAAGACTTGGAATCAACCCAAATGTCCATCAGTGACAGATTGGATTAAGAAAATGTGGCACATATACACCATGGAATACTATGCAGCCATAAAAAAGGATGAGTTTGAGTCCTTTGTAGGGACTTGGATGCAGCTGGAATCCATCATTCTTAGCAAACTATCACAAGAACAGAAAACCAAACACCGCATGTTCTCACTCATAGGTGGGAACTGAACAATGAGATCACTCGGACTCAGGAAGGGGAACATCACACACCGGGGCCTATCATGGGGAGGGGGGAGGGGGGAAGGATTGCATTGGGAGTTATACCTGATGTAAATGACGAGTTGATGGGTGCAGCACAGCAACATGGCACAAGTATACATATGTAACAAACCTGCACGTTATGCACATGTACCCTACAACTTAAAGTATAATAATAATAAATAAATTTAAAAAAAAAAAAAAAAAAAAAAAAAAGAAGATGCAGAACACATAAAGAAGATGTATGTATATATGAGTATTTTATATACATTTTTTAACATAATTGATTCAATATAATATTTTATAATCTGCTTTTCTCTTAAGATTATATAGTTATCTATCACTTGAATTTTAATAATTGGGTACAGAACATGGATTGTGGATTCTTGAAAATTCTTTATTGGATTCAAATTTCCAAAATCAGGTTGCTCTGTATTTGATGATAGGAAATAAAATTTCTGGGTGTAAATAAGTTTTTTTGCAAAGATGTTTATACTGATTTCATTAATAAGGTATGCACTAACTGTGTGTGCTATAGACATGTATGTATTTTGACTAGAATGGATTTATTGAAATAAAATACATTAAAATCAAAAAAAAAAAAAAAAAAAAAAAAAAAAAAAAAGAAAGTTATGCTGCAAAGGGAGCTACCTTTCCCCAGCACCGCCTGGGGCCTTGGCAAGTCTAATGGAGAATGAGTTTGATTTCAAGCCCTGCTCCCTTCAGGCAACTTACGAAGAAAAGCTGTAAGTCTATGGAGCTGGGAATGTCTGGAAGGAGTGAAGACCCATCATTTAAAACCGATTTCTTTTTAAGGAAGTAGAGCAGAGAGCAGTGATTATTTCAACACCCATTCTCAGGGGAATTTCTGTAAGCTGGAATCAGCTAATGATGGTTAATAAAGGTAAATGTTCCCTGATTCTCGGGAAGTGATTCTTCATCCTGGGGCTTTTTGAGACTTTGTCTTCACTTGAATTTTGGGTGGAATAAAGCCCTCCTGGATTTATCCTAATCTAATACTCAAAGTTGGTAGTTCACAGGAGTCTGTCTATTATTCTAAAAAAAGTATAACAGTGGATTAGCTACTGGCTTCTGTCCCTTCGGCACAGCTCCCCCAGACAAGAGTGTACCTTTTATGACTGATGCTGGTGTATCAAATTTTGTCCTCTCCTTCTAATAAGAAAACAGTGAAATGCAGTAAAATGCCACTTTTTCTGACTTTTTTTTTTCTTCTAGGACATGTATGTTTCTTATCTCATTCAGAGGCATGCCAGGACATTTAACTAAATCTGAAAGAAAACCATTCCGTAAACCCTTAAGACTGGATTAGTAATAAGGAGTAATTTCTCATCTGGAATAAACTCCAGAATTCAGCTTGCTCACCCCAGACACAAAACACAATAAAAAGAATGGTTGTTACAGTTACTAAATGCAGGATCTTTTCACACTCAGCAGACAGTAAAGACTGTCTCTTCGGTATCTCTGTATTACCCAAGACATTGAGCATCCATCTTACAGATACAAAGGATGTCTAGTTTGAAAGTTTGCCTGTGTACATTTGTTTATGCACTCAGGCATGTACAGACTGCCAACTTTATTATTACCCAAGAGTAAAAATAAAAAAATAGACTTTGCTCTCAAGAGATTTCCTTTCCATTAACTGCAATGCTAGGTGAGATGCATCAGTTTCGTTTTTGCATGCTCCTTTGCTCCATTCAGTTTAGTACCGAAATAAAAACATGACGTAGCTTTTGGGGCTGGGGTGGAATCTCATTCTTGCAGGAATTAATTGCCAGGAATTTTAAAGAGGGTCATCATCTTCTCTGTGTTCAGTCCTGCCCAGTAACAGAGAACAGCTATTAAAAGTATCCAAATGCTGTCTGCAAGGGGAAGTTGAACTCTGAACCGGTATAAGCCCAATCAGATGCAGACATCCTTCCCATCCCATACCCCGGACTCCCAGTGAATCTTGAGGACCCTGGGGTCAGCCTTATCATTTATTTGTCTGTACAGTGATGGTCTGTGCTAATGCCCAAATGATCCTGACTTATTAAAGGTTCTTCCTGGAAAAATATGATTTTTATTAGTTCATCACAACTTATTCTCAAAAAACCATTTATTCTTTATCCAGCCACAAATTTTACTTTGTTAACTATTTCTACTAGATTCCAAGACAATTTAGAAGCTATTGAGGTTGTAACATGATATCAGAACAACTAGTCCACTCTGTTAAAATAAAACAAAATAAAATCCGAAAACCTTAAATTTTTTTTTTTTTTTTTTTTTTGAGACGGAGTCTCGCTCTGTCACCCAGGCTGGAGTGCAGTGGCCAGATCTCAGCTCACTGCAAGCTCCGCCTCCCGGGTTCACGCCATTCTCCTGCCTCAGCCTCCCCAGTAGCTGGGACTACAGGCGCCTGCCACCTCGCCCGGCTAAGTTTTTGTATTTTTAGTAGAGACGGGGTTTCACTGTGTTACCCAGGATGGTCTCGATCTCCTGACCTCGTGATCCGCCCGTCTCGGCCTCCCAAAGTGCTGGGATTACAGGCTTGAGCCACCGCGCCCGGCCAAATTCTCTAATGAGAGGAAGAGGATGTGAAAGTGAAGATACAGTAACGCCAGTGTTTCCAATGATTTCATGACTTCCAGCTATGCTGGTGTCATAGTAAGAGCCTGATGCTATTATTATCTTTGATTTTTTGATAAAGCTGAAAAACAAGTTCAACAAATGGTAAAACATCTGGATCTTTGACAGACAATAGCTTATAAAAGAGAATAACAACAGTTATTTGGAGAGTATTAAGACGCAGATGGTTCATCAGGGATCACTTTAAAGGTGTTTGTCAGAGCCTCCCTCTCAAAGACACCTACACGAGAGTCATCAGCTGCCAATAGCACTGAGGAAGATTTTCACATACCCAGCACTGTTTTTGTGACAGCCCTTTCCAAAATTACGAAAGAAAAACAAGCAAAGCACAAAGAGGAAAAATGAACATTGCTTAATTTTTTCTTGCACCCAGTGCTTGAAACGGATCAAAGTCAGAGCTTCCACGCTCTTTATCTCAGCTCACTGCAGCTGTCCTTTCTGCCAAATGCAAAACAACTCCATTCTCTAGAAGAATCCGAATACCCACTATATCCTTGACAGCGTTCCTAACAATAGACACCGAAGATAGAACACGGTTAGGCTTTCATTGACAAGAAAGGCTGGAGAATAGAGAACTGATCAGGCAGAAGAAAAATAAAAACTGGAACAGTCAGTGGTCCAGCATCTCTCTCTACTACCCCCCATCTTTTATTTTTCTGAAAACCAAAGCTGTATTTTGGCAGAGTCCAGAAAAAGCAGGCTTGTAATTGTTAAAGCAGTTCTAGTGGTTTAGGAGAAGCAGTGGGCTTGGCCGTATTATGGAATGACTCTGCAAATACAGCTCAGACCCTCAGGAGGGTAATTTCAAAAACCAATTTCTTATCTGTATAAAGTCTCCCACACGAATTACATTGTTTCCATTTTCTCCAAAAGCGTGCTTTCTCTCTCTCTAGATATCTGTATCTATAGATATAGCTATCTGTAACAATATATCTCTATAAGTTGTTTATATCTATATATATCAATATCTATAACAACATATTTCTCTCTATGTATAGAGATATCTCTGATCTCTATATATATTTAGAGAGAAATCAGATATCTCTGATCTCTCTATATATTTAGAGAGAAACATGTTATAGATATTAACATATATATACATGTATTTATGTATGATATATAAGATATACACATATACATATATATTTATAGAGATCTATATATCTATACATAAATATCTATAGAGATCTCTCTATATATTTATATATAGCCAACAATATCCATATCTCTAAATATTTACATATGTTGTCATAGATATTGTATATCTATATATAGATATTTTGTTATTACATCATATATATAAATTAAATTGAAAGCTTTGGGGAAAAGTATATATAAATAAATATGTATATACATAGGATTTCTCATTTGTTGTTGCTTGGTCTTATTCAAAATTCCTAAGTGTAGTCTGCCACTATAATCTCCTCTCCCATTAAGTTTGTCTTAGAAATGTCATCCTGGCCAACAACTGCTCACCAAGGACTAGTGCTGCTTTACACAATTAATTAGTAGAGCATGCTGTAACCACTTCTTCAAGAGGTAAAAGGGGCTTATCTCTGTACTCCTAGGGATGAGCAAGCTTCATGTTCATCTGACGGTTATCTGAGCAGGCACTGGGACTGCCACAGTTCTCGCTCTCATGCATTTTGATGCTCTAGTTTTATAACGAGAATGTCAGTGTCAATAACATGATTATAAGCCTTATAAGCCATAGAATACGGTCTCTCACAAAATCATCTTTGAAAAATGGTCAGCTGGACTCTAGGAACAGAGAGATGGCAGCATTGTTTCCTTCAACAGACATTTATTAAGCTTCTGGTAGCAACTCTGTGAATTGGGTATTATTGTCCTCATTTTACAGATGAGGAAGTGGAAACTTCAGAAGATCACAGTTAGAGACAAAGTGGGATCTTTAACCTAGGGCTGATTCCAAAGCCTTTATTTTTTGATCACTACAATATACATCTGACAGACGTTCTCTTTAACCCTTTCAAGACTATATGATAAGGGTTCTATGTAAGGACAGACTCATGTTTTCAATAGTAAACACTGTGTAAAAGAGCATCATAAACTATGAGGCTGATTTAGGCAGCCAGTTTCTAGTGTTTTCTTTTTTTGTTGTTTGTCTGGTTCTTTCACATTCTCTTTCTCCAAAAGTATAGTAACAATTGGTGTAAATATTAAGCTTTATCTATGTCACCCCACAAATGCTGAGTGTGATTCATCCAAGTCTGTAACAGTGGTAGGGTGGCCCATTACCATTGACAGACAAGAAGAAGATAGCTATGTTTAAACATGAGATAATTTGACTTTTCTGCTAAGCCTTGTGTGCCAAGTTAAATAATTACTCTCTCAGTTAAGGTGTTTTGCTCATACAAGGTAAGGAAACTTGCAGTGCTTTTGCTTTTGTTCATTTCTCTTCACTAGTCATTGATAATGTGGTTTTTAACAACAAAATAATTAGTTAATTGAGATAGAAATGAAAATCATACTGGTCCCTGTGCATAAAAAATACATATTATAGATAGAACTTTGTACTTTCCATTTCTTTCATGTTGTTTAATAACTGAATATTTTGCCTGAAGTTCCTTACCTGATCTTCTGATTGGAGAATAACTGCCAAAATAATGTTTGAAATGCAAGGAGTATGGCAGAAAACTCTTAAGAGGAAAATGTTAGGGCCGGGAGAAAGGCTCCCTAGGAGCCAGAGTTCAGAACTCTGGGCTGGTTCTCTGTGCTAGTTATTGCTCAGTACCCAGCACCTAGAATAGTGTCTGGTACATGACAGACAATAGTAGCCAATAGATGTCTGTCCAGTCAATGAATATAATTCCCTACTCTGGAGCTTTCTGCAGCTTCTAGAGGTGGACTCTTTCATTCAAACTGTTTTTACTCCATTTTATCTTCAAGAGAAGAGGCTTCACTATAGGGATAGCCCCAGGTTCATAGGAAGGCATCTTCTGTTCATTTGTTTCTTATTCAAGCTTCCATACTGTAGTCTATACAACAAATCAGACCAGGATATGAAAGACAGAGGGCACCTCCTCAAGGTTGCCATTGCCTTAAGACCATTTATTTTGAGAAGTAACCATGCTTGAAACATACTTATGTTAAGACTACAACATGAATTTTATTTAAAATGCAATCCCTGATGGTAGAAGACAGTTTTGTGACCAGTGAACTCTGTGGATCAGCCTTTGATGGACAAAGAGAAAAGACTTGGCTTCACCTTAATGACTGGTCTGTAAGACGGGAAGTTTAAGTTCTAAGGCAAATGGACTAAAGGCCAGCCTAAGAAACAGAGCAAACCCCTTACACTGGTGTTTCTGTTCCACTGATGACTTTCTCCATGATCCTGAGCTGATGGACAACTACATTCACACACACTGTTCACAACCATTCTGGAAGTAATTTTCAGCTGCAACCAAACAACCAGGGACCTACTGTGTGGCACATGGAGCAACTAATACCAGTGCTCTAGGGATCATGTTGTCTTATACATCACATGTGCTTGATTGGTCTGATCAATGTTATGATTGAACCAGCTCTGCACCTGTATTCTTCCTTGCACCTTCACGTGAAAGGCGATGCAAGCAGGACAGGTTGGAATCAGGCCTTTGAGCCACCTGAGTGCAATTTGAGACATGGAGCTAGGCTTTAAGAATGACTTTGAGGGTCCTCAAGTAATGTCCACCCTCTTTCATAGGAGTAACAGGTCATCTACCTCCCATCAAAGGAATTTAAAACAATTTGGAACTCAATAAGCAATGTTACACTGAGCCTGTTTGTCTGGCAGAGAATACTCAAAAATATATCAGACTCATCATGTTACCAGTCTGTCAGTAAATATTTACCACCTTGAGACAAAAGTATAATACTGATATTGTGATGTCTAAATTAGTAGAAAAGACAAACACAAATACAATAATTAGAGAACAATACAAGCAAGTTTAGGTGTAGAATTCAGTGGCTGGTTGAGATGTCAGTGAATCAAGAGCTTAGAAAACAGCTGTGTTTCCAAAATATGTTGGCAGCAGTCTATATGTATTCTCAGAGATGTAACGGGAGTCAGGCACTCACAGAAGCTGACGTTCCATAATGACCCTGAATCATAGACTTCAGCATACAAACTCATGATGTTCTTTTGTTCCAATAAGAATAATATCCGGGATGCCAGACATACACCTGCCCAAATCTCCCTACAGAAGGCAATCCAATTCCTCATTCTTTCAGCTGACTTGGCGGAGAAATGGCGTGTGTGTGTGTGTGTGTGTGTGTGTGTGTGTGTGTGCGCGCGCGCGCGCGTGTGCAGGGACAAGGGGGCATCTTAGTTCAAGCTCACTATACTGGGAGGACAAGGCCATGAAGGCTGGAGTGAGGAACAGGGGAGGATGAAGGATAGGGACTCCAGGATGGGAAACTGCCATGGGGCTCTGCAAGCAGCGATAATGAAGAGACATCCTGGTCCTAGAGGGCAGAGAGGAAGTGTGGGAACTGAAGGCATTTTTCCCTTTGCTCTGCTGCTGGTCACTGACAACACCCTGCCTCACCAAACCCTAGCTCTAATCATGGCTCCTGCAGGGATTCTGGAAAGAGGAAGAACACACATGTTATGAGACTTTGATGGGTATTGTCCTGAAGCAACCAGGAAAATAAAAAGAAGTAAATTTTAGTGTGAAAGCAGTTCCTGGTCCTTTGGCTTGGAAACCACTTCTGCTTTCCCCTTCTGCTGTCCTGATCCTTGCTGCTTCCCTGCAGACTCTGCCAACCTTGCATACTGCTTCAGGCAAGAGGGTCTGTTCTGGTAATAAAAGTGCCTTGGGGTTTGCATTCATGATAGTGTTTTCATGAATTTTCATCTAAAAACAAATAATAGACCCCTCAAGAATTGTTCCTAGGATTTCACACATATGACATGAAACTTTAAAATCAACTTTTCACCTGCTGTTTTTATTTAACAGAATCACATTTTAGGAAAGCTAATCATTTGCTATTTAAAAATCTGAAATAGAGATAAAGTTTTACAATAGGCTTCAGAGGGAATACTTGCTCAGCTAAAGGAAAAGAGAAATGATAGGAGTTCCCCCAGGGATGATCTGGCTCCAGTGCAACTCGTTAGTGTGAGATATTCTTGCTGGTCATGGCTTGGCTAATATTCCCCCCAGCCCCTACCCCTCTCCCCTCCACTTCTACCTCAGCTGAAACACCCAAGCCAAGGAAAACTTCACAGGGAGAATAACTCCTGTGTTGTGCTGCAGCCAGTTCATCCTGGGAGTCAGTTATGTATACCTCTCCCCAGTTCCATGTTTAGTGACTTCACATTGGTGGCTTGAAATCATTCGCTTAGTATTTACATCATGGGTATAGGCAAATGCTACAAATCAGGACTTTTCTTTGGGGATGGATGTTTGGAGCTAGTTTACCAGCACACCACTGGGTAAAAGTGAATAAATACTTTTCTGATTCCACAGAATCTTAAAAAGTACTTTACTTTGAAAATGTCTCTACTAAGTAATCATACTTTTTTTTTTTTTTTTTTTTTGGTAGACGTGGGATCTCATTATGTTACCTGGGCTGCTCTCGAACTCCTGGCCTCAAGTGATCCTCCCAACTTGGCCTCCCAAAATGTCAGTATATTGGGATTATAGGCCTGAGCCACTGTGCCCAAATGACTGTATCTTTTGACTGGACAATATTATCATATGTTCTATAAACCGTATTAGTTTCAGAACTAATTGTAATGCTCAGATACAATGATTCTTTTTTTTCAGTCAAATGTATTATAAAACTTTTATGCAACATCATTTTCCCTCTTTGGGGAAAGTAGAGGGATATAAGCTACAAAAGAATAAAAAAGTAGGTAGAGTAACCAAATTCTGTTTTTTAAAAATATAAGTTACTTTGACAGAGTCTGCTGAAAAATATTGTTGAACTATTTGTAATCATGTTTCTGGTTAGAAAATTTATTAGTATAGTTTATAGTACAATGCAAAGGGAAAAAATCCAACTTCTCTGTTCAGGTTACACATGTGATTTCACATTTGGGAGTTGTGAGAGAAACGAAAAGAACCCTTAACAAGTTTCTTGCCAGATTGCTTTGAGTTCCTAAATGCCTTATTTTGTAGCCAGTCATTGGAATTGAGCTACTGTCTCCAGAGCAATCCCATTAAATACATATTGGTTCCCTAGAAAGGTAACAAAAAAAAAGTTATTTAAACAAAAAGGAAACATCCCAGTGCAGTGGCTCACACCCGTAATCCCAGCACTTTGGGAGGCTGACGCAGGCAGATCACCTGAGTCAGGAGTTGGAGACCAGCCTGGCCAACATGGTGAAACCCCGTCTCTACTAAAAATATAAAAATTAGAGGGGCTTGGTGGTGGTTGCCTGTAATCCCAGCTACTCAGGAGGCTGAGGCAGGAAGAATTGCTTGAACTTGGGAGGTGGAGGTTGCAGTGAGCTGAGATCGTGCCACTGCACTCCCGTCTAGGCGACAGAGCGAGACTCAGTCTCAAAAATAAAATAAAATAAAATATTAAATTAAATTAAATTAAAAATAAGGAGGGAAAAATGATCAGATTAGCAGAGAGGAATGGAAGATAAGGAAGTAGATTAGAAGACACACATATTTTTTAGGTAGCTGATGCTAGGAGAAGTCTTGAGCAAGTGTTTTACTGGAGAATTAAAAGGACTGTAATAGTGAATTTAAAATGACATAAGTCAGTTTGGCAGGGATACGAGCGAGGAAGAGTTTTTGCTTATTATTTAGTCTCATGTTGGACTGCCACCTAAACGGTTGCATTAAGTCAAGGAGACCCCATATCCTCTTCATTACTGTGCCTTGAAAGGTGCCTAGATGAAATGAAAGTGAAAGAATGGGAAACACAGCATGAAAGGCAAAGAACTGCAGCTGGCAAAAAAAAAAAAAAAAAAAAAAAAAAAAAAAAAAAAAGTTCCTTTGTTTTTATCCTGGTTTAATACTTTTAGACAAATTCTACATCTTCTAGTTGACCCATATATAGGTCAACTCTCTATATAGCACTGATTCTCACAAAGTTTGGAGATGGCATTAGATTTTAAACTTTATTTTCTTTGCACAACAATTTCTTCATCCCCTTTGATAGAATATATGCTTCTATAGAAGCAGATGCATTGTCAAAGAAAAAGACGGCAGCAGAGTCTGGGCCAGATTTACCATAATGTATGTCCTGGGAGATCTTGCTGCTCTCACATTCGCCTGGTTAACTATCCATGAGTCCATGTTAAATACTCAAAAACAGAATTACAGCAAAGAAAAATGGATATTTAAAAAACAATGGTATCTTGTTTTGGACCCAGTAAACAGTAGTTTAGTTGACATAGGTAATTGTATGTGTTAGTCAACAGGATTTGAAGGACCCTAAAATACCCTCTACTATAGCTATAATAATGAGTGATAACAACTTTCTTCTCTTTATTTCTTAGATGTGTGAAAGTCCTATATGCATATCCCACATGGATATGCCAGTCTATATAGTTATATTTCTGTTTTCCGTTTTGATACATACCAGTTAAAAAACTGAACAGAAAGTTTCAAGTAAATTGGTTAAATTTCAATTGATTCCCCTGGCAACTTTGATGAAAAGGTTTATGCCTATGACAGAAATGTCTAATCAGTGGCAAACTTTCTAGACATAAAAATTCCATGTAATCTACAGCAGACAAATTTTGTCAATTGAACATCAGGATTGGAATTTCTGGTAGGTGTCAAGGGACAATAGTACAAACTATAGTTTTATTTATAAGGGAACTGGACGTAGGCAACTTCTTTCAGTCTTTTTATCACAATCTTTCTAACAAGACCCTTCTTCTCTTCAGTCATGAAGAAGCTTTGTGCTGTTGATTATCAGGAGTGTTTTCTCAAACAAACTTTCCAGTCTAAAATGTCAAGCCTCAGATTTGTATCAGGAAGGCATGTCCAAAGTGTTCAATCAGTGATTTTGAGTTTATGGAGGTTACTGGTATGATGACATAGCTTTATAGCTGAGTTTCTCACTGTGTTCATAAAATAAAAAATTTCAAAAGTAGATCAATGCTCTGCATCTGCAATAGAAAGATAAGTTCCCCTGCTCAAATTCCCAAAGTCATCTAGGTTTCAAGCTGGGAGTTCCTTGAAAAACCCAGGGCGCCAACAGCATGAGGTGATCCACTCCCATTTGTAGATAAGTCACTAGGATAGTTTTACTCAAAGAGGCAGGGGTTTGTGGAAAGAGGAGAGGACTTCTATAAATGGCATAATTTGAATGTGCATTTTGAAAGTGCCACATGAGGAACTTTGTCCACCTGCCAGTCCAGAGAAATACTGCTAAAATCACCTTTGAAAGAACCACATGACCTCAAATATTTAAAGAATAACTTCTGGCCAGGTGTGGTGGCTCAAGTCTGTAATCCCAGCACTTTGGGAGGCCGAGACAGGTGGATCACGAGGTCAGGAGATTGAGACCATCCTGGCTAACACGGTGAAACCCCGTCTCTACTAGAAAAAAATACAAAAAACTAGCCGGACGAGGTGGCGGGCGCCTGTATTCCCAGCTACTCGGGAGGCTGAGGCAGGAGAATGGCGTAAACCCGGGAGGCGGAGCTTGCAGTGAGCTGAGATCCGGCCACTGCACTCCAGCCTGGGCGACAGAGCGAGACTCCGTCTCCAAAAAAAAAAAAAAAAAAAAAAAAAAAAAAAAAGAATAACTTCCAATATCTCTCAACGTACCTTTTATTATGTTAGTGTATTTATCCATTGAATTTTTCCGTTAATATAAACATTTTTATCGTATTTTCATTAGATGAGCTAAAATGGATGTACTCTTAAATTTTACTGCGAGGTTGAAGTCATATTCAGTCACAACACCCTGATTGCTGGACAAGACATCTTTACTTTTTTTTTTTTTTTAATACCACCAGCTCTTAATCCTTACAAGATACAAACCATCAAAAGCACCTTTATAATCGACATATGTCAGAGATCTAACATACTAACTTCTAGCACATGCAGGTAGCTAATTATTTTATTTCTAGTCTTTACAAGTACATGGTCAGTTAAATAGAAACCACATAAACAGCTTGACATGTGGTACGGTGGAAAGAAATTTTAAAAAGAGGGAGGAAAAACTAAACCATGAGACCAATATACAGGGTCTTTTTCTTTCTATGACATACATGCTCTCATTAGGGCACTGACAAAAGAAAATATATTTTTCAGAACTTTTCTACCTCTGGTGCTAACAAACACAAGAGAAGCCTTCAAAAGCCTACTGCTGACAAGTCAGACTATTGATGCATCCTGTCTCTCATGATGTCCCCTGCTTCATAATTTGATGGCCTTCTGGAGGGGTGGGCAATGAAACTGCCATGTTCATTGACTCTTATGATTCCATGGACTCTTACATGGAGCTTTGGGCTTTGTCTCCAGTGTCTGAGCTAGATTTTGGGTTATGCTGCTGTGGAACAGCTGTTTCCAGAGCCACCCCTCTAGAGACATACTTGGTCACCTGCCAGGATTTACATGATTATCCATCATGGGGACAAATCTATCCCAGGAAGACTCATTTCAGAATATAATACAGTGTGGATGGAAGACCTAATGGAGGGAAGTGCACCCACAGGAGTGACTGTGATCTATCAAATCAATAAGACCTTGGAAGCCTTCTGTCAATTGACTTCAGAGAATAATGGTTCCCCTCTCAACACACCAGTGTACTTTTTATTTGTCTTTTGTTAAGTCATCCTGAGGAAAAGGCTGATGGACTGGGAGATTTAAGATTTTGAATAGTGCTAACAGAATAGAAAAATAAAGTTCTATTATGCTGCCTATTCTCTTACCAAACTCTGTAATACGAGCATCTATTCCTCCATCTAGTGAACTGTCAGGTAGGGCACAGAGAATAGGCGTTTGGAAATTGATCTCAACTGCCTTTAAGAAACCACAGATCATGGGAGAAGAGGACCTGTGTGCCTTTCCGTCTTAACTCTGGATCACTCTGCTCCTCATTTCAGAGGCCTTCTTTCCCTTCTTAGAGTAGATCTTCTTTTGTTGTTGTTGTTTTCTGCCAGAAAATCTTTACACATGCTGTTTCTTCTTCCTTGGAATGCTTCTCCTCCACTGTTCATTTGCCTGAACACCTCACTTAACTCAGGATTCTCTTAGTCAATCTCTACTGACCTCGTTAATATTGTATAGCATTTTCTCACAATCTGCATTTGTACTTTTGGTTCATCTAAAAGTCTCACAAAGGCATGAAAGCCTCACAAAAGCAGGGAATATGGATGCTAACATGAAGTAGGAGCTAAGTAAATATTTGTCATATTAAAGAATTTTTAAAAATAAGAGTAAATAAATGAAGGCTCTGCAAAAAATTGACAGCCATAACTCTGGATTATAAATAAAGTTGTATTGATGCTGCTGTGTTCAGTTAAAGGAACCTTAATCTCAACTTGGAGCTTTAGAGTTTGTACTAGTCACTGGAAATTTCAATCATTCATGTTTTAAATCGCATTTTTCTCAATAGGAGCATATCCTTTAGGTAAAATTTAAACATTGCTCTCTTCCCTTAATATGAGAGACTCAATATCTAGCTTTACAGGGCTTTGTAAGAGCAAGGAAAATCACTCTATTGATGCTAAGTGAAGGGTAGAGAAAGCAATTCTATTAAGCTTTTGACCTAGTTTCTCTCTGGTTACTTCAAGGCAATTGAAAAGTCCTCAATTAGGTGCAATTTGCTAGTGACGGCTATCAGCGCAGAGGCATATAGATGGAGTAGGTTCTGTAGACTTATCTATGGTATATTCATTTACATAATTTTCTGTCATAAGAAACAAAAACGTCAAACTTGTAACATTACTGAGTCAGTCTTAAAACAGAGTATCCAGATGTTATTTTAGAAACAGCATTGATTGGGCGCAAAGATCAAGGCATTTTTGACGATTACATAAAGGTGTATATGGCAGCTTTAGTGAGTTTGGAGTATAGAAAGTGTTGGGATGAATAGAATCCATAGCAACCAGTTTAAAGTTTTCAGTAAAGCACTGAATGGTAAAGGGAAACCAACTAGAATTTGCTGCTCATTCACCTCAAACTGCACTGAGATATCTTTATGCTCAAAATGGACAAGGAGACTATTATGTGTATTCTTTGATCCAGCAATTTTACTTCAAGAGTTTATCTTACAGATAAAGTTTTACAAGTGCATAAAGATTTTTAAGGCATCATTTTTTTTAAGTTGGAAACAACTTAATGTCCATCAATTTGAGGTTTCTTTTTTCCTATCATATTGATTGTTTGCTATCTGCCAGAAATTGTTCTAAAGCACTTTTCACATAAAAACTCAATTTGTCTTCATAACAACAATCTTCAGTTACTCTCCCTACTTTAAAGATGAGGTAAAGTAACTTGTGGGGGACCACAGAGGTATTTAGTGGCCAAGCTAGGATTTGAATTCAGACAGGCATTAAAAAATGAGGTAGACCCAAACTTACTGATAAAAAACCTAGGGCATATTTTTAGGTTGAATAAAAGCAATCTGTGTGTATATATATATACACACACACATACATTACGAAGGTGTAGAAGAATCTCTTCAAACCAACCAAGGCCAGGCACCTCTTGCTTATAAGCAGATGCTTGAAGAGAACTTTCCCCTTTTACTTTTTAAAAAACGTCTCAATTGTTTTAATTTTATATTTTTAAATGTTAAAAAGTTATGCATGTCTGGTTTTAGAAAATAAGGTTAAATGCAATTTCACCCCCACCTTTAAAAAAAACAACTAAAAAGGTATAGCACTTACTGTTCATAATTTTGTTCCCTAACAATTAAAACATGTTATTAAGGAATTCAATTTAATGTGGTCTATAGTCACATGTACATAGAATAAAGTTTTGAATAGATGGCTTCCACTGGGGGGAAAAAAGGAACAGAAAAATGTTATAATATGTTAAGTTCAGAACTTTCTCAAATATCTTTAGATACACAGCATAATACATGAGAAAAAAGATAACTATAGATAATCCATAAAGATAACAAATTTGTTTAATAAAGAATGGATTGAAAATTTATTTAAGAAACAATTAATTTTTTTTTTGATACAAAGTCTCACTCTATCACCCAGGCTGGAGTGCAATGGTGCCATCATGGCACACTGCAGTCTCAAACTCCTGGGCTCAAGTGATCCTCCAGCCTCAGCTTCTCGAGTAACTGAGACTATAGGCATGTGCCACCATGCCCAGCTAATTTTTTAAAATTACTTTGTAGAGTCTGGGTCTTGCTAAGTTTCCCAGGCTAGTTTCAAACTCCTGGACTTGACAGATCCTTCCGCCTAGGCCTCCCACAGTGTTGAGATTATAGGAGTGACCCACCATGCCCAGTCAAAAAAGTAACACATTGAATGTAAAAATCATAATAAAAGTTGTAATGATTTGGTGTATACTATGTTATTCTAAAATAATGTATGCATTTCCTTCTAAATATCTATCTATAAACATTAGTAAAGAAGTGGGAAAATTCTGTCTTTCTTCCGAAATTCATGTTACTTATTTAGCATCATATGGAGAGTCATTTATGTGATGGATGCTAAAAGGGAGGATTACAGTCCAGCAGATATTGATCATAAAAATGAAATGAGGCACAAGAAACACCTGTGAATCATGAAATACTGACACTGGATTTTATTAACTCCTATACAGTGATAATATGATTGAAAGATTATGAATCCTATAAATGAAATATATTTAACAAGCCCCTACTAACACAAACACTTGACTCTCAGACCATCCACAAATAATCTACATTTAGAATTCACTATGTCTAAAGACAGCTGTCATTAAAACTTAATGCCAAAACTGCCCTCTCTGCCTACTTCTGAAAGAGCTTGCCTTTGTGGGCAGGAGGGGAAGGGAAGAGAGACAGTGTACCCAAGGAAAGGAAGATGGCGGTGGTATAGAGAGAAAGGCATTTCTAGTGCCCAGGCAGCACCACAGTGAGCATTTGAGAATTACCTTTATTGTCTACAGAACTTGTTATTGCTCTTGGGTTTTTGGCTAAAAAACCTAATAATTGACTCAGTTTTGCAAGGAAATAAGAAACGGGCCTTAATTCACTCTCCTTAATTCATTTAGTTGGATCTGATTTTCAGTGTGTGTTAGTACTCCCTCTGTAGCAAATGAAACATATTAAAAATGACTCTAGAAAAAATATATGCTAGAAAGTGCTTCAGTTACTTTTTCCTTAACTAGGAGAGCCCAAGGCAAAATGACTAGGTCTCCAAATTTCTAGGAATGATATTTCCTTCATCTGAGAAACTTGAAGCTGCTACAGACCAATGGAATATAAGGGATTCATTATTTAATGCACAAAATTCAGGCTGCTGCTTTAGGGCAAACAGAAAAAAAGTCAAAATTTCCCACTATATAGAATGCTAAAAACACCTTTAAGGAATAAAGTAAGTCATGGGAAACTGGGCATAATTGAAGTTCCTAAAGCCAAAATTTTCACTTTTTTATTTGTAATCCAATTTGTGGTATAATTTTCCTAAATCCTACTTCTGATTATTTTTAAAGTTTTCTTTATGCCAAATAAAACAAAGTTAAAGATAGAACTCTGCTAAAAATTTCAATGTAAATAAAAAATTAAATCATTTTAATAAACTATATTTGTTGTCATGCTAGTATTTTGTTTACTCGTTATATTTTATCATTTTATTTTTGACTAATCCCCCAGTCTGTGGGAAATGTTTGTTGATGCTGAAATTGCCATGAGCTATCTTTGCTCTATTTCCTTCACCTATGTCATCATCAAGTTCACCAATTACCCTATATTTTCACCCAGGTAGTTGACAAAGCATTGAATGGGCCTAGCCAAGGACTGTTCTATGGCACTCCACTAGAAACTCCCTCTAGACCAGTCTGACATCAAGCCACACACATTGGTTTGGTAATCAGCTACATAATCCAGCATTCCTTGACCTCATATTTCTACATCTCGGTCATGTGACTGTAATTAATTTTTTTTCTTATATGTCTTGATGAACTGAAGGCATGTGATACTCACGGTATTCTCCTGATCTTACCACTAGGGACTGTGTCAAAAGACATAGAAATTGAAACTGGGTTCCTTGAGAGCAGACATTATATCCTATTCATCCCTTAATTCTGTTTCAAAACCAGTGACTGCAAGACATAGAAATACATGTTCAATAATAAATATGTAATACATGTTCAAAAACTATTAGGAGAGTCTCAGGATTTTGAAAAAGTTGTTTTGTAGTCCTAGCTATGCCACAGTCTTGCTCTGTGACTCTGGACACATTTCATAGTCTCCAAGAACCTGAGTTTTAAATCTGAAACAAAAATGTGCTGAAACGTTTTAAGATTCTCTTTCAGGTATAGATTCTACCTAGATTTATCATTTCCACTTTGTAACAAAGTGTGACGATGACCCATTGTTTTCTAACTCGGTAGTTTTCTGGAAAAAATTTAAAATGCATTTTTTCAGCACGTCAGTACATCCTGAGATAAAACATTGTATAGTCTCTACTTTGTGTAAAGCAAACATTTTCATCACTTATCTAAAGACTTAATCTTTTTTATACCAATCATCTGTAAGTTTAGAAAAATAATGCAATTGAATTTTTCATCCAGCTGTTTACCATACATAAACTTAGAAATCCGAAAATGCCTTATTGAAAGTGCAGCGATTTGCACATTGGTAGAGTAACAGTCTCAAGAAATGAATGAAGCTTTAATGACTTATCTTCAATTCAAGAGGAGGGGCTACTATTGTAAATATTAAGCTGAAAAATTCCAAACATAACTGAGATAAAGATATGACTTAACATTCTGTTTTTTGTTTTTTTTGAAACAAAATCTCACTCTGTCACCTAGGCTGGAGTGCAGTGGTGCGATCTTGGCTCACTGCAACTTCCATCTCCCAGGTTCAAACTATTCTTCTGACTCAGCCTCGTGATTAGCTAGGATTACAGGTGTGCACCACCACTCCTGGCAATTTTTTTGTGATTTTAGTAGAGACAGAATTTCACCATCTTGGCCAGGCTCGTCTTGAACTCCTGAACTCAGATGATTCACCCACCTTGGCCTCCCAAAGTATTGGGATTACAGGTGTGGAGCCACCATGCCTGGTCTGTACATCCTAAAAAACCCCAGTGTTCTTTCTGCTGACTGAGGCTAATTAGTGTGGGTGATAAAAATTGGGCACACATATCAAACACAAATTGGCTACTTTGTCCAGCAAACTGCTTCTACCAAAGCTCTGGCTAGGAATTTTATTACACTGACTACTTGGCTCTTTTCTTTCCCTAAATGGATTTGGTTATAGAATTAGAAAACCGGGTATACTTTGTTTTCAACAGATTAAATTTAATGGGTTTTATGAAGACAATTTTTATGTTTTCATATAAAAAAGGTAATTAGTTAAGGGATTTTGGGGGTGGGAGGATGAGGCACACAGGGGATGAAGGGGAGTACTCATTTCAGGAAAAATAATATGCAACAAAATATTCACAAATATTTTGCTGTCCCTCAGGCTGATGAATTAATTGTTTCGATTAGTTCCAGATAAATCCTACCATTTAATCTATTTTGAAAGAAATTAGAAGGCTATGGTTTCAACATTATGTTCAAGTTTTTGCTAACTTGTAAAATGGTAACATACGTGCTCTGGAATACTGCTGTAAGGATGACATAAGAGATGGTACAGGAAAGCATGCAGAAAACTGTAAACACTTATAGGATTTTAAATGTAATTGTATAGTAATTCCTGATGGTGAAATAAAATAGACGTTCCTTTATTTAGAACTCATGGATGTTTGTGAAGAATACATAGAATAAACAATTTAGATGTTCACACTCTAGGCTTGGCCTTGTCACTTCTCCTTCCCCTCATTGCTGATGCCACCCCTTTAATCTACCTCCCCCCAAAAGTGGCCAAATACTGGGAGTAAAGAGAGTGGCAATGAACCTGGATCTACTTGGAGAGGAGGCCTCTACTACTCAAAGAGTAAGAAAAACACAACGTTCCAGGCTCCTGATTCTCAAGCAACACAGTTACTTGGGGTATTTCTCACCAAGTGACCTAGATTTAAGGTTGGCAAGTGTTGCACACCCCTTCTTTCTGGGTGACAGAGCCATGTGAGGCTGTTGAGCTGCACCTACCAGCTAATGGCTCTGTGGCTCTGTGTCACAAACAATTTGTTTCTACATCTCCACATCTCCTGGCATTAGGACCCAGGAAACGACGTCCACACTCATTATCCATGAAGGGAGTTGATGGCCTAAGTGATTTGCCTGCATTCTACAGAGTGGAGAAACACTTATTAAAGATAGGTTTAGTCACAAGATTGCACTGTCAGCAGTCAGACTCTCCTTTCTTGACTTTTCTTTCCCTCATTCTCTAATAGAATTGTGGCTGAACTCATCTCCTACTTGGATTATTTGTCTTGAGATGAAGAAGCCCTGGAAAATCTGTTCTGAAACTGAATATGATGTGAGGAAGGGAAAGGAGATGTAAGAAAGTGACAAACTACTGGCTCAATTCTCAGGAAGAGGTGCTGCAAAGGTGATTTGGAAACATTTGGACTTGTAAGGGTGATGATCCAGGAATTTGGGGACTGTGCTCTTTGCCTACATCCTCCCCCACCTTCAATCCCAGTGCTCTATATTACACCTGCAACAGCTTCCCATCTGCCTCTGCCCAAACAGCCTCCAAAGTGGAAATGCAGTTCCGTAGAAGAGAGTTTTAGCACAATAATCCCTGGGCTATTATGCTTATGACAGAAATAAAGTGAATTGCCAAGGAGTAGACCTCTCTCCCCACTAATCAGTTTAGAATTGTGTTGACAAAGTAGTGGCAAAATCTCCAGAAGAATCTCCCTATGAGCCTCCTAAACTTCTGCATCCCATGCATGCATAGATACCTCTACCACAATTCTGGCTTTTGGGAAAGGAAGTGAGCAGACAGCACCAATACCTTCAAAGTATTTAGACCTTCAGGCTATCACTGTTCTCAAAGTTTCAGGTTCCTTATCCATAAAATTCTGAAACTGGGCCACAGGATCTTCTAAGTCTGCCAACCCAGCCCTGAGGGCCCATGAAAATCAATGCTTCTTGCTTTGGTGACAAAAATAAAAATAAAAAAACAACAGTTGGGGCTTGGTTTTTAATTCCCCATGAGCCAATTGCTCTCTCAGTAAAATCTAGGACCCTTAGTTCCTCCAGTATATGCCAGGCATATATTAAATACATGCCAAGTATATACTAAGTATATGTTAAGTATAATGCTAAGTATTATCTTGTTCCATTCTTACTGCAATCCTATAAAGTCATTCTCGTTATCACACCCACCTGACAGATGAGAAAGCAGATCTAGACAGGTCACATACCTAATACAAGGTCATGTGATTAGTAAACTGTGGAGCCAGGACGTGCTTCACTGCTTTAGAAGTTCGAGTGTTTAAAATCCAGAATGTTCCATTCCATAAAAAAAGACAATCTATGTTTCTTATTCATTTCCTAGGCTGGCCCACAAAAACAAAGTATTGTTTAGTGCCTCAGCATAAGTCTGAAACAAGACATGCATGGTAAACTAGTTTCTTGAGCTCCACTGTGCCCTTCTGAGCCCAGGAATTCTCGGCAGTTCAAACCTCGGACTCATGTTCTGAGGTTTCCATTTCACCACAGACTAGAACTTGAGCTCAGATTCTGGAGACCAGAAACCTAGCCCTTCTGGCCTTAAGAATGACAAGCCTCTCCAGAAGCAAAGTCAGGAAAAGGCTAAAGACACTAGCAGCCGTTGAGAAATTAATCCAGCTGCAGCAGTCATTGATTTTGCTTTATGGGGTATCTTTTTTTTTGCGGAACGATCTTAAAAATCCAGGAAAAAGTATATAACCAAATACACACAGCAAAGAACTGTGATGAGTTACCAACACATTTCTCACACTAGCAGGTTAAGACAATTTACTTGATATTTAGTAATAATCTATATGTAATTGTCCTTTTATTGAGGATAGGGATATTTCAAGGTGAAAAGAGGTAAGAAAATGTGGTTGATCCCTACAATTTTTTGGAAACAGGGGAAGAAAAATGGTCAAGGAAGTTCAGAGGGCTGAAGATAAGTGGTCTTCAGCTTTGCATCTTGATTTTTGCACTAACTAGCTCCATGATCTGGGATAATAACAATGATAAAAAGAGTGATAATAACCTTCATTCACTGAATTGTATGTGCCGAGAATTTGCTAAGTGCTCTATATGTATTATTTCCTTTAAGATTTAAAACAACACTATAAACTGGAAGTTATAAGTCCCATCTTAGACATAAAGAAACTGAAGTTGAAGTTGTGATAACTTGTCCAAGGCCACAAAGCTGTTAGTGGCTAAGCTAGTATTAGAACATAAATATGAATCCAAAACTCTTCCCAACTGAATCCAAACTGATTACCTTCAGGCTATAACTGTCTTCAAAGTTTCAGGTTCCTTATCCATAAAATTCTTTTTAAATTTTTTTTTAAAATTTTTCATTCCCATAGGTTTTGGGGGAAACAGGCAGTACTTGCTTTCATGAGTAAGTTCTTCAGTGGTGATTTGTGAGATTCTGGTGCACCGATTCCCCAAGCAGTATATATACTGAACCCAATTTTTTTTCTGAGATGGAGTCTTGCTCTGTTGCCCAGGCTGGAGTGCAGTGGCACAATCTCAGCTCACTGCAACCTCTGCCTCCTGGGTTCAAGCAATTCTCCTGTCTGTCTCAATCTGCCAAGTAGCTGGTATTACAGGCACCTGTCACCACACCGGGCTAATCTGTGTGTGTGTGTGTGTGTGTGTGTGTGTGTGTGTGCGCATGTTTAGTAGAGAAGGGGTTTCGCCGTGATGGCCAAGCTTGTCTTGACCTCCTGACCTCAAGTGATCCACCTGCCCTAGCCTCCCAATGTGCTGGGATTACAGGTGTAAGCCACCGCATCTGGCCCCAATTTGTAGTCTTTTATCCCTCACTCCCCTCCCACCCTTTCTTCCAAGTCCCCCAAATCCATTGTATCATTTTTATGCCTTTGCATCCTCATAGCTTAGCTCCCACTTATGAGTGAGAACATAAGATCTTTGGTTTTCTATTCCTGAGTTACTTCACTTAGAATAATAGTCTCCAGTTCCATCCACGTTGCTGCAAATGCCATTAATTCATTCCTTTTTATGGCTGGGTAGTATTCCATTGTGTGTGTGTGTGTATATAATATATATCATATATGATACATATCATACATCATATATATGATATATACCATGCATCATATATATCATGTATCATATATCATATATGTACATATGATATATATGATATATATGTATATGTATGATATATATCAATTATTATATATATCATATATATAACAATTTCTTTATGCACTTGTTTATTGAGGGCATTTGGGCTGATTCCATATTTTTGCAGTTGCAAATTGTGCTGCTATAAACATGCGTGTGCAAGTATCTTTTTCCTGTAATGACTTCTTTTCCTCTGAGAAAATACCCAGGAGTGGAATTACTAGATCAAATGGTAGTTCTGCTTTTAGTTCTTTAAGGAATCTTCACACTGTTTTCCATAGTGGTTGTACTACTTTACATTCCCACCAGCAGCGAAGAAGTGTTCCTTTCAAAATCACAATGTGATACCACCTTACTCCTGCAAGAATGGCCTTATCCATAACATTCTAAAGCTAGACCACAGGATCTTATAAGTCTGCCCTTATAAGCAAGCCCTGGGAGCCCATGGAGATCTAAACATTTAGAAGAGGGAAAACCAATGAGACATTTTCAATTCTTCCTTTCCTGTAGACTGTAAGCACTAGCAAAATGAATTGAATCTGTATACAGTTACTACACACTGCCAAAATCTGATTTATTTTGGATAAGTGATGATTTCCAGAAGTACAATTCTCAGCTAACCATACGCTACTATGATCATTCAATTTAAAAACCTTGAGCCATTCTAGGTTTTGAAGTCCCTCACCCTGCCCTGCCACACCCCCATAGCAGGAAAGAAACTTTCCCAAAGAGGAGGAGATTTTGCTTCAAGAATGATTACCTGCTTAGTTCCACACACACTCATCACATTCTGAGTCTGATTGGTGGCTAGAGTTCTCAGGGGGACAGCACTGGCGGGGGAAAGTGGAAGAGATATATTTTAGGCACGCATTGATAGTGTTGCTACAAAACGCACTGCACGGGCACAACACACTGAGTTCTGGCAAGTGCAGTCCATGTTAAAGACAAAATACCCTACTAACTTGACTTTGTCTTTCTTGGACCATCTCAAATTTGGGGAACCTCTAGGTATCTGATTACATATGTTCCTGTGTGCTCCTAAAGGTGCTAGGGGAAGAGAAAAACATATGGCAATGAGTTGACTTGGAAGGCCTAGTTATAAGCTGAAAGTTTTAGGTACAATCCAGATGTATAATTTGCTACAAAAATGGACTCGGAGGAATCCTTGGTGATCTCCCAGAAGACTGAGCCACTTGTCCTCTTTTCAATATAAGGGGGATTCTGGGTTTTCCAGACCTCACTTTGTTCAGGTCTGAGATAAGCCTGAGACATATACAATTGCTGAAGGTAACTTGGGGCAGGAAAAGGAAGGCCAATTGCTCTATTAAAGGAGCTTGAGTCTTCCTCTAACCATAATCTGGGCAGCTGACAACTCTCCTTTTTCTTTCAGAGCAAGTAAAATGTTCCAGGTCATGGTTAGGTTGTGAAGGGCACCCGGATCAACAAGACGTCATTTACTAAGATAAGCTGGAGGTCAACATCTCCTTATGAAAGGGCTCCAGGAGCTGTTGAATAAATGCAAAATAACAGAAGCACAATATTTGAGTACTTTAATATCTCTCATAAACTTTAATAATGTGATAATATTAAAACACATGGTAGTATTTTAGTGGTAACTACAGAAGGGCCCCTGGAAAATCTGACAAATGCTATCAGAACTGGCCCTTCAGAGATGTCCTTCCATTTAGTCCATATTTGCCGTTTTGATTAGATTTTTAGTCCACTTGATCCTTCTTGAAGGAAATAAGGAGGATGTTGGAATAGTAATTTTCAATATCCAGATTCCAGACACATCACCCTGTTATAGACAGAACTCAAATCCAAGGCATTTCTGGAATCCCCGTGTTAATTACCACATTATCAAGTCCTGGAAGGACTATTGTATAAGGATTCTGAGTAACTTGATTCCCCTAATGAACCTGAGCCACCCAGACGATGGAATGAACAGCCTGTAGCCAGTCTGGGCTGCTGCCTCTCACCCCCGCAGTCTCAGAGCTTTGGCCTCTCCGGGGTTTTGGCACATGGCCTGTCCTTTCCCATTGTCAGCCTCCTTTTCAGCGCTGTTTGGCATCCTCTTCAACATGAACTGCCTAGTCTCATTATGCCCCTTTTCTTGACCCAGCCACTGCCTCTTGTGCTGCCGTGTCTGCTCATTCATCACCTCCACTGTCTTCTAATCTGTTGGTGCTGCACTGTTTTACCTGGGTTTGCAACTGGAGTTCTGAGGTTCCCAACTCCAGCTGTTTTCTGGGTTCAGCTATGCTCATCTAGACCTTGTGCATCTGCCAGAGATAAATCCAGGTGGAATTCCTTTGCCTATTTTTGTCAGGTGAACATGGACTTCTGCTTTTGAGAATCTTCAACCTACTCACCCCATCCATTTGACACTAACGCGTTTAGGTCAGTGCTTCTAAACTTTAACGTGCATCTGCATCACCTAAGAATTTTGTTAAAATGAGGATTCTGATTCAGTAGGTCTGGTGTGTGGCTTCAAATTCTGCATTTCTAACAACTTCCCAGGTGGGAGCCATTCTGCTCGTCCATGGATTTCATTTGAGTAGCAATGAGGCTACTACGAAAGGGGCTCTAGGAAAGGGGCTTTGTCCTATTCATCTTTGCAGGCCTGAAATTTCCACAGCAGTTTCACTGCCACCACTTGGGAAGACCCTTCTATGTATGAAGTAGTGAAGATAGAAGGATGACCACGACACAGTCCCTGCTCCCTAGGGTTCATAGCCTGGAGCAGTTTTCAAGCTCAGCACTGGACGTTGGGGGCTGATAATTCTTAGTTGTGAGGGAAGTCATGTGAAATGTGGGATATTTAGCAGCATCCCTAACCTCTACCCACTAGATATCAATAGCATCTTCCCAGTTTTGAAAATCAAAAATGTCTCTAGACATTGCCAGATAGTTAAGAATCAGTGGTATAGGGACTGAGATAAATATGTAAATTAACAACTGAGAAGATGGATCAAGTTATAGAAGTTATGTACACACTATTCAGGAAAATCCATTATTAATATTTCAGAGGCTGTGATGAGCATTTGATAAACAGTATGTGCTCAATAAGTTTGTTAGATACCCAAATGCACTGTGATGTCCCCACACTTCCTATAACAGTTTACCTTTCTGACTGTCTAATAGAAAAGATAGTTTTACATGTCAAAGATTAGCATCTACTTCACTGACATAATTCACTTTCATGGACATGTTTGCCAAGTATATTACAAGAGAAAGAAGCACGCTTATTTTTTGGGATAACGCAGATAGAGTATAGACATTTGTAAGAAAATAAGACACAATAAGTATATTTTGTAAAAGAGGCAGTTTATACTGCTTTTTTGACACTATATACACATTCCTATTAGACAGCAACTAAGAGGAGCATTGTACATATTACTTGGTAAATAAATGCAAGAAGGATGGTACATTTTGTTGCTTGGCACATCTTAAATGCATGCTCCTAAGCAGCTGTTTCTTTTCGCTTACAGGTTTTGGGAGGATGAATGCATTTCCAAGGAACTGTCTATTCTGGGGTACTCATGCTCTTATACAGATGCATTTGACATCTAACCATGCATAAATAGAAAGCAAACCAGTAAGCAGATAAGCTTGGGGAACCCAAATAAGAGGAAAACCAATCAGCATCCACATTTATGAAATGGGAAGCAGATGAGGAGCGGAGCAGCAGCTCGAAATCCCAGTCTCAAATGGCAGGGCTGAGAAAAGAAATAATGTCAGCATTGGACTTACATAACAAGATGGCAAGTTGAAGACTTTTTGGTTATTTATCTTAATATAGAGGCAGGAATTGAGAAGGGTCTGACTTTGAGGCAGAACAAAAGGGCTATGAGAATACTGAAGATGTAAGGGCATTTAAGGATAAATAAAAAAAGGAATGGTTGCGGGGGGGCATAGCGTGAAATATTTCAGTGCAAACTTTCAGACATGTACTTGGTAAATGTTATTATCCCTTAACATTTTATAAACGGAATCCAAAATAGGCCAATGGGAAACATTCTTGGAAATATATACCAACTGAACAAGAATATTCACAGTTGCCAAAGGAAAGTGTGACACTTGGTTCTGGTGCCAAAGTCAACAAGCCTTTGCCCAAATAATGGCAAATCTTTCCATTTGGAACACAGTTTCTTAATTAAGTCCCAATGTCAATTACTGCACATAAGTAGAAATCAGCAGATCTGAAGTCAAGGCCAGGCTCCATGGCTGGTTGGCTACGTGAAGGAACATTTCTGCTCCAGTTTTCCTATCCAGGGAATGGGGAAGGTAATACTTTCCACCAATCTATGCTGAAGGAATATTGTGGTAAGTCAGAGAATAAATCTCTGATTCTTCTTGTTTGCTTAATGAAGAGTATCACTGCATTTACTATAGTAAAGGCTTGTTCTGTTTTAGTCCATAAGTTGAAAAAAATCAATAGAATTCATATATCCCAAATAGTCACAAGAAAGGTCTTCAAGAGGTATTTGCACATCCATGTTCATAGCAGCACTGTCCACAATAGCCAAGAGGTGAAAGCAAACAAGTGTCAGTAAACAGATGACTGGGTAAACAAAATGTGATATATATACATACACCAATATAACCGAATATTATTCAGCCTTAAAAAAGGAAGAAAACCCTGTCACATGGTACAATGGTTAAACTTTGGGGACACTGTGCTAAGTGAAATATAGCAGTCAAATAAAGGCAAATATGATTGCATAATAGGAAGTATCTGAAGTAGTAAAATTAATAGAAAGCAAAATGGTAGTTATCAGGGGCTGAGAGAAGGGGAAAAGAGGAGTTGTTTAATGGGTACCGTGTTTTAATTTTGTAAGATACAAAAGTTCTGGAGATCTGTTTCACAACAATGTGAATATACTTAACACTATTGAACTGTATACTTAAGATGGTCAAGATAGTAAATTTTATATTTTTTACTATAATAAAGTTTTTAAAAAGATATAAATAATTCCACCAAAGGAAACAAAAGCCTCAAAATAACATCCCATTTTGGTTTTAGCATTAGAATTTGGCTAATGGGGTACAGTCTCGGATGAGATTTCTTTGTATGAGTAGTCAAGCTCATGGTTACCAGAGGTGTGTCTGATCAGTAACACGCTTTGTTCACAGAAAGGAACCAAGTGTGCAAATGTCCCCTGTTCTATCTACTTTATGCCTTTCAATGGCACAGGATAACAGCAAAGGCATCAGAACCTTCCAGGGGGAAATGGTTAGTACTTAATTCTATGTAAGCTGCCCTATATAGGAAGCACTGATTTTTGATCATGTAACATTCTAAACAGCCACAACTGAAGATAATTGCCAGTTCTGCATCATGAAGAGCAGGAGAAGACCTGCTAAAAGAGTCAGAAAAATAAATAAATAAATGAAATACTGAGATAACATGAAATGGAATGAATTAAAAGAATATAAATAAAAGTAACAACACTTTTCAAACAAGTTTTGTTTCTCAAGTCTAAGAAACCCTATTTTGACCCAATATACAGACTATTAGAGAATTTCTGGTCCTTAAAGCACCAAGTGCTTAGTGTGGCATCTGCTTTTTGCTAATTTCTGAGGAGAAGGTGCCTCATGATTTGCAGCAGTGACATTATCCTTCCTAATATGAAAAAAAAAAACCCATGAATCAAATTGTAATGACATAAACTTAATAGAACAGAGCCTTCAGATCTGCATTCTCAGCCAAAAACTACTTTACTGGGTTATCCTGGGCAAATCCATACTTTATTTTCTGCAAAGGTAGACACTTTTCAGATCTGCCTCGAGGGATAGCAAAGGTGGAGTAGAAGGGTCCCTGGATATTCTGATACAACATGCTACAGAAAGTAACCAGAAACTTCTAGGTTTGAGGGAACCTGGGCCATTTCTGCTAGGCAATAAATGACAAGAAGAAGCTTGGGAGGTTTTCTCTTAAGTGATGTCTAAGGCTCTGAGCTACCAAGACTTCTGGGAATCACCACCAATATCCTAGTGCTATACTTTACTCAGTAAGCAGAAGGAATTTCTCTTTTGGAAAAAAAAATCAAACAAAATAAAAACAAACCTCTAAAGGTGTATTGGGCTCACAATTATTTCTGATCGGGGCTCAGTCCTATGGGGTAAAGGGAGTCAGGTAGACGCCGTGGAGATCAGACACCTTGCTGATTAGCTCCACTGGGAATGCTGCAAAGGGCAAAACTTTGTCATTCCATGTCTTTGTAGAAGCATCTTCTCTGGAGGCTTTTAAAAATAGGACTTGCTCTCAGCATTTACAGAAGACAGAGTATAAATCTTCCTGGGGAGGTGTGGAAGAAATGATAACCTTCCAAAATATTTGGGGGATTGGGTCCTGTGGACAGTTGGTCTCCATAGTTAACTAGAGATGTCAAAATCGCATTCATGCAACCTAAAATGCTTAGACATGGTGAAATAACTAGTTGAATCAATTATTTTGCAGTGAAAAAAAAATCTCACCAGTGAAATCCAACCTGTTTTGTTACTGTTGATGTTTCATTATTTTTACTGCATTTAGCTTTTGAGGGGACATATACCAAAGTGACAGTGCTTTAGGTAAATCTTGTTTCTTCCTTATCTATCTTCTTAGTCAAAAGGTATTTCTAATATTTTAGGCAAGAGCTACATTTTCAACAAAGGAATAAAGTTTGTAGATATTTACTGCAGCTCCCTGTTGCTGCTATCTCTACAGTAATCATCATAGCTTCTTGCCTAGGGAAAGAATGCTTTAGGCTTTGGAAGGTACACAGATAAAACGGATACGTGTTTCTGGCTGGAGCTACCTGATTCTATCATCTCCCTAAAATTGGTTATTGAAATATTCTCAAATGTCTAAGCAGGTCATATTGTATAAATGAATGATCATCTGAATATTTTACTTACTTAACTTTTTTTTTTTTTTTTGAGATGGAGTCTTGCTCTGTTGCCCAGGCTGGAGTGCAATGGTACAATCTTGGCTCACCATAATCTCTGCCTCCCAGGTTCAAGAGATTCTCCTGCCTCAGCCTCCCGAGTAGGTGGGACTACAGGCGTGTGCCACCATGCCTGGCTAATTTTTGTATTTTCAGTAGAGACTGGGTTTCACTATGTTGGCCAGGCTGGTCTCAAACTCCTGATCTCATGATCCGCCCACCTCGGCCTCCCAAAGTGCTGGGATTACAGGCGTGAGCCACCATTCCCATCCAAACCATTTGTTATTGATATATAATTTACATATAATAAAATCCAACATATTAAAGTATATAATTCAGCGGTTTTCAGTATATTCATAAGGTTGTGCAATCATCACCATTCTCTAATTCCAGAACATTGTATTCAGCCCCAAAAGAAACCCTGTACCAATAACCATTCACTCCTACCTTCCCTTCCCCTCAGTCCCTGGCAATCACTAGCCTACTTTTTATCTCTATGGATTTGCCTATTCTGATTATTTCATATAAATGGAATCACACAATATGTCACCTTTTGTGTTTGGCAATGTCATACATGTGCCATGTATGTCATACATGGCATACATGTATCTGTACTAACATCTTCCAAGTAATTACTGTGTCCAAGGCAATAAGGTGTGGAAGCTTTTCTTTTCTTCCTGATGTATGGAGTTGGTGCAGACCTAGTCCAATCCTATGACCAACCTTGGATGCCATGGTCACAGGCAGGCATCCTGTGTAGCATTTATGGTGTAGCCCTAAGGGTTACGGGAACCCCAAATAGTTGGGTTAACCCAGTGAGACATGGAAAACTGCCTGGAACATAAGCAAGAAACAGATCATAATTGAGAATTGAGGAAAGAAAGTGCAAGACAAAGAAAGTGTTCAGGGACACAGTTAAAATCTGAGTGCTGGGTCAGGACAGAATCAAGAGAGAACAGAGGGTGAGAAGAGGTCAGTGGCCGGGGATGTATACCAAGCTGCCAAGGATCTGTAGTATTTGGGTCTGTAGCAGCTGCCCTGACTCAGGCCATGTGACTTCAGAGTTCTCTGTCACAGAAGCATAGAATATTTGCACTGGAGAAAAATTTAGAGCTATATTCTTTAGCACCATGGTTTTGAAGATGAACAATCTGAGTTCTGGAGGGGCTAAAAGACCTCCCCTCAAGCTCGCAAACCTTAGTGATCACTTCCTTCATCTCCCTCCTCTCAGTAGAATACATTTTCCATAATAGCTCACTGCCATGGGACCATGGCATGGGATCCCAACAGATGGATCTGGTCATATGTTAGTGCCAAAATGCAGTTTAGCAACCATTTACTCACATAACCTTACGCTATGTGACAATCAGCGGAAGGTCTTATATATTTTTATATTAGCTTAAAAGAAAGGTTTGATGTTCTTTGATCTAATTTTTATTGGTTTAATTGTCTAAATACCTGGAGTTCCTTTACATTTTAAATAAATTTAATAGATTAGTATCAATCTATAGGTTTAGAAACTGAAATAATTTTTATTGGTTAATTGTCTAAACACCTGGGGTTCCTTTACATTTTAAATACATTTAATAGATTAGTATCAATCTATAGGTTTAGAAATGGAAAGAAATGAATGAGGTCCCCAACATGTCAGTCAATGGGAAATAGAACAGTGATGCCCAAAATATGCACATAAATATCACATAAACACTGTTGTTCAATAGAATTGTAAAATTAATAGGTTCAAAAGACATGACTCGAAAACCCTTTGTCATTTAACATTCAGAGCTGTAACTTTTAAATCAGTTTCTTCCAGCATCATTGTACAGAAAAAAAAATCATTTTTTTCTACAGAAAAAAATAAAATTAAAAAGAAATAAATTTTTAAAATAGCCTTCAGATCAGTCAAAAAATTTTGATGCATTCATATAATGAGAAAATTGAAGGCATTGAAATGATGGTACGATGTATATTTACTAAAATCAAGAGTTTAGTAACATGTTAAGTGAAATAAAAACTATAGAAGAATATTTAAAATTTGATGTCTTTATATATCTTGCAAGTGTATATATTTATATTTGGGTGTATATATAAAGAATATATCTGGAAGGACATCCATAAAGTACTGACAATTGTATCCCCAAGTAGTGGAATTATATAAGAATTTAGTTTCCGTAATTTTTTGTTCTTTTTGTTCTCTTCTATTCTATTTTTTTTTCTGGAATGAACATGGATTACTTGCATAATTAAAATATTAAAAATAGACTTTGTTTTGAATGTTGTATTTGCAAGACTGGTTCATTATCAGTTTCTACAACAAATACCATTTTAGATCGATAACAAAAATAAAAGCAAGTTGTTCTTATCTCCACAAACTCAGAAAATACTCAGTTCTAAATCAAATATAAACCAGTACAAAGAGGTACTTGTGAAAGGAAACAAATGTTTGGGGACTTGACCTACTCCCCTTCCCTCCTCCCTTGCATCTCAAAGAGGTACAGCTGGTTCTCACTCCTTTTGATTTATTAAATCACCATCTTCTCTCTAGGCTAGACACAAAATTCATCGTTAGGATTTACCCTCAAGCTTCAGGCTAACTACATTGCATTTGAAACAAGCAAATCATCTCTGTCTTGTTGCAAAGTTTACAGTAACATCAACTCAATCAGTACACGTGCTGAGCTTATTGTTATCCACCTTTACCTCATAGGAAAGCCCTATTAGTAGGGGACTTTGGATCACCTCCTTTGTTTATTCATGAAGTTGAAAGCTAAAACAATTGATCATGTTCATTTTCCAATAAAACAAACTACCAGGGTCATCATGATGCACAACTGTGAGAGGTACTGTTTTCATCATAGGTTATATTAATGGTGCCTCTTTGCTCATCACACATCCACTAACAGTGGTCCAGGAAACTTCATCCCATAACATTTTAATCAAATTCTGTTTTTATATTCAGTATTTGACTCTGAAGGGCATTTTCTCCACAAATTATAAAAGTATAAAGGGTTTTAGATAAGTACAAGTATAAATATAAATAAAATATATAGGTATAAATATGTATATGGAAGCACATTTTTCTCTATATCCTGTATATTTCCTAAGTTTCTATAAGGATGGACTTCTGATTCTAAACCAATGGATCACATACATTGGAAAATACAAGGTAAGACTGGATACCAAGTTAATCACATAAATAGAAGCAGCAACTCCTACTTTTAGATTTGGAATCATAGTGTGCCAGATATAATGCCGAACTTTATCAACTGTAGAAAACTATTAATCACATAAATAGAAGCAGCAGCTCCTACTTTTAGATTTGGAATCACAGTGTGCCAGATATAATGCCGAACTTTATCAACTGTAGAAAACTATAGATTAGTTTTACATTGTATATTCTTTTCACAATTACTCGCATGTTCTATTGTTCCAGTTTTTTAACAGCTTTATTTGATGTATCACTGGCATATAATAAACTGAACATAGTGTTCAATGTGATCATTTAATGAGTTTTGAAATATATACACATATATGTATGTATATGTGTGTATAAAATATATATATACACTGCATATACTACATATATGCACACACACGTGTACCATTGCCATAATCAATATAATAAACATATCCATTACCCCCCAAAGTTCTCTTATACACCTACCTCCCCTCCCCAAGTAATCAATAATCTTATTGTCACTGTGGATTAGTATGAATCTCCAATAATTTTACACAAATAGAATAATCCATTATGTACTTTTGGGAGGGGAAGGAGGAGAGTCAGGCTTTCGCTAAGCCTAATTATTTTGAGAGTCATTCACGTCGTGTGACTATAAATAGTTCATTACTTTTTATTGCTGAGTAGTATTGCTGTGTATGGAAATGCTACAATTTGATTACCTATTCACTTGCTAATAGATATCTAGGTTGTTTTGAGTTGTACAAGTCTTTATACAGCTATATGGTTTCTTTTCTGTTGGGTAGATACCAAGGTGTAGAATGGCTGGATCATATGGTAAGTGTATGTTTAACTTTTAAAAAAACTATCTCCTAAGGTAATTGTACCATTTTACATTCCAACCAGCAGTGTAGTCAAGTTTGGGTTCCTCCATGTATTTATAAATATTTGGTATGGTCAATTTTTTTTAACAAGACAAGTTCTTCCTATATTGCCCAGACTGCTCTTGAACTGATGGGTTCAAGCGAACCTCCCACCTTGGCCTCCCAAAATGTTGGGATTACAGGCTGAGTCACAGTACCCTGATATGATCAATTTTTAATTGTAACTACTCAATTCAGTGCACATTAATATTTCATTGGGGTTTATTTACATTTCCCTAGTGACTAAATGATGTTGAGCATATTTCCATGTGCCTATTTGGTAACATATTTTCTTTAGTGAAATGTCTGCTCAAATGTTTGATCAATTTTATGGTATGTTTTCTTGTTAAGTTTTGAGCATTCATTAAATATTCTGATATAAACATTTTGTTAGATACACTATTTGCCAATATTTTCTTTCAGTCTAGCCTGTGTTTTCCTTCACTGAACAACATATCTCAGAGTAAAATGTTTAAATGTTATCAATTTTTAAAATAGATAATGTTTTGGGTAAAGTAACAAATCTTTGCCTAAGTTCTCAAAGATTTTCTTCACTGTTTTTTGAAAAAAATGTAATTTAGGTTTTTTATTAGGTTTCAAATACATTTGGAATTAATTTGTGCATATAGTGTGACGTATAGATCAAAATTCATTTTTTATTTGCTGAATATACAGTGTTTCTGTGAGCATCTGTTCAGCACAGAATTGCCTTGTGAATAACAACAACAAAACCCAAAACCAGTTTATTCATATATGTGTGGATCTATTTCCACAGTTTATTCCATTCTAATCACCTATTTCTATTTTTATGCCACTACCACATTATCTTGGTACATGAAACAATAAAATAAATCCAGAAATCAAGTAGTGTTACCCTTTTGTTCTTTTTTTTCCCCCCGATGGTATTTTAGCTATTCTAGTTCCTCTGTATTTCCACATGAACTTTAGAAGAGCTTGAAAATTTTACACCAAAAAAAAAAAAAAAAATGCTTATTGGGATTTTCAATGGAATTATGTTGAATCTCTAGATCAATTTGGGAAGAATTATTATCTTAAAAATATTATGTTTTCTGACCTGTGAAAGGCATCTCTCTCCATTTATTTAAGTTTTCTTTAATTACTCTCAGGGATGTTTTTAATTTTCAGTGTACAAGTCTTGCCCATCTTTTGGTCAGATTTATCCCTAAGTATTTTATATTTTTGATGAATTGTAAACAGTATTGTTTTTCTAATGTCTGTTTGCATTTGTTTCTAGTATTTAGAAATACAATTAACTTCTTTATATTAATTGTGTGCCCTGCAAACTTGTTAAACTCCCTTACTAGTTTTAATGGTTTTATATATTTTTATCAAATTTTTGTATAAATAATCATGTTGTCTATTAATACAGAGGTTTATTTATGTCTTTCCAATCTAGATGTCATTCTTTTTCTTGCTTTATTGCACTGGCTAGCATCTCCAGTACAATGTTCAATAAAAGTGGTGAGAGAAGACACCCTTGCTTTATTCCCAATATTAGGAAAAAAGCATTCAGTCTTTCATTGTTAAGTATGATGTTAGTTTTAGTTTTCTCATATTATCTCCTTTATTAGGTTGAAGAACTTCCCGCTATTCCTGATATTTCTGAGAGTTTTTAATATCAGGGATAGATGCTGTATTTAGTCAATTGCCTTTTCAACATCTGTTGAGATGATCATGTTTTCCCTTTTTTAGTTCATCAGTATGGTGATTATCAATACAGTAATATGGTTAACATTTTATTATTATTAATGTTGAATTCCAAAACATAATAATTTCTAGAAAAACAGAAGGTTAGTCAAAGTTGTGCCTCAATGACACTAGATTAGACTGAGTAAAGTAAATAACCATTTTCTTTCATAAGAATTTTGTTTTTGAATTTCAATTGGCGAACCCTGTTACAACTGCTTTTGTATCTACATTTGCTAAACCCAACTGGGTTAGTACTGAACTAGCATTTTAAAAGGGAAAAAGAACAGTGAATTTTAAAGTTGATACGTAACTTAAAATGTGACCCCAAATCATGATCCCTGCTTGAAGAATTGCTCAAAATAAATAAAAATGTATCACACGTTGTTTAATGTCACTCTCTTGTCTGAAATCAACCTTCAAGAATATTCATCTGAAGTCTTTTCATGTAGCTAAAGTAGCAATCATCTTGGAGACCTATTTTCCAGTAACATGTCCCAGAGATAGAAATTTATCTAAATGTTATCTAAGGTCTTTGTAGCCTTTCGCACATGGTGATAATATATTAAGAAACAAAAGGGGGGAAAATACTCAAAAGCTTCTTGCAATGAGAACATTTGTCACTGGTCTGTGTCATGAAATGGACCTGGGCATGCAACCAAGTTGAGGAATTACACTGGCCTCAGGCCAATTTAAATTACATACTATAGACCTTCTATATAGAAAATAGTCCATAGGTTCTGCATACAAGCATCACATGCAAAAAACATGATATGAAAGTCTTTTGTTCCCCAAGAAGGACCTGAATGTCTGTTGACAAGACAACCTCTGTGGGTTCGTCATTGACACGGTATACATGGTGAAAAAGAAAATGTTGATTGGTTGTGATCATGATCAATAAAAACCTATTTGTTCTATAAGCCTGGATCCAATCACACTGATATCATTCTGGACTCAACTGTCCTTTGTTGCTCAAGGACATAAGAAAACTGAAGAGTAGGCTTGCAACTTGGAAGTTGAAAAAACATTTATTGAAAGGAACACCACTTGATTAAGTTTTACCATCTCCAAAAAGTAGCATGTTCTCCCTACTGGAAAAGCCCTAAATCCACTCAAAAACTTACTGGAGGCTGGGCGTGGTGGCTCACGCCTATAATCCCAACACTTTGGGAGGCCCAGGCAGGTGGATCACGAGGTCAGGAGATCAAGACCATCCTGGCCAACACGGTGAAACCTCGTGTCTACTAAAAATTCAAAAAATTAGCCATGCACTGTGGGGGCGCCTGTAGTCTCAGCTACTTGGGAGGCTGAGGCATGAGAATGCTATGAACCCGGGAGGTGGAGCTTGCAGTAAACTGAGATGGCGCCATTGCACTCCAGCCTAGGTGAAAGAGCCAGACTCCATCTCAAAAAAAAAAAAAAAAAGGAGAATTTTTTCCTATTAATTTGAGTTTTGTATATGAACACAAAATTTGGTTAAATACTGACAGATAAGTTTGGTATTAAAAAGTCCACTTAGTTCATTATAAATATTAAAATTAGGAGCATGTGTTCTTTGCTTAAGCCTGATAAAGCTTTAGCTGAGATCATGAGTTTTGACAAAACAACTTTTCACAACACAATAATGTATTAGGTCAGGGTCAATTGCCCTCCTGCAGATTTTGCCTGATACTATTTTCTTTTCTTTTTTTTTTTTTTTTTTGCCTGATACTATTTTCATACAAACCTCATCACTCCTGCTTTTTCTCAGAACTTCTCTGAGCTTATTTCCTAATGCAAATCTTGATTTATATGCAGGGCCCTAACCTGGCTGTCCAAAATACCTCCCTCCACGAATGTGTATTTTATCTCAATACATTACCCAGTGGTGGTCCAGCATCTCAGAGTGCCCAATATGTAATCTCAGTCTCATAGGGATAAAGAAAAACAACCATAGCTCAGGGCATTCATCATCCCAGAAAGTCCCTCTCCCCCTCTTACCATGCTTTATGTCATCATCTGGCTCATTTATTTGTTTATAAATAGCCCTCCACTCAAATAATGCTCCTGAAGGGTGGAGAATTTTTCTACTTTGTTCACTAGTATGTGGTAAGTGCTCAAAAATTGTGTTAAACTAATAGCATTCAGTTTTAGTAGGATTAATGGCATTAAAATACATCTTCTAGAATTAAGATTGTATAATATGTTACTGAATAGTTCAGCTTCTTTGAAGGAATCCTTGGCAGAGACAAGGTTAGTTCTCCCTCCCTCAAGTAGAGATATTGTTTTCGCAATTCTCTTGTTCAACTAACTCCTCTCTGTTATTTATTCCTGGCTGGAGACAGACAGTATCCATCACTTCTCAGATTGATGCAAGGCAGTGGTAATAAAATAAGCTACATACATCATGTAATCATATTGGTTTTATGAATCACATTTTTCTGAATTAGGGAAAATAGTTGTTTTGGTTTAGGCTGGAGAAAAATTCTGACTCATGTCAACAAATCCCTGACAAGGCAAATCACTGATAGAAACAAAAAAGCTTAAAGCAAGTTTTATTAGAGAAAACTTGTAACAACTCTACACAAACATTGATTAATTATAGACTGACTTTGTCTTCTTTAAAACAATGATACTTTTAAAAAAATGACTATATGTCAACAACTAAAGAACAGAATATATAACTAGAAAAATAGGAATATTTAAAATGTTATACTGCATTGTGCTTTTTTAAAGGTAAAAGCTATTTAAAAATGAAGCAAGCTCAATTTGTAATTAGGACACACAATCCCTCAAACTCTAACTCTATTACCTTAAGTTGTCCTTACTTAAAAAAATCATTCTTATTTGAAAATTATGGCAATGTTGAAAGAAAACAGTAAATTTGTGATATTTCCCCAGTTTTTGAAATTTGCATTTTATTTTCATTACACAGAAAACCTGATGCTGACCTTTGCTTCACTCCTCAATGTGGTATCTAGAGTTCTGTGAGGTCACTGCTGTGGATATTCAGTATGCACTGACAGTGCAGATTTCCTGGTGGGTCAGGGCTGAGAAGATTGGAGAGCAACACTGAAGAGTATAAAAAGAGACCAGTGCAAGCTTTGATTTGAAAGAAGGGGCTAAATATGGATTCACAGGAACAAGTACTATCACATGAAACACTAAATTATTTTTCTTTCTCTCTTTACATCTTAAGCAGGCAAAGTCAACTTGCTGGAACTGGGCTAAGTTTGGGAGTGGTAAAAACAAAAAGTCATAATCATCCAGTGATTTTTTAAATTCTGGCATGCATCAGAATTTCCTAGAGAAATGGTTCAAAATATGATTATCTGAGCTTCATCTCAAAACTACCTAGTTAGAGCCTCTCCTGAAAGAGGCTGGGCATCTGTCTTTTAAAAACCTCATTCCAGGATATTGTTCTACTCAACACTATTCAAGAGCTGTTGGTTTTGACTCACGCTTACTATGTGCCAAGAATCATACTAAACCACTACTATGTACTACATTAGCTAATTTAATGATCCTACAATTCTAGGAGGTAGGTATTATTTTTGTATCTATTTTACAGAAAAGAAAAGAAAAGCTTTATAACTTTTCCAAAGCCATGTGACCAATAAGTGATGAAGCCAGAATCACCTGACTTCAAATCACACACTGAACTCTTACACAAACTGCCTCCAACCATATGGAGTATAGTGCCCCGTATAAGTGTAGACCAATGCTGTCTAAATAGAACCTAGAGATATTTATGAAATTCTGTCCCAAAATAGTGCTACCATTTTTATTTACTAAGTGCAATTGATGAGGAAAATATATGCATTGAAATTCAGTCTTTCGGACTCTGGAAGTAACACAAGGTTCTATCAGACAAAAGCCTACCAGCTGTATCAAGTACCTACTGTGCGCAATGCTTAGGAAAGTTATTCTCTGGAAGTTGTTCTTTTTTTTTTTTTCCCTCAAATTTTCAGTACGATGTTTGAGTGTAAAATTGGTGTCTGGGGCAAAGGATTTCTGCAGATGTTACTGTTACTAGAACGTGAACAATGATTCTATGGATTTGCCACTATTATAAATACACCAACTGGAAAGCTTTCAACTCCCAGGAAACAGGATTTGGAAAGCAAGACAGGAATACCCAGCTGAGAAGGTAATTTAGGTAGACGCAACGATTAAGGTAGATGCCTTAATTCCTGGCATATTTCTGTTAACAGGCAAAGTGGGAATGGCCTTATTTCACCTCTGAGAGAAATCCAAGTGATGGATTGTTTTATGAGATGGGTGTGATCACAATGAGAATTTCCAATTTCCTAAACAGAATACTTAACAAGTGTTCGTGAAGCTTCCAGCAGGTCACACCATTTGAAATGCAACACACACAGCTCAACACTGACTCTCTTTAATTTTGCTTTCTTTCACTATGCTTGGAGGTACAGGACTAAGGGACCCACTCTGCCTCACTTAATATCATCAGGATTTTTATTCTTCTCACTGTTTTTCTGAAGCATGGCTATTTGCAGTTTCTAGTCAATTAATTCTTGGAGCTTCCTTTGTCAACTGGTTGATCCAGCTTTGGTAGTATTGAATTCCTCTCTAGACCATATGTTCTTTATCAGAGATGTTCAATACACATTTCCTGAAGAAATGATTAAGTGAATGAAAGAGTATATGCCTCACTAAGCAGCACCTCTCATACTCCCATATATTATATATGAGCAGTTCTGCCTGTCGCAAAGCTCTTCCATATGTTAGGCATGACAGTAACATGAAATCTTCATTTGACTCTCCTCCATTAGCCATCATTCTGCCTTTGGAGAGCTCTCCAAACAATTCTTCCCAAGGACAACACTTTTAGTAGCCGAAAGAAGTTGTTATGAACTCCTAAGTCTTAATTATTCTTCCACTTTCTTATCTATTTCTTAAATAATACGACTTCTAGATATATCACAACTTTGCTCCTCCTTCTGTGGAGAGAGCTTGCCAATGTCCTTATTAAAAAGTGGCCCTAAAAACTGAACACAATATTGCTGATGTGAGCAAGTGGATGGTTCTCCATCTTAAATAGAGATTATGGCACCTCTCTTTTAAAGCTGTTACATCGAAATAGAATGATGGTCCAATGCCAAGGACACAACAATTTAAGAGATGGGACTCAATAAATATTAGTATTTGTCTCAATTGTCATCATTATCATCATTACCTTCACCATCATTTTCCTATTACCTGAGTCTCTCACAGCCTGTATAGTTGCAGGTGTTTTTTATTTAATGTACGTGCCACATACTCCATTTGAAAATACACATACATTGTTTTTTCCTTTCAGAAAAATTTCAATACTTATTTTTTTAATGCAAAAATAAACATCCAGTGTCTTCACTAAAATATAGATTAAAATATTAGCCAGAGAACACGGGTCTACCTTGTCCTCCAACATGACATTATTCTCCAAACCATTATGTCCACTGCACCTAGTTACTGGTCCAGTTTACACAGATTAGCTGATGGATTTCTGAAAATATAATTTACTTTTTTGACGAGTTGTGCATGTTTCATGTTGTGGATAAACCTAAACAAATAAATGTCAAACTACAATTTGATGTCAAAAATAAGGAAGAATGGGATTTGCCCAAGATCAGAGGTTTATTAAATAACAAGGAAATAGCTTTCAGCTATATTAGGTAGCTTAAAACTCTTAACATTGCTTTGAATTCACTTTGATGTGTGTCTCGTTGTTAAGAAAAGTGTTAAGACAAGTGAAGAATGGTTTGATGTTAAATGGATCATGTAACATAGGAAATCGTATTTAAAAGGGAGGTTTTCCTCCATTTTCAATATTTCCTAAACTTGATCTTTTGAGTCTTCTCAAAAGAGCAATTTATGAACTCTTTAATGAAAATGCATTAAAATGAAATGTGGCTGACCTCTCCTTTCCTTGTGGCCTCAGAACACTCTATCAGTCAACACTCAGAACAAATTAGCCAATTTGGCTGTGAGCTAACAACAGTTTTCATCCCTTCACTCCAATAGCCTGGACCCCTGGACTGCCCACTCTAATCATGCAGGTGGGGGATTTTGTGTGAGAAAGAGCCACGCAAGCCCCAGGGAAAAGGCTGTAAACTCCCTGAATCGGGAGTTAAAAACCCTTTGTTCGATTTGGCTCTGTATATTTTTCAAGGTCATATATCTAGTTATGATGCCAATGAATCAATTTCCTTACAAATTAAAAGGGATATGAGACGTCTTTATTTGCAAAGTCTTTCTGTCATACAAATCCAACAGCTGTATATTTTCCTTTTCAAATAACGACTTTAACATCTCATGGGAAACATCTGTTAAGGAATGTAATTGTTTTTTCTGAAATCTTGGTGTATGATTTGCACAAGTAAATTATCTAAGACGTTTATAACCAGTATAACCATGTATATCATTTCTAACTGGGATTATATTTTTCAGAAAAGAATATAAACCTCAAGATTTGCATGCTAAGGCAGACAGTGATCTGAAAACAGACCAAAAGGCTCTCAGTAAGGCATAGGGTCTGCGGTTCCTTACCATCTGTATTAGTCTGTTCTCATGCTACTAATAAAGACATACCCGAGACTGGGTAATTTACAAAGAAAAGAAGTTTAATTGACTCACAGTTCTGCAGGGCAGTGGAGGCCTTAGGAAACTTACAATCATGGCAGAAAGGGACGCAAATACATCCTTCTTCACATGGTGGCATAAAGGAGAAGTGCCGAGTAAAAGGGGGAAAAGCCCCTTATAAAATCATCAGATCTTATGAGAACTCACTATCGCAAGAACAGCATGGAGGTAGCCACCCCCATGATTCAATTACCTCCCACCAAGTCCCTGCTATGACACGTGGGGACTATGGGAACCACAATTCAAGGTAAGATTTGGGTGGGAACATATCACCATCCATGTAACAAATCACCTGAGATACTAGTATGTAAAGTATTTTCCACTCATTTAATCAATTCACAAGCATTTATTAAACCTCTACTCTCTGATTCAACTAAGAAATTCTGCTGTCTCTCATTAGTCACCTTAGGGTATGCTGGTGAATCTCTAAGCAAATGGAAAGGGCTACGATGACTCTCACTAGAATTGACATAGCAATTATTCGCAAAGTTCACATATTTTTAGCAGTAAGTCAGTTCCTTTGACCTTTTTTACCCATATTATACTTCACTGGATGAGCTTAAGAAAAGATTATATCAGTAATAATTTTAGGAATGCTGCTCTGTGGTTTTGCATAATAAGAAACGGGGTTTCCAGGTATCCATGGGCTCATCAGCTAAACTTCTTGAATGAGAAAACTAATTTATTCACCTTTTTTTTTGTTCCAAGGAACTACCCCAATATCTTCAACTCAGTAGATAATCCATATACAATTTTTGAAGGAAAAGGACACCATAATTTTTTCACATTTAATGCCTTCACGGGCTGGGCAACATGGTTCACACCTGTAATCCCAGTGCTTTGGGAGCCCATGGTGGGAGGATTGCTCGAGGCCAGGAGTTCAGGGCCAGCTGGGCTATATAGAGAGACCTCATCTCTACAAAAAATAAACAAAAAAGATTTAGATGGGCATGGTGGTACACACCTGTAGTCCCAGCAAGCCAGGAGGCTGAGGCAGGAGGATCACTTGAGCTTGAGAGTCTGAGGCTGCAGTGAGCTGTGATCACATCACTGCATTTCAGCCTGGGTGACAGAGCAAGACCTTATCTCTAAAAAATAATAATGACAATAATAAAAATAATAATAATGCCCTCATAAGTATCTATTAAACCAAGTTTGAATGCTATCAGTTTAATAAGAAATAATATGATTATAATAAATCCCACTTACATAGTGCCTAACACCATTTATTGGGTAACACACACACACACACACACACACATATAGACAGTCTCTCATTTAATCTTTAGAGCAACTCTCTCTGGCAGGCTTTATAATTCATATTTAAAGATAAATAGAGACATATTTCATATCTAGCACTGTTCAGAAAATAAGAGGCATATTCAATTTCATTGTTGCTAAAATTTTAGTTCATGAATTTTTATAATTTAAAATTCAAGGATTATGTAACACTTAAACTAATGATGGACACATATTACTGACAGATGATAGGAGTATTTACATAAATATTCTTAATTATTTGTAAAGCAACATCATATAGTGCTTTTGTTCTATAATGCTTTTGTTCCTGAGCTTCCAGTGTCTTTATCACAGAAAAATTACAAGATTGATAACAATTTTTCTTAAATGGCTGTGAAGACGGACATCCATCGCAGTGTTTCCTTGATAAATAATCATCCTGGATTTTATCAATATTTCCCTTTCATAATTTGATATACAAATGGAAGTAACTTAAGACTTTAAGACACTACTGTCCATAAAAAGCTCACAGGTCTTGCAAATAGAATTGTCATGTCTGAGTCTCAAATTATTTCTTCACCTGGTTTTTAAAAAAGGTCAATTTCCTTAGCTAAAAATAACTGAGTAATTAATCTATTCAACATAAAACAAATCTGGATTCTGACTTACTTGCCTGTCCTAATCTTCTTTTTTCAATCCTCAATTTAAATTTCTATCAACACTCATTCCATAAATATTTGTATGGCAAAATTCAAGTACCAGGAAACAGCATAATACAAAATCAACAGAGTGGCACTATAAAGGAGCATATGACCAAAACAGCTGCAACTCAATGATTATCTGTCCCAATGCCCATTTTTTAAAGGGGGAAACACAACAAAAACAAACCCTCCTACCCAAACAGCTTCCGAGAGTATTTAACTAGATCCTAAATCCATTGCTGAGATTTAGAAATATTTTTAAATGTTTAAGTGATGTGAAGTGATGCCAGAAAACTCGATCTCTTATCAAGGTGTATATTTCACCTATGAATAGATATGAAAATAGTATGAGAAAGGTGTTTCAGGAGTTTAATTTAAAAAAAAATTATGAGAATTTTTTGAAGTCTGTACAAAATTTTGCTCACTTCTATGCATACTTAACTTATAAATAGAGTTACTATGCCATTTATATTCCAAATTGCAATGCTTAGCAAATAAAATGGGGGGGCTGTTAACAATTATAATATGTGTAAACCAAGATTGTCTCATGAAAAGTGGGACATATAGTCGCCCTATTTATAAATAAATTTATGTAAAAAGGAGATGAAGATATCCTAAACAGAAATCCATGGAATTGAAATATGATAAGCCAAAAAGAATTACTGAACAGCTTTTAACTTCTAGATCAATACTGGGTTGAAAGTAAAGAGGTAGCATGAATTGATACTCTAAGTGAGAAGGTAAGGGCTTACATTTTTAAAGAGGGGAAGTGCTCAGAAAAGTAAAGGAGTGGGAATTACATCTGGTTTTGAACAGACAACTATAAAATGGTTTTCAAATAAAAATGGGGCTATTTCAGAGGCACTTCCTAAACCTACATAGCAAGATTATTTAAATTTCCTGTTGTACACTTAAATAGGATCAAATATTCCATTTCTTTCCTAACTCAGAAGTATTCTTCCCCTTGTCATCACTGTGAAGGGAAATGTCACATATCCCTGTTCTAAATATGATTCAAAGTGAAGTAACTCATTTATTTATTAAAAATGTAGGGTTTGAGTCGCCACAAAGTGGCCATTTTGTTTACCCACTGGAGATAATTAAGTTACTAATTTCTCTCTCTTCCCTTCCCCTTCCCCTCACCTCCTCTTCCCTTCCCTTCCAGTTCCCTCCCTTTCTCTCTCTCTTTTTATCAGAGGCATCAATATCTCAAATCTCAGTTTATCAGGAACATACTACTTTTGATTCCCCACAAAGGCTGCATCTTGACAAGTTCTTGGTTGAACTAGAAACGTTGCAGTAGCAACATTTTGCTATCAAAGCATACCCGGGGGAAAAGAACATCTTCTGATGGTGTAGTTGTTTCCAGGTGACCTCCTTGTAGTGCAACAACCAAATGACCGCAAAGATGAAGTGGCTAAGATACAGCCCTGGATCTCTCCTCTCCATGTGTCCTTCTACATCCTAACAGCACTTCCATACTCTCTTCTCCTCCAAGGAATCCGCACCACATCCCTTCTCACTCTTTCCTGAATAATGACCTAATTTATTTATGTAAAGGCCCACTTCCTCCCCACAGAGAGTCTGTGGAGAGAAAAAAAACAAAACAAAACAAACAAACAAAAAAACTACAATTAATTCCTTAGAGAGAAAATAATTTGTATTTTCTCTTTTATGACCAGAAAAATAGCAGACAGTTTTCCTTGTGAGGCTTCAGACTGATGCTTAATGATGTAGAAAAAGCGCAACTCTGCCAGCCCTAGTGCCATGAAAATGCTTGACCTTTTGAGGTAGGGCAGGAAGAGAATGTTTCTTGAGAGGGCTGCCAGGCCCCTGGAACCAGGAAAAGTCCTAGCTTAGCCCGGGGATGCTGCTTTTCCCTTGCAAACCAGTGGAGCAGATAAATAACTGGGCTAATGATATCCCTGAGAAAGGCTAGGCATAATGTCCACGTTTTCTAGAAACTCATTATTCAATTTATGAGCAACCTAAGCATATAAGAAGGCTGCACCTTTTCATATTTTATATTTCATTGTTATATTACATGTTATAATACCATTAAAAAATTGGGTCAGTTTCTTTCAGATTCAGTCTTAAAACCTGAATCAATACAATGATGTTTGATTTCAGTCATAAAAAATAAACACCTCTTAGGCTGGGCGCAGTGGCTCACGCCTGTAATCCCAGCACTTTGGGAGGCCGAGACGGGCAGATCACGAGGTCAGGAGATGGCGACCATTCTGGCTAACATGGTGAAACCCCGTCTCTACTAAAAATACAACAACAACAACAACAACAGCAGCAACAAATTAGCTGGGCGTCGTGGTGGGCGGCTGTAGTCCAAGCTACTTGGGACTGATATTTAAGTTTTACTGTCCTTTATAGGCTACCTAGAATGGGTAAAGAGGTAAAATGCACATTAATATACACATGAGAGCTCACTGCTGGGCCTCCATAATGTCAACAAGTATGAGCTGCCTTCTTCACTCGCCCACAGGGAAAGCCAGCAACTCACCTGTCCTGAGCTGATTGACAAGCAGATGTACTGAACCTTCCATCAGCAGCTGTGCAATCTGTATGGTGGTGAAATTGAGGATCATCTCGTCTGGATTTTTGAGACAAGCCTAGGTAGCACAGATATAGGACTCACTCATCTGCACCAGCCTCTTCGAACTCAGAGCTAGGGACTGCAGTGTGGAAAAGGCTACTGGGTGCCTGCCCATATTCTCTGTATTCTGTTTACCACTTAGTTTGTACTTGTCTTTGCCTGTGATGCTAAACCTCCCACTTTTGGTACAGTGTGCTATGTAAATCAAGAGAACAGATCTCCTTCTGGCCAAGACCACCTTATAATATAGATTAGAGGAAAGATAAAAAACAGTCATAGCTTTTGAAACTACAGTGCTTCTATTTGAAAGGCTTCAATGAGCAGCAGGGAAGAGATTTAAAAAAAAAAAAAGGTGAAGAAAGGGAACATCAGAGAGGAACATCAGAGAGAGGTAGACACACTTATCTTACTGTTAAAAACCTTTATTCTCTGCCTTGGTCTTTTCTTGTCACAGCCCACTCATCTTGCTTCCCCACCTTCCTTCTTAGCTATCCTCTTCTTCTCTTTCTCTTTTAACTTTTGAAGTACCAAGAGTTAAAGGACAAGGTGGTCCCCTTGTCCAAAATTAAGAGATGAAACAAATTGCTGGTACTGATCAATAGTTATGGTCATCACTACTATGGGCTACTAATGGTTCTGGACAGCCTGACTTGCATATGTAAAGAAGACTCCTTTCAGTCACTTCCAGGAGGGCCTGTGCTTTAAATATTCCCTTAATCTAATCTATTTGATCCATTTAAACTAAGGATGTAAATTTAAAGATGATTGTGTGGAAACAAGAGAAGGATCCTAACCAGACTGCAGAGGTATTGATCCCAAGGTCAGGGCTCATTAGTAGAAATCTCTAATGGTCCAAGTAATCTTCCAAACTCACTGCACAGTATTAGGTCCTCCATAGGAAACAAAACATTACTTTTGTGTAAAACAACCTGTAACAATAATAGTAATATAATATAGCTCTTTTAAAAAGAAAATAAACTACCTGCAATTCTACTACTGTCTTAAAATGTATTATTTTAATTTATTCCCTTTCAATATTTCTCATATGCATGTTATACATTTGAAACCCATAGTGCACAAATAATTGTATGCTCTGCTTCTTCTTAAGTGATAATTACATTTCTAATTTGATAGTCTTCATAGTTTTTAAAAGTTGCATGATTCCACTGAATGACATACTTATACAATTCACACTAACATTCCACTGTTACAATACTGGACCTTTGAATTGTTTTGAAAGAACTCTGTGAAGTATGTTTGTGCATATGACATTTTAACATTTCACATTATTCCCGTAGAATAAAGTCCCAAAAGAAGCATTATGTGTCAGAGGAAATAATCATTTCATTACACTTAATACATGTTGCCAAATTTCACAGCATAGCTTTTTAAAAAACGTTTTGAGCATCTTCTTTGTGCAAATCACTTTGCTAGACTGTGAGGCACAAATGAATGAGTTTAAAATACAGTGTTTCACCACGGAATACTATGCAACCATAAAAAAAATCATATCCTTTACAGCAACATGGATGCAGCTGGAGGTCATTATCTTCAGCGAATTAATGCAGGAACAGAAAATCAAATACTGCATGTTCTCACTAACAAGTAGGAGCTAAACATTGGGTACACATGGACATAAAGATGAGAATAATAGATACTGGGGACTCCAAAAGGAGGGAGGGAGAAGAGGGCTGAACAACCACTATTGGATACTATGGTCACTACCTGGGTGATGGAATCAGTCATACCCCAAACTTTAGCATCATGCAATATACCCATGTAACAAACCTGCACAGGTACCCCATGAATCTAAAATAAAAGTTGAAATTATTTAATAAGTAAATAAATAAATACATGCAGAAATAAAACTGAAAAAAAAATACAGTATTTGCCCTGAAAATAATATAATACAGTTGGGAAAATAAGACATATGCATGTGAAAAGAGAACTAACTATACCAACCACAGGAATTCAGAGAAGAAAGAAAAAGATCATATTTAGCAGAAGAGGATAAAGCATTAGACTTTTGGGATATTCTTAGGTTTGAATGAGTTGAGGCAAAGACTATTCAGGTGGATAAATAGAGTAATAAGAAAGGAAATTAACCATTCCAAGGAGTTTTCTGTGACTCAAAAGCACTATGTGATTAAAATTAACATATTATCCTGGTCCACACAGACTCGCCAAAGATCATTCCATTATTAGAAATAGTTATTCTTTCACCTTTGCCCTTGAAACATCCACTTGCCCTGTTCCATTTGATGTGATACTGTGGAGGTTTATCTCCTCTGCCTCTAATCACTCATTCTCTTCTTTCTTTTACATTCATCTTCCTCCAACCACCATTTTGAGAACATTTGTTAAAGTTCTCCTGCAGTTTTCTCCTTCTTTATATATTCCTGTAGGTAATGTCACCTGATGACTTCGCTCTTGTCCTTACTTCTTGCTGCTAACCCCCAATCTCTATTTTCAGCTCTCAATTCTCATTTTTGGTCTCATACATACATTTTCCACTGCCTCTGACAGCAGTTTAAACTAGATATCCAAAACTGAACTCTTTCTGCCATCTCTAGACAATCTGAAAGCACCACAGTTCGCAAATGTGTCATCTTTCAGGTCTCTTTCATCTTCATAGCTCACATTGAATCAGTTTCCAAATTTGGTCCCAGCTTCCCAGTGACTTCCAATTTCCTCCTATTGTAGGTGATCAAAATCTCCCACCTGGACTATTGCAAGGGCTCCCATCTGATGTGCTTGCCTCCAGCTTCAGCCCCTTCAATCTGTGCTCTACACCATTGCCAGTTGCCTTTTAAGAGCACAGAGTAGATTATGTCACTTGTCTGCCCAAGGACTTCCAGCAACTCTAGAAACCAGCAATGCCCAATCCAGATACATTAATGTGTCTCTCCTGGTCCCTTATGGTTTGAACTCACGCTACTTCTCCATTTTCATCTCCTCACACTATAACCTTACACACACACACACACACACACACACACACACACACACACACACACACTGGACTATTTAAAATTCACTGAAAACAGACATAAACTTTCACTCAGTCAAAACTTTATTTCTGCAGTTTCCCTTGAATGAATACTCTCATATTCTCTGGCCCATTGAAACCTTATACAACCGTTAGGTCCAACCACATGTTATCAGTTCCAACAATCCTTCCCAGATCGCTATCTCCACAATCTGAAGTACTATTAACTTCCTGTATTCTACAGCACTGAGTAGTTAATTTTCTTGCTGCCTGTGCAACTATAATGTTCCCTTTCTGGAGGCCAAGTTAATAAATTCAATACATTCAAGTATGTTTACAGTTTTTAATCTCTTTGGCCAAGGGCTGAATTTCCTCTTGCTGTTTGTTAAATGGCTATTGGAAGATCTCTTGCTAAACCCGAAAGTGTTTAAGATGTTCGACAGAATCCTCATTCACAGATGTGAAGAAGAGTAAGAGATGGAAAGAGAAAAGGGTTTAAGTTACAAATGATTTTTCTTTCCAATCAGCCCTATGACATATCTTCAAAACCAGGCCAAGAATTCTCATCACTTGTCGTGATGGGTTCCTTAGCAAGGACAGGGTGCTGCACATTCAAGTTCTTGTTTTAGGCTCTTGCTCGCATCCCAGGCCCTTGCTTAGGTTTAAAGTGAGAGCTTTAAGCAGGGAAGACTCCCAGGTTGCAAGTATTCCTCAATCCCATCCCACTGCAAGTGATACTGACTGGAGTCCTGGCACACTGTCATAGATCCTAGCATAAAAATAACCTGAGGTAGGATAGAGGGGAAAGAGAGGAAGGGAATTTATGACCAACCCTCTGGCTTTATTTATCACTTACCCTGGGAAAGTACTATGTAATAAAAAGGAAAAAAGAAAAAAAAAAAAGACAGTCAAGCTATTTAAAGAGCAGGAGCTGAAACTTCAGAAGCATAAACTAATGTTTCTAACTAAAAAAGGGTGTGAAGAACAAGACTTTTCAAAAAGTAGATGCTAGATGCATATCTTAATAAAACTGAATTTTAAATAATATTTTTTGAATGGACCATCCTACCCTATTTATTAGGACTAAGGGTTATTCCCAAGACCTGTTCTAACTTCTTGTCATTAGAAGGTACCATAGTTTTCCATTTGCATAGCGGAGGCAGGATGATAATATATGTTTTTGCCTGAAGTGAGACTACTAAAGGAAACACATTAAAATGAGGATAAATGGTCATGTCTCATCAAGGCCAGTCCTTCCTGTCATTCTTTAAGCTGAATTCCCATAAAATTTAGTTTTACCTCTTTGAAAACTATGTGTGTTGTTGGACTAAGTGTAAGAAAAGAACAAAACCAACCAGTGAATAATAAAGGCAATGTCTAACGTTGACTACATTTGGTATATTAAAATAAAGTGGAAAACTAGAAATACAAGAGTAGTATTTCTTTATGTTTTCTAATTAGTCATTTCTGATGTTTTCCCTAAATTTACACATCAGTCCATTATTCCAAGCAGGGACACACACATACACCCATCAATAAATTACAATTATAAAGACAGGTAATTGTCTATATACAAAATAAATATATTACTAGTTGTTTATAGTTGCAAAGGTGAATGCGGAAATCCTCATCATTTTACCAATTACCAGCTCATAAAAGAAAAATAAAGTTAAAATATATTGTCTTGTTTGCACAGACTGCTAAATAATTGATCATGATTAAGTAAATTGAGGCATTTTGGAAAAATGACAAATGGCAAGATTTTACTGCTTTTGGAATCTACGGCATTTGCTAAATATGACTTGCTTATAACTACGGATAAATATCTAATCTAATACAATCAGGTTACCTGCAAACCAGAGCCACATACAAAATTGAATCAATAAAAATGTCTCAAAAGACAATAAATACTTTCTTTTTCCAAATGAAATAAAAATCTTATGATAGGTTCTGAGGAGTACACATACATGCTAGGAGCATCGGCTTTGCACGCCTGCAGACAAGGGTTCAAATCTTGGCTCTAAGCCTCTGATTCCTCCCTAGGGAAACGAGGCTGATATTATCTATGGTATGAGATTGTTATAAGAATTTATTGAGATAATTCAGTAATTGCCATATAGTGTGCTAAGCTTACTGTCTGGCACATAATACATTATGAATAAATGTGTCTTATCGTTACTATTGTCATTATTTATTACAAGTGAGAGGCTAAAAAGTGAAAGATCTAACTAATGCTTTTAACTTCATTTTCTACAGAACATTCATAGAATCATCTAATTAAAACACACACACATAATGCCGTCCTGTATTTGGTACTTCTCTGATTCACTTCTATGACCCATTTTAATGTATATGCAATCTTATAGTAAAGAACCCTCCCAGGAGAATAAAAAAGTGCCCTTTATGTTAGCAAAATTTTACATGAGTTAACTGCATTGAATAGGATGAGTTTTGTATTAAAACTCAGCAACTATTTTTCATTAGGGTGGCTTTTTATTTATTTATTTTCAGACAGAGTCTCGCTCTGTCGCCCAGGCTAGAGTACAATGGTGCCATCTCGGCTCATTGCAACCTCTGCCTCCCAGGTTCAAGCGATTCTCTTGCCTCAGCCTACCGAGTAGCTGGGATTACAGGCGGCCACCATTGTGCCTGGCTAATTTTTGTATTTTTAGTAGAGATGGGGTTTCGCCATGTTGGCCAGGCTGGTTTTGAACTCCTGACCTCATGTGATCCACCAGCCTTGGCCTCCCAAAGTGCTGGGATTACAGGCGTGAGCCACTGTGACTGGCCTAGGATGGCTTTTCTAAATATTTTCATCTATGATAATTTTTCTTTCCATGTATTTATTTATTTTGAGACAGTTTGCGGTTACAGTGAGCTATGATCACACTGTCTGGAATGCAGTGGTGTGATCTTAGCTCACTGTAACCTCAAACTCCTGGGCTCAAGTGATCCTCCCACCTCAGCCTCCCAAAGTATTGGAACTATAGGCATCAGCCATAGTGCCTGGCAGTGAGTTTTCTAAATAGAGATTTACTAAAAGGCTTGTGTAGTGACTTGGCAACACTGTAAGTATTTTATTTCTAAACTTTGAATGCCTTTCTAAAGGTCACAGGCTAGGTCTATGTAATTCCCTTTACAGCACCACATGCAATTGGCTGTTTAGAAAATGCTTTTTGAGGATGGTGAAGAGTTCTGTTTTTCATTAAGTGGCTTTGAACTTTGCGACTGCAAGTCCTGACTCTGGATTTACCCTTCACTTCACTACATAATTCAATTCAAACAGCCAAATGATATCCTCCTTCTGCAACGTGTGTGTGGGGGGAGGGCGGGGGCAGGGGCGAGGGTGGGGGTCGGTGTTTCCCCTTTCTAATGTATCTTTATCCAGTGAGTTCATTTTAATGAAAGAACTCCAGTCTTCCCTCAATTTCCTTATTCTGACCTTGTGCTCTAGAACTAAATAGTGACTCTAGGGAGAAAAACGCTGTTGAGCCAAAAATGACTTAGGAACATAATTCTCTACCAAGCTGCAGAAAATAAATGACAGGGTTGGCTGAAATCCAAAGGTCAAATATATACAGGCTTTCTTATGGGAAAGGAATGTCAAACCTGTTTAAAAATCCTGTGAAGTGAGTTTATAATCCCTGACTACCAAAATTAACCATCCAGCTGAATCATTTTAACATTACCGTGAATAAAGTAGATTGATTAGCTTTTCCAGAGTTATCTGTCATCAGATAAACAAACCAATATATTTTAAATAAATACTTTTGACCCAAATGGCATGGTGGAGCATAAAATGCTTAAAAAATGCCCTCTGGGCCTCCTAAAGTTTCTCATAGACAGAAAAAGTAAATTAGCTAGACTATTTGCCTTTCTGCACAATACAAGACAAGCTGAAATAAATACGTAGCCTTCTCTTCCTTGGTCTTCTTTTTGAATGCTTCTGAATTATGTTAGAATTTTAGAGCTTCCAACTGGATTAAAAATTGGCTCAGCAGAATGGAAAATTATGAAAAAAAATCTCTTATCGAAAATACTTGCCGCACTCAGTTAAAAGTGTCTTTTAGGCCAGGTACGGTGGCTCACGCCTGTAATCCCAGCACTTTGGGAGTCCAAGGCGGGCGGATCACAAGGTCAGGAGATGGAGACCATCCTGGCTAACACGGTGAAACCTCATCTCTACTAAAAATACAAAAAATTTTCCGGGTGTGGTGGCCCACGCCGGTAGTCTCAGCTACTTGGGAGGTTGAGGCAGGAAAATCGCTTGAACCCAGAAGGTGGAGGTTGCAGTGAGCCGAGATCGCACCACTGCACTCCAGCCTGGGCAACAGAGTGAGAATCCATCTCCCCAAAAAAAAAAAAAAAAAAAAAGTGTCTTTTATTCCCAAGCTAGCATAAGAATGTAGAGGTAACCAATGTTATTGGGGAAAAATATGAAGTCTATTCATTTTATTCAAGACCTAGGTATCCCACTGAGCTTTTTCTACTTTATGGTGGAAAATATATACATTTTTCTATCTCTCATATCTTCTCAATAGTATAAACAAGAATAAATAAAACAATTTCAATTTTAAGGGTCTCCTTAACTTATCATTATTGTAGCATACCATCACTTACTTGCCCCTATTAGTTTGGAGTCAATAATCATCACACATGAAATACCAATATGGGTTGGGCGCAGTAGCTCATGCCTGTAATCCCAGCACTTTGGGAGCTGAGGCAGGTGGATCACTTGAGGTCAGGAGTTTGAGACCAGCCTGACCAACATGGTGAAACCCTGTCTGTAATAAAAATACAAAATTAGCCGGGCATGGTGGTGCACACCTGTAATCTCAGCTACTTGGGAGGCTGAGGCAGGAGAATCTCTTGAACCCGGGAGGCAGAGGTTGCAGTGAGCCAAGATTGCGCCATTGCACTTCAGCCTGTGCAACAAGAGAGAAACTCCATCTCAAAAACAGCAACAAAAAACAATCAATATGCATTAGCATGTCTATTCATTTTGTTGCAACATCATCAACATATCCATAGAAACGTAAGAGTTAGAATTAGCTAAAAGGAACCTTAGAGACTATCCACCTGCCTTGTTTCTGAAGTAAATAAAACGAGGTTTAGAGAAGTTAGTGATTTTCTCTGCATTCCAGTCCAATGCGATGTTATGGATGGGGGAAAGAAAAAGTACCATGTACTGAATATTGTATTAGGCTTTTGATGACTTTTAGCCCAAGTCAAATACCCAACTACTTAATATCAAAGGCATCACCATTTCAGTTTTATATAGACCTGACTTAAGTGTAGTTTAAGGCCATATATCTGGACAATGACAATATTTTTTATAGCCAATGCACATACTTTTGAAATCATCCTAGAAAATGAAATGTATTAATACAATTTAGATTATAATATATATGTGCATTAAAATTCTTTTTTATTTTATTTTTATTATTATACTTTAAGTTCTAGGGTACATGTGCACAATGTGCAGGTTTGTTACATATGTATACATGTGCCATGTTGGTGTGTGTGCATTAAAATTCTTAAAAGCTTATTTTATTGGTACCAGTAAATTTAAAATCATTATCTGTGATTCTACAGTGGAGAAAGAAGAAGGGTATGTCCTGCAATGCACTAAAAGGGCAGGAATCATGCCCTTAAAATGTCCTGAAAACACTTTTTTCAGCCATAAATATGAATAACCAAAGTTGAGGGTTACGTACTAATGGCAAAATTATCAGATCATTGATCAAATGACGTCCTATTTTCAGGCAGGCAATACCATAATAGCAAAGCAAAGAGAGATCTAATTTGCATCTGGGACATTTAAAATAAATATATTAAAGAAGAACTGTTGAGCCAGTCCCTCGGCCATACTGTTCTCTCATTCTCAGCCTAAAACTAGTCCCTCAGCCTTTAGAGGTTGAAGGGGGACCAGCAGGCTTCATGTCACCTACTACTGTCCTTGTCTTCCCCCTAACCTGTACCAAGGCCTTCAGTAAATTTGCTCATTCCTCCTTTAGCCAAAAAGCCAAAAACTCTACTGATAACAACTCATGGATCTCATCCTCCAAAGAGGTCATTAGTGCTCCCATTTTGTAAACAGACATATTCTGAATCCCAGATAAATTTCCTGTTAAGATAAATAGGTATAGTTTTGGATGTGCATATAATATATAGATATAATATCTGCATAATTATCATCCTACAAGTGGCTTTTGTTTCTATCATTTTAGAAATTTAAATATTGTAAAGACAAAGCAAATAGACGTATACCCATGAAGTTTAGCAATGTGCTCATATTTTTCTAATTTCCTAATATCAAAATATAAAGAAGCACTGAAAGAAGTAACATCTATCATATATTGATGTATTTCAAATTCAGCTATGGCTTCATCGGGAAAGCACATTCCCTGTAATTAAGCAAAAGTGGTTATAACCACGATTAAATTTATATTGTGTTGTCAGGTTAAAACTGTGAATACTGTGTATAACCAGGAAAACTGGATGGGAATGACTGACTTAATAAACTAATTTCTTTTAAGAAACACAATTCCTTTCCATTACCTGTATTTTTAAAAATCATGTGAATAACACAAAAATATCTATGCTATAATATGACAGCCCTAAAAAACCAAAAATGGGTGTTTTCTATGGCCCACAAGGCCAGTCTAGGAACAGCCCTTTGCTACAAACTACATGGATCATGAAATTGACAAGTGATTGAAATAAAGTAATCCTTTTATTAACAGGAAATGATTGTGTTTTGAGGCTCTGTCTTTGTCATGATTAGCTGGCTCTGTGTGAATACAGGCTCTTTGGGAACCTGATCCAATTTATATCACTGGAATGAGCCTATCAGAGAAATTCAAGAGAGAGATAAGTGAATTAAGTTTAGAAAACACTACACTACTAGTTGGTATATTAACCAAGTACTAGAAAGTGAGTGGGGAGAAAGGAAGAGTTCCATGAAGTGGGTAATGCTAGAGCTACACCTCAAACAATTTGGGATTTACAAGGCAGACAAGATAGGGTGGCATAGTTCCTTATGATGTCATGCCATGGCTTAAAATCTAAATCCCTGTCAGTGGTGAAGAGCAAATGGCTGTTCTCTACAATGCTCCACTCCTCTCCAATCTCAAGGATGACTTTGGCCATCCTAATTCCACTTTATGTGGAACCTTAAAGACATCTGAGTACAGCAACTATCATATTGCATCATAATTGTCTGTCCTTCACTTGAAGGCAGGAAACATATTTATATCACACTGCACCAATGTCCAGTATATTTTATATACTTCAATGAGTAAACAAATTAATGAATGAATAAGGATTTAACCAAGACAACGAAGGCCTTGCAGGGGCCTCTCTTGTCTGCAATTCATAATAATGTCCACTAAAAATCTCAGAATATCCATTTTATACATGGTCAGGCCTGGGTAATCCTGAGAGGCCTAAACTAGTACAAAGGGCTCCTCAGAGTTCCAGATAAATCTTATTTTACCATATCGCTCTTTCCTGAAAAGATAGTGTCACATCCCTTAGGGAGGTTATCTAAACTGACCCTTTCCCCTGGGAATCCTCCAACCACTGGTCTAGGTTTCATTTCTGAAGACACTATGATAGGCTATCATAGATATAGACTGTTAAGTTCACTTTCGTTCACAAAACTACAGGCATGAACCTCTGTGTACTGCCAGCGTGTTCCGTTTTGAGATACCTTCGTATTTTTATTCCTGTTTTCTTTTTTCATTAAAAAAATAAGAAAGTCCATGGTAATATTATAGATTGTGGTGTCAGAGATGTCAGATTGAATCTTGACTCTGCCACTTTCCATTTAACTCTGGGTGAATTACTCCCTGAGCCACAGTTTCCTAACCTGGAAAATGGGGATAATAATGCTTACTTTATAGGGGTGGTGAATATAAAATAAGATGCACCTGGCATAATGCACCAAATTGATATTCAATAACTACTGTCCTTAAAGGTGCCAAAAAATAGGAACCTTTTTGAAAAGTACTTCTAGAAGCCAACCAATTTTTCTCACCATGGTTGGAAACAACGCAAATGTTGCTTCTTTTTACATATAAACATGATAATTGTGTAAGCGTTTTAACTAATGTGCTGACCATAGTTTACAGCTGCTGTGTAACTTCAAAAATGTCAATTCTTTTTATGAATGGGGGAAATAAATAAATTCACTGTTGTGAAATGGTATTTTGATATTCATACATCAATTGCAGCATTTTCTTAGGTATAAAATTTTAGGTATGTTTATGCATCATCATAAACAGTGATATTGTTTTATAAATATCATACTACTCCTCCAGACAGCTGAATCATACAGAATAGTTTTGTTTTCTCATCCGATGACCCTAAATTCTATAAACATTAAGAAAGTATCTGATTCTACAGGGAACCCATGAAGGAAGTCAGGTAAAAAAGCAAGAAAACAACTACTCACCTCCATAGTACACTCAACAATGCAATAGTAGTTAGCAGATCCAATTACCAGCTACTCAGTGGCACTCAACCGTATTACTTGGTATGGATCAATTTCTTCATTTTCTGTTTTGCTTTTCTCTGTTTACTTTAACCACAGTCTCCTAAATCTTTCCCCCTATGTTTCCATTCCATTTATTTTTCTTGTGAGTTATACTCCTGTATTACTACTTATGTCTCTAGGAAAATGCAAAATAATTCCTTCTATTCATGGAGAAATATACTATCCTGATGATTCTAGGAAGTTTTCTTATTTTAGTTATTGTACATTTTCCAAAGTACAGCATAAACATAACATTCCTTTATTTTTCTTTTTCACTGTCGGTTCTACCTCCCATTTAATAATACTAAATCATGTAAGTTAGATGTCTTACTAGTATTTAGTTCAAAAAGTCATTTTAAGGTGTGAATGTAGAGGAAAGGGTGTTGAGGCACAGAGAGAGACAGCAACGTGGACATCATCACCCAGCTCAGGAAGCAAAGCCAGCATCTGAACTCAGGAAATAATGAGGGTCTGAAAGTGCTCTGTCTTAAGTTTTTCTCTCTCTCTCTCTCCCCATCTCCCTCTTCTCCCTCTCCCTTTCTCCCTCTTCCTCTATCCAATAAGGCTACAATTTAGCCAGTAGATAATCTTAGTGGGGTAGCATCATGTATCTTTTCCAGCAGATAGAGATCTTTAAGGAGTCATAGCAAGAGAAGCCTGGACATCCTGCCTGTAAGAAAAGCCTTGACATATATCAAAATAAATTTGGCACCTGGTTTCACTAATCTGTAAACACAAACAACTGTGTGTGGGTGTATATATGTGTGCATGTATACACACATGTGTGTGACTGTATGTATACATTAAAGCTTCTTTTCTATCACTGGATAATAGGGAATGAATACCAGCTATTCTGAGAACTCTGAGTCTGCTGATTGAAGATTACTCTGAGATAAAATGCAGTACCAGTCAATGCTCCTGGCCCATAAACCATAGTCTTAGATTTTATTTCTGCTCTATAAACATCCTCATATGGCATCAGACCCTACTGAAATCATTCAACAAATGTAAGTCAATGATTACTGAGACTAAGCAAAATCAACAAGACTATAGGTTTGTTTTTCATCCGTAAGTGACAACAAAACAAATTTCATCATAAAAAAGTTATTAGCGATGATTCTTCCTTTGAAATTAGATGGCAATTATCTTCCATAATTGGATTTTCTCCTTTTAGAAATATCCTAATAGGTCCTGAAAGGTATATGTACTAGCGGAATTCAGTAAAATGCTACGTTAATTACACACAGCTGTTACTTGAAATATTTGAAAACAGCATGCTATACCTTATATGTGTGAGAATAACTAAACTAAAAATCAGAAATTAAAATTTAAGTTACAAATTAGCATATGGTCTACTAGCATCTCTCCAAGCTAGAAACAGTGAACTTCCCTGGAAAGCAAAGTGTTGGGCTCAGATGATGGGCTGCTCTGTGCTATTGTGTCAATAAAAATAAGACACCCCACAACTCAGATCACATAAACCTAGGATCTATCTGATTTTCAAGAACCAAGATGACTGATATTACTAAATAAATACCCACTACGTGCCTCTGGCTTCTTCTCTCATGTTTCTTTGTTTAGTTCTTAGTAAGCATTGAAATGATAGGTTATTCATTCCTAAGATGTCATTATCTGTAGCAACCACTGTCTTAAAGTCTGCACTTGCTTCATGTCAGATCAGAGTATCCTGTTTAAAGATGGCCAGCGATTAGATAAAGATATGTACCTTCTCTCATTACATCTCATCTAGATAGTGGCAGGAGGAAAGGATATCAGAAGACAGCAGAACCATAAGCCTCTCTCATGAGCTGTGGCAATCCAGTTACAGAGAAGTTGAGGGGCTCTCTAAAGTGAGGCAGTGGCAGAATTCACTTTACCATTTTTATGTACACTTGGTTTTAGAACTTGTTCTAGAAACATATATTTTACCATTTTCACTGTATCTGATTGTGAAAAGACAGTAACTGAAGAGCAAGGTAAATAAGTATATACATGTATGAAAAACTGCCCAGTAAATATTGTTAAGTGAATAATGCAGGTTATGAAATAGAACTCGATTTATGATTCCATTGTGAATATCACCAATGAATGTCTGACACATGCATAGGAAAATTTGATTAAGTTCTCAGTTCTTAGTGGAGAATTGAGGTAAGGGAGTATGAGTTGGGCATTGTGAAATACTTTCAATTTCTAAGACATATCTAAATAGATGGATGGATAGAAAGACAAATAGATGTTACTTCGTCACTAGAAAAATCATGAACATACATCATTATGCAGAAAATAAGTATTCAAAATGCAATGTATCCTATTGCATACCTATTGTGTATACTTTCACAAATTCAGGTGACAAAGCTAGGTCAATGAAGAGCAATATATTTCATCACTGCATGACTTTTCAGAGCTTTTAATGTGCACTGTGGATGTCCATTAACTATAAGTAGTCATATAAGGCAGAATACAAATGTTCATATGCAAAAAAGCCAAAAACTCCCAATGGTCATTGCAGCCCATATCCTCATTAAAATTTGACCATTTTTAAGTCGAGATATATTGCATGCTCTTTGGAGATTAAAAATGGTGGTTTGTGATTTTGATCACCATGGAACCTCTGAAAACCGTTAAGAAACACATCCATTTCAGACTTCTGGTCCTATTTCTGTGAGTTGATTTAGCAAGCTGGTCAAGAACGGAGTCAAGGCCGAGTGCGGTGGCTCATGCCTGTAATTCCAGCACTCTGGGAGGCTGAGGCAGGTGGGTCACTTGAGGTCAGGAGTTTGAGACCAGCCTAGCCAACATGGTGAAATCTCATCTCTACTAAAAATACAAAAATTAGCTGGGCATGGTGGCAGGCACCTGTAATCCCACTACTCAGGAAGCTGAGGCAGGAGAATCACTTGAACCTGGGAGGTAGAGGTTGCAGTGAGCTGAGATCGTGCCACTGCACTCCAGCCTGAGCAACAGAGTGGACGCTGTTTCAAAAATAAAAAAATAAAAAAAAATAAAGAAAGAAAGAAGAAGAAGAAGGGAGGAAGGGAGTTGGGGGACTAGGCATATCAAACACAGTTACCTATGCCCGTCCCAGGTTTAGGGTTAGGATTTTTGATGCAGAACTCTCTTATCAGACGGAGAGCCCCACAAAGCTCAGGATTTTCAGAGTTTAATTCTTAAGCCTGGTCTGGCTGAATCCATTTCTTTCTAAATTGGAAGCTGGGTGTGAGAGTAAGGAAAGTGGAAATTCATCACGCAGTTAAGCCTTAGAGGCCTGAGGGGAGGAAAAAGTTTGAAGGAGTTAGAGACAATGAGAGAGCACGCACCCCTCTCTCTACCCAAATACACTGGAGAATTGTACTAAAGGCTTTGATTCCTACACAAATACACATTCCCATGACAGAGTTAACCTTTTGAGCTTTTATCAATCATTTCATCGCCTACTATGAATTGCTTTATGAGATCCATAGGGGAGAAAGCATTTGAAGGAACGGATGCTTAAGAGTAGAAAGGAATGGAGTAGTAGAGAGAAGAGGGATTTTATTTCCCAACCAGAAAGTAACTCACCCTATTGCCTTGTTTGGTGTGTATTAGCTTTGCTTTGTGTACTCCCTGGTTCTCTGTGCCTTATTTTTTTACATACAGGAGTGTGAGACTGAAAATTATTTGGCTTCATCAAACAGGTCAATTCATCTTCAGAAAAAAAATCTCAAAGAGCACTAATGAGCATTTTCAAATACATGTCTCAGATTTGGATAAGTAAGTAAATAAATAAATAAAGCAAATGGTAGTGGCTAAACACAGATGTCTTCTTACTTGGCCCTGACTAACTTCTAGTTAGAACCATAACACCATGACTCATTGAAACTATTGTGGAGTCTAAATCAAGTAAATGAGATAGTAGTAGTTCTGGGCATCTTTGCAGGTTATTCTATAAAATGACAGTTATTTCTGTGGCTTTGTTGATTTTGCAAGGTCTTTCCTTGGCCTATCTTCTGTGCATTAAGGATCTTTTTGCTAGCAAAAAGATTTTATTGTTTTCAAAATATAAAACAAATCATGCCTTTTGGAAAGTTTCTTAATTACTCTAAGCCTCACTTCTTTCAATGCAAAAAAATGCAGTTAATGTACCTGCTTCTCAAGGTTGCTTTCAAGATTATATAAATGTGTACGAATGCATACTTTTAAACTCTGGGTTTCTATAAAAGCTATTATTAGTTATATTCATTTTTTGCAGGACTTCTGTTTCTAACTTTCACAAGACAATAGTGACAATGGGTCAAATTCCATTGCATGGACCATCAAGGAAGGACATTAATTCTTGTCTTTGAAGTAGATTTACCTTTAAGCAAATCCTTCCAAAATTATGTATTCTATCTGCCTGGAGTATGGATACCACTTAGGATATTAAGAGAAAGTATTTAAAATCTTATTAAAAAGTAGGTAGCATGTCCTTTCAGCATCATATGGGAGCTATAGACCTAGTCAAAAGTGATTTAGTTACTGAGAGAAGGTGTATTTCATTTGATTCACATTGTTTATTATTGATAAAGATCCAAGAGTTAGTAAAGTTTCTTGTTAACCTAGTGAAATTTGCCTAGTAGAGACACAAATAACTTTTGTCCGGTTGAAAAGATAACCCCAAGGGTTTTAGTTTATGGCCCTAAAGATATTAACTACTCATATCTAACAGTGCAATCTTATTATAAGATTTATTAAATGGCCTATATATACTTAGTTCTGCAAATGCTCTTTAAACTGGTCTTACCGTCTTACTGGATCTCTAATAAATGATTTGAATAAACTCTTTGACATTTGTTCATTTGATGTAGGCAAATCATATTTTTAATGCTTTAAAATTATCTTAACAGTGATACAGAAATTTTGTTGTTGTAGAGATAATTATAGTGGGATTTGTTAGATGGTAGAATATATTCTGATATTGAAAAGAATAGTAGTAAAAAACAAATGGGAAGAAAGATGGATGAGTGAGTAGTTAGAAACAGAGTTTCTGGAAATTTTAAATTAACAATGTTAAAATTTGCTTTCTTTCTGTATTTCCCCCAGGGGTCAACATGCTGTTAGATAGTTTATGGTGACAAGGAAGTTAGGGAACTTATTTAAAAAATAGATCCTTCTAATGATTGGAATATACACTATTGCAATTGTATTCAACGATACTAAGGTCTCACAGAATAAACTTCAAGGTGCACTGTCATTTACTTACACTTTGTATCTCAGATGATGGAGACTCAGAGAATCTTAGCTGTTACTGAAGAGATCACTCACTGTAAATATGAACAAACTTGAACTAAAATCGAGTATTCAGGTTCTTGATACTGTGTAAAATGTACTGACCACTTTGAGATTTATAACTGGGTAAAATGTGTCTGCACAGAGGTCCCTCACAGTGTACAATAAGAGATGGTAACCACAATTCCAGTCATAATCCAAAATTGCTGCAAAAGCCTAAACTTAAACTTTCAGAATCCCATTTTAATTATGAGTATAATGAGGATATTGGAATAACTTATTTTTTTCTTTCTCTGGGTGATATTTTATACAAAAAAAAGAAGATAAAAGATATATGATTCAATGTAAAACTTGGACAACAATTACTTAAAAAGGGAAGCAGAGTAACATATAGTACAGCCTCTGAGAGTTTTTGCTGTGAATAAATCTTTTAAACTCTGTTTAATTATGCATTTTCTCAATCTATTTGTCCATAGGATAACTTACTTCCACCCCATCTTTTCTTGCCTATCACCTATAAACATGTCTATGAACATCATCGTGAACTTAAAACTCAAGTTGTCAGTAAATCTTTGGGAACTTCTGGATTAATCATCTGAGGTCATTTGGAATTCTAACATCCTATTATCACTTGGCTAATATCACAAATTACCCTAAATTTACATAGCACTTACCATTTGTAAGGCACTGTTCTATTCCCTTAAAAGTGTCAACCTATCGAGATTAGGTGACAGTGCTGGAGCTCATGAATGTCAGCCTTGTATGTATTAGGGTCCCTAAGATTAACTATCTGCAGCATACAAAATGGTTCCTGGTAATTGTGCAAATGTAGCCACAATTTTTTTAAAGCACAGATTATTAGAAATTAAAGACAAACATATCGTAAGTTCTGCAGTGTAAAGGATAAAGATGTTCATGACAGATTGAGAAAAATAGGAATGGGAAAGGGAAATGTGCTGAATTTTCAAACCACTGTATTTGTAATTTGGAATCAAAGGCTAACTCTAAACTTCTGCGAATGATTGGATGAGTCTCACAAATACCCTTTTCCATTTTTTATAATAAATTTTTAAGTGACTATAATGTACAAATCTATTCAATAATCAATTAAAGGTGAAACTACATGCCAGTACCCGTGTCAGGTACAGGGATAGAGGTCCCGGAAAGTTCACAGATTTATGAGAAAGAGAGTGTGTACAATGGCAATATAATGAATCAGCAGTATGGCAGCCAGACGAGGGGAGAGATGGTCAAGGAAAGCTTCCAGGGAAAATAATTGAGGCCATAGAGAAGTCATTTTTTGAGTAAGAAGGAGGTCAGCTGAGGGCATGGCATGAAAAACATATTCCACTAGAACTATTTAAAATATCAAGATGTCAAGAGCAAAGAATCTAAATTAACTCCCTTTTCCTGAGACAATGCAAAGAAAGAGGCCTTGCTGATTCCCTGCACTATTTGTCTAGGATTTTTTTGCATTATTCTTTTAAGGTGTCAAGCACTGGGTCTATGACAATGTAGACGAAGGAACATGCTTTGGAGACAGAGATTCAGCCTAAACTTGTGAAGAACTTCTATCCAACCCATCCACTGTCCCTAAAGACACAAAAAGAAAGGGACAAGAAACCAGATTACCCCAGGTGTGTACTACAAACACACAATAGTGGCTTTGGTTCTGGGAAAGTTCATCTTTGAGTAAGACACCCAGACACACTGTTTATTTTAATGTAAACTATTAGAGAGAAAAATGTCTGGGAGAAATGTACTCAAAAGGCATCTGTTGAAAATAACCAGTCCTATGAAGTAATATTTAAATGCTGTGAAAAAAAAATTCACAGAGCTTCAGGTCTCCCATTGACCTTAGTCTTCATCAATCTATTCCTATGTACACAAGTTTAAAATGTTGAGGACAGCCCTCCTAGGAAGCTCTCATTCAGAACTGGCATTAGGTCATGTACCTAGCAGCAACTGAATTCCCAGACTAATTTTAATAATTCATGGACCTGATACTCAAAACTGAACATTCAGCATGGTAATCACAAGAAATCACAGGGTACATATACTTCCCCACCCAATCTCTCTTCCTCTCACACCCACATTAGGAACATATTGCACAGGTCAGGATGGATAAGTTCTAGAGAACTCTGGGAATCATCTTCCACATTTTGTTTGTCTGTTTGTTTTCAAAAAAGTGACAAGAGGTTATAAGTCATGGATTTTCTAATTTTATAACTGGTTAAGTCCAAGCTTGGAATGCCAAGAGTTGTCATTCTCATTTTTCCAGTCCTGCTTGCTACTCCAGAGTGAAGAAACTCTGTACATGGTGGTTGCTTATGATAGGAGTGAAGGGTAGATGTTTTGACACTCCATCTCCCGTGGCCACAATCAAAGCATAGCAAGAAACTTCACTAGGGGCCCTGCTGCTCTTCTCACTATACTCCTACCCCATCAGTAACAACATCTGTGCTTAGTAATAAACTTGCTAGGAAAATGTTAAAGTACTTCATAAATTATATTTCCATTTATTTGCAAAGGAAATTGAAGTGTGATAGGGTAGAAACCATGTTTTATACCATATGTAGGGAAGCAGTCAGAAGATTCATGTGAGCAACATAGCCCAAGGAGATTGTCAGAAAAAAAAATCATATCGTTAAGAACATAAAAGATTCTACCTTTCAGCTGAGATTGACAAGGCACTGATTTATTCCCAGAGTTGTTAATAAATGAATAAAAAAAGAAACAGCAAATTTGTGGTAAAGTATCCCTGACTCTGAGCCAATATGCTTTATAATGACCAGAAAATCTATATTTTGAAAACCCTCTATGCAGTCATAGAAAAGAATAAGTTCATGTCCTTTGCAGGGACATGGATGAAGCCGGAAACCATCATTCTCAGCAAACTAACACAGGAACAGAAAACCAAATACTGCATGTTCTCACTCATAAGTGGGAGTTGAACAATGAGAACACATGGATACACGGAGGGGAACATCACACACTGGGCCCTGTCAGGCGGTGGAGGGCAAGTGGAGGGAGAGCATTAGGACAAATACCTAATGCATGCGGGGCTTAAAAACCTAGATTACAAGTTGATATGTACAGCAAACCACCATGGCACACATATACCTATGAAAAAATCCTGCACATTCTGTACATGTATCCCAGAACTTAAAGTAAAATTAAAAAAAAATAAAATAAACACACTCATCAACACTAACAGTAAAAAAAAAAAAAAAAAAAAAAGAAAGAAAGAAAGAAAAAGAAAACAAAAAGAAAGAAAAAGGAAACCTTCAAGTTTCCTGTGGTCCCCTCACCACACTGCCCAGAACCAGAAAGAGTTTGACTTTGAATGGATTCATTTCTCAGAAAGCCTGGCTGTACATCTCTATATTTAGGGTTGTTTGATTTCCTTTATTGCACACAGTAAGAAGTTGATGGGAGGAGTGACAACATGACCGAGACTTCCCTTTCCTAAGCTTTTCTTGCCCTCTGTAGAGCTTTGACGGGCAATTTCTTACCATATCATGAGAAAATGGACTTGAATCCATGCTACTCAAAGTGGACTGGCATCCCTGGGACTTGTTAGAAATATATATGCTAGGGCTCTACCTGATACTTAGTGAATTAGCATCTCTGGGCACAGGACTCAACATTCAGTGTTGTGACCAGCACTGCTTTATGGCTACAGTACCACTCCTCCTAGGACCACGTTGCCATCAGAGTTATTTTGACCCTTTCTGGGAAGAGAGTAAGCCTGAGTCAAGGTTTTACTCTATTCCACAAGAGCTTGTTCTCTAATGGAATTTACAAGTCTGGCCTTTCAAGTACAGTCTCAAAAATGGAATGCAAGACACAGGAAAGCAGAGAGGGGAAAAAGTCTGAGTGCCAAACAGAGAATGACCTCTATGGCTAAATTGTTTTGTCTGCATCCTGTCTAAAGGCACCAAAATTTACAGAGAATAAACTAAGGGAAGGAGGAAAAAGTCTTGTAGCTCAATGATCTTTCTAGTTTGGAATAATTTTAAATTGAGCAATAATCTGAGCATATTTTCAGCCAGCATCTGTCTGTGTTCCACTAAGTTTCAGTCTGACTTTTACTCCCCTGAATAATCAGCCCACATACAAGCAGGTTAGGAATGAAAAAAAAAAACCCACTTATTTCATTTTCTGTTTCCCACATCTCCTTTTGTATATACATCAAAGTACAGCATGTGACAGGAATGCTTCCATAGCACCAAGTTAATAGGTGGCACTTTGTATAGAAGGTTGGTCTATCTTCTGTGCCTAGGTTCAAATTTTGGCTTTGCTATTTACTGGCTATTTGAAATGTGTTGACTTACTCTCTGTAGGCTGCCACCCAGGCTAGAATGCAGTGGTACAATCATAGTTCACTGCAGCCTCAAACTACTGGCCTCAAACGATCATCCCACCTTGGCCTCCCAAAGTGCTAGGATTACAAAGGTGAAGCACCATCCTGGGCCCCTTGCTTCTTCTAAACTATCAACCTAACCATGTAAAAGGCAGAATCCCTTTGAGAACCTATGCCATGCTTCTTCCCGTCACAGGGCCTTTGCATGTACTGTCATAGAAGTCCGCATAGAAAGAAGAGAATCCAGGGTTCAGAGCCAGACAGCTTGGGCTCAATGCCTGACTTTGGCCTTGCTGTGTATATGACATACAAGTTACTTAGTTATCCTCTCTGACCCTCAGAGTTCCCGTATCTGCAAAATAAGCATAATAGCCATTACACAGAGGTGTTGGGAATATTCCATGAGAAAATCCATAATTTACCTTTAGTGATACTAAGACTACTAATTGTCTATAACATCTATTGGCTTTAATCAAATGTTATACTAACAAATTTTTAAATAGAAGCAATGAAATACTTTCAAAATACTGTGCATTAATTTAGTTTATGACTCTTGAAACAAAGTCCAAGTTTTATTGGCCAAAAAAAGAGATCTTTAGTGATTAATACTGAATTTAAAGCAAGATTTCTCTAATTTCAAAGTCTATATATTTTCATCTTGAAATCAACCATATCGTTAACAAAGATAAGAAAATAAAACAAAACAATGGCTTACGGTCCACATATTCTTTTCTGTCTTAGATGGCCCACTTGAAATTATAAGCAACATATATTAGCATATTAAAAACATATTCTCAGGTTTTAAAAAATCAGCTGTATTTGCTCCAGTGCTTCTATATTTACTGAAGGAAGGAGGTCAGTAATTTGGGAGTCAGAGAAGCTGAAGTGTGTTCCCTTCTTAATTTTCACATGGGCTGAAATGTTTTCAAGGGCTGGAAGACAGTGTGGTGACAGGAAGACAACGTGGTGTGCAGAGAGAAGGTTGAACTGCACACGAAGAAATTTGAGTTTAAACTGCAGTTCCTACCAGCTGGAATCCACAGGGCAAGTCATTTAACTGCTCTGAAGGCATAACTGCCTCCTCTCAAAATGGGGGGTTGGCTTAGCTGACTGCACAGGCTCCTTCCAGCTTTATATTTTGCTGGTCTTGAGAATTGTTAGGGAAGATCAAAGCGACTTCAAAAAGAGAATATCAGATCTCCTATCCCATCAAAGAACTATCTATCATTTCAGATATTTTAAATTCCAGACCCATACATCTAATAAGAAAGTTTTTTTTCTTAACCCTGGTTTTTAAAATGTGTAACTTCAAGAAAAAGGTAAATCTGCCCAAGAAACATATGACACAAATATAATGCATTTTATCAGCATATGTTCCATCCTTACTGGTCACTTTTATTAGAGGTTTAGGCTAAGCAGTGTGAGCTGTGTTCTCAGAAGAATGGGGATGGCTCTTGCAGACCCTCTGCACCCTGGGGTCTCAGGGCAGCTAGTGCTGAAATGCAACCAGAAAGAGTGAGGACATGAAGAGAGCCATGTCTTGCCCTTAATGACTCTTGGTGGTTTCACGAGAAAGACAGAGGGATGCGGTATTCAGTCTGCAGGAATGAAGTGGGTCAGTCTCCCCACAGTCATAACACATGCATCACAGTCCTCTCATGCTTTCAGCTGTCAGGAATAGGCCTTTCATGTTGTTGTTACACATTGACCTAATGAAGAGAAAAATGACTCAGAATAAATGAATCTTCCCACTAATAAATGATTTCTTGATTTCATGGTGCCGTGGGCTTTTTTGAGAATCTGAGGAATGTGGCTCTTCCTCTCCTACAAAATACACATAAGCCCAAAATTCTGCACACAGCTTCAAGGGTTTCCTGAACTCCTTCATGCCCATTCTCATTCTTCAGGGGCTAACAGGGCAAGAATCCTTCATCTAAATGAAGGAAAATTAAGTGTCTATGAAAATAGGCACGATTTGAGCACACCACAAATGTGGTCTAAGCCTGTTTTTCTATCAAATATGTCAAGTCTGAAAAAACCAAAGCCATGTCTTAATCAACTCTGTAGTCTCAGCAGTGCGGTGCCCTGCTCAATGGGTACAGTCAACACTTTGAATCATGGTCAGTAAGGAAAGATAGAGTGGGCAGGAAGAGAAAGAGGCAAGGAAAATGAATGCTTTGAGGATGTCTGTGGACAACGTTATTGCAACAAAATACTTCTGAGGTTAAAGGGAAGCAGAATAAAAGACTTGACACTCAAAAATGAAGTCAGAGAGACACAAATATGAATCCTGCTCCTTCCCCATAGCAGCTACGTGACCTTGGGTAAGTTCCTCTCTGCACCTCAGCTGTCTTCTCTGTGAAATGGGGATAATAAGAGTACCTACCTCACAGGGTTATTGTGAGGCTTGAAGGAGCTAATAGCTGAAAAGCATTTAGCACAGTGCCTGGCATGTGAGAAGTGTTCAGTAAGTGAGGTATTTATCAAGAATCAAAAGCTATGGCCTACTTAAGATGGTACTTTCTGCAAAAGTGCCAGTCTTAAAAAGGATTTGAAAACTAAACCAATTTAGAAAAAAAAATCATCCTTTTAATATTAGAATTATACCTAATTCTGAAAAACTTGATTAATTCACAAATCAAAAAAGCTTGAAGAAAGACAAAAAGAGAAATATGATATTTATCCAAAAATATACCATTGTTTCTATTTCCCTAAGAGGGGAATATGAGCTGTAATATTAACATTAAAATGGAGCTCCAAATTAATGGCAAGTATTCATTTACAGAGATCATTAAAAATCAGAGATTAGAATTCTGAGCTTTGCTCTAGACTATGCATTTTCCTAAATTCATAGCTTAGCCACCCTTTTTACTAGTAAATTTTTTATTGTTTTCCTTACTAGGATGTTTGTGTTTACGTGTTGCATCTCATATTTATATGATGTTTTAAAATCCATTTCATCTAACCAACTCAGAATTCTCTTAAAACTATCAACTATGCCATTTATCAGCTGGCTACGGTGGCTCATGCCTACAATCCCAGCACTTTGGGAGGTTGAGTGGGAAGGATAGTTTGAGCCCAGGAGTTCAAGACCAACCTGGGCAACAAATGGAGACTCTTCCTCTACAAAAAATTTAAGTATTAGCTGACTGTGTTGGCACAGGCCTGTAGTCCCAGCTACTCAGGAGGCTGAGGTGGGAGGATCACTTGAGCACAGACAGTTGAGGCTGCAACGAACTCAACCGTTCCATTGCAGTCCAGCCTGGGTGACAGAGTTAAACCCTGTCCCCCTAAACAAATGCCATTTATCTATTTTCAATAATTATTTGTGCATTTAAAATAGCCCCAAGCAAGCACTACTTCTCACGCACCCAGACAAGAAAAAAACAAAACATTTCTGTATATGGCTGAATTATTTCTCTATATGTAAATTTGTCTTAACATTAAACTTATATAAGTATTAACCATAACATATCTCTTATTGTAAAAGCTGAAAGATGTTATAAATTATAAAAGCACAAAAACTACCTGGCACTTCACTAATCTATGGAGCATAAGCTGCCATCTTTTGAGTACCTAGAATGAGCCAGAATGCGTAGTAGGCACTCTATGTAAATTGTCTGTAATTCTCAAAATAATCCCATAAAGAAAATATTATTAATGTTGCCATTTCATAGATAAGAAAACTGGGGTCTTAAGAGGTTATGTGACTTGTCAAAGGGCATGGGGCTAGTATATGGTAGAGCTGAGAAACGACGGCAGCTCCCCGTCTAAACCTCACATTCTCATCACATTGCCTATAATGCAAGGTTAATATTATTCTAAGTAATATCTAATAAACTTTAGACAATCTCAGGTAAAGCATTATAAGTGGATTTTATCTGGGAATGGGATCTCCCATCATACTTTGTATCATATTTTATAACATTTGTATGTCAGTTATTTATATTAAGAACCATATCTTATCCAAGGCAGAGACTGAGTGTGAATTTTATTTCTGTACAGAGTAGACATCTAAACCCTCACTGAATAAATGAACAAATACTACAGATTTGAAACATGCCGTGGATGATACATGATTCTGGACACCTCACCTCTTCCACTCCCCACCTACTTTTCCATCTCCCTGGTGAGTGAGTTCAAGGGATGGCAAATGTGGAGACAGTGTCTGCAATGAGAAATCCTGAAAAACGGAGAACATACCAATCACTAGGGCTTCATCATACTACTACTTTATCCACAGAGACTTCCTTGTCTGCCCCTCCTGAGATGCCTCCAGTATTCTAATCTCCAAATCTAACATCTGTCCTTATCAATGCATTAGAGTCAAGTAGATTGGCATACTGAATGTTGCATCCACAAAAAAAAAAAAGCTGGAAAACTCATATTCTACTTCAGTTTCCAACCAAGACAGACCAATACATCACAAACAAATTTTTGCATGCACTAAAATCTACCCCTTTCTAAATAAATTGAAGAAAGGTGGTGATAGAGGAAAGAGCTTTGACAAAGACAGTAAAGAGCTCTATGTATTACAGACAATAGCTTGCCTAAGTATTTGAGGTTCTAGAGATGGTAGGAATGAAAGATTCAAACCAACAAATTGAAGGGACTCCCCATGACCTAGAATAAGAAGCAGTACTGATCCTAAGGTGATGTACAACAATTTCAAATCAAGTGGTTTTCTGAGCAGATCAGTCCTATATTATTTAAAACAGGGTATATGTGCATTCATAAAGAATCCAAATCTTATGCAAAAGAAGCAAAAAGCTAAAATAAGGCAACATGGAAAGGTTTTTAAAACCAATGAACATTGCTTAAGCTAATCTAGATAATAACTATGCCTAGCAATTGTAACAAGCTATTTCCTATGGAAATAGATTAATGTTTCATATTTATCCAGTTTTCTTTTTTTTAAAGTATTCATAGGAGTTCATAGAGAAGGAACTTGCAGTTGTATTGCAATTTGGAGCCAGTGTGTCATGTGAACAATTCAATTTAGGAATACACTCATTTAGGGAATTAAAAAAGCAGAAGTTAAATTTAGCCCAGAAAATTAAGAACATTATCTCTGAAATAACATTTTCCAAAGCTAAAAATATGCCATTATGTTTACTGAGGAGTGTTTGATTTCAACGAATGTCTCAGATGGTTACCTATGCTTCCTGTGTTATTTCTTTTATTGGGAAATGGATGTCCTATTCATTGTCCAAAGGCTTGTTAAATTCTCTCTCTATAATCCTCAGGAATTCAAAGAAGCCTGTGAGTCATCAAAACTCATTACCAAAACTGAGTGTGAAATTTAATTTCCTAGAGATTAGGAAGAATATAGCACAAATCTTTGGTCTGTAAAACTCTGGATGTAATTTTGGCTATAGGCAAAGAGTGGCTTAAGTGACCTTTGAAGGAGACTTCTATGTGTACTTAGGATTTAGCCTCCAAGATTTGGCCTACTCAGCCTCTTTTGAAAAGTATTACTGATGCAGTCACATTTTAGTCAGTAAAATGATTTTTGTCCAAACAATTTGGCTGTTTTCAGAAGTACGATGTTGCCTTAAATTAACACCAGGATTCTATGTTACTAAGGAGAGGCTTCAATAGGTCTGTTGCATCCAGGTGGGCTACTCCCCATTCTCCAGTCACGTATGTATCCAGTAAGAGCTTTCCAACTCTTCGTGGCTTATCTGGTACATCTATGTGAAGCCAGGGAGGGTTTTAAAAGCTGGCAGGGCATAAAGCTCATTTACGGAAGGTCCACACCCCAGCCTTATTTTTAAGGCCTTATCTTTGATTTCCTGAAGGGGTGGAGCTCTCACAGCCTTGCTTTTGTGTTCAACTTCTGACTTACTCCTTGTGCACCTATAACTTTCCATTGTCAACTGAAATTACTTTGGGAAAAAAGGGGTAAATTGTTTTCAGCACTAGTTAAAGAAATTTTTGAGAATGAGAACTTTTTCTGGAAACATTCTCCTGCCTGCTCAAATTTTGTTCCTCAAATATGTGCTTGCTGTCATAACTATGTCTCTGAGCCTCCTTAGGAGCCAACTCTTGACAGCTAAAGGAAAAAAATGGAGCAAAGAGAGCAATCTTCCTACAGCCCTCACTGCTGGGGGCCCCACCCTTCTCCATCACTCAGCTTTAAAAACTTGGCCTCATCTGTGACCCTCTCCTGTTCTCCACAGGCTCTCCAAGGCCTGTTGATTTTTCATTAAGGAAAATGGCTCTGACCCATTATTGAGCAATTTCCACCTTAACCTCCCTCCTCCCATGCCTCATTACAACATCACTAACATCAAGTCCAACATTCTAATATTATAAGTGGAAAAAAAATTATCTGGGACTGTGAACTGTGAGAACTGTTGACTGTGGTAAACTTTGAGCATGTTACAATTCTAGGCCTGAAAACTAAGAGATAACAAAAGAAATGTCATCCACAGATGCCCCCTTCTTTATGCTGCTCCGTGCCTTTCTGCTCCTTCTCCCAAAGTATCCTCTTCTGCATATCCTTTTAGAAATTTGGGTCCCATTTTCATTTTCCCAATCCATCCACGATGGCGGTGAAGGGCTCTACCATCCTGCTACCTGCACACCCTTCAATAGAGGTAAACCTCTTAAGGAGAGGGAGGCATCAGAATGGAATCTCCTTCCTCACTGTCTCATCTGTCTTCCTTGGAAAGGGAAAAGGGAAGTAGATATTGAATAAGCATACCATTTTACCTACAAGGCACACAGTAAGTGGTTGATCAAATCGACACAATGCCAGGTTGAAGAACCTTATACACAAGTCATTTATTCTTGTGCAGATGTTTTTATAGATAAGAGCCTCAGAAACGGGGTTGCAAGTCAAATAATAAATCCACATGTAATTAGATTAAATATTTTCAGATCTCCCTCCATATGGGCTATACCACTTTGCACTCTCCTTAGAAATGGATGAGTACCTTTGTTCTCTCCCAACTTTGCAATGAAGTATGATTTTTAAGCTGCTGGATTTGTGTTAATCTTATGAATGAGAAATCGTTTCTTAGTGTGATTTGAATTTGCATTATTACAAGTGAGGTGATCATATGTTTAAGGGCCATCTGGATTCTCTCTTATATTTCTGCATTTGGCAGAAGGCATTTTGTAATCCAAAGAACTATTTCTTTACCTTCAAGTCACACTCTGTGCACAGCCCACCCATCCGCTGACCTATGTATGAGGTCAATGTTGCTTACACGTGTTTTGGGACTAAACGGGGGTGGTTGTGGCATTTGTGTCAATGGAGCAAAGGACCTAGAAGGCATCATAATTCACACAGTCAGTCTTTAGCTAATGGCTTGGCAGAAGCTGAATGAAGTGTGTGAAGGTGACTCTACAGAGCACAGTAGTAAGGACGGGTTGCTTCTTCTGTAAGTTTACATCTCATGCTATTTTGGGATATTGCCTAGATGACTTGCCTTCTCCTCTAACATGTAATATTCAGAGTGTTGTAAGTTGTATAAATCTTAAGAAAAGAAAAAGGGAGAAAAGAAAGGGAAATACTAGGAAAAAGTTCTCACCTCTGACAATGTGATTTATAGAACTATTTCTAGGCACATCTTATTACATCAAAGTGGTAGTGTTTATTTTTTTTACAAACGTGTGATAATAAAGACCTTGATAATGCACCCCTCCCTTTCAGATTACCTCTAGAAATATCCGTGGAAAACTTTAAATAAGGCAATAGTGGCATAAAGAACAGGCATAGAGAAATGCTTTTTGAAGAGTGTTTGACATAAAATTTCTATTAACTGTTAATAAGCACTTTAAAAGTGTTCTGTTCTCAAATACGTATGGGAAATGCTGCATGAAAGAAAGATAAGCAAGCTCTTGTATCGCAAGAACTCAAAAAGCCTTTACTATGGGGAGGAGTTAAAGTAATCAGTGTCCCCCACCATAATTTGGCTGCAGAAATCCCTTCTCTCCCAAAAGCAATCAAGAGTCCAGTACTGTGATAATGCTGGAAAATGCTGATGCAGAGGGAAAAGCATCTAACAAGGTGATTCAGATGATTTTTTGATTCTGACAACAACATGCATGATATGCTCAGTCACAAAGCCTCTCAGTGCTCAGGTTACTCATCTGTTAAGTGGCGTACTCTAAAAGGTCACCTTCACTTTCCATTTTTACTTTGACCTATAAGGAGGAATGTCCTGCAGAAGACAGGTCTTTTCTCTTAGCTCAGCCAGTGGCTCTCTTGGTTCATTTCAAGGACACTGTTGGAGGGGTGGGAGAGACAGCACTTCTATCATGCCAAGATAAATATCCTGAGAAAGATCAGGGGTTTTCTCTTATAAAATATAATAGAGACCTTGACATGAATCCCCATTCTGTCTACAGATGTTGAGCCCACACTCTTACTGATCACCACAAACTGACCCATCTAGGGAGTGGTTTACCCTGGGGCCAGGTCACTAAGCCAGTCAAAATCCAGCTCGCTTTAATTTGTAGTCCATGCGTGTAACAAACACTGGCCCGCTGCTCTAGGTCATCATTCGAATGTCAGTATAAACTCACCAGTGGTCCCAAGAGTTCTGTTTCTTTGGCATTTGCTTTTTCTGGTATTATGTGCCATTTTACAACAATAGAGATCCTGCTCTGTCAATGTCACTCAATTATTAACATTTCCTGGGGTGTTCTACAAACCCCATTAAGCGGGATTTGCTGAAAAGGTTGATGCTCTGCTTTGCCCCTCGGCCCCTTCAGGCATAACGTGGATTGAACCTACAACATGCCAAGCACCTACTGAGGGCTAGAGGTAGAGTCACTGGTGGTTACGCACATGCTGTTCTTTCTGAATGCTCTGCCATGCTCTCCACAAAATGGAGCTAAGATGCCTCTTCCTCCAGGAAGCCTTACTGAGCTTCACCTCATCTCAGTCTGGATTATGTGTCCCACCCACCCCCAGTTAAACAGTTCCTTCAACAGATATCAAACATTACCCTTATATTCCTGCATAACTGCCTCCCTCCTTGAGGGTATCTCTGCTCCTTAAGGGCAAAGACTAATTCCTTAATCTTCATTGCCTCAGCATCAATTGTAGTGACTACCACATAGGAACTACTCAGATTTATGACTGATTGACTGAATCAAGGTATGAAAAACCAATTCCTGCTTTCAAAGACCACACAGAATCTAGTTCAACTTTTCTACATGGCTTTAAAACAATTTATAATGCATTTATGATGCTTTAAATAAAAATTGCATGAATACTTCCAAATATTTTTGCATTATAAATATATTTTCAAATTTGTCTTTCATTAGAAGATGCCAAGAAAAAAAAAAAACTGCCTTTCAAAGATATTGGATAATGTTAAGATGTTGGTTTCAAAATCACTTATGGTCCCATGCAGAGAAGGGCCCAGATATAAGAAAGACTAAAACACAGCTAAGAGAGACAAGCACTTATTTCTACTTGAATCGGCCTACTTTTCCAGGCTGTCAACTCTCCCAACTCTGCACCTTCCACATGCCTTGTTAATGTGAGGAGAAACCAACGTGAGACAATAGCAGTCATATTTCCAGTTTAATTACAGAAACACAAACCTTACATCTCCTTGAGCCTCAATTATAAAAAAAAAACCCACAAGGCACATGCCATGTTTTCTCTGCTTCTTGTCACCAACCATCTTGCCCTATTATAAACAAGAACACTCCATAAGTATTCAGAGTATAATTATAATAAACTGCTCTCAGTCTGCCAGTTACATCTGCAGAACACAGCAACAAGAACTTTTACGAATGTAGGTATAGTAGGGTAGGAGGCACATCAAAGAGAGTTCTAGCTTCATCAGAGCAAATAACCTGCAGAGTGTATTTTTATAATAGTCACGTACCATGGAAAAAACATTAAAATATATTTATTTTTCTTTAAGGAATGTAAACAGGTCAGCTGGCTCATACCGCTAATCTCAGCACTTTGGGAGGCCGAAGCAGGAGGATCCCTTGAGCTCAGGAGTTTGAGACCAGCCTGGGCAACATAGTGAGACCCTGTCTCTACAAAATTTTTTTTTTTTTTTTAATTAGCCAAATGTGGTGGTGGGTGCCTGTAGTCCCGGCTACTTAGGAGGCAGAGCCCAGGAGGTCAAGGCTGCAGTGTGCTATGATCATACCACTGCATGCCAGCCTGGGCAACAGAGCCAGACTCTGTCTTGAAAAAAAAAATGTAAACAGTAATATTTCTGTGCTCAGTGTATAAGTAATCTCCTCACAGAAATACCTAACGTAGATGACGGGTTAACGGGTGCAGTAAACCACTATGGCATGTGTAACAAACCTATGTAACAAACCTGCACACTCTGCACATGTATTCCAGAACTTAAAGTATATATTTTTTAAATGTAACCTCCTTATATTAATAACCAGCATATAGAATGCTGAGCTACATTACTGGATGCTAATCAAATGGATTCAAAGTCCTGGCTTATATGACATTCCTTTAGTGCATATCACCCTCTTTAAGGAGAGTACAGTTGATGGCTTCTCTCTTTCCCTTTTCATCTTTCCTGTTTCCTAACTTTAGGGAGATGTAAGCTGCTAGGAAGACAGATCATTGTTTTTGAGTTGCGTGGTTCCTCTGTGCTGCCAGATATTTTATCCTGATGTGTTTGTATAAAAAGGGATAAAGAGAAATCCATCACAAAATTATTTTTGCTCAGTGAATGCCAAAGAATACATGCAACTGAAGCAAAAAAAAGGTGGGGGTGCTGGTGGTGACCTAGCCCTCATTCCTGTTATGAATGGGAAACTGAAGAAAGGCTAAGAAAAGCATTTATCCATCCACTCATCCACCCATTCATTCATTATTCATTCAAGAAAAAATTCAGTAGCTATTTGAGGGTTTTAGATAATTTCTCAAATGCATATAATTTTTAAGATTAAAATCTGGGCAGATTAAAAAAAAAAAAAGACCCAACACATTGTGCCTATATTTAAATATGTTCTAAAAAATGTCATTGTAGAAACATCTGCAGCCCACGTAGACATTTTCATAGACATCTTGACAGCAAAAGAACAGTACTATCGTTTCAGGTACTTAGGAACATAAAAGGCAATGAATATATCAGAAATCTCTCAAATTTTGTTTTTTTAGTTCATTGAAGCATCAAGGAAAAAACAAGGGATTTGGAGTAAGAACATCTTAATTTAAAAATCTAATCCAGTCTAATCCTATTTATTCTCCTTATTTTGTGGAGCTGAACTGAGGATCAATTCAATTAATGTGTGCATAACCATTTGATTCTTGCATGTTGTCATTCACCCATTCAATTGACTCATTCATTCATTCACTCATTCAACAACATTTACAATGGCTTAGGTACAATCTGAGGTGCTGCTAGGATTATAAGTTTGAGAAGAAACAGGCAAGACTCCTACTCTCATGGGGTTCTTTGTCTATTAAACAGCCAGAGGCTGATAAATAACAACACTAATGAATTTACAATGACACACTGAAGTGTGCACTCTGAAGGAGGGATATGCTTCTATAAGACTGATCAAAGAACCACACAAACACAGGGATGTAGGAAGGACTTCACTGAGCAGGAGACACTTTGTACCTGAGAGGAAAATGAGAGCTTACTGAGAGAAGGTGTGGGGGTGGATGGGGGTGGAATGGCTTGTGCAAAAACCTCAGAACAGGAGACAGCACAGTGATCAGTGATTGGAGGAACGAAAAGAAGGTCAACATACAAAGCTGGGTAGGAAAGAAGTGAAAGTGAAGCTGAAGGTGAGGAAGGGGTGTCTAACACATATGTAGCTATTGAGCACTTGAAATGGGGCTAGTTCAAAATATACGGGCTGTAAATGTAAAATACACACTATTTTGAAGACTGAAAAAATGAAACTATCTCAACTTTATACATTGATTACATATTGAAATGACACTTTGGATATTTTGGGTTTGATAAAATACATTATTAAAACTAATTTCACCTATTTCTTTTTGCTTAAGTCTCCTAGAAAATGTAAAGGTACATACATGACTCATATTTTTCTTGGACAGTGCTGGTAGTAAGTATGTGCAGAGCCTTTTAAGTCTGAAAAAGGGTTTTTGTCCTGAGTGCAATGAGAAGCATTGGAGGGCTTTATGAAGAGGGATGATGGGATATTTCCAGCTTCTAGGTAGAAAAGAGATCAAAAGGCACCAGAAGGGGATGGAGAAAAACGATCTGTATACTGCATTTTAACAGTTTGGTTTAGGGTCAAGAAGGAGAGATAAGAGGAGTGGAAGGATTTGAGAGATATTTAGGAAGAAACACATCAACAGGCTCTAGTAATGAATTGAATATATTATTGAGAAACCACAAAGGGCAGAAATTGTGGTGGGAAAACAAAGATAAACAGTATATGGAAATATACAATGTAAGTCCTATACTAGAGGCATAGATTCAGTACAGTGGGGATACAAAGTAAGAAGCAAGTGTGTGCTTTACATAGGATAAAATACTGCTGCTGCAGCTTTTGTTTTAAGGTAGGCTTCATTAAAAATCAACATCTCATCAAAAATTTGCATTCTGGTTTTAAATATCTTTTACCCAGATTTAAAAAACTAGATACATAATGAGTAACAACTGTGCAAGAGTCTGTGGTAGAGTTGCTCTTGAAATGGAAAAGAAAGAGAACATTTCTTTAGTTCCCACTAGCAAGTGCCATAAGTTTTATATGTTTAATTTATTTAATCATACCAAAAACCTTACAAGGTCATGTTACTATTCCCATTTTAGAGATAAGTAAAATGAGGCTCAAAATTGACTGAAGTTCTATGAAGACAGGAACCATTTTGATTTTGCCCCTCCACTCTATTTCTAATGCCCAGTACACAGACCAGCATATGCTAGGCACTTCATAAATAAAGGTTAAAACAGCTCATAAGAGGTAGAGCCAAGTGCCAACCTTGCTTGTCTAAATTTGGTATCATCATGCTACTATTTTTAAAAATATGTTGAATAGCAAATACATTAAAGTTAAAGCTTTTTAAAAATAGAATTAGGCATAGTTTATATATTTATATGAGGTTAGGCTAACAGGTATTTACATAAGAGCCCTTTATCTGTGACAGGTGGTTATCCTCTACCTTATTGAATAACAAGAACAGTTAACACTTCCTGAGAATGTACTGTGTGCCAGCCTGTTCTAAGCACTTTGCTTGTATTATTTATGCCTCATTCTCAGCAACCCTACAGGATAGATACTATAATTTCTCTCATTTTAGAGACTGGGAAACTGAGGCACACAACTGAGGCATACAGAGGTTGAGTCACTTACCCAAGGTCACATAGCTGTAAAGGCACCAAATCCAAGGAACCTAATTTTAGAATCTGCATCACACTCTCAACCACTATGAGACACAGCCCACTACTCCATGAGACTCCAGTTCCTACAAAGATCTCCCTCGCATTAGGGCAAGGTCTGCTTTCTTGCCACTGGTCCAGCACTCTCTCCTGGGGCCACACAGTGTGATGGTTTATCAGAGTACTTCTTTGTAAATCTAGGAAATCCTTCAAGGATAAATTGTGAGTCAGACATTTGGAGAGTCAGAGTAAAATGAGCACAAAAAGAGCCTGTGGATCTCGTGTGGATCTCATTCCATGAAAAGAGCAAATTTACCCTGAGTCTTTAAATGTCCAGTAGCAGGAAGCTATCATTTGTCTATGGTGACATCAGATATAGTAGAGAAAGGAGGTGAAGCAAGGAGCTTAGTAAGTTTAAGATTTCCAAGCAGCAGAAATCATGGCAGTCGGGTGTTAACAGTGAATTCAAGAGACCCTTGTTCACGAATGGAGTTTAATAGTTAAGATAATCTCTAAGCACACTAGGCAATAAGTGCTTGCTAGGAGTTCACATAATGAATGGGATGGTTACAACCAGACATCCAGGCATTTGATGTGTGCCAGTTACTTCGAGTGTCAAATTACTTACAAGTTTTCAATTGCGATATGTAAGAGGGCTTATTGCTATGATTTGGAATATCAGTTGGGCACATGTGGGTCTATATATGAACACTTCACTTCTTCCAATACTTTACAATTGTTGTGCACATTAGCAGAGTTCCTGAAGGAACTTTTTTTTTTTTTGGAATAGTCTTAATATTATTGTAAATACTTCAGAACACGTTCAGTATCTGGTCATTTGATACAAAGGGACCTCATCTGGTGCCCCATCGAGACAATCTGAAGTGCAATCAAGACCTCATTATGAGGTGACCTAATCTGTAGGGTACCTCCCCCTGCCTATAAACTAAGAGCAGCACGATGCTTCTCTACTGAGTGCTGTCATCTGCATCACTGGGAACACAGACGTAGACCAAATGCTCTTTGTGCTAAGTGGCCACACATAATGGGTAGGAAGGACTGCACCTGCTCAACTTATAATATAAATGAGAAACAAATTCATTTACAAGAGAATATTATGCACTAAAATGCATAATTTTTCAATAATAATTATGCTAGTCAGATGTTTATATCTTTTCTTTTCTTTCTTTTTTTTTTTTTTGAGACTGAGTCTTGCTCTGTTTCCCAGGCTAGAGTACAGTGGCACATTCTGTCTGCAACCTCTGCCTCTGCATGCAACTGATTATCCTGCCTCAGGCTCCTGAGTAGCTGGGATTACAGGCATACACCACCATGCCCAGCTAATCTTTGTGTTTTTAGTAGAGATGGGGTTTCACCATGTTGGCCAGGCTGGTCTCGAACTCCTGGACTCAAGTAATCCACCTGCCTCAGCCTCCCATAGTGCTGGGATTACAGTCATTAGTCACTGTGCCTGACCTATATCTTCTTATAATGACTAAGCTTGGATGTAAGAGAAAAAACTGAAAGCCATTCTGCCTAACAGGTACTGGAAAATGGAAAAAGAATAAAAGAAACAAAACAACAACAAAAAAACATAGATAGGTTCCAGGGAAACCAGTGCTAGCATAACTCATGACAGCCCAGATTTATTTGTACTTAAAAAAGGTGTAAAGGTAAATAATCTCAATTTAAAGTAGGAATAACACATGCAAGACAAATTACCAACTATCAAAATAAAAGAAGAAAGAATTTATCATTGTGCTACTACTTTTTTAATATATAGGGTAGCAAATTCAAACTATTTTAAAATGCTACACAACTTACCATTTAATCATTAATAATATACTATGTTAATAAAATTATTTCTCTTCATGTGACAATTACAGTTGCAAATCAATACAGAGATGTTGTCTTGGTAACTCAAATATCACAAAATGGTGTTGCCTTGGGTGGGTATAATATTCCAAAATTGCGAATACATTTTGGTAAATGTATAAACCAAGTAAAGTATTATCTTTCCTCAATTTATATAATAGTTGCATCCCTCAAACATTTAGTACAAATTAAAACATTGTAAAAACTACATCTTTTTTATACAAGTTAAATTCTGTTCTCATAATTATAAACTGAACTTGTACTTCTGTGGATTTCTTGGGAACGCTCAGAGTGACCTAGAACTCAAGGAAATTTTTTGTTATTTGAGACCACACCACATAATACAGTTCATCTAGCCCCTTAGTTCTGACTAAATGTCCCTTCTGTTCCTCCTCAGTCCCTAGTACGACCATAACATGTCCCCATAAATATCCATAATCATTCCCCCACCACCCCTAGAAGGTACTGCTTTCATTCAGGACTACAGTTTACAACTCTTTTGTATCAGATTTGTACATCTGATCTAGAGGAATGAGATAGGTTGTACTACTGAAGGTTCATAGTAGATGAGTGTTATAATCATTTTTCTCCATATAAGTTAAGCTCAGAGATGCAAAGCCCTGCTTTCAGTCCATAAAATAAGTCATTCATTCAACATGCTTTATTTTTTTTTTTTAATTTAAAGTTAAAGCTCATTACCAAAAGACTAAGAAACTGCTGATAATAAAAAGTGCCTCCTTTCGCTTTTTCTGAAGTGGTTTCTAAAAGAACCACTGCAGGGATGATGGTGATGATAGCACTAACATTGACTTCAACAGTTATTTTGTGCCACTACTAAATTATGTGCTGTAAATGCAAGTAAGCTACACAACAGGCCTCTGAACTCACTTGTGGAGCACTTGTGAAGATTAGAGATGATCAATGAGAAGTAAACTGGCACATGGTAAATGATTAAAACCAAAAGCTATCATTATTATTAAATCCCAAGCTACCCTGAAGCAATAACTCAAAAACCCATGCCTTACCATTATGTCAGTTGTTCAGTAGTTATTTATTTATACCACAGACAATATGTTTCTTAAAATATGCATGCAAATAAGCCCATCAGAGCAAAAGACTTCCTTTAAATTTGCACCTTTGTGGCAGGTAATAAAGACATCGCCTCGCTTAGATTATTAATAACCAGTTGCTATCAGGACTGTGCCTACTGCCGCAAATACAGTATTGTATTTGGGCCCAGAGTTACAACATTCATTTCTTTAAGGCTGATTGACTCTGGGCAGTCACGTTATTTGCTTGTTGAGTTAGGCAAGACGTTTTTCCAAGGGAGGTTTGTTTGTTTATTTATTTAGTGGTATTTACTAAATATGTGCCTGTGACTTTGGGGAGAAAAAAAATGAAAGTGGTATTTACCAAATGTGTGCCTGTGACTTTGGGGAGAAAAGATGTAAGTCGTCTAAAAAAGGGCTAATTAGAATAACCCTGGATTTTTTTTTCACCATGTTACCTCTGTACTCACATCACTATAGCCAGTTTTTAATCAAAAAGCTTTTATTTTCTTTCAATAGAACAGTAAAAATGTGTAACTGCCTGGTAAGTATTTGCTCTTAGTATAGCACACTTTTCAGATATTTTAAAAGAAGATATTTTTAAAGAAATATCAGATAATTAAAACAAAACATATCAAAACACATCAGCTGATATTATTTTCTCACTGCTAAATATATGAATTAACTCATGGGAACATAGAGAAACAAAACAATTTAGAAGAAAAATAGCTCTTAAGCCATAAAGTTTCAAACACTTCAAACTCACTGGAATTGTGCAATCACTACGAGGGGTGTGTGTGTATGTGTGTGTGTGTGTGTGTGTGTGTGTGTGTGTGTGTGTGTGTGTGTGTGTGTGTGTGTGTGTGTGTGTGTGTTTAGGGTAATACACTTTATTGATTCATTAAAAATGTAAATACAGTAAGCTGGAAAGTATGGCAAGTAAAACAAAAAACAGAAGATTTCTATGAAAACTTTACAATCTAATAAAATTGAATCCCCTTTTTTTTTTATTCTCTCCCTAGGCAATTATTTTGTTCTGTTCATATGTCCACAAAATACTTTCAATTTTATTTTTCCACCCTCAGATAAACAGATTACTTTTGTTTGGCAGATGAGAAATGTACCAGCTGTTAGCACCACTATCTCCATTCATTTACTAATGTTTAATGAGAAAAAATTTAACTCAATTTTCAGCCTTTCTTTCCCTCTGCCCATTAAAGAGAACCCTGCCCTCCAGGAAAGCCTTTACTTGCCAGCCCAGTTCTTGAATTACTTTTAAGTAGAAAGTTAGGAGAAAATAATACAGTGATGAGGATAAGAAAGTGAAAGTGATGCAATTTTTTTTTCTTTTTTTTTTTTTGAGAAATGACAGGGAACAGCTTGGGAGTGTGTTCAGATAACAGATGGAAGACAAAAAGAGGGATTTTAAGATTTGTTGCTGGGGCACATGTCTCTCTAATCAAGAAATCAAGTAAAGAACTGAGTTATTTTGTGGTATTACTGTATTGCATGGCACATATTCTTTCAACCCTGATGCCTCTCTGGGACTGGCCCACACTGGCCATGTTCTCCATGAGTTATTTATGGTACTTCACCATTTTTAGAGTGCATATAAATGCTTTACCTTATTTGAACCTTTGAAAACCACAAGGTAGGCAGGAAAGATATTATACCCACATTTTACATATGACTAAACCAAAAAAAAAATGAAAGTGGGACAACAATTCGGACTTTCTACCATACAATTTGGTGGTCCTTCTATCAGCTGTACATTGACATATCGTATTTTTATACTTAATTTATTGTGCATTTGCTTCAGGGCTGTATCTTTACACATCCACACATCTAAATAACCTGTGGAAAATAAAATCAGTGATTTATGTATTTACAATTATCCGAATATTTGGCATTCACACATAACAGAGAAATAATTAACTGCCCATTTCACTTTTCACCTAATAATCTATACTTTCTGTACTCTTAGAAATAATAGCACTGCTCAAGAATCACTATGGTTGGGGGCACGGTGGGCGGCTCTGAATCCCATTTGGAAGCTTTCTTCAGAAATATTCCTTCTTGTGCAGAAGGCATGGGTCGGGTTTTCTGTTGGGCTGATGACCTGTCTACACCTACATTTACACACACAAACATGTCATTCATTTGCATTTAACTTTCGAGTGTTTATTCGGCCAGGTGTAGTGGCGAGCACCTATAATCTAAGCACTTTGGGAAACGGAAGTGGGAGGATCGCTTGAGGCCAGGAGTTCAAGACCAAACTGGGCAATACAGTAAGATCCCATCTCTACAAAAAATTAAATATATAATGCATGCTGGTGCATGCCTGTCATCCCAGCTACTAGGGAGGCTGAAGCAGGACTGATTAAGCCCAGGAGTTCAAAGCTTCAGTGAGCTATAATGGCACCACTGCACTCTAACCTGTGTGACAAAGCAAGACCCTATCTGAAAAAAAAGATCATTTTTAAGAAAAAAAATTTGGATCCAGAGAACCAGGGCTTCATTCTTCTTCTGTACATTATGAGCTACCTGAAAACTGGTGATGAATATGCTTCCTTTATCTCTACATTCTCTATTTGTAAAATGGGGATAATAGGATCACCCACCTCATAAGGGCACTTTCAAATGGGCTAATACACATGAGTACTTAGAGCAACATATAGTATGCACTCAACAATGTTAATGTTTTAACATTATTAAGTTTTATTATGTTACAGCTGCTAGTGCTTGCTAAAATAGTGCTGACACATGGTAGTCACAAAATAAGTGTTTATGTGGTACATGTTAAATGAATCTCAGTTTTGCCAATGTGTGATCTTGGAAGAAGTTACTTCACCAGAAAAATAAGAATATGAAACCAACAATAATGATAGCTGCCTGACAAGGCTATCATGAGGAACAAATGGAATAATATGTCAGAAATGCTTTATAAATTATAAGGTGTGAAATAAATGCTAATTACCATGTTTGTTCTCTAACTTTATCCTCACAAATAGACTGTGCTGGAGATGCAATTACCCTCATTTTATAGAGGAGGCAACAGGCTTAAAGAGAATTATATAACTCATTCAAGGTCATTTAGGTGGTTTAGAGGAAAACACAGACCAAATTGGTCTCTTTTTGTCCCTTTAACTCCAGTATCTTCTTTACTATCTCTGTTCCATACAGAGATATGATCTCCCTACAATGTTATTTCTGAGTATCCTTATGCTTTTTTTTTCCACAAATGCCATTTGAAAACGTTGATGAAAATATACTTTACATTTTATGGATATTTTGCATCGCCAAGAAATTAAAAAAAGAGAAGGTGGCAGCAATCCCATGGCAGCAACTAACAAGTTGAATCAATCCAACATCCTCTGAACAGGATTTCATCTTTCAGTTTCAGGTTCGGTATATTAAAAGCAAGCATCTTAAAATTCCACCTGAGATTAACCTTCAGCATCTGATTTTTAAAGTTTTGAGGGCGTGGTTGTAAAAAAAGAAAAAATGAATTACTGAGGTTCTAGGTGATTACATAGGGATTTTTCTTAAAAACCAAAGAGTCATAAGACCTTCTTAGAGAGCCCAGCCCCCAACCTGCCACTGTGCTGATCCCCAAAGACAAACTTTCATTTTGCAAAGGATTCATACTAACTCTTGCTTAATCAGGCAGATGGCATCCTTGTTCTGCCTCCTAGTCTCTGCTTCCATTTGTCTCCTAGACATCAAATACTGAGTCTGTCGTTCAGAATCTGCTTCTGCCTATGTTCCCTAGTCAACCTGGAATTCCCTGACACTTTCTGAGTGACACTTTTTCATCCACTCTGCGATAATATTCTAACACTTCACTGACCTTTGCTGCACCCTCTGCATCCATGGTACCCACACGTCCTGTTTTTCCCTGAGTTACCTATATTTGTCCCTTCTCTGCTCCTTTATAGTAAGTATTGGTAAACTGTTTCTTCTAATAGAAACACAATGTACCAAACTATACATTAAGTCTTTTCCTTGCCCTGTTGAAAACCGACAACCCATGCTCAAGTGAGACAAATGTACATGTGTCATCAGTGTGTGCTGCTCTGCCATAATTGTTTGCCATCTCATCTAGATACCTCTAGACTGTCAATGACATTCGAACATGCAGGTCCAAAACGGAATCTAATACTCAAGCTGTGGCCTACCCAGTACAACGTTTAGTGAGACAATAACATCTCAGGATCTGAATACTCCCGTTCGGTTAAAATGTAGTCTAGGATTACACTAGCTTTTTTCACAGCCACGTAACACCACTGACACACATGAAACCTGAAGACAACAAAACCCCCCACATCTTGTTCACAAAAACTGGTAACATGCCAGGTCTTCCATATTTTTACAGGACACTTGGTATTTTTCAAAAACTTAAATTCAGGCCTTTATATTTCTCTGCATTGAATCTTAAACCTTTGGTTTAGGTCAAGTGTTTCAGCCTATTAAGAACATGTTGAATTTTTAATCTATCATGCACGTTTACATATTCCTCCCAACTTTTTGTGATCTGTAGCTCTGATTAAGCAGTTATCTTGTTGTTTCTTTTAATCATTGATAAAAATGTTGAATATACTAAGGATAAATCCCTAACACTTTTTCTAAGAACCACTCATGGTTTGATGGTGAACCAGTTATCAAAACTTCTCATGGATGTCTAACTACAGAAAATTCATATCAACATCTAGGCCACAGGCTCCCTTTTTATTCGCAATAATATCATAAGAGATTTTCTCAACACTTTTGCAAAAATTAAATTTTTAAACAAAGTTATTTCTTTAGTAACCCTACCAAAAATAAAAATAAATTCATTTTAACATGGAGTTTTAATAAAACCTATATTAGTTTCTTCTGAACCCCTAAGTCTTTCAGTTATCTGTTTAATGTTTTGTATGTAAATTTTATTGGGAAGAACTGGGATTTACCACTCTTTATTTACAATAATTGGGATTCACTAGTTTTATTGAAAAAAAAAAAACAGAATTATCTTCCCCTTATTAAAACCAATAAATATTTTCAATTACTGTGTGTTTTTTTTTAAACTTTTATTTTAGTTCAGTGGTACAAGTGTAGGTTTGTTACACAGGTAAACTTGTGTCATGGGAGTTTGTTGCACAGATTATTTTAAAACCCAGGTTAAGCCTAGTACCCATTAGTTATTTTTTTCTGATCCTCTCTTTCCTCCCACCCAGTATGTGCTGTTCCCCTCTATGTGCCTGACTTTATACTACATGGCGACAGTAACCAAAACAGCATGGTACTGGTACAAAAATAGACACAAAGACCAAAAAAACAGAATAGAGAACCCAGAAATAAGATCTACAACCATCTGATCTTTGACAAACCTGACAAAAAAAGCAGTGAGAAAATGATTCCCTATTCAATCAATTGTGCTGGGATAACTGGCTAGCCATATGCAGGAGATTGAAACTGGACCTCTTTCTCTCACCATACATAAAAATTAACTCAAGATGGATTAAAGACTCAAATGTAAAACCCCAAACTATAAAAACTTTAGGAGACAACCTAGGCAGTAACATTAAGGACACAGGCTGGGGCAAAGATATAATGACAAAGATGCCAAAAGCAATTGCAACAAAAGCAAAAATTGACAAATGGGATCTAATTAAACTAAAGAGCTTCTGCACAGCAAAACAAACTATCAACAGAGTAAAGAGACAACCTACAGAATAGGAGAACATTTTTGCAAACTATTATTGCATTTCTTACCACTTTCACCTCGCCATCATTTGAGCTGGTTGTTTCTCATGTGTCTGCAACCTCAGTGTTAAGGGATAGGAAAACCATTAGCAGAATACATAAAGCATTAAGTTGGAAACAAGTATCAGCACAGAATCTGTTAATTGTTAACATGCATGAGCTTCAAGAATTCCACTCTTCCCAGCACTATGGGAGGCTGAGGCAGGCAGATCACAAGCTCAGGAGATCGAGACCATGCTGGCGAACACGGTGAAACTCCATCTCTACTAAAAAAATACAAAAAATTAGTCGGGCGTGGTGGCAGGTGCCTATTGTCCCAGCTACTCCGGAGGCTGAGGCAGGAGAATGGGAGAATGGTGTGAACCCGGGAGGCGGAGCTTGCAGTGAGCTGAGATAACGCCACTGCATTCCAGCCTGGGTGACAGAGCAAGACTCAGTTTAAAAAAAAAAAAAAAAAAGGGATTCCACTCTAAGAGACAATGAATAGATTTAGCATTGCTAATGTTAAGAGTTCTGTTTTTCATCCACCAGTTATCTGTGGATGTTTCACTGTACTCCAGTCAAATCTTAGTTGTTTAAGTAATGCTTATTGGGTTGTGGATTAGCCAGCTCTAATGTCCTGTCCATGTCTATCAGCCATTTTAATACTTGTTAGCACCAATACCATGGAGTATGCAGGAAGCAACGTTCTGGCAAGTAAATTGGCTTTTCTTTAGCAGATCTTGTAAATGTCTTTCCAGTTAAATTGTTGAGCCATTGGCCAGAGCCAATTGAGGAATCATCTGTGGTTGGGCCTGACAGCCAATTTTGAGAACTGAATATCATGAAAAAGAATTTCCTATGATCACTGCTGGTGTAGAAAAGAAAGAAGACCAAAAAAAAAAAAACACTTAAATACACTGAAGACATAACTCAAAATTTTTGCTTTGTTTTCGATATCTTTGTAATACTTCTGTAAAGATAAAGATCTATAAAATAAAGACACAGAAGATGGAGAGAAGTTGAGATAACTATAAAACCTACGTGTTGCTGTTAATCTGAGCAAACACAATACAGAGGGACATGGCATTTTAATAGCTTCACATATGTAAATTCTAGATAATCTAGGCAACAGATTCAACACCGAATACCAGTTAAAATTAAGGAAAAAGGTCTCATTTCTGTATGCTTGTTGGTGAGTCATGCATTGCGTGGGCAGGAGTGATCACCCTTACAGAATTTCTTGTAGAACCATAACCTCAGTTGGTGAGTTCTGAGGGCTCAGACATTTTTCTAGAAACTAAACAGGGGACAGGACACCAGATCCCTAGGGAACCAACTTACATTCCCAACTTTTCTTCCCACACCCACACCACCTTCTCCCCAACTTCTTTTATAGCGAAGGCTCTCTGGTGCCTCTTTTCTCTTTTCCCCCTTCATCTTGCCTCAAACTTGTATGTTGGCCTCACTTTCCTAGTGTTGTTTTAAAGTAACTTTGCTTTTTCTCATGTAATTGATAGGCTAACCTATCCTTGCATCTAACACAACATCCTGGAAAAAACTGTATTTCTTAGATACCTTATCCTTATCAGAATGACTTGAGCTTTCTGCCAAAACTAGGTTTAACTTGAATAATGAATTATAAAACATGTTAAACTGACAAATGACACTAATTCAATAAATATATTACAAAAAAAGCAAAGAAAGCTTCTACTGTATTCTTGAGTCAGTATCTCATGAAACTAATACCAATTCCAGTATTTTACAATTTACAAAGTACTTTCATACCTGTATTCTTACTTACGATATCAGCATTACTAATACTGTATTACTATTATCATTTCTGTTTTACAAATAAGAAAATTGAAGGTTTATTGAAATAACTGCAGACACTGAGAAAGTAAACCCCAAAGCTCATGATGCCAAGGTCAATGCATTTCCTTTAGCATACTTAGTACACTAGTTACTATTTGAAGGCACCCCTAGATATTCATTGCTATAAAAACCACCTACATTTCATTTCCTGACTTGGGGTACCTAAGAGGTTGTCTCTCTTACTTTCAGAAAGGTTTGCTACATGGGGACAAAAACTAGAAGGGATCTTTTCTAACAAAATTACACCTAAGGTTCAAGGATTTCTCAATATGATACTGGTCGTCCCTGGCCCAGCCCCTGAAATGATCCCCACATGGATTCATTTCAGGTCTTCACAAGAATGTCTAGATTTAGTACAGGCTCACATTTTCCTTTCAGTGTAGGGGTTGAGATTTTGATAAAGTAGAAGAAAATTGCTCAAGTTAAATTCCTTCATTGTTGCCTTCCAAATGTACATTACAGCTTTCAGAAATAGGGTGGACTTTAGGTAAGAAAAAGTAAGGGGGAGAAAAGGCTGTTAGGCAGAAGCCAGGGGCAGTCCTGTTGACTCTCATGGATCTGACAGGGAAAATCAGTTGTTTCTCATTGTGAACATAGGCTTTGATGTCTAGCAAAGCTTGACTACAATGTTACCAAGCCTCAGGGTACTCATTCTTAAAACACAGATGTTAGTATCTTCTCCCTCTTAGGGTTTTTGTGAGGACTGAATAGGGTAATGAAGGTACAAAGCACAATACATAGTCAACCTGCACATAGTGAATGCTCAATAAATCCTAGCTCTTGCTATTATTATGAGATTTTATCTGATTTTGGAGATAGAACCAAAATCAGTTTATGTTTAAAGAGGAAACAAGAGAGAACAAAGGTTTAAACTGTCTTTGAGATGGGATGTGCAAAATTGTCTCCCAGAAGACAGAGTTGATCATATCCTCTGGAAACCCGTTCTCTGGCAGGCAGATGCTGAGCCTGTGACATCACTGATACTTGTTGCTGTGGCAGCAGCCCTGCAGCCAGACAACACGGTTTTACAACAGAACCAGGTCCCCAGTTGGTATCCTGGGCCAGGCACTGAGACCAAAAACCAGGACTATATTCGTACATGGAATTGGGATGTAACATCCTACCCATGTCTTAATTTATAAGCATTGTTTATTCTCTTTGGAGCAAATGAAATGCTTTTCCAAGGCACAGCTGCAAAGGCCAAGTAATTTGGAAAGAAGAAAATTATGATAAGCCCCTCTTAATGCAGGAAAGATTAGCTAGCTTGCTACCAGAAATCAAGAAATATTTATAATAATCACATTCAACCCTAGACTTTCCTCTATGAATCTAAACATAAAACTTTAATCCTCCAGAACGCAAACTGATGTCATGGCTATATATGGTCACAGAAATCCTAAGGGGAAGAAAAAGAAAAGAAGAGGGGGAGGAAAAAAAAAAAAAAAACACCCAGTTGCTGTGTCTCTTAAATTTGTGTCTGTTCAACCATAGAGATCTGCTAACCTTGGAAAAATTTACAAGTAAGAAGCATTAATCAACTTTACACAAGTATATGTGACACTTTCCTGTTTAAGTAGAAGCCACAAACTCCTCTCCCTTTGAAAAATCTCAGTTTGTCATGCTGAGGATTTTTCTTCACAGATACTACTACCATGGCAAACATCAAAAACAACTGGATTCCATATTCTGTGGGCTTCACTACCATGAAGGCAAGAGATACTAACTTTTCTTGTGGTTGGCTTCTTTCTTTTTATTCTCCTTTCTCTTCCTCTTTTGGCCTTTAGGCTAGAAAGACTGTTTCTTCAAAGTGTTCAACTATTCTTGGAAATTGCAACATTTTCCTGCATTCTTTCTATGTTGAAGACACTTTCAGATTAAGTTTGGGTTCTAGGGAATCTTGCAGAAGATACTTCCTCCCCTGTAGTTAATAAGCCATTGTTTATACCATGATATTTTGTTGTTTGACTCATGTCTCCAGTGTAACAGTGGAAAGTCATTATCTCTGGCTTTGATCTTAACATAGGAAGGGACAGCAAATTGCCTCACTCCACTAGTGAATGAATGGAAGGGAAATCCCTGATGGTTTATCAAGAGAGGTGTTTTGGGAATACAAAGGAAAAAAATAAATTCTTACAAAATACTAACAGCAGCCTTGCAATCCCCATCAAAATGTACGCAACCAACCTAAGGGGGAAAAAAATTAAAATTATGTCCCTAGCCATAAATTGAGGAAAGAAGTCCAGAAGTGTTAAAATGTTTATAATCATCAAAATTATTATTTTTTGCCTTGAAGGATGTCTCTTTAAAAGGCTGTTCTTACTAGGTTTTCTGTTGTAATATTAAAAGTGGCTTGTAAAAGGGTGAATGTCAATTACAAAATTAAATTTATCTCTGGATATGTGATTCTATCTCTTTACTAATAGGCAAAGTGGTCTTGAATGATTTACACCTACTTTCCACCCACAGGTCCTCTGTCAGGGTCATTCTCAGCAGAAGCATGACTCTTCAAAAATAGATCATCACAGTTATGATTAAATCTCCCATGTTCAAAATTTACAGCCTATAATTCAGTGCCAATATGAATAATGTCTTAAATAAAAAGTTATAGCCGCCCTCTTTCCCTTTCCTCCTAAAATGACCCCAAGACTAATTTACAGTTGTGGGAGGTAGGGACTAAGATCTCTTGAGTGTCTATTTTAAGCTAGACATTTTTCAAGTTTTTTTTTTACTTACATAACCCTAGTTAGCCTGCTGAATAATCCAATGGAATAGTACTAATTTATCTAATTTACAGATAAGGAAATGAAGGCTGAGAGAACTTGAGTAACTTAACCAAATAGCAGAGTCCGATCTGAGGCTCGGAATTCTTACTTTTTCCTTCCTACAAACAGTAAACAAAATATTCGTGTAAGGCTTAATGGCAGGTGGCATGAGAGTGTTGAATTTCACTGTATGTATCTGCACCCTCCATTCCTCTATCTTTTGCCATTTGTGCTCCATATTCCCTGACAGTGCACCTAAAACAATAGGCTTAGGTATTCTCTTTCAGATATCTTCCAAATGAGTGTGCATAAAATGGGCTGGAAGGCAACCCGATAGAGCAAATAAATTCATGTGCTCTTCTCAAGAAATCTGAGAAGAGTTATCAGATACACTCCTTGCCTGACCCAGTGTGAAACACAGGATGCAATGAAGCAAAGTTTGGACTTTTCCACCCTCAGAGCACCCACAAATCCATTGAGGATTAAAACCACACATCCAGGAAAAAATGTTAAGTTACAGAAAGAGCTCTTTAAAGCCAAAAGTCATACAGCTCATGAGAAGAGGGAAGTCACTTTGTGCTCAGGTGAACAGGAAAAGTTTAAAGAAAAGATGGAATGAGGCCAGGCACAGTGGCTTATCTCTGTAATCACAGCGCTTTGGAAGGCCACGGCAGGTGGGTTCCTTGAGCCCAGGAGTTCCAGACAAGCCCGGGCAATGTGGGGAGACCTTGTCTCTATATTTATATTAAAAACAGAAGCAAAATTTTTTAAAAAGAAAAGATGGAATGAATGAAAATAATTTATATATGGAAAGGACTTAAGGCTATTCGGGGGGGGTGTGTGTGTATGTATTTGGAATTATGTACTGTACATTTTGCAGAGGGGTGACTTGATTACAGCAAGGGAAATTAACCTGCCCCTGAATAGGCTTGTAAAGGAAAGAACTAGGTAAAGAAACCATTTAGTAAGTTATTACTCAAATCCAGCTTTGCAGGTGATAAAGTGAACCAAAGTGATGGTGGCAGACAGAACAAGAACAGTAACTTTCCCAGCCTGGCCTGATACACACAAGATTCTTCTAGAGACTGATCCCATATGGTAATAATAAACCATTTCAACGGCTTTGTGAATGACCAAAGATGACATCTGTTTAAGAACTTTTTTAAAGAGACACTGAAAATACAGACTAGCCGTTTTTAAAAGTACTCATCATTATCCACTAAAAAGGAGCCCCTTATATTTTCATCTTCCTTATTCACCAAAGCTAGCTTAATCAGTATAAACTAGAAAGGTAATTCCAGAGTAATAAATCTTCCATGGAGAGCTCTCTACCTCTGGCTGCTTGATAATGAATTTAATCAGTAGGGAGAACAGCCCTGTCATTATGGATTAATCACCAAAGACTCTGTTTTGGTAAGTTAATTGATGCTGTGTTTGCAGCTGATGGTGGTCACACGACACACTTGATGTTTTAAAGAAATTTAGAGATTGAAGGAATGCTCAATCAGTTAATTAACCACAAAACACAACAAACAAACAACAGAAACCCTAAGAACAGCATAAACACAGATATTAGTACCTTTGGCTTTGATGAATTCAAGACAGAACTGACTCCAAATATTGGTAATACTTCTCTTCCTGTTGGTTTGTTTGGTTTATTTTCCAATCCAACTAGGGAATTTTAAGCCAGTGGATTCTGGAGCTGGGTGAATTTTCCTAACAAACTTACTTACAATATATCCAATTAGCAAAGTGCAGCTCATTTTAAAAATAAACATCTTAATTGGATAGTTTTATTAGAAGAATTTTATGTTTTATTTTCAACATGGTATCAAATACTATGAAGTCCTCATTAAACTTTCGTGTATATGACTCCAGGATCATTACCACAGATAGAATTAAGTAAAACTGGCTAAGAGTGGTCTAGTCAATTATTCTCTTAAAAGGTATTATGGATTTCAGATGAGTTAAGACACACTTCCAAAGAAACTGAAGCAAGTTAATCACTCGACAATTATATCAAGTTATATGCTTAGGCTGGGGGCAGTGGCTCACGCCTGTAATCCAAGCACTTTGGAAGGTCAAGGCAGGCAGATTGCTTGAGCTTGAAAGTTCAAGACCAGCCCAGGCAACACGGGGAAACCCTGCCTCTATAAAAATACAAAAATTAGCTGGGTGTGGTGGTGCACTCCTATAGTCTCAGCTACTCAGAGGCTCACAAGGGAGAATCACTTGAGCTCAGGAGGCAGAGGCTACAGTGAGCTGAGATAGCACCACTGCACTCCAGCTTGGGTGGCAGAGCAAGACCCTGTCTCAAAAAAAGAAAAAAAAAAGTCGTAATTTGTAGGCTGACTTTTTCAACAGTGTATTTAGAATGCTGAACAAAGAGGTAGACCCTCAAACCTAAAATTTTCTTCTAGAATACTTTTTTCCAACATCTTTGTTATTTCTAAGTTTCACTGATTGCAACACAGTTTGTGATTAAACTGTGGTTTCTGTCTCAGATAAGCTAACCTAAGCCAATTTTGCTTGTCAATATTTTGGTAAATAATCCTGGTCACCTGGGATTAGAGATAGACAGTAGCTATGGTCTATTCGCCTACAATTTCACTATGAAATGTTCTGTTCTATGAAAGCAAGCCTCAGACTAAATTCTGCTGAACCTTCTACATTTGTTTACAGACAGGCACAAAATAGACATTGTAAATTTGAGGTCTCACTCTCTGTTGTCAGTCACTCTGACATTTGCCTCATAATAAATGTTCATGCATTTCAGTCAAGTTCAAAATGGTGAAAAGAAAAGAAAGAAAGGAATAGGGAAAGGGAAAAGGAGAAGGAAAGGAAAGCTCATGCTGTGGCAGATGCAACCAACTGACAAGAGGACCAGGCAACCATACAGTCACTTAGCCAGTGGTGGCCCCAGTGAAATGGGAAATAAGGACCGATGATACTTTGACTCTGTGTACTAACTGCCTCAAAGGTATTGAGCAGCTGGGCTAGCAGATTCCATATGTCCTTAATGCAGGAGCAGTGGGGCTTATAAAATCTTGCCTGTCAACTAAATAATCTGAATTTTGTAATTTGTAATTTTCCAAATGGAAACTTATTCCATATGTCTATTATAACTACTATGCCTTCTATTATGTAATAGGTAGAATTCTAAGATGACCCCCATGAGCCATGACCATATATATAATTCCCTTCTCTTCAGTGGGAACAATACATACAACCTGCTTCTTATCAATAGAATATGGCAAAGGCAAGGGGATATCACTCCTAAGACTGGGCTATTTTGTATGGCAAAAGTGAAGAAAGTGTGCAGATGCAATTAAGGTCCTTAATCATTCGACTTTAAGTTAATCAAGAAACAGTTTATCCCGAGTGAGCCTGGCCTAATCAGGTAACCCATTAAAAAGAGGATCCAGGGCTTCACTGAAAGAAGAAACTCAAAGAGATTCTCCAGTTGGCTTTGAATAAGCAAGCCATCATGGAGTCTATGAATTTGAGAAAGTGAATTCTGCCAAAAACCACATGAGTTTTGAAGAAGACCCCATGTATCAGATAAGACCCCAGCCTTGGCCAATACCTTCACTGCAGGCTTGTGAGACCCTGAGCAGGGAGCCCAGTTAAACACTGCATGGTCTTCTAATCCATGGAAACTGAGATAACAAATGTATGTTGTTTTAAGCCACTATGTTTCTGGTAACTTGCCATGCACCAATAAAAAGTTAATACATATGGATTATAATAAAAATATTTGAAGTGCTTGAAGTCTGACTTCTGAACTGTGTACTTTGGATGCTAACTCACAGCCCTAGAGCAGAGTTCAAAGTGAATCTACACACATACGCACCACCTGTTTTTTTCTCAAGTATTTTAAAATAGATTTCCACCATAGATAATAAACTCTGGTCCACACACCTGGTCTTAAGTCTCTAGATATGATATCACAGAGTATGAGTGGGAGCTGGAAGCACTGCAGATATTGTTTAGTCTTCTCCTGCCTCTCCAATCAGGTCTACTTTTACTACCTTCTCCCTATTATAGATGACAAAGTAGAGTCCTACAAAGTTTCTGTGGCTTCCTCAAGACCATTCAGTTGCAGAGTAAGACTGAAATCTTGTGTCCTATGATCATCAACTCAAAATGTTTTTATTTCACCTTGTTGTAACTAACTCTTCTTATTGTCTTATAATTTCTACCATAAACTCTAACTTCATTTCACAGGTTTTAAAGAAAATTATCCTGTACTCTTTGTCATCCATTCATTCATTCATTCATCAAATATTTATTAATCACCTGCTCTGTGCAATGCATTGTTCTAGGAGCTGGTCATAAATCAGTGAACAGAACAGATAAAAATCCACGTCTTCATAGAGCTTAAATTCTGGTGAAAGGGAAATAAGCAATAAGCAAAATCATTGAAATGCCTAGTATATTTGATATTGATAAGTGCTCAGGGGAAAAGCAGTACATGGAAGGACATGGGCGCTGCAATTTTCTACGATTTCAGGAAGATCTCTTGTAGAAAAGTGCCATCCGAGCAATAGCCTGAAGACACGATGGGAGTGAGTTAAGTCGATATTTGGAAGAAAATTGTTCCAGGCAGAAGGATGAAGAAATGCAAAGGTTATGTGTGAGTAGAAACCTTGGAGTACAAGATCTAGAAAAACTGAAGGAAGCCCAGATGGCTGAAGTAGAGTAAGTGATGGGGAGAATGGGTCTGAGAGGTAACAGGAGGCTAGGCTTTGTGGAGTTTTTACTCTCAGTGAAGTGCAAAGCTAGTGGAGAATTTTGAGCAGAGGAGTGTCTGGGAAAATCAACATTATTTCTTGGGAGTTTTAAACTGGAACCAAATCAGAGTGTTCATATAGCTCATAGTAGTTTGTACCCTTCCTGTGGAAGAGAAAGCTGCCCGTCATCTGCAGAGAAAGAGGAATGAGTCAGACACATGGAGAGAAGTAGAGGTCAGAAGCCGGAAAGAATTCAGTCACATGTCACACACATGCTCCTCTTCCTGTTAAATTCCTATTTTGGCCCAGCAAACTCATTTCTCTCTTTAAAATGGCCCTGCCCCTCATTTTGCTGAGGCTGAGCTCAATGCCACCTCCTAGAGAGGACTTCTCTGACCGTTTTCTCAAGTAGCAGTATCAAACACTCTATCTCCTTATCCTGCCTAACTTGTATTCATGCTAGGCATTTATCACCACTTTACATCACACTAATTTGTTTACTGTTTTGTTCCCAGACTGGAATGTTCACTCTATGAGGGCAAGCTCTTGTCCATCTTTGTCACTGTTTTTCTGTCAGTTTCCAGAATAGCATCTGGCTTATAATAGATGTCATTTTAATAATTTTTTAGTGAATAAATGTAAATACCTAAAATCCTCATTGTTATTTACTCCACTTGGAAAGCTTGTTATAAAACATGAATTACTGGGCCCTCTCTTGAGAATTTCTGACTCAGTTTTGAGGTGATGCTTAATCATTTGAATCTCTAAGTTTCCAGGTCATGTCCTTGCTACTGAACCATGGAGTACACTTTGATAACTACTGTTCTATACCTCACTAGTTTCTGTTACAATTAAGAAGTTTTAGCTAATGCAGATGACTTGAATTCTTTTATCTTCAATCTTTTGTATGATTTTTGTCTTCTTCCTTCAACCATAAGATGATACTTAAATTTTGTCTTAACCAGGAGGTCTATAAATACAGCCTTATCCATCCCAATTACAAGCATGGCAAATGGTGCTTCTCGAAAGGGTGCCCCATGAACCATCTGGTCACCTAACCCAAGTCGCCCCCTTGCCTGGCCTTAGTTTGACTACGTTGTGCAGCCATTTCAATGAATCTCATTCCAAATTAGTGTTTCCACAGCCTTCATGATTTTGCCTTTTTTTTTTTTTTTTTCCTGCAGAGAATGTGTCTATTTACTGTTTACTGCATCACCATCACCTTTGGGACCCTGTGCCTTTGTGTTAGCACTGGTGCTCTAAGAGGCTTCTCTTCTTTCCCCAATTTCCCAGAGCCACATTTTTCTTGGGGCAGCATCTTCAAAACTTGCCATTGAAGTCTCCTGAAGTCTTTTAAAAAATCTATTAAAGTTCTCAGGCTAAACTTAATGTAAAACATATACTCAGTAAAAAGTTAATGGCTCACTCACATATTTTGCCAATCTGCAGCCACTGGGAAAGAGTTCTAGTAGGTCTCATACTGTTAGAGATGTGAAAATTAATAAAATGCTTCAAGTCTTATTTAGGTCACTTGATACCACATCAGCATGTTTTTTGACATAATTATATCATAATGTCTACAATGAAAATCATGCAAAATTTTGACTTACTACATTTAGCTTTATCACCGCTTTCCAGTTTACAAAGCACTCTTTGTTGTTCTATCTCAATAGCAATGCCAAGAGGTAAACCGAACGAGTATCCCTGTACTCATTTTCCATATAACAAAGCTGAGGCTTGAAGAGGTCAAGGGCTTGCCCCCAGGCCATACTGATAGACAGCAAGAGTCACACTCAAATATATGCCAAGGATGCAAGGCCCTTGCCTTCACAGTCTATTTACAGAACAACCTGGAAGGATAATAAATCAATCCTGAGAATTTCTATGACATGCCTTTAGCATAGGCATTAATGTGCAATGGATGTACAGCCTATTCAATTTCTTCACGAATCTCTATAGTCTTCACAAGGAACTTTCACTAGAAAAAAAGAAAAACTTAGATCTGTTTCATTTCATTTTTTTTAACACCACGGACTATGAGATAGATGCAAAACAATTTTTGATTCGTTGGTTGAGGATTGACTGAAATCATTACTAATTATTCGGCACAAGTGGGTTCTGCCAGCTGCACTTGAAGAACACTTCATCATCCTAAAGCAAAATAAAGTAGCTTAAGGCAAGTGATGAGTGCCTTAATTATGTTATTGCTACACTTACTGGGATTTCAAAGATTAAACTTAATAGAATTTCCTGAGCAATGAGGGTCCACACTGGATCTGAGGGGACTTTTCACAAAGGAAAAGGAGAAATTACTTACTAACCTGGCTACAGCTAGATCTGGCCTCCCTACTAAAATGAGGGTTACCAGGTGTCCTACTTCTTCAGGGAATGTGCTACTTTTCAACAAATCACCCTGCGTATGGAATCCAAAGTAGGGCAGTAAAAATGTCTCGCTTTCTGTGACATGCCAGATTCCTCTCCTCTCTCCGACTCACTGATCTTCCACACCTTTCAGTGTCTGAGTTTGAAGTTTTTCTTAGACTGAAGAAACTTAGGATTGGTCAATTCCCCAAACCTCTTCATTTCCTATAGCAGAATGTGATTAAAGAAAAATTTCCACCAACCAGGCAAGCCAAATGTTCTAGATTGGATATCCACATCAACAACCTCAGCTGGTTGCTCCAGACATCAGAATCGGGGGTTGGCTGCACTCTGCAATACCACCGGCCCTGCTTGAAATGGTTTACTGCATGATGAATGCTGAAATGTCACCTCTTCCAGGAAGCCTTTCCCAATCCACCACATGCTCCACCCACCCACTCACCCACATGCTTGGCTGAAATTAACTTTTCCATTTCCCTGTCCTTCCACAACACTCCTTGTCTACTTCTCTTAAAGTAATTATTACAGGATTCCTAGTATCTTAGAGATTCCCATGGGACAAACTTCACAACTCCTTTCTCTTCTTACATCTTTCCATGAATTTACGAACTTTCAACTCCTATCTCTAGAACAGATTTCTTTCTCTTCACTTCATCAAAATTCTATTCATCTCACAGAATTCAGGTCAAATGTTCTTTACCCGGCCCCATTCTTCCCATCTCCATAAAGTTAGTCAAACCTTCCTTCATGATCTCTGACGACTATGAAATGGACCCAGCTGTCCTATAGAACAGATGTTTATGGTTTCTCTTAAATAAACATAGAAGTTGACTCTAGTAGTCTTACAATTGGAGAAAGTTACATTTGTCTTATCTGAGTTCCTTTTGCAGGAGGGCAACCATTGGGCCTCCTAGATAGTATTAAGGAACTGAAACTTACCAGATCACCATCTGGACAAAGAGAAGCCACACCCCTCACCTATCATGACTGCCTAATTGACCACCTGCTTCCTGTTGACCAACTCCTCTTCCTTAACCCTCCCTAATTCCTGTTCTCCTCATGTAGTTACATTTCTTCCCTGATATATAAACCCCTGATTTTAGTCAGTCAGGAGGATGGATTTGAGACTGATCTCTTATCTCCTCAGCTGCAGCACCCAATAAAGCTTTCTTTCCTGGCAATAATCATTGTCTCAGTGATTGATTTTCTGTGCAGTAAACAGCAGGATCTAACCAGAACCCCTGGCATTTCAGTAACACACATTTCTCTATTGTAGCACTAACGTTGTAATTAGTTTAATTATTACTTTACATATCTATCTTCTTCACTAGACTGTGAATTCATCCAAAGAGTCCAAGCTTAATGACCTGCCACAGAGTCTAGCCAAATTATAGCTCAGAAAGGCATGACAGTAGAAGTTCTCCTAACCAATCTCTACTTAATGATGACTAACTGGTGAACTGAACATTCTCCATAGCACAGTGAGTACATACACCTATTAGATTGTCCTCAGGTACATCTAGAGGGTAGAATTGCACAGTTGCCAAGGGTATTTTTATTCCATAACCTGTTTACACCACTTTCATTACTGTAATTCCCATAATTTGATTAAATATATGAATCTATAAAATATGAATATTTTAAAACAGTGATTCATATAAGAAACAAGCAGAATGCCTTGTAAATACTAATAAACATTCAGTAAAGACTAGTATTATTTTCCTTTCACTGTCTGATTTGATGTAAGGAAGACAATTATACAAGACTGGGAAAAAATACGAAGGAACGCTGCAATTAGATTGCCTTGCAACCATCTTAAACTAAAATTGAAAATTGTACACTATAGGTATGGTTTAAGCAAATCAGAAAACACAAATTTACAACTGGTGGATCTTTGCTTAAAGAAAAGCTTTAACTATTCTACTAAAATAGAAGTGAATAAATGTACATTTATACGTTTAATTAAAACAGAATGTCTATTTTAAAATTATTTAAAATTCCTACTTTAATTGACATTTTGATTAAATACCAGGAATATGATAGGACGGATTCTATTATAATTATTTTATGTCTTTCTTGGTTGATTCATTCATTACTTCATCTGAATAAACACTTGGTGAATACCATACTTTATTTGCTTTTATATTATTTAATACACGATCTATCTTATGGCATTTATTGTTGACATATAAATGTGGCACATAGTGCTTGGCAAATTAGGTACCCAATGATTAAACAATAAATGAATCTGGACCTATTATCCCTGCTTTGATTTTGTTTTTTAATAATGTGTTATCTTTTGACACATCCTTGTATTCATAAAATGGCAAATTAAAGATGACAGACATGTTGTAGGCAATAAATATAAATCATGGAACAAAGATTTATACAATTTTCACTTTTTTTTGAACTTTGGAGAGGGTATTGTTTGTATATCTCACTTCTCACTTAATAATTTTTATATACCTGAACAAATTTATGTTTTTTGTCCTTAGTTGAACAATAAAATAACAAACATTGTATTTTAGAATTGCTCTTATCCTTCACCATGTTTATAAGAAACATTTGACACAGGAACCATCCTGAAGACATGTGGTGACTGTCATTCTGCTCCATATTTTGGTAGAGAGCATCACTCAAGTTTAGTAATGAAAATAATAACAATGACCATATTTGCCACGTGACAGGCCTGTGTTAAATACTTACATAAATTATGTCTTTCTAGATTTACAACTATGATAGTACTCACCAGATAAATAGGTACTAACAGAGAAAAAAATTAAACCTTAGATAAAACAATTTGCTCAAGGTCATACCAACTAAGTATTCATACTTAATACATAAACAAGTATTAAATATTAATTGTCACTTAATAAATCCATTTGACGGATTTTGTCAATTTATGTGGCAAAACACTATTTAACAAAGGTACAGATCCACAGAAGTCACAGACTGTGGTATATTAGATGAATAGGAACAGTAGGGAAATTGTCATAATTAATAGCATCTGTAAACATTATCCTTAACAGAACTTTCAGAGATACAATGTAGTCCTACATCCAAGAGTCAACCTTCCTTCATTCACAGATCTGGTAACAGGGCAACTGCGAACTTTAAAAGTCACTACAAAGTAACAAATGGTAAGTGCTGGCCAGTTGCAGTGACTCACACCTGTAATCCCAACATTTTGGGAGGTTGAAATGGGAAGACTGCTTGAGGCCAGGAGCTTTAGACCAGCCAAGACAACACAGCTAGAGCCCATCTCTACATTTTTTTTTTCAATAGCTAGACATGGTGGGCCTGTAGTCTCAGCTACTCAGGAGGCTGATGCATGATGATTATGTGAGTCCCAGGAGTTGGAGACCACAGTGAGCTCAGAATGTGCCACTGCACTTTAGTCTGGGAGACAGGGCAAGACCCAGTCTCTAAAATCAATCAATAAATACCATTTTTTAAAATGTTAAACATTATTCAACTGTTTGTTATTTATTGTATTAACTAGAAACCTTCTTGATTCACTCTGTATGTTACTGAGCACAGTCTTCTGTAGATTGCTGAAATTTGATGAAAATACAATAAGACAGTCTCAAGCAGAACAGAACCTTGAATCATGAATCGAGTATAGAAGGCAACAGTCTCTATTTTTTGAAAGAAGGTACACTATACATCAACATCATCATCATTCAAAAACAATATAGAAGACAGAACTAAATTCTTCTATAAATAAAAAATGGACTCACGTGGCCATCATTTCACCACCTATTGGTTTCTACTATGCTCATTTCTTCATGATACTATGGCTGTATTTTGTCATGATCTTTGGGGAATATTTTATATTTTTTAATTATACAGCAGAGAGGTTTTGTTAAAAAATGTCAAGGACTGGATAGAAGCCTTTTGACACCAAAAAATATTTGAAAACCTAATTTCTCATTATTTTCACATTTGGGCATTTAAAAATGTATTAGCTTTTACATTTTTTTCCCCAGCATTTTATCTTCTATTGCAATTATTGCCTTTTCTGTGGTCAGATTAGTCAAGGCTTTACTTGTGTAGATTAACAACTGTTACTTATAATAACACTTGTAATTTCACAAGGGTTGTGTAATCAAGGTCAAATCTCTTTCCTAATGCCTGCCACCACTTCTCCTTACATAGAGAGAGTTTTTCTAAATCTAAGTGATATAGTTCTTTCCAGCAAAATATATTTCTGATATAATCATAAATGACATGCCACTATTCAAATCCTACAGTACTCAAAAATTCAACTCCTATGGTACTTTTGATCCTGTAGTGATGAAAAGTTAATTGCAAATAGTATGGTCATTAATTACTATCACCTTCTTAAGGGCGAGTATGTTCTTAACTATTTCTGCAAACAGAAGATGCAACAGGAATAGTCCTAGTCTCAAGGAAGAAACTCCTTTTTTCTAATCAAGTTTTATGAGTAACAGTTTTTGAGACACACCACTGTACCTCTGGGCTTTTCTCCTTCTCCTTCAGTGATCAGGCACCCTGAAAGAAAGTTGTCTGGAATACTGGATTTAAAACATTCATTTAGTTTTTCCTACTTTTCTCTTGTAATCTCTCCGAAATCACCAGTTTTCAAAGTATCTGTCTCTTTGGAAACTCTGTATCAGTTACTAAGAAAAGATAGAAGTATAAATATAGGTGAGAAGAGTTATAATAGAGATAAATGTGGGATAATAATAACATCAATATAATGTAAAAGTTATATCAACAAGGAAAAAAATGGACTATGAGGAACAACATAAAATAGAAAGTTTAAATTTTGGTAGGCTGAAGTCAAGAAAATGTCTTAAGACTTAATGTACCACTTTTCAGATGTCTTTCTGGAGAGTGGTTTGCTAAAGTGTACTAAAAAGTTTTAAATTTTATGCTTTTTGATTCAGCAAATCCCCTTATAGGAATCTATTTTAAAACGGAGGCTTGGCAAATATGAGTGTAAAATATGTAATGACAATGGTTTTAAAATTAAAATTGTCCTGGAAATAATAAAATGTCCAAATAAAAAAAATTGGACACAAAATGATAATCCACTTTATGATAGAATATTATTCCACCACTGCAAAGATTTGAGAGGTAGAAAGAATATTCACAAAAATGTAAACCTGAATTATAATAGGTAATTTTCATTTTTATATTTATAAATTTTTAAATTCTCCAAGTTTTCTTTATTGAACTGGTATTGCTTTTGAGCTCCAAATAAATGTTACCATAAGTTTTAAAAGAATATCCTATAGCATGGAGTGTGCTTACAATATAATCAAGATATAAAGTATGATTTTAATTTTGAAATATAAGTTTACATATACCCCATGGACAAAAACAAAAAGGACTGTTAGGAAATACATGGAAATCTTAAATGACTACCTGTTATTAATAGAGCTGGAGATAATTTGTATTACTTTATTTTAGTTTAGATATTTTCCAGAATTTTATAATGAGTCTGTTTTACTTTTAAATGGTAAATATGTGTGTGTGTATATAACAAAGCAATAAAAGTCAATGTAGTGGAATTCCTTTCCTTGGCTCAAACCTGAGGCTTCTTCTCAGACCTTGGGACAAAGGTCTGAGAAATAACATAAGGCTTTTACATTATTTAATCTCACCAAAGAATGAATGCATGAAACATAAATCCTATAAAGTATTTTAGATCAGAATTTTTATTTAAATGACAGAAGAGATAATAATGAATAATGTGACTACTCTTTTATGATATACAAAGCAAGATGTTGAGTCTAATTACTTCATGAAATTTAAAAATCAAAAGAAAAAAAATAAAGGGAAAACAATGCAGTTAAGTTTCTAACTATATTGTTAATAACTAATTGTAGGAAAAGTCAGTAAATCCATATATTCATGTATGGAAACAGGACCCATGATTGATGAGCATTTGTTACTCTTCATTGCTGGAGGTTTAATAAGCAAGCAGGCCAATTTTCTTCTTTTGTGGCTCTGTGAGTTTTGCCCCTTGACACAAATAATGTATCTCTAAAATACATGAGTGACAACAAACCACCATTTTTTTCTACCTTGTCTATCTTCAATATGTGGTGGTTCTACTACAGCAGATCACTTCAACCCAAATATTATCTTTAAACTCTCCTATGGTGTACACTGGAATAAAGAGAGACTAGAGTATCTTAAGTAACTTGGATCCTAAAATTCACAGGGATCAAATTGTACATAAGTATAACAATCTTTATGAAGATCCAAAGAATGAATGATTCATTGGAAACAACTATGTTCCAAAGGCTGACCTCACAGAGCACTGGACCTCAGAATTCAACCTCCATCTCAGTCTTTCTTTCCTTGTATTTTATTTAGGCTTATTCTGTAGTAATTATATTTCCAGGGTCTACATCTTTCCTTCGATGTTTTGTTCCTCTTTGTGTGCCTTCTCTCTAGAAAAATGCTGCAAGTATGGATCACCACCTTATTTTAGCTTCCCGTTACTGCAGCAGGTAGAAGAGAAGCAAAGGAGATTGGAAAGAAATTGATATATTCTATTCACACAGGGGTAGGCTGGGAAGATACAAGCTTTTAATGAACTGACTGAAGTTTCCAAAATTCAAATGTTTTTTTCCATATTTTTGGCAAAGCTAATTGAAACCAGATACAAAACTTTACAGTCAAACTACCTAAGAGTACCTTGATTATTCCTTCTGCATTGTTCTCACTGTTATTTATCTGAAGAAAGGGGCATCCTATACCTTTATAGCTATATTTTCATAATAAACTATCTATGCTAATTATGTTGAACTAGACTTATCAGCAGGATATTAACTTGGGGTAATTAAGAATTAGTTGAGACAAGAGTGGGTGTGGTGGCTCATGCCTGTAATCCCAAAACATTGAGAAGTCTGGGGGGTGGATCACTTGAGTTCAGAAGTTCGAGACCAGCCTGTCCAACATGGTGAAACCATGTCTCTACTAAAAATACAAAAATTAGCTGGTGTGGTGGTTTGTGCCTGTAATCCCAGCTACTTTGGAGCCTGAGACACTAGAATTGCTTGAACCTGGGAGGTGGAGGTTGCAGTGAGCCAAAATCACACCACTGCACTCCAGCCTGGGCTACAGAGTAAGAGACTGACTAAAAAAAAAAAAAAAAAAAAAAACCTAATCATTTTAGCCACTTTGTATCTCAGATTGACATCTCTAAATTGTGACTGAAAAGTATATAATCCCTTTTCAAAGAAAGTCATGGTGAAAAATGTTCCCTCTTAAGCCAAATAAATAAATGTTTATGCCACTAACGAGTAGCGCCCCTTAGAAATAATCAAAACCTGCTTTAGTGATTCGAGCAGAACATTTAAGAGTATAATTAAATGCATAAAAGTGCTTAAACTTGAATTGCTACAAAATATAGAAGCCATTTAAAAATGTTTCATGGGTCACATTAATGTGTGTGTCCCCAGTAAACATAAGATATATATTTTTTGTTGCATGAGTTCTGACAGCACGCTTCCTAGAAGATGATGTTCACCTAAGCAATATCTTACTTTTCATTGCACAGCATTGCAGACAGTGACTAATGATAGAGAAAATACTGAAGAGCATCCCCTTTGATACTAACTTCAAGCTTCTAAACCACAAGACGGACCCATTGAAAACGTTAGGCTCATTTACTGATGAGAGTGGACCAAAGAAAATCACTCTATGCATCTAAGCAACAGAATGTAGTGTCATCACTAATTTATGTCCTTTGGGCAAATGTTCTTGTTAAACACACTGGTTTCTAACAATTTTGTTGAGAATTTTCTGTTTCTACTTTTCCTCTTTTATTCAGCAGCTTGGACCAAATCAAATAATCCAAAGTGAACAATGCTCTTTTGGTGAGGCGCAAAACAAAGAGAACCCTAACACATTTTGTTAATTTTAATAACCAACATTACTTAGAAAGAAAAGTAAATAAATTGAGAAGCATATAGAATCCAAATATCCAAATAATGGGTGTATTTGATAAAACCACTAAACAGGAATAAAATCAGATAAGAAATTTGTTTAAGACTTTGAGTTTACTATTAAATAGTGAATCTAGGGAATAACATAATAAAGCTAAAGTTTAAGAAACATAAGTGTTCACCAATCACACTGTCTTAGAAATGTGTATATAAATACACATGTATATATGTGTGTATATATATTTATATTTACACGAATGTGGATATGTATTTTTGCAGGTTTTTATACATACATTTGAGTGTGTATGTGTAAATAAAGTTCACAGGGATGGCCTAAAGCTTAACCTAAAATATTTCTATTTCAAATTTGATCCTATTTATAGGCTTATTTAACAGAGAGGCTACATGGACAACTTGTAGAGATCGATTGTTGGCTGTATAGAAAGGATTTTTTTTACCCTTTATATTATAGCTGTCCAAGGGTTGTGAATCCCTGATCCCCCATCTCATGGTAAGTGTCCTACATACTAAGTAGAGGGTGATGTGAACACTCCATTCTTAAACCCTTTAGTGTCAGCCTTAAGCCATCAGTTTGCAATATTTCATGTTTACAATCTAATCTAAGCTTCCAGGATTTTCCTCACTCTGAAGATAAAACAGACATTTTAAAATGTGTATCATTAATTGTAAGTTTAAGCAAATAAAATTGCTACACTGAGACAAAATGTGGTTACAAAATCAATGTGTCAGTTACCAAAAATCCCAAATCTACCACTTAGCCTTTTATGTCCCACCAATAAAAACTATGACCCCCAACCATCCAACTGAATGAGCCACAAAAATTACCCCCACTCCTGTGTTACTCCCTTTCCCACTCCCACATCAGTTGTGGGCCTCCTCCCTAGGTGTGGACAAGCAAAAGGGAGTTTAAATTATGAGAAATTGTTTTCACATACATTTTTTATTATGGACACTTAAAAATTTGGGGAAATATATATACTAAAGCTAATCAATGTTATAATCAGCCAGTCTCCCAAAATCACCAAAGCTAACAAGATACTTTCTTCCAATTTATAGACACACACACACACACACACACACACACACACACACACACACACAGAGTCAACTTGGTATTCTACCAATTAACATGTTATAAACATTTTCCCCTCCTCATCGAAAGTTCCTCAATCATCCTATTGCTAATGGCTGTATAATACTCCATAATATAGAAACACTGTAATGTATTGTTAGGCAATTGTAATGGAAGAAACATTTTACTAGAAAATCTGGATTACACAGCCTAGTCACTGTAGTAAAGTAAGAGCATTAGTAGAAAGTGTAATTGTTTTAGAAGCTTTTAGAAGTGACAGATAGTGAGCTATCTTTTCCTGTCCTCTTCACCAACATTCCTTAAGGGGCAGCTTCTGTTCAGCTTGCAATTGTCACTTGGCTTGGAATCATATAATTATTCACTTTTTTTTTTAACTTTTCAATTGTGGACAAAATGTTTATTAAATGAGGCTGATTCAACTCAGCTCCAAAGTCTGTGGCAATTTCTCACATGCTTCCTGCTAATTATTCTAAATAGTTATAGAAATATAATTATGATTCAAGTGATTCTCCAAGTAGGGCCCCTGGACCACCAATTTCAGAAACACCTGAGAATTTACTAGAATGTCAATTCTTGCATACTGTCTAGGTCTACTAAGTCATAAACCCTGAGGATGAGGTTCAGCAATCTGTATTTTAACAAACATCCAGGTTATTCGGATGCCCCATCAACTTGAAGAACCACCATCTTGTCCTGTAGACAGACCACGCTGTTGAAGTGCGCCATTTTTACATACACATAGTCCACGGAGGCTTCCGCCACTTTTTTTTTAACAACCTGATATGTAACACTTGTCCCAGCAACATTTTAACATCAGTGGTCTGCATCCATTTCAATCTGAACACTTTTGTCCTATCACTCCAAGTAAGCTTCTTAAGAAAATGTAGAGTAAATTTTCTAAAAGATCTGTGTACCCAGTTTGAGAGACATTTTACCTTACTTTGGCATTTCTATTCTCAGGTAGCAAATTGCCTGAAAGGGCAAACAATAAATATGGAAGCTACCGCATGACTCTTTGTGGATTTATTTGGAGACAGTTTAAGCTGTGGAGCTGTTTCTAGACAGATTACTACAAGATAGACCATTTTATGAAAGTTGCTTTTATTACTTTTGGATTTTTTCTAACTTGAAAAATATTGCTCTTAAAGTATCCTTCTCTACTAATCGTTCCTGCTGAGCATTCTGTCTCCTTAAAAAAAAAAAAAAATATATATATATATGTATATGTAGATATGTGCATATATTTATGTATATACACATATATGTCTGTGTATGTGTGTGTGTACATATACACATATGCACATTCACAAATACTTACATAACTCCATTCTGGGATAAAGGCTTTGAAGAAAAGCAGTTTATTTGTTACTCAGAAAGGGAAGGTGATGCTCATGGGACATAAAGGGATTGGAATAAATAGGAATAAGTGTCAAACTAGAAATCCTTTCTGGAAGCTCTAGTCTCCTATTTGAAGAAAATCCAATTGTTCTGGCTAATGGCAAACTAGGAGCTTACAGCTGAATTCTTCTCCCTCCATTCAATGTGAGGTAGTCATAGAGTCATAAGGAATTTGACACGAACCATAAATACTTCTCCTGTACATCCCTAAAAATTTATAAGAGCATTATGACTATCATGCTCTTTCTTTCCTAGAGTCTTTACTTCAAAGTCTTCTGAAATTAGAAGAGCCCCTGGAGCAATCATTCTGCTTCCATATCCACACCACGGAACTCTTAGTCCCAGACACTCAAATTATAGAACCTGGGGGAAAATTTAGGGCGCACTGAAACCAAGTATCTTCATTTGTCAGATGACAAAATAAATCAGGTAGATAAAAAGTCTTACTCACATCATGCAGAGATCAAACCCAGAGACATTTTCAGGCAGAGCCCTCAGCCTCATGTCACTAGGCTTCATTTCTACCACTATCACCCTAGTGACTAAATGTCTTTTGTCACTAGAATGTGTTTCTGCAGAACTAAAATATCGATGATCGACTTTACTTCTTCTCATTCCGTCCTTAAGTGGAAACAGCAAAATGCTGGTTGCCTTCTCTTATAAAACAAACAAACAAAACAAGAATCGAGGAAGGAAGAGGAAGGAAGGAAAGAAGGAAGGAAGGAAGGAAAAAGAAAAGCAAGAAAGAAATAAAAAAAGCAGGAATGAACAAAGAGTGAACAAATGAACAAACATAAGAATGAAAAAGAAAAGAAAGGAAGAAAGAAAGAAAAGAAAGCAAAGAAAGAAAAAAAGTAAAGAAAGAGAAGAAAGAGAAAGAAAAGAGAAAGAAAAAAAAAAAGAAAAGAAAAAAGCTAAAGATCTTTTATCATCACATTCTAGAGTAAATCTCAAGAAGCCATCTTATCTACCCCTTCCCACTAGGCATTACTTAACAGAGAACCAATAGCTAGGAACTTCCTCTATTCCTAAAGATTTTAAAGAAAGGAAGAGAAATATCTCAGGAAGTTTAGGACACATAAATGTTTAGGCTCATTTATTGATGAAAGTGGGCAAAATGAAATCATCTTATGCATCTTAGTAACACTCTGTGGTATCACAAGTAGCTTGACATAACAGGCTGGCATCAATTGTTGTAGGTAAGTGCTAATTGCTGAAGATGTACCAAATTTGCTGTGTGCTTTTACTAAAAATATCTTTGAAAGTTCCACAGCCTTCCAAGATTTTGTATTCCCTGATATAACCTTTAAGTTGCCTTCTTCACATTCCCTCTTATTTGTTAGTAATGAAATGCCAATGATCACAGTATTGGAAAAAAGACAATGAAGAAAAGGACAACAAAAAAATCATGGTTATGATTTGTGGAGCAAAGGAGGGCTTTAATGTAAATTAATATTTACATTCATGTTTACATTAAAGTGGGACAGGTTACACTACTTTTTACCCACTTCACTTATTCTTACCCTGCATAGAGTTAAATACTTACTGTTTGTGCCTTATGAGAAATCTAAAGATTATAGTGTACTAGTAAATCTGCTTTATTTTGCTGTCACGAGTCAGTCAACAGGAGCAAGAGAAATATGTTGTCAAATCAATGGTGATACTTACTGAATTTTATCAGTCTTTCATCTTGAGCTGAACTACATGAACTCATTCAGACTTTTAAAACTAGGTAAACTCTCTAATCTCCTATTTTATAGCTTTTTTTTTTTTTTTACAGATTTATAACATGTCAAGAACAAAGTTACAAAATCCACAACACGCAAGTTAGCATTACCTCTATTTTTTTCTGAAAATTCCAAAGGTGCAATGATTAGAACACACTTCAAACCTCACAGCTCTGTATTACTCAGGAAAAAAATCCCAACAGTTACCCGGTTGTGCTTTGAGGTCATTTCTCAAAATATGTAAATATGTGCATTAAGAAACCTAGCAATCTAGGTTTGTGGTTATTTTATCTGGTAGTACAATACAATGAAAAACTCACATATAAAATTTATATTATGATATTTACAGGTTCAACGGAGGAATTGCTATGTTCTAAATAATTTTCTGTCATCTTTTAGCTCACTGTTTAATCCTTTAAAACAATCTGTACAGTCATTTGCTGTAAAAGATTATTACATTCTTATTTCCACTGTGTAGTCATAATTTTGAATGTACTCCCTAACTTACCAAAATCATTTACAATTCCATATAAACCCATATGAGGGTGCTCCCAGAGAAACTAATTAGGGGGATAACTGTGTAATGTAAAGAAATAAAGATTTGGAATATTATCCTCGTGTTTTCTGATTTGTCAAAATTAGTGATTTATATAATAGGATCTGTCACAAAAGAGCCAAACTGGCAAAATCACTAATAGTCATAACCTAAATCACCCAATCAACTAAAATATTATAAACGTCAGCTTTTATTTTTATGCCTATATTACTCTTGTCATGGCAATGGATTATTTCAAATATCCCACCACAAGCCCTGATAACACAGCTGGGTTACTTGAAACCAGTAGTTCTAAACCAGCTGTGACTTGCCCCCTAGGTGACGTCTGTCAATGTCTGAAGGCAGTTTTGCTTGTGACGGTTTGGGGGATGCTACTGACATCTTGTGTAGGGCTCAGGAATGCTGCTAAACATCCTACAGTAGTGCACAGGACAGCCCCCACAAAGAAGAATGACCTGGGCTAAAATGTCAATGGAGCTTAAAAAAAGTTACTAGTCTAAGTGAGCTTAAGTTGAGAAACCCTGCACTAACATTAAGAACTATGTGTCCAACACGGTTGCAACATGTTATGCAAATACCTGTATTTTGTGGGGTGGGGGGTGAATACAGCCATTCTAGGGAGAGTAATTTGTTCTAACTTGGGTATTTCTGCCCAATAAGCTAGTAAGATATTTGCTTTTTCTAACATAGATTCATCAGGGCACTGAAATTTAATTATTTTATTTAAAATGTGGTATATACTCTTTCTTTGTGGTTTTTCTGTGAGTATGTGTGGTGTGAGTGAATTTCTGAAACAGAACCACAGCAAATGGCAGATTTAGTTTTATCATCAAGTTTCTGTTAGACATTTTGATAAGATTATACAGAGCATATAGTGGATGCCTACTACATATTTATTGATTTTTGAAAAAAAAATGTTTGTGAACCTATTTCTGCTATCTTCCCCTTTAGAGAACTGTGATTGCATTTTGTTTTTTTTCTAAGATGTATAGAGTGCCTGTTGCCATAGTAATCACTGATTTAGTACAACATGTTTTTTTCCTCCTTCTTAAAAAAAAAAAAAAAAATTAGTTCCCATTCCTGCCAAAAAGGAACGCATTAATCTACCCATCATGCTAGCTTGGGGAAGTTGAAGGCCACAGAAGTTGTCATTTGTGCAAAGACTCCCAAAAAGTCAGTTGTTAGCATCTTCTGTGCCAAGAACTCTACTCCAATCCCAGAGAGGAAATGAGACACTGAGGTAAAAGATTCTGGAGCTAAGGAGGTAAGGTCTCTCTTCCACGAAGTCCCACAGGAGATGTGAACAAATGCTCATGTCTGTCTAAACAAATTCACCTACTGATTATAGATTTAACAGACCACTGATGTCCAGAAAGGAGGGACTAACTAAACAGTGCTCCTTAAGGCAAAAGTTTACCTTAATCTACTTACTTCTGAGGGTAGGGGAAAAACAACCACCACCACCAAAGAAACTACAACAACAACAAAAACCTTTTGAGAAGTCTAAAAGAAGAAGTAGAGAAATTCTGTTGAAGAAACCAAAAGCAACAGTTTCATTTCTTTATCAAATAAAAAGTCCTGCGTGAGTCTCCTGACTGACTGCATTCTTTCTAGTATTAGGTAAATCAGATCTCATATCTGATCTAGCCATGCTATTCAGACCACAAATTTCCTGTAAACATACATATGCAGAACTGAGTGCAGGCCTGTCTTATGATAATGGTCTGTGCTCACCTGGATTTTTATCACTGGCACTCTTAGCCAGGACCACCAGATTGTTCCTAGTTTCTCAAATCAGATCCAAAGGCTGCTCTACTTGTGGTGTTCCATAAATTGGTCTGGCTCCTCATGGGAAATGCCACCACCTACTTGGATGAGAGCATTTAAGTCAGAGGAAGACAGCACAGAGGTTGCCTTTATGTTCCCATCTGACATATTTACTGCTCTAAGAGAAGAAAGGCAGTGGAAGAGAAAGAAAAACTAAAGTAGAACTGCAGGATTTTTGATTTTCAGAAATGTCTGCTTATTACCAGAGTGATAAGAACTCAAAATTAAGACATCGGAAAGGAAAAGATAGGGATATAGTGTCAAAGCTGTTCCTTAACCAAAGGCTTTACAGAATTAGAACACAGCTTGCATAGAAACTTCAATGCAAGAAAGTCCTGCTCTAAATAAAGAGAGATGAGGAGAAAGTCCATTCATTTTTACTACTAGTATGCACATGGAGAATTAACACATGCTGCCTTTTACATAGACCCTTATAACTATTCATATTGTTCTCTAAAAGCATATTTCTTATTATTTTCTTCTGGGAACAAACACTTGGCTATGGATCTCCTTTTAACTTCATGGAAATGGGTAAAGGGTAAAAGGAAAGAAAGATAATACTTCCTGAAACCTGGAATGTTTTGCTGAAAACACCCTTAAAGGAATGCATCTCTGTTAGGATAACAAAAACACTTCATAAAATATTTTTAAAGCAATTGGTCGGCCAGGCACAGGGGCTGACGCCTGTAATTCCAACACTTTGGGAGGCCGAGGCGGGCGGATCACGAGGTCAGGAGACTGAGACCATCCTGGCTAACGAGGTGAAACCCTGTCTCTACTAAAAATACAAAAAAACTAGCCGGGTGTGGTGGCGGGAGCCTGTAGTCGCAGCTACTCAGGAGGCTGAGGCAGGAGAATGGCGTGAACCTGGGAGGCGGAACTTGCAGTGAACTGAGATCGCACCACCGCACTCCAGCGTGGGTGACAGAGCAAGACTCCGTCTCAAAAATAAATAAATAAATAGATAGATAGACAGACAAATAAATAAATAAATAAATAAAAGTAAAAAAACCAGTTGGTCTCTAAGAGAAAATGTTAGGTATATGTAATTAGTAGCAAATATGCATTCAATTGCACTAAGTATGACCACTCTTCCCCTTTAAATCCTCAATCCATGGAGTGTGTTAATTAGGCAGCAACTTGAAGAGCACCTCTTTTCCCATGGAAGTCAGGTGCTCAACTACTCAACCATGAATCTCTATGGTTACATGAATCTATGAATGGTCTGCAAACCACTTATACTCCAGATTTCAATTCTGCTGCCAATAATAATAGTAATAATACCATCATTCTATTCTAGTAGCACAGTGCAAATTTAGGATCGTTAGAAGATGATAGAAATTTGAAAGCAATGGATTACAAAACAAGACTGCATCAAAGCATAACAAGTGACACAACACTTTTTCAATTATGTAAATAACCTGAAAAAACTAGGTGGCAATGAAAAAAAAAGTGTTGAGGAATATCTTATTAATTCATTAAATTTTTCTGTAACCTTATGTTTCTTTACAAAAATTTACTAGCCTAAGTGAGCTTTTATTTTTGTTAAGCAGCATCCTTTTAACCCCCATCATCTCTAATAACTAAATAAAACAAGAAGACAAGTTACAGAAGCACACCAGCAAGAGAAACTGTAGGTTGTTATATCAATGACAATGATTCCAATGACAATGACCTGACTTTCTGGGTTGGTCTTCTGGCTGCTAGTCCACTGTTCAGGATGGTGTTAGGGGAGGTGGGGTTTGTCAGTCTGTACAAGGTTTGACAGGTTTTAGGGTTTGAATCTGCAATTTCCATGGCCCTGGAAAAGTAATGCCTAAATATTGCTTACCTGAAAGTTGTTGATGAGAATATTTCCGTGCTCTGTGTAAAGAGTGGGTCAGTGGATCAGTAAATTTTATCGAACAGAAAACAGGGGAAGTATTGTTGTAGGGACTGAATAAGAACAGATACGCCATGTTTAAAGTAATTCCTGGCACATAGTAGATATCCAAGAAGGTGTCTGACTCCACCCCTTCCTTTCCTCTCTTTCTGAATTGTATTCCACTGTTAGGTGCTAGTGTATACATGTCATGAGCTAATGTGCCCATTGATGGTTTAGCTTATGACTTTCAGTCAGTTTTCTAAGTTGATAAAAACAAGTATTATGGATAATAAAATTCAGGGTCAGTTCCAATATGGAATAATTGGCTTGTCTCATTCCATAGTCAAAGCTCATTTCAACTTTTTCCATTGCTCACAGTGAGGACTAGGGAAGAGGATTCACTGCAAATCCATTTTCACAGGTGGGTAATCAACACAACAAGCATTGTCAACTGATTGTGGGCATGAGTACCATCTATGCACTTCAAAGTTTTCGTCTTATCATTACTATTTATCCAGATACATTTGCTGAGCCTGGCCATTCCAAATCAGTCTTCTGAACACTAGCCATATATCAGAACCACGTATGTATAGTTTCATAAATATGACAATCTGCAGGCCCTACCCTGAGACAAGTGGCACAAAACATTCAGAAGTGGAAAGGATTCTCACCAGGAGAACTACTCTGTGAATCAATAGAAACAGATCCAGGTCAAAGAAAAATATTATCTTTCTTCCCTGGGAATCACCAGCATTTGCACGGATTTCTACAACTAGCTACATGACCCAGAGCAATTTCTTAAAGTGGGACACAGTGTGCTCTGAATGCAGACCTGACACTAAATTTATTATGGTTGGGTAGCTGCTGCCTTATGGAGAATGGCCTGTGGGACACTGAACTTACACATTAAACAGCTGAGCCAACGGATGCTTCAACTGCCAGGAAAATAACAGAATGGGGAGACCCTCTGTTCATTTGACACCAGTGCCAGCTTGGAAAAACAGCACTATTCTGCAGTTATTGAAAGAAAGTAATCCAGAAGCACCCACAGTCTTTTAGCTCTTAAAATATGGAGGCACTTTTTCTTTTCCAGCTTATTTTCAATGCAAACCCGATTTCAGGCTCAAAAGAAGTACAACGTGCCTTGGTCCCTTCTCCCTAGTCTTGATCAGCTTCTTCAATCCCTCTTGCTGATCTGACCTCCAATTTGGCTGAATTTTTAGAGGAGTCTCACAGCACTATCAGCACAGGAGTCTTTTGACCTATGTTAATAACACGTGTATCACATCTAGATCCACTCCCCACCATATGTCATGTTACTGTCTTGTTCCTGGTTATTGGTGTTATATTCTTTTTTCTACTGTATGTCGTTAAATTTTAAATAACTTAAACAATTTTAATAGCAATACAATTTCATTATATAAACCAGAACATACAGATAAAAAGAAAGAAGAAAATAATACCACTATCATACCATTAAGGTTACCAACTAACACAATTTTCAAATACATTTCCTATGTACATATTCTTTTTATTTTTATAAAAATGCAATCACAGAATACTCAATATGATAAAAAAAGTCCCTTTTATGAAATAAAATATGGGAGCATTTTTGTAAATAATTATTCATTTGAAACATTCTTTTAAAATGGCTCTATAGTATTTCCTTGTGATTTTCATAACAAATATTTAGCTTGTTTTGAATATTCTGTTGTAATAAACTATGCTATGATGATAGTTACAGCTCTTCTTCAACTGCTGCTACCCAGTTTGACTGATAAATGACACACTTCCCTTGGCCCAGGAAGAAGCAACAGATTCTGATATTTGCAAGATCTGTCAATGTTGTTTATCAAGAAACAGACTATCTATCTATCTATCTATCTATCATCTATATATTTGATAAAACATTTTGAAAAATGGCTTTTAAAAATGAAAAAAGGAATGTGAAGGCACAAACAGCCCAGGGTCCCAAGTGAGAAGGCATCTGTCAGAGATTCAGTCAGGATTACCTATTATTTTAACATTTTCATGGTCATGTAACAGGAAACAACAGGTAAAACAGCCAAAGTATCATCTGATTCCCATTGATTTAGAACAGAACTTGAGAAATGTTGAAAGATTTTCCATTAGATTTAGCTTCCCAGCAAGAAATCTAGACGGCAATCTGCAGTTAACAAGATGCCTTCGGGAAACCAAATACGAGATTCACTGACACTATTTTGTGAGGGCCTCCTCTACCCCTCGTCTCCCCTTTTTCACATACCCCACACTAGGATCAGAGGGGTCTGGGGAAAAATCCACAGAAACAACATGCCAGGTAGGTTTTGACCACTGTAACCCTGGCTGCAGGTTAGGCTAGGCTCTTAGAATGACCTCAAAACCCTTGAAGGAGAAGTTAGCTGAAGGAATTTTATACAGGTCTGGAATGGTCTCGTCTCTAGAGGTCTAGATCCAAAAAATAAAAAGACTGCAATTTTTAATCTGACTCTCACCAGAATGAAAAATCATCTAAATACTCCCTGGGGGCGTAAAATTGTTATGTTACCAAAAATGCTATGCTGTGGGAAATACTAATATTAAGTAAATAGCCCCTGTCATTTTTACCAAGGACATTTTGGCGGGAAAAGTCACTGATGAAACCATCTTAATAACTGAAACTGACATAATAACTGAAACCATCTTAAGTTGCTAAAACTGACATAATGAAAACCACCATCTTTCTAAATTCCTTAGCCAATTAACAACTTGTAGCATTCATCACTACATTTGTTTCCATTAAACAAATGGATACTTTAAGTTTAGGAGAATGGTGTCGAGGCTGAAGGCCGATCCTAGAACCAAAAGATGAGGGTACATAATTGAAGGGAAGACTCACCCAGGAAAGAAAAAGAAAAGGAGTCAGACTGGGCTATCTGAAAATTCACAAAGGAAACTCGAAGCTGTGTAGTCAAAATGTTCCTGGCAACACGGCAAATTTATTTCAAATCAAACCATGCATTCACTAGACTCTTCTTTTCTACTCTTTTGTTTTCTCTTGGCCTGAGTCAAAGTCCTTTGTAAAACTTTTATGGATCAGATGAGGAGGAAAGGGGAGGAGGAGAGGCAGGCAGACAGGGAGGAAATGAGAGGGTGTTCCTGCGGCAAACTCAGTGGGGAATGAACTACCTCCTTCAGAGGGAAAATGAGGTGGGAGGGACAGAGAGCCATGAGAAAGAAAGGTGCCAGTTCCCTTTCAAGATGGGGGCAAGGGAGGGTTCTTCTCCGAAAACTAGAAAAGATTTTGGTGGTGATGTCAGAATTGGAGCATCTGCCTTTTAAGGACTTTGTTTGCCAACTGGCATAGGGAGCACTGCCCAGAGAGCCAATTCTCCTTGTAATAAGGAAAGGCAGGAAATGGGCAGGGAGCAGTAAACTCAGTGGGAAAAGCCACATTTGAAAAACGTGGGAGAGAGAAGGAGAAAAAGGAAGCCGCACAGAATTCTGGTGCCATGAGGAGAAGGACATCTATATCTTGTATTTGCATGGTGTTTCACAGTTTAGAAAACAGACACCATCACAGGTCACTGCGAGGTGGGCACAGTTATCACTATTTTCCAGTTGCAGAAATTATCACCCAGAAATAAGGGAAAAACCTGATTGCAAGTCTTCTTATATGGGCCTAATGTTCCTTCTACTACATCTGAGACATTTCTCTGTGGCATGCCTGCACTTTGCAGTGTTAACTTCCAAACACTGTCTACTTTCAGAACCCTACACTTCAGAGAAACTGTACTTGTACCATTCTTCAAATCGGCTACAAGTTTTCCTGCCTCTATTTATTTGTTCATACTGTTTCTGCCACTTAAACTTCTTTACCCAACTTGGACTGTTAGAATGTTGCCCACACCTTTCAAAGTCTAAATCTCCATGTTACCTGTTTGTCTTCTATGCTATTTTTTTAAACATGATTCTCTGTATTACAGATATTTACAAACTTTTCTTCTCCCATACTAAATTTAACTTTGTATTCATTTTACTGCCTAGTAAAGCTCCTTGCATAGTAAGGAAATTAGTTTTGAATAAATAGATCAGTCAAAAAAGAAAAGAAAAAACTTTTGTGAATTCTTAATGTGTTTTTTTGGTCACATTAAGTGAAAAAAAAAAAAAGTTCCCCAAAGTCATGAAACCAAAGCAGATTCTATTTACATTTAGTGTAAGATTTTGCTGACTGAACACTATATCCCAAGTTTATGGAGAACTACTTATACTTATTTTTATATATTGATCTTACATTTTGTGTGTGTGGTTATGAGGTTGTTTAATTCATTAAAATGAGTAAAGGCTCTTAATGATTCTCTCTTTCTTGAGTTTATGGGTCATGTGTCTAAGTACAGAAGTTAGTACTCATAAAAAACTGTAATTGGTTTCTAAAAAATACATTTACAGATTGTCCCATATCTAATTTTCTAACTTTAAGTGTACAATTGTCAGAGGCATTTGAAGCAGAGCAACTCCATCATGAATAGGGGCTGAGTAAAATAAGGCTGAGACCTACAGAGCTGCATTCTCAAGAGGTGAGGCATTCTTAGTCACAGGATGCGACAGGAGGTTGGCACAAGGTACAGGTCAAGGGCCTTGCTGATGAAAGGATGTGGTAAGGAAGCTGGCCAAAACCCTCCAAAACCAAGATGGTGGCAAAAGTGACTTCTGGCCTTCTTCACTGCTCATCATATGCTAATTATAATGTATTAGCATGCTAAAAGACACTTCCACCAGCGCCATGACAGTTTACAAATGCCATGGCAACATCAGGAAGTTAACCTGTATGTTCTAAACAGGGAGAACCCTCAGTTCCAAGAATTGCCCGCCCCTTTGCCAAAAATCTCAGGAATAATTCACCCCTTGGCATTTGATTAAGAAGTAACTATAAGTATAATCAGTTGAGCAGCCCATGCTGCTGCTCTGAGTATAGAGTAGCCATTCTTTTATTCCCTTACTTTCTTAACAAACTTGCTTTCACTTTATGTACTTGCCCCAAATTATTTCTTGTGTGAAGTCCAAGAACCCTCTCTTGGGGTCTGGATTGGGAGCCCTTTCCAGTAACACAACTGTAGGCTTTTATTGATTGAAACACAGGTGATAAACAGAACTTCAAATTTCTTTTGATTTTTTTGTCATGGCCTGGATTAATCTCCACGTTTTCCCTAAATACGGCCATCATCTTTTCCAGTGCAAAAGAAAAAATCTTCACCACGTCTTTCTGCAAAGTTTCCACCCAATCTTTTTTTTCCATCACAGGAAAGGGAAAAAAAAAAAAAAAAAAAAAGCTTGCAAGTGTCTTGTAGTCATCATTCAACTACTCAACTTGACTAGACCATCACCACTTACTCCTTTAACTTTGTGCTCAGTAAACTGTCTCTCTCAGATGAAAGCCATTGCTATTAGCTACTGACACAATTGTGCCATTTGATTTTTTATTTGTGACTTATTGTTCCAGAGCTGATCCACAGTTAACAAAAATTAAAGTCACGAATTTTTCCCCTAATTAGACATTTGTGCCTTCCATAATGACAATTCCATACAAATGACAGTCAAACGTATACGATGTAGGCTATATGCACAATATACTTCAAGAGCACCACATGAAACCATTTTGGAGTTTAAATTTAGATTAAATTGGTATTTAAAGTTAATCCTCATTGAATATGAAACATTAAAAAGGCAAGCTTAAAAATACCAAGCAATTTGGCATTATTCAGTACAGCACATCAATTCACTTTATTCAAAAGCAAACCTTTTGCAAAGTAAAAATTCTCCCATTAAACCCAGGCATTAAGAAATGAACTCTTAATTACTTAAGCAGGAAATGCTCTTGCTTCATGGTTAGCAGGTTATCAATGTAAACAGTTCAGGGATTCTCAATAGCTGTTTCGAGAGTCCCAGTCTCTATTCTCTATTCCCCATTCCCCATCCCCCATCCCCCAACCCCTTTCTACACAACAGGAGCTGATGTCTTTATCCACACCAAAAAAGACACTATTGACCACAATAGGAGAGCTTAGGTCTTTGCCCACACTTTCCTTGCAGGAGTAAATTCAGTAGAACCCTATAATTCTGAAACAGTCAAGTCATGGACCATCTGACTCATTAAATATTCCAGGCAGCGTTGTCAGTAGTCTGGAAGACCTTGCAGTTATAATTTCTTCCCTCTGTCATTCATCTATTAATACTCAGCTAACTTAAATTTCAACATGAGCTTCAGACTAGCTGAAGAACATTTATTGTACAAGATTCATAAGGTACAGAACCTATTCATAGAAAGCATTCTGGCATCAAAAACATATGTGTAACTAATAATGAATAATAATAGCATTGTCTCTGAAGGCAAGAGCACAAAAACACAGCTATGAAGTAAAAATAAACTCCTGACAATGCCATAGGTACCCTAAAGGAAATAAGCAAAAAGCTTTTTTATTTTTTCTGAATATTAGTTGTTACTATTTCATTTGATTATTTCATAAAGTGACTTTTCATTAACTTAGGTTTATCATGGATTTGCAGATACACTGGTATCTAACAGAGAATATTAACCTTAGACTATCAAGATAAAGCAAATCCATGAATTTCAGCATATTTCTCTTTAAGATGTGTGGTCTCACTATGTTGACTAAGTTGGTTTTGAGTTTCTGGACTCAAGCGATCCTCCCACCTCAGCCTCCAAAGTATTAGGATTATAGGCTTCAGCCATTGCACCTAGCCTAGCATAATTCTCTATAGCTTTTACACTTGTCCATCTTTAATGGAAGAAAGGCTTCTTTGTACACACATCTGACAACATATCTTTTTTTCTTTAGTTATGTATGCCTATGATGGTCAAACTTTGGACTATTAACATTTTTATTCTCACTTGCAAACACTAAGAACCATTCTACATTTCCTCTGTAATGCATCAATTTTCCTGATGCCTTCAGTAATTATGATAATAGCTTTTTTTGCAATAGATATGGTGATTTGAAAAGAACACATTTAAATACATGGTTTTATGCAACAGCTATCAAATATGTAAAATTCAATATCCCAAGAGTTTGTGCATGTTGAGGAAAGAAATCCAAGAAATATTTAATTAACTAATGAATCATCATTCTCTCACTGGTGTTCCATGTACTATATTTATTAAGAGAGAGAATACGAACTCTAAAGACCATTGGTCTGACTTAGGGTGCCATTTCTTGCATTTTCATGATTCGAAAGTAGAACTAGAGCATCTCAGCAGTTTCAAGTTGGCATGAGTGCATTGCTTCCTAGCTTGAAATGCATAATTAACCGGAGAGCTAGTTGTTGAGCAGTTAAACAGGCTGTCCAAAAAGACCCCCATTGCTCTTCAAATTAATGCTGAAAAGTAGGGTACCACAGTGATTTTTTTGTTTTATAGACAAGCTACATCCAAGCAATTGACAAAGACTAATTTTCCTTTCTTTTCAAAGCCCATGAAAGCTTATGGGTAACAGCAATTATTTCTGTTTGTCAAATACTTGTATCCAGAAGTGGATTTATAATTCCATGAAAATTCTGTAATTTACTGAACCACTGAGCAAGTCCATGCTACTCCCCCTCCCCAGCCCCACAGGATGTAATTCATTTCAACAGAGGATTGGAAGCAATGATGTCAATGAAGCAGTCTTCATAAGGCAGAAGGGGAAAAGTGTCAGGGGAACATACTTAATTCCCATAAGACATACCTCAATTATTGGACAGAGTGCCAAATTTCAGAGCATAAATGAATCCCATTCTTATTACCGAGTGGAGAAGATGCTAGGGCATGACTAGTGGCTTAGAATTAGAAGGAGACATATACCTACACTTGTTAAAGCAATTTCTGCAAGAAAAATTTAAATAAATATGGGAAACATTATGGATCAAATCCACGTAAGGTCTTAAATATATAGTGCTTAAGAAAAGTGCATGAATGTTTCCATACCTCAAAAATGGTATTTTAAAAGAGCTTGCCTTTAAAATACAATGGATGTATCATGATCTAACAGTTGTCCCCTTTTCCAGCACATCCTACTAACTAGAATTCTTGGGAGATCCCATGCCACAATTCAACTTCCAATTTCTAACAAAGAGAATGCACTTCACATTTTTACTTTTGCATTCCAGCACTTACTTGCATGGTGGTTTATGGTTGGTTTGCATGTGTTTCTTTTTTAGAAATGTTAGAATGGGAAAAATGAGGTAATTCTTCAACTGACTCAATCTTTAATGATTTTAATGAGCTCCAGTGTTTATGCTTGAGCTAACAGGTGCCTTATTTTTTTCCTTGGCTATTCTTTCTTTCTTCCCTTTTCCTCCTATTCTGGGCAATCCATGCAACACTCCAGCTGTAAATTATTCTGATGGTATGAATAAGCTTTGACCTGAAATCAGGTTAGTATCTAACTGAAATCTAACTTACATTTCCATAAATTTGCTTGTTTTGAAAATGATTAGCATGACTTTGAAAAATCTGTTAGCTGAGTCTTCAAAGACTACTATAATCTTCACAAAATCATTTTATGTAATATGTCTTCCATCACTGTATGCTATACATACAATATCCTCTTTCTATAGCACTGAACTCCCAAATTATTTCCACTCTTGGAAAAATGCAGTTAATATTGGATTCATCTGTTGTCAGTCACCTTTACAAAATATACACATATACAAATGCACATGGACACAGGCTCTGGGTTTTAAATTCTGCATTTTCTCAAAAATTTAAACATATAAGCCAAAGATTATGCAAAATATGATCGCCCTATAGAGCATTTTCTTTTTGTTCGGCAATGTAAAAATAATAGAATATATCACTGTTCTTGGAACTTTGTGGATTCCTGGACTTTGTAATTCTTCATGAATGCATAGTTATTTTTCCAAGATGCTAGAAGATTCCCCAGGCATTTTTAATAGTTCTATTATTAAATATATAATAAATACGATTACTTATTGTATAATGGATGTATAATAAATGTCAGAAAATTTTATAACTTCTAAATGGGTTGTTGAACTATCAAAGTCTACAGCTTTTCACTATCAGACAGGTGAGGGTAGGAAAATGTGCCAACACACAGCCTAGGGTGAGCGCTAAGGGCAGATGGTATACTAGCAAGCTACAAGAGGGGAGTACCTTCCCAGGTGGACTGATAAGATCAGTGTGGCAGAGCTGTGGGAACCCAAGGCCCTCTGTTACTCAAGGCTGTGTGTGCAGTGCTAAGAGGTCAGCCACGAAGACAGCAGCGTGGTCCTGCCTTTCCAACCAAGCCTACAATCTAACCATTGTCAGCTCATCCCGTTTCACATAAAAGCAATGCTCAGAGACATCTGCAGAGGAACCTAACTTCTCAAACTTGCCAGTTTGGATTGAAACCGTATATGATATGCATTTCCCCTATCTACGTCACATGCATACACGTAGCACAGTAACAAGGCAATCCTCTATGTTTTGTTCCCTCAATTCCTTCTCCACAATTTTTTTTTTTACTTCACGATGACAATGCAGAGAGTGGACTGAGGACTAGGCTTACCAGGTCTAGTTCTGCCCCTTTCTAACTATGTGATCTTAGTATGTCACTCACCAGATTTTTTTTTTTTTTTTTCTTGAGAGGGCGTCTCACTCTGTCACCCAGGCTGGAGTACAGTGGTGTGATCCCAGCTCACTGCAACCTCTGCTTCCTAGGTTCAAGAGATTCTCCTGCTCAGCCTCCTGAGTATCTGGGATTACAGACGCCCGCCACCAGGCATGGCTAATTTCTGTATTTTTAGTAGACACAGAGTTTCACCATGTTGGCCAGGCTGGTCTTGAACTCCTGACCTCCAGTGATCTGCCAGCCTCGGCCTCCCAAAGTGCTGGGACTACAGGCGTGAGCTACCACACCTAACCCACCAGATTTCTCATGGACTGGTTCCTTATCTGTAAAAATGAGATTATTTAGTAGATGCTATCTATACTTCCTTCACTTCTTCAAACATCAGTGGTTTCTTTTTTATTGGTAGTTTTCTGTCTCTCTGCCTTTTTCCTGTGTCCATTTTTCTATTTTCATTTTATGAATTTTTAATCCTCCACCTCGGTGAAGCCTTTCCTTCCACACCGACAGGTCCTCTGTCCTGAAAGAATATCACAGCTCTGTAATTGGAGCTCCCACAGCTCTTGGTGCACTGCATTTTGATCGCTGGGCTGCATAAACTGTCAATTTCTTTCAAAAAAGACCTCCTCTATCTTGTTTACCCTTATATCCTGGCACTTTGTGAATATTCAGTGAATATATTCTTAATACGTGACCTTCCTAAACCTTTTCTTGGAAGGATCCTTCGGGTAAAGGAGATGGTTAAGAGGAGTTACACTTTGCTTTTCTGGCCAAGTCTCTTTACAAGGAGTCAGCCTCCTGTTCAATCTCTTCTCAGGTGACTTTTCTGTCCTGTGGATCTTCATTGGTGACTGTATCTACTAACCAGTTTGCATTTACTCACTCACAAATGCAGGGACTCACATATAACCATGTTAGGCATCACAGAGTATATCCCATAAGTGATAAAGTCACAAATATGTTACCCCCATAACAAGTTAATAATCTTCCAGCATGCCAGAATGTGAGTTTAGCCACAAAAACAGCCCTATATATTCTTCTACAACCTCTAGTTTCTTTTCTACCCTTTCTTCCCTATCACCCAACTCCTAACATAGTTTGAGGCATCAAATATAGTTCAATACATTTTTTGCCAAAAGTTTCTTTGGAATTGAACCAGATACACCCGATCTAAACTTATACCTTCAAAAGTCTTTAAGGTGTTCTCTGTATGCAGGTACTCAAATAATCCTCCCAGCCTTATCAACAGTTTGATAAATTAGCATAGACTGTGGATATCCTCACTGCAGCACACCTCTGCAGATTCACACAAACAAAGGCCAATTTGGAAGCACTAAGTGAAGAGATTCTCTCCTGTTTTATTTTCTCCATTCTCCTCCAAAAACCACAGGAAATTTTGGCACTTTGGACATTCCCTTTACACAAGGGACACAGTAAAACATAATTCAACTGCTTGAATCTGGGTGAAGGGAGACAGCAATTAGGATGGCTTTGGAAAAATAAGATTAACAAGTAAGTGGCCCAATTGGGGGAACTGAAACTACAATGACATAGCTTCTAATGAACAAGTACCTACACAGGGAAGCATGCCTTCACATATGCAACAGTGAAGGTAAAACAGCACGAAAGACCTATATTTTGAAGGGGCCCCAGTTAGATATTTAAAACTCATGAGTATAGTCAAGATTTAGTCATACAAATTTATTACCCCTTGCACTTGACTAATTCTGCTATGCTGAAAGATAGAGCGTTTGAGCATATTTTAAGTATTGAATTCAAAGATATTGAAATAGAAAAAAAAACTATAGCCATAAGAATCATAGAAAAATGGAAAAGAAAGATAACAAAAACAAAATTTTTTTGATAACTGTAACTACATAGGAATGGAAAAATTTGTATTTATATAACATGTTTTAAGTCAGTCAATGATTATATTTAAATATTGCTTTTGACATTATTACAAATATACCAATTCAAGACAGACCAGTAAAATGCTGCTTTTTCTATAGTCATTTGTATTTTGAGACACAGAGCAAAGAATACAAGGTCCTTTTCTCAGAACAAATTTCCATGAAATAGTCACATCAGTACAGCTTCTGATATTCATGTGAAAGAACCTATTAGTTGACTAAAATACCTCTGTAAGTTCCCAATCATATTTTGTTACTAGGGTATATTCTAATTTTTTTCCTATTGGAGAAAACAGATCTGTACATTCAGGCTTCAGGAATATAGTTGGAGTCAAGAGAAAAATCAGGAATCTGTCTTGCATTATAGCCAAAAGATAATGGATTCTTAGGCTCTTTGTCAAAAACTTCCTACTTTAGAATTGTCCAGAGCAAGCTTCTGGACGGAAATAAATTTGAACCCCCAAAGATTCTTAAAGTCACATATCAGAAACATTCACACATAACACCACATCTGAGCTTCCATTTATCAAGAGCAGGTATGCAGTCATTCCTTGAGAATACTGTAATTCTTACAGCCCAACCTGCATCTACAGTCCAACCCGCATAGCTTGCTGAATAGGAAAAGTGTTGGAGGTGGTGGCATATAATGAGGCTGGAGAGTGGAAAGGAATAAGAGCAATAGCAAGCTCAAGGTTTTGGAAATAATTACAGTAGAAATCATCTTGCTCAAAATATAGTGGGACTTATGCATTCCAGTGCCACATCATCCACCATTTTCCATCTAAAACACAGAAATGGCAGTGAGAATGTAGTCATTTATGTGTGGTCCCCTTGATCCTGCTTTGCCTTCAAATTCACTACTATCTGTCAACCAACCAACTAATCTGAAAACTTGTTAGTGGTGCTATTGCATATCTGCCACCCCCGCCCTATCAAAATTGGAGTTCTGTGAGCTATTTTAAAATAAGCTAGTGAATAGGAGCAACCATGGATTAAGACTGAGAAGAGAAAAAAGGGGGTGGGGGAGGAGAAGAAATACAGTGAAAAAGGGGGCAACTTCTGAAAACAAATACTAAAGAAAATCTATGAAACAAAAATTTATGTTTTAACTTTTTAATAACTCATGGGGCAAGGGATAGAACACATGACTCTTTGAAGTTTTAGACGATAAATCTTGGAAATGGGTTGTTCGATTATTATAGTACCCCTCTGAGGGCAATGAAAGGATGTAATGAAAAAAATCAGGCCATCAGAACACTAAATTATCCTGACTTACCAGAAATACTGGCAAAATCTTTCAGTATGACCTGCTACTGGCCAAACTAGGAGGAAAATAACACCTACTAGAGCTAGGGATCACATTGAAAATAATTTCATTTGATTTTCATTCAAAGCTTTCTAGATGATGACCAGTAAAAGAAGTCCATATATTCTATCTATAGTTTAATAATGTATATGAGTATTACAGGAAAGAAGAAAACTTTAGAGATAATCTATTTGCAAATATTTCAGGGGAAAAACAAAATTGTAAGATTTTCCTATGATGAAAATATAGTAATTATAATTATTCTTAAAATGTATTCATTTATTTTTTTAAATTAGAAAAAATATTTTACATGTATAACATGATATTTTGAAATATATATACACTATAGTTAAATCCAGCTAATTAACATATGTCTTACCTCACAGTTATTTTTTGTGGTGACATGCTATTTAAACCTATCTTCCCACTCTGTGAGCTCACCTATAAGTTCTCTTCAAAATTTGATAAGAGTACATTGCATGTCATTTTCTTATTTAAAAAGCATTTTCACATACCTTATATCTTGTGATACTCAACATAGCACTTTGAGAATTTCATTTTCACCGTTTCTCAGTAAACTAAGCTCAAGAACATATAACTAAATTAGTCATGCACATAACAACATCAAATAGGATTCAAAATGGGATGTTTTGACCCTAAGAATGTGCCCTTTCTATAATACTGCACTACAGCTGCAGGCTTGATAAATGATTTTGAACAATAATTAATATTTTTAGATTGGATTTGATTTTGGGGCCAGCCCAGAGTTGTTTGGCACTAACACTGTCATATGAAATAAATGATTAGGTAAGACAATACCATTAGGAACTTTCAAAAATAGGTATTATTTATGGCTCTGAAGATAATTTCAAAGAGCATTTTAAGAAGAGTTTTGAACAATAATAGTATTCAAATGCAGGCACATTTCAAAGGTAACTGATTTAAAGTTAATAGCTAGCATAACACTTTGCGCACAGAATACACTCAGTAAATATTAGCAAAAAACTTTAAAGTACTTCTATATATAAGCACTGGTAAGGATTTCTAACAACCAGTCTCATCAGAAAATTACACATGCATATTAGGAATGTAAATTCAGGCAGATTCTCTTTAAATAGTTTGTGAAAGTTATTATAAGCCTTGCCATGTCTATACATTTTGGTCTATTTATTCCAACTTGAGAATTTAGCCTAAAGAACTAATCTAAAATGTGAGCCAAGATTTTTTGCTTTCTCGAAAATGTTTACTATGATATTACTTATGTATAAACATTTGTCTTTTTAAAAAAACCTGAAAAAAACCAAGAACAATTTCAAAACAAAAACCAACAATAGGGGCTTCATTACAGAAATTGTTTTCACTTAATGAAATAATATTTAGATATTAAGACTTTAAAGAATTTTATTCATATAATGAATACTTCTAATGCAAACCTTCACAAAAAAGCAAGAGTAAAGCAAAGATTATACCTGTACATACTAAAATGTAAAAAGTAGCCATCTCTGGTTTTTGAAATTACAATTTTCTCCTCGTCTTTTAAAACTGTCTTATACTGGGTATCCTATTCTTATACAGACATCTAAGTTATTTTATCATCAACAACTCAACAGCCAAAATTGAATTTTTACCATGTGTCAGGCATAATTCTAACCTTTTTGTATATACTATGTAATTTACTTTTCATAAATACCATTGATATAGAACAATTTATCTTGTTTTTATATGTGGAAACAGGCAGAGGGATATTAAATAACTAGCCCGATATTACCTTCCAAATAAATATTTGAGCTGGGTCTTGAGCCAAATGGTCTGATTCCAGAACTCATGTTCTTCATGGCATTGCTATACTCTTCATATTAGACAGGCTGCTTAGCGATATGTCAGAATATATTAATGTCATGGAGAAAGTGATTTCGTGCAATTGTGACCATGTCTATAAAATGTTATAACCTTTTTGGTGAGATGGCCTGATGGTGTATTAAGTGTACTTACCTCACATATAACTAGTTTTCATAAATGTGTTACTTCTCCTTCCCGAGAATAGAAAAGCTCTTTTACATAGAGGGATATTACATCTATTTTGTAATCATATGTTTACAACCATTTATGGTATATTAGGCACTGGATTAAAAGCTGGAAATAACTAGCAAGTTATAGCATTCACTGCCATAAATTTAACACTACCTTGGAGGAGGTATGCAGTTTTAATTGAAACAGATTCTTCACTATGGGAATGGAGGCACTACCTTAAGAGCAAAGAGATTCAGATTGTTTCCTTGCTAGAATATGCTTCATAGGCACTACTGACTGTTTAGATCAAAGACAGTACAGGTAATGTTATTGACTTCAGAAATTCCTGCTAAACTCACTGGGTAATATTATGTCCACAAAACCACAGCTGCTAAAATTGCAAAGGCGTGAGTCAGTCATGATAATAATTTAGAGTATTATCATGATAAGCTCAACTAGGAAGACACCAACATAATTTTACTATAGATGAAAACTATTGATGGATATTTTTGGTATTATTGACCATCTAAATGTCCTCTGAAATGTTGGAGTGTAATTTAGGTATTTTTTCTGGTTATCATTGCTGACTTTTCAAATGATCTATTTAAGAATCTTTATAAGCAGAGCCCTTTTCTCTTAATAAAGATAAAGGAGGAATTCAGAAGTTAATAACATTGGTCTGCTTTACATGCTATACTTGTTTTCCCTCCAAATTATACGAAAGTCTTATTTCAAATGCAAGGGAAAACATTCATGTCCTGTAGTTTGAGACCTTACTACATATAATATCACTGCACAGCATGATACAAATTAATGTCCTTTAAGAGGGAGCTCAAAGGCATACATAGGTATAATACATGCCAAGAAGTTTCATTTAAATTTCCTTTGTTCATAAGGCAAATTTTTATATTTACTAATCCGTGGATAAATACAAGTATAACAGAAATACATAGAAAAAGCAACATTATATTCTCTTAAACTATGGGTTGACCTGTTACAAGCACACAATGATGTGTCTCACTAGGTGTGCATGTAGTAAAACAGATGGATTTGCCAACCAACAGTTAAGAAAATTAATTTGTTGAGCATCAGATTTTATATTAATGAAAAAAGAAAATTTGTAAGAATTATGTAAGAGAAATAACCTAACATTTAATGGCACCATAATAGCATGAACTATCAGGTTATAGAAATAATCTAGGTATTAGGTTATAGAATTAACCTAACATTTAATCGCACCATAATAGCATGAAAATTTAGAAACAGAAAATCAATACCTTGGTTTCTCTAATATAAACATATGTCTCATGCGATTCAAGCATTTTATAAAATGAAACATGAATCAAAGTCGTTACAGAACAACTAGTGAGTGAAATTGTATTATTTGCTGTCTCTTATTTTCAGTGTTGATTTTGTTAGAAAACAGTATCTTATGTTAAGACCAAAACTCTGGGAACTGTTGAGATTCTGACCACTAAGACAACTAGACCATGGGGGAAGCAAACATCTGTTTACATCTGCAGCCACATATGAGGTCCCTCATGAGACTTAGCGACAAGGTGTGTTTTAATGTGACAGCGTGTCTGCTGTGTCCCTAGCACATTGGGACCAGTACACAGTGTTATTTGTACATCTGCTGAGTAACATTGAATGTGTGGATAACTAAAGCTCTCAGTAATTACTTAAGAATATTTTGAAGCTTAATTCTGATTCTGTACTTGCATGACTGATTTTTCCTTGTGCTAAATTCTTCGTTGTTCTTGCCTCGATTGATCTTTCAGTGTCTATCACTTTATTAAAATATTAAATTCTCTAAGTGATGTTTAAATGAGGATGTGTTTTAGTCTCTTGGAGGTTTATTCATTGCTCAGGTACTTTCTCAATAACTATTCTCCTGTTTAAAATCAGCAAATATGATTAATTTGCCATATATTTATGATAGGTCAATATATTTATTATGGAAACATATAGCTAACTTGATTTGAATTAAACTGGCTTAGCATAAAGATCAATATTGTTCTGTTCCTACAAAATCACCTTGAAAAAATACTACTGGTTAAATAAAGAAGACAATGGTGCATATTTATAAGACAACAGGTATCAACTGGAGAAAACTCTTTGCAGTTGGCAATATTGGGAAACAAGGACACAGACAGATTTATGTCATCTGGCTACCAAAGAGCATGAAATATATGGCTCAGAAATTAATTGTAAAAAGGAACGAAAGCGTATTTAAGGACAAGACTCAGGACTATTCATGGAATGCATGAAGAAGGCTGATGAGGATAGCCTATAAGGCACAGTAACTCAGAAGTGCACCACCTATTTCTCCAGGCTTGAACAACCAAGTCTAAGAGTTAGATAAGGTAAGACAAGGTCAGGAAGTCTCAGGGCTGGAGAGGTGGTGATGTTGCTGAATAATTGCTTTTTAAAGCTGGAGGGGACTTCAGAGAGTCTCTCATTGAAAAAGAAAAATTAGACATAATTGGTAATGGTTTTGACTGCTGCAGAGTTAACACTTTACTCACAGTCCTACATATCTACTTCACCTGTAACTACAATTTTCCTGAAGACATAGAATAAAAATCAATTGTTCTAATCCATATGGGGAAAAAAAAAAAACTGCCAATGTGGTGTGACTAGCAAACCAATGGAGTTATGGCTTAAGCATGATGGATTACCTCTTCCACTGCCACTTATCTAATTACTTTCCCGTCTCCATTCCAGCAGGCATGTTTACTAGCCAAGCTGTATTACAAAAAGGATAGGATGTGGGTAGGCAAAGCAAACAAACAGAAACATCAAATGCAAAGTCTTTCATTTCAGAGGACTATTGCTCTCATATTCCACGTATCTCCAAAGAAAAGCAATCTCAACCGGGCGCGGCCTGTAACCTCAGCACTTTGGAAGGCCGAGATGGGTGCGTCACCTGAGGTCAGAGTTCAAGACAAAGGATGCATCACACCTGAGGTCAGGAGTCCAAGACCAGGGCAGCCAACGTGGTGAAACCCCATCTCTACTAAAAGCACAAAAAACAAAAAAAAATTTAGCTGGGTGTGGTGACAGGTGCCTGTAATCCCAGCTACTTGGGAAACTGAGGCAGGAGACTTGCTTGAACTCAGGAGGCGGAGGTTGCAGTGAGCTGAGATTGCACCACTGCACTCAAGTCTGGGTGACAGAGCAAGCAAGACTCTGTCTTATTTAAAAAAAAAAAAAAAAAAAAAAAAAAAGCAACCTCTCCACTTTTCTGAGACAGCAAGCACAGAGATGTTCAAATTAGGATGACTGTGCCATACTTCTTAATTATGTATCTGTATAATTATTAATAGTGCCCTCTTTTACTCACAAAAGTGCTCTGATTTGGACAATAAGTTATATTGTTATCCTAAATACATTGTGACAGGAATGCCAACTTATATAAGACACTAAAACAAATTTGACAAAATTCACTTTAGTAGATCATCTATTTAACATATATAATTCTACAAGTTTATAACCTACCAACACTCTCTAAGAAACAAGGATTTAAGCTATTTTTATATATTTGTTGTCTTTCAAAATGTTTCTTTTTGGCAAATAACTATATTTTAAAAAGTAAGGCATAGACTAATTGAGAAAACAAAAAAATATATAATTTCCTTATACTTTACTCTAAATCTTATTCAGTGTTGTATCATTTTTTAAAAAATTTTTGCTTTCTCTCAGGACAGCAAACATTTTTGAGATGGAAGAAAACCCGTAGATCGTTTACTTCAATGCCTTAATTTTACTATCAAGAACACTGAAGAGTTCAGAGAAATGAAATGACTCACCCAAGGCTGCTGGTCTATGTAGCGACCAATTAACCAGACCAGTAGCCTAATGAGACAAGTTGGTTCTGGATCTCCTGATTCCTAAATACTTGTTTCTTTCTGCATTCCATTCTGTCTCCTGGATTATATTCTCTATTTTATTAGGTTGGTGCAAAAGTAATTGCTAGTTTTAATTCAAAAGTAATGACAAAACCAGCAACTACTTTTGCACCAACCTAATAGAAGCCTCCTATCAGGAAGAACTTCATCAAAACCTAGCTTTGCCCTAAGCATCACGTTTTCCCACTGGAAAAGGGTAGATAAAAAAGCAAAGCGCCAAAAATAAAAATGATAATTTACCAACCTTTCTCTCAGGAGGCAAAGTACAGAGGTCTCTGCAAATGAGCATTTTAAAATGTCTTAGGCTACTGATATTTGATTGCTTTTTGAAGATTATGCAGAGTTCTCCCATCTCTGTCTTGTGATTGTCTTCAGTATGACCAATTGTTATTTTTATTTATTTTTTATTTTAGGTTTGGGGTACATATGCAGGTTTGTTATACAGGTAAACTGCATGTCATGGGAGTTTGGTGTACAGATTATTTTATCACCCAGGTAATAGGCATAGTACCAAATAGGTATTTTTTTCTGATCCTCTCCCTAATATCAAAGAAGAACAAGAACTTTGGGAAGGCTGGCCCATGAGACATCACTGGGAATTGTAAACTAATGTAAGAAAAACATAATCAAGACATGTTTCTTAATATTCAACTTAACACTTTATTTTATTGGCTCTCAAAGCAAGTGTTAGGATTAGTTTTGCTGAAGAATTTGAAGTTTTTGTTTGTTTCTTTTGTTTTGTTTTTGTTTTTCTGAGACAAGGTCTCACTCTGTCAGCCAGGCTGGAGTGCAGTGGTGTGATCACAGCTCACTGCAACCTCAACCTCCCCGGCTCAAGTGATCTTCCCACCTCAGCCTCCTTAGTAGCTGGACCACAGGCATGAGTCGCAGAGATAGAATGAGGATTTAAACCTAGGCTAGTATGGCCCTAAAGCATGTGCCTTTAGCCATTATGTTACCAGCAAAAATAGCCTTTGGATGGCAATGTGTCCACAATGAACATCTATCATTCACTTTTATTCCATGTTCATGTTTAGGAAGCAACATGTTTAAAATGAAGATAGCTGGAGTCAAGCACATGATAGCTTGGATGGATATATATATATTTATATATATATATAAAATATATATATATAAATATAAATATATATACACATACACACAAAAGGTAAATGCACAGAGTCATAAAACAGTAAGCTGGAAAACTTCAGGGCCAAAGACCCAGATCTACTTCAAAATGTCTCAAGTGCTTCATATGCAAGAATTGATCATAGAATTAATAACCAAAGAATCAAAAACAGATCTATCTAAGAGAATATAGTTTACAATAGCTACAGAAGTCATGAGATATTGGGAAAGATGCTCCTTCCCTAAAATAATTCGAACTTATCAAGGACACTTAAATTATCCAAACAAATAACAACTGCAGGATAGTTTAGCTCTAGATATTGTCAGATGAATATCTGGACTTAATATTCTTTACATTAATTTGTTTTATGTTTACTTCTACATTTACATATTCATATTAATGTTTATATTATTACATTATATTAATATTATTCCATTTTACTAGACCATGTGTAGGTCAGATAAATTACTTGCTAGAACATATCAGCTTATAACATCCCAGAAACCACCCACATAGGGTTCTTTTTTGCATAATAACAACAGCTCAGAAAGACTCGCACATCTAATCTTTTGCCTTTTCTCGGTAATCTCTCTGGCCTCCTTCAACACCATGTCAGGATATTCTGAGCTACCAGGCCACCTGAGCCTAAGACCCCAAAAACACTGAGCCCAGCTCATCAGATTCCTGGCTAAGTAGTTTCAATGTATGTAGCAGCCTCATTTGTTTATGCTTAATAAACTCATACCATTTAGAGAAAGGACTCAGATGTGAGTAACGTATGCTTCCCCTAGTAATGCACAGGATTAAGAAGCAAAGTAGAAGACAAAACTCTCTCCCTACTTCACATTTTTCTGAGTTCATTACTGCTGTGAAAAATGAATCAGATTTGAGTTGTTCCTAATCTCTGCTCTTCTGGTCTCCATCAGAGAAGGCAGCCAAACTGTGATGGGAGCCATCTGGGATGGGGACAGGAGACGAGAGAGAGCCCTGTAGTTTTCTTCTGGGGAAAAGCAGGCACAGGGGGTGGGTTGCTCCTGGAGCGGACAGCAACAACACTGACAGCTCATCATTTATTCTCAGCCTAAACACCAGTGGTAAGAGCCCCATCAGGTGGCATTGACAGAAGGAGGCCAAGGCAGGCACAGAGAAGCTTTAGGGGTGACTAAACATACACACTGTTGTATGACTGAACACTTGTATGTCCATCTCCTCTAGTAAAGCTTGAGGTTTTCTATGGCAGAGGCTATGTCTTAGGTACCACTGTTGTCCCAGCATCTTGCAAGGGGCTTGGCATGGGATTGATGCTCATAGAATATTTGCTGGAAGCAGGAATCAACGAATAGGGCCCAGCCCTTCTGGATTCCACAGGCTACTTCTGGCTCCTCAAACACACTCAGGCACATACACTTGATTTCAAGGACAAAGTTGCTGTCTATTTTTAATAAAGAAGCAGCTTGAGTGAATCCCATTTCTATTTCCTTACTCTCATACTGTCTTCTGTTTGCGTGAGCAAGAGTATGGACTAATTCCAGGCTTCAGTTCATTTTAGGCATAGCTGAAATCTAATCAGGGCTGTATATTCTGTCTCTGTCCCTCCGTCTGCCTCCTTTCTTCCCCCCTCCTTCTTACTCACCCTGCCTCCACCTCCTTCTCTGCCTCCCTCCATCTTTGCCTCTCTCTCTCTTTCTCTCTCTCTCTCAGGTGATATACAAATCCCAGGAACACAGATATACACATGGAACTGAATAGCACATTTTTAAAAACTGTGTCAAGTTAAGATTGTAATGGTTAGTGTGCAAGAAGGAAACTTATCCTTGTAACGTTAGGATTTTTCTTTTTCTTTAATTGTGCCCTAAGAATTAAAATCTATGCAAATAGGACTTAATTTTGCATTCCCACTTTTTCCTTAATAATTGTGTGTGTGTGTGTAAGACAAATGTTCTTTGTTGAAAGCTAACAGTTGCAGCCTTCTTTTAAAGGTTATAATTATATTCAAAAACATATTGCTATCAGGCTTACTCCAAATAGACAAATAATTTGCCTGCAAAAGGTAAAAAATTAAAATAAAACCACTTTGTTCAAAAACAAATTTGTTATAGAAACACCTGAACATTGGTTTTGTATAAAGTTTATGCAAGATATAACTGGATATTCATGTCATTTTAGGTAGAATTTTTTGTTTGTTCTTGTCCTCCAGAGAGAATTTAATTCAGAAATAAGAATAACTTGGAATTGGGCATTTAAAAAATATATCTAAAAATTCTATGTGCTGCGGAGGTTGGAATTCTAAGTTTTTATGAGATGAACTGCCATGCAGGTCACTTATTCTAGGAAAGTCTCCTAATAAATAATTCTTACTGTTAACCACCTCCAGGGTCACGGAATATAATGTTTAACCTCTTATTAGTGCTGACACAAGGTAACGGCATCCACTGATACTAATTCTTTGTTGTCATTAATTTAGATTGTCTGGTAACACATTAAAAAAAAAGACCAAGAAACTCATATTTCAATTCTGAAGAAAAGCTGCATTCATTATTCAGCCATATAAGGAAGTTAAATGCTACAGCACCAAAGCAGGCAATGATAGAAAACTAGGAATAAAGAAGTTTCTTTTTAAAAACTAGGAACAAAGGGAAATAAATATTGTGTGACAGAAAACAAACCAAACCCAACAATAACTAGGTAGGTCAGCTACACGGAGGGACTACAACATTTAGCATTCCCTTGCCTCTCAAACTCAGCTATTCATGGTCTTCTAGGTTAATGGAGAGTGGGGCACGGGGTGCAACGTGGTGAATACACGTTCTAGAATCCCAGAAAAGATAAATGACTGCTCTAGTTTCTCATCTTCTGAGCAGCATGAGCCTGTGTTAAGGTTAATGTCATTGCACTACAGCCTGAAACATACTCCTCCCTGTGTATGGAAGTCATTCAAAGGAAGAAACAGCCCTGAATAAAACTCTACGGGCATTACAGTCAAGCAATCCTGCTCAATTCTAGATCCACCCTTTATTAGCTGTGTGACCCAGAGAAAGTTAAATCTCTAAGCTTCAATTTCTTCATCTGTAAAATGGGTATAACAAGAGTAGCTATTTGATATTGTTGTAAAGATGAAGTCATATGGATACTTTAAGAATAGCAGGAAACTTGTTTAATAAATCTTAGTGTCATCACCATCATCACCACTACCACTACCACTACCACCACCACCACCACCACCACCACCACCACCATCAGCATCACCATCACTACCACCTCCAACATACCCAGAACCACCACCATTCCAACCACAACCATCACCACCACCATTACCACCATATCCAAAATCACCATCACCAACAACACCATGACCATCTTCCTCATTTTACAGGTGAGAAAGTTGACTCAGAACCTAAGTAACTGGCTGAAAGGCACAATGCTAGTAGGGGACAGAGACAGAGCTCAAATTTCCAAGTTGAGCGATCCCCCTAAGCCCATCTTTATCTCAGGAAATCTGTCATGGAAAAATGGTGTGGCCTTGGTTTCAAGGGTCACCACAAGGCTTCAGAATACCTAGGATCCCAGATATCTCATATGTAAGCATAGAAAAGCAAAAATAAAATAAAATAAACTGTATCTGGGAAATATCTTAGGGTATTTTATTAATATGTGAATTGCTAAGTATACTGCAACCCCCAGTTGCTCTGTTGTCATGAGCACCAGCCTGAAAGTTGAGGGACTCACGTTCTGCTTTTCGTTCTTACCTTCATATCTTCAACTGTCACCAAAGAACACAATGCCTATTCCCATATTTAGCCCTGTGGAGACACTGTAGGAAAGAAATAAATGGTCATCTACAGCACCAAGTCCTCAGGAGAAAGGCAGGAAATGAAAAAGAATTGTTTATTTAGCCTGGCTCTATAGTGAAACAGCTGTATAAGTCTGTGAAAAGAAAGGGCCCTGGCTTGGCTCAACCTTTGGCAAATAGATGGGTATTATATAGGCAGTGTGTCAAGCCAGGAGAGGAAGCAATGGAAGAGATTTCCTATAATTCTTTCCATATTGTTAATTGCTGCTTTCCCTCCCAGGGCCTTCTGGACTTCCCACTAGAAATTCAGGGCAGGAACTGCAAGGCACTGTGGGAAGACAGCAGCTTGAGTCCTGCCTGCCCACTCAGCACCTTCCATTGGGACCCTCAGCGGGCTCACCCAAGGCAGTTATGAAGATTATCTCAAATGCCACTTGCCCACAGTACATTCAGCTATCTTCTCACCCTTTCCTGCCACTGGCCCAGAGCCATTTAACTCTACTGTTGCAAGGCTAACCTTCTGAGTTTCATGGCATTTATATTGTAATAAGGGACTAATCGATGTTCTGCCCCAAACAATAAATCTCCAATGGCCAGATTTCAGCCATGAAGGGAATATGATGAAGATATTTTATATGAAAACCTCAGTTAGTTACCATGATATTACGATGTTGCCTATAGGCAATTTTCCACATCTCTGCTTTGTTAGCTGACAGAGAAGCAAAATAACAACAAATAACCTCTTGTATGTCTTAGACCCTCAAGGTTGCTCTACTCAAAAGTATTAAGTATGCTTAAATCTCCTTCCCTTGGTTAATGGTATCCTAAGGAAAGTAAAGCAAAGAAAACCTCTTCCCATTTCACAACTTAGTGTAAAATCCACTCAGATTTTACAAGATGATGGCAGAGTAATAACTCTGAGAAAATGGCGTGACAGTAGATAATTGTCAATGGCTAAGGACTCCTCAAAATCTGCTCAATGGTCATAGGATTAAAGTAAAACAGAACCATTCCTAGAAACCCAAGGACTAGTTAACACAGAGAAAAATAAAGTACTAACAATATTTTACTACAAATCTATTAAATTCTCTTTAGGACCTTCAAGAAGCAAAGTAGTATGGAAAAACAAGCACATAAACTTTTATTTCAAATAGAAAAGGGTTCAAATCCTAGATCCATAATTTATTGGCACTTTGAAGAAATTACTTAATCTAAGTTTCAATTTTTCCTCTGCAAGGTCACTTACTTCATTAGGTCATTATAATATCACATGTATAAAAAACATTTGAGAAAGTGCTTGGAAAATAGTACAGTAATACCATTAGTCTTCTAAATTTTGTGTTTTTTTTTTAAAATTATTTATTATTATTATACTTTAAGTTGTAGGGTACATGTGCATAACGTGCAGGTTTGTTACATATGTATACTTGTGCCATGTTGGTGTGCTGCACCCATCAACTCGTCATTTACATCAGGTATAACTCCATAGTCTTCTAAATTTTGTTTCTACACATTCCACAAACAAAAAGGGTTCTACAAACAATAATCCTTTAAAGGATGTACTCAGATTGGTTTAAATACCCTCATAATGATTTAAAATCCCATTATACAAAATGTACTTTCACTTAGCCTTTCATTAATTTTGATAATGGTCCTGTCTATTGAAACTGCCCATACTCTTAGATTTACCAAGGTTTGATTCCATCTTACAATGCACATCCCGTTTTTCTTTTAAATTATGCTTTTGTCCTCCAAAGGCAAATGAAAATATTTTGTCTAAAATCAAGGCTTCCTATAGTTTACAAAACGTCTTTGAAATGATATTTCTCCTTATCAGAATATGCACCATCTCATAATCTCCCATTTTAGAGTATAAGGAGCATATTTTTTCTATTTCCTTTATAATTCTTAGCCCACTACTGGCCATAAATCCGTAGCTTATTAAATATGTGCAGATTAACTGATATATAAATTCTCCTCTGCCCCTAATCCAGTAAAGCAATCAGCCTTCTATGTAATGGCCTTGAATGATGACTAAGAAAAGAGCCCGTAATTTAAACACTTCAATATGGCTGAACTATGAAATCTCAATTGCTAAGACAAAATTCATTTACATAATGATACTATAACCCCAAGCTTTAATTAGTGCTGGAAAAATAAGATTATAATAGCAAATGTGGCTATCTGGTTGCCTCGGTAAACAACCTTTCTGCACATAATCAATTTAGGCTCCTGCAGTACTAAATTCAGACTCATAAATGTTTTTGGCTCTTATCTTATTTTTATAATAGCTATGCATTCAGAAAACATGCATTTATAAAAACTTGTAGCTATAATTTAGGTTTGCAGATGATACTATATGTGATTTGGCTCTAAAAAGAGATAAATATTCTGGTCTGAAAAGATAATCCACTAAAGAAGAAATCCATTCAAATGCTAAAGTTATTCCATACAAATTTCTTACATTAGCACATTACCTAGGAAAATTCTATGTCAATATGAAAGTATGCTCTAAAGGTAGCAGATAAAATTCTACTGCTATAAAGTAAAGCCTGAATATGTTGGACTTAAATTAGTATGTCCTAACAGCCTTTCTTGTCTTGTGATATTTTTTCTAATATTTTTCATCATTTCTGATTTCTCCACACAATTATTCTTCTGTTCTGATCACTTCAAGTTTTTTTAATATCTTCATTTCATCTTGTTTACATCTGACTGTCTTAATGTATTTCGTTTTACTCTCAGAATTGAATTGCCATCTCATAAAGCTAAGTCTAGAGAGAATTGCATAGAATTCTCTAGAACAAGAATTCTATAGAACAAGAAAATAACACAGGTCCCATAAATAGCAAAAATAAAATATTTATTTTCCCTGGAATATGATAATAATTCTGTAGAACCCATATGATACTGAAATTTTATTTCCTTTCTAGTCTTTTTTTCAAAAAGAGTAAAATGTGATATAAATATTGAGCATCAGACAGCTATATTTGTTGAGATGTCTTATACATACTATGAAGTTAAAACTACACTTAAAAATATAATAGTTGTTCAAACAAAATTAAGTTTGGGTAGGCCTGTTGTTTAATATATTATACTATGACTAGGAACCTCTGCTAAACTGATATTCTAAGGAGTATATTAGGTAAATATTCTAATTTACATACTCTGATTTTTCAACTCTGTATTTTAAATATATAATACTAAATGCTCAAAATCTTTTGAATCGTCTTCCAAAAATAATATTATCACTGGATTATAACTAAGTAATTAAATTTGATTTGTATCTACATTAGTTAATTAGCCTTAACATTTTTCCAAAACAGTTAAGCTAATGTTAGACTTGAAATACCAAACAATATTTTGTAATACTTATTACCATTAAACTAGAACCATTAAAGAACAATCATTAACAGCACTTCAAATTTGTGGATATTACCTACCAAACCACAAATCAAATTAGCATATTCTTCATTTATTTTTTATTAGCTGTTAACATTAGACAGAATTCCCTGTTGTAAGTCAAAATTGGTTGGCATTGGTTTAGTATGTGTCATTGACTGAGTTTATAAAAAAGCATGTGCTAGCTGTTAATTATATCTATTTAATGGGATTTTGCTTTGTAATTTTAAAATGTTTTGCTGAATATATATTTTATTAGAAATTATAAGCATCACTTATCACTTATCAAGCTGAAATAATTCAACTCATTTATGTGAAAATATGAATAAATATGTATAGACATTTTTATATTATAAATTTAAATGATGACTTGTACACTAAAAACAAGATCAAAGATTAGGAATCTATCTTGTTTTTGGAATCGAACAATCAGTAACGCTATACTGCCTCTTATTTTCCATCCTTGATCAATTTGGAACTTATTTCTACCTTGGTTAGGGGCTTCTTAAAATTAGCCTTTAAATTTAGGCTTTTCCAGGAATCTCTTTATGGTGCTCTGGAAAGAATCATAAAGTCTGGCTTTGTGCACAACTTTAAACCAACAAAATTTTTTTTCAAAGTACTTAATAAAGCTTAGTGGTGCCATCAGCCTTGTTTAAGTACTGTAGGTTTTGAAGGAGGACATCTTTCAAGATTAACTATGTAATTTGATGAGATGTAAATTCATTCTTCAAGATAAGTTGGGTTTAGTCTCCATAGCCTGGCTCCATTGCACGATGACAAACTCTTTCACTTGGATCTGACTGCAAGGAAATAAGACGACTGCCAAAGGAAAAATGATCCATTAAAAAATAATGTTTTCTAAGCTGCTAACAGGGCACCACAACTCCAGTTGACCCAGCAATCACATTACTGGGTATATACCCAAAGGAATATAAATATAAATCATTCTTATTATAAAGACACATGCACTTGTATGTTTATTGCAGCACTATTCCCAATAGCAAAGACATGGAATCAAAATATCTTTGATAATACGTTTTTCTAGAAAGCTTGTGTTTGAATCCTGGTGCTTAATTTAAGGTTAAGTCCCAGCCAAACAAATTTGTACAATCAATAGGCCTATTTAGCATCTACAAAGCTTATCAGTAAAAAAAACTCTATGAAGTCAAGATGAAATCTCTTCAAAATTAAAAATATATAAAAAAGTAGGTCTGTAATTTCATTCCACTTATAAATTAAATGCTTTGCCATTTCTAAAATTTCACATTTCAGTTGAGCAAATGAAGTATAGTAACAATTTTATAGAGCAAGAAACTTGCGATTGATCTTGAATACTCCTAAGAACAAATATACAGAGATGGCATGAATTATTAGCCAATATTCACCAACTCCACCAATGTTTACCAATTTTCACAAGAAATCTAAATTTCTAAAAATGGAATTTGGCAATAGTCCTTCCTTAGCAAGAATAAAATCAATTTAATTGCATACGATGAATGTTTTTTAAATGGAACTTGGCAGAATAAGTTATTCTATCAAATCAATGTCAATCCTCTTTAAAAATCCTTTTCCTTTTTCTTCTGCATTGTACCACCCAAAAGAAGGTTATTTATGGTTTAGTAAAAGTCCTGAACAGCAGAATAAATAGGGAAAAGCTGCTTTTCAAATAAACCAGCATAGAGTCCTTATTCTTAAGAAAAGGTAAGATTAAATTTTCCAAAGAAAATATGCTTAGTCAAACAAACAAAACAAAACACAGATTTAAGGTGTTTTAAGGGTTACCCTTATGAGTTCATTCAACAACATGAAATATACCTTTAACAATATGCAATACACTTTTACATGGATTACAAGTACTATATACTACAGAAGGGTTCAATAATTGAAATGATGAGAAAACATAATTGTTAGGGAAAATAAAATCAATAGGGAACGAATTCCTAGCAAAGGAATAAAGTTCATTTGTGTTAACCTGAGCATACGTGAACTTTCCAATGCAAGACCATTGAAAAAATTCTTTCTTGCATATGAAGGATATTAATTTGCTACTAGATCACTATCTTTCAGTAAAATAAGTATCCCAACAAAACACATCTCAATAAGTGGAACACTAACAACATTATAATTAACACAAAATAGATATTAATCAAAACAAAAACACTATGCTCCCTACACACATCAGAAGATGGATATTAGAATCCCTGTTTTGCTTGATTTCATTGTGATACGGTACTCGACATTACTTATCACTATAGTGTAACAACAAAGAGATGTAAGGACACTGAAAGGCTCTTTCAGGAGAATCTGTTCTCTCTGCCCATCCCCTCCCTTTTTGGTTTGTTTTCTCTCACTTTCAGTAGGAGAAATTTCATATTTAAAGAGCATGCATTCACCATTTGGCATATCATATGCCATTATCATAAGAGTTAACTATTTTAGAAGTATATTTATATATTTATTTTTCTTCCCTGAAATTTCTAAATGTCCAGTGCTTCAACCAACATAATCATTCATTTCAATGTCTTCTGTTGTACTGCAGATATTATAGGCAGCCTCCCTGCCAGTCTCCCTCTCTCCCTCCCTCCCAGAAATTGTTCATAAAGTCAAATTTTCTGGTTTGCTTTTGGTGAGTTGAGTGCAACACACTTTCCTAGGCAAAGGGGGAACAGCCCTCTAAATACCAACTCTTAGTGGAAGAATCACTTACAACTGGGTACTTCATATTACTACATGAGCACAGTGCCACCATAAAGTACCAAGAGGAAGAATAAATTGTTCCTTCTTTTCTCTGATCTGCTCCCTGACAACTAGACACATGGACAGAACCTTATTTCTCTATCACTGTATCAGCAGGGTAAAGGATTTGTTTAATAAGGATGTAAAATAAAACTAGACTGGAACTACAAAAGGGCTGGATGGACTTTCCCATATTGGCATAACACTGAAGAAGCAGGATTGGTTATGAAGTCATAATTTAGCATTGGCATTTAAGCAGAAACGTTAACTTATATTGTCACAAAACACAATGTCACATAAAAGCCATAAAAATATTCTCAGTCAGCCCTGGTAGCCAGGAAATTCTTTTCAGAGGTGTTTCCTTTTTGGGTTTTCTCAATCTGTACTCAGAAATGAAGTTAGAGACCTATTGTGATGTTTTAAATATTCCTTTTCTGAGCATATACCATGTAATTCAAAATAGAAGACAAATTTTTCAGCCTAAGTTATCTGATAAATCGTGTCCCATTACTCATTTTATCATAGTCACAATGTACTTAAAATGTGTAAAAGTATAAAAGTAAAAATAAAATTCTGATGTAAATAAATTTAAGATCTCTATGTGTAGAGCATATTGACAATTGGCACCCAAGCAAAGACTGATATTTTGAAAGAGATCTTGTATAAAAGCTATTCCATTCCTCGTATGCTATTTAAAAAATGATGCACAGACTCACATTCATAAACACACTGAAACACACACACACACACACATATAATATAGAACTTACACAATTTCATCATTCTGGAATTCGAGCTCTCCACAAGTGTCCTCAAAATCCTCCCCTCCACCTCTGGCAGTCCCTTCGATGGTTTTATATGGAACGATAACATTTCCTCGAGCTCCAGATGTTCTCAATACTTTCACCTCCATGATGCCAATGCTCTCACTCACATGAGTCACAGGTTCCTCAAAAGTAAAAATGCCTGCGTGGTCATCATCAAAAATAGTTACAGTGGCAGTGGAGGGAGATCCGAGGCAAGCAAGTGTAGAAACATGATTGGCTTCCAGTATGCCATCTTCTGAAGCTTCAGAAGATACTTTGACATTGCTGAGATGCACAAGGAAATTTTCATCCTCCTCAAATATATCATCATCTATGATACCCACTCTGATTTCCTTCTGGGTCTCACCAGGCTTAAACACCACAGTTCCTTCAGTAAATTCATAATCAGACCCAGCATTTGCTGTGCCGTCCTCTGTTCTAAAGTCAACAAACACAGTGTTGGTCAAATCACCACCTCTGCGGATAATGGTAAGGGCCACAGTACCACAGTTCTCCAGACACTGATATGTCCCTTGTTCAAAGAAGATCTTACTAACGGGGTCATTTTCAGTCACTTCAGTGTTGACCTCGTGCATGCTGACAGCCTTCCTTGCTTGGTCAGCTGCATGCCTCTTTAAAATGTTGCCAGCTCCAGTCATCAGGCGAGTAGCTTGAATGCGATAAAATGCTCTACTTTTTTGCTGCTGACTTAGGACTTGGTAGTTAGCTAATTCTATTAATTGCTCTATTTCTTTCTCTGGATGTTTCTGCTTAAGTTCCTTCAGAATCCTAGCCATTTCTCGCCTAGCTTCTTCATCATCTTGGTCCCTCTCATCCACCTCCAGAACCAGAGCACCATCTAAGAAATTTTCAACATGAGAATTGACCACTTTCCCATCCATTTCAATTTCAGTCTTGGAAGATGGCCTGTCTCCTTCATGTTCAATAATCATCCCCCTCTGCTTGCCAGCTCGATACCTCTTGTAGACATACTTGTAAAACAGAAGTCTCCTATCCGCTACCCAAGCGAACACAACACAGATGGGAAAGAAGAAGAAAGTAAGCAAACCTTCCCAGACCTCCACAACGCCAGGAGAGATGACAGACAAAATAATGTAAAGCCAGGTGTAGGCAAAGATGCTCCAGGCTGCCGTCACAAAGAACACACGCAAATGCTTAATCTTCCTTGTCTCTCCATCAGGGACCACGTAAACACAGAGTGCAATAATGATGAACATGTTGAATGCAGCACTTCCCACGATGGTGCTAGGACCGAGGTCTCCTGCAGTGAAGTTATGGCCACACACTTCAATTACTGAAAGGAGAATCTCAGGAGCAGAAGATCCCAGGGCCATCAAGGTCAGGTTAGAAACTGTCTCATTCCAGATCCTCACAGTTGTCTTGGTGGTCTCTCCATTGGGTTTCTTTATGGTTATTTCTTTTTCTTGAGATGTGATGACTTCTATAGAGGACATGAACCGATCAGCTATGATAGAGACTCCAAGAAACATGTAGACCATGGCCACAAAATACACAGTAGCTCTAGCAATTTTGTCCCCAAAAGAAGGGTCTTGGGGTTCCCAAATGGGCAAAATCACCCCTTTCTTACAGTAATATGAGCCAGTACATTCACCAGTTTCATTTCCTTCTCCTTCCATTTCTGTCTCAGCAATTACGTAGTCCACATGGGAAAATAAGAGAGCCACAATAACTAACAGATGAAATCCCATTGAAAAGGTGGGTGAAAGACTTAATCGCCGCATGTTGTACACGACACTTCCAACTGTCAGAACCTACTGGTAAAAACAAGATGGGGGAGAGGGCGGAAAAAAAGTCATGTCATTAGAGCTGCATCCAAAGCATTACTAATTATTTTTATTACTCTTACCAAAATGTGTTTATATTTGACCATCACAAAATCTATGGTGAATGATTGCGTTCTAAGACTCCATCAGTGACTAAGCAATCCTTTGTAAAGTTTACAATTCAATCTTTCTGTGAATTTACTACATGGAGTACCCATTCACTGAGTAAGATATACAATTGACTCATTGGAAAGGAAAAGTTCAATTTATATAGCCTTGCCTTATTAAACACACGTTTATGCATGCTAATAGCCAAAAAACACAGGACTTTTGAAGCATCAAATAATTTCCTCCTTTTTACTAAAGCAGATTTTCTTCTAAATTTGTGTTAGTACATCTTCTTCCAAAAACGGTTTCAATGCCAAAAGCACCTTATTATAATTGATGCTTTGAAAAATCAGACCCTGAAAAAATCCCACCAATACAAGGCCTGGTGATTATCTTAAACACCAGAGAGCATCTTACACTGTATTTCATGAAATCATGTCCTATTGCTCCACACTTACTTGGAAACAGAAAACTTCAAGCTTGCCTGAAATCAAAGCTCAATGGCATTTGTTCTTGAGGAGAAAAAAATTCTGCTGTAACGCAGTATTTCCACACATTAAGTACAGTTTTTAAAAGCATGTTTTGATGAGAGCACATTTCTTCCTAATTTTCAGCCAGCCCAGGTCTGCTGATACATTAGTAGCTGGGCATCTGGTTCTTCAAGCACAGCTCTTCACATCTGTGTACAGAGCCTGTTTTTCTGCAGGCTGGAAAGGGAGATAACCAGGCCAAGGCCTACTTGTGGGTAAGAGCCTGGCAGGCTATGGAATCAGCGTCACCAACCTTAAAATGTTCCTTCTCGGTGTCGGTCATATTTTCCATGGTCATTCTAAAATACATATTAGTTCTGTCGAGGGTTCAAAGTGACCAAAAAATGCAGGACCAATAATTCCACTTAAATTAGCTCATGTGGCATGACAACAGTGACCACAAAATATACACATGATGAAGGGCTGTAGGCAAGGAGGGCCATGGTAACAGAGTCAGTGAGCGGCACACAAAGCTTGGTAGGCATAGTGGTGGACTCAGCCACCATGGCCTTAAGTTCACCTACCAGCTCAAGCAAAACTCTACTCAGACCTTACGTCCCCTCTGCTTCCAGAACCTGGAAGGGAGGTGAGCGGAAACTGAAGTAGAGGAAGGTCTGCTCCAAGTCAGGGTAACTGTCTCCCAGGCCTTGCAGGAGGGACCAGTTATGACATCAGATAAAGCAGCAATAGGAAGAAGCCCTGAGTCAGAACATACCCTTAATGTCCTGGAAAAAGTTAAAAGAGGAGCTGGATTAGAGGCTTTCATAGCTTCAGGCTGGCTGAGAGCCACCCTACGTTCGCCTACACTCTCTGGCTCATGTTTGCTCCTGATGGCTTATTCTGCAAACTGCACCAGGGCCCAGGAGAACACCCCTGCCTAGGACATTCTGGCAGACCCTCAGAGATCCCCCCATAGCCTAAAGCCCTTTATAGCTCATCACTACAGAGAGATAAGTTTCTTTGACATTTTTCCCATACTAAAGACAACCAGAGGAAGGTTATAGCAGAATTTGAAACTAAGTAAAAGGCTGAAAAATAGAGGCAGCACATTCTCGAAATATGCAAAAGTTCATGGTCAGTATGTCTGCTCGTTCAGTCTTTGAAAGGTTTTAGGATTTCTGCTTGAAACAAGGTGAAATTCAACCATCCTGCAAGAATGGTGGAAAATCTAGTTCCAACTCCCTTGTGTATCCATTTCATCCACAAATATTTATGCATGCTTAATATGTATTCTAGAAAGACTTGCTAGGCTCTCTTCTAGATCCTGGGAATTCACCAGTGATAAAACAAAGTCTGTGTTCTCACAGAGCTTATAATCTAATGGTGGAGGAAACAAACAAATATAAGTATCAGAAGGTTAAAAAGTCCTATGGTACATGTATGTGCAGAGCAATATAAAGACGACAAGGAGTGAGTGTGTGTGTGTGTGTGTGTGAGAGAGTGTGTGTGTGTATACACATGGCATGCATGATTTCATACTAGATGGTTAAGGAAGGCCTCTCTGATAAGGTAACACTTGAGCAAAGTCCTAAAGGACACGAAAGATCAAGTCTTGTGAATATCTGTAGGAACAGAATTCCTAGCAAGTGCAAATGTCCTAATGGGAACCATGCTTGGCACAGTCTCGAAACACAGAAAACCAATGTAGCAAGAGGGCAATGCACCAAGGGGGCAGGGCTCAGGAGTGGGAATGGATCATGGAACACTGAGTTGCCATAAGACATGAGCTTTGATGAGGTAGAAGATGAGAATCACTGGGAGTTTCTAATCAGAGGGTGATATGATCTGATTTTTCTTTTAGAAGGATCTCTCTGCTGGTTCAGTGCAGAATAGACTAAAGGGACAAGGGTGGACACAAGGAGACCAGCTTTGGCCTACTCTATAAAATCTAATTTATAAGTGATCCCAATACTTGGCAGGTATACAGAATGATATAGAAGATATCTAACATTTAAAATGGTGAAAGAAACCTCTGTAGTGATCCTTTTGGAAGATATGCAATTTAAAATGTCTTGGGGACCTGAAAGAATCAGAAAGGTGAAATATTTGTAATAAATAGTAGTACTGAACATAAACACTGAAGAGAGATTCAAACTTGTGTCTGTCTCCAAGACTGATATAATTAACCACTCCCTTCAAATGACTGCCAAATCGCATCATTCCATTCTTCACATTTCAGCCAAAATGAAATTCCTAAAGTGCAGATCTGACACTCTTCACTTCCCTTAAAACTCTTCATTGGTTTCCTGCTTCCCTGAGGATAAAGCTCAAAACCCTTAACAGGCTAAGACCTTTTATAATCTGGCATCTGAGCTCCAGAATATGGAAATTATTCCCATTCCCTGAACAATGTAACAATTTCTTATATCCAAGTCTTCGCAGATTATTCTGTATCCAAAACTATTTTGCTTTTTCCTTCTTAGAAGCAAGTTTCAAAAGAGCTGAACACCAAATTATAACCAATTTCCTGAGAGAATACTAGATTCCATTCTTAAACAGTCATGGACACCATGCTAAATTCTCTCTATACATATCAATTATATTTAATATTTACATTAGCCAGCACTGCCATGTTACAAAATTCCTAGTGTTGCTATTTCCATTACAGTCCATGAGAACAGCACCCCTGGAGTTGTGCAATGCACAGTACCCTAACAATAATCCTAAATAGAGGGTATTATTAGCCCATTTGGAGGTTGGATAACTGAGGCTTAGATAGGTTAAGTACTTGCTGAATGTCATACGGACAGTAAAACCCTCAACTAAGACTCAACCCCTGGTCTTTTTCCAAGACTGATATAATTAACTGCTCCATTACATCATCCCTGATAGTGTGTGAAGTAATCCTTGAGAACTATTGGGGTTGGCTTGGACTAGCCCATTGGAAAGCCTCTTGGCTTCCATGTAGAATCAGGAGGGCCTAGTTAGCAAAAGACTTGTGGAAGGTTTCCAATAGCCTGGCTTTTATCTTATGGATTAGACTCAAACAGACAAGCATCAATAACGGTGATGTAACATGAGGGCTAGCACGCTCCTAGAGACAGCTGCCCTTCAATCTGGTCTTTTAGCAATTGCCTGGCAACCTCTTCCTGCATGCACTGTCAGGGCAATCTCCTAGGCCAGCCAAGAAAAAGCCCTGCCCTTTATCCCTTCCCTAGTCCACATCCCACAATATGTTCTTAGCCAAAAGGTCACCAGATGTCTAAAGATAGACAGATCAGTAAAAATCCATCATCATTATCAGAGAAAAAGAAAGGGGGCTTCTGGTGTTAACTAAAAACATTACAATTATATTCAAAAGAGGGGAGCATTATAATTTGTGAACAGTGGATACAACACACTGATGTAGCTTATTGGCAATGAAGCATCTGGAAAGAACTCTCTGGAGTTGAATTTCTTTTTGTATTAAATTAATACCAAATCCAAATGCCCGTGAAGATGTGGAATAGGTGTTACCTAAATGCAAGTTCCTTCTTCGTCCTTTTGTCTCCTTTCTTTCAGGGTCTTTCCTCTATCATCAGATTCAAAGTAGTTCTACTTAATTCTCCCATTTTCCCTCAAATATACATTTCCATATAAATTAAGCAGAAAGATAAGAATAGAGACTGTGGATATGTTGATTTGTTGCCTGGCTTTCTTATATTCTGCCTTAATTTACCAATACAAAGTATAGGCTGATTTTTATGGTGGATTCAGATCAACTCGTACAACTACAAGCAGTACTAACTTAGGAATATCCATTACATCTTCCAAATGATACTTCAGCATAGTATCAGGAATACCCAATTTATCTACTGATCACTGTTTATTTTAAAACAAAACACAACCCATCACCTACAGATTACAGACCCAAATGGCACTGACAAAGGATGGTAAAAAGATATCCAGCTGTGAGTAGTCCAGCCAGTTGTGTTGGAGGAAGAGGTCACAGCTACAAGGAATAGAAACCCACATCTGCAAGAGATAGATCATTATCAAACTGCTTTTGTAAAGGATGAGGGAGAGCTTTTGGAGCAAAGAGGCCTGAAGAGTGGTTGGCAGCAGTGACCACTCCCTGCTGGAAGCTATAGCCAGTTTTGGCTACCAAGGAAGACTTGACTCAGAGCAAAGGCATATGCTGGCATTCCTACCAGTCCAATATATTGGACAGTCAGCGTAATGGCATGCTCTTGATTGGCAGCTGGGGTTATTCCAAGGAACTCCTTGATGGCCTTCATCAGAACTTGGAATTCCCTTCTATGTAATTCTTGCTGATTTAAAGCCTCAAAGGTAAGCAATTAATCTGTTTCTAAGGCAACATTAAAGCAACCATAAATCCTTATCCACTACCAAGGCAAGCACTTCCAAATGCTTCTAGACAAAGAGATGATGCCAGAGGATGAAGGCTTTTCTCATCTGACCATCCCATCTAAAGTGAAAATTACTGCCCTGGCTCCAGCCTCAGGCTATCAGACCATGGCCAGACTTCAGGGAAAAAAAAAAAAAAAAAAAAAAAAAAACCTCATTTACACAGAGACTCTCTGCTAATACCTATTTTTCCCCTCCAAAGAGAGACTTTCCTGTCTGCTGTTTAATACATTGGGACAGGTCCTAAAGGGGATGGGCTATGAGTGGTCACATCATAGGCTCCAGCCTTTTTCTTAAACTCACAAAACAGAAGTCAGGTCCCTGCCTTATGTCTGAAAATACCTGCTGAAATTGTTCAGGAAAGGAAGAAACTAGGGCGAGGGTAGGCAACGTGGTCACAAAAGGAAAGACAGGCTTAGGATACAAAATAATGAAGTTGTTGAAAACTCATGAGATGCACCGTTGGCCCTTTCCTCTACTGTATTTTTCTAGATATCACTTACGACTTTTTTTTGTTTGTTTTTGAGACAGAGTCTTGCTCTTGTCACCCAGGCTAGAATGCAGTGGTGTGAACTCGGCTCACTGCAACCTCTGCCTTCCAGATTCAAGAAATTCTTCTGCCTCAGCTTCCCAAGTAGCTGAGATTACAGGTGCCTGCCAACCACACTTGGCTATTTTTTTTTTTTTTTTTTTTTTGTATTTTTAGTAGAGACAGGGTTTCACCATGTTGGCCAGGCTGGTCTTGAACTCTTGACCTTAGGGAATCTGCCCGCCTCAGCCTCCTTAAGTGCTGGGATTACAGGCGTGAACCACTGTGCCTGGACAGCTCTTATTACTTTTTACATGTTTTATAGTTTATTCAATGGTTCTATTTATTGTCTTTCTCTCTTCAAAAGATGCAACTCTCTAAGGGCAGGGATTTTCGTTTCTTTTTTTCATTTTGTATTCCCAGTTCCTAGAGCACACCCTGGCACACAGAAGATGCACAACATCTGCTTATTAAATGAGTAAAGTACTGCTCATAAGGTCATGTGTTGATTCACCAAATCTCCGGTGGTAAATCAGAATCTGGGAAATGGGCCTAAGCATTTGCAGTTAAAAATGTCTATGTGAAATGGTTGTACCCTAACATAAGCAGAGTTCAAAATCAGATTGTAAATCAATGTCAGTGTTAGAAAGAGAAGAAACACATAATTCAGACTCATGAACAAAGACTCTTGGGCTGGAAAGACTGATCTCCAGCATAAAGAGAGGCCCTGACATTTTCCCCACAACCTGGGTGTGTGTCTTCCAACATCAGCCCTGGTTTGCTTATTTTATTTGCTCTGTTAAGAGGGCCCTAACACTTTGGACATACTCAAGGAAGTAAATCTTCTCATCCTTCCAATACAATTAAAAGACACGTATTGAAGCACAACAAAAATCACCTTCATTGTAGAGGCCCTACAGAACGGAAAGAACACCAAGCATTTATTAAATATTAATCTGCATGCTAACATGGAAATATGGGTGGAAAGAAGAAAGCTGGAGAAGAGTCTTTGGATAGAAAATAAATGAAAGAGAATTCAGAAGGAAGATGCTCTGATAATCTTGGGCTCCATGTGAAGTTAGCAAGGTTTGTCCTCCAATTCATTACGCCAGAGCCACAGAACAGGGTTTAACGGCCCTACTCAGGGCACTGATGGCAATAATGACTGAAATCATGGACTGAGCATCTACTTGTCCTAGGTACTGTGCTAATTAATTTGTATTCACTGTCCCTAACTTTTCTGACGATACTACAAGGAGATATTATCATTCCCATTTTACAAACGAGAAAAATAAATGGTTCATGAAAGTAATCTGGCTAGAGTCATCTAGACTTAAGTGACAGAAGTAGAATTTTAATTCAGGCATTTTGCATTAAAGAATAGCGATTTCCAAAATGGCAGAAACTTTTCTGTTTTCATGACAATAAGGTAACAATGTTTTCTGGGGACAAAGAGCTTAAGATTTAGGTACTTAACCTCCATGCTGCCCCTTCTTCCCACCTGAATAAATGTGTGTAGGTTGCATTATCTCATCAAGGAGCCTCACATGTTTTCCACTCCTGTCTGATGCCTCCCCACCCCCCAAGTAAGTTTTGTAAGCACTTCTATTCATCACATAGCAAGGGAAAGATGATCCATGTGGAGGATCATCAGCTGAAGACAGAGGTCTGAAATCACTCCAAACTCATGTAGTAAACTCAGGGTTTTTCCATTTGGTCAGGAGAAAAGCAAATGGAGAAAGAATCCCTAACAGTAAGCAAGCAAAACTAAAATAAAAGAGGGGAATGGATAATGAATGGGAGCCAGGGAGAAAGATACAGAATTTTGCTATAACAAGTAGGTTAACATTTTGCTCTGATAACAATAATTCAGTATTTTTTTTTAAACAAAGAATTTCATTGCAGCTCAAAAATTTGGGGGTCAATTTTTTTTTAACATCTTAAATTTAAGCCGATAAGTAATCCAAAGAAATGCAAAAACAACACATTCGTTTATGGTTTTATCTGCCAAGTTTTTCTTAGCCACTCACATGTGCCAGACACTGTGTTTCAAAAATAAATAAAACATATCTGCAAAGGAGCTTGTATTCTAGTGGGGCATTGCCAGAGTCAAGGAGTGAGTCCCTTCTGTGGAAAACAGGACCCTTCCATTACTAGAGATTCACTGAAGAGAAGAGATCTTCCTGGCATTTGAACAGTGACACTGATCACTCAAGTGGACTACGTAGTCCCCAGTTTAATGTACCTTGCGTCTTGAGTTAATAAGCCCAGCATTCTAGAAACCTCAGACTGCTCAGACTATGGTCCTACAACCTAGAGATTTCAATTATAATGAGGTCCCAGAGGCAGGGCCTTGGAGCATCTCCTTTGTACTCTGTAAATCTTTCAGAAGCCTCCTGATAGAAAATGGTAATTCTTTTACATAATAGTTGTTCACCACTAACGCTGAAGAGAAAGAGCAGCCTTTCTTTGATGTTTGACCTTACACACTGAAACAGAATGAGGTCATATGCATGCTTTTACATCTAGGTCACCAAAAAATATTTTCTACCTAAAAATATTTCCCCAATAGCCTGTTGACATTTAATCTTAAAAATCCATATATATAGTGAGCCCTTCCTATGTTTCTACTTCTGGAGGGAGTGAACCCTTCATTTATTCATCAAGCCTCTACATAGTAGCTTCTATGTGCAAAGCACCATAACAGACACTACAGGGACTGCAAATATGATTGACAAATGGTCCCTGTACTTAACTAAATTTATAGTCTCCAAGTGACAGTTACTCCAGTGACCATTAATACTAGGAAGAATGGGCAAAATTCCATAAAAGGAAGGGATGGGAAGGATGACAATGTCTAGAGAATGTGAGAGGACATTCTCAAAGGAAGAAATGATATGGACAAAGGCATAGAGCAATGATTCTCCAACTTCAGTTCACCTAAGTATCACCTGGGAAACTAATTAAAATGCAGTTAACTGGGCCCTATTATCAGATACAGTTGAAGAACCTCCAAATTTGAAGTTTAACAACAATCCCAGGTGATTGTGATGTAGGTGGTCCTGGATCACCCTTTGAGAAGTATAAGGCAGAAAGAGCAGAACTAAGTAGAAGCATAGAAACGGCACACAGGGCATGGGGCTTGTTTAACAAACAGACTGGAAGTGCGAGCCTGAAAATCAGAAAATAGTGTTTGTTCTAATATCAGTAAGATGTTGATGTGAAGTAATATGTCAGCTGTGCTTTCCTTTTCGCAGACTGGATATCCAGGCAGGATAAAAATATGAAGCTCCTTAGTGAATATGTTTCCAGGAGGTGGGGGACTAGAGGGCAGAGGAGGATGGATCTTAACAGGAGATAAGAGGGGTCCCAAGAGAGGAGATTAAAGCACTGGAGGTAATATGAAAATATGAAGTTCCTACTTCATGATGATGTTGCTGCAGGTGTTTTGCCTTCTCTAAGAAACAAGCAAGGATTGCTAGGCTACTACATCAGCAGGTGACAAAGACTCAGGATAAACGGACATCTATCTTCAGAGACCTATTCAGTTTCTATACCCAAGCCCTAAGTAGATGTAGAAAACATGCAGAAACATGAACCCCAAAATGAAGTACTGGTGGTAAGGAAAGCTGTGCTCTTTAAATTATAGGTTCTTTAGAGGGCAGCCCCTACTCTCTATCTTCATTTCATCTCAAGAATGAATCTCTGTGGTCACTCTTTCTTCTTTCTAGTCTGCCTCTTGGAACTGGGGATGTTTAATATAGAATCCAATTTCAAGTTGAATGACAGTCAGTCCAGCAAGACTATTTTCTTTTTTAATCTTGTTTTGTTTTTTTTTTTTAAACAAGGTAAATGCTGGTTGTGTGAGCAGAGGCTGGTGAATTTCATCAGCTTTTTCCCTGAGTCATTAGGATTCATCTTCAAGTAGATAGCATTTCAGAAGAGAAAATCCTATCAACTTGAGGCTTGTAAGTCTTACATTTTCCTGCATAGTTTCAAATTACAGTCCTTGAAAGAATAAGCTATTCTTGAAAAGAGTGGAAGTAGGAAGTAAAAAGAAACATATTTTAAAAAGTCAAGTTGATGGGTGCTCACATAAGGGTGACTCTCCATCAGTATTGTATGCTACAATTTTCTAAAGTTCCTGACAATATCAGTGACAAAGTTCTAACACCAAGTGTGTATTTATGTATTACAATATTGTATATTGTATATTACATATTACAATACACTTTAAAAATGAAAGTCTGTTTATTGCAGCACTATTCACAATAGCAAAGACTTGGAATCAACCCAAATGTCCATCAGTGACAGATTGGATTAAGAAAATGTGGCACATATACACCATGGAATACTATGCAGCCATCAAAAAGGACGAGTTTGTGTCCTTTGTAGGGACATGGATGCAGCTGGAAACCATCATTCTTAGCAAACTATCACAAGAACAGAAAACCAAACACCGCATGTTCTCACTCATAGGTGGGAACTGAACAATGAGATCACTTGGACTCAGGAAGGGGAACATCACATACCGGGGCCTATCATGGGGAGGGGGGAGGGGGGAGGGATTGCATTGGGAGTTATACCTGATGTAAATGACAAGTTGATGGGTGCAGCACACCAACGTGGCACAAGTATACATATGTAACAAACCTGCACGTTATGCACATGTACCCTACAACTTAAAGTATAATAATAATAAATAAATTTTTAAAAAAATGAAAGTCATCTTAGAAAGAAACTAGTCAAATCTTATTATTTAGAGGACTAAAGGGAGTGTTGGTGACATGGGAAAACACAACATTCTTATGGAAATCTGGTAGAGAAATAGACAGTTTTTCTCTACTAGATAGGGCATCTAGTGAATATGTTCTTTAAACCAATTTTATATACCTGTGTTTGAAGAATTATTAAAATTGGCTTAAGTGGTATGGTTTTAATGTTAGTAACTATACTGACACTGCTAAATTGTTGTCTTTTGGTGATAGATGAGGATTATAATAGATGTGAATTTATCTATCACGAAGGTGGTCATGAAAGGAGTCATTATAAAAGGTAGAGAAAAAAGCCACTGGAGGAAGAAATGCTATTTAATAATTTAATTAGCAAGTGAAGATAACTTCTATCTATGAAGCCTTTGCTAATGTAACAATTATTTTCATCAATATCAATGATTAATGAGAGAACATTCATTCATTAAAAAATATCAAATGTCTTTCATGTATCTAGCAAAGTGCGAGGCATTGGGGCTAGAATCATGAGATAGACAGACATAATCTCTCTCCTATTGGAACTTATTATCTAGCTGAGAAGACAGCTGTTCATTTAAATTACTACCCAAAATCCATTATTATATCCATCACATAAACAGAACGAATGACAAAAACCACATTATCTCAATAGACTCAGAAAAGGCATTTGATAAAATTCAACATTCCTTCATGTTAAAAACTCTCAATAAACTAGGTATTGATGGGACATATCTCAAAATAATAAGAGCTATTTATGGCAAACCAATGGCCAATATCATACTGAATGGGCAAAAGCTGGAAGCATTCCCTTTGAAAACTGGCACAAGACAAGGATGCCCTCTCTCACCACTGCTGTTCAACATTGTATTGGAAGTTATGGCCAGGGCAATCAGGCAAGAGAAAAAAAACAAAGGGTATTCAAATAGGAAAAGAGGAAGTCAGATTGTCTCTGTTTTCAGATGACATAATTCTATATTTAGAAAACCCCAGTGTCTCAGTCCAAAAACTCCTTAAGCTGATAAGGAACTTCAGCAAAGTCTCAGGAAACAAAATCAATATGCAAATATCCTAAGCATTCCTATGCACCAACAATAGAAAAGAAGAAAGCCAAATCATGAATGATCTTCCATTCACAATTGCTACAAAAAGAATAAAATACCTGGGAATATAGCTTACAAGGGACATGAGGGACCTCTTCAAGGAGAATTACAAACCACTGCTCAAGGAAATAAGGGAGGAAACAAATGGAAAAACATTCCATGTCCATGGATAGGAAGAATCAATATTGTGAAAGCAATTTATAGATCCAATGCTATTCCCATCAAACTACCATGGACTTTCTTCACATAATTAGGGAAAACAACTACTTTAAGTTTCATATAGAACAAAAAAAGAGCCTGTATAGCCAAAACAATCCTAAGCAAAAAGAACAAAGCTGGGGGCATCACGCTACCTGACTTCAAACTATACTACTACAAGACTACAGTAACCAAAACAGTACGATACTGGTACCCAACCAGACATATAGACCAATAAGACAGAACAGAGACCTCATAAATAACACTACACATCTACAACCATCTGATCTTCTACAAACCTGACAAAAACCAGCAACGGGGAAAGGATTCCCTACTTAATAAATGGTGCTGGGAAAACTGGCTAGCCATATGCAGAAAACTGAAACTGGACCCCTTCCCTACACCTTATATAAAAATTAACTCAAGATGGACTAAAGACTTAAATGTAAAACTAAAAACCATAAAAACCCTAGAAGAAAATCTAGGCAATATCATTCAGGACATGGGTATCGGCAAAGACTTCATGACTACATCACCAAAAGCAATTGCAACAAAAGCCAAAATTGACAAATGGGATGTAATTAAACCAAAGAGCTTCTGCATAGCAAAAGAAACTAGCGTCAGAGTGAACAGGCAACCTACAGAATGGGAGAAACGTTTTGCAATCTACACACTCTGACAAAGGTCTAATATCTAGAATCTATAAGGAACTTAAATTTACCAAAAAAAAAAAAGCCATCAAAAAGTGGACAAAGGATATGAACACACACTTCTCAAAAGAAGTCATTTATGCAGCCAACAAACATGAAAAAAAGCTCATCATCACTGATCATTAGAGAAATGCAAATTGAAACCACAATGAGATACCATCTCACACCAGTAAGAATGGCAATTATTAAAAAGTCAGGAAACAATAGATGCTGGTGAGGCTGTGGAGAAACAGGAACGTTTTTATACTATTGATCGGATTATAAATTAGTTCAACCATTGTGGAAGACAGTGTGGCGATTCATCAAGGATCTAGAACCAGAAGTACCATTTGACCCAGCAACCCCATTACTGGGTATACACCCAAAGGAACAGAAATCATTCTACTATAAAGACACTTGTATGCATATGTGTACTGCAGCAATATTTACAATAGCAAAGACTTGGAACCAACCTAAATGCCCATCAACGATAAACTGGATAAAGAAAATGTGGTATATATATATACCATAGAATACTATGCAGCCATAAAGAAGAGTGAGATCATGTCCTTGACAGGGATATGAATGAAGCTGGAAGCCATTATCCTCAGCAAACTAACACAGGAACAGAAAAGCAAATACCACACGTTCTCACTCATAAGTAGTTGAACAATGAGAACACACGAACACACGAAGGGGAACAACACACACTGGGGCCTTTTGAGGGTTGGGGGGTGAAGAGGAGGGAGAACATTAGGACAAATACCTAATGCATGCAGAGCTTAAAACCGAGATGACAGGTTGATAGGTGCAGCATACCACCATGGCACATCTATACCTATGTAACAAACCCACACATTCCACATGTATCCCAGAACTTAAAAAAAGAAATCCATAATTATTAACTCAAATAAATGCTATGGAAGTAAAAACGTGACTCTGTAAAACTAAGTAACAGAGGATTTTACCTGTCAGAGTATTAGAGAAGGTTCAGCTGAAAAATAACATCCAAGCTGAGATTTAAAAGACACTCTGCAGGAAACCAGCCAAAAGGTTGTTGAATTGTAAGGTCTTAGGTGGACACTTTTGTAATTACCCTTCTCTGTAACAGGATTATTCACAGACCTACCTTCTTAGATATGCTGGGGTATGAGATCACGTTTGGAAGAGACAAAAAGTAGCTTCTATAATTTATCCAAGACTTTTTCTCTATGAGGTCAGAGTCATGCAACTGCATTTAATTGCATTCTACTACACTTATAGGGTCAGTGTGGTAGATGGAAGGTTCACTGGTCTAGGGACTAAAAGAAATGAGTGCTGGTCTCAGCTCTACTGACCAGTCATATGTCCTTAGAGAAGTCATTTTCCCTCTCTCAGTATCATCTGTAAAACTGGGAAATTCTGCTAACAATCTGCAGCTATGATATTCAAATCCTACACTGTGGCATTCAAGGTCATCTATAATATAACACCTGTCCATCTGTGCAGGTCTACTGTTAGTCAATGTATCAGCTAGTAGTCAGCTGAGCTACTAAATGAAAATTACCCAAATATGTACCACATCATCCTTTCTAATGTTTTTATGGTTGTCCTCCATGACCCATCTCGAATGTCAAATTTCCCTTATAAAACTACTTTGATTGCCAGGAAGGTCCTTAAACGTCATCTAGGCCAGGTACAGTAGCTCATGACTATAATCCTAGCACTTTGGGAGGCTGAAGCAGGATTGCTTGAGCCCAGGAGTTCAAGACCAGCCTGGGCAACAGAGCAAGACCCCCATCTCTACAAAACACTGATAACTGAAAGAGACATTTCAAAGCTACACATCTCAGAAGTGATGGAGCTAGGCTCCAGAACAAATTCTGTGAATTTCTAGGCCATTTCTCTTCACACTACACCAACACCAATTGCTAGGATTCCCCAAGCCTATGAATGTTGCATTTGTGTCTCTCATAATCTATACTGTGTGTGTCAAGAGTTGGCAAACTATGGTTAATGGGACAAATTTAACCTGCTACCTGTTCTCGAAGGGCCCACAAAATTAAAATGTTTTACCATTTAAAATTACTGGAAAATAAAAAAAAAGAATATTTCATGTGAAAATTATGTGACATTCAAATTTGTGCTCATAATTAACATTTTATGGAACACAGTCGTGCCCATTCATTTATATATTTTGATTGCTTTCTTGCTGCAACAGCAGAGTTGATAAATTATGACAGATCCTATAGTTCACAAAGCCAGAAATATTGACTATCTGGCCATTTAAAAAATCAGCTCTCTGATCTTTGGCATATGTCATTATGTGTGTACTAATCTTCCTTTACCTTCCTGTGGCAACCCCTTCACCACACCAATCAGTGTATTCACATGGGTGCACACAGGCAGGAACAAGGCCCTCTCTTACCATTTATATCTTCAGTAATGAGCTAACAGTTACTGAGCACTCAGGTATCAGAAACTGTTCCAAATATTTTACTAATATTACTTTATTACTCCTCACACAAATCACAAGCCTTTTTAATATTTTTATTCCCATTTAATAGATGAAGTATAATAGATGAAGAAAGTCAACACAGAGAAGTCTAAGTAACTAGCACAATGTCAAATATACCACCTTTTGAATTCAAGCAAATGCTATAACTATCATGAATATGTCTGCTGACCTCAGAGACCTTTAGTCTGAGAACCTTAGGGTGGTTTATTTTGTTAGTCAGTATTCTCAAACTAGATGAAAAGTCATAGTTTCCTTTCCACCCTGAAGAATCCTTGTTAGACATCTAGGAATTCCTGAGGCCCAGAAAACATAGGCAAATTTCTGGAGGCTTTCTACACAGGGAAAGAAAAAAGAGGTGACTTGGCTGAAATGATTTCAGAGTCACAGAACTGGATTCTACTAGCTCCTATTTCAGTCTTATCAAATCATTTAATTTTATATGGCCTCCATTTGCTTACTTGTAAAATATAAAAATTAACACAAAGCAAAACTAGGTGATGTCAGATGTCTCTTCCAGTGCTAGCCATGGTATGAAGCAACAGAAGGACCGATAAAGAGCTCTTAAAAAAAAACTTCTGACAGCTAGCTGCATGTCCAGGGGAAGAAAGGCAGACAGGGAGGAGTCAGGGGGAAAGAAGCATTGACTGTGCCCAACACCGACTCACAAATTTCAGCTTTGGAGGGCCCACATCCCCCAACATTTGAAAGAGCATTTTGGATGAGTGACTTGAAACTTCTGAGAGACATTTGATGGGCACCTCTCCAAACTGTCTGATGCCACCCACAGTTGGGGCTCTAACACAGCCCACAGAGGAAGTTAAAGCTTGGGTGTAGAGTAAGTTGTCTGATTCTCTCAACCTGCTGCCAGGATGGGATGCTATTCATCGAGCACAGCAGAGAACCAAAGGGTGGCCCTGGGTCCTGAGCTTTAAGGGAAATCTGAAAAAATTGGAAGCTAGACAAGTTCCAGAAGCTCAAGTGTAAAAGCACCAGCATAACCATTTGGTGCTAAACAGATAAATTAAAACCACCTACCCTAGTAGAGGAAACAGAATCATCACCTTTAATAAAGGAACCAGTGAGCACGTGGTCTATCCCTTGCCTCACCTCTGACTGGTACAGCGTCTCTTCTCCAAGGCCATGCTGGAAGTTCATCCTACATTTTGGTTTCAAGCGCAAAATGCATTTATGCAATAGTTTATGTTATTATTTGTTTCAGATCCTGTTTCTGTGGCATGGTCCTGACTGGGACACAGAACAGAATGAAAGAGTCTAGAAACTGCCCTAACATTTCTCTATGGCTGCCTTGTCATAAATAAGCTGGGGCTCTTTGACATGTTTCAAAAGTGGCTAGGCCTTATTTGTTTTCAAAATCCTTTTCACTCTTTCTGAATACATTAAAATGCCTCCTCCTCCATGAAGCCATGTCCAATGTTCTCTTCTTCCTTTCAACTCCTTCAGCACTTTGCTCAGTTGCAGTGGAGTGATCTTTCTCACTCAGCCTTGTACTTCAGTATACGTGTTCTAGACCATGACATTCCTGGGAACAGAGAACAGTGTATAGCATGGCTTTTGGAGAGCTTTCTTTATTAACCATTGCTTGTTAGGCCTTGGCCAAAGTTATTTCACTGAACCACAGTCTTCATCCTTAAGTCAGAATAACGATGCTTCCTTACCCTGCAGGATACTCATAAGCATCCAGTGAGAAAACGTGTGTAAAGCATTCAGACTAGTCCCTGGCACATAAGAAGCACTCAACAAATGTCACTAACTTTTCTTCATCATCTGCATTCTTTGAAAAGCCAAGCACAGGGCCTTGTATACACTGAGTGCTCCATAAACATCATGGTTTGGTTGAAGAAAATTGCTGGATCACTACCTTGTTTGACTTCCTCTCACATTGGATCCAACTAGGAAATTATTATTCTCACTTCCCATGCAATGACATCAAAGTAATTATTCTTTGTCTTTTTTAAAAAATTAAGATGATCTTTAATATTCACATCTAGTTTCCTAGATCTGTTACATGTGCAAGAAACCATTTATTTGAATTGGTATCACATTAGCATTTTCTAGGTTACGGGCATTAATCCATACTGCAAAATGATACAGTCGAATCTATTCAAGATTTTAAGGATGTAATTTCACTCTAGGGAAAATATTTTGCCCATTCCCCAGAGGACTTAAATGGCTAAATCTTCAAGAAAGCATCAAATTGTTATTACCCTTGTTGCTCTAGAAGCTAAATTTGGAGAGTTTATCTTTGCCTTTGTCTGGCTACTCTCTATCCCTCCATCAACATCCCCATTTCTGGACACTCACATCCCCCAAACTTCCCTACCAAAACGGCCCTGAGTGCACTAACTGGGCAGCAACCTAGTTTTAAACCTCTTTCACATTCTCTGTATTTTCCTGTGTTCCAGGCCCTCAGGACTTTGTCTGCCAGCTGACCTGATAAACCAATCCAAGTTAAAAAAAAAAAAAAAAAATGAACATATGCTAATGATTTGTGAGAATTAATGGTAGCTCCTTCTCGGATGGTATTTCATTTTATTAGGGTCTACTAGATAGAATTCCTTTATTCAAATGAATGGTTCTAATTGTGAAAGTTTCAGATCCTATTTTGCCCAAGAAATAAATGCTTTGAACCTGGGAATGTTTTGCCCACCCTCAAATCACTGTATAGACTGCTGCCTGCAATGCACTTGCCCTTGATCACAAAAGCATTTTCTTGCTTCAGCTGCCAGAGCTTTTCCTCTTCCACATGTTCCCCTCCTTCTACTGAAATTCACTAGAAAGTTTCAGATAAGGGGGAAATGTGATTCATTTAAACTTTTGTCTTGTTACTGTCTACACTCTTGGCTGGGCAGATCAAAGGACAATCTCAAATGTAAATTTAAACACCTACTATTCAATATAGTCTCTGCAAAGAGAACCTACAAAAATCACTTGAGGCAGCAAGGACTATGAGCAACTGTCTTATAAGTTAAGTCAATACACTGGAAAAATACATCAGAAAATGGACTGTTTGATTAATACGTACTACTGAGAACCTAATCATTGATTAGGTCTTCAAAATATATATTATGTAAAATGTATTTTGTAATGTATATGTGTGCATGGAGGGCTGGGGATGGAGGGTGACAGAGTGGGGAGGCCGGTGAGAGAGAGACAGAGAAAGAAAAAGAGGTTTTGGAAGATGAAGAAAGAAAACTGAAAGTAATCCCACCGTACTTAATTAGGCCCCACTGTACTAGTCCTGAATCCAAATCCAAATCTCAAAGGCAGACGTTGAAAGCTCACATTCTCAGAATCTAGTCCATCCCAATGGGTCAGAAAACACCTGATATTTATTTCCACTAAATCTCAGCTATCTCTCTAGGGAACAGAAATACCATCATTTAAAAAGAAAAGTGGTAACAGCTAGTACAGAAATCGACTGGTTTTGTTAGCCACCGTTACTACCGAGAATTAGAGTCAAAGTGATAGACAGCTAAAGGAGCCATAAGTGATGTCAGATAGGATTCAGGAACCCTGAGAAAGTCAGGGAGAATGTTTGCCACAAGAGGGAGTAGTAGAATTTGGTCAGATGGGAGGCCATTTGGTAGGGGTTATGATGAGGGGTCTATGAGGCATGGGAGGTTATGATGAAGGATTTAACTACAAGTATGAGTGATATTTGGATAATATTTTAGCAAAACACGCTTATCCTTGGGGGCAAAAACAAAGAAAGGGACCAGAAAGAGTAGAGATAATAGCACACTGATTCCTAAATTCTAAGCAAATATAAAGTGACAATTTAATGTTTACTTGAAAGCAACATACACACATAGTACAAAAATATAAAACATGCAACATGTGTGGTTTAATAGCCTCTTTTAGAGGCTGCATTTCTTTTCCAGATTTAATTTATATTTCAGTTTGAATTTTGTTTATTTCCATGTTTTTAGGGCAGTCTCCTTCTTACCTATATACTATCCTCCCTGTACCTAAAGGCATCACAAAGAAAGAACTTGTCTCACTGAATTGCAACATTAAAAAAACAGACATTAATGTCCCAAAATGCACTTACTTTGAGGCAACCACATCTATGGCTTGCTTTTTAAAGGGGAATTGCAACTTCCTTGGATTTGCAGAGCTTTTCTCATCATTTATTTTGTCAAAGAAATAGATTGAATACTAAGAGGAAAGGAATCATGTGTTTATTTTGCAAGTAAATAAAAGTCTATTTTTGTCTGGCAAAAGCATGTTAAACATAGCTTTTTAACAAATGCCGAAGTTCTCTTGGAATATATTTTATTTTTTCAAAACATAGAAAGCTTAATGGAGCAATTAACATAATTCCTGCAAATAGTCCTATAGGTGTTACTGACTATATCGCACCTTCCTTTTGTAATTTTACTGGGAGTCAAAGCACTGTTACTCCGAAGCTCTTTTCTTCCCCTGGCCAACAAAAGGGCTAATTCTTAATCTGAAACGTTACAGTAGAAACCATTATATAATAATAATAATAAAGTAGATAGGTAGATAGATACAAAAAAATACAGCTGTCATATTATTTTAGTTCATTACTCTCCTCTTTCAGCCCTGTTAAGCTTTCAAGACAGAGTAAATTAAGTCTGATTGTCATGACACTCTTACATCCTTTGTAGCCCTATACAGCTTAACAATAAATAATGGTTTATCTCTGCTGTTCAGTCCTTTTTGTTGCTGTTGTTTTTCTAGGAATTAATCACTCCATTTTTTAAAAAAAAGACAACCATTTTAAGGGGACAAAATCAGGGCTTCTTTTATAGTAGGTGTGAGAAATCTTAGCTAAAGAGCTGTGAGATCCCAATGGAATTCTTCAAGCAGGCAGAATTTGTAAAATGAAAACCATTAAAGAGCACACATCTTGCTTCTTGATGAAATAAGTGGGTCCTCCCCCACCTTCTCACTCAGAAGGCCCCAAAGATGGAGCTAGTTTTCCCTTCCTTCCTCCTGCTTTCACACCCGCCTAACCTCCCATTTAAGCAACTTTAGCAAACCCAGAGAGCTCAATCCAAGTAACACAGGATTTGAAAGAGGAACCTAAAACCAATCATCCCTCTTCCGGCTTTGTCTTCTTACTTGAAATGAATGAAACATCTAGATCCATTTTCCTCCTTTTTTCTTTTCCTGACTCGCTGCTGGAGTAGCTCCAAGAGAGAAAGAGAAAGCATGTGAGTGTGAGTGTGTGTGTGTGTGTGTGTGTGTGTGCGCGCGCGCGCGTGCACGCTGGTGGGGGCATGGGAAACAGAGATATACTTTCAGAATTCTCTCCTGGTGGCTCCCTCTTTCTCTTGGGAAATCTTCGCACAAGTCTCAGATTGTGCATGTTCAACTGCTCATATCTGGAGATACTCCAGCAATGCCTTTAACCAGATCTGATCAGAAATCTCCACCTACTCAGCTAGAGGCTCCTCCATGATCAGGACGCTTGTACTGTCTTCACCACATCTGTCATTTTCAAAGAAGCTTCTTCCACTACACCTCCCACTGATATCCTTTTTTCTCTCTTTAGTCTTTACACCTCCAGCAGGACAAAGTTTGTATTGTTATATTCACAACCACTAGTAGCTGACTAGCAGGAGAGATAGAGAGCGGCTTCAGGGGAGGCAGGATTGGGGGCTTTAAAAGGATACCTAGTGCAAAGCATGACTTTCCAATGACTGCATACAACATGCACATTGCTCTCTTCTAAAAATGCTTTGTTAAATTTCATCACCCCTGCTCTCAACTCAACCACTACCACTTTGGAGAGGGAAATACGAATTGCCAGCCCAAGCCATTCATCAAACAGCAACAGCATCCACGGGGTGGGGAGGGGGGTAGGGGGGGCGGGGGTGATGCAGGGGGTGGATTTAAAGAATCAAGGATGCACACATACTGTATTTTCAAGAGCATCGCCTGGGCGGATTTGGTTTCTTTGGCCGGCTGTCCAGCTATAAGACCGCCCTCTTCTTCATTAAGGAGGAGCCAAAAAGGATATCTTCACATCTGAGAACACAGACCACTTCCCCCAAGAGCCAGCAAAGCTCCAGAGGCAGAGAATGCAGCTGCAAAGTTCCCTTCCAATCTCTTAGGGAAAGATGCCTCTGTGTGCAGAATCCCCAAAGCACATCACGGCACAGCGCCCAGAGACCGGGACCTTGCAGCCCACTCCCTGCTACCCCCTACATTTCTTCCTCGTCTGTCTCTGCCCCGCCACACCTCCCTCCTCTCCGCAGTCCGTGAATGAGCACCCAGCGCCCGCTGGAAAAGAGGGCTCGGAAGTGTGGCCTTGGTGAAAGACCCCAGGGATTACCGGGAGAAGGGATGACCGCGAAGAAGAGTCCAGTGGGTGGGGACGCCTGGATCCCCAGCAGCTCTGCTTTCGGGGTGGACTTAGCTCTTCGCGCCCTGAATCCTCAGAGCCCAGCGCGGTGCAGGGTGCAGCATCTCTCCTTAGCAGCCCTTTCTTCCTCCGGCAGCCTGCACTGGCAGGCAGGCACCCTCACGCCCAGACGCACCAGCCCGAGCAATTTCACTCTGGGAAGCGCGGACACCCAGAAAAATGTGCAGGCGCGCACCACCACATCACACACACACACACACACACACACACACACACACACACACACACACACAAATTTAGAAGCCGCTCGTTTGCCAAAGCAGAGCGAAGTGTAGCCTTATGAGCAGCAAATGGAAAATAGTTCTCGGTCTCTGACCAAATGCCTTCTGCCTGCCCATCATAAGATCCTACCTGGTTTGGGGAGTGTGAATGGATTCTTCCTCCGTTCCTCCACGCTAGTAGGAAATACGGCGCACTCCCTCGTTTTAAACAGCTCCCGATCAGGAAGAGGTCGCTCCCATCTTCTGTGGGAAGCACAAAGCAGGCGGCGGCGGTAGGCTGACTCCCGTGCAGCGCCGGCGCGAGCGGGAGCGGCGGCGGCGGGCAGCGGTGCGCGCGGGCGGGAGGCAGGCGCGGAGGCCGGGAGGCTGGGAGGGCCGGGGCCCGGGCGGCGCGCGCGCTCCCCCTCCCTCCCGCGCACACTCGCCCGCCCGCCGCCCGCAGCCTCGCACTGGCTCACACGCGCGCTCGGCCCCGCGGCCGCCGGGCACCCCGGGGCCCCCTGCGCGCCCCTGGGGCTCACCGGGCGATCGCGTCGGGGCAGAGCCGGCGCGTTTCTGGAGCACGGAGAGGGTGGGGAGCCCTTCCAGCCTCCCAGCCTCTGCCGGCGAGCAGCTTTTCCGATTTCCTGCCGGCTCTCGGCCCCGCAGTGCGTTGTGGCGGCGCGCTAGCGCTGTCTCCCGCACCCAGCCCATCGATGACACGGGCACACAGGCGCTGCAACTTTTCTTTTAAACCCTCTTCCGCAGACAGAACCCTGACCCCCAATTCGCCTACCCGTTTCTCACCTCTGAGTTTGTTAATCCAACTATCTTTCTTCCCCCACTTCCTGCCCTTCTGTTAAAGGAAGCTTTCTTTTAGCAAAAGGGTCTGAGCATATATCAGCGATTTTTTAAAATTCTTCAACCTGTGTTTTCCTACATATCAGATATGCACAACTATACGTTGGCTACTAGATGCTGACACAAGCAAACAAGTATATTGGGGGGAGGGTGTCCTCCGGCCAAGAACTAGAAAAGAGTCTCTGTGTTGGTATTTCCCTCAAAGATGCGGCTCACCTGGGAATAAAGACCCTGAGACTGTTTCGTGTGAAAGCCGTGCTGGTTTTAAACTACAGTGAGGAGTAAAAGCCTAGCATTAAGGTTGAGTTGGGAAAGACCTAATGCAGCAATCGACGAACCGTTCTTTGCCCTTTCCAAGAGAAGCATTATCATTGCCAATAAATCACTTTCCCCATAATTAATAAAGGAGCACTGCACCAGGCCTTTCCTCTCTTGACAGCTCATTCATTCTTACAAACCCTTAATGACTTCACGTGGTGAAAGGCTAGACCTGCTGTGGAGTTCACTAGCTCCCAAACCTGGCTGCGCATCAGACACACCTGGGAATGTAGTCAGATGCTGTAGACTCTGAGGCCGAATCTGATGCAGACTCTCCTGTTGTAGGTCTCAAATGGGGCTCCAAATTTGTATTTTTAAAACACCAGTTGCTACTAGCCACTGATGTCGTTTGCCAAGGTGTGGGGGGATTAGGAGCAGCTACTTGGGGAAGGTGGGAGAAGGAGGGACCTGCAGAGCACCAGGCAGAAAGTTTTTTTCGTGGAAACGTTCCCCCTGTACTTACGGTGCAACCGGGGCAGTCACCACAAATGATTCTGACTCCAGGAACCTCAGTTTGCTTCTGCAACAGAGGGACGGAATGGAAGAAATACCCTCTTCTGCCTCTGCGCCAGTGACTCTCAATCCTCCCTGCACCTCAGAATCGCCTGGACCGCCTTATAAATCCCAGTGCTTAGGCCACACCCCCAAATTGATTAACTTTGACTCTCTTCAGGTGGGCCCCAGACAGGCTTAATTTGTTTTTAAGATGCCTGGTTGATTCCTATGTGCAATGAAGGTTGAGAATCACTGCTCTAGGTCAATACTCCTCAAACATGAATGTGAGTATGAATCACATGGGGATTGCAGTTTCTTTTTTAATAGACTTGGAGTAGTCCTGGGGTAGGCATGTGTTCAAGTGATGCTGATGCTGTCTGAATGAGGACCTCACTTTAATTAGTCGGGTCTGTTGCCAGCAGTCATGGATACTGGCTTTGTAGAGGACACTCTAAACTGCTTCGTGTCTTATAAATTTGCAGGAATCGTTCTTCCCTAAGAATATTTTTCTTTCTTTGCTATAAGTTAAATTTTCTTGGAAGCTACTTTCCACACAAACTTGGTTAGACTGCACTTACTAGTGGATATAAACAGAGTGACCTGTGGGAAGAGACAGAAGTTCACTGTCTCTTTTAGAATATGTCCTCTACCAAAAAATTACTTACAGTCCCTGAATTTAAGGGAGTGTCAGTAGCAGATATTTGGATCACACTCAATGAAAGGGGCTTGGAGAGAAAAGTGGCTGCCTTCTAAATGACACTAAGGAAAGCATGTAACTAAAGACTCCACTCATAAGAAATAGGACACAGCTGAATGAAGGAACAAAGCGAAAGCTAAACGAAAATGTGAGTGGGCCATATCTCATTGGAATAGATTTCGTGGAAAGAGTGTAGCCTCTTATTGCTATCATGGGCCACTTAGTGAAAGCTGAGATTTTCTTGAAATTGTAGGCATGTTTGTGACAAGAACCCTGTTCTTTAAATGTCTATATTCCAGTGATGCCCAAAGTCTGTCTTATGACTTTTTTTTTTTTTTTTTTTTTTTGGCTTTGACCATTGAAACTGAAAGGCTACATCTTGGCCACTTGGTTCTTCCTCTTTTCCAATCAAAACTGCTTTTAGACTGATTTGGATTCTTGGGGGAAAAAAATGGTCTTCTGTTTATCTAGAACTATTGAGAGGCAGCCTAGTGCCTAGCGATATGGCATCCTTTTTGGTTCAGTCAGTTTCTGAGCTCCTAATTTTCTTTGCCTTTCATTTCTCATTAAAGGCATTTTTATAATGGTTCCAGGGCCCCAAGGCAAATCAAACCTTTTGCTCCCTCCTAAATGTCATACATGAGTGGGTTTTTATTGCAAGAGAGAATTATCAAAGGCTACATCACAGACACAAGGCTGAGGAAGACTATGGTTCTAAGAAAGGAAAAAGTGAGGCTGCTGCAGTCTGTGGCTTTGGAAAGAAGAAACATTCAATGGAGGAAGGTGGTAATTTACATTCTAATAGCAGTAATGTTTCTTAATCGCAGTCTTCCACATTGATTGCCATTCTTTCCTCTGGACTTGGAATTAAGAGTCAACAGTCTCCACTGTTATCTAACCAAAGCAGTATGACACAATCATTCAGGGGACTCCACAGGGATATCACTAAGATTTGATATATTTGAAAGATGGTTCTGATGTTCATAAACTATTTCCTAGGAAACCTTCAGGGGATCTGTTAGCAAACTCATTTTCAGACCAAGTGTAAATATTGTGAATTAGGCTCTACTTTTAATCTAGTCTATAGAAAATTTAGACATGTGATCAGGTTACCAAGATTTTAAAAAAATATTTAATAGTTTACTAAAGCACTCAATATTTTTTCATCATAGGGAAAATAAGCACAATCCTCTGTTGAAATTCTTTTCATTTTACTTTGAATTACATAAATCAGAGGTACCTCTATTGTCTCTTCCATTGCTCGGAGCTTCTGAAGTATGTTAATATAGTCTTAGTCATCCCTCACCTCATTTCTTACTCTGCCGGTCTCCACTAATCATCTATCTGTTCATTCATAGGCTCAGTTTCATACTGATTTCTACATAAGAAAATGTTATTATATAATAGCACCCCTAGCCTGGCCAGTGAGTGGAGCTTAGAAGTAGTCATTTTTCCATACCTAAGAATCTCAGGTGAACCACTGGGTTCCCAGTTTTGCTCTTTAGGTTTTCTTTGCTGATGAGTAGATCCAAGGTTCTTTGCTTTGGGGACGACTTTGAGAATTCTTTGTTGACTTCTAAGTGCTATTCTTCCTCCTCCCTGGAAACTTGTTCCTGCAGTTAAACTTTTACTTCTCTGTTTTGTTTTGACCAGTTGAACACCACTCTTGTACCTCACCCAGTTGTAAGCCCTGCTTCTGCATAACAGTCCACAGACTGGGGCAGCCTTCCTGGCAGACTCACAGTCACAACCTTCCTCCTCTCTGCATTACCGTGGGGTCAGCCACTTCCTCTGAGTCGCCAATGAATTTGTCATAGTCTTTGGACATCAGAGGCCTGCAATTCTACATTTGAGCAACTGATATTAAAGAATTGGGTTTGTACAAAATCCTGACACTTCTGTTTTCCATTTCTGCCCCTTATTAAATTAAGGAAATACCTAGTCTCTATCCCACAACTTTACCGATGGTAACTTAATGGCAGAATCATTATCTAGAGCTATTAATTAGTGGGTCAGAAAACAGTAGCAGATTGGTTAAAAGTCAAGGCTTTAGAGTCAGAATATCTGTGTTAGATTCTCAGATCCAGCTATGTAACCTTGGGGAACCTTCTTAACCTCTGAAATCTCAATATCTTTGTTTGGAAAACATGGATCATAAACTCTCCTTCAAGGTGCTATGGGAAGGATAAAATGTATATAGGAAGCTTGGCATAGTTCCTGATCATAGTAATTGCTGAGCAAATGATATTGCTGTTATTATTATTGGTAAATATTATTGGTAAAGTTTCATGAACATGTTATCAATGTAAATTTTAAAATTTATATATAATTAGATTTTACATAATCAGGTCATCCCATTATTGATATTGATTATGCTATTGTTTTTGTTATACAGAATTCTATGCAATGAATAATCCAGAAAAATAAACATTTCTACATCAAAACAGTACCTTTCCTCTCTGTAATGAAAAAGAGCTGCTTGTGCATTTTCTGATTTTGTAAGTACAGAGTGTGGCTAGTGATTGATTAAAAAGGGCAATGAATTCTTCTCTCCTTCACAATAATTCTTTTCCCTTATGTCTGGGTATCAATTTAATCTTATCTCTATTATAAACTGAGGGTAGAATTTGAAAGACAGCCATTTTTAGACAAATCCTGCTACAACTAAAATTTTGATTGTCACATTACATTAATTTTATTAACTGGGAACTTTTTCTTTAGGGCATAAACTTCTTAACTAAGTTTATACAACATACTTTCCTCAACATTGATTCCAGGATTCTTCATCAAATAGGGACTCAAGATAAGCTCCCTGGGGTGCTTTGTACCAGACAGTTGTTCCCTACAATCCAGTTCTGAAGCAATGTCCCTGTGAGATTACACTTCAGCCTTTTTCATAAATCTCTTTTCCAAGCCACCATTTATGATATACAACTCCCTTGCTGTATCTTCAATTGCTGTTCACTGATTAGACTCTTCTGAGAGCTGCCAATGTTTTAGTGGTTACCACAATGCTCAGACAGGAGCCCTTGAAGATGAAACCTAAGGGGAAAATAGACTAAACTTACAGGTGTTGTTTTCCATGATTTTAATGATGCTGATTCTGCTACTACTGAAAGTGTCTGGAAATAATGAAACTGTATGCTCTCGTCTCTTTAAAAATTTAGACTCATACAGTGTGACCTGCAGAATCCTTAGTAATCACAAACAAGTAATATTCAGAAACTGCATTCTATTTCCCCTTTTAAAAGTATTATCCAGTTACACAAAAGTCACCTTTGGGTTTATTTCAGCAGTCCTAAGAATGTCTTTATCAAACCAAAGGATAAATTGTTTGTGTAGACATTAACATTTTCTGCCACCTCGAATTTAATTTTTCTGTAAGAAATCCTTATGAACTAGTGGGGGCAGCTGTGATTACTCTCATTTTACAGACTAAGAAAGCACAAAGGGATTTGCCAAATCCTGGCTGTATGCATGTATCAGCTGGGTTATTTTAAAAAATACTGAAAGCTGGGTCCTACCCTTAGACATTCTGTCTCTATTGGTCAGAAGTCAAGTCTGGGCACTGTTTTGTTTTGTTTTCAAGTTTTTGGGGATGGTTCTACCATTCAGCCAGGACTGAAAACCACGGGCCTAAGGTCAAATAGCTAATTTGTAGCAAAGACAAGTGATAAAGCTCTTTTACATCTGGCACAACTCAGTTTCTTTTCTGCTGCTCTATCGAATTTCACTATTTAATAGAATATAAAAATGAGGACTTTTCTTGGAAATTTAAGAGGACTTACAAATGTTTAAGGGCCTTTTTGAGTCCCTAAGGGGCAGAAGTGGGTAATATAATTCACCTGACATAGGCAGATTGGAGGATATGATCTAGAAAGTCCAGTCCATTACTGTGGGGCCCCCTTCTAGTTGAACATGTATTCCTCAGCATCTAGAGCAGTTTTTGGTGCTTGGGACATGAATTAGTAGAACACGTATTGTCCCCTGTAAGGGGACTGGTGTAGATGGAAAGAAGGATTCTGGTGATAGGGTAAACTCTTTGGCCTCTCTCCAGTGCAAATTGCAACTTAATAGCAATCATCTCCTTGTAGCTGCAGTGCAGGCTCTGGTTAGCTGACACAATCACCATATCTACACCGTTATTCTGCCTGGCCACCTGCTCTGCAATGACAGACAGATTGTCTGTGACATTGCAGGAAGAGGAACCACACGGAGACAGCAATCTGACCCAGCCTCAGGCTTCAGTTTGTAAACTAACCCTTTGTCAGTTACCTCAGGAATTACTTATAAGCTCTTATTTGGCCCAATTTGTGAATACGTCAGAGAATCTCTTATTTCCTCTATTAAGAAGGGTTAACTAGGCATGGGGTTTATGAGCATTATTCTTGTATTCTTATTTATTATTTTTCAAGATTCAAGGAACATGTAAGTTTTTTCCAACGTCGGTCATCAGGTAACTCTGATTAAAGGAAAAAAAGCTGGGTAGAACAGAGAAAAATAAAACACAGCTGAGAGTGCCATGAATTCATTTGTTCATTCATTTCTTCATGTATTTTTTCAACAAATATTTGTAAGGATGGACTCTGGGTCAGGCACCGTCTCAGACACTGGAGAGACATCAGTGAAAACATCAGTAGAAGTTTCTACTCTCCTGGGACTCACATTCTAGTGAAAAAATGACAGGCAACAAGCAAAATAAACAAATTAACACATTGTAGGGTGTCATATGGAGATACTCCTATAAAACCCATAAAGCAGGAAAAAATGGAATAGAAAAGTTTAGGGAAAGTACTAGTTTAGATGGTCAGTTCTGCGGAGACTTGAGTGAAGTTAAGATTTCCTGTTGATACCACCATCCCTTTTCTGAGAGTCCCAAGCAGATGAAATGATATAGGACAATATTTTTTTGTTTGTTTGTTTTGAAAATTTGTTTCTGCCCTGTATTGAGTTTTGTTTTGTTTTTAGGAATTCCTGCCTCAAAGCCATCGGACTTAATCAGGTTTAGCAGCAGAGGCATGGCCATATGACTTGTACCACTGTGTTTTGGAGCATATTCATATTAAATAAATCCAAGAGTTGTTTCAAAAAGACAGACTGCCACCAGGGGTTGCACATAAAAATAACTTCCTTCTAAGGCAGAGTTGCCACAAGAATTCTGAATGCTTCTTTGGTTTAAATTATAGCATCTTATTAATGCACCTGGATGACCAACTTTATAAGTAAGCTCTAGTGGGTGAACCTCTTGTCACAAAGTCAACAGCACTGGTGGGTGGTGTTGGGAGAGGCCATGAGAATCGTGTATGTGTAATTTAATGATGGTCCCAGTGCTGGTTTCTATGGGTCCATCATACCTCCTTTTCCTTTTTCCTGAATTCTTACCTGAAATTATACTATACACAACATACACATACCCTTATACAAACTCACATACTCATTCACATACTTGTCTTGTAAATATGTCCAAATATTTAATTATTGAAAAATCATCAATTGCAAATTTGCAAATACCCATGGAAATCATAGCTGACCTCTTGTTTTTGTAAATTTTATTTAACCTCAATGGTTTTTTATTTGCAGAGTTTTGTATATTCAGTTTCCAGTCTACTTAGAGACTCAGGGCCTAAAGCAGATTACAACTCATATACTGTGCTTTTCTGAAATAAATGATACAGATTTGAAGTCTAAATTATGTGTGAATTATGTATCTCATGGATCTTAAGAGAGGTTTTTAATTTTTCTCTTATTGTTTCTTTTGTAAAAAAAATAAAAATCTCTGAATGTTGCTTAAGGAAAAGCAGAACTTGGATAGAAAATTATTCAACACAGCAAAGTGCATACTTCACTTGTAACAGATGATCAATAAATATATGTTGAATAAATGACACAATTTAACAGAACATGCTACTTTATAGGGTAATCATTTATATTTTGTAGCAGATCACTGGTTAAATTTTTAAGGCATTCTGGCTGCAAATAGGGAGTGACTACTCCATTCAGAGGCATGAACTAAGTTCTGTGGTGATTTTAAAAAAATGTATTAGACACCATCCATGGCCTCTAGGAATATAGTCTTATAGGTAAAATCAGACTCTAAGGATTTTTTTTTTTTTTTTTTTCTGAGACAGAGTCTTGCCCTGTCGCCCAGGCTGGAATGCAGTGGCATGATCTGCAAATCTACCTCCTGAGTTCAAGTGATTCTCCTGCCCCAGCCTCCCGAGTAGCTGGGATTACAGGTAGGCACCACCATGCCCAGGTAATTTTTTATATCATTTGTAGAGATAGGGTTTCACCATATTGGCCAGACTGGTCTCGAACTCCTGACCTCAGGTGATCTGCCCATCGTAGCCTCCCAAAGTGCTGGGATTACAGGCATGAGCCACCATGCCTGGCCAACTCTAAGGATTTTTGAAGAAGTGAGCGCTATGGCCAGATATGTACTTTATGAAGATCAATCTTGACAGTGTGTCTGAAATGTGCTAAAGTGGGCATGACCAAGGATAAAGAGACCAGAGAGGAGATGATTAAAATCATCTCAAAGAAGACTCACATAAAAGGACTCTAGGCCGGGCGCGGTGGCTCAAGCCTGTAATCCCAGCACTTTGGGAGGCCGAGGTGGGCGGATCACAAGGTCAGGAGATCGAGACCACAGTGAAACCCCGTCTCTACTAAAAATACAAAAAATTAGCCGGGCGCGGTGGCGGGCGCCTGTAGTCCCAGCTACTCAGGAGGCTGAGGCAGGAGAATGGCGGGAACCCGGGAGGCGGAGCTTGCAGTGAGCCGAGATCGCGCCACTGCACTCCAGCCTGGGCAACAGCGTGAGACTCCGTCTCAAAAAAAAAAAAAAAAAAAAAAAAAGGACTCTAAACAACTACTGAGGACGAAAAGGAAGAATATAGCCGTTTTTCTCTTTGGCCCAATTCTTAGCAGAATCCTATTACCTCTCCGCTCAATCTTTTTAAAAAAAATACTGAGTTTTCATTTTGAGAGGAATCATTCTGGATGGTTTCAAGTGGAACACATATAATTTCTATAAAGTCGTTACTATTATAGGAAAAAAAATCCTTTTTAAGACTGGCATATCAAGGTGGGGATGGAGGGTGCTAGTCTGCTCTACCAGGCAGAGAGGATATTTTACCACTGAGATGATGAATGGTGGCAATAAAAAGCAGACAGACCCTTCGTTGGTTTTATTATTGTGTCTAATTTCGCTACAGACAATGCACCCCCTGATCCTTTGCAACATGGATTTACTGCTCCCACTGCCTGTACCTCTTGGCATGCCAGTGTTTCTAAAACAGATTATAGTAATCTGAGAATATCCGGTCTTCTTTCTATGACATATAACTGACTTGCAGGTAAGGAGCAGGTGAAAAAATCCTTCCCCACTCCATGCCCCTGCACAGCCACCAGACATTTAAATTGACTGTGAGTGAAAGCCAAATCTGACAAAGTATGGATTTTGTAAAGAGCCTCTTAGTTCCCTTAACTACCACTGATTTTACTATTATTTCAGAAATATACAAGACTAGTGAAGAAAATCTAATATACTTGTAACATTTAATCAAATCTTTGTCTTTTGATCATATGTATTCAGAAGAACATTGTTTTGTTAAAAGCAGTCTTATTTGTTAGATAACAAGTCCAAAGATAAAATAAATTGTTTTGATTTTTCATGTGTATTTTTGACATCTTTCTGACACTCTTAATCTGACACAAACTAAAACACTATACATTCATCATTATAAGAAATCTAGTGTTAATTTAACAGTACTTGACATTATAAGATATATTTATAAAATGAAAAGAATATACTAGATTTTTTAGATGTTTATCCTCTGATTTTAAAGTAAAATGCTCCTTTTTTTTTTTTTTTTTTTTTGAGGCAGAGTCTCACTCTGTCACCCAGGCTGGAGTGCAGTGGCATGATCTTGGCTCACTGCAACCTCCGCCTCCCAGGTTCAAGCAATTCTCCTGCCTGAGCCTCCTGAGTAGCTGGGATTACAGGTGCCTGCCACCTTGGCTAATTTTTGTATTTTTAGTAGAGATGGGGTTTCACCATGTTGGACAGGCTGGTCTCAAACTGCTAACCTCAGGTGATTCACCCACCTCAGCCTCCCAAAATGCTGGGATTATAGGCATGAGTCATCATGCCCAGTCAAAAAGTCCTATTTTTAATTAAATAAATCTAATACTTTTTAATTCTTAATCAATTATAACTAAATAAATTTAAGTATACTTGTTTAAATAAATAACATTCTATTTATATATGAATCCTAGTGTTAGAAAACTATGTAATGAATTTCCTGACAAGTTGGGAATTTTTTTTTTTTTTTTTTTTCTGTGAGAGGCAGTGTCTCATATGAGAGAAGATCAGAGCAGGCTGGGCATGGTGGTTCATGTCTATAATCTCAGCACCTTGGGAAGCCTGGGTGGGAGGATCACTTAGCCCAGGAGTTTGAGACAAGCCTGAGCAACATTGTGAGACCTCATCTTAATAAAAAAGTCAAAAATTAGTCAGGTGTGGTGGTTCATGCCTGTATTCCCAGCTACTTGAGAGGCTGAGGTGGGAGGATCACTTTAATTCAGGAGTTTGACGCTTCAGTGAGCCCAGATTATGCCACAGCACTTAGCCTGGGTGATAGAGTGAGACTCAGTCTCAAATAAAATAAAATAAAATAAAATAAAATAAAATAAAATAAAATAAAATAAAACAGCAGGAATGAGTTTGAGTTTTGTGGGAATAAACTTGAATTTTGGTAGTTGCCTGCTAGCTGTATTATCATAGATAAAAATTATTTATTCGTTCACTCATTTGTTTATTGAGTAGTTTTTGAGTGACCACTAAGCAAGGTCGGGTGTTAGACATAACGGAATCATCAGTGGGAAAAAAATGGGACTTTCATCGTGGGGAAGAAAACTAACCAAATTACACAATTCATTTTTTAATTAACATTGTGGTATGTGGCAGCAAGAAGACACAGAGAGTGGGCTTAGACATTTTCTGAGAGAGAGCTAACCTTTTTTAGTAGACTCTGTAAAGGTCCAAAAGATAACTAAGCACTGGCTAGGAAAGGAAGGAGTGAAGTGAGTTCAGTACAGCCCTGGACAGAAGCAGCTTTGGATACAAAGGCCCCGAGATGAGATGCAGTTGAGGAACTGAAAGGTCAGAGGTTCTAATGCACGTAGCCAGTGAGAGAGAGAGGGATGTCAGCAGGGGCTGCAAAGTAAGCAGAGTCCATGTTGATCTTGTAGGACTTAATTTTTTGCTTTTGTTTTTCCTAAGATCAAGGTGACTCACCTGCTTCATTCTAAAGGATCACCTTAGTTCCACTATAGAACAATTAGCCTTACAGTAACTAAATTTTCTGCCCTTTTTCACTTCTCTCTCTCATACAAAATTTAGTGGAATTCCTTCTAACTTAATTATTAAGGGGAGAATTGACAACTGGAAAATTAAAAACAAACTAAATCATATTTTCTAGGCATGTTTTACTTTCATCGCTATGCCTTGTCTGGGGTCTCCTATGTGATTATCAGTAATTGCCACAATGACCAGAATTATCCACCAGATTGCTTTTCAGATTGCTTGGTGGAATCTTGTTCTTTTTTTGCCCATATCGCTTCTTGATATGCTATTCTAAATTACTCTCAGACTTACAGACAAGGGAGGATGATTAAAGAGGATACACACACACACACACACATATGTGTGTGTGTGTGTGTGTGTGTGTGTGTGTGTGTGTGTGTATATATATATATATATATATATATATATATATATATATATATATATATATCTAGAGAGAGAGAGAGATGGTGTCTCGCTCTGTTTCCCAGGCTAGAATGCAGTGATGTGATCTTGGCTCACTGCAACCTCCACCTCCCAGGTTCAAGCAATTCTTCTGTCTCAGCGTCCTGAGTAGCTGGGACTACAGGCCCATGCCACCACGCCCAGCTATTTATTATATTTTTAGTAGAGACAAAGTTTCACCAAATTGGCTAGGCTGGTCTTGAACTCCTGACTTCAGTTGATCCACTCACCTTGGCCTCCCAAAGTGCTGGGATTACAGGCATAAGCCTCCGCACCTGGCCAAAAGAGGATATATGCATATATATTTCAGGTAGTTCCCTGAACCAGATAGGTTCAGAGAGATTCCCTGAAGAGGAAATATTGGTAGCCAATGTAAATAAAAAATAGCACTGGCTCAATTCTAGCATAGAGAGAACGCATTTCATAACTTTAAAAGATTCCTTCATTTCTACCTCTTTTGTTTACAGTTAAGGTTTCTCCACTGTGGCATATAAACAAAACATCAGTTAGACCCAGTCTACTGTGCACTCTGTTGGGAGTTGTGAAGGAGAGGACCCACTGGTTTCTCCTCTTTGAGGTAAAGGGAAGAGGTTCCAAAAGAATTGCTTGAAAGATTGTAAGAAGGAGAGACTGGCATCTGATTCCCAATCTCAGCTTCCAGCTTTCTTCTGTATCATATACCCCTGGAGTTGGTGTAAGACTACAGAGGAGGAATGGAGTGGTTTGGGGTTTGTCACTGGAGAGGTATTTAAAACAGTCTGAGAAGTGGGGCTGTGGTAGGGCATGACATTGGAGGTGCAGACCTGCCAAGGACTCTATTATAGGACACAGGTGGTGGGGGCCACCAGTTGGTGGGGGTCAACCTATAAGAATAATCTGGTCACATGTAAGTTCCCCCAGTGCCTGGAGGAGATACTGAGTAAAGAGTCCATCTCAGTGGGAACAGTTGAGTATTTGATCTAACCACACTGATTAGATAATAAGTGAGATTGATCAGAAGCAGGTGCCAATATGAAGGAGCTGCAATCTTGCCACCAGAGATGTTCTCTCCTTACTCCTCTCCCACACCCAGCTGTGAGAGAACACTATAGAAGCACAGAGGAAAAAGGGTGGGTGAGAGGGTAGATAATATCTCTCTTCTTTCCAAGTCTCTAGAGAAGAAGTCCTCAACTAGGGTTGTACCACTCCCTAGAGGACAATTTGAAAATTCATGGGGTATTTTGTGGTTGTCATAATAATATGAAAGTTGTTATGGATATTTATTTGGCTACAGTCAAGGATACAACACATCTTGCAATGTATGGGACAGTCTCCTACCATAGACAATTGTCCTTCATGCCATATAGCTTTCAAGTGTTTTACAGGGCATTCATGTAGGTGAAGAACCTATTTATATATATATATATACACACACACACACACATATACACACATATATATGTATATATACACACATATATACATACACATATATATACTATATATACACACACTATATATATACACACACACACATATATATATATATATGTGTGTGTGTGTGTAGTATTTTTGGTAAGCTTACATTTACTGATTTTTCCAGGAATATAACTACTGTGTATATTGAAGAAAAATTGTACTTCGTTTTACTTGAAATTTAAAAAGAGTTGTTCACCATTTTGATAAAAATCCCTTCACTGATGGCAATATTGCCCATTAGCAAGTATTTATAGCTGTTGCATTTGGGGTAGTTCTACATAATGGCACAATGCATCTGATTACTGCATCATCTCTTTTAATGTCCTATCTGAGTGTTTATACATTAAGTAATGTATTAATTTATTATAAAATCTTACCATTTATTTCCCTTGTATATTATAGTTAGGTCATTATAAAGAATTTTAACTATATATACATGGAATATGTTATATTCTTAATTTTATTTCAGAATAAGGTGTGATAGCGTGTTTTTTATAAAAGGAGTACTATGGTCTGAATGTGCCCCCTAAAATTTATTTTTAAAATAAAATGTGTTGGAAAACTTATCTTCAATGCAGCAGCACTGGGAGGTGGGGCTGCATCGGAAGTGTTTAGGTCATGAGATCCCTGCCCTCATGAATGGATTAACACCAATATAGAATGGTCTTTTTGGGGGTGGATTTTCTCTCTTCTGCCCTTCTGCCATGTGAGGACACAGTATTCGTCTTCTCTTGCCCTTCTGGCTTCTGCTATGTGAGGACACAGCAAGAAGGCCCTGACAAGATGCCAGCACTTTGATTGTGGACTTTCCAGCCTCCATAACTATCAGAAAATAAATGTCTGTTTTTTATAAATTACCCAGTCTTAGGTATTTTTTCATAATAGCACAAAATGGACTAAAACAAGGGGGAAATTGAGTCCGAAGGAATTGATACCCTCACATTTATAACTCTCTAGAGTTAAAAAATATAGTCCACTGTGGCAAGGGCAAGGGTTGGGAAAGAAACTTGAACTGATTATGACATTGACATTTAACAATAAATAGGACTGAGTCGATTTCAAAAATGGGGCTCTTTCAATCAAAAGTGATTGAAAATTTTCTGGAACGATATACCTATCAGGAAACTGGGGCAGCAAAGAAGCTTCACAGGGGCTACACTCAAGGAGATTATTAAAACATGTCTTAAAGATCCTCTACAGCTTGCACATCCAATAAGATGATCAGCTGCCTGCCATAAGTCTGAGGTGAATGAAAAGAAAATGTATAGTTTCAGTTCTGCTACTAATTAGGTGCTGGTAAATCCACAATTGCTCTGAGACTTGCTTCCCTTGCAAATTGAGGGTGCTAATCTGCTTCTTTCTATATTATGAGGATCTTGTACTGCAATAAGTATAAAGTGCTCTGTAATGACAGGAAATATGATAATTTACCCTCTTGCATTACACAGTACCCAGGCCCATGCTGTGCATATTATAATACCTAATAATTCATGTTGGTTAGTTGAATGTGTCCTCTTTTTTCTCCCTAAGGAGCATAGATGCTGAAAATTGTGACTTGGACTCTATATTTCCAATAGATGTTGCTTAATATTTTCATTCACATGTCCATGCACCTGAAAAACTATGTATGATTACTTAATATCAACTCATTAGAAATAGCCAAGAGAGCATTAAATATAAAAGTGCCTAGATATTGAGATTAGTAAATTATATACCTTACAGGAATGAGTTATCTAAAGAAAATGTGCAGAGAATGGAAGAGAAGTTACACAAGATCTTTAAAAGATGGATTAATTTGAGAGTGAAATCCCACCTGGTGCACACCAGGGGGACAGTTAATTAAAGCCTCTGTAGAAAGGACTGGAGAGGATCTCCAAGGCTGGCTGGAGGCTAAGCTGGTTAGAGCACAGTGCTGACGATGCCTCTTAGTATATGGATCTGACTCCCGGAAGGGTTTCTCAGCTTCAGTTTTTACCTGTCCAAAGACTCCACTATTAACCGCAAGCTGCCTATCTGAAAATGCTGTCCTTTTGCATAGAGCTGAGAGTGTGTTGGGGCATTGATTTGTGTGAACTCCATTTCTTTACTAAAGGAACAACTCATAGTGAAACGATTTGCCCTATAAAGCACTACCCTATAGAGCTGCTTCTGATGGGGGTGGGGGGATGAAGGTGTTATTAACTGTATCAGTACAGATGGAGAGAGGACAAAAGTCAAAACCATTTTATTCACTTCTCTAAATTATCTTCCTCTCAATTAAAAACATTGGCAGCTGCTATTGTTGTCTCCTTTTATGTTCCTTCTACAGAATAATTATTTGCTGCCTTTTTGTTCCTTTTAGAGACAATTTCTTTCTTAATTAAAGGTCATATAATATGTCTTTCTATTTGACATTCACATAAATAACTGCATAGTGTTTGTCTTGTTATTCCCATCAGAGTGCTGTCCACTTTAATTAAATCCCAATTAATTTCCTCTTTTCCCAAAGAAAACAATGGTGGTTTTCTCTAACACTTTTGCATTCACTATTATGTTCACCATCTTTATCTATTACATTAATGATATTAAATTTTATGGTTACCACCTTTGCAATCTTCACAAAGTGATTTTTGATAACAAAGTTGGAGTAAAGAATTGTATCATACATGATCATAAGACTGCATATAAATAAGCCAAATGTATTCACGATTAACTATGGGTATAACTTTAAGCAAATCACTTCAGCTTCCTAGATCTCAGTTTGGTTGTCTATAAAATGAGAATGTTGAACTGATTTCAATCTCTTTTATCCATTTAAACATTGAGATATTATGATATAAAATCTGTCTTTAATCTTTTGGTTTCAATGTTTACTATACATAATATACCATTTGATCTACGTTATACCTTACACACAAGGTGATACAGAATTATTATTTCCCCCCACTACTGACAATTATTTTATCATGTACAAAGTATAGTCATTTATTTTTCTCTGGAAAAATAATTTTGAGATATTACTAACTTTAGAAAGCATTTACTTATTTAAAAATAAGTGGCGTTTAGTGGTGTTTATGTATATTCTACGTATTACTATTATTGGCCTCAATAGAAATACACTCTTTTCCGTCCATTTAAACAGTTTCTTCTAACTGACAATTACTCAGTTTATTTTAATTATGAAGACTTTTTATGTCTTTCTGCATAATTCTTAGCACTGCTCATTAAGTTGAAATAAGCTCTTTCTGAAACATGAATAATTTTTCAATTATTACAATTTTCTATTTTTAATTTCTGCTTAATTAAATGTCGCTTTTCTTTTCTGTATTTTGTGTATTCCCAGTGTGCATAAATATTAATTATATAGTAATCTATGTTTAAATACTTTTTCCCTTTTTTATCATAGTAAATTTCAAACATACACACAGTAGAAGGAATAGTGGAACAAACCTCATATACCTGTCTTTAGCTTCATCAGTTGTCAACTGGTACTCAATTTTGCTGCATCTAGGTTTCTTCTTCACCCTCACCTTCGAGGACTTTAAAGCCTATCCTAGGCTGGGTGTGCTGGCTCACGACTATAATTGCAACTGTTGGGGAGCCCAAAGTGGGAGGGTTGTTTAATCACAGGAGTTTTATACCAGCCTGGGCAATATAGCAAGACCCCATTTCTGTATTTAAAATAAAGAAAGAAAATAAAAAATGAAAGTAAAGCCAATCCTGGATATAATATTATTTCATCAGTAAATATTTCAATGTATACTTCTAAAAGAAGACTGCATTTCATAAGTACAAAAATATTACCACACTTAAAAAGTTAGTAATAATTCCATAATCTCATCAAAGATCCCTGATGGTCTCATTAACAATATGTGTGCAGTTGGTTTGAAAGAATAATGATTCAAGTAGCATTAAATCATTAAATATGTTTGCAATGCTTTTTAAACATACATAATGATATGGTTTGATTCTGTGCCCCCAGCCAAATTTCATATGGAATTTTAATACCTACATGTTGGAGGAGAGGCCTGGTGGGAGGTGATTGGATTATGGGGTGAATTTCCCCATACTGCTCTCATGATAGTGAGTGAGTTCTGATGGTTTAAAAGTATGTGGCACTTTCCTCCTCACTTTCTCTCCCACGACACCACGTGAAGAAGGCCCTTGCTTTGCCTTCCTTCATGACTGTATGTTTCCTGAGGCCTCCCAGTCATGCTTTCTGTTAAGTCTGAAGAACTGTGAGTCAATTAAACCTATTTTCTTCATAAATTACTCAGTTTTAAGCAGTTCCTAATAGCAATGTGAAAACAGAATAACACATAAAACAATGTTTGTAAATTCTACTCCCTCGTCCTTTTTATTTTTATTTTTTTATTTTTTGCAATTTAATGTTTGAAGAAATCAAGTTTTTGTTCCATCAAGTTTCACACATTCTAGAATTTGCCAGTTGCATTTCTGTGTTTTCTTTTCGTGGATTTCTCTGTCCCCTGTCTTTCCTATAGGTGTTTATAAGCCATGAATGTATCATGTATTTTGTTGTGTATGTATCTTTTATTTTGTCATATCAAGAAGAAAATAATGTCTGCTTACACTCTGTGTTGCTAAAATTGTCAATGTGTTCAGGTATTTTCAACTTGATTCATTTATTATAAACCTTCCTATCGAATGTTTTCAGCAACCATTGCTAATTATTGCCTAATCCTTTATTTTCTTGGCGATTTCAAAATGTTAATATTCTAAAACTATAATTACTTTATCATTTATTAACTAAGATTTTTAAAAGAACTTTCTCTCATCGACTATTTGGTTACCCTAAAGTTCAGTTTGAACATTATTTTAATACTTTCACTGAATTCTACTTATGCACACTCTTTCCGTATTTTTCTGCACACTCTTATTTTCTCTGTTTGAAACTAATCCACATTTTAATGTATCTTTTTCCCTTTGGATAACAGCATTAAAACTCAGTGTCTTTCAATTAAAGCTCTACACTTTAGGAAAACTTAAAAACGTCCTGTTGTGTTTAAATCAAAATAGTTTCTCAGAAGGGCAATCTAGAAAACTTTATAAAATTTTTAATAAGCATAGCCTTAGAATAATTCTACTAGAAATAAATTATCTTAAGAAAAAATTGAAAAGTATGCACAAATATAAAGGCAAAGAAGTTCAAAATGGCATTATTTATCATAGCAAAAATTACTGAAAACAATATAAATGTCTAAAAGTAGGCTAAGACATTGTGATAACCATGGAAACCCATTAAAAATGGGATTGTAAATCTATATTGACATGAACAGAATGATGTATTGATTAATATAGTTCTATATTGACGTAAACACATATTGTGTTAAGAGAAAGTTATACAACATTACATATAATATGATCCTATATTTGTAAAATGAATAATTTTATATGTATAGCTATAGTTTTATGCATAGAAAAAAATGAAAGACTATTCCTCAACTGTTACCTATGTTTGTCAACTTCTGGACGGTGGCTTTTGAATAATCTTTTTTCTACTTTATTTACTTTCATTAATAATTAATTTTTCACAATTAACAATAAAAATAAAATTAAAACTTTATATTTTATAATTAGGGAAGTGTTTTCAATCAACAATTGTTTAATTGCCAAATAAACGGTAAAATCAATTTTCAATGTGGAAATAAAAAAGGTCCTTGTCACTTAAATGTAACACATACCACTGTATCTTCTTCCCTTAAATCTCATGGTACAGATTACAAATACATATGTCAGGGGGCCGGGTGCAGTGGCTCAAGCCTGTAATCCTAGCACTTTGGGAGGCCGAAACGGGTGGATCACGAGGTCAGGAGATCAAGACCATACTGGCTAACACGGTGAAACCCCGTTTCTACTAAAAAATACAAAAAACTAGCCGGGCGAGGTGGCGGGCGCCTGTAGTCCCAGCTACTTGGGAGGCTGAGGCAGGAGAATGGCGTGAACCCGGGAGGCGGAGCTTGCAGTGAGCTGAGATCTGGCCACTGCACTCCAGCCTGGGCCACAGAGCAAGATTCTGTCTCCAAAAAAAAAAAACAAACAAACAAACAAACAACAACAAAAAAAAAACCCAAAAAACACAAAAAAACAAATACATATGTGGTTTTGCTATTACTATGAGCTCTACAACCCAACTTTTAAAATAGGAAGACTTGCTGCTTTTTAGCATTCTATGAAATTACTGATTTTACACTGAAGTGGCTGTTGGAAGTTTTTCACTAAAGGCTTAGTTTCTGAAACAGCAAACCTCTGCCACTGCTAATGGAGACTACATATTATGCAATTTAATCTTTAGAACCACCCTCTGACATAAGTATTGATAACTTTATTTTTCACTCAACTCCTAAGCAGGGTCTTGGACCCATGATTTTTTACTTCAATGTCTGTTCTTTACCTGCTTGACCACTGCTTTTCCACCTCAGCTGCATCTCCTTCTTTTCTACCTTGAAAGTCCTACCTGACAAGCCTGTGTGACAATCACACAGACAACATCTTACTTAATTCTCTGTCACCATATGAGATTGGAATAGATACCTCATCCATCATTGTCTAAACTCTCATGGCATTAGCACAGTTTCAGTCCCTGTGAAATAGGGGTGTACTACCTTCCCCACACCTCCATCCTATGGACTGAGACAGTAATAAACCATAAGCTAAGTACACTGACTTGCTTTTGCTGCCTAAAAATAATGTTCATATGTTCCATCAGTCATATAAAGGAAGCACACCCTTCATTAGAATAAGAAGTTACTGACCTCAGGCATCTGTCTGGAAATACCCTATTCATATAACTCAAGGAAGTAAAGTTGACAGGAAATCTGAAATGATTAACGCAATTGCAATAAATGGAAATAATTTTTTTTTAATTACAAATAGTAAAAATGTCGGCTACCTTCGGCAAGATAGGACAAGGTTCATTTTTTTAATCAAAACCTCAAAACATATATTTCTGTATCGTGCTGGCAAATCTTAAAATAGTAAGAAATTTAAAATATGTTCATCCAGCTACAATGCATCATCTAATAGATGTAAAAGGCAGGGCATCAATCATATTAGGATAGATAACTCTCCCAGTTTGGGAAAGGTGGAGACTGTGGTTGACTATGAACAAACTTGACCTATGACTGAACGAGGGCAATTGTAAACATGGGACATGGAAGTGGAGGAATCAAAGTGGTATGGAAGGCCAAATGCTGCCAAAGGTGACCTTCTGACTTTCATATAAGAAAATGTCCACTTTATATGACAACCTTGCAGTAAACTTACACACGCATATTGTGGAGTAAAGAAAAAACAACTTGAATTGGAAGATGTGGAATTAAGCCTAGCAACTTCTATGTCTCAAATTATTCCTTTAATCTCTGTGAGTTTTGTAAAATTGCCCCTTTTGTAAGATGGAAATGAAACATTCCATCTTCCCTACTCCAGGGAGTTGGAGATGACATGAGAACACACATGACACTTAATCAAATATAAAAGCACTATGTTAATGTTCTCAATTTTTAGAATTGTTTGCCAATTATCACAACCCTGTCTGTTGTAACTGAACACTCATCTGGCTGTTTCATAGATGTACAGTCCTTCAACCAATGTAGGTTTTTTGGTTAAAAAATATTTTTTTTAGAGACAAGGGCTTACTATGGGCGAACTCACTCCTTGCTTCAAGCAGTCCTTTTGCCTTGGCTTCCCAAAGTATTGGGATTATTGTTGGGAACTACCATGCCCAGCCCAGATGTGTTTTCAATTACCTACCATGGCCCATACCCATTCTAGGTGCTGCCAACATATTAATAAACATAATAAAACTTTCTGTCCTCATGGAGTTAACATAACCAATCAGTGGAATCTAAACTTATGGGTTACTAGATTTGTGAGAGATAATTCATGCAACTAAGTCTACTAGAAGCACCTACTCTGTGTCAAGAACAATGATGAAATAGAATATACTATTTGTTATTGTGGAGCTCATGGCTTAGAATGCTCCCTGGAGATTGTCAAGTTTAAGGTGAGTTACAATATAGCATAATACAGCACAGATAATACATAGAGGAGGCAGATAACTCAGATTTGGAAGTCAGGAGGGTAACCTGAGGGCAGTGCTGCTCAGGTTAGAAGTCAGAATGGCGGTAGGGGGCGGGAGGGTCACAATTTTCACATTCTACTCTGTTTCCAGAGTATAGTGTTCCTGGCTGGGTATGTCCAAGGGAAAAAGGCCTGAGATACAGAGGACCTAAGAATCATAGCACATGGAAAACGAAGAAAGAACTGAAGATATTCAGCCTGGAAAATGAAAGACATAGAAAAATACCTAATTATAAATAAATTAAACTTATTTGGTATGATTCCAAAAAGCAAATTTCAATCTATGGCCAAGCAAAATGCTCCCCAAATCCCCACTTCTGTCTCTTCTATTGCTTCTGGGAATATCCATCCCTCACTATTTAACCAGCTAGCATCTCCTCATCTCCATCTCAACATTCCTTTTCCCTCTACCCTACTTGATTTTTCTCCATAGCACATAACAGTTTCTGACATACATAATGTTAACTTATTTATTGTTAATCTGCTTTTTCCCCAAATAATATGTCTTCTAAAGACAAATATTTTACATGTTTTGTTGATTGCTATATTTCAACTTCCTAGAAGAGTGTCTGGCCCATAAATATTTGTTGAACAAATGAGTGAAAGTTGTTCAGAATATGAAATTGGTTGCCACATAGAGGCTTGTCTGTCAAAGACAAAGGATAGTGGGCTTGTTTATTACAGTATTAATGAGATGGGTAAGAAATAGAATTAAATGAACTTACAATTTTTTTTCTGATAGAAATATATAGACTTTTCCTTTTACACACCCAGTGGTGGGGAATTCATTTCCTCAAGCAACTTGGGTACACAACTCTATTTTGAAGTTTATTGTTACATTGAACCAAATTCTTCCACTTTGAAAAATAGATTTCGTGATCCTAATTTTAATATTATTTGATATTCAATATAAATATAGACATAAACTCATTTAGTATCAAAAACTTGCCAAAAATATAACTTCCACAAATCATAGTCATAGTGCAAATAGAAAAATAAGTGATCTAGAACATTCCATCTAAGATTATTCTCTCTGCTGTCCTTTCTGTAGTGCAAATGTTGAGAACTGCCTCTCTCAATAGACTATCTCTTTACAAGACTGGCTTTCATTGACTCTCATGATACTGTGTCAGAACAATTGTTGTCTAGGAATATGATTTTAAATATATGGCATCCTGGCTTGGGAAACATCAGGGCATGATATACTTAGGAATTCACAGATTGTCTTTCCTGTGAATACTAATTTTCATAAGTTCAGTCTTTGTTTTCTTCTTTGGGACACGTATTTAATCTGCGTAATGTAGCCTTATCATGTGATTACTGGTTAAAGTACCAGAAAGGGAAGTTTACTCTTAGACAAAAACATAAATGGTTTCTCAGAAAAGGAAACTGCCTCAATGGCAAGATTAACTTTACCATTCAATTTCTAATTTTTTTGACACCTCACTACTTCCTAAGGTTTTAATGCCAGCTTCCCCTTTTTCTTCCAGAGTTCCTGCTAGTATCTTGGTACTATTCTCAGTAATGGTGGTAATAGTAGCTAACATTACTAAATTAGCTATGACAGTCACTAACAAATATTAATGTGCTTAGTACTGTTCTGAATATTTCTTAAGTATGAAGTTACTTAATCTTGCCAGCCCTTTGATTTATATTCTAATATTAGTCATACTCTATACTTAAAGAATCTGAAGCACAGAAGTATTGAGTAAATCCAGACAGTTTGGTTTGGGAGCCTGTGCTCATGGCTACAATGTTAGATTATGAAACTTTTCATTGGTTTTCATAAATTCACGTTTGTAAGGCTTTATTTAACTGTATATGCAAATAGTTTGGAGCAATCATCTGAGTCTATATTAAAAACCTTTGCTGAAACAATAAAGACATAACAAATGCAAAATAAATCATTATTTGTTTGGAGTCCTGATAAAGATATATAACTAAAGCGATCGAGGTTACTAATATGTTTTCATTGTTTTAAATTTAACTTATAAAAAAATTATTTAGGAATTGATTTGTTGGAATCTTAATGTCTTGGAGCAGCAGTTCTCAAAACTTGTGAACTTCTTTCTGGTATAAAAATTATTGAGGACCCAAAAAACTTTTGCTTATATAGGTAATATATGTAGGTATTTATTGTATTTGAAGTTAAAACTGAGACTTTATTAACTATTTACTTTTTAATTCATTTTTAAATAATAATATACCCATTATGCATTAACATAAATACATATGCACATGACATATGTACATGTACATATACATACATGTACACATACATGTACATCCATGTATATGTTTATGTAAATACGTAAATACATATTTTTTACAAAAATAACTACATTTGCCAAAATAAAGCTATTTAGTTGCTGAAGAGTCTCAAAATCACACTTCTGAGAACTTTCATCTTAGAATGACTGACTAGAAAAAAAATAAAATAAACTCTAGGGAATTCTCTTAGCTCATTTACCTAAGCCCTAGATTCTCCTATTTTTCAGTACTATTTTCCCTCAAAAAACATAACTTTCTATGATGCGTCACATCATAGAAAAGAATTTTGGGAGAATTTGTCTGCTCTAAGTAGTTTTCTGTTCAAAAGACAATAACCTCAACATATTCCCAAACTGTTGTTTTTTCTTTGAGAGGGATGGTTTTGGCACAAAGCCTGAAAATAAATAAATAATGACAAATAGAAAGCATTATTTTTAAGTCAATTAAAGCATTTTGAGGTTAGTTGTGGGAAATCTTGATTTTTCTATGCGAGTGTAAAAGTCTTTTAGAGAACTATGACTCCTTCCTATTCATATATTCCTCACATTATCTAATTTGCAACAACCAATTTTCACTTGTCTTTCTCAAAGGGGAGCCTATGGAAACTCTGGACCCAAGGCCTAAAGCAGTGCTGTTTCAGTTTCCCAGGGATGCCTCGGACCTTTATCCCTTCTTCATACCTGCTGGATACCAGGCATTCTTGATACCTGCTGGAGTTAATTCATTCGTTTAGAGAGAGAGAGAGAGATAAAGTCCTAGCCTTCAGCTGGGAAAGACTGAAAATAAACAAAGATACAATTCTAATGTTAGATACTAATAAAACATACGAAAAAGAAAAGCAAGCTTTGGGGAAATAGAATGATTGAGAGGAAGTTTAGGTAAGGTTCTCAGTGAAGGCCTCATTGAGCGGATCACCAGAGACCTGAATAAAGTAAGGGAGAGTCCATTATGGGGCAAGATTAGTTTGGGCAGAGGTCATGGAAAATAGTAATTTCCTGAGGTCAGAAGAAACTTGACCTATTTGCTTTAGAGGAAATAGTGGGAGCAAATGTGGTTGGTGCCAAATAAATGGTAGAGATTCAGAAGCGAAGGAGGGTGGCATAGCTCAGGGATAGATCATATAGGGCCTTGAAGACCATAGGAAGTCATTCCAATTTTATGAGAGTGCAAAAAGCCATTGGCAGAGTATCTGGGAGGAGTGATCATCCTTTTAGATTTTTCTGATATAATCACCTTTCAATAGTGAGTCTGGTTGACTCCTTTATTTATGGCATCAAATTTAATGCCTACTGCATATTTTTGAAGCAGTGAGTGAATCAGTAAATCAATGAATAAGAGTTGTTGGATTATTGTCTGTAATTTTTGGGGGGAGAGTGTCCTGGAAAATACAGGAATGATTGTTCTGTGGGTGCATTTTTCCCATAGCAAACATAATATTGTCCATGACAATGTGATGCATTATTTGTCAAGTTTAATGTTTAGAAACATTTAATACTATTTTCTGAAAACAGAAACAGAAAGTCCATTAAATAATAAATTTCCTGGACAACGTGATCTTTTTCAGTTTATTTTTAGCATTCTGAACTACCATGGTATCTGAAGAAAATGTTGTTTCTCTTAAAAGACAGAAAGTCTTGTGTTGTAGTCCTGGATTGAGAGCTGACGTGTTGCAGTTCCCTATTTCTAGAGCCTTCTGAACACATGTGAGTAAAACAGTTCAATCCTATGTGCTTCTGGTTATTTGTCTGTAAAATGATCCACCTGCTCCTTCTCCCAGCTCCCTCCCTATTTCTTTGTCCTACATGGTTGAAAAGAAGATAATTTATTGTCATTTAAACAATGTCTTAAGATAGGAACCCTCAACTCTTCAAGCACCACCCAGATGCCAAAGATTCTTGATGTTTTGCGGAAGGAAGAAAAGCGGAGGTTTGGCATAGAAAGTTTTCCTTCCTCTAGCTGAAGATGAACTTCACAGCATTTTTCTCCACTTTGTACACATAAGCCACATGAGTAATTTTCCTTTAAGTTGAACTACTGAATTTCAATAAAGAGAGTGTGTGTTTGTGTGAGTTATATGAGTATGTGTGCCTGTGTGTAGTGTGTATGTGTATGTGTGCGTGCCCGTGTCTGTAGGGGGAGATTTGACCAACATGGGGAATGAATGCAAAGACATTGATTAATCAAGTTTCCAGCCACCCCTGAATTAGCATAGCTTGATGTGGCTTACTTTCCAGAATAGTTGTGACTCAGTACTTTTTAGGAGCTGTTTGGACTGAAGCTCAGGGGATAACCAGATGACCATAATGTATCAAGAGCTTGTCAGAAAAAGGTACTGTATAAATAAATGGTACTTTTATTATTCTAGTCTGCCTCCTTTAGCTATAGGTTTTGACATCAAACTGTGAAAGTCAGTAATACAGTTTCTGGGGAGCTGTTTTACTTTCTTTTTTTTCTTTTTCTTCCTGTTCTCTAATATCTCTATTCTGTTTTCTAAAAATATTCAGCTATGCCTTGACTGGGGATTATAAAACCCTTTTTCACTCAGTTTTCCTAATCAATATCTCCACATAAGCTGATACACCCACCCACCCCTACACACAATCAGACGGAATCCATTACCGTTTTTCTGAAAAACAAAACGAGTTACCTGTTTAAGGAAGTTCTACCTGTCATGGTGAGACAACTCTTATTTGAGCCTTAGTTAGCAGAATATTGGGCGGAACCATGTGTCTTTTGTGTCCTGTTTGCAGGTTAAACTCAGTATGACCTTTATAGATCTAAAGGTCCTAACACATTGCAATATGCAATCATTTTTGTATCTATAAACCCAAATATTTAAAAAATAGCTATTTAAAGCAATGTTACTTAGCTAGTCAAATGTGCTATCCATTTAAAAGCCTATGATTTTCTTTGGTAAAAAGCTCAGGTAGTTTTTTTCACTGAATTTTTTTCATTAAAATATTCTCCTGTAAATACAGAGTGTATTTCTCTCTCTCTTCTGAAAAATCAATATCTGATGAGTTCCCAAATCGTTCATAAACATAAGTTTTTAATTCTACTTTTATACTTTGATAGACTTTCTGAAGGAAATTTATATCAATTTCCCTGGATGTTACATTTCGTTTTCAATCGCCTAATTTTAAACTTCAGGAAAATATATAAATTTCACCAATTCACACCATTAATTCAGAATGTACAAAGATTTTGACATGTAACTGTTGTCGAATATACAGTTAACATATTTTTGAGTGAATGCTGGGGCTCCTTTTTGGTGGAAATTCAATTTTAAATTAGTATCTTTTTCAAATAAATATTTAAGAGCTGTCAAAATTTATATCTTTTGTATGTAACTTCAACTTCTAAATTTAAAATTACTGTCTTTGTCTAATTATGTTTATATTTTAGCATAGTCACAGTTAATTAATTGTTCTACTAGAACGTGAACCCAAATTCTTGATTTGCAATTTATCTTCTGATCATGCATTTTCTCAAGTTTAGGTAAAAAAATAAACATTTTTAAGCTCATAACAATTTATGTCTTGGTCATCTGGTTGGATATTACTTTCTCAAGATATTCTCATTTGGACATAATAGTAGTAGGTATTTATATATTCTATAGATGAGGAAACACAAAAGTTTCTTATCTTGATTAGAAAGAGAAAATATTTCAGGGGTGGTAACTGAGCTTTTCATGCTCCTATCTCTTAAAATACTGGTTTTATCTCTAATTGGGGAAGGTTAGTATCAAAGTATTGACAATGAGTGTTTCCATCTCAGCTTTGGCAACAAGGTATTTTGGCATCTTAACATTCCTGGATTTGTGAAAAACATTAAAAAAAAACCATTAATATTGGGAGAAAAATATAAGCCCAGTTAGGATCCCTTGCATTGTTTGTCCCTTCATAGTGATCCACTTACTAGCTGTGCAGTTGCCTACCCTCAGCTCCCATTCCATGGGCCAGTAATTAATGTACCAGGGTAATTTCTTCCTGACGCCACAATCTGTTGATATAGCTATGAAAACTAACTGAGGACCTGTGATAAGGTTTCCACAGTGACTTGATTTTACTGCAGGATGGGACCAACACGGGACAAGAAAAAAACTGTAAAGTTAAAAACAGTGACCGTTTATTATTATTTTTTAAACTTAGATTCTGTTTTCTCTGGTGCCAGTAGAGAGGCCAGAAGCATTTAATCTTTAGAACTAAACCCAAAAACCTCATGAAACATTGAAAGAGGAAGGCAAACGTTGCTCTCTTCCCCAAATATGAACTACTTATTGCATCAAAGATTAAGCTGTCTGCTATGGTCTGAATATCTGTTCCCTCTAAAATTCATATGTTGAAATCTTAACCCCCATGGTGATGTATGAGGAGGTGGGACTTTGGGAGGTCATGAGGGCTCTGTCTTCATTAAAGGGATTAGTGTCCTCATAAAAAAGGCCCCAGAGAAGCTCTCATCCCTTACATCATGTGCGGACACAAAGAGAATGCACCCTTTACAAACCAGAAAGCAGGTTCTCATCAGATATGGAGTTTGCTGACATTTTGATATTGGATTTCCAGCCTTTAGAACAGTGATAAATAAATTTTGATTGTTGATAAGGCAGCCAGTTAATGGCATTTTTTTTTTGTTATGATATCTTAAATGGACTAGGACACTGTCCTAACTTTGCTTAGATTAAGGAAGTTGAGTGTATCAGTTGAATCCTGATGAAAAATTCTTGTTAGAGTGGAGGGGACTCAAGGACATAATTTAACAAGTTGTGCTGGGTGTGTCAGGTGCTCTAGAAAATACATCTCCTCCCAGCCCACATGTTGTCAGGAATGAGTGAGCTCACTAATCCGCTACAAGATGAAGACCATGACGTTGTACAGACTAATTCTGAGTCACTGCATCATCTGAGACCAGAAGCCATTGACTTACAAACACAATCCAACTTACTTTTTGAAGAGATTTGTAGTAGCCAAAAATCGCATTGCTGTTTAAACACAAATGCTTAAGAACATAAAAGACCACAACCACAACCTTTCAATTGTAATGACATCCTTTAATGTGGGACAGGAAGAGAGGAGTATATTATTTGACCCTAGATGTAGCTGTATAGAAAAACGGCATCATTCACAAAGTCATCTTACAAAAGGAAGCATATTTTCTTGTGTGTGTGTATGTGAGTGTGTGTGAGTGTGTGTTTAAGTGTGTGTGTATGTTTGTGCACACATGTGCACACTTGCTCATACACCCTAGTATTTTAAAGAACATAGGTTACCATAGGGAAGAATGGATACAAAAATGGTGATTAATTAGTTCTGTGGCATATCTTACTTTAGCTTTCTTTCTTTTTTTGGGGGGGGGGGATTGGCCTGTTTTTTTTATTAGAAGCATAATCTTCTGAAAGTTGTTGCATGTATCAATAGCTTTTTAATTTTTATTGCTGAATAGTATTCCAGCGTATGGCGTACTACAGTTTGTTTAACCATCCACCTGTTAAAGCATATCTGGGCTGTTTCCAGTATGGGCAATTGCAAGATGGACATTGATACACAGGTATTTTTGAAAACGTAAGTTTTTATTTTATTTCTCTGAGGTGAGCATTTGCCCAGAAGAGCATTTGCTGGATCTTATGATAAATGCATATTGATTTTTTTTTTTTTCCCGAGATGGAGTCTTACTCTGTCACCCAGGCTGGAGTGCAGTGGCACGATCTTGGCTCACTGGAATCTTCACCTCCAGGGTTCAAGCGATTCTCCTGCCTTAGCCTCCTGAGTGGTTGGGATTACAGGCACGTGCCACCATGCCTGGCTAATTTTTTGCATTTTTAGTAGAGATGGGTTTTCACCACGTTGGCCCGGCTGGTCTCAAACTCCTGACCTCAGGTGATCCACCTGCCTCGGTCTCCCAAAGTGTTGGGATTACAGGCGTGAGCCCCCATGCCTGACCAGTTTGGTTTTTTTAAAGATTGAGTTTTGAGAGTTCTTTATATTCTAGATGCTAGTACTTTGTCAAATATGTGATTTGAAAATCTTTTCTCTCAGTCTATAGCTTGTTTTTTCATCCTCTTCACAGAGTCTTTCACAGAGCAAAAATTTTTAATTATGATGAAGTCCAATTTATCAAGATTTTCTTTTAAGGATCACACTTTTGGTGTCAACTCCATGAACATTTTGTCTAGCCGTAGATCCCCAGGATTTTTTTTTTTAATTTATTTATTATTATTATACTTTAAGTTGTAGGGTACATGTGCATAACGTGCAGGTTTGTTACATATGTATACTTCTGCCATGTTGGTGTGCTGCACCCATCAACTCGTCATTTACATCAGGTTTAACTCCCAATGCAATCCCTCCCCCCTCCCCACTCCCCATGATAGGCCCCGGTGTGTGATGTTCCCCTTCCTGAGTCCAAGTGATCTCATTGTTCAGTTCCCACCTATGAGTGAGAACATGCGGTGTTTGGTTTTCTGTTCTTGTGATAGTTTGCTAAGAATGATGGTTTCCAGCTGCATCCATGTCCCTACAAAGGACACAAACTCATCCTTTTTGATGGCTGCATAGTATTCCATGGTGTATAAGTGCCACATTTTCTTAATCCAATCTGTCACTGATGGACATTTGGGTTGATTCCAAGTCTTTGCTATTGTGAATAGTGCTGCAATAAACATACGTGTGCATGTGTCTTTATAGCAGCATAATTTATAATCCTTTGGGTATATACCCAGTAATGGGATGGCTGGGTCATATGGTACATCTAGTTCTAGATCCTTGAGGAATCGCCATACTGTTTTCCATAATGGTTGAACTAGTTTACAATCCCACCAACAGTGTAAAAGCGTTCCTATTTCTCCACATCCTCTCCAGCACCTGTTGTTTCCTGACTTTTTAATGATCGCCATTCTAACTGGTGTGAGATGGTATCTCATTGTGGTTTTGATTTGCATTTCTCTGATGGCCAGTGATGATGAGCATTTTTTTCATGTGTCTGTTGGCTGTATGAATGTCTTCTTTTGAGAAATGTCTGTTCATATCCTTTGCCCACTTTTTGATGGGGCTGTTTGTTTTTTTCTTGTAAATTTGTTTGAGTTCTTTGTAGGTTCTGGATATTAGCCCTTTGTCAGATGAGTAGATTGCAAAAATTTTCTCCCATTCTGTAGGTTGCCTGTTCACTCTGATGGTAGTTTCTTTTGCTGTGCAGAAGCTCTTTAGTTTAATTAGATCCCATTTGTCAATTTTGGCTTTTGCTGCTGTTGCTTTTGGTGTTTTAGACATGAAGTCCTTGACCATGCCTATGTCCTGAATGGTACTACCTAGGTTTTCCTCTAGGATTTTTATGGTATTAGGTCTAACATTTAAGTCTCTAATCCATCTTGAATTAATTTTCGTATAAGGAGTAAGGAAAGGATCCAGTTTCAGCTTTCTACTTATGGCTAGCCAATTTTCCCAGCACCATTTATTAAATAGGGAATCCTTTCCCCATTTCTTGTTTTTGTCAGGTTTGTCAAAGATCAGATGGCTGTAGATGTGTGGTATTATTTCTGAGGACTCTGTTCTGTTCCATTGGTCTATATCTCTGTTTTGGTACCAGTACCATGCTGTTTTGGTTACTGTAGCCTTGTAGTATAGTTTGAAGTCAGGTAGCGTGATGACTCCAGCTTTGTTCTTTTGACTTAGGATTGTCTTGGAGATACGGGCTCTTTTTTGGTTCCATATGAACTTTAAAGCAGTTTTTTCCAATTCTGTGAAGAAACTCATTGGTAGCTTGATGGGGATGGCATTGAATCTATAAATTACCTTGGGCAGTATGGCCATTTTCACGATATTGATTCTTCCTATCCATGAGCATGGTATGTTCTTCCATTTGTTTGTGTCCTCTTTGATTTCACTGAGCAGTGGTTTGTAGTTCTCCTTGAAGAGGTCCTTTACATCCCTTGTAAGTTGGATTCCTAGGTATTTTATTCTCTTTGAAGCAATTGTGAATGGAAGTTGATTCCTGATTTGGCTCTCTGTTTGTCTGTTACTGGTGTATAAGAATGCTTGTGATTTTTGCACATTAATTTTGTATCCTGAGACTTTGCTGAAGTTGCTTATCAGCTTAAGGAGATTTTGGGCTGAGACAATGGGGTTTTCTAAATATACAATCATGTCATCTGCAAGCAGGGACAATTTGACTTCTTCTTTTCCTAACTGAATACCCTTGATTTCTTTCTCTTGCCTGATTGCCCTAGCCAGAACTTCCAACACTATGTTGAATAGGAGTGGTGAGAGAGGGCATCCCTGTCTTGTGCCAGTTTTCAAAGGGAATTTTTCCAGTTTTTGCCCATTCAGTATGATATTGGCTGTGGGTTTGTCATAAATAGCTCTTATTATTTTGAGGTACGTTCCATCAATACCGAATTTATTGAGAGTTTTTAGCATGAAGGGCTGTTGAATTTTGTCAAAAGCCTTTTCTGCATCAATTGAGATAATCATGTGGTTCTTGTCTTTGGTTCTGTTTATATGCTGGATTATGTTTATTGATTGGCGAATGTTGAACCAGCCTTGCATCCCAGGGATGAAGCCCACTTGATCATGGTGGATAAGCTTTTTGATGTGTTGCTGAATCCGGTTTGCCAGTATTTTATTGAGGATTTTTGCATCGATGTTCATCAGGGATATTGGTCTAAAATTCTCTTTTTTAGTTGTGTCTCTGCCAGGCTTTGGTATCAGGATGATGTTGGCCTCATAAAATGAGTTAGGGAGGATTCCCTCTTTTTCTATTGAGTGGAATAGTTTCAGAAGGAATGGTACCAACTCCTCGTTGTACCTCTGGTAGAATTCAGCTGTGAATCCATCTGGTCCTGGACTTTTTTTGGTTGGTAGGCTATTAATTATTGCCTCAATTTCAGAGCCTGCTATTGGTCTATTCAGGGATTCAACTTCTTCCTGGTTTAGTCTTGGAAGAGTGTAAGTGTCCAGGAAATTATCCATTTCTTCTAGATTTTCCAGTTTATTTGCGTAGAGGTGTTTATAGTATTCTCTGATGGTAGTTTGTATTTCTGTGGGGTCGGTGGTGATATCCCCTTGATCATTTTTAATTGCGTCGATTTGATTCTTCTCTCTTTTCTTCTTTATTAGTCTTGCTAGTGGTCTGTCAATTTTGTTGATCTTTTCAAAAAACCAACTCCTGGATTCATTGATTTTTTGGAGGGTTTTTTGTGTCTCTATCTCCTTCAGTTCTGCTCTGATCTTAGTTATTTCTTGCCTTCTGCTAGCTTTCGAATGTGTTTGCTCTTGCTTCTCTAGTTCTTTTAATTGTGATGTTAGAGTGTCAATTTTAGATCTTTCCTGCTTTCTCTTGTGGGCATTTAGTGCTATAAATTTCCCTCTACACACTGCTTTAAATGTGTCCCAGAGATTCTGGTATGTTGTATCTTTGTTCTCATTGGTTTCAAAGAACATCTTTATTTCTGCCTTCATTTCGTTATGTACCCAGTAGTCATTCAGGAGCAGGTTGTTCAGTTTCCATGTAGTTGAGCGGTTTTGATTGAGTTTCTTAGTCCTGAGTTCCAGTTTGATTGCACTGTGGTCTGAGAGACAGTTTGTTATAATTTCTGTTCTTGTACATTTGCTGAGGAGTGCTTTACTTCCAATTACGTGGTCAATTTTGGAGTAAGTACGATGTGGTGCTGAGAAGAATGTATATTCTGTTGATTTGGAGTGGAGAGTTCTATAGATGTCTATTAGGTCTGCTTGCTGCAGAGATGAGTTCAATTCCTGGATATCCTTGTTAACTTTCTGTCTCGTTGATCTGTCTAATGTTGACAGTGGAGTGTTGAAGTCTCCCATTATTATTGTATGGGAGTCTAAGTCTCTTTGTAAGTCTCTAAGGACTTGCTTTATGAATCTGGGTGCTCCTGTATTGGGTGCATATATATTTAGGATAGTTAGCTCTTCCTGTTGAATTGATCCCTTTACCATTATGTAATGGCCTTGTCTCTTTTGATCTTTGATGGTTTAAAGTCTGTTTTATCAGAGACTAGTATTGCAACCCCCGCTTTTTTCTGTTCTCCATTTGCTTGATAAATCTTCCTCCATCCCTTTATTTTGAGCCTATGTATGTCTCTGCGTGTGAGATGGGTCTCCTGAATACAGCAGACTGATGGGTCTTGACTCTTTATCCAGTTTGCCAGTCTGTGTCTTTTAATTGGAGCATTTAGTCCATTTACATTTAAGGTTAAGATTGTTATGTGTGAACTTGTCCTGCCATTATGATATTAACTGGTTATTTTGCTCGTTAGTTGATGCAGTTTCTTCCTAGCCTCGATGGTCTTTACATTTTGGCATGTTTTTGCAATGGCTGGTACTGGTTGTTCCTTTCCATGTTGAGTGCTTCCTTCAGGGTCTCTTGTAAGGCAGGCCTTGTGGTGACAAAATATCTAAGCATTTGCTTATCTGTAAAGGATTTTATTTCTCCTTCACTTATGAAACTTAGTTTGGCTGGATATGAAATTCTAGGTTTAAAATTCTTTTCTTTAAGAATGTTGACTATTGGCCCCCACTCTCTTCTGGCTTGTAGAGTTTCTGCCGAGAGATCTGCTGTTAGTCTGATGGGCTTCCCTTTGTGGGTAACCCGACCTTTCTCTCTGGCTGCCCTTAAGATTTTTTCCTTCATTTCAACTTTGGTGAATCTGGCAATTATGTGTCTTGGAGTTGCTCTTCTCGAGGAGTATCTTTGTGGCGTTCTCTGTATTTCCTGGATTTGAATGTTGGCCTGCCCTACTAGGTTGGGGAAGTTCTCCTGGATGATATCCTGAAGAGTGTTTTCCAACTTGGTTCCATTTTCCCCGTCACTTTCAGGCACCCCAATCAGACGTAGATTTGGTCTTTTTACATAATCCCATACTTCTTGCAGGCTTTGTTCATTTCTTTTTCTTCTTTTTTCTTTAGATTTCTCTTCTCGCTTCATTTCATTCATTTGATCCTCAATCGCTGATACTCTTTCTTCCAGTTGATCGAGTCAGTTACTGAAGCTTGTGCATTTGTCATGTATTTCTCGTGTCATGGTTTTCATCTCTTTCATTTCGTTTATGACCTTCTCTGCATTAATTACTCTAGCCATCAATTCTTCCACTTTTTTTTCAAGATTTTTAGTTTCTTTACGCTGGGTACGTAATTCCTCCTTTAGCTCTGAGAAATTTGATGGACTGAAGCCTTCTTCTCTCATCTCATCAAAGTCATTCTCCGTCCAGCTTTGATCCGTTGCTGGCGATGAGCTGCGCTCCTTTGCCGGGGGAGATGCGCTCTTATTTTTTGAATTTCCAGCTTTTCTGCCCTGCCTTTTCCCCATCTTTGTGGTTTTATCTGCCTCTGGTCTTTGATGATGGTGATGTACTGATGGGGTTTTGGTGTAGGTGTCCTTCCTGTTTGATAGTTTTCCTTCTAACAGTCAGGACCCTCAGCTGTAGGTCTGTTGGAGATTGCTTGAGGTCCACTCCAGACCCTGTTTGCCTGGGTATCAGCAGCAGAGGCTGCAGAAGATAGAATATTTCTGAACAGCGAGTGTACCTGTCTGATTCTTGCTTTGGAAGCTTCCTCTCAGGGGTGTACTCCACCCTGTGAGGTGAGGGGTGTCAGACTGCCCCTAGTGGGGGATGTCTTCCAGTTAGGCTACTCAGGGGTCAGGGAGCCACTTGAGCAGGGAGTCTGTCCCTTCTCAGATCTCAACCTCCGTGTTGGGAGATCCACTGCTCTCTTCAAAGCTGTCAGACAGAGTCGTTTGCGTCTGCAGAGGCTTCTGCTGTGTTTGTTATTGTTTACTGTGCCCTGTCCCCAGAGGTGGAGTCTACAGAGACAGGCAGGTTTCCTTGAGCTGCTGTGAGCTCCACCCAGTTCGAGCTTCCCAGCAGCTTTGTTTACCTACTTAAGCCTCAGCAATGGCGGGCGCCCCTCCCCCAGCCTCCCTGCTGCCTTGCTGGTAGATCACAGACTGCTGTGCTAGCAATGAGGGAGCCTCCGTGGGTGTGGGACCCCCCTGGCCAGGTGTGGGATATGATCTCCTTGTGTGCCTGTTTGCTTAAAGCGCAGTATTGGGGTGGGAGTTACCCGATTTTCCAGGTGTTGTGTGTCTCAGTTCCCCTGGCTAGGAAAAGGGATTCCCTTCCCCCTTGCGCTTCCCAGGTGAGGCAATGCCTCGCCCTGCTTCAGCTCTCGCTGGTCGGGCTGCAGCAGCTGACCAGCACCGATCGTCCGGCACTCCCCAGTGAGATGAACCCAGTACCTCAGTTGAAAATGCAGAAATCACCGGTCTTCTGTGTCGCTCGCGCTGGGAGTTGGAGACTGGAGCTGTTCCTATTCGGCCATCTTGCTCCACCCCCCCCTTACTTTAGCTTTCTAAGGTTCACGCTTTGTATATCACCTCACACACAAATTAATGCCATATTTATTTGAAAGCAGCACAACGTTAAAGAAGACAAAAGAGACATTGAATTCAGCCATACCCGGCTTTAAATTCATGTCACATGTTAGCTGTGTGATTTTATGCAAAATTGTTTAGTCTGCTTGATCTTTAGTTTTCTTATTTATAAAAATAAGAGTGTCACTTTTCTTACAGAACTGTTGTAAGAATGCAACCAGATTTGTTAGCTTCTAGTAGGATGTCTGATAACTATTAGATCATTCTTCTTTCTCTGTAAGAACCATAGTTTGATCGGGCTAATACAATCTCATACTGAATAGAGTTATCATAACCTCTACCACTAGGCTTGTGAGTAGGGGGAGAAAATGGAATCATAATTTTTTATTCCTGAAAATACGCCAATGGAAAACTAATGATTTATAAGTCTTAACTCTTTCAGACAAGCTGTTTTTACATGCTGAAAAGTGAGATCCCAGTTCTTCATGTCTCCATTCTTTCTGTCTCTTTAACAATTCAGAGCATTCCTTTCCCTGGACAAATTCTGCAAAATGAGGTTAGGTTTCCAATTTTTCCATACCCTTTTAGTTGGTAATTTTTGAATCAGGATTATATAGATCAAAATTTGAATTTCAGAGATGGAAGAGATATTATAGAATAGTTCAAGTTTTAAGGCACATTAGAATCACCTGAGAAACTTGATAAAAACAGGGATTTGTAGAACCTGTCCCAAAAGATTCTGTTTCTGGAGGTAAACATCTCAAGCTCCTGCATTTTAAAAAAATATGTATTTTATTGTGGTAAGAATGCTTAACATGAAATTGATCCTCTTAACAAATTTTTAAGCGTGCAATAAAATATTGTTGAGTATAGCTTCACCAAGTTGCTACATTTTTAAAACAAATGTCCCAAGTGTCTCTGGTTTAGTTATGCCACTCTCCAGAGGGAGCACTACTGCCTTAAAGTGTTTCTAATCAACTTTTCACACATTGCGGGGTCATTTATAGCTTCTGACTCGGTGCAGAACTGCCAGGGGAGGCTTTCGGTTTTGTAAGGGCCGAATCTTATACAATATGGGGCCTACTTTAAGAAAACAAATTTTAAAAATCTTGCATTTGTAAATTTTGCCAAGCATAGGGCCATGTGAACATATTGCTAGGGCTTCTCCGAGGGCCTGAGAAGGAACTCATGTCTTTATGGTCCCTGAAGCATAAGCTTCATATTACACACACTTCTGAGTACCACTTATGACAATTCACCCCTGTTATTATTTCTATTTTATGGGATGAAGAAATGAAGGAACGGAGACTTTAAGCAACTTGCCTGTGGTCACACAGCTGGTAAAGGGCAGAGTGGGGATTTGAATCCAGACAGCCTGTCTCCAGAGCCTTTGTTCTTTTTGCCATGACAATGTAATGCCACTTGTAGACACTTCCTGTTTTCTGAAACCCATAGAAAGACAATGTGTTTCCTTATTTCTATTACAGAAGCCACAGTTAGCACTCTTGATGAATGAACTAAAGTGCTAAAGACAACAAATACAAATATACAATGATTAACTGAATATTTTTGCATTATTAATGTTATTGAATTACCCTATGTATTTATGTATTTTTTATATTTTAAAATGTAAATTTAAAATTTACAATCACTGAAAATATATATGTTGAGAAATATATATATATATAATATATATATGAGATAAGGAATTGATAAAGTCTCTAGGTGATTAAAAGATAAAGAAGATACACATCTGGCCCCCCGAAGCTTATAATCTAATACACCAAGGGTGCGAGTTAGAGGGAGAGGGTGGTGAGATGGGTATAAACTTACAAACAGCATGAGGAAGTATTTGAAAGCTTTAGCACTTGGAGAGGAGAGAAAGCACAATCCTAACCTCCACAAGAGAATAGCTACAGTCAACAAAGCCAAAACAGAAGAAAAAACTAACAGAGACTGCTAATTGTCTAGTCCAATATTTTGTTGGTAACAGATCCCTCAATTTTATCTACTCAGAATAAGGACTATATTACGGTAAAGTGAGGCCACATGACTAGGTTCTACCTGATAAGTAAACAGAAGTGTCATATGGCAATTTTCAGAAAACCTTCTTAAAAGATGACTGACATACTTTCTTTATTTCTCTTCCCTCTTTGTCTTTTCTGCTGGATCGAATGCAGGCTGATGGCTGGAACTTGAGCAGCCATCATGGTTCACAAGACAGTACACTAAGAATGACAAAATATCAAGATAAAAGAAATCCTGGTGATTATAAGTCACTGTATCAGCCCTGAATTGCTTATCTCCAGATTGTGATCATCAGAGAGACACAGACCACTATCTAGTTTAGAAAGCATTTATTGTAAGTTTCTGTCATTTGCAGCTGAACTTAGTCCTAATGGATACAAATCTTTATTGAGAATGCTGACCTCGACCATCATTCTGTTAAAAAGGGTCCATTGCATAGAGAGGGTATAACTGTGACTTATATAACATGAGTATGTATTTTAAAACAAATGTGTTAAAATGCATCAAATGAAATTATCCCTCACAGGTTGTCCCTTTGGGAGAAAATATTATTCCAATCACACTATCATTAGTCAGATGAGTATTACAGCTTTTCCTTTGGGACTATGTTGACAGTGATAGTGGGAGCAGCAGCAACATCCAATTGCCAGCTAACAGCAGTGATGATAGTGCCATTTGGAAGGACTAGCATTATCCAATGCCAGAAGAACTGTGGTGCAAGCTTTAGCACTCAGGGATCTGTGATGGATGTGATCTGATTGCCTGTCCTTGTTTCTACCCATGCTCCAAGGCTGCTGCTCCACTCTTCTCAGGGATGCTGTGAGCTTTCTCGTATCTTTACAGTAGATTATGTTTATGTATCCTTTTCAGGGAGGCCTTCCCTGATGATTCCACATAAATAGCACCCCCTAGCACTCCCTGTTGCTATCACCCAAATCTAATGTGAGGGGCTTTGAAATTTGAGGGGTTGAAATGTGTCTTCTGGAATATGCAGAACAGTGTTTGACATACCTTCAAAAACGTTAAAGGTGAGGGTTGATACTATCAGCTGAGTTAGCAAGGAATAAGGAAAGGAGGGCTGAGGCCAGCATTTAGGACTAAAGTAAGGAACTGTAGGTGCATTCCAAGGATGTGATAAGTGCTTCTTATGGACTCGATGTGGACCACTAACATAGGGGAGCTGGTGGAGGATCATGTTAAGTTCTATACATGAGGGTCACTTGATGTGTAATGAAATCTCAGCAGAAGGATACTGGAGGTGGGAGGGCAAGCCAGAGAGAAGTGTACTGCTTGCATCCTATACTTTTAATTTAATGTTCCCCGATGAAGTCTCTGAAGAATTCAAGAAAATTTTTACAAAAGAAAGAGTTTGGCATCTGCTAAATTCCAAGAAGTCATCATACTCAAGAATAAGAGCTTGCTGGCCTTTTCTTATTTCTATTCCCTCTTTCCCTTCCCCAGCCACATTCAATCTGCTTGGATTAGCAAAAATAGAGGAGGAGGAGTAGAAGCAGGCAGGCAAGGAGAGAACAACCATCCCCCGCCCACCTTCACGCTGCAGACAACCTCAAAAGGGCCAAAGGAAAAGGGTTTAACTATATTTCAAATTAATGTGATTATTATATGGAACTGGACATTCTGCTTTCTGAATTAGAACTACATCAATGTCTTAGGTGATTGTAGAACTTCTCCTAACAATAACATTTTACTACTGATCGGCCAGGTTTATATCTAGGTAAAAGAATAGTAGACATTTAAAAATAACTGATTTGAACAAGCAGGACTCATAGGAAATAATCATAAAAGCAACATGCTTTTTCCTCCCACTATTCTTTTATGACTATTCCCTATGTCTCTTGCTTGCTCAAGTGCCAGTTACTTTTAAATGCCTGGGGATGTTAAGTAAACAATGCGCCAGGTGATACCTTCTTCCTCACCCTGGATATTTCCCCCTTTCCTGTAATTCATCTTTATCTCAATAATCATTGTGGTCATTTTGCTCTTATTTTTCCCATCAGATGAAAACATACACTAAAAATTTCCTACTCTTAAGTACTTTATTCGTTGATGAAACTCTTGCCTTCTAGAATAATTACCACTTCAAATAATTCCTCAAGAAGACAACTTTAATAACAAGAAACTTCACCAATCATGGAATTTCTAGCGAAAGAGAGGGGGCATTTTATATGTAGCATCTTTCTGGCAGTGCTCAAAAAATACTATGTAGAAAATTTCATATATGATTTGGTCACATTGGACACTCAATATTTGTTTAAAGAATAAATTGATAAATAAATTGCCCCTATACAAACTTATTAAAATGATGTGAGTGTCCCCACTCACATATCATCTTGAATTGTAGTTCTCATAATCCCCACATGTTGTGGGAAGGACACAGTGGGAGTTAATTGAAACATAGGAGCAGTTACCTTCATGCTGTTCTGGTGACAGTGAGTGAGTTCTCATGAGAACTGATGGTTTTATAAGGCGCTTTTCCCTCTTTGCTCAGCAGTTCTCCTTCCTGCCGCCTTGTGAAAAAGGTGCCTTGCTTCCCTTTTGCCTTTGCCATGATTGTAAGTTTTCTGAGACTCCCCAGCCATGGGGAAGTACCTCTTCCCTTTATAAATTAAATAAAGGAAGAAGTACCTCTTCCCTTTATAAATTACCTAGTCTCTGGTATGTCTTTATTAGCAGCATGAGAACAGACTAATACATGATTAATGTCTTCTGAAAAAGTACACTTACGATACAAGAGAAATAGTATGCTGTGAAAGAGAGTACTGATATCCTCTGCTTCAGTATGAATATCAAACACAGTAGAACTTATTTCGGCATGTCCTTGGATCTGATTGCTTAATCAGATCATGTACCCTGAAACACAATTCTGCCATTAGGCAATAAGATATATTCCTCTTTCTAACAAATAACTTTCATACTCCATAGTGTGTCTTATAAACGTTACACTCTGATGTTTAAAATTGTTACACTTTTTAAAACACACAGATAATATATCAATGAGTAAAAGTAGAAAGAATAGGTAGAAAATGGGAAAATACGTCTAACAACACCATGTTAATGAGGTTTCCTGTTAGTCGTATCTCAATATGTTTTTATGTAATACTGCCCTCAATGAAGTTGCATCAAATTCCTTTTGAGCAGAAGTTGGTATAAATAAACCAAGTATTGTTTAAATGTCCACTTCATTTTTCAATTATTCAGTCTATAATATGTATGTATAGGAAATATGCCTGATTACCAAGTCAGCTGTGGTGAAAATCATACTGTTAGGCCTTCCTGAGGAGGTAGCATGTGAAGTAAAATAGGTAAGATGTAGAAATCCATACTTTACTGATTTACTATTAGATTTTTCTCCTTAATATTTGAAATGTTGACAGTTTCGATATCTAATGTGCATTTTTCCTAAGAATTCTAGAATTGTATGTTACAGAAGACAGATGATTGAGAGGAATATTTCACATTTCTTGCTTTCTTTTTAAAAAATTCTGCAATTGAAACAGAGTCTAATTGGATTTCCTTTATGAAACCAATGTCTCAGAGCTCTTAATTACCTTCTTAAAAACTGCTTTTGTGAAAGCAATTTTATCAAAGTGGCATATAAAACCTTTACTAATCCTATAGTTTTGGAAAAAATATTTGGATATATTAACACAGTAGTCAGGGGAAAAATAGTTAATTCCTACTCAACAGAGAAACAGCAGCTCTACCAAGATACTTCCTTAAGAATAACCAAAACTGTCTACTCCCACTACTTTAGTGTTTACTCTGACTCCAAGAGAGAGGAACAGGAGTGAAAGAAGCCCATTGCGGAACCTGCTGACTCAGACTGGTTTTCTCACTGCTGCTGAAAAGACCAAGCTGGGTTGCATACTTGAGAGAACTTAATGGTCAGTCATGGCATTGAAACAGACACATGCTTAATCACTTTTTCATGCTCCAGTAGGTAAACTGTTAATGGACAGATAACACCATCTTAATCTCTGATACCAGTTCATGGAAAAACGATACTACTAGCCACAGGGAAAGAGAATTTTAAAAATAATCATAAGTGGGGTTAAAAAGTTTAAAGCCAGCTGACCGAATATCTGGCTTTGAGTTTAGCATTAACTTTCAGATAGAAATGAGTATCTGAGTAAAAGTTTACCCTTTTAGAAGCAAGAGCTAAAAGGTAGATAGAATACTAAAGGTCTTTGTCCATGCATGAAATTTCACAAGATGAGATGAACTGCCAGTTCAGCTTTTTCTGTAACCACAAGGGGGACACCTTCTGTAGACAGAAAAAAAAAAAAAAAAAAAGACTGAAAAAAAAAGTAAAGGAATTTAATGCATAATCCTCATCTCCCCTCCTGCTAGCTCACCGAGGAAGCTGGTGAAAGACAATAAATGCCCGGGAATTACCATGCCATAGAATTTGGGAGATTCAGGCCCATTCGTATTCTCTCAGGATTGATTTTTGCCATCTTATTTCATAGATGTGCAAGCCGACTCTCTTGAAACATGATTCCCAAGCTAGGCACTTTCTAATTTGTGTGTGTGTGTGTGTGTGTGTGTGTGTGTGTGTGTGTGTGTGTGTGTATTTTAAGCCCATTCAGCACGTGGAGAAAATGACCATGTTCCCTTTTAACCGTAAAAAGGGAAGTCTCATATGACAGTGTGCTTTTGAACAAAACCAACTCTGTGTGTGTTTTAGTAAAGTGACCAGAGTTGGGGGAAGAAAAATAAAAACAGACATTTTTGTACTAAGCCACTAATCTCCTAATTCTTCCCACCCAAAATTGTCTTAGCTTTTAAAGGTTATTTAAATTCACGTGAGTTCTTTCTTTGTGCCATTTTAGTATTATACACCATTTGACTTCTTTGCTTGTCTGAGATTTTTCAGGACTGTGTTTATGTCTTATAATTCTTAATATCTTCATTGAAATAGTTCAATGGGAGTGAAGAGAGCATATGAAATGCTCTGTGACTGACTTCCATCTTCAGAGAGAGAGACTTACACTGCTACATGAAACTACATCCCTGGGACAGAGAAAATTATGTTGGATTTGGAAGTAGCAGATCTGTGTCAGAGTCCCACAAGATAATCCTAACTATAGTAACAACCACACTCTAACGATAAGAACTGTCATTGATTGAGTGCTTATTCTGTGTCAGGAGCAGCATTAACTACTTTACCAACATCCTCTCATGTAACTGTTGCATCAACCCAAGGAGGCTGCCCGAGTTTCTGTTTTACAGATAGCACATTGAAGCTTACAGAACAAAAGAAACCTGCCTAAGGTGACACGTTGCTAGCAATTTATAACAGAAACATAATTAATAATCAAGTCTGTGTGCTTCATTTCACAATCTATAAAACAAAGGTATAATCTACCTCAAATTTTGCCAGGCTTAAATGGGATTCCACGAGCCCCATAAACCAAAAAGCATACGTGCAAACGTATGGATTAAGGTGAACATGCCATATAGACGAGGTGCAATATCAAAAATGGACTCCACACAAAGCAGGGTGCAAGGCAGAAGAAAGAGAAAGGAACTTTTCTTCCCATGGTCACGGTCTGTGACTTTTCACCCACCGAAAAGTCTGTTCTTACTTTTCTGACATTCAGTGTTACTCACTAGAGATACCAGCACAGCTCTTCCCTGCTGGTGTAATGAGACCACTAGACGGGGAGTAGAGTAGAGTTTCACTTTCACTTTGGGATTAGAACACTTTAGTTGGAGAAGGAGAGAAGAAAACAGAAAGGTTGAAGACAAAAGAGCAGGCCCACTCAGTTCTCTCCCTTGATATAGATTTGATACTTAACCTTGAGGCTTCAGCTCCATCAAGAACCATTAAGTGGCTTCTTGACCACCTTCCCTGGGGTTAGTGTCTGAGCATGGGAAAGGATCAGAAGATTTGCTGCCACAATTCTTCCATAGGAACAATCCCCAAACTTTAGCCAACAAAACACTTTTCTAAATCCCCCCAAGCCAAAACAATGTCACCTTATTAAAAAGCCATTAGTCAGGTGTTACAGCCTGATATGAAGAGAGGGAGCCCCCTTGCCTTCACTTGATGATACACTGCTAACATTTTCACGTTGTGTCACTAAGTCTTTGTTAAGCAAACACCAAAAACTATCGTTTCCCTCTCCTATCAAGAAACACTCCTGACAATTTCCATGATATTAAGCATGTGTAAGATTTTCTTCTACCATGAAACTAGTGAAATTGTGTGAATATCTTACTTATTTTTAAGGAAGCTGTGCATAATCTAAACACCAATCACTTGGAATATGCAATCATGTATTTATAACGGCAGACACAATGTACTTGATTTTGAAGCATGTGGTTTATTAAAAAACATGGCAAGGTAAGTTTCTTGTTATTGTTTTAACTTTTGATTTTCGATGTGGATTTTAAACAGACATTATAGTATTTCAAAATGAAATAGCAAAGAATAATTGTGTTGTATAGCTTTCAGATCACTTAGTCCTCATTTCATATGCTCTAATTATTTTTCCAAATTTTCCACTAATATGTGGAATGCATAAACTATGTTTCTTTGTATAAGTATAAATATATTAACTTAATCAAGACTGGTTAGAACCCAGTATTTCAATAAGTTTCGAGGACACAAAAGTGAGTGTCCTTTAGGTATTAAATGAATCTTACATACATTTAAAATTTTACATATATGCTGAAGACACAAAGTTGAATATAACATAATAATGGTTTTAGATGATTTGTGGGGATGGGTAGGAGGAGTGGATTCACAAATATCTATTCGGATAACCAGGGGTGTCCAAGAATAAAACTCAATATGAAAGACTTCTAATGTCAACTTGCAAATATATTGAATACAAGGTATTAATAATGCTAGTGAAAAGAAGCAAAAATTATAAAGTGCAGTAAAGTTTTATAATGACTGAAATCCAGTTGGAATATATGGGAAAAGATGGTGATTATATTATAGAGAAATGTATGCATTGTACTTAGATACAGAGTAAAAATATCTGCAAATCAGGAATAATGAGGAACTGACAAGCAATATTTTCTGAAATCTCACCTTAAAAACCCTACCATTCACTGTATCTTCAATGGAATTTATATTCCTTTAACATAAGACCATTAAAACCAATATGAAAGTGGCTCTCTCTATATAAAAAGGCCAATATTTCAAAACATTACTTGTTTCCTACATCTACAATTTAACAGTTGTGAAAGCTTTAGGAAGTCATCTAATTCAAGATCTTATTTTATAGTCAAAGAAGCTTAGGTTCAGATGTAAATAAATTTACAAAGATCACAAAACTTGAGAGTTGGGAAACCAAGCCTAGACCACAGTCCTCGCTCTATTACAATCCGGAAATCTTTCCTAAGGTTTTTTTTTTTTTTTTTTTTTTTTTCCCCAAGACAGAGACTTTATCTGTTTCCCAGGCTGGAGTGCAGTGGTGAGATCTCAACTCACTGCAACCTCCACCTCCCAGATTCAAGCAATTCTCCTGCCTCAGCCTCCTGAGTAGCTGGGATTACAGGCATGTGCTACCATCTATGTGTATTGACAACCAGTCAGTAGCTATGTTCCATCTTTGTAACGGGTTTTCATCTTTCCTCTTTCCTTTTCTTTCCCCAACATTCCTTTCCTCTCCTCTCCTCTCTTTTCCTTTCCTTCCTTCCTTTTTTATCTTTTCTTTTTTCATTCTTTTTCTCTTTTTTTTTTCATTCTTCTTCTCTTGACATCATTTCCTTCTTCAAATTTAATGCAACTTGGATAAACTTTTTTTTTCCCTGATCTACCTGAAAGTGTGTGCTTTCTCCCCTTTACAGGTCTCTGCAATCACTACAGTAAAATATTTGAATCATTTGACCTCCATTTTTTAGTAGTAGTAATAATAATAATAATAAACCCTGACAGGTCTGGTTGTCCCACTTCCATGTGGTGACTCCCCTATCACACTTGCAATTGCTTTTAGCTACCTGGACATTTTTTTGTCCTCTATCCAATAGCTTTTAAGAAAACCCTATTTAGTGCAATCATTAAAAATAAACTCTGGCTTCCAAAGAGGAAATACAAACATGAGAGATTGCTTTTGAGATTAAATAAATGATAAACATTTAAAACCAAATGGAATCTAGATATCATTTTGTTCCATTTTTTCTTTTGCTGACGTTCAAAAATATTTATATCATTCATTAATGGATGTAGTTTGTGTCAGCTATTGGTAGAGCTGGCATTTGAAGCAAGTGCTTCTACCTGTTGGATGATCTTAGTTATATTTCTAGGAACTGAGGGATAACACTTTATCATGTACCATGTTTATATGCTTTCTCATTTACTCTCTTGTTTGCCCCTATAACTCTAAATCTAGTGATATTTTTATTATTGTATTAAATTTACAAATGAAGAAACTGAAGCTAAAATTGCAATAAAAAAAATCATGCTTCTGGAGGAAAGTTTTGCTACCCCAAAAAATCATACTGCTGGGAGATGAGGTTTAGGACTAGGTTTGTCAACTTCATAGTCTGTATACTTTTAACATAAGCCCTACCGGAAAATAAAATTGAAAGGATGTCTCAGTTGATGCATGATTTCTTGTGTTCATAATAACAAAAATCATTATGAATGATGATTATCTGAGTCACAAGACATCATGGAATGAGTGTAGATTTTAGTGTTGGGGGATACATTTAAATTCTGGCTATTTTGCTTACAATGTAGTAGGTCAACAAATGGAGTCATACTAATTATTGTTATTATTAATTTCTCTATGCCTGAAAGCAAAAGTGCTTTATGAGGAAAGTGTATCCCATATTAAAAATGTAGGAGGGAAGCAAAGTATCTAAATTCAGGAAAAACTTTTTGAGAGATTTTTTCTTCTTCTCCAACTATGCCTCCTTATGTTTTCATCAGATGAGAATGACTAGGACAATTTAAGTAAAATTGATAAGAAATATCAGGGAAAAATATGTGTAGGAGCAAGTCACAGATGTATCTGTTGGTGAGTTAAAAATCAACATGAAAAATGAGAACTTCGTTACAAAATCTACAAATCTTTTATCTTGCACAACCGTTGATAGTGAACTTTACAATAAGAAGTCATTCCAGTGGTTATAAAGCCCAATCTCCTCATTCCACAGGAAAAACAGAGGTATGGAGGAGATCAATGACTGAATTTACATGTCTTGTGACAGGATTGGAACTTGTAGCCAGGACTCAGGATTTTGAGTATGGTAGTTCCCCTTATAGTCTCCAGGCAACGAAATTGATCCCCATTTAAAGAATTACCTTCTTTATTGGTAAGATTAGACTTTCTCATAAAGAACTGCCAATTATTCAGTTGGTAGATCCAGAAATTAAGTGATTCTCAGGTGACAAAAAGTTATCTTTCTATCTATCATCGATCTATCTGTCTAATCTATTTAGATAAATAAAACAGACCCAGGGGCTCCATTGGAAGTGTTCTTAGGAAAACTCTTTCAGCAGTTATGAGGTGCCCACTCATTATCATTGCCTGCTCACTGTCAGGAAACACTTTGACTCTAATAAATGCAAGAATACAAAGCCCAAATCAAACTTTAGATGCCATCTGAGCATATGACTCTGGCTCTAAATAAACAGATTACTTGGTTAGATTTACTTGGCATGTCTGCTCGTGTGAACTGGAAAAATGGGACAAGTTTCCAGATCCAAATGGGTGGAGGAATCAAGCAGTGCCTGATTTTATCTGATTAAAATTCATTTGGAAAAGTATTATTCAAAAAGATTTCAGAACTACCTGAAAAGACAACACTGCTGTATGGCAAGTATTTCAAACAGTTGGATCAAGATCTGAATAATATTGCTAAAAATGCTAATGGAAGCTTCTCGGTGGCACCATGTGTGGATTTTGCCCTTGATAACCAGATAAATGAGAGCTTGACTTTTAAAAAGTTATTCTAGGGATATTTGTGCATATTAGAAGATGAAATCATTACAAGTAGGGTATTCGATTAAAAGAGAAAGATTCCAATTACTTTATCTTCTGTGAATGCCCCCTCACTTTGAAATGCCCCCTCACTGGTAAAATTGACAGTTTTTGAGATTGATGAGTTCAGATAGTCTTACAATAAATAGAATGCATATTTTGCAGTTAGTCAGCCACAGCCTACATATCCTTCAAAATGTGCATGAGTAATGTTAAAAAATCTGTTTAGAATTTAGTCAGGTGGATTTTAGAATGTAAAGAAAAAAATGGGATTATTAAAATTAGTTTAACAGTATGGAGTTAAATAAAGAAGGGAAAGACCTCCTGCTTGGGGCATGTGAAATACAAAAGAAAAAATTAACTTCTAAGCATCCATTTTCTTGTAGTTTCTCATCCAATGAGAATTACTTTGACTTATTAGCTATGTTGTTCAATAAAGATTTGTCAAGCATACCCACTGTATGTCAAGTCCTGAGTATATCAAGATGAGTAAGATTGATATACACCCTCAAGGCACTTAGAGTCTAATGAAGAGATAGAAAAATGCATGTTGACAATGTTAAGTACTATTACAGAGATATCCACAGGGGGCAGAGGGAGCAGAAAGGGAGAATATAAATCAGTATTGGGTAATGGGGAGTGGAGCCTCACAGAAAGAATGGTTCTTTAAAACTCTATTGAGAGTTCATCAAGAGAAAAAGGAGGGGAAAAAGCACTCAAGAAAGAAGGTATTAAACATGTCAGGAAATGGAGATCTGAGCCACTCTGACTAGTTCAGTGAATCATAAGTAGTTTGGTATAATTGGGACAAAGGGTGCTTATGGGGAGACAGTGAGAGACAAACTTAGGGTTACTAGCAATTGATAATAACTGGCAGAACTACAATTTCAAGGGTCTTTGGTATTAAGTTAACGAATTTGAATTGTATCCTGAGAGTTATAGGGATTTATTGAAAGATTTTTACATGTGGATGTACTTGATAAACATTGTTTTAGCAAATCACTTTGGCAACAATGTGGAGAATAGTAGGGAGCAGCCAGGGTGGAGGCAGAACATTTCTTACTATGCTATTGCAATAACTTATGTAATATAAGAGGCAGATGGTAATGGATATGGGAGACATTCAGGAGGTATGAATTATCAAATTTTGGGACTGATTTGATGTACTCTGGACACTTAAGTAAAAAAGGGGATCTAAGCTGATTTTTAGTTTACAGTTAACCAAAGAGATAAATCAGAAAGATCAGTCAGATGTATAGTAAAGATGATCAGTTTAAATCACAACATGTTAAATTTGAATCTAGGCTCTGTGGAAATGGGCTGAATAGACAGTTGCATATATTGGTTGGAGGGTGAACAATAAACATTAATAAAGTGAAACTAAAGTCAAAGATAAAAATGATGGTAAAACAGTACCTGGCTGCTCTAAATTTATTCAGACATTTTGCAAAAGTAAATTACATGCCAATGTATGAAACCTTTTTACAAGAGAACGTTAAACCAAACAGTAGTCTTTAAGGGACTCTAGAGGTTGGAATAGGAGCCACAAGATTGCAAGTATAATTTCAATGTTCAAATTAAAGTCATTCTAACTTCATGAGCTTTAGGGATCTAAAACCTGTCAGACAGATAAATACTGTTGGTTTCTGACCTTCACTGGGATTTTTAACATAACTACATAAAATTACTTAAGGTCAAATGGAGAAATGTGGACTGAACAATACAATTTAGTGTAATCCTCACTAACAACTGTGCTCAAAGACTGCTGACTCTAGCTGAATAGTAGTGAGTGGGTGATATACTGCAAGACTCTGTCCTTGGTTTTCTCCAAATACTTTGTCAAACTATTGGATGAAGATAAAAAAGCCATTTTTTTTTTTTTTTTTTTTTTTGAGGCGGAGTCTTCACTCTGTCGCCCAGGCTGGAGTGCAGTGGCACCATCTCGGCTCACTGCAAGCTCCGCCGCCCGGGTTCGCGCCATTCTCCTGCCTCAGCCTCCCGAGTAGCTGGGACTACAGGTGCCCGCCACCGTGCCCGGCTAATTTTTTGTATTTTAGTAGAGACTGGGTTTCACCGTGTTAGCCAGGATGGTCTCGATCTCCTGACCTCGTGATCCGCCCGCCTTGGCCTCCCAAAGTGCAGGGATTACAGGCGTGAGCCACCGCGCCCGGCCAAAAAAAGCCATTTTTACTATGTTTGCAATGGATATCAAAGTCGAAGATTGAAAGCAGGCTGGATGACATTTGGAATCCATAAAAATATTAATAGAAGAAATTTAATAGGGGTAGATCTGAAGATCCTGCACCTGAGCTCTCAAAATTACCGAAAAACTATTTCTTGGCTGAGTTGTGGCTGTCAGCTCGCTCAACATACAAATTAAATTAATAATAAAATAGAAATAAGAACACATTCAAAGAAAAATCTTCAGGCACTAATATAAGCCAGAATCCACTTACATGATAAGAGGATAGACTAAAGAAACTGGAGCCACAGAGAAAATTTGAGAGAAACATAAATAATTGTTGATCTACAGAGATGTCAGAGAGTGTCACGTGGAAGAAGAATCATGTTATATATAATCGTAAGGACTGGAACTAGTGGTATTGGACAAAAGGAGGATACCTTTCTCAGTTCATCTCTGCCCTGCATTTGCTTACAGTGGAGTGGAGGATAACACTGACTTTGGAGTCAGACTTTTCCAGCTCTACTGTAATTAGCTGTGTAACCTTGGACAGATTTCTTTAGCGTTTTTCTGTCTCATTTTCCTCATCTAAAAATGGGGATGATAATAGGATCCAGCTCGTAAGGTTATTGTTAGGATTTAGTGAGTTAATATATGTAAAAGCACTGAGAAAAGTGTCTGGTACCTAGGAATTGCTTTTGTGCTAGCTCCCATTGTTACCAGGAGCAAAAGGTGAGTTGTTCCCCAAGGAAATACTAGGTAGAACAAGAGAATTAAGAGAGATATTCTTCAAGCAGCTTTTAAAAATGTATTGTTCATTTGTAAGCCAGGGTCTGTGAGTTGGTGACAGTTCCCAAATGTCCTAGAGGCTGTCTGCCCACACACTCTTCCCCATCAGAGTTTATGGGGGAGCCAGGTGCAGGCAACAGCGTTCATCCCAGGACCTAGGACAATCTTCTGGTTGGTTATCGGACCAGCTCAGGCACTCCTGTCATTGCCAAACTCATCTTCCAGTCTTCATACTTTTATTTTCCATACATGTTTCTGGCTTCTGTGTCAATAGCCGAGCCAGAATCTGTTTTTCTGGACCACAGTCTTTGACTCTGATCCCAAGTCCTTGCTGGAGGATAAGGGCAGTGCAACAAGAAGCCTTTATTTAAAATATTCCCAGACATAAACTGAAGTCCATGGAGCCACAAGCACAAAGCAAATATTTGATGTTTTATAAAAAGTGGAAAAAGGCTTCTTTCTATCTCATGATTAGAACAACCTTGGGATTTTCTAGCAGCTACATTAGTGTGTTGTTATTTCTAGATGGTGGTTTGTGTACACATGTAACAAATCATGTTGCACACATTAAATATATACCATCTTTATTGGTCAGCTTTTTAAAAAACAAACAAACAAAAAATAAAACAAAACAAAAAACCGGGATTTGGAGTACCTCATACTTCTGAGTTTCTTCCCAGCAATCTAATTACAATTTCTAGGTCAGATCATTGAATCATGTTCCTCATCCCTTCCACTCTGTCTATGGACCATACATCTATCATATTGAGTTCCACTCATATTGAGTTTCATTGTTTCTTAAAACAATGAAATCCATGAACAAATGACCTTGAGAAACACTGCATTACTATAACCAGTGGCTTCAATATTCCCAAGACAGTCCTCCAGGATAAATTTATCTGAATTTAACCCAGTAGTTGCTAGTTTATTCATTTATAAAGTTATTTTTAGCCTGTGGTCCATCAGTATCTTATAAATCTAATATTTGGTGAAAAAAATTGAACTATTAATTTTAGCAGCCTTTATTTGAACTAAGTATTCATTTATTCTGGAATCTTTTCCAGAATCTTTTCCTTTTAATTAGGGAAAACATATGTCTCCATTTTCTTGGGACATTCCCAGTTCACTGATGTTGATCCAGTGTCATTATTAATAGCTCCCTCTTTCACTCTTAAATATATAATTGTTCTGATAATCCATTACGTAGACACTGAACCTATAAGGTAAGGTATTATCATCTGACTTTTGTTTTGCTTTTTTGCTTTTGCCTCTCTAGTGTCTTTCCTGCCTACTGCAGCCAGGAAGAACTTTTACGAAGGTAAACTAGATCATTTATTTCTCAGCTCATAATCCTGCAGTAGCTTCTAGGACCCTCAGCCAAATCTATAGCTCTCAAAGACCTAATGATTTAGCTGCTGGCTATATCTCTGATGTAATGTTTGAGAAACTCTCCTACCTGTTCTCATGGGGCTGCTTACTGTCCCTAGAACACATCAAATTGTTTCTACTTCAAGGCCTTTCCTTCGCTGCATTTTCTCTGTCTGGAAATCTCCCCAGTTATTCACATGACTTGTTTCCTTACTTCATTGAGTTTTCTGCTCAAATTTTATTTCCTGTGATCACCTTATCTAAACATACTTTCTCTATCTCTCTATCCTTCTCTATCTTCTCTATCTACTCTATCCTTCTCTATCTCCTTATGCTTCTTTACTTTGTATTTGCTTTCTGTATTGTTTGAGTTATATATCTAACACCCCAGTGACATTAACACTCTGGAACCTTCATTAAGATGTATTTGTGTACTCTTTGTATTTTCAATTCTTCAAGTAAATTAGCAATAGTTAGGAAATAATTGGATATATTTGCTCATTTTAGAAGACTGACATTTAAATAATGTTGTCAAGTTTCATTTATCTCCCTTATTTCTAGATATTTTGATTCACAAGCACTCTCTTTTGACTTGTATGCTTCTTTTGATGAATATGGATGCAATCTACCTTCACTTTGGGAAATGTATCTGTAACTAAATCAGTAACTTAGAGGAAGAGAGCTTTCTAGAAATCACCCAGTACATCCTCCTGGTCAGATAGGGGAAATATACTAAGGAAGATAAATGTTTCTTTCATGTACTTCAATGTGTGGATGGACATCTATTTTGGTTTGTGCTTCATCATGTCCTTTTGGGAGTTGCCCCTTGCCCACGTAGTAGGTATCTCAATCCAAGGCTTCATCTCATTTACCACTCATGTGGGACCTGATAAAAGTTTTACAACAAGAATATATCATTCCCCTGTGGATGCAAAGGGTGTCCCAGGTCTCAGATTATCTTATAACCAGGGAATCAAAGTATCAAAGGAACTTTTCCTTCTTTCTTTCCACTCTGCTGTACTCTTCACCCTCAATCAAGATCTTATCATGAAGCATCAAAGACTGTTGTCATCACCTCTAGATATCTTAATATCATTCTCAGAAGAATTTAAATCTCCCCTTGCCCAGCATCCATAGCAATCCTCCAATAGTATTCTGATATGTTCCATTTAGTCCTTTCTAGGCCAATGAATATAGACAGAAAAGTAAACAAAGTGAATATAATCCTAGAAATGGATCTAATAATATTGAACTTATAGTCATTATAAAACATTCTTTAGAAAAATTTCTACTCATTGCTACATGGTTTATTTTCTCAATTAAGCTTTCCTTTCATCATGTCATTCATCTAACCCACTGAAGAAGGCACAACCATTTAGCCAGACTTCCATCTTCGTTCCCAGGTTTATGGACTATTGTCTAGTTTTCAACCTCTGCAATTTTCTTTTCTTTAGATTCTCAAATTTCATTAACAAATTATTTGTGTCTTAGTCATCATTTTATACACCAAAATATAGGGTTTGAAAGATAGCAGATGTGCAATAAATGCTTGTTGAGTGACTAACAATAACTAATATTTATTGGGTAATTACTAGGTGACAAAAACTAAACGTATACTTTATCTCATTGGTTCTTACAATAAGAATATAATTGCATTTTAAAAATATCTTTATTCCTTTAGCACAGTTGTGAAGATTTATTAGAGCATTCAAATACTTTCATGTGATTTTGAATAATAAACACATTACTTAGATTAAGTAAAGAATACTCATTTATTCACTTGATTATTCATCAAACAATAATTATCTACTTTGGGTCAGGAAATAGCAGTCCATATGCAGTATAAGAAAGATGTCACAGATCTGATCACATTCCTGGTTAGACCCTTTACCTCCTACTCTCAAGCCACTGATTTCAGAACAAAGTTCTAACTTATTAGCAATATACAGGATTCTCATCATCGCCTCTTCAATCTTATTCCTGACTATCTCATACCTAAAAGCTTGAGCAATAGCAAAACTCTAATAAAGATCAGGCTAGTGGTTATTCTTGAGAGGAAAATGGTCTGGAAGGTGGCATAAGGGTGCTTCCTCTGAAGTGCTGAGGATAACTCTGTTTCTTGATCTATTTGATGGGTATATGGGTCAATTCCATTTATAAAAATTCCTTGAGCTGCATAATCACATGTTTCTGTTGGTGTAATATACCTCAATAAAGAGTAAACAAAAGAAAACAACAAAGTGCCTTTTGTAATAATGAACTATTTCTTTTTTCCCATCCATAATTTGTCTTAATTTCCCTTTTCTGTAGACTTTGCATATGCTGCTCCCTCAACCCACATCTCTACTGGTCTGTGCCATTAACTCTATCTCATAGTTCTCACCAAACTGCTTTGCAATGGTCCATTTTTGTGTACTCTAAGTTCTTCAGAACCATATCTCCAGCTACTAAATGAACTTGGTATAGTGAGATAGCCACATGATTACACTAGTGTACTTTTTATTCAACATAGTGCTAGAAGTCCTATCTAGAGCAATCAGACAAGAGAAAGATACAAAGGGCATCCATATCTGACAGGAAGAAGTCAAACTGTCCTTGTTCGCAGATGATACAATCTGATATTTGGAAAAACCAAAAGACTCCACATGAAAGCTATTAAACTGATAAACAAATTCAGTAAAGTTGCAAGATACAAAATCAACACACAAAATTCAGCAGTATTTCCATATGCCAACAGTGAACAATATAAAAAAGAAATAAAAAGTAATCCCATTTACATTAGCCACACATAAAATTAAATACCTAGGAATTAACTTAACCAAAGAAGTGAAAGATTACTATAATGAAAACGATAAAATATGGTGAAAGAAATTGAAGAGGACAACAAAAAATGGAAAAATAGTCCATAATCATGGATTAGAAGAACCAATATTGTTAAAATATCTGTATTACCCAAAGCAATCTATAGAATCCATGCAATTCCTATCAAAATACCGATGACATTCTTCACAGAAATAGAAAAAAAAAGTCCTAAAATTTATGTGAGACTACACAAGACTCAGAATAGCTGAAGCTATCCTAAGCAAAAGAACAAAACTGGAGGAATCACATTACCTGACTTGAAATTATACTGCAGAGCTAGAGTAAATAAAACAGCAGGTTACTGGCATAAAAACAGACACATAGACCAATGGAACAGAATAAAGAACCCAGAAACAAATCCACACACCTATAGTGAACTCATTTTTCACAAAGTTGCCAAGAACATACACTGGGAAAAAGTCTCTTCAGTAAATAGCCCTAGGAAAACTGAATATCCATAGGCAGAAGAATGAAACTGGACCTCTGTCTCTCGCTGAATACAAAAACCAAATACAAATTGATTAGAGACTTAAATCTAATACCTCAAACCATGAAATTACTACAAGAAAACCTTGAAGAAAATCTCCAGTACATTGGTTTGGGCAAAGATTTCTTGAGCAATACCCCACAAGCACAGGCAACCAAAGCAAAAATGGGTAAATGAGATCACATCAATTTAAAAAGCTTCTGTACAGCAAATAATACAATCAACAAAGTGAAGAGGCAACCCACAGAATGGGAGAAAAATATTTGCAAATTACTCATCTGACAAAGGATTAATAACCAGAATATATAAGGAGCTCAAACAACTCTACGAGATAAATTCTAATAATCAGATTTTTTAAAATGGCAGCAGATTTGAATAGACATTTCTCAAAAGAAGACATACAAATGGTAAACAGGCATATGAAAAGGTGCTCAACACCACTGATCATCAGAGAAATGCAAATCAAAACTACAATGAGATATCTCACCCCAGGTAAAATGGTTTATACACAACAGACAGGCAATAACAAATGCTGGTGAGGATGTGGTGAAAAGGAACCCTTTGTACACTCTTGGTGGGAATGTAAATTAGTACAACCACTATGGAGAACAGTTTGGAGGCTCCCCAAAAAACTAAGAATTGAGCTACATATGATCCAGCAATTCCACTGCTAGGTATATACCCTGCAAAAAAGGAAATCAATATATGGAAGTGATATCTGTACTCCTATGTTTGTGGCAGCACTGCTTATAATATCTAAGATTTGGAAGCACCCTAAGAGTCCATCAACAGATGAATGGATAAAGAAAATGTGGTACATACACACAATGGTGTACTATTCAGTTTTGATGTTTCTAAACATCAAAATAATTGAACTCATGGACATAGAGAATAGAAGGATGGTTACCAGAGGCTGGGAAGAGTAGTTGGGGGAAAAGGGGGAGGCTAATGGGTACAAAAATATTTGATGGGTATAAGATATTACTATTTGCTATCACAACAGGGTGACTGTTGTCAATAACAACTTAATTGTACATTTTAAAGTAATGTAAAGAGTCTAATGTGACTGTTTATAACTCAAAGGGTAAATGCTTGAGGGGATGGATATCCCATTCCCCCTGATGTGCTTATTTCACATTGCATGCCTGTATCAAAACATCTCATGTACCCCATAAATATATATATATATACTATGTACCCACAAAACATTTTTAAAAATTACAAAAATAGAAAAAAGTAAAAAAAAATCACATTTGTGTAAAATGCTCATAGAGCTCAATTCTAGGTGCTCTGGAAACACAATAAATGTGTGCATGCATACACACCTACAAATACTCAAACGTCTTCTATAGTAGGCTGAATCTCAGTCAAAGGAGAGCAGTTGTGCAATTGTCACTCCCCAACAACAACAACAATAACAATATTCAAAAGACTTTTCTGTACTTTTAGAATCACTATACGTACATGTTTGGAGTGCTGGTGTTGAAGATGTCAATGGAGCTTAAATAGGCATTCTGTAAGTTAGGCATCACACTCTTTTCACATGTAGACCCATTAAATCATTTCCCAGATGTTAAAACCATAGGTCCATGTCAAATTAATTCCTTTAGAGGAATGACTAATCTTGAGTTAGCCTAATTTCAGTACTGAGAGGTTAAGGAGCACACCAAATCAGCTACTCTTTGTCTGGATTCTAAACCATCATTGAACATAACAAGCTTGTGCTCAGATTACCTTCTGTAGAATTTCTCAGAGCTAGTCATGTGTTAGTGTGCCCTCTGACACCTGAGATGGGGATAAATTTTATGCAATATTTCATAGATCCATTTTTTTTTTTTTTTTCCTACCATGGAAGCTTTACTTCACCAAACATGCGAAAAGACAGTTCTTTTTCAACCAGATTTTGAAAACTGTGATTTGGAAGGTTACATCTTGGTGAACTTTTTGGAGGTCTGTTCCTCAACCTATTTAATGAATATTTACTGTGTCTTTCCTCGAAAAGTAGATACAATTATCCAATAACTTGGACATGGTAACCCAAATGGATTATTGAGAAGAAAAAAACAAGTTTTGGGGACATATACTCTTTATAATGGTTATGTATTTAGTCTGTGTTCCCCAAAAGAGCATGGGCCTTTACCTTGGCTCAGGGACACATGTATTGAACGTAACCTAAATTCATAAATGTTATGTAAATTTAGTTTCTTTATAACAAAACTCTGGGATTTGGTTTTTAGCATATTGTGTTCTTATTTTGTCTTCTAATTCTTCACATTCCTCAAGAAGGTATAACTTTATAAATTACCATAGTTTATTGTTGACATGGTTGTTGATAATTTTAAAAAATGTAATATATCAGGGTTCATGATTTATGGGACCTGAAGGAATTCAATTTTGTGTTTAAATCTCTAATCTCATTAGTTGTTTTTCCTTTCCCCTGCCTGTAGTAGCATAGTAGATATTTGTCTTTTTAAGCAAAAAAATATTTAAATATTAATGATAGCAAAATCATCTCTGGGAAAATGATATAGTAACTGTTCTTAAATGTGTGGTAGAGTGAAAATAGTGTTAGAAGGTGGATGTGACCTCTATTCCTCCACACATGTCTGATAGAAAGTGAGGAAAGAAGAGGTAAGCTTTCATTTCATTCCCTTTTACAAAAGTACAACGACTGACCAATTTCCCTACACCTTATATGTAAAATTTTTCTTCGTAACTCTTACAAAACTAAATGCACAACTCAAAAAATTGGTAAAAATTGTATGTTGAATTTCCAAAAGTCGTATGCTTATAAGCAACTGTAAGTGAATTGTCGAGTGGATTTCCTATTGTTTATTTTAGATTAATGACCTGAAAATTAAATGAAATTTATCATGTATGGGTGATAGGTCCCTCAATATAATACTAACTTTCATTTAAATGATTCTTATCTCATTTTCCAATCATCTTTGCTTACAGAATGTTGAAGAGCGAAGGGAAGGGTGTTAAACATTTCAACATACATTGATTGAAACATGATTAATATGATGGGCAGGGAGACTACAAGGATGAAATATGGCCACAAAATAATAATTTAACTTTGATTTTCAAAAAATGTCTACTTAACACTTTGGAAATGTTAGTTTATAAAGAGTGTTTAATGTTAATTTTTACAGAGTTGGTATTCACAAAAACTTTCTCAAATGATTATTTATTAAACTAAGTGGACAGTAATCTGAGAATAATAATAATATTATTTTGCTCTTACACCTTGCCATAACACTACTGAATATCTTTCACAAATTAATTTTATTATTTGTTTTTCATTTTTAAAAGGCAAGGAAATGACTGTGGAGCAGTGTAGCACAGAGGTTAAACGCAAGCTTCAAATCCTACTTCCTCTTTTTACTAGTTGTGTGATCTTGGACATATTATTTAACTTTTCCGTGTGTCAGTGTTTCCATCTGTAAAATGGGTGACTATCTCATAGGGTTAATTGTCAGAATTAATAAATTAATGCCTGTAACTTGCTTAGAAGTGTGCTTGGAAAATAGTAAAAGCTCCATACATATCAAGATAGTTTTTAGGTGACATGCCCAGCATGGCAGAAAGTTGGGATTTGAACATAGATTTGTCTGAATCTAGAACTTAGGATTTTAACTGCAACAACAAAAAGACTTTTTATTTCATAGAATGTATTTTATCTATATAAGTGAAGCAATAAAAGTAGTAAAGATTTAAAAATAGTTTGCTATTTTTGTGTTTCTTTGCATTAAATTCAACAATAGCTTGTGTTTCTTTGCATTAAATTCAACAATAGCTTGCAATTGGTAATGGTTCTTAGAATAATTTCATATATAACTGCACTTTGTCTCTCAGAAGGCAAGCTGCTGGGCAGATTAAGGAACTAGAGTTATAATGATTATTGTATATTATTATTAATCGGAATCTAACACATTGCTCAGAATAAATATTCACTGGAGTCTTCTTTCTCATTTACCTAAAACACACCTGGTTCAGAAAATGATTCAAGACATTTCCTGGTCCTCATCACTTCTGTTAAGGTATGATTTCATTTTTAAAATTTAGGAAGTTCGTGGCACTTCCTAGAAAGGTAAAAGTCAAAAAAAGTATGATTTTCCTTTTTCAGAATGAATGTGCCAATTTTTTTTTAGAAAATTGTTGCTATCCAAAATTAACACTCCCTTTCAAGATGTCTGTTTGATGATTTGTTGTTGTTGTTTTGTTTTGTTTTGTTTTGTTTTTTTGAGACGGAGTCTCGTTCTGTCACCCAGGCTGGAGTGCAGTGGCCGGATCTCAGCTCACTGCAAGCTCCGCCTCCCGGGTTCACGCCATTCTCCGGCCTTAGCCTCCCGAGTAGCTGGGACTACAGGCGCCCGCCACCACGCCCGGCTAGTTTTTTGTATTTTTTAGTAGAGACGGGGTTTCACCGTGTTAGCCAGGATGGTCTTGATCTCCTGACCTCGTGATCCGCCCGTCTCGGCCTCCCAAAGTGCTGGGATTACAGGCTTGAGCCACCGCGCCCGGCCTGTTTGATGATTTTCTAAAACAATAGAAAATTTCATTTAGTATCTGTTGTTAAGAACCATAATGTCACATATATATATATTTTGTAGCTTTCAATAATCGTGGGTAGCATTCACATAGGATTCAGGCTAAGGAGTATGACAGATGTCAAATAGATATATATCAATCCTTTATTGTAGAGGACACTTCCTTTTAAACATGCTGAAACTTTTAAAATAAGGATTCTCTATTAGCAAAGATTATATCAATAAAACATCCAAGGAAATTATCCTTCTGGGAGAAAGTACATTTTTTTTCCTAATCTTCAGCTGTGGTTTTGTTAACTCCTCTTTTCAAATAAATTAGACTGGCAACAACTTTTCTTTAATTGCACAAAGGGAATGATTTTTAATCTTAGTTGCACATTAGAATTTCATGGAATGGACTTAAATTACCCTTGTCTGGACCCCACTAACATATTTAATTCCTCAGGGGTGAAATATGGGCATCACCTACCCTAAGTGATTTTCATGTGCAGTCAGAGTTGATAACCATGGCTCATATCAGGGAAAGAAATCAATGGGATAAGAGAGGCCGTTTTCTCCTCAACAGTACCAAGTGCCTCTTGAATTTGTTTCCCTTGTATTACTTCACAAACCTTAAAACCACTATCAAAAATTCTGTGGCATACAATTTTCTTCCAATACCTTGCCATGAGACTTGAAAATGTCACATAACTTTAAGATAAAAAATTGAAAAAGGATCTTCATGGGCAGATCACGTCTGATCAGAATACCAAGTGAACTGGATCCCAGGAAACCTTCACCTTCCAATGATTGAACTTGGAGAAATCCTATAGCCTCTCTGGCCTTCAGATTCCTTACCAGCACCTTTGGCTAGCCTCTGGCCTTTTGTGTCATTTTTAACGTTCTTAAAATCATTACTATTCTCTCAGGGACCACTCAGTGTATCACAGTTTTTAATGACCTGATCAAGGGGATTTGGAATTTTTTTTTTTTCAGAATTGCCAATAATATCTTTTCCCTTGAAACATAATGACCTTTTCTGTGGGCCAAAATTTTCCAGGCTTCTGGAGGAGTACATTTCTACTCTTACTTTCATACAAACTCTCTCCCAACATTCAGACATACTCTTCCGCGTCAAATCCTCTAAAAAGTAGTTGCTCCTCCTGTCATTGTTGCACCATAGACCAGGCCCACAGGTATCCAGACAGGTCTCATCATGTAGACAGAAGCCTCCAACCTGTGCTCTATACTATTCTGAATTATTTCAAATTTTTTCATCATACTTAGCCACCATGAATTTGCTTCATACCTCAGCTAACTATAACACAGATCATTAACAGCCTTTTTTTTTTTTTTTTTTTTTTTTGGCAGAGTCTCGCTCTGTCGCCCAGGCTGGAGTGCAGTGGCATGATCTCGGCTCACTGCAACCTCCACCTCCCAGGTTCAAGCAATTCTCCTGTCTCAGCTTCCTGAGTGGCTGGGATTACAGGCATGCACCACCACACCTGGCTAACTTTTGTATTTTTAGTAGAAATGGGGTTGCACTATGTTGGCCAGGATGGTCTCAATCTCTTGACCTCATGATCTTCCCTCCTCAGCCTCCTAAAGTGCTGGGATTACAAGCATGAGCCACCATGCCCAGCCATCTTTTTTTATATTTATTTATTTTTTTTACATAAGACTACCAACACCTTCAATTTTCCTCTCAAAATATTATTTCTTTAAGATTTTCTACATGTATAGTCATCACTAAATGCTTAAGAAGTCATGAGTTACAAGGGCAAGCAACTTGACTGTCATGAATTTTCTTCCATAAATGTTGACATAGTATATACAAAATTAGCAGTAAGTCATTCTCTATTACTTATATTATGCTTCTTGAATTAGTTTTCAAAAGAAAAAACAGGAGCAGACATTTCTCATGAGGAGTGCACACTTGAAATGTACTTGGCAGTAGGCAAACGAGAACATAGTAGCTGATATATACGCATTGCATCTGTTCATAAATACTAGCGGCATCATTTATGTGAACCTTTTACATTTTGAAAATTGCAAAGACTCCTGCTGTGCTGTTTCTTTTGAGAAGCCGGCTGGTATGTGGTGTTTAATTAAGTATTTTAAAGCCATCTTTTCGTAGGCCTGTTCCACTTTAGCAAAAGTTATGACAGCTTGTCTCTGTTAGTTTAAAAAAAGAAGGCATCGTTTATTCTCTCTCTCTTTCTAACTCTCTCACAAATAGACTACTAGTATTTTTAAGTAAAGTAAAATAGCCTATTTTAGAAATATAGAAATGTGTTATTTTAATGTGCTCTCAATGTCAATAGATATATAAAAGAATAATTTGATGAAAATAATCTTTTAGTATTGTAATTATTTTAATAATTATAGTGCATTATTGAAATAAAAAACACATTTCCTCTTCCTCTGCCACTTTTTGGTGTAATGGGACATTCACAGCTTGAAAGAAACCACCACATAACTAGTCATTTCATCTGTATCTGTTAAATGAATTGCATTCCCAGACATCTAAGTTATCCAGAGAACATCTCTTTGATCAGTATTACAAATTATTTTTATTTTCTTTCACTTGCTTATTAATAATTTTCCATGTCACATCTGTCATCAGAGAAGGAAAGTCACATTCAATATTTCTCCATTTGTCTCTTTTCTTTTTTCCTACTCATACTCTGCATTGAAAACTTAGTTAAGCAAAAAGAATTGGTTCAAATCTTATTTGAATTATGGACACATTATTCTCATCAAAATAAATCTTGAGTTTAAATTCCATTATCCTGTGTAAATTTTCTTTAATTTAATCTTGGCAAAACATGCATATCTTATAGATAAGACCTATAATGTTTTCTCTTGACTTTTGTGTTTGCCAGGAGTTCACAGACTTTGCTAACAATTTTAACAGATATGCTTTAATTTAATAACTACAATTTGGTAATTAGCTGGAGTTGCATTTCAAAGTGCCATTGATATGATTTGGCTGGATTAATCTGTATTCTAGAAAATATGGGACAGTCATATAGATACTGGTGTTGTTACTCTGTTCATATTCACACTTTTACCTTGCATTCCTGAGACACAGAATTTTTGATATACTGCCACAATCTATTCCCAAAACATCACTGATGATGAAACGATAATAATCTTTGGAAACATTTCCTCTCGAGTTCCAAAGTTTTCAGTCAGTAGAAAAAAAAGAAAGAAGACGAAATTTTAAAGGTGCTGAGAAAAACCCAGGGCTCACAGCTGGTTTCAGCAACTTCGACTTGCGTAAGACCCCATGTTTGTGAAAACAACCCAAGAATCTTTGAACAGGATGTAATCAACCTCCGATCTGCTGAGAAATAACTGCAAAAATGACTTCAGCTGCCAAAAATAATAATGTGGTTTACAAGCAGCTCTTCCTATGTCTAAGGAAGAACTAGTCACACATGCGAGTTTTTGCTGGCTTGAGGAGAACAAGCAAGGAAAAAGACAAATCCCACCTACCCTAGCCTAAAATACACAGTGAGTCTCAGAACCCCGCGGAAGCTGTGGCTCATTTCTAAAGGTGCTGGCAATATCGAGGAAGACTTGTATCCACAAAATTCCAAATGGTAAGTGACCCAGGGCAGAGGGATTTTATTTGGCAGCAAATCTGTGCTGTCACTTTCCTTCCGTAGCAAAGCTTCCTTGTCTTGTGGAGGCAGAGCTGTTAAATATCTCTTAGTCACTAGCCCCAACCTTTTTTTTTTTGTTGTTGTTTGTTTGTTTTTCTTTTCAAAATATTATCTGGCACCTTCCCTTAAAGGACATCAAGGGCTCTGGAGGAAATATTTTCAAATGATCCTTTATATAAGTTCCATCACAAAAGCCCGGCACCTACCTCTGTCAAGCCTTGGCTGCTCAGTCCGCACGGGCTGGATGTGAAAAAAGATCCCGGTATGATGGCTTCTCTAAATTTACCAGAAAGAAAGGACCTGGGATGCTTGTCCTTTAAGTGTCTCTAAACATGGTTTGCATAGCTGGATCTCAGCTTATCTGTGCCTTTCGGCTTTCGCTTCCATACATGGATCTGTTCCCAACAGTAACTCCAAGCTGTCGAAAAGAAGCTATCTGGCAGCTCTCCGCTTCATCCAACACATGGATGATAAAAATACACATATAGCGATTCTTCCAGCTAGGCCCATTTCCCACCCCATGATCCTGCCACTATGCTTTTTTTTTTTTTTTTTTTTCCAAAACACTTTTGAGATTGGCATTTCTACTCTCCAAATATTTAGATCATAACCAATTTTTACCTGATTCTCACATAAAGCTTTTAGGGTATGGGTTCACCTAGCTTTATGAAAACTGAGAGACAATTATGGTTCCTTACTAGAGTCTTCATCCTTAAAGATTCTAGTGATAGCATGCATATGGAACCTGTGAAATGTTTAATGAATGAATTTATAAACGAATGACTGAACAGATGAATAGCACTGTATGTGAATGAATAAATACATACTTTACATATTTATTTAATTGGGAATAGTGATTAACATTTTGGATTATTTGTCTTCAAGGAAAAGATAGCAGAGGGTAAAAGTTATCAATATCTCTAAGAGAGAAGAAGCCGTTATTTTAAACAGCTTCTCATGTAGGGTATTGTGGCAGTTCCCATTAAGCTACTTTCTAGAACATGGTTTAAGATTTATAATATTTTTTAAAAGTTAAAGAATGTAAATATGAATAGAATTCTAATTGTTACATTTGTTAATTGTCAAGGATAGTTTAAATGACAGATATCTGTGACTTAAATGTTAGGTGGAGGATAAATACTGCTCTGCATAGTGGAGAGGTACTCCCTTAGGGGATTGCTGAAGCTCTGCTTAACACCCCAGTTCTTTAGAAATTTAGCTTCTCATTTTTAACATTTATTTCTCTAATTTTTTCCAACTTGTTAATCTTGTGGAACAAGAGGTCAAAATATAGAGAGAAAGAGAAGAGAGAGAATTTCAAAATAATAATTTTCCATTGATTTTTTTTTTTCCGAAACCATGTTAAAACCCTTGTAAGTTCTTCTGTTTGAAGAAGCAAAAATAAATCAGAGGCATACATACAGACATAACTCATTTTGGTGTGGCAGAAATGAAATGAGTTTTCTTAAAATATTCAGGGGGGATAAAAGGAGGGAATAGTCAAAGCCAGGCTGGCAAAATGATCATTGTTGCAGGTGGTTGATAGGTACATAGGGGTTCATTATATTATCCTCTCTATTTATAGGTATATGCTTAAATTTGTATTAAAAATTGAAGGAAAAGAGAGAAAAGAGAACAACAAACAGGTATGTGAAAAAAAGACACAAAGTACAAAACGGATGTATTAATGGCAAATGTGAGGATTCCTAGATTTGAGTAATTTCCCTGCCAAAGCATTTGGGTCAGAACAAGAAGGGATGAGATTGTGTTTTTTTAATTCAAAATATTCTGACATTCCAACCTCCTTGCTACCTTCGATTATTCTATGTAATAATAATTTCTATCTAGTGAAAATTAAGATATGATATTTAAAAAGCCAACCTAATACAGCTCAGTTCTAGACATGGTAGATGGGTTCTTACCCAGGAGTCATTCAATACCCTCTCTTCCCTTACTTTTTCTACTTTAGAAGTTCAAAAGCAAAACCCCTTTTCCTATTGTCCCTCGCACCTAGAGATGACCAGGTAGCAGAATATTGTCCAAACAGATATCAACAGGAGTTCCCTGAGAGGGACTTCAGGAAAGCTCATATTTGTTTAAAAAAAAAAAAAAAAAAGACAGGCTCAGCTTTTGCCCCTCCTGTTCCTGCACCCCTTCCACCTCTTTCTTTCCCAGAGAGTAAACTTGAAGCCTGAAATTGCAGCACTCATTTGCTCATTTGGTGACCAGGAGTGGGCAAACACAAGGACAAAGGCCTACAAAGTAAGGTAAATGGAGCAGATGGAAAGAACTGCAGTTCTTGCCAGTATTATTGAGTCACTACAGCGACACTAAATTGCCCCTCTAAACTTTTTGTCATGTGAGAAAAATAAAACGATAATTAATACAAAAAGTAGATTCTACATTATGAACTCAGGAACCAAAAAGCTCTGCTCTGGATCTGACTCTGTTACTTACTACCTGAGTGACATTGATCATGACATAGAGTTCTATTCCCTCCTTGTTACTCAAGAGAACAGTTGACTTCTTTAGCCAAGAGTTATCCTATGAAATAATGCATGTAATATATCTTCATACGTGGTAAGAGGGTACATCAATGGAAGATGTTGCTTATTTAATATGCCAGGTGATTGATACATAGGACACACAGTGACTCCACAGTTAAATATAGCAGTGCTCAGGAGTCTGCTTTCTGTTCAAAGAAGAATTTGCAGACACTTTCTTTGACTGGCTTAATTTCAAACTTCTTGGTAATTCTGTTCTGAAGTTAGGAACTTCCAAGATAGGGGACGTTTGTGTTTGTGTATTCCAAAATGTATTTGCCCATGTTGGGTTGGCCAGATTGAGTTGGCATGTTCTTGGTGAGGTATACAGTGGAAGGGGGCCAGTTTCCTGCTTCACCTAGGCTAGGCTTTCCTTTTTCCTAGAAAAATGAGAGGCTCAGGAAAGCAGCCATGCTCACCACTATACCACCATCACCACCAAGAAGGCTCAGGAGATTCATTCCCAAATCTGGAGGATGCTGTGGGGTTCATGTGCGGGAGAAGATCTCCTGATAAAGAGGTTAAAGGCCTATCATATCTCCAAAGAAAGAGGTTAAATGATTTGTGAGCTTGGTAAATGTGGAAGTCAGGATTTAATGTATTGACATTGATTTGCTTAACTCTGTGGGGAAGGATATAGTCATCTGGGCACGCTATTTTGCTGTGGGTTACAGGATGATTCTTTCAATGAAATAGTCTCCACCTCCTCCTAAAAGTATGTATGCCACTGTACATGTACCCCACCTTTGTCTGCTGGAAGAACATATCCTCAGTTTTTTAAGATTCAGCTAAGTGTCTCTTCCTTTCTGAAATCTTTACTGACTTCACCATTATGTATTCTGAAGTATATATAGCATATTGTTGTACATTCGCCCCTGTCTCCTCTTTGCATTTGGGCATTAGACGGTGAGCACCAAAGGACAGGGGCTCTGTATTATTTGCTTTTGTATCATCGGTATCCATTATAGTATCTGTCCTATAGAAAACAAACCTTAAGATTGTTGAAGAACTAAATTCATTGCTAAGTGAACGAAAAATGGGATTGAAAAATGGGTAAATGGTTGTATCTCTCAACTAGTGACCATTAGCCTGGCAGTTTTTCCTGTTGTATAAGGCTCAAGAATCTCAAGCACCCCACTTCCCTGTGGGTAAAGACTGTCAACTAAAAGGAGACAGAAAACAGAGTGTGACAAAATATTTGTATCATTCTAATTTAACTGAGCAGATTATCTAAGGTTTCCAGTTATCCAAGGTAGAAGACCATTATATTAGGACAGATCATTTAGAGTGGATATCTGACTCAGATTTTTAGTATGAAAGAGAAGGGCAAGGATTGTAATCTTTTAAAAGATTACAAATATTCAATCCTTGGTAATACAATGTTTTTATTCCTTTGTCTAAGAATATGGGGGACTCTTTGATGAAAGACTTGTTAAAACATACAGCAAGTTTTGAAAGAATTTGAAGGTGAATAAATAAAGAAATATTTATTCCCTCTTTTAAGATTAAAAGCAATTATATTTAACCAACAAGGAAAAAAATTCAGCTAAAAAATTCCCATGCATATTTTTCTTTTTGAATTTAATTTCTACTAATATTATGACTTAGAGGATATCCAGGATAAAGGTAACCTATCATCAGGGCTCTCTTTCAGGGCAGAAAGAGAACATATAAAGACTAGAAATGAAAAAAAAATGAAATTAAACAAGGCTTCTACTTAATCTCTGGATTCTTTCACTTAGCATAGTGTTTTCAAAGTTCATTCATTTGTATCATGCATCAGTACTTCATTCCTCTTTGTGGCTGAATACAATCTCATTGTATAGATGTACCTTGTATTATTTGTCCATTCATCTGTTCATGAATATCTGAGTAGCTTCTGCCTGTTAACTGCTATGAATAGTGGTGCTAAAAACATCCATGTACAAGTTTTTGTGTGGACATATATTTTTATTTCTTTGGGTATATACCTAGGAGTGGAAATGTTGGGTTATATGGAATCTCTGTGTTTAAATCATTTGAGAAACTGTCAGATTATTTTCCAAAGGAGCTGCACCATTTTATACTCACATTAGCAGTGTAGGAGGTTCAATTTCTCCACATACTCACCAACACTTTTGTTATCTGACTTTTTGATACTTGCTATCCTAGTGCCTTTGAAGTGGCATCTGATTGTGCTTTTGATTTGCATTTCTTTTGTGACTAATAATGTTGAGTAGTTTTTTTAATGGCTCATTAGTCATGTGTACGTTTTTCTTAGTGAAATGTCTATTAAGATCCTTAGCCGATTTTTAATCAGGTTATTTGTCTTTTTATGATTGAGTCCTAAGTGTTTTTTGTATAGTCTTGATAGAACACCCTTATCAGATATGTGATTTACAAATACTTTTTTCCACTCTGTGGATTAGTTTTTCACTTTCTTCATGCTGGCCTTTGCAGAACAAAAGTTTTTATTTTTATTTTTATTTTTTCTTGTAGCCATTGCAATTTTGGTGAAGTTCAGTTTAATCTATTATTTCTTTTGCTCATGCTTTTGGTATCATATCCAAAAATCTGTTGCCAAAGCTAAGGAAGGTCATGAATATTTACTCCTATGTTTTCTTCTAAGAGTTTTATGATTTTAGCACTTATATTTAGGTCTCTAATCCATTTGGGGTTAGTTTTTGTGTATGATATGAGATAGGAATCCAACTTCATTCTGCACATGAATAACTAGCTGTCCCAATGCCATTAGTTGAAGACTATTCATTTCTCCATTTAATAAACTTGCTACCCTTGTTGAAAATCAATAGAACACAGATGCAGGGGTTTATTTCTTGATGCTGAATTTATTTCTGGATGTTTATTTCTGGAATGGAATTCTGAATAGACGTCTATTCCTTTGATCTGCGGGTCTACCCTTATGCCAGTAGCATATTGTTTTGATTACCGTGGCTTTGTAGTAAATTTTGAAACCAGGAACTATGAGTCCTTCAACTTGGTTCGGTTTCAATATTTGTTGGCTATTTGGGGTTATTTGAAATTTAATATGAGTTTTAGAACCAGGTTGTCAACTTCTAAATAGTATCTATGTTGAATCTGTAGATGATTTTAGGGAATAATCTTAACAATGTTAACTCTTTTGATCTATGAATATGAGGTCTTTTCCCATTATTTAGATCTTCTTTAATTTCTTAATACATTGTATTTTTCAGAATATAGGTTTTGCACTTCTTTTATTAAATTTATTCCCTGGTATTTTATTCTTTTTGATGTCGTTATGAATGGAATTTTCTTAATTTCATAATTTAGATCATTTGCTGCAAGTGTAAAGAAGTAAAAACTGATTTTTGTGTATTGATCTTGTATTCTGCAACTTTAATAAATTCATTTACTAGTACTAATAGTTTTAGGTGGATTTCTTAGGATTTTCTATACATAAAATCATGTCATCTTCAAATAGTCCTAATGTTACTTCTTCCTATCCAATCTTGATGTCTTTTATTTCTTCTTTTTTTTTTGTGCTAATTGGCCTATGTAGAACCTCCAGTGCAATGCTGAATACAAGTGGTAAAACAGACATCCTTATTTTGTTCCCGAACTTAGGGAGAAAGCATCCAGTTTTTCACCAGTAAATTTAATATTAGCTGTGAGGTTTTCTTATCTGTCATTATTATTTTGAGGATATTTCCTTTTATTCCTAGTTTGTTGAGATTTATTTTTTGTCTTCTTTTTTTTAAAATCATAAAAATGTGTTGAATTTTGTCAAATGCTGTTTTAGCATCCATTGGGGTGGACTTTTTTTTTTTTTTGATATGGTAGAATATATTAATTGATTTTTAGATGTTAAACCAAACTTGCATTTCTGGGATATATTCAACTTGGTCAGGGTGCATAATTATCTTTATATATTGCTGGGTTCAGTTTGCCAATGTGTTAATGATGATTTTTGTGTCCATATTCATAAATATGTTGGTCTGTAGTTTTCTTGTGATTTTGTTGTCTGTTTTTGTATCAAGGTAAAACAGGCTTCATGAAATACATTGGGAAGTCTTCTCAGCATATTAATTGTAAGAGTTTGTAAATAATTTCTATTGATTCTTTTTTAAATGCTTGCTAGAATTCATCCATGAAGCAATATGGACTTTGGCTTTTTCTTAATGGGTAGGTTTTGAATACTGAATTAATATTTTAATTTGTTGTAGGTTTATTCACATTGTTTATTTCTTCTTGAGTCAGTTTAGGTACTTTGTATCTTTCTAGGAATCTGTCCACTTCATATAAATTATCTAACTTGTTTGCATATAATTGTTTACAGTATTTGTTTTAATACTTTTTATTTCTGTAAAGTCTGTAATAATGTCCCATCTTTCATTTCTCAATCTTGCAATTTGAGTCCTCTCTTTTTGTCTTACTCAATCTAGCTAAGCATTTATCAATGTATGCTTATAGTCATGATATCTCCTCCACTATAATTATAAAATGCCTTTCTTTATCTCTAGTAACATTTTCTGGTTTAGTCTATTTGGTCTAAGTTTTTAAAACCACTTCGGCTTTCCTACAGTTGCTGTTTGCAAGATATGTCATTTCCATCATTTTACTTGTAGCCTATTTGTGTCTTTGAACCTAAGTATATCTTCTTTTCTAAACATACACATGGATAGTGTTTTCTTTATTAAAAAAATCCAGCCTGACACTCTGCTTTCTGGTTGAATTAATTCACAGACATTTAATGTTTTTATTCATGTATTCGAATTCACATCTTACATTTTACTTTTGTTTTCTATATGTCTGTTGTCTTTTTTGATTCTCAATTCCTCTCTATGGTTTTCTTTTGCTTTAAGTGAGCATTTTCTAATGTTGCATATTAATTTCTTTAATAATTTTTTCACTATATTTTTGACTTAATTTGTAGTGGTTACTCTAGAATATACTATATACATCTTAACTGATCAAAATTAGCCTTAAACTAACCTAATTCCAGTGATATATAGCTTTATTTCATTTTCCTCTTTTTTGTGGTGGTGTTCTATGTATTACATCTATTAATATTACAAACCTCAAAATACATTTCTATAATTATTATTCTACCATATGTAGTCATTTTCTTAGCCCATTGCAGCTTTACTCTCCCTACCTCCTTGGTACTATTATCAGCAAATATATTATGCATATATTACAAAAAGGATGTTACATATATTAAAAAAAGTTTTTACAATTTCTCTTAAATCCATCAGGAGAAGAAAGGAAAATATGCATTTATAGTGTCTTTTATACTTGCATAATTACTTTTACTGGTACTCTTTGTTTGTGTGACTCCACATTGCAATCTGGTGTCAATTGCTTTTAGCCTGAAGAATTTCTTTTAGTAATACTTACCAGGTGAATTTGCTAGAAACACATTTCCTCACCTTCTGTTTATCTGATAAAGTCTTTATTTTGCCTTATTTTTTAAAAGCAGCACACTGTTTTTCTCTTATTGCTTTGAAGAGTTATCATTATCTTTCACTTTTAGCATTTTTACATGATATGTCTGTGAGTCTCTTTGTGTTTACCCTACTTGAAGTTTGTTGTAATTATTGTCAATAAATGTAAGAAGTTTCAGTCACTGTATCTTTAAATATGTTTTTCTCCTTTCTCTCTTTTATTCTGATCATCCCATTATATGTATATTGGTACACTTAATGGTATTCCGTATTTCTCTGAGCATCTATTCATTTTTCCTCATTCTTTTTTCTGTCTGTTCTTCAGCTTGCCTAACTTCTATCAATCTATTTTTAAGTTCACTAATTCTTTTTCCAGTTCAAATCTAATATTACTTCTAATAAATGTTTTATTTCAGTTATTATAGTTTTCTGCTCCAGAATTTTCATTTGGCTCATTTTAATGATTTGTTTGATATTTGTTTTGACCTCAGGAGCATTCCTTCAAGTTGTCAGATTGCCTGGTTTTCTCCTGCAAACTAGTTGGCCTACAAACTAGGCTGTATCTTTATCAGATCATAAAACTCTTCCCAATATTTTTTCACTGCAACCTTCTCTGTTCTTGAGATTATCCTTTGGCTTCAACTTCTTCACGTTTTGTTGAAAATAAAGTCAGCCATTTTGGGAAGAATTTAGAGTTACTTTGTGGCCTATTTCTCCTACTAGGCAAAATCTCTGGGTTAAGGCCCTAGAACTGAGAATTGGGACACTGACAAGATTCTCTTTGAGTGACTTTCTTGTTTCAGCAACTGAGAACTTGATGCAGGGAGGGAGAGCTGCGCAGCCTGAGGTCACTTTAGCTGTCCAGTTGTAGAACAATTATCACTTCAAGTTCTGGGGCAAGGGCTATAAGGATCTCAGTATTCCCAACAGGCAGACTGTATATTCCATGAGTGGGGATTGAGCAGAGAAAGGGAACTGCTATTCTTGTCTGTGTTTACCCAGGTCTTAGCCTCAGCAATAGGCACTTGGAGGTAGGATGAGAAACACTGAAGTACTGCTCCTCCTGAGAAGAAATTCCTCTAGATGGAGAGTGGGAATGGTAGAATCCCTGTATTCTTGGCTCCAGAAGTCTGGAATGGAGGCTCTACCCTGCTGAGCTGGGTAGGGAGAGAGATGGGACTTGCTTTGTTCAAGTACCACGGACTTGCCTTTCTTACTGAATGTTTAGAAATTTCTTTGAATTGATGTTTCTTCATTTGCTGTCTGCCTTTAGCACAATTTTCAAGGGGTCTTTAAAAACATAATTTTTATCAGTTTCATTGGAGTCAGTGGAGCTCCAAATACTGTCATGCCAGAAGTTGGTCTTTAGCCTAAACTTCTTTTATAACCCATAGCAGGTTTTATATACGGTGTGATCTCCTCAAGGCATAAAAAATGTATTAGATCTTAATGCCTAGGGTAGTCCTTGGTATGCATTAGATAATCAATTAAATTTTGTTGAGTTACATTTAAATAAAGCATAATCACGTCCTTATTTTTACATTTTGAAGTCTTCAGAGTGGTTGCATTTTTGCTGTTTAATTTTGTCACCAAATCTTATTTTCATTTACAAATTAGAATACAGAGTCAGAGACGTAAAATGATTTACCTATGAATGCATGGTAAGTCAGCGAATTTTTCAAAAGACAGCATACTCATTTTTTCCCATAGCTATTAACTTTTCCTTTTTCCCCATTTATCTTAAAGATAAGTCATGAGTTAGAGAAATCTGTTTCATAAACAGCAGAAATATTAGTACTTGCTGTAAGTATCAAGGCCTGAAATTTGATCTTCCCAGTCCAAAAATTATAAGGGATGTTTTCTATGGCTCTCAACACATCTGGTGCATAGGTAAAAGCTGTACATCCCTAAAACTGGAAGCAAGAAGCTTTTCATTAAAGAGTTTGCTAAGCTAAGCATATATTTTCTCTGTCCACTAACATATTTCTACAAATTTTACTTGTCCATATTGTTCCAAAAAAAGCTTGGAGAATATAACTAAAGGGAGTTGCAACCAGGAATCCCTCTCAATACAGGGAAAATGATGAAAGTATTAGTTGACAAAGCCAATCTAACTAAGGATTTATTTTGGCCAAAACTGACTATTTGTCTACCTTACAAGTGAAGTGAAATGACGAATCAAACTGGAGGCCACTATTTTCAGCAAAACAATCAATGCAGAAACAAGAAGTCAAATGCTGCGTATTATCACTTGTAAGTGAGAGCTGAAAAATGTGTATGCATGAACATAGAATGTGGAATAATAGACACTGGAGATTTGGAAGGGTGGGAGGGTTGGAAGGGGTGGGAGATGAGAAATTACTTGATGGTTACAATGTAATTATTCAGGTGATTGATGCACTAAAAGCCCAGGCTTCACTACTATGTGATTTATTCATGTAAGAAAACTACACATGTACTCCTTAAATTTGTACAAATAAAAAAAAAAAAAGGAAAAAGGAAGCAAACAAACAAAAAATAAAACTGAACTAAAAAGGCATGCATGGTCAGACCCCAGAGTTGTTCTTGGGATCACCTGGGGAAATAATGCAGCAATTATCATATCAGCCTTCATACTTACAATGGACAACTAATTTTTAAGAATTATCCTATTTCCAGGATAAAGTACACATCTTTGCCAGTTTAAGCCTCCAAAGACATGCTTTTATCAAGCACCTTCAGCTATCCAGACTATAGGGTTATATCATCTTCTCAATTTTTGCTGTAATTCTTACTTTTGGAAATTTCCACATCGTTGTTGGTAGTATTCCATTATACGGGATATACCATAGTCTGTTTAACCATTCACCTACAGAAGAACATCTGAGTTGTTTTCAGTGTCTAGCTATCACAAATAAAAGTACTGTGGACATTTGTGTAAGGTTTTTATGTGAACATAAACTTTTCATTTCTCTAGGACAAATGTCCAGCATTATGGTTGCTGGGTCATATGGCGGCAGTATGTTTAATACTTTAAGAAACTTCCTGTCTTCTAGAGTGCCTATATAATTTTACATTCCAACCAGAACATATGATTGATTCAGTTTTTCTATAACCTTGTAATCATTTGGTTACAAGCTATTCTGGTTAGTGTATATCTCATTGTGGTTTTAATTTGCATTCTTCCAGTGGCTAATAATGATCAATTTTTTATGTGCTTATTTGCCATATGCTCTTTGATCAAATGTCAATGTTTTTCACCTGTATTTTAATTAGATTTTTTAAACTGTTGATTTTGAGTTTTTAGATATCAGTCCTTTGAAAGGTATATTACTTGCAAATATTTTCTCCTGTCTATAGATTACCTTTTTATTTATTAAAGAGTCTTTTGGCTGGGCATGGTGGCTCACACCTGTAATCCCAGCACTTTGGGAGGCTGAGGCGGGCGGATCACGAGGTCAGGAGATCGAGACCATCCTGGCTAACACGGTGAAACCCCATCTCTAGATAAAATACAAAAAAAAAAAAAAAAAAAAAAAAAAATTAGCCGGGCGTGGTGACAGGCACCTGTAGTCCCAGCTCCTCAGGAGGCTGAGGCAGGAGAATGGTGTGAACCCGGGAGGCAGAGCTTACAGTGAGCTGAGATGGTGCCACTGCACTCCAGCCTGGGCGACAGAATGAGACTCCGTCTCAAAAAAAGTCTTTCACAGAGGATCCGTTTTAAATTTTGATAAAAATTCATCAATTTTTATCATTTATGGATTATTTTTGGTGTTTAGTTAAGAAAAACTTTTGCCTAGCTCTAAACCCTGAAGATTGTTCTTATTTTTTTCTAAAATTTTTATATTGTTATATTTTACATTTAAGTTTATGGTCTATTTTGAGTTATTTTTTTGCAGAAGTTGTGAGACTTAGGGTGAATTAGCTTCAAAATATTAATTGGAGGTGTTACATCTTCTTCTGTTTTATGACAGAGATTGTGTAGAATCGGTGTGAATTTTTCTTTAAGCGTTTTGTTGAATTTTCCAGTGAAACCATCTGTGCTTGGAGATGGTTTGGGGGAGGAATTTTAAAACTATATATTCAACTTTATTAGTAGTTATAGAGTTATTCAAGTAATCTGTTTTGTGTCAGTTGAGTTGTGGTAATTTGTGTTTTTCAAGGAATTGATTCTCTTTGTCGGTGGTATTTTTAAGTCCTATCTCTTTGCTGATGTTATATCTAGTTATTCTATCAGTTTTTGAGAGGGGTGTTGAAGTCTCCAACTGTAATTGTTGATTTGTCTGTTTCTTCTTTCAATTCTAAGAGTGAGTCTTGGCTTTTTGTACTTTGGTGTTCTATTGTTAGACGTATACATATTTAGAATTGCAATATTTTCTTGGTTGATTGACCCTTGCCATTCTCTGTCTCTGCTGCTTTGCTTTGCTTTGAAGTCTACTGCATCTGAAATAATTATAGCCACACTTGCTTTTTTTTTTTGACTAATGCTTGCATGATGTGTATTTTTCCCTCATTTCTTTTAACTTTCCTATATTGTTGCATTTGAAGTGAGTTTCTTGTAGAAGGAACATGTCTTTTAATCACCTCTGCCCATCTCTGGATTTTGATTGATGTATTTAGGACATTTACCCCATTAAAGCAGGTATTAATATGCTAGAGTTGAGTTTCTCTTTTTTTGTTGTTTTCTCTTTGTTTTCTTTTTCATTTACTGTTTTTTTCTGCTTTCCTTTACATTTATGAAACTTTCTAAAAATTCCATTTTTATTTATCTTTAATGTTTTGAATGTATTTATTTTAGATGTTATTATATATTATATATAGATAACTTATAACAGTTTACTAGTGTCATCGTTTTATTTGTTTGAGTGAAATTTGGAAGCTCTACCTTTCTTTATATCTTTTTACACTCCCACATTTATATTACAAGTATCTTAAGTATTTTTTTCTACATAGATTTAAAATAATACCAGTTTTATAATTTTTATTTCAACTATCAAACATAATTATAAAACAGAAGAGGAGAATAAAATTGTATTGAATTTACTTGTAGTTTTATTTACCATGTTCTTCCCTCTTTCCTGATATTTGAACATTCCTTTAAGAAAAAAAAAACTATTTCCTTTCTGTTTAAAGAACGTCATTTAGCTGGTCTTTTAGGAGACGTCTACCAGCAAGCATTGCCTCTGTTTGTTTGTTTGTTTTAGTCTACTAATGTATTGATTTCCTGTTCATTTCTGAAAGATATTTTCACTAGGTATCACTAGTGAAATTATTTCCTGTATCACTTTAAAAATTATCTGCCACTTCTTTCTATCTTCCATAATTTCTAGTGAGAAATCCACTGTCATTCAAGTTTTTTTCCTTGGAAAGAAAAGTGCTATTTCTTTCTCACAACTGTTGAGATTTTTTTCTTTTCCTTTAGTTTTCAGAAGTTTTACTATGTAGCTTTGTATTGTGTGTGAGAGACTATCCTGTTTGGGATTCATTCAGCTTCTTGAATTGTAGATTTACATCTTTTGTCAAAGTTGGGCAGTTTTTGGCCATTATTTCTTCTATTTCTAATTTCTCAGCATCATCCTTTTTCTCCTCTCCTTCTGAGTCGTCAGTGACCCAAAGTCAGATTATAGTTCCACATGTCCATGAGGGTATACTGTTTTCCAGTCTATTTTCTCTTTGTTGTGTAAATTTGGTAATTTTTATATTTTTCTTCTGATTACTTTCTAATTTACTAATTTTTCCTCTGCCTCCTCCATTCTGCTGTTGAGCTCATCCATTGAGCTTCTTATATTACAATATTTTTCAACTCTAAACTTTTCATTTGTCTTCTTTATATCTTTTATATTTTTGCTGAGACTTTGCATGGTTTAATTGGTTTCAAGCGTGTTTGTAATTTTTCATTGAAATGTTTTCATAATGGTGGCATTAGATTTTTTGTCGATTATCCTAATATATTTGTCTTCTCATTGCTTGCATCTTGGATTGTCTTTTCTTTACTCAGAGATCTTCCTAGTTCTTGATATGACAAGTGATTTTTGACAGAAATATGGACAGTTTGAGCTTTATATTATAACACTGAATCTCACATAAATCTCTCTTTTAACTTGATTCCTCTGACACGATGCTGGTGGGGATGGGGAATTGCTGACTAATTATTACCAAGTGGGAGTAAATGACAAGGTTCCCTACTAGACTTCCATTGACACCAGAGGAATGGGTCTTCATTACCGCTGCTTGTAGGTAAGAGAGTTGGCTCTCAATAGGCCTCTACTGATACTCCCTACCGGGAGAAGTTATAGTGACTCATTGTACTAAATGTTTCTCCTATGGTGTCCATGACACCATGAGGGAGAAGTAACACCATTACCATTGGGTAATGGTGAAAGTTCTGCCTCTCTCTATGGCTCCACAATTACCCTAGTGAGGAGAAGTAGGGATGCCTCATACTACTTGACGGGTATGTAAGTTCATGCTCTCCAAGTGGTCTGTCTCCATTGACCCTCACTGGGACATGAGATGGTTACAGCTGGTGACTGTGAAGGTCCCAACTCCCTACTCAGTCTTCTCTGGCAGCACCTTGGTAGATGTTATGGGACCTGTCATGACAGACTGGGGACAATGAAAGTCTAAGTGTTCTACTTGGCCTTTGTTGGCATTTGTTGAGGTGCTAGTTAGCTGAAGTAAGAAGTTATTGTGTAAAATTTTTCTATCTTTCCACTCAACTCCTTTATTTGTCCTTTGACCAAAGTGAGCAGACTTGTGTTAGGGCTTTTTCTCTTTTTTTCTTCTTATCTCTGGCTTTAAGTTTGGGATATATGATGTGAAGAGAACAGAAGGGAACTCATTATCACGTCATTTATGGGTTTTAAGACCCCCTTACTAGCCCGCTTTCTTCTCTCTATTTCTCAGAGTTTTATGTTCATTTTTGTGTAGTGTCTTGGGTTTTTAGTTGTACTTAGTGTGAGAAATAGGGAAAAGTATGTCTATTCCATCTTTTTGGAAGGAGAAGTTTCAACCACCTATGTCTTCATAAGTATTTACTCATTTTTCTACCAAAAAGTACACTGTAAAACAAGTGGTGTTTGCCCTATGGCTGGGGGAATCAAACGCCTCATCTGTTTAGTTAGCATTAGGTTTGACAAATACTTCCAGGAAGAAGACAAATGAGAAAATAGAAACAAAACAAACAATCAAAATAGATTGCAACTTTAAAGGATGATATATAAATTTGAGCATAATAGGTGCTATTTAGAAATTTAAGTTAAAAATTATTTACGAGTCTGTTTTATCAGAGACTAGTATTGCAACCCCTGCTTTTTTTTGTTCTCCATTTGCTTGGTAAATCTTCCTCCATCCCTTTATTTTGAGCCTATGTATGTCTCTGCGTGTGAGATGGGTCTCCTGAATACAGCAGACTGATGGGTCTTGACTCTTTATCCAGTTTGCCAGTCTGTGTCTTTTAATTGGAGCATTTAGTCCATTTACATTTAAGGTTAATATTGTTATGTGTGGAATCAACCCAAATGTCCATCAGTGACAGATTGGATTAAGAAAATGTGGCACATATACACCATGGAATACTATGCAGCCATAAAAAAGGATGAGTTTGACTCCTTTGTAGGGACTTGGATGCAGCTGGAATCCATCATTCTTAGCAAACTATCACAAGAACAGAAAACCAAACACCGCATGTTCTCACTCATAGGTGGGAACTGAACAATGAGATCACTCGGACTCAGGAAGGGGAACATCACACACCGGGGCCTATCATGTTGAGGGGGGAGGGGGGAGGGATTGCATTGGGAGTTATACCTGATGTAAATGACGAGTTGATGGGTGCAGCACAGCAACATGGCACAAGTATACATATGTAACAAAACTGCACGTTATGCACATGTACCCTACAACTTAAAGTATAATAATAATAAATAAATTTAAAAAAAAAAAGGATAATGAGAGAATATTATGAACAACTTAAGTTTTCAATATCAATGTCATATGATGATCTAAAGTCATCAAAGTCATATTTTTAAAATGATTTATAAGATTGTATATAGAATAAAAGATTTAAAATAAAAAAAAAAAATTATTTACGAGCTTTTTGGCTTTTTAAAATCATGTTGTGCTATGTTTTGGTTTTCAATCCAGGGGTTAAGAAAATATTGCGAATCCTGGCACTGTGGCATGCACCTGTAGTCCCAGTTACTTAAGAGGCTGAGGTAGGAGGATCACTCGAACCTAGGTATTGGAGAACAGCCTTGGCAATATAGTGAGACCTTGTCTCAAAAAAAATAAATAAATAAAAAAAATTAAAAATATGAGAATTCCTGGACATAGCTGTAGATTTTGTGTCAAGTCAGAAAGATTGTGGAAGCATCAATATTATAACCAACCCTATGATACTTATAATTTAATAGACCTTGGGATTTGGTAATCATTTCCACTGGAATGATTTTATTAATTACCTTAAATTTATTATTAAATATTATTATTTATTATTTTTATTAATTACCTTAACATTTTATTAATTACCTTGAACTAATTAAAGTTTCAATAAAATATTTTAATGCTCACATTTTTGTATGCTAACATTCAAGGTTGAATTCCACAGAAAGTTAAGAATTGTCAGTTTACTTCAATTATCTCCTTAGATAACATTTTTTGTTAAATTTGGCCAAATCTATGTCATTATTTAAAAATAGTTAATCTACAAATTACAGGTCCACACTTTCTTATGGCTTTCTTCTAAAAAATATAGGCCTGTACTTTCAATTTTAATATCTGACTTGAAGATCAACTAGGTGTCAGGTACAAAACTCAACATCTATTCTAGCTTCTTTTCTATTTTTTTCTCTGCCCTTCTTATTTCATTAATTTTCATGATCACAACTACAATGAATAAGCTTTGAAGTTTTAAATCTCTGTTTCTCTTTACTACACTCTTCCTTGTGTACTCTACAGTTCTGAGTGTATTTGACCTTTTCTCTAGGAACTACTGCAGTGGTCTCAAGTAAAACAAATCCTAATCTAAACTTCTTAGCTCTCTCCCAATCAAACCATTTATCATTGTATTATTGATTCATTCATTACAAATGGTGGTACCACTCTTTTCAGTCTCTCAAACTGGAAACTTCAGTGACATTCGTTCATTCTCTACCCACTAAACATTTAAGTCACCACAAATTCCTTAAGCTCATTACAAATATCTCTTGAATCCAGTAGAATTTTTTTTTCCAACACTGTTCCCATGATGTCCATTGTCTCTTTCTTGGAAAGAGCTTCTGCTCTGATTTTTCCAATATATCCCAAATGAATCCCATATAGGCTTATTTTCCCATTCATCTCCATATATTTTCCTATTCATTCCAAATGAATCCTATATAAGTTCATTTTCCACTTGAGTTACATTTCTAATGTATGAATTCATAATGACATCATCATCAACAATAGTAAATCTCCACATTTATTGTTCTCCTAAAAACATTTCAATCAAGGTTAAATTTCCTCTGCATTGATGTACCATCCAGTTACGTTTCTTTATAGTAGAATGATGTATAATCCTTTGGGTATATACCCAGTAATTGGATTACTGAGTCAAATGGTATTTCTGGTTCTAGAACCTTGAGGAACCACACTAGCTTCCACAATGACTGAACTAGTTTACACTCCCACCAACAGTATAAAAGCGTTCCTATTTCTCCACATCCTCTCCAGTATCTGTTGTTTCCTGACTTTTTAATGATTGCCATTCTAACTGGTATGAGATGCTATCTCATCATGGTTTTGATTTGTATTTCTTTAATGACCAGTGATGATGAGCTTTTTTTCATATGGTTGTTGGCCACAAAAATGTCTTCTTTTGAGAATTGACTGTTCATATTCTCTGCCCACTTTTTGATGTTTTTTTTGTTTTTGTTTTTGTTTCTTATGAATTTGTTTAAATTACTTGTAGATTCTGGATATTACTCCTTTGTCAGATGGATAGATTGCAAACATTTTCTCCCATTCTGTAGGTTGCCTGTTCACTTTGATGATAGCAAAGATTTGGAACCAACCTAAATGCCCAACAATGATAGACTGGATAAAGAAAATGTGGCATATATACACTACGGAAAACTATGCAGCCACAAAAAAGGATTAGTTCATGCTCTTTGCAGGGAAATGGATGAAGCTGGAAACCATCATTCTCAGCAAACTAACACAGAAACAGAAAACCAAACACCACATGTTTTCACTCATAAGTCGAGTTGAACAATGAGAACACATGGATACAGGGAGGGAAACATCACACACTGGGACCTGTTGGGAGTGGGGGGTAAGAGGAGGGATAGCATTAGGAGAAATACCTAATGTAGATGATGGGTTGATAGGTGCAGCAAATCACCATGGCATGTGTATACATATGTAACAAACCTGCAGGTTCTGCATATGTATCCCAGAACTTAAAGTATAATAAAAAAAAAATAAATAAAAGAAAGGCTCTATATGACAGCTTAAGGGGATTAGAATTTACCAGAGCCAATGGGGAGCCAGAAAGTTTTTTCAAACCAGTAAGTGAGAAATTTGAGGTAGGAGGGAGCTTGCTGTTGTTATTGATACTAATTTGTGATTTAGTCAATATTTTGGTTACTTTACTGTTAACCATCATTGTCTCTCTTTTCTCTAATGGAAAAATAAACCACTAGCCTTGTAAGACTGTAGTTTTCATTGATGTATTGAAAGATTTCTTTTCCTAAATCCAGCTAGGTTTTAATAGTCAAGATAGCTGTCATATTTTCCCTTAACAATGTCTCTTTATGTTAATTTATTCTCCATTTTGATTGTTACTATTCTATTTCAGGCCCTTATCACCTTACATCCAAATAGCTGCAGAAAGAGAGAGAAGAAGAAAGGAAGTAAAAATGAAGGAAGGAGGACTGGGACTGTGTTCAGATGCCCTCCCTAGAGCAATTAAATCAGAATTTCAGAGAAATGGTCAAGGTATTCACAATTTTTCTATGTGCCACCAGGGTTGAGAGCCATTGCCTTTTTGGTCCCTTTTAATTAGATTAATTTTACCTCTAAACCTTAACATCAAAACTCAATTAACCTTTTTAAAATGCAACTTTCAGTGCATGTTTTACTCCTAAATTTCCTCAGCCAGAGACTGTAGATAATATACCATTTTTTTTCTTTCATTATCTTTCATGGGAAAGACAGCTCTATTGACAAAGCTGTATTAATTTAATCTAGTTCTAAGGCTGGTACTTTCCTGACTTGGCTCATTCTCTTAAAAATCTAAGCATGCTGTAGAGAGTAGGCTTCTCCTGCCTCTGGTGTCTACAGTGAATATTTATGGAGATAAACTTCCAAAATTTTCTTTGATTCTTCTGACTTTCAATTTTCCCTCATGTCAACCTATGTGCTTTTCTATCTGACCTTTCTCCTTCAGATTGACTGAATGACATTTAATCACATCTTCCTCTTTTCTGTGAGGTCTCCACAGATTGATGGCTACATAACCATAGCCCTAATTTTGCAGGGCTACACAAACACCCTCATCTGTATACTGCTCTTAAAGACAACCCCAAAGCAAGGGTACCTGAAAATAGTCAAGAAAGATTCCAGGCATGGAGCTAGGGACAAGGCACAAAATGGCAAATGAAGCATCATTTCGTTTATATATTAACATGAGTGGGTCTAAAATGTAGCTTCTTTGTGTATGTGAGATTGTGATCTCGTCTTCCATGACTGCGTGCCATGATTCTAACAACATGTATCATCCTCCAATACCTGCATTCATTTTTAGGAAAACAAGTTTTATTTTATCCCAGTGGCATACTAGCTAGTGAAACTCTGAAGTCATTTTCTTCTACTCTATGATTAAGCACTGAGGTGTCTGGAAGGAAGTGGAACCCTTCAACTTTGCTGGTATTCTTAGATGGAAGCTTTACACATTTAAAACACTAAGCCTCTCAGTCCACTGACTGGTGCTACTTGGATCACCAGTCCTTGGTGAGATCCAGTCCTATATCCTAACACTGGGCATTATGTTTTTTTCTGCATCCTATCCTATTTAGATTGGGCATCCTTTAAACTGGGATCTTGCTATGTTCCCTGTTACTTGTTATTCTTCAACTCTCTGTTGTGGAGGAGCAGACAATTATGCCTCTTATTATTATTTTAATTCTGTAATAAGCCCAGTGGTATAAATATATTCTCCAACTCTGTGGCTTGCTTTTTCACTCTATTGATGATGTCACTGATTTTTTCCCTAGTGCTTTGAATAGCATCTGTATATCTTGTGGGTCTCATTTTAGATGTAAAGTTCTCAGAAGAACCTTCTTAGATTATTTAGGATTGTGTCAATGAAGCATTTTAAGCAAAGGCACAATATGAGATTTACATTTTTAGAGGATCATTCATGCTGTTGTCTTAATGATAGATATAGGAGAAAAGTTAGCATTCTATTGAACAATTCTGAAGATATCTTGGTTGATTATGGCTTAAGATCATGGCAGCAGAGGTAAAAAGAAGTCCTTAGATCCTAGATATATTTAATGAAGAAATTTGAGAGTTGATGAATTAAATGTAAGAGATTGAGAGAGGGTGGTTATATGCTTACCCCATAGATTTCTAGTTTCAGTAAGTATTTGGATAGATAATACAATACAATCACATGTATGACTAGGACTGAGTACACAATAGGATCTTGGCTCACTGCAACCTCTGCCTCCTGGGTTCAAGCAATTCTCCTGGCTCAGCCTCCAGAGGAGCTGGGATTACAGGGCATGTGCCACCATGCCCAGCTAATTTTTTTTTGTATTTTTAGTAGAGACGGGGTTTCACCATGTTGGAGAGGCTGGTCTTGAACTCCTGACTTTGTGATCCACCCACCTTGGCCTCCCAAAGTGCTGGGATTATAGGCATAAGTCACTGAGCCCAGTCAACAGTAGGTTTTTAATATAATATTTATTTGAATAAGTGAGTGAATGGATGGATGAATAAACCATTTCTGATCAGAAGAATAAATGAAGATTTCATGGGGTAATTTCATTGTTTTGAATAAGATTTCTAGGTCTTGAAGCAGGGGTAGGATTTAGACAGGTATGGATCCAGTAACAAATACAAATGCCCTGAATTCTTGAGTGAATGAATGGTAAAAGGGAATGCAGAGGGGCCGGGCGCAGTGGCTCACTCCTGTAATCCCAGCACTGTGAGGCCGAGGTGGGTGGATCACAAGGTCAGATTGAGATTATCCTAGTTAACATGGTGAAACCCCGTCTCTACTGAAAATACAAAATATTAGCCAGGCATGGTGGCGGGAGCCTGTAGTCCCAGCTCTTTGGGAGGCGAGGCAGGAGAATGGTGTGAACCTAGGAGGTGGAGCTCGCAGTAAGCTGAGATCATGCCACTGTGCTCGAGCCTGGGCGACAGAGCGAGACTCCGTCTTAGCCTAAAATTTCCTTAAGCTGATAAGGAACTTCAGCAAAGTCTCAGGATACAAAATCAATGTGCAAAAATCCCAAGCATTCTTATACACTAATAACAGACAAACAGACAGCCAAATCAGGAATGAACTCCCATTCATAATTGCTTCAAAGAGAATAAAATACTTAGGAATCCAACTTACAAGGGATGTAAAGGATCTCTTCAAGGAGAACTACAAACCACTGCTCAATGAAATAAAAGAGGACACAAACAAATGGAAGAACATACCATGCTCATGGATAGGAAGAATCAATATTGTGAAAATGGCCATACTGCCCAAGCTAATTTATAGATTCAATGTCATCCCCATTAAGCTACCAATGACTTTCTCCACAGAATTGGAGAAACTACTTTAAAGTTCATATGGAACCAAAAAAGAGCCCGCATCTCCAAGACAATCCTAAGTCAGAAGAACAAAGCTGGAGGCATCACGCTACCTGACTTCAAGCTATACTACAAGGCTACAGTAACCAAAACAGCACGGTACTGCTACCAAAACAGAGATATAGACCAATGGAACAGAACAGAGCCCTCAGAAATAATACCACACATCTACAATCATCTGATAGTTGACAAACCTGACAAAAACAAGAAATGGAGAAAGGATTCCCTGTTTAATAAACGGTGCTGGGAAAACTGGCTAGCCAGAGGTAGAAAGCTGAAACTGGATCCCTTCCTTACACCTTATACAAAAATTAATTCAAGATGGATTTGAGACTTAAATGTTAGACCTAAAACCATAAAAACCCTAGAAGAAAACCTAGGCAATACCATTCAGGACATAGGCATGGGCATTTAGACTTGATGTCTAAAACACCAAAAACAATGGCAACAAAAGTAAAAATTGACAAATGAGATCTAATTAAACTAAAGGGCTTCTGCACAGCAAAAGAAACTACCATCAGAGTGAACAGGCAACCTACAGAATGGGAGAAAATTTTTGCAATCTACTCATCTGACAGGGTTAATATCCAGAACCTACAAAGAACTCAAACAAGTTTATAAGAAAAAACAAACAACACCTCAAAAGGTGGGCAAAGGATATGAACAGACACTTCTCAAAAGAAGACATTTATGCAGCCAACAGACACATGAAAAAATGCTCATCATCACTGACCATCAGATAAATGCAAATCAAAACCACAATGAGATACCATCTCACACCAGTTAGAATGGCGATCATTAAAAAGTCAGGAAACAACAGGTGCTGGAGAGGATGTGGAGAAACAGAAACATTTTTACACTGTTGGTGGGACTGTAAACTAGTTCAACCATTGTGGAAGACAGTACGGCGATTCCTCGAGGATCTAGAACTAGAAATACCATTTGACCGAGCGATCTCATTACTGGGTATATACCCAAAGGATTGTAAATCATGCTGCTATAAAGACACATGCACATGTTTGTTTATTGCGGCACTATTCACAATAGCAAAGACTTGGAACCAACCCAAATGTCCATCAGTGACAGACTGGATTAAGAAAATGTGGCACATATACACCATGGAATACTATGCAGCCATAAAAAGGGCTGAGTTCATGTCCTTTGTAGGGACATGGATGCAGCTGGAAACCATCATTCTCAGCAAACTATCACAAGAACAGAAAACCAAATACCACATGTTCTCACTCATAGGTGGGAATTGAACAATGAGAACACTCAGACACAGGAAGGGGAACATCACACACCGGGGCCTGTTGTGGGGTGGGGCGAAGGGGGAGATTTAGCATTAGGAGATATACCTAATGTAAACAATGAGTTAATGGGTACAGCACACCAACATGGCACATGTATACATATGTAACAAACCTGCACATTGTGCACATGTACTCTAGAACATAAAGTATTATAATAATAATAAAAGACATGTCAACTAAAAAAAAAAGGGGGAATACAGAAATTCCACGTGGACAGAAGAGTTTGAGTAATAGCCACGAAGCAACACGGTACAGAATCTGTTTGGCAATTGTGAAGAGTTTACTTTGGCTGAAGCCTGGGGTAATGGAAGGGAGTGGTATAAAACCAAAGTGCCCAGGTAGCAAGCTCAGCACTTTGACTTTGGGTGTGTTAAATGAAGGGGTTGTGACATTATCAAGATTGCTGTTTTCTATAAGATTTAATTTTCCTGGTTGATGAGATCTGATGATGATAGAATACTGGAGTAATCATAAAGTCACATGTTAGCAGAGACAAGTAGTCTGTTGAGTTCTCACTTGGCACTCTCTGGAAGAAAATACCTAACAGTTTTGTTTTTCCTAAAGGGACATCTTACTTTCCAAGTTAGCTACTCAATCTAATATGAAACATACTAGACAAGAAGGAAGAGAAAGAGAGATATAGTGGTGTGTAATCGCTGGTCAGAATGAAGTGCTCAGGTTTCAGATAGTCATGCTTATACGATCACTTGCATTTTAAATTCTGCCCAAAGCATTGGAAACCGGAATCATTGTAGTTACCATAAGAGATAGCATCCAGGAGTCTCTTAAATAATTCTAATAGCCTTAAATAACAGGAACATTTAATTCATGTATTGTTGGTATTGTTAAAACATTTGATAATATGCATTATGTATTTTTGTATTTCAGATTAAATGATCAAGTCATTATTGTGGATTTAGATCTAAGTGACCTGGCAGAAACCATGGAGATGATCTTGGTAAACTCACCTGAGTTTTAAATTTCCTCACAGAGTTTAATTTTGCCCTTATGTGTCATGGTAAATGAGAGGCTCTCTTGCCTCCACTTTGTTCCAAACTCATGTCCCATGATCTGCAAGAAATATTTTCTCTTTATTTGCAAGGATATTGCTCAAGCTTCTATTTATGAGCCCCTGAACAATAGAATAGACAGCCCTACTGAGACTCTTTTGCCTTTGTGTGGTACAAAGGGACCTCCCTCTAGGAGAAGACAAAAAGAATTTAAGTCTATAACTCATTTAAAAAAATCAAAACAAAGCAAACAAAACAGAAAAACCCCAGCGTTCAATTATTTCTGCTCTCTGTTGGAACTGGAGATCCTCCCTTTTAACTGAATTACCATATTCCTGAGCTCAGGAACTGCAGCTATTGTGAAATTTATAATCTGTTTATAGTACCCAACATAGTATTCTTATTCTTAAATAAGTTCCTAAATATTTGTGAAATGATATTTCCCTTAATTCATTCATATTGTGCAGTTAATGAGATTATTTGTCATTGGATATTGACTATAAAAATCAGTGCTGAAAGCCTTTACTAATTATTTATACTAATGTATCATTTAATGTTTATTCTAGCTTCCTATGCAGACAGCCTAGTTAGGTCTGATTGTGTCCATGGGCCTATCTCTATAGAACAGGCAGAGACATTCATGCTAAATAAAATACAATGAAGAAAAGTAATTTTTTTGCATGTTAGTTCTTTGTTTTGCATTTTGTTTCATTGAGTTGTAATGGAAAGAGCTTGAAGAGATGAGCTAAAAAAAGGTAGGCAATTTAAAGATATTTTGATTGGAACTGTTGGGCAAGTGAGTGGAGAGAAAATGTTGGAACACCTGAGCATTCTCTCTCAGTGGCCTAGTTGAATTCCAGGGAACATTTTGTTCTGAGGGTGATTTAAAGACACTGATAAATAAGGAGACATCCTGTTAAGTTAGTTAAAGTTAGACTGAATAAGAGAGGTTAGTTTGGTACTAATTTGGGATAGTTGGGTAGTGATGGTGAGCCCGATAAGGCAGGGTAGCTCTCAGTACTCACTCAGCCATTGGTACCAAAGGAAAATCAAAGGCTGCAAAAATGCCATGTTATTAAACATGTTTTAGGAGCTAAGCAGGTCTGGAGACTCATCACAGCCACCTGAGCCCATAAAGTATTAAACATGACATCTATGCTATTTATCAACACAGGAAAAAGTACAAATGGTTTCTTTAAAAAATGCACAGACATTACATGGAGACATATATTTTTCCAAACCAGTGCTTATCTTGAGATAGTTTAGAACTGTCAACAAACTACTTTAATGAGGCTGCTTTCTGAGGGAAAACAAGCTCAGTAAATCACTCTGTTTTTCTTTGTTTTTTTCATCCCGCATGTAAAATTTTAACCACATTTGACAGAGGAAGTGAATCTCTGGGCCAAAATACTCGACAATTTTCTTATCCACAGATAGAGGTAAATGGCAACTATAGCTCATCAGTGACAGCATTAGTCATTGTGATTTGTTTTTAACTTGTTACAGAGTGAAATAACACTGGTAAGTTCTGGAAGGTGTTTCATAGTGTTCCAAAATGTGTCATCCCTGTGCATATGCATTTGTTTCAAGGATGTAAAGAGGAAAAACTCAAAGCAATGCGTGTGTTCTGATCAAGAAATGACTGGAAAAGGCAGCTACCTGATATGGAACAGTCAAGAACTGAAGGTTTATTTGGAATGAGAGGTGTTGTCCAACTGCGAGACTGAGTGATTTAAGCTGAGAATAAATGGGAACATAATCAATAGTCACTCCAGGTAGGCAGTTACTGACAGCTGTCTTGAAAGTTTCATCTCTCTTCTCTTTTTGCCGCCATGTTTACACTGCATCCACAGATTGTGATATTGTTTATGAGGGACAGAAAAGGTCCTTCCATTTATTCTTGTTCTTAATGAAAACTTCTGCGTTGTTATGCTTTGAAATTATAATGATAAAGTGGCTCTTTGAGAATAAAAGATTCAATATATTACAATTGAGAATAAAATATTTAATATATTACAAAGCCAGCTTGTATGTTGGACAGGTAAGCATGCCTCCTGGTTAAGTATTCTTTATTACATGTTTCCTCTATGGTCAGTCATCAATGTTTATATTAGTTGTTTTCTCTTTTCCGTAGTTTTATGGTTATGGGTTAAGTCGTCGTATTCTTCCTGGTTTCTACCAATGTAGTTATTTTATTGATATAGACATTAGGAATTACTCAATAAATATGTGTTGCAGGACAAACTATAATTGCAATGTGTCATATTTGGATAATACTTTACAGTTTGCAAAGCACTTTAGCATACTTTATTTAGTTAAACCACACTGCCACACAAATGAACTGTCCAAAATGTATGCTTTTTAAGCCTCCCTATTTTATAGTCATACCTCATATGTCACACACAAATATCATAGACATAGAAAGATAGACAGACACATAACTACATAAGCAGTATTCCCTAAACTCATATTTTGTGCTTCATTTAGGATTTCTTACCAGTATAATTTTCATTTGGAAAACCTTCCCTCCTCTTTATATTACAAAAAAGACAATCTGATGATTCAGAAATAGTTTGTTTTTCTTTTTCTGTTTTGGTTCCTGTAACTAAGTAAGACACTGATGAGGCCCATCACAACATGGAGTACAACTGTAAATAAGATGAAGTTCTTGGCTTCTGGGAGATTAAAATCCACTTATTTTCTTCACCCAATCCTCCCCAACTAGCAGTCTCATTAGAGAATGCCATTTTTAAGCACTTATTTTAGAACCTTGGGAGGCAAGCTGGAGACTGGGAAGCCTTTACACTTGTTGAAACTCTTCTATGCTTAGATGTAAGGCTCTTTTTCATGTAGTTGCTTTTATAATACAAAAAGCGAGGCCAATTATTCAGAGCATAATCAGCGGGTCCAGGGTATTGAAACACTCCTCTTAACAACAATGTCAAATTACTTTATTTGTTCATGAAGCACTTAAAAAATTAGAAAGAACAGCAGGTCTTCAAGATAGAACAGAGAAAGAGTTGGCCTCGAGTGTTTTATTACCAAAAGAGGGTGTTAACATGCATAGAAATGTCAAATCTCTACTTAAAAAAAAAAAAAAAAAATCAATGAATGACATATCCAGTTGCAGCTCACTCAACCCTGATTTAACAATCATTTGAGATCTTACAAGGGAATGATTCTGAAGAATAAAATGTATTTCAGTTTCACCCGCTGAGTATTAATGCATTTGAAACATTGGAGGGAAGACGTCAAAAGAAAATAGAATATCTGTACTACCACCTACATTCTCTCAAACATAAAAATATAATGTAGTTGTATGAAAGTAAGTTCTGTAGAACACTACTTTTATTAAAATGTGTATAATCCTGTAGGCTTGAAAAGTGCAGATATTGCCATAAGATAAACTGATAATATCACTGCTTAGTATTCATACAGCATTTTTCTTTTCAGAACCCGGAAGCAATTTATGGATCTAACTCAGTCTTCATGTATAGACATTTGGCATCTTAGTCAGTGTGCTTTAACAAGTCAAGAAATCTGGAAAGTGACCAGGTCTCACCGTAGGTGAAGTTTTTAGCAATTTGGCTAACTTCAGTTTCTTATTGTGAGCCTGAAAAATAACAGGGGAATGGTCCCCAAACCTAGGGAAATGAGGCACCTGGGCAGTGTCTCCATGAAGTGTTGCTACATGTGTCTAGGACACCATTAAAAGCCCCAGCTCTGACATTCCTATACTCCATTGAATGCTCTCTGTAACAAATTAAAAGGGATGACTTTAATTGAATCACTTCATTGAAGGGTCCAGTGACTTTTACTCAGAAATGGCAGAGGGTTTGTTCCAAAATGACATCTGGTGAAGAGACTGCGTAAGACTCTCTGGCATTATAGTAATATTTTATTTAATAATATTCTATTGAAGCATTTATATTTCACATCAAGGTTTTTGTTTTAGGGATGAGATACTGTACTAAAGTACAATGGAGTTCTTATGATATTAGGCTTTATGCAAGATAAAGCACATTGTTGCCACAGGGATCAGTAAATAGTCCTGGTCTGTGACACTAGTTCCCACTGCTAAGACATGGGTGGGAGAAGGTGGTTCCCACAGACTGTTTTCTCTAGATAAAAATACAGTGCAGTTTCTATTTAAGGGCATTTTTAAAAAATTCTCAGTCATTTGACCCAAAAGGAACATACCCTATCATTTTCTGAACAATTGAGCAGTGAGCCCGCTTCTAATATTCTGAGATTATATTTGTATGCAGTATTAATTATGCTCATGCTTTGTCATGTCAATGGTGTTGTTGCAACTGCAGTTATTTTTTTTTTTTTTCTTTTGAGACAGGGTTTTCTCTGTTGCCCAGGATGGAGTGCAGTGGCAAGATCACAGCAGCCTCAACCTGCAAGTGATTCTCTCACCTCAATCTCCCAGTAGCTGGGGCTACAGACACATGCCACCATGCCTGGTTAATTAAAAAAAAAAAAAAGTAAAGACAGCATCTCACTAGGTTGCCCAGGCTTGCAGCTTTTTTTAAAAATTGTGTTTTTTTCACATGGTCTTAAGAAAGAAATTGCTTGTGAAGATTCATGCATGACAGACTCAAATTACTTTTTAACAACATACAATATATACTTAATACATTGAAGGTAACTTTAAAAAAGTTGTTTTGGTTTGCGAAGCATTACTCCAAGTGATGGTTATGAACTTGAATTCTATGAATACTGCTTTTATCATCTCTAGTAAGGAAATTCAAAGCATTACATTTCTCCTAGTGCTCATTATTAAATAATACGTCAACATAAATATAATTGGCCCTTACATTTGTAGGATGCTGTATAGTTTCCAAAGTGATTTTACCACCAATAATTTTGCCTGACTTACTTCACAAACCTGTGAAATAGGCAGGTCTAGTAATTATTTACTAGTCTCCATGTGTATGAGGAGATTAAGGATTAAAAAGGCTAAAATGCCTGCTTAAAGCCAAATAGATAATAAGTATATAATTGAGTACTAGGCCCCACAATGAAAATACTCTCTCTACTATGGTATTAGGAAAATGGCATACTACTCATGCAATTACTCTTATAAACTCTATCATTGTATCATAAAGGCTTTTGGATTTAATTCTATGACAATACCAAAGCATCATCAAAATTACTGTCTGAAATTTCTGTTGAACTAAATAGCAGTTAAGTAAAATAATCCATTGACTAGGGTTGATTATCGTCATAATCCAGTAAATGGTATTCATTTTAATAAGATTTCATACACATCAAAAAGAATTAATTTTGAGTTCATTTTAAATTCTGACCAAAGCAAGTTTTATTTTTCCACTTACAAGCTAAGTTTGCTGCTTCTATTTTTCCTCCAATCACCTCTTGTAGCTTGCCAGCCTTAGTAAGTTTATCATTGCACTCTACCTGCCTTTTTGCATTACTTTGATGAATGTAAAGGTAGCATATCCAGGTTTTTTTCAAGTATTATTATTACTCCTCATGCTGCCTTCTTTTAAGGTGTGTGTGTGTGTGTATAGTGTGTGTATATATATAGTACGTACGTGTGTGTGTGTGTGTGTGTGTGTATATATATATATATATATAATAAATCAGAGATATGGTGTTGTCCTGTTGCCTAGGCTGGAGTGCGGTGATGTGATCATAGCGCACTGCAGCCTTGAAATCCTGGGCCCAAACGATTCTCCCACCTCAGCCTCTTGAGTAACTAGGACCACAGGCATGTGCCACCATGCCCAGCTAATTTTTAATTTTTTTGTAGAGATGGGGTCTCACTATGTTGTCCAGGCTTGTTTCAAAGTCCTGGCTTAAAAGTGATCCCCTCTCTTGGCTTCCCAAAGTGTTGGGATTACAAGAGTGAGTCACCATGACTGGCTGGTATACTCTCTGTATAGAATACTCATTGGACTGTTTCCAATTTTATATAAGTATAATTTATTAAGGAATCAGTTCTAAATACAAGCATGTTGATCAACTCTGCTTCAGGAGTTCTAAAGTTTTCCCTTTGTTAAATACCATTCTTCATCATGCAGGGTCTTTCCTCTTTTAATATCATTGATAAAAGCTGTCACTTGACTTAAAAAGAAGCTCGTTTTTCTCACTGTCCTCCTGTGAGAAACTTCTGTCTGGTACCACTATTCACATCTCTAGAATTAAACGTTCCGTGTCTCTACTCAGCTTCTTTATTTTCTTACCCTTTAGTCCTATAAACCACCCTATGACTTTCCACAATTTTTATTTTCTGCTTAGAGTCTGCTTCTCATGCTGCAGCCAAAGAACACTGCTTGCTACAGAAGAATAAAAAATAAATAAATAAATAAATAAATAAATAAGTGTTATAATTGGTTGGTACTGTTAACTCATTTGACTCATGCCTTAAAATAACCAAACATTTTTAACATTTTTGTCATCAAGCATTGTTTATTACAACATTATTATATTTTCTTCAAATTGCCGCACATTGTTTACTGAGATATACATTTTGCTTGATTCCACATATTTTTCCTGGGTTGTGTTTATCCCCCCTTTTTCTGGCCAAATGAATTACATGCATTTAAAAAGCTTCCTATGATCTATATTTGTACCAGTGGTTCGCAAACCACATCAGACTCACCTAGGTTTGGGACTCACTCATTTAAATAACACATCACTCACCACCAGGCTTATTTATGACAGAAAGTGAAGTGCTGGTTGCCTAGGTAATTTCTCTAGATCAAAGACAAAAGTCATTTAGCCTTTTCTCCAGTCTAGAAATCTGTTTGCTCTGCTAATTGAACTACCCTAATAAAATCAATAATGTCCCTTATCTTCAGTGGGGTAGGAAAGAAATCCATTCCGAAGTGGCAGAGAAGCTGCTTTTTCCTCCTGCATGCTGCCTGCTAGTGTGGATCTTGGCATAACAGACACTACTTGACAAAAGGTAAGTGTACCAAAGTAAAAACCATACTCTTGGTGAGTTCATTCATTCCTAATAAAGACTTAGGTCTCTTTTCCTGCAACTATTGTCACTAAGTGAGTGTGAAGAGGTGCCTTCTTATTTTTGGACATCATGGGAGGTGGGATTAGTGAGCAAGAGGTGAGAATGGGTGACTATCACCACTCTTGTCGCTAAGGGCTAGATTGGTTCATCTCTGCCTCTTCTGTGCATGTAAATAAACGCAGTTCCCTGGGAGCCTATGTTAGGTTCAGGGCCAAAAAATTAACATACCACAACTATATATACTCTTTATTAATTTTATTTATATATATGTGTGTGTATATATATATATCCTTTTTTATTTCTTAACATGTTAAAGGAAAGAGGATGAGAACTTACGGGAAAATAATTAAGTTGAAATGTCCTTATTTTATCTAATTCAGCCTGCTCCTATTCCTCTGTTCCCTTATCAGTAATTATCGTAACCACTTACACAATCACTCAGGTTTGGAACCAACCTATTCAACTGGTCTCTGGGCCTTCTGCCTGGAGGTCTTCCTTGCTCCCTTTCACATTGCATCCAATGTGGTCTTTACTAAGCTTGCATCTGATTTTATCTTTCCTCTGGTTTAAATCATTCAGCCGCTTCCCACAGATTCATGGTTATGGTCAGATTCCTGAGCAAAGTATGCAAACCCCTTCAAGATCTGGCATTGCCTGCTTCTCGGGGTTTATCTTCCATCCCTGTGCCATAAGCACCTTCCTCTCCACTCATATCAAAATGTTTGCCTCTTCCAGAACTTGTTGGAGTCTTTAATGTTCTAATACTATCATACATTTCTGAAAGAAGCATTCTGAAAGAAGAAAGGGTGCAACATTCCTTAAATATATTTGACTTTGGAACATTTTACAGTAGATGTTGTATGAGAAACACACTTAGGTAAATGGCACTTAACATATTATGGTATATATTGTAATGTATATCATGCCATTAAGCATCTTTCATTATTTATTTTAATTTATTTTTTGAGATGGGATCTTACTCTCTCACCCAGGTTGGAGTGCCATGGTGCAATCTTGGCCCACTGCAGCCTCTGCCTCCTGGGTTCAAGCAATTCTCCTACCTCAGCCTCCTGAGTAGCTGGGATTACAGAGGCCCACCACTACGCCTGGCTAATTTTTGCATTTTTAGTAGAAACAGTGTTTCACCATGTTGGCCAGGGAACTCTTGACCTCAGGTGTTTAACCCAGTATTTCCCAAATTTTTTTGACTACATTTCTTTTTCTTCATGGAATACTTATTAAAATCTTGCAAAACTAGAGTTCACATAACATAAAGAAAATCTTATTGGCTAGGCATGGTGGCTGATGCTTGTAATTTGAGCACTTTGGGAGGCTGAGGTGGGAGTATGGCTTGAGACCAGGAGTTCAAAAGCAGCCTAGGCAACATAGCAAGATCCCACCTAGATATATATTTTTTAAATTAGTGGGGCATGGTGGTGTGCACTTGTAGCCCCCGCTGCTCAGAAGACTGAGGTGGGAGGATCGGAAGGCTGAGGTGGGAGGATCGCTTGAGCCAGGAGGTTGAGGCTCCAGTGAGCTGTGATCATGACATTGCATTTCAGCATGGGAGACAGAGAGAGAAACTGACTCAAAAAAAAAAAAAAAAAAAAGAATACTCCAGGCTGGGCGCGGTGGCTCATGCCTGTAATCCCAACACTTTGGGAGGCTGAGGCCAGTGGATCACGAGGCTAGAAGTTTAAAACCAGCCTGGTCAACATAGTGAAACCCCGTCACTACTAAAAATACAAAAAACTAGCCATGCATGGTGGTGGGTACCTGTAATCCCAGCTACTCTGGAGGCAGAAGCAGGAGCATTGCTTGAATCAGAGAGGCAGAGGTTGCAGTCAGCGGAGATCGTGCTGCTGCACTACAACCTGGGTGACAGTGTGAGACTCTGTCTTAAAAAAAAAAAAAAAAAAAGAATGCCCCATCTCACACTGTAAGATCTATCGTATACAAGACAGCTATCTGTTTTGTCTTGTCATTTAAACTTTTTTTAAATTTAAATTTTAATTTATTTTATTATTTGAGATGAGGTCTCACTCTGTTGCCCAGGCTGGAGTACAGTGGTGTGACCTCGGCTCACTGCAACCTCCACCTCCTGGTCTCGGGCAATCCTCCCACCTCAGCCTTCCGAGTGGCTAGTACTATAAGTGCTTGCCACGATATCTGGCTGATATTTTTGTATTTTTGGTGGACACAGGGTTTCACCATGTTGCCCAAGCTGGTCTTGAGTTCCTGAGCTCAAGTGACCCACCTGCCTCGGACTCCCAGAGTGTTGGGATTGCAGGCATGAGCCACCGTACCCAGCCTAAACTTTTTAAATACATTCATTCACATAAAGTGGCTCACACAGAAAAGTATTCATGTTCTTTCAAAACCATCAGGAACATCAGCTTTTATTGGAATGAACAGAAAATAGAAACTGATTGCTATTCTTTGAAAAGAGGACTCTTTTGTATACATACCATAGCCCCTGTTAGCTATTCAGTAAAAGCCTTTGAGGTTTCTGCAGTAAATCAAAGTGATTACAAAAAAAAAAAAGTTTGCTTCTGTCCTCAACACCTCCATAGGTGTCATTTTTTCTACTTAAAATCATATTTTTTTTCTCCACCCAGTTAATTTTCATCCTTCAAGGTCTTTAAAACGAATGTTCCCAAACTTTTAATGATAAAGATTTTTTTTTTTTTTTATCAGTACATCCAAAGCATCCTCAGCAAATATCCTAGCACCTGTCATACAGGATTACATTTGCTGGGGCATGACTCTGTGTCTCTCACCAGATAAAAACTCTGTGAGGTGAAGGACTGTGTTATTTTGACTGTATATCTTCCAGAACCTACAAGTGGGCATGGGATGTAGAAAATTTAAATTAAATAAGGAATTGTATGAGTCAATAAAACAAGTAGGTAAATAATGCAAATAAATATCTGAGGTTTCTGGGAAGGGAGACTTACAAAGCACACCTTCTTAAGAACAGTTGCTCATGGCTAAATAGCTCCTTTTACAATCTCACCACCAATCTTTCCATTCTGTGGAAACCACACTTTTCAGGTCCAGCCTGCTCTCCCAAGTACTCTAGGTGAGGCTTATCTCCCTCCATAATAAACACCCATTGGATATAATGTAGTATTGCCTAACCAAGCTATCTCATTTCCACAAACCAATTAGCTCAACATTTCAATTTCTTCTGATGTTTTTCCCAAGTAATTAGAAAATTCCATTAGTGTTCTTATAGCTAAACATAGAACTTATCAATATTACTTCTTTAATCTATAGGCAGCTCCATTGCTTCATTAGACTAGATATACAGAAGAAAGACTAAGAGCAGCAGAATCAGAGACTTGAGTGTAAACCCTGGTTTTTCCACTTCCTATCTGTGCCATGTAGGGTGTGTTACTTGTGTAATGTTTCTCTTTAAGCCACAGGTGCTCTTCCAGACAGTTGTGCATTACAATATCATCTATGTGTTGTTTTTATAGTACGAGAGAGGGAGATCTATAAAGTTTCTAATCTCCCCCAACAAAGAGTAACTTATCTGTAGATAGTAGATCAATAGTAATTATGTGTATTAATATGAATAATCTTTCAATTGATATTGGATATACCAAATTTCATTTGGTTTCATACTCCTAGATCATAGAGTTTTTGTAACTGCCTGAAGGGTTTACCTTGCCTGCTGCCTAGACAGAACTGATTTATCCAAGACAGGGGAATTGCAATGGAGAAAGAGTAATTCATGCAGAGCCAACTGTGTGGGACACCAGAGTTTTATTATTACTCAAATCAGTCTCCCTGAGCATTTGGGGATCAGAATTTTTAAAGATAATTTGGCAGGTAGGGGCTTGGGAAGTGGGGAGTGCTGATTGGTCAGGTTGGAGATGGAATCATAGGGGATTGAAGTTAGGTTTTCTTAATGTCTTCTGTTTTGGGTCAGATTACTGGTCTGGGTGGTGTGAGCTGATCCATGGAGTGCAGGGTCTGCAAAATATCTCAAGCATTCATCTTAGGTTTTACAATAGTGGTGTTATCTCCAGGAGCAATTTAAGGAGGTTCAGACTCTTGGAACCAGAGGCTGCATGACCCCTAAATTGTAATTTTTAATCTTGTAGCTAATTTGTTAGTCCTGCAAAGGCAGACTTCACCTCAGATAAGAAGGGGGTCTTTTTGGGAAACGGCTGTTATCAATTTTGTTTCAGAGTCAAACCATGAACTGAATTCCTTCCCAAAGTTAGTTCGGCCTATGCCCAGGAATGAGCAAGGACAGCTTAAAGGTTAGAAGCAAGATAGAGTCAGTTAGGTCTGATTTCTTTCTGTCTTAATTTCCTCAGTTATAATTTTGCAAAGGTGGTTTCATTTTCAATAGAGTATATGAGACGTGAATCTCTGAGTTGTAGTGATAGAAAGGTATCTTATTACAGTTAAAATAGCATTACATAAACTTACGTTAATATTGAGGTCACTTAAGTTTTTGACTGGAAAGGTTCTTATTGCTCTTCAAATACAGATGTGGACATAAATGTGAAAGATGACAAAAGATTCCGGCCTGAGCCTCTGGCAAGATTGTCTTTCCCTTTGCTCAGTTCCTTCATCCTTTCTTGCCATTATTTCCATGGTTCTGTAATCCCCTGTCTCAGCACTCCATGTTCTTATTTTTGTTCATATCTGGCCCACATTATTATTCATTAGACTCACTTCTTTGTCCACTAAATTCAATATCTCATGGTTTTCTTGAAGAGTTAGTTGTATAAATCTTTTCTTTCTTTCTCATTATTCCCCATATGCCTCCCTAGATCCATCCTTCCTTTTCCTATACTTTGCTCAGTCGCCTGGAAGACTGACCTCAAAAGCAAAATCACCTGAAAGCCAGTTGGCTTTCAAATGTGCTCAGCCAATGAGAGGCTGGAAAGAAATCGACAGCTGGGAAAAGAAGAAGATCGGTGTACAAGAGGAAGATTGGTGTACAAGAGGAAGATTGGTGTACCTCCCACTCACATCTCATTACCTGCCATGGTCCTAGTAGTGACTGTTCTTATTATGGCCACAATTACTCTTGGACAGGCCCGGATCCACAGCTCCATCCCTCAACTAGGCTTCATGAACACTGTTCTCTGCCCTTATCTCTTTCTGTGTACGGGTGATAAAGGTTTCCTGACATCAGAGTTCCTGAGTGCCTCATATATTGTTAGTCCCTGAACTTTGTTGGTTCCTGAACCTTGCCCCAACATCAATAAAAAGTTCCTTGATTAAATACGTTTCAGTTGAATCTTTCCTGCTGGGACCTGTCCAATTCGACTTTAGTATACCTTTCGTGCCAAGAAAATGATATTTTCCTGCCAGGATTTGGCTGAAAGGGCTCACAGTGGGCGAGGGGATGAGATTACTTATTAAGTGATAAAATGGAGATCTACAGAGGTTAACTTGCCTAAGATCACATGGTTGGTCAACTCATGGTCAATTCATTAAAATATTTATTAAAACATAGAATCAGTCAGGCAGTGGAAATAAGAGACACATAAAACACTCATGTGCCCTTAATAATTTATATTCTAGGCCAGGTGTGGTGGCTCACACCTGTAATCCCAGCACTTTGGGAGATCGAGGCTGGTGGATCACCTGAGGCTGGGAGTTCAAGACAAGCCTAACCCACATGGAGAAACCCTGTCTCTACTAAAAACACAAAATTAGCTGGGCGTGGTGGCACATACCTGTAATCCCAGCTACTCAGGAGGCTGAGGCAGGAGAATCACTTGAACCCAGGAGGCAGAGGTTGCGGTGAGCCGAAATCGCACCATTGCACTCAGCCTGGGCAACAAGACCGAAACTCCATCTCAAAAAAAAAAAAAAAAAAAAAAAAAAAAAAAAAAAAAAAGAAGAAAGAAAAGAAAGAAAGAAAGAGAAAAGAAAGAAAGAAAATTATATTGTAGTATAGGAGAAAGGTGTATAACCAATATTTAAAATGTAGCAATAGTAAATACTCAATGCTAAGGGAACCCTGAATTTAACCTAGGCATTGTGGATGAAACCATGAGAGAGATGGGGAAAAACATGATTATCTGAGTAGAATGAAAAGCATATGTTCAATCTGTCCTCCCTCAACATTTTTCTTACTTCCACTCTAATGTGTAAAGTCTAACCCAATCACCAGCTGTTTTCTTCCAGGCTGCTTGCAATAGTCTCCTGTAAAGTAGTATATCATCTGTGCTTTTCATCATCTAATCCATTCTCTACACTGGGGTCAGAATGATCTTTTAAAATGCAAATCTGAGACAATTCTCTGCTTACAACTATTTTTTCACTCCCAATTTTCCCTAGGATAAAGAAAAAAATGGCTAACAAGTTCTTACATAGACTGCCCACTTCGTGAACTTTATCTCTAGCTACTGACTTTCTCTTTTTTTATGTTAACTTATATAATCTACTTTTACTTCATTGAAAAGTTATTCTTCTTTGACTCCAAGACCTTTGCACATTCTATTCTCTGTCTTTAACGTTCCTCTGAACCACCTGTCATTTATGTTGGTGATTTATACCCATACTTTAAGCATTAGCTCAAAAATGACTTCCTTGAGAATGCTTCCCATGAAAATTCCTAGACCAAATGACTTCCCTGTTATATGCTCTCATGACACCCTATAGTTACTCTTTATAGTATTTATCTCAATTCCAATGAAGTTAAATGTGTTTGTTGTTCTTACGTTTTTCACTTCTTGAGAACTGGCATGATTTCCATCTCTTCACTACTTTAGCCTCAATGTTAGATCCAGTGCTGTATAGGTGGTAAGAGCTCAGTAAATAATTTTTGAAAGAATGTGCGAATATAAGAAAACTCAGACTCTGAGAAATCATTTTGCATTAGGGGAAAGTGCAAGTCATTCTGAGCGATGAAACTGTGGCGGGAGAAGACTGTAAAGGGCAAGTCTTGAAACGGCCTTAAATGCACCATAGGAAATTTAGACTTTTCTCTGTTGTGATAAACAGTCATTATCATGATCATTATTATTACTTTTAACAAACTTATTAAGATTTATTGACTGGATGAAGAATGAGTTGATGCAGAAAGAAACTGTAATCAGAAGAGCAATTAAAATAAAATGAAATGATCTAGAAGTCAACATTAAGAGCATGCACTAAAGTAGTGCTTCTCAAATTTGGTGCCTATCTTAATCACTGGTTGAGGTCACAAAGCCCACAGAGGCCCAGCCTTCTCAAAGTAGGATAAAGCCTGAGGTTTTTTACTTTTATCAAGTTCCTCAAGAAATTCTGAAACCCATACAAGTTTGAGGACCTCTGAAGTAAAGTTAAGACAGTGAGATATACTCTTGATCTGGCTCAATGATAAAAAGTAGAAGAGCACAACAGAGGCGTATATTTTAACTATTAGGTTATTAGCTAATGTGGAGAGGTATAACTAGCCCTACAGCTTTATGACTGGCATGAAACTCACTTGTATTCTCCCCAGATTCTGTGTCTGGACTCTGCAAAATCTATCTCAGTTTGCCACTGAAAGTTAAAGTCAGGCCGGGCGCGGTGGCTCACGCCTGTAATCCCAGCACTTTGGGAGGCCGAGGCGGGCGGATTATAAAGTCAGGAGATTGAGGCCATCCTGGCCAACAGGGTGAAACTCCGTCTCTACTAAAAATACAAAAAATTAGCCGGGCATGGTGGCGGGCGCCTGTAGTCCCAGTTATTCGGGAGGCTGAGTCAGGAGGACGGTGTGAACCTGGGAGGCGGAGCTTGCAGTGAGCGGAGATAGCGCCACTGCACTCCAGCCTGGGCGACAGAGAGAGACTCCGTCTCAAAAAAAAAAAAAAAAAAAAAAAAAAGCTAAAGCCAGAATTCCTCCTGACATGATATGTAACAGATTATAAAGGATTATAAAAGAACTTAGATATTCTAATTCCCAGTCTGTCTATGATAAGGTCTTAAAAATCACAAGTGAAAAATTTATGACATTTTAGAATATATATATATATATATATTTAGAATATTATATATATTCTAAAATATTTAGAATATCTATGTGTATATATTTAGCATAAATATCTATGTGTATATATTTATATGTGTTGTATGTGTGTATGTATGTGTGTGTGTATATATATACACATATATATACATATATATATTTCTACATGCATTATTGCTGCATTGTCAACTTGATGTATCCGTAAAAGAACACATGTGAAATTCACTGTGGTGTTTTTGAGTTTGCTAGGGTAATATTTGCCTATTTCTTGCCAAATGTATTGTGATTCATGGAAGTTTAGCATTGCATCCAAACTCTGGATAATGTTAAATCTTGTGAACGTCTCAACTGTGAAAGTGTTTACTTATTAACTGAATTTTAAAAGGTACCACACACATGCTAGCATGGTGCTAATATTTGCTGATCTTTGGTACTACTGAAATTTTGTTAATGTGCATTGCAGATTTAATATTAGTTTGACATCTGTTTGATGTCTGGTGAATGGTAACATTCCTTGCCATTTGGACTTTAATAGAAAATATAACATTGGGCAATTTTCAGGAGCAGGAATCAGAAAAGATCCAAATAATGCAGTGGCTCATTGTGTTACTATTCCTTAGTTTAATACTGCCACAGAATATAATATATTCTAAATTTTTGAAATGTAAAGAAAATATTTCTTCATTTGTTGCAAATGAGAGATAACCTGTGATAGCAGATATGACTTCAGTTCTGATTCAAATGCTGCTAACCAACTCTGGGACCTTGGGCTAAGTACTTAACCTTATTTGACTGTCAGTTTTTTCACCTTTAAAATGATGGGATGACTAGCCTCTAAATATTACCACTTGTTCTATCATTCTGTGATTCCAGGTTCTACGGACTGAACATCGCAATAGATGTTAATAAAAATATGATTTAATTTGAGAACATCTGTTATAATCTGTAACATATTCTGCCAAGTCCTTGACCTTAATTTTACTATAGACATCAGAGACTCTACCCTGCATTTTACCAAAGGAACATAAATTATGCTTGTGTCTAGAGTAGTGTCAAGCTGACTGAAAGATATGCCATATTTGTTAATATTATCATTAAATGATTTCTTAAGGTTTTATATACCACCAATGATATAGTTCAGTGCTATTTTAGCATTAGAAATTACATAAGCATCCTTTTTGCATTTTTATTTTTATACTTATTGCAAAATACAAGTGTTCTTGTTAAAGGCATTAGACTTTCTCAAAATAAATGTGGATTCAAAAATAATTCTGTAATATATATATTAACATATTAATTGATTAAATATGCTGCTCTTTCATTTCCCCTAATAAATATTTCCTTACTAATAACAGTAACTATTTCCATCATTTATCTAAAATTTGCTTTGTTGGATTAAACATTTTATTTTTATAATTTCTTACCTACAATAAAAGAGTTTGGGCTATAAAAATAATAACGTTTCCCCAATTTTAATTTACTAGAATGGAGATACGTATACATCTCCTTGGTTTATAGTAAACCTGTGAAGAAATATATACATATTTCCATATATGATATAGAATTCTATATATCATATTATATAGAATTTTTGCAATCTATGATTTTACTATTTGTGAAGAATATAGATTTTCAAAAGCAAAAGTGTATCCCTCTATGGTTAATTATTAAGCAAAGGCAAATCTTTGACTTCAAAAGGAAGAATGGATAATAAACACGTAATTCATTAGACTCAGCACACTTCAGTGCTTTGTCTTTCTGAGTCTAAGTTTCCCAATACGTAGATGCTGGTGGGGAAAGGGCAGGGTAGTGATCACCTTGAGAGATATAGTGGATTATCTGAGATAACAGCAGAACAGCTCTTGCCCCATAGTTATCGGTTAGTGGACAATAACCACTATTTAATGATTAATTTAATATGCAGCTACAAAGAAGAAGATTCCCTGGGCTCATGCTGTTTTATGACTGTACGTTAGGAACATACACTTATTTTATGTTGTCTCAGGCTCTTTCCTTTAGTCAGACAAATGTCAATAAGCACATTGGGCTTCTTACTGCTGTCTTCCTGATCCTGTATTGTTGGTCAGAATTGGCCAGATATTTACAGAATTTGAGGTTCAAGTGTTGATTTTTTTTCTCCCAATATAATTTAGTATTTTAAAATTAGCTTTTTCATTGTAGCCTTTTAAATAGCCTTGTCCCTGATTTTCCCTAGAATCCATTGATTATTCCATAAAGAAAAATTCAGTATCATCAAGTATGTATCCTTATGAGAAATAAATAATTTTAATATTTTGCAAAAGAAATTCTAGAAAGTATAGTGGGAGTATGCATTAACTTCCTCTGATTGTTTTACCCCCCTATACCATGATCTTCTCTGGTCCCTTTATCCCAGTTTACTTCTAGTCCCAGCCTGTTTGTGCTGGGTGCCTTGCTTGTCTACTTGGGGTCTTCTGCTCCCACAGAGCTGCCTGTGGTGTTTGTGCTTGAGAAGTCCAGGTACCTCATGGAAAGGAGTGGAGAAAAGGGACAGAGAGAAGAGAAAAAAAATTCAATTTTCACTGTGCTTTGCAAAAGTACAAAATGTCCTTTTAAAGATAGCCTCTTATATATACTCACTATATTCGTTTGTGGACTGGCTAGGACAGGACTTACCATCTCCTTGGAAAAGACATTGGGACTTATAAGGGTTAAATAACTTGCTCAAGGTCATGCAATTTGGAAACATTCCAATCCAGTTAAAGCCTATATCTTCCAAATGAGCTCCAGGATTCTTTCCATTAGTTCATTCCAACATCTCTATTCTGGGACTATTATCGGTAGTGCCTGAACTTGTCTTTGGGAATTCCCGTCATTCATGCAAGGGTTTCATGAAGTACTTTGATTATGAAAAAAGGAGAAATCTTAAAACTTTACTATGATGACAACTAAGAATGTTAACAGCTAATATATTAAAATAAGATGTAAAGCTTTAGCGAAGATACGTATCCCCTCACTGTATCTTCTCAAAAGCAGAGTGATTAACACTGTCAGAAGCTTCCCCCATAGCAGACATGAGAAGAATAGTAGGAGTAGGTAGTTATGTTTCTGCCAGAATAGGCAAATTTTCTTCTGTGAATTCAGGAGAAAAGGATGAGATTGCTATGAGATCAATATTGGCTTATTTCATTTGATACAAACAGCATAGTATCTACCAGTGGTAGGGAGCAGGGTAGTACAATGCCTTGAACATGTGCTCAGAACAATTAAATAAACTGTTTTTATGTTGTCAGGTGAATGAGATCAAAGCATTCAGAAAATGCCCCTGGATTTCAAGAAAATCAATATTTCATAAATATTGTTTATAGTTCATAATAGTTCAGATTAGTTGTTTTAGCAATAAATAAGCCAGCAGCATATTTTTTGAATTTTTTTCTTTTGTAGAGATGGTTCTAAGCCCCACATCACATTATGATCATTTAGAAATTTAAAAAAGTGAAATAAAACAGCAAATCCTATTTCAGACCAATTAAACCCCTCTCTGAGGGAGGCGCCTGGATATATATTTTTTAAGGCTCCCTAGGTGATTTGAGCCCGTGGCACAGTTGAGAAACAGTGGTTTGTAACATCAATGGTCTTGGGGAACCTACCAAGAAAGCTTCTTTTGGTCATGAAGTTTTTATGTGCATCTACTTCAGGGTCAGTGATAATGCGCCCTTTCTTCTTTTTCACGGTAGCTCTATTCATAATCCCTCAGTTTTCTGAAGGGGATCTAAGGTAGACACACCAGCCTGCAGTGTGCCTTGCAATGGTAAGTGAAATGTAAGAAGAGTAACGTGAGAGCTGATTCAGGGTCCAAGTCCTGTACAGGCTTCTTATTGCTTGATGAGAAGTTACTATGACTGTTTCTTGCTTTTTCCTTGTCTTGTTCCATCATTTTCTTTATCCTTTTTCTCATTTCCCATCTTATTTATTTCTTTGGGTTTCTCAGTTTTGTGTGTGTGTGTGTGTGTGTGTGTGTGTCCACTTTCTTTTTTGGAGAAAATATACTTGCTTGAGGATAAGGAAGGGAGTCTAAAACCAATGCTAATGGGCATCCATTGTAATACCTGCTGATTCTACCATGTTCACTTTAATTTTTGGTTCAATAATCATTTTTCAAATGGCTTAGATATTTGTATGATTCCCAGCTGTTCTAGATGATCACATCACAACTTAGCTTTTGCTTTAAATGTCAAACATGAGGGATACTTGCAAAGTATTAATTGGTTAAATTTACTGGTTTTCAATAACTATTAATTCATTATCATTTTTTGTTATGGATAGTTAATCTACCATATTCTCAGTGAAGACCATATCCTATTAATTAATTTAGCTTTCTAAAAACATGATTGATCTGGAATTCCAGGGAAGAAAAAGTTAGAGATGTCTGATCATTTCAAAAGCCTTTCTTCCGTCTCCATTGTCCAAAACCAAAGCTATATTGGAGAACAAATTGTACAGTAAATGTTTACATGTTTTCCTTATGATCTAACATGTATTAATTTAAAACTCATGCACAAACATTATGCACTACAGATGATTAAAAATAAAGAGCCTAGAGAATAATGTGTGATCTTGCTTTCTTTAATGTATGTATTTGTGTCAATACCAGTGACTGAGTGGTATACAATTTCATTTTTCTTTAGTTCCACAGTAAACTCAAGATCATTTCTGGATGCTTCTCAGCTTTTCTAGCTCATGTTGAGCTATAGGTGGGGAGGGTAGAATGTTTCTGCTTCAACAGAAATTTTTCCCAATCCACACTGAATGAAATATCCATGTGTCTCATAGTTCATTAATCTTTATTCTGAGTTATTGTTACAACTAGAATTTTTAGTTCCTCAGCACAGTTCAGCAAGTCTCATTTCTAATGAAATAACCTTTAACTAAATCCTCATTTCACTGTCTGTCAGGTAAAAGTTAAGAACACTAAGTTAGTCCTAGACTCTTCTCAAGGAGCCTTCAGACCATTGAGTGAGAAGGATATAAATGATCAATTTCACTGAAGCACAGTAAGTGCCTAATAACACAGAAAAGGGAAAGACACATGCTGCTTAGAGGAAGAATAAAATAACACCCCCCAAATTACACATGATCTCAGCTTTGAAAGATAATTAGCAGTTAGCTAGGAAAAGAAAACGGTGACTGTATGCAAAGACACATTGGCATATTCAGAGATCATGTGGAATTCAGAGTGATTAGATCAGGACATTTATCGAGAAGTGGTGGGTGGAGGGAGGATTCTGAAAAATTTAATGAAAATCTGATCTTGAAAATTTTTATTCTCTGAGGACTTTGGACTTGATTCTGTCGGTAACAAGGAAGTAAACGGAAATTTAAAGCAGAAGTGATTTGTGAATATTTGTTTTTTATGAAGTTATTTCTAGCATAAGAGGATTAATTAGGAATCAGTAGCAGGTAAAGCAGTACAAAAAAAAGAGATATCCCTAGCCTTGGAGAGAAGATGGAGAAGAGGATTAATGCTTACCAGATGTTCATGAAATGTAATTGGCAGGACTTGCTATTGGTTGGGCTTAAATTGTGAAGGGGTTTGCTTAGGAGGTTAACTTTGAAGTACCTGAAATCACTAGGGGTAACCAACAAATCACTATAAATTCATGCTTGGCATTTGAGAGAGAGTAGAAGTAACATTGATATACTAAACAAAGTGCAGAGTGGTTAGAATGAAAAGATAAATTCACCAAAGGCAAAACTCCAACGGCAGGGTTTTCATTGTCAGATTGTAGAAGGTGCTATCTTTAGTAGAATTCTCCACTTTCCAAGTTTAGTAGGATTTCTACACATTCAGCTGAATGTGAACTATCTTATGACTCACCAATATAAATTATATTTTACATGCCCTTTGAATCTCTGAGAAAAGAATTGGCTTAATTGGTAGTTTATTATCCTTTTTTATTTTTAAAGACGTTTAGGTATTAGAACAGTAGTGATATGTTTCTTCATAATAATAACAGTAGTGATTACTAATTACTTTGAAACGTTAACTAGAAGTACAATGCTAAGGGTTATATTTACAATTCTATAAAGTAAGAACAATTCCTAGCCTTATTTTATTACAGATGAAGAAAATGAAATTTGGAGAGTTCCATAACTAGGATTCAACTTTGGGTTTCATGTCTCCAAGATCCCATGCTCTACAGGAGCGGTTTTGAAATGTTACTGATGCCTTGATCCACCTCGAGATTTTGGCTTAATTGCCTTGAGTGAAACTCAGTCCTAAACGGTCCACTGATAGTTCTAATTACAGCCAGATATGCAAACCACCGTTTTAAACCTTATCATTTCACTACCTTCTGCTTTGGAAGATACCATCACAATCACAATCTCAATTGCTCCCCCTGGAGCTCAATGCAGATAGTGCACTATGGAGCTGCACAGTGTGGCAGCTGTGCCTAACACAAATTCATCCTCTGGAAAACCCTCAAATCCAAGAGTTTTAATAAGTATAATTAATTTAAAGCCTTTCTTTATAGCAAAAAAAAGAGAGTCTGGAAAAATTTTCTAACTCATTAGGATTATGTGATAGTTTTAATCATATTGTTTTTATATTTATCAAGAAAAGATATAATCAATATATTTATTTGATTGAATTTAGGTATAACCAATAAAATAATCATAGATTGAGAATATTTTAATTTTTGAAATGGAGGGCAATGTCATGATGTGACTATTTGTGGCTATTTTGTTGGAGAACGATAGAAATGATACAACTGTGAAATGAGGGGGACTAGAATGAACTGCCGATCTCAAAACGTGCAGTTTTCTCATGGCTTTATTTACTTGTTTGAGGACTTCACAGAGCTCCTGACCAAGTAGAAGGGATGAAGAACCTATCCAAAAATAACAAAATCAAGGAAGAGGCAGGACAGTACTAGGCTGAAGGTCTAGATAGAATCAGCTCTGTTATGGCGCTGGGACGGTGCAGTGTGATCCTGGGTAGCAGGAGGAAACTTTTATGAATGAAGGCAGTGGGAATGGAAGGAGAACAATACAAACACTTGTTCTTATGGAAAGAGAATGAGCATTGGAGATAAATTAGTCTACTCTCATACTTCACTAGCTGTGTGATCTCAGGTCAAATCATTAACAACTCTGAAGGTCAGTTTGCTTTTCTATAAAAAGAGGTGGTAATGAACTTATAAATGTGAAAGTACCCAACCCAGAACCTTGTTACTGATTTTTTTCTTCACATTGGCTTCAGCTGAAACATAGTGGTGGGAAAGCAGGAAACTCCAGGGAATGGCGAGGTGGTGGTGGTAAATCAAAGAGAAGGTGAAAATGAGGTGGGCTAGAGATGGAACAGTTTCAAGAACAGACACACACAATCAATTCCACTTGCTTGCAAAGGAAAAACCACCGCTGTAACGCAGCAGCCTCTTATCCATCCAGGGAAAATTCAGCTTGCCATGCTTTTGGCAGCATGGGCTGGATACTCTGTAGGGTCCCCTCACAAAGAGCACAGGCTACAGTCACTTCATTTTCTAATGCTGCTGCCTGAGTTTTCATTTAATTAACAAGGCTGACCTTTAGAATGAGAGGTTTTTTTTCTTCCTTTATCTTAGCTTTACTATGATCCTAATGGAAGCTGAAAATCCGACAGTAAAGAGGTCCAAGGTTTCACTGATAAGGCTAATGTGTTGTTTCTGTATTTACAGAAAAAAAATTAATAGGCATAATTATAGATGCATATGCCAAAATCCCTTTCAGATAAATCTGACCTTAAGTAGGTGGGAACAGCAGGAAATGAAAGATAAGCCCTGGATAAGTATTTATCAAAAAAGACATCCCATATACCAAAAAACTGAGGCCCTAACAACACATGTCCTTGTAATTAGCTGTATTAACAGCATATTAGAGTTAGATTCTTACTCAATCCTCTCAACCTCTGGATATGGTGAAGTAGCTACTTTAAGCCTCTGTTGTGCACAGCGTCTGTGATGCTCTCTAGACAGAATGGCCAAATGAACCGGGGAGAAAGGGGAGAGTGACCCGCTATGGTGAATGCCATGGGGCCGCAGCCCTGCATGCTCTGTCTTTGCTCATGGTTGATGATGTTGTCCTTTGTCCTTTATAGTATTAGCAAGCAGATGGTGGCCCTCAAGCACCGGCAGAGTCTAGAGAATAATGCGTCATTGGCTTTGCTCTGGATTTATCCACAAACTCCCATGAGCCAGTGTCTGCTGAGAGAGTTAGTAAGATCTGCCTTGATCCTAAGTATAAGAGCCATAACTGTTATGCTTGAATTTTCTTCTTGGGTGCCCTTTTCTCTTTCTATTAGGGAATACTTTTTGTCAGCTCTTCAGGGAGACTGTTCACATGAATGGAATTCTAAATGGAGATTCTGTTTCTAAACTAGAGCTAACTCTGACTGTTCCTGACTGTGTCTGCAGACTAAGGAGTGCCTTGTTGTCATTAAGTGCGTGGCTTCTCACTAGGATCACTCATTCGGATGATGGTGAGGTTTTGTTTTTTTGTTTTTTGTTTTTTGTTTTTTTTTTTTGATACTGAGGATAGCAGCGAGTCTTTTCCCAGCTTCGCCCCATTGGTAAGCAACCAGCTATCATTGGTTTATTGACAGATTAAACAAAATAATACCAGGACTATTACAACTACCCTTGGGTCCAGAGAAATGCTGAAGTTTGTGTTTCCCCCGCTGTGAGCACCTTTAATCCTGTATCCTGACAGCAACGAGCAAGTATTGAAGGCAGAGTAGCAGATTTCAATTTCCTTCTCTTAAAGGTTTGCCAAACATCATTAAATACAAAATAGAGCAAATAAGTCAGCTGTGACTGGAATCTTAGGGTGAACACTCCTAGGTAAGTTCTATGCCACATTATTATGTCCCCTAGTTTTCTCTGATAGTAGTAGTACAAATAGCAAATTAACATTACTTTCCTGGGCATATTTCCACTGAATTAAAAGAGAATAGTTCTTATGTTGCTCATCTAGCAGCCTTGCTCCAGGTACCAACACTACTTTAAATGAAGAAAAGGTCAAAGAACAATGAGGCAGGAAGTACTGCTGCACTTACAGCATCTCCTGCTATCTTCCCAGCAGTCTTCCCATCTTTGGATATTTTCAACCCATTATAAATGAGTTCACTGGAGGTCACATGATTTGCCACATACCTGAATGAACTGTAGAAAAGAAGTGCTATAAAATTCTTTTTGTGTGCCCATTGGTACTCACTCCTACACACACAAATACACACACACACACACACACACAAATACATGTATATGCTCTTATTTTAACATAACCAAGATTTAAAAGCTGTTTGTCATCTTCAAGCTCTACTATATGATAGATTTCTTTTCAGCTTAGCTCATTATATACCTTATGCAAAATTCGGGGCCAAACAGCAATTTTTATAGCATACTAGTCATTTATTCTAACAGCAGTGGTAGGAAAGAGTCCAACTATTTTAATTTGAGCTGGCATGGCATTTAAATGTGTTCTCATACAGGATAATAGCAGTCATTGCACATATCACAGTAGAAATAAAATTCTTCTATAAAGAGAATGCAAGGTGGAGGGTCATATGACCTTTACAAGGACCTGTGTAGAAAATCCTGTCCTAGCTTTGAATTCTATTTTTAGTAGGACAGATATTCTCTGACAAAAGGTTTTTTCCTCTTTCTTATTTTTTTCAGATATTAACAACATCTGCAATATTTCCTCCCATTGATGTTATCGTCCATATGGCAGATTTAACATCATGCCTGTCAGTTTTCTAAATCTTCCCAGGGAAAAGCAGTTTTGCACTCACCTCCTTATGTATCATTCTAGCTCTTATTTCTTTTTCCAGATAAAAGGCCTGTGAAGCTAAATGAAACTAGAAGCTAAAACTGTTATCCAGAGCTAGTGACACTGGACTCCTCTCCAGGGAACCAACTGCGTCTATTTAAAATAAACTTTCAGGTGAGCATTTGGGAAATCTTTACTGAATAGAAAGGCTCTTGATAGAATGCAGGAGTCTCTACAATAGAAGATTGACCTTGACTATGTAGGACAACTTTGAGGTTTTTGCAGCATTGTAAATGAGGGTCCAATGATCTAATATGGATATCCAGTAAAATACTTTTCCTCAGTATCCATATAGTTGTCAAACTAACAATAGACAGGGGAGAGGAAAAACTGCTAATGAAGATTCCCTTTTTCTTCCTCGGTAATGGCTGCAAGTGAGCTTGAGCACATGTAGATGGGCACATAGCTAGGAAATCTAAGTCCAAAATAAAGTTTCTTTAATTAATTTCTAACAAATTATAAATATTAATTATTCATTTATAAAACACAAACATTCCATTTTCTATCTCCACTTTTTCCTATTTCTTCTTGCATTGAAATAAAAAGAAACGAAACTAGCTTCATCTCTTAACATGTGCCTGCTACTCTTGGAGTAGTGGGGAAAGAGAGAGAGAGAGAAGCAAAAACAGTTGTGTGAATATGAAGTGTGGCAATATGATGTGAGATCTAACTCAGGGTGTGGTGACAAAGAGAAAGAAAGGGGTGTGGTCAAAGGTAGACACAAATAAAAAAGGTCATAGGATGGAACGGAGCAGAAAATGTGGTGCTGGCTCTTTTTTCTAGCAAATCTGTATCAAATGATTGGCAGGTGCTGTCTGTAACTTTGTGTTATAAAGAGCCATAAACTGACTCATGGGCCTTACAGAGGCTAGAAGCATTTGTTTCCACAGCACTCAATTGGCATTGGCATTGGAGCACTGAGGTCATATTGTGTGGTGTGTTTGGCTGCCTATCTTCCTCAGTAGGCCACCAGAGTGAATGGTCTTTTACTTATTCATCTCTATTTTCTCAAAGCTAGCAAAGAGTCTGGCACATAATAGTCACCCAAAAATGTTTGTTAAATGTTTATTTGGAACTGAGTCAAAATGAATTGTAGTGTCTTGCCTTTGATAATAAGGATTTTGCATGAATGGACAAGGAATATGGGAAGAAATTATACTTCCTGTTCAATGTAAGGCAATAGAAATAAAACGTTATAAAGAAAGCACAAGAATTTGCAGAAAGAGAGGAAACAAGGACACCCAGGAGAATAGAGACATCATTTCTTGAGGGTGCAATTTGAGAATAAACAGCTTCAAGGAGACAATGATAGAAGGGAGATCCTGGGAAACTCCTAACTGCTAGAAAATTTGAGGTGCATTTTACAAACGTGTGGCTCTCAATTGCAGAGGACAAAAACACCTGTTTAAATATCCACAGCTACATAGAATGACCATGCAAATAAGCTATAGTGCCATATAATAAATTGTTCTACACGAAAGTACTTAAATTTGAGTTTATTAAAAATACAGAAGATAGGGAAACACATGATCAGATCCCATAAGGAAAAAAGAAAACTTTTAATGTGAGTCCCTTTAAAAGACAACTAAGTCAGTTGTCTACAACAAATTTTTAAAAGTGGGAAAAAAAGGTGGAGGGGCCCTATTCTCAATTAAAGGATATTCAAAAGACATAACACATAGAATTTATTTCGATCCTCACTTGAAGAAATCAGCTTCAAAAAGATATTCTTCAAAGAAAACAGGGAAATTTGAATATGGATTAGAAATGAAACAATGTCAAGGAATTACTGCTAATTTTTGTTGATTGTGATAATGGCACTGTAGTTATATAAGAAAATACTCCTCTATTTTAGAGAAACATACTGAAATACACCGGAGTGAAATGACATGATGTCTGATATTTTTAAATATTTCAGTCCAAAGAAGAAAGAACAAAATTTGAAAAAAAGAAAGATTGGGCAAGAGTAGCAAACCTAAATAATTATTATTATATCTAGGTGATGAATCTATGGTGTTTCTATATTCTTCTCTCTACTTTTGTGTGTGTCTTAATTCTTTAATTAAAAAAACCTTTAACATTATATATATTAGCATATATTTTATGTTATAAATAAGTGCAGAACCATTATGTTTTGTGCAATCTGTTTATCCCTGGATATAGACTATTTACTGTGAACTGACATCCTTAAAGTATATATTTATGATGTAAATTTAAGTTAATATGTACTCTTTTCTTAAATCTTCTTCAGACATAGGGACTACCAATAAAGTCAGTTTTTTCTTATGCTAGTCAAATGAAAACCTGTAATTGTAAAAATTCAACTGTATGTTTCACAACTGACTGATGTGATAGAAGAAAAATAATACATTTGCTACTTCTGAGTGAAGTAAGAAGAGATATCTTTCTGAAGGGTCTTTCAATGTATCAAAAGGCCTGTTTGCCTCACTAGTGGCTCCTTGGGTTAATTTCTGAAAACAAACAAACAAAAACATACCTTTGTGACAGAAGTAAGATAATGTATATTCTAGGAATGGTTAACATGGTAGTTGGTCTGAAATCCATTATCACAAATCACAGACGAAAAACTGAGAAAGCTATAACAGATCATGATAATTTTGACATTGGAGGTAGAAGCCATAGATTAAGATAGGAAATAAGAGCTTTTGGAAGATGCTGAACACACCGTATTACCCAGAGTTTTCTGCTCTGGATGTCTAAGAGGTCACAGTAAGGCCTTGAACACAGGGAGTAAATCATTGAGGTAAAGGTGGTAGAGAACTTGGTTAGCTAGGATATAACTGTGGATGAAAGTCAAAATAAAATAAACTAAATTACATTTTTCACTCCCACTTCCCATCTTCCCTCTGAAAACATTTTTCATGAAAATATGTTTATATCAGGAAGTTAGAATTTGAAATAAAGGAAAATAGGGATTGTGACTCTTAGACATAGCTCTGCCTTTTTGCAAATAGGAGCTCAATGGTTACACAGAAATGCATCCCTGAAAAGCAAAGTGGGCGCCCACGGAATTGTCATGGTTCCTCTTTCCTCTTGCCCCACTAGGGTTTTGAAGAGGGAGGACTTAATTGTTAAGAGGAAAACATGAAGAGAAAAACTGAATGGCTTCTATGTGTAGACATTCTTTCATTCAGAAATATATTAATAATATTTAGGGTCCAAAAAATACAAAAGGAAATAAAATGATTTTTATTATGTTATAGAAATTGTTTGAAGACTCATAAAATGGAGAGGTTTGAATTAGATACCTACAGTTTTTATAATGTATGTTTGGTTTTGCATGGGAGAGTGGGTGGAGGTGGATAAAAGGAGAGTGTCTAGAAAGGGAAAATTGAAATTGGATCCACATATTTTAAATTGCAGTGCCATATCTTTAACCACTTCTGTTTTTTCTTCCAATTGTGTCAGTATTTGTGTATTTGCTTCTATGTATATTCAGTACAATTTTAAAGCAATTTTGCTATTTTATCTCCTTTCCATATTAAAAAAAATTCCCCTCATTTCCTGAAACACAGATTCGAATGAACATGAAACTGTAATAAATCATTATTTGGATTTTTCTAATATAAAAATATTTTAATTTGCTCATTTAAACATTTTTATTTCTTTGTTTTTAAGAAGTTTTATTTCCTTCATTATATAACACTGCTTTCATTGCCTTCTTTTAAATGATGAAGTTATAAAGCTTTCATTTTGGTTCGGAAAATCACAGCTCTACTGAAAGCAATCTAAACCATATTACCTTAGTATAACCAATTTAACCTTTTAACATTATAGACCAAGGGAGACCAAATGCCAAAACAAATTCTTCATTTTCTGGAGAGAAGTTGATGGCGTGCCTTCCTACTATGTACTCAGGATAGAAAAAGATGACTAATACAGTATTCTGGACTGATTTTAGATCATGAGTTTTATTAACAGGATAAAGGTGTACTAAGTTCTGCCTATATTAACAGACCTGAATTTGGTGTCATAAAACGTATTAAGGGAATAGCCAATGGTCTTTGCCTAAAGCAGTTGTTCATTTGAGAAAAGAAAATCCATTTGTATGGAATGTAACACAAAGCACTGTCAACAATAATAATAAGGCAACCCAGTTTTTAGGTACAGGATGGGAAAGTTCTATGTTGTGTCTGAAATGGTCAGGCAAGAAATAGACTTGAGCTGTATCAGTAAGAAAAGATAAGTTTTGTATAGCTGTCCTGAATAACATTTTAGGCTGAAAAAATACTATGAATAAGGACAGGGTAATAAGAATGTGGATGACAGGTTTGGAAGACTGTTTTGGTTAGTAACTTTGGAGCAGAGGATTCAAGTACATGAATGCAGGGGAAGAGAGCAGGGTATTGGAACACTGGAAAGAGGCAGTGTCCGACTGTGGAAGGTGGGCATTGAACTTTATTCTATAGATAGTGCTGGGCCTCTAAGGGCTTTACAGAAGCAATTCCAGTCCACTGCTTGCCTGACCATTTTAGACACAACATAGGACTTGCTGCCCTGTGCCTAAAATTAGTTTATGTGAAGCAGTTTTCAGAAATACTAATCTGGCAATATTTTTCAGATTGCTTTGGAAATGGAAGAAAAACTCAGTGAGGAAAGGATTCAATAATCCAAGCATAATAGATACAAACCAAAAATAGCATAGCAAAGTAGAAAAGATAACAATTCTAAACTGTGATTTTGAATTTTCAGTTCAAGATAAAACAAATAGCTACCTTATGAGCTTTGTCAGCTGTTTTTAAAGGTAGCATCCTTCTTTTCTTCCTACCAGTTTCCTGTTTATATTCTGACCTGATAGTCTGATAGAGAATGTATTTTGGGATTTTTCTCTCTGCCTTTCATCCTTATTACAAAGCACTGTCCCAGTGATGTTTGTGATGCTCATAAAACTCTTAGCCAAACTGAGGACAAAGAATCTGACTCAGATAATGAAAAATAGACCTGTCTATCTGAATGTGAAAAAGCATTCCATTTTTAGTGGTCTTTGAACCTATTGGGAAACCCATATTATAATTTATTTCCAAAAGATTGGAAGTTCAAGAGTTCTAAAGTCAGACTACCTGTGTTCAATGGCAGATTTACCCTATTTTATTCTAACACTGGAATGATAAAGATACATTATGAACATTGTATAAGATAGCATATTCTTCACATGGTGACATGCACATATTGAGTACTCAATAAGTTTCAGGAATTACTAACTTTCAGAAATTTATTTTTGTTTACTTCTATGTAGTTATTTTGCTTTGTATATAAATGCAGCTACAGTTCATGATGATTATATAATTATTGATGACCATATTCAGTTTGGGTTTATAAATTATTTTTAAGTAGATATTTTAGTTTCTGCAGTATCATAACTTCTCAATACCACTTTATGCTGATGTAATGTTCATAGACTATGTACTGATATTCATGCAGATTAACCACAGGATATAGAGGAATACTATTTGATTCCATTTAGGAAGCATTCATTGAAAACTATGTACTATGTTAAGTATATATGTCATGGTCCCTGACTTCAAGGGGCTTGTAGGTAAGTAAACAGACACACATGTAAATAATAATTACAGTATAGTGCACAAGTTCACAGTAAGTGTAGACATAAGGCTAGGATTAGCACAACTAACTGTCTTAGGGAATGGAGATGACTTTGCAAAGAAAGCGACATATGAACTATGCTTTTTAGATATTCATCTATTGCATGTCAGAATTATATTTGTGCAATAGCGTATAATGGGGTGAAAGTCAAAGAGGAAGGACAATTGTAAAACGTGAATCAGAACACTATTTGCAAAGTACTGAAGCATAAATCCATTGCCAAGGCAATAAGCAGAATATGACTTCAAGTTGAGGAGCAAGATATACACCAGTGCTGTCCCATAGAAATAAAATGCTAGCCACATATGAAACTTTAAATTTCCTAGTAGTTATGTTTTTAAAAAAGCAAAAATAATTGGATTAATTTTTATATTTTATTTAATGCAATGTATCTAAAATATTACCATTTCAACATGTAATTCATATAAATAATATTCATGAGAATTTGTATCTTCTTTTTTCATATTAAGTCTCAAAAATTCAGTATGTATGCCACATTTACAGCACATCTCAATTTTAAGTGCTCAGTAGCTACATAAGGTTAGTAGTCACTTTGTTGGACAGTACAGAGCAGATTCAGACCATGAAGAGCTTGAACATTCTAGTAAGGAATTTAGACTCTATCCTATCAAGTTTTGATAATATGTGAAGTGTATTCATCTGATGAATGTCAGCATTATATTTTCTCTCTAAGGCATTGAGGATGTTCATGGGTAGCAAAAATATTTAACCAAGAGACATAGGAATATTTGTATTCTGCTGTTGAACAATCACCTCTCCTCAGGAGGTCTTTAAGGAAGGAAAGGAAGACAAAGTCATCCTTAATGACTAGATGGAATTTTCACCCAATTCCCCTGGAGCATTCCAAGGAGCTACATTGGACCCCATGAATAATGCCATTACCAAAGCCAAATCATTCTGAATGGTCTAGAAGCAAAGCAGCCTCAAGGACCAGTTTAGATTTCCTTCCAAAGCTCAAACTTGGAGCCCATTACTCTACAATGAGAAGAGGGATGAGAGCATAAAGTAACAAGAGAAACTGAAGGAAAGATTGATGTCTAAGAGGGTTGGTATTGGGGAGGGGGAGTGAGCAATTTTATTGTTAAGTTCCTAGGCTTTTGGTAGAAAACTTCTTAAATAAAAAATACTAATATCTTAAGTGAAAAAGATACCAGAGACCCTCCAGTATCTTACCACTTAACCCATATGACTCAGGACACTCAACTCTTTGTTCCTACTGTTTTAAAGAACTACACCTTATATTTGTTAGCTTGGCACCTGGAACAGTGACTTCAAGTACAAGCATAATGACCAACAACTCTTGTAAAATCAGAACACTGCCTTCTCTCACATAGATGGAATGACCCTTGGGAAGAAGTAATGAGACCCACATAAAAGATGTTTAAACTTCAACCTAGAGGACAATGTAAGTTTCCAGATGCTTCTCTAAATTTTCAAAGAATTGGAGAGCATTTATTGGTTTCCATGGATGACAGAAGCATTTTTTTTAAAAACTTTGCTTTACAAATTATGTAAATTTTTACAAATTGTACAAATTCTGTTTTGCATGTGATAGTTCTAGTTCATGCCCTCCCTACCCCCAGCATCCTGTTTAATTCTGCATTTATCACATTTTAAAAAGCTAAAACTACATTGTTAGTACTGGTTACATTAAAATACATCAGAATGGATTTATTCTTGCATTTTGTACTTCTAGCTTCTGTCATAGTCTTACCTATTAGCATGTTTGAGGTGCATATGCCATGAATAGAGTTCTTACTCTATAGGACTCTATAGAATATAACTCATTAAGACTTAAAGAAAATGAATGATAAACCCAACTTTCCTATCCCAACCCTTTCCAGAATTGAACACACATCTCTTTTTTAGGTATTAGCCAGCAGGTACTTGTTGATGAAACAGTGTGTATTGACAGGGAAAGCTAGGGAGTACTATATCTTTCTGGTTTTAGTTTGTTAGAAAAAGTGGGCAATTCTGCTGCTTCTGCCAGGCACTTAGTGCTAGAGCCAGTTGTGCCATGGCCTACGTTGCTAGTTTCAAAAGCATGAAGCCTCCGGACAGCCAGTTAGTAAGTCATTGGAAAATGTGGGAGATTCTAGATTACTTATATCTGAAATACGTATAGGAAACAGAGGTTAGGTAGTTCTGCCACACGGTTTATAGAGAAAAGTCTGAAATCTCTTATTATGATAGTTTTGTGCTATAAATCTACAATATTTACTTGTCTTTTTGAAAGATATCCTTTAAGCAGCAATGAGTTCAAAAAGGAAAGGGCATGTACAATAAAATATAAATACTACATTTCAATTTCTCAAGAAAATTGATAATGATTGTAAATTGAATAAACTCTTTGTCAACTTTTATCATTTTTCATGGGGGTTGTGGTAATGTCATTGTAAACATGAAATACAAGACAAAAAGCTGCTTAAGAAGCATTTGCATCCATTTCAAAAGCTAATAATCATTTTCAGAACACTGTAGAAAATAATAATAATTTAACACATGGGGCTGCAGAAAGTGCATTGTCACACCATTGCATATAACTTTTTATTTATATAAAAACATTGTTCTTTATAAATTTCATTGATTTTTGATTTCAAATTTTCTTATGCATGTATGAAAAGTGTTAGAATGTTGACTCCATTAGCAGAACTTGGCAGAGTTAAATGATGTCAGTATTTTATCAGTGTCATCTGATTCCAAATAGAAAATTAATTAATTCCAATAATAATTTAATTTTTAATCCAATTTATAAAATCATAGTAATGCTTTGGAAGTTAATTTAGTAAAAGATGAAATGTTTGACAATTATTTTAGATAAAATTGTTAATTTTTGAAAACAAAACTTCTAAACTGTGGCTGAATTTGTTTTGAAATCAATTGATGACATATAAGCAAAGGATTCAATGAAGAGCATGTGCCAAATTTATTTTTTTGCTTAGAGTCTTGGTTTCTCTTTCTCCATTACTAAATAGAATGGTATTTGCATAGAACATCTAATTGCTAACTAAAATATATTAAGTCATCTATAAAACAAATTAAACTGGTTTTCAAATCAACATCTGGTAGAGTGTTCTTTTCAAACAAAGGTTAATTCAAGATTCACAAATTTCACCAACACGATATATTTGATAAGCACAAAATATTTATAAGCACAAAAGAGCCTCTGAATATAGCACAAAAATTTATTTCCAAAGGTATGAATTTTTAAAAAATCTTCTATAATTTATATGATTACCTACCTAAAAGAGTTTATTTTAAACAAAGTTTAAAAACTAAGACTGGCCAGACGCGGTGACTGACGCCTGTAATCCGAGCACTTTGGAAGGCCGAGGTGGGTGGATCACAAGGTCAGGAGATCAAGACCATCCTGGCCAACAGAGTGAAACCCTGTCTCTACTAAAAATAACAAAAAATTAGCTGGGAGTGGTGGCGCATGCCTGTAATCCCAGCTACTCCAGAGGCTGAGGCAGGAGAATCACCTGAACCAGGGAGTCAGAGGTTGCAGTGAACCCAGATGGCGCCACTGTACTCCAGCCTGGTGACAGAGCAAGACTCTGTCTCAAAAAACAAAAACAAAAACAAAACCGAATCAAAATAAAACAAAACAAAAAAACACTAACACTAAATGTTTTATTTTGGTATCTTTGATATAGGTATCATAATTTTCTATTTATCAGTAATATAATTTCAGAAAAATAAAAGTATTTTAAAACATACTACATTTCTAGTAACAATAAAAATCAATATTATTTGAATTAGAGGGGCCTTAAAAAGATATGTATTTGGGCCGGGCGCGGTGGCTCAAGTTTGTAATCCCAGCACTTTGGGAGGCTGAGACGGGGGATCACGAGGTCAGGAGATTGAGACCATCCTGGCTAACACAGTGAAACCCCGTCTCTACTAAAAAATACAAAAAACTAGCCGGGCGAGGTGGCGGGCGCCTGTAGTCCCAGCTACTCGGGAGGCTGAGGCAGGAGAATGGCGTGAACCCAGGAGGCGGAGCTTGCAGTGAGCTGAGATCCGGCCACTGCACTCCAGCCTGGGCGACAGAGTGACACTCAAAAAAAAAAAAAAAAAAAAAGTATTGTTGTATATAGTAAAAACTGCTGAAACATTTTTAGGATTACAAAAGAAGAAAATAATAATAAACAGACCTTATTACAAGACAAAATAACTGGATATCTGAGATGTCAGTAAGTTATTATAGATTATTACAATAAGTTATAAGTTTTTATAGCTTAAGATTCTGTAGGTATCTGGATGATTGTTTGCATGTTTGGTTGTACTTCATAGAATATTCTACAATTCATCTAATGAGTAAAGCCATCAAATACTCTTAGGAAAAAATATGTAATGGGGTAAAATTGATCTTATTTTATGTTAAAATAAGATAAAATGAAGATTTAATGAATAAAATCAATATTGTTTTACTTAGGTAATTGACAAAAAGCTGTGTCATAAGGGGAATTATACAAATTATTATTAGTAAAGAATGGATTATTGTTAACATTGCATCATAAAAACAGTGAAAAAAGATTACTTAGAAACTGGTATTTAATTAATTGGCTATTTCGGAAAAAAATCTTTATCTAACTATTTTTCCTTCGCTATGCATAGTAACATAACTTTCAGATGTATTGAAGTCCTAATATTTAGAGACTTGAGCATCCCTGGATTTTGATATCCACTGGGGTCCTGGAATGTATCCCTTGTAGATACCAATGGGACAACTGAACAAGCAAGAGCTAAATCTAACAAATAGCATATCAAATAAAAGTAGCCAAAAAACAATATATACTGTGAAAGTCAATTTATATTAAATTCAAATCAAAGGAAATAAAGCTGTGGTATCAGAAATAAGGATAGTTATTCACAACTTTTTTAAAATCTCAGTGCCGAGTCTATGGGTATGTTCAATTTAAGAAAATCCATCAAGCTGTGCAAATCTGATTTCTATATTTTGGAATGTTATCCCAGTTACATTAGGTCGATATTTTCACTGCTAATGAAATATGAGCTTTTTCATATGTTATTATATATTCTTGGAAGCACTGTTTCAGTTGCTTCAAATGTTACAGAGGCATACCTGGTTTTACTGTGCTTCACTTTATTTCGTTTGGCAGGTACACTTTTTACAAGTTAAAAGATTGTAGCAGTTCTGCATTGAACAAGTCTATTGATGCCATTTTTTTCCAACAGCATTCGCTCACTTCATGTCTCTGTGTCACATTTTGGTTAGTCTTACAGTATTTCAAATTTTTCCTTATTATATCTGTTATGGTGATTGGTGATTAGTGATCTTTAATGTCACTACTGTAATTGTTTCGGGGCTCCACAAACAACACCTGTCTAAGATGGCTGAACTTAATTGATGAATGTTTTGTATATTCTGACTGCTCTACCAATTGACCATTCCTGTCTCGTCTCTCTTCCTCTCTTTGGGACTCCCCATTCCCCGAGAGCAACAATATTAAAATTAGGTCAATTAATAACCCTAAAATGGCTTCTAAGTATTCAAGTGAAAGGAAGAGCTGCATGTCATTCACTTAAATACGAAGCTAGAAATGATTAAGGTTAGTGAGGAAACAATGTCAAAAGTTGAAGTAGTCTGAAAGGTAGTCATCTTGGATCAAACAGTCATGTTGTTAATTCAAAAGAAAAGTTCTTGATAAAAATTGAACTTACTATTCCAGTGAACACACAAATAATAAGAAAGGGAAACAAACTTATTGCTGATAGGAAGAAAGTTTTAGTGGCTGGATAGAAGATCCAACCAGCCACAACATTCTCTTAAAGTAAAACCTAATCCAGAGTCAGACTTTAACTCTCTTCAATTCCATGAAGGCTGAGAGAGGTGAGGAAGCTGCAGAGAACAGTCTGACAACAGCAGAGCTTGGTTCATGAGGTTCAAGAAGAGAAGACATCTCTATAACATGAAGGCAAGGTAAAGCAGCAAGCGCTGATGTAGAAGCTGCAGCAAGTTATCCAGAAGATTTAGCTGAGATAATTGATGAAGGTGGCCACCCTAAACAACAGATTTGCAATGTAGATAAAATGGTCCTATATTGGAGCCATCTGGGATTTTTTATAGTTAGAGAGAAGTCAATTCCTGGCTTCCAAACCTCAAATGACCGGCTGACTCTTTTGTTAGTGGCTAATGTAACTAATCTGAGGCCAATGCTCATTTACCATTCCAGAAATTCTAGAGCCCTAAAGATTATGCTAATTCTACTCTATAGTGCTCTATAAATGGGGAAAAAAAGCCTGACAACAGTATATCTGTTCACAACATGGTTTACTGAATATTTTAAGCCCACTGATGAGACCTAATGCTCAGAGGAAAAAAAAAAAAAAAGATTCCTTTTAAATTATTACTACTCATTGACAATGGACCTGGTCACTCAAGAGCTGATGGAGATGTACAATGAGATTAATGTCGTTTTTAGGTCTGCTAACACAACATCTGTTCTTCAGCCCATGGATCAAGAAGTAACTTTGACTTTCAAGTCTTATTATTTCAGAAATACAGTGATTCCTCTGAAGGATATGGGCAAAGTAAATTGAGAACCTTCTGGTAAGGATTTATCATCCCAGATGCCATTAAGATCAGTCATAACTCATGGGAGGTGGTCAAAACATCCACATTAACAGGAGTTTGGAAAAAGTTGATTGCAACTTTCATGGATGACTGAGAGGTTCAAGACTTCAGTCGAAGAAGTAGCTGAAGATGTAGAAATAGCAAGATGACTAGATTAGAAGTGGAGCCTGAAGACGTGACTGAATTGCTGCAATATCATAAAACTTGAACAGAGGAAGATTTGGTTCTTATGAATGAGCAAAGAAAGTACTTTTTTTTTGAGGTAGAATCTACTCTTGGTGAAGAGACTATAAGCATTGTTGAAATGACAACAAATGATTTAGAATATTACATCAACTTAGAAAAAGCAATGGTGGGTTTGAGAAGATTGACTCCAATTTTGAAAGAAATTCTATGGGTAAAATAATATCAGACAACATCCCATGTTACTGACAAATTTTTCATGAAGAAAAGAGCTAATCAATGCAGAGAATTTTATCATCTTATTTTGAGAAACCTCCACAGCTATGCTGACCTTCAGCAACCACCACCCTGATCAGTCAGTGGCAATCAATGCGAAGGCAAGAACCTCCACCAGCAAAAAGATTATGATTCACTGAAGGTTCAAATGATTATTAGCATTTTTAGCTATAAAGTATTTTTTTAAATTAAGGTACATATATATTTTTAGATATAATGCTTTTGCACATTTAATAGACTATACCATAGTGTAAACATAACTTTTATATGCACTGGAAAACCAGAAAATTTGTGTGACTCACTTTTTTGCAAAACTGTTTTATTGTGGTGGCCTGGAATTGAACATTCAGTATTTCTGAGCTATACCTGTGCATACATCTTCATGTTTACTTAATGCTGTTCTTATTATTGTTGAATTTGATTATTTCTAATATTGAGACATTATAAAAAACTTCGATGAAAAATCTCCATACATAAATACACATCAGTATATCTGATTGAGGATTTCTTTAGGATAAATTCCTACAAGAAAAAGAGCTTAGCCAAAATATATGAATATTTAGAAGACTCTTGACAAAATTATCAAGTGTTTTTCCAGAAAGCTTAAGCTGATTTAAAATCCTATATTTAATATGTGAGATTACATTTTTACCTCACTCTCAACAACCTAGACATATTTATTAATTTGAAAAGGAAGAAAAAAGAAGTTACATTGTTTAATTTTTAATTACTTGCTGTATTAAACCTACTACACATCTATTTGTCCGTATAAATTGTCTACTTGCATCCTTTGCCAAATTTTATATAAAATTCTTGGTGACTTTCATCTCAATTTTTAGCACTCTTTGTATTTTAAGGATGTAGCATTTCTGTCAAAGCTCCTGAAAGCATTCTCACAATATGTTGTCTTTTAAGTTGAGATGTCTTAGCTATCTAAATGTTTAATGTTTATCATTATTCATATGCACATCGGCTGTGCATAATTGAACTTTCATCTCTTTCTTTCCAGTCCCTATGCCATTTTAAATTTTTTTCTTGTCTTACTCTACTGACTAGAACCATCAGGATATTGTTGATTTGCTGTGGGAATAATGGCATTTATATTTCATTCCCAATTTCAGGCAAACAACATTCCATCTTGTACCATTAATCATGATGTGCTGTTACTAATTGAATGTATGGGTACCCCTCAAATTCATAGGTAGAAGCCCTAATGTGCAATGTGATGGTATTTGCAGATGGAGTTTTGGGGAAGTAATTTAGCCCAGATGAGACCATGAAGGTGGAATTCTCAAGATGACACGAGTGTTCTTACTAGAGGAAGAGAGACCAGAGCTCTCTCTTTCTCTACCATGTGAAGATACAGTGAGAAGGAGGCCATCTTCAAGTCTGGAAGAGGACCCTCACCAGGAACTGAATCTGCTGTCATCATGTTCTTGGACTTTGCAAACTCCAGAACTGTGAGAAATAAATGTCTATGGCTTAAACCACCCAGTATGGTATTTTGTTATAGCAGCTCAAGCTGATATGCTACAAGTATTTTTTCTAATTTCTTTTATATCTGTATATTCTTCTTTATCCTAGCTTTCATGCGTTAAAGTTGAGTTGTGTCAATTATTTTTCTACCTATATTAAAATGTTAACATAATTTTTCTCTTATTTTTTTTAATGGTTAAATTATACTGATTGATTTGGTTGTTAAACTAGCCTTGCATTCCAAGTATAAAACCCACCTTGAGCATGACGTATTGTTATTTTTAATATATTCTAATAACAGTGTGTTAGTTTTTAATTTTTAAATTTTTAATGGTTTTTACATTTATTTTCATGAGATATTTGTCTACTTTTTTTTTTCAATTTTTGGCATCAAAATTATTTTGACCACATGAAATAAATTGGGTAATATTTTTTCTTTCTTCTGGTAGAATTCATATAAGATTGGTATTTTTCCTTAAATATTTAAGATAATTTACTGGTAAAGCTATATTGGCATTGAATTTTCATTGAAGAAAGCTTTAATCAGTAATGATATTTCATTATTAGTTATGAGTTTATTCAATTTTTCAGTTTCTTCTTGTGTCATTTTGTTGTTATGTTTCTTGTATACTTTATGAATTTTACCTAACTTCCCTAATGTGTGGGCATAAAGTTGTTCATAACATATTCTTATATTTTAGTGGATTTAGGATCAATATTTCTGATATTTATTATTTATATTTATTTTTTCTAATTAAACCTCTCCAAGGTTTTTCATTTTATTAGATTGTTATATTAACTTCTGATATAATAGCTATACTCATGTATTAAAATAAATACTGTCTTCTTTTTATATGTGCATTTTATATATTATGCTGATTTCACTGATATTCTTTGGAATATTTTGAGTTTTAAAAATTATTTCATTGTATAGTATATATTCTTTTTTGTGTGGATAGATTTTCTAAATTTAAAAAAGTTAGTAAATTGGTTCTATAATTTTTCTTTATAGATATAAGTTAACATAATACCTAGAGATTCCTATTTCTTCTTATAGCATCCCTTGGATCTCTACTAAAATGAATCATATATTCATGTGCATATTTATATCCAGTGATTCTATGCAATTAAAAATATATTTAAAATATGTACAAAGTTTTAACGTTTTATTAGTTAGGGTCCCAGGTTGAAGCCTCATAAATTGATGATTGCTACATTCGGCAGAAAAATTGATTTATTTGAAGGATATTATGTATCTCCAGGAGAAGGCTGAATACTAGGGCTCAGGAAATAGCCAGGAATTAAGAGAAGGTGTTTATCCAGAAACAGTCACTGTTGTACCACAGAATTTATCTATTTAGCAGGCTGGTGCTGATGCTATAAATAGACATAGGAGGCCATTCTTGCTCCTGATGCCATTGGATGCCATATTCCACCATCAACTGAAAGAATGAAGTATAATCTATTCTTAACATCACTGTTCCTTGTCTCGTATTCAATGTCCCAGGCAAAAGCGTATCATCAGCTGAACCTGATACTTGCCTGCCTCTAGGTGCCAGGGAATAAAGAGAACAAACATTTAGCTTTTTTGATTCCATGAAGACTCACAGAGTGTGAGAATCCCTTTGATGGGGGTTCAGATTCTGTCAGTCAAATAATGTTAGTAAATGACCATTTTGAAGGGCTATCCACTGGAATGATGAAAATATGATGTATAATGTCAAACTGCTAAAGGGAAACATATACATATATATGTCACAAAGTTTAGTCTAAGACAGGAAAGGAGATAAATAAAATAATTAAGGAAAAATAATTGTGGTATATGTAGTGGACATTTTCTGTTTTTGACTACCTAAATCAATTTATTCTGATTTTGATAACAGCATCTGGATTTCATCTTGAGAACGACTCTATTTTCCATGATTCAGGTAGAGATAACTCAACCCGCTATGTGGGCTCAGGCTTGGGCTTGACCAGTCAAGACCATCTATCTCACTGGTGACTGAGATTAGCTCAGGGTTGGGTATTTACTCATGTGGGGGCAAAGGAGACCCTGACAGGCAACTTTGGAAACTGCTGGAACAAATGCATATGCCCATTTCAGAACAGTTGCATGTTTGTACCAGAATCTTCCAACTGCTTATAGCCATCTTGACCCTGTGTAGGAAGATGCTGACTGAGAAGGAGGAAGGAGCCCAGTGAGAAGAAACTAGACACCAGAGATGGAAAGACAGATCCCTGACCGTAATCATTACAGTTGATTATAGTCCTGCCTAAATTGGATAATCTCATAAGAAGAAAACTCTTTTAACTTACTAAAAGATATAAAAGAAGGCTCAAATTCCCAATTGACTTTTTTTTTCTTTTTAAATAGAATCGTATAAACAAATTCTAAAGTTGATTCTGAAAGAATTTTGATAAAAATAACCCAGAAAATTTGAAAACCCATATGATGATTAATAAATGTCAAAGCATGAAGTAATGCTGCAGGAATTAAAACAGTATGGGTTTGGTGCTGAGACAAATTAATTAATGGGAAAGAAGGAAGTACAGGATATTTCATTCATGGATGAAGTTATATGACAACTTCTTAGCATGACATTTATGCCCCTTTGTGATCTGGTCCTTATCAACTCTTCATCTTTTCTCTCCACAGTCTGTCAAGAGAGGTTATAGTTGGAGCTCACAATGAAGAAGAGGGTAGCCAACTGGAGATTTTCAGTAGAAGTTCACAGCTATAAACTATGTTTCAGCAGGGAGGGAGCTGGGAAGTAGAGATTAAGTAGCCTGACCCAATTGTCCTCTGTTCTTTCAATCGCCATCATATTTCTCTTTGGCGGAGTCCAGTTGGAAACTAGAAGGCAAGGAGACTGGTTGAGACAATCCCTGAGGTAGTCCAAAGTTAGCTCTGGGCCACAGAGCAGAGAGGATAAAGAAAGTGTAGAGATATGGAGTAGCACAAGGGAAATGATCTCTCAAACCACCATATATCCAAATGATTTCAACCTTTCTGTTGTACTTCTTCTCATCCAGGAACGGTCTTCACAGATCTACCCCTATATCTGACTACTCATCTTTCAAAACTGAAATCAGTGTCCCTTTAAATTTCATGTCGGGGCCAGAAGTCAAATAAAAGAGTTCCAGTTCTTGGTATATTTTTCTAATTGCTTCACACCTAGAATGAAAGGTTTTTATTACAGCTCCTGAAAGACAAGCAAGTACCAAGCAAAAACCCTGGAATTTATACTTTGGGGGCTACAAAATAAGATAAACTTGTGGAATATTGTCAGTGTCCTCAAAACTAAAATAAGCAACCTTTATAGGCAGTCAAAGCCCTAAATTTGAAGGTAACTTTGCAGTTATTAAGGAGGAGAGGGAGATTGCTATAGATTACACTTAAACTCCTCCAATGTTTCTGATACGATATTTTAACAGTCTGTAGAAAAAAGACAATCCCTCAAACCTGGTCTCTAGAAAGTTTGAGTGTTTGCACAGCTCTTGGCCTGGACTGCCCTGTTATTTCTTGTGGGTCTCCCCTCTGCTGATAGTCTTCCAGTGGGCATGTTGGCATGATTCCTCTGGTTTTTAAGGGGAGGATCCAGCATCCAAAAATAGAGTGACTTTATAGGTAAATAGTGAAGTAATAGTTCTGGGAACATGATAGACAATTCAGTCTCCTAAGTTTCTTTATATTCCATTATTTTATTTGCTAAGAATATTATGGAAACTACGCCAGTATCATTTAGCAAGAAGCTCATTAACAATGAATGAGTGTAGTCAATAGAGATATTGTTATGTAAGCAAATAGAATAAATTTTGCTAGGTATAATGCCAGGATACATCGTTTATTATACAACATATGTCTCAATTAAATTTTCATGTGATATAGTGCATGCAGATTTTCTAGGATAAACAGCGATGTTTCAGAAACTAAAGCCTTAATATAGCGGGCTAGCAAACCCTGAGACAGCAAATCAATATAATATTCAAGTCAAACAGGACAGTTTCAGACAAGAACAAAGTACTAACCTGAAATGTGAATGCATTTGCATTTATAAATTTAGCTTAAATCAACTGTGCCTAATTTCCTTGTAATTATATCCTGATATTTAGAAATCATAAATATATTTTAAAACTCTTCTGTTGACATTGTAATGATCTAAATTGAATTCAGCTTGTCTGGCCTTTATTATAACCTCAGCGACGTGATATTGCATATGAACATGATGACTACAATTTATTCAGACTACAGTAGCAAGTATCAGTGATAAACCCCTGATTACCAAATTTTGAACTCCCTATATCTATATTTTTGTTTGGATTTCCAAAGATATCCCTTCAGTTCTTTTACTCTTAATTGAGATACAATGTACATATCACAACACTCCTCTTTTTAGTGATTTTTAGTATGTTCATAATATTGTGCAACCATCATCACTAATTCCAGAATATTGTCATCATCCCCAAAAGAAATTCCATACCCTTGAGCAGTCACTCCACACTATTCTCGGCCCCAACCCCCAGCAACTGTTTAATGCTGATTGATATTCTATGTATTTGCTTACTTTGGACATTTTATATACATGGGATCACATATTAGGTAGTCTTTTGTGTCTGACTTTTTTAGTTAGCATGATTTTGTCAAGTTTCATCCATGTTGCACCATGAATCAGCACTTTATTTATTTTCATGGTTGAGTGATATTCCATTTTATGGATATATCGCATTTTGTTTATGCACTTGTCAGTTGAACATTTGGGTTGTTTCCACTTTTTGGCTGTTATGAATAATGCAACAGTGAACATTTGTGTAGATGGGATGCTTTCAATTCTCTTGGACATATGTCTAAGGTGGAATTGCTGGGTCATAGGATAATTGTATATTTATAATAACTTCTGTGGAACTCCCAGAGTTTTCTAAAACGCTGCATATTTTGTATTCCCATCAGCAAAGTATAAGGATTCCAACTTCTCCATTCCTTGCCAATACTAGCTATAATGTCTTTTTATTGTATCTATGTATTCTTCATTCTTAAATTTAAAATTCCAATTAACCCATTAGAATATCCTTTTTTATAACAAGTATTGACTATTCTAGGTAACTCTTTGTGATTAAAGCTTTTCTCTCAACTATTTTTATTAGTTTGAACAGCAAAAAATGATATAACTTTATTATATTTATGTTTGAATTATTTATTTGGCTAGTTTAGCCATTATTCTGACTTACGGATAGTATATGACTTAATTTTTTATCACACATAAAAACATATCATTCTGAAAGGATCATCAGATACCAATGCCCTAGATATTAAGTCTGGATTTGCAATTGGCTACTTATGTCATCTTTGACAAATTATATAAATTGTTATTTGCCTCATTTTTGATATCTATAAAACTAAGAAAATGCTAAACACTTGCCATGAAATTGTATGAATTTCATGAGTATGTTAATCTTCCATTGATTCTATAATAAGTTACCACAAACTTGGTGGCTTAAACAATACAAATGTATTATTATTTTATAGTATTATACGTGACTATTCTGACAAGACTCTTACCAAGTTAAAATCAAGATGTGGGCATAGTGCATTCTTTTGTACAGGTTATGGGCAAAATATGATTTCTTGCCCTTTTCTGTTTTTCAAGACTTCTCACATTACTTGGCTCATTATCACTGCCCGCCCATCCTTAATTTTCAAAGCCAGCAAGGGTAGATAGAGGCCTCTTTACACTTTCCTTCCTCTGAATTTCTTACAACGCCAGAAAAGATTCTCTACTTGAAAGAATTTGTGGTTAGAGTGATCCCACCCAGATAATATAGGATAATCATTCCATCTCAAGGTCCTTAATCTTAATCACATCTGCAAAGTCCCCTTTGCCATATATATTAGTCTGTTTTCACACTGCTGATAAAAACATACCCGAAATTGGGTAATTTATAAAAGCAAGAAGTTTAATTGGATTCACAGTTCCACATGGCTGGGCAGGCCTCACAAGCACAGCAGAAGGCAAGGAGGAGCAAGTCACATCTTACAAAGATGGCAGCAGGCAAAAAAAAAGAGCTTATGCAGGGAAACTCCCATTTTTTAAAATCATCAGATCTCACGAGACTCATTCACTATCATGAGAGCAGTGCAGGAAAGACCTGTCCCCATAATTCAATCACCTCCCACGACACATGAGAATTGTGGGAGTTACAATCCAAGATGAGATATGGGTGAGGACATAGCCAAACCATATCACTATGTAAGGTAACATATACACAGGGTCTGGGGATTGGGTTGTGAACATTTTTGCAGGGCCATTATTTTGCCTATCACAATAAGATTATGTATATCTCATGACAAATACAGGTCTGGCACCCAGTTAATTCTGGATACATAATAGTACTTTTACTATTTAAAATAGGTACTACATGATAAAATGACAAAGGATTATGCTTTAGAAACGCCAAAGAGATGGATAACCAAATCTGAGAAGCTTTACATAAACTAAATATATAAATATTAATATTATCCCTCCAAAATAATTTCTCTCTTAGGATATTAGTTCAGCCAGGTAGGCTTCTATGTGCCAGATGAATTTCTTGGTATGAAGCTGTTAAAATATACTCATTACCAGCCACAATTGTTTCACCTTTCCTCTGGATGGGCAGTCAAGATATCTCAGTGTCATTTGGATATATTTAATTTTTGCGATCATCACAATTTGTACTTAAAACTGAAGAAAAACCAAACAGATATAAAGGAAAATATTATTGCTATTGCCACTATTTTAAGAAGTAGATTGTTGGCTCTGTTCTCTGTGATAAATCACATTTTTTTCTTTTATTAATTCACATCAATATCTGCAATTTCTGTATCTCTGAGACTTGATGTGTACCTATGGTTTTCTCTTGAAATGGGGATAGTAGGCAGTAGATTTTAGGGAGCAGAGACATCACTTTCATAGTTGCAAAGTTCTCTGTTATGAAGTATGAAATCATTCTAGTTTCTGTCTTGCTTCTCTGCTGCACACACAACCAGGTGCAAACATTAATACTTTCTTCAAAATAGGAGCAATGGCAGAAATTTCACTCATTGACAACCTCTGGAATTAAAGAAGATCAAGTAGAATTAATCTAGTAAATGTTAATTGTCTTAAAAATAGCAGTCATTGCCACTACCACCACAGTGAATAGTTTTCTGCTAATAAATTCGCATGTGCCACAGGAAAATAAAATGCCATCTAGATAGTGCAGACGGGGACCAAAGCAAATCACTTTATTAATGACACTGGAAATGCCAATTTCTACTTTATGATTAGCTTTTCTCTCCTGTAGCTTTTCCCAAGGGAATTAATTCTGAAATTAGGATTGGCCATACTGTATCAGTTCTTGTTTCTTTGACCAAAAAAATTAAAATACAGACTTTTTGAATGGTAAGTGATTCTTGATTTTTTCTGGCAATTCTGGCCCAGTTTGAGCTGGGACTTTCAGTCTAATGCCACCAAATTATCAGTAAAGTAATTGTATTGTCAAAAATGGCTACAGAGGATGTTTTTTCCATTTTTGTGGACATTTTCAAAAGATTTCTAAAAGTTTTGTCAGTATTTGCCCATTTCATAATATATTCTGGTAGAAATGTAGCCAGAGGTATTTTAAGCAAATCCTAGTTAAGGACCATTTACATGTCAGTGATCAAAACACAGGAAGATAAAGTTGGCATTTAATGATGAAATGACACATTTATATACTACCTTTTCTTGGGACGATCAAAACAGATAAGCATAAAGTGTAAGTATCTGTTTAACACTGAGACTTGGAATTGGGCACATAGGCTTTGAACTTTCTAGATGGGGCCAAGGAGTGTTGTGTATTTATTTACCTTGCACATGTGACAGTACAAGGAACAGGCTTATTTAATTTTAGTGGGGAAAAAGTGTGTAGCCAGGGGTGAACTGACATAGAGAAACAGAGAGCCTTAGTTCAGATATTGTTTGCCTCTGAAATCATTGTTGCTACATGATGTTCTGTCCTTTGCTAACAATCTCTGAAATAAATTAAGGATTTTGTTCCCTCAAGAAAAGAAAGCTATAATCCATGCTCCTCGTAAATTAGCAAAGAAGTTTCTGCCACAGGTTGATTTTCGGAAATGTTTCAGTCAAAAGATGTAAATCAAAGAACAAAGGAGGAAAATTCATATAAAACTGGCAATGCCATATTTTACTGCCAGAGTCAAGTTGAAGGGATGATGATACCTTAGAAACTTAGAAAGAAGATATGTGTTCCTCTGTGCACTACTTTTTCAGTTGGTTATTGACAATCGACTTTTAACACGGAATGTAAGTAAAATCAGAGAAAAGGAAGCAAGTAAAAAAATAAACTCCAAATACAAGAACAAAGTAGCATTAATATTTTCTTGTATTTACTTCTTCCTTTCTCTGAAAATTATTATTTTTGTTTCTAAATTTTGTTTTGGTATTATTTCAAATTTATAGAATATTTGCAAAAAGCATCTGTAAATACCCTGATACTAGAGTCCAAATTTATCAACTGTTAAATATTGCCCCATTCACCATGTTACTGTCACTCTTTTTCTCTTCATAAGCACGCATGTACACATACTCACACACATCTAATCTAGCTATATATAACTATTTGTTATCACATGTGTATGACAACATGTTATTTTTTTCTGAACCACTGGAGAGCCAATTAAATGCATCATGTCTTTACTCCCAAATATTTATAAAAATCAAATACTTTAACATCATTACAACATATTATCTAACCCACAGTTCATATTTAAATTTTGTCAATTGTCCCTGTAATGCATTTTATAGTTACTCTTTTCTCAGTACAGTATCTAATCAAGATCACACATTGCGATTACTTGTCTAGTTATTATCCAGCAATCTGATAAAGTTCCCCACCTTTCCTTTGTCTTTCTCAACCTTGACACCTCTTAACAGAACAGGTCTATTATTTTGCAGATTGTCCCTCTCTCAATCTGAGTTTGTCTGGTGTTCCCTCAGAACTTGGTTCAGCTTATGCAATTATGCCATGCCCTTCTCATTTCTCATTCCAAAAGGTACATCATGTCAGTTTGTTCCCATTTCAATAACATGAGCTTTGGTCACCTGGTCAGGTGATATCTGAAAAGATTCTTCACTGCAGATTATTTCTCCATTTATAATTCATCCATAATTTGTAGGTAGATGCTTTTTAGATAATATAAATTCCTCAGAAAACCTTCATTCATTAATTTTAGCAAACATTAATGATTTTAACCATATCATTTCTTCTATTAATATAATAATCTATTGATAGAGCTTGTCTTCCCAGTTTATACATTGATCAATTTATTCATGTATATTCATACAATATCACAGATTTCTATTTTATTCAATGAGTCATAATTCATTATTATCAATATTCCTATACTTTTGATGCTCAAGATGCTCCAGATTTGGCCAGTGGGAACCTTTTCAATCTTTTTGACTCATTCCCATGATTTATTGGGCATTTCTGTAATTTATGTTACAAAAATGTTCCAGGCCAGTGTTGAATCTTCTCTACCTTAAACTTTATATTAGTCTTTACTTTAGTGAGTCTTGGTTCCTTTTAGGGCAGCATGGTATTTAAAAATCAAAGTCTAAGGGCTAAGTATACTCATTGTCACTGATGTGTCATTTCCTCTAGTCCCACTCAGCAGACAGAGCTAGAAAATATATGCATGTGTGCATGCTCTCTCACACACTCATGTCTATACATATATAGATATACTTACATATACCTATATATTTCTTTATCAAGTAATAACTATATGTTCATACTGACTCATTAGTATGGGTTCATACAAATCCCAATCCAACACCATAGGGAACATTCTACTCTTTCTTCTTCCTACTTTTGTAATTCCCTTTTCCTGTAGTATATTATTTTTTACTAACTGTTAGAAAAGAAAGAGTAATAAATGAAAATAAAATAAATAAATTGTATGCATATATATAAGCAAGAAAATATCATTCACATACCATAACATTTACTCTTGTAAAGTGTACAATTAGGGGATTTTGGTACATTCACAAAGTTAGGTGACCATCACTACTAATTCCAGAACATTTTTATCACCCCCTTAAAAATCCTATAGCCATCACTAGTCACCCTTCATACCCCTCCCTCGATCCCTGGTGAACATTAATTTTCTTTATGTTTCTATGTATTTACCTATTTTAATTTCACGTAAATGGAGTCATACAATATGTGGCCCTTTGTGTCTGGCTTCCTTCACTTAGCATAATGTTTTCAAATTCATCCATGTTGGAGCATCAATTAATATTTAATTCTAATTTTATGGCTTTATGACATTATAGTATGTGTGTGTGTGTATATATATATATGTATAATATTTTGTTTATCTTTCATTGGTTGGTATGAGTGTGGGTTATTTGCACCCCTTTAGCAATTTTGATAGTGCTACTATGAGCATTTGGTACAAGATTTTATGTGAACATATGTTTTCAATATATGTTGTATATCTACATAGATGTGGAATTGTTGGGTCATATAGCAAAACTATGTTTACTTTTTACAGAACCACGTTTACTTTTTGTAGAACTTCCAAACAGTTTTCCAAACACATCACTGTACATTCCAATCAGCAATGTGTGAAGATTCTAATTTCCTTGTATAACTGATACTTGTTATTACTGACCTTTTTCATTTTAGCCATGCTAGTGGATATGAAGTGGTAGCTAACCATTTTAACTTGCATTTCCCTAATGATTAATGATGTCAAGAATCTTGTGCCTATTGACAGTTTCATATATTCTTCAGAGAAATGTCTATTCCCATCTCTTGCCCATTTTTAAATTTTTCTCTTTTTATCAAGTTGTGTTTTTTAAAAAATATATTGAGTACTAGACTCTTATCAGATATATTTGTAAATAGTTTATCCCATTCTGTGGGTTGTCTTTTCACTTTATTAATAGCATCCTTTTAAGGACTGTATTTTTTAATTTGGAAAAGTTCCAATTAATCTATTTTTCTTTGGTTATTTGTGATTTTAATGAAGTGTCTAAAAATCCATCACCTTATTCAAGGTCACAAATATTTATATCTGTTTTCTTCTAATGATTTTATAGTTTTAGCTCTTAACATTTATGTCTTTCATTTTTTGAATTAATTTTTGTAAATGATATGAACTTCATTACTTTGCATTTGTGTAGCCATTTGTCCTAGCTACACGTGATGAAAAGACTATTCCCTGCACACTGAATGGTCTTGGCACCCTTGTCAAAACTTAATTGGCCATATATGCATAGGTTTACTTGTGGACTTCCTATTCTATTCAGTTGATTTATATGTCTATCCTTATGCTAGTACTATGGAGTCTTGAATTGGACATATATTTATAGGTTTACTTCTGGACTTACAATTCTATTCAGTTGTTTTATATGTCTGTTCTTATGCCAGTACCGTGGAGTCCTGATTACTGCAGCTTTGTAGTAAGTTTTAGTATCAAGAAGTGTGAGCTTCCAACTTTGTTCTTTGACAAGACTGTTTTGAGTTTTGTGGGTCCTTTGAGTTTTCATATGACTTTTAGGATTCGTCAATTTCTGCAAAAACCAGTTGCGATTTGTATACAGATTGCATAGAATCTATAGATCAGTTTAAGGAGTACATAATAACAATACAAAGTGTTCGAATGTATCAATACAGAATGCCTTTCCATTTTTTTAGGGCTTTATTCATTCATTTCAATAATGTTTTATGGTTCTCAATGTATAAGTATGATACTTTTTTGGATTTTTTCTAATAATTTTATTATTTTTGATGCTATTGTTAATAAAATTGTTTTCTTAATTTCTTATTAGGATCATTCATTACTAGTGAATAGAAATGCACTTTTTTGCTCTTATTATTTATAATTGATATATGTTCATTGTTCATCTTTATAGGGTACAGTGTGATATTTTGATACATATATACAATGTGTAATGATGAAATCAGGGTAACAAGCATAACTATCACCTCAAACATTTATTATTTGATATACTTGATTTTTGCATATGGAATTTATATATTGCAAATTAGCTAAAATCCTTATTAGCTCTAATATTCCTTTTGTGGATTTCTTAGGAATATATATATGTGTGTGTGTGTATGTGTGTGTGTATATGTGATATTTGCATGTCATGATTTGTAATAGTAATAAAATACCATTGGGTGTAAAGCAACACATACAAATATTCAGGAAAGTCACAACACTTACCTTAAATAGTTACATTTCTTTTCTTTTCTTTACTTTTTCTGAGAAAAGACCTCACTCTGTCCCCCAGGCTGGAGTGCAGTGGTGCAATCATAGCTCATGTCAGCCTGGAACTCCTGGGCTCAAGTTATCCTCCTGCCTCAGCTTCCCTAGTAGCTGGAACTACAGGAGTAAACCACAAGCCCAACCAGGTATTTTGTTCTGAGAGAGATTTTAAAAGTTTCTGAGACCCTTAAAAGTCAGCATACAGACAGAGGAAAACTCATTCTTATAGATTAAAAAAAATTATAGTATACTTATTTATAATCATGAAATGAAAAAGCTAAACTGTTCAGCTAGTAAAATTATAAAATAAGCATGCTATATAAACATGATAGAATATAATGGAGTTGTTAAGCTATGTTAGAATACGTTTTAATATGCAGGACACATAAACCATAGTAATAAAAGAAAGATATGTATTCACTGTGACGACAACAATGTAAAACTGATAAAAATTCCAAATCTATGAAATATAGAAATATTAGACAGAAGGAAAATATTTATAATGGCTATATTTGATTGGTGGAATAATAGATACTTTTCTCGAAATTTTTACACTTTTAACCACAATTTCAAAAGTTATGAACTGCCATATAGCAATAAAAATGCATTTATTTAAAAAATTAATGTACAAATAATAGTAAATGTACAGTTTTCAGAATGACTATATATGTGATTGGTTAGACTTAGTTAATCCATGAAGCCCTTTAGCAGAGTTGAGTTTCATTTAAAATAAGAAAGTGGAATGATATATAGAGGGATGAAAATTTAAAAATCAACAAGAGGACACCAAACATTCTAAGTATATATTTGATGCTTGCTTAGTAGTTGTCCATATGGTCATGAGGCGCGCAGTATAGATTGATTTGCTTTATTCTTCTATGTGGAATTTTTAAAAATCTGCACAGCTCAGGGATCTTTCTAGTCATAATTATCAGTTTTTATTTGCCCTTGTAAAATTTTGTTTATAGCTTTTTTTCTATTAAATTTGTTATTTCCTTGAGGACTTGATTAGTCAGTCACTTGGAGAAAAGAAATTAAATATAAACAGAATCATCTTAAGACCAAAAAAAAGGGTGATTTACATTCAGAAGCATTATTTTTCCTAACACATGTGGAGTTAAGAATGAGGATTCTTAAATGCTACAACTCCTAAAGCACTGACCACTACCTAAAATACATTTTTAAAAGAACATACTCTTTTGGAACCTTGTCCCACTGTCGGTGGGAATGTGAATTAGTACAAACATATGGAGAAAAATTTGGAAACTCCTCGGAAAATAAAACTATAGCTACCATATGACCCAGCAATCCCATTCTTAAGTATATACCCAAAAGCAAGAAAATCAGTGTATCAAAGAGGTATCTGCACTCCCGTGTTTACTGCAGCATTGTTCACAACTGCCAAGATTCGGAGGCAACCTAAGTGTCCATCAACAGATGAATGAATAAAGAAAATTTGGCCCATATACACAATGGAGTACTACTTAGACACAAAAAAGAATGAGATCCTGTCATTTGCAACAACATGGGTGGAACTGGAGGACATTATGTTAAGTGAAATAAGCCAGACATAGAAAGACAAACATCACATGTTCTTGCTCATCTGTGGGAACTAAAATTTGAGACAATTGAACTTACGGAGATAGAGAGTAGAAGGATGATTACTGGAGTCTAGCAAAGGTAGTTGCAGGGTGGTGTGGTAGGGGGGACTGATTAACGGGTATAAAAAAATAGTTAGAAAGAATAAATAAGACACAGTATTTGCTGGCACAACAGAGTGATTACAGTAAAAACTAATTTAATTGTTCATTTAAAAAATAACTAAAAGAGTACAATTGGATTATTTGAAACACAAAGGATAAATGCTTGAGATGATGGACACTCCATTTACCCTGATGGGATTATTACCCATTGCATGTCAGTATGAAAATATCTCATGTAGATTGCACCACTGCACTCCAGGTTGGGCGACAGAGTGAGACTCTGTCTCAAAAAAAAAAAAAAAAAAGAAAGAAAGAAAAGAAAATGTCTCATGTATCTTGGTTACATGAAATTACCTATGACATGGGTATACTTATGAGTTACCTATTATGTACCCACAAAATTAAAAATAAGAAAAATTTAAAATAATATGCTCTTTTGATAAATAAAACATTATCTCTTTCCCTTTTTCTCTTTATATATAATCTTCTTATTTATTTTGTTGATTTAAAATAATGAATGAAGGTTTATTATACAAGTACAAATAATACAATAGGGCATAAAATATTGATAAAGTACTCTACAGTATCACAACCTAGAAATAATTTTTACATGATATGGCAACCTTATATAATACAGGCATATATATATATATATATATTCACACTATATTATATATATATGTTCATACAATATATGAAGCTTTTCATTATATTTAACTTAAAATATCAATAGTATTATAACATACATGTTTTTCTCTAAAATGTTTTTATTAACATTTTATTTTTTATGTCAAAGTATATAGAACATTCTCATCTTCCTTAAAAATTATATTGTGTTCTATTGTGTGAATGAACCAGTTTCCTTAATTTTCTATTGATGATCATTGAGATCATTTGCAAATTGCAGCTTTTTCTTTATTATAAACAAACTTGTGATCACTATCCTGGTACATATGTCTTTGCTCTGAATATGCTTTCAAAGCAGAAACATTAAATATAATTGGGAGGTAGTTATATTGATTTAAGCTTGCCCTATACAAGAAAATAATAGGCAGCATATCAGATGACAGTAAAGACAGGGCAATATACATTATTCTATCTTTAGACATATTTATAATGATGAGATCATAAGACAATAGTCTAATTAGAGAACTAAGAATTATCTCTGTGATCATCAATCAAGAGAATAATGGTAATGATAGTGATGGTGACTTTTACTGAAAGCTTAGGATATGCCAGTCAGTGAGTTAAATCAACTTACATAGTTCCTATAAAATCTCTATTAGGTAAATGATATTATTATGCTCATTTTGCAAATGGAAAAATTAAAGTGAATTAACTCAACTGAAGTCACATAGTGGAATCCATTTTCAGAGCAAGAATTCAGTTGCATTATGTATAATCTCATAAGAAGCATAACAATGTAAGTAGAAAGACCATTGAATAGAAATCTCTGCTGCCCAGATCCTTATTGAAGTTGACCTCTAATTACTGAAATGACTTTGGCCACTATAATAACAAATGGCATTATGTGAAACAAAAACAAGTCCAGGCTTTATGTCAGGGCTCCTCCGCCCCTTTACTTCAGCAAACATCCAATTCAAGGTGGTATTTTGCAATTTACGTGAGTTTACATGTATTAAAATGCTTTGTAATATATTAAATGGCAACGTGAGAAAATAATAAGAGATTGTGGTACATGCCATTTGGAACTGTGAGTTCCACCAGCTGTGGAATTCCCCAGCCATGTGGAACTGTAAGCCAATTAAATCTCTTTCCTTTATAAATAACCCAGTCCCAGGTATTGCTTTATTGGCAGCATGAGAACAAACTCATACAAGTCTCTTACTCATATCTGAATACATGAAGGCTAAAATATAGGTAAGCAGGTAGGTAAGATAAAAACAAATTGGATATCTGAATTATTACTCAACCTTTCTTTAATTTTACATATGCTATTTAATATCTAATAACAGTTTCTTTAGACTAGATCAAATGTATTATTATTTTACAAATTTTAAAATTATTTTTAAAAATTTTGTGGGTACATTATATATATACGTATATATGGTACATGAGATATTTGTATACAGGCATGAAATGTGAAATAAGCATATTGTGGAGAATGGGGCATCAATCTCCTCAAGCATTTACCCTTTGAGTTACAAATAATCCAATAACATTCTCTAAGTTATTTAAAAATATACAATTAAGTTATTAACCATTAAGGGAATTTTGCAATCCACCAATAATGACTGAAGCAATATTTTTAAAAAAGCAAAATGCATATATTATAAAATTCCATAAGACCACTTAGATATTCACATCAAAATGTTTGATTCACTGTTGGTTTCCTTCTCTGTCACCTCCCACAGTTGCAGGGTCGAGTATGGTTAGTGTTTTAACTCAGAATAACATTTTAAATCTGTCCCTTCTTTTCAACCTTAATTAAGAATTCTACACTGACGACAAATGATGAAGAGTATTCTCCCCTTCTGGGGAGAGACAAAGATAAACTAGATAATTTGAGGTAGGAATAAGCTAAAGGGTATGGCCTAAAATTAAGAAATGTGATGGTTGAAGCTGGTAGAAATGGGAGAAAATTACCTGAACAACTTCCCAAGTCCTTCTCAGGGTCTCCAAGTGAGGAAGGGTCAAAGAGCTTAAAAGTATTAGGCATGGACTTGTGTAAAGTTTGTTATGTTTTAAATTCTTGGTTCTTGTTATCCACCACTAGTAACATTTACATAGACTCTATAAAAATACATCAGATTCAGGGGCTCTAAGAAAAATGTGTCCTAGAATATGAAGCTGCCTGTCTTTCTCCACATGTATGATATATTTATATCTCTATATTTTTATCTCTACCTATCTATCATTTCTCTAATTGTTGGTTTTCTTTTCATGCTGCTGTTATAGTATTAATAGTAAATATATTGCTTCTTTGAGGTGCAATAATATTTTTGGAGCTGGGAAATAGGGGGCAACATCAAAAGAACTGATAAAAGCAAACTGAGTAATCACCCTAATGTTTTGGCATATTTCCCTAATCTAAATACAGAAAGCAAGTCCTTTAAAGGATGAGAAGTAAAAGCATGAGAGGAACTTTCCATGGACTCTCTTTTTATCAGCCACATTTTATCTGTTGGCTATTTATGTTTCTGCTCATTGTAGCATCAAGAAGCTGCAGTTTGGGAAAATGAATCCTTGAAAACGCATTTGGAAATCACTCAAACTTGATTTTACACCTAGAAACCTCAGCAAATTTTTCAGGTAAGAGCAAATTAATACTACTACCAAAATAACAAAAACAACATTTCCAACAACTGATACAGTGTATTTCCCATTTTCATAAAAAAGAGCTTTACCTGTAACTCTTCAGTTATGTCAGGAAGAGAACATTGAGAATAACTTCTTGATTTTGATTTTTGTCTCTAGTCAGAGCTGTGAACTTGTCCTATCTGCATGGACCTTCTCTAAGTTGCTATGGCAATACCTACCATTCCCTTTTGTGTGCTTGCTAAGTTCTCTGCAAGGAGCTTAGAAGCATGTGTTTGTCAGGAAAGCGCGCATAGGAGTGGTGGAAAGGAAAGATAAAGAGAAGAAAAACAGGGAGAGGTGGTGGAGGAAGAAAATCTGTGTCTAAAATATTCTCAAAATGATTTTGTTGAAATTAGTTTTCAGGAAAACAATGTATTAAAAATGAAACAAAACCAAAATGTTTTATTGGTTTTAGTTAATCTGAACGTTCCTGGAAGGAATTTTAAACAATTTATGAATACCAACGATTATTTAAAATATATTTTTAAAAGATACACAAAAGTAATATTTAAATAACCTAATTTTCCAATTGAGTCTACAGATCCTGCTTATCCTCTGTGTGTTTTACTTCAACAGAAATAAAATTATGCTTTTAAAGAAATCCTGCCTAAGCATCATCTGCTTACTCTTTTATCTCCTTCATTGCCCACACAGGGTGTTCATTTTTTTTTTTCCACTTCCCACTGCTTTTAGAAACTGACTAGAGTTGTAGCAGGGACACATCCAAGGTGAGGAGATACTTGGACAATCCTGCAGCTGCAGCTCTGGGATGCACCAGTCCATCTGTCCCAGGATGATGCCTCATTGGCCTAGAAGAGGCTTGATAAGACTGTAGCTAAGAGAGTGGGGTAGAGGTATAGGGCATTGGAATTCAGTAAGAAAACATGTGATTTATCATGAGGCAATAAAATACATACATAAGAATCTTTAGATTGTTTCTCCATTATAATATCTACTAGATGTCTGTTACAGCTCAAATGAGAATAAAATGGGTATAATTTTATGACATTCCAGTCTGCTGTTTTATATTGAAAAAAGGAAGACAAATTGAAGCAGAGGAACTGTGAACAGCTCTGCTCATAGACCTTAATTATAGACACTATTCTATTTGTGCCTCCTAAAAACAGGAGGCATCTCCAGTGTTGGTCATACAATTGAAAGAGTTAAAAAGAGAGAGACATAAAGGAAGAGAATGAGCTCATTAACAGACCACTAAGAAACATAAGCAAGTAATTTATTTCTTGATTTTATATTGAGTAGAAATAAATAAATTTTACTGAAAAAAATGTTTGAGTCACTCTACCTTTTAGAGTTCTGATAATTTCACCTTCATTATCTAAGGAAAAAAACCTCTCTAGTTAATTTGGGACCTAATAAAGAGAAACATCTTCTAAAAATTAGGCTTCATATATACTTTTAATAGAAGAGTGGTCTTTCTCTATCTGAAAAGGCCATCCTCACCACTTTTATGATGGAAACCTAAGAAGGAAAAAGGGATAATGAGAATAATCTCTGAAAAAGGTTAGCTGAATGATTAAAATGACTTCGGTTGCAAATAACCTATTTGTACATCCTCTCCTATTTTTGTTATTTCTGAAACATAACAAAATCTTATTTTCTGAAATGTGAACACTAGATTTTGGAAGTATAAATGAGAGAAACTTGTTCAAAAAATCTGTTCTTTCCTGAACAAATATCTTTCAGCATATTATAAAATAAACCTTTGTAAAGAAGATAAGCAATTAAAAAACCATTTTCTCCTGGATTGAACACATCATATAAACAAGTACATTTTCACTTTTTTCCCCAAATTGTTCAATGGCATGACAAAACTTCATTTGTGTATGAATATATAAAATAGAAGCATCTAATAAACTCAAATAACCAATCAATGATTTATTAGGAAGGACATTGTTTAGATATTTTAGATATGAATTTGTCCTTCTATTATTCTATTATCTAAGTTTTCAATTAATCATTTGTTAGTTTTCTATTGTTTACTTATTTAGAAATGTAATAGGTTGTTTATGGCAGCAAAACAACAACCCTGTAACAGAACCATTCACAAATATAATATAAAGACGCTGTAATGTATTTTTGAAATATAATTGTGGAAAATGAAATGAACTGCAAAATAAACAGAAGACAGTATGTGAAAAAGCAGACAGCCTTGAAAATCTTATACAAAAGGAATTGTTTACTCTCTATGGGTAGCACAGAGGGACTTTGCTTTTATTGACAGCCATGACAACTACATGCCTAGCATACTTGTTGAAGTCTCTAGATCCTGTTACTTTCTGGTGGAAAAGTCCAGAAACTCTCACGAAGTTACCTCTATGATGTGGGGGCAGCAGGTAAAAGGTGAAAAAAAAAGTCAGAGAGAAGAACAGCTGCTGTGCAGTGTGCATTTCTACTAAAATTTATGTAGAGCCCATTCTAAATTAGAGCAATTTTTAAACGTGGATTTCTTATGATGTTGTAAATTCTGCATGGTTGAGGCCCTTGAGCAGTCAGTTAGGTGTGTGTGTATGTGTGTGTGTGTGTGTGTGTGTGTGTGTGTATGTGAATGAAAAAGAACCAGTGTTGAATGTCCCCTTTATTTCTCCACTGGGCTTTGTTGTCTCTCAGGCAAGATGGACAGATGTTACCATGAAAATAATGAAAAAATCCACTGGACCTATCTTTCAGGGATGGCTACTCATGTCTAAGGTCTAGGGCATGGCTTCACAATGAAAGACCCATTATTTTATAAAGTGTCTGACTGAATTCATTTCCAAGGGTAGTGTCCTTGCATTGTAGAATAGTATTATAAATTTAGTTTAGAATGACTCAGAGACATTGCTTTGACTTCTAGGCAGATACGGTTTGTAATAAGAAACATGTTAACTATGAACTTTAATTTATTTGGAAGTGGTATAACTTGATATTTGTACCTTGTTCCTCAAAGACTAATAAATTTGGAGGTAAATAAATGATGTTGAGAGATGTGTCACAACTCAGGGGAGTCTGCAGTGGGCACTTACCAGAGATAGATGTAGAGGGATTCACGTTCAAAATTTAGATGGCTGGCGTAATGTAAGCTATGATAAATAGCATGCATTGATTTAATGACCACATCCTTGTTCTGATCAATTTTCCTCTAATCCTGTGATTAAGTTAGGAAACACATTCTGATGACCCTTGATAGAGATTTTCTCTGACATTATTTGAATTTTTTCAACTTTAATAGTTTTTTCTCCCTATTTTGCCATAGAAATTATGAGATCTGCTCAAGTGTAGAAATGTCTATTCATTACTAAATCTGCCAAAAAAACTAGTATAAAGAGGAGTGGGAAAAGGAAAAACCTTCATCGTTTGAGAGTGGCTGGAGTTTGACCCAGTTGCCTTCGAAGAATGGAAGACCTTCCCTTAGGAGAGCACTTCAGTTTTATTTAGAAAAACACCTTTTCAAGTATGAAAAAGCTGTGCCTTAGACCATTGTGCAGAGAAAAAAAACAAGAAAAGGAATAATTAAAGAAACAAAGACTTCATTCAGCAAAAGGAGGAAATTGCATGCAAGTTTTGGCTGGCAGGCCAAAGGACTGGAGGATTGAGGAACTAGAATGAGGAAGATTTGGTGAAAGATCTACAATGGTAATTTTCAACCTGGCTGCATATTGAAATTAACAAGAGGAACTTCATCACACACCGGGGCCTATCATGGGGAGGGGGGAGGGGGAAGGGATAGCATTGGGAGTTATACCTCATGTAAATGACGAGTTGATGGGTGCTGACGAGTTGATGGGTGTAGCACACCAACATGGCACAAGTATATATATGTAACAAACCTGCACGTTATTGACATGTACCCTAGAACTTAAAGTATAATAATAATAATTTAAAAAAAAACCTCTTGGTTCCACTTCCCAAAGATTTTCATTCATTTAATATGAGTGATCTTGCATAACAACATTTTTATAAAGCATTTCCAGTGACTCCAATTCTCACCCAGGAGAGAATCACTAGAGAGAAGGTGTCCATGTCTGTCCCAGGATGGGTTTTATGGGGAAGATGGATAGTGTATAGTAAGATAATGTCAAGAGTGGAAATAGGAGCTTGATAATATTTAAACTTGAATTATTTCTGTTCTAGTTATTTCATCCTTCCTCTGTGCTAATGGCCTTACTTTGGTGAACTGTATCACACGTACCCATCCTAGACTGATGGAATTTGGGGGAATGGGAATGAGGGTCCAGTCCTGCTGAGAAGAGGTGCCCAAAAGAGTAGCAATAGCCAAAAATGAAACAAAAATCTGCAGAGCTTGGCTATTAGGGACAAGAGCTAATCAGAAGAATGCAGTGTGCTTGATATGCCTCAGCAATCTTGTTAGGGTTCTCGGCGTTACACTAAATGTGGCATGGGGTCTCAGGATTTATTATTTGGAAATAATTATCTCAAGGGGCTGGAGGAATTGGACTTCACCTCTTGATTGTGTCAAAAATCATGGGATGTGTGCACTTCAAAATTTGTTAGGAGAGTAGATCTCACTTCAAGTGTTCTTGTACCTGCATATACATACACACATACATACACCTCCAAAACAAAAACAAAAACAAAAGAGCACAAGGAAACTTTAGGAAGTGTTGGATATATCTATCCAAGCAAACACACAAAATATCATCACTACAATCATATATCCAAACTCATTACATTTGAAATTAAGTATGCGCATCCTTTGTATATCAATTGTGCCTCCACAAAGCTGATATTAACAAGTCAATTTGTGTTTAATAAAAATTTTATGTACCTGTTCAATGACATTAGTAACCACCTTGACTAATCCTTGTTTGAATCCCAACTTCCATCCTTTTAATAGCCATGAGCAGGCTAATTCTTCTCCGTTTTCATGTGTTACATGGGGATAAATTGTGCATTTCAGGTTAGACATGATGTCTGCCTGTAGGGCAAGTATATTTCTGAAATTAAAATTTTGGCCAGTTTTCTTTTTAGAAATTTGTTTCAAGGAAATAAGCACTTAGGTAGGCAGAGATATATGCATAATGAAGTTACTGATGCATTGTTTATTACAGCAACAAATGAGAACTATTAATATCTTAAATGCTCAATAGAAGATATGTTAAACAAATTGTATGTCAACATAATGAAAGGCTCTGTATTAATAACTGTACACATTCATATTTACTGACAAAATTTCCATGTCGCTCCCCATGTTGTTGTTAAATGAAAAAAAGTTTATGAAATAGTTCAATCTCTTCTGTGTATGAGTGGGTGGGTGTGTATGTATATGCATGTACACAGAAAACTATCTGGAGGATATATACAGAAATTAAAATCTAATGATTTGTCAGTTTTATATCATTTTTCATTTTTTAAAATTTCATAATTTATTTAAGGCAGCAGAACAACTCGGCAACAAACTATTCAGAAATAAATTAAAACACAAGAAATTGGCAGTGTATTTTATGAAATGTGACTGCAGAAGATGTGAGTTTCTCTGGGTCATAAAATTTTGATGAGTTAGTTTTCTTCTTCATTTGTTTTATATTTCTTCTTCATTGTTTTATATTGTCTGTTTTTAAAAACAATGAGCACGACTGCCTATTATTTTTATAATCAAAAGAAACTTTGAGGTATTTCTATTTAGAAACTATATATATACACACACACACACACACACACACACACACAGACACACACACATATATATTGGTTATATATATATAACCAATACCTGGCAAGACACCAGACTTCTCAATGTATATTTTTGTTATTATTATCATACCTAACTAGTGAATACAAGATAATTTACATTCCCGACTATCAACACATAGAAGTAATGATGTTAACATGGTGCACGGATTTTAAGGGTGTGCTAGCAATTTTTATGATAGCTAAATTTTATGACAACTTGTAGTCATAAAATTTAAACAAATGGGTATCATTTGAGTAGTATGAATGCGTACATGTATTTTCTTTTGTCTAGAAAAACAATATAAAATTTTGATTTTTACCGTATTGAAAATGGCATAGTTAAGGTTCCAAATCATCTATGTATTTTCCAAAAAATAATAAATTTTCACAAGGAATCATGATAATAAAGTTCTCTGGTGGCACTGTAAAGGGTTGGTGTCATGGTTCCAGTGCACTCAGTCATGAGATAATTCACAATTACAAGTCCTGCACACAGTGTCGGTAGCCCCTGTGTTGCCTTTCTATATTTGAGCTCCACGTGTACTCACTGAAGAAACCAACCTACTAAAAGAAAACAGTCTTCCTGTGCTCATTCGAAAGTTGCCACAAACTCTGGAAAATGCAGGTGGGGGGGGTGTTATGAGGAATGGTAGCTTCTTAACTGTGTGAAGGCTAAGGCTGAAGAGGGATGAATCTCAGAGAAAGTGGCTGGCTGCACCTTTATCTAGAAAGGACTTTTTTTCAGATGACTGGGCTTGAAGTAGAGGCTCTGCAATCATAGTCCACTTTTTTCAAAACTGCATCTCTGGGCAGGAGACCCAATGGCGATTCATCTTGCATTCATCAAAACAGTAAGAAACCAGAAAAACATGCAACATGGAATCTGTGCTGAGCCCACATGCTGTTTGGGGGTTCAGAGAACAGGTAGATTTCTGGACTCTATATGGGAACATTTATTCTGAGGTAGTTGGCGCACTAATTTTTCATTTTAGGGGTTCTTACTTTGGAATAACTAATTGAAAGCTAGCTAAGGTAATTCAGATAATATAAATGAAGGGTCTTTAAATTTGACTTCAATTATCATCTGGTAAACTTTTCATAAATACATATTTGAAAAAGGCTGATTTTTATGGCCTAGTGAAGGCTCCCTGAATCAGAGTCTCCTGGGGTGGGGCTCAGAGGCAGTTATTTTTAATAACATATTACACTGATTCTCATATAAACTCAGGTTTCAAAATCATTTCTTTATCTCTTAGATAAGTAAATTAAAAATTGGTAGAAGAATAGCAAGATGGAAAGGAATGGAGGAACCGAGAAGAGAGGGTGCAAATAGAAAAGGAAAAAATACTGCAAAAACTCAAAATGAGAAAAAGAATGAGAGACATAAACTTTCGACAGAAGGAAATATTAAGCTCTGCAACAAGCAGCTGCCAACTGTGATTTGTGCTGGTCTCGAAGAAAAGAACCAGGAGAACAATGTTTCTTAATCCACAGGGGCTGCAATTACTCTTGTATTCACCATTTATATACCAAAAGTAAATTAATTGTAATAAGACATTGTTACTGAATAAATGTCTCCTGCTTGGAAAATCAGTGCTTCCGCTTTGCCCCTTCCTTTATGTTCTGGCAGGAGAGCTGAACATTACTGTGGTACAATGTTCTATTCTACTGACGTTATCTTTTAATTATATCACCATCAAACCCAACTTTCAAAGCACTTAAGGAAGTATTTCCTAAAAATGTTTGCCTTCAATAGGAACATGTACAATAGGAAAGCAGAAATGTTTCAAATCCATGATTCAAAACATGTTAAAGTTGCTGGACTCCCAAGGGTGACAGCAAACGTTATCATTTAGACTTCTATTAAACACAATCTAATTACAGTACAAAAATGCTAGGGAATAGGGAGAAAAGTTTTGGGGGGCGGTTATAAGATGTGTAAGATATGGAAAGGTTAAATGTTGAAATGAGATAAAAAATATGCTAATATACTTTTCTAAATAGGATTAGGCAACTTGCATATAAGAAATAAAATGTACCTATTTTAACTTTCAAATGTTCCTTTCTGCTATTGAAAGTTTTATTTCCTTTTCAACAAAACTCTTCCTTGAGGTCTAGGGCTACCATTGCAAACACTTCTGTTTGTTTCCTTCTTAAAAGCAAGACCCCTTCTACCCTCTGTGTCCAATGGTCTCTAGGATAAGACAATAGTTAGACTATCCTCATCTATAAAATGGGAAAATAATTGTATCTACCATGAGTGAGTTGATATGTATAAGGCATTTGAAACAATATGTGGCTCATTGTAAATGTTGTACAAGTGTTTCATACAACTATTATTAAGGATAAGATTCTCCTAAAGCTTTGGAAGCTCCATAAACAATTTTTCCATTAATTTTCCCATATTTCTTTCTATAACATTGGTTGCCTTGTAGCAACATATTTTAAGTGTCACAATATCATATATAGTGAAAATTAACCAGTTGTCTGTTAGGGCTAGTTCCAGAGATCAACAGTCTCTTGTTCTTAACATCCCCTGTTTATTTATGCCAAAAAAATTTCAAGTAGAAATCCTCTTATATTCTTCAGTATAGAAGATTAAAGATAACAACAGCAAAGAGAGGAGAAAATGGCTTGAGAGGGAAAGAAAGAAAATGTGTCTGTGCTGAAAGAAGGGATACCCTCTTCTAAGGTGGAGACATCAAGGGGTCTCAGAGACAGAGAAAGGACCCTTTCCTTCACATCAGCAAAATTAACCACGTCAACAATGCCAAGACAGTGACAGTTGTTGCAGCCAAACCATTTTCTTCTTTCAGAGGTTGCAGAGTTTCTTTGGATTCTCCTCTTCATCGCCTGTGTTTTTGTCTTCTTTACTCTCATGTACAGACTCCCCCCAATACCACCCCTTTCGATAATCTTATCTTACTATCTATAGTACCTATTGACTTCTTTTTCTTTAGTTGTTGGTATATCAAATAACACATTATTTGTGTTAAAGTTCGGTCAGAATATCCACAATTGTGTGTCCCAAACACAGGATAACTGTTTCTGGATAACACACATTTATTTCCAAATAATGTTTGCCTAGTTTCTTTCTTTTTTTTTTTCTTTAAAAAATTAACATCTTACTGTGATATTTTACCTTCTTTTGCCATGCCTTCCCCCTCCCATATGACTGCTAAAATTTATGTTAATTTTATTTTTATCATTTTAAATGTCATTTGTCTTCTCAAAAGAACATCCTCTTTGCTTAATGGCATCAATTAGGAAAAAGAAATGTAAGTAACACATATGTATCACAGAGACAGATACAGAGTGAAAGGAGTGAACATATAAATTTAAAGGAGTGACTGCAACTGAACTAAAAGCTCCCTACATTTCCATAAAAGAACAAGTGATTTCTTCATCAAGAATCAAGACCATACTAAATGTATTACTTTTATTTCAGCAGCTGTATTTCTAAAGTCACCATAATTATAAGACAGAAAAACTTCCAGATATTTATGAAACAAATACAATGAACAAATTATCTTCAAAGTATCCAGTGAAAGAGGGCTTGAATGTGAAAAAGAATTTCCCAAAGCACTAGGTCCATCTTTACCATGGCATTAATGCTAGGATCCATTTACAACATATTGTGTAGGGGCAGATTCTTGATTCCCCATTTTGCCTGGCGTGTCCTATTACCTGACAATCAATAAGTTCACCATTCATACCCTAGATCTATTTTCACATAATTTCCTTCCCACATATGCAGTATTTAACACTTCCAAATAATCAGAATCCTTTTCTTTGATTCTTTTTTTTTGAAGCCAATCAGTATTAACAGCCCTTTTCTTCTGTTAGTCGAAATAACAGAAAATGTAAATGAGGTGACAAAAAATATACATGGCTCATATTGGAGATAATAATAAACGGAAAATCTGGAGCTAACATTCAATTTTGCTTATGCAAAAATCCAAGTTCGCACACTGTCCACACAGCCTATTAAAAGGGGATTATGCAGATAACCATCATTTCCTGGTCTACACAAATTCAATCTTGATATTTAGACTGTGCTATTTGTGACATTTTATAAATCCACGTTTTCTGATTATATATTTAATGTGGGTTTATGTACAAAACTGTTATTGAATCCTCGTCTTGTGTATTGTCTAAGGTTTATTATATAAAAAACTATTTGATTAATATTTAAAACCACTTATTCCTTTATTATCCATTTAAGCAACACATATTTGAAAGTCCAGGTGGTATGTGTTCCTTAGACAGTGGGTAACTAGGAAACAAAAGAGGGAGAATCCTTCCTCTAATCAATCTTACAATCCAGTGGGAAAGAGAGTCAACAAGCTAGTGAACAAATAAATAACAGCAGTAAAAATATTTCTCTCACTTGATATGTTCTATCAAACTTCCCTTTTATCAGGTAGTGAGAATTACATGGTTTATTATGTTATTTATTTTATGTGTAATTTTATTTCACATTTATATTTAAATTTTATATGATTTTATTTCACATTTATATTTAAATTTTATATGATTCAACATTATGTAATATCATAATTATATTAATTAAAAGCCTTCAACAGGAAGAATGACATAAAAACAGAAAGGTTGGATATCAAAAGATCTGAGTTTTAACTTTCACAGCTTCAGTTTTACCTGTGAGATCTCTGTGTTCAACCTCTGGTTTCTCATCTCAATATGAAATTAAATAACACCTGCCCTTTCTATTTTATTGTTTTCAGAAACAAATAAGATCAAGTATATGAAGGTTGACATATGTAATTACTATGATCTGAATGTTTGTGTACCCCCAAACCTAATTCCCAGTGTGAGGGTATTTTGAGGTGAGGTTCCTCAGAGGTGATTATATCTTGAAGTGGAGTCCTCATGAATGTGCTTAGCGCCCTTTCCGAGACCTCAGAGAACCCTTTCCCCTTTCACCATGTGAGGACACAGCAAGAAGGCATGGTCTATGAATCAGAAAGCAGGGCCTTACCAGACTTTAACCTGCCAGTGCCATGACTTTGAACTTCTCAGCCTGGAGAAATGTGGGAAATAAATTTCTGTTTTTTTCAGAAGCCACCTAGTTTATAGCATTTTCTTATCGAAGCCCAAATAGACCAAGACAGTAATCTAGAAATATAAGACATTAAGGAATCTTTGCTCAATTAAAGACATAAATTGAACTAGATTTATTTTCTCTCTTAAAGCTATGATGGATACATTCCTGGATATATAAGAGCAGATATATTTTATGTATCATGTTAAAGTTTCACTAAATCATTTTGAAATAAAATATTAAATTATAGAATTGGAAAAAAGCTTAAAGATTATCTAATCTATCACCCAGCACTTAAAATCTTAGCCATAATTACCACATAATATAAACCAAGGTTTTAATAACTCCAGTGATGGAGAACTTAGAACCTACTGGAAATAATTTATTGTGACCATTCAAAACTATGTTAATAATTCTTTCCTAATTTGGAGCTGAATGTCTCTTATTAGCTTCTGCTAAATGGACCTAACTTAAAACACTAGAACTGTATGTCCAGGTTGCACAGTATAGAAGGGTACAGAGTCATGGGCCATGGTTCTGACTGTAAACATCATAGATGTGTATGTTTATTGTGACAATTCTTTTGGCCAATAAAAGTAAAATAAATTAAGAAATAAATAAATAGCTTTTTCAATTTTTTGTACAAGTATGACTTGATCTAACAGTAGCGCAGTTTTATTATTTGTTGTCATCCAGATAAAAGCCCATTTCTCCTCCCTATGATTATTTTTCAGATATTTTATTCTGACTAAGATGGTTCCCAGAGCCTGCAGATTCTCTCTTTGAAAGAAAATCACACTTTCTATCTCTGAATCATGTAATCCACATTGTTCAATATAAAATTAAATGTAGGCTGGGTGCGGTGGCTCACGCCTGTAAACCCAGCACTTTGGGAGGCTGAGGCGAGCAGATCACCGGAGGTCAGGAATTTGAAACCAGCCTGGCCAACATGGTGAAACCTTGTCTCTACTAAAAATACAACAATTAGCTAGGCATGATGGCCCATGCCTATATTCCCAGCTACTCGGGAGGCCGAGGCAGGAGGATCACTTGAACCTGGGAGGTGGAGGTTGCAGTGAGCTGAGATTGTGCCATTGCACTCCAGCCTGGGTGAGAGAGTGAAATATGTCTCAAAAAATAATAATGATAAACCAATTAAAAAATAAATAAATGTAACAATTGTTAAAAGCATTTAACTACTTATACAACATTCAATTTTTTTTCTCCATCTTTTTTTAGTGTGGAACTGCATTGGCATTGTAACATGCCATGATATTTTGAAGAAGCAATTAACAATAAACCACATTAAAATGTAACAGTTTCTTATACAATTTCAGGTATTGTTCAGTTGATACAAAAAGGCACTTCTTATAACACTCCATGTTATTCCCTACAATTCCATATGAACCTCCATTGTCTGTTAAAAAATCCAAAATTTCACCTTCTAAACTACCATCAGAGTGAACAGGCAACCTACAGAATGGGAGAAAATTTTTGCAATCTACTCATCTGACAAAGGGCTAATATCCAGAACCTACAAAGAACTCAAACAAATTTACAAGAAAAAAACAAACAACCCCATCAAAAAGTGGGCAAAGGATATGAACAGACATTTCTCAAAAGAAGACATTCATACAGCCAACAGACACATGAAAAAATGCTCATCATCACTGGCCATCAGAGAAATGCAAATCAAAACCACAATGAGATACCATCTCACACCAGTTAGAATGGCGATCATTAAAAAGTCAGGAAACAACAGGTGCTGGAGAGGATGTGGAGAAATAGGAACGCTTTTACACTATTGGTGGGATTGTAAACTAGTTCAACCATTATGGAAAACAGTATGGCGATTCCTCAAGGATCTAGAACTAGATGTACCATATGACCCAGCCATCCCATTACTGGGTATATACCCAAAGGATTATAAATCATGCTGCTATAAAGACACATGCACACGTATGTTTATTGCGGCACTATTCACAATAGCAAAGACTTGGAATCAACCCAAATGTCCATCAGTGACAGACTGGATTAAGAAAATGTGGCACATATACACCATGGAATACTATGCAGCCATAAAAAAGGATGAGTTTGTGTCCTTTGTAGGGACATGGATGCAGCTGGAAACCATCATTCTTAGCAAACTATCACAAGAACAGAAAACCAAACACCACATGTTCTCACTCATAGGTGGGAACTGAACAACGAGATCACTTGGTCTCGGGAAGGGGAACATCACACCCTGGGCCTACTGGGGGGAGTGGGGAGGGGAGAGGGATTGCATTGGGAGTTATACCTGACGTAAATGACGAGTTGATGGATGCTGATGAGTTGATGGGTGCAGCACACCAACATGGCACAAGTATACATATGTAACAAACCTGCATGTTATGCACATATACCCTAGAACTTAAAGTATAATAATAATAAAAAATAAAAAGTAAATAAATAAATAAAAAAAATTGAAAAAAAAAATTCTTATCGAATGTGTATATATCAGCAACATTTGGTATAATTCAGTTCAATCAAATTTTTGAGTAAATGATTAACTATTAAAATGCAATCTTTGTATATGTCTGATTCTAAATAGATGGTGAATGTGTGGCAGAATAATTGAATTTTATCTAAAACTTAAAGCATAAATGGAAGAGAGATGGAGCCAGAATAATTAAAAGGTATGGTCATTAACAAATATTTTATCGCTCTCTGCCCATCTATCTTTAACCAACCCAACTCTGTTCTTCTATTTCTAAATCAATTTCTATATATTTTTTTTTCTTAGAACTGGACTGTACTTCTAAAGCTATATATATATTTTTTTTTTTGCTAAATAAGAAAAAATAATGCAATTTTTACTGCAAATTTTAAGATAGTTCCAAAACACATGCCTTAAAAGTGCAAGTTTGCTTTCTAGCCAGGACAATTTCCCAGCACAAATCACCAATCTTTTTTCTTTATCTCTTAAGTCAATTTTGGGTTTATTCAAGAGCCATATTTGGATACATTGACTCAAAAAAAATACAAATGAATTTTGTTAATTTACTCAACAAATACTAACAGTCTACTCTTTCTAGGCAGAAGTGGTTTCTATACTTGGAAATCAGTAGGCAATGAAGCAGAAGAAGAAAATATCAGACAGTAACATACTGGCAATAGGAAAAATGAAACAAGAAAATGTGGCAGTGAAGAAAGTTATGGTATTTTATTAGATAGGCAGTCAAGGAAGTTCTCTTTGAGAGATAACATTTCAGATGCTTACCGGGAAGGCCCGGCAAAACAAGAGACAGAGTATTTGGGGACACCGGAGTAGCTAATGCAAATGAACTGAGAGAAGGTGTCAGTATCTCTAGGGCCTTCTAGGTGAGGATGGGGGAGATTGGATTTTATTTTTAAGTGTGACATGAAGTCATTGGAGAGTTTTAAGGAGAAAAATTACATGATCTTATCTTCATTTAAAAAATATCGCTCTAGGCCGGGCGCGGTGGCTCAAGCCTGTAATCCCAGCACTTTGGGAGGCCGAGAAGGGCAGATCACGAGTTCAGGAGATCGAGACCATCCTGGCTAACACGGTGAAACCCCGTCTCTACTAAAATACAAAAAAAATTAGCCGGGCAAGGTGGCGGGCGCCTGTACTCCCAGCTACTGGGGAGGCTGAGGCAGGAGAATGGCGTGAACCCGGGAGGCGGGGCTTGCAGTGAGCTGAGATCCGGCCATTGCACTCCAGCCTGGGCAACAGAGCGAGACTCCGTCTCAAAAAAAAAAAAAAAAAAAAAAAAAAAAAAAAAAAAAAAATCGCTCTGGTCACAATGTGATTTTAGATTATAGATAAAAGCAGAAATCAATTAGGAGGTTATGCCAACCCTATGAATGTTGGAGGAGTGAGAGTGGAAGTAAGGAGATAAGTTAGAAGGAGATTATGGGAGTCTGGAGTAGAATGGCAGTTGTCAAGATAGAATTTAGCAGGTTTAGGGAAAGAGCACCGGGGTGTGGTGTGGTGAGAGAAGGAGTAGAATGTTTTAAGGATAAATCCTAGAAAATTTTGACTTGGGCAAATAAGTCAATGCTTGGCTTGGGCAAACTTTGCATTTGAGGGGGGTGACAAAGATTGGGAGAGGGGCACATTTTGGCATGTTAAATTCAAACTGTCTCTCAGTAACAGAAGCACACATGTTTAGTTGATAGTTGGTTATAAAAATAAAACACTGGAGTTGAGGGCTATTCAGTGAGTAAGGTTAGAGGCATAACTTTGCCAAGGAAGTAACCAAAGAGTCATAGGATATATTTTAACGTTAATGCGTATTTTGTCTTCCATCTTGCTCTGTGGTTCTTATTTTTTTTCCTCTTCACTTCTCCTATTTGCTGTATTGTTGGAAAGTTGAGTTTTGACACATTTATTTTAAAATGTATTCTTAAATGAGACACATATATGGTAAAACAAATGTTTTTATGTAACTAAAAAGGTGCACAGAGTGAAAAGTAAGCCCTTCTCCTTACTCTGTCCTTAATCACACACTTCCTCTCAGGAAAAACAATTCGGTTTCTAGTTTTTACATATAGAAAACTGCATGTGTAGAAGTGTCTGAAATATTTATTAATTATTTCACTGAATAGATTCAAAAGTTTTCTGCATAAGGTGGATTTTGTGGTGTGCCATAATTTATTCATCTAGTCTATTGAAGGACATTTGGGTTATTCATATCCTTTTGTTATTCTCCCCTATTTCTACATTATCGGGTTTTTTGCTTCTTTATTTTTTCTTTACCTCTAGCTACATACAACCCCATCTTTTGGTTCAATTTTATACCATACTCTTTGGAAGTACTGACCATTATTACTAAAATTTTCTTTCTCCTTTTCTCTCTCTTGCTATGTGTAATGTGTTCTGGTTCATTTCTGTAATGATTTTATTGTTACCTTCAATGTTTTTCTGATCCCTGTCCCTTCAGTTGGCTTTTGCTTGCTATGTTCTTTTTCTCTTGTTTGCTTTACATCAACTCTGTACACATCCATTTTGATATGAGCATTTTTCATGTGCATTTTTCATTTGTGAATGGAAGCCATCCTATTCTGGTCTGCTCTTTGTACATGTAATGGATAGAGACACGCAATAGCTTCTAATAGGGATTGTTTTCTCAGAACATTTTCCAAATGGGTAGACTGGGTTCCCTGCCCTGAAGGCGCACCCCTCTCAGTCTCCTCCAGAGGAAGCATATGCTCTTCATTTCTCCTATTTGCTGTATTGTTGGAAAGTTGAGTTTTGACACATTTATTTTAAAATATATTCTTAAATAAGACACGTATATGGTAAACATGTATTGTGCATGTCTTATCTGGATTTCTCAGGGTGACTTGGTATTTAGGTCCAGTTGAATTTAGCTAGCTAATGCAAGGTAATTTCTGCTTTTTCTTTCCATTTTATCTCATTTACAAATTATTTATCATGGTAGAAATCACGGTTGGGGGCATAAACGAATCATGGTTGGGGACATAAATGAGACATGTTTGACATCACTCTTTTCTCCCCTACTCCTCTGAAGCACTGTGGTGTAAAACCGTAAAACCAAATTTCCAAGTCACTCTTATTCTGGCCAGCCCACATCCCCAGCCTTCACCATTCCAAGAAATGAATCACTGGGTGGTTCCTTGGGAGGCTACCAATGCTTTCAGAGAAATAAGCACCTTGTTTGAGATCTGGAGACATAATATAGGCTTTTAGCTTTTTCCAATTTTGTTCATTAAAGGGATTTATAAATTATTTCTGTTTATTATGATAATTTTGGTTATTTTCATGAAACCAACAGAGCAAAAACTGCTGTTCTCTTCAGACTTTTGTTCGTTTTCAGTAATCTACAATTCTTCAGTAATTCAGATATTCTTTCTCAGAAAATGAGCTCATTTCCTACCAAGCAGAAGAAGCTGATTTCAATTTCCTGACCTCCTACTTATACAAGTATCCCCACCTGCCGCTTCTTCGACAGAATCTGTGCTAACATTTTGCATACATCACTTCATTGAATCATTACCTCTGTGGAGTAGGGATTATTATTACTATTGTATAAATAACAAAATTGAGGCTGAAATAAATTAAGTATTCTGAAGTTACACAGACAGTTACTGGTGGAGTCCAGTAAATTGAGCCCAGATTTGACTCTAAATACTATGCACTATGCACCATTTAATCATATGAATCAAATTATTAGATTTAACTGATATTTTATTATACAATTGAGTATTATACAGACCAAACATTGGAAGCCATTTATACAACAGGGTACACTAAGAATTTGGACTCTCATAGATACTATATTTAAATGCTTGTTTGCTTTCATGGAGAATGATTTGAGAACTTAATAACAAAGTTGTAAAAGTGCTTAGTTGTGTGTTGCATGAAATTATAGTAGGTGTTTAGTAAATGCTCATTTTTCTTTTGTTAACATCATGCCAAACATCACTGACCAAGCAAAAGTTATCAGATAATTGACTCAGGATATCAATTAACACCCTTTAATTGTACTAACAGTGTAGCCACCTACCCAGTTCCCCAAGAGGGGAAATTTAAAATTTTCTTGATATTTAAAAACCTTTGGTTTACTTTCTTATATCTATACAACACAATCCAAAATCACCAAATTGTTTCCTGAGGCTAGGGAGCATGCCTGAACTTTGAAAGTCAGTGGAATGTACTGGTCATAATAAGGATTTTGATATTAGATGCATGTGGGGTTGAATTCCACATTTGGCATTTATTTGTTATTTGACTAAGAAAAGATACTTTATTTCTCTGAGCTCATTGTAAATTATCTTTGTAAAGAGAAAATTTAAGAAAAATATCATAAGATGGATGTGAGAATTAAATTGTATAAAGGGAGAGAAAGTACATATGCATAAAATAGAGTTTCAACTAGTTTCTATTTCTTTTCTATATACTTACATTGCATCTTTTGCCACCCAAACCAGTAGGTGTTTCTTTTTAATTTCTAACACCCAATAAGCTGACAAAATACTTGAGATTTTACAGTCATGAAATAACACAGAAGAGAATCCTAAAAGGCTGGGGAAACATCATATAAGAAACATTTTACTGCATGAGATGTGTCTCAAACACTATGCAATGTGCAAAAAGATTCTAAAACCCTTGATAAAAGTGCAATGGTAAAGAGACCTTCATAGATATACATTCAAATACTAACACATTTTACACACTCACACACACCCACACACTAACTTTGCCAACAATTCAACTGAATTGCCCAATAAGAGATTTCTAAAAGAAGATAAAAAGGTAGCATTAGAAATATTTTTTCTAGAAAAAATAAAATTGCTTGAAGCTTTTCAAAGGGCAAATCAAGGAGCCCTTATCAAGGAAAGCTATTTCACTGCTTGAAGAATTTGTTACGAGCTCAGTAAAGGAGAAAAGAAAAGAAGTGTTAATACATATGGGCTTGAAAGAAAACCTGGGCAATAAAGGACATTTCAATATTTAATTTAATATTTAAGTGAAAGCTATGTCATATTCATAACCCTGATATGATGGAAATCAATAATTTCTCAACTAGCAAAGAATTCTGCATTTTGTTTTGTTTTGCCTTTATATGTAACTGAGATCAGACATGCACTGGGCACAAAGCGACATTCAGTTTGCAGGAATCCCAGTTCTCTTAACACAAATCCCTCATGGACAGTGGAGGAACCACCTCCACTGGATTATCCAGGCAGCTCATACCAATTCTCTACTTGCAAGCCCCTGATCCACAGTATAGCAGAAGAAAGTTGCATTAAATGCAAAGAAAATTAGCACACTGAAAACGTTCCTCATTAAGCAAAAGTGCATTTCAATAGCTCAATGACTCATATTAAACATCCCCTAATATCATGAATACCTCTCTTGCTGGCATCCTCCATCTCTAGGTCCCAGGACATTTGCTACTAGACCCTCTCTTGCTTGTGCCCATATCTCATCTCAAGCCTGGATGCACGACTGATATGCTCAGCTACACTGGCCTCTGCTAATGCATTTGGGGCACTTCTGTCCCAGTGTTTCCTTCTAACAGACCTACATACTCTCTCAGCCATCCTGGATGCCCAGAACTTTCTCCGAGTACCTTTGTGTTAGTCAACTTGCATTGCTATAAAGATACCTGGCCAGGTGCAGTGGCTCATGCCTGTAATCCCAGCACTTTGGGAGGCCGAGGTGGGCAGATCACCTGAGATTGGGAGTTCAAGACCAGCCTGATGAAAATGGAGAAACCCCATCTCTACTAAAAATACAAAATTAGCCGGGTGTGGTGGCACATGCCTGTAATCCCAGCTACTCACGAGGCTGAGGCAGGAGAATCACTTGAACCCAGGAGGCATAGGTTGCGGTGAGCTGAGATCCTACCATTGCACTCCAGCCTGGGCAACAAGAACAACACTCCATCTCAAAAAACAAAAAACAAAAAACAAAAAGATACCTGAGACTGAAATCTAGGTGGAAGCTGCCAAACCTCCTTCAGTCTTGAATTCTGTGCACCTGCAGGCTTAACACCTGGTGGAAGCCATCAAGGCTAACAGCTTCTGCCCTTCTGAAGCAGCAGAGGTCTGAGCAGTGCCTGGTGTGCTTTGAGCCAGGTTGAAGTTGGAGTGTCTGGGATGTGGGGAGCAGCCTCCTGAAGTGGTGCAGGGCAATACACCCTAGGTATGGCCACCAAATCATTCTTTACTCCTAGGTCTCTGGGACTGTGATGGGAGGGACTGCTTGGAAGATCTCTGAAATGGCTTCAAGGCCTTTTACCATTGTCTTGACTATTTGCACTTGGTTCCCTTTTAATCATGTGAATCTCTCTAGCAAGTGATTACTCCACAGGCTGCTTGAATTCCTCTCCCGAAAACACTTTTTCTTTTTCTACCATATAACTAGGCTGCACATTTTCCAAACTTTTCACTTTGCTTCCCTTTTGATTATAAGTTCCAACTTTAAGTCATTTGTTTGCTCCCATATCTGACATAGGCTGTTAGAAGCAGGCATGTCACATCTTGAATGCTTTTCTGCATAGAAATTCCTTGCACCAGATATTCTAAATCCTCACTCCTAGGTTCTAACTTCCACAGATCCCTATGGCATGGACACAATACAACAAAGTTCTTTCCCAGGACATAACATGGGTGACCTTTGCTCCAGTTCCCAATAAATTCCTCATTTCCTTCTGAGACCTCATCATCCTGGCCTTCACTGTCTATATTTCTCTAAGAATTTTGGTCACAACTATTTAACAAGTCTCCAAGAAGTTTCAAACATTCCCTCATCTTCCTGTCTTCTTCTGAGCCCACCAAATTCTTCCAAATTCTGCTTGTTACCCAGTTCCAAAGCTGCTTTTTCATTTTCAGGTACCTTTATAGTGACACACCACTCCTTGATACGAATTTTCTGTGTTCGTCCATTTGCACTGCTGTAAAAGTATCTGAGACTGAGTAATTCATAAATAAAAAGAGATGTATTTGACTCACAGTTTTGAAGGCTGTACAAGCAGCATGGTGCTAGAATCCGCTTCTGGAGAGGCCTCCGGAAACTTACAGTCACAGCAGAAGGCAAAGGGAGAGCTGGTGTATCACATGGTGAGAGCAACCAAGAGAAAGAAGAGGAGGTGCCAGGCTCTTTTAAACAATCAGCTCTCTCGTGAAATGACAGGGTGAGAACTCACTTATCACCAAGGGTGTAGCACTAAACTATTCAGGAGGGATCTTCCCCCATGACCCAAACTCTCCCACCAGGTCCCTCCTCCAACCCTGGGGATTACATTTCAACGTAAGATTTACAGTGAACAAACATCCAAACCATATCAACCTTATGTATTAATAGGGGAAATAATTAACATTTCTTCTGTTATCTGGCCAGTAACGGAATTTAGAGTAAGTGAGAAGACTCGTGGGCTTAAGCAATCCTCCTGCCTTAGCCTCTCAAAGTGCTGGGATTACAGATGTGAGTCATGGTTCCTGGCCTACTCATAAACTTCCATTTTTATGTTTAATCTCTGTTACTTTTGTGGTTACTTTTGTGGTAATGTTAGATACCTAAAATTCTTAGCTCATTAATCTTCAGCCTTTTAGCTTTCTAATATAATCTGTACTGTAATGTCTCTAAATTTTCTTCTCTGTACAGCTTTAGATGTATATCATAAGTTTTGAGATAGATTTTATTATTTAGTTTTAAGTTATTTTAAATCTTTATTATGAGTTCTTCTTTGGTCACTCAGTTATTTGAAATGCTTTTGTGAATTTTCAAATGTATAGTTTTCTTTTTTACATTTTCCCTATTGATATTTAGGCTAACTTCTCTGTAAAGAACATGGTACAGATGAGACAAGGAAACATGAGAACATGTTTACGTGATACTAGTGTTTCTTGTGGTATAATCCAGAATGTAACCAATGCTTGTTCATTTACTTGTATGTGTGAAAAAATATATATTTTTGAACCATTTGGTATAAGGTTTTATATATATCTACTAGATTATATTTGTTAACTATATAGTTTAAATATTTTATATTCTTTCTGTTTTTCCATTTGTCTTGTCTATTATAAACAAAGAAAAGCAATACAATCTCCGGTCATACTGTCACGTTTCAAATTTTCTATTGCAATTTAATGTTTTATTGCTTAGTATTTTCAAATTATTAGGTTAGTGCAAAAGTAATTGCAATTTTTGCAATTAAAAGTAATGACAAAACAATTACTTTTGCCTCAACTTAATGATATTTTATAAAACACATATATTTTAGGGAAAATCCAGTTTAACAATTTAATCTTTTTATTGAAGAGTATGCTACAATTTGTTAGATTAATGATACTAGCTTTTTTCCATCATCTTATTTTTCTCCTTTATTTTTCCTACTATTTGACTTCTTTCTCTGTCTTTACCTGTCTTCTTTTGATTGACTGTATTTTTTCCATTTAACTCAAATAATCCCCTCTACTACTTTGAAAATGTAACACTTTATTTTTATTTTTTCATTGTTTAGGCTAGAAATTTTACATGCATATTTAATGAAGTTTAATATCCAAAGTAGGCATTGCTAGCAATCAGGAATTTGATGAATTTATCTGCCGCTTATTAATTATTAAATGTTTTCAGCATAGCTCTAACCTGTCATTTGTCTTTAAAGGTTTGTTGTTCCATTCTTTCAACAAAACAGAATTGTTTTCTCTTCTATTGATTTCAAATGGATAAGATTCAGCATGTTTTGAGAATTAGTCCTAAGCATATTCCCCTTGGTCAACGATATGATTGAAAGTTTAAGTGCATAAGTTGATACATTAAAAAAAAAAAACAAGCCTAGATGACAGGCATTACTAAACCTAGGGCAAAACAAAAAGGTACTAGTACTGAAACTTCTTCTAAATAAACATTTAAGTAGGTTTTAGAATTTTTCACCTTAAAGATAGTTAGATTGTTTTTTTCTAAAAAATGAAAATTACATGTACTTAATAAATAAATATATGCTCAAAACTAAAAACTCTTCATAAAGGAGAGGAATACAACCAGAAAGGATTAGTAAGGTAAAGAGGTAAAGAAGGGATGCTTCAAAGCTAAACAATTCAGAAGAAAAAGGACTACAATAGTTGTTTATCACAAACCTGTGAAACTAGACAGCAAATTTGACAGCCATTTATATCTGCTAGAAAAACAAACAATTTATTGCAAAAATTTTCTCCCACTCTGTAGGTTGCCTGTTCACTCTGATGGTAGTTTCTTTTACTGTGCAGAAGCTCTTTAGTTTAATGAGATCCCATTTGTCAATTTTGGCTTTTGCTGCCGTTGCTTTTGGTGTTTTAGACATGAAGTCTTTGCCCATGCCTATGTCCTGAATGGTACTACCTAGCTTTTCCTCTAGGGTTTTTATGGTATTAGGTCTAACATTTAAGTCTCTAATCCATCTTGAATTAATTTTCATATAAGGAGTAAAGAAAGGATCCAGTTTCAGCTTTCTACTTATGGCTAGCCAATTTTCCCAGCACCATTTATTAAATAGGAAATCCTTTCCCCATTTCTTGTTTCTCTCAGGTTTGTCAAAGATCAGATGGCTGTAGATGTGTGGTATTATTTCTGAGGACTCTGTTCTTTTCCATTGGTCTATATCTCTGTTTTGGTACCAGTACCATGCTGTTTTGGTTACTGTAGCCTTGTAGTATAGTTTGAAGTCAGGTAGCGTGATGCCTCCAGCTTTGTTCTTTTGACTTAGGATTGTCTTGGAGATGCGGGCTCTTTTTTGGTTCCATATGAACTTTAAAGCAGTTTTTTCCAATTCTGTGAAGAAACTCGTTGGTAGCTTGATGGGGATGGCATTGAATCTATAAATTACCTTGGGCAGTATGGCCATTTTCACGATATTGATTCTTCCTATCCATGAGCATGGTATGTTCTTCCATTTGTTTGTGTCCTCTTTGATTTCACTGAGCAGTGGTTTGTAGTTCTCCTTGAAGAGGTCCTTTACATCCCTTGTAAGTTGGATTCCTAGGTATTTGATTCTCTTTGAAGCAATTGTGAATGGAAGTTCATTCATGATTTGGCTCTCTGTTTGTCTGTTACTGGTGTATAAGAATGCTTGTGATTTTTGCACATTAATTTTGTATCCTGAGACTTTGCTGAAGTTGCTTATCAGCTTAAGGAGATTTTGGGCTGAGACAATGGGGTTTTCTAAATATACAATCATATCTACTCATCTGACAAAGGGCTAATATCCAGAACCTACAAAAAACTCAAACAAATTTACAAGAAAAAAACAAACAACCCCATCAAAAAGTGGGCAAAGGATATGAACAGACATTTCTCAAAAGAAGACATTCATACAGCCAACAGACACATGAAAAAATGCTCATCATCACTGGCCATCTGAGAAATGCAAATCAAAACCACAATGAGATACCATCTCACACCAGTTAGAATGGCGATCATTAAAAAGTCAGGAAACAACAGGTGCTGGAGAGGATGTGGAGAAATAGGAACACTTTTACACTGTTGGTGGGACTGTAAACTAGTTCAACCATTATGGAAAACAGTATGGCGATTCCTCAAGGATCTAGAACTAGATGTACCATATGACCCAGCCATCCCATTACTGGGTATATACCCAAAGGATTATAAATTATGCTGCTATAAAGACACATGCACACGTATGTTTACGGCGGCACTATTCACAATAGCAAAGTCTTGGAATCAACCCAAATGTCCATCAGTGACAGATTGGATTAAGAAAATGTGGCACATATACACCATGGAATACTATGCAGCGATGAAAAAGGATGAGTTTGTGTCCTTTGTAGGGACATGGATGCAGCTGGAAACCATCATTCTTAGCAAACTATCACAAGAACAGAAAACCAAACACCGCATGTTCTCACTCATAGGTGGGAACTGAACAATGAGATCACTTGGACTCAGGAAGGGGAACATCACACACCGGGGCCTATCATGGGGAGGGGGGAGGGGGGAGGGGGGAGGGATTGCATTGGGAGTTATACCTGATGTAAATGACGAGTTGATGGGTGCAGCACACCAACAAGGCACAAGTATACATATGTAACAAACCTGCACATTATGCACATGTACCCTACAACTTAAAGTATAATAATAATAAATAAATAAATAAATAAAAGAAAAATAAACAATTTATTTTCTCTTATAATTTTCTGAGATCAATTACTAGGCTTTCAAAATCCTCAGTCGTACTGGGAAGCACATTGCATATAACTCTTCAGTCTTATTTTTCCAGCACAAATTATCTCTCTAATAAAGTAAATCAATGTTCTTCCAACTTACCTTGGATCAGTTGACTTTGCATGCCTGGGATGTCCTTTTCACTCTCCATTAAAATTATTTCTATCTCCAGGAGCTTGCCCAAGTTCCACTAATTTTATACTAATATTTCTCTACTTTGAATTATTTTAACATCTTCAGTTTGAATGACAAGACAGCACTTAATAATAGACTATCTTCTAAGGATTGCTACTCCTTTATTCACAGCAAAGAGTGCTTTTAACAGAGATGATGGATGTCAAAATTTACCTCTGTAGCCTTGGGGAGATTTTCCAAAATACTTGGCCTCAGTTTATACATCTGTTAACTGGGTACTTAGAAAATGGCCCCTATTTTGTAAATCTCCTCTGAGACTTTAAGTATCTCTTCTTTGCTAGTTTTTATCTCCTTTTTATTAAATTTCAAATCTTTGAGATATTTTATTATATCCTACCTTTAAAGATTTCCTCTCATTTTCAGGACAAAGCACAGCACATAAATGTGAACTATAACTAATTAACTCTGGCATTACACTGGTTAGGATAACATTGTTTAGTCAGTTTAACATATTTATTTCACACGAATGCACACAAATGACACTGGGAAATATATATCCACTGAAATGTCAAAATTATTTGTAACTGCCAATTAGACCACTGTATTCTTGCTGAGTGATGTTGCTGGTTGTGGGGATAGGACTCTCTTCTGTTTAAAGCTGGGGAGTATAGTTAAATATACCACCTTCCACCAGGACATGAACCTCTGACTTCCATTTACTGGATGCTTTCTGGGTAGATGCTGAATGTCCTAATCAGTTTGGGTTGGTGTAACAAATACCATGGACTGGATGACTTCAACATTGATTTCTCATAGTTCCAGAGGTTAGGAAGTCCAAGTTATAGGTGCTGGCAGATGGTGTCTGGTGAAAGCTCCCTTACTGGTTTGCAGATGGCCTTCTAGCTGTAGTCTCACATGGGAAAGAGTGGATATCATCTATCACATACTTCTTATAAGGGCATTAAACTCATTCATGAAAGCTCCACCTTCATGAACTAATCACCTCCCAAAGATACTACCTCCTAATACCATCACATTGTAGGTTAGGATTTCAGCATACGAATTTTGTGGTGACACAAACATTTAGAACATAACACTGAGATAGCAACAATATTTTGTTGAATGCTGTGTTAGGCGGTTCTTACATTGCTACAAAGAGAAACTGGGTAATTTATAAAGAAAAGAGGTTTAATTGTCATGGTTCTGCAGGCTGTGCAGGAAGCACTGTGCCAGCATCTGCTCTGCTTCTGGTGAGGCCTCAGGGAGCTTTTAATCACAGTAGAAGGTGAAGTGGGAGCAGGCACTTTATATGGCAGAAGGGAGGCAAGAGAGAAGGGGAAGATGCTACACACTTTTAAACAACTAGATCTCCTGAGAACTCACTCACTGTCTCGAGAACAGCTCTCAGGTGTGAGGGATCCACCCTCAAGACCCAAACATCTCCCACCAGGCCCCACCTCCAACACTGGGGATTATATTGTAGCATGAGATTGAGGTGGGCTAAATATCCAAACCATATCAAATGCCAATTTGAGTGTTATAAGGCTTGGTGATGAAATCGTGCCGCCACACCCACTAGCAAGCACCTATCTTTATCAATACATTTAATACAACATCATGACTTCTGAACTAATTCTGTAACTTTGGGCAAGTTGTTTAATCTATCTGTGCTTCAATAACTCCTTTTCTCATAGTATTTTTATGAAAATAAAATGAAATAATATATGTCAATTTGGTCAGTGCAGGTCTGAACAGATAAGAACTCAATTGATACATACACTGCATGTACTTAAATTTTAACATATACTGTATTTATAAAAATTTGAACATTTCAAAAATATATTACTCATCAACAAAGTTATTTAGGAACACAGGAACATGGGACCAAAATCAATTTTTAAATATGCTACCAAAGTTACTTCCAAAATCTTATAAATACATGCTGCTTAAGTCAGAGTACAAGACCATATAAATCCTCTGGCTTATAATCATTGAAGGCAGCAGTGACACAAAATCACATGGTGTAATAATGTCTGGGGGGCTGGATAGCCACTATTCCCAAGGCAGGTTCATGTACTTCATGTTTGGACCAGAATGTTGCCTAATACAGCTGCCTAGAAAATGTTCATTAGGAGATCCTGGACTGTGTGATGAGAATGAGGTGGTCTCATTCTACCAGAAAATGAAACAGACTTCCTGTTTCACTCCACCATTTGGCTGAAATATATTATTATTGTTACCATGTTCTCAAATAAATAAAGATCATTGCAGCAATGAATTGTGTGCAATAAAAGACATTCCATTTTTGCAAATCCCTTATGTGTTTTTTAGTCACAGTAGCAAATTTTATAAATGTCCACACAACAACACAGAAAATTGGAATTTGAAGGGCAACTCTACAATTTGGTGCTGATTACATAGCTATATACAGAATTTTTTTTTTTTAATGAGACAAGGTCTCACTTTGTCACCGAGGCTGGAGTGCAGTGGTGCAACCTCAGCCACCCAGGCTCAAGCAATCTTACTACCTCAGCCTCCCAAGTAGCTGAGACTACAGGAGCAGGCTACTTGGGAAGCTACTACATGTGGCTAATTTTTGTAGTTTTAGTAGTGACAGGGTTTCGCCATGTCACCCAGGCTGGTCTCTAACTTATGATCTCAGGAGATTCGCCTGCCTCAGACTCCCAAATGATTACAGGTGTGAGCTACTGTGCCTGGCCTACACATCTACATATAACATTAGTTCTGAGAAATACGTTCTGAAGGTAATTTAGAAATATATCATGAATGTCTATTTACTTCAAAGTAAATAATTACTTCTCATTGAAGGGGCATATTTTTTGAGATTTTCACCATTGTTTTTGAAAAACTAATGAGAAGAAGGACATCTATATCATCTGGCAAAGGTACAAGAGTATATTCTAAGTTCTAGACCTAAGGTATTGAGAGTTGGGTAAGAATTAGGGGAAAAGGCCTGTGAAGGTGTAGTTTTCTCTAAGAATTACAAGAAAATTAGATATAGGGATGCTATGTCATACCCTCAATGAGGGATTTAAACAAGGGTGGTCATATTTGAGGTGAGGTGGTTTTGATGAATAAAGGAAAAATCAAACTGAACTGTGAAGGTGAAAGATTCAAAAGTCATTGGCCACTTGGAAATAGGACCAGGGCTTTGGGAGTGACAACACAAATGAGAGCCGTAACTGGAAAATAGTATTTTTTCTCCCTCATTTCTCATACAATCCACTTAAAATGATAGTGAAGACGTAGGATAGAATAGCTATGGTTTTTAATCACTAGTTTACAAGACTACCTCTTCTTTCACTCTTCAGTATTGTTTGAAGAAGGAAAAATTACATGTAAACTCTATTTGTATTTTCATATCCAAAAAATAAAATCTACAAGCCCCTCTTTTCTCCCCAAACAGATCAGCTTGTATTTTTATTAACATCGTTTACAGTTCTCAGTTTTCTAGTCACAATTCACATTTTCATGTTGTTATATTGTAAGATTATTAGACAGAATGAACTAAAGTGGGGCTTTGATCTTGCCCTAAGGGCTCTGAGAGTAATTCCATTTTATCCTTTTTCTTTGTTTGGAGCTCCTCAGCCCTGCTGCTTCAGCTCCAGCTGTTTCTTATCATATCCCTGAAGTCAATTTTCTGTCAGTGTCTGAGATGTAAGTTACTCAAATGCTTATGAAAATTTCAATCTTGGTTTTCTCACCAATTACAATGTTCATAATTCTATCTGAACACCAATTAAAATTTGTATAAACTCTGTTATAGTTTCAGTAACTGTCTTTGAGATGTTTTTTCAATTTTGTTAAAAATTTTGCATTTTGCTTTCAAGAATTTCCAGGAGTCCTTGCTATGCTGCTTCATTTCTCTTTTAGTTTACATATATGGTTGTCATTAATTGCAGAATGAGTTACCATTTTTTAAAATTTTATGGGTACATAGTAGGTTTATATATTTATAGAGTAAATGAGATGTTTTGACACAGGCTTGCAACGTGAAATAAGCACATTAAGGAGAATGGATTATTCATCCCCTCAAGCATTTGTCCTTCAAATTCCAAACAATCCAATTACATTCTTTAAGTTATTTTAAAATCGTGAAAGTTATTGTACAATTAAGTTATTGTTGACTATAGTCACCCTATGGTGCTATCAAATAGTAGGTCTTATTCATTCACTCTATTTTATTTTGTACCTGCTAATCATCCCCACCTCCTCCTGAGCCCCCAAATACCCTTCTAGTATGTATTACATTCTAATGGCTCAATAGTTATGGACTCTTCTCCACATTCTATTCCACATTTTAAGACTATCAGACTAACTTAGACTAAGAGATTTCCTTCATTAGTCATCTGAACGCTTCAACACGTCTTTATTTCTCTTCTATCCTTTTTTTACGGGTATATTCATAATTCTGTTTTCAGTCATGGCTTAAATGTGCTGAAACAGTGGCTTACTACATGATATTTAAGCTCTATCATCTCCACATCACATTACCAGACATTGATAAAGCCTTAAAACCACAACTGTTTTTCCCAAAGGCTACTTTATGACCATAAAAGCTACCCAAAAATTGAAAGGAAAGGTAATGAAACAATATTCTCTTCCAAGACTCTTCCCTCTCACTTTCTCCCTTCCAATTACAGAGTATTTGTGTTAAATATGAATCTTAAGGTTGTCATATTATATTGATGATAATCTAGCCTATGAGGACCTCAGAAGTTTGAGCAAGAGAGCGAAGTCCTGTTTAGTATCAGTTACGTGAGGAAAATAAGAACACCAATGATGAACTGTAAGCATGGAAACCTATGACTTTGAAGCCAAAGACTTGTGCATGGTAGAGAATAAATGGATGCTCTGCCATTGGAAGTAAGGGTGTAGTAGGAGGAAGCCGTGTATTTAACAATAGACTGGAAATGAGAAAAATATATACTGCAAAACACATATTCTAGACTTATGTTACCCTGTGTGTCTTTTACTTTGGTTATCCTTTAGCTTTCCGAGAATTCTTTAAATGAGTGCCTTTCCTCAACAACATTTTTGAATTTAAAGCATCATACAAGTCTAAGCTTAGACTCATATCTTTAAACAAAAGAACAAGAGTTGAAGATCTATGAAATAAACAGTAGGAATCAGTAACATTCATCCAGAGATGGTGGATCTTCAGAGAGAAATTGGTGTTGTATAATGTAGCCTTCTCCACATGGCAATTATGCTGCTTATTAGAAGTTCTGAGACTCATTGTTACTAAAAACAAACAAACAAAACTTTAATTTGTAGAAAGACCCAAAGAAAAGGAAAAAGGATCAAATTACAGACAATGAATTGTAGCAGAATAAAATTGTAGCGGCCATGTGAATTTGCAGTGTATTAGAGGACCAAGAACCTATTACCTTCAACATGCTCAAAGAAAATGCTGCATCAATGTTTGCTGACCTGCTTCTGAAAGACCTCTAATATCCCTTTGGCCTCTCCTTGTTCTTCTATTTGTCTCGTGGAATCTCTCTTCACACAGAACCCTCTCTGGATACCAGCTTCGCCTGGATGGAACAAGTGATATTTGCAGTCAATTCTCCAGTACTAAAGGTCATATATCCCATTTCTGCTTTTACTTCCAATGCCCCAGGTAGTTATAGGTGGCTCTAAAAATGTACTGTCATGTAGCCTTGCTGGCAAGTGTCATTCCAATGAAGAATATGGTGTCTAAGTTAAAGACATTTGTAAAACACTTCCCTTGTCAGGATATTTACAGAAATATTTTTAAAATGTCAATATATAGAATATCAAAACAAACAATTTTTTTGGTGAACTACACAAACACACACATTATTTTCTTATTTTTCATATAGCGTCATCTCTTCTTGATAGCCCTGGAACTCCATTGAGCAATTATTTTAACATTAGACTAGATATGAATGGTTTGTGATTTTTGTCTTAATTTAAACTGATCTGAAAACATACCCTAGAACACTCTTAATACATTAGCTAAAATCTTCATAGCATCATGATTAAAATGTAGGCCCTGATGTTAGTTCCTCCTCACCTCTAGTCCATAGATTTATCAGTTTTCTTGGGTAAGTTACTTAAACATCTGTGTTTTGCTTTCTTCAAATGGGTTACAAAAATGCTGCATACATGGTAAGTGCTCAATAAATATTTGTTGATTTCGTATAATAGCAGTTAAATTTCATGTCATTTTCCCTCACATATGTAACTTCATCATGGCTATGTAATAAAACTATGTGCATAAATAATTGTGAAGCACCAAAATGATCTATTCCTTAGCCTTCTTTCATCCAAAGATGTAAATTAAATTTTGACCTGTTGATGTGTTATTCCATGAGAAGGGGCTATGTAGGCTTGTTTGAAAAAAAAACACAGGTTACATGGACTATACAAAGGTCAGCTGTGGGTGTCCTCCAGATACCTTAGTTATGTGACACCTACTTTTGGAATAGTTGAAAGTGAGGTCTGGCTGGATGCCCGCTATCCAGAGATGTATACATTGGAATCTAAACTCCTAAAGGTAAGGTTTTTTGGTCTCTTTTTTCACTGTCCTCCAACAATGCCTATAAAATTGCCTGGTTTATAATGGTACATAAATACGTGTTGCATAAAGGATATGCAATATCATTAAGACTGTGTACTGAAAAGATTGTCATTGATTTTAAATAAGAGCCACAACTGAAAGTCTTACAGTCAGATGCTCTGTTTTTGAAAATTGCTTCTTAAAGGAGCAACTCTTAATGTAGTACATTCCAGGTGGAAGTGTAGTGGGTCTCCACTGATTAGACAACTGTTAAGTAATGTTTTTCCAAAAAGACACTATTTGCAGATGATATTACTGTATTATGAACTGTATAAGAACCTTTAGCAGTACCTGGAATTTTTAGTAAGGTCATCAAGAAAGTCAGGAAAACACCCTTAAATTCTAAGAAATAGAATAATAAAAGCAAGGCAATATGATTATTTGAGACAAAAATACAAGTATCAAAATAAAGAGGGGAAAGATTTTTACATCAAAAGAAGAAAAAGCTATCTAAGTGGGGACGGGCATCACAGTAACAGAATTTTCCTGTTGCATGACTGCCATTCTTCAGCCTTTCTCCTCTCAAAAACTGGCTCTCTGTTGTAGAAATACAAAACTTTAGAAAATAAGAACATTAAACATTTTCCACTGTGCTCTTTCAGGCAAATAGAAGTACAAACAATCTTGGACCATGAAGTTTCATTAATATTTGTCTTATAGATTTGTAAGTACTAATATTTTCTCAGAGTGTTACCTTTGATTTTCCTTTTTTTGTGGACAACCCAATTCAATCCATCAATGAATTTACCTTAATAGAAATAAAAGAGAAAAGGTTAGAAAACTTTTTGCGGAAGACCCCAAAAACATATAACAAAATTTATCACGATCACGAATAATAGGAGAAATGTCTGTAACAATCATATGTTTCCTATTTATAGAATTGACAAAAACAATATTTACTGTTAATGAGGGATAGTGACACAGAGGTATTTATAAAACCTCTGTAGGAATGCAAATTGGTACATACTTTCTGGAAATCAATTTGATAACCTATGAAAATCTAAAACACTATACTTCCTTTTATCCAGAAAATTCATTTATATTTATCCATATACTAAGGAAATAATCAGGAATTATGTCAAAGATTTTTGCACAAAGATAACCATAATAAGTTTACATTGCAAATATTTGAATGTAATCTATAAAATGAAAATCAGATGTTATATTTATTTTTTAATATTTATTGCCATATAATATTTAGAATGATTCTAATTCAATCATTCAATGCAAATGAATAAATTAAACATAGCTCATATATATAAGAAATAATGTATATGTTGAAATTATATAAAAATCTATATGTACTTATCTTGGAAAATGCTTTTATTGTTAAATTGAGACAAATGTACAGAAGAAAAGAATAGATGATAAATTAATTATGGAATGTTGAAAGCTGTTGCCTTGGGTGAAAAGAATAGGAATAATCATTGAGAGTACACTCGATAGAACAAGAGCATAATATAGACTATGTATATTTTTAACAGGATTTTTACGATGATAGACCATATTTTGAGCTATAGAGTAAATTAAAGTACATTTCCAAATGATTTAAGCAGTAAAAATATACAATAATTGTTAAATAATAAAATAGAATAATATTAGGAATGCATATTAGAAACACATCTAAACATTTATAAATATTAGAAACAAAGAATATGTTTATAAATAATCAACAGACTAAATTGAAAATAAAAAGTAAAATTAGAAAGTATTTGGGACTGGATATAAAAACTTAACATTCAAAATTTCTAGCATACGGGTAAAGCAGTAGCTAAAAGGAAATTTACAGTATGTAAAGCCTCTGTCAATAACCAAGAAAAATTTCTAGTCAATTACCTGATCATCCACCTAAAGAAACTAAAGAAGCCAAATGAAATATGAAATAAAAGAAAAAGAATATAATATAATAAAGATAAAAATGCAAAGTAATGACCTATAAATCCAAAAAACAGGAATATCTATGAAGCCAGATGGTTTTTTTCAGAAGATCAGTAAACTTGATAAGCCTCTAACCAGACTAATCAGGAGGAAGACTAGAGAGAAACACAAGTTATTAATATTAAAAATGAGAGAAGTAATATAATTACAGATTTGACATATATTCAAAGAAAGACCTAAATAAATGGAGAGAGATAGCATGTTCATGGATCAGAAAATTTAATATTTTAAGCTGCAAAGTCTCCCCAAATGACTTATAGATTCAGTGCAATCCTAAACAAATCAAATCAATTTTAATATGAGTCAATATACTGATTCTAAAATTGATATGGAAATACAAAAGATGTAGAATAAATAAAACAATTAGATAAAGTTTGAAAGATTTATCCTGTGGATTTAAATCCTTATTATAATCAAGATAGACAAATAGAGCAATGGAGGTGAAGAGAGAATCCAGAATCATAAAACATTAATTGATTTTTATAAAATTGCAAAGTCAATTGGTGAAGAAAGTACAATCTGACTGGAAAAAAGTGAACACTTACACATATTTTGTAGTATACATAAAAAGTAAGTAAAATAGCCGGGCGCGGTGGCTCAAGCCTGTAATCCCAGCACTTTGGGAGGCCGAGACGGGCGGATCACTAGGTCAGGAGATCGAGACCATCCTGGCTAACACGGTGAAACCCCGTCTCTACTAAAAAAATACAAAAAACTAGCCAGGCGAGGTGGCGGGCGCCTGTAGTCCCAGCTACTCAGGAGGCTGAGACAGGAGAATGGCCCGAACCCGGGAGGCGGAGCTTGCAGTGAGCTGAGATCCGGCCACTGCACTCCAGCCTGGGCGACAGAGCGAGACTCCGTCTCAAAAAAAAAAAAAAAAAAAAAAAAAAAGTAAGTAAAATAAATAACAGATTTACATGTAAAATCTAAAATTATAAAACATATTGAATAATACATAGGAAAAAAATTTGTGTCCTTGGGTTAAGCAAAGATTTCTTAAGACACCAAAAGCATGATCCATTAAAGAAAAAAGTGATACATTAGAGTTCATCAAAATTAAGAATTTCTGTTCTTCAGAAAATAAAAAGACAAGTCACAGGCCATAATAATACAATTACAAATTATATATCTAATAGAGAATTTGTATGAATAATATATATATATTTTTAAATCTCAAATCTCAAGAAAAGAAGCAATTTAAGAAATATGTGGAAGACTTGAATGGATACTTCATGAAAGTAATTTTAAAGCCAATGAAAAGATGTGTAACATTATTATTCAGTTGAAAAATGCAAACCAAAACCACACGTTACCACTACATATTAATTTAAATGTCTTAAAAAGATTGACCATAGCAAATTGTCCTAATGATGTGGAATAAATGGAACTCTTTCACTTCTTAAGGGAACATAAAATAGTACAACCATTTTGGTACAAATCTGACAGAGTTTTTACATAGTTAAACATATCCTCATTTTATTACTTGGTATTTACTCAAGAGGAATTGAAGTACATGTCCATGCAAAACTTAAAACTTGAACGTTTATAGCAACTTTAATTGTAACAGGCAAATATTCAAAACCACAAAAATGTTCATCAACAACTGAATGAATAGCAAATTGTAAAATGTTTGTAAGTTAATACAATATTCAGCAATAAAAGAAAATGACCATTTATATGTACAACATATATACATAGATGAATCTTGGAATAATTATACTGACTAAACAAAGCCAGGCAAAAGATAATACATAGTATATTATTTTATTTGTATAAAATTCAAGCAAATGCAAATTAATTTAAACTGATTGAACATAGATTACTTATTGCCTGGGAATGGAGAGTACATGGAGGGAAGGGATAGAGGGAATACAAATGGGCACAAAGGATCTATCTTGTGTGATGGACATATTTATTATCTTGATTTGTTGTTATGTTTTTATAGGTATTTACATATGTCAATCTTATGAACTCGACACTTTAAATATAAGCAGTGTGTTGTAATTGCATTATACCTCAATATATCTTTTTTTTTTTTAAGAAGCCATATTATGCTTAGAAAAGAATAGAGTGGGCTGTTCCATCCAGACTTTTTATAATGTTACTCTAAATAAGACAGTGTGATATTCCTGTAAAGACAGACAAATAGAGCAGTGGAATAAAATAGAGAGCCCAGAAAAAGACCTGAGCATATGTGGCATGTTTATTTATAAAAAGAGTGCTACTCCAAAGCTGGGTAAGAGAAGTATGCTTCAATAAATCATGCTGGGACATTTTATATCCATAAAAGTAAAAATAAAATTTGGCTTCTGCCTCATGTCATTCAAAAAATCTTTTATGTAGATAATAAATCAAAATATAAACAACAAAACAATAAAATATCTGGAGGACAATACAGGAGAATATGTTTATGACCTAAATAGGTAAAATATTTATCAAACAAAACAAAAACACTAATAAGTTCAGATGAGTGAATTCGACTATAATAAGACTGTTCATCAAAAGACTCAAAAGTTCATCAAAAGGATAATGAAAAGTTGCTCAAACTCACCAGTAATCAGGAACATAAAACCACAACGGGATACTACCACATACCTTCTAGAATGACTGAAATTTAACAGTCTGACACGCAATGGGAACTCTCATATACTGCTGGGGAGGGCTGCACATTGGTACCATTACTTTGGAAAAGTATTTTACATTATCCACTAGAGTTGAGTTGATTAGGTACATACTCTATAATTTAGCAATTCCATTTCTTTTTTTTTTTTTTTTTTTTTTTTTGAGACGGAGTCTCGCTCTGTCGCCCAGGCTGGAGTGCAGTGGCCGGATCTCAGCTCACTGCAAGCTCCGCCTCCCGGGTTTACGCCATTCTCCTGCCTCAGCCTCCCGAGTAGCTGGGACTACAGGCGCCCGCCACCTCGCCCGGCTAGTTTTTTTGTATTTTTAGTAGAGACGGGGTTTCACCATGTTAGCCAAGATGGTCTCGATCTCCTGACCTTGTGATCCCCCCGTCTCGGCCTCCCAAAGTGCTGGGATTACAGGCTTGAGCCACCGCGCCCGGCTAGCAATTCCATTTCAAAGTATATATGCTCAAGTTGTGGTGTGCCCAAATCGGCTAGTACTGCCTTCTGAGCGCCAGCTGTTAAATTTTCAGAAAGTTTTTGATCCTACTCTTGAACTAGTGGTAGCTTGAAACTGGTCACAGTGATAGTATTTACCTTAGAATTTTGTAGAATACTATAAATGAAGGCTCTTCCCCAGCACCTGGAGAACCAGTATTTAATATGTGTGCCAAAATACCTTAAAGTGAATCTTATAGTAATATTATTTGCAATAGCCTCAACCTGGAAACAACTCATATGTCCATCTGAGGAAGAACTGATAAATAAACTGTAGTATATGCACACATTGGAATATTTCATGGCAATAAAAATGATGCACTACAACTACATATAGCCATAATAATGATTATAATAAAAACAAGCTAGTAATATCAGGTCTTAATATGTGACAGGATACCTCTTTCTCTCTCTCTCTCCTTCCTCCTCATTTCTCTATATATCTATATTTATGTGTGTTTATCTTCAGAAAAAAATAATGTAAGACTATATACTAAAATGTTATCTTTGTGTGATGGCATTATGGGTTATTATTCCCTTTTTCTTTATATATTATTTCTTTTATACTGATAAAATATTGCTTTATAACCAGGAAAAACAATATGATTTCCTTTGTTTTAAAAATAAAATACGTAGCTGTAGTGCATCATTTTATTGCCATGAAATATTCGTGTATGCATATACCACTATATATATCAGTTCTGCCTTAGATGGACATATGAGTTGTTTCCAGGTTGAGGCTATTGCAACTAATATTACTACAAGCATTGCTTTAATGTATTTTTGTACGCATATTAAATACTGGGTCTCCAGGGGCCAGGGAAGAGCTTTCATTTACGTATGGTCCTAATAGTGGGGGTATAATATTTTTTAATTGCTCAGATGATATTGATGAAGTTGCTGGAGTCAGATGGGCTGGATTTGAAATCTGATGTATGTCTTACAAGATATGTGATCCTGTACAAGTTATTTAACTACTGAGGTTTGTTTCCTCCAACTGTAGAATTGGAATAATGATACCATCTATGTCACAGGGTAAGTATGAGGATATACATGCCTCAAATAGTGATCAGCACAGAATATGAATACACTATGTTTTATCTAGTATGTTGATGTATATTTTCTTCCTGCTCTTTCAGGCAGTTTTTAGTCTACTAGAAGATCCTCTAAGATCTTTTTGGGTGCTTTAATAAAGATGGAACACCTGTGTAATTAACACGATACTGTGGACATTTAGCTAATAAGCACAAGTAATGAAACTCTTTATTAGTATTTGAGGGCCACCAAAAGTGGAGCGTTTAATTATAATTTGCTGTATTTGAGTTTATTCAGAGAATTTTTCACAATTTGATGTGTGTGTTTATTTACTTGCTTTAAGTCTTTGAAATGAGGGAACATTGTGTTCACTGACACTTATATAGAACTCTTAGAGAAAGAATTAAGGCAGGTTTTTCTATTAGATTGGCAACTTTGGGTAATTATCTCCTTTTTATCTATTTTCTCTAGCTTTCTATTTTGAACAGACACAGCCCGTTGAGTGAGTTTACTATGAAGGGAAAGTTACTCATCACCATGTGTGCAATTTAGGTTCTGTAAGCGTAATCTCTGACTCATTAAATGCCACATCCACGTTTTAACTGAGAGAGTGCCTTTAACTTTATTTAGTCAAGAAGTTGCTAATTAAACCTCCTTGATCTTTGTCATAGAGATATCTCACCAGGGTGCATAAATATAATTTTGAAGACTTCACATTCCTTCTTATATTATGTATAATACTCCACTTATTACATTAAAAGAGAAAAAGAAGTATTCTAATACTGTATGGGTTTACGTATGTCTACCTATCATAAAAATAAGAATTTTGAAATCCTGTCATAGAAGCAGATTTTGAAAGATTTCTCTTAATGTGCAGGACATATGGTTTTGGTTTTTCTTTTATTTTGATTTGTTTTCCGGTAGTTTATTTTTATTATTATTATTTTTTATCCATAGAATCATTTAGGACTTCAATGACTATATTTTAAAGAGCATGAAATCTCAGAGAATACGATACTAATAATTTTTTAAAAATAACAAGTGTTAGGATGTGGAGAAATTGAAGCCCTCATATACTTCTGATGGAATGTAAAATTGTCCAGCTGTTTTGGAAAACAGTTTGGTGATACCTCCAAAGTTAGATAAAATTACCATATGACCCTGCAATTCCATTTCTGGGCATACACCCCAAAGATCTGAAAACAGATACTCAAAAAAGCACATGTGTGCATATATTCATAGTAACACTATTCACAGTCAAGATATAGAATCAACCTAAGTCTCTCAACAGATTACTAGATGAAAACAATGTGGTATATACACAAATGGTATACTATTCAGCCACTAAAAAGAATAAAATCCTGAGACAACATGGGTAACCTTGGAAGACATGTTAAGTGAAATAAGCCAGGCACATAGAGTCAAAACCAATTTTGCATTTAACAGTTTAGATTTTTTCAACATTCCACTTTAATATATTATTTCAAGACTATTCAAGCATTATTGTTTCTATTTCATTAACCATTTTTCTTACATTATTATTTGAAGGGTCATAAGAGTGTAATTTGATTATTTATCTTTCTTTTATAGTTTACATTGCTTAAATGCAGATACTTACTAGAGTTTAATGGTTATAAGGCCACCTTCAGTTTCTGAACTCTCTGTTCAAATCCCAGCTCTGTATCTTATAAATAGTGTGACTTTGATAAAGTTGCTTCACCTCTTTGTGCCTCAGTTGCTCATAAGTAAAATAAGAGCTGTATTGTAAGAGCTGTATAGGGCTGTTGTGATGATTTTATACATTATATATATATATATATGCAGTTAGTACAAAGAACATATACATGAAGGTAAAAAGAATAATAGAATAAACTGGTTTTCAACAACAAGCTGAAACATAGAGTATTATTAATTTCAGCATTCCATAGATTAACATTGTCTCTCTCCAACTCAATTATAACTCAAATTCTGTTTTTTTCTTAATTTTCATTTTAGTTTTGCTACATATTATATATCCTTATTGTTTAGTTTGTGTATTTTTGAAAGTTGTATAAATAGAAAAATGCGCTAAGCAATTCTGTCTTTTTTTGTTTATTGGTATTCTTTATTTATTTATTTATATTTCTTTATTTCTTTCTTTATTTATTTTTTATTATTATACTTTAAGTTCTAGGGTACATGTGCATAACGTGCAGGTTTGTTACATACGTATACTTGTGCCATGTTGCTGTGCTGCACCCATCAACTCGTCAGCACCCATCAACTCGTCATTTACATCAGGTATAACTCCCAATGCAATCCCTCCCCGCTCCCCCCTCCCCATGATAGGCCCCGGTGTGTGATGTCCCCCTTCCCGAGTCCAAGTGATCTCATTGTTCAGTTCCCACCTATGAGTGAGAACATGTGGTGTTTGGTTTTCTGTTCTTGTGATAGTTTGCTAAGAATGATGGTTTCCAGCTGCATCCATGTCCCTACAAAGGACACAAACTCATCCTTTTTTATGGCTGCATAGTATTCCATGGTGTATATGTGCCACATTTTCTTAATCCAGTCTGTCACTGATGGACATTTGGATTGATTCCAAGTCTTTGCTATTGTGAATAGTGCCGCAATAAACATACATGTGCATGTGTCTTTATAGCAGCATGATTTATAATCTTTTGGGTATATACCCAGTAATAGGATGGCTGGGTCATATGGTACATCTAGTTCTAGATCCTTGAGGAATCGCCATACTCTTTTTGTAGCACTCTATTCCTATGCTTATAATCGTTTTACATTTTTGTAATTTGGGGCCCAGTAATTCCATAAACATTTTATACAGGTCTCCAGGCACACATGCTCAAGAGTTCTGTAAGTTATTTACCTATAAATATATTCTGAGTCTTGTATTTACACATTGGTAACTTCACAAGATAATGCTAAATTCTTTTTCAGAATATTGTATTAATTTATTCTCTTGTCAGCCATATGAGAGTCCTAGTGGGTCCATATTCTAGCTCACATGTGGTATTATCAGACTTTCCTTTCTTTTTTCCAAATGATGGGATAAAATGAAATTTTCTTATGGTTGAAATTTGCATTTCTCAGATTACCAATAAGGCATAACTTTTTTACTTTTCATTTTGCATTGCCCCTGAAAGAGTCTTCTGTGAAATATTCTGTATATGAAATCAGGATAACGTTTATATTCAGTAATCTCTGTTTTTCTAGATTATATGATATGTTCTAATTTAATGGTATACCACCCCAAATTTCTAAATTACAAAGCAAACAAAATTTTACAAATTTTGCAAAAATATGCAAAATTTGAATATGTTTTTTTTTTTTTTTTTTTTTTTACTGAAGGACTTTTAGCTTTACATGTTTATAATTTTAAGCAGAACATCTAAGCTTCAAATTACAGTGTTGAGGTATGACTAAGTTATAGTAAGTTCATTATTTGCAGAAAACCTTGAATTGCTCATACCTTAATCAACTCTGAATTCCCACAGGGGTTGACATATAGTAGTAGCTCAGTATAAATATTTTTAAATAAATCAGTTCATTCTGTTAATGTAAAGCACGAAGAGCTGTAAAAGCATAAACATAAATGAAATTAAACTTAAACATTCATACATAATATCCATCCATAGGACAGTATTTTTCAAGTTGTGTAAACACTGTGTTTAGAGGAAAGAGCTAATATTACATAGTATGTGGTACCCTGATGAAATATCCTTGCTCAAAAATATGGATAGATTATTTCACAGTGAATAAAACACACAGCTTTTTCTCTGGCTCCCCATCATGTGCATTGTAGAATATTTCCTAAGTTGGAAGTAGAAAAGAACTTGACTTTAAATAGCACTTTCTATTTTCCAGTATTTTTAAGGTACTTCCCTGAGCAGTGACTTAATGTGATGGGCTTAGAATGACTAAGCAAGTAATGGGAAAAGACACTTTTACTTACTTGGACAGTCAAATTATTATATTGAAAGAATAATGTGAGCACATCACATCAAGATTCATATCCACAGGGCAGCCAATTCACATATCCTCAATTTTTCTTCTGTGTAGCATGAATCAATGCAAAGCAGTATTTGGATATATTAAAGCTCATCTTTAAAATTCTCATATGTTAGCAGTATATTACCTATAGTCAATCATTTGATGGAATAAAGTTGTTTCTGCATCATTTGGTGTGACCATAACCCAGAAAAGAAATCCCATTGATATGGCTTAGCATAGAAATTGTAGTCATAAATTATTTTATTTTACATTTATTGAAACAATTTCTCCCAGTACATTTTATTTCTAGTTTGACAATGACAATTGCATTTGGAGATTTAGCAGAAAACATCATTTGAATTATCACTTTATACCACTGGAATACTTTAAGATATTTGATGAATCTATTTTTATGTTCTTATTTCAGTATCCATAAATGTACTATGCAAATAATATTAGTAATTTCATAACTTTTTGAGATGTTTGGAGAATACACATGTTAATATTCTTTATTTTTTTCCAACTTTTATGTTAGGTTCAGGAGGTACACGTGCAGGTTTGTTACATGGGTAAATTGCATGGGGGTTTAGGGTACAGATAATTTTGTCACCCAGGTAATCGGCATTAATATTCTTTAAGTATCTGGGAGCTAGGTAGATGGTGTGCAATGCAAATTCATATACTAATAATAAGACAGATAATCCTGGTAAAAGCTACAACAAACTTCAGGGGCTTTTAAACTTGCTCTCACTTCTCAGAAAATTTAAAACTGGTACAAAGAATTTCTTGGCAATTGATAAAGGGAAAAGTAATCTTAATGTTTTTCTTCATGAAGGTAATAGTCAATAATAAAAACCAGGCATTAACCAAATTTTTCCACCATGATCTAACTACCAGAAAATAGCTTAAGTGAGGTTTTGCTTTGCTAGTTCTTTTAGAAGATATGAATTTGCTTATAGGTCTGTGAGAACCTTTTTGAATATGACATCTTGCCGGAAGCTCAAAATTATTTAGTGCTGACTGTAATTGCATCTTGGAGGAGGTAACTGACAGCATCTTGACTCGTTTTGCCAAAAATAAAGCTTTTAGGTTTCCTGAGAACACATTTAAAAATACTGGTTTTTGCTTGAAGATTATCTAGCCTGCCAAAGAATCCCCTTGGTTTTTCAAAATAGAAAAATATAAATGTGAGTTGTTGAATTTTCTTAAAAAGATTTCCAATAACCTGGAAGCTAGAAAAATCAGAATAATCAGAGTTCAAAGTAATTTGAAAAGTTGTGATAATGCTAAAATGGTAATTCTCCTTTAGTAACATTCTTGACAAATTCTTTTGCAAACAAAAATTGCAAAGTCATCAGAATATTCCAGATTTGTGCAAACATAAAAATGATGCCAACTTCTTATTGTTGGCATATTACATCCACCATTTCTTCCTATATGTCTCAGGAAACCTATCAATGTCTTATGTGAACTACCCTTTGGTAATGGTTTCCATTGCATACTCATATAGGGAAAAATAGCATTGTCCTTCAGTGTATACAGTTTGAAGTTTTTGTATTTTTTTAAATTCTATTTTATTTGATTCTTTTTTTGAGACAAGGTCTCACTCTGTCACCCAGGCTGGAGTGCAGTTGTATATTTTATTTTTATTAACAAGGCCAATTATGACCGATGAACTGGTAGTAAAATGAATAAATCATCTGTCATCAGCACTTTCATGACAAATTAGTGTATTTCTATCTTGAATTCATTTATTCAAGCTGGCTATTTTAATTTTTTCCTGTTAATTTTTTGATGGGTAGGAAGTCACAGAGATAACTTAAGCTTTTTCTATACAGTCAAGCCCAGGACTGGAATTCATCACTAGAGAGCTATGATGCATTTCTGTACCTTATGATTTTTTATAATATGAAATTTATTTTATTTGTCTACGTTGGCTCTCTGTACTTTGCCAATGCTATACATAACTCATATATAACCCACTATCAACAATAAGTAGAAAACTTTGACCTTTTTTTTTAGTTTTCAATAACTCTTGACCTTGTTGAATTCTCTGTAATCTGAGGGGACATCTTTTTCACAGTTACAGAGCATGGCACAAGGGAGTTTGCAGGTGGTATTGTGGTTACTAATCAGTTGACCCAGTTTTTGTAAAATATGTAGGTTATCAGATCCAGGCCTAACTAGGTGAACACTTTAAAAGCAGGAAGTTTTCTGTGACTAACGGCAGAAGAGAAAGTCAGAGAGATTCAAGTCATGAAAAAGACTTGATGGGCCATTAATAAAGGGTTGTAAGATGGAGGGGCCACGTGAGAAGGAATGCAGATGGCATCAAGGAATGAAGAATGACTCCTAGCTGACAGCCAGCAAAGATAAAGGGACATAAGACCGACAGTCATCAGAAAGTGGATTCTCCCAACACTCTGAATGAGCTTAGAAATGAATTTGCTTAGAAATGAATAAGCTTAGAAACAAGCCTCCGGATAAGAGCCCAGTCTGGCTACAGTTTTGATTTTGTCCTTGTAAAACCCTAAGCAAGGAATCCAGTTGAGCTCACCCTGAATTCTGATCTGCAGAATTGTGAACTAATAAGTGGGCTTCATCTTAAGCTGCTTAATTTGTGGTAATTTGTTATGTAAAAATGAAAGGTGAATACAGGGTACATTCAAGACAGTCTTCTGGGAAACCTGGAAGGCACACATTAACCCTATAGAACTATTTTCATGCTAGAAAGATGTTAGCTATGTACCAGATTTAGAAACCAGCTCCCTTTTCCATGGTGACCCCATTTATGTCTACTGATTGAACCCTTTACTGATTCTGTGAAAAACTCTCCCCCACCTGGCTCCAACTATTTTCTGCCATAATCCATCAACCTCAATTTCCATTAACCCTCTGATTGCATTGGTAGCTCACTAGGAACTGGTTCACATTCTTTCTCCTTCCTTTTCTGGCCCTACCCATCATTCTCTCTGGATATTTTTTTCCCTTTACCATGGCTCTGATGAATAAAGAGAACTCCTAAGTTTATCCTGTTATATTTCCATAAGTTTCATTTATCTTAGAAATAGTCTCCTACAATATATACAAAATATCCATAGATATTTAAAGAAAACTGAAATGAAGTCCAGCACGTATTACTTCTATAAACAAGGCAGAACTTACAGTTTAAAATAAAATGTCTCTAGCCATAAACACATAGTCAATTTTATTCAATGAGAAAATATTTAAATTCTTCAAATTATCCAAATTGGTATTGAGAATGCTCCATGAAACATATATCATGATTTCCTATGTCTGTGTTATTTAGTTCCATAGCTTTTTTAAAAAACAAACAAACAAATGATGCAATCATCATATTCTACAAAAATATTTTTAAGTGGGAAATAAATTATAATTAAAATAAAACAATGGAAACAGTAAATTACTGCATCCCTGACCCCTTTCTTTCCCCTTCCGCCAATAAAATTCACATCATTGTTTAAAGACGGAGTACAGATCACAACCAGATGTATGGGAAAGGGAAAAACAAGTTTGCAGGAGAAAATAGTTTTAGTTACTACTAAAAAATTGTTTTACCAAGTCTCAGGATTAATTCTTAAGATACATAAAAGTTTAATAAATAAACAGATGTATGGAAAAAGTGAGGTTTTTGACAGCAAACTCATTTTCTCAATGTTTACATAAATAAGTGTTATTTGATGTATCTTTGAGTCTTTAAAATTAATTATATCTTATTCACATGTAAGAATGGAATTATATCTTATTCACAGATAAGAATGGAAATAGGGATCATTTAAAGTAGCATAAGTATATGTTACAAAAATAATATTAATTTATTCTCTGTTTTCCATGATTGTAATACTGTTGGAGTCCCAGAATATTATAAATGAGGCACTAATGGAAATATTTTATAGGAATGCATACTAATGTTCTGATTTCTACTCAATATGTCTTGTATTAGCCCAATACCAGTCTGCAATAAAAATTCACAGAGATAGATTGCATTGCTCAAATGATACTTGGGAAGGAAATTTAGACATATGAAGCACAATTTGTTTGGAACAAAGACATTTTGCAAAATAATTTTAGTTGATATCAAAAATGAGACAAACTGACAAACTTACTGGAAAATGTTCTATCTTAGAACTATTGATTATTAAAATTGGAAACCTTAAAAATCATTAAGGTATCATTTCCTCTATAGAAGGCAATCTAAATTACATTCAGCAGACCTCCCACAAGATAAATTCTTCAAACCCAAAGTAATGTATCATTTCACACATCACAAAATTGCTTTCTAGCATTCCTTAAAGGTCTTTTCAAAGTCATAAGCAAACTCTCCTAAGCCAGGGAACACTAGAGAGAACTTGTGTGCCTGCAACTGCGGAAGACACTTAGCATCTATATAAAATAAAATAATGTATATATTAACCCCATTTATCTGGCACACCATCAGGCACCCAGGAGATTATATGGGTAGTTGTGTCATGGTGAATTTAAAAATTTAGTATAAGTTAAATGTGTACGTTTTATTTTCCCCTTAGATTAAAAACTCATGAGAACAAAAGTCAGTTGATTCAGGTTTGTTTGGACATAAAGCTAAAGGGGTGTTTGATGAATGTGTGTGTGTGTGTGTGTGTGCACGTGCAAGAGTGTGAGTGTGTATTTACTCACTTTTGTAGATCTTTAATTATTTGCTTGTAAGTTATTCACCATAAATTGTAAACCTGTAAAGGGCAGAAAACACATTTCTGTAATTCTTTAATATAGTGTCATTTTTATAGAACCCCAAATTTAGACTTATGTATCTGATGTGCAGTTAACACCAAACACTGACAAACAACTGCTTTGAGAAAAAGTTTTCTGCAATTTGGCCAACGTGAGAAGGCAAGGTCTCTCAAACCCTGCTAAACAAAAAGAAGCAGCGGGGAATTTTTATGTGGCTAGAGAGTTAAGGGAGGGGGAGTTTCAGTGAACTAAGGAGAAAATCTGTGTGTCTTCAGTCTCAGATAACATCTTGAGCAACCAGACTCTTGAGTGTCAGCGGCTGGTCGCCATGTCCATTCCTTCTGCAAATCTTTTCCCTGACCCTGAAGTCACCTCCTCCTGCTTGGCAAAGGAACAGTACATCAGCAGTTTATATCGTGGAAACAAGGGATGTTTTTATGCAGCAAGCAAGCAAAGTCTAATTAGAATTTTCATTATTTCAGCCACTAAAAATGCTGGAGTGCTGAAATCTCAAGGGAACTGGTTACATTATGATGATATAAGAGCATTGTAAGAAATGTGATGGTCATTGTTTTCCTTATAGTTTTTGTTGTTACAGTTTTAGAGGTAGAAAAAAAAAACTCAGTAAGTGAAAGGTTGCCATTCTTTGCCTTTGGGTAACAGTCAAGCTTTTACATAGACAGTCTGTCTAATTAAAATTACTGGAGATTTTCACCCTTCCTAAATAAATGTGTAGCAACGTTTCTAACATCTACTTGTGTCTCTTCTTTAGCCACATCTGATGGCTATAGACATAGGAATAGTTTCCTCAATTCAGGCCTAAATTATTTATCCTTTAATAAGAAGTGCATAAAAGTAAATAGGATATGGTTGCTGTCCTTGAGGAGCCCACAGTCCAGTAGAGAAGATAAACAATTTAGTGTAATATTAAGCCAAAATGAACATTTACCATGGTGGCCTTTAATCTTAGCACAGTGGGGCTAAAATTTGAGTCACATGTGTTTTGGGTAAAGGAGCTCATTTTCTACATGGCTATACATTATTCCACTGATTTTAAATTTATTTATTCATATATATATTAATATATTATTTCATCTAGGAACCTTTCCTTGATAAGTTAGGAAGAAACATATTTACCCCTTTTAGACTTTGTATCCATTTTTAATGTGCTTCACAATTTATTTAGCAAAATATTGTATTTCTTTTTCTTTTTTTTTTTTTTTTTTGTTGTTGTTGTTGTTGTTGTTGTTGTTGAGACGGAGTCTCGCTCTATCGCCCAGGCTGGAGTGCAGTAGCCGGATCTCAGCTCACTGCAAGCTCTGCCTCCCAGGTTTACGCCATTCTCCTGCCTCAGCCTCCCGAGTAGCTGGGACTACAGGCACCCGCCACCTAGCCCGGCTAGTTTTTTGTATTTTTTTTTAGTAGAGACGGGGTTTCACCGTGTTAGCCAGGATGGTCTCGATCTCCTGACCTCATGATCCACCCGTCTCGGCCTCCCAAAGTGCTGGGATTACAGGCTTGAGCCACCGTGCCCGGCCGCAAAATATTGTATTTCTTAGGAAGGCAATGGCATGTAATGGTAAACTCCTAACATATCACTGGTTATTCTGAATGTGGAAGCATTTTTCAAATTAAAAGATTAAATCAAAAGAGTATAGCAGAGCAAAGCTCGTATAAAACCACAGAGATAATTTATATTAGTCATAAATGTTTTGTCATGTTACTTTGATCTGTCATATTACATTAATATTTAACCAGGATTCTTGGTGAAGTTTCAAGCAACCTATTGCTGATGAGGCTGATATCAAGGAAATAAATCAAATGCTTTTCTCTCTTTCTCCTTCTCTAAGACAAGTTCTCTAATTCTGGGCAAAACTCTGCCTACACTGGCTTCTTTATAAATTATAAGCACTTTCCCCCTCTTTAACATAATTATAAATTAAGCTCTTTTGTCTTTCTCCACTACAAATCTGGAAGGTTTCTAGCACCTGAGAAGTAGTAGAAATAAAATTTTACTGGGGGTACAAAATGTGGATTTAAATCTCAACTCAGTTACTATCACTGTGATAGGCAGCAGAATGACTGCTTAAGCATCTAGATTTTGAATACAATCTCACTGGGTTTTAATTCTGGTTCTGCAATCTCACCAGTTAAATGACCTTGGGCACACATTTTCATACGCATCATTTGCTCCATCAGTAAAATGGTATAATAAGAGTTCATACCATCAGAGTTTTTATGAGGATTAAATAAATGGACACATGTAAACTACTTAGAATGATGTCTAGCATAGAGTAAAAATGCTACATACATTTGTTAATATTAGTAGGCTATTACTTGATCTTTAGTGAGTTACATAATTTTTGTGTCTCTAAAATGGCATATTGTGCTATCTACATTGAAAGGTAGCATTTCAATAATTTTTAGTTGCTTATAGTCAAACTCCTGACTGATGGCATAAATGTCGTGTGAACTGTAGACTATTGGTATGTTAGCAGTGCTTCTTACCTAGTAAACCGCATCACTTAATATCCTTCACCAGCACATTGCTTATGCTACAGATCAAACTTTTATACAAGTTTATTTGAAGTGAAGATGTATACGTTAATTAGTATTTGGGCTCACTGATGTCTAGTTTAAGTACTTTCATTAAAATTACATCACCTCTCACTGAAATGGCTCTTTAAAAAGTGTGCAATGACCTCTAGTTTGCTAAATACAATAGAGCATTTCCTGTCATTGTCTAACTTAACCTATTTGCAATATTTGACGCAGGTGACCACTTGTTTTTTCTTGATTTCTTTTTTTGTTTTGGCTTGGCAGAAATAATCTAACCTCTTTTTAACATTTTAACAGGCTGATCTGATCTGTGGGATTATAAGCTGATTACAAGACAGCGAATTTTATTGTCGAACCTCTCTAACACTGAAAGTGCTCTTTTCTTAATTTAAATTAAAATCTGTTTTCTACTACCATTTCTTTTCAATGAAATGGAACAGTCAAACACTCTTAAATAAAGTATTTGAAACCAACTTCTCTCACTTACAAAATAGTTGTTAAGCATATTGGATTTATCACATACCCAGTTCACTTTTCCCCAGAGTAAACAACCTACTTCCTTAAACATTTATTATTATACAACCGTTTTTACCTTCATAGTCATCCTCTTTAGGATGACACATTTCAGTTCTCAATATCTGCATTTCAAATGTTTCAAAAGGACTCAAATGAAAGTATAGAGATGATTGTCCAGAACTGGCATATGATAGGTCATGGCCAAACCTTCTGTACAAGACTCTGGAATCATGTAACATTTTATTTCTGCTAAATGAAATACAGAAGTATTTTCTTTGAAGTAGGAACAAATAAACTGCAAATATCCCTCAGGACACCAAAATCCATCTCCCTAAATGGTAATGAGTGCTGACGTAACTCCTCTTCTAACCTAATGGTATAAAATAATGAGAGGACAAGAAGCCCACAGTTCTGGGGTCCTCTGATCTGGGAGACTGTTCTTTACACCAAAGGAGCAGCAGCACTGAGAATCATAATTGTGTGTGCATTTCCATGAAGACCTAGGAAGCAACAGAGCACTACACTGGCTTGATTGCTTTTTTTTTTTTTTTTTTTTTTTTGTCTCTTTTATGTCCTTTGCATTTCTTATTTGCTAATTCAATTGTAATTGAGTCCAGAGTTACCATTCTACTCTTCTCACATAACCTGATTTGGCAGACTGACCTAACGCAGCTCAGTAAAATAAATGGAAACTTACTTTCTAAAACTACTAGGCTAATATATCTACATAAACTGTGTTAACTTTTTCCTTTGAGCTACAAAGTTTCTCACTTTTTAAAATGATGCTATTGTAAGAGAAGAGTATGTATCCTCCTCCTCCTCCTCATCATCACTAACTGGGGTATTTCTTAAATTGGAATTCTATTTTTCTTGAATATTATTTGAAACACTTGATTCCCCAGTGCCATATCAAATTGGCCAAAGCAGAAAGAACAGAAAGGTTGAGTGCCTAATGTTGAGCTTTACGGTGAAGTCTTAGTGAATCAGATAGACTAACATTTTCAAATTTGCCTCAATCAGTCATGCTTATAAACCACTAGGAGATAATGTAAACTCAAGAAGCAGTGTGGAAGACTCTATGGACAATAACTTCATTTGTCACGTATTATATAGTTGGTCCACAAATACAGAGCTCTGTACCAATGTCTGTTTTTTTCACAAATGTTATAAACAGTCGACAATACAGCAATAGCACTCTTTAGTTTTACACTATGATAGTTGCTGAAAATAAGAGATAGTCTGATTATTAATGTCAATGGAAGATGGAAAAAGGATAGCTGTTTTAAGCCTATGTCGTGAGCGTTTTAAGAGAGCTGGAGCTCATAGAAGGAAATTGTGAGAAGGCATATTTCAGCTCAGTGTAGAACATACTTTTTGTGAAATCAAGAACTTGCCCTAGCTGGGCATGCTTTAAGCATGGGCTTGGTGGCCATCTCCACGGCTTATAAAGATATTTCTGTAGTGTGCTAAGGATTGGAATATAAAATCTTCCAAAAAACTTTCAACTCCAGCATTTGATGAGTTTATGCCTGTAATTTAATTTAATGGATAATTTAAATTGAGAACTAACATTGTATATCTGGCATCTTTAAATGCTGAACTTCTAAATCAACCAGATATGGGAAAGGAGCTAAAAGAGTCTCATTTATCCCAATAATGTCAAATATTCTTTTATTAATTTTTATTAATTTTGTACATTGGTTTGTATTCATACTAGTGAGCTATAGGTTTTCAGTTTAAAACTGTGTATGTGTCTACAGTATGTGTTTTAAGAAAAACAATTATGCTTTTTTTTCTTTTCTATGGGTTATTACAATTATTTTATTTCCCTTGATTCATTTACTGTTGCTAGAATATCTAAACCAATGTTAAATAATAATGGGTATAAGCAGAAATTATTCCTGTTTAATTCTGAATTTTAAATGAAAGTATTGTAGTGTTTATCATTTAAGTGTAGTACTTACTATATTTTAATAAGTAGTCTTGTCATATTTATATAGCTTTCTTAATTTATTAAGCATTACTGCTAGATTTAGGCAAATTATTTTTAGCATCTATTTGGATAATCATATTTTTCCTCTTATTTTGAATGATGTATTTAATAAATTGTATTAATCTTTTTTTTTTTTTTTTTTTTGGAGATAAGGTCTTGCTCTGTTACCCATGCTGGAGGGGCAGGGACATAATCACAGCTCACTGCAGCCTTGAACCCCTGGGCTTAAGTGATCCTCCCATCTCAGCCTTCCAAGTAGCTGGGACCACAGGTGTACACTGCCTCACCCAACTAATTTTTAAAACATTTTTCTGTGGAGATGGGGTCTCACTATGTTACCCAGACTGGTCTCAAACTCCTGGGCTTAAGCCATCCTCCTACCTTGGTTTCCCAAAGTGCTGGGCATGAACCACCATACCCACCAAATCAATGTATTGGTTTAGTCACTCACCTTCTTGGAATTAACTCTCCCTGACTATATTGTAGTGATCTATGGACACTTTGCAGAATTTTATTTACATTAAAACAATTCTGCTTTTATATTCATAAGAGAGATAAGTGTATAGCTGCAATCTTATCTGCATTTGCTTAAACACTTCCAAAACGTTTTGGTTCTGAATATGTGTTGACTTTATAAAATAAATCGGGGAGCTTTTATTTGCTTTTGACTGGAAGAGCTTTAATAACCTTGGGATGACCTGTTATTTAAAAGTTTTTAATAAAGTTCAGTTGTGAACATACCTGATTCTCATCTCTTTTCCTATGTTTAGAACTTGATCACCTTTCCAAATTTTTTTAAGGAAATTGTCATATTCAAGTTTTTTCACTTCTTGGGTTAATTTTGATAATTTGTTGCTAGAAAACCAACTATTTCTTTTAGATTTTCATGTTCTGCTCTAGTCCTATTTTTTCCAGTATCCATGTTATGCTTTCAGAAAGTTTGTACATGTTTGCCTATTTTGTTATTTTCCTTGATCAGATGTTTAAGAGGTTCGTATATCTTATACATTTAATTTAAATATTCAAAGAAGCAGTTTTTAACTCACTTGCTTTTTGCTTTTTATTTCAGTTCTTATCTATCAATTCACTCTTCGTAATATATTTTGGCTTTTTAATATTATTTTTCTATTTTTTAATAATAAAGGGTAATCACTGTTTACTCCATAGATTTTAACAGGAAGTATTAATCATTATTTATTCTTTTAAATGTCTTTATAAATATTTTAAAATTTCACATTTGATTTCCTTTTTAATTCAATAGTTATCAAAATATTTCTTGATTTCCAAATAGTTAAGCCTTTAAAATGTTTTTAATTTTTAATTTTGAATTTATTGAATTATGAGAAGATAATACATTTTGCAAAATCTCTAATTTTTACATTTGCATCAAGGTTTAATCTCCATCTAAAACTTTCATTTCTGAGTATCTATCTTGATTGCATCATATGATTACCATAGACATTATCATCAGAACCATAGACTGAGTCAGGCATGGTGACTCACACTTGTAATCCCAGCACTTTGGGAGGCCGAGGCTGGCGGATCAGGAGATCAGGAGTTCGAGACCAGCCTGGCCAACATGGTGAAAACCCGTCTCTACTAAAAATACAAAAATTACTCGGGCATGGTGGCAGGTGCCTGTAATCCCAACTACTCAGGAGTCTGAGGCAGGTGAATTGTTTGAACCCAGGAGGCGGAGGTTGCAGGTTGCAGTGAGCCGAGATTGAGCCAGTCCTCTGCAGCCTGGGCGACAGAGTGAGACTCCATCTCGGAGGAAAAAAAACCTGTAGACTGAGCTTGTGTCTTTGATTTGTTTAAGCAATAAAATCCTGCCTTGTTCCTTATTCTGTGCTCCTGAAAATCACTCTGCTTTTTTCCTGCTAAGATTTAGTTCAAAAGTCCAGCATTCTCTTAGAGTCTACTATAATCCAAACTCTCCCTATTTCTTGATTTTTGCACATTCCCACATCTTTTGACAAATCACTTTATCTTTCTGTGGTTGACCAATCACGGGTTTCTCTTAGGTAGATCTACTTCATTCTGATTGGGCCAAACCTGCAATAAGGCCTGAGTATGTGGCCAGCATCTATACCAGGAGGATACTTTCTGGAAGAAAATTATATTTCTTCTCAACTGTACTCTTTTGTAGGTGCTTATTTATTTTTCATTCTTAGCTATCAATCTCCTCAGTTTACTGTGGTATTTAAGCAAGATGAAATTAACTGGAAATTTTTATCTTACTCTCAAACAAATCTCTCTGAACGTATTTTTTTTTCCAGGCAGATGTTGATCTTACTATCCTCCGTATGCTATGGGTCTGTGATTTTGACAAATGAAGGGGAACAAAACCCACAAGCAAAATAGATTTTCTTATTATAATATCAGATTTCATTACGAGGCAAAAAATACAGAAAAACTTATTTTTTTAATTGTCTTAAGATTTTAAACATGGATATATTACCTTGAGGATAAGTGATTTTGACGGGAATCTGTTTTCCCCTATATCTATTTTTTTTAAAAAATCCTTTGAATTCAGTAATTACTTTTTGAAGAAAGAAGGTAGTTTCAGATGTTATTTTTTGAAACGACTTTTGCTCCTTACATTTTATATATAATACTTTAATTTGAAAAATTCTTCAAAATATCAAAATTTTGGCCCAGTTCATGCATATTTTCTGACTCGGAAAATCTGCCCTGCAACAATAATAAGCTGCATTGATAAAAGCACTTACAGCAAGTTTTAAAAACACTGCCATATGGTTAAGCTGACCTGGTTTTATTTGATCTGAGGTTTCCTAAGGTAATAGAATACATGTTTGGTCATGATTCAGAGACAATTAAAGCTTATTCCTGATTTCGGTTCGGGTCATGATGCAGAATATAAAGTAGAGGAAGGTAGGAGGATGAGCCATGCACTGGGAGACCATAATAAAATCTTTTAAACCTTTAAATTCTGGTGGCATAATTTTATATCTTTTTACTTATCTAATTTGCTACGGTTTTCAAAAGTACCTGCTATTGGGTTGAAGTTATTCATTCCCTTCCAGCTTCTCCAATTATCAGTAGCACTTTCCTTTACAAATAAAATTTGTGTCTCTAAATAACCTATATAGCCAATTAAATACATGATAACATATTTATATAAGCTATACCATAATTATTAATATGATTACATCTGTCTTAAGATTATAGATATTTTATTTTCTTTATTGAAAATGTTCATATTTCCCAAATTTAAAAAAAATTATCATGTACCATTTTTGTTATCAGAAAGGTATGGTGTTTTGAAACACATTTTTTGAGAAAGATAGAACTTGGTTTCCAAATCTTTATATTTTCAAATGGTATTGAAGGAAATATATGAGAAAATAACATGCAATTAATAAATCAAAAGCAGTTCAGTTTGCTTATAAATTTTTATGGCGCCAACTTCAATAAAGTAATCATTAGGTACAGGTTTACACGAATGACTTTTTTTTACCTGTGCAGTGATAATCTAATATTTTCTAGAAAAATTTGAATAAATGTGTTTCAAGATAAAATGATTGTCACAGAATAACCATAAAACAAATGTATATAGCAGAACCAATCTTATCTGCATTTGTTTAAAAAATATCACTTTTGGTTGGAAAATAACATTCAAATACATTTTTATACCACTTGCTATCTACACTTAAATTGTGATTCCCCAGTATATCATCTCAAATGGTTTCCCAGAGCTGCCTTTCAATCCTATCACATTTCCCAGGCAAATCACAAGCCCAAACTCCAGGATTATAATCCAATAAGTAGAGAAGATACTATATATTCCCTTCCCATCTCTCCTCAAAATGCTAACACTTACCTCCTATTGCTTCATTCTTATGTGATAATTCATTTCATTCAGCAGATAGGAGCCATGAGAAGAGAATTTCCCATTCTTCCCACTACCAAATGGTCTGCATTAATATCCTCTATTTTCCTCCTCTAATAATGGACATAGCTCTCCTTCCTCCTTTCTACTAATCACGTTTTTTACTGAATGCCACCAGTTTTTGGATACACAAACATTTTTTCCTGCAATTATCTATTCCTTTTACGTACATATCATAATTTTTCCCTTATTTTTATTAGAAACAAACATAATGGTTTTTTTTTATCATTATATGCCTCCTTGCAGGGCAAATCTCTCTCTAGTTATTATCCCATTTCTCTTGTCAAGGGAAAAAATAGTTTATGTAACTCAAGTAGAGATTAAAGTTCTGCTCACCTAATGCACATTGGGGAGCATCTGAAGATCAGGTAACTCCCTGAGTCAATGCAGGGTTTTATAGAGAATGGATAAGAGAGGGAGACATGTGGTTGGACTATCATAGCACTTCTCATCTCAAACTGCTGTAAAACTTGCTACTGGAATGGTTGACATTTTTTAGTTTTCCATTCCGCCTACTTGGGACTGTTGGCATATTGACATCCAGATGACTGTCAGAACAGTTTTTATCAAAAGCTCTTTTGATAAGTCCATGGTTTGTTGATTAGACAAGGTCCAAGGGAGATTTAACCAAAAAAGGTGGGAAGGGAAAACAAACAAAACAAAACATGAGGGCAAGGGTTACAGCAAGAGAAATTGGGAAGTCTCTATCATTTCTCTTTTAACCCTTTTATACTCTATTTCCCTTTATAGAAACATTTCAAGAATTCATTTTTCATACTCTTTATTGTTTTGCATGTCTCATCTGCCATTTTCTCTTAAATTAATCAAGCTTTATTCCTCAACACTCTAGTGAAAACCCTCTTGCCAATATCTTCAGTGACAGATATCTTATCAAATCTGATATTAAATACCCAATTCTTATTTTACGCAAAATTGCAGCAATCATTTGATGGTATACAATCTCTGCCTTTTTAAGAAATTAAGGTTTATTTGGCAGATGATTTTAGTTAAAATTATATATATAGTCCACCAGAATAAATCTTTGGGTTACCAATTACCTCATCATTGCTAAATCCAATGGTAAATTCTTAGTCCTTGTCTTATGTAATATACTTACACTTGATAATCCGACTCAGTTGATTACCCTCTCCTTCTGGAAATGGTTTCCATCTATCTTTGGCAAGACCTCACTGTCATGGTTTTCCTAATCATCTACTGGACTAACTTGCTATTTGATCTCATCTCTTTTAGCACCTCTCCATTTCTTTCTAACTTTTACGTATTGTGGAGCTCCTAGACTCAAATTTTCTCCTTCTTCCCCTGTCTGCTTTCCCTCACTTGCTAGATGATTTTACCTCGCACTGTGGTTTTAAATAAAAATCTATATGCTGATGACTCCAAGTTATATCCCTAGGCCCCAAATTAAATCTGGGATCCAGATTCAATACCTCCTCTTTTCTACTCAATATTTTCACTTCTTCAGAAGGTCCAGGGGCTCAGGCAGTCTGCTTCAGAGCTCTGTTCTCAATGTCTGAAATGGTGCCTGATACATGGTATGCATTCCATAAATTTTTGTTGAATAAATGATAGAATTAATCTTCTGTTATTCCTCCAGCACACAACCTATTATTCATTTATAATGATTTAATGGCGAAGTATTCTATCTCTTACCCCTGGGATAGTAATTTTCAACTGTTTCCTTCTGAGAAGTCTTCTACATTCTTCTGCAAACATATGTCAAAATGAATTGATCATTCCTCTGGCATTCTGCAACATCCACATTATAATTATTAGATTGGAAAACTTTATACTAGTCACTACTGTGTATGTATGTATGTGTGTGTGTGGGGGGGCGTGCATGTGTGTGTGTGTGCACGTGCGTGTGTGTGTGTCCTATTAGGATGTGAATTATTTGAGCGCTGGAGTCATGTTTCATATATCTTTTTGTTCCTACCATCTTACATGATGCTTGACACACTGCACATGCAATGGCATTTTTGTTAACTTGGTAAATATAATTTTCTTCATTTGCATAATCAGAACCTAAATCTGTTTAAAAACTTCTTAAAATTTCTTTTGTTCCTGGTGTATAAATACACTGATTTAGTTATCTCTCCAGATTTCACGGCCAATTCTTTGTAATTTATTTTATAAGATGTTCATTCTATTCTACTATTGGACAAAGGAGTCCTACTACAGCCATTTATATCACTTCCTAAGAGAAGAAAAATTTCTTTGTCTTGAGTTCAATCCTAATTTAAAGGCTTTTTACATAGAAATGATCACAACAATCAAAATACAGTATAAGTTTGGAAGTTTTCGATTTTTCATAAATACAAATTAACTTATTTTAAAGTTCCATGGCATATTATTTTATAGCAAGTGTTATCTCTCTTCTGGAAACAGAAAAAAAGTAAATATAAAATAAAATATAGCCTGAGTGGGAAATGGTTTAAAATTTAGGGCCAATAGGACATAATGTATTATTTAACAAAAATGTATCTAAAATGTATAAATCTATGGGAAAATGCTCATAACGAAAACTAAAGGAAACAATAAATGTATAAAATTATTTTTCCATATCACTTTAGTATTATTTACATGTTTACACATAAATATCTATGTAAATATATTCACACATGATTATGATAGAAGAGTGAGAGAGAAAATTGGAAAGAACTATATCAAAATAAGATAGGTTCTCTCTGAGAGGTGATTTTTACTTTACTTATTTTTTTTGGTATTTTCACATAAAAATATAAACTTCCACAAGCAATTGTAACAAAATCAAGAGTAGGCAAGTGGGGCCTGATTAAACTAACGAACTTCTGCATAGCAAAGGAAACTATCAACAGAATAAAAAGACAATCTACAGAATGAAAGAAATTATTTGCAAACTATGCATCTGACAAAGGTCTAATATCTAGAATCTGTAAGGACTTAAATAACAAACAAACCTATTGAAATGGACAAAGAACATGAACAGACACTTCTCAAATGATGACATACACATGGCCAACAAGCATATGAAAAAATGCTCTATATCACTAATCATTAGAGAAATGCAAATCAAAACTACCATGAGATAACATCAGAATGGCCATTATATAAAAGGCAGAAAATAATAGATGTTGGGGAGATTATGGAGAAAATGGAATGCTTAGACAAGGTTGGTGGGAATGTATGTTAGTTTAGCCACTGTGGAAAATGGTTTGGAGGTTTCTCAAAGCACTTAAAACAGACTACCATTTAACCCAGCAATCCCATCAGTGGGTATATACCCAAAAGAATACAAATTGTTCTACTAAAAAGACACATGCATGTGTATGTTTATCACAACACCATTCACAATAGTGAAGGCATGAAATCAAACAAGATGCCTATCAACAGTGGACTGGATAAAGAAACTATGGTACAAATACGCCATTTAATGCTATGCAGCCATAAGAAAGAATGAGATCATTTCTTTTGCAGAAACATGGGTAGAGCTGGAGGTCATTATCCTAAGCAAATTAACACCAGAACAGCAAACCAAATACTGTATGTTATCATTTCTAAGTGGGAGCTAAAGATCGAGTACACATGGATACAAAGAGAGGAACAATAGATACCAGGACCTACTTTAGGGTGGAGGTTGGGATGAGGGTGAGGGTTGAAAACTACCTATCTAGTACTATGCTCTCTGAGTATTGAAATCATTTGTACACCAAATCCCAGCACCACGCAACTTACCCTAAAAAAATTGCACATACACCCCCAAACCTAAAATACAAGTTGAAAAAGAATATATATAAATCTAAAACAAAAGAACCCCAGAGTTTGCAAATTTTAAAAACAAATATTAAACATAGTTGTTTTAGGTAGAGCACAGTGGCTCGCACCTGTAATTCCATCACTTCGAGGGGCAGAGGCTGAAGGGTCACTTGAGCTCAAGAATTGGAGACTGAGAACAGCCTGGGCAGCACAGCAAGACTCTGTCTCTACAGAAAAAATAATATAAAAAATAGCCAGGCATAATTGTGCATGCCTGTATTTCCAGCAACTCAGGAGGCTGGTGTGGAAAGATTGCTTGAGCCTGAGAGGTTGAAGCTGCAGTGATCTGTGACCATGCCACTGCACTCTATCCTGGGCAACAGAGTGAGACCCTGTCTCAAAAAAAAAAAAAAAAAATCATTGTTTTGGTTTAATATTAAATTTTGCATTTTCATTCATGAATTGTCCTACTCCTTCACAAAACCAGTGTAATTAACAGAATATGGTAATTGAAGGAATACTGAACTGAAAATCCACTAAATCAGAGAAACCTTATTTGGGTACTTACTTTCTCACAAATGGAGTAACATTTAGAAGGGGCTTCATCTTCTGGTTATTAGTTTCTTCATCTCAAAACTGAAAGGGAGGTGGCAGATAACCTAATAATCCTGTTCTCATGGACATAAGAGTTCATGATATAAAAGTTGATATTAGAATTATTGAACCATGCTGTTTAACTCCCATGAATAGGAGACTAACTACATTATTTCTGGATGTTGTTCGAAATAATCATCTCAAAGTCTCTGAAATTTAGAAAATAACTGTTTCCACAAGCTGCAGTGTTATAAAGAAATATGGCAGAGCTCAACATCAGTCTTATGTCTTTTGTAGGGAATTTCTCATTTCATAGTTCATTGTGAGAACCAACTCTTATTGGCATATTTTTCCTATGTCGATATATGCTTCTGTTATTATTCTGAACCTTTTAGGGCGCAAGCTACAATTTAAATAAGTGTGGGAGGACATAAAATTTTTGACACCATAAATGTAATTTCAAATGCTTCTCTTAAGCGAAGAAAGAAAAGAATATAAAAGTTTCTGTAAGATGGGCTGCCTTGGGTATGTAGAAGTCACACATGTACCAAATATATGTATATTAATAAATTAAGACAGGACACAATTGATAAGTGATCATCTTAAGAGGCAGCTGGAGGAATTGTAAGGGTCTCTAAGGAAGATTTAAGCTCCTTGTCAGCTGACACCGTTGGACAAATACAGTATGTGGGAGACATGTACAGTAATGAATGTGTGTGCAAGGCCAACTCTGCAAAAAGCCATTCTGTTATGGGCTAAATCCAGCTATTTTTACTATAATTGCTACTTTGACTCGTTCTTCTGAGATTTACTGCATGATTTTCTCCCTCTCTGGGGACTGACCTTCTGTGAGAAGCAGGGAGGATGAGTTCCTTGAGAAAGTGAAGAAACAGAAAACAACAGAACTAGATTCAATGCATGGAGAAAGTAAGAGGATGCTCATGCTTCTGGTAGAGCAGTGAAGCAGGTTGTTGCCACCCACTGCCTCCAGAAACGCATCAGCTAAATCCAGGGTGCAGCTTTAATAATAGCTTTAATAATAGTAGTATTTATAAAACATTTCTCTGTAAATAACTTAAAGCATTTCCCACTCACAATCTTATTGTGCCTGGGTAGGCTCAGCTACACTACCCCAGTTAGGCAGAAAGCATAAATTAGTGAGTTTCAGCTTTGAGGACCATTGTTTATTTATTACTGTAGAGTGCAGAGAACAGAGAAGCAGAAAACACAGAGAGCTTTAAAAGCTCATGATGAACTTACTGCCTTATAGTTTGCCATTTTTCTTCCCTTCATGTGCGAAAATAAACTAAAAACTCCACAAACCTTTTCTCAAATTTTGAACTAAATTTTGCAACTTTGAAAGTAAGTTTTAGTAGTTTCTCAGCCTTTTTCTCCTTTGCCATGTAACTTCTTTTCCTGCTGCATTTTAAATGACCTTAGATCACAGCTGTGCTTTATAGGCTCTGTATTTTAAAAAATCACTCAGATTTTTAATTTCAGTTCTTAAATCTCAGGATTCTCATATATACTGTATCATATCCACTAGTTTTCAAGGATGAGGGACTGATAGAATCAAAGAAAAGAAATCGATCTTTAAAAATTTCTTAATTATAAGCAGTACCAATAATACAGGTATAAACATGACCTCTGAGTTCTTTTTCAATATGCACACAAACTTAAAAAATCATCATATATAATTTTTTATATCCCTCCTCTAATACTCACTAACATGCTGTGATATTTCTTTGAAATTCAGCATAAATCTGTTTGTTTTCACCTACTGAAGTGTTCCTTTCCTCTCTTCTCTGCCCACCTTGGCAGTGTGGAATTCAAAAGTACCCAAGATAGGAAATCAGTTCAGTGACTCATTTTCCAAATTTTCCAAAGATGCAGCAAGGCGTGAATACATTCAGTGAAGAATGTTGACTAATAGATGATGCGTACAAGATGATTAACTTTTAAAAAATATTTATCATGTGTATACATTTTAATGCAGGAGGTTCTATCAATGGGTGGTTTGGAAAAGAAACCATAACAAGTGTGGAATCCTTCCTAACAGTTTTATTTGTTATGATCTTTCATTTCCTCACAAGGAGATGAAATTTTGGAGAACACATATACTAAACAAGATTTAAAAATCTGCCTGCTCATAAATAGCTCATGCCTGTTACTCAGCTATTTTCAAATTATATATACTATTACTATCTATAAACATGATTTAAGTTGATATAAAAATGCAAATATTATCTCTAAATAAAGGAAACATCATTTTGGATCTTGAAAAGGTTTTGAAGAGCTCATCAAATGACCTAATTTTATGGAAATTTTAATGTGTTGCACAGAAAATTACTCTTGTGATAGAAATTTCAGCTTTACCACATGTCAAGCTTCTCTACTCGGTCAACATTCTGTCGTTCATGCAACCACAGGAATGTTGGTGTGAAAATATATAGTTATATAATGTGTGATGAACTGTGCCATCCGGAGGCATTTTATAACACACCCTTTATTTGTTTCTGAACATTTTCCTGGATGCTTTACAGAACTCATTGCTAGAGCCAAAGTTGTCTTTCTCCTTAGACAGACTTTGACCCATGTTCAATAAAAAGTCATCTAAATGTGTGCCTGATTTTTAAAATTCTAATACCCATTCCCTTGAATCAATCTGGATGGAAAAGAAAAGTGAACAAAATTGTTCCAATATGTTATAAACACTCTCAACTTCATGTGGAAATTCTTATTTAAAAACCCTGTAGCCATATTTTTAGCGGAAAATAAAGAAGGAGCAGATGTATCATAATTTTTTCATCTTGGTTATTACATTAGAAAATGTAAGTAACTTATTTTTTAAACTGAAGATTGAAATCATGATTCTTTAATTGAGATTAGAAAAATACATTTTCAGAGTTCAGAAATAAGTGATCGTATTTTTTTCTTGAAAATAATATGGAACATTCAATGAGATTTTCCAAACAAGAATGCAATAATTTCTTAGCTTTCATCACGTTAATACCACTGTGTCAATAATAATAGGGTGATTTGCAGCAGGGCTTAAGAGAGTAACTATATTACCACTTTTTTTCTTATTTGTCTTTTTTTCTATTTTCTTGGATTTCTGACACAAAGAAAGATATATTTTCATAAATAAATTTTTCTCTACATCTCTGTCAGTCTCTTGTTTTCTCTGGATATATGTGTGTGTGTATGCATGTATAATGTAGGTATTATATGCATGTATATTTATAATTGTTTTAATTATTCTATATCTTACATATATTACAAGTATTTTTATTACAGAAAATGAATAATCTTCTTAGAATTAAGTTGCCATGGCAGTTTTAGAAGAGTTTGACTGATTCTATTGACACACATAATTCTCGTGGTTTCATAATTGTTGGTTTTCTGGCTACGCATGTAAAATTTGAAAGTTGAATGATATATCTTATAGAGAAGGCAGCTTTCAACTAAGACTAAACTGTGTTCTAAAACTCAGTGGCATAATCTATGCAGTTTGTTGATTAAATATGTTTTACTATGCTGTGTTTTATTCCTGGATGGAAATCACCCTCAAATATTTATTTCTGAAAATAATCCTAGGGAATACTTTAGGAGAAATCCAAGCAAACACTAGAAGGAGATCACCAAATCATCCATGCATGTGATCATTATATTATACAATATGACTGTGGATAACATAGAGTGACTGTTCCTTCAGCTGATTACTACATTTTTTGAACTTTGACTTTCCCAACTGTGAAAGTAAATTTGCTGGCACAGATAAATACTAAGAAATATAAACATGTTTATCTCTCTCATTAATACTCTCAATAAACATTTATTGAATACTATATTAAGATGAAAAAGTTTCAATTTAATCTCGGTTTAAAAAAATTCTCCCTTAGTAACTTTAGCAATAATATAAAAAGGAGAAGGCATAAAGTTGCACTAGATGGCAACCAGTTCATTGACAATTAAATTTATGCCCTCTTTCCAAGTTCCCCACTTAGGACTGAATTTTAACAACTGTAGAAGTTGAGCAAAAATAATTATAGAAAAGAATGGAAGCGCTAAGCTGATTAAATTGTGAATTAAACTTTACAATGTACATTGAATAACAAATTCAGTTATAATATTTCAAATATATATTTTATAATAAATCTGAATTTTATGAATAATATCCACTTTGAGTAGAATGTTCTCACTTAAAATTTTTCCAATCCCTGATTAAAGATGGAAAAAATTATTTTTTCCCTCAAGAAGCCCTTCTCAAAAGTCAGAAAGGGTAAGAAATGTTGCAAAATGAATAAATAATCAAAGATAAAGAGAATGTGCGAGGAAATAAGAGCCACAAAATTTCAGAGCCCAGCAGTTCAAGGCTGCAGTGAGCTATGATTGTGCCACTGCACTCCAGCCTAGGTGACAGAGGTAAACATCCACTCAAAAAAAGAAAAGAAAAAAAGTAGGTGGCCAAAATGTTCTTGACTCAACATGCTTAAGAAAGAAAATCTCTAATGCAGCAGAGGAGAAAGCTAAGATGCAATCCGTTACATACCATTATATGACACACACAAAAGTTGATAGCACTTGTCACTTTGGAAATGACAACACAACTGGTACTGAAAAAGGGAGAACTGATCAAGCGATTGTTGAAGAAAAGATTAAAATGAAGCTAAGAAGAAATCCCCAGATGATTTTTGACACTTGGTAGTGAAAGTCACAGCACCAGAAACCCAAAGTTTAGCTTCTGGAGAATGTGAAGAGAACTATTCCTGGGATCAACAAACAGCGAAGGTAGAGACACACGCTGAACATTGGGAAAGCAACTGAACATCTACACCCTGAATACAGAGGCCCTTCTTATCCCTTCCCCAGCTGTTAAAGCTGACTTGTTTTCCCCCAAAATTAATATATTGAAGCCCTAAACTTCAGTACCTCAGAATGTGATTGTATTTGAAAGGCCTTCAGTGAGGTGATTAAGTTAAAAATGAAGTCATAAGTGTGGGCCCTAATTCATCCCAACTTGAGTCCTTGTGAGAAGGGGATATTGGGACACACACAGAGACACCAAGGATGTGTGTGCACAGCAGAAAGACAAGGTGAGAATACAGAAAGAAGGTGACTATATGCAAGTCAAGGAATGCAGCCTCAGAAAACCCAAATCTGCTACACATTGATCTTGGACTTCTAGCTTCCAGATCTGTGAAAACACATTTCTGCTCTTTAAGCCATCTTGTTTGTGATATGTTGGTATGGCAGTCCCAGCAAGCCAATATACCAGTGAACTTCAATAACACTGACAACTTCTGGGTGGAATGATTGGAAGAAACTTCTATGGGGACAATGTTTATTGTTATAACCACTTAATTTCAGTTTTTAAAAATCATGGAAGAAGATATTCAATTGCCATAACTTGCATCACATATTCTAGTACTTTTAGAAATGGCAGATGTATGATAAATATATTAAATTGAATAGAGTTAGAAAGTTACAATTTTAATCCAAGTTTGCTTATCACTACATCACTAATTATATTACTATTTTCTAAGATGTTTGAAATGCATAGAAAAATATTTTGCAAAATTTTAAAATTGTAACCATGTACACATTTTATTCCATTATTTGGGTGTGTCTTTAGAAATACAGGTTTAAAATATATTAGAACTTTAAGAACTTCATGTATCTGATGATCTGCCAGATATCACAGTATATAATTGGCAAATATTATTAGCAGATGTATTTATAGGACACATTTTAAATCATAGCACTGTGTCTCATCTAAACAAAAATAGAACTAATAGATTTTCAAGTCTGAAATTTTCAATTTGAAGAAGAAAGCTGAGATCAAAGAGGCATGCAGGCAATGAGTGACAGAACAAGATCTAGAATTCAGGCCTTTGGAATATAAATTAAGAACAATGATCTAATCACAAGGAAAAAGTACTCAGTGTGTTGTAAAAATTCTCTTAGCTTTTCTCCATATTGGGTCTAATGTAGATTTCACATGATATATTTTTGGTACTTTTAAGGATTTATGGCTTTGTCACAAATGGTTAAAGATGTTAAAAATAAAAATATACGGGAATGTCAATTTTGAATAGTAATTCTCTGTACCTTTGTGTGTAAATTTTTCAACTGCTTTCACCTTCTTATGGTATTTGTTGTTCTCCCAGAAATGTATGCGTTTAGATACCCCGAAGTAGTATGGATGTCCCCTCCAAATCTCATGTTGAGATGTCATCTTCAGTGCTGGAGGTGGGGGGTGGTGGGATGTATTTGTGTCATGGTGGTAGATACTTCATGGCTAGGTGCTATACTCACCATAGTGGGTGATTTCTCATGAAATCTGAACATCTGGGGATTTAAAAGTGTGTGACACCTTCCTACCCTCTCCCTGCATTGTTCCTGTTTTCCTCAAGTAAACTGCCTTCTCTTGCTTTGTATTCCACCATTATTAAAACTTCCTGAGGCTTCTGGAGAAGCAGATGCCAGCACTATGCTTCCTGTACAGCCTACAGAACCATGATCCAATTAAACTTCTTTTTTATAAATTACCTAGTCTTACATATTTCTTTATAGCAACATAAGAATCGCCTAATACATGACTCCACATAGCAAAGTTTGCATATTGCTCCATTCTTTTTTTAAAAACTTGGTGCCATCCTCACTTAAAATACAGTAATCTGTGTGGATGTGTTATTATATATACTACAGTATATATTTATTCAGAGTAAATGTCTAGTGTTATTTATAGGGATGCTCTCAATACTTTTAGCACAGTATTCTTCACAAATTATGTATTTGACAAATTACACAAGAGAGTAGACTAATGAGGTACTTGAAGACACCTTATTAACCAGATAAATGAACTTGGAATTCAAGGTAACTGGGTGAAGTAGTTGTAACTGTTAATCAAGGCAGTAGGATTCAAACTACCTCCAAGGGGCCAGGAGAATGTCAATTTTCATTGTCCGAGATGAGTGAATGCATGAGCAATGCCTCTCCAGCAGGACCATGGAGAGCTCTGTGGTTTGCAGTACATTTGCTCCAGGCTGCAAGCAGTTGGGTTGGCTTCACCCTTCTGGAGTTAGACTCTACAGGCTTAAAGGCATTCCAGCTAAACAACAAAGTTACTGGTACTTTTGAAAAAGATAAGAAACCCCGGACTCTTAAACTTCAGGGGGTGCTCCAGAGGCCATCTGTGTTTGAAGAATTTATGTGTAAAATCTATTAAAGAGCTGAAGGCAATCAATCAGGACACAAGTAAAACTATTTAAACCTGAAGACTCTGTGTGTGTGTGTGTGTGTGTGTGTGTGTGTGTGTGTGTGTGTGTGTGTGTGTGTGGTTTTTTTTGGAGGGGGGAGGGGTTTACTTAAATAGAGCAATAAAAAAGCACATACACTAAACAGCAACTCACACATGTAAAGACAAAAACTGAGTAGTATCACATCCATAAAAAAGAATTAAAACATGTATTTTGCAGCAATATGGATGCGGCTGAAGGCCATTATCCTAAGCAAATTAATACAGCAACAGAAACTCAAATACCGCAATTTCTCACTTAGAAGTAGGAGCTAAACATTGGGTACTCAGGGACATAATGTTGGCAACAGCAGAAACTGTGACTACTAGAGGCGGGAGAGAGGGAGAGGCAAAAGGGTTGAAAAACTAACTACCAGATATTATGCTCAGTACTTGGGTGAAAGAATCATTTGTACCCCAAACCTCAGCATCACTCAACATACCCAGGTAACAAATCTGCAAATGTAACCCCTAAATCTAAAATAAAACAGAAAAAGATGAGTAGTATAAAATATATTTTACTCCTTACTTACTAGAAATTTTTAGTATGTCCCTTTTTTAACTTAAAAAGGTGATTTGATTTAAATTGCTTTTTATTTTTGGAAAAAATGTATTATGAAACATTTGTATGTGTGCCAGATCCTTGACCCTCCACCCTTGCCTTATATGTAGCTATGCCTTCTCTTCACTCTTCCAAAAGCAGATAATTTGTATTAGAAAAAGCTTTGCATGACCTTTTAAAAATATATCATCTCCACTTGTACCATAAATAACTCTTACTTCTCCCTTTCCATTACAGAGATATACATCATGCCAGAAAACATAAGGAACTTAAAGGATGTGGATGTCAGTCTTTATTACACGTGATCTTTTTTCCTGAGTGCTCAATAAATTGCTTGCGCTGACTTTCAACTCACAGAATATTTAGTGAGGATCTGCTCTAATAATCTTTGGAAAAACAAAATGATCTTTCAGAAGGGGGTGACAATCATATTTATTAAACACTTATTGTGTACCTGACACTGTGCACGACATGCCCACTTTATTATATCCTGTGAGAATTGAACTTTTTTTAAAAGTGAGATGAAACCCATTGGAGAATTTTAAAAAAGAAATAATATGATAAGAGGTTGTTGGTATATTGCTTAATGATACAAGACCCAGAGTTACATTGCCTGGGTTTGAAATACTGACTGTTTAATTTGGACAACTACTTGACCTCTTTGTGGTGCAGACTTGATGCAAATAGAATTAGACTGTTTTATAGTGTTGTTTTGAGGAGTAAGTAAAAAAAGTAAAATAAATGGCCGGGCGTGGTGGCTCTTGACTGTAATCCCAGCACTTTGGAGTGGATTGCCTGAGGTCAGGAGTTTGAGACCAGCCTGGTCAACATAGTTAAACCCTGTCTCTACTAAAAACACAAGCATTAGCCAGGTGTGGTGGCACATGCCTATAATCCCAGCTACTTGGGAGGTTGAGGTGGCAGAATTGCTTGAGCCCAGGAGACGGAGGTTGCAGTGAGCCGAGATCGAGCCACTGCACTCCAGCCTGGTGACACAGCGAGACTCTGTCTCAAAAACAAAAAATAAAACAAAACAAAACAAAAAAAGAGGAAAAGAACTGCAACATTATTTCTAATGTTTACTATATTTACTATAAAATATAATCTAAATTTTAATACATACTTCTGACTGCTGTGTAGAGCATGAATTATATGGGAAAGTTTGACATAAACAGACCAGTTAAAAAAAAAAAAAAAACAAATTGCTGTAGTAGCTCAATACCAGATGATAGTAGCTTGGAAGCATAGTGAAGAGAGAAACATTGAAATGAATTAAAATGTATTTTGAGTTACAGTCCACAAAACTTGCTTACAAATTAGATAGGGGTTAAGAGAAGAAAAGGGAGATAAAGGTTGGATACTATATTTTTGGCTGCAGGAACTGTGTGAATGATGGTGTCATTCTCCAAAATAGGAAGGACAAGGGAAGAAATAGATTTTTGGGAGAAATAAAACTTTCTTTTGTACATAATACAGGTGAAATGCCCATTAAGTATCAAAGTGAAGATAATGCCACATACATGTTTTCAGCTGTGGAAATACAGACACACTAAATAATAGCATTGGGTGTGGTTAGATTGCAGAAAAAATTGTCAAAAGTCACTTTTTAAAATTTCTATCTCTGTGTGTACATTTTTGCAGAAGGATGAGAAAAATGCTTTCTTAATCTTATAATCAAATTTAATATTACAATAATTTTTTAAACAATGTGTCTTTAAGAAAAGTATAGTATGAAGCATTTATCTTAGCTATTATTATGTTTTCTGATTTAGGTCATTGTTTTGTGAATGTTTGAAGCAAACGTATCATATGAAAGGTATTAATGCATATAAAGAAAATAAATCATCAAGTTTATTACCACTAGAAGAATTATATCTTATTCTTTGGTTTTCCGGAGTGTAAGAACAGTAAGAACAAAGGAAAAACAGGTGACTTCCATTCTTAAAGGCAACATTAATAATTCTGATGCTATATTTTCTTTCTAGAGAGAGACTTACATGCATTTTTCCCAAAAAATATGATTTTAAAAATAGGGCACAAAGATTATTATTGTACTAATGCTAGTATCTCATTGTACTAAGCATGTTTATAACTTTTAATCTGAATTCTCACTGTTAATTAATTAAGCACTTTTATTTTCCTTATTTTATAGGTAAGAGAACTGTGGCTCAAAGACCTCAATGAAATTGTCTAAGACAGTAACATTAGAGATTCAAACTAAGAATTCTTGGACTCTAAAACTTGAGCTCTCTCTTAGTAATTCTAACAATTTATATTTGTCTTAGAACTTGCTTTAGAAGATCAGATGTGTTATTCCTTGTTATTCCTTTAGGATCAGCTCTCCGAAGAATTTTCTCAGTTTGACATATGTGATTTTATTATGTTGGCCCAACGTAACAGAATGTATCTATCAATTCTTCATTTATTCAAGAAATAAATAGGTAATTCATATATATCTTTTAATATACGTGAAACATATGTGTGCATATGTATATGTATCTGTATATGTATACATATATATACACACACATATATACATATATTTTTTATATATATATATATGAATTACCTATTTGTGGATGCAGTATTCTAGATGCAACGAATAAAGCAGTGAAAAAACAATGTCCTCCTGCTGCAATACTGGGGAAGACAAAAACAGATTAAAAATAAATATTTAACATAATGTCAAGTAGCGATAAGAGCTATGGAGAAAAGTAAATCTAGATAACTTGTGGAGAGGAAGAGGGATGCTACTTGAGGTTGGTGGTGGTGAAGATTTCTATGACTGGTTGAATAAGAACCAGAATGAATTGTGGCAGTAGGGTTAGGGATATTTTGAGCAGAGACTCTGAAACTTGAGTTTACCTCAGAATCAACTGGAAGGCTTTATAAATCACAGATTTCTGAGTTTCTTATGCAGTAGCTCTGCAGCAGTGGAGCCTGAGAATTTGCTTTTCTAACGAGTTCCCAGGTGGTGCTCATGCTGCTTGCTCAGCGTCCATGCCTTGAAAGATACTGACCTACGGAACGGCCTGCTCAGGGAGAATGACCAGATAATCATGTGCGAGGAGAAGGTTTGATGTTTCTGAGAAATAGTAAAGAAAAGAGAATAACTCTATATTGGTGATAAGCTGGTTCATTCAGGGAAATGTAAACACTAGTGAGCTTTAGCTTTTTTGGGGAAAACTTGAGGTTTTTGGAATGAGAAACGACATGTTAAAAACATTACTCTGACTTTTATGTGCGGAATAGTCAGCAATGAAGCAGTACAAGAAACAGAAAAATCAGCTGGGAAGTTATTTTAGTCCAGGCAAGAGAAGATGATGCCTTATTCTAGGTGGGGAAGTGGTGGAGGTGGTAAAAAGTGGTTCTATTTTAGATATTCTTTAAAAGCAGAGCTGATAGGATCTGCTGAAAAACTACATGTGGTTGGAAGGATTGAGAATGGCTCCAATTTGGGGAATGTGAGGCATCAGTGAATGGTATTATAATTTAAAACTTACAGAAAGTCAAAGAGAGCTATGGTTATATATAAAAAAATAAAAAGCAACTCAATTTAAAATCAGACTCTGTCATTTACAAGAACAGTCCTGTAAGAAGTCAGAGGGCAAGGTGTACTAATCAGTGGCTGGAAGCCATTGCACCCGAGTTCTTAACACATCAATGTTACCACCTTCCTCTTATAACTGATTTGCTCAGCAAGGGAAGATAAGTCTTATAAGAATATGTAGGGACAATGAGCTATCCTGATACTCAGCATAGAAGGAAAAGGTGGACATTACAAATTAGTATTTTTAAAAGAAGTATTTTAAAAGGGTGTTGAGATGTCTTTGAAAGAGGGTGAAGTATGTTTGAAAACAAGGGAAAGACAGCATTTATAAAGAAAAACAGGGAAGTGTCATATTGAAGATCTTTGAAAATGTTATGATGCTTGTTTGAAGGAGGAAAAAAATCTCTTGGATTTTGAACTTCTAGATTGCATGACTTAAAGTTTTCTTGATTATTGAGGGGCTGATTCTATTCTTGAAATGTGATATGAATAGAGATTTTAAAAATAACCCCAAATATTATCCTTTTAAGTTTTTTGGTATATGTAATTTTAAAATTTCTATTTATTTCAATATATAACATTACCTTTGCAGAAGGCCATGACACAGTAATAAATGTGGGTGTGTAGATCTATGTTTCAGCAGGGCAACAGGTAATAGGATGGAACCCTGAGTTTCCTTGTGTTCTTGCAATGCTGCTCCCATTGAAGTTCATGAGGCAAGATTCTGCACTTCTTAGCTGGGAACTTTAACAGTTGGGGCCAGCATCATTGCTCATGAACTGCAGGTTTAAAACCATCGGGAAACAAGGGAGATCACGCAGGGCTGCATCCATGCATGCTTACCTCGAGCTGAATCCAAACCAGCCCAGATCTGTTCTAGATCATCCTTTCTGATATCCAGCTTTTAATAAAATATTTATAAAATATATAACTGAAGATTATATAAATAATCATTCATGTTATGCTTTGGTACTTTCATAGCTTTATTTTTGCCCTTTTAAAAAAAATCTCTGAATGCATTTTACTGTATAAGAATCTAACCCTTTTTTAAATGATTAGGCAATTGTTATAATGTATTGAAAATTGATCCTTTTTATTTTTATATTAAATAAGTTGATTTAATTCTAAATCTATATGTATTATTGCAATCATTGGGGACTTTGTATTCTGTCCTGCTGCTCTACCTGTTATATATTACATCTGTACCATAATATATAACTTTGAAGATCTTGAAATGATACCTACTGAACTCTTATGACAAAGAGTATAGAGATTCTTAATGGCTCTTATTTTTAAATATTAGCTTGTTTTCTTGGTTGTATACTCATTTTTTGCTAAGCCAAAGTTGGCAGAAAAACATGAGGTTCTTTGTGTTGATTTATATTAAAATACTCTCCAGGTATATTTACAAGTAGTTTTAAAATACACTAACTTAGGTTAAAGCACAAATACTATTATTACTTGTGATTTATTGAATTATGTCCCATAATCAGCATAATGAAAATCTATTATTTTTCAGTGATGACTTCCACATTGCAAATTTTGATGTAGCTTCTCTTTCATTTCATATAAACCTAGATTTAGAAACAGCTACAACAAAAACTGGGGATTAGGTTATTGCAAATAGATTTTTAATAATTTGATGAGTACTTTAATGGCACAGCATTCAACACAGGTCTAGAATCTGCTGATTAGAAATTCAAACAAGTTCAGCCTTATTATGGAAAGAAAAATAAACAGATTGCCAACTGTTCTACAGATAAGTTTTAAGTACTTATTGATACTTTTTGTTCTTTATCTTATGTGCAGTAGAATAAGATAAACAAGGGTTTACATTGTTACTTTATATTATCTTGGACAATTTTCCTGATGTCTCAGCCTAATTTTAGGCTTTCAAAAACTGAGGATAGGTATACTCAACCCAAACATCTATTAGTGGATATTAAATGAGAAAACATGAGAGAAAGTGGGAGACCGTAATAGATGCTCATCACTTACAAATTAGATTCCTACACACAACCTCTCGTGCTCTCCGGTAACAGATCTAGACGTAATAGTAACACTGTTTACAATTCCCTCTAAGATAATGCATCTTACTAGGTAGCCTTACAGAAGTTGAATGAGTCTTTCCAAGGTACAGAGTTGTACCTCCAAAATGTTGTGAAGTGGGTAAAATTTGTCTCAGTTTCCCTCTGCGTTTCACAATTCCTTGCCCTCACAGGAATTCAACCTCTTCCTCCTTCTCAGGCACACACTGGGATCCCTCTTCTCCACCCCTACTCTATCCAGGTGGATTGAACTATTGACAGTGATGTCACCACAGTCCGGCATGTTGATGTTTGAATAGGGAGGAAGATATCATGCAAGTCCATCTTCAACTGACACCTGTTATTCCCAATGCCTCAGTTTTCTCATTATTGGAAAAAAAAATGAGTCCATAGTAGAAGGTGTGGGTTGGAGGTATGATTATACTATGTTTCATTAACTTAATGGAAAAATAGCTAGACAGAAAATATGATTAGTATTGGACAGGAATGTGGAAAAGTGATCATGATACCTTAACTGACAATACAACTAATAAAATATTCAGTCACTTCCTTAATGTCTGTATTTGTCCTAAGTCATGACCCCTTTGGAGGAAGGGTTTGTGTCTTTTTGACTGACAAATTTACTTCCCTAAATGGGACATGTAGGCACAAGACACACAGTTGTGGAATGAACAAATGTACTTAAATACACATTAGGTGTAAATATGTATAACCAGTAAAACAATGTGAAAAATAAAAATAATGAGGGATAATGGATATTTTGCTCTTTTTGCAAAATTTAAACAGTTGTATTTTTTTTTTAGTATTTTTAAAGATAATAAAACATGAGATGAGATTTAAAATATACTCCAGCTGTAAAATATGAGCTAGATAGAGATAATTTGGAGAATAGAGGCCTCTTTCTGTTACCTCCAAAGTCCCATCGTTGGTAATCACTCCAAGAACTTGCCTTTAAAGAGAAAACAGGGCTTTCTGCAGCAGTGTCCTAGTTGTCCTTCCTGAAACATGGTGTGAGCCCTGCCTTGCAACCATGAGGATACACTTTCCCCTAGGCTGTTTCCACGATGAACTTACAATTCTAATTTGTTTTCTTACATCTTCAAAACCTCAGCCTCGCTATTTCTTCCCATTAAGCTTGTGCTGATGCAATCTGCTTGATGTTTTATGTGGCAATAAAGTGAGCACATTTAGATGATCATTAATCTATTTTAAAAGTTGAGGAGTGCCAGGGAGAACACTTATTTCTGTCTCATTCGGTATGTTGTTTAAGGCCAGGAATTTCTTGAATGTTTCTACAGTAACATATTACCAAGAAAGGAAAAGCGCATTGGTGCAAGCCTCACTTCATCTCGTGAATTACTGGCCTTGTAAAAATGATTGATTCTTTGAAATTAGATTCAAGTTCACAAAGAGTTTATCATTTTTACTTTAGAAATCTGCTTAACAAATAATATCCAAAAATAAGAAAACTGAAATTTATTAAGAAAATGTGTTTGTGAATCTGTAAAATTGCTTCTTAAAAATAGTACAGTAAAATAGTTTATCTTTTCTACAGGTGCCTGACTCATAAATCATGTTTTTTTTCTAAATAATTCATACCACTGTGTTAAAGATAGAGAGTATTTTTTAAAATTGTCATCAGATAACACATTTCTTTCAAATAAATACTATTTATAAAAGCAAGATCATCAAAAAATAAGATATTCATTAAAATGATTAATTTAAAATGCATTTGAAATTAAATTGTGTCACATTTAAAAGAAAAATAAAAGATGTCAATTTGGGCTTTATCAAATAATGACATATTATCTTAAATGTTAAAATTACAGAGCTATAAAGTGAAATTATTCTGGAAAAAAATTACTTAAATAAAATGTGAATATTTTTTACTTAATGGATGACTATTAAACAGATTGAGGTATGACAGTTTTGACAAGACTTTGGTTTTATGACTACTATATGCTTACATTGACCAGTACGTCATGTGTTTAACGCTATCTTATATTAAGTGCATACAGTCTTCTCTGTAGGGAAAACGTTTATGGTCTCTTAAGTAATTCCCTCCTCTATTTCTTTAAATTCAGAAGATATTGAAGTAAGAGAAACATAGCACACCTAAGTAGGTTAGTGTGGAAAATACATAATTATGGTCAGAATAAAAGTCACTCTGATCTACTACTTTTAATTTAGAGGAAGCCTATTGGTGAAGAAATTCAGTTATTGGAGTTTTATGAGAACATTTAAAATCTAGTAAGCACAGCTTATGCCACATTTATGTTTCTTGACTGTATAGAGAATTATAAAAAGAATTTGAAAGAACAAAATTGCTATTAAGTATTAATTCTTTTATGTTTCATAAATGGGTCACTATGAAGTAAGCAAATTTCATTAAAGATCTTAATTCTTTGTTGCTTAGAAAAACATTATGAAACAAAAATTTGTAAATTTTCCTCATAAAAAATCTACATAAAATCTTTCATTCAGCGTAATGTCGATGCTGCAGAGTATTATTGTTCCATAATAATCATACAGAGAACTAGAGAGATGTTGTAATTTTTTAACGGGACTTTATTTTTAGTGAGAACTTTTGTTAGTACTCATTAATAGAATCAGAAAGTGAACTTTGTTTTTTATTTAACTTGAATTTCTATCACATTGATTGGGTGGATTGAGGCCTTTACTTCTTCACTGTAAACTTTATATTTAAATGTTTTATTGTTAATAAAGTGAATTTTTAACTTATGGTGGCTTGTCCATTTTAAGATCAATTTTAAGATATGTCTTGATATAAGAATGAGAGTGTGTGGTTTTCTGTTTTTCTTTTGATCTCTATGAACAATTCAAATATTCTTTTAAAGGGTCTAGAAGAGTAAGCTAGGCAGTAAAAAGGTATAGGTAAAGGTAGAAAAATAGGTAAACAACAAAGAAAGTAAAAACAAGAATCTCAGGATGACATGGGAATAATTCATTCAAAAGAAAATTAAATGCTGCTGTGGTGAGAATCCCCATCACCTGGACCACATCTGTAACTGAAGTTTTCTGTTGACCCGCCAAGGCTGAAAGGCAACATTTGAGTGTTTTATCTATGTGGCCTTCTGCTCTCAGGAAAGGCTAGTGTTGTCTTAGCAACTTTCACAATTATGTTGCCAGCAGGACCCTCCCAGAATCTGAGAGATAAATTATGAGCCCCTTCCTTCCCCAGAGACAGCAGTAATTGTGAAATGTGTTACACAACACACGTGCTGAAGTTCTAAGGGAGGTCACCTCAACAATTTAGTAAAATAAGGTTGAAATTTGATATATATCAGATATGAGCATGAGAGATCACTTAGTTACCAGATAATGTAGTGAGAGTTGGAGATGATTCTCCATAGATAACTAGTTTTATCTAGAATAATCTAGAAGCCTTTATTTGAAAGAGCAGGCTTTGTTTGTTAAATAAAAACTCTTCATTATATTGTCTCTTGAAAGGTAAATAGGAGAAAACTAAAATTCTACTGTGCCAATTTAAAGTATTTTCTTCTAAAAGGTTTTATTTTATGGCCAAAAGATAACTGTGAAATAGACAACTCTATGTTTATTGAGGGTGAATCTCCAGCCTGGGGATGCCTTATGAGGTCTGCAGGCAAGCAAGTCAAAGTAGGAGTGTATACAAGACTTACTGGTTTCCAGATAGTGTGTGAGTATGTGTGTGTGTGTGTGTGTCAGAGAGAGAGAGAGAGAGAGAGAAAGAGAGAGAATGAGAGAGAGAGAGGACACACACACAGAGTGACTGCATGGGCAAAAACTGGAGAAATAAAAGGAACCTCAGTGCTTATTTGCACGTGTTTTATGAAGAGAAGAGGAGAAGAGGAAAAATAAGAAGTTAGACAAAAGTTAATGTTTTTACCTCAACACAAAGCAGAACTGGGGACATAAAGAGAGCGGAAATAACTCTTCCTGCCATATCTAAAATACAGCTGAAAAGAGATACCATCAGCCTTATAGCACATGGTAAGCTTCAAGACATTCAGGACTGACCTAGTTCCCAAAGAAGGATAACAGACAAAGAAAATGTCCACAGAAAATGCATGCAGCCTCATTTATTTGAGGTGTTAAGAAATCCCTGAGAAGTGATTTTTGAAGATCCCAGTCTAATCATAATGACTTCCCAAATGTGGCCAATTATAAGTGTCAGACTATTGCCAGCTCAAGTTGCCATTCTGGAGTATTTTAACACTTGGCATTTAATTCCTAGTCAGGCTATATTACTCAGATTAATCATGTTGACAAAACTGATGTTGACGATTGCAATTTGAAGGATTCCTTTTTTTAGTATTTAAAGTTTTTTAGTTAATGGTTCTGGTTTTATTCTACATTTAAGGAACATGTTGACCCTGTAGTTAATTTTATTTTCTTTGGCCTCTATTCTACTTTGAATGTGAGACATTTTCATCTTCACAATCTATAATAATTCCTGGTCTGGAAATGAGTTACCCTAATCACATAGCACCCATGAAGAAATCAGACAAACTATTTTCAGAAATAAAGTTAAATTTGGATAGTTCACCTTATTAACTTCATTCCTGAATTATACTTTCTTCTGTAGTAATAGGTCAGGGAGGTTAGGAGTGGTGAGTAAAGCAAGACAAAAGAAAAGAAAGAGGGAAAATACCCTCTAATGTTTCAAGCTATGCAGGAGAACATTTTCAATATGTCATATATCCAACTCAGTGGTAATGTGAAGTATTAGACAATAGTATATTCACTTTAAATTAATTATTGTATGCAGTTGGTGAAATTGGATGCTCCTTAATTTTACAGTATAAGAAACTTCCACTTGAAAGACTGTCTTATATTAAAGTATATTCTGTTAGGAAGTAATAAAAAATATATAAGTGAAACATTAGAGTTGAATAGTTGACAAACACATGGACTTAACGATGAAGAGAACTATATTTTATGGGCTGTGTGTACTGCAAATATTCTCATATATATGTTATTATAGTTTCTACAAGTTGAGATAGAAAAAAAAACAGAATTAAGAAGTAGCTGGACTAAGAATATATAGGAAATGCACATATATTTACTGACTTAAGTTACTATCAAACCTTCCCATGTAGTGAGTTCAAGTCACTCTTCCAGGTTTCTCTAACACTACATAATAAATTTTATAATAACATTTCATAGGAGTTCAGCTTAGAAAAATTTGGTATATTTTGGTGAGTTATTGTGGTAGTAGGGATTTTTATGACTTCTGATACAATGCAAATTAATAATCTAATACATGTTAGAGAAGGTTTTTTCTTTTAGATTTTTCTATTTCTGCCTTTTCTCTACATGTAGCCTGTAGTTGCCACTTTTTATTGTAAACTTAATTGTCTACTTCAGAAATCTGTCAAGTTCCTTGAAAGCAGGGACTGTATCTTACTTAGATTGTATCTTTGGCAACAAATGCAAACCTGAATTCCAAGCACAGGAACTATGCATTTTCATCCAAATATGTCCTACATTCTAGGTCTCTGTGTATCTAGGAATAAACACTGATTTTTCAGCATTAATTAATACTGAATTTTAAATATCCTCCCAAAAAATGAGGCAGAAAAGAGGTAAATTGGCAAGTTTGACTTACCATACCTCTCTTTCATGGAAAATGCTTAAATTATTCTGTAAGTCTCAGTCGGATACTCATGTAAAGAGAAGTTATATAGATAGCAAAAAATTAAGGAAAATATTTTCACTGCCTCTTCTGAGAAATCAGCACAAATCCTCCTCTCCCTCTGTTCATTATTACTTACTCTCTCCAGTTCCAAAGCTATAGATAAAATACACTTAATTAATATATAAAGGTATATGAATCATTAATTTATAAGAAGTAGTCCAAATACTTCTGTGTGTATTTGAAGGGAAACTTGAACAAGTATATGATCTAGTATATATATCCTTCATAAAAACACACAGACACATTCATCATATATACCCTCTAACACACACACACTTAAGTTATACTAATTACCAATAAAGAATTAAAATAATAAAAAGAATGTATATATTATATGCATAATATATGAGATAATATTTTCCAGTGAAGAAATGTTACTAAATTCTGAATTAGTATTATTTTCATACAGGAATATTTTTGTCAACAATGAATGTCTCTGATATACATGATTTTAATATCATATTGAGATTGTTATTCAATTTTTTATTTGAATAAATAAACATATACATATATATTACTTAAAAATTACCATCGTCTTTCATAGTGAGCAAATTCCAAAGTTTATCCTCTTGCTGTGAATTTAATACACTAAGCAAAATTACTAAGATTTCATTTCAATTAAGAAGGGAGTCTACCATATTTCCTTTCTCCCCTTTCCACCTAAAGGAGAGACAATGTGTAGGCTGCTCAATTATTGAAATTAATCTTTGGCATATCACAATGGGATCTATATTATCAAAGTCTCTTCTACAGACAAGACCAGACGAGTAACTAATATGGATTACTTACTCATTCATTGTAAGAGGTGAAGACAGCTGGACTTCCTGGGTCGAATGGGGACTTGGAGAACTTCTCTGTCTACCTAGAGGATTGTAATTGCAACAATCAGCACTCTGTAAAAACGCACCAATCAGCACTCTGTGTCTAGCTAAAGGTTTGTAAACACACCAGTCAGCACTCTGTAAAAATGCACCAATCAGTGTTCTGTAAAATGGACCAATCAGCAAGATGTGGATGGGGCCAAATAAGGGAATAAAAGCTGGCCACCCAAGTCAGCAGCGGCAACGTGCTCGGGTCCCGTTCCATGCTGTGGAAGCTTTGTTCTTTCACTCTTCGTGACAAATCTTGCTGCTGCTCACTTTTTGGGTCCGCACTACCTTTATAAGCTTTAACACTCACTGCAAAGGTCTGCAGCTTCACTCCTGAAGTCAGTGAGACCATGAACCCACCAGGAGGAACAAACAACTCTGGACATGCTACCTTTAAGAACTGTAACACTCACTAGGAGGGTCCGTGGCTTCATTCTTGAAGTCAGCGAGACCAAGAACCCACCAGAAGGAATAAATTCCGGACATATTTTGGCAACCACTAAGGGATAATCACCAAGAGGTGAGTACCATCGGACCCCTTTCACTTGCTATTGTCCTATTTTTCCTTAGAGTTCAGGGCCTAATACCCGGCACCTATTGGCCAGTTAAAAGTGACTAGCGAGGCCACCAGACTAGAGACACGGAGGTCAAGCTTTCTTGGAAAGGCCTAACAACCCCCGACTCTTCAGAGTTGGGAGCATTGGTTTGCCTGGAACCAGTTTCCATGTTTCCTGTACTTCTGTGCTGAGCTGAGGGTTGACAGAGAGGAAAGCCATTCAGCTCTGGGGTCCCAACAACAAGTTGGTTGACCCTGTGGCCATGAGCGGAACTCTCAAAGTCATGTTGTCCAAGCGAGACTCACCCATCTATCCTATGTACCCTAACCCTTGCCTCCTGGGTCTTAGTGCCTGTCAGACAAACTTCCTCTTGCCTCTTTTCTCCAAGGCTAGTCCTGCTTCCAAAAACCACTCCCTGCCTCTGGTACTTTTCTTTTTTTTCTTTTTTTTTTTTCTTTTTTGCTTTTATTTTTTTATTATTATTATTTTTTATTATACTTTAAGTTCTAGGGTACATGTGCATAACGTGCAGGTTTGTTACATATGTATACTTGTGCCATGTTGGTGTGCTGTACCCATCAACTCATCAGCACCCATCAACTCGTCATTTACATCAGGTATAACTCCCAATGCAATCCCTCCCCCCTCCCCCCTCCCCATGATAGGCCCCGATGTGTGATGTTCCCCTTCCCGAGTCCAAGTGATCTCATTGTTCAGTTCCCACCTATGAGTGAGAACATGTGGTGTTTGGTTTTCTGTTCTTGCGATAGTTTGCTGAGAATGATGGTTTCCAGCTGCATCCATATCCCTACAAAGGACACAAGCTCATCATTTTTTATGGCTGCATAGTATTCCATGGTGTATATGTGCCACATTTTCATAATCAAGTCTGTCACTGATGGACATTTGGGTTGATTCCAAGTCTTTGCTATTGTGAATAGTGCCGCAATAAACATACGTGTGCATGTGTCTTTATAGCAGCATGATTTATAATCCTTTGGGTATATACCCAGTAATGGGATGGCTGGGTCATATGGTACTTCTAGTTCTAGATCCTTGAGGAATCGCTGTAATGTTATCCATAATGGTTGAACTAGATTACAATCCCACCAACAGTGTAAAAGTGTTCCTATTTCTCCACATCCTCTCCAGCACCTGTTGTTTCCTGACTTTTGAATGATTGCCATTCTAACTGGTGTGAGATGGTATCTCATTGTGGTTTTGATTTGCATTTCTCTGATGGCCAGTGATGATGAGCATTTTTTCATGTGTCTGTTGGCTGTATGAATGTCCTCTTTTGAGAAATGTCTGTTCATATCCTTTGCCCACTTTTTGATGGGGTTGTTTGTTTTTTTCTTGTAAATTTGTTTGAGTTCTTTGTAGGTTCTGGATATTAGCCCTTTGTCTGATGAGTAGATTGCAAAAATTTTCTCCCATTCTGTAGGTTGCCTGTTCACTCTGATGGTAGTTTCTTTTGCTGTGCAGAAGCTCTTTAGTTTAATAAGATCCCATTTGTCAATTTTGGCTTTTGCTGCCGTTGCTTTTGGTGTTTTAGACATGAAGTCCTTGCCCATGCCTATGTCCTGAATGGTACTACCTAGGTTTTCTTTTAGGATTTTTATGGTATTAGGTCTAACACTTAAGTCTCTAATCCATCTTGAATTAATTTTCGTATAAGGAGTAAGGAAAGGATCCAGTTTCAGCTTTCTACTTATGGCTAGCCAATTTTCCCAGCACCATTTATTAAATAGGGAATCCTTTCCCCATTTCTTGTTTTTCTCAGGTTTATCAAAGATCAGATGGCTGTAGATTTGTGGTATTATTTCTGAGGACTCTGTTCTGTTCCATTGGTCTATATCTCTGTTTTGGTACCAGTACCATGCTGTTTTGGTTACTGTAGCCTTGTAGTATAGTTGAAGTCAGGTAGTGTGAAGCCTCCAGCTTTGTTCTTTTGACTTAGGATTGTCTTGGCAATGCAGGCTCTGTTTTGGTTCCATATGAACTTTAAAGCAGTTTTTTCCAATTCTGTGAAGAAAGTCATTAGTAGCTTCATGGGGATGGCATTGAATCTATAAATTACCTTGGGCAGTATGGCCATTTTCACGATATTGATTCTTCCTATCCATGAGCATGGTATGTTCTTCCATTTGTTTATGTCGTCTTTTACTTCACTGAGCAGTGGTTTGTAGTTCTCCTTGAAGAAGTCCTTTACATCCGTTGTAAGTTGGATTCCTAGGTATTTTATTCTCTTTGAAGCAATTGTGAATGGAAGTTCATTCCTGATTTAGCTCTCTGTTTGTCTGTTACTGGTGTATAAGAATGCTTGTGATTTTTGCACATTAATTTTGTATCCTGAGACTTTGCTGAAGTTGCTTATCAGCTTAAGGAGATTTTGGGCTGAGACAATGGAGTTTTCTAAATATACAAGCATGTCATCTGCAAACAGGGACAATTTGACTTCTTCTTTTCCTAACTGAAGACGCTTTATTTCTTTCTCTTGCCTGATTGCCCTAGCCAGAACTTCCAACACGATGGTGAATAGGAATGGTAAGAGAGGGCATCCCTGTCTTGTGCCAGTTTTCAAAGGGAATTTTTCCCGTTTTTGCCCATTCAGTATGATATTGGCTGTGGGTTTGTCATAAATAGCTCTGATTATTTTGAGATATGTTCCATCGATACCGAATTTATTGAGAGTTTTTAGCATGAAAGGCTGTTGAATTTTGCCAAAGGCCTTTTCTGCATCTATTGAGATAATCATGTGGTTTTTGTCTTTGGTTCTGTTTATATGCTGGATTATGTTTATTGATTTGCATATGTTGAACCAGCCTTGCATCCCAGGGATGAAGCCCACTTGATCATGGTGGATAAGCTTTTTGATGTGTTGCTGAATCCGGTTTGCCAGTATTTTATTGAGGATTTTTGCATCGATGTCCATCAGGGATATTGGTCTAAAATTCTCTTTTTTTGTTGTGTCTCTGCCAGGCTTTGGTATCAGGATGATGTTGGCCTCATAAAATGCGTTGGGGAGGATTCCCTCTTTTTCTATTGATTGCAATAGTTTCAGAAGGAATGGTACCAGCTCCTCCTTGTACCTCTGGTAGAATTCAGCTGTGAATCCATCTGGTCCTGGTCTTTTTTTGGTTGCTAGGCTATTAATTATTGCCTCAATTTCAGAGCCTGCTATTGGTCTATTCAGGGATTCAGCTTCTTCCTGGTTTAGTCTTGGGAGAGTGTAAGTGTCCAGGAAATTATCCACTTCTTCTAGATTTTGTAGTTTATTTGCGTAGAGGTATTTATAGTATTCTCTGATGGTAGTTTGTATTTCTGTGGGGTCGGTGGTGATATCCCCTTTATCATTTTTTATTATGTCTATTTGATTCTTCTCTCTTTTCTTCTTTATTAGTCTTGCTAACGGTCTATCAATTTTGTTGATCTTTTCAAAAAACCAGCTCCTGGATTCATTGATTTTTTGGAGGGTTTTTTGTGTCTCTATCTCCTTCAGTTCTGCTCTGATCTTAGTTATTTCTTGCCTTCTGCTAGCTTTTGAATGTGTTTGCTCTTGCTTCTCTAGTTCTTTTAATTGTGATGCTAGGGTGTCAATTTTAGATCTTTCCAGCTTTCTCTTGTGGGCATTTAGTGCTATAAATTTGCCTCTACACACTGCTTTAAATGTGTCCCAGAGATTCTGGTATGTTGTATCTTTGTTCTCATTGGTTTCAAAGAACATCTTTATTTCTGCCTTCATTTTGTTGTGTACCCAGTAGTCATTCAGGAGCAGGTTATTCAGTTTCCATGTAGTTGAGCAGTTTTGATTGAGTTTCTTAGTCCTGAGTTCTAGTTTGATTGCACTGTGGTCTGAGAGACAGTTTGTTATAATTTCTTTTCTTACACATTTGCTGAGGAGTGCTTTACTTCCAATTATGTGGTCAATTTTGGAGTAAGTGTGATGTGGTGCTGAGAAGAATGTATATTCTGTTGATTTGGGGTGGAGAGTTTTATAGATGTCTATTAGGTCTGCTTGCTGCAGAGATGAGTTCAATTCCTGGATATCCTTGTTAACTTTCTGTCTCGTTGATCTGTCTAATGTTGACAGTGGGGTGTTGGAGTCTAAGTCTCTTTGTAAGTCTCTAAGGACTTGCTTTATGGATCTGGGTGCTCCTGTATTGGGTGCATATATATTTAGGATAGTTAGCTCTCCCTGTTGAATTGATCCCTTTACCATTATGTAATGGCCTTCTTTGTCTCTTTTGATCTTTGATGGTTTAAAGTCTGTTTTTTCAGAGTCTAGTATTGCACCCCCTGCTTTTTTTTTTGTTCTCCATTTGCTTGGTAGTTCTTCCTCCATCCCTTTATTTTGAGCCTATGTATGTCTCTGCATGTGAGATGGGTCTCCTGAATACAGCACACTGATGGGTCTTGACTCTTTATCCAGTTTGCCAGTCTGTGTCTTTTAATTGGAGCATTTAGTCCATTTACATTTAAGGTTAAGATTGTTATGTGTGAACTTGATCCTGCCATTATGATATTAACTGGTTATTTTGCTCGTTAGTTGATGCAGTTTCTTCCTAGCCTCGATGGTCTTTACATTTTGGCATGTTTTTGCAATGGCTGGTACTGGTTGTTCCTTTCCATGTTTAGTGCTTCCTTCAGGGTCTCTTGTAAGGCAGGCCTGGTGGTGACAAAATCTCTAAGCATTTGTTTATCTGTAAAGGATTTTATTTTTCCTTCACTTATGAAACTTAGTTTGGCTGGATATGAAATTCTGGGTTTAAAATTCTTTTCTTTCAGAATGTTGAATATTGGCCCCCACCCTCTTCTGGCTTGTAGAGTTTCTGCCGAGAGATCTGCTGTTAGTCTGATGGGCTTCCCTTTGTGGGTTACCCGACCTTTCTCTCTGGCTGCCCTTAAGATTTTTTCCTTCATTTCAACTTTGGTGAATCTGGCAATTATGTGTCTTGGAGTTGCTCTTCTCGAAGAGTATCTTTGTGGCGTTCTCTGTATTTACTGGATTTGAATGTTGGCCTGCCCTACTAGGTTGGGGAAGTTCTCCTGGATGATATCCTGAAGAGTGTTTTCCAACCTGGTTCCATTTTCCCCGTCACTTTCAGGCACCCCAATCAGACGTAGATTTGGTCTTTTTACATAATCCCATACTTCTTGCAGGCTTTGTCCATTTCTTTTTCTTCCTTTTTCTTTAGATTTCTCTTCTTGCTTCATTTCATTCATTTGATCATCAATCGCTGATACTCTTTCTTCCAGTTGATCGAGTCGGTTACTGAAGCTTGTGCATTTGTCACATACTTCTCGTGTCATGGTTTTCATCTCTGTCCATTCGTTTATGGCCTTCTCTGCATTAATTATTCTGGTTATCAATTCTTCCACTTTTTTTTCAAGATTTTTAGTTTCTTTGCGCTGGGTACTAATTCCTCCTTTAGCTCTGAGAAGTTTGATGGACTGAAGCCTTCTTCTCTCATATCGTCAAAGTCATTCTCTGTCCAGCTTTGATCCGTTGCCGGCGATGAGCTGTGTTCCTCAGTTGATAATGCAGAAATCACCTGTCTTCTGTGTCACTCGCGCTGGGAGCTGGAGACTGGAGCTGTTCCTATTCGGCCATCTTGCTCCGCTCCGCTATTCAAAATTGTCTCTGGTACTTTTCTAGTTTCTCTTATAAGAATGATTTCTAATATAAACTTCAAGACTGTGTTACTTTCTTTAGGCACCTGGGCTCACCAATCAGAAAGACATAATTTTTGCCCTAAGGCCTGTCGGGGCAGGGGACTATCTGGAATTTTAGGATCCTTTCTCAGACTAGCAGGCCTAATAAAATCTATTCCTGAAACTAGGATATGGAGAGCTTCAGAAATGTATCCTTCCTATTCAAGTGAGGACAAAAGACGTCACTCTTCCAACCCTAGAGATCCCTTCCTTCCCTCAGGGTATGGCCCTTCACTTCATTTTGGAGGCATAACATCTTTATAGGACACGAATAAAGTCCCAATACTAACAGGAGAAAGCTGAGGACTCTAACAGGTTTTCGAGAATGTGTCAGTGAGGACCACTACATTTTTGGTCCTCTTGGTGGTCTAGGAGGACAGGCAAGGGTGCAAGTTTTTGAAAATGTATCAGTAAGGGCCACTAAATCCGACCTTCCTTGGTCCTCCTCATGGTCTAGGAGGAAAACTCGTGTTTCTGCTGCTGTGTCAGTGAGCACAAGTATTCCAATCAGCAGGATCCAGGCACTGTTGTGGGTTCTTGGTTAAGAGGTGCTTCTGCTGTTGTGTCGGTGAGCGCAACTATTCTGATCAGCAGGGTTCAGGGACCATTGCAGGTTCTTGTGCAGGGAGGAAACAAACCCCGTCTTTCCCGTTCAGATGGGAAACACTCAGGCATCAACAGACTCACCCTTGAAATGCATGCTAAGCCATTGGGACCAATTTGACCCACAAACCCTGAAAAAGAGGTGGCTCATTTTTTTCTGTACTGTGGCTTGGCCCCAATATTCTCTCTCTGATGGGGAAAAGTGGCCACCTGAGGGAAGTATAAATTACAATATTATCCTGCAGCTTGACCTTTTCTGTAAGAGGGAAGGCAAATGGAGTGAAATACCTTATGTTCAAGCTTTCTTTTCATTGAAGGAGAATACACAACTATGCAAAGCTTGCAATTTACATCCCACAGGAGAACCTCTCAGCTTACCCCCATATCCTTTCCTCCCTATAGCTCCACTTCCTATTAATGATAAGCCTCCTCTAATCCGTCCCACCCAGAAAGAAATAAGCAAAGAAATCTCCAAAGGACCACAAAACCCCCTGGGCTATTGGTATGTCCCCTTCAAGCTGTAAAGGGAGGGGAATTTGGCCCAACCCGGGTACATGTCCCCTTCTCCCTCTCTGATTTAAAGCAGATCAAGGCAGACCTGGGGAAGTTCTCAAATGATCCTGATAGGTACATAGATGTCCTACAGGATCTAAGGCAAATCTTCGATCTCACTTGGAGAGATGTCATGCTATTGTTAGACCAAACCCTGGCCTTTAATGAAAAGAGTGCGGCTTTAGCTGCAGCCCGAGAGTTTGGAGATAGCTGGTATCTTAGTCAAGTAAATGATACAATGACAGCTGAAGAAAGGGACAAATTCCCTACTGGTCAGCAAGCCATCCCCAGTATGGATCCCCACTGTGATCTAGACTCAGATCTTGGGGACTGGATTCATAATCATCTGTTGACCTGTGTTCTAGAAGGACTAAGGAGAATTAGGAAAAAGTCCATGAATTATTCAATGATGTCCACCATAACTCAGCGAAAGGAAGAAAATCCTCTTGCCTTTCTCAAGTGGCTACCGGAGGCCTTAAGAAAATATATTCCCCTGTCACCTGACTCACTCGAAGGTCAATTGATTCTAAAAGATAAGTTTATTACCCAATCAGCCACAGACATCAGGAGAAAACTCCAAAAGTGATCCCTGGGCCCTGAACAAAATCTGGAGGCATTATTATACCTGGCAAGCTTGGTGTTCTATAATAGGGACCAAGAGGAAAAGGCTGAAAAGGAAACGAGAGATCAGAGAAAGGCCACAGCCTTACTCATGGCCCTCAGAGAAACAAACCTTTGTGGTTCAAAGGAGACAGAAAATGGAGCAGGCCAATCACCTGGTGGGGCTTGTTATCCGTGTGGTTTGCAAGGACACTTTAAAAAAGACTGTCCAATGAGAAACAAGTTGCCGCCTCACCCATGTCCACTATGCTGAGGCAATCACTGGAAGGTGCACTGCCCCAGAGGACAAAGGTTCTCTGAGCCAGAAGCCCCCAACCAGATGATTCAACAACAGGACTGAGGGTGCCCAGGGTACGCACCAGCTCATATCATCGCCCTCACTGAGCCCCGGGTATGTTTAACCATTGAGGGCCAGGAAAATGACGTCCTCCTGGACACTGGTGCAGCCTTCCCAGTGTTAATCTTCTGTCCCAGACAATTGTCCTCAAGGTCCGTTACCAACAAAGGAATCCTGGGACAGACTGTAACCAGGTACTTCTCCCACCTCCTCAGTTGTAATTGGGAGACTTTGCTCTTTTCACACGCCTTTCTTGTTATGCTTGAAAGTCCCACACCCTTATTAGGGAGGGATATATTAGCCAAAGCTGGAGCTATTATCTACATGAATATGGGGAACAAGTTACCCATTTGTTGTCCCCTGCTTGAGGAGGGAATCAACCGTGAAGTCTGGGCATTGGAAGGAACAAACTCAAGCTCCAGTCTTAAGCCTTCTCACAGGACAAAAACTTCTCTTTATATGTCACAGAAAGAGCAGGAATAGATCTTAGGGTCCTTCCTCCGACTAGTGGGACAACCCCACAACCAGTGGCATACCTAAGTAAGGAAATTGACATAGTGGCAAAAGGCTGGCCTCGCTGTTTATGTGTAGTTGTGATAGTGGCCATCTTAGTGTCAGAGGCTATTGAAATAATACACGGAAAGGATCTCAATATCTGGACTACTCATGATGTAAATGGCATACTAGGTACCAAAGGAAGTTTATGGCTATCAGACAACCGCCTGCTTAGATACCAGGTGCTACTCTTTGAGGGACCGGTGCTTCAAATACACCCGTGTGCGGCCCTCAACCCTGCCACTTTTCTCCCAGAGGATGAGGAACCAATTGAGAATGACTGCCAACAAATTATGGTCCGGAATTATGCCACCCAAGAAGATCTCTTAGAAGTCTCCTTAGCTAATCCTGACCTTAACCTATATACCGATGGAAGTTCATTTGTGGAGAATGGGATACGAAGGGCAGGTTATGCCATAGTCAGTAATGTAACAGTAGTTGAAAGTAAGCCTCCTCCCCCAGGGACCAGTGCCCAGTTAGCAGAACTAACGGCACTTACCCGAGCCTTAGAACTGGGAAAGGGAAGAAGAATAAATGTGTATACAGATAGCAAGTATGCTTATCTAATCCTACATGCTCATGCTGCAATATGGAAAGAAAGGGAGTTCCTAACCTCTGGGGGAAGCCCCATTAAATACCAGAAGGAAATCATGGAGCTTTTGCATGCAATGCAAAAATCCAAGGAGGTGGCAGTGTTACACTGCCAAAGCCATCAAAAAGGCGAAGGAGAGGGGAGAAAAGCAGCATAAGCAGCTGGCAGAGGCAGGGAAAGACCAACAGAAAGGAAAGAGAGAAAGAGACAGAAAATCAGAGAGAGAGAGAGGAAGAGACAGAGAGAGGAAGAGACAGAGAGACAAAGAGAGAAAGAAAGAGAGAGAAAGACAGGAAGTCAAAGAGAAGAAGACAGAGGAAGACAGCAAAACAGACAGAAAGTCAAAGAGAGACAGAGAGAGAGGAAAAGACAGATAGACAGAAAGTCAGAGAAAGAGAGGGGAAAGACAGAAAGAGAAGGAAGGAGAGAGAAAGAGACAGAAAGTCAGAGAGAGAGAAATAGTAAAGAAAAAACAGTGCACCCTATTCCTTTAAAAGCCAGGGTAAATTTAAAACTTATAATTAGTAATTGAAGGTCTTCTCCATAACCCTCTAACACTCCAATACCACCTTGTTGTCAGTGTAAACACCAATTCTAAGTTAATATGGACTGAATGAGGTTTTATTAATAGCAAAGAAAACTTAAAATCCCAAACTTAACAAGGCTTTCAACAAAAGTAAAGTTTTTGCTAAAAGTTAACAGTGTAACATGTATTATCCTAATACCACACACTCCCAAAGGATTTCTCAGATAGTTTGCAAGAAATAACGAAATCTATCCTTACTTTACAATCCCAAATAGACTCTTTGGCAGCAGTGACACTCCAAAACCGCGGAGGCCTAGACCTCCTCACTGCTGAGAAAGGAGGACTCTGCACCTTCTTAGGGGAAGAGTGTTGTTTTCACACTAACCAGTCAGGGATAGTATGAGATGCTGCCTGGCGTTTACAGGAAAAGGCTTCTGAAATCAGACAACACCTTTCAAACTCTTATACCAACCACTGGAGTGGGGTGACATGGCTTCTCCCCTTTCTAGGTCCTGTGACAGCCATCTTGCTATTACTCGCCTTCGGGCCCTGTATTTTTAACCTCTTTGTCAAATTTGTTTCCTCTAGGATCGAGGCCATCAAGCTACAGATGGTCTTATAAATGGAACCCCAAATGAGCTCAACTAACAACTTCTAGTGAGGACCCCTGGACCGATGGGCTGGCCCTTTCACTGGACTGAAGAATTCCCCTCTGGAGGACACTACAACTGCAGGGCCCCTTCTTCATCCCTATCCAGCAGGAAGTAGCTAAAGCAGTCATTGCCCAATTCTCAACAGCAGTTGGGCTGTCCTGTTTAGAGAGGGTACTGAAAGTTGAAGCCAGCTGGACTTCCTGGGTCGAGTGGGGACTTGGAGAACTTTTCTGTCTAGCTGGAGGACTGTAAATGCACCAATCAGCACTCTGTAAAATGGACCAATCAGCAGGATGTGGGCAGGGCCAAATAAGGGAATAAAAGCTGGCCACCCTAGCCAGCAGCAGCAACCGGCTGGAGTCCCCTTCTATGCTGTAGAAGCTTTGTTCTTTCACTCTTCATAATAAATCTTACTGCTGCTCACTCTTTGGGTCCGCACTACCTTTATGAGCTGTAATGCTCACTGAGAAGGTCTGCAGCTTCACTCCTGAAGTTGGCAAGACCACGAACCCACCGGGAGGAACAAACAACTCCAGATGCATCAAATTTAAGAACTGTAACACTCACTGTGAAGGTCCATGACTTCATTCTTAAAGTCAGCGAGACCAAGAACCCACAGGAAGGAATAAATTAGGAACACAACAGCACAAATGAGCTAATCATATTATTTTCTCCTTATGGTAGTGGGAACTGACATAATATATTTACATACGCAGAATCACAGTTGCTCTTGCAGTATGAATACAGGACATTTACATTGCATTAAAGATATATATTACCACATTTTGTTTGCTAACATTTTATTGACTCTGTTTTTGCACCCGTACTCATAGGTGAAATCTGATGTCTATAGAGTTTATTTTCCATCCTATTCTTGTCTAACTCAAACATGTATTAGCTTTATAAAACAAGGGAGTATTTAGCATTCTATTCTCTGAAAATGTTCAAATTTTTAGAATGGAAAAATAGGGACAATAAAGAGAAATAGATTTAGAAGTGCATACTTGAAATAAAAGGAATTTATTCAGTTAATGACTTAAGCCCCCACCACAAGAATATTTTGTAAAGACTAATAATTTAATTCCAAAGAAAACCCTAGAAAGAAATTACCAAGAAATAAGAATATAAACAGAATTCAATAAACTAGAACTCTAAGAAACAATATTTAAGTGTAATAAAATGAAACACATTTTCTTTGAAAAGTCTAAGTAAATAGATACATCTCTAAGAGCATTGATAATATGATATTAAAGAGTAGTGAGACACAAGCAGTCTTAGAAATGAACAGTAAAACATAATTATACCTACAATAAAACTGAAGTAATAAGAAAGTTTTCAGGAAGTTCTGTGAAAATAAATTTGAAAATTAGGGGAAATCCAGAACTTCCTCGACAAAAATATAGCCTTAAACTCATTCAGAAGATTTTGAAAGCACAAATAGTTCCACCATTATTAAAGACATGGAATCACACTCAGATGCCTGCATACACAAACATAGAGACAAACACATGTACACAATTTATACAGCTGTTTAAGGTTTATACTGCTTATTTTTGTTTCTGCTAATGTTGACATATATTTTGTTTCATTGCATATTTTAATTTTTGTATTATGGACTCATTATTTTTCACTGGATGTTTTCTGTGCAAACTAACTGGAGAGTTTCTTCTTCAGACCAATATTGTATTTTCTTTGTCAGTTGCATCAGAGATAAGTCCTACAGCAATTCTTGTTAGGGTTTCCTAAACTGTCAGAATGGTATACAGATGACCTGGAAAAGTGGGTGAGGCCAGATCCCTGTGTAAACATTTTTAGAAAGGATCTCTGTATTTTAAGTTACAGAATCAAATTATAAATAGGCGATAAATATATTAAATGTGCCAATGGGTTATTTTTTTTCTAGTTCACCTTTTTACTGAATATGTAACCCTTCTATGATCTTTTTATTGCTGGATTATTCAAGTGACATGCGTTCACTCTTTAAATCAGTAGTGTGCTGGATGAAGTTAGCTCACACTGGCTTGTGTCAGCTGATTGTCCACATTTCTCCCCAATTCCTAGTTCATGATATCATACTGGTAGCCTGAAATCAGCCATAGTATGTTATTGACACCACAGAATTAGCAGATGCTAGATATCAGTACTTTCCTCCTCCCCTAGATACCCTATTATTAAACCAGCAAACCACATCTTTGACCCAATGTGAAGGAAGATCCAAAATTACGAATTTTCCAGGAGATATTTTTTCTTACACAGCCTCCAAGATGAAGCAGACAAGTTGCTTTGTTATCACTCCATGGATGTAAGTGAATCACTGTTGTCCACACTTTCATTTAAGTTGCAGCCTTGGATTGTCCAGGCTTCATGAAGAAGTTATAACCCATTTTCTCTTGTCAACACAAATCTTCATTTCTCCTCCTTGGATAATTATTAAATCCTAGTTCTCCTGAACATTCCTCTCCAATAACAAGTTACCCTAAGAAAACCAAGACATTCATTTCAGCTAATGGCTCTGTTTTCCAATTTCCTCTTTGATTTTGACCTCTGGGGATTCATTTTCAAAATTAACTATGCAATTTCAAATTGATATTAATATATTGCTACTAGCATTTACCAGGGTTTTGATAACAAGAAGGATTTTATTTTATCTAGTCCACAAAATTGCCATAAACAGTAGCTTTCATCCACCCTTAAATTATAAAAGTTTTGATAATTTTTTTAAGCATGGAAAATAAAAGGCAACATAATAAATGAAACTCTACTGTAATTTTTATTTTGAAATTAGAACTCCTGTACTTCCTTACATGTTAGGTACCCAAAGGCTGTTACGAATTTATGTGACCTTTAAAACCACTATGCTATGCAAATTTGAGATGCATTTATCAGGCTTATTGCTTTTTTATTTATTAAATTTCACCAGCTAAGCTTTGGAAAGTTTTGCTTTCACTTTTGCATATGAAACTTATACAGAGCAAACATGACAATCATAATATTTTGTGATTACATTTAGTGTTCACTGTAGTATAAGCAAGTTTCCATTTCTGGATTTGTAATGCTTCACAGAAAGGTTGTACCATGATTTATTTCACTCTTTCAATATTGTTGGTTATTTCAGTTGCTTTCAATTTTTTAATACCACACACAGAAAAACTAAATCAAAGCAAACTTACACACATAAACTCCATATTTGGATCATTTCTTTGAAAATTTTTTTAGAAATGATTTTCATATTGATTTATAAATATGATAGTGGGAGCCTCTCTGGTTTTTTGAAAGTAGCAAATTACAAGTAGAAAGAAAATCACATGTCTTTATCAGCCAAAGTTTCTAGGGTTTCCTTTTTTTATTTTTATTTATTTATTTACTTATTTGAAAAAGCTTATGCTTTTTAACTTCATTTTTTTATTATTATACTTTAAGTTCTGGGATGCACGTGCAGAATGTGCAGGTTTCTTACATAGGTATACATGCCCCATAGTGGTTTGCTGCACCCATCAATCAGTCATCTACATTAGGTATTTCTCCTAATACTATCCCTCCACTAGACCGCCACCCCCCGACAGGCCCCAGTTTGTGATGTTCCCCTTCCTGTGTCCATGTGTTCGCATTGTTCAACTCTCACTTATGAGTGAGAACATGTGGTGTTTGGTTTTCTGTTCCTGTGTTAGTTGGCTGAGAATGATGGTTTCCAGCTTCATCTATGTCTCTGCAAAAAACATGAACTTATTCTTTTTTTATGACTCCACAGCATTCCATGGTGTATATGTGCCATATCTTCTTTATCCATTCTATCATTGATGGGCATTTGGGTTGGTTCAAAGTTTTTGGTATTGTGAATAGTGCTGCAATAAACATATGTGTGCATGTGTCTTTATAGTAGAATGTTTTATAATCCTTTGGGTATATACCCAGTAATGGGATTGCTGGGTCAAACGGTATTTCTGGTTCCGGATCCTTGAGGAATCACCACACTGTCTTCCACAATGGTTGAACTAATTTACACTCCCACCAGTGGTGTAAAAGCTTTCCTATTTCTTCACATTCTCTCGAGCATCTGTTGTTTCCTGACTTTTTAATGACCACCATTCTAACTGACATGAGATGATATCTTATTGTGGTTTTTATTTGCATTTCTCTGATGACCACTGATGATAAGCAGGGGTTGCAATCCTAGTCTCTGATAAAACAGACTTTAACCCAACAAAGATCAAAAAGACAAAGAAAGCCATTACTTAATGGTAAAGGGATCAATGCAACAAGAAGAGCTAACTATCCTAAATATATAGGCACCCAATACAGGACCACCCAGATTCATAAAGTAAGTCCTCAGAGACCTACAAAGATACTCCCACACAATAACAGTGGGAGACTTTAACACCCCACTGTCAATATTAGACAGATCAACAAGACAGAAAATTAACAAAGATATTCAGGATTGGAACTCAGCTCTGGACCAAGCAGACCTAATAGACATCTACAGAACTCTCCACCCCAAATCAACAGAATATACATTCTTCTGAGCACCACACTGCACTTATTTTAAAACAGCCCACATAAATTGGAAGTGAAGCACTCCTCAGCAAGTGCAAAAGAATGGAAATCATAACAAACAGTTTCTCAGACCACAGTGCAATCAAATTAGAACTCAGGATTAAGAGACTCACTCAAAACCGCACAACTACATGAAAACCGAACAACCTGCTCCCAAATGACGACTGGGTAAATAATGCAATTAAGGCAGGAATAAATGAGTTCTCTGAAACTAATGAGAACAAACACACAAGGTACCAGAATCTATGGGACACACCTAAAGCAGTGTTTAGAGGGAAATTTATAGCACTAAATGCCCACAGGAGAATGCACGTAAGATCTAAAATCGACATCCTAACATCACAATTAAAAGAACTAGAGAAGCAAGAGAAGACAAATTCAAATCCTAGCAGAAGATAAGAAATAACTAAGATCAGAGCAGAACTGAAAGAGAGACACATGCACAAAAAAAACCCTTCAAAAAATCAATGAATCCAGGAGCTGGTTTTTTGAAAAGATTAACAAAGTAGGTAGAATGCTAGCCAGACTTATAAAAGAGACAAGACAGGAGAATCAAATAGACACAATAAAAAATGATAAAGGGGATGTCACCACTGATCCCACAGAAATACAAACTACCATCAAAGAATACTATAAACACCACTACACAAATGAACTAGAAAATCTAGAAGAAATGGATAAATTCCTGAACACATACACCCTTCCAAGACTAAACCAGGAAGAAGTCGAATCCCTGAATAGACCAATAATATATTCTGAAATTGAGGCAGTAATTAATAGGCTACCAACCAAAAAAAGCCCAGGACCAGACGGATTCACAGCTGAATTCTACCAGAGGTACAAAGAGGAGCTGGTGCCATGCCTTCTGAAAAAATTCCAAACTATAGAAAAAGAGGGACTCCTCCCTAACTCATTTTATGAGACCAGCATCATCCTGATAGCAAAACCTGGCAGAGACACAACAAAAAATTAAAATTTCAGGCCAATATCCCTGATGAACATCGATGCAAAAATCCTCAATAAAATACTGGCAAACCAAATCTAGCAGCACATCAAAAAGTTTATCCGTTACAATCAAGTCAGCTTCATCCCTGGGATGGAAGGCTGGTTCAACATATGCAAATCAATAAACATAATCCATCACATAAACAGAACCAATGACAAAAACCACATGATTATCTCAATAGATGCAGAAAAGGCTATCGATAAAATTCAACACTGCTTCATGCTAAAAACTCTCAATAAACTAGGTTTTGGTGCGATGCATTTCAAAGTAATAAGAGCTATTTATTTATGACAAACCCACAGCCAATATCATACTGAATGGGCAAAAGCTGGAAGCACTCCCTTTGAAAACCCGCACAAGACTAGGATGCCCTGTGTCACCGCTCCTATTCAACATAGTATTGGAAGTTCTGGTCAGGGCAATGAGGCAAGAGAAAGAAAGAAAGATATTCAATTAGGAAAAGAGGAAGTCAAATTGTCTCTGTTTTCAGATGACATGATTGTATATTTAGTAAACCCCATCGTCTCAGCCCAAAATCTCAAGCTGATAAGCAACTTCATCTAAGTTTCAGGAGACAAAATCAATGTGCAAAAATCACAAGCATTCCTATACACCAATAATAGACAAAGAGAGCGCTAAATCATGAGTGAACTCCCATTCACAATTGCTACAAAGAGAATGATATACCTAGGAATACAACTTACAAGGGATGTGAAGGACTTTTTCAAGGAGAAATACGAGCCACTGCTCAAGGAATTAAGACAGGAACAAATGGAAACACATTCCATGCTCATGGATAGGAAGAATCAATATTGTGAAAATGGCCATACTGCCCAAAGTAATTTATAGATTCAATGCCATCCCCATCAAGCTACCAATGACTTTCTTCACATAATTAGAAAAAAACTACTTTAAATTTCACATAGAACCAAACCAAACCAAACCAAACCAAACAAAAACAAACAACAACAACAAAAGCCTATAAAGCCAAGACAATCCTAAGCAAAAAGAACAAAGCTGGAGGCATCATGCTACCTGACTTGAAACTACACCACAAGGCTACAGTAACCAAAACAACATGGTACTGGTACCAAAACAGATACATAGACCAATGGAACAGAACAGCGGTCTCAGAAGTAATTCCACACATCTACAACCATCTGATCTTTGACAAGCCTGACAAAAACAAGAAATGGGGAAATGATTCCCTATTTAATAAATGTTGTTGGGAAAACTGACCAGCCACGTGCAGAAAACTGAAACTGAATCCCTTCCTTACACCTTATACAAAAATTAACTCAAGGTAGATTAAACACTTAAACGTAAGACCTAAAACCATAAAAACCAGGATGTAGGCATGGGCAAAGACTTCATAACTAAAACACCAAAAGCAATGGGAACAAAGCCAAAATTGACAAATGGGATCTAAATAAACTAAAGAGCTTCTGCACAGTGAAAGAAACTATCGTCAGAGTGAAGAGATGACCTACAGAATAGGAGAAAATTTTTGCAATCTATCCATCTGACAAAGGGCTAATATCCATAATCTACAGGGAACTTAAACAAATTTACAAGAAAAGAACAAACAACCCCATAAAAAAGTAGGCAAAGTATATGAACAGACACTTCTTAAAAGAACACATTTATTCAACCAACAAACATATGAAATAAAGCTCTTTTTTGTTGTTGTTTTTAAAAGAGAAAATCCTATTGAGTCTTTTGTTGTCAGAGAGTACATAAGATAAACTCCTTTTCATTTTCAAGTCCAACTCTGGTTTATGCTGTCTTAGTAAAAATAAACTCTACCATTTGCAGAAAGCATTTTCCCCCATCTCTAGAACACGGCAAATGAAAATTGAAGTAACTGAAACTGAGAGCACAAAAAGAGAGTTTTCTAGGGGAAGGTATCTGTCTGAAAAAGGATTAAGTAGCCATTTGCTAAGGAGAAGAGCGGAAGAACAGATCATTTTCACCCTAGACGAGAATAAGGGAGATTTCCCCGCCTTTTGATTTTTTAAAGTTGATGTGTACCAGGTGTGAGAGGCATGTCTCAGAAAAAAATGACTTTCATTGAACTATGAGTTTGGAATAATGTCATTTAAGCCTCTTTTAATGGCATGGTTTTATAACACAGAAACTGCAGGGGCCCAGTGATTCCATTGTAATTATAACTTGTTTGATCACATGGTCAAAATAGCCCATAATGTCCATTTCTGTGCCACACAGTACATTCCAACAAGAACAGAAAGCGACTGTAGACTAGAATCAGTCCTCCCAAGGACTCTCCCTCAGTCCAGCAAATTCCTTCATTCTTCAGGTAGCCCCAGCTCAGATTTTGTATTTCCATAAAGTTCAAAGGTGACACTGGTCTTTCTGGTCTGAGGACTACACTTTTGATGAACAAGGCTGCCATATTTCTGTCATTTGACTAGTATAGAGATGCTAGTGAACTCTTCTCCAGAAATTTAAGCTGTGCTGGGGCCATTAAAAGGGTTAAGTTACCCAAATGGGAGGAAAACACTTAATCTAATTTTTTTCTTGTATGATTAACATCCATTATAGACACAGGCATTAGAGTATGGGTGTTCAAAGCAATATCAATATTTTGTGGAAACAGTCCATCCTACATTTAGCTTTTTCTATATATCAATATTCCTGTTAAATGTTCAGATTATTTAATATGGTATAGAATGGATCGATTATTCATAGGAATTATGTGGATCATACTAAATCATCAAATGACAACTGCCTATTCTTATTGCTATGGAAACATTTCAGTTAACTAAATAATTTATTATTGAGTGAGTACTCTGAACACATCATGTTAGGTATTACAAAAAGATAAACAACATAAAGTCTTCAGAGACAGAGAACTCATGCACAATTAGTCTGTCAATTATCTGTTATTACATAACAAGTCACCTTAATTCTCAGTGGCTTATAACAATAAGCATTTATTGTGTTCATAATTTAGCAACAGATCGTTTAGACCATACTCAGTTAAGCAGTTCTTCTAATTGAGGCTGATTCCATGAGTATCAGTGGTCAGCTGTAATTTGGTCAAGTTGCTGTGCTTCTGGGTGTTGGCTGGCTATCACCCAGAGCAATGAGGACCACTAAACTACATCTCTTGTCTTATAAGAGTGCCCTGGCTCATTTACATTGTACCTCAACAGTGTGTCAAGAGAGAAAAAGGAAATGCAAAGTCCTCTTGAAGCTTGGACTCAGAAATGGCCCACATTCTTTAGGCCAAAGCAAGTCAGAGGGCCAGTGCAGATTCAAGTTATGGAGAAAGAGGTTCCACTCATCGATAAGAGGATCTATGAAGTTATATGGCCAAGAAGAGAAGAAAAGAATTATTATAGTCATTTTCATAAACAATGTATTATAAATAAATTTTAGACTTTGTCGCAAGTCCTGAAGACTTGCTAAATCTCTTTGTGGCATATCTCTGAGACATGTAGAAAAGCCTTGTTTAGCCTGATAAATTGGGTAAACAATTGTCTTTAGAAATTCACTGTGAGAAAGTTGATGAAACAGCTTATATCTTGAGACTAATATAAACAATTAGCTAGACAAACTTGGATTCACTTTTCTGAATAAAATGTGTGACAACATGATTATGGGTAAAAACGAGGATCAGCTGGTTTCCCATCTGCCAAGAAAACATGCCATAAGAATGTATTCAATTTCAATATTAGCTAATTGACTACTGCTATTCAAATTCCCATTTGACTAACTCACACAGTGAACTCGATTTTTAAAAAAATTGTTGATTAATGATTCTTACTGATATGCTATTAAATTAGCTACATCTTGAGTTAAGAATTGGCTATTAGTTATTTATACAACGAAGGAAGGAAATTGTCTTCAGTTTCTATACTTTAGGAGTGAAAAGCCTGCAAAAATGTATGAAACAGAAAAAAATATGTTTTTGAAGAATACAACAATTCTCATTAAGCTTTCTAGTGGTAAAATTGAATTAGAAGAAACATTTCTGGATTTTGTTATTAAATCCAACTTAATTACATAAATTTATTTGGAATATTTTGTGTGGAGGGAGATAAGACTATTCAAAGGAAATTGCTTAAATATACTTACAAATGCAGTGTTGTGTAAGTTCAAACTACAGTATTTTCTGTCTTAGGACAGCTGAAGCGAGCAAGAAACTAACAGCACAGATTGATAATTGTTAAAGAAATAAAATTCTTGTAATAGGTAATATGAAAAATACTAAGGAATATATGTGCTTACACAGTGGGCCCAATTAAAACCCTATAATTTGATTTCCCAGGGGGATAAATAAAACACATTGTTCCATTGAAGTTTTCATATTTTGCCCTTGTCTTTTTCTAGAACTTAGAGAGATGATGACTTTTTTAACCATATTAAAGATAGTTTCCTAAAATAGGCATATATAAATTTTTATGTCTGGTTGAAAGGGCACCACTTACAGAGTCTGCATGTCACTGTGGTGCTAGTTGCATATTGGTGCTGAGTCCTTGGCTGAGAGCAGTTACAGATGTTGGCATCAACACACTGAGCTTACCTACTCTGGAGATGCTATTTATCTTTACAGAGGCCCCTCAAGGGCATGTGTCTGTGAAACGCAGGCCTGATTCTCCTATGTTTAGATTGCATTCATTAGTTATTTTCATTTTGTAGCTATTAACCCAACAAATTAATATTTAAACATGTAAGCTTTAAAAGTTACTTGAAGAGCTTATGTTGATGAATTGCTGTATAGTCTATGCTTCTTTCCATCTGTTCTCTCCTTGCTCCTTTGGGTGATTTGGAACCTGAAGCCAAGCAGTACATCTGAGTATATTTGCTCACCGTCTGACCACAATCCTAACCAATCTTGACAATTGAATGATTCTTTAAGATCATGAGAAATTTAGAAATGTTGAATTGAGTTTTATGCTGAGATTTTGTATTTGGTCCCCTCACACAATATCATCACCCTCAATTTTCAGAAGTTTTAACTTCTTGGCTAATCTAACACTTTAAAAGCTTGCAGAACTACTTTCTACTCAGTCATTTTTATTATTTCTTTATATAAAAGTATTCCTTTGTCATGGGTGATTGGATCAACAGAAAAGGATAACTGGCATTATCCCTTGATAGACTCAATTGAGTAAAAATCAAATCATTCCAATTACAGGGTGCCAATCAACCTTAGAATGCCCTTGAGTTAACATGAGTAAAATACTGACAGAGGATACTAAAATGGAACAAAGGCTATCAAATTAAGACAAGAATTTTTTTTTTCATTCTGTGATTACCTGGCTTGGACATTTCAAATAAAGGACTCGCTTATTTAATGACATTACTGAATTCCAAAAATGTTTTTGTAAGCCACATTCCTTTTAAATCATTATTATTTTTTAAATTTAGTTGTATTTTAAAACAACAAAGGAAAATATTTTGATCTCTGAATGTGATAAGATTATACAAACAAAATGCAGAACATATAAAGATAAAAAAGACGTAACATTTTGATAATATATTGACTATAATTCTCAAAAAGATGCTCATATTCACAATAGCTGTACTAATAATTATGATTCTTAAAAATGAAACAAGATTAAAATACTGAAAACAAACCATTGTATAACAGAGGGAACTCTGTTTTATGTATTTCGTTCCCAAAGTAGAGATAGTAATCTTTAAGACCTTAGGGATTTGAGGAAATTTGTTACCAATCTCAAAGGAATCTTTTATTTTGTATAATTTTGTAGGCTATAAGTGTAACTTTGTTACATGGATATATTGCCTAGTGGTTAAGGTAGTGGTGAAGTCAGAGCTTTTAATGTATCCATTATCAGAATAACACACATTGTACCCAGTAAGTTATTATTCATCTCCCACCTCCTCCTAACCCCCTTTGAAGTCTCCAGTGTCTATTATTCCACACTTTATGTCCTTGTGCACATGTTATTTGGCTCACAGTTGTGAGAACAAGCAGTATTTTTCTTTCTGTGTTTGAGTTGTTTCACTTAAGATAATGACCTCTAATTCTATCCATGTTGTTGCAAAAGACTTGATTTCATCGTTTAAAAAGGTTGAAAAGGTTGAATAGTATTCCATTGAGTATATATACCGCATTTTCTTTATCCAATAATGTTTGATGGACACTTATTTTGATTCTATATCTTTGCTATTGTGTAGAATGCTGTGATAAACACTTTAGATTGCATATCTATCTAAACAATAAACATAGTGAAAAAAGTAAGTGGTTAGGGATCAATAAGACAATTATCATAGCCTGCGACCCTAGACAATTAACCTACCTGAACTTCAATTTCTCTATGTTTAAAATAGAAAGAATGGTACCTATCTCATGGGGTTACTGTGAGGTTTGGAAAAGATAGCATATGTAAAGCACCCTGAATAGAAGCTGGGGCATAATTAGTATTAACTGTTATTTTCTCTATGCTTGTGTGCATGTATGTGTGTTATACATCATCAGTTTATTCTGTAGGCAACATAAGACTTCCTGGGACTGCTTCTACTGTTCCAAGTGCCCATATTGTGCCTTTGGTTATTTGAGAACATGCACTTTTAAAATAATACGTATTTTAATCTTCCTTTTATAGATAAATATTTACTGAGAGTATAACTAGAATTAAGATATTGAGTCAAGCACTGAGGTATCCACAGATATGAATCAGACTGGGAATCTACCTTGACAGAACTCAGAGTACAATAGAGGCATGTGTACATATAAAACTGCCATGCCAAGTGTGCGAGGATAAGCTTAAACAGTCACCAGTAGACAGCCATGGATACTCAAGAGCAGAGAAAGGGTAGTTCCCATTTGGAGTGGGTTTGAAGGTGTCTATGTGTATGGATGAAGGCATATGAGGGTGACTGTGAAGTAAAGCTAAAAGGTGAGCCAGCACTGGACAAAGGGAAGTTCTAGACAGTGATCATAGCATGAGTAAAACCAAAATAACGTTTGCTGTGCAGGGAGTTACAAGTACGCTTAATTGCCCCAGCTATTAGGATGCACGTCAAAGATTAAAAGGTTAGAAAGGAGGCTAGGGTCAAAAAATAGAAAACTTTGAGTATCTGGTAGGAGTGTTGACTTTTTCTTTTGATTAACTAAATATGATACCTCTTTTTGCTTTCATTAATTCCTCTTTAAACGTCCAAAATGACTCATTCAGAATAACTCAAGCTCTTTCAGGGGCCATCTTACTAATGACATGGCAGAGTACTGACTTAGGCTGATGTTTTCTTTTCAATGCCTCTTGCATTGTTTCTCCTTTTCCCCTTGTTTTAGCTCACAGGCTTAGTCTATGGGTACAGAACCAAAGTTAGAGACAAATATCGACTAGTTTTCTTGGTGTCTGAATGAGTCAGGCCGGTTTGTCTCCTCTCTGGATATCTCATAAATACCATGTCAATGGAACTCATTGGCTCAGTGAGAGGTAGAAGAACAGAGATTCTGAAAAGGGTCCAGGAACATGCCGTTCTTAGCACAGCAAAAGGCAGAGAAATCTGTGTTTAGAGAAAGCAAAATAAAATGTATTTGGTATAGTTCACCTCATTGCTTTTGTTTCCCTTCCCAGAAGTGAATGATGTGATATTTTACCAGTTTCAAATGCCTCCAATCTGATTTTTGGTTAAAGCAAAAGCAAAAAGACATTTTTTTTTTTAACCAGAAAGAATAATGATGTATGAAAAACACTTAGCTGTTCCACGTGTGCATAAAAAGTTTAATAAATGTCATTCTTTGCACATGAAAATTTAGAAGGTCACAGTGAAGGCACATAATAATCACCCTCTGCTACAGGTGATCTCAGCCTGGCTGCTTATGGAAATCACCTGGGAGGACATCAGACCTACTAAACTGAGGCCTCACAACTGGATTGGGTTAGCGAATTTTAAACCATATATGATTATAAAGGCCAGCCAGAGTTAAAAGCCATTTAACCACCCAAAGCCTTTAGTTTATCTGCTGAGAAACCTCAGAGTCATTAAGAGAAGCGCTCACACTGCTGATTTAAAGTAAAACTAGACCGACCACGGTGGCTCAAGCCTGTAATCCCAGCACTTTGGGAGGCTGAGGTGGGCAGATCACCTGAGGTCAGGAATTCAAGACTAGCCTGGCCAACACAGTGAAACCCGGTTTCTACTGGAAAAAAAAAAAAAAATTACCAGGTATGGCAGCACATCCCTGTCATCCCAGCTACTCATTTGGGAGGCTGAAGCAGAAGAATCCTGGGAGGCAGAGGTTGCAGTGAGTCGAAATCATGCCATTGCACTCTAGCCTGGGTGATAAGAGCAAAATTGTGTCTCATAAAAAATAAAGAAAATAAAAATAACTAAACTAAACTAAACAAAAAATATCTGGGCCTAGAACATAGTTCTCCAGAATCCTGTTGTTCTTTTTCCAGAGTTTGTTCTTTTCTCATACATCATGGTAAACAGGGATTTAAAAAAATCTACTTGTTTCTAACATTAAGCTCTTAATTGGGACAGTCATACAACTTTTTATATGTCAGCTACTGTTCAGCATAAAGGCAATGTAGCAGAAAAGAAAAGCCCTGCATTCAGTGAGTTAACACTTGGTAATGGAAAGGAGGAAAATATACAATAAACATAAAGAAGAAAGTGAGGAAATAAATCAAGTGACATGGGTGCATTTCCATGTGTTGGGTGGTGAATTTGGGTAGCTTTTGTGCTAGGCACTGTGCTGGATGCTTGATGCTTGCTAGACATTGAGAACATAGACATTCAAAATAATTCCCTGACACCAAATAGTTGTACTTGAAAGCTGAATGAAAATTGCCAGGAAATAAAGACCAAAAGGAATTTCAAGCTGAAGGATCAGTTTGTACAATGGAATAAATTTATGAGAGAAAATGGTACCTTCAGAGGATTACAAATCAGTTTAATAGTACTAGAACAAATAATGGGAAGAGGCCATAGAAAAATAAACTTCAATCAAATAACAAAGGACAATGTATGCATTGCAAATGGATAAACTGCTTTTCTCCTATGGGAGTGTTTCTCAAACTATTCTGTGTTATGAATTACACCTGGAGAATTTAAAAAAACAAGATTCCACATCTATCCCCAGTATTTCCACTCGAGTGTTTCTGATAATGTTCTGCACCATTTTGAGAAATACTGCTCTAGATGATGGCAAAGTATTAAAGAAATTTAATGCGGGCAAAGCATGATTGGATTTTCGTGTTGTAAAGATTAATGCTGGAAGAAGTACAGAAGATGTATTGGGGACAGAATGATAGATTGAATAGGAAAGTTATGGCACTACTATAAGAGGGAGATAATGAAGGCCTTACTAGGACAGCACTGGAAATGAATAGAAGTAGGAAATAAGTATTTAAAATATTTAAAACTATAATTAACAGATGACAGGACTTAGAAACAGAATTCATGTAAGTAAGTAACAATGAGAGTGGAGTATACAATTGCTTGCAGGCAACTGATTTGGGAAATTGAATGGAAGGTATTGTCAGAAAAAAGATGAGTTCAGACTTGGGCGTGACCATTTCTACATTAGGATCAACTTCACCTCGGCTGTTAGTTGTACTCATCAGTTTGCATCTCAGGAGAGAAGGATGTCCAAAGACATTGATTTGAAAATTATCAACACATATATAACACTTGGATTTCATTAAGAAGATCAAGAAGAAATTATGAGAAAGGAATTATGTTTTGTGTGCGTGTTTGTGAATTTTTAAAATATACTTTAAGTTCTGGGGTAAATGTGCAGAACATGCAGGTTTGTTACATAGGTATACATGTGCCATAGTGGTTTGGTGCAACCATCCACCCATCATCTACATTACATATTTCTCCTAATGCTATCCTTCCCCCCTCCCTCCACCCTGCAACAGGCCCCGGTGTATGATGTTCCCCTCTCTGTGTCCACATGTTCTCATTATTCAACTCCCACTTAAGAGTGAGAACATGTGGTGTTTGGATTTCTGTTCTTGTGTTTGCTGAGAATGATGGTTTCCAGCTTCATTCATCCATGTCCCTGAAGAGGACATGAACTCATCCTTTTTTATGACTGTACAGTATTCCATGGTGTATATGTGCCACATTTTCTTTATCCAGTCTATCACTGACAGGCATTTGGGTTGGTTCCAAGTCTTTGCTATTGTGAACAGTGGAGATAATTTCAAGAAATAAGTGTGTAATTGTTATAAATGATGAAAGTTGTTGAGCAATTATTTTGAAGTTGACAATTTAAAAGTCATTGGTGGCTGGGTATGGTGGCTTACATCTGTAATCATCTCAGCACTTTGGGAGGCTGAGGTACGAGTATCTCTTGAGCCCAAGAGTTTGAGACCAGCCTGGACAACATGAAGAGATCCCATCTCTACAAAAAAAAAAAAATAATAAAATAAAATAATTAGCCCAGCATGGTAGCACACACCTGCAATTCTAGTTAATTTGTTTACTAAGAGGGGAGGATGACTTGACCCAGGAGTTCAAGGCTGCAATTGGGCTATGAGCATCCCACTGCACTCCAGCGTGGGTGACAGAGCAAGACCTGTCTCTATTAACCCCCAATAATACAGGTTTACCTATGTAACAAATCTATACTTGTATCCCTGGACTTAAAATAAAGGTTAAAAAGAAAAAACTAAGCAAAATAATGGTTACATATAATACACAGTATAAAGAAAACTGTCATTTATACCTAAAAAAATAAAGAGAATCTTGAAAAAAAATTTTAAGTCATTGGTAAAAGTGAGAAAGTGAAGAGGTAACAAAAATTTTGTGAATTGGTACTGACAGGGAAGATTAGAGGAAGTGTCAACAAACATGATAGGTCGATAACTAGGAATGTGGGCTTCTCTCTCTTCTCTCTCTCCTCTCTTTCTCTCTCTCTCACACACACACAGACACACTCACACACACCTTTTTTGTTGCTTATTATAAAAATTCTTTTTTCTTTGTATACATGTGACAAACTGAAATGTGAAGAATGCAAGTAGTATGAAGAAAAGAAATATAGAATAATGAAGATTATAATACAATAGAAGAGTAAATACTTGTGTGAAAAATTAAGGGACTCACAAAACTGGTTTGATGTCCTTTAAAAGAAGGAAGTCTCTAATGTGAAGGCTTATTTTCAAGGCAAATCTCTCCAATTTCTTTTCCTAAGCAAATAAAGACGAAACAATCCTTGTTGATTTCAGACATACAAACAGATGCCTTCCACAGTTTTTTGTAGAAGTATCAGACACTTTTAAAGAAGGAAAAATAATTTGGAATTATTTACTTCAACTATCTCAGGAAGAACAAACATAAATATTCAGAATGTCCTTTGAACATTAATGTCAAAGCCTCCATAAACTTTAGCATGATATTTTCATATCTTAACTCTCTGGTTCACTGTGATATACTTCAGCAAGCTTTACTTTTATGTATGAATCGTTCCAATTTCTGCTTGATGATAGGGATAAATTTAGCTTATGCATTTTCTAACGTATCCTTATATTTTAATAATAGATATTATATCCTAAAAGGACTTATGAAACTGTTATTCAATAGAAATGCACATAGTTTTAATTTTAAATTTTCTAGTAGACATATTAAAAAGGCAAAAGCAAAACTAATTTTAATGTTTTATCACAATGTCCAAAATATTATTTCAATGTGAAATACATATAAAAATTATTACTGAGATATTTTACATTATCTTTTCTTAAAAATCTTTAACATCTGATGTGTATTTTGCACTCACAGCACACACACATCAATTCAGGTTATTCACATTTTAAGGGTTCAGTAGGTACTTTTGGCTAATTGCTGCCATATGGGTACTGCCCAAAGTTATAGTATTTACTATACAGACTGTCTTTTGTGTATAACCCAAACTAAACCTTAAAATTATGTAGTTAATATTCAACGAAGGTGCACTTTTTTTTCTGTTATTTTACTGTAAAATACTTTAGTGTGAGTAGCTGATGTGAGAAGTTTAGTCTTCAATAAACCATTAATTTTTACAAAACAATTGTTTAACACCTATGATGTGCCATTCTCTTGTTGAGTGTTTGAGATACAGGGATAAATAACACACCTACACCTACAAAGAAACACCCATTCTAGCAAAGAAGAAAATCCTATGCATAATATTTGTTTTGTGTGGGGAAAATGTAAGATGGCATTTAGTAAGTCATGGCTTCCAAAAAGAAAAATGAGCAGTCTAGGCCCAAGTGCTCTGGATATTCAGCAAAGAAGAGGCTCAGATTTGGCAAGACTTAGAATAATGTTTGTGAAAGCAACAGACCTTGAATGAAGACTTAAAGTATGAGTGAGATAAAGTTTGACAGAAAATTTTAACAAAACTAATAAAATCATGAAAATGAGGGCAAAATGACATGGAATAGGAACAGGAAAATGATCAAATGCCTGGAGTCGTAGGTTAATGAAAGAAAAGTATGATATAAAAAATGGTAGGGCTTGGACAAAGTAGGCATTTTTCCTTGCCTTGAATGGAAACATATTGTGGTACTGTTCATGAAAGACTATTTAGAAAATTACAATGTGGAAATTTTCATGCACTGGTTGCCTTGAATAAACCCTTGATGGAAAAATCTCATGCCAAAGGCAATATACTTTAAAGGAAATAAAAAACTTTCAGGACTGTGGAGGCAGCAGGAGGCAATTCCATATTTGTCCCATCTCCTTTAGTTTTATCTTATTGTATGAAGATAACATAGAGATATTAGAATAATTTTTCATAGTGTCAGCTCTCTAGAGGGCAAGTTGTCACTTCATACCAAGACTTGAAAAACTGTTCTTAACTTTTTGTTAAACATTTCCACTTCTTCAGGAATTTTATGATAAGAAAATAACCAGAGAGCTCCACATTGAAGAATACATAGAGATATTGACTGCATTTGTAACAATAACAAATTCTAAACAATGTCTAAGATGTAGTTATTAAATATATTTTGCTCCACTATGTGTTATTGTAAAAATAAACATAATATTTTAAAAGATTGTTGGATAACATGGGTATTTACTCATGATTTAATTCTTAACTTTTATTGAAATATAGGCACATAAAATCACACATATCATAAGGACACAACTGAAAGAATTTTTTTTGCATTGGTAAAACACTCAAGTAACCAATATGTAAATCAATACAGAAATATCAACTCACCAGATGCTCCTTTTACCCTCACTTCTACTCGCATAGATTAGGTTTTTCTTCTTTTTAAAGATTTCTAACTTAAATCATACAGAATGTCCTCTTTTGTATCTGATATTTTGCTCAATATTATGTTTGGAAGACTTAATCCAAGTGGTTTAATGTAATTTACTTTCTCAATTATCATTGCTGTGTAGTATTCCAGTATATGAACATGCAAAACTTTATTTATTCATTCTACTGTTGAAGGATTTTCAAGACGTTTTAAGTTCAAGCTATTATAAATAATGCTGTAAGGAACTTGTTTTTCAGCTATTTTATGTTTTTTTGTTTCATGAGCTATATGCATTTGTTCTATTCCTCTGGTTATTGGGCTTATGAATAGAAATGAAATTGCTAACTCATAGGATATGAAGAGATGCAACTTTTGTAGCAATCAGCAATAGTTTTCCAAAGCACTGTACCAATGTTATTCCCACCAGCAGTGCCTGAGAGTCCTGGTTGTTCCATATCCTTGATATACATTTGATATTAGCTGAAACTTTTATTTCAGTGATTTTGGTGAGTAGGAAATAGCATTGAATTTGGTCTTATTTTGAATTTCCCCTGATGGCTAATGAAGTTGGTCACCTTTTTAATAATTCTGTTAGCTGCTGTAAAATCAATCATGTGAAATCTCTGTTCAAGTTCATTGCCCATTTTTCTACTGAAGTGTCTGCTTTTCTTTTTTTTTTTTTTAATTTATATATTCTGAATATGAGTTTATTGGATACATGCATTACAATTATTTTTCTTCTTGGGTTTGTCTTTTCACTTTAATGATATTCTTTTGCATCAATTACACAGGTTTGGATGATTGAAAATACAAGACATTTGCAGGTGCTCATTTAAGCCTTTTTTTTTTTTTCCCCCTTGAGACCAGGCTGGAGTGCAGTGCCGCAAAGTCTGCTCACTGAAAGCTTCGCCTCCCAGGTTCACGCCATTCTCCTGCCCCAGCCTCCTGAGTAGCTGGGACTACAGGCACCCGCCACCACGCCCAGCTAATTCATTTAAGGCTTTAAATAAAGGTAAAGGTTATGGTAGGGTAGAGAAAGAAAGCACAGGCAGACACTGGAGTCCCAAGATGCAACTCCTCAGGATCCTTTCTGAGTCACACAGGATATAGTTTGTCTTTGGATTATAAACCCCTAATATGCTGAGGAAACGTGTGAAGTGCCAAGTTCTATCCTCAGAGGTATAAATAGCACATTGGTCAAAATACAAAGTCCTCACCTTCATGGAGCTTATTTATATTCCGGATGGTAAAAAAGAAACAAAAATATTTTTAAAAACACAAATTATCAGATAGTGATATGTACACTTGATAGAAAAAAAAATGTAAGCCACTGTGAATAGGGCATATTTGCTGTAGTGGGATGAGGTGCAAGGAATAAAAGCAAATTCTTTGATAATATGATGTTTGAATAGAGACCTTAATAAAATGACAGAACAGATAATACAGTTATACATGGGAAGACTTCTCCAGAAAGAATAATTGGAAAGTGCAAATATTCATGTAAGAGCATGCACGGATTTTTCAAGAAAAACAAGTCTGGTGAGTATAGAATGAGCTGGGGTGGGGTGAGGTTGGGGAAAGTCATAAGAGATAAGCAAGTGTGGAGAGATAGCAAAGATTTACATCATAGTAGTCAGGGTAACAGCTAATTGAGACTGAGAAATCTTTGTAGTGTAGTAAACAGAGGAGTGACATGATCAGACATATGTTTTGAAAGGAGTACTGTGGCTGCTGTTTTGAGAATAGATTTTGGGAGGGCAATGGTGGGAACAAATTATCAACCTAGGATGTTTCAGCGATATTTCTGGAGAGAGATAATAGTCTTTGAAATCTGGTAATAGTGGTACAGATACATTTTAAAGATAGGTCACTTATGGTTTAATGATTTATTAGAATCACTTAAGAGACCAATCAGTAATGACTCTTAGGTTATGCTGTGTGTCACCGTTACTGAAAGCATGGAGTTACCATGTCCTGAGATGAGAAAGATTATGGTATGAAAATCTTTTAGGAAAAATGAGCTAGTTGGTGGAAATTATGAGAGCAATTAGGGTGATGTTAAATTTGAGATGCCCTTTAGTCATCCAATTGACGGTATGAATAGAAAGTTGGACATACGAGTTTTAAGTTTATACATTTGGAAATCATTATTTACTATGTGGAATTTAAAGGTGTAAGACTTTATAAGAACACCCACAGAATGAGGAGAGACAAGAGAGAGAAGCAGTCTCTGGTCTGAATCCTGGGGCATTCTAGTTTAAAAAAATGAGTAGATAAGAAGAAACCTGCAACACTGAGAAAATCAGGAGGGAGGAGGAGGAGAAGAGAGAAAAAGAGGCAGTGTCAGCCAGGCACGGTGGCTCACGCCTGTAGTCCTAACACTTTGGGAGGCCAAGTTGGGCAGATAATGAGATCAGGAGTTCGAAACCAATCTGGCCAATATGGTGAAACCTCATCTCTACTAAAAACACAAAAATGAGCTGGGCGTGGTAGCCCGCGCTTGTAATCTCAGTTACTTGGGAGGCTGAGGAAAGAGAATTGCTTGAACCTGGGACGCAGAGGTTGCAGTGAGCCAAGATTGTGCCACTGCACGCCAGTCGGGGCGACAGAGAGAGGTTCCATCGGAAAAAAAAAAAAAGAAAGAAAGAAAACAAAAAGAGACGGTGTCGGTGTCTGTGTCTGTGTGTGACAGAAACAGAGACAGATAAAGCTAATCAAAGAAAGTATCTCAAGAAAGATGACATGACCAACTGCATGAAATGCTTTTGATAGACTGAGGAAGAGCTGGGAACTGACCATTGGCTTTGGCAACGTGAGCAGTTAGAAACATGAACTCCTTCAAATATGAGGGCAAAACATTGACTGGAATGAGTGCAAGAGAAATGGAGGAGAGGCACTGAAGACTATATAGAAACATTTCTTTTGATTTGTTTTGCTGTAAAGAGGAGCAGATCTATAGGGCAGTAACTGGAATGGATGTGGAGCCCATGAATGATACATTAGAGGGTATACAATTTTGTAGAAGAGACAGAGATAGTGTGATCAATGAAGTAAACTAGAAATATCAGTAAGCCGAGTCTCAAGAACAATTTTTTATAAACAGATAGACTTGTTTGGTTCAGTGAATCTGTTCTCACATTTAATACTGCACACTAAGGCCTGAAAACTCTTTCAAATATATGCCTGTGATTACATCTCAAGTGGCTCACAAATGCATTGCTGGCTCAGGGCAAAACCATCAAGGCAACCATAATTATTTAAAAAAAAAAAAAAGAAAGAACAATTCTGGGTGTATGTGTGCTTCCCAGCAATTTGAGTTAGAAATTAAAGTATTAACTCAAGTAGATAAAATGATATTAAATCTGTTTTTAAACTTTATTGGTCTACAGAAGTTAAATATTTGTTAAATACTCCTTCTTCAATATAATACAAATCCTTTAGGAAATGACGTCTGCCTTTGACTGAGATTTCTAAGTCTACACCAGGGCCATGTTGTAAAATGTTCTGGTAAAAACATTTTAAATTTTAGTTCACATAAGAGTCAGAAAAGTTCAAGTAATTAAGGGTGAATAATTTTTGTTATATTCTCAAAAATAGAATTTTCACTAAAGGTTCTCTAATTGACACAAGTGATCTTTTCTGCTTTAAATGCATGGAGAAAAATAGATGAAGAAAAATCTGAGAACTAGGAGGTTTAATTGAAGAGTAAAAAAGTCCTAACACTTTCTGGGAGCTAAGCTATGAGGATGCAAAGGCATAAGAATGATACAATGGACTCTGGGGACTCGGGGGAAAGGATGGAAGCGGGGTGATGGCTAAAAGACTACACACTGGGTACAGTGCACACTGCTCACGTGATGGCTGCACCAAAATCTCAGAAATGACTACTAAAGAACTTATTCATGTAACCAAACACCACCTGTTTCCCAAAAACCTACTGAAAGAAAAAAAAAAAAAGTCCTGCCAGTGTAGTTTACCAGGTAAGCTATACATGTATAAATGTAAGAAATGACCTGGATTATCTTTACACTAACCAAAATTCTGAAATTTCCTAGGTATAATTTATATAATATTAATATTTACATTAATTTAGTGCAAATTAGGACTGCCTTTTTCTTTAAATTTATAATTTTTAATAGGTAACATTTCATGCAAACATAGATATTTCTTTTTGCTTCTTTTATGTGTATTACATTTTATTACAGAGTTTTGTTTTTAATGGTGCTACATTTAATACTTTGAATAAAACATTTTATTTAAAGGATAATATGATGAAGTGTGTGAATGGCTCTGATCTCTCACATTTTTCACATCTTTGGAAGAAATGTAGTCATTAACAGGGTGATAACCACCATTCACTTGGTGAATGATTAATTCGGATTGTAAACAGAGTACCAGAAGGGAAATAAGTGAATAAAGTCATTTATAAGTATATCAAGACAGTAATTAAAAAGTGATTCCCTTATTTCTAGTCACCAACAGTTTCCGCCTAACTAAAGTAGTTCTCCATGTCCTGTATTACTTATTTTTAACATTTCTCATGGTTATTGTTTGCATACTTCAAAAAATGCAACATTGTATAAACTTCATTGGGATTATGGCATTAAATCAAATCAAAGTTGAATATATCTTGTTTACAGGACAATTCCAATGACTATAAATTTGGGGTCATATCTATAAGACTAAAAACATCCATCTATTTTTACTTTGCAATTGTTTATCCATGGAAACACACATTTTCAAAATTTAATGAAAATGTAATCTGTTTCAGGCGCTGCTCTAAGTCTTGGAGGTATAGCCAGTAACAGAACAGACACATGTCTATGCCTGCATGAAGCATATATTCTAGGGTGAGGGCTGTAGAATGAATACGGTCAAATAAGTTAAAATAAAGTATGTTATGTGTGATAAGTAGTATGGGAGGGGAGAGAAAAAAGGAGTCTCATACTGGGCACAGATGGGTATTATCTCCAGTGTGCTTAGAAACAAATGAGAAATAGACTACAGGGAATGAACAACAACCTGAGATTAGTCCTGATAGCCTCCAAATGCAGGGTAGAGGCCAGGCTGGAAGTGCTGTGGGAAAGGAAGGGGCAACTATTTTGACAGGAAGTTGCAGAGTTCCTCTCTGCCCAGAGATACAGAGGCCAGGAAGACGTTCTACTCAGAGCACAGAGAGTTTCTCAGCTCCCTCTTGACTCCTATAAGAGAAAATAAAAGGAAGGACAATACATTTTCTAGCATCCAGACTATTTTCACTTCATTTCTATAACCCATCTTTTCTACTCACTATTTTCTGTTTTATGTGTGCCTAAGAGTTTATCCCTGCCCTAAATTCTTCTGATATCATAGAGTTCTAGGGACAGATGAGCTTTGGATTTTTAGGTGAAATGTACGTAATGCAATCAAAATTCCCAGATTAAAATCTCTAAGGAGGAAATTTATCAGTCACTGAAGAAAGAAGAGTCTGAAGAATAAATCAAATGAGAAAGCATTTAGAAAACTATCAATACTGTTTATACAAAGGTGTGCTGCGGTTTTGAAAGAGATGGTGTTAGTTACACACATACAAAATATTTCCTGCTCCTCACTTTCCCGGCTCATAATACAGGTTCTAGTTTTCTATTACTGCATAGAAAACCACCTTAAAAGTTAGTTGAGTAAACCAACAACAATTTCATTATGTTTTCTTTTATGTGGGTCATACATGAGGCAGTACAGTGGGGATGGCTCATGTTGGCTCTGTGATAACTCTGTGATAAGCCTCCTCATTTGTGGTGGCTTCAGTGTTCGATTACAGATATGATGGGTTGACTGGAACCACATCTCTGAGGCCTTGGATCAGGCTGTTGGATGTGCTGTTCAGTTTTCCATGTTATGTCTGCTGGCCAGACAACCCTCTCCATGCATCTTTCCCATGTGTCTCCATTCGACTTTCTCATATCAGGGCAGTAATGGGAAAGTTAGAAATCTTACATAGCAACTGCTCTGACGAGCGCATTCCAAAAGTAGGAAGTGGAGGTTGTCAGTCTCTTAAAGTGAGGTCTGGAAATTAGTGCATATCATTTTCTTTTATTCTCTTAGTAAAACTAGTTACTGAGCCTGCCTCAATTCAAGGAGTGAGACTATAGAACCAATCTCTCAGGTAGAGGATTGACAGGGAATTTATAGCCACATGAGGACTACAATTTTTGACCCCCTAGTAATTAGGTAGGTCTTTGTGAGTAGTTCTAGTCAGAGCTGTTTGCAGAAAGCCTGTACCCCTTGCAGGCTAGGGCATTTATTCTCCATTCAATAATCTTCAAATATTTATTTCCCTTAGACACAGAACCTGATAATATTTGAGATCTTAAACTGAGTTCCATTGCAAGTGAAAAAAGATGGAGCATAGGTCCCAGCCAGGATAATATCGATGTGTGGCATGAGTGAAATATAAACCTTATTAATTTAGGGTATTAAGATTTGGAAGTTGTTTCTAAGTATACAACCTAGTCCATCTGATTGATACACAGGCTTTGCATCTGTTGTCTTGCTTATTTTCCCAAACTACTGAGACATGCTAACTGTATTATCAAGTGAGAAGTTTCAATCATTTTTACATCTGAGAACAGATTTATTCAAGGAGAATTATTACTGCTTTCTAAACACACCACATATGGCAAAACAACAAAAATGTGATGCAAATACTTATTCCACCTTCTCTTTCTTGAAGCTAAACAGAGAAAAACTGTTTCATGCAGAATTTAGTTTTCTCTGAGCAATCAAAGCATCTCAAGCAAAATTTATCTCTATTAAACTTTCCTTGTACTCTTAGCATTGCTTTATTCCTGTCAATGTCTCATAATTTATGTTTCTTCTCATTTTTTTTCTCATTTATTTCATCTACTTAAGTTTATTTATTGCAGGAATCAATTTCCAATGTTACATGTTTCAGGTTAGCTTCATATATTTTATAGGAACTACAAATGACAGGGATATTACTTCAAGTTTACATTTAAAGGTCATTTGACAAAATAAGAAGAAAAAGCTAGTCTTTATGCTTGAAGCATTTTATTTCAGAGGGAAAAAAGTGACCAATGACATTTCTTCCCATATTTTTGCAGCTGAGCTTTTTGGAGAGGATTGATGAAAACTGTATGCTCTGCTCTCTGGGTAGAAGGACCAGACAGCAACATTCATTGGGTTCACCTTTTTAAAATGTCCTAATTTGTAATCCTTAGAGCAGAGGTGAGAAACTAACAAGTAAGCCAAGACTTTAAATCCCAAATAAGGCAGAACATATCCCCAGCAAACGTTCTATATTCATGTGACAGGCAAGAGAATTTTTATGAAGAGTTATATCAGGTCAGTCAAGCATGATAAAAACAGAAACCTTGTACAAGATTATAGAATGCAAAAATTGGAATTTACAAAAGTCAATTTGCACTCAAATTATGTATTCCTTCCATAGTACTTCTGAGTGATAATCATATAGGACTTTATGGAGTTCTTATGTGATAGGAAGGTTAGGAGACCAGAAGCAGTTCATTTCATGTACGGATAGCTCTAGATATTAGAAAGTACATTATTTCATTGACATGAACTTTGCATCACTGTCAACTTGTACCCATGCATACTATTTCCAACGCTTACCGTGATATAAAACTATAGCTCTCTCATGTTTCTTTCTAACGTCTGAAATAACCAAGGCTTTGTCTATGTGGCACTAACATGTTTTCACTATGAACTATAACTCTTATATGGAAAAAGGTACTGAGTGATTCTAATGTGGACATATATGTAACCACCACACAAATCAGTAAATAGAACCCTGCCGGAAGCCAAGAGATGCACATATGCCTTTTCTCATACCACACAGTCCATCTCCTCTAGAGGTAATTATTATCCTGATGAGGTATGTAAGAATTTTCTTATTTTTTAAATAGAAATAGATTTGTATTTCCTTATATTTCTTTTCCCAAATATGTATGCATTCCTAAAAATATGCAATAGTTTTACCTGTTTTTTGAACTTCATTTTAATGGAAGTATTCCCTTTGTATTATTTTGTGTCTTGGCTTTTTCCACTCTAGTTGTAAGACTGAGCATGTTGTCTTGTAGTACCATAGTACTGTTTATTTTGGGAGCTTTTTAGTATGCTGTTGTATGAATATACTATCATGTATTTTTTCATCCCTAAAGCCAGTGAACATGCTTATACATGTGTTCTGAACATTTAGGCATATTTGTTTCTGAAGGGATCATACCCAGTAGTGTGATTTCTCTAACATATGATATATGCATCCTGAATTTTACTAGATAATGTCAAGATATTATCCAAAATAATTATTCCAAACCATACTCCCACCAGCAGCATGTGAAAATTCCTTTTGCTCCACATTCTCTCCAACATTTGTATTATTAGATGCAAAATTTATTTTTGTTTTGCATTTTATTTTTTAATTAACTATTTATTTACTTTTTACTGGGACAAGATTCATTTTTTTGCTGAATTTTTTTATATTTCATATATATATGTAAATATATACTTTAAATTCTGGGATACATGTGCAAAACGTGCAGGTTTGTTGCATAAGTATACATGTGCTATGGTGATGTGCTGCACCCATCAACCTACCTTCTAAATTGGGTATTTCTTCTAATGCTATCCCTCCCCTTGGCCCCCACCCTGCAACAGTTCCCAGTGTGTGATTTTACCCTCCTTGTGCCCATATGTTCTCATTGCTCAACTCCCACTTATGAGTGAGAACATGTGGTGTTTGGTTTTCTGTTCCTCTGTTAGTTGCTGAGAATGATGGTTTCCAGCTCCATCCATGTCCCTGCAAAGGACATGAACTCATTTTTTATGGCTGCATAGTATTGCATAGTGTATATGTGCCACATTTTCTTTATCCAGGCTAACACTGATGGGCATTTGGATTGGCTCCAAGTCTTTGCTATTGTGAACAGTGCTGCAATAAACATACGTGTGCATGTGTCTTTATAGTAGAATGATTTATAATCCTTTGTGTATATACCCAGTAATGGCATTGCTGGATCAAATGGTATTTCTGGTTCTAGATCCTTGAGGAATTGCCACACTGTCTTCCACAAGGGATGAACTAATTTACACTCCCATCAACAGTATAAAACTGTTCCCATTTCTCCACATCCTCTCCAGCATCTGTTGTTTCCCGACTTTTTAATGATCGATCACCATTTAACTGGTGTGAGATGGTATCTCATTGTGATTTTGATTTGAATTTCTCCAGTGATGATGAGCTTTTTTTCATATGTTTGTTGGCTGCATAAGTGTCTTGTTTTGAGAAGTGTCTGTTTATATTTTTTGCCCACTGTTTGATGGGGTTGTTTTTTCTTGTGAATTTGTTTATGTTCCTTATAGATTCTGGTTACTAGCTCTTTGTCAGATGTATAGATTGAAAAAATTTTCTCCCATTCTGTTGGTTGCCTGTTCATTGATGATACTTTCTTTTGCTGTGCAGGAGCTCTTTAGTTTAATTAGATATCATTTGTCAATTTTGGCTTTTGTTGCCATTGCTTTTAGTGTTTTAGTCATGAAGTCTTTGCTCATACCTATGTCCTGAATGGTATTGCCTAGGTTTTCTTCTAGAGTTTTTATGGCTTAGGTCTTACATTTAAATCTTTAATCCATCTTGAGTTAATTTTTGTATAAGGTGTAAGGAAGGGGTCCAGTTTCAGTTTTCTGCATATGACTAGCCAGTTTTCCCAACACCATTTATTAAATAGGGAATCCTTTCCCCATTTCTTGCTTTTGTCAGGTTTGTCAAACATCAGATGATTGTAGACGTGTGGTGTTATCTCTGAATCCTCTGTTCTGTTCCAGTTGTCTATATATCTGTTTTGGCACCAGTACCATGATGTTTTGGTTACCATAGCCTTGTAGTATTTTTTTGCTCATGATTTGGCTCTCTATTTGTCCATTATTGGTATATAGGAATGCCTGTGATTTTTGCACATTGATTTTGTATCCTGAGATTTGCTGAAATTGCCCATCAGCTTAAGGAGATTTTGGGCTGAGACCATGGGGTTTTCTAAATATACAATCATGTTATCTGCAAACCGAGACAATTTGACTTCCTCTCTTCCTATTTAAATACTCTTTATTTATTTCTCTTGCCTGATTGCTCTGGCCAGAGCTTTCAATACTATGTTGAACAGGAGTGGTGAGAGAGGGCATCCTTGTCTTGTGCCAGTTTTCAGAGGGAATGCTTCCAGCTTTTGCCTATTCAATATGATATTGGCTGTGGGTTTGTCATAAATAGCTCTTATTATGTTGAGATATGTTCCATCAATACCTAGTTTATTGAGTGTTTTTAGCATGAAGGGGTGTTGAATTTTATCAAAGGTCTTTCCTGCATCTATTGAGATAATCATGTGGTTTTTGTCATTGGTTCTGTTTATGTGACAGATTACATTTATTGATTTGCATACATTGAACCAGCCTTGCATCCCAGGGATGAAGCTGACTTGATCGTGGCAGATAAACTTTTTGATGTGCTGCCAGATTTAGGTTGCCAGCATTTTATTGAAGATTTTCGCATTGATGTTTATCAGTGATATTGGCCTAAAATTTTCTCTTTTTTATTGTGTCCCTGCCAGGTTTTGCTCTCAGGATGATGCTGGCCTCATAAAGTGAGTTAGCAGGAGTCCCTCTTTTTCCACAGTTTGGAATAGTTTCAGAAGGCCTGGTATCAGTTCCTCTTTGTACCTCTGGTAGAATTCGGCTGTGAATCTGTCTGGTCCTGGGCTTTTGTTTGGTTGGTAGGCTATTAATTACTACTTCAATTTCAGAACTTGTTATTGGTCTATTCGAGGATTCAACTTCTTCTTGGTTTAGTTTTGGGAGGGTATATATGTCCAGGAACTTATCCATTTCTTCTAGATTTTCTAATTTATTTGCATAGAGATGTTCATAGTAGTCTCTGATGGTAGTATGTATTTCTGTGGGATCAGTGGTAATCTCCTCTTTATCATTTTTTATTATGTCTATTTAATTCTTCTCTCTTTTCTTCTTTATTAGTCTGGATAGCATTCTACCTATTTTGTTAATATTTTCATAAAACCAGCTCCTGGATTCATTGATTTTTTGAAGGGTTTTTCATGTCTCTATCTCTTTCAGTCCTGCTCTGATCTTAGTAATTTTTTGTCTTCTGCAAACTCTTGAATTTGTTTTCTCTTGCTTCTCTAGTTCTTTTAATTGTGATGTTAGGGTGTCAATTTTAGATCTTTCCTGCTTTCTCCTATGAGCATTGAGTGCTGTAAATTTCCCTCTAAACACTGCTTTAGCTGTGTCCCAGAGATTCTGGTACATTGTGGCTTTGTTCTCATTGGTTTCAAAGAACTAGTTCTGCATTCGTTTCATTATTTAACTAGTAGTCATTCAGGAGCAGGTTGTTCAGGTTCCATGTAGTTGTGCAGTTTTGAGTGAGTTTCTTAATCTTGAGTTCTAATTTGATTGCACTGTGGTCTGAGAGACAGTTTGTTATAATTTCCATTCTTTTGCAGTTGTTGAGGGGTGTTTTACTTCCAATTATGTGGTCAATTTTACTGATAGGTCTTGACTCTTTATCCAATTTGCCAGTCTGTGTCTTTTAATTAGGGCATTTAGCCTGTTCACATTTAAGGTTAATATTGTTATGTGTGAATTTGATCCTGTCATTATGATGCTATCTGGTTATTTTGCACATTAGTTGTTGCAGTTTCTTCATAGTGTCGATGGTCTTTACATTTTGGTTTGTTTTTGCAGTGGTTGGCACCAGTTTTTCCTTTCCATATTTAGTGTTTCCTTCAGGAGCTCTTGTAAGGCAGGCCTAGTGGGGACAAAACTCCCTCAGCATTTGCTTATTTCTCCTTCACTTGTGAAGCTTAGTTTGGCTGGATATGAAATTCTGGGTTCAAAGTTATTTTATTTAAGAATGTGAATATTGGCCCCCACTCTCTTCTGGCTTGTAGGGTTTCTGCAGAGAGATCTGCTGTTAGTCTGATGGACTTCCCTTTGTGGACACTCGACCTTTTTCTCTGACTGCCCTTACCATTTTCCTTCATTTTGGCCTTGGTGAATCTGATGATTATGTGTCTTGGGTTGCTCTTTTCAAGGAGTATCTTTGTGGTGTTCTCTGTATTTCCTGAATTTGAATGCTGGCCTGTCTTGCTAGGTTGGGGAAGTTCCGGATAATATCTAATGTGTTTTCCCACTTGGTTCCATTCTCCCCATCAGTTTCAGGTACACCAACCAAATGTAGGTTTGGTCTTTTCACATAGTCCCATATTTCTTGGAAGCTTTGTTCATTCCTTTTCATTTTTTTTCCTCTAATCTTATCTTCATGCTTTATTTCTTTAAGTTGATCTTCAATGTCTGATAACCTTTCTTCGACTGGATTGATTCAGCTATTGACATTTGTGTAAGCTTCACGAAGTTCTCATGCTGTGTTTTTCAGCTCCATCAGGTCATTTATGTTCTTCTGTAAACTGGTTATTCTCATTGGCAATTCCTCTAACCTTGTATCAGAGTTCTTGCATTGGGTTAGAACATGCTCCTTTAGCTTGGAGGACTTTGTTATTAACCCCCTTCTGAAGCCTACATCTGTCAATTCGTCAAACTCATTCTCCATCCATTTTTTTTTTTCCTTGCTGGTGAGGAGTTATGATCCTTGGGAAGAGAAGACACATTCTGGTTTTGGAATTTTCAGTCTTTTTGCGCTGGTTTTTCCTCATCTTCATGGATTTATCTACCTTTGGTCTTTGCGGTTCGTAACCTTCAGATGGAGTTTTTGTGTGGTCTTCCTTTTTGTTGATGTAGATACTGTTGCTTTCTGTTTGTTAGTTTTCCTTCTAACAGTCAGGCCCCTCTGCTGCAGGTCTGCTGGCGTTTGCTGGGGATCCACTCCAGACCCTGTTTTCCTGGGAATCACCAGTGGAGGCTGCAGAACAGCAAAGACTGCTGCTTGCTCCTTCCCCTGGAAGCTTCGTCCCAGAGAGGCACCCGCCAGATGCCAGCTGGGGCTCTCCTGTATGAAGTGTCTGTTGACCCCTGTTGGGACATGTCTCCCTGTCGGGAGGCATGGGAGTCAGGGACCCACTTGAGGAGGCAGTCTGTCCCTTAGCAGAGTTTGAACTGGGAGATCCCCCAGCAGGCAGATCCACTGGGAGATTTGCCAGCAGGCTGGAACGTTTAAGTCTGCTGAAGCTGCGCCCACAGTTGCCCCTTCCTCCAGGAGCTCTGTCCCAGGGAGATGGGACTTTTATTTATAAGCCCATGATTAGGGCTACTGCCTTTCTTTCAGAGATGCCCTGCCCAGAGAGGAGGAATCTAGAGAGGCAGTCTGGTTACAGTGACTTTGTGGTGCTGTGTTGGGTTCTGCCTAGTCCGAAATTCCTAGAGGCTTTGTTTACACTGTGAGGGGAAAGCTGCCTACTCAAGCCTCAGTAATGGCGGATGCCCCTCCCCTCACCAAGCTTGAGTGTCCCAGGTCGACTTCAGACTGCTGTGTTTGGCAGTGCGAATTTCAAGCCAGTGGATCTTAGTTTGCTGGGCTCTGTGGGTGTGGGATCTGCTGAGGAAGACCACTCGGCTACTTGGCTCCCTGGCTTCAGCACCCTTTCCAAGGGAGTGAATGGTTTTGTCTCTCTGTGTTCCAGGTGCCACTGGGGTAGGGAAAACAACAACAACAACAAAAACACTCCTGCAGCTAGCTCAGTGTCTGCCCAAAAGGCTACCCAGTTTTGTGCTAGAAACCCAGGGCCCTTACGGGGTAGACACCAGAGGGAACCTCCTGGTCTATGGGTTGTGAAGACCATGGGAAAAGCATAGTATCTGGGCTTGGATAGCACCGTCCCTCAAGGCATGGTCCCTCACAGCTTCCCTCGGTTAGGGGAGGGAGTTCCCCAACCCCTTGCACTTCCCAGGTAAGATGACACCCCATCGTGCTTCTGCTCACCCTCCATGGGCTACACCCACTATCTAACCAGTCCCAATGAGATAAACCAGGTACCTCAGTTGAAAATGCAGAAATCACCCGCCTTCTGCATTGGTCCTACTGGGAGCTACAGACTGGAGCTGTTCCTATTCAGCCATCTTGCCTGGGAGCTCTAGATGTAAAATTTCTACCCAATATATATTTCTACCAATAGACAGTAATTTTAGTTTGTATGTCTGTGGTAATTACTGAAGTTTAGTATTTTTTGCTTTGATTTGCTATTTTAATTTTTGTTATATTCTATTTCTTTATTCTATATAAAATATTTTTAAATGAGGGCAACTTTCATTTTTATATATAATCTACTCTTCAATTCTTTAATGTCCATTAAATTATATAATTTTTTAAGATCACTTCATCTATATGTATTTTAGATTGGCACCTTCTTTATAATACAGGACTGACAATAAAATTCAATATTCTTTATGTGATCTGAACAATGCAGAATAAATCATAGTTGTAGTTTTAGATTGGCATTAGTAATCTTAGCTGCTTTGTTAGCATGTTATAATTTATTCCACAGCATTGAAAGCCAGTGTTCCGTTGAGCTTGGTGGCATTCTTATAGAGTAATCTGAACAGGTGGGTTGATTTCTCCAGCTCACTAAGGTCAATTAGTGGTTGTTATAACCTACCTACACATTGAGTACAAATGCTTTTCTCCTTTATTTGAGAAATATATTTGAAGCATGGGTATTTCTTCTCCTTGGCCAAAGGAAGAGTCAGTAGAAGTGACAATTTTTTGACATGTAGAATTTGAGCAAATGTTAATAGGACGATAACTGAGTCTCAATATGAAAATTTTAATGAGACAATGTTTCATATGTCAAAAAGCTATGCATTTCACATAAAAATAATTCTACTAAGTACATAATGTTTTGATTCTCACCACCTAATGTAATAATAACATTGAACAAATATGTTTCATGGGATGTAATTATAAACAACTTAATTTTCAATTCCCATTCTTGCTTAAGTTTATCCTGTAGGGTTAATACCCTCCACCCCTGATAAAATTCAGTAGAGTTTCAGGACTTTTGTGTTATTTTCAAGAATTAACAGCAATTTATATAATTAATATATCCATGAGTATAATAATCAAACTTTAACCTGCTTGATTCCTGTTTCTTTTACATTACAACCTGATCCCACCACTGATCAGAAAGAAATGCAGGTGGCAGGTTTTCTCTTTCCCAGTTTATAATTTAGCTCTTCTCCTGCATCTTCCCAACAGTGATTTCTGGTTCTTCCAGAGTCAATAAGAGAGAGGAAATGAGAGAAGAAAATGGGCAGGAAAAGTTCTCACTTAAGTGTGAATGATTGTAATTACTTATTACAATCATTATTATTGCAATTAATAATTATTGTGAATAATTATAATGCTCTGAGTTTTGAACATATGTAAAGCTGACATTATCTTCTGCAACAATTTCCTGTGTTCTTAGAAGAGTTTACTACTGCAGTTTCCTTGATGCAGATGGTGTATTCTCCATTGGTTATCTGCTTAGGGGTGCACTTTCCCATCTTTCTGTTGAGTTCCAGTTGACTCCTTTGGACAAATTTCCTTTAAGAAGTTTCCAGTTGGATTTTTCTTTTGTGCATAGAGTCCACCCCTGGAATATTCACCTTCAGCTCACCATTAGGACTACTGGTATCAGACTTGGACTTCCTCTTGGGTGAAAGCACGCCTCCACCAGCCTCTTAACCTTTAGGCTTCCAAGGCATAAATTAGACCACTGTACTGTGTACAAAAAACTATCTGTGTGTTTCATGGAATGATTATTCCCTACTCTTGAGGAGAGGAGCAGACACTATTCCTTCCACTTTGGAAAAAAACTCACAGCACCCAACGTCTCTCTCTGTCTAAAAATTCTTTGTTCACCATTAACCTCCTCACTCTTTTATACTCTTAACATGGGTGAAAGAGGATTCTACATTGGAGTGAGGTATATAATATTTTAGAATTTGAACAAAAATAAGATTAAAGAAGTTTATTTAAACAATCAGAAACCAAAGCACATTGTGGGCTTTATTTTTTATTCCAGCTAATATTTACTGCATGTCTGCTATATAAGGCACTGTTTTAGTAGCTGGGATTCAACTTTGAAAATGAAACAAAAAAAATTGTGTTTCATCATAGAGCTGTGTTCTAATTTGAATAGAGAAGTAACAAGATGAACAAGTAATGTATGTTAGATAATAATAAATGCTAAGATAAGAAAATGTTAGTGAGAAAAATTTACTAATGGGTATAGTCAATAATGGTGGTGTAATTTTAGATATACAGACCAGAGAATACCTCATGGGAAGCTAATGTTTGAACAATAACCTGCAGAAGATGAAGTAAGCCATGCAGTCATTCACGTGAAGAGCAATTCCAGGAAAAGTGGTCAGACAGGGCAATTGCCCTGCACTGGAAGTGGAAGCACTTTTTACTTTTGTTAAGGAAGAAGAAAGACCAGTGTGGTTGAAAGGGAATGATCCAAAGGAAAAGTAGTAGGAAATGAATTCAGACGGGAAAGTGGGGGAGAGGGTTAGATTGTTTAGAGATGTAGGTCATCTAGAAAACACAGGCTTTTGCCCAAGTGCAACTTGGGACCGCTGGAGCTTTCAGAGTGGAAGAAGAAGATCATCTGGATTATATTTCAGCAGGATTATTTTGTGTCTGTGTGAAGAGTAGACTATGAGATGAGGAGGGGCAATGGCAGAAGCCAGAGGCCATTTCTGAGGCTACTGCAACCATCCAAGCAAGAGGTGATGGTGTCTTGAAAAGAGTTGATCATCGTGGAAGCAGTAAGAGGTAGTCAGGATGTAGGTGTATTTTGAAGAAAAGTTTACAGGAATTGCTGATGAATTAGATATGGTGTGAAAAGCAGAGATAAGTCAAGATAAATACAGGTTTTTAGCTTGAGAAATTGGAAGAAAAAGCTTTTCATGAGTGAGATAAAGAAGACTGAGAGAGAAGCACATTTGGAATGGAATAGTAGGGGTTTAGTTTTGGATATATGAAATTTGAGATATTACTAGCATTTATCACCTTGATTAGAAATATCAAGAAAGCACTTGGTTACAAAGTCTGAGGTTAGGGGAGACATTCAGGCTTGAGACATAAATTATACTCCTGTTAAGTTGAGAGTCCATAAGTGCTATTTCCAATATCATTCCTAAAATTACAACAGTTTTTTAGACTTAAGAAAATTTTAAAGGTTTTTTAAAAAATTGTGTACACATGTATATACACATTTAGTTCTTTTATTAAAATTATGTACATCCATAAATATATATAAGTAGGGGCTGAGCAATAGTATTTGGCATCTGCTGGATTGTTTTAGTACTTTCTGAAAAAATAATGTCCTATTATAGAACACGCCACTTATTCTGGATTTCACTTTGGCCACCAGTTTTTCTTCGTTTTTTTCTACATAGCAATCACTACTCTAGTCTGTGTAAGTCATGGCTGTAATGGTTAATATTGAGTGTCTACTTGATTGGATTGAAGGAAGGAAAGTATTCATCCTGGGTGTGTCTGTGAGGGTGTTGCCAAAGGAGGTTAACATTTGAGTCAGTGAACTGGGAGAGGCAGACCCACCCTCAATCTGGATGGTTACCATCCCCTGGGCTGCCAGCTTGGCTAGAAAAGGCAGGCAGAAGAAGGTGACTGAGCAGACTTGCTGAGTCTTCCGGCCTTTCTCCTGTATTGGATGCTTTTTGCCTTGAACATCAGACTCCAAGCTCTTCAGCTTTTGGACTCTTGAACTTACACCAGTGGTTTGCCAGGGGCCCTTGGGCCTTTGGCCACAGACTGAAGTTTGCACTGTCAGTTTCCCTACTTTTGAGGTTTTGGGATTCGGACTGATCCACCACTGGCTTCCTTGGTCTTCAACTAGCAGACAGCCTATCATGGAACTTTACCTCTTGATGGTGTAAATCAATTCTCCTTATAAGCTCCCCTTCATATATACATAGATCCTATTACTTCTGTCCCTCTAGAGAACGCTGACTAATACAATGGCTATTAAATTAAAAAATCTGATGGTGTCTCAGGCAACTCGTACTCTCTTATGGAGGGCCAGTGCTGTCTGAATCAAAGTATAAACTATTCTCTCTCCTGTTCCCTCAGGATAATGCAGATGACAGGAAGAAATAGCATTTGAAAAAAAATACATGCTTGAAAAAGTGGAACAATACTAACCAGTGCCTAAGAAGGGCATAAACCTGTCTGCACATTTTACACTTCAATGGATGTGAAATAATTACATCTTATGGAATCAGAATTTTAGAGTTCAAGGAAATATTAATGGTCTTTCAGGCCACGAATAAGAAAACTGAGAATGTAAGTGATTTTATCAAGTTCTTGGGGGCTGATATCTAGCTGAGCTAAGAGTTAGGTGTTCTCCTTCTGATCTTTCAAGCCAGTGCTTTTAAACTATACTGCAATGAACACACCAAATAGTTTTCTCTCTTGAACTTCCAAACTCTGGGATTAAGGGCAAAACTCAGTACTTAGGTCTTAGTAATTTGTATTAATGGAGTCTCAAACAGTACTGGAACACAATACACACAGAGTACATTATAGTGGAAGTTTGTTTCTTCATGACAGAGTTGTACAAACATCAGGACATAAGGTGATTAGAGAAAGGTAAAAGCATTCTATAAGAAAAGGTGGGCAAGTTATAAGCACATGGTCTTAATAGCTAATAAAGATAAAGGAAATGAGAAGTTATTCATTTATTTAGTGGAACAGACCTATTCCATTTACTGCATCCCACGGTCTGGGTATTCTGACTAGTACTACAATGCATGCTACAGTTTGAGGAAGTACCTTGGCCTTGGCCCTGCCAACAGCTACCCATGCTTTCCTGTGAAAACTACTTAACTTGCCCAGGCCTCACTCCCCTTACCTGCAAATAAAAGGGTATAGAATATTCTCCACAATTTCTTACATCTTTATGACCAAGAAGATCTTGACTTATATCTCAGCTGGAATAAACTTTAGACAGGCTTTCTTCTAACTCTGGGCCTTGACCATCTTTTTTTATTTTTATTTTTTTTTTTGTTTTGTTTTTTTTTTTGTTTTTTTTTATTTTTTTTTATTTTTTATTTTTTTTTAAATTTATTTATTATTATTATACTTTAAGTTGTAGGGTACATGTGCATAACGTGCAGGTTTGTTACATATGTATACTTGTGCCTTGTTGCTGTGCTGCACCCATCAACTCGTCATTTACATCAGGTATAACTCCCAATGCAATCCCTCCCCCCTCCCCCCTCCCCCTTCCCCCCTCCCCCCTCCCCATGATAGGCCCCGGTGTGTGATGTTCCCCTTCCTGAGTCCGAGTGATCTCATTGTTCAGTTCCCACCTATGAGTGAGAACATGCAGTGTTTGGTTTTCTGTTCTTGTGATAGTTTGCTAAGAATGATGGTTTCCAGCTGCATCCATGTCCCTACAAAGGACACAAACTCATCCTTTTTGATGGCTGCATAGTATTCCATGGTGTATATGTGCCACATTTTCTTAATCCAATCTGTCACTGATGGACATTTGGGTTGATTCCAAGTCTTTGCTATTGTGAATAGTGCCGCAATAAACATACGTGTGCATGTGTCTTTATAGCAGCATAATTTATAATCCTTTGGGTATATACCCAGTAATGGGATGGCTGGGTCATATGGTACATCTAGTTCTAGATCCTTGAGGAATCGCCATACTGTTTTCCATAATGGTTGAACTAGTTTACAATCCCACCAACAGTGTAAAAGTGTTCCTATTTCTCCACATCCTCTCCAGCACCTGTTGTTTCCTGACCTTTTAATGATCGCCATTCTAACTGGTGTGAGATGGTATCTCATTGTGGTTTTGATTTGCATTTCTCTGATGGCCAGTGATGATGAGCATTTTTTCATGTGTCTGTTGGCTGTATGAATGTCTTCTTTTGAGAAATGTCTGTTCATATCCTTTGCCCACTTTTTGATGGGGTTGTTTGTTTTTTTCTTGTAAATTTGTTGGAGTTCTTTGTAGGTTCTGGATATTAGCCCTTTGTCAGATGAGTAGATTGCAAAAATTTTCTCCCATTCTGTAGGTTGCCTGTTCACTCTGATGGTAGTTTCTTTTGCTGTGCAGAAGCTCTTTAGTTTAATGAGATCCCATTTGTCAATTTTGGCTTTTGCTGCCGTTGCTTTTGGTGTTTTAGACATGAAGTCTTTGCCCATGCCTATGTCCTGAATGGTACTACCTAGGTTTTCCTCTAGGATTTTTATGGTATTAGGTCTAACATTTAAGTCTCTAATCCATCTTGAATTAATTTTCGTATAAGGAGTAAGGAAAGGATCCAGTTTCAGCTTTCTACTTATGGCTAGCCAATTTTCCCAGCACCATTTATTAAATAGGGAATCATTTCCCCATTTCTTGTTTCTCTCAGGTTTGTCAAAGATCAGATGGCTGTAGATGTGTGGTATTATTTCTGAGGACTCTGTTCTGTTCCATTGGTCTATATCTCTGTTTTGGTACCAGTACCATGCTGTTTTGGTTACTGTAGCTTTGTAGTATAGTTTAAAGTCAGGTAGCGTGATGCCTCCAGCTTTGTTCTTTTGACTTAGGATTGTCTTGGAGATGCGGGCTCTTTTTTGGTTCCATATGAACTTTAAAGCAGTTTTTTCCAATTCCGTGAAGAAACTCGTTGGTAGCTTGATGGGGATGGCATTGAATCTATAAATTACCTTGGGCAGTATGGCCATTTTCATGATATTGATTCTTCCTATCCATGAGCATGGTATGTTCTTCCATTTGTTTGTGTCCTCTTTGATTTCACTGAGCAGTGGTTTGTAGTTCTCCTTGAAGAGGTCCTTTACATCCCTTGTAAGTTGGATTCCTAGGTATTTTATTCTCTTTGAAGCAATTGTGAATGGAAGTTCATTCCTGATTTGGCTCTCTGTTTGTCTGTTACTGGTGTATAAGAATGCTTGTGATTTTTGCACATTAATTTTGTATCCTGAGACTTTGCTGAAGTTGCTTATCAGCTTAAGGAGATTTTGGGCTGAGACAATGGGGTTTTCTAAATATACAATCATGTCATCTGCAAACAGGGACAATTTGACTTCTTCTTTTCCTAACTGAATACCCTTGATTTCTTTCTCTTGCCTAATTGCCCTAGCCAGAACTTCCAACACCATGTTGAATAGGAGTGGTGAGAGAGGGCATCCCTGTCTTGTGCCAGTTTTCAAAGGGAATTTTTCCAGTTTTTGCCCATTCAGTATGATATTGGCTGTGGGTTTGTCATAAATAGCTCTTATTATTTTGAGGTACGTTCCATCAATACCGAATTTATTGAGCGTTTTTAGCATGAAGGGCTGTTGAATTTTGTCAAAAGCCTTTTCTGCATCTATTGAGATAATCATGTGGTTCTTGACTTTGGTTCTGTTTATATGCTGGATTATGTTTATTGATTTGCGAATGTTGAACCAGCCTTGCATCCCAGGGATGAAGCCCACTTGATCATGGTGGATAAGCTTTTTGATGTTGTTGCTGAACCCGGTTTGCCAGTATTTTATTGAGGATTTTTGCATCGATGTTCATCAGGGATATTGGTCTAAAATTCTCTTTTTTTGTTGTGTCTCTGCCAGGCTTTGGTATCAGAATGATGTTGGCCTCATAAAATGAGTTAGGGAGGATTCCCTCTTTTTCTATTGATTGGAATAGTTTCAGAAGGAATGGTACCAACTCCTCCTTGTACCTCTGGTAGAATTCAGCTGTGAATCCATCTGGTCCTGGACTTTTTTTGGTTGGTAGGCTATTAATTATTGCCTCAATTTCAGAGCCTACTATTGGTCTATTCAGGGATTCAACTTCTTCCTGGTTTAGTCTTGGAAGAGTGTAAGTGTCCAGGAAATTATCCATTTCTTCTAGATTTTCCAGTTTATTTGCGTAGAGGTGTTTATAGTATTCTCTGATGGTAGTTTGTATTTCTGTGGGGTCGGTGGTGATATCCCCTTTATCATTTTTAATTGCGTAGATTTGATTCTTCTCTCTTTTCTTCTTTATTAGTCTGGCTAGTGGTCTGTCAATTTTGTTGATCTTTTCAAAAAACCAACTCCTAGATTCATTGATTTTTTGGAGAGTTTTTTGTGTCTCTATCTCCTTCAGTTCTGCTCTGATCTTAGTTATTTCTTGCCTTCTGCTAGCTTTCGAATGTGTTTGCTCTTGCTTCTCTAGCTCTTTTAATTGTGATGTTAGAGTGTCAATTTTAGATCTTTCCTGCTTTCTCTTGTGGGCATTTAGTGCTATAAATTTCCCCCTACACACTGCTTTAAATGTTTCCCAGAGATTCTGGTATGTTGTATCTTTGTTCTCATTGGTTTCAAAGAACATCTTTATTTCTGCCTTCATTTCGTTATGTACCCAGTAGTCATTCAGGAGCAGGTTGTTCAGTTTCCATGTAGTTGAGCGGTTTTGATTGAGTTTCTTAGTCCTGAGTTCTAGTTTGATTGCACTGTGGTCTGAGAGACAGTTTGTTATAATTTCTGTTCTTGTACATTTGCTGAGGAGTGCTTTACTTCCAATTACGTGGTCAATTTTGGAGTAAGTACGCACGAGAAATACGTGACAAATGCACAAGCTTCAGTAACCGACTCGATCAACTGGAAGAAAGAGTATCAGCGATTGAGGATCAAATGAGTGAAATGAAGCGAGAAGAGAAACCAAAAGAAAAAAGAAGAAAAAGAAATGAACAAAGCCTGCAAGAAGTATGGGATTATGTAAAAAGACCAAATCTACGTCTGATTGGGGTGCCTGAAAGTGAGGGGGAAAATGGAACCAAGTTGGAAAACACTCTTCAGGATATCATCCAGGAGAACTTCCCCAACCTAGTAGGGCAGGCCAACATTCAAATCCAGGAAATACAGAGAACGCCACAAAGATACTCCTCGAGAAGAGCAACTCCAAGACACATAATTGCCAGATTCACCAAAGTTGAAATGAAGGAAAAAATCTTAAGAGCAGCCAGAGAGAAAGGTCGGGTTACCCACAAAGGGAAGCCCATCAGACTAACAGCAGATCTCTCGGCAGAAACTCTCCAAGCCAGAAGAGAGTGGGGGCCAATATTCAACATTCTTAAAGAAAAGAATTTTCAACCCAGAATTTCATATCCAGCCAAACTAAGTTTCATAAGTGAAGGAGAAATAAAATCCTTTACAGATAAGCAAATGCTTAGAGATTTTGTCACCACTAGGCCTGCCTTACAAGAGATCCTGAAGGAAGCACTCAACATGGAAAGGAACAACCGGTACCAGCCATTGCAAAAACATGCCAAAATGTAAAGACCATCGAGGCTAGGAAGAAACTGCATCAACTAACGAGCAAAATAACCAGTTAATATCATAATGGCAGGATCAAGTTCACACATAACAATCTTAACCTTAAATGTAAATGGACTAAATGCTCCAATTAAAAGACACAGACTGGCACACTGGATAAAGAGTCAAGACCCATCAGTCTGCTGTATTCAGGAGACCCATCTCACACGCAGAGACATACATAGGCTCAAAATAAAGGGATGGAGGAAGATTTACCAAGCAAATGGAGAACAAAAAAAAGCGGGGGTTGCTATACTAGTCTCTGATAAAACAGACTTTAAATCATCAAAGATCAAAAGAGACAAAGAAGGCCATTACATAATGGTAAAGGGATCAATTCAACAGGAAGAGCTAACTATCCTAAATATATATGCACCCAATACAGGAGCACCCAGATTCATAAAGCAAGTCCTTAGAGACTTACAAAGAGACTTAGACTCCCATACAATAATAATGGGAGACTTCAACACTCCACTGTCAACATTAGACAGATCAACGAGACAGAAAGTTAACAAGGATATCCAGGAATTGAACTCATCTCTGCAGCAAGCAGACCTAATAGACATCTACAGAACTCTCCACCCCAAATCAACAGAATATACATTCTTCTCAGCACCACATCGTACTTACTCCAAAATTGACCATCTTTTTTTAAACCATTTACTTAGAAAGCTTTTAATTGTAGATTTTTCTCTGCCCTCTTTGAGATATCTCTTTTAAAGCTTTTTGACACATTTTCAACCCAGGAATATCTTTCTCAAAGACTTGCAAGCCATCCCTTTAAAATGTATTCATCAAGAAAGATAGTATCCCTATCTTTCTGTGGGAAGGTAGCAGCCTAACTTATAGGTGCCTTCTCCAAATTGTAACACTACCTCCTGGCATAGATGGGAGAAACTTACTTTTCCTTTGGTCAAGGCCAGCCAGCAAACCCAGATGGCCTTTGATTTCTCCCAGCCCAGATCTTAAAAAACTCCCACCCTTTGTTTCAGAGAGTTGGGCTCAGACTAAGTTCTGACCTCTCTCCCTTATTTCAGTAGCCTTAAATAAAGGTCTTTTTTACTTATTTAACTTAGTATTGGTGCAATTTTTCTTTAACATTTATTTTTCCATGTATCTTGGAATCAACATGACAGGAAACATTATAAATAATGGTCTCATTGTGAGTACTTCCCAGCTAATCAATTAATTGTGGTATCAATTTTGATGGTAAAATTATTATTAATAGTAATATGGGATTAGAACAAATTAGGGACTGTCTTTTTTGAAAAAAAAAAAAACGGTGGCAAGAAATGGAAATATACTTTTTTTCTTTAAAGAGATTTTGTTATTGAAATATCTGAACTACAAGTTAACATTAAATAATCACGTATCTCTAGTTGATTTCATCTTTTGCAATTTCTTTTAACTATTAAGTGGGGCTTCCATACCCACTTACCATTTTCACTTCTGATACTCTATTAAAATACTAGATAACAAATACAAACCACGTAAACACATCAGAGAGGACATCAGAAGATGATTGCTACAAATCATTGGAACATGAGAAGGGGTGGTAATGGGTTTAGTTAAAAGGAAGAACCTTCAGTATAAAATAGTCTTATAGTAAGATTCTCTTAACAAAGGAACTGCAGCTCTGCTTTTCAGAACTCTGGAAAGACTCAGGGAGGATCTAAAAACATCCTACATGATTAACGGAATGCATGAGATGAGCTGGAAGGAGGGGGAAGAAGGATTCAATGTTCCATCTCTCAACTTATGACAGAGGATCACAACAATTGAGTGTTCATTGTTGAGATACTGAGATCATCTTAACAGAACTGCTGGTCTTCTGCCTAATTATCTGCCATTAAACTTTCACAAATAGATAAGCCCTATTCAAACACACACAGAACTTTCAATAGCTTTTCGTTGCTTCTTTCTTAAATACAATTGCATAACCAATTGCACCATATGTTTAAGAAAATTTTGCAACATAAAAATGAGAGACCAAATAATTAAACATAAAATTATTATTTGAAAAAAACTATGATTGTGAAGAGAACATAACATGAAAGACATTTTAAGTATTCTGATAGAGATTTGGGATGACATTCATTATTTTAAGACCAGCATGTGATGAAAAGTATGTCAAACAAATAAAAACCAAACAAAAAAGGGCCCCAGGTGAAATAAAATTTGATTCTGCTAAATAATCTGAGAATGTTTTTTAATAGGAATGGCATGAGATAAAGTTAAAGAAAGATCCAGAAAGTAGAAAACAAAGAAAATATGGAGAAAATGTGAAGTTCAAAATCTAACTAATAAAGACTTCAGAGAGAATTAAAAAAATGGAAAACAGAATAATTTCACAAAAATACAATAACATTTTCCAGAACTGAGGAACGAAGTAATAATCTTTTTAAACTGGAGAGAAATCATGAATGAATGAACCAAAAACATGTATCTAGATGCACCCTCATGGTATTTCAGAAAACAAAAATTAAAGGGAATTTTTCAAGAAAAGTAAAGCAGGTCACACACAAAGGACTGCAAATCAGACTGGTAACAGTTTTCTAATCAATACTCAAAGTTCCAAAAGGCACAAAGCAGTGTTTTCAACCATCTGAGGGGTTTAATTTTCAACCTACAATTATATCCTTAAAATGCATAGCAAACTACATAGTATAACTTCAGATAGAAGGCATTTTCAGACGAAGACCCAAAAAGTTTGTCTTCCTGAGACCCTTTTCTAAAAAGCTATTTCAGGATATATTTCTGCAAAATGAGGCAACACACCACTGAAGAAGAAAACAAAGCCTTCATAAAACTGTTGATGTAACTAAGGAGAATAATTAAGGGAACTTAGTTAGGTCAAGGGAGCTTAGTTAGGGTCTCAGGGAAAAGGAATACTGGTAAGCCTTAGTGGGAAGCATTAAAAGCATTTAAATATGCAAGTGCAATATCTGGGGGAATCATAAAGTAGATGATATAATCTTCAACAACTAAAAAACAATAAAATAATTGTTAATAATTGTGAGGTGAAGGAAGGGATATGGAAAGTCATGCAAGAAGGTAAATTTTCATTGTCTTTTATGGAGGTGACACAATCAATAATGTTTAATATTGAAACATTCTGTTATAAAAACATAAGTTCTGGTTATTTTGTTCATATATAAGTAGGCACACACACACACACACACACACACACATGCATATATTCTTCTTTTTTCTAAGAAAAATAGTTAGCCAATAATAAATAGTAAATAAATCAGTTAGCCAATAATAGGTATGTGGTGGACAATGAGTGGTTTATAAATTAAGTTTCAGTCTAGTTTCTTTTCTCAAATACAATTAAGATTAAATAAAATAATTAGGTTGCCTTAGCTTAGGTGCCTAGAAAACATACTGAGGCAAAGTTTACATATTAGTGTCTTATTTGGAGTGCAGACTCTTAGCACCAAAAGTAATTTAAAAAATTGTGAGGCAAGGAAAGACAGGAAACAAATATACCCCATTGAGACCAAATATTCAGTAAAATACAACTGACTGTACAACTCTGCCTATCATCCTTGAGCTGTCACTGGAATACTGTGCCTTGAAATAGTTAAAAGGAAGAAAAAGTATGAAAATTATATGCTGGATCCTTCCTGTCTCTTGTCCCTCATTAGTCACGTTTGTCCCATGGGACATTTATCTTCCTGTACATCCAGGTTATATGAATCTTTTTCTCTTAGAATCTGAAGCCTCCAAGTTTCAGCTGGTTCAGACCTGGGCACTGGCACAGCTGTGACTCATGCTTCAGAGGTGTGACCTACACTATGCTGAAGCCAGGCCATCACTGGGGAAGGCAGAAGCTACCAGTGAAGTTAAAAGATGAAACTACAGTAATGCAAGATGCAGCAGAGACTCTCCATTGAGCAAATCACATAGGCCTACGAGCTGGTAGGCAGAGGAGGCACACCAATATAGGGAGTATATATGTCCATGTTGGAAAGGGTAAACCACAATCTCCTCCAAGGTATAAGGGGCTCATTACTGTAACTGACCCAGTTCAGCCACTGTGTTTCCCTCAGTTGTGCCATAAGGAGGATTCAGCATCTGTGCTTCCTGCTGGCAGAGCTGGGTATTCAGAAGTGGCAGTAACTATAGCAGACTTGAGAAAAAGTCCAGGTTATTGAACCCATACATTGTCTCATTCCTGCCACCTTAATTATTCTCCTCATTGGCTCTTCAGAACCACCAAGATGAACAAAGGGAAAGTCCGGCAGAAATTCCATAAGGTGGGCCATCTTGTTCAACTGACTGCTGAGAGATTTGGCTGTGGAGGATTTTCTCCAATGTGCTTTAGTGTGAGACCAAAACATCTGCACTTTTAGTGATTACTCACATAGATCCATCTGTATTATACCTCTTCTTCACACTGCCTTGTCTCTGATTTTCCAGTCATGTGTCAGGCTCTGCCTAAAGAGACAAGTCACCTACTAGTTTCAGAACTCAGAATATGCCTTTGCCTTGGGCCACTTCTACCATACAAGGTGGGCAACCAAGTATACTGCTTACAACTTTGCATCCCCCTCCACCCCTGAGGAGGATTCTTCTTTATACTTTCATCTGGGGCCATCTCTGAGTTGGTCTGTTATCAATCAGCAGCAGGATGGTGGCAGATGTCGAAATATCATGACGACCAATTTGCAAAGTAGGCTCCAGTCCTTGACTCACTTGGATATAAGATGGAGAAGCGTTGATACAACAGAATTAGGTGACGTGGGAGTCTGGATGACTTGTTTATGTAATTTACTTCTGTCTTCTTCGTTTGCTTGGGGCTGATCCTCAAGAAATACTTCCATCCTAGTGAATTGGTGCTGCACTTACCTGACCTTTTGTCCTGTGGCCTTCCACTCTAATGTCATGAGACAGCAGCATCCCCACATTCTTTCTTCTTGGCTGATTAGGAAGATAGAACTTCTATGTGCCTAGTCGGGACATAAATGATTGTCCAGGCATAACGGAGGGCCAGATAAACCCTGGTTCTCAAACACCATTCTGGAGGCTGTGGCAGCTAGTTTAACATGACATGAGGCAATAATAGCTTCAGCTGAAGTTCTTAATTGAGCAAGTGGTTGAAGTTGGGTGACTGTGAGAAGATACAAGGAGATAAAAAATTGGATTTGTCCTAAATCTTAAGAAATTATACGTATTATATTTTTAGTTTTAGAAACAGTATTTATATCTACTGATCTACCTACCTATAGACTTCTTTATCCATTTGTCCGTCTACCCGTTTTTTATTGATACTTTAATTTGTAATTATTCATAGAAAGATGTCTAGAGAGATGTTATTAGTGTTTGCTTCTTGAGATGACTTTAGGGAGAATAATAGCATTGGATGTGAAGAGGAAATCTTTATTCTTATTTTATATGTTTTGGTACAAGTTGAGTTGCTCATATTATTTAACATTTATGAAGTTTATTTTAAAATTTTTGTCAAAAGAAATTACTGAGCAAAGAGATTTTGGCTCCCATATTTTTCTGAATAACATCCAGGGTTTCTTTTTTTAAAAACAATGTATATTATGCAAACTTTAAGCAGAAAAATATGCTACAATAAGAAAAAAAATATGTATTTTCTCTTTCTATATCTTCCCCCTCCCAATGTTTTTCTTGAGTCAAAGTTGAGGAACTGGATTCTGGATGAATGCTGTAATATCAGTTAACCACAACTATATATAGTACTTTAAAAGATAATTAGCAATTGTGCTGTCCGTAATCATTGTATTCATTCTTTCCATATTCAAGTTTTAAAGGACCATTAGAAATGTGAACGCGCTTGGCTTTTTATGGAATGATTTAATAAGGGTCTCTAACAAGCTTAAATTCAATTACCAAGGTTTATTTCCATTATATTACCTTCTGTTTTTTGGTTTTAGATAAACAGAATCGGTCACATCAACTACTTTTACATCTACCAAATTTACTTATTTACATTCGCATAATGATATTTTTTTTTTTTTTTTTTTTTTTTTGAGACGGAGTCTCCCTCTGCCGCCCAGGCTGGAGTGCAGTGGCCGGATCTCAGCTCACTGCAAGCTCCACCTCCCGGGTTCACACCATTCTCCTGCCTCAGCCTCCCGAGTAGCTGGGATTACAGGCGCCCGCCACCTCGCCCGGCTAGTTTTTTGTATTTTTTAGTAGAGACGGGGTTTCACCGTGTCAGCCAGGATGGTCTCGATCTCCTGACCTCGTGATCCGCCCGTCTCGGCCTCCCAAAGTGCTGGGATTACAGGCTTGAGCCACCGCGCCCGGCCTCCATAATGATATTTTGCAAAAACAGTACAATGGTAGTCCATTTGCTATTACAAATAAAGGTCACTTTGAAAGTTTCCGTAACAATTTTCTACACTTTAAAATGTGTACACTTGCTTTTTTGTCTGGTATTTTTTTCTGTCCTGTTAATGAAAATATCAACTAGAGCAGGGGTGCCCAACCCCTGGTACGAGTTCATGGCCGTTTAGGAACCCAGCGACACAGCAGAAGGTGAGCGGCAGGTGAGTGAGCATTACTGCCTGATAGCTTCACCTCCTGTCCGATCAGTGGCAGCATTAGATTCTCACGGGAGTGCCAACACTGTTGTGAACTGCACATGTGAGGGATCTAGGTTGCACATTCCTTATGAGAGTGTAAATCCTGACGACCCGGGGTGAAACAGTTTCATCCTGAAACCATCCCCACTCCTGGTCTGTAGAGAAATTGTCTTCCACAAAACCAGTCCCTGGGGCCAAAAAGGTTGGGGACCACTGAATTAGATGGTTCTTTTAGTCTAGTCTATCATTATTATTCCAATAATTGTCATCATGGTTATTTTTTTTTTATTTTTATTTTTTTTAATTTATTTATTATTATTATACTTTAAGTTGTAGGGTACATGTGCATAACGTGCAGGTTTGTTACATATGTATACTTGTGCCATGTTGCTGTGCTGCACCCATCAACTCCTCATTTACATCAGGTATAACTCCCAATGCAATCCCTCCCCCCTCCCCCCTCCCCATGATAGGCCCCGGTGTGTGATGTTCCCCTTCCTGAGTCCAAGTGATCTCATTGTTCAGTTCCCACCTATGAGTGAGAACATGCAGTGTTTGGTTTTCTGTTCTTGTGATAGTTTGCTAAGAATGATGGTTTCCAGCTGCATCCATGTCCCTACAAAGGACACAAACTCATCCTTTTTGATGGCTGCATAGTATTCCATGGTGTATATGTGCCACATTTTCTTAATCCAATCTGTCACTGATGGACATTTGGGTTGATTCCAAGTCTTTGCTATTGTGAATAGTGCTGCAATAAACATATGTGTGCATGTGTCTTTATAGCAGCATAATTTATAATCCTTTGGGTATATACCCAGTAATGGGATGGCTGGGTCATATGGTACATCTAGTTCTAGATCCTTGAGGAATCGCCATACTGTTTTCCATAATGGTTGAAATAGTTTACAATCCCACAAACAGTGTAAAAGTGTTACTATTTCTCCACATCCTCTCCAGCACCTGTTGTTTCCTGACTTTTTAATGATCGCCATTCTAACTGGTGTGAGATGGTATCTCATTGTGGTTTTGATTTGCATTTCTCTGATGGCCAGTGATGATGAGCATTTTTTCATGTGTCTGTTGGCTGTATGAATGTCTTCTTTTGAGAAATGTCTGTTCATATCCTTTGCCCACTTTTTGATGGGGTTGTTTGTTTTTTTCTTGTAAATTTGTTGGAGTTCTTTGTAGGTTCTGGATATAAGCCCTTTGTCAGATGAGTAGATTGCAAAAATTTTCTCCCATTCTGTAGGCTGCCTGTTCACTCTGATGGTAGTTTCTTTTGCTGTGCAGAAGCTCTTTAGTTTAATGAGATCCCATTTGTCAATTTTGGCTTTTGCTGCCGTTGCTTTTGGTGTTTTAGACATGAAGTCTTTTCCCATGCCTATGTCCTGAATGGTACTACCTAGGTTTTCCTCTAGGATTTTTATGGTATTAGGTCTAACATTTAAGGCTCTAATCCATCTTGAATTAATTTTCGTATAAGGAGTAAGGAAAGGATCCAGTTTCAGCTTTCTACTTATGGCTAGCCAATTTTCCCAGCACCATTTATTAAATAGGGAATCCTTTCCCCATTTCTTGTTTCTCTCAGGTTTGTCAAAGATCAAATGGCTGTAGATGTGTGGCATTATTTCTGAGGACTCTGTTCTGTTCCATTGGTCTATATCTCTGTTTTGGTACCAGTACCATGCTGTTTTGGTTACTGTAGCCTTGTAGTATAGTTTGAAGTCAGGTAGCGTGATGCCTCCAGCTTTGTTCTTTTGACTTAGGATTGTCTTGGAGATGCGGGCTCTTTTTTGGTTCCATATGAACTTTAAAGCAGTTTTTTCCAATTCTGTGAAGAAACTCATTGGTAGCTTGATGGGGATGGCATTGAATCTATAAATTACCTTGGGCAGTATGGCCATTTTCACGATATTGATTCTTCCTATCCATGAGCATGGTATGTTCTTCCATTTGTTTGTGTCCTCTTTGATTTCACTGAGCAGTGGTTTGTAGTTCTCCTTGAAGAAGTCCTTTACATCCCTTGTAAGTTGGATTCCTAGGTATTTTATTCTCTTTGAAGCAATTGTGAATGGAAGTTCATTCCTGATTTGGCTCTCTGTTTGTCTGTTACTGGTGTATAAGAATGCTTGTGATTTTTGCACATTAATTTTGTATCCTGAGACTTTGCTGAAGTTGCTTATCAGCTTAAGGAGATTTTGGGCTGAGACAATGGGGTTTTCTAAATATACAAGCATGTCATCTGCAAACAGGGACAATTTGACTTCTTCTTTTCCTAACTGAATACCCTTGATTTCTTTCTCTTGCCTAATTGCCCTAGCCAGAACTTCCCACACTATGTTGAATAGGAGTGGTGAGAGAGGGCATCCCTGTCTTGTGCCAGTTTTCAAAGGGAATTTTTCCAGTTTTTGCCCATTCAGTATGATATTGGCTGTGGGTTTGTCATAAATAGCTCTTATTATTTTGAGGTATGTTCCATCGATACCAAATTTATTGAGCGTTTTTAGCATGAAGGGCTGTTGAATTTTGTCAAAAGCCTTTTCTGCATCTATTGAGATAATCATGTGGTTCTTGTTTTTGGTTCTGTTTATATGCTGGATTATGTTTATTGATTTGCGAATGTTGAACCAGCCTTGCATCCCAGGGATGAAGCCCACTTGATCATGGTGGATAAGCTTTTTGATGTATTGCTGAATCCGGTTTGCCAGTATTTTATTGAGGATTTTTGCATCGATGTTCATCAGGGATATTGGTCTAAAATTCTCTTTTTTTGTTGTGTCTCTGCCAAAAAAAAAAATTTCCCTCTACACACTGCTTTAAATGTGTCCCAGAGATTCTGGTATGTTGTATCTTTGTTCTCATTGGTTTCAAAGAACATCTTTATTTCTGCCTTCCTTTCGTTATGTACCCAGTAGTCATTCAGGAGCAGGTTGTTCAGTTTCCATGTAGTTGAGCGGTTTTGATTGAGTTTCTTAGTCCTGAGTTCTAGTTTGATTGCACTGTGGTCTGAGAGACAGTTTGTTATAATTTCTGTTCTTGTACATTTGCTGAGGAGTGCTTTACTTCCAATTACGTGGTCGATTTTGGAGTAAGCACGATGTGGTGCTGAGAAGAATGTATATTCTGTTGATTTGGGGTGGAGAGTTCTATAGATGTCTATTAGGTCTGCTTGCTGTAGAGATGAGTTCAATTCCTTGATATCCTTGTTAACTTTCTGTCTCGTTGATCTGTCTAATGTTGACAGTGGAGTGTTGAAGTCTCCCATTATTATTTTATGGGAGTCTAAGTCTCTTTGTAAGTCTCTAAGGACTTGCTTTATGAATCTGGGTGCTCCTGTATTGGGTGCATATATATTTAGGATAGTTAGCTCTTCCTGATGAATTGATCCCTTTACCATTATGTAATGGCCTTCTTTGTCTCTTTTGATCTTTGATGGTTTAAAGTCTGTTTTATCAGAGACTAGTATTCCAACCCTTGCTTTTTTTTGTTCTCCATTTGCTTGGTAAATCTTCCTCCATCCCTTTATTTTGAGCCTATGTATGTCTCTGCGTGTGAGATGGGTCTCCTGAATACAGCAGACTGATGGGTCTTGACTCTTTATCCAGTTTGCCAGTCTGTGTCTTTTAATTGGAGCATTTAGTCCATTTACATTTAAGGTTAATATTGTTATGTGTGAACTTGATCCTGCCATTATGATATTAACTGGTTATTTTGCTCGTTAGTTGATACAGTTTCTTCCTAGCCTCGATGGTCTTTACATTTTGGCATGTTTTTGCAATGGCTGGTACTGGTTGTTCCTTTCCATGTTTAGTGCTTCCTTCAGGGTCTCTTGTAAGGCAGGCCTAGTGGTGACAAAATCTCTAAGCATTTGCTTATCTGTAAAGGATTTTATTTCTCCTTCACTTATGAAACTTAGTTTGGCTGGATATGAAATTCTGGGTTTAAAATTCTTTTCTTTCAGAATGTTGAATATTGGCCCCCACCCTCTTCTGGCTTGTAGAGTTTCTGCCGAGAGATCTGCTGTTAGTCTGATGGGCTTCCCTTTGTGGGTTACCCGACCTTTCTCTCTGGCTGCCCTTAAGATTTTTTCCTTCATTTCAACTTTGGTGAATCTGGCAATTATGTATCTTGGAGTTGCTCTTCTCGAGGAGTATCTTTGTGACGTTCTCTGTATTTCCTGAATTTGAATGTTGGCCTGCCCTACTAGGTTGGGGAAGTTCTCCTGGATGATATCCTGAAGAGTGTTTTCCAACTTGGTTCCATTTTCCCCGTCACTTTCAGGCACCCCAATCAGACGTAGATTTGGTCTTTTTACATAATCCCATACTTCTTGCAGGCTTTGTTCATTTCTTTTTCTTCTTTTTTCTTTAGATTTCTCTTCTTGCTTCATTTCATTCATTTGATCATCAATCGCTTATACTCTTTCTTCCAGTTGATCGAGTCGGTTACTGAAGCTTGTGCATTTGTCACGTATTTCTCGTGTCATGGTTTTCATCTCTTTCATTTCGTTTATGACCTTCTCTGCATTAATTACTCTAGCCATCAATTCTTCCCCTTTTTTTTCAAGATTTTTAGTTTCTTTGCACTGGGTACGTAATTCCTCCTTTAGCTCTGAGAAATTTGATGGACTGAAGCCTTCTTCTCTCATCTCGTCAAAGTCATTCTCCGTCCAGCTTTGATCCGTTGCTGGCGATGAGCTGCGCTCCTTTGCCGGGGGAGATGCGCTCTTATTTTTTGAATTTCCAGCTTTTCTGCCCTGCTTTTTCCCCATCTTTGTGGTTTTATCTGCCTCTGGTCTTTGATGATGGTGATGTACTGATGGGGTTTTGGTGTAGGTGTCCTTCCTGTTTGATAGTTTTCCTTCTACCAGTCAGGACCCTCAGCTGTAGGTCTGTTGGAGATTGCTTGAGGTCCACTCCAGACCCTGTTTGCCTGGGTATCAGCAGCAGAGGCTGCAGAAGATAGAATATTTCTGAACAGCGAGTGTACCTGTCTGTTTCTTGCTTTGGAAGCTTCCTCTCAGGGGTGTACTCCTCCCTGTGAGGTGTGGGGTGTCAGACTGCCCCTAGTGGGGGATGTCTCCCAGTTAGGCTACTCAGGGGTCAGAGACCCACTTGAGCAGGGAGTCTGTCCCTTCTCAGATCTCAACCTCCGTGTTGGGAGATCCACTGCTCTCTTCAAAGCTGTCAGACAGAGTCGTTTGCGTCTGCAGAGGTGTCTGCTGCGTTTGTTTAGTTTACTGTGCCCTGTCCCTAGAGGTGGAGTCTACAGAGACAGGCAGGTTTCCTTGAGCTGCTGTGAGCTCCACCCAGTTCGAGTTTCCCAGCAGCTTTGTTTACCTACTTAAGCCTCAGCAATGGCGGGCGCCCCTCCCCCAGCCTCGCTGCTGCCTTGCCGGTAGATCACAGACTGCTGTGCTAGCAATGAGGGAGGCTCCGTGGGTGTGGGACCCTCCCGGCCAGGTGTGGGATATGATCTCCTGGTGTGCCTGTTTGCTTAAAGCGCAGTATTGGGGTGGGAGTTACCCGATTTTCCAGGTGTTGTGTGTCTCAGTTCCCCTGGCTAGGAAAAGGGACTCCCTTCCCCCTTGCGCTTCCCAGGTGAGGCAATGCCTCGCCCTGCTTCAGCTCTCACTGGTCGGGCTGCAGCAGCTGACCAGCACTGATCGTCCGGCACTCCCCAGTGAGATGAACCCAGTACCTCAGTTGAAAATGCAGAAATCAACGGTCTTCTGTGTCGCTCGCGCTGGGAGTTGGAGACTGGAGCTCCTCCTATTCGGCCATCTTGCTCTGCTCTCCATCATGGTTATTATCACAATTATTTTTGTTGTCATCAAAATTACATTTTCTCAGGAGTTATACAATGTCAAATTTTTCAACTACAGTACTTCATAATATTTTACATCTCCTTCCTTTATAACTTAAGGAAGTCACACTAAAACTTTCTTAGATATTAAATTCATATTTATTTCTCCAAAAGCTTATAAAGAAAAAGACAGAAAAATGATACTATCCTGGATGAAAACCATGAAAGAAAAGGAAATGTTAATGTCACAGATGACATGTTGTACTTATTAGGTGTTAAATGATCTCAAAATTCGTATTAGATAAATAATTTTTGAAAGAAGGCAAGCAAAAGTAGCACTGAGAAACCAGATTACATTTCTCTTAAAGGTGGTGTTAAGACATATTGCAAATTTTTCCAATAAATTCTGAAAGGAATAATACATAGAAAAGATGAAAAGGGACTGCCTTTTATTTGTTTTTTGGGGGCAGTCACTTTTGTCACAAAATTAGCATATTGAGTCTATTTATATTTAAATAGGAAATAAATCATATGCCAAGCATTTATCTGTCCTTAAGTTATTTCTGTAAGTAGTGCAGTTGTGTGTGTGTGTGTTTGTGTAACTAGGTGATCCACTGAACATTTTTACTGAGAAGCAGAGTTCTACTGGCTGTCAAATATTATGGTGTTGGCTAGTGTAGCTTGTGGCAACAGATCTGAGAGCTGTATTTTGGCAGTACCCACACTCCCCGACTCCCTGACAGTAGGGCAAAGCTGCATGAAATCAAGGGATCAGTCTAGTGGTAACAATGTCTACCTGGGGTCATTTAAAATCTTGCTCAAACAATTATCTAGGAGAGCGAAGAGCTACCAACAGAGACAAAGAAAGTGAGAAATCATGGGCTTTGGAAAACCTGGAGCTCAAAGAAGAAAAAGAAAACAGAAATTGCTTTCCCTATCAATACAGGTGCAGTTAGAAGGGATTGCAGGATAGTCTCGCAGGATAGAGCTAACAAAGCTGCCTAAGAAAGTCTGCTTTAAAAATTTAAAAATTTGCCTATCTCCAGAAATTAATGGACATCTTCCAATCTTACCACTAATATAAAATATTTTTTAGATGCCTCTCTGCCTCTCTTTCTTCTCTCTCTTCCATTCTAGCAGAGTGGAAATTCCTGTTAGCCAGCTTCAGAAGTGGGGAAGAAGTAGAATTTGAGAGAAGTGAATAATACTGCGTTGCCTTCTCTCACTGCAAAGAGCCAGCTCTCAACAGGACCCAGATGCAGCGGAGGAAAGATTGACCTCATCAACTTCAAAGTTGTGATTTTTTTATGGTACCAGACATTCTATTTACTGAATTTACATTCTGTTTAGTAATTCTAATTGAATATAGAATTTCTTATTATCTGTGAGTAGCCGAAAAACGGCATGAGACTTCCTGGGTTGTGAAAAACCTGTACTCCCTACTTCTTTCCTATTAGGAATGTTAAAGAAGCAGTAGGAGATAATTACTAATTTGTTTTTATGATTACATCATATAGAACTGGTTTTTCAACATGCTGTTATAAACACGCACACAAATACGGAAATGGAATTAGCTTGCCCTTTGAAATTTGCTGGAATTCAGGTCCACTTAACCCATCTCCCCAAGAGACTCTATTGGTTTCACCAGTTGGCAGTTTTCCCACAATTTCACCTTCATAGTGCTCCTACTGGAAATTGAAACCTTCAGCTAATCAGAATATCTGGGTATAAAAAGACCTGTATTAAGGTAGCTGGGGTCTTAGTGTTTGAAAATCAACATACAACTTCCTAAAAGAATTTATAGTACGACCATTTCAGAGGGAGAATCTAAGAGTGACCACCTGAAGACCATGTTTTAAAAGGTTAGTCACAGGCCATCTATATCACTGGTTAAAATGCATGTTTCAGAGACTTACCCCATATCTTGTAAGTAGGGCTGAGTGTGCTTATCAAGCTTCCCTGGTGATGCTTATACACACTAAGCACCCAAAAGCTTCTGCATTAATAGAAAGCTCCGCTGCTTTCATTAATCCCTAGGTCAAATAAATTAAAAACAAAACTTCCAGAATTTCATGGGGCCAGAAAGGACAACAGTGGAACTCTGTCTGCGTTTTGTCCATAATGCTTCAAATACAAACAAATTTTGGTAAGAATTGTTAAAAAGTATTTTTCTACTGTTGCTCTTTGTTATTATAAATTCATTTTCCATATAAAATCTCATCAAATCAAAGATAAAGGCACAGATAGAGTCAAAATGTTTTTGGTTTCCTTAGCAATTTTCTATAGAGAGCAGATAAAATGACCTTTTCTTGTTACTGCGAGCTACAGATACAGTCAAACACAGAGAAATTGAGCTTAATGTTGAGTAACAGTTCTTGACAATGATTTGAACACTATCTTACAACTGGATGTCTTTTTTAAATTCTAGGTCACTGCAATATCCCACAGAGGCTAAGTTACATTTAAATTCCAAATAACAGTACTTTTTTCAGTGAAACATTTCTTGATCTTTACCTTTCTCTACAATATATCCTATTCAAAGTTCTCAAAATGTCGGGAATATCAACAGATTTTTGTTGTTACTGTTGTTGTTGTTGTTATTGTGAGGGTAGCCATAGTTTTTCAATTCTGCTGAGCTAAAATCGATTTTAAAAAGGGACACTATATTGGAAAAATGACTAGGCTCCAATAAATTAAAATTATATATTTTTTCAGTTTTCTGTTAAAACTCATCGATTTGTTGCATTTTTTAATGGAGTCTCATACGTTCCCATCCTAGGCAGAGAAAGAAAATGACAGGTCAAACATAACAAAGGCAGTGGTTCTGTAGGTGAGAGTCAGAAGTGATTGGTGCTATCATCCCATGTATTGCCTCCAAATGGAGTGCCCTGAGTAGAGCAGAGAGGAGTATCAACCATAGCTTAGGACCGGGAAGGAGAGAAGAGAAGCACTTCTCTCTCAAAGAGCCAGAAAGGTCAAGAGCATCTTTCTTTATGCATTGTGCTTCTTTTTAAACATTTTATTTTGATTCTGATTACACCTAGGGCTAACAATAATTTTGTTGACTGGATGTTGGCCTGTTCCCAAGGCTGTATTTAACAAAATAAATGTTTATAAGAATTGAGTCTCTGACCTTACAGGAATCTCAAATACCCCAATATCAAAGGGACACATTGTATTTTTTAACTTACCTTAATACAAATAATATTAATTATTATTATAAGGTATATGAGAAACTTTAGCCATTGCATAAAGATTTCAAAAGCCCTGAGAAGTACTCGTAAATTGAAAGGAATAATTAGGAAATACAAGCCAAGAGAAAACTACTCGACATTGGATAAAGAAAGGATGACCTGGTAGAAGAGTAAAACAAAAATTCTGCCTATAGGCTCCAGCTATGAAAAATAATGACTTGAAACAAGTAAAACAAGAAATATGCACTATTTAACTGTATACATTATATAATTACATGATGACATTTTAGAATATATTTTCTATATTATTATAACATGTAAATATTGATATATTCTATATTAATATTATAATATAGAATAGTCTATAATAGCATATCATAAATATTACATATTAATATTTAATATTGCATATGATACTGCTTATATATGTTACATGTAATACTGTTTATTTTCCTATTATATATTATGATGGCAGTAGACAAAGGTGAATATATAGAAATTCCCAATGGTTTTGGGGTCCGTGTGTATGTATAGTGCATGCACACATGAGATAAGTGATATTTTCTCTATGTGGTAGAATTATGGGTGATTTTCATTTTAATTTTTCCGCTATGCCAGCTGTTTAGAAATGTGTTATATCGCTCTTCCAATCAGGAAATAGTTACTAAAACACATTTGAGCAACAATGTCAAGTAAAGGGGATGAGGCAAGAAAATAGGGAAATAATTAGGAAGAGTATGTGAAAGAGTCAATAAAATAGGATTGACTCCAGGGATGATACAGCTCCTTTGCCCCCATCTAGCCTACATGATGCAAGCATGATTCACAGAATACACATACACACATATATGCACATACAGATATATAAACACACATTATATATCATACACATTACATATATGATAGATATAAAATAAAGAAGCCTGATAATAGAACAATCAATACATGATCAACTTTAATGACTAGAACCTTATCAACTTCTTGCCGTATATCTATGTGCTCCTTTCCTAACCCATATCCCTCTAGGGTCTGTCCTTACTAAAAAATTAAACACTAATTTGATTTGTATTTATTAGGAACTTGCTTTGTGTGTGTGTTTGTGAAAGTCTTTCTCTTAGATATATATATCAAAGCTAATTTTTCTCTTTGATGAGTTTTATGAAAGTAGAATTTAATACCTTGTTATTTCTTTTCTTCATTCAATGCTATGTTCTAATGTGCATCTCTATTGATCCACACAACCCTCATTTATCTATTTCCATTGCTATGCAGGTATTCCATTATATGAACATATTACAAAGAATTGATTGACATTTGCTATTCTTGATTTGTATTGGTTTACATGGGCAAGAGAATTCTCTATAGTGTAGGCCTATATATGTGTTATCAATTGGTATTTACTCTTTCTCAGGAAAAGTATGTTTCTTTCCTTCCTTTTTAATTTAAAACCATAAGTTGGCATTGAATTTTATTAAAAGCTTTTTACTAATTCTATTGAAATATTTATATTTTTCTTACTTAACCTGATAATTTAATGATTATGAATGTAAGATTTTACAATGTTTAGACATTCTTGAATCTATTAGGAAAGAAAGAACACAGTGCATCTTTTTTATCCATTGCTGAATTCAGTTTGCTAAGATACTCTTTAGGAGCTTTTGTATATATTTCTTGCAGGAGTGATGTTTTAGGGTGTAGTTTTTTTTCTTGGAGCATAAAATCTGGTTTTTATATAAAGCATAAAATCTGACAAGTAATGCTTCCTGTTTTTCTATTGTCTGGAAGGGACAATATAGAATTAAATGATAAACTTCTTGAGATAAACTAGAATTCACCTATAGAACTACATAAACTTGGTAACTTCTTTGTGTAAAAGTTTTAATCAAATTAATTTGTTAATGAACATAAAAGTATGCAGGCTTACATTTTCATTTTCAGTCAATTTTGCTGTCATATTTTAAATGTATTGGTATTACATTATTATAATATTTGTTTTAGTTAGGGTTCCTCAGAGAGAGAGATTTAAAGAAATAGCCTCATGCAATCACAGCATTAAGTTCAAAATCTGTAGGGAAGACCAGCTGGCTGGAAACTCAGGCAGGAGTTGGAGTCACAGTCTTGAATCCAAACCCATAGGTCAAGCCAACAGACAGACATTCAGGCAGGATTTCTAATATTCAAATAATAGATTAATATATTATTAGAATATAATCTTGATGAAGGAAACTTCCTTTTCTGAGAAACCTTGGTTTTTGCTCTGAAGCCCTTCAACTGATTGAATGAGGCCCACCCACATCATCATCATTCTTTACTTAGAAGTCATTTGACTGTAGATGTTAATCACATCGACAAAATATCTACACTGCAACATCTAGACTAGGGATTGGCCAAACAAGTGGACACCATAGCCCAGCCAAGTTGACACATAAAACTAAGCATCAATCCCAGCATTTGGGAGGCCGAGGCGGGCAAATCACGAGGTCAGGAAATCAAGACCATCCTGGCTAACACTGTGAAAACCCATCTCTACTGAAAATACAAAAATTAGCTGGGCGTGGTGGCGGGCTCCTCTAGTCCCAGCTACTAGGAAGGCTGAGGCAGGAGAATGGCGTGAACCCAGGAGGCGGAGCTTGCAGTGAGCCAAGATTGCGCCACTGCACTCCAGCCTAGGCAACTAAGCGAGGCTTCTTCTCAAAAAAACAAACAAACAAAACAAACAAAAAAAACCAGCATCAAAGTATTCTATTATTTTTTGGGGGAGTGGCACTAGTAAACTAGTAGTTCTGTAGTCTTTTCATATCTTTATATTTACTGTGCAGCTTCTCATTCTCTTTGCTGTCATTAGAAGTTGTCCATTTTATTCTTTTTTCAAATAATAAATTTTGGCCCTGTATATGTACTCTAATATTTTTCTAAGGTTTTTACTTAAATTCCTTAATTATCTTTTTTATTTCTATTTTAATTTTTTGTATTGTTCTTCAAAGGTTTTAAGTAAATATATGCTAAATCACCCTTCAGTATTTTCTCCCTTTTTAATATTAGCTTTTAAGGCTATATATTTCTCTCTAAATACTGCTTTCTCTGTATCTCACAAGTTACAATATGTAGTAGTTTCATTATAAAAATATTTCAAAAATTATTTTATTTTTAAATTTAAATATTAGACACTACTAATATTATTTCATTAGCGTTATTTAACATTATCATTTAGGACTTGTGAATACAAAGAAATAGCTTTTTTTTTTTTTTATAAAAAAAGTGACTAATGCTACCGAATCACAATGAAATCACTTAAACATTATTGGAAGCTATTTTCATAGAGAGGCCCTTATAAAACAAGTAAATGATTAAAAAAAAAACTGTTCGTTGTTTCATTAAAAATATATTTATTGAGCACCAGTAAGTGCCAGACTGTTTGTTAACAAGTTAATAAGTTATATTTAAAAAACTTCTAGGTATCACTAAAAAGAGTTCTAGAAACTCATATGCATAACTTTAAATAGGAATGCTACTAATTTTACTGAAAAAGCTAATATGTGTGTGTGTTTCTGTCTGTGTGTATGTGTGTGTTTAAATGCTATTGTTGTTGGGGTTCATGGTTTAGTAAAACCTTTTTTGTTTCACTGTTTTGAGTTTAATCCAAAAAGGTCCACAGAGATACTGTGATTAGAGATGTAAATTGGATATAAACTTTGAGCTATATTCTACATATTTTCAAATAAAAATATTACATAGACCATACAGTAGAGTAATATATATTGACTGTCTACTACAAACACAATATTCAATGCTTATAAATATGTTTTATGAACAATTTCCAGCATAAAGGATGTACTATATGTGTCTATTTTCAAATATTTATATCATGTCATTTAAGTGTTTTATGGTTTTTATAGCTATATTGATCTAAATTTAAAACATAACCTTAATAAAATGAAGTTGTAAGATTTGATGTATGTGTGTGTCTATAAATACATGTAAAACCATCACTACTATCAAGATAATAAACATATCTAGAAATTCCAAAATTCTCCTATGTTCCTTTATAATTTTTCCCTCTTGCCTCTCCCCCACATAGCCATCCTCAGGCAATCACAGATAGGCTTTCCTCAACTACAGTTTTCTCTGCTTTTGAAATAATTTTATATAAATGGGATTATAGAGAATATATTCTTTTAATTTTTCAGAGGCAGGTAAGGCTTTTTTTTTATTCAGTATAATCAATAGTACACTTATTTTTATTGTTGAATAATATGTTCCATTGTATGGTGCTATGGACTGAATGTTTGTGTCCCCCATCACCAAACTTACATGTTAAAGCCTTTGGGAGGTAATTAGGTAATGAGGGTGAGGTTTTCATGATGGTATTAATGCCCTCATTAAAAAATGAGGGAGAAACAGGAGCTCTTTCTTTTACACCAAAGAGAGGCCACGTGAGGATATAATGAGAAGAAGGCCATCAGCAAAAAAAGAAAAGGACTGTCACCAGACTCCAAATCTACTGGTACTTTGATTCTGGACTTCCTATTCTCCAAAACTGTGAGAATTAAATGTTTGTGGTTTAAGCCTTCCAGCCAACTATTTTGTTATAGCAGCCTGAACTGAGACATATGGATATTCTGTAATTTGCTTTTTTCCTTCATCTGTTGATGGGCATTTGAGTTATTTATAATTTGGGGGTATTAAAAATCAATCTTCTGTGACAATTTAATTGTCTCAACAGACAATTTCTATTGAGTAAATACAAATGGAATGACTGGATCCTCTGAAGGGCACTGCATTGTTAATGTTTTCCAAAGTGGTGAACAACTAGCATAGTTTTCCCCTCAATTTTATTTTTCATACTTGGAACTTTGGTTTGGATCTTTTTGACCATCTCCTCATGATGGTTGCACTTTCCTGCTGTCTCATACCTGACAATTCTCACTTGGATATTAGATATTGTAAACTTGTTGTATGCTTGATATTTCTTATAAATATTCTTGACCTTGTTCTGCAACATAGTGAAATTTTTGGAAAACGGTTGATTTTATGAAAGTTTTATTCTGAGTAACTCTCAAATTGAATTACATGGATTTTTACTGTGGATAGAGGAACACAAACAATTTCTGGCCCTGTGTACAACCCCTGGAATGTTTCCTTTGTTTCTTTTGTTTCCTCTGTTTCTTTCCTTGCCCTCAGGTATTTTTATCATATGCAGGTGCTCACCAGTACTCAGTTGAAGATCAGAAGGAGACTCCTGGTAGATTTCCAGACTCTGCTATTCTGTCTTGCAAACTCTATACACATTGATCTCCCTAGATACCCAGTTTGGTCCATTCAACTCAGAGAGATTGCCAGGTTCAGCCATATACTTCTATCCCTGTGCTATGGATTTCCTTCTCTCAAGAATTACAGTCCTACACTGTCTAATGTTCAATGTCTGGAAACCACGACTTTCAAGTTCTTTTCTTTTTTGTTGTGTGTGCTCTGTGTCAATACCTTTGATTGATATGTTGTTGTTTTGCTGCCTGTTTTATGCGTTTTCTTTGACATAGTAACTGCTGTTTGGAGAAGGTGTGAGTTAGAGGTTTTGAAAAAAAGTTAATCCTTTGCATCCTGGGTTTTTAGGTTTTCATTTTCTTTTTTATAATTTCTTCTTAGGGTAAAATATTCTCATTATCTCTATTTTGGTAAATGTCTTATTTCCAAATGAATATAACCAAATCAACTGTAATTTTCAAATGGCTCAGTTATGTCACTCAGTCATCAGGATTAGTAAATACCAGACTGTGCATTTTTGTCTAATGGCTAAAAATAACATTTTTCCAAATTGTGACTGTTATTTAGTACTATTGGTTAACTATACCTTTTTACAGTTTACTGGTACTTTACATAATCACATACAATTACAATCTTTCTCTTAGCCTAGTTTCTCAAGACCACGGGATTAACATCCCTTAATTAGATTCCTGATGACAAGAACTGGTCTATCTCAGATCTTCCTTATTTTCTTGGATCCTCTCCAATATATTTAATAGCAATGGTAACAAACAACTATCTAACTTTCTGGGTTTTTAATATCAACTACAATTAAATGTAAAAGTATAATAAAATCTGAAGGATTCTTATACATACAGCATATTCCTTTATTTAGAGAGCTTTTAGCCAATAAGTCAACTTTATGTTACTTGCTGGGGACCAACAAAAAAAACCTTTTCACAGCTAACATAGACCTTTATTTTTAATGTCTTTTTAACTGAGGCACCTTTATATAATAGCACATACTCCTTCCTCTTAAGAAATAATCGTGTTTTTCACTCAAATTGACTGTTCTTAATATGAGTACATTTCTAAAAAGTGTATTTTTATGAATATTCTGAGCTGATTAGAAACAAAAAATAGAAAGCAGTTAGGAAATTCACTAAAGACAAGTACTACCATTTAACTATATGGAACTTTCTTGAAGAGACAGAATTAGGGAAAAAAAAAAAAAAAAAAAAAAAAAAAAAAAAAAAAAAAAAAACAACCTAAAGAAATTAGTCAGAAGATCTTAAAACCCTCACAACTCAACTCTCTAGATCTGCACTGTCCAAAAAAGTAGCCACAAGCATCATGCAAATATTTAAATTTAAATTAATTAGAATTAAATCTAAAATGTAGGAGGTCAGTTTTACTAGCTGCATTTCAAGTGCTTAGTAGCCACATGTGGTTTGTGCCCACGTATTGGACAATACAGACACAGAAGATTTCTGCCCCTGCAAAAACATTCTTCTGAGCAATGTTTCTCTCGAGTTTACTTCATCTGTGCTTGAGAACAATTGGCATTCCAATAAATGTTCTAGAGTTTCAAAAAGCATATCATATGTTCTACTTCTTATTATAAGTTGTGGAAACATACAACATATTTAAATAATTTATCCCAATTATTTAAGTATTTAATCATTAAATATTTAGGAATTTAAAGAAGTTAGTTTTTATCTACCTGGATAATTTTCTCTGCTGATACTGTTTTTTTTAAAAAATTCTTAAAACCCTAAACATCATAAAGTTTTATGATATAATGGAACATGAGAATATAAGGATTGTGGCACAATGAAGCTAGAATAAGAAACAAAGGCTGCCTAATTATAGGGTTTATAATGTTAACCACTATATTGTGAATGAATGAAGAATGTGTATATTTTCCATATTGACTAACGAAAAAGATGACAATATAAAGAAAATATTTGTTGTGCTGCTTCAGGAATGTTGAATTTGACTTTAAGTCTTGAGTGTAGGCAAAATAATCGCAGAACGTCATGGCATGCTTCAATTAAAGGTGTCATAATATAGTTTTAGAACATGATTGGAAGTCCATCTCCAAAGCAAAGGAGTATCCTTCTGTGATAAGACACAAAAAAACCCACTTCTGCATGAGTTTCTGAGATTCCATAAGCTGCTGTGTTACGGACTTAATGTGGACAGCTAAAGAGAAAGAAAAAAATCATGTAAACTAGATGGAACGGCAATTGGACTTCACAATATATTTTATATCACACTGTTTAAAACATACTTGTTTAAACTCTGTCACATGAAACAAGATATATGTCTACTCTTCAGTGACTGAATCTACCTTATTCAATATATAAAATAATGTTTTAAGTGTATCATTATGAGGTGGGGGTAGGCTTGCCAGATAAAATGCAGGATCCCCATCTAGGTAAATTTGAATTTTACATAACAAGTACTTTATTTAGTATGTTCCAAGTATTGCATGGGGCATACTTAGATTTAAAAAAATTGTTCATCTAAAATTCAAATGGAAATGGAAATCTTTTTTTGAAAAAATTGCTTAATATGGCAATCTAGGCACAGGAGTTCAAAAGATTTATGATTCACAAACCAACCATTTTACCCACTCTGCATGCTTTGAGCATTCCAATAGCCCTCTTAGGGAAAGAGATAGTATGGTACTTATTTACCATGTATAACCACGGAGCCACTGGGCCAGGATCATGGAGTACATTTTTATCATTCTCTTCAAAGGGTTTACATCTAAGTGAACATATAGAAATGTTCGATAACTTAATAATAAATATATAATAGCTATGACTTTAAAGTTTATTTCCTCCTCAAATTCATATGTTGATACTCTCACTGTTAAGATGATAGTATTAGGATATGGGGCCTCTGGGAGGTGATTAGGGCATGAGGACTCTGCCCACATGAATAGAATTTGTGTATTTATAAAAGAGGCCCCAGAGAAACCCCTTACTCCTTCTGCCAAGTAAGGTTAGAGTCATAAGATAGTTCTCTATCAGAAATCAGGTGCTCACCAGACACAGAATCTGCTGGCACTCTGATCTTGGACTTCCCAGTCTCCCCAGCTGTAAGAAATAAATTTCTGTTATTTATAAGCCACCCAGTCTATAGTACTTTGTTACAGCAGCCCAAATGCACTAAGACAATAACTATAATTTAATGTTATTATTATAAAATAGCAATTTGGAGTACTGTGAAATTTTACATCGTGAATATCACAATCTGAAGCCTAGGAATTTCCTTACATGCATCTGGGACAGCTGTGCCCTTGGAATGTCCTTGCTACTGGTACAGGCAGCCTTCATTGCCTTTTCTAATCCAAAGAATAAAAGCTTGATGGTGACCTGATTTCTTTTTTTCCATTCTCCAAAGAATAAAACTGCCAAAATGAAGCTGGGACAGACTGAAAAATAAAAGTGGCTTGAGATAACTTACATTTAAAGATGCTGGGGCCTGCTTTCTTTCTTCTTTATTATTTCAATTGGGGAAAATGGTTTTTCAGAGAAAAAGATAAATAGATATCTAAAAATGGGGAGTATTTTCTGGATTTAAGAAGCAAGTAATTCTGGATTTCCCTCTTTCTTTAACAGAGATACCTGGTGATAATCACATTCAGCGCCATTCTCCTTTATCCTGATGGATGTGTCGGGGCTCTGTGGTTTTGTTATTCTTGTAGACATGACGAAGGAACCCAAACAAGTTCAGTTAAGTTCAGATCCCTTGGTGCTGACGGTTGGTTTGGAAATATAAAAGTTGCTAATGTCTCATAAAGTGATGATTAGAGGTATACTTAGTAAAGGTACATATTATAGGTATAGATAGTAAATTGACAGTAGCAATTTGCTTTATTCTGTTCCTCTTTGTAATGGCCCCTCCAACCACTCCTTATCATCCCTGTGTCTCTGTCATGTCATGGTGCCTAGAACAGCAGTGGACTATGCAAGCAGGCAGAGTAAAAAAAGTCTCTAACCTACGTAAATCTATGTAAAAAATGTCAAGTATTTGAGGAACTATATTGTGGTTCTCTATGTGGTACAAGGGTGATAAAATCAAGTCACTGGAAGCCAGGAGGGTCTTTGTAATTTTTTTAAACACCCAAGACTTCAATGAGACTTGGAAAAGAAGTCTTTGAAATTAAGTTAAACAACAACAAAAAAGCTACTTTTGCTTCTCTCCCCTAGTCCTTAAACTCGCATATGTATGCATTGCCAACAAATGCACATAAAATGGTCCTTTTATTGACTGTGAACATTATGAGCATCGTAATGGTCTGCTGTTCATTACTGCACAGTGTCCTGAGACAGAAAAGGCTAACAAAAATTTTGTTCAAAAGCTTGGGGTTCGTAATGCTGGAAAAACCGGTAGTAAAATGAATACTCAAATTTTGTATCTGCTTCACAAGAAATAAACAAAAGGCACTCTGTTTCATGACACAGAGGAGACATAATCATAAAACAAATAGGGAAAAACTTCTTACGGAAAGAAGAAACTAACTGAAAAATGTTTCTCATTGCAGGATCTGTGGTTAATTCTGAATCTATATTATTTTAAAGGCTTAATTTTGTATTTTTAATTGACTAAAAAAAGTATGAATATTCTTATTATGGGTCAAATGGAATCACTACAGGCATCCATATAAGTTAGAATTGGCTTCAGCAGCACATAATGCAAATCTCAAAGAGGCCTTAAAATTACTGAATCTTAATTTTGTCTCACAGAAATTGTGCATGAAAGAATTCCAGAATTGGTATGGCTGTTTTACTGACATTAAGGAACCCTGTCTTTTAAAATCTTTCTTTTCTGCCTTCCTTAGGATGTTTTATATGCTTGTGGTCATCTTATGGTACAAGAAGACAACTGTAGCTCCAGACAATACAGCTGTATTCCAGGAAGGAACAATGAGGGAGGAGGAGAAACTAAAAGGGCAAATCTCTCACTTTCAATAGGTTTCCTAGATACTCTCACCTGATGCCTTCTGCTTGTATCTCATGGCAAGTAAAGACTGGGAAATATAATCTTTCATTCAGTTATTTTGTTGCACTAGATTAAATTAGAATATATCAGTAACAAGATGCAGATAATCCATAGTAGATGAGTAACTAGCAGCCTCTAACTTTGTGTCAATTTATTCTCATAATTATTTAAAACATCTTTATATGTTTCTAATTCTCGCTGTCAGTAGATTCTAGGAGGTGGTCATAACAGAACTTAGATAATGGACTAGGAAACTCCAATATAGCACACTGTATTCCAGGCTAATTTTCTAAATTTTTACATATTTAATCTTCAAAACAATTTCATGACATTTAGTCAACATATAGTTGTCCTTTGAACAATATGGTTTTGAACTGTGTGGGTCCACTTATACACAGTTTTTCTTCTATCTCTGCCACCCCTGAGACAGCAAAACCAGCCCCTCCTCCCCTTCCTCCTCAGCTACTCAATGTGAAGATTATGAGGATAAAGGTCTTTATGATGATCCACCTCCACTTAACAAATAGTAAATATATTTTCTCTCCTTTAATAATTTTCTTTATAACATTTTATTTTCTCTAGCATACTTTTTTTAAGAATACAGTATGCAATTCATAAAACAGGCAAAATTCGTGTCAATTGACTGTTTATGTTATCAGTAAGGTCTTAGTCAACAGTAAGCCATTTGTAGTTAAGTTTTGGGTGAATCACAAGGAACACACAGATTTTTGACTGCAAAAGGGGTCCATAGCCCCTGCACTGTTCAAAGGTCAATTGTGCTATTATCATCAGCATTTTATAGATGAGGAAACTGAGGAACAAAGAGGTTAAGTAACTTACTTGTCAATGACACATAACTATTGAGTGTTGATTTGAACGCAGACAGTCATTAAAGCTACTGGTCAGTAGTCTGCAATCTTCCCACTCAAGTGGGAAAAATTAATTTTAAATTTAATTACTCCTATTTAAAATTAAGTATATCAAAAACCCTTAGAGAAAGTATAACATGTTAGTTATTTTTTTTCTGAAAAAGAAATACAACACGAAACATGTGAAGGGAAAAAATTGGAGTGCTTTGACCAGGGGATGACATAACTTGAGTTAAAAAGGACACCACAGAGGATAAACTTTCCCTGGGCACTAAGAAAAGATGGGTTAATGTAGAGTCTTGGGGTCTCACTTCTTTTTATAAATACTTTTGAAAAGTTCCCTATTTTCAGCCCTCTTCCTTCTTCTCACTCTTATGTTGACCAGTTATGTGAATTCTTGAGTCTTTTGAGTGTCTATAGAACTAATCAATACATTTGCTTCTTGAAGATAGTTTTCTCTACCATGACTCATTGCCCTGAATAAGAACATTCTTCTCTGTGATAAGTCATTTACATCTATTGCATCCATTTTCTATCTTGATACAGTTTGATTGGAGTCAACAGCTCTCTTCTGACAATTATGGGTAGAGTTTGTGCTGAATTTCTGATTTTGATTCACCTTGTTTTGAGTAAACTTCAAAAAGAAGGTGGGGGTGATATGTGTTTTTACCATTCTGCTTTGGAACTCCTACTGCTATTCCATTTAAAGATTCTCCAGAAAGTAAGTATCTGTCCTCTCTCCCAAATCTTTGACCTTCAAAAGCACTCACTGCCAGGTTATTTTCTACAGCATGTGGAGCACTTAACATCAATACCCAGTTAGCCATTTAAGACTGCAGTTGTGCACATGTACCCTAGAACTTAAAGTAAAATAAAAAATAAATTTAAAAAAGAATTAAAAAAAAGACTGCAGTAGTGCCAAGACCATGTGTACACACGTCACAGTGTCATAGTATTTGAATGCTTATTTCTGTCTTTCATGAGGGATGCAGATTTTTTAGGGTGTCTTTTATCATTTAGCCACTGATTATTAGCAATACTACATGGAAGGAGAATATATGTGAGAAAGCAAAAACATTTACTTTCATTATTAACAGTCATCAAAGGGTAGAATTGGGATGTCTATAATGAGTGTGTTCTCAATCAAAACTAATAATCCATTTGGCTCTAAGGAATAATACAATTATTGTAATAATTGTATTATTGTTTATTAATAAAATACTGAAGGAGAATATATGTGAGAAACCAAAAAAAAATTACTTTCATTATTAGCAGTCATCAAATGGTAGTTTTTAGAAGAATTGGAATGGCTATGATGAGTGTGTTCTCAATCAAAACTAACAATCAGCCCATCTGGTGCTAAGGAATAATATAATTATCTTTGGAGTTCCAGCCTCTGCTTTAGGTTCTTGTCTCTTTAAATTTTTCTCTTAACAATAAATAGTTCTCTCTTTCTATTCACCTAAAGAAAATGACAGATAAATTTATTTACAACATGGTTTTTGCATATTCATTTTTTTAAAAAATTTGCATTTCAAAAGATAATCTGGAGAGAAAAGGCAATTATTAAATGAAATGACATGTTGAACTTTAAGCGTGAAGAAAAATGAAGTGGGGGATTGGAGCGTCTTCTAGTGTTTCAGTCATGCTACTTTCTGCAAAGCTAGCCCTGATCATAATGATGATGTTATCTGTCAGTGCTATATCCTGGAAAATGAACATGTCAAGGCCAGAACTTGTAAATGTGACAGAAAGGGGGTGGGAGTTATGAAATAAAGTGTTCAAAAGACTTAGAAAAGCTCATTGGGAACAAGCTTATTTTCCATAAGAAATGGTTATTGGAGATCAAAATAAAAGAAGAGCAAAACAAGGGAGACTCCAGGGGACTATTTGTAATTCACTGTATATTTTTTGGTAATTCATCTCCAACACCTCTCTGAAATAGCTGTATACACATTTGAAGCACACCGTATAACATTCAAAAGTAGAACTTAAAAAGTTTGTACTTCTGAGTTTGTGTTCAGTAACACACAGATGTATAAAATTCTTAAGGTCTAAGATCTAATTCTTCATGTTTCAAGAATAATACATCAGCTATTATATTTGACCCCTTTCCTGTGAGGAGAACATGTTTAGTTTTTTAAAATGTAAATAATTAAAAAATAATTTTATTGTAGGATATTATTTCACATATGATACCTCCTGAGATAATTTTGGAACTCATTTATGTTATCTTCCTTCGTGAATTAAGATTTTCAAATATAAGTGGACAAATAACCAGTGTGATCCTTGCAATTAAAAATGGTTAGGTACCGGCCGGGCACGGTGGCTCAAGCCTGTAATCCCAGCACTTTGGGAGGCCGAGACGGGCGGATCAGGAGGTCAGGAGATCGAGACCATCCTGGCTAACACGGTGAAACCCCGTCTCTACTAAAAAATACAAAAAACTAGCCGGGCGAGGTGGCGGGCGCCTGTAGTCCCAGCTACTCGGGAGGCTGAGGCAGGAGAATGGCGGGAACCCGGGAGGCGGAGCTTGCAGTGAGCTGAGGTCCGGCCACAGCACTCCAGCCTGGGCGACAGAGCGAGACTCTGTCTCAAAAAAAAAAAAAAAAAAAATGGTTAGGTACTTTAGATGTTTTCAACCCTAAAGTTAGTTGTTTTTTATACACAGAAACATTTTAAATGGAGATATGGCGTTTTCTATTTATGGTTAATGTTTTTAATTACTATGTTCTATTATGCAGGGTTAACTATAAAATTTGACCAAAATCTGTATTTTATGGACAAAAAAGGACAATAAACATCAATACCTAACTGGCTTTTGATATAACCATATAAGACTGTAGAGTTACAGCCATGTAAGACTGTAGAGGGCCTGTAATCTCGCCTAGACATTTCACAGGATCATAGAATTAAAATACTTGTTTTGTTTCATGCCTGATATTCCAGTTTTGAATTTCAAATATATTTTAATCTGGATAATAAACAATATGGTCATCCTATTAATAAATATCATGGTGAATCAAGGCAGTTCTCTGTTCATCAACATATGTTTGTTAGTTAAATAGGTGAGGTAGGTTAATAACCTTCCTATTGATTTTAGTTTAAGAATTCCATAAGTAGTGAACCACTATCAAAGATCTCAGTGGCTCCAGCTATGTTACTTAATACTGTAATCATGCCTATGCTTCCTCCAGCAGTTTGTTATAGCTGCAAGGACCCTGCCATCCTCAGATATTGGCATTCATAAAGAAATAAGAGAAGTTATTTCAGTTACAGCATTTCTCACTTTCATCTGCAGTCACTACAATTTTTTTTCAAGGATGCTTGTGCTATCTTCCGAAAAGAGGTCTTCTGGTTTACCTTGTGAGTCGTGGTTATGAACTGAGCCAGCAGATGGTACAAGAAAAATCTGCTTTAATATCTATATATCTCTGAGTCTTTATATATATATATATATATATAAAAAGACTTTATAAAGACATATGTATATGATGGAATTTCTATCATAACCTTATTCAGCATAAATCACCAATGAGTTCAGTGAAGAAATAATTAGGTGGACTCCCATATGTTGAGTTAGGAGATGGAGTCGGAATTTCTGATAAGATTAACTATATCAATTAATGCAATCTGATTTAAAATTATAGTCTTCCTGTGATCAACTTTTGCTGATATAAATATACATTCTAATTAGCTTAAACTTAAGCTAAATTGTTCTGTGGCTATAAAATATATATGTTTGATATGTATATACATACACATACATATATACACATTTATACATATATATATTTTTTCCCATGTTATGTCTCATTTCTGAGATGGCTGCAGTTTGTTTTGCTCTATGTTGTCTTTATCTCAGGGCCCAGCTAAAGGAGTAGGACCTTTCTGGAAATTGTTGGTTTTGTGGCAGGGAAAGAGAAACATCGTGGTGGACCACACACCGGCTCTTGAGCTTCTTCTTGGAAGCTGCAGACATCAAGTTTGTTCACATTCCGTTTGCCAAATCAAGTCCCATGGCCAAGCCTTACATCAGTGGGAGTATGGATGTGCTAATTTTCCATGGGAGCAGGCACAAAAAGTATTTTAAATAAAAATACAATCACCTTGTAGACATTTTGGCATGGAAATTTTCTTTTCCTTGGTTTGCCATTGTAACTGGCCTCTGTGGCATCCTGGATTCTGTTACTAAATATGGTTCTGGAAAAAACTAGAGAGTAGTAATAAAGCAAGAAGATAATTGGTATTCTATTCCAAGCTGACCTGTGAGGTCATTTCAGCTCTCCAATAAAGCAGATCGCTAACAGTCTTTTTGAGGTTTGAGCATTTAGAATGCTTGCACTTATAAAATTATTCAAATAAAAAATTCTGCCTTTGGGGATATTATTTTTTCACAATTAGCTTTCACATAAGCAACCTAGTGAGTCTGTGGATATAACCTGTTTTGTAATTTAGCATCTCAAAAGGTAAGATTTTGTCTGATCTTTGACTATATTAGCCCTCCAGCTAATACAAGAAAATAATTAATTTAGACGGATCATAGACATTTCCTGATTTTCTGATTGTGTCTTAAGCCAAGAGTTTAAAGCTCTGGTTCAATTGATTTATTCTTTGTTATTCAGTATTATTACAAATAGCCTGTTTCATAGTCTCTCAAGCTACCATTTAATTTTCCAGAGTTATACATTCACAGAGAAAATTTTGGTAAAGCTCTTAACACTGAACACCATGAACTATTAATCTGCCAATTATATAGTGGGGAAAAAAAGATATTTCTCGCTTTTAAACCAACCATATCAGAGAACCAATCGCTTTCCCATTGCCTACAATCACTGGTGGTACCAAAGACTTTATCAATAAAGACTTGATTTCAGATAACAAAACCCTCCAGCAATTTTAAGCAAAATATTTGATATAGGGAAATATGTATTTATAAAAGTATTAGCCTAGAGGAGCAAGCTCCAGGCTGGGCCTTCAAAACGATTCCTAGAATAGCACTTCAGAACTAATGTATCAAGAAAATATTACCCTTGCTGGAAGCAGGAGATTGCTTTCTCAACTTTTGCTTCCAGGATTATGGTACCTTAGCTGCATGCAAGAATCAGGAAACTGCCACTGGAATTGTTGACTCAAGCTGTGCTGTTGGAACAAGGAGGGGGTGCTTCTCATTCTGACACCTTTTACTTCATTGAGTGAGATTCTAAATACAAGACTGCCATGTGTCCATTTAAACTAGTGAAATCTAAAATACAATTGTAACTTTTCAAGAGAATCTGAGATATCTTATAATTTGAGTCCCAGTAAAGGAAGGAGGTTAAGAATAAATGCTGCAAAACGTCAGTCCTCAGCACGTATAGCATTTTTCTATTGGATTTTCTTTTTTGTAATTTCTATTGAGAAGTCTGCTTTCAACTTATTGTTCTTCATTTATAGATAAAATTGGTCTCTGGTTGCACTTAGTATCTTCTTTTTGTGTTTGGTGTGCTGCAGTTTCATTGTATATTACTTAAGTGTGAATTAATATTTATTCATTCTACTTAATACTCATTATAATTCCTGAATGTAAGGATTTATATACTTCAATAATTCTTGAAAATTTATACTGAATTATATTTTTATTTAGTTTATATTTGCATGTGTTACCTGTCAGTAAGTCAGTTATCTCTTTCTGAAACTTCTATTAAATAAACATATAAAACTTAAGTCCTTTATATCTCTTAACATTTCAATCTGTGTATTTATATATATATACACATATATGTGTATATGTACACACACATATATATATATACACATATATGTGTATATGTACACACACACACACACATATATATATATATATATATATATATATATATATATATATCTATCATTCAGGTAACTAATAATCTCAACAATGCCCTAATTTGCTGTGAAATTCATCTATTTATTCATTTAATGCTAATACCTACATTATTTATATTTTGAAGTTCTGTTCTGGGCTTTTGCAAAACTGGCCAGCATTTTTCTACAGTATCATATTATTGCCTCTGTTAATAAAGAAGGGAATTATTTTATTTATTTTATTTTTTTTATTATACTTTATGTTCTAGGGTACATGTGTACAACGTGCAGTTTTGTTACATATGTATACATGTGCCATGTTGGTGGGCTGCACCCATTAACTCGTCATTTACATTAGGTATATCTCCTAATGCTATCCCTTCCCCTCCCCTCCACCCCATGACAGGCCCCAGTGTGTGATGTTCCCCTTCCTGGGTCCAAGTGATCTCATTGTTCAATTCCCACCTATGAGTGAGAACTTGTGGTGTTTTGTTTTCTGTTCTTGCCACAGTTTGCTGAGAATGATGGTTTCCAGCTGCATCCAGGTCCGTACAAAGGACATGAACTCATCCTTTTTTATGACTGCATAGTATTCCATGGTGTATATGTGCTTAATCCAGTCTGTCATTGATGAACATTTGGGTTGATTCCAAGTCTTTGCTATTGTGAATAGTGCCGCAATAAACATACGTGTGCATGTGTCATTATAGCAGCAGGATTTATAATCCTTAGGGTATATACCCAGTAATGGGATGGCTGGGTCAAACAGTATTTCTTGTTCTAGATCCTTGAGGAATCGTCACATTGTCTTCCACATTGGTTGAACTGGTTTACAATCCCACCAACAGTGTAAAAGTGTTCCTATTTCTCCACATCCTCTCCAGCACCTGTTGTTTCGTGACTTTTTAATGATTGCCATTCTAACTGGTGTGAGATGGTATCTCATTGGGGTTTTGATTTGCATTTCTCTGATGGCTAGTGATGATGAGCATTTTTTCATGTGTCTGTTGGCTGTATAAATATCTTCTTTTGAGAAGTGTCTGTTCATTTCCTTTGCCCACTTTTTGATGGGGTTGCTTTTTTCTTGTAAATTTGATCGAGTTCTTTGTAGGTTCTGGATATTAGCCCTTTGTCAGATGAGTAGATTGCAAAAATTTCCTCCCATTCTGTAGCTTGCCTGTTCACTCTGACAGTAGTTTCTTTTACTGTGTGGAAGCTCTTTAGTTTAATTAAATCCCATTTGTCATAAATAGCTCTCATTATTTTGAGATACGTTCCATCAATACCGAATTTATTGAGAGTTTTAGCATGAAGGGCTGTTGAATTTTGTCAAAGGCCTTTTCTGCATCTATTGAGATAATCATCTGGCTTTTGTCTTTGGTTCTGTTTATATGCTGGATTACGTTTATTGATTTACGTATGTTGAACCAGCCTTGCATCCCAGGGATGAAGCTCACTTGATCATGGTGGATAAGCTTTTTGATGTGCTTCTGGATTCGGTTTGCCAATATTTTATTGAGAATTTTTGCATCAATGTTCATCAGGGATATTGGTCCAACATTCTCTTTTTTTGTTGTGTCTCTGCCAGACTTTGGTATCAGGATGATGTTGGCCTCACAAAACGAGTTAGGGAGGATTCCTTCTTTTTCTATTGATAGGAATAGTTTCAGAAGGAATGGTACCAGCTCCTCCTTGTACCTCTGGTAGAATTTGGCTGTGAATCCGTCTGGTCCTGGACTTTTTTTTGTTGGTAGCTTATTAATTATTGCCTCAATTTCAGAGCCTGCTCTTGGTCTAATCAGGTATTCAACTTCTTCCTGGTTTAGTCTTGGGAGAGTGTATGTGTCCAAGAATTGATCCATTTCTTCTAGGTTTTCTAGTTTATTTATGTAGAGATGTTTATAGTATTCTCTGATGGTAGTTTGTATTTCTGTGGGGTTGGTGGTGACATCCCCTTTATCATTTTTTATTGCATCTATTTGTTTCTTCTCTCTTTTCTTCTTTATTAGTCTTGCTAGCGATCTATCAGTTTTGTTGATCGTTTCAAAAAAACAGCTCCTGGATTCATTGATTTTTTTGAAGGGGATTTTGTGTCTCTATCTCCTTCAGTTCTGCTCTGATCTTAGTTATTTCTTGCCTTCTACTAGCTTTTGAATGTGTTTGCTCTTGCTTCTCTAGTTATTTTAATTGTGATGTTAGAGTGTCAATTTTAGATCTTTTCTGTTTTCTCTTGTGGGCATTTAGAGCTATAAATTTCCCTCTACACACTGCTTTAAATGTGTCCCAGAGATTCTGGTATGTTGTATCTTTGTTCTCATTGGTTTCAAAGAACATCTTTATTTCTGCCTTCATTTCGTTATGTACCCAGTAGTCATTCAGGAGCAGGTTGTTCAGTATTCATGTAGGTGAGCGGTTGTGATTGAGTTTCTTAGTCCTGAGTTTTAGTTTGATTGCACTGTGGTCTGAGAGACAGTTTGTTATAATTTCTGTTCTTTTACATTTGCTGAGGAGTGCTTTACTTCCAACTATGTGGTCAACTTTGGAGAAAGTGCGATGTGGTGCTGAGAAGAATGTATATTCTGTTGATTTGGGGTGGAGAGTTCTGTAGATGTCTATTAGGTCCGCTTGGTGCAGAGCTGAGTTCAATTCCTTGGTAGCTTTCTGTCTTGTTGATCTGTCTAATGTTGACAGTGTGGTGTTAAAGTCTCCCATTATTATTGTATGGGAGTCTAAGTCTCTTTGTAAGTCTCTAAGGACTTGCTTTATGAATCTGGGTTCTCCTGTATTGGTGCATATATATTTAGGATAGTTAGCTCTTCTTGTTGAATTCATCCCTTTACCATTATGTAATGGTCTTCTTTGTCTCTTTTGATCTTTGTTGGTTTAAAGTCTGTTTTATCAGAGACTAGGATTGCAACCCCTGAGAAGGCAATTATTTTAAATAAACATATAATGACTCCTTGCTGACTCTATTATCTGAAATTCTTTAGACAGCGGAGATTAGAATGTGGACATAACTTTTTTTGTATGCAACATTCTAATCTCCAGAGCCTGCAAATATTATTTTATTGGAGAAAGGGTCTGTGCAGAGGTAATTAAATTAAAAATCTTGGGATGAGGGGATCATTCTAGATTATCTGTGTAGGCCCTAAACTCAATGACTAGTGTCCTTACAAAACACACACAGAAGACAGACTAAAAGAGAAGCAGATGAGGGAAGCAGAGATTAGAGTGTTGCAGCCAAAAGCCAAGGAACACTGACAGTTTTCAAAGCTGAAAAATGCAAGGAACATAATCTCCCTGGAGCCTCTGGAGGGAGTACAGTCCTGGCTACACCTTCAGACTCTGGTCTCCACAGCTGTAAGAGAATACATTTCTGTTGTTTTAAACCACAACTTTAATGGTAATTTGTTACAGCAGCCCTTGGAAATTACATATAGAACATAATCTTGCTTTGTTAGTTTGTTTGTGTCTGTCTACACTTGATCGTGGTTACGTTGTACTCTTGGACTGGGAGGTCTTGCTTGAGAACTGTGGATGCTGACTTGAAGATATGTTCATTTTCAAAGAGCCTATATGTAACTATTCCAGAAGCCTGAGGAGTATCACTAACCTGGACCAATCTTTTTATGTTAATTTTTTATGCTCCAAGGCACACTGATGAATCCAAATAATACAAATGTGAACCCCAGACTGTGGCTAGGCCGGGCAGTTGATGGTGAATTTGCTTGGGGGCATTTCTTTTCTGTCCTGGCCATCCATCCTGCATTACTTAATTTTGTTTTAATCCACTCTTTCACTTTGGTAGAGCTGCTCTCCAGTTTTCAAGGACCATAGGCTACATCTTCAGCTCCCACATTGCTCTAAAACTCACTTTCATCATTGATAAGACTGGAACCTTTCCACCTCCACCCCAGATCTGTCCGGTTTGCTTCAGTTTGAGAGCTAAGCACTCTAGTTGTTGCCAGAATTATTTGTCTCCTCTTTGCTTTTAATCTCTGGTAGTCTTTTATGTGAGAGCATTTATAAATGTTAAAGGACTTAAAAATACTAAATCCAGTATTTCTAAGTAAATTGTATCATAAAGTGGAACAGTTAGGGTATATATTTGCCTTAAGTTTAAAACAGAGATCCAAATATTGCACATTCTAAATAAATACTAATTCATTAAATAAGTTTGTAACAAAGACTCAAAATTCCAGTTTCCTGGTTGTGATTTTATACTATGGTTATGCAAGGTGTCAGAACTGAAGAAAAATGGCTGCAGAGTTTATGGAATTTCTGTACATTAATTTTTCCATCTATGTGTGAATCTTCAATTACTTAAAAATAAAGCATTAAAAAAGTAAATATAAAAGTAAATAAAAATATAATTTGCTTAACCACAAGAGTTTCTTTCTCATGTAAGAGAAAAGTTAGGTCCTGATGAAGGTAGCTAAGGGTTACATATCTATCTAGGATGTAAGATTTTTTCAGCTTTCTTCTACATAATTTCTATGCTATGGTCTCAAGTGAGGCAGGAGAATAAGGTCTGGAGGCAGGGAAACTAACGCTGATTCTGGCTGACTCGGTATCAGAGGCCACTCCCTTTTCAACCCTTCCTTTTTCTGCATGGCCATTGCTGCTGGAAGTTGTAATCCCTCCTTTTGCTGCCTGGCAGTTTCCGTGGCAGGTGTAAAATTAAAGTACCTCTGATTGGTCCCCTCCTGCAACCAATCAGATTGGTCATGGGCCTTCTCTTCAACCAATCAGACTAGTCACAGCTCACTAGAGTGAACCAATGGGAAACCTCTAGCGGGTATAAAAACCCCACAAAACTCTGTCACCAGGGTCCTTGAGCAGCTGCTCTGCCAGCTCGCACCCTGTGGAGTGTACTTTGATTTTCAATAAATCTTTGCTTTCATTGCTTCATTCTTTCATTGCTTTGCTGTGCATTTTGTCCAATTCTTTGTTCAAAATGCCAAGAACCTGCGCAATTTGCAGTCAAGACCCTCCATTGCTAACACAATTTCCAAATTGGACTTAAGTTAACACATTCATTTTTCCGGAGCAGATTGGAGATAGAGAAGAAAGAAGGCATTTCCTTCTTTTCAAAGATACATCCTCAAAGTTGCATATATTATTCTTTCTCGCTCTGTATGTCAGATGTTAGGTATATGGCTACACTTCCTGGAAGCTTCCTGAGAATTGCAACATTTAAGCCGCCAGCATTCTAAAATTAGAGTTCTAGTTCTATGGAGGAAGGGAGACTATTGGAGTTCCTCTAAGTTTCTGCCATGGGCATTTTCAGGTTATGTTGTCTACATGTTATCTAACACCAAAACCTCTGTTAGTATCTTCTTTATTATATAGAAAATAGGGAACTCTATCAGGCCATAAATACATGTTTGTTTTAAAATAAAAATTAAAGTTTTATTACATAAACATTCTGAAAGAATATTAAGTTATGCATTTGGTAATCTATTCAGAGGCATTAAACTGCCATCTACGGATTTTTCTAAATTACATATGTAATTATAAATAACTTATAGGGACAAGATTTTGTAGTTAAAATGCTTGCCAGTGAAATTAAGGAAGAGGTGAACTTGATGGTAGAGATGAGAGCTCCCTTGAACTTTTCATCTCTCTGCTTGACATGCACAAGATTATGACAAAATATAGTTGATGACACAGAAAATCTTTTCACGGATGTGCAGAAGCTGACAAATTCTCCACATTGCGGTAAAAAGTTACGTATCTATCTTGGCCTTTTTCTGGACTGGCACAATTTGCATCTCCATTATCAGGACCGTGCATAAGCTTACAACAGCTAATAGTGTCACTAATGTCATCGTGCCCTATCACGACAGTCTTCCACTCTCTTCCTGCCCCACATATTGTCCAACATATTAACATTGCTTATGTTCCTGTTTTATTAGAAAAGACACTCTTCATTCATTTCTCAATCTTTCACTCTTTCTTTCGTTACACGCACACACATAATTAATACTCGCTCGTCATTCAAACTTATAGTGAAATTCTGGTAGTGAAATCCATATTTTCTTATAATTATAATGAAATTCTCATTTCTCAGGAAGGAGAACTTACAGATAGGTTAAAATGAGGTACATTTTCTCTGGCAACACTACGCTTTCGTATTTGATGGATGATTATTCATACACAATTCTGTTTACCAAACAATGGTCGGTTGAGGTATTTAATAAATTGAAATAAGATTTTTTTTTCTTTGAGACAAATTTCTATTAAGGTAACATATTGTTCAATTTTCCCCACAGTTGCTGTGGATTAATATCTATTTGGAGTGCACAGCATTCTAAATGTTAAACAGAACACACACCTAGTTAGCATTATACTTTTTCAGGCAATGTCATATTAAGGAACTTGGAAAACCTTATAGGAAAGTTGTTATATATGATCTTGACTGTTATTACAGTAAACATGTTTCTCTTTTTCTGACCAGGAATGGTAACGTTATAAACTCAAAAATGTTCTCCAATTCTTGAGAAACTCAGGCTGAACCAGAAAATTTCTGGGTAAAGAATATTTTTAAAGAATATTTTTAAAGAATATAGAAGGCATACAGAATATGTGTTTCAGAAAACAAACCTGGCTCCCTTAAAAACAAAAGAAGACAAAACAAATAAACAAACAAACAAAAACACTTTAGGCCGGACTCAGTGGCTCACACCTGTAATCCCAGCACTTTGGGAGGCTGAAGCGGGTGGATCACCCTGAGGTCAAGAGTTCAAGACCAGCCTGGCCAACATGGTGAAACCCCGCCTCGAGCTTGCAGGGAGCCGAGATCGCGCCACTGCACTCCAGCCTGGGTGACAGAGCGAGACTCCGTCTCAATAAATAAATAAATAAATAAAAAAGAAAGAAACCCTGCCTCTACTAAAAATACAAAAATTAGTTGGGCGTGGTGGCGGGCACCTGTAACCCCAGCTACTCAGGAGGCTGAGGCAGGATAATTGCTTAAACCTGGGATGTGGAAGTTGCAGTGAGCCGAGATCATGCCATAGCACTCCAGCCTGGGTGACAGAGTGGGGCTCTGTCTCAAATAAATAAATAAATAAATAAATAAATAAATAAACCCTTTGTTTCTAATATATGTATTCTTGCTTATAAATAACTTGTACTATTTCTACTGCATTTTATCAAACATCTGAGCACCAGTCAACTGTAAGGTCTTTCAGAACTTGTATGAGCTTGAATATTTCCATGACTCCAGAGTTTCGCATAGCATCAAATCACTCAGCGGGTCATTGTCATTTGTAATGCCAGATACACTGTGCTTTATTTTATTTATGCTAACAGTTTTGCTTTATTTATGCAGTTGAGAAGTAAATTATGTTGGGCCCTGTTTACATAAAGTATAATTTAATGAGATAGAGCATGTATTAATTAATATACTGTTAAAAATATATTGGTATCTGAGTTGGTAAGATTGAAAATAACGATTTTCATTTGTTAAATTCCCATTTTGTATATCCTTTATGATTTTACCATAAACTGTAATGGGGAAAATCTCAGAAATGGAAAGTTGTATTAGAGTGTCTCAATATGTTATTTAAACTTCTACAATTTTGTTTAGGAGACAGAAAAATGTGGAAGAAAAAACAATATATTTATAAGTTAAAAATGTATGAAAAGATTTTTATATTTTGAAATTTCAGAGAGGTTACTTTTTAGTATTTATGTAATTCAGACTTTTTAAAAACTTGTGGATACTTCAAATATTAATAAGACAAGAATCCTTTATTTGTGAAAGAAGAGATGAAGATTGCACACAAATTAACATACCATCATATAGAAAGCACTTAGAACCATACTAGAGGCACAGATAAAATTTTGTCATTGCTGAAATGTTCAAGCATTATTTTTCAAAACAGGTCACTCTGTGGACATTGGGATGGAGCTTGATGGATGAACAAAAACTGACATGGTTGTATAGTTTAGAATAAAACTTGTGAAATGCATTTTTAAATAAAATATAAAACCAGCTAGTATATAATTACTAGAGAGCTTTGAAAAAATATTTGATAAAGAGCTTTGTATGTATGCTTCAGGAAATTATAATGATCAAAATCCTAAAGACTTCAAAGTACTACACTGTGCATATAGCATTGTTCTTCAGAAAAAAAAAAAAAATGTTTGTTTTAAAAAGAAAGAAACCTTTCTCCAAGGGAGTTTAGCAATCCATTTTATCATTCACTATGGTAACAGAAAGAAAACAATAGTTGATATCAAAATTTGGCATCCTGGAAGCAGTGAAAAGGTAGTAGGTGTATTTTCTTTCTCTGTTGGAGTAGGTCTGTCCTAAGAGCTAATTCAGTTATTGTTTTCTTTCAAATGCATTTGTTAGATATGTTTTTAACAAATTGGAGTATGATGGTCTAATATTTAGCAAATTCTCCAAAGAAATTCATTAGTTATGGAGCCATTGCTTAATGTAGCTCTGCCTTAAACATGATTTAAATTCAAATAAGCATTCTCCTGTCATCTCAAACATGGTTACATGTTTTCTGGTTGATGTGTGGGAAGGAGTGGCATGCACAAATCTCTCCACTAGCTAATTTAAACATGCTTTGCAATTGACAATATTCTATTGAAAAGAATGCTGTATTAAATATACCCTACACATTTGATGCACTAAAGTGACTACACATAAAACATTAAGCCTTTAGAACAGAAAAAAAAAATGCATTCTCAGGACTGACCATTGTTTATTTTAATAGTCTACCTATGTGATTAAAGTACTATTATATTTGATTAATTAAACCTGACTCAAATGAGGTGATACATGAAATATGTTCCCTATGAGTAGTATAAATTTTTTTAGACTGCCAGAAATTGAACACATAATTCTATTACCTGTACAAATTAGAATTGGAAATCATTACATTTTGGAAATTGTTACATTTTCTTCTAGGTATATTCCAGGTACAATGTTTCCAAATCTATAAAAATATAGGTTCAAACTTTTATTTGAAAAATAGCTAGCTCTTTTATAAAATATTTTTGGGCTAGTTTCTTAAGAAAAACAATTTATAATTTTAGTAGTGTTTTAGATTTCACAGTATAATTCACATGTGTTGCTTACAGTTAAAATATTAAAAACCTGAATATTTTAGTGTAGTTAGAATAAGTTTTATACCTTAGGAAATATACAATGAAGTATAAATGGAAATGATATATGTAATATTCTCAAATAGTACATAAAATACATATAATTTACATATATATTTTATGTAAATCATATACATATCATAATGTATATAGATATACGCAAGGAATAATAAAACAATTGTGACAAAATGTTCAAAAATGGTGAATCTGCATAAAGTATATAAGAGAATTATTTTTGCTATTTGCATTATTTCTATAAGTTTGAAATTATTTTAAAATCAAATTAACTAGAAAGTACTGAATATCAATAAGACACAAGTGACTTAGCCTTTCATTTAGAAGTAAGCCAAATAAGGAAAAGATTGGAAAAGTGTCGTATTTAAGGCTATGAAGGGCATCAATGATAGAGTCAGGAATGGAACATGGATGGATGTTCTGATTTAGAGTCAGGGCTCTTCCATGGCCCTAAGTTACATCTACCCAACAACTGTGAAAGTAGGGTAGGGAAGGCATTATTTTTCCCATTTACAGATAGGAAATACAGGTTTTATTATTAGTGGTAAAGCAAAAATTCTCACCCAGGAATTTGATTCCAAATACAGTATCCTTTCCATTATGTAATAAATCAGCATATGCACATATGAGATAGCATGCTGTTGCTTAAAATCAGCATAAAGTATGCAGTTAAAGATAGTTTTCAAATATCTGCTTTTTTTATTCTTCAGACTTCATTGATTTATACAGACACAACACAATACATTATCATAACATTCCTTGAGGCTAACCAGTAACAGAATTAAGGTCAGATTATTTGTGTTTTGTGTTATATTTCACTCATATTAGGAAGTAATGTTGTTCGTGGTATGAATAAAAATTCACTGCCTATTGTTAAAGGAAAGTAACAAAAATTAAAAAGTGAAGCCATGAATTTCAAATTCCAATTTTTAATTTATTTGAATTAATTATATTCCAATATTTAGTTTGTTTTGACTTACGTGACTCAGAGGGATTACTCAAAGAATTGGAACAAGAACTTTGTATTATGTAAAGGATTTTCTCATTGCTCTGAGTTTAAAGAGAACAGTCTGTTGTTTTCATTTTATTTTAGAAGAGTAGTCATCATTCTAGAATCAAATTCTATTAGACCTAATTTGAATTTCTCTATTTAGCATAAGTTTCCCAGTCATTGTATTTTCAAAAGCTTCTCTTCACTCTGCATTTTAGCCACATTGATACAAATAAAACCTATTTATGATCTCTGAAGACATTTTAAATTTCCTATATCTAGCATATAATAGGTGCTCAAAAAATGTTTATGAAATTACAAACATCATAAGTATGCATTTGTGTATATATGTATACACACATGAACATATGTCCTTGTACATACACATGAATACATATATGAATGAGCACATTGGAAAATTCAGTGTAAGGCAGCAATTCTACTTGAAGTTCACTGAAATAATCAACATTTTGAAGGGAAAACTTTACATCAGCACTGGTAACTAATCAGAAATACAGGGAAATCTGTTGAGGGTAGTTTCAGCCAATTAAGTTATCTAAGACTAGCTGACACAAGCTAAAGAAAGATAGCCTTTCAAAAAGTTGACAAAATTCACTCAAAATCACACGATTGCCCTCTAATTCGGAGTGGTGAAAATAGATATTTTTACCTATGTCCATCACTTCAAAAATGTTTTAAAAGACCGGATGAGATGATTGTACTAGTAAGGAGTGAATAGGAACTCATAAAGAGAAAAATTACCAAATTAAAATAGACTAAACAAAATGAAACTATTTCTTTCAAATAAGGAAGTCCAGTAGTAAGAAGTTCACGGCTTGGCAGGAGGAGTCCGTGGTGTCAGTGAGGATTAGGCTCAGTTGTTTTGGCTCTGCCATATATACATGAGCAAGATCGCCTGCTGGCCCATGATGGTGTCTAGAGCCTCAGTCATCCCACTTACACTTGGACCAGTAAAAGGAGGAAACTTAGAAAAGGACAAGGTGGCCCTTCTATCTAGGTCAATTCCTTTTAATGAATTGTTCTGAAAGTATATCCAACATTTTCTCACAAATTCCATTGGCCAGGAATTGGCAACATCTCAGTCATTAGCCACATCCAGCTTTAAAGACAGCCTAAAACATTGATGTCTTTTATTCAAGTATTTTACCCTGCTGAAATGCATTGCTGAAAAAAAAAACAAAAACAAAAAACAAAACAAAAACCAGACACAGAACCAAAGTGCTTTCTTTTTTGTTGTTTTAGACAGATTCTATGGATGAGACTAATTTGCCTAATACTTATTCCTATTGACTTTTAGCAAGTTTTTATTGTTAGCAGAAGCTAGAAAAATAAAACTATAAGCTAAATTCCTAATACTCTCTAAAACCAGGGTTCTGTACATGATTTAGACTTGCAGTAAGATTCATTAAAGTCTGTAAGACTTTATCTTTAGTTTAGGATTAACCTGCATAGGAAGAGACACAGGATTGAGGCCTCTATCTTACTGCTGAAAGCTAATCTGAGATGCAGAGGATTCTACAGCATGAAAAACTGAGAAAAACATTGCAAGACTCAGATACTATAAACATGATTACTTCTATGTATATCTCAATTTAAGAAAAGACCAATGCAGCATTATACAACACTCACATTTTAGCATAATTTTGAGGAAGGGTCTTAGCTCATAAATTTGGCCTCCTAATGTGAAAACTAAATTTCTGAAATAGGGCACGCTAAGCCTCGTACCTGAGAACTTGGAGAGATTTGAGAACTTGAGAGAGACTTACTTTTATTCTCAGTTTTGTCAAATAGTAATATTTGGACCAATGGCCTGAATGATGAAAATCTCCTTAGAAAGTGTTCATAGGCTGAAAAATTAATCATCATGCTGGAATGCGCCTACCTCAGAATGTTTGCACTGGCTGTTTCCTGTCCTTGGGAACTGTTTCCCCTAAAACAAAACAAAACAAAAGTTTGCATGGATCATTCCCTCACCTCCTTCAATCTTAACTCAATTATCACCTTTGTAACATGACCTTCGTGTGTAAAACTGTGATTCCCACTCCAGCCAGGTTTTCCCCATTCTGTTTTGTTCCCTAAGCACTTAGCACCTCCAAACATATGATATAATGTAATTGTTTAATATATTTTTTGTCTTTTTCTCTTTGCTAAGATTAAACCTCTATCAGAGCAGGGAAGAGCTGCTCTTTTTTTTTTTTCATTCATGTAACACCACTTGCAGGCACCTTGTAGGTATTTAGTAAATATGTGTTGAATGAACAAAGAATTAATGAAGAGTCTGGCCAATATTAAATATTGAAGAGCAAGAAAGAATAAAATAAGTTTACATTTTAAGAAAAGATGGCATGTGTATATATCTCCAGTATAATAGATTTCATCATATGCCTAGAAAGGGGTAGTATTTTATTTTACTTTATGCTTCTATTTGCAGGGATATGAACTTCCAATTATATCATCGGACTTGACTACTCCATTTCTTTCCACATTTAAAAATCATTAGTTTAATTTACTTAGGTTACAGAAGGAAACACAGTGATTATTTTCCAAAGTAGGCTGAACATAAAAGTAGCAAAGTTGCTTGGAAAAAAGAAAGATGTAATTTGAATTGACAGTAATTAAAATGAAATGACTTCTCAGCCTAGAGAAGAACATTTTGAATACGATGATCAATAGACACCATTATTCTGACAATTCCAGTGTTGCTGCTTATATAAATGTACATGTTACACTGAAGTACAAGGAGTTAGACTGATTTGAGTAATTCTAAACACTAGTTTAATATACAAAATAGAGGCAACAGCTTTCAATATCCCTCTAAAAGACCATGCAATGCTTACTACCTAATTTCACTGCATTCCAGGCCACCATTTCACCTGCAAAGGGGAGTATAAGATTATGCCAGAGCAAAGGGCTATGATCACTTCTTCGATTTCATTTGATGGGTTTAATAGACAGGAAATCTTCCATGGAGATGACATCTGCAATATACCTTTTATCCTGAAGAATCAGGGAGAAGTTATTTTGAGAACTTGACACAATATTTAACATGGGATTTCTGAATGAAGACAGTTTATGGATGAATAAGATAATTAAGCATTTAGACTGATGGGAAAAATAGGAGTTGCCAAATCCACTCAATTTTTAAAAATTATATTTTTCTACCTTCTTGTCTGAGCACCTGAGAATAAATCAACATGTGTCTTTGAAAATGTGTATTTAAGAACAAATAGTGCTTAACACTAGAAAGTATTTCATACCAGTGGTGTTCTTCTGATGACTAAATAGCATATTTCCTAATCTTTACACAAAATGAAAATCTATAATTTAACTTTTTGGTCAGAAAGATGAATTTTGTAACATTTTAAATTTTGAAATTTTATAAAACATTTAAAAGTAGATGGGTGGCTAAATAACGATTAAGCCACATAGCCCTTGGTAGTTTCTTATTCACAGTAATGATTTCATAGGTAAGAGTGCCTGTTTTTATCACTAATTAATATCAAACATTAAAAACTATGTAAATCCCACATTTAAGGATATTTTAATATATTGTGATTATTAATTTAGATGAACTTTCTGAAAAACATTTCAATTAAAATGTCTCTCACTAATAGAATACAGCACATTTCTCTTTTGAACATATGACATTTTTTTCTTCCAAATTACTTACATAAAATGCAAAAGCTTCTTACTAATGCAAATACAGAATTGAATGAATGACTACTTTTGGTATTTGTTTGGCTGTGTGTGCTTTGCTTCCAGAAAAATAATTAAACTCCTATTTTTTTGGGTCTAAAGAATTGGCATTGAATCTTGCTTACCCATTTGTTCATTCATTGAGTAAGCAAATAAACTACATTAATAGAGTGAGACTTAAAACAGCAGAATTTTTTTGGAAGATCTTGATAGTACTATTTGCCTATTGACTCAATGATTTTGGCCACTATGACAGTCAACTTCACTATTTCAATAGCCACAGTTGATATAATTTGCCATATATGTTTCAAAATGTTTAATTGGAGGTCTGGATCCTGAATAATGTTTTGTACTAAATACTTGTTTTTTTTAAGTGACTTAGAAAACAACTTGGTACTATTAAGGAAACCATACTTGAATTATATTAAAGCTGGAAGCACAACACTATCAAACACTGAAACACACAAAGATGATTTGTTGTTTTATACCAAGGTATTACTGACAAAAAGATCATAGTTCTCAAATACAGATTTATTTATTTCCTTCCTTTCTTCCTTTTCCCTTTCTTCCTTCCTCCTTCCCTCCCTCCCTCTCTCTCTCCGTTTCTGTTTTTCTGTCTCATTCTTTCTTCTTCCTCCCTCCCTCCCTCTTTTTCTCTTTTCTTTTCCTTTCTTCCTGTCCTTTTTTTCCTTTCTCTCTGTTTCTTTCCTTTCTTTCCTTTCTTCTTCCTTCCTCCTTCTTTTCCCTCCTTCCTTCCTTTTTCTTTCCTTTTCTTTTTCCCTCCCTCCCTCCCTCCCTTCCTTCCTTTTCTCATTCTGTCACCCATGCTGGAGTGCAGTGGTGCAATCTCGGCTCAAGTGGTCCCCATGCCTCAGCCTCCCGAGTAGCTGGGATTACAGGTGTGCACCACCATGCCCAGCTAATTTTTTGTATATGTAGTGGAGATAGGGCTTTGCCACGTTGGCCAGGCTTGACTCAAACTCCTGACCTCAAGTGATCAACCCGCCTTGGCCTCCCAGAATGCTGGGATTTAGGGCGTGAGCCACCATGCCTGGCCAGCATTATTTTTCTTTTGCCTATCTCAGTTTGATTTTTTTGTTGTTATAAACGTGAAACTTTTATTTTGTATTTTCCTGAAAAAATAATACAAGCTCATTTGGAAATTTTTGAAAATGTATCACACATTGTAATGAAGATATAAAAATCATCAATAAGCTCACCAATCAGTTAAAAAAGTTAACTTGTGAGTGCATTTTTCTATAAATGTTTAGATCATATTATAGGCACTATTATGTATATTACTTTTATATCAGAATCACTTCCATTACATAAAGAATGTATCAGCTCATCTTTTCCAAATAGCTGTGTAATATCCTATCATGCACATTAACATGTTTCATTTAACTATTTGATTTTTAAGACTCTTCTTTACACCACAAGTATTGCTTTTGTTTAAAATTTAATGGTTCCATATCTTATCATCATTGCCTCTGTTACTATAATAAATGGTATAAATTTATCTGGAATAATACTCACAGAATGATCAAAGTATGGAAAGTTGATTTTAACAGAAAAGTTAACGAACTTTCCAAGAAAATACCGAGTATTGTAATACAAAATTTAAGTACTGAGTATAAAATAGATTTTATTCTAAAGTTGACTATCCCCTTCTTGAACATCAAAGCTTGATGAAAAATATTACTTGAAATAAAGCCTGACTTATTTTGATTAGGCAAAGGAGTTACTGAATGTCTGGACTTCAGTGAATTAAGACACTGAGATTTTCTCACTATTGAAGCTACCTTGAAACAATAAACACTAAATACCTAGTTGGTTTGCCAAGAGCATAAAACGCTGCTTTTCATATTTGATTTTTTTCCCAAATCTATGATATAATCTAGAATTTGTATATGTATTTTTTTCCTGATAACGAAATGTGTAGACAATGGGAAAATAAGAGTTTCCAAATCCATTCAATCACTTTATGACCTTTTTCTACCTTCTCTGTGCTCCTGGGAAAAAATCAACACATACATTTTAAAAATATATTTGATAACTGAAACTAGTTAACCTAAACCTAAGTAGAAGGCCTAACCTTCTACCATGTCCAAATTAAGACTAAAATTATTAATAGCTTATTTCTTTACATCCACGAGAATTTGCTTCAATTATTTGTGTTCATGCCGGTTTCCTTTTAAAACCCTTCCTTAGACTTTCATTATATTTTTCTAGTTACAAAGTCTAGAAAAGGTATGCATAGAGATTGGTGTATCCAGGAACAGAAAACCAAATACAGCATGTTCTCATAGGTGGGAGTTGAACAATGAGAACACACAGACACAGGGAGGGGAACATCACACACCGAGGCCTGTTGGGGGATGGGGGTCTAGAGGAGGGATAGCATTAGGAGAAATACCTAATGTAGATGACGAGTTGATAGGGGCAGCAAACCACTGTGGCACATGTATACCTATGTAACAAACCTGCACGTTCTGCACATGTATCCCAGAACTTAAAGTGTGTATATATAGAGATATACACATATATACATATATACTTATATATACACATATACACATATATACACATATATATACACACATATATATGTATGAAATTGGTATATCATGATGCTTGCTTAAATACTCCAGGTTTTTACTCTATTTGGTCAGCATAGATCTCATAAGATTTTTCCAATGATGAAGTTTTTGTATTATGGAAGTTGTGAGCACATAATCTTTTCTTCCCATAGCTTGCTCATATTCGTGGATATGGTAGTTCTTCAGTCTAAGTTGCCACATTTCCTGCAGATTCTAGGCACACTAATTATGTCTCAAATATACAGGTTAAGCTAATCAACTACTGTCTTGCTGTGTCTCTGTCTCTGTGAACACATTACATTGCTTCTTTGTACCCTTGCCAGCAAAAAGAAATAATATCTATAACCTTCTCACCTCAAGAGTATTGTAGTTGTTAATAAGTATGCAGAACTTTTGGAGAAAGATATAGTGCTTAGAGCTCTGTGGAAAAAACACTTGTATATAAATGTAATATGTCATTTTTATAACATCTCCTAGCAGCCTAATGAAATGAACACAGGCATTCTACCAACACATTTCTTACTTGGGCTACATCCAACTCACTAAACACAATTAGGAAGTGAAATTCTTGTTGTTACTGTAAACTGTAACAGCCCAAAACTCTGCTTAATGTAGGCTCATTTTGGAATCTGTCCAGTGAGATATTGAAAGTACTAGAAGATCTTCATTATAATATGAATCTATATGGATGATTTTTATCACAAGTTTCCAATGTGTTATTTATGGCTCCAAACAGAAAATGATTTGTGTTTCTGTTTTGGTTTTAGTTTTAGCTATTGCTATTTCTAAAACAAATTAAAATTTACTTTTTGAAGTACTTAACATATATCTTATCAATGATTGGATCTAAGTTTCACACATTTTCTCTTTCTCTTCTAAAAATGTTACCCCCTTTACAATCTTATTTCTCTCCTTTCAATTTCAAAAGAAAGAGTAGTTGTCAGCTTTTACTTTTATTCCCTTTCCTCCCACTCTTAGTTTAAAAAGTGATATACCCTTGTTTTTGCCCTCTCTCATTTACTGATTCAATTTTTCTGGAATAATATTTAATTATTCCAATAACATTAGAAATAAGTCCAGAATTTTAAAATTTTAGTTTTTTTCTGGCCTCACTCTCCTTATGTCTTAGATGCATTTCATAGTATTGATTTTGATATGCTTCTGATACTTTATCTTCCAATTCAGTTTAATCTTTTCCAATTAGTTCTCATTGTCTATCTTTACCTGTCCTATTTTCTGTTAAATACTGGCATTGTGATGACATCTTCACATTCTACTACTCTGTCTAAATTAGGGCTAAAATTATTTATAGGCCATGTCTCTACATCCTTGAGAATTTGCCTTAAACATTCCTTTTATAATGGTAGTTCTCTGTTCAAAACCTTTTCTGAACTTCATTATATCTTCTTATTTACAAAGTCCAGCTGAGTACATGGTTTATAGCAGCCACTCAAGAAACATTTGTTGACTAGTCTGAATGCAGTGGTGTTTAAAATTAACTGAACACATACATACGTGTACACACACACACACGTTAAATAGATCAATATTTGTTTGATTCTGAAGCATTTATATTTCCATTTCTATGTATTACTTAGAGGACTACATTCTAAATCTCTTTTATGGATAGTACTTAAATATTTTTCTTTTCTCCAATTAAGTTGGAGCCTGGTTCAAGGGTGTGATAATTGGCTACAGAGACTACTGAATCAACTGCTATTCCAAATGTGTCCATGCAAGGCACCTCTGCATCTGCTCCTGGCTCTCTGCTGTCCTCCAGTGGTTACATGTTATATTCCCCCACCCAGAATGTTACAAATAAGAGAATAGAGCCCAGATGAAGATCTGAAATGTTCTGTCCCCACAAACTGGATTAGTATTGGCTAAGCTAAGTGGTAAGAAGAACCAAGGTGGCCTATCATTAAAAGACAAGACTCAGACCAATGTACCCTTGGGGCCTCATTACTGTTCCTTTCACTGCTATTCAGGGCAAGCTGCCTAGAGATCACAATCTACATATCACCCTTTGGTCTTTCAGCAGATATGCCACTCTGTGCATTTCAAGACTTCAGTCAGCCTAACCAAATTATATGTTGTGAAGAAGGTATTATTTCACTGAAATTACCAGTGGCTTAGTACATTAATATTACCCCTAAAAAGGGGGAGGGGGTAAACCTGTAGTGTCAAGGATGGCAAGAGTAGGAAGGAAAACTCACGGAGCCAGCACTTACTTGGGATTGAGCAAAATTGTCTCAAAATCCCTTAAACTATTACACTTGGAAAATTCTGACCTATTAGGGGTCATGGCCTTAATTAAGAAGGTTTAAATTTTAACCTATGCACAGTCATAGAAATATTAAGAACCTCCCACCTACCAGATCTTCTTTTGTTCTAGCACACATATATGCCATGGAAAAAAAATATTAAATTCTGAAGTTTCCGTTCCAAATGAAAAATGACAATTCTTAATCCTCTATAATTCAGTTCTGCACAACTAACTTTAATTGACTTTATTTGGTTTGTAAATTGTGTAATTTTATGCAAAGAGACAGAATTAGTGGAATGATTACTATAACACATTTACCTATAAGCATTTAAGCAACTATACATTTCCTTAAATCTGTGGTCATGAAGAGCTTGATCTAGTGAGAGATAGTAACGTTGTGGAGTTATTAGACTTTTTACTATTGAGTTGTAAGAGTTCTTTATATATTCTGGATGTAACGCTTTACATATATATATAAAACATGTTTTATATATATATATATATATATATATATATATATATATATAAGTTTTTCCATTCCATTGCAGACTTCTCGTCTTAATATGACCTTTATAGGAGAAAAAGATTTTAATTTTGATAATAATCATTTTAATGAAGTTTCTTTTATGTTTTGTTCTTAGGTACCCTAAGAAATCTTTGCCTATACAAGGCTGCAAATATTTCCTTCTAGATTTTTTTAAAGTTTTACATGTACTGTATGATCCATTTCAAATTATAGAATGTGGTGTGAGGTAAGGCTCAATATTGAAATCTTGTGCTTCCTGAACATGGAACATGTCTCCATTTTATTTCTTCTGTTTTTCCATCTGGATGCATTTTGTTTTATTTTACTTATTTAGTTTTACTCTACAAATTTAAATCTGCAGCACACTGTGCACTAGCATTGGTGATAGCTCATATCCTGACTTGTTCATCACATAGGAGGAACATATTAGTTATTTCCAAATTAAGCATGATGCTAAATACATGTTTTTATGGATGCCCCTTTTTAGTTTAAGGAAGTTTGCTTCTCATTTTGATTTCCTTCTCTTCTTATTTTTGATTTTTATGGATGGCATTTTTTGAGTTTGAGGAAGTTTCCTTCTCTTACTATTTTGATTTACTTCTCTTCTTTTTTTGTTAGTAGTAGATGTTGAATTTTCTCCCTGAGAGGACTCCTGAGTAACTTTCTTCCATACATATTTCCACATCAGATCTGGTTCTTTGGAAATTTAACCCAAGAGATCTAGTTTCTTTTATTGCCCTGTAAGACATTATATACTTTAAGAAACTTTAGAAAGAACTAAATATTACACTAGACAGGAACAGAAAATGTGAAGCTTGCACTTTCTGCTCATCAAAGCACATGATAAGATGAAAGAAATCAGAGATATAGGACTCTGTGTCTGGAATACCCCTTTCCAAACTGTGTTCTTACAGTAGCAAAGCTTATTGTATAGGTTTAGAGAGAGAGATGAAATCAAGGAAAGTTTATCCTTGTCCACCATTTGGCCACCTGGGAAGAGATTGCCATGCACACCGTCATGAGCCAATATGGAGATGACAGAGAAAGAGAAAGAATAAATGAACCCAGGAAGGCGTTCCTAAGCTGTTCTGTAGCCATATGCCCTTTCGGGAACCCACAGATTCCTACATTTTCTAGGAGAGAGTGTAAAAAAGTAGCTGAACATCTAGTTATCACTGTGGAAGCAAAGAATCTTGAACATTAAGGGCTACTGAGAAGGTTCATTTATCCTGCAGTCATGATTCAGGAAAAGTTCCTTGGGCCTCAGTGAGAATAAGTCATCAGGGGAAAGCTATAGGGTTGTGGCTAGGCCAGGAGGACAGAACTCATTAATGTACACTAGTAGGATGCTTATGGATATGAACAGACTATACTCATCTCAGGATATACCAGCCTCCACATAGCCAGTGGAGACCCACCCAAGAACCTGCATGAGACCAAGATAACCACCAACCCCAATCCCATGGTGACATCCATGCCATCTTATTCCAAGGTGCCATCTTAAAAAGGAAAAGGGTGAGTAGTGGGTAAAACAGCCTTAATACGACTTGGAAATTTAAACTGTCAATATATTTTCAAAATAGGAATTGTTGGAAATCAAAAGAAACTTAAAAATGAATGAGATATCATTACAGAAAAAGTTAAAATTTAATTCATTACTATATGTCAATGAGGTATAGAAGTGAAGCAGATATATTCTCTCTCCATATTGAAGTAGTAACTTAAATTCTTAAAGCTACAATACTGCTAGTAAGCAGTAAAGATTCAAATGGGGCCCAATTCTATGACTCTATTCACGAAATACTAGTTCTATTGAGTTCACTTTAAGGCATAATTAAATGTCGGTAAAATATTACTGGTTATTATGAAGTTTCAGATAAAGCAGAAATTAAATCTCATCATCACTGATATGCTAACTACATACATGGAAGCATGTTACATCTCCAGAAATATATGCATACATATGTACATATATAGCATATGTGTGTGTGCATGTGTTTATGTATGTGGAATTTCCAGGCCTAACAAATTGTTTGATAATTGAAGGTAGTTTTGGCTTCAGCAACCAGGCCATGTCTCATGGAATGGAGAGATTAAATCATGGAGGAAACTGTCATAAATTATCAGTAAGGGGTTATATAAAACTTGATGTCTCCTGCAGAAAACGTGGGTCTGGCTAAAATTTAATCTCTTCTTTTAATGTCCCCAAATGGTCTCAACAGATTCCTTCCTGAGGGAAATATAGCCATAGGCAACTATGTTCGGAAATAGTGATTTGGGTTAGATTTCTAATTTACCATTCTGGGAAACCTTCACACAGTAGCAAATTTCTTACCTGAAAATTTAACATAGGCACTGCATTGGTCTGTTCTCAAGCTGCTAATAAAGACATACCCAAGACTGGGTAATTTATAAAGGAAAGAGGTCCAATTGACTCACAGTTCCACATGGCTGGGATGGCCTCACAATTATAGTGGAAAAGCAAGGGATGTCTTACAAGAGAGCTTGTACAGGAGAACTTTAATTTATAAAAGCATCAGATCACGCGAAACTTATTCACTACCACGAGAACAGTATGGGGAAACTGTCCCCATAATTCACTTATCTCTACCTGGCCCTGCTCTTGACATGTGGGGATTATTACACTTCAAGGTGAGATTTTGTTGGGGACACAGCCAAACCTATTAGGTACTCTCTAATAAGTGGTTGGAAATAGCTCGTAAAAATAATCCCAAATCTGTTTTGAAAAATTAACAGAAACTTTAAGCAGTATTTTAAGTATGGATATTGGTGTCTGTGTGTGTGTGTGTGTGTTTAAGTTTATATTGGACAATAGCAAACTACCTTGAAGAAAAGTTGATTTTGGAACATAAGAATCTCTTCATCACAAGAGCAAATTCTAAATATGTATCACATGGAATATTCAGGAAAAGTACTATGGGAATATTTTAGCTCTCTAGAAGGAAATACTAATCCAGATGTCTTTATTAATTGTACTTTAGGACAACTTTGGTTCTTTTCAGAAGGTGCATGATCTCGATGGTTGAAGTTGCTGATTTTGGGGGGTAATCTACACAGAAAAGGTGGTGAAAATATCGGAAACAGTTTGTATCCTACTATGTGGCTAACGTATGAGGAAGTCTCAACATGCAAACTTTGGCAGGAAGATAAAATCGTAGGCCATAGACAAGACCATGTCCTTTTGTGAAGACAATTCCTGCAGCAAAATATTTTTCATTAAATCAGGGAAACAGATACTAGTGAACTAAGATTTGATATATAACTAATAATAAATACCAATTATTTTTTGCAAGCATATCTCATCACTGAAATATACACCTGTTTCAATGTATTATCCTAATCTAGGGAATCAAGAAAAGGATTATCTACTTAAGAAGAAGAGGATATCAAGCCAGTTATTGCCACAATGTGGAGGAATCAGCAAAATAACTGTTTTCAAATTTCCAGTTATTAATTTTGTCATCATATATACAAACCTATTTACCAAACATGCTTCATTCTACGTTTCTTTCTTGACAGGTTTTACAATCTTTGTTATACTGTTTTCAAACAAAAAATGTAAAATGCCATTTCTATCTTTCTTTCTGAAGCTTCCCATCAACATGTTTATCTCTTCTCACCCACATATCTGATTGTATTTAGAATGTAAAAATAAAATAGGCTTTAAAATGAAAAGGCTTTTATAAAATAAAAATTTGTTGTAGAAGAGAAAAAAAAATGTAAGAAACTCAGATTTCCACTGAACGTCCAAGGGCCTGTGGGGGCCTAGGAGTGAAAGGGTGATATTTTAAAAGTGAGTAAGTGTGAATGTTCTCATAGGTTTCATGTAAAGATGATATAATTCTATTAATGAATGTTCTGTAACAGGGATATTCTTTGGTTAGTGGTCCTTTTGAAGATGTGAAGATAAGATTGTGTGCCACCCAGATTACATGACATATATAATTCCTCTCAGTCCTTGAATTATAATAGTTATAAGGCAAAAACAACCCTTGACCTTTTGGGTTCCCTGATATGTTTACAAAATAATTTGGGTTTTTAAGTGCAATGTGATTTAAATATGCATTACACATTTCACCAATGATTAGGAATATCTGCTATATGTGATTTGTCCTTATGTATATTATCAATAATTATGACCTTTTAATTTATCCACTCTTTTAAGTATAAAACTTACCTGCAGTTGACAATGTTTTTGAAAAAACTTGAGTCTTAATATTTCCCAACTAGAATTAAGTTTTAAAATACAAACTCCTCATTTTATACATGGGTATAATATAGCAAAGAGGGAGTCTAGTAGAAATTTAACTTCATTTAGAGCACAGACTGAATAGGGTGGTTGGAGACTTTATTATTGCTATAACTCAATGCAGTTTAAGTGCTACAAAATTAAGTGATATTGCAACAAAGTAAGAAGTGTAAAAGCAGTCAAACTCTCTTAATCTTTAAGTCAGCGAATATTTAAGAGCTAATGTAAATAGGGGCACTGTGCATAAAGCAGGTTTCAGCAGAGAAAGCATTTTCATGGCAAAGTAAGTACAAGGGCTGAAAGGGGCTAGTCAACCCACATTCTAGTTGTAATTCTCTCTCATCACTACTTTTCTCTTCTTTTATCTTATTAATAATTGCCCTTCATTGATCTTGCTGACACCACTGATTATTATCAGCTGCTTCAATATACGTAGTGCAGGTCTCAGTGACTAATACAAATTGTGAAGTCCTAATTAGGGAGAAGGAATTGGGCTGGTGGGACAGAGGGAGAGCAAAAAGAGAAAGTAGGTAAATTTTAACTCTGTCTTTCTACATAGTCCAGAACACATAGTCCTCTTGTGCCCAGTTATCATCAGACCCTCAGCTGATGGAAAAATGCAAGTTAGCTCACTGCAACCTTGATGTTATCAGTACTGCATAGAGCCCTCTTCAGCACAAAGCAGAAGCACCATCCTATAAAATCTCCAGCAAGCCTTTGTGTCCTTGCAGTCAGGTCCTTTCTTGCTGACTTTCCCAATGCTTCCTTGCAATGTATTTTCATATTTTCTCTAATAAATCTGCCTTTTTATAACCTACAAATGTCTTTGTAAATTCATTTTACTGCTCATACAATACTGGCCTCAGTTGCAACCTGCGAAACAAATATCAAAAAAGGAGAATGCTACCTGGCAGCATTATGCAAGAGAATGGAGACTTACAAATATGTGTAGGAGTATGTGTGTAAGTGTAACAACATGAGTTATCAAAGATGGCCAAAGGTACCTGAGAGCAACCAATGTGACTATTGCAGAAATAGGAAAATTGAGAAAAATCAGTATTCCACGGGTAGGCTAACTAGTGAATGAGAACATGAAAATGAAAATACAGGAAAAAGAGAAGTGTGCAGCTTACTACTTGATGGAAACAAAGATACAAAACATGCAGGATAGTGGGTTTTAAACATTTTGGTTATTATTATTTTAACGATTAGGACTAACACGTCAATGGAACACCAAGTTCCCATAGAACTGTTTGAAAACATCTTAGTATATGTCTATGCATTTAGTAAATGTCTGAAGAACCTCCATGTGATATGGTAAACACTAGTGACACAGAATGTTGATTCCTATGTATGAGATTAGGCTGCCCACTTATTGATGAGAACAAATAATTATTGTGTCAGAAATTATATCAGTAATATTCTTAGTTGATAATTTATATTAGTAATAAAAGTTAAATGTTGATAGGAAAATAATCACTGTTATGTTATATATACATATAATTTAGATATATGTATGTTAAACTGGCAACTACTGAACTATAATTTTAATTACTATTTTATGTCAGAATCTTAGAGCTTAATATATGCAGAGATTTGTTGCTAGATAATAAGTTTGTTTTCATTTATATTTATCCCTTTATCCATTTCTCTCATGACCAACTGAAAAGGCACTCTTACCAAGTGAGTGGTTGGAGCAAGACAGTGTCTCAAGATTGAAACAGAACACGATGGAGCTGGAAGTTACAGTTCTGAGATCATCAGGAATCAGAGTCAGGTCATTAACTAGTGATTATATGCCACACAAGAAATCCTCTCTGGTTTAGAAATCTTAAAATAAGAGGCTGTTATATACATTTGTCAAGATAAAATTATTGATTAGTATTTATAAGATTTTGATTTCATAAACTTAACAGACTACATATGTAACTTAAGATATAATTTCAAAAATCTAGCCACAGCACATTTGTGCGCTTAAACAAAGTCATGACTTTTTTGGTATTAGAATAAATACAGTTACCTTGTGAGAAATTGATTGATCTAACTACTTGTGAACAAGGAAAAGAAATGGTGTTAAATAGAGGCTATCTGTTGCAAATGTCATCTGACCAGTATTTTGTTTAACATGTGGAATGCTTACAAATTATCTGAGTTTGCATATTTACCTATATTGTGGAGTCTCCCAGCATACACATTAGATCAGCCGAATGATGTGCACAGTAAACTCATGTAACTATCTAAAACAAAATTCCCCACATTTAGGTGTTTGGAATTAGCTATGAAATAATTAAGTGTCTCTCAATAAGATAAAATATTTTATAACACTTTCTTAAAAACATGGCAGGCTTAAAAGAAATGGAGGGTTCAGTTTTTAAATTAAAGTAGGTGTTAAATTGACCTCAGGTACCTTGAGGACATTTAGCCCAGCTTCCTCCCTGGCAGAGGAAGAATTACATTTAGAGAGAAGCAGTAATCTGGCAAAAACAGAGTCCAGTCTTCAAACTTGCAGACCAATTTCCTTTGCATATACCATGCTACCTAATGATCACAGATACTCTAGAGTTATTCTGAATCTTGACCTCTAGAGTTGAGAGCAATCAGTGGACAAGTAAGATATGGCACTATGGTGCGAAGAACCCCCATTTCATCACATACAAAACTCATCACATTGGACAACATACAATAATGGGACCTGAAGTAAGCTAAGAATATGTTATCTTTTTCTGAGAGAGTTAAAATTTAATTTGAATTAAGTAGAAAATTAGAGACAGTGCAAAAGCATTCAAAATTAGCGTTTGCTTATCTTAAACAACTCTTACAATTATTTTGTTAGTTCAGCTATTTTAAAATATCACTAAAGCAGCTAAACGTTTTACTAGCTGTTAGTAGATAAAAACTAAGGGGGCTTTAAAAAAACACTATCTGCTTTTATAATCATTATCCATTATTGAAACCTTCCAGAGGAGGGATGAGGGCTGGAGAGTAAGCTGTGTTTAGGAAATATTACAGAGGCAGAAATGAGGATTTCAGGGCAGCTGCATGCAGCACCTGAAGATCCCCTGAGGCAGCCTGTCTAAGTTGACTGCTATTTAGAGTGCAGCCCAGAGATTTTAAGATTTCAGGTTGCTACCCATCCATGGGATGGGAAACCAGTTCAATGGGTCACAACCAGTATTTTAAAATGAAAAAGACTAGAAAATAGGGAAAAAAACACAAATACTAAGGAACAAGGTGTTTTGAGAAACGTTTGGTTCAGTGGTACATACACACATGTAATGTTTATATGTGTTTCTTACAATGAAAAGCCATTAGCAAAGTTTGAAAAACATGTGTACACACTAACTTAAGTAGAAATGAAGGGTGGAAAGATAAGGAGTCCAATTAAATTGAAATTTGTCTTTGAGATGCCAGGGAGACATTCCAGTGGATTTATTCTCCCTTTTATACTGGATGCCAAGTGCGGAAAGTGGAGTTAATTCTCCTCCTTGGTTTATAGCACATAATCATTACTGTCCTTAGGAGAATTTTTAAGTTATGTTTCATTTCTAATTGGCAAATAATAATTGTATAATTTTATGAGATAGTATGTGACATTTTGATGTACTGTTGTATATACATTTTCAATATGCTGTGCAATGAAACACCAGAATTTATTCCTTCTAACTGAAACTTTATACCAACTGACCATTTTCCCCTTCCCCATCCATTTACCTACCTCACAACCTCTGGTAACCCCAATTCTATTTTCTGTTTCCAGGAGTTTGACGTTTTTAGAGTCCACTTATAGGTGAGATCATACAGTATCTGTTTCTCTGTGCCTGACTTATTTCACTTAACATAAATGTTAAGTGCAAATGACATACTCTCCTGTTTCTTTTAAGGCTGAATAGTATTCCATTATGTATACACTGCCACATTTTTAAAAATCCATTGATTTATATCTATTGATAGACCCAGGTTGTTTCCATGTTTTGGCTACTGTGAATAGTGCTGCAATGAACTTGGGAGTACAGACATTGCTTCAACATACTGATTTGAATTCTTTCGGGTATATATTTGGTAGTGGGATTGTTGGATCACATGGTAATTCTATTTTTTGCTATTTAATAAAGATTCATGCTGTTTCCCAAAATGGCTGCACTAAATTACAATACCACTAAGAGGGCATAACTGTGCCCATTTCTCTGCATCCTCACCAACACTAGCCATCTTTCATCTTTTTGATAATTGCCAAACTAACAGGTGTGAGGTGATATATCATTCTGACTTTAATTTGCTTTTCTCTGACGATTAGAGTTGTTGAACATTTTTCATATCTCTATTGGCAATTTGTATGTCTTCTTTTAAGAAATGTCTATTTGAGTTCTTTGTCCATTTTTAATAGGATTATTGGTTTTGGATTACTTTGAGTTTCTTGTATATTTTGTAGAAGAGCCCATTATCTGATGTATAATTTTCATGTTTTTCTTAATCTGTGCATTTTCTCTTCACACAATTAATTGTGTCCTTTTGTGTAGAAGCTTTTTAATTTGATGGAATTGTGTTTGTTTGTTTATGCTTTTGTTGCCTGTGCTTTTAGGACTATACACAAGAAATTATTGCCCAGACCAATACCATGGAGATTTCCCCCTATGCTTTCTTTTAGTAGCTGTATAGATTCAGGAATTGCATTTAAATATTCAATTTTGAGGTGATTCTTGTATAAGGGTTGAGATAAGAATCCATTTCCCTTCTGTATATGTATATCCAGTTTTCCCAACACCATTTTTAAAGACACTATGCATTGTGTATTATTGGCATCTTTGTCAAAAGTCAATTGACTCTGACGTCTGGGTTTATTTCTGGGCTATTCATCCTATTCTGCTGGTCAATGTGTCTGTTTTTACACCAGTACCATAAGGTTTTGATTACTATAGCTTCGTAATCTATTTTGCAATCCATTTGTTTGATGTCTCAGCTTTGTTCTTTGGTCAAGATTCAGAAGATTTAACCAAAAGAGAAAAGAAGAATTGAAACCAATACACAAATGTTATAGTCAGCTAGATAATAACTAAAGATAAATAAACCTACACAGGAAGTTATTAAAGTATTAACTTTACCAGTTTTCCTCAAATCCTCACCTAGAATTGGTATCCTAATTCTTACAGATTTTAGAGTATACTTTTACTGACAATTACATTGTTCACATAGTTTCTTAGGGGAAAATATATATTACTGAGTTGTCAGTATTACAAGAGGCCAGCAAATAGCTGCTATGGGTCAAGCGCATTACATACACTACCTGAAAAGCATGGCTAAAGACCAGATAAGAATTATTTCTTCTGATTAACAGATGAGAAAACCATCACTCGGAGAGGTTATGGTAATTTTCTCAAGCTTTGTTAAATGACAGGATACAGAATCAGGTCTTTCTGTCTTTCAATATTAGACATTTGGTTGCATGTAAATCCAGAGATTTATGCAAAGGTTCAGAGAAGTTATTATCAAACCTATGGAAAATCAATTTCTCATGGTATTATAATTCATTAATTTATTCAAATAAACATCCCAGTGGATTAATTTTTGGCACTTTTTAAAAAACTCAAAATCCATGGCAAAACACTAAGGCTAGATTTATGCAGTTTATTAATAAACCCCTACATGGAGATTACTAGGTATTAAGTGCTCTAAGTGCTTTAGAAATATTCGCTCATCTAATCTCCATAACAGTTTTAGGACATAGATATTATCATTATCATCTCTATTTGGCAGAAGCACAGAGAAATTTAATAATTTATCTGAGATTACACAGCTTGTAAATGGTAGAGTTGAGTGTTCAACCTAGGCAGTCTTATTGAAGTCAATGCTATTTATCATTCACTATTCCATCTCAGGAATACATCTGGCAAATTTTAAGGTGAGTATGAAAGGTCACCAAATATCTATGTTCCTTAATATATTGGTGCAAAAGTAACTGTGGTTCTTTCTATTAAAGGTAATGGCAAAAACTGCAATTACTTTTGCACCAACCTATAGCTTTCTCCTGTATGTGAAACTATTCTTTTGCCTTATGTTTGGTTTTAGACACTAAAAGCAACTAATGGTTACACTTAACTACCACTTGGTGTCATTTCCCAAATTCGTTCTGAGGAACTGCAGTCCCTGAAAATACACAGTGATATGGTTTGACTCTGTGTACCCACTGAAATCTTACCTGGAATTGTAATAATCCCCATCTGTCATAGGAGGGACGCGATGGGACATAACTGAATCATGGGTCTCGGTGGGTCTTTTTTATGCGGTTCTCCTGATAAGTGAATGAGTCTCACTAGATCTGATGGTTTTATAAGGCATAGTTTCCCTGCACAAGTTCTCTCTTGCTTGCGGCCATGTAAGATGTTCCTGCTCTTCCACCATGATTGTGAGGCCTCCCCAGCCCTGTGGAACTGTGAGCCAATTAAACCTCTTTCCTTTAAAAGTTACCCAGTCTCAGGTATGTCTTTATTAGCAGTATGAAAACAGAATAATATATACAGCAAATTAATATTTCCCTAGTTATACCAATGTGAGCAATGCTACAACACATACCACACTCTTGGAAACTCACAATGCAAAAGTTTTACAAAAAAGTAACCATTTTGCACTTTATTTAATCCAGAGTTTCCTAAACATAGTTGAATGTAAATATATTAGAAATATTTAGAGCACAGATAGATTAGAGCAAGACTCCGTCTCAAAAAAAAAAAAAAAAAAAAAAAAGAGGTATGAACTTAGGATCTGGTGTTGAACAATATAGGAATATAGGTTCAATTTCTGGACACGAAAAAAAAAACACAAACAAAAAACAAACTTCTAAAGACTCAGTTTTCTTATTTGTAAAATGAGAACTGAGACAGCACCTTACTTGAAAGATAGCTGGGTAAAAACACAACTCAGTTACTTAGGAATCTTATGTCTCATGCAAACTACTATAAAAATGTTCACAGACTGGTTTCAGTTGTTTTAATTTTAACAACAGATTATTATTTCTAATCTTTCCCCAACACTCATGCCAAAAGACAAAATTTCTTTCCCTCGTCATGAAACTTTAACAAGCCCTGACACCTACTCAGGCTAAGAATTGGAAGAATCCATTTGACTTGGTTGCTGCTGCAGATTTGAGAGCTGAATATCCACCTACACACCGTGGAAAAGTGCTTGGGTCTCAACTGTAATTGCACATAAATTTTTTTTGAGAAAATTGTGCCAAATATCAAAAGCTCCAACTTTATTTATTTTTAAATCCCTGTGCTCTTTTCTCAAAAGGCATCAACATTATTCTCCTTAGCACTCATTTGTGTTGTTGACATTTCTTGTTTAAATTCTAAGCCTACCAGGTCACCTTGAGAACTGCTCACCAACAGAGATTTTTTTCCCAAATAAATTTATCCTATGGTGACAGCAAAATGCTACTATCTTCAAAGTCAAATTCTTTAAACAAAGCAAAACAAAGCAATCTTTCTGATTTCTTCTCTTACTGTGAGCCTGATGGACTTGGTCTCCAGACACCAAACTGTTTTTCCTCTTATTTTTATCCTCTTTTTACTACATTGCACATGTCACTAAATTCGCAACCATGAAAGATGGACAAAAGTCATGCTTGTCGCAAGTGAATTTTCAAGCAGCAACAGAAAAAAGAGGCTAGCAAGAAACTTCAGACAAAAGAAGCTTCTTGATTTGTTTATATTCTGAATCATAAATCAAATGTATGCAGTAAGCCAATATACCCTGCAACCCAAGCTACATTATATTCACGGAGTTCATATCTCTACAATAGACTCTGCAACCCAAACCACATTATTTTCATGTAGTTTGGGTTGCAGGATCTATTGTAGAGATATGGATACATGGAGGAAAGGAAAGCTTTATTTGTGGTCTTTGATCTGGGGACACATGATAGGCACACCCTACTGTTTCTGTTCCCAATTATTCTTTTTCTTTCTGCTTTTCTTCCCTTTGTCCTCTCCACCAAGTAGAGAGTAGATGGGAGGAATTTTGTGAATGGTGTACATACTATGTATACTATGTATTATGGAGGCCACAAGAGTACCCGATCCTTTGTTTTCCTTCTCATGCATTCTGTGTTCTTTGTGTGTAACTTGTCTAAACTTCTGCCGAGCTAAGTCATATTCACAGGGAATGTTGAAAACAGATACGTTTCAAACTGGATATTGGGCTTGTACTGGGGAGAAGACAGAGACTCTCTACCATGGCACAACTCCCAGGGTCAACAATCTTACTCTAAGCTTCAAGGATCAACACGCAGTTAGTTTTATATAATAAACAAATATAGTTTATAATGGCATTACATAAAATTCTAGCAACTTTTTAAGAAGTTTTTTTTGACATTTCACACTTACAGAGGCCTAGCGAGAGTCAATAGCAGGTATTGTTAAAAGTTCAGACTCTGATGTCGGAGAAATATTGCCCTACAATTTAATAGCTGTTTCATCTTGGGCAAGTCACTATATCACCCCAAGCTTCATTTTTTCCCATATGCAAGACGAAAATAAAATACCTACTTCATAAAAGTTTTGTCAGGTTTAAACGAGACAAAGTATAAAGGCTTGCATCTAATACGCAGACAATAAAATTTAATAAAAATTATCACCTTTTCTCAGATTTCAGTTCTTAAGTAATTACTCTCCTCTGACATTTATGTTGCTTTTGTTTAGGTGAATAAGTTAAAGTATCTCTGTTTACTGGTTTGACTTTTTGGAAAATATGGAACTTAGGTCTAAGGTTCAAAAATCCACTGAGAATATTAATCTTATGTATTACTTTAAGCCATATAATCACTTACTGATTAGTACTGAAAATAAAAGATTGGAAGAATATGTTTAAAAAACAAAACAAACTAAAACAAAAAACTGATATTGTGATTAGCAGATATTATTTATATGTGCTTCATTAGAGAAAACGGAAATAGATTATATAACTGAATACTACTTTTTGTATGAATTGAATTTATATAAATTCTATGTAAGGTAAGTATTAACTTATTATATTTAATTTTAAATTTCAAGCTCTGCTACAAAGGAAACATTCCCACACTACCAGGTCCCAGGTGAAACAAACAAAACAAAACAAAATCTATAGCTTAGAGTCAGACTCTAGGCTTGAATTCAAGTAAAGCTGTCTTCGCTGCACTAGTTACGCAACCCTTAGGCAAATTAGAAATATTCTTTCAGGTTCTTATGTATAAAATGAGATCTCTTTCTCTTCCTTTTTAAAATTATTTTGAGGATCTAATGGGATGTTATAAGGAAATATATATTTTATATATATATATATTCAGCAACTATTTGCTGAGAGCATACATTTTTCAGGCACTGTATGAAGTACTAAAAATAAAGTGCCACATACATAATATTTAAATCCAAAGAATAATTTTCTCATAAACATTATTTGGACCCAATTCACAATATAAGTCCCACTCAAGATCCTACTATTTGTAAATAATTAACGGTAGACCTAAGACCAAAAAAAAATAAAAAATAAAAAATTCTCAAACTGGTTTCAGGTGTTTTCATTTTAACAGTAGAAGAAGAAAATAACTGAACAGAAAAGTTCAACAGGTAGGTTCAACAGCAGACTAGGTCAAGTAAAAGAAAGGCTCAGTGAAACTGAAGATATGTCACTGGCAACCATCTAATCAGAGGAATAAAAAATATCAATAAAAATAGTGAAGATAGTTTAAGGAACTTATGAAACACTGCCAAGCAAACCAATATATGCATTATGGGATTGCTATAAGGAGCACAAAAAGAGAAATTACCTAAAAGCTAATTCAAAGAAATGCTAGCTGAAATTTTCCCATGTCTAGGGGAAAAAAACATACAGATCTAAGAAGTCTCTGGAATACCAAATAAAATAAATCCAAAGAGACCCACACTGATATACATTATAATCAAATTATCAAAAATAGGTACAAAGAATTTTGAAAGACGCAAGAAAAAAGCAACTTGTTATATATAAGGGAATCCTAGATAGGAGTACCAGAGAAATTATCAGAAGAAACCTTGCAGGCCTGAACGAAGTACAATGATATATTTAAAATAATAAAAGAAAGCAAATGCCAGTTAGGAATACTATACCCAGACGACCTTGTTCAAAAATCTTGATTCAAAATCAAGAGGAGATAATGACTTTCTGAGACCAAAAATAGCTGAGGGAGTTCATTGCCACTAGACCCACCTTACAAGAAAGGTCAAAAGGAGTATTTCTAATGAAATTAAAGGATGCTAAATAGCAACACCAGAACATAAGAAAGTATGAAACTTATCTGGAAAGGTAAATATTATCTTTATTATTTTAAGATAATAAAAAATATTACCTTAAAATAAAGTTAATATTTTATTACTATAATGATAGTGGGAAAACCAATTTTAATGCTACTATAAAGTTAAATTGCAAAAGTATTACAAATAACTACACCTAAATTATGTTAATTGATACATAAAAAATAGATATGAGGGCCGGGCGCGGTGGCTCAAGCCTGTAATCCCAGCACTTTGGGGGGCCGAGACGGGCGGATCACGAGGTCAGGAGATCGAGACCATCCTGGCTAACACGGTGAAACCCCGTCTCTACTAAAAATACAAGAAAATTAGCCGGGCGAGGTGGCGGGCGCCTGTAGTCCCAGCTACTCGGAGGCTGAGGCAGGAGAATGGCGTAAAAACCCGGGAGGCGGAGCTTGCAGTGAGCCGAGATCACGCCACTGCACTCCAGCCTGGGCGGTAGAGCGAGACTCCATCTCAAAAAAAAAAAAAAAAAAAAAAAAAAAAATAGATATAAGTTGTGAAATCAATAGCATACAATGTGGTGGGAGAAAAGGGAAAAGCAGAGAGCTCTTGTATGCGAGGGAAATGAAGTGGTTATCCTATTTAGATTGACTGTTGTAATTATGAAAAAAAATAGGTAAGCCCCTTGGTATTCAGAAAGAAAATAGGTATAGAAGTTACACAAAAAAGTAAGAGAAAGGAATCAAAATTTATCAGTACATAAAACCATCAAAACACATAAAGAGAAGGCAAGAGAGAAAAAAATGACAAACGAACAAGACAAACAGAAAACTATTAACAAAATGACAATAGCAAATTTTTCCTACAAATAATTAAATGAACTTAACTCTCCAATAAAAAAGGCATAGACAGACTGAAAACAAAATCAAGATCCAACTGCATACTACCTATAAGAAACTCACCGTGGATTCAAGGACACATATGAGCTGAAAATGAAGAAATGGAAAAATATATACTATGCAAATGACAAAAACACAGTAGGTACTGTGACCTCCTCACAAGAATCTTAATGGTGTCTAAGATGGTTAATTATTTCTAGAAAATTTTCAGTTTACTTTGCTTAGATTCAGTTGAGGAATCATTATCTATGGGAGCTACAGCCTTACAAAAAATATTTCTTAAAAAAAGATTTGAAATTTAAAATTACTCCTTGATCCATAAGCTGCAGAATGGATGTTGGCTTAGCAGCCATGAACATATTAATCTCCTTGTACATACATCTTCATCAGAACTCTGATGAAGTGGTATAAGTTCGTCAGAACTCAGGTGAAAAGGTCTTGGGTGACTAGGTACATTTGTACCTAGTAATATTTAGAAAATATATATATTTTTTACTGAGCAGTAGGTCCCAATAGTAGGTTTGAAATAGTAAACCATGCTGCAAACAGATGTGATGTTATTCAGACTTTATTATTCCATTAATAGGGTAAGTAGATTCAGGGAGAGCAGATTCGGCAAAATTCTTAAAGAGTTTCTGAATAGTAAATAAACATTGGCTACAGCTTAAAGTCACCAGCTGTATTAACCCCTAACAAGAGAGTGAGCCTGTCCTTTGAAGCCAGGCATTGACTTCTCCTCTTTAGTTATGAGAGTCCTAGATGGTATCTTCTTTCAGTGTAATCTTGTTTTGTCCACCTTAAAATTCTGTTTAGTGTAGCCACCTTCTTCAATGATCTTAGCTAGATCATCTGGATAACTTGCAGCTTTTTCATCAGCATTTGTTGCTTCACTATGCACATTTATATTATGGAGATGACATCTTTCCTTAAACTTTATGAACCAACCTCTGCTAGCTTCAAACTTTTCTTCTGCAGCTTTCTCACCTCTTTCAGCCTTCACAGAATTGAAGAGATTTAGGACGTTGTTCTAAATTAAGCTTTGGCTTAAGGCAATGTTGTGGCTGGTTTGATTTTCTATTATTATCTGGATCATTAAAACTTTCTTCACAGCAGCAATAGGCTGTTTTGTTCTATTATCCATGTGTTCAGTGGAATAGCACTTTTAATTTCCTTCAATAATGTTTTCCTTGCATTCACAACATGTCTAACTGTTTAATACAAGAGGCAATGATTTAGGCTTGTCTTGGCTTTTAACATCCCTTCTTCACAAAGCTTAATCATTTCTGGCTTTTAATTTAAAGTGAGTCATGTGACTCTTCCTTTCACTTGAACACTTAGAGGCAATTGTAGGTTTGTTATTTAACCTGATTTAAATGTTGTTGTATCTCAGGAAATAGGGAGGCCAAAAGAGAGAGAGAAAAAGGACAACAATTGGTTGGTTATAACCAACCAGTTATAACAGACACATTTATTGGTTAAGTTTGTTTTTATATAGGCACAGTCCATAGCACCAACAAGCAGTTTTAATAGTAATGGCAAATATCCCTTATGACAGATCACAGCAAATGTAATAATAACCATGAAAAAGTTAGAAATATTACAAGAACCACCAAAAGCTGACACAGAGACATGAGGTTAGCACATGCAATTGGAAAAATATTGTGAATAGAGTCACTCAAGAAACATGCAATTTGTAAAAAATGCGTATATGTCAAGTACCATAAAGAGAAGTATGCCACACAGGCATATTTTGTTTCATTGTGCTTCACTTTATGGTAGTATACACACACACACACACACACACACACACACAAACCCCCTGTCATTTTTGACAACATGGATGAACCTGGAGTACATCATGTTAAGTGAAATGAACCAGAAACAGAAAGACAATGCCACATGGTCTCACTAATATGGAAAATCTTTTCTAAAATATAATAGATATGATAGAAGAGAGTAGAACAGTGTATAGTGAAGAGTGTAGATAGATGGGCAGGGGGAACAGAAGATGGGGTGAGGTTGGTCAGTGGGTACAAAATTACATTAGAAAGAAGAAAAAATTCTGGTGTTCTATTGCATATCACAGTGATAGTTTCTAACAAATCAACAGAATATACATTCTTCTCAGCATCACATCACACTTATTCCAAAATAGACTACATAGTTGGAAGTAAAGCACTCCTCAGCAAATGTAAAAGAACACAAATTATAACAAACTGTCTCTCAGACCACAGTGCAATCAAACTAGAACTCAGGACTAAGAAACTCAATCAAAACCACTCAACTACATGGAAACTGAACAACCCGCTCCTGAATGACTACTGGGTACATAACGAAATGAAGGCAGAAATAAAGATGTTCTTTGAAACCAATGAGAACAAAGATACAACATACTAGAATCTCTGGGAAACATTTAAAGCAGTGTGCAGAGGAAAATTTACAGCACTAAATGCCCACAAGAGAAAGCAGGAAAGATCTAAAATTGACAATCTAACATCACAATTAAAAGAACTAGAGAAACAAGAGCAAACACATTCAAAAGCTAGTAGAAGGCAAGAAGTAACTAAGATCAGAGCAGAACTGAAGGAGATAGAGACACAAAATCCCCTTCAAAAAATCAATGAATCCAGGAGCTGGTTTTTTGAAAAGATCAACAAAATTGATAGACGCTAGCAAGATTAAAAGAAGAAAAGAGAGAAGAATCAAATAGATGCAATAAAAAATGATAAGGGGATATCACCACCGACCCCACAGAAATGCAAACTACCATCAGAGAATACTATAAACACCTCTATGCAAATAAACTAGAAAATCTAGAAGAAATGGATAATTTCCTGGACACTTACACTCCCTCAAGAAAACCAGGAAGAAGTTGAATCCCTGAATAGACCAATAGCAGGCTCTGAAATTGAGGCAATAATTAATAGCCTACCAACCAAAAAAAGTCCAGGACCAGATGGATTCACAGCCGAATTCTACCAGAGGTACAAGGAGGAGTTGGTACCATTCCTTCTCAAACTATTCCAATCAATAGAAAAAGAGGGAATCCTCCCTAACTCATTTTACGAGACCAAATTACCCTGATACCAAAGCCTGGCAGAGACACAACAAAAAAAGATAATTTTAGACCAATATCTCTGATGAATATCGATGCAAAAATCCTCAATGAAATATTGGCAAGCCGAATCCAGCAGGACATCAAAAAGCTTATCCACCATGATCAAGTGGGCTTCATCCCTGGGATGCAAGGCTGGTTCAACATATGTAAATCAATAAATGTTATCCAGCACATAAACAGAACAAAAGACAAAACCACATGATTATCTCAATAGATGCAGAAAAGGCCTTTGACAAAATTCAACAGTCCTTCATGCTAAAAACTCTCAACAAATTCGTTATTGATGGAACATATCTCAAAATAATAAGAGCTATTTATAACAAACCCACAGGCAATATCATACTGAATGGGCAAAAACTGGAAGCATTCCCTTTGAAATCTGGCACAAGACAGGGATGCCCTCTCTCACCACTCCTATTCAACATAGTGTTGGAAGTTCTGGCTAGGGCAATCAGGCAAGAGAAAGAAATCAAGGGTATTCAGTTAGGAAAAGAAGAAGTCAAATTGTCCCTGTTTGCAGATGACATGCTTGTATATTTAGAAAACCCCATCGTCTCAGCCCAAAATCTCTTTAAGCTGATAAGCAACTTCAGCAAAGTCTCAGGATACAAAATCAATGTGCAAAAATCACAAGCATTCTTATACACCAGTAACAGACAAACAGAGAGCCAAATCAGGAATGAACTCCCATTCACACTAGCATCAAAGAGAATCAAATACCTAGGAATCCAACTTACAAGGGATGTAAAGGACCTCTTCAAGGAGAACTACAAACCACTGCTCAGTGAAATAAAGGAGGACACAAACAAATGGAAGAACATACCATGCTCATGGATAGGAAGAATCAATATTGTGAAAATGGCCATACTGCCCAAAGTAATTTATAGATTCAATGCCATCCCCATTAAGCTACCAATGAGTTTCTTCACAGAATTGGAAAAAACTGCTTTAAAGTTCATATGGAACCAAAAAAGAGCCCGCATTGCCAAGACAATCCTATGTCAAAAGAACAAAGCTAGAGGCATCATGCTACCTGACTTCAAACTATACTACAAGGCTACAGTAACCTAAACAGCATGGTACTGGTACCAAAACAGAGATATAGACCAATGAAACAGAACAGAGCGTTCAGAAATAATACCACACATCTACAGCCATTTGATCTTTGACAAACCTGAGAGAAACAAGAAATGGGGAAAGGATTCCCTATTTAATAAATGGTGCTGGGAAAATTGGCTAGCCATAAGTAGAAAGCTGAAACTGGATCCTTTCCTTACTCCTTCTATGAAAATTAATTCAAGATAGATTAGAGACTTAAATTTTAGACCTAAAATCATAAAAACCCTAGAAGAAAACCTAGGTAATACCATTCAGGACATAGGCATGGGCAAGGACTTCATGTCTAAAACACCAAAAGCAATGGCAACAAAAGCCAAAATTGACAAATGTGTTCTAATTAAACTAAAGAGCTTCTGCACAGCAAAAGAAACCACCATCAGCGTGAACAGGCAACCTACAGAATGGGAGAAAATTTTTGCAATCTACTCATCTGACAAAGGGCTAATATCCAGAACCTACAAAGAACTCAATCAAATTTAGAAGAAAAAAACAATGCCATCAAAAAGTGGGCAAAGGATATGAACAGACACTTCTCAAAAGAAGACATTCATACAGCCAACAGACACATGAAAAAACGCTCATCGTCACTTGCCATCAGAGAAATGCAAATCAAAACCACAATGAGATACCATCTCACACCAGTCAGAATGGCAATCATTAAAAAATCAGGAAACAAGAGGTGCTGGAGAGGATGTGGAGAAATAGGAACACTTTTACACTGTTGGTGGGATTGTAAACTAGTTCAACCATTGTGGAAAACAGTGTGGCGATTCCTCAAGGATCTAGAACTAGGAATACCATTCGACCCAGCCATCCCATTACTGGGAATATACTCAAAGGATTATAAGTCATGCTGCTATAAAGACACATGCACACGTATGCTTATTGCGGCACTATTCACAATAGCAAAGACTTGGAATCAACCCAAATGTCCATCAGTGACAGACTGGATTAAGAAAATGTGGCACATAAACACCATGGAATACTATGCAGCCATAAAAAAAGATGAGTTTGTGTCCTTTGTAGGGACATGTATGCAGCTGGAAACCATCATTCTCAGCAAAATATGGCAAGAACAGAAAACCAAATACCGCATGTTCTCACTCATAGGTGGGAATTGAACAATGAGATCACTTGGACACAGGAAGCGGAACATCACACACCGGGTCCTATTGTGGGGAGGGGGTAGTGGGGAGGGATAGCATTAGGAGATATACCTAATGTAAATGACAAGTTAATGGGTGCAGCACACCAACATAGCACATGTATACATACGTAACAAACCTGCACGTTGTGTACATGTACCCTTGAACTTAAAGCATAATAATAAAAAAAAGAAATGAAAGAAAAAGAAAAAATTTTACACCTTAATTTATGGATGAGGTAGCTAAGACACAGAACTTGAACCATTTGCTTTTTGATTTTTAAATTTCAACATAAACATTTTTATGAACTAATTATAAAGGGGGCTTTTTATTCTATCACCTTTATTGCTCCCTCTCTTGCCCTCTTTTTCTCACGCACGTGTGTGCATGTGTGTGTGTGTTTATATTGATAATGGATAAAATGTTTTTCCAGACTAGACTATTACCAATATCTTTACAAATTGAAATGACTTACAGTGGCAATTAGTTCTCAAATTACTTTCAAATGCCTTATCATGTCTGATGCATTCAATAATGTTAAATGCCTCATGTGCCAGCTAGAATCAAAGTACTAAGCAGCAGAATTTGAATCAAGATTGGCAAATAGCTTTAGGAAAAAACACGGAAAGTATTCAGTTTATTATTTTGGAAAAACAAATAAAGAAGCAGAGAAACAATGTAATTTGTAGTGGAAATGTACCCTACAGCAGACAGCATTTTCTAATGCTCCCAGAGGAAAGGATCCTCTTCTCACGGTGGGCTATGATATGTGTAAATGGTTCTAATGGTGGCTACGATTGGTCATAGGTTAGAGATGGGAGTAGAAATAAAATTAGAGAGCAATCTTGAGGTCCCTTTTATTACTCAGAAATTTCAAGCATGCCTAGTTTAATACTGTTGCACTTTAAATTGTTTCAAAAATCTAAACTAACGGCAGTCTCTTGTACCTTGTTAATATTTTCTTATCTGTTTATATGCTTATTAGAAATTCCTGGAACTATTGTTGATGCCTGATAAATTCTTAAACTAAGAGAACCATGAAGTCAAGCTCTATTAAAACACTGCAAGGAAACCCTTAAGCCTATGAAATTTACATTCCATTGTGCTGATCACATTCTTTTTCTTAATGAAGAAACGTTTCCACTCAAGGGTTCTCACAAGAGCAGCACTATAAATTTACTAGTCATAAACTCAGAATGTCACCTCTTGAAACTACTGAATTAATTGAAATACCTCAACTAATGTTTGCATATAGTAGATTCCATTCTTCAGTATCCCTTCTAACGGAGAAAAGAAAAGACAAGAGATTACAGAACTGAAGATATTTGAAGGATGTATATGTGATGTTAAAAGTATTTTGAATGATGACACCAAATTCATGAGATCTGAATCAAATCATGAGAACTCACTGTAAAGGCCTAGTTCATTAGAATATCTTATCCTGTTTTTGTTCTCAAACTTAGAGATAAAATTGTTTTCACAGCACTATAAAAAGAAAAAAATAAATAAATGAGCTTATGTACTCTCTTTCTCCTCCTTTTTATTATTATGTACTTATTCACGTTTTCCTTAGGGCTGAAAGGTGGTTGTTCTATACTAAAAGGCATCTCTATCAATGGTTTTTGGAACAAATAAAGCATTCGCTTATGTTAGGGCACTGATCTTCAACGTAATACTTAATAGAGGCCTTTCATGACATGCTGCTTTACAAATGTTAAACATTTTTACATGTATGATCTCATATCATTCTCAAACCAATATGAAAATAAAATGGGCAAATTGTTTTATTTTGTTTTGTTTTCTAAACTAGAAATATTGAGACAGAAGAAAGGACAAAAGCCATAGCCAGACAGACTCACCTAGTAAAAAACAAAGGGTCTAACTCTTATTTTACTGCTTTTTCAATTACTTAGTTTTAAAAATCTGTAATGTTAGGACTTTGTCTAAATCATAATATTCAAACTCTCGTATCTGTCATTCAAGATATTCCCTAATCTAGCCCAAACTTATTCGTTAAACTTTATTTCTGAACATTGTTTTGAATCATCCAGCTCAGTTAAGGGAACTATTACCTCACAAACATCCCCGTTCCTCTCTGTGTTTACCTGCACCTGGAATGTCTTCTTTCTGCTCCCAAACCCAGCCAGGTCTCCTCTGTCCTCCCATGCCCAACTGTTACCAAGTCCCTACTTGCTGCCACAGAACTTGCATAAACATTTCCCAGGAACAGATTTCTCTCTTCTCTGAACTTCAGAATGTACTTCTCATACTGCTTATCCCTTGTTTATTGGACATTTCCTTTTAAATTTCTTGTTGTATAATTGCTTAATGTGGTATTTATCTGTGTACATGCTTCCAAACGTAGATAACTTCTCCCTCACAAAACATTATACTTTTCTTTGGTGAAAAGAATATGTGTTATACCATTCTTCGGTGATGGTAATTTTCCTCATTCATAGTACATGTTTGAAAAATGAATGCAAATGTTAACCAGACAAAACTCAAAAGCAAAATTTGCTGCAGATAACTGTATTTTGACAAATCAACTAGTATTCCCGATTAGCACATTTTATTGTAGTTCAGTTAAAAAAAATACAATTTGATATTCATAGGTAGTTTTTTTCTTTTTTTAGAGATGGGTTCTTTCTCCCTTGTCCAGGCTGGAGTGCAGGGGTATCATCATACTTCACTGCATCCTTGAACTCCTGAGCTCAAGGAATCCCCCTGCTTCAGCCTCCCAAGTAGCTGAAACTAGCTAAGAATTTTTAAACTTTTTTTTAGAGATGACCATCTTGCTATGTTGTCCAGACTAGTCTCAAAGTCCTGGCCTGACACGACCCTCCTACCTTGGCCTCTGAGTCGTTAGGATTAAAGGTATGAGACACTTCCTATCGCTTGGAAAATTATTTAAGAGAATTCATGGTAGGGAGTTTAAACATTGAGATACTTAATTATAGATAACATTTTTCCAGAAAAATTACCTATTAAGCATTAAGCATGTGGTAAATAGAATCATGCTTCTTCACTACTATCAAAGATATCCACATTCTAATCACCAGAACCAGTGAATATGTCACTTGGAATGGTAAATGAATACGGTAAAAAGGACTCTCTAGATGTGAAGTTAAAAATCTTCAAAGGGGGAGATTATCCTGGATTATCAGATGGGTTCAATAAAAATCACAAAGTTCTTATCTCAAAAAGGAGAGAGAGTAGAGAGAGTGAAAGTTTGAAAAAGGACATGTGTCAACTGAATCAGAGTTGAAGCAATGTGCTTTGAAGACGGAGAAATTATTTGACTAGTGTCAAATAATTTGGTGGCCTCTGGAAAGTAGGAAAGGCAAGAAAACCTTATCCCCTGAAGTCTCTAGAAGGGACACAGCCATTCTAACATCTTGATTTTAGAATACTAAACTCTAGAACTGTAACAGATTAACTTGGTGTTATTTAAAGTCATTATGTTAGTGGTAATTTGTTAGGGCAACAATAACAAACTAATGCAAACATAGTAAAGATATTGCCCTTAAAGTCAAGTTGGAATTTAAATTACTGACATAGAGTTGTTTTCTCTCCATAAAATTTGGCTGTTATTGTGTTGATCACTGACACTGAGACCCTGATATTCTGAGCATGAGCTAATCTCAGCCAAATCTGGGTAACACACTCAGACCAAATATTTTAGTTACTCCTTTAGTGTGAAAAAAACAGGCAGATCTCAAAAGACTTGGGGATTTCTAGATTAAAGTCAGCATCACTGAATAACACTCATAATCTAATTGTAATTTGGATTCGCTGGTTTACATTCATCTCATAAGTTTAGTGAAACATAAGTTAACTCTCCTTGCTACTGATTAGATGTTCAGTGATTAGGTGCTCAGGAACTTGGGAGCAATTATGTGTGGTACTTCCCATTGGTTTATTTCCCCATAGCTATGATTTTTATTTGCATTCTGTTAGAGCTGATAAGAAAATGCCTCATTAATGACTGGTCTACTATTTTCCTTGCCCGATTTCCTAGTTATCAAATATGATCAGCAGATTGACACAGTAATAACACTTTAAACAAAAGAAAACAAAACAAACAAGCAACACATTTAACAGTAGAAGTCCTGTTGGAAAATCTTAGCCTTATAATTAAGCAAGTTCTCCTCTCTTCCCAAAGAAAACATACTCTAGCATGTGGTCTTCTTCCCTGTTAAAGATTTAGCCTCTCTGGTTAAATAAATTGGGTATATTTTTAAAATGGGATATTACTCAGCCATATAGAAATGGAATTATAAATGCAGACATATTGTCATGACATGGATAAACATTCCTGGTAGATGGTTAAATAATGGAAAACAAATTGCAAAACAATCTTTAGAGCAGACTTTCCTAATCTTTTTAGTTTCAAGACTCCTTTACACGTAGGGCACTGAAGTTATTTTGTTTTTGTGGATTTTATCTAGTGATAGTTAATTGAAATTAAAACCGAGAAATATTTAACATATTTACATCATTTAAAACAACAAGAAGCCATTGCATATTTTCATTAGTAACTTTTTAAAACAAAAGTGATTATATTTTCCAAAGCAAGTAACAATTTAGTGGAATAATGGCATTGTTATGCATTTTGCAAATCTGTTTAATGTCTTTCTTAATAGAGGGCACATGGATTCCGTATCCGCTTCTGCCTACTGGCCTCAGAAATTTCACTCTATGTCTGCGAAAGAGTAAGAGGGAAAAGGCAAACAACATCTTAGTACTAAGAGAAAAACAGTTTGACATTACAAACTCCCTGAGAGGATTTTGGAGGCCCCAAGATGTCCAGATGTCCCCGAACCAAATTCTGAGAACTGTCTGCTGTATGTGTCTGTATATTTACATATATCTGTACCTATGTATATCTATATCTGTGTTTCCTCAGAAAAGTTTTGGAGTAACTTAGATTCCACTAAATGATGATGGTGATGATGGTAATAAAAACAATATCACAGTATAGTTACAGCAATATTCATAATTAACATTTTGAGTACTATGTTCCAGGCACTGGAATAAACACTTAAAATGATTAATTATTCATTCTTCAGCAAAGTCCTGTGAGTCATAAAGTCTTACGATAGGTGAGGAAAGCTATCTTACAGGGGAGGAAACAGATGAGAAAAAGTACCCTGCCATTTAGTAATTAGATTTTATTCCAGCTGGATTTTACTCTAGCATGTATCACTCTGAAACCAATGCTAACTGTTGTAGTTACAAACTACAAGAGAAAAATCAGCTAACCAAGCACTTAACTAGGTGTGTGCGTATGCATGCACGTTCATATATGCCTGTGTGTGGGTGATGGTGTGTGTATTCCTGCATACTTGTGGGTCTTTGTCTCTTCATAATACAAGCCTTTTGAGAGCAGAATACTTAATAATTAATGAAATTCCAAATTGTAACCACGTCTATATTGGTGATTTTTTTTTTTCCATTGGTAGGGAAACATTTTCACCCTTTTACAAGATGAGTGAAAAAGCTTTATATTTTAAGAAATTAGAAATGACTCAAGTATGTATTTACTTAAGAGTTTTGTTAAAGTCCTAGAGCAAAATAATATAAATACACCAGTGAATGCTTTTTATATTATTCATTGTAAAATGTTATTTATGTCTATCTTTCTGATAAGAGTTTGGCTTAGAAAATCTTTGTTTTTTTAATTTATTTTTTATTTTTTTCCAGGAAATTGATCAATTTAATAATCAGCTCTTTAATCATTTTGAATAAGTTGTTACAGATTATTGAGTAATCTAAATAAACTATCAAATAAGAATGGCAGTGATTATATTTTACAATTAACATTAGAAAACAGATTTGACTTCAAATCAGCTCTAAATCTGAGGTCTAAGTCAGCAGTTTATTTCATTTACCTCCCCTCTATCAATGGTATATATGCCAGATGTGCACTTACCGGCAGATATATATCATATATACATATATATACACATATAAAAATATATATGCATTATCAGGTTTATGAGGGACCATTGATCCAAAAAAGTAAAAATAATTTCTTTGGTCAAAATTCAATGCATCATGAAAAGAAATGTATCTAAATTACATTAGTATAATTACTTTATGTTATTACCAAGGCTAAAAAATATTTTCTTTGAGTAAAAAAATATCATTTCAGAAATAATTACATGTATTTATCATAGTTAACCTCTTTAATATTAAAAAATTGATCATTACAGTAAGTTATTTTATCAACATCAAAAATAATGAAATAATAAAAGGATAATCTAAACAGCTGATTTTGTTAAAACAACCAAAAATTTGAATTGATAGCTAATATATATGGATATTTGAGGTTAATTTCTATTTAAATTTGAAATAAATTATATTTCCCCTTAGGTTCTGACATTCTGAAATGTTACACTCAGAGACGCATTATTTTAGAATTCTTTGCTCTTCCTAGGACCCATCATGAATGAAATTTTTTAAAGTTTGTTATACATTCTGTTTTTTATTGTTAGAAGGAATTATTGGTTTTATGTTGTGAATATTCTGATATAATTTTGAAAGAAATGATCTTTCAATGCATTCATATAAACACCTTGTCCTTAATTTTTTCCGCTTTATTCAAAACCTGCAATGTGAAGGAGATAAACATAACATTTTTATGATCCAGTGTAACCTCTGGGATAATGAGTAGAGTACTTATTTTATTAAAGGTTACTTAAGAAAGGATAATATAAAACATATGAACTGACAATTTTAGTCTTATTTTTACTAATATCTACCACATATTCTTCCACCAATTACTTTCACTTTCATTGTTCAGACAGGTAAACATATCCAATTATAATTTCACATCAGCATTCTTGTATTCCTTCCTTGTCATCCCCTGGACTGATGAGAATATGGATACTCAAGCACATTCTAAATTATAGGTAGTATAAGAAATAAGGAAGAGGAAACTATGCCTTGATAAATTACAGATCTATTAGCTGCTCTAAAATAACCTAAAGTAAGACAAAATTCATGTGTTTGCATCCAGGTAATTTTCATGTCTCAAGTTACTATCTAGAAGTACCAGTCATTTATATGATAATAAACTTATGTCCCAGTCAGAAATGATAATTGTTTTAATTTGGAAATGGTCACTGAAAGTTACTTCAATTAAAAAAAAATTCAAAGCTATTGAAGTTACAGACTTAGTACTCTTATTTTCCAGATCTCAATTATTATTGAACTGCATATGTTAAATGTTATACAAATAGTACTCCACAAATCTTTACACTTTAAGAAAAATACAAGTGTTGACATTTATGACTAGACTTGAGCTTCTCCCATCCATCTGAAGATGATATTATAGAAATGATATAGTATCAATTTGGAACCCTTCCTTAAACCTTATACAAAACTTAATTCAAGATGGATTAAAGACTTAAACACAAAACCTAAAACCATAAAAACCCTAGAATACTTAGGCAATACCATTCAGGACATATGCATGGGCAAAGACTTCATGACTAAAACACCAAAAGCAATGGCAACAAAAGCCAAAACTGACAAATGGGATCTAATTAAACTAAAGAGCTTCCGCATAGCAAAAGACACTATCATCAGAGTGAATAGGCAACCTACAGAATAGGAGAAAATGTTTGCAATCAAGGCATCTGACAAAGGGACAATATCCAGAATCTACAAGGTACTTAAAGTTACAAGGAAAGAACGAACAACCCCATCAAAAAGTGGGTGAAGGATATGAACAGGCACTTCTCAAAATAACACATTTATGTAGCCAACAAACATATGAAAAAAAGTTCATCATCACTGATCATTAGAGAAATGCAAATCAAAATCACAATGAGATACCATCTCATGCCTGTTAGAATGGCGATCATTAAAAAGTCAGGAAACAACAGATGCTGGAGAGCATATGGAAAAATAGAAACGTTTTTACACTGTTGGTGGGAGTGTAAATTAGTTCAACCATTGTAGAAGACAGTGTGGTGATTCCTCAAGGATCTAGAACCAGAAATAATATTTGACCCAGCAATTCCACTACTGGATATACACCCAAAGGATTGTAAATTATTACACTATAAAGACACATGCGCACATATGTTGATTGCAGCACTGCTCACAATAGCAAAGACTTGGAACCAACCCAAATGCCCATCAATGACAGACTGGATAAAGAAAATGTGGCACATATACACCGTGGAATACTATGCAGCCATATAAAAGGATGAGTTCATGTCCTTTGCAAGGACATGGATAAAGCTAGGAACCATCATTCTCAGCTAACTAACATTGGAACAGAAAACCAAACACTGCATATTCTCATTCATATGTGAGAGTTTAACAATGAGAACACATGGACACAGGGAGGGGAACATCACACACCATGCCCTGTGGAGGTGGTAAGGGGCTAGGGGAGAGATAGCATTAGGAGAAATACCTAATGTAGATGATGGGTTGATGGATGCAGCAAACCACCATGGAACGTGTATACCTATGTAACAAACCTGCACGTTCTGCACATGTATCCCAGAGCTTAAGGATAATAAAAAAAGATACAGTATCAATCATCTTTTCTTTATAATTGCATTTTGAAAAATGCAAAGTACATCTGTAGATAACAACCTGTAATCTTTTCAATCTGAAATATGACTGTGTTAGGGCTTTTGTTTGTCACCAATAGACCCTGAACTTACATTAGTTTCAGAAAAAGAAAAAAAATATATATTATTTTTTATATATATAAAAATATATATATATAACTATATATATTGTTTAGGATTACTTTAACTATAGTATATATATAAAATAATATATATATTACTTTAACTATATATATATATATATAGTTTAGGATTACTCTGAAGTCCAGGGATATAGTTGGCACCAGGGACTACAGGGTCTTGAATAATGTCATTAAGAATATTTTGGATTCCTGTTTACTTATTGTTTTTTTTTTTTCAAGAGTGAGGAATAGGGAGGAAGAAATGTCCCTGCGATAGCTTCAGGCTTGTAAAACTCAATGTTCTCTGTCACAGAAGAAAGAGTTTCTCTCATCTAGATTCCATATAGAAAGCATTGCGGTAGACATTCAGGAGTTTTATAGCCATTGACAGATAATTATTATAGTCAGATGGTAACATTACGTCTGGCAGCCCACCAAATCTTCATGGGTTGTAGGAGGCCATGCTGGTCAGGCATGCACTGCAGATTGATTCTACAATAACAATCTTGTACTGAAATTGTGCCTTTCTTGTAAGCAAGCTCTCTCTTGTGCAGGCTTTCTTGTAGCTTCTTCGACATTAGCACTGTATTTTCTCCCACTTACTCTTTTTCTTTGATTTGTAGGAAGCCAATTGTGTTAACTTAAAAAGTCTTTTCAAACTGGCTCTCCATGATGTCTGTTCTTTCATTGCACACTTCCTTCTCCTTCAAGTGCTTCTATGTACGCTCAGAAACAAATGAAAAACAAAACAACAACAAAAAACACAAACAAAAACCCACTTCTTTTTCTAAGTTTAATTCTTAATGATTCTGCAAGGATTACTCAAAGGAATGTTTAAAAGTTAAAAGTGGTGGATTCCTCAAATATTTCCTAAGTGATAAGTGAGAGTAGGACCAGGAATCAGAAAGTCATACTTTTACTTGTGTAAAATCTTTCTGAGTAGGTTCATTAGCTTTCTATTCATGGTATAATTGTAGGTTTAGTAATTGTCTATATGTTTACATTGTCAGCTGAGTATAGCCCCATTCAATATCCCTGTTCCAGTATCATGAATTAGCAAATACTTATATTATATCATAATAATGATAAGGATGTTGCAGTTAGGAAAAAATAAAAAGCACTATTATACAGAACTGGCTCATGAGATTATGGAAGCTGAAAGGTCCCAAGATCTGCAGTGTGAGTCAGCAAACTGGAAACTCAGGTGAGCCAATGGTGTAGTTCCAGGCCAGAGGCTGGCAGGATCAAGGCCCAGGACTTCAATTTGAGTCTAAAGGCAGGAAAAAGCTGATGTCCCAGTTTGAAAGCAGTCAGGCAAAAAGAACTCTCTCTTACTCTTGGGGCTGTCAACCTTTTTGTTCTATTCGGGTATTTAATTGATTAGTTGAGGCCCACTTATATTACGGAGGGCAATTTTCTTTACTCAGTCTACAGATTTGAATATTAAGTATCATCAAAAACACCCTCATAAAAATGCCCTAAATAATATCTGACCAAATATCTGGGTACTTTGTGTCCCAGTTAATTAGACACATAAAATTTACCATCACAAGATATGTGGCAGGGCCTCTGATTTCCTTTCTGTGGATTGAGGATGATTTCTCACCTGCAATATTCTGAGTTTCTCAAACAGAGTCTACCAGAAAATTTGGAAAATTAATGTTAAAAGGCACTAAATGTTTTCCAAGAAACCAATAGCCTAAAAAATTCCAAAGGCTCATCTGTTGCAGATTTCCTGCATCCAATAAACTCAGAAGGGTCATGCCTACTTAAGTGGAAAATACTTGCCTTTGGCCTGGTAAGTCATACCATTGAACACACAGACTTTATTCTTACAAACATGACTTGTATTAGCTTACAGCTTTGAGATCCCTTTCTGAGTCAGAAGTTTTATATCTTCATCAGAGCTGTGTCCTCTCTTCTCCACAATCCAATATCCTCTTTTCCCTTGATTAATAAATGTAAATGTATACAATTCATGGCTACAAGAGAAATTCAGAGGACCATATACAAATTCTCTGAGAGGTGTAGCTCTTGTAAGCACAAATGCCTAGTTTCCATATGACAACTTGACACTTCTCCTAATTTACCAGATTAATGTGGTCTTAGGGGCAGAATCTCCCCTAAATCAGCATGTGTGAGTGTGTGTCTGAGTTGTAACCTGTCATCACATTTAGCATAGTCAATGGAAAATAATTGTAACTGGAGTCAGGAGACTTGCTGTTAAGTTCTGACTCTGCCAGTGGAGCTATTTGGAAAATTATGCTTAGCCTATCACGCCATTTGAAAAAGCAGATGTGTTCCTGTATCAATCTACCTCTCAAGTACATTTTAAGAAGAATAAATGAAGGAAAGTTTAAAAATTATATCACTGATAACAAAACATACAGACGTTTTCCTGTATCAATCTACCTCTCAACTACATTTTAATAAGAATAAATGAAGGGAAGTTTAAAAATTGTATCACTGATAACAAAAATGAAAAAATAATTTATTTTATTGTAGCCACTGAACCCACTGTAGTTTTGCATTGCTTTAAATAATTTGTTAAAGATAATGCATGTTGTGACATGCTACAATTTAAATAATTGTTTTTATTGATATTCACCAGTTTAAAATCAAAGACAATATATGACTTTAATCGAATATCATTATATTATAGAATCTTTCAGGGCTGCATTTTTATTTCTAAATAAAACATGCTTTGTTTAATTTACCTTTCTGCTCTATAAGGTCACTAGGCCACTTTGGATGCTCTCTTTTTATTCCAACAATAATACACATTTTATATAGGGTTTTATCTTTGCAAAATGTTTCATTTATATGAATTCTCACAAATGAGCCATCAGAGATGAATAATTCAAAAGATATGGTTTATAGAAGACAAATATATGTGTGAATCAACTCACAGATACAGCTTTACTTTGAAATATTCAAAATTGCCAATACTAAACATCTGGGAGAAAATGGGTAGCAATATTCCATAAATCCTATAATGAATGCTCTTGTTCTATTGTGTTATATTCCATATAGTTAATGTAATAATATAGTAAATTATTTTCCCCCCATTTCTTATTGCTTTGAGCAGAATGTATATTATCCTTTATACTATATTTCCCCAAACAAATCACTGAATAAAAGGTCAGCCTGGATTGAGTTATCTGAGCTGCTAATTTGTTTGTCATTTCATAGCTATCAAGCAATGGAAATTTACTGACTTTTCAGAAACAAATTCATAAGAAAAATGTAACAAGAAGGAAATGTTTAAACACTTGTCACAGTCTGAAGATGAAAATGACCTGGACAAGTTATATCCTTTAGTGGAAGAGACTTGATTACACAGAAACTCATATGAAAACCTGGGTGTTGATTGCTTTTGGAATGCATTTGCTGTTGTTATGAACTAAGAAACTAAGGTGGCCCCGTATGATTTGGGCAAAAATGGGATGATAAGTCAGGTTGGGTCTACTTTAATAGACAACTCCCTTAAAAGCATGTGAGCCTCTGGTCTATTTGTTTTCATGCATTAAAACCAAACCCAGATATGTTGCTTACCCTAGTCTTTGAGCCTAGGATATAGCCTCGGAAAGATTTTCTGCTGATGGCCAGCCTGGCCTTACTTGCACTGCCTCGCATCTAGCCTCAGATTGACATCCATTCTATTGAGTGGTGTAAAAACACAGGATAGGTGGTAATACAAGGATAATGTACTCTTTGCCTTAGGTTGAATCTAGCTGCATCTTCTTAACGAGTCATAATACTCTTTTCTGGTACAGAATATCTAAGACAGGTGCTTTGGAACTCGTCTTGCTATTCTTGGGCCCCAATCTTTATTCTACTATATCTATTTCCTCCTTGTAACTGCTGGCCCTAACAGGTTAGGATAGAAATCTAGCTTTTCTAATCCTGAATGAGAAATGATCACATTCTCTGTCAAGTTGGATGATAGATAATATTCAGAAAAGGCTTCTAGCAAAGCAATGTTTTCTTCCCTTTCTGGTCTCAGAATGGCCAGTTATAATGCAAGCATTAATTCTAACAGCATCTCATTAAGACTACAACAAGTAGCCAACACAATGTAGAATATTCAGTCTCCTGTCAAATATATTAATGCTGTAGCCTTTCAGCATATTATTGGCTATTCAGGGAATTGTAAACCACAATTTGAGAAAAAAAGAATTAACTTAATGGCAAAGATTACCCATTTGAAAAGTCCAGGATGCTCACTTTACTCTTCCCTTCCAATTGCAACCCATTCCACATTTAAGATCTGTAAGATGTAACACTGCTCTTCCTTGAATCACATTCTATTATTAGAATATTTTCATTCATAATTAAAAGAAAATCTACTCTACTCTTTAAAATAATGAAAGGATTATACAAATTATATTTAAAGGTCAAATTTCAGGATAAGCTTTAGGTAAAATTTGACCAGAATTCTGAACTCTGTCTTGTTCACTGTCTAATTCTCTGCTGTCTTCCTTGTGTTTCCCTCATGATCACAAAATGGCTACAGCTTCAGGCCTCACACGGACAGGTGCGCCCCACATTGTCTAGAATGAGAGAAGGGGAGAGACCACCTGTCTCCTAGAATTACCAGAAAATAAGCCGAGAGTAATTTTAAATGGAATGGTGTAAGTCACATGTTCAACTCTGAACATATCCAACTTTTTGAATCCAGGCCACCTTAAATATCTCTGGAATAGAATGAATCTACAGTAGATATCTGGGTTTACTGGAAAGATAGAGGGTCAAGTGATCAAGATGTCTACTTTATTAGTGGATACCCAGAGGCAGTATTCATATGTTAAGGGTCTGCGTATCATATTATAGCTGAATATTAAGCAGATGGTAAATCTAAAGACAGAATCTAGACTGAGTTCATCAACATCATGTATGAAAACTGATCACTTTATTTCATTTAATTTAAACAAACTATTGGAGAACTATGGAATGAAGTTACAATAAAAGTTAACACGAGCTTAGGCTATGGTCATAAGTATATAGCTGAAAACAGGGATGATTCTAGCCTTAGTTTCAAGTTATGCTACTTTGATTTAACATGGATTACTATTATTATGTGTGAGTGTAACAATTTAAAAGTGATATTATGTGAAGAAGGACAAGGAACTTAAAACAATTTCATATGACTATACTGGCCAGAAAGTCATGTTTTAGCATTAACTATATATTTAAGCCATTTAGCTTCTGTGTGAGTCTAGGCTTCAGACATATATATATATACACACACACACACACACACACACACATACATATATAGTATGATATATATATGTGATTTTATTTTTATTTTTGACATTTGAATGCAATGTATGAAAGCATTCTCATTATAAAAATTCTGGTAATATTTATATAAAGTGAGCAAACACCTTTTTATCTTCACAATGTAACTTCTATCCTTATGAGTATAATTTACACATCTATTTATGGAATTCTTTGCTTTATATTTTGCATTATAAATATTTTAAACAAAAAAGAGAATAAATTATTTAAAAACATATGCAAGTTTTCTATAAACCACTTTAAAAAACCCACACAGCTTAAACAAATTTATATATATTTTAATATCTTCTTTAGATATATATCTTTACTATGATAAAATATAGATCTCATAAAATTTACCATTTTAATCATTTGTAGGTGTACAGTTCCATGGCATTAAGTATATTCACACTGTTGTACATAATGGCTGCTATCCATTTACAGAAATTTTTTGTCTTCCCAAACAAAACTCTGTATGCATTGAACAATAACTCCATACCTCCTTCTCTTGCAGGTATATTTGTAAAGACATAAAGAATTCCAGATACAATTTGAGCCCTCTTCCAACACATTTCCTGATACTAATCACTTTCTTCACCCCCAAGATAATTCCATCCAGATATTGGTTTGTATCCTTCCCTCAATGATTTACTAGTTTTGCCAAGGTTTACCTGTTCTTTTAATATTTAAATATATAGTTTTCACTCAACATTAATTGTGGAGATTAAAATTAACACCTGTGACTTTAGTCCATTGATTTTAACTATTGTAACATGTTCAATTGTGTAATTACATGTCAGTGTATGCTCTTTCTCATTCTCAATGAATGTTTAGGTTATTTTACATTTTTCAGCTTGATATTTCAAAATTGCTATCAAAGTTGGCATACCAGTTTACTTTCATACTAGCAGTGAATAAGAGGTAATGTTTATTCATTTCTATTGCTAACATTTAACATGTGTTTTGCAAATTTGAGGGTACAATTTTAATTAATTAGACTTTATTTTGCTTTTTTATCAGTAAGGTTGGGCATCTTTTATTGGCCATTTGAATTTCCTACCCATGAATTCATGAATTCAAAACCTTTGCCTACTTTTCACATTGGGTATAATTTTAAGTTATATTTACTAATTTATTTGAGGTATTTTTATTTGTTGGCTGCTAATCTTTTATAGTTTATATGTGTTAAAATAATTGTATTCAACTGTGGCTTTTCTTTTCTCTTTTTCTATGAAACCGTTTCTTGTGTATATGTCATTCATGTTAATTGGATTCAAATTATCAGTCTTTTCCTTGATTTATATCACTTGCTCCAGTGTTATATACCATGACCTAAAGAGTACTCTTTTTCTTCATGTCTTACTTTTAATGTTTTGTCTTTTTTTCCCACTTTTTATGACAACATCCAATTCCATGGATATGTTTTTCTTTTCCATCTTTTTATTCCTTTGTCATAAAGCCCAGTTTCAAATGGCCTTCACAGACTCACTGGAGAGCTTACTAATATTGTGTAACTCTTGATGTCTGCAGGTAGGAAACAGAAGGTCACCAATTACCTGATTATTTTTAATAACTTCCCTGATATATTCCTGCTGGCAGAAAAAGGTATTGAATTTATTGATTTGCTTTCCACAGTTGTACAGAGTCTAAGGTAGTGAGTAACTCAGGGCTGAAACGTAATCTCTTGGCAGCTGAGCATGAGTGGAGGAAGGATCCCTAAGTTCTACTGATTGTTATTCATGGGAGGAAGTTAAATATCAACATTAACAGGAGTTTGAAAGGAGTTGATTCCAACCCTTGTGGATAACTTTGAGAGGTTCAAGACTTCGGTGGAGGAAGTAATTGCACATGTGATAAAAACAGCAAGCAAACTAGAATTAAAAGTGGAGCCCACATGTGACTAAATTGCTTCAATCTCATAATAAAACTTGAATGGATGAGGAGTTGCTTCTTGTGGATGAGCAAATAAAGTGGTTTTTTGAAATGAAGTGTACTCCTGGTGAAGATGCTGTGAACACTGTTGAGATGACAACAAAGACTTAAAATATTACATAAACTTAGTTGATAAAGCGGTGGCAACATTTGAGAGGATTGACTCCAATATTGAAAGAAGTTCTACTGTAGGTAAAATGCTATTAATATCAAACAGCATCTTATGGAACAGAGAAATTGTTCATGAAAGAAAGAGTCCATTGATGCAGAAAACTTCATTGCTGTCTGATTTAAAAATCTGCCACAGCCTCTCCAACCTTCTACAACTACCACCCTGATCCATGAGCAGCCATCAACAAGGAGACAAGACCCTTCATCAACAAAAAGATTATGACTCATCAAAGGCTTAAAGGTTCTCAGGATTTTTTGCAATGAAATATTTTTATAAATTAAGGTATATACATTGTTTTGTGGACATAATGATTTTACGTTTAACAGACTACAGTATAGTGTAAACATAACTTTTATATGCACTTTTTGGGAAATCAAAAACTTTATGTGACTTGCTTCATTTAGTAATTTGCTTTAATACAGTGGTCTGGAATATAACTTGCAATATCTTTGAGGTATGTCTGTATTTTTAACTTCACAGCTTAAATATTCCATATTCCATTTGATTACAACAAAAGCACTGTGAAGTGGGCAAGGCAAGGATTTTTCCCTTACAACAAACGAGAAACAGACTCAGAGTAAATTTCTTGAGATCATATAACTAATAAAAGAGGCAGTACTGTTTTCATTAATTCATTTATTCAACCAGAAAAGTGTATAGTGATAGATGCTTTCTAGGCCTTCAGTATATAGCATCCAGTGAGAAACTTATTAACTACATAACTAGAGACGTTTAATTTTGTCCAATTAATACTTGGACATTTATTTACTGTAGTTAACTCTTGGTATGGTCTCTGAACATTTCTTCAAGTTAATCTTATTACTTCATGAATCAAGCAATGTACAAACATTATTCTCTTCTCAAGATAATGAAACATGTAGCAACTTTTAACAGGAGAGTTAGCATTATTCTGGCATTTCTATATTTCCACCTAGAATGAAAGTATAAGAATACATTACAGAGATCTCTGTAGTTATTAAGTTACCTAAGCTGGCAAAGGCCTGGATTTTTTAAAATTATTTTATCAGAATGTTTGAAAACTATTGAGAGCTTAACAAATATATTAAACGAATGAGTAGTTTTTAATTTCAAAGATACAACAATTTCATGTGGAAGACAAATTTATTATTTATTTATTTTATTTTAGGAAGTAGATTTTTTGGTTTATTTTATTTTATTTATGTTATTTCATTTTTAATTTTTCCATAAGTTATTGGGGTACAGGTGGTATCTGGTCAGACGAGAAAGTTCTTTAGTGATTTGTGAGATTTTGGTTCACTCGTCACTCAATCAGTATACACTGCCACTATATTTGTCGTCTTTTATCCCTTACCCCCCTCCCACTCTTTCCTCCAAGTCTCCAAAGTCCATTGTGTCATTCTTACGCCTTTGTGTCTTCATAGCTTAGCTCCTACATATCAGAGAGAACAGACGATGCTTAGTTTTTCATTCCTGAGTTATGTCACTTAGAATAATTGTCTCCAGTCTCATCCAGGTCACTACAAATGCTGTTAATTCATTCCTTTTCGTGGCTGCATAGTATTTCTTCATATATACATATATATGTGTGTGTGTGTGTATGTGTGTGTGTGTATACATATGTGTACATGTGTGTGTGTGTGTATATATATATATATATCACAGTTTCTTTAACTTGTTGATTGATGGGCATTTGGGTTGGTTTCATGATTTTGCAATTGTGAATTGTGCTGCTATAAATATGGGTGTGCAAGTATCTTTTTTGTATAATGACTTCTTTTCCTCTGGGTAGATATCCAGTGGTGGGATTGCTAGATCAAATGATAGTTCTACTTTTAGTTATTTAAGGAATCTCCACACTGTTTTCCATAGTGGTTGTACTAGTTTTCATTCCCACCAGCAGTGTAGAAGTGTTCCCTGTTCACCGCATCCATGTCAACATCTGTTTTTAATTTTTTCATTATACCCATTCTTGCAGGAGTAGTGTTGCATCATGCTTTTGATTTGCATTTCCCTGATCACTAGTGATGTTGAGCATTTTTTCATGTTTGTTGGCCACTTGTATATCTTATTTTGAGAATTGTCTATTTATGTCCTTAGCCCACTTTTTGATGGGATCGTTTTATTTCTTACTGATTTGTTTGAGTTTGTTGTAGATTCTGGATATTAGTCCTTTGTCAGATGTATAGATTGTGAAGATTTTCTCCCACTCTGTGTGTTGTCTGTTTACTCTGTTGACTGTTCCTTTTGCCATGCAAAAGCTCTTTAGTTTAATTAGGTCCCAGCTATTTAGCTTTGTTGTTAATTGCATTTGCTTTCGGGCTCTTGGTCATGAAGTCCTTGCCTAAGCCAATGTCTAGAAAGGTTTTTCCAATGTTATATTCTAGACTTTTTACAGTTCCAGGTCTTAGGTTTAAGTCCTTAATCCATCTCGAGTTGATTTTTGTATAAGGTGAGAGATGAGAATCCAGTTTCATTCTCCTACATGTGACTAGCCAATTATCCGAGCACCATTTGTTAAAATGGGTGTCCTTTCCCCACTGTATATTTTTGTTTGCTTTATCGAAGATCAGTTGACTGTAAATATTTGGGTTTATTTCTGGGTTCTCTTTTCTGTTCCATTGGTCTATGTGCCTAATTTTATATGAGTACCATGCTGTTTTGGTGATTATGGCCTTATGGTATAGTTTGAAATCAGGTAGTGTGATGCCTCTAAATTTGTTCTTTTTGCTTAGTCTTGCTTTGGCTATGTGGGCTCTTTTTGGTTCCATATCAATTTTACATTTTTTTTTCTAATTCTGTGAAGAAAGATGGTAATATTCTGATGGGGTTTGCCTTGAATTTTTAGAGAGCATTTGGCAAGATGGGGAAGACATATATTTAAACTGCAATAAGAAAGTCACACACAATCTAGGATATACACCCTTATACTGTCCATTGAAGCTTTATGTATTCATTAGGAATTAGTCTTGGAAAATCTCAGCAGTAAATACAAATGTCTTCTATTACCATACTTCTTTATTTAAATAAGCCATTTCCAACTTTCCATTCTTCTTTACTTCAGTTTTTATTATGGTTAAAAGTCTTATGTCATCCCAGTGTCTCACTGAAGAGCTCTTCACACCACGTCTAACTAATACATAAAAGTAGATTTTTAAACCCAATTTCTTCAGTGCTACCACTTTATCAAGTAGTTAAGGAGGTCTATTTGCTATAATTAACAAAGCTTTTAATAGTAATGCATCAATTCTCTTAGGGATATTTACATTAGGTTATTTTGTCTTCAAGAATTGTGTTGATCCAAAAAAAATGCATCACAGATAATTTTCACATTTTTATGGGAAATGTTCAAACACTTTGCCAAAGTGCCTCAGACCTCAGGAATGGGCAATTGCTTATCTTGCTTTAACTGAGACCAGCGCTGGGGAATTATTGGGAAGATTTGTATTTGCTTTGAGCTCTAATTCATGACATAAGACTATTAATTAATTTTTGTACTTTAATTTCTCACTTGAAATGAGAATCTTATCCCAATTTAACTTTCCAGAGCATGGTGTAGACTAATTAGATAAAGCACAGTGAACAGTTACTTCAGAGGTTTATCATTAGTAAAGGTCTATGGGAAAGACCTTCATTATTCTACCACCATTTGGTTTATAAATTTATAAACAGATCATTGTAATCTTTTTCTGTTAAGACCTTGAAGATTTGTCTTTGATGAGTTTGATCAAGGGCTTAATCAAACAATGGTTGCTAATCTCATCTTGCTAATTGATTTAGTTGTTAAGAACTTATCTTCTTATAGGCACATTAAAATTTCTGAATTTATGAGTATCTCCCAAGTTTATCCTCCCCACCCCCCCAAAAAAGAGTAGCTTTCTTCAGTATCTAAATTCTGTAAATGAGGATATTATCTTTAACTCATGCAACATATTCTTTCAGTTTAAGACTGAACAAATTTTCTAATGATTTTTATTCTTTTGTAGCTTGTTGAATCTTTTTGGACAGCCCTATCTCTTATAGAAAGACCCTCAAAAAATTTTTTCTCTCAATATCTATCTTGCAGTACCTTCTTTTATGAAATAAATAGAGTTACTCATTAATTAACTTGATATCTTATTTCTAATTTTACCTACCTGTGATTCATTTAATACACAGATTAATTACTGCATGCATTCCTTCCCCTATTATTTCTATGCATGTCCTAATTTATTGTTTTATGAGTTTAAATAATGTTATATATGATGAAGATAAGTACTTCTCTTCCTGTTCCTCCTTTTTCCTTTGTTTCTTACATCCACCTCCCCTTGCCTTTTTTTTTTTTTTTGCCTGGTCTTTTCTATTCGTCTTCTTTACTCCTTCCTCCCTTCATGGCTCCACATGGGGGCATTTCTTGCTTCAGGAAAACAGTCAATTCTATTATTTTCAGCTTTCATATTGCTACCCATTCTCAGGTTAAAACTGTTTTTTGTTTGTTGGTTTGTTTTTGTACAGCTTTCTGACTCTGCTGCATGGTCATGATTCCCATGACCATAATCCCTCAAGTAATTTCTCCCTGCAAAAGGCACAGATATCAGATCTTTAAAGAAGTTAAGAAATGGCCGGGCGCAGTGGCTCACGCCTGTAATTCCAGCACTTTGGGAGGCGGGCGGATCATGGGTCAAGAGATCAAGATCATCCTGGCCAACATGGTGAAACCCTGTCTCTAAATACAAAAATTAGCTGGGCGTGGTGGCGCACACCTATAGTCCCAGTTACTCGGGAGGCTGAGGCAGGAGAATCACTTGAACCTTGAACCTGGGAGGCAGAGGTTGCAGTGAGCCGCAATCGCAACAGTGCACTCCAGCCTGGCAACAGAGCAAGACTCTGTCTCAAAAAAGAAGAAACATAGGGCTAAAGGCTTAGCTACATTTTAGCAAGTGGAAAAAAAGCCACTTCCTCTCCCATGGAGAATGAACAACTGAATGATAGTTGTGCTGTGATCAGTCACCTTAGCGTACTTATTATTTGTCTGTGAAACCATCTACCGAAACTGCTTAGTGTCAGGAATAGTTACATCCTGCAGTTTGACACATTCAGAAGAATGTACAGGGATGCTTGGAGCCTATAACAGACTCATTCCCACAGGAAACTGTAGTACAGAGAGGATTACTTTTTAAAATAATGATAACAGTACCACTTATTGAGTATATACAATGGGTCAATGTTGAACTTACTTTACATGCATTAACTCAAACACTGATTAGCCTAATAACTGCTAATATGGCAGGTATTATAACTATCCTCATTTGATAGATGAACAAGTCAAAGCTCAGAGAGTTAAACTAAGTTTATGTAGGTCACGTATTTATCAAGTGGAAGGGATGGACAGGTTTGACTCCAAAATCAACACATCTAATCACTTCATTAATATAGACCCCTGCAGAGGGGCTTGATAGACAGCTATCTCAGTACCTGGCTAGAAACCCAAGGCAGAGAACACTGCTTTGTAAGAGTAAGAGACAGATTTGAACTCAGGGCTATTAAATGTCATAGTTTCCATGATATACTGATGCTATTCAATCTTAGACCTGCTGTACCAAAATCTCTAAGAGACAGGGTCTGGTTACTGGAAATTTTATTATTTTAAGCATAAGTATCTTGTTCTTATTTGAAAAGACACTTGCATTTAATGAATTTAGTTGTGAGACAATAACCAAGGGGGTCACTTTTACCTAGGTGTTACACCAATTACCTAGGTGTTTTCAATAAAACCTCTGCCTGGAACACTGAAAGTACAAAAAAATAGAGAATTAAAGAGTTACTCATTGCAGTGTTGGTTGCATTTCAAGTCCAGCAACAATGATGTAATTAAAATTCCAGAGGTGGCAGCAGGTGTCCAGGTGTTGAATCATAACCAGATTGTCCTTGTGGTGACCTTAACCATACATCCCATTCCCTACCCTCCCCTATTATTCCTGAGCCTAATTCTCCTATGTGCTTTATGAATTGCTTGATATTCTTTCAACACATATTATTTATGCTTAAGCCCAAATTGGATTTTGTCACTTGCAATTAAGACTGAGCCTTAATTATCAGGTGATTCTCATAATAAGCTAGATTTGGATACACAATATAGACTGTGTGACATTTTCCTGAAACAAGCAAAAAGGCAAAGCTGTGGGAATCCAATAAACTCCTTCTTATGTTTAATTTATTTTAAAACAAAGCTTTCTGAAGACAAAAAAAAATCAATAATATTTAGTCATAGTGAAGTAGGTACAACTTTAGAAAGTCAAGAACACAGGATTGCTATGTTCTCTATATGGAAACCTTGTGGCTGAATAGTCAGAGACAGTATTGTGACCTTAAACTGATACCTAAAAGATAAATAGAATCGGCTAGCCTGGAAGATAATCCCTTCAATATGTGTCAGCAAAAACCCCAAATATGATTAGGAATATGTTGGCTACACCAAAGTGTTAATATCCTCACAAACTGAAGTCATCATTAAGGAAAAATCTCAATGTTCATTTGAAAAAATATACTTTTTCTATGATAGAAGATATTTTGAACATATGTAACAATAAGAAAATGCATTACTCAGGGACATTTGGGGAAAAAAATAAAACGCATTACTTGAGTAAGCCGTAACATAAGAGAATTTGACTTTAATGTAGCAAGCATAGCAAACAAGTGCTGCCCCTGCAAAATATTTACCTTGACAGGTTTTATGCATGGAAAACAGATGTTTCCATTGGAAACATACTTTTGATAAACTCCGCTTGGAATTTTATCCGGGGCCTTTGAAAGATCATCATTTAATGGTGATCTGGATTTTTTGAAAAAATATAGGGTATTTGAAAAATATAGGGTTGGGGCCGGGCGCGGTGGCTCAAGCCTGTAATCCCAGCACTTTGGGAGGCCGAGACGGGCGGATCACGAGGTCAGGAGATCGAGACCATCCTGGCTAACACGGTGAAACCCCGTCTCTAATAAAAAATACAAAAAAAAACTAGCCGGGCGAGGTGGCGGGTGCCTGTAGTCCCAGCTACTCGGGAGGCTGAGGCAGGAGAATGGCGTGAACCCGGGAGGTGGAGCTTGCAGTGAGCCGAGATCTGGCCATTGCACTCCAGCCTGGGCGACAGAGCGAGACTCCGTCTCAAAAAAAAAAAAAAAAATATAGGGTTGGGATGGGGTTCCCAGGTTTATATATGTTTCTAATATACAAAACATAGAATGCCCTTAATGTAATAAACTATTTTTTTGTGTGTCCTCAAAAGTGACTCACAAATCTCAAAGATTCTTCACAAAACTTTTCTTAGTAATCAACACATCCTTGAAGATGATTGATTGATAGATAGATAGATAGATAGATAGATAGATAGATAGATAGATAGAATTATAACTTGTGCAAAAGCCTTCTTTGAAGGGCACTAATTATTTGGAAATTGGATACACCAGCTCTGCTACACAAGTTTTGAAAAACAACCCCGCACCACTAATTTCTGATAAAATTCAGGTTGGCAGGTGATAATAACTTAGTATATACAGAAAAATCCTATATTATTTTACAAATTTGAACCTACTATTTTTGTTAATTGAATAAGCCAATTATAGATGAAAGTTATAAAATGACTAACACCTAGGCATTATGCTGAAACATAAAATACTTAAATGTATATTAATTGTCCTTTTTCTTTGACTATAGATACATTGATTACCGGACTCTTATATTTGGCTCATTCACACCAACTTCACCATTTTTTAAAAAATTAACTCAGTTTGTTAAGACTTAATAAAGCATATAATTTGTTTACCTGGAAGCAACAATTTCATTTCTTTTCATACTGACAATGTATTTGATTGCTTGATGTTTAATTGAATTATGCAATTATAGGATCATGTACGATAGACTACATAGGTTTAGGAATAAATAAAACTGACCATTAGAAAGTATTCAACTAAAATTATAGCTATCATAAAGTGGGGTGTCCTTAGCCTACCAGCTACAAGGATACAGTGTGTTATGAATAGTTGCCAATATGTTTTGTAGATAACATACTCAATCTGGTAGGCTTAAAAAATGAAATAGTCCATTCACTGATAAAAACGGAATTAACTTAGAGCTTCTCCTGCTTCTCCTGCATCAAAATAGCTAATCAGAATAATGTATCTGTAGGTATGAGAAATTCCCTCTTTTTTTTTTTTTTCTGAGATGGAGTCTTGCTCTGGCACCCAGGTTGGAGTGCAGTGGCATGATCTCAGCTCACTGCAACCTCCACCTCCTAGGTTCAGGTGATTCTCCTGCCTCTGCCTCCTGAATAGCCGGGACTACAGGATATACCACCACACCTGTCTAATTTTTGTATTTTTAGTAGAGACAGGGTTTCATCATGTTGGCCAGGCTGGTCTTGAACCCCTGACCTCAAGAAATTTGCCTCCCTCTCCCTCCCAAAGTGCTGGGATTACAGGCATGATCCACCATGCCCAGTTCACAGGTGTGACAAATTCTGATGTGAATAGTATATATATAATTAAAACATTAAATTTGTGTTGCATTTTTTTCAGTATTTGAAGGTTATTTACAATAAATTTGGCAAACTATACCCAGTCTTTGATGATTTGTCAGAGTCAATATATAAAGTTATCATCTCTGTGCCTCAATTTCCTCATCTGAACTGGGATTAATACTAGTCCCTACTCTACAGGTTGCTAGAAGGATTCAATGAGTTAATACATGAAGTATCTAGAGCAGTGCCTGGCACATAATGAGTGTCAGGGCTCACCTGTTGTACCCTCTGTTGTTCTACAGTGTACAGCTGTGTGCAGCAGCCTTGGAGAGTGCTATGTAATTGTTAGCTACTATTTCAATTTTTACAGTTGTGAAAAGTAGAAGTAAAGAGCTTATGTAACTTGCTCACAGTCACAGGGCTGGTAAGTGGTAGATCAGTTTCCAACTCATATGTATAATGCTCTATTACTTGCCTTTGATGAATTACATGAAGGTCAACACAATGTTGCACTTGCTATCTTCTATATTTGGCATTAAAGCCAATTCTGATGACTGGAATTGTGCTTAAATGTCTGCTACCCTCTACCCAGAAAAAGACAGAAGTGCTTACTTTGCCATTTATGCAGAGAATAACAAGCCTACAGGAGAGCTGAGGACGTTTTTCAGATCATAAGTAAGCATACCAGATTGCAGGTACACTTGCTCTGAAGAATGCCAACTGCTGTGGGGGGTATTTGATACTGTAGTTTTGATATTCTATAGTCTATTTATATATGGTTGAAAATCATTTTGCAAGTTAACTAAGTCAGACATAGTTTTGGAATTCAAAAATGAGAATATTTTAAACAGTTTTTTTAGTTCACCTATATTTAGATAATGCTACTTTTACAAAAGGCCATTGTTGTTTTAGTATATTATGATATGATCTGTTTTTTTTTTTTTTTTTTTTGAAATGGAGTTTCGTTCTTGTCGCCAGGCTGGGGTGCAATGGCGTGATCTCAGCTCACCGCAACCTCCGTCTCCCAGGTTCAAGCAATTCTCCTACCTCAGCCTCCCGAGTAGCTGGGATTACAAGCATGCACTACCACACCCGGCTAATTTTGTATTTTTAGTAGAGACGGGGTTTCTCCATGTTGAGGCTGGTCTTGAACTCCTGACCTCAGGTGATCCACGTGCCTCAGCCTCCCAATGTATTTCTTGAAATGGATACTAATGAGAAACTCCTCTCTAATATCAAGGTTTATTGTTCAATATTTTTAAAGCTTCTCTTGTCATATGTTCTTGCCAAACTTTAGCCCTTTGTGCTTTTCTCTTTTTTTCCTATTTACCCTAAAGTAGAGCCTCATTTATTTCCTTTCAGCTTCCTCTTAGGCAGTTTTTAGAATATGAAACACTATCCTTTACCCACACAATCTCTCATTAAATAAAGCATTGTTTTATCACATAAACTCTGCTAGTGTAGGATTCGTTCCCTCATAGATGGCTTCCATGTATCCCAATGCTCAGTTTACCCTTTGTTCATACAATGCTATAGTAATTTTTAAAGATTTTCTTCTTCTTATTTTTTTTTTTTTAACTTTTTAAGATTCCCTGTCTGAAGTTCCTGTGTATTTACTATAATGGAAGCCGAATCAGTAGGTGAGTTTCTAATTATTTCTCTTGTAAACTTCACCTCCTGAAGAGATCCTGATAGACAGTGAACTAGTCTAAATCAGGCAGCAGAATAAGAAAGAGGCAGAACAAATTTCTTGACTGGATGATTCTGGAAAACAGAATTCTTACTGGATGATTCCAGAAACCAGAATTCTTACTGGATGATTCCGGAAACCAGCCTCCACCAGTATGACAATATCACCACGGAGATTCATAAAAGGACATGATTTTTAAAATAATATTGCAGTATCTTGTGTGAGGGAATGAAACCCTCACATGGTGATACTTATAAAATTCCAATGGAATCTAGGATGGCTACTTGAGACTTTTTATTTTTACTTCACTGGGATGTGCTAAGACAAGTTTCTGGCAAGTCAAATTTGACTACCATAGGAATCCCTCAAAACACTGCAATTACATTTCTCTAGGTGATTAACATTTCCTGGGAGAGGTAATATTTTACCCGGAAGGTCGTATCTCCCATCAGTGGCCTCTCTTAGGAGACCCATGAGCCTCCACAATCCCATAACTACCCCCAACATAGCTTTTTCAGGTTTGGAGGTTACCAGACCTGAGAAAGGCATGATCACTTGTAATTTCTCTGCATCATACCCAAATTTTTAATAAATAAATCATTCTTTAAATTCTATTCCTATTGAGACTATGACCAGTAAAAGCTGGTTTCAGAGCAAAACTCACTTAGAATCCTGGCTTCAGGATTTACTAGCTTCAGGATTCATTTCAGTTATTAACTGGGATTTAATAACCTTGAGTAAGTTACTTAGCCTCTTTGTCAACTGCTTCATCTGAAAACAAAAATAGTCAAACTTTCCTCTCTATGACTGAATGAGAATTAAATGAGATTATACAGGTAAAAGTTTGACATATTTTTGATACATAAGTACTTATTTCATGTAATTTCTTGCCTCTCTTCTTTACCCATTTATATGATTAATATGCCATGAAGAAATGATGAGACAAGGCCCGGCCCGGTGGCTCAGGCCTGTAATCCCAGCACTTTGGGAGGCCGAGGCGGGCGAATCACGAGGTTAGGAGATCGAGACCATCCTGGCTAACACGGTGAAACCCCGTCTCTACTAAAAATACAAAAAATTAGCCAGGCGTGGTGGTGAGTCCCTGCAGTCCCAGCTACTCAGGAGGCTGAGGAAGGAGAATGGCGTGAACCCGGGAGGCGGAGCTTGCAGTGAGCGGAGATCGCTCCAGGGCACTCCAGCCTGGGCGACAGAGAGAGACTCCATCTCAAAAAAAAAAAAAAAAAGAAAGAAATGATGAGACAAGGAAGATTTTGTCAAGGAAGGACAAGTTTAAAAGACCTTGTTATTCTCCACTACAATTATGAATATGATTAGTTAAGCCTTTCTATATTTAATTCAAACCAATTGTTTTATTATAATCTGAATTTTTTTTTTTTTTTTTTTTTGAGACGGAGTCTCGCTCTGTCACCCAGGCTGGATAGAGTGCAGTGGCGCAATCTCGGCTCACTGAAACCTCCGCCTCCTGGGTTCCTGCCATTCTCCAGCCTCAGCCTCCTGAGTAGCTGGGACTCCAGGCGCCGCCACCACGCCCGGCTAATTTTTTGTATTTTTAGTAGAGAGGGGGTTTCACCGTGTTAGCCAGGATGGTCTCCATCTCCTGACTTCGTGATCCGCCCGCCTCGGCCTCTCAAAGTGCTGGGATTCCAGGCGTGAGCCAATCTTTAGGACTAAGATTGTGTGTTTCCGTGGCCGCGTGTGCGTGTGCAACGAAGAGAAAGAATATGAGTGTGTATGTTTGTGTGTCTAATAGATTTTTACATTACAAAAAGAAAGTAGCTTTTTGTAATAGTTCAAACTAAAAGAAAAACAGAGTGAAAAGCAAGAGTTTCCCTTGGCCCCAAATCATTCCACTTCCCTATCCAGACGTTACTGTTGTTAAATTTTGGTGCATGTGCACACACACAAACACACACGCTCCTACTCACAACGATAAAGCCCTATCATCTTCTGTTGTTTTAATATGGTGAAGTATATGAATAAGATCCTACAGACTAAGTTGTTGTGCCTTGCTTTTTTCACTGGATAATTATTATTTCTATTTCAGAGAACATAGAAAAATGTTCTTAATTGTTATAGTATTCCACAAAAATGGATATTTAATAATGTATTTTAATGACTCTAAATATGCACATTTCTTCAGTTTCTCACTGATAAAGGGTGCTGTAAAACATTGCTTTGTGCAAATGTGTAATTTTCTGCAGTGTAAATTAACAGAAGTGAAATTCTTGGGTAAAAGGATATGCATACTTAATTTTTGATTGACACTTCCAAATCGTCTTTTTAAAATTATCTCAAATTATATTTCTAATATTAGTGTAGGAATGTAATAATGTTCTCCTATTTTTGAATCAGAAATACAATCAGTATTTTAATTTGTGTCCATTTGCATGAACAATGGTATCTTTTTTATTTTAAATTACATGTGATTATTTTGATATATTTGGGGACTAATTGTATTTATTCTTCTAGGAAATCCATATTCATGTCTTTGCCCTCATTTTGGACAGTAGTCATATTAGTACTAATTTACGGAAGACCTTTACATGTTATGAATACATATTTTTTTCATTATTTATGTTGCAAAACGTTCCCCACCTATTGCTTACTTAAGTTTTGACATTGTTTCTGGTGTCTTCTGGTGCTAACATTTTAAATTCTTATATATTCAGATTTGCCCATCATTTTTTTGACTTCTAAGTTGCATATTTTATTTTAAAAAATAATTCTCCAGAGTTGTTTTTTTCAAGTGTTTCCTACGTAAGTTCACTTTAAAACTATAAAATAATTTCCTAAAAACAATTCTGTAGCCTTTCCTATTTTTTCTCCTGTCTAGTGAAAGAATGGTATAGTAAAAAAGACAACAAACTAAGAGTCTGTGCTGTTACATAACAGGTCTTTGATTACATTTATCTAATAAATGGAATGTGTTGTGCTCTCTTGCCAAACAGCCAAGAATGTGTTATTAGCCTTTAAATTGACATGATCTTGATAAATCATTCCATATTTGTGTTATTTACTTCAAAATTGTTCATATCTTGATTTTAAAACATGATTTTCCAACTGAACTCTTTGCTCAAAAACAGTCTTTTATAAACCTCTAGTGTTTTAAAGATATTATATTACAAAGATAATACTAGAGGTTACCTTAAGCAGATGAGTGTGGGTGAGTAGCAAGTGGAAAATTTCAGAGCTACTCTTTGATTACCTTTTTCAGCTGCTAACAGTCTCTTAGGCATCTTTGCAAAAACTGCTAAACTCCTTAGAGACTTGTATGACATGATCTGCTAAATCAGTGATCTCCAAAGTCAGTACTAAGGGTGATCTAGTTGGGGTTTGAAAATAAAATACTAGAACTTTAATTCATGTCCAACACTAATAATATGATTTTAATCTCTTTGCATGTTTTATAATACACATAAAATATTAGTGTAATTACAGATATATATGTATGGAAATATATATATAGGGATACAAATATATATATAGGGATGTGTAATTTTTAAATATCATTTCCAGGCCTAAAGTTACACAAATCTATTTACTTGAATAACTACTATATACCCACTTCTGTGTCAAGTACTACAAAATTTAACAACAAACAAAATATGTAATGTATGCTCTGTGCAGTGAAGGAGCTGATATATAATATGGAAAATAACTTTTACCTAGCTAAAAACAGAGACCCCAGGATATATAGGTAAAGTGAATGGTTTAAAAGTGTTTAAGGGTTGCTGAACAGACGGAGACCAGTGCAGGCCAACCTAGGGTGGGAGATTTAAAGAGGCGTTGAACTTGGTATAAATCTTAAAATGTCAAGAATATTGAAGAAGGAAAATAGGACCAGGAAGGATAAACTCCTGAACTATCAGGAGCAAAAGCCAGGTGGCAGGGATACACTTGAAAATGCCAGAGAACAGAAATTGAATGTTTGACATTAGTTGTCTTTAGGGTAAGTATAGACATAACAAAGAACAGAGAATAAAGATCAGTGACTCAGCCTCACTTAAAAAAAAAAAACTCTTCATTAAAAAAAAAAAAAATCATGTCACTTGAAATCCCAATCTCAGTTGCATGGAAAGAGACTTACATTTTCCTTGAATTTGCATGTCATTCAGGTCCTAAGAAAGATGTTTAAGGACACAGACTGTAATCAGTACCACTTTCTTCTCTTGGAGGTGTTGATTCATAGGGCCTAATTTAAGGGACTAGACTGGAGAAGAGAGGTAAGCTAGATAATACCAAGCATCAATATAAGTGTTTCTAATTTGGGTTTGGAAGACAAAATTTTACTGAAGCTTTGAACTAAGAATAGAGCTAAATTCATCTGTCATCGCTTTGATTATGTGGGATAAAGTTAATAAAGGAAAACTAGCATTATAATACAAGAAGTAAATACATTTTACTTATAATTATCTTATGATTTTTTTTTTAGGACTTAATTTAGTAAATGAAGGACTACCTGATGGAATCTTGTAGAATAAAAGGAAAATACCATGAATCATTATGTCTAGTTCTCGGTGCTAATATTGCTTGAAGTTGATCTCAAATTTTACCATCTCCATAAACTCTTTATTAGCAATATCAATCGATAAAAAGCTGACTGCTTCTTGGCCTATAGCATTTAATTGTCTTCTGCATTGCTATGGCACTTCAGTGGGTTTCTAGTTTCAAAACATGTGGGTAGTTCTCTAATGAAATTGATTTCAAGCTCCATGGGAGCAGGAACTGGGTCATAACAGCACCCCATGTGCTTTCTCTCCTTTGCCCTAACATTAGAGTTTCATCTCTAGTCTGTGAATGTTTTGTACATATTCTAAATAGACCTGAGACAGAAGATGCTGATGCCTATGCCCTTGTGTATCCTGTGTTGAAACAACTTTAACTTTCTTATTCTAAGTAATAAGAAGCTTTCTAAAAATGCCAAGTAGATGTTAAACATTTATGTAAACCACCACTCAAAATTACTAACACTATCTTGGGAAACAGGTAGCAATAGATAATCTAATAACAAAATAATAAAAATAATAAAACACGGACTTGCCCTAAACAAAATGTAGAAGACCTACACATTCTCCTCAGAAAATATAAGGCAGCTATGTAGGTGAAAAAAAAATACTAGACCTTTTCAATATTATATATAAATTTGGGGGAAACTTTTAAGGGATCACAAACCTGTGCTATGTTCTAAGAAAGCTGATTATTAAATGTAAGATTATTGATTATTAAAGAAAAGACCTAGAGAAGAATAAAATACAGAACATCCTTTCTAGATGTGAAGAAAAAGAAATTTCATTTAGAAAAAGCTATGCTGTTTAAGGGGCAGTAATGAACATGTAAATATTCATTTTTGAATTTATCATGTAAGCATTTTAAGAAGAAAAACAAAAGGCTTTATAATCATTTGCTCTGTAGGCACTTGCCCTCTCTTTAAACCCTATCAGCATTCTGTAAGAGTGATTGGAATTGGATTGAACATATGGATCTGGTCCAGATGAATATTCTTAAATGGTGCTTAGAAAAAAGAGGTGAGAATCACCATTTAATCTTTTTAAACTCTGACCAAATTGTGAAATATATGTGTTTGACAGTAAGTAACAAATAGAATCAGACAGTGTTTATGGAAGAGATAAAGGAGCATTTCATAAAATATTTATCCTCTACAGATGTGCTACTGAGGAAGTTTATATGAATTTAGAGGTTTCTAAACCCGGCTGCATCTGAATCACCTAGAAAGATGCTTTTAGAAGACCCATCCCTGGCTGCATCCAGGAAATCATAATTCCTAGGGTGGAGCACTGAGCTGTCTTTTAAAAAGTTCCTAGATGGTTCAAGTGAAGCTGGTCCAATGAGCAGCACTCATGAACTGTTGCAACTAACAAATCCCAAGAGGCAGATTCCCAGTGGAGACCCTCTACTAACACATTGTCAAATCCAGAACATTACCCACACGGAACTTAAATCTTCATATGGGCCCACTTTTCTCTCTAAAGCTTACACTTCCCTAATTAGGAAACAGAGATGTCTGACAGAGAAGCCAGAACTTCTAAGTTCTCTGACCTCATAGATTACTAAAATTGAGAGTAACTAATCTTTTAATTCCTAGAATCTTTGTTTTACATACGAAGAAAATTGAGGAACAGATCATTATAAATATGTCAGGGGTCAGGTACCAAATCAGTGACCAATTGGGACCTGAAATTTAAATCTTCACCTCAACGGCCTGTGATCTTTTGGCATCAATGTAAATGACAACCAATCTGTACAAAACTTTACAGTAGCTTTTGAGTGGAGTATGGAATAAAAAGTATAAGGCATATTACCAGTTTGGTGCAAAAGTAATTGCAGCTTTTGCCATTACTTTCAATAACATGACATAGAAATAACAACATCCTAATATAATAACAAAGTAGAAAATATGGTTTTAAGTATTCTACTTGACTTTCTTCTTTTACCTATGATATGGTCTCATGGAATGACATAGCATTACTGCTTTTTTTTTTTTTTTCTGGAAAATGTTTTCCTAAGTCGGGTTCACATGATTACTCTACTTGTCTTAATATAAGTCCTTGGAAATGGATGCTACACCACACACTTACCCTCTATACGTGGATTATATAAAATCTGCCACCAGCTCACGTTTGTTCTCTTTTGATTAATGACTACTATCATGAAAATGGATTGCTTTCATTGTGGTTCCAATGTTTGACTACACACAAATTTAAAAGCTATACTATGAAATAGTTGAGATATTCCTGCTTGTAAATCCATAAAGCACCTACCACATTATTTTTATGTGACTATTTTTTACATACAGAAGACTCTTACAGCCACTAATGTTCTTAGGCAGTCACCAGGCGGCATTTTGACTTTGGATAAGTAGTGAAAACCCTAACTCCATATCACATTCTACTTCCTCAATCAATATTCTGGGAATGTCAGCCCCCACTTTGTAGGTCTGGTAACGGTCTCTGGAAGGTGATTTGGTCTGCACTATTGTTTATTGAATGATCGTCTAGCTAATAGCTATGCTGTTGCAAATCATAAATATATCCACTTCTGAGACTATGCAGCAAAGTTCTATTAAAATGTCAATATTTTATAACCCATTCAACTGCTAAAATTTATCTGACAAATGAAACTCAGAAACATTTAAAAGACAAACCTAGGTTTCCTAACCATCAGGAATCTACATTTAATGGCTGAAAGCACTTGTGACGGAATTTCCAAAATAAGGGCTTCCTGAGGAAACTGCTTTCTTTGTTGAAACGAGCTTGCATTCATCTCCTTATGTGCCTTCCTAATAAAAACAATGAGAGGAGTTTGTGTTTCTATTATTCTCAGTTGCTATGACTGCAACTGAAGTTTATTGGTAGGCTGCTTCACAAATGTCTGTTGTTGAAGAGCTTATGAAATCACATGGCACACAAACCAGATCGCTCATAGAATCAGCTGTGATATATCATGTTCTGGAGAAAGAATAGAGTATATACTAGGTTCTCTTAATTTGAATTTTGCCTATAATTTAATATGAAAAAATATCCATTTCTATCTCTGTACCTCTGGATGCCGTCCCATTTGTAGGCCTGATTTATTTCTGAATGAATATTGAGGGTTTATTTGGCATCGATTTAGTCCCTTCCTAATACAATTAAAATGTCAGGTATTATTAATTTTAGTTTTAAAAGTGACAGATACTTGAGACCAGATTGATTCTTGAGGACACTCTGGTGGAAGTGATGCAGTCTACTCAGACACCATTTTTAGAAAGTTGATTATTACCAGTTCTGACTCAGTTGCACAACAAATTTTCACTATAATTTTTGAATTAGGCCACACCATTTGGGGAGCTTATTATATTAATATACTTTAAGAGTTCATAAAGACAACTGTTTATACACACACACACACACACACACACACACACATATATATTTCTAGAGATAGACATCTTGCTGTGTTGCAAGGTCCAGTCTCAAACTACTGGGTTTAAGCAATCCTTTGGCCTCAGCCTTTCTAGTAGCTGGGACTACAGGTGTGTGCCACTACACTGCACTGAGAAAACTGATTTTATTTGAGAAGAACAAATCTACATTACAGCCTTTATAGAGTTCATTAAACAAAACAGTAATCTATCTATATGTGCTGATATGCAGGAAAATTGCACTTGTAATTTGAATACCCATGTGGGAGAAAGAAATGATCATTAAGTATCTTCATATTGAACACCTTTCTTACTAAATATTTACATTTACCAATACTATGTATATAGCCTAATGTCAGCATTAACTACAAATCCTTTTTCTTAAAGATTTTGGTAAATCACAGGACAAAATTATAGCCCCAACCTTGCCTTTCTATGGGAAGAAAATGGACTTTCATTTTACTCCCAGAAGGGAATTCACTCTATTCCAGGGGCCACCCTGCCCTACCAGTTATTGTTAAAATAATCAAAGGATGACATCATTGGGACTATAGGGACTAGGGTTAGTGATACTATGTTTAAGTGGACAGAAGCGATTTAGATGGCCCAATGCATGACTAGATGTGAAAGGTAATAAACACACTGGTTTTCCACCTCCATACACCGAGAAGGTTATTAAGACACTTTTAAAGCTGTTACACTGAATAATTTTTCTAGCAAATATATGAATGCAATATAATTGTACTTTTTACACAATCAAGAATTTATTTTAGAAATAAAATAATTGATGGTGCACCAAAGGCAGCATAGATTAGGAATGCAAATAAGTTTCCAAATGTTGGATATACCTATCCTGTTTCACTCGTGTCAGCATATCCCTGTGACTGTGTTGGGGAATTCTCAATTTGAGGTCTTTAAGAATACAAAGCTTGGGATACATGGCACCCCCATCTGCTCTGGTATAGATAAAAAAAATTGAGACATTATTTTAACAGACCAGTTTTCAATTGATAAAAAGCCAGAAAGTGGGTTTTAATCTTCAAACCTCAGTTGTAAAAAATTAGTCAGGGTCAGGCCAGTGTCTATTTTGTTTCTGCCTGTGGTCTCTGTTGTTGTTTGTTGGTTTTTTTGTTTTTTTTTCCATTGCATTAATTGACATTTGTCTAGTTGTTTTCTTGGATTGGTTTTGACTGATAATTAAGAGACTACTCCGTTGTTTAATATTTCATCTTAAAATAAATACACCCGCTTCATTTTTGTTGCTTCACTATGTATCCATTTCTCTACTGACCTATCAATCACAATATACATGAGGATTACATACACACAAACTTTTCCAGTGGTTAGATAGATAGATAATGCGTCTGCAGATATATCAGACGCTACCACTGCATAACTACCTTCCTGTGGCAGCAGAGGTATTATAAATAGCTGCCGCTCTGAAGGAAAGAGAACATCTAGGTGGATTGAATGTTGATTGGAAAAATCTCCCTTCTTTTTACAAGTACTTTAGATATGTTCCTTTTGCCGTAATTTCAAATTGCCTCACTCTCCTGCCCCTTTCACCCTCCTTGGACTCTCTTATATATCCTGCTCCATCCATTAATCTCCATTTTAACCTTATGTTGCTACTTCCAAGGGATGTTGCTGTTCATCTGCTTTTGCCCCTTAATGTGTGTTTCAGTGGGAACTGGGAATCTTCAATCAGTAAGCTGCCGTGGTCTCAAAATACTGGTGAAATATTAGTACTTCGATAAGAAAAACTGCAGAACATAGTTTGCACACTCTAAACATATACTAACTTTCTGAAGAAATGCAGATTTGTTTGAGATATATTTATCTTTCATGCTTAATCTTCACTCCATGGATACATTGCATATTTGTTTAAATAAGAACATGCTATTTATAGCAAATATGAATGGAAAAATCATGCAAGTTATTTTTAACTTATCTAAGTTTAGTATTTTTATTGTGTGTCTGAGTGCTATCAACACTTATTAAATCTTGAAAATATTAACAAAGGACAGATTGTTTGATACACTTTATAATTTCATTGATAATAATTATGAATGCACATTAAATTATATTACAATGAAAACTCTTAGGAGATATTGATGACTGCTCTCTAGCATAATATGGATTAAATTTTGAGGAAAGGCATTCCTGTGAGAAACTGGTTGAATGAAATCATTTGAAGGCAGCTACAGGGATATTACAAACTTTTCATAAACATGAATGCTCATCTCCTATAGTGTTTACATGTTTCTGAAAATTAACATTGTGCCAAGTTTTAAACTGGAATTAAGGGCATATAAGGGACCATTTGGGGGCACGGGTGTGTGAAGGACTCTGGTTGCAAATGACTGAATACATACCTAATTACAAGCTTCTTTTGTGTAAATTTAAGATTTGGGGGGATGCTGAACATAGTGTAACATCAAAAACATGGTTTTATTGTTATGTTTGACATCAAATTAACTCTAATTGCTTGCTACCGTTGTAATACAGATATATTGATTATCCAATTATTTAAAGAATACCTATATACACTAAATAACAGAATGTAAAGGACACAAAAAGTGTGAATATACTTTAAGTTAAATAATATAAATTACCCAATCTGAACAACAGATAGACATAAACTGCAAAAATAAAAACATTTCTGGGACAATATCAAAAATTTAACGTTTGTGTCATCAGAATTCCAAAAGAGAAATAAAAGGGTTGTATTGAAAAGGTATTGGAAGAAATCATGATTGAAAAATTTCTTATTATTGCAGAAAACCTAAGCCAAAAAATTAACAAAGTTGAATGAACCCAAAATAACATATACCCAACTATATCCACCACAAAACATATCCTTGTCAAAATTCTGAACACCAAACCCAAAGAAAGTTTTGAAAAGAGCCAGAGAGAAATTATTCATTACCCATAAAGAAATAGCAATTGGAATGGCAGCATATTTCAAAACAAATGCCATAGAATCCAAAAGGAAGTAGTACAATATCTTTCAACTGCTAGAAAAGAAAAGCAAGCAGAAAGAAAGAAAGAAAGAAAGAAAGAAAGAAAGAAAGAAAGAAAGAAAGAAAGAAAGAAAGAAAGGAAGGAAGGAAGGAAGGAAGGAAGGAAGGAAGGAAGGAAGGAAGGAAGGAAGGAAGGAAGGAAGGAAGGAAGGAAGGAAGGAAGGAAAGAAGGGAGGGAGGGAGGCATGGAGGGAGTAAGGAAGGAAGGAAGGGAGGGAGGGAGGGAGGGAGGGAGGGAATGAAAAGAAAAGAAAAGAAAAGAAAAGGAAAGAGAAAAGAGAAAAGAGAAAAAAGAAAGAACTGCCAACCTAGAATTCTATATAATTCAGAAATTAAGGGGAAATTCTATTTCATTCCAGAATATACACATCATACCAATGTCAAATACAAAGTTGTGATATTGTACTATAGTTAAGATATAAAAATTGGGGGAAAATGCGTAAAGCGTAAAACTATGGTATCATCTTTGTAATTTCCTATGACGCCATGACTACTTCAATTTTTAAGTTTTTTGTATGAAATCCATTAGATTTGGCCCCAAATTAAGTTTTAGAGGTATTGTCACTATGTCATATGGCATCAAGTACTGTGGTTAGCAAAAGTACAGTTTCCAAATCCATAAGTCTTATGTATTTTGTTAAGTACGCAACCCCCTAGGAATATTTCTAAGAAAAATTGCTTTTTGCTTATTAAAAAGGATTATACATAATTGGTCTCCTAAACATTCATTATCAAGACTGATTGCTAGGTAAAATCTAAAATCCAGCTTATAAAAATTGCTCATGGAAAGTACTAATTTTTACTTTTTAAGTGTACATTTGAAAAGCAAGTGCTAATCTTTGCATAGTCATTTTAATTGTATTTGGAAAACAGGGTAGATTTGAAATAGTCATAGCTATTCCAAACCTAATAATTTTAGAAAGTAATAACATTTAGTCTGAATGTAGTATTATAAACATGTGCATTTTTTCAAAGATGGTGGATTATTTAATACTGCTCCTGACAATACTGTATTGCTATATCACAGCCAGTATGCAACAAACCTGTGACTGATCAAAATGCTGTGCAGCTGTGGTGACCATTTCATAGACCACAGGATTAAGACCACTTTATATTGAGGGGTGGTCCCCAAGGTACCCACAGAAGATTTCTAAAGCATCTCTTGAAGAGAATGTGTATCCAGTGAAAAACCAGAGACAAGGTAGAATCATGAAAGAGTGTTTAATGGAATAGTGGTTTCCTGAATGTTAAAACAACAACAAAAAACCTGAGCAGGAAAGTTAGAAAACACAAATAAATGCTTTTCTGATCTTAGATGCATTTTCTAACCTCAGTTACTGGAGTACTTGGTGGAACATTGCAATAAGGAGCTGATTGTCTTATAAAGCTGTAACCGAACCTCAGATATACAAGAACCTCAGGGATACAACCTGTTGCAGATATGTGAATGAAGTATAATTGCCTCCTTCATCCCTGTCCATGTGATTTTATCTAATGCAGGTGTTAGTACATTTGTTATTACTAAGGTAGAACCCGATTCAAGAATAGGTTATTCAGATTACAATCTGATTTAATGAAGTGGAGGAAAAATTGGTTCATCTATTTTAAAATACATTTTGTAGAATGCTATATATTCTTACTATCACTGAGAAGTCAATGGCAAATCGCTTATGTGAGCCTACTGAATTTTTAAATGGTCTGTTAATAAAGCATTTTTTGACCGATATACATGTTTATGTTTAGCAAAAATATATAGAGAGATACTTAAAATCCTTAGATCAAAGGGCTGATCACTTTCATAAATGTTGAGCATAGAACATTATGATTTCTTAAGACTAAATTTCAGTGAAAACAGCAGAGTCAGTGAACTTGACCTCCTTTAAATATTTAATATTTGTCTTAATTCATTGGAGAAAGAAATCGACAGCATATTTAGGACACATTTAAAAACCACATTCAAATATGGTGAGAGAGTTGAAATATTTTGCAAAGCCAAATGGCAAAGGAAGGACTGGGAAACAATTTGACATTACCTTCCAAGTTAAAATACTGAATTGTACCATCCAGCTTTTGTATGAGAAATGCATATGAGTATAGTCTTCTTTGAGAAATAGCTGTGTATCAAAGTGCAGGTTGGATATAAACACATATAACTCTCTGTATGGTGTTATGAGAGACTTTCAGGCAAGCTGCTACACTGGCACTGAGGTTTTCCCTTTCGTGGGAATCAGATAGTATTAACACTCAAACTGTTTCCTCAAGCTCACCTTTTAAGTCAATAGAAAAAAAAAATGTGTTTAACTTAGCAATACATAGATATAGTTTAAAAATAAAGCAACAAAATGTATAATGTAAACACAAGTCTCCTCTATCTCTACAGCCAAGATGTATACCCCAAAGAAGCAATAACTTAACTCTTTTAGTTTACTTTCATTTTCTAAATAGCTTGTGTAAAATGTTTTTTCTTACTTTTGTTTCTCCAGTTGTGGGTGTAATAAACTGACTTTCTGATCGGAATATGGGAATTCGGCCGTCTTATACATGCCCCCTCTCTTTCCCCTTCCTCTCCTTCCAACATAGTTATTTTGCTTTTACATTTAAATAAATATTCAGTATTTAGAGTGTTAAATAAGTTTTCACAGTTGAGACATATTAGATGTTCACTTCATTTTGTGCAACTTTTAAATCTCTATTCTAGTTAACAATATCCTATTTTTTCTGTTGCCTTCCTTTCCTATAAAGTTATCAATAATTCCCAAACCCTATAACAGTGCTCTAAATGTGATCTAGTATATTAAAAGCATAAGAACATCATATTTGAAAACTAAAATCAGTCCAAAACTCAAAGTAAAAGACAAAACTACAAAATCTCTAGAATAAAATGGGGTCATTTTCATGACCTCAGATGTGGCAATAATTTCTTAGGTATGACACCGGAAGTATGTGACAAAAAAGAAAAATAGACAAATTAGACTTCATCAAAATTTAAACGTTTTTCACTTCACTTCAAATGACATAATAAGTAAACTGAAATATCAGCCCAGTGAATGTCAACAAACATTTTTGTATTACATATGTGATAAGGAAGTTGTTTTTAATATACACCATCTTACAACTCAATAATAAGACAAATAGTAAAATTGTTTAAGTTGACAAAGGATGTGAATATATTATGCTTCAAAGCAGATACACAAATGTCCAATGAGAACATAAAAATATACTCAGCATCATTAGTCATCAGGGAAATGCACATCTAAATCACACCAAGATACCATTTCATATTCTCTAGAATGGCAATAATAAAAAATGCAGACTATAGCAAATATTGATAAGATATGGAAACATTAGAACCCTCTTTTACTGTTAATGGAAATGTAAAATGGTGCAGTCATATTGGAAAACAGTCTCACAGTTCCTTAAAATTTAAACATGGAGTCACCATTTGACCCAGCAATTCTACTCCTAGGTATATACCCAAAAGAAATGAAAATATATGTAAGCAAAGATTTATACACAAATGTTCTTAGCAAGATTATTAATAATAGGCAGGAGGTGGAGATAATCCAAATATTCATCAACTGACGAATGGATTAACAAAATGTGGTATGGAATATCTATAAAATGAAATATTTTTTAGCCAAAAAATTTCTTATACATGCTACAACATAGATAAACCTTGAAAACATTATTCTTGGACTCCATCTTTTCCTGTTTTGACACATCCTCCACTGTTTTGATGAAGCATAATCTTGGGTAGAATGCTGAGAATGAATACATGGAAGATACATTTAAAAAACATTTGTATATTTTTTAGATGGTTCATTTTATCCTAATACTTAATGGACAGTTTAGCTGAGAATAAAATTATAGGTTTGGTGCCATTCTTATTCAAAATCGTGAGACTAATTGCTTCATTATATTTCAGCTTTCAATGATATGACTGAAACTTTCAATTATGGTTTTAACCTGGTATACATTATTATTTTCCTGTGCTAGAAACTTTCAGAATCTCTTCATTCCTTGTATTGAAAATATATTGTGCTTTCTGTGTGTTTTATCATTCATTGGCATGGCTGTTCTGGCCTTTGTTGGCTTTTCTTTATGTGAACTATGTCCTTCAACTCTGGGAAATATCCTTATAATTTTTCTTTGATATTTATTCTCAATAATGACCTAACATTATTAGTTGGGACATTTTAATTTAGTAGAAATAAAATGCAAGAAGAAATATTAACTGAAACCTGCACAACACCTCAAGTTATCTATTAAAACTCTAGATATAGATTCCCTATAGAACTCTAAATATAGATTCTTTTTTTTTTTTAATTTTGTTTTAGGTTTTAAGTTCAGGCTTACAAGATCAGGTTTGTTACATAGGTAAACTTACGTCGTGTGTGTGTGTTATACAGATTATTTCATCGCCCAGGTATAGTATTAAGCATAGTATTCATTAGCTGTTTGTTTTCATCCTCTTCCTTCTCTCACATTCTACCCTCCAAAAGGCTCCAGTGTGTTTTGTTCCCCTTAATGTGTCCATTTAGCTCCCACTTATAAGTGAGCACAAGCAGTATTTGGTTTTCTGTTTCTGTGTTAGTTTGCTAAGGATAATAATGGTCTCCAGCTCCATTTATGTTCCCGCAAAGGACATGATCTTGTTCTTTTTTTATGGCTGCATAGGTAGACTGGATAAGGAAAATGTGGTAGATATACACCACAGATAAAGATTCTCCAAATAATTTTATAAAAACTCCAAAAAATTTTATGATTTTCTTTGATGTGAAGAGTGCTATTTTCAGAAATATTGTTATAATGCTTTAAAATATTAAGTAAATTTGTCTTCTGTGACTTTCTTTCTTTTTTTTTTGACACGGTGTCTTGTTCTGTCGCCCAGGCTGGAGTGCAGTGGTGCCATCTGGGCTCACCGCAAGCTCCGCTTCCTGGGTTCAAGTCATTCTCCCGCCTCAGCCTCCCGAGTAGCTGTTCTGTGACTATTCTTAAGGAATATTAATTTGTCTGTGGATGTTGTAAGTTTGAGAAACATTGCCATAACCAATGTTTTCACGGAGGATTGTGATGACCTTTAAATAAATGACAAGATATGGTTTTGCCTTTGACTCGTGGTAAGAATTATGTTTACATTTTAATAATGACTATTTCTCTCAAGCCTGTAATCCCAGCACTTTGGGAGGCCGAGACGGGCAGATCACGAGGTCAGGAGATCGAGACCACCCTGGCTAACCCGGTGAAACCCCGTCTCTACTGAAAAATACAAAAAACTAGCCGGGCGAGGTGGTGGGCGCCTGTAGTCCCAGCTACTCTGGAGGCTGAGGCAGGAGAATGGCGAGAACCCGGGAGGGGGAGCTTGCAGTGAGCTGAGATCCGGCCACTGCACTCCAGCCTGGGCGATAGAGCAAGACTCCATCTCAAAAAAAAAAAAAAAAAAAAAAGACTATTTCTCATTGAGAATGTTTCCAGCATCTAAAATTAACATGTGTGGTGGACATAATCTCAGATGTAAACTAAATTCTTATCTAATTCCTAATATGACCAGCAAGTATATATCATGGAGTTACTGAATCACAACAAAGAATTCTAAAATGCCAGCATCTGAGCCCTATATTTGATGCTGCTTAAACAGAATATTAAACCCTCCCTCTCTGAGACCATCTGACAATAACTCACCTGGCTGACTGACATTCGATTAAACCACAAAACTTCCTTCACTTTTTTTTTTATTGTTGACCTCATTCACATCCTGTATAAGAAGCAAAAGGTTCACATCCTATTTGCCTCATGGTTTAAAACAATACTATAAAATTCAACTAACAAAGGAATTCCAAATAGTCCAAAGACAATGTGAGATTTAGAAATTATTCTGTTTATTTTCTCATTACTGATATCCAGATCTTTCAGGTCAAATTATAGCCCTTCAAGAGCCTGTTTTGGTGACAGCATCTCAGAAAACTTGAACGTCCCACTGTGGATTCGGCTTGTTCCTAATTGGGCCCAGAATTTGGAGTAAAAATGGGAAATCAGGAAGAACTCAAGATGCTGCAAAAGGGTTCAAGTTTTCCCACAAAGGGAAAGTCATATGAAAAAGTTTAGCATTTCGAGTATCTGGAATAATTTATTTTAACCCAAATACTGCACCAAGATGTAGCACCAGTTGCAAAACTTAACAAATTACATTGTAACATCAGAAATAAAGACAGGGCATTATGTTTTCCCCTAATAGTAGTTATTTGTGCTCATTTTTCTTAAAAGCAATGCAATATGAGCTTCTGAACCTATTTTTTCTTGTAGAGTGGATCCTGACTCTAATAACCAATTAGAAATCAATGGGACCCTTGCTGCTGTATGGCAATGACTAATGAATTCATGATTCTGACTTTGTTTAACCATAGGGTACACTGCAGTGCATTTGGGATATGATAAAATACATCTTTTTTGCTACATGCTTAAGAGCACTCTCCAGCTTTTGTAGCCACTGAGAGTGTTGGCAACAAAAATGCTTGAGATATACAGCTGCCAAACAAGACCTTGCTGCTGGCCTGCACTGAGATAGGTTTCCTCCAGATGACCAGCAACTTACAGCTTGCTATTTAAATGATGAATCAATAACTGACAATCTAGTAAACATATACTATCTTTAGAAATATTGGGTCTGTAATGCCTTAGATGACAACAGGCTATCAAGCATGAGAAAACAAAAAGTGGCCATTATACAGAGACTTTTCTTTCTCCCAACTCTTTGCCAGAAAGGAAAAGATGACGGAGGTTTGTCTCTCATTAGTCTCTTAACTTCTTTCTGACAAGATGGCTAATGGAAGTGGAAGTATGAGGGTAAAAAGCTTCCAAAGGCAGGTGGACTAGGGCTCATATTTTTTAACTTGAGCCAGTCCCTTAACTTTTCTGAGCTTGTTTGTTCAGTTACAAAACTAATATGAAATTGCTGTTAAAGTACACCATGAGATAATGTAGGAAAAGAGATGCTTAGGAGGGGCTTAACAAATGGTGGATTCTAAAAGGAAAAGAAACAGGAGGATGGGGTGCAAAAAGTACTACACTAAGAATCAGAGGGTGCCCTGTTTTGTCACCAACCAGCTATGACACTGTATTTAGGTCACTTTACATCTCTGGCTTTTATTTCTCTTCTAATTAAGAAATTTGGGTGGTAAAGAAGAAAAATCCATCTAAACTAGTTCAACTTCAAAGGAATAATGATTATGCTTCCCTTTCTGAAGAATGGTAGGTACTATTGCAACCTCACATTGATCTCATATTAAATAAGTGGCTACAATTTACCCGGCTGACGTTCATATATAAAAATTCTTTCAGTCATTCCAGGGCAAGAAACGTATAGAGCCAAGCCTTATATGGGGCTGGAAGCAGAAGGTCAGAAAATTCAACAATTTACCTTATCCTGAGCTATTATGATGTCTTTATCGTCTCCGATTTTCTTTACATTTTTGCCTCGTTCTTCTTCCTATTTCTCCTTCTAGATTATTTTTCTTTGCTTACTCATCATGGGCATGTACACTCCATTATACCTTACTACTCCATACATTCACAGCATTTCAACTGCATCACCCAGTACAGACTGACCACAGTGCCAGTGTCTCTTTCATCAAATTATTAGAGGAGAAAAAACAGTTTATTCTCTATGTGTACTGGTTTCCCTTGAGTCAGCTGTTCATCTTTAATTTAATCAGCTATTGACAGAATGGAGATGATTTGTAGCATAGGGATTTGCCTTGCCAGTGGAGTGAGTTAAGCTAGAAAGAAAATTTGAATGCAAACATTTATGTCTAGAACATTTTCTTCATATACCTAATGAAAGAGATAGAGTTAATGTCTAACATTGTTTATGGGTGACAAGCCCAATTAAACCACATTGATTTTGTTGTTCTGCTGCTGCTACAACTTTTACTATAAAATTTGAAGCTCACAGGCTGGTCACAGTGGCTCATGCCTGTAATCCCAGCACTTTGGGAGGGCGAGGTGGATCACTTGAGGTCAGGAGTTCCAGACCAGCCTGACTAACATGGTGAAACCCCGTCTCTACTAAAAATACAAAAATTAGCCAGGCATGGTGGCGGGCACCTGTAATCACGGCTACTTGGGAGGCTGAGGCAGGAGAATCGTTTGAACTCGGGAGGTGGGGGTTGCATTGAGTCAAGATCACGCCGCTGCACTCCAGCCTGGGTAACAAGAATGAGACTCAGGCTCAAAAAAAAAAAAAAAAAAAAAAAAAAAAAATCGAAGCTCACAAATTGAGTATTAGAAGAATATATTCACCTTGCAAAAGTAAAACAACAAATAAAGTTAAATTTTACATTGACCACCATCCCTAATTTTCTTCTTCAGTGGTAACCACTATAATCATTTGGTATTTCCTCCCAGAACTTTTTCTACATTTTTCCATACATATGTCTGTACCCAGGAAAAAAAAATGCATTAATTTTAAATTATTTTAAAATAGTGACATTATTATACTGTTTTGTAATTAGTGTTTTTAAATGCTGTGTCTTGGTGTTGCATTTTAATAAATATACATTTATTATTCCTCTTAAATTAGGCATACTATTCAGATTTAAGTTTGTACCTTAATTTATTTAACCTTTATCATAAAATCATATAATTTGTTTACAATTTTAAATGCTGCTGAAAATAATTTTCTTGTATTAACTTCTTTATGGCCTGAATAAAAATTTCCCTCGAGTATACATTTCTGGGTGAAGTGGCTGGATTGATGTATGTATGCAATCCTCAAAGTTGGTGGATATTGCCATTTTGATCTCCAATATGGCAGTATCAATTTATACTCCCAACAGCTGTATAGGAAGTTTCTGTTGCCCTACATCTTTACCAATACTTGGTGTTGTCGTATTTGTTAATTTCTTGCCTTTTGATGGGTTCGTAATAGCTTCTCATGGTTATTATATACATTCGTATGGGATCAGCAGCTAGCAAAGCACTTTCCCAGTTAGATAGGTAATCTCTGGATTGTGACAGAGTTATCTTTTCATCTAGCCACAGTCTAGCCAAGTCTATCCTACAGTCTGTTCTGCTATAATGTAAGTCATTTAATATCCAATATAAACCCCTTTCTACTTAAATCAGTAGTTATAAATTCTGTTTTTTGCATGTGAATACTGAACCACATCATTAATAAGGAAGTATGTGAGAATGGACATTGTTAGCACCTTGATGCTCAGACATAAACCTGCACTATCTCTTTATTTTGGTCTTCCTTTAAACTTTTAACAAAGTACTTTTGTTTTCTCCATAAAATCCTTACATACACATTTATAATTATATGTTTAATTATAGAACATATATATTACTTATTACTCAGTGTATTAAAAGTTTGGTTCCAATGTGAATGAGGCTATTTTTATGTTCACTTTTATTTACTGATTAGATGTTGCTGTTGTGCAGTAATGAGGAACTTTCGTTTGTTAGTGATAGAACCTACCCTCAAATTGGCCTCAATAAATATAAGAAATGTATTGGTTTACTTTGCAAACATTGGATTCAGGGCTGAAACAATGACATCAGGACTCAATCTCTCTGTCGCTTGCATCAGTTTTCCATCATGTCATCTGTCTCAAGTAGGCTCTGTGCCTGAGATAATAAAATGTCCATCAGTAGCTTCAGGGCAATATCTCAGCAGCAGAGGAAAACCAGCTGAAGGGAAGCTCTCTTTCCCAACAGTCCCATAGTAACTAGAAAGGATTGCACGCTCCAGAGGCAGGTAGGGCAGGTAGATAGAGCACTGTGATTGGTCAGGTTTGACTTGATGACTGCCAGCACAGGGACTGGGGCAGGCTACTGTGAAAGGCCTAGAGGCCTGAAATAACAGCAAAAGGAAATCAAGGAAAGGATTCTAAAAGTAGAAGAAATGAATGCCATGCAGGCAAAAAGTGTAGATGTCAACTACTAGCTATATAAGAATTCTGCTCATTTTTGATTGTTGATCTCTTCTACACTCATATTCCAAACTCTTTAATTAGTTTTAGTATCTTTAGTTTCTTGGATGATTTTAGACAGATTATTATATCAATAAATAATACATTAATCTTTCCTTTTGAAAGTTTTTCCTTCATTTACTTTCATGGCATTATTAATTTGTCTAAGATCTCTAGTACAATGTTGAATAGCAAAGATATCAGTACTGATATTTACTAGTAATTTTAATGGGGGTGCTTTTTATGATAATTGTTAACTTGACATTTGCTTTAACTCTTTGGTAGACATCTTTATTAAGATTAAAACAAAAAAAAACTCCTTAGATTAAAAGTTTTGTTTTTAAATGAAAGACTGTTAGATTTTATCATACATTTTCTTTCTGATTTTTTTTTCTGCCTTAGAACATAAAACAATAAATTAAAGTGCTACCAGACTGCTACAACAAATCTTAACTTTTTGTAACATTTGCCTCAAATTTTTTTTGCAAGTGAAACATTGAAGATATAGTTAAAATCCTTGTGCAACTCTTCTAGTGCATAGCTGTCTTTCTCTGATCATCAGTACAGTGGCTGGCTATAAAGAGAATTTACTGACCTTCTAAGCAGGGGGATTTTGCCCTTCTGATTGCTATAGTTAGGACCTGTTAATATTAGGGTACTGAGAATGCTTTGAACAACTGCAGAGGACAAGTGATAATGAGATCTCAAACTGAACTACATTTTATTTCACTTTTACAAAAGCCATGTCACATTGTCCCCAGAAGTTATATTTGTAAAACTAGTTAAAACTGCTTATTTTGCAGTCATTTGTCTTTATAGCCTCTTTTGTTCGTGTGAATTCACGTCTTTTTAAAGTCTCTTGTTGGTGCAATTGCTATTTTGTGTCTCTTCTTTCCTATACAGTATATCAGAATTAGCTCAGTATATCACAAGTTTTGTTTTCAAAAACATAATGAATAATATATATTATTATACTGCCAGGATGAAATACAGAATCTTAAAAATAGCATTTCATTTAGACTTTGTGTTATTCCGAAATCAAATAATAATGTTATATTTTATGTCAAAAGGAACCATTTTCAAATACTATTTCTTCCATAATAATTAGTAGGCAAAGGCTAAGTTGGTGTTTTACTTTGGGGCTGAACTATTTTGATAACAATTACTTAATCTCATTCATTGATTCACTGCTCATTTACTGTCTACAATCAACACAGATGCTATAAATACTTGTGAAAGAACTACATATGCAAAGCAAAAGTTAAAAGCTTATGGCTAGATTCTGTAGGTCAGAAAAAGCTAGAAGACCATTGGTTTTCCAGCAATAAGCTTTCAGCTCCAAAAATTTCATTCAGTCTACTCTAAGGAAGAGGTGAGGATGCTTATATCAAAACAGGCTCCCATGAGTAGAGCAGAGATATTTCCAGAGTATTTGCCCAATGCCAACGAAAAGTTAACAGAAAATTATCATTCTGGTAGTTCTCCTTCATCAGTAAATTACCCTTAACATGGTGTACAAAGGAGGAGATTTTGCTTAGTTGCCCAAACAGTGAAAGCCATGATAAAATTTTTTGTGCTCTTCTGAAGATAGCTACCCTAAAATCAGAAGAACCTGGGTTTCAACCTGGCTCTGATAGGTTTTGGAAAATGGTACTTAATGCTTATTAGACTTAGCTTCCTTATAAGTAAAGTGAGAAGATTTAAGCCACTCCACATATGTGTGCAGTGTTCAATATGTTAGTTGTCACAAAATAGTTATTCAAAATAGGTGTGCTCCCTATTTTTAATGACCCCAGAACCATTCTGCTGTAATCTTTCCTAAAAGATTACAAGATACTACCACAGAAACTCAAAAGGAACATAAATATTATCAATATAACATGGCATGGTCTGGCATATCAGTTTTGTTCCTTCAACTTAGCTATTAAGAGGAATCATTTTTGAATCATTTACTGTAATTTCAGTGCTATATTAAGCAGTTTATATATAGTACATCATGAAAGCTTCTAGACGATACTGTGAAGTTGTTGGTATTTTGACAGGTTCACGACTAAGAAAACAGGTGTGGGAGATTTAGACAAACATTTTCATGTCACACAACTTAGGTGACATGTCTATTATTTGGACTCAAGCCAGGCTAGTCACAAAGCACCCTGTGCTTTTACCCAACATTCTCTCTTACCTCTTCTTATTGGCGAATACTCCATCACCCAACATGGACTGTCTTTTTCAGAGGCTGTCCCAGTGCAGTACTAGTGGCAGCCTCTGTCTGTTGCTTTTACAAGTGGTGGGCTGTCTCCTAAAAGGGGCCCTTTCCCTCAGAAGACACATTATTTGAGACATGAGGGAGGGATATGCAGATGGACAAGCACATATGGGTAAGTAGAATGTGCCCCCAATCTTCTTTTCAGATACTGTCTGTGGTCACGTGACCAAGTGAAGTCTATGGTTGCTATTTCACAGCAGCCCTCAAATTCCAGTTTCTATTAAAATGGTTTGGTTCCTGTAGTTAGAACCCTTTTGATCCATTTACAATTGCCTTTTGTTATAATGCTGCTTAATATTTCAAGTTTCTTTCTGATTCCATCCAGATTTTTGAAGGAAGATCTCATAGTTCGTGAAATTAGCGCTCCCCTGAAACTCCCCATGTTCTTCTGTAGCATGAACAAGTCCCATCATATCCCTTAGCTGTTGCCAATCCTGGTTTCTGTCTGGGTTTGAACTTTTCAGGACAGTATTCACACCTTTGAGTTACCAAGAAAGAGTGGTTTTTAACCAAGTAATCCTGTACAGATCAGTAAACATTGTGTGGTTTCTTTGTCTGTGTCCTTGTAACCTTGTTAGGAAGAGCTCACCGGCTCTGGAGTCAGAGCGTGCTCATGAATAGCATTTCTATTACATGTCATTTTTTCACATTTATGATACATGCTGACATAAACTGACTAGCTAAAATATTCCCTTGGTTTCATAAGGTCAAATACGGTTCAATCAAGAGGTGCTGTTGAATAGCTTTATTGTTAACATTATCGCATCATGGAAAAGTGTACCAGAACAGAAGAGCAACGACCCATTGCAGATGTGTACAGCGTAAAAAGAGATGCCTTCAATAGGCTATTGAGTTCATCTATGGCATTTACACCTCAATAACAAGCACTACTACAAGTGTCCCTTATTATTCAAAATACAACAAATGCCCCTGTGCACATGAATCGCAGAAATAAAGTAGTTAATAAACAATAGTGCTTCAAGCCCATTTTATCTACAAAAGTCACTTTAAGTATCAGGATGCATGTCATATTCAGATGCCCCTTATCATTAATTGAAGTAATGGGCTACTACTTCCCACTCTTATCCTGAATTCTTCTGTTTGTTATCCCAGGCTGTGGTAAATATAAACAAGCTGGAGATGTGCAAGAAGAGTCATCACAAATCTTTTTTTGTTTTTTTTTTTTTTTCCATTTAGGCATTTACAAACCTTTTTGAGAAGCTGCAGTGTGTCAGACATATTTCTGAGTGCTGGTAGAAACAATGTTGAATAATGCATGACTTCTGCCTTTATGAATCTTACATTCTAATGAGTGACAGACAGATATTACAGAACTGTCAAGTACTATAAGTACTATCACAGAGATATTCTCAATGCAGTGTATGCTACACAACCAGAAAAGCATAAAGGCTCCAATTCAAATGGGAGGAGATTTGGGAAATTTGAGAAAACATGATCCTTGAACTGACGTTTGCAGTATACTGTTGGTTAGGTAAAAGAAAAAGTGGAAAAGAATGGGCCAAGAGAAGAGAGCAGGATGAGGAAAAGTGCTGAGCCATGAACGTCAGTTTATTACTTTGTAGTTATTTTAAACTAAAGGAGCAAATGTTCATGTGGGTAATAGGGAAAGATGAAGCGAGAGAGGTTGGAAACAGCCACAGCATAGATGGCTTTGAGTAAGAAGGTATGATATTCATTCTAAAGGATATAATAAAATTCAAAATGACCTAATAGCACATTATTATGCTTTTATAAATATTATTTGGGAATGATTTAGAAAAACAGGAATTTGAGACAGAAAGATCAGTTAGACGGTCATTGCAGAGAGGAGTTTATTACCATAACTTATGCAAAAAGTGTTAATAACTTGTACTTAGACAAAGACAGAATATATTCAAAAAATGGAATGAATTGGAGACATTTTTTAAAAGTACAATCTAGAGCACTGCAAAACAGTAGACATAAAGGGTAAAATGAAAAAGGAGACAAAGGCAATTTAAAGATTCTTGGCTTAGGTGTTGAGGTGGGGTTGAGCTGGAAAGGTAATAAATAATGAATCCAATATTTTACTTGTATAACAGAATTTGATATATCTGTGGAACATCCGCATAGCTACACAAAAGTATTGATTTGGAAGTCCTTAGCATTTCAGCAATATCTTAAGTTTTAGATGTAATTGGTAAAACTTAAGGGTTATGTAAGGAGCAAGAAGAGCTTTCTGCCAAGTCTTGATCCTTGCAGTACATCACTATTTAAGAGAAGAATAAGAACTTGGGAAGAAGATTGACGCATAACTTCCAAAGAAGTAGGAAGAGTAGGAGAAAAATCAGGAATGAGGAGAATCTTAAACAAATATTTAAAAAGGGACTCAAAATAATCAAGGCTGTGATCGATATTAACATGGAAGTGTCACCAAAAAAGTATGAGTGTATATAATGATGTGACAGAAAAGGGATAAACATATACTGAGACACAGAAGACTGATCATTGGTTATTACAGAATTGCACTTATGGAAATCAGTAAGGATGTCTGCAAAAAGTTTAAGTAGAATGATGAGGTAGAAATTAGATTGTAGGGCTTTGTGTTATTAATGGAAAACAGGAAGTTGGAGAGAATTATAAGAAACTAGATTAGATGAGTCATCCAGGAAGCTTGATTTTGGACGGAAAGAGTTATGGACTGAGACATAGGTGGAAATAAAGGAAAATTTTAAAAATAACATTAATATATTTTGAATGCACCAAATATTCACAGGGTATGAAATTTAAGGAGTACAAAATGTAACATAGTAAAAAATGAGACGTATCATTTACCTCAATTCCATCCATTAATTTCTTCTATCCAAAGCTAATCTTGTGACTAGTTTCTTTCTCTCTCTCTCTCTCTCTCTCTTTCTCTCTCTCTCTCTCTTTCTCTCTCTCTCTCTCTCTTTCTTTCTTTAAGACCGAGTCTCACTTTGTCATCCAGGCTCGAGTTCAATGGCACAACCATAGCTCACTGCAATCTTGAACTCCCGGGTTCAAGCCATCCTGCCACCTTAGCTTCACAAGTAGCTAGGATTACAGCAGTACGACAGAACTCCCGGTTATTATTACTTTTCACATTTCCGTAGAGACAGGGTCTTGCTTTGTTGCCCAGGCTACTAGTTTCTTTCTTATATATCCTCACAATAACTGTTTTGATGTTTATACATTTGTATAGGTGTGTATGTATTTATATTCATTTTTTAACACAAATGATAGCATACCACACAAACTATTCTGTACTTTTCTTAATGCAATTAGCATTGCATCTTCAATATTTTTCTATTTTAGCACGTATTAACTTGCTTCAGGGCTTTTAATGACTGCTTGATTTTTAATTGTATAAATAAATAATTTGTCTAAAATATTTAGTTTTCAATTAAAAATGCAAAACACAAAAGAAACATGAATGTATGGCTAATATGCAAGAAAAAAGTAGTATAGGGAAACTATCCCGGAGGGGGCCAGATGTTGGACTTACTAGAAAAATATTTTAATTCAGTCATTATTAAACTTTTATTATATAAAAGAATGTAAGTAAACCATGTCTAAAGAATTGAAGGGAAGTACCAGAGGGATATATAACCAAATGGAGGATATTGCTCAAGAGATAGATATTACAAAAGGTAACCAAAGGGAAAATATTATATTGGAAAATACAATAGAACATGAAATGCACGAAGAAAAATAGGACAAAAATGGAGAAATGGGCAATTCAATAATAAAAGTTAGATACTTTAAAGCCTCACTTGAAATATCGGATACATCAACTAAGCAGAAGATTAACAACAAGCAGAAGATTTAAACAACATTATAAACCAACTAAACCTAACAGTCATTTATAGAACATCCCTCCAAAAAACAGCAGAATGCACATTCTTTTCAAGTACATATGGAACATTCTCCACCATAGAACATATACCAGGTCATTTAAAAGATCACAAACAACTGAAACTGATCTAAGAAGCAGCAGAAAATATACAAATAATAAATATAAATTGATCTTTAGGAATGAGGGAAGGAGGGAAAGAGGAAAGGAAGGGAGGAACAGAGGAAGGAAGGAAGGAAGGACGGACGGGAGGGAGGAAGGAAGGAAACTGCGTTAGTATCAAAAACTCAGTTGAATGTGACGTCTTTTTTTCAATTCTTTTGCTTTCAATCTATTTGTATTTTTGAATCTCAACTGCGTCTACTGTAGACAGCACATAGTAGGAGCTTTTTTTTTAATTACATCTTATTCTCTCTGACTTCTGATTAGAAGGTATTAACCACTGCCATTTAATGTTTTTATTGATATAGTTGGATTTAAGCCTGAACTTTTACTTTTTGTTTTCTGTATGACTTCCAACAGTTTTTCTTTCTCAATCTCCTTTATTGCTTTCTTGCATTAAGTGAATACTTATTTTGTAATCTGAGGTTTTAGTTCTTTTAATATTTTTTACTAATGTTTTGAGTTGGAAGCTGAAGGTAGTGGAAGCCCTATGTTCTTGACTGCCCTCCCCTGGACTGGAATTTGTCACTCTGCTTTAGAAGGTGGAGGGAGGCAGTGGACTGCATTTCATATGCCAAGACTCTTATTGTCCTTACTGTGTATTAGTAGATTTTCAATTGTTTGTGATAGCAGAAAACTGGAGGCCACGTAGGAGCCTATTACTAGCAAATGGATAAGCAAAATATTGTTGATGCGTGCTGTGGGATACAATTCAGTTATTATAATTAACTGATTGTATTCTTAGCAATATGGATAAATCTTGAAGATACTGCCAATGGAAATAAAAACAGAATAAGATTCATGGCAAAACGGCATTCACTTAAGTTTAAAAGTTTCATAAATATATCATATATTTTAGTTCTCCTTGAAGAGGTCCTTTATATCCCTTGTAAGTTGGATTCCTAGGTATTTTATTCTCTTTGAAGCTATTGTCAATGGGAGTTCATTCATGATTTGGCTCTCTGTTTGTCTGTTATTGGTGTATAAGAATGCTTGTGATTTTTGCACATTGATTTTGTATCCTGAGACTTTGCTGAGGTTGCTTATCAGCTTAAGGAGATTTTGGGCTAAGACGATGGGGTTTTCTAAATATACAGTCATTTCATCTGCAAACAGGGACAATTTGACTTCTTCTTTTCCTAAATGAAGAGGCTTTATTTCTTTCTCTTGCCTGATTGCCCTAACCAGAACTTCCAACACTATGTTGAATAGGAGTGGTGAGAGAGGGCATCCCTGTCTTGTGCCACCTTTCAAAGGGAATGCTTCCAGTTTTTGCCCATTCAGTATGATATTGGCTGTGGGCGTGTCATAAATAGCTCTTATTATTTTGAGATACATTCCCTCAATACCAAATTTATTGAGAGTTTTTAGCAAGAAGGGCTGTTGAATTTTGTCAAAGGCCTTTTCTGCATCTATTGAGATAATCATGTGGTTCTTGTCTTTGGTTCTGTTTATATGCTGGATTACATTTATTGATTTGCATATGTTGAACCAGCCTTGCATCCCAGAGATGAAGCCCACTTGATCATGGTGGATAAGCTTCCTGATGTGCTGCTGGATTCGGCTTGCCAGTATTTTATTGAGGATTTTTGCATCGATGTTCATCAGGGATATTGGTCTAAAATTCTCTTTTTTTGTTGTATCTCTGTCAGGCTTTGGTATTAGGATGATGTTGGCCTCGTAAAATGAGTTAGGGAGGATTCTCTCTTTTTCTATTGATTGGAATAGTTTCAGAAGGAATGGTACCAACTCCTCCTTGTACCTGTGGTAGAATTCGGCTGTGAATGCTTCTGGTCCTGGACTTTTTTTGGTTGGTAGGCTATTAATTATCACCTCAATTTCAGAGCCTGCTATTGGTCTATTCAGGGATTCAACTTCTTCCTGGTTTAGTCTTGGGAGAGTGTAAGTGTCCAGGAAATTATCCATTTCTTCTAAGATTTCTAGTTTATTTGCGTAGACGTGTTTATAGTATTCTCTGATGGTAGTTTGTATTTCTGTGGGGTCGGTGGTGATATCCCCTTTATCATTTTTTTATTGGATCTATTTGATTCTTCTCTTTTTTCTTCTTTATTACTCTTGCTAGCAGTCTATCAATTTTGTTGATCTTTTCAAAAAACCAGCTCCTGGATTCATTGATTTTTTGTAGGGTCTTTTGTGTCTCTATCTCCTTCAGTTCTGCTCTGATCTTGGTTGTTTCTTGCCTTCTGCTAGCTTTTGAATGTGTTTGCTCTTGCTTCTCTAGTTCTTTTAATTGTGATGCTAGGGTGTCAATTTTAGATCTTTCCTGCTTTCTCTTGTTGGCATTTAGTGCTATAAATTTCCCTCTACACACCACTGCTCAGTGAAATAAAAGAGGACACAAACAAATGGAAGAACATACCATGCTCATGGATAGGAAGAATCAATATTGTGAAAATGGCTATACTGCCCAAGGTAATTTATAGATTCAATGCCATCCCCATTAAGCTACCAATGACTTTCTTTACATAATTGGAAAAAACTGCTTAAAAGTTCATATGGAACCAAAACAGAGCCCGCATTGCCAAGACAGTCCTAAGCCAAAAGAACAAAGTTGGAGGCATCATGCTACCTGACTTCAAACTATACTACAAGGCTACAGTAACCAAAACAGCATGGTACTGGTACCAAAACAGAGATATAGACCAATGGAACAGAATAGACCACTCAGAAATAACACCACACATCTACAGTCATCTGATCTTTGACGATCCTGACAAAAACCAGAAATGGGGAAAGGATACCCTATTTAATAAATGGTGCTGGGAAAATTGGCTAGCCATAAGTAGAAAGCTGAAACTGGATCCTTTCCTTACTCTTTATAGGAAAATTAACTCAAGATGGATTAGAGACTTAAATATTAGACTTAATACCATAAAAACCCTAGAAGAAAACCTAGGCAATACCATTCAGGACATAGGCATGGTCAAGCACTTCATGTCTAAAATATCAAAAGCAACGGCAACAAAAGCCAAAATTGACAAATGGGATCTAATTAAACTAAAGAGCTTCTGCACAGCAAAAGAAACTACCATCAGAGTGAACAGGCAACCTACAGATTGGGAGAAAATGTTTGCAATCTACTCATCTGACAAAGGGCTAATATCCAGAACCTATAAAGAGCTCAATCAAATTTAGAAGAAAATAAACAACCCCATCAAAAAGTGGGCAAAGAATATGAACAGACACTTCTCAAAAGAAGACATTCATACAGCCAACAGACACATGAAAAAATGCTTATCATCACTCGTCATCAGAGAAATGCAAATTAAAACCACAATGAGATACCATCTCACACCAGTTAGAATGGCAATCACTAAAAGATCAGGAAACAACAGGTGCTGAAGAGGATGTGGAGAAATAGGAATATTTTTACAGTGTTGGTGGGACTATAAACTAGTTCAACCATTGTGGAAAACAGTGTGGCGATTCCTCAAGGATCTTGAACTAGAAATACCATTTGACCCAGCCATCCCATTACTGGGGATATACCCAAAGGATTATAAATCATGCTGCTATAAAGACACATGCACACGTATGCTTATTGCGGCACTATTCACAATAGGAAAGACTTGGAATCAACTCAAATGTCCATCAGTGACAGATTGGATTAAGAAAATGTGGCACATATACACCATGGAATACTATGCAGCCATAAAAAAGGATGAGTTCGTGTCCTTTGTAGGGACATGGATGCAGCTGGAAACCATCATTCTCAGCAAACTATCGCAAGAACAGAAAACCAAATACCGCATGTTCTCACTCACAGGTGGGAATTGAACAATGAGATCACTTGGACACAGGAAGGGAAACATCACACACCGGGTCCTATTGTGGGGAGGGGGAAGTGGGGAGGGATAGCATTAGGAGTATACCTAATGTAAATGACGAGTTAATGGGTGCAGCATACCAACACGGCACATGTATACATATGTAACAAACCTGCACGTTGTGCACATGTACCCTAGAACTTAAAGTATAAAGAAAAAATCATATATTTTGCAAAGATGTATGAATGTCTAAGGAGACATCTATTTAACACAGTAGAGTAGAAGTATATGGGAGGAGAAAGAAGAAGGGGATCTGAAAGAAGTGAGGAAGAAAAACTCCAGAGATAATGTGTTATGAACTGAGATGTACAATGGACTATCTGCACCTGAATCCCATCCCTAAAAAAAGAGCAACAACAACAAAAATAAACCAACTGAATTATATTGAAAATTGCTATTTGTTACATGCAACATCAGATACATCATCCATTTATTCCACAAATAGTTTTAGGCACCAGCTGTGTGTTCCACTGTTCTAAATACTTAGAACACAGGAGTGAATATCATATGCGATGTCCCAGCATGCATGATACATAGTCTCCTGGAGGTGACAGACAATAAGCAAGCACATACCTAACTAAATAAACTTACTACATGATTGCCAATGTAGTAAAGCGACGATACTGCAAGTGCTATAGAGAAAAATAAAACGGGGTGGCTCACATCTGTAATCCCAGCACTTTGGGAGGCTGAAGCGGGTGGATCACTTGAGGACAGGAGTTCGAGACCAGCCTGGCCAACAGGGTGAAACTCCGTCTCTACTAAAAATACAAAAATTAGCCAGGTATGGTGGTGCACGCCTGTAATTCCAGCTACTCGGGAGGCTGAAGCACAAGAATCCCTTGAACCCAGGAGGTGGAGGTTTCAGTGAGCCAAGATCACACCACTGCACTCCAGCCTGGGTGACAGAGTGAGACTGTCTCAAAAAACAAACAAACAAACAAACAAACAGAATGAAAGGATCAAGAGTAATGAGGTGAGGACTCTTTTAAGTCTTTGCTATGCAAAATGTGCTCCAGGGACCATCAATACAGGCATCACCTGGGAATTTGACCCTACCTTTCCCAGATTTACTGAAACAGAATGTGCATATTAAATAAAAACCCTAGGTGATTCACACATATGTTAAAGTATTGTTTTAAACAAAGTCATCAGGAAGTACCTTTGAGGAGTGGATACTTGAGATCAGAATGTCATGCATGGATGTTGAGGGATGGGTCCTGGGGAGGCAAAACCTTTCTAGCAGAGAAGAGAAAGTTCTACTGAGGTCTCCTGGTGAGTGTTGGCTCATTTAGAGAAGAGTATGACTGCCAGTTTGCCTAGAACAAAAAAGAAAGGAGGAGAGTATTAGTATATAATTCAAGTCTTATTACTGGAAATACGTGTGCGTGTGTGTGTAGATAAATTTTCCAAATAAATTGCTTGTTTGTATATAATCATTTAATTTATTATACTCTTTATTGTATTTCAGTACAACAGTTCTGGCCATGTGGTGGTTATTCAAACATGTTCTTGGTTCAATTATATAGCTATTGTCATTAAAAAATAAAATTCAATTATGGTTTATTGCATGCATAATTCAGCACAATTCTTAATTATTTTTATTTCATCAATACTTCTAAAGGGGTAGGTATGGGGGAAGAAGGCATGGTTCTGTGATGTTTGTTAACTATAGTCAGCAAAGGAAGCAGAATCTAAACCCAAGACTTCTGAATCATTTCCAGGAACAGATGAGTACTTCTTTCACGTGGTGTTTTTTTATTATAAATATCTAGTGCAGTTGCTTACTTTTTAATAGCTATATCATTATTAAGAGGAAGTAGCTGGAACTATGGAAAATATTAAACTGAACCCCAGAACTAATGAATGATAAATATTACTGGCTTCAAGATGAGCCAGTTATGCAAAAAATCATTAAAAAAACACTAAGAACTAGATGTTGATAACAAAATACTAGCTGGCTCCATGAAAGCTCGTCATATGCCTTCCAAACACATAATGAAGTAATTCTTCTTTTGTCATTATTAAATTACTTTAACCATTTAAATTTTGACACAAACATAAACATTTATCCATACAAATATGTACACATGTATATAAATTTGTGTGTGGTGTTGCCATTTCTTACAACTGAGTTAAACTTTTCTTCTTATTCTCTCCCTCTCTCTCTCATATATATGCACACACACAGTTACATATGTATATGTATGAGTATATGTATAATCACATGCTGAAACTACCAGTTCATCCTCTTGCTACACACCCGTGGGCTCCAACTCAGTGGTAAACAGCCTTTCTTTTTCCTCATGGTGTGAGTCATGTGTTTATAGGCTTGGCGGCTCTCAACATCATCTTGTGTAACCCCTTATGGTGAAAGTTTGCAGCATAATCCACCCAATCCACAACATCACCACCTCAGCACATCACCTACTATACCTATGCTTCATCTTCCAAAGTCTTCAGCCTGTCATCCAAGATTAGCTCCAAGATCAGCTCCAAGGTCAGCTCCAAGATACCAGAGAAGGGTAAGGCTGAACCAGAGCAAATCTTGAGGAAGAGGTCACTGACCTGAGCCTTTTGTCACCTCAGCTCCCACCCACCCTCATCCCTCTGCCTAGGCCTGGCCACTACATGCATCTTAGAAATGCAGCCTGTCACTCAATTCAGGTCTGATTTTTTATTTGCTTAAATTTTCACTTTACAATCAGACACAAATAAAGGCTAATTTTAGAACCTCAATAAATAAATAAATAAATAATTGCAGTGTGTATCTTGCATTGTCTTTTACTTTGTTATCTACAGAAGTTTTTATTTTAATAGTCAACTGTACCATTTTTTCTTTAATGGTCAGGACATTTTTTGTCTTATTAAGAAATTACATTTTTTCTTAGATTTTTTTCCTGGAAATAAATTTTCATTATAATGGAATCATGTTTGAATGTCTCAGGAACCTTTTGTGTTCAACTCAAACCTCTTCTAATCACTTCGTAAAGATTCACACCTGATTTTCATCTCTGTATATTTTCTGTAAGAATTTTACTTGACATAGAGTTTACAGACATATATTTTGTTTTCCCTAGTAGACATACAATCTATAATTTTATGGTTGGTATGAACTCTTTTGGTGTGTAATCTTTATTCCTTTTAATGTTTTTATTTACATTTTTATTTAATGACAAAATCTCAAACATTCATGAATTTTTGTGTATGTAACTATCATCAAGTTTAAGATATAGTGTATTTGAAGCTTGTCCCGGGCTCCTTTCCAGGTAGTATCCATCGGTACTATTCTTAACTTCTATCATCATCAATTAATTTTGCCTGTTTTTGAAATTCATGTAAGTAGAAACAAAGAATATTCACTTCTGGATTTGCGTATTTTTTTCCACATGAATTTTTTAAAATTAATCTATGTTGTTGCATGTAGCAGCAATTTTTAAAATTACTTTGGTGGTATTATGTTGTAAAAACATACCAAAAATTATATGTCTATTCTTATGTGGAGGGAAACTAGTTGTTTTGAAATTTTTGGTTATTATAAGTAAAGGTTCTGTGCAAATTTTTGTATATGCCTTTTGGTGGTCATGCACACATTATTTGGATGTACACATAGTAGGAGTGTATATAGTACCCTTAATGTATGTACATAGAAAGGTTGGATAGGGCATATACTTTAGTAGGTAATATACAATTTTCTGAAGTAGTTGTATAAATTTATACTCCCTCCAAGTATGGTATTTATAGTTGCTCAACCTATTTAAGATCACTTGAAAGTTGCTATCTTGTTCATTATAATAATTCTGATAGCTGTGTAGTGTTATTTGATTTGGATTTAATCTGTATATCTATTGTGACTAATATCTATCTTTTAATGTGCTCATTAGCATTTAGGAATCTTTTTTAAAAAATAACTTCACTATTAATGCTGATTTTTTATAGTTTCTTATCTCTTCCTTGAATACAAGTCGTTCAGCAAATAGATTGAAAATATTCTTCCAATCCGTTTGCATTTTCATTCTTTCATTGCTCTATTCAAATGAACAGAAACTTTTAGCTTTAATAAAGTCAACTATTTTATTTTTCTCTGATAACCAGGATTTTTATGTACTAATTGAGAATTTTTTTCTAATATGAAGAAAAGATAAATTTTTGAGGTGATAGATAACCTAATTACTCTAATTTAATCATTACACATTATATACAGGTATGAAAATATCACATGAACTCCCAAAATATAGAAAACTATTATACATAAATAAAAAAGAAATCATTGTCAAAGGCAAGATTATGAAAACATATGTATATGTGTTTTTCCAGTCTTTATGTTTTACCTTTCATATTTAGGTTTATAACCACTTGAAACTTATTTTTTGTATGGTGTGACATAGGGGATCAAGGGCCACTTTTTTTTCCCTCAGATATCCAATCAATTCAGCATCATTTATCAAAAAAGACAATTATTTTCCCCACTGATTTATAGGGGTGCCTTTGTTGCATATCAGATGACTGTATATGACATTCAATTGTTTCATTGGTTATATACATTGACCTATATTACACTGTCTTCAAAACTGTAGCTACATAGTAAATATTGGTATGTAGTAGTTTAAAACTTTCAATTATTACTCTCAAGAATAGCTCTTCTATTCTGTATTCTGCATGCTTCTATATAAACATAAAATATGTCTGTTTATCAGTTTTCCTTAAAAAGTCTGCTTGGATTTTGATATATTATGAATACATTTATACGATTCAATCTAAAAATATTTGAGAAATAAACAAATTGAGAAAAATATAACCGATCAAAACTAACCTGAGAAATTACAGAGAATCTAGAGAGCTCAAATCTAATATAACCACTGATTAACAGTTAAAAAGTCACATAAATACAAATCCATTCCCACACAGTTTTGAAGACGAGTTTCCCTAATCAATTCCACTCTTACATTTCAGAATGTAGGAAAAAAAAAGATTTTTTAAAACTTATTTAATTATGCTAGCATAACCTTGATACCACAATTCAAAAAGAACAGTAGGTAATAAAAAATTACAGGACAAATTTACTTATGGATGTAAATGCACATACCCTTACCAAAGTCTTAATGAGCCTGAGAAGGCAATGTATACAATTATCACATTACCTACATTGAGTTTTTTTAGGAAGTTCAAGGTTGTTTTGCATAAAAGTCCAATATATTTATCATTTTAAGAATTGAAGTAGAATAGTGTTATAATCATCTCAATACATGCACAAAGAGCATATGATAAAATTCAACATCAGTTCATGGTTCAAAAATTAAAATAAAGAAGATTCTTTTCAGTTTAAGGAGGCATCCTTAACCTGGTAAAGCTACAAAAGTATTTTTACAATTAAAACTATATTGTGATATTGAAAGTAATATCTCTAAGTTTAGAAGTAAAGATGTGTGCCTATTATAATCATGTTAATTCACCATTAGTGAAGAAGCCAAATGACTAATGCAGGAAAGATAAATATACACATAAATAAAATAAAAGGATTAGGAAGAAATTAAACTCATTATTTGTGGATTATATGATTACCTACCTAGAGAATCATACTGACTCAATCAATCTATGTATGTACTTAGATATGTATCTATGTATGTTATTAGAATACATAATTTCTGGATGAAAAAAATCAATGAACAAAATTCAATCGCATTTCTTAACACTAGGAAAAAAACTTTTTAAATGAAATAAAATAGATTCTTTATACTATAAAATAAAATTCTAAAGTATTTAGACATAAATCTAAAAACAGGAAAGGACTTTGGGTAGAAAATTATAAACTGCTTGACAAACAATTTTTAAAATTCAAATAGCAAGATATACTGTGTATCTTCACTGTAATATGCAATATCATAGACACATCAGTACACTATAAGTGGGAAATTTAAAGAAATATGAACATATGAATATTCAATATAATTCGAATTTAATTGCCAATTTTTTTTTTCCTCGTGCCTTGACAAAGTAATTCTAAAAGCATTGGGGAATAAAAGATCTGTTAAAAAGCAAGTCACTCTCAAAACTCTCGGTGAAGAAATTGCCTTAAAGAGGCATCAAGAATTATTATAAAGCTAAAATAATTAAGACATTGTACAATGGGGACAGAGTTAAAGAAACTAATAGAATACAGTAGAGACCTTAGTCCTAGATGTGTCCATATATAGCAGTTTAATTTATGACAGTTAGAAAATGTAATGAGAAAATGGGCTTTCAAATAAATGATGCTGAGCCAATTAGCCATTCATATTAAAAAATTGAAATTGTATTTTCCTTTATCTTATTTTCAAACCATCATTTCTAGGTGGAATACAAATATGCAAACCTTAGAATATAATATAGAATGCTATCTTTAGGATGTCATGGTAAGAAAAGATTTTCCGAATTGAACTCAGACAGAAAGCATAACCAAAAAAATATATATATTGATAAATTTGGGTACATTAAAATGAAAAAATATTTTGTGTACCAAAAATGTTATTAAGGTAACAAAAATGCAAGCTACAAACATAATAGACTATATATGCCATGCCTATAACCAAATAATGCTTTTTATCTACAATATATAAAGAAACATGAATAAAAACAATGAAAATAAATGGAAATATTACAGGAAAGAGAGTGCCTGTGTCAAAAAATATTTAATCTTATTGTAAATATGTAAATAACCATAAAAGTACAATTAGATGCTTTTTAATAAACCAAAGACAAAACATATGTTTAAAAGTTTTAAATTATTACCAATTATTGATAGAGTATAAAATAAATGATAAATATTCTAGGACATTTAAATTGATATGTTCAATTGAAAAGCAATTTAACATTTAACATATCTTTTCTTTTCTTTTTTTTTTTTTTTTTTTTGAGGCAGAGTCTCACTCTGTCGCCCAGGCTAGAGAGCAGTGATGCAATCTCATCTCGCCTCACTGCAACCTCCGCCTCCCAGGTTCAAGTGATTTTCCTGCCTCTGCTTCCCGAGTAACTGGGATTACAGACACCTGCCGCACGCCCAGCTAATTGTTTGTATTTTTAGTAGAGACTGGGTTTCACCATGTTGGCCAGGCTAATCTGAAACTCTTGACTTCAGGTGATCTGCCCGCCCCCGTCTCCCAAACTGCTGGGATTACAGGAGTAGGCCACTGCGCCCGGCCTTTAAGGTATCTTCTGAAGTTAACCATTCTGACGTTGAATTATGCTATTTTTTCACCATTCGAAAACTCTTGCACACTTTACTAAGAGAAATAGATAAGAATGCGTAAAATAAAACCTTGCTAACAACAGCAACACAAAATTAAACAAAAGAATAAACGGCCAAAAGACCAAATACACAACGCTGTTATGCATTGATATAAATTGAGAAAAGCCTAATGCCAAATGAAAGAAGGTATCGTAATTGATATAACATGGCTCTATTTATATGTTAAAAAAACAGATAAAATTATATAATATTCCAAGGATTCATGTAAATGTAGCAAAAGCGTTAACAGGCAACATTCAAAGCAGTTATAGAATCTGAGAAAAGGGGAGGATACAATAGGGGCAGGCCACAAGGGTCTTTTGGTATTTTGCTACTATCGAATTTCCTGGATTAGGTGGTGGTTATACATAAAGCTGTTCTTTAAACTTTACATATCTATTGCATATATTACTCTAAAGTTAAGTGTCTTTTCACACTCATATTCATGCACAAAACATTACAAAAATAACGATATACTAAAATATCTTTTATAAAGTTGGTATGTCTCAAGAGGAACTTACCAATTAGCGGACCTCACAATAAGATGATCATACAGGGATCGGTAAATTTCCTTAAATGTCAATTTCTGCTTGTCTTTTTCTAATGTCAGATATTTTTCCAGAGAAAAGTCCATTCAACTCACAGTTTAATTAAGGCGGGAGTATAGGGTCTGGAGGCAGGGAACCTAAAGCCAATTCACGCTGAACTTCCTGGAACTAAATCAAAAAGAAAACCCCCAACTGTCCACGCCCACGTAACCTAAGGACCAGTGGTTACTCCCTTTGCAATCCTCAACCCCTTTTCTGCATAGTAGATGAAAAATTGAAAGCACCTCTGATTAGTCACCTCCCACAACCAATCAGACTGGTCACGAGCCTAGTCTTCATTTGCATAGGGGTCTAACTTTGTAACTTCAATTCAGCCTCTGATGGGTCACCTACCACAACCAGACTGGTAGTGAGCCACTCCTTCATTTGCATAGGGTGTAAACCAAGTAACCAACAGGCGACCTCTACAGAGCATTTAAATACCAGAAAATTCTGTAACCAGGGCTTGTGAGCCACTTTTTTTAGCTCACTCCCACTCTGTGGAGGCTACTTTCATTTCAATAAATGTCTATTTTTGCTGCTTCACATTTTCATTGTTTTGTTTGTGCATTTTGTCCAATTCTTTGTTCAAAACGCTAGGAACCTGGACGACTCAAAGACCCTCCGCCGGCAACACAATGTCTTAAGCCCAGTTGGCAGTAGTTAATCTAAATGCTGAGTGAGAAAATTGGAGTTGAGAAAACAACTTCCCAGCTGAGTCTCTCCTTTATCAGTGCACCACTGAGCCTTAATTCAGTGTCTCTCTAATTTAAATCTCCCAATGAGTAAATCCCAGTAATTACTTTTTATTGCAGTAAAAAAACATATAACACAAAGTTTACTTTCTCAGCCATTTTTAAATGTACAGTTCCGTAGTGTTAAGTATATTTCCATTGTTGTGAAACAGATTTCCAGAACTGTTTCATCATGCAAAACTGAAACTCTATAGCCATTCAACAACAACTTCCCCCATTTTCCCTCTCCCCAGCCATTGGTAACCACTATTCTACTTTATGTTTCTATGAATTTGACTATTTTAGATTCTACTTCACTTATAAGTGGGATCATATAGTATTTGTCTTATTTGGCTTACTTGCCCTGTAATTATTTTAGATGTTTGACCTTTTAAAATTAAACTCTTAATTTTGAGATAATTATAGATTCGCATTCAGTTGTAAAAATAATAAAGAGAGATCCTGTGCCTTTTGCCCACTTACCCTCAATGGTAACAACTTTCAAAACTCTAGTCAATATCACAGCCAGGATATTGGCATCAGCACCTTCAAGATACAGAATATTTCCATCACCACAAGCATCCCATGTGTTGTCCTTTTATTGCCACACCCACTTTCCTCACACCCACACCCCTTCCTTAGCTCTTGTCTACAATGAATCTGTCTTCATTTCTCTAATTTTGTTATTTTAAGCATGTTATAAGCATGGAATTATGAAGTATTCAACCTTTTGGAATTGGCTTTTTTCCCATTAATTCTCTGTAGATTTATCCAGATTGTTACATGTTTCAAGATTATGTTCCTTTTCATTTCTGAGAATAATTCAATGGTAGGAAGATGCCACAGTTTGTTTAATCATTCAACCATTGAAGTTCAATTTGTTTGTTTCCAGTTTTGGACACTTATGAATAAAGCTGCTATATATATTCAGCACATGTTTTTGTGTTAACATAGTTTCATTTCTATGGTAAAAATATCAATTAAGAGTGTGATAGTTGACTCCCATGGCAAAGGTATGTTTAGTAAATACACTATTGAACTGTTTTCCAGAGTGGCTGTATCATTTTTCATTCCCACTGCAAAGTCTGAATGGTACAGTGGTTCTGTGTCTTTGTCAAATTTTGTTATGGTCACTATTTTATGTTTCATCCATTCTAGATTTGTAAGAATATCTTATTATGGGAATTATTTGTATTTCATTAATAGTGATATTGAACATCTTTTCATGTACTAACTTACGATCTATATATCTTTGATATCTTTGGTGAAATATTTCTTCTTTTGCACAGGTTCTACTTGGACTTCTGTTTTTGTTTTTGTTTTTTTGAGACAGAGTTTTGCTGTTGTTGCCCAGGCTGGAGTGCAATGGCATGATCACAGTGATAACACCTCATCACAACCTCCGCCTCCCGGGTTCTAGCGATTCTCCTGCCTCAGCCTCCCGAGTAGCTGGGATTACAGGCATGCACCATCACACCTGGCTAATTTTGTATTTTTATGTATTTAGGAGAGACGGGGTTTCTCCATGTTGTTCAGGTTGATCTCAAACTCCCAACCTCAGGTGATCTGCCCTCCTCAGCCTCCCAAAGTGCTGGGATTACAGGTGTGAGCCACCACACTGGGCCTGTTTGCATTTTTACTGTTGAATTTTGAGGTTCTTTCTATATTGTAGATAGTAGCCTTTTGTCAAATACGGGGTTTGCAAATATTTTCTCCCAGTCTGTAGTTTTAAATAGAGCCTTTCATAATTCAAAAGTTTACGTTCTAATAAAGTCCAACTTATCAATTTTTCTTTTGATTGACTATACATTTTGCATCAAGTCTAAGAACTCTGCCTAGTCCTAGGTTACAAAAATATCTCCTATGCTTTTTTCTAAAGATTTTATACTTTTATGTTTTACACTTAAGTCCATAATTTTAGATCAATTTCTGTATAAGATGCGTAACTTAACTGAAGGTTCTTTTTTCCCTTGCTTGCTCACTTCCTCACTCAGCTCCCTCATCATTTGTTGAAAAGACCATCTTTCCTCCATTGAATTCGATTAGTTATGTCATGTTGTCAAACATCAGTCTGGCATATTTTGATGCATCTATCTGAATTTTTTACTTAGTTGTGTTGCTCTATGAGTTTATTCCTCTGCTGTTACCATAGTCTTGATTAATGTAGCTATGGAAATATCTTGAAATGTGGTAAATTGATTTCCCTTTCACTTTATTCAACCTTTTATTTGCAGTTTTGTGCCATCTTATCCTTCAACTTGTATTTTAATAAAAAGTCATGTAGAAGCAGATATAAATGCACGTATTAGTTATAACTTTATATATAATTAAACCTAGCATTCTCAGATTGGTAAGAATTAAAGGCTGAAGTTGGCCAGGCATGGTGGCTCACACCTGTAATCCCAACACTTTGGGTGACCGAGGTGGAAGAAGGACTACTTAAACCCAGGAGTTTGAGATAAGCCTGGGCAACATGGTGAAACCCCATCTCTACAAAAACTACAAAAGTCAAGCGGGCATAGTGGCATACACATGTAGTCCCAAATACTTAGGAAGTTGAGGTGGGAGAATTGATTGAACCCAGGAGGTCAATGCTACCGTGAGCTATGACTGCGCCACTTCACTCCAGCCTGGGTGACAAAACCAGACCCTTTCTCAAAAACAAACAAACAAACAAAAAATAAATAAATATATAAAAGTTATAAAACAACAACAAAATTTAACAAAGACATAGGTCTCAAGAACAAATATTATAAAGAGATATTAGACAACTTTGTGACTTATCTCTGAATTGATCAGGCTTTAATAGCAAATATTGAAATTATTTTGCTTAGCTAAAGCACAAAATAAATTTATTAAAAAATAATAATTAATAAGGGGGTCACATAATATTTGGGTGGGTCAAACAGCCAGCCTCAAAGATTTTATTTTTAATCACTCATTGGGGCTGTAAAAATACCCCTGCCACCTCCACACGGCATTAACAGCATCCAGGACTGAACATTAGGACTTTCACCACTGCCCTTGTGTCCAGCCAAATACCTATGATCATGCTTGCCAGATATCAATCTCCCTATGTGATCATCACCTTACATAGGTCATGTTTAAAAAAAATTAAACATTCCTATGTGCTATGTCCTCAACATCCTCCTTCCTGTTCAATGTTAACTTATAAATGCGAGATCCACAAATGTGTATCTTGTTAGCAGAGCTTGCTAGCACCTAATTGGCAGACCCAATTAGTATCAGATGATAAATAACAGCTGAGGAGAAGTAAATCCAGAAATAAGAGAGATTTTTGTCTGCTCTTATTTTGTAAGGATGAAACACAAATGCGGGAAATTACCACGATATATAGAGAGTATTTTAAAACATTGCATGGTCCTTTGTGTTAAATGCACATAAAATTTTAGTCTATTTTCTTGCCTATCCTTCATACTTCTATTACATTTCATTTTTTAAAGTTTTTGTAAGAAGGGAATCATAGAATAATGATCAATTTTGACAGATATAAAGAGATTGTTGATATAATCAGTTTCTGTCACATGCATGAGATGAATTTGAGGGGGAGGAGAGATGGGAAGTAAACAATCATTTCTGGTCACTGTGATAATAATATAAATGCAATTCCATATCTTACTAATTAGTGTACGTTCTCTCATTATGCAATCTCATTCAGCCTCATGGCTTTAAATGCCATTCATTTGTTGACTCATTCCCAGATTTATATCCCTAGCCCCCATTCTTAGAGCTAAGATCCAGACTCATATACCCAGTTGCCTACTTGCTAAATACTCTTAGAAGTTTGTATATATCTTAACCTTAACAAGATAAATGCAAATATTTTGATTTTTCTATAAAAATCTGTTCTTCCATCAAGCTTTCCAATTTCAGTAAAAGAGGTCACTGGTTAGATGCTACCTAGAAATCAGAATAATCCTTAATTTCTGTTATAAATTAATTCATCCACAATCCATCAACAAGACTAAAATATACTCTGAATTTGCCTATTTTCTGGCATCTGTTCATTTTTGTGGGGATAGTTACCACGCCAACAAAAGTTGACAAAATATCTTGCACTATTCCAAAAACATACTAAGATTTCCTCTTTCAACTCTTACCTTACTATAATCTATCCTTCATATCACAGTGTTTTGAACATGGAAATGAGAATACTTCATTCTTCTTAACAGTTGATAGTGGTTTCTTACTGCTTTTAAAGTATAAGACAAACTTCTATCATTGGTCTAACAAAGTCTCCATGGTTCCTGCCAACTTCTCCAAGTTGATCTCCTGTTCCCTCACTGGCCTTTAATAATTCTAATAATTCTAGACTTCAAGACTAAGATTTCTATTCCTTAGTGGGCTTTTTACTTATTATTTTCACTGACTGGAATATTTTCCTCCCATGTCTGCTTATCAAACTCCTTCTTTTCATTCAAGTATAACTTTCTTCCTATCTATTCAGTCTAAATTACTGAAGAAAACTCTGCCCCCTTAATAAATACACAGTCTCTGTTCCTATTCTTCTATGTAATATATAGTCTGTGCTTCCATGCTGAGAAAAATAGCAAACTACTGAATTTCCTGGTAACTTCTAGCAGGATCAATGAAATCCTCCTCCTCTGTTTCAAAGCTAGTTTGTCCAATAGAGTTTTCGTTTAATGTTTACATCATGATTTAACATGCCAATCTGTGAAAATGTAATGAAACATATGATTTGAATTATCACTAAAGAGAATCTTGAGCCATTAGAATGCATGCATTGTAAACATGTGTGATTACAGAAACATGTGAAAGTCTTCTTCAGATAGTGGTTTTTAAGGCTTTCTTTTTCATCAGATTTATATTGACAAGAATGTTTTCCAGACCCCTGCACACACTAGTTGTTGACACTTTTCTGGAGCTCACTCTCAGGCTCATCTTTATTATAAACCCTGGGATCAACTCTGCCCTTTGTTCAAGAGAAACTGAGAAACGTAATTAAGGGTCAGCAACTAAACACAGAAGCATCCTTGTTCCTAGGATACCTGTATTAAGTCCATTGTCACTTTATTTTATTCTTACATCTAAGACTCTACCTAGTATTCCATCTCTAGCATTGAGGGCCCTGTTTTATTCACTTTTGTCTCACTCTCTTACTGGGTAATCTGTTATCTCCTTCAAAACCTAGATCCTTCCACGAACATTCCTAATTCACAAAAGATGGACATAATTCTTCTGAATCCTAGTCCCTAAAAATGACACCCTGCTTTTTCCTACTAGAATTTTCTCACACCTATTATCTGTAGCTTGTTTGAATCTCTGCATAGAGCCTAGTCCACTGTGATTTTTCAGCAAGTACATTTGACACATATTTCCTATCTCTTACCAGGCCTTTCTGATGCTTCCTTATCCAGCTATTGCCATAATAATGCTGTGTAACAAACAACCCCCAAATTTAGTGGGTTCTTAAAACAAGTATTTATTTCTCAGTCACTGGTTTGCTGGACATTATGGTTCTGGTGGATGTGTCTGAGGTTAATCAGACTTGACTCAGGCCGTGGCTTGGGTTCACATTTTTCCACGTAATTTCTCCCCCTTCTGTAACCGTGTTTCTTTTCTATCCAGTGACACAAGCACAAGAGGGCTAAGTGAAAACACATGATGTCTCTTAAGCCTTTGTCTCAGAACTAGCTCATTATCATTTCATCCCACATTCTTTTTTTCTTTTTTTTTTTTTTTGAGATAGAGTCTCGCTCTGTCACCCAGGCTGAAGTGCAGTGGTGTTCACTGCAATTTCCACCTCCTAGGTTCAAGTGATTCTCATGTCTCAGCCTCCCAAGTAGCTGGGATTACAGGAGTGTGCCACCACATATGGCTAATTTTTGTATTTTAGTATGGACAGGGTTTCGCCATGTTGGCCAAGCTGGTTTTGAACTCCAGGCTGGTTTTGAACAAGTGAGCCTCAGGCCTCAGCCTCCCAAATTGCTGGGATTACAGGTGTGAGCCACCATGCCCAGCCTTCATATTCTATTTTCCAAAACAAATCTCACAGTCAAACCTATTATTGAAGAGGTAGGTAAGTGTACCCTGCCATAGGGGAACCATTAGAATATGGGAGGGAATAAATAATTGTGAACAAATTCAGCTTACTGCAGATTTTCCCTCCTTAATTTGACTGATGAGACTGTTCGCCATGCATTGCAAAGGCTATACTCCACTCACTTATTTATGCAGAAATATCTATTGAATATTTGTTATGTATCAGACACTGGAGTTTCATTACTGAATAAGAAATTATCTCTGTTCTCATGAAGTTCAAAAATCTCCTGGGAAAGTCAAAAAAGGTAAAGAGACAATTATAATGTCATATATGCTGCAGTATTATTGCATATATGAGGTGCTCTGAACTCTTAACTCAGTCTCGGTGGTTATAGAACGCTCTGTAGATGAGCAGTTTTCCCACAAATATTCGTCAGCTCCCAAGTTTTAACAATCCTCCCTGGGTTTATTTAATCCCAATATTTTCTACTTTCCTACTTAGACCTGTCTCTCTCTGTTTGCTGAATTCTCAATTCATATTAAAAAAAAACCCAAAAAACAGGATTTGATTTTATTCATAAAATTCATAACAAATTTATGTTGAGATAATACATCCTTTGAGGATAATTATCTTCAATAAATTAAAATATGGCAATAAGTAGATTAGTCTAGAAAGATTGTCGGGACAGTATATTGAAGTCTGCCCCACTGTGTCATTCAGAGTTCTGTAGAAAGACAGAACCAATATTCTATATACATGTATATATATATGTATACACACACACACACTCACACACACACACATACTCATGAGAGGGGATTTATTAAGATGATTAGCTCATGCAATTAAGGAGGCTGAGAAGTCTCATGACAAGCCATCTAAAAGCCTCAAAACCAGGGAAGTTGATGGTATAACTCTGTCTGAAGCCAAAAGCCTGAGAACCTGAGAGTCCACTGGTGCATGTCCTGGAGTCCAAAGACTAGGGAACCTAGAGTTCTGATGTCCAAGAGCAGGAGAAAATGGGTCTCCCAGATCCAGAAGAGAGAAAGTAAATTCACCTTTCCTTTGCCTTTTTGTTCTGAGACCTCAGCAGATTGAATGGTGCTCATCCACACTGATGGTGGATCTATCTTACTCTGTCCACTGATTCAAATGACATTCTTTAAGGAATCATTCTCACAGGCATACCCAGAAGTAATGCTTACCATCCATCTGTGCTAATTCAATCCAGTTGACACTTAAAATTAACTGTCGCATTCACCTTACATGATATTAAATTATTTTTATAATGATATTTTAGAATATATATTGTAATTATTTATATTGTAGCAATAATAGTACTAACTTCACTACATGTGGATACTTTTTACATCCTATGATAATTGTATATAAAAATGGTTTTTATATATTTTTCATGATTTAAAATTTTTGACATAAACTTGTTACTATTATCAATGCTGCACTTCTAAATTCTCACTAGTATTACTTTCTGTCCACAGCTGACTAACTTGACAGACGACTCAAGGAAGAATTAACAAGAAATGCACCCAGAAACATTTCTTGTCATTCCAACTTACATTACACTTAAGAAAGCCAATGTGAAAGTTATAGAGAGTTTAATATGAGAGACATCTGATTCTAGCCACAGGCCCTCCACTCACCAACTGAATAACTATGAATTTGTTACTGAAACTTTTTTTTTTTTTTTTTTTTTTTTTTTTGAGACGGAGTCTCGCTGTCTCCCAGGCTGGAGTGCAGTGGTGGCGCTACCTCGGCTCACTGCAAGGCGCTACCTCGGCTCACTGCAAGCTGCGCCTCCCGGGTTCACGCCATTCTCCTGCCTCAGCCTCCTGAGTAGCTGGGACTACAGGCGCCCGCCACCACGGCCGGCTAGTTTTTTGTATTTTAGTAGAGACGGGGTTCCACCGTGTTAGCCAGGATGGTCTCAATCTCCTGACTTCGTGATCCGACCGCCTTGGCCTCCCAAAGTGCTGGGATTACAGGCGTGAGCCACCGTGCCTGGCCCTGAAACTTTCTAAACTTCTATTTGCTCACTTATGAAATGTAATAATAATTTTTAAAACAGTTATAATATCACTTAACTGATAGAGTTGTTAGGGAGATTAAATGTGATGTGGCATGTGCTTCATAGCACCATTTTGCAGATATTTATCATTCAAAACTATCAGCTTTCATTACCGTGAAAAGAATGGTGAGCCTGTATTCGCTAATGCTTGGTGATTGGCCGTCCTTGGTGTTATGAATAACTTTCTAAAGGTCAGCCAAATGCTTGCTCATTAGCTTAAAGTCAGTATGCAAGCATAACTCTTTGTCCCTTAGGGTCTTAAGAGACTAAAAACTGTGTGTGTGTGTGTGTGTGTGTGTGTGCGCTTGGGTGTGTGTTTGTGTGTGTAGAATATATAATTTATAGTAACATAAATTGAAAAAAAAAAAGAAACAATCAAATTTTTACTAACCAGTCACACATGTATATATATAAACAACATAACCTTATTTTTTAAAAAGTCATTTTGAAAGTCCCTTTCAGTTTTACAGTAGTTAAAGTTATCCTACACAATAATTTATTTCATGAATATTCTTATTTGTTTAATAACATCTAGTAGTTTAATTTTAAGATGCTCTAGCAGTGCCCTCTGTACTATCCCAACATCAGTAACCCCTGACATGGAAGCAAGATAAGGATTATTAGTTATTAAATATTGTTCTCACTGGAGTAAATGAATATCAAGTGATCTCTAAAAAGTCAGGTGGGGCTGGCAGCGTGAATGTGCGCATGGTAGCATGAAATATTATGAAGGCTCTTAGATGACCAGATTTGGAGTCTGAAGAAAGGGGACGATATGTATGTCTACTCTGGACTAACTGGGGTTCTATGTCTTTATCTTCTGAGCATTAAAAAAATTAGATTTAGTCACATTATTGGAACAGATAAATCTTATATTCAGTGATTTCCTGGGTCCCTTTAATACACTTCCTAATCCCCAAGCTTGGTACTTTCATGATACCCACTGACTTGCAAATATCACCCAGACTCAGAGAATGTTAGAACTTTAGGGAACCTTGAGAGAATTTAATCCAATCTCTGCACATTATGTGTGAGGAAGTTTCCTGATGACTATCACTCAGAAATTTCTTCTAAAGCCACATTCTTCTCTTGGTCTGCCTCATGAAGCGCTCGTTTTATTAAACTATTAAAACAATGTTCTACGCAACATCTCTGCACTAGTTTTTCCCCATTGTGGCCAATTCCCATCTCTAGGATTCTTTACAAAGGGTTCCTCCTTTCCCCATCGTATCATGTCATGATAGCTATGCTTCCCAAACTCCAGCGGTGAGTCAAAGAAGATACCAGTCTACTTAGCTTGGATTATCTTGGGGAAATTTACTGATCTTATGATGTCCATTGAGATCATGTAAACAGGCAGTGCCCCAAGTGAGTTGTCTGCCATAAACATTGATAAGGCTTGTACAAGCTATTCCCTTCCTTACAGTGAACAGCTCCCTCCTAGTTCAACTCTCTTCCTTCACTGTGACAGGCCATGTCATATTCCAAGCAGAGAAGCATTATATAGAGAAGTAATTCTGGAAATGTGACTGACTCTGAGCTCTGACTTTCACTATCTGTCTCATCCATTGATCTCAGCAACCCTATTTCACCAATCCTCATCTGACTCTATTTTTGAACTTTGGGCATCAGATCTACATTCAGAATCATAAGAGTTGACTCTTATAAATAGAAATATAACACTTAATTTCCATTCCTTCCATTTATGCATCCTAAAATCAGACATCGTATCAAGAATATATGAATGAATACAAAAGAAAAAAACAAAGGCTAAAATTTCCACACTTAAATGTAGAAAAGGTCAGAGTAGAGTTAGAATATGACACACTGGCATTCACAGACTACTGTGTAAATAAGGAAATGAAGGCATTCAAAGATGTTTTTTGAAACCAATGAAAACAAGACACAAAGGACCAGAATCTCTGGGACACATTGAAAGCAGTGTGTAGAGGGAAGTTTATACACTAAATGCCCACAAGAGAAAGCAGGGAAGATCTAAAATCGACACCCTAACATCACAATTAAAAGAACTAGAGAAGCAAGAGCAAACAAATTCAAAAGCTAGCGGAAGACAATAAAAAACTAAGATCAGAGCAGAACTGAAGGATATAGAGACACAAAAAAACCCTTCAAAAATCAATGAATCCAGGGGCGGTTTTTTTTTGTTGTTGTTATTGTTTTTGTTTTTTTAACAAAATTGATAGACTGCTAGCAAGACTAACAAAGAAGAAAACAGAGAAGAATCAAATAGACAATAAAAATGATAAAGGGGATATCACCACCAATCTCACAGAAATACAAACTACCATCAAAGATTACTATAAACACCTCTACGCAAATAAACTAGAAAAATCTAGAAAAAATGGATAAATTCCTGGACATATACACCCTCCCAAGACTAAACTAGGAAGAAGCTGAATCTCTGAATAGACCAATAACAGGCTCTGAAATTGAGGCAATAATTAATAGCCTGTCCAAAAAAAGTCCAGGACCAGATGGATTCACAGCCAAATTCTACCAGAGGTACAAAGAGAAGCTGGTACCATTCCTTCTGAAACTATTCCAATCAATAGAAAAAGAGGGAATCCTCCCTAACTCATTTTATGAGGCCAGCGTCATCCTGATACCAAAGCCTGGCAGAGACACAACAGAAAAAGAGAATTTTAGACCAATATCCCTGATGAACATTGATATGAAAATTCTCAATAAAATACTGGCAAACCGAATCCAGCAGGACATCAAAAAGCGTATCTACCATGATCAAGTCGGCTTCATCCCTGGGATGCAAGGCTGGTTCAACATATGCAAATCAATAAACGTAATCCATCACATAAATAGAAACAACGACAAAAACCTCTTGATTATCTCAATAGACGCATAAAAGATCTTCAACAAAATTCAACAACCTTCATGCCAAAATCTCCTCAATAAACTAGGTATTGATGGAATGTATCTCAAAATACTAAGAGCTATTTATGACAGACCCACAGCCAATATCATACTGAATAGGCAAAAACTGGAAGCATTCCCTTTGAAAACTGGCACAAGACAAGGATGCCCTCTCTCACCACTCCTATTCGACATAGTGTTGGAAGTTCTCCAGGGTAATCAGGCAAGAGAAGGAAATAAAGGGTATTCAGTTAGGAAAAGAAGAAGTCAAATTGTCCCTGTTTGCAGATGACATGAGTGTATATTTAGAAAACCCCATCGTCTCAGCCCAAAATCTCCTTAAGCTGATAAGCAACTTCAGCAAAGTCTCAGGATACAAAATCAATGTGCAAAAATCACAAGAATTCCTATACATCAATAACAGACAAACAGAGAGCCAAATCATGAATGAACTCCCCTTCACAATTGCTACAAAAGGAATAAAATACCTAGGAATCCAACTTACAAGGGATGTGAAGGACCTCTTCAAGGAGAACTACAAACCACTGCTCAACGAAATAAAAGAGGACACAAACAAATGGAAGAATATTCCATGCTCATGGATAAGAAGAATCAATATTGTGAAAATGGCCATACTGCCCAAGGTAATTTATAGATTCAATGCCATCCTCATCAAGCTATCAATGAGTTTCTTCACAGAATTGGAAAAAACTATGTTAAAGTTCATATGGAACAAAAAAGAGCCCACATTGCCAAGACAATCCTAAGCAAAAAGAACAAAGCTGGAGGCATCATGCTACCTGACTTCAAACGATACTACAAGGCTACAGTAACCTAAACAGCATGGTACTGGTACCAAAACAGCTATAGAGACCAATAGAACAGAATAGAGGCCTCAGAAATAACACCACACATCTACAACCATCTGATCTTTGACAAACGTGACAAAAACAAGAAATGGGGAAAGGATTCCCTATTTAATAAATGGTGCTGGGAAAACTAGCTAGCCATATGTAGAAAGTTGAAACTGGATCCCTTCCTTACATCTTATACAAAAATTAATTCAAGATGGATTAAAGATTTTAATGTTAGACCTAAAACCATAAAAACCCTAGAAGAAAACCTAGGCAATACCATTCAAGACATAGGTATGGGCAAGGACTTCATGACTAAAACACCAAAGCAACGGCAACAAAAGCCAAAATAGGCAAATGGGATCTAATTAAACTAAAGAGCTTCTGCACAACAAAAGAAACTACCATCAGCATGAACAGGCAACCTACAGAATGGGAGAAAATTTTTATAATCTACCCATCTGACAAAGGGCTAATATCCAGAACCTACAAAGAACTCAAACAAATTTACAAGAAAAAAACCCCATTAAAAAGTGGGCAAAGGATATCAACAAACACTTCTCAAAAGAAGACATTTATGCAGCCGTCAGACATGTGAAAAAACACTCATCATCACTGGTCATCAGAGAAATGCAAATCAAAACCACAATGAGATAGCATCTCACACCAGGTAGAATGGCGATCATTAAAAAGTCAGGAAACAACAGATGCTGGAGAGGATCTGAAGAAATAGGAATGCTTTTCCACTGTTTGTGGGATTGTAAATTAGTTCAACCATTGTGGAAGACAGTGCTGCCATTCCTCAAGGATCTGGAACAAGAAATACCATTTGACCCAGTTCCCATTACTGGGTATATATTCAAAGGATTATAAACTATGCTACTATAAAGACACATGCACACGTATGTTTATTGCAGCACTATTCACAATAGTAAAGACTTGGAACCAACCCAAACGTCCATCAATGATAGACTGGATTAAGAAAATGTAGCACATATACACCGTGGAATACTATGCATCCATAAAAACGGATGAGTTCATGTCCTTTGCAGGGACATGGATGAAGCTAGAAACCATGATTCTCAGCAAACTATCAGAAGGACAGAAAACCAAACATCTCATGTTCTCACTCATAGTTGGGAAATTGAACAATGAGAACACTTGGACATAGTGCAGGGAATATCACACACTGGGGCCCGTCGAGGGGTGGGGGGCTGGGGGACGGATAGCATTAGGAGAAATACTTAATGTAAATGCCAAGTTGATGGGTGCAGCAAACCAGCATGGCACATGTATACCTATGTAACAAACCTGCACGTTGTGCACATGTCCCCTAGAACTTAAAGTATAATAAATAAAGAAAGATTAAACATAGAGTCCTCATATGACCATCAATTCTACTCTTTGTCCTGTACTGAAGAGAAATGAAAACACTTGTCCATACAAAATCTTGTACATGAATGTTTATAAGCAGCATTATTCATAATAACCAACAAGTGGAAAGAACCGAGATATCCATCAGCTGATGAATGGATATACAAAATGCATAGCCATACAATGGCATATTATTTGGCAATAAAAATGAATGAAGTACTGATACATGCTGCAACATGAATGAACCTTAATATCATGCTCATGAAGTCACACAAAAAGGGCCACATATTGTATGATTCCATTTATATGAAATGTCCAGAACAGGCAAATGTATGGAGACAGAAAGTAGAGTCATGGTTGCCAAGGCTCTGTCGGATGGGGTAAAAATGTGCCAAAATTAAATGTGGTGATGCTTGCACAACTCTGTGAGTATACTAAAAACCATTGAATTGTACACTTTAAATAGGTGGATAGTAGGGTATGTGAATTATATCTCAATAAAGCTGTTACTAAAAAAAAGAGAGAGAGAAATTGGCATTCACAAAACAAATTTATCTCCATTAATATGAACTGATTTCTGAAATATTTTTTGATTTCTTCATACTCATGCAACCAAACTCAGAAACTTAAATTTTACAAATCGGTCTTCCCAAGTTTATTCTCAAGGTTATTTTTAACTTCTTTTTTTAAAAACCACTGTACTTTATAAATTTGTTTTGTAATTTAATATTCTAAAATACTGTCCATCATTAAAATTTATTATTCAAAAGCAAAATAAAAATAATGTAATTTTGGAACACACCCTGCTATTTTTAAAGCTTGCCTTCACTTTAATAAAATTTGTTTCATCGCTGTCTCCCTGTCTGTTTAAATGGGGAATAGAGTTCTTAGCATAATGTCTGGCAAAAAGTAGATGCTGAAATATTAGTTGAATGGGTTCTATGTATAATCTAAGTTCTGTCTTCTGAGACAATAGGGGCAGGAACTTATGTAATAGCAACATGTTGGTAGTCCTTTATAGAGTTTCATAATCTAGTTTAATTCTCAGATAATCATATAAAGTGCTGCCATTATTGTGTTTATTTACAAAATTAGAAAACTGAATTTCTTGTTTGCCTAAGAGCAAAGAACTAAAACATGAGTCTATGTCACATGGCTCTCAACAATAAAATATTTCAAGAATTGTGTTGGCACTTCACAGTATTTATCTTATTAAAGCCACATGACAACCTTATTATTAACGTATAGAAGAGTAATTTGAGTTGTATTAGTGAAGGTTCTCCAGAAAAACAGAACCAATAGGATAGATATATGCATGTGGATTTAGATACAGGAGAGGAAATTTATTAGGGGCATTGGCTCACATGATTTATGTAGGCTAAGAAGTCCCAGGATATACTGTTTGCAAGCTGGAGAATTTGGGAAGCTGATAACATAACTCAAAGTCTGAGAAAGTCTTAATCAGGACTGGGAACCTGAGGGACACTGGTGCCAGTCTCAAAGACTGGAGAACCTGGAGTTCTGATGCCCAAGGGTATATGGAGATGGGTTTGTACACCCCAGAAGAGTGAGAGAGGGCACATTTGCCTTTCCTCTACCTTTTTGTTCTATCCAGGCCCTCAGCTTATTGGATCATGCCCACCCACATTTGGGTAAGAATGATTCTTCCTTGTTTTACTGATTCAAATGCCAATCTCTTCTGGAAATGCTGTCACAGATATTGCCAGAAATAATGTTTTACCAGCTGTCTTGGAATCTCTTAATCCAGTCAAGTTGACACCTAAAATTAAGCATCACAGAGGTTTATATAGGTTAAGTGATATCTCCTGAGTGATACAGGTCCAAGTATAAGGGCTGGGTCTCTAATATAGTTCTGTTCAGAACCCACAGCACTTTTAATCGTTCTAATGTCTTCATAATAGAGATGATGGCAGTGGCGTGTAGCTTGGGGGGAGTGTCTTCAAATCTAGCTACTCTGATGCTCAAGAAGTTAGAAGGAGATTTTCTTTTAGAAACCTATGAGTAATGTGGTACCTTTTTTGGAAATATATATTCATTGTGCTATTCCTTATGCATTGCTTATTACTTTATTTTAAGCAGTCCCCAAATGACTTTTATTTGGTCATGAAATAAAGACCACGTTCCTCATCCTGGTAATTAAGCATAGGTTCAATGTGCTTCCATAACTCTTAGTGCTCTTTGTTCTCAACTGTATGCTTTGGCCTTTTTTTCCTCAAATACTCAGAGCATTTTCCCACTCATTTGTTAGGTGGTTTATGACATCATTGTGTCTGGAATGCCTTAATTTATCAATTGGAGATTCTCCTGTTCTCTAAGATCAGACAAATACTATGCTAATAAATATCTCATAGAATTTGACATTGTTTCATAATTACACGATATTAGATAGAAGTATAGTTTCTTTGAATGGCAGGTCACGACACAAAAGACATTGGATAAATGAAAGTCAGAACTTCTTGTTACTTCCAATTGCAAATGAGAGAAGGCCGAGTCACACAGGGAGTTGCTTCCAGGGACAAGGTAACAGACAGCTAGAGGCAGCTTAAGTATGGCAAGCCAGGTGGGGTTAGCCAGGTTTTGCTGGCTTCCTGTGGATAGGTGAAATTGAATGATCTTGTGGGACCCAGTGGCACAGAGGCTATCCCTTAATTGTCTGTACCTAGCCCTAGGGCATAGCAGCCCCAGAGTGAGAGAGCCTGAGAAGGGATTTAGTTGAAGTGTAGACTTAATAAAGAAGGGAAACTGACCTGCCTCTGGCCAGAGACTCAAGACTGGGTCAAACAGCATTAAAAACAAATAAGCAAACACAAACTCTATTAAGGCATATTGCAAGTCTATTCTGTGTCTAGCAGTGGGTTTGGGAAATGCTGTTTGAGTTTCATTTCACATGGTATCCATTTTATATTATAAAATTCATATGATACCTGAATTTTACAGACCATTACCGGGTGGTGTATCTTCCTGTCTTCCTACACCTGGAACATCTAAAATACCAGAAGAGATTTTCTTCAGTCTCTGCTGGTACTGGCTCTCTCGCGCTAGATCAGTTACCACCTTCCAAAAAGCTATCTAGACTACTCAGGATAAGAGGCCCATGAATGAGAGGACAATTGCAGGGATTCTCCAGTTCCCTCGGCATTACAGAATTATCATTCCTTTTCTGTGGGCCACTATCATAAGTTTCTCTTTCGCGATTTTCTCTCTCAACCAGGGTCATTTCTCCTTCTCACTAAAACCTTCTGGGGCCTGTGTGTGCCTCTGCCTGTCAAATACTTTTTTTAGTACACTCTCAAATTGGGATCTTATGCAAAAGGAAAGAAGGAATAGGAATATGGAGAAGTCTAGCAAGGAAGGAAGATTCCAGTGTTATCCATGCATTTATTCAGGTTTCTGGGCAATTTAGCAGGTTCTCTCTGGCAAGATTTTATACTGATTGAAGTTCCATTATGCAAAGTTACTAGTACATTACCAAAATGACAGTTCTAAGAGTAAATAATTAAATTTGATTCTGAATCTTCCAAAGACTTACATTTTATTTTTGACATAAAGTAGATTTTATTTTTAAATTCAATTTTACTTACCATATGAGGATATGTTAATAGATGCCAAACAGTTTTTGGTTTGGTATATAATGATGGAATACTATATGATAAAAAAAAAATTCCAGCAGACTTGGTAATTTAAAAAAAGTTATTAAAAAAAAAAGCCAAACCTTGCTCAATTTTGCATTCTATGAAACTATATTTTTGTTCTCTTTTTCCCTCTATATCACTTCTATGTTCTCCAAGGACTACTAGATAATTCTTAATGGATTTCAACTCAGATATTCCCTGCCAACTAAATGATTGGTTCTTCTTGGTACTAAATTCAGAATCCATTGAAATAGTATGAATATTTCTCTGGCATTGACTCAGTCTTATTATTTAAAAATCTGAGAAGCCAAATTTCTGACTAACTACAAAGCAGGTAAATTGAAGGGGAGAGCATCTGGTGAATGAAGAGAGATATTGTAGAAACTCAATTTATTCCAACCAGACAGATTCGCTCTCATTCCTTCCACACTGACTGTTGCCCACAGTACAAGAAAGGAGCTAACCTGACATGCCAACTCTCAATCCACATCTTTCACCAGTGGAAAGTTTTGTTCTTCACCTGTGCCAGCTGGATTTGTTTTCAAACAGTTTTAGATTAGTAATATCTGTTATTAGAAATACAAACTAATAAAATAAAATGTAAACAAATGAAATATTAGTGCACTAGAACACCCAAGTTATTTTCTAGAAAATTATCTAGAATATGGGAAAAACTCAATAAATGTGAGTTAGTTAATAGAAAATAAATGTGATAAACATTGCTACCATATTGGGTAGATTAAAGGCACCTGAAAAAGATAATAGGAAACGGTAAAAATTTATAAGGATTCTGTATTCAGATTGCTTAACAAATGCCTTTAACTTTTCACTCCACTTTGAAGAAACCAAAACTAGATATCATACATTATGCATGACAAGTGTGATTTATGACAGAAAATAATGTAGGACTCTATTTAGATGACTTAAATAGAAAATGACTTCAACTAAATTGGCAGGTGATTGTATATTTACATCATTCACATAAAAATGCATTGCGACATTATATATTTTTCATTTTATGTGTATATATATACACACATATGTATATGTGTTATATACCTTTATTTTTTTATGATACCCAATTTCAGTTGATGATTTTTTTTTTCTACTTGCAGAGCAATTAATGATTACTGGCTCTGATTGTGTCAGGTAACAATTAATAAAAGGCAACTTTTTGCGGGCACACACTCTGTGACATACAAGATCCTCACTGACATGTATCAACTCATATAATTCTCACAGCAATCCTGTATTGCCACCTTTTACACATGAGGAAACTGAGGCATAGAGAAGTTAAGGTCGGCTCAATGTCTTATGGCTATCAAATGGTGATGCTTTGATTCAAACATAGGCAGTATGATCCCACAGTTCATGAACTAAACCTGCATCTATAGTTTATGTTTCCCTATACAAACATATTGATAAATCACTGTCCTTTTAATCCTCTTATGCCGGAGGTTGCAAATTTTATTTGTGAAAAATCAGACCTTGGTGATGACCTTAAGCAGTAGGATATAAATAACTGCCACAAGCTTAGCGTTCCAATAATGGAACACTAGGCATAAACGAGTCAAGTTGAACTGAATGAATGAATCAGCATGCAAAATTGTATCTGTAGTTACTAAATTATCCCAGTGCTGCCCACTGAAAATCAGCCCTAAGGTCATATTCTCCTACAAAATAATTTGCATTAACATTCTAAGCCTATTCCATTTGCTCAGGATAACTTTTATCTTTTAAAAAATGTCCTAGCCTATTTTGACTAACACCTCACTCTTAATTTCTAATTCCTTAGCCTTGGACACTTCTCTAAAGCCCCTTCTCAAGTGTTAAAAGGTCTCTGGCATATCTAAACTCTTTTCTTTATCCATAAAACTCAACTGCATTTACAGCAAATTTCAACTGAGCTCATCAGCACTATAAGCAACCCACTGTCCAAGAGAGGAAATGGGATAGCAGCACCTTGGGCCAAAATACACCATCAAAGTTAGCCCAGTTCAGGAAAGCTTGGTCTGTCCCTGATCTCCATTACTGCATCCTCAGTACATGGATTCAGGATGCCACTGGGGCCACCAGTCTGCTGACACGCCTGCCATAAATTGATTAGACAAAAAGGAAACAAAAGATAATTTTTATCTTCTTTTAAAAATCTAAATGTATTCTTTCAAAACTCCTGGGAGTAGACCCTGTATGTGCCACCCTATGTGTAACTCCATTAAATTCAAAATATCTACTGACTAATAGTTCTCCTGTGCTTGTTCCAGTCAGCTCTAAGAATGGGTTTTCTAAAAACTTGCAAATATATTTTGATTATGAACAGAGGGAAAAGTGCAGGCACTTCTCATAATGCAAGAGATTCCATTAATGAGTAATAAACTTAAGAATGCAAGATCATGTCCTTTGCAGGGACATGGATGAAGCTGAAAGCCCTTACCCTTAGCAAACTGGCACAGGAACAGAAAACCAAATACCACATATGCTCAGTTATTAAATGGAAGCTAAATGATGAGAACACTTGGACACATAGAGGGTAACAACACACACTGGGGCCTTTTGGAGGGTGGAGGATGGAGGGTGGAGAGGATCAGGAAAAATAGTTAATGGGCATTAGGCTTAGTACCTGGGTGATGAAATAATCTGTATAACCAACCTCTAAGACACAAGTTTACCTACGTAACAAACCTGCACTTGTACCCCTGAACTTAACGTAAAAGTTAAAAATACATTACTTTTTTTTTTTTTTTTTTTGAGATAGAGTCTTGCTGTGTCGCCCAGGCTGGAGTTCAGTGGCGCCATCTCAGCTCACTGCAAGCTCCGCCTCCCGGGTTCATGCCATTCTCCTGCTCAGCCTCCCGAGTAGCTGGGACCACAGGCGCCCGCCACCACGCCCAGCTAATTTTTTGTATTTTTAGTAGAGACGGGGCTTCACCGTGTTAGCCAGGATGGTCTCAATCTCCTGACCTTGTGATCCGCCCACCTCGGCCTCCCAAGGTGCTGGGATTACAGGCGTGAGCCACCGCGCCCAGCCAAAATACATTACTTTTAATGATCTGAAGTGTAGCCTTAAGTGGATATAAGAAAGCTACTTTTCTTCATTACCTATAGGTGTTCTGTTAATTTGATACACTTAACTGAATAAACCAAGAGGAAAAGAGTCACAGCATTAGTGATTTACGTAGTCATGATAAACCTCTCAATTTTTGCCTGCTGAAACATGAATGTAATATGTTAAGGAGTGTGTTTCTGTAAGAAAATTATATGAATAATAGCAAGATCTATTGATTATGTTCTTTTCTTTTTCTGTTTATGTTTTTGTTTTTTTGTTTTTTTGTTTTTTGAGATGAAGTCACTCTTGTCACCTAGACTGGAGTTCTGTGGCACGATCTCGGCTCACTGCAACCTCTGCCTCCCAGTTGAAGTGATTCTCCTGCCTCAGCCTCCTGAGTAGCTGGGATTAAAGGCACCTGCCACCATGCCTGGCTAATTTTTGTACTTTTAGTAGAGAGGGGGTTTCGCCATGTTGGCCAGGCTGGTCTCGAACTCCTGACCTCAGGTCATCCGCCCTCTTCAGTCTCCTGAAGTACTGAGATTACAGGCATGAGCCACTGCACCTGGCCAATTATATTCTTATATCTACTCAGCTTTTCCCATTCTATTTACTCTGTTAAACTTATTTGAGAAAAAATGAAAATAAGTAAAAGTGGCAAGATTTTGTTTTCCAAAATAATATTTACGACTTAATATTAGCCTTAAAACTGCACAATCAATGAAATAACTAATGGTAGTAATTTTAGACAGTGAATATTTTAATTGAATAAAGATGAATTAATACCTTTAAGTTCTTCGCTATTCACTTGTATACATATTTTCCTGTGAACATGTTCATGCACAAACACTCAATACATATATACCACATATAATCATTCTTTTTCCAGTTGTCAAAGAAATTACATTTAACGTATTGTAGCAATTGTAAATTTTTCAAATTGACTTTAAATTTACTTGTTTTACAACTAACTCAGGGTGTTCTGTTTCCTCCAGTGGATACACTATAAAATATGGACAGAATGCATGGAACAGCTATTTGGACTCTATAAAGTAAATTACAGAAAGCAGATTGGAGGAGAAAACTTGACTTTAAAATTCCATGGAAAAAGCAGTGAGTTTACCATTTCTTTTCCTCCATTACATCTCAGCCTGCATTCAGTATGCCAAAAACGTGCAGCAAGGCACAGAGAAGGGTACAGAAGGATCCTGTTAGTTCTGCCTTGAGAAGTAGAAAGTGAGCATTTAACACCCAGAGGGATTGTGGATAGCAATTGTCTGTTTATTTGTTTCATTTCTTTTTTTTCATTTTAACTTTTAAGTTCAGGGGTACAAGTACAGGTTTGTTACACAGGTAAACTTGTGTCATGGGCGTTGGTTGTACAGATTATTTTATCACCCAGGTATTAAGCCTAGTACTCATTAGTTATTTTTCTTGATCCTCTCCCTCCTCCCACCCTCCACCCTACAAAAGTCCCCAGCATGTGATTCCCCTCTATGTGTCCATATGTTCTCATCGTTTAGTTCCCATTTATAAGTGAGAACATGTGGTATTTGATTTTGTGTTCCTGTTCTAGTTTACTAAGGATAATGACCTTCAGCTCCATCCACGTTGCTGCAAAGGACATGAGTTCGTTCTTCTTTATGGCTGCATAGCATTCCATGGTGCATATTTTCCGTGATCCATATTTTCTTTATCCAGTCTATCATTGATGGGTATTTAGGTTGATTCAATGTATTTACTATTGTGAATAGTGGTGCAATGAACATACACATGCATATGTCTTTATAAGGGAATGATTTATATTCCCCTGGGTATATACAGAGAAACGGGATTGCTGGGTCGAATGGTATTTCTGTCTTTAGGTCTTTCAAGAATTACCACACTGTCTTTCACAATAACTGAACTAATTTACACTCCCACCAACAGTGTATAAGTGTTCCCTTTTCTCTACAACCTCACCAGCATCTGTTATTTCTTGACTTTTAAGTAATAGCCATTCTGGCTGGCGTTAGATAGTATCTCATTGTGGTTTAGAATTGCATTTCTCCATTTTTTTTCCTTCTTTTTTTCTCTGTTCTTTCATGCACTAGCCCCCAGGCAATCCCATGTTGGTAATGACAGACAGTGGCAAAGCAATCCTGCCAGAGCCGAAACTGGTATGAAAGGGAATCTTGCCTTTCATAGATCTCTGATTCTAACAGAGTTGGGCACATCCCATTTTTTTTCTTTCTTTGTAATCCTACCCCTTAACTCCAGTCACTGCCTCTGTTATAGAAGTTCATAGCAGAGTGGGATAACTAAAACCCCAAATTCTCCACCAGAGGACCAAAAAGAACTCCAGGGAACTCAAAAGTACTAAGAAAATCATGGAGAGGGAGGAATGCAAGGAAAAGAGCCCATAAAGATTTTTTGAACTCCTGAACATTTCCAACCTGCTCATGCATGAACCGGATCCTATGCAGTATAGCAAAACCATTGAGGACTAAATTGACAGACCATCAGCTAGTCTTCACCCAGATTTTCATAACATGATACTCAAAATGTCCAGATACAATCACAAATTACTTGGCATACAAAATAATCAGGGAACTCTCAACTCATATGGGAAAAGACAAAGAGACAATCAATAGACTTCAGCACCAAGGTGGCACAGATGTTGAAATATTCTGACAAAGACTATAAAGTAGGTATTAGAAAAATGCATCAGGAAGCAAATGTGAACACTGTTGAAGCCAACAGATATATTAAAAATCTCATCAAATAAATATATGAAAGAAAGACCAAATGAAAATTTTAGAACCAATAAACACAATGACCAAAATAAAAAAAATTCACTCGATAAGCACAACAGAAGTGAGAAGATAGAAAAAGAGTCAACGAACTTGAAGATACATCAATAGATGTAAATAATCCAACCTGACAAACAGTGAGAACAAAACGAAAAATAACTCCGACGTTCCTTTGATAAGTTTAGAAAATGTAATGTAAATTCCTTCTTATTTCAGATTAACTGAAAGATCTCAGAGGCTTGTATCATGCCTATAACATAAGGAAAGGGACTCTAACCTTGTTATTTTCTTAGTGGTAAATGATGGCCAAGCCACCTCGCCTTATCCCAGTCTGCCCTAGTGACCGCTTCTGACATTTTCTCTTTCCCTGGCCTATTAGCCAGAGATTATCTCATCTACACAGCATGTTGCTGGTGGTGTATAAAATTCTCCAAGACCCTTCATTTATGTTCATGTCTCTAGCTCTCAAACTCCCAGCTTTGATAGCTGTTTTTAGATTATTAGGGATTTGAATAGTGTGAGTACTCTTTGTTTGTTGCTTTCTGTTCCCCAGTTTTCAGCACTGCAAAACCTGTTGCTGTCTCAGAGGATAGAATCCATCTTATGGTAGTGATTTCACAATCCCACTAGCTATATTCATGATTTTCTAGCCAGAAGCAACAGCGTTCAATCCCAAGATACAATCAGTTTCCTGAGGCCAAGACTTAGAAGGGTCTATTCAATCAAAGTCTCGCTTAGGATTTGATATCTTAGAATTTTGTGTGGCTCTTTGTCTGGGCAAGGAGATTTGAAGAAATTCTTTGCTGATCTTGTGGCTTTAGAAAGTAGTCATTTAACGATTTCATATCATAGTGTTTTATTACTAATCTGAAGGTATCATACTTCAGCACAAATTTGTACAGAATGACAAAATAGAAGTCATTTAGTATTTTCTAACGTAGATGATAGGTTGATGGGTGCAGCAAACTACCAGGGCATGTGTATACCTATGTAACAAACCTGCACTTTCTGCACATGTATCCCAGAACTTAAAGTATAATAATAAAAAAAAAGTCATTTAGTATTTGAAGGAGATAATCTTGCTGACAATAGTTATCTTGTTCCTCTCTTTGTAATTTTTAGTTGAAGCTCCTTTTAAAATATCAGGTAAGCATTTCCCATTGATCCTGTTGGTACCTCAGCCTTGCATTTTCGGTGTATATTTTCTCAGATTTTCTCTTATGTTTTAATGAAGAGGTTTCCAGGGACTTTTGTAATGAATCTTTATATAATGACAATCTCAAATGTTAACTGAGGAATATGTTATAAATTCTTCTTTTAAAATTTTTTGAGTATTTAAACATTTTTGTGGGTACATAGTAGGTGTGTATATTTATGGAGTACATGAGCTATTTTGACATAGGCATACAATGTGAAATAAGCACATCATAAATTCTGATTACCCAAAAATAACGTCACATTAAGCAGCTTATTTTTCCATGTTTTCTGATTATTCTTTATTCTCTGCAGGTTTTGTCAACTAAGAATAGTCCAGCTGAAAACTAAAACTTTGCACAACTAAAAAAATGGCTAGATTACTGAAGTGGTACTTGAAGAACTTTTAATATTTTCCTGCTGCAAAACACATACAAAATCTATGTGCTTTTTTGGCTACGCTTCCCTGCTTCTGCAATTAATGCAACAAAGTCTAGCCATAGTTGCTTGGTGGCAAGTGCTGCAATTGCAGGGATCTGCAGATTTTCACCATGTTTTGCAGTGCACTCAGGAAGTCTAGTTATGTCAAGATGAGAAATGGTACAAGCATTTGTAAGGCCACAGTCTTATGCAAGAATTAGGCTTGAATTTTAATTTTGTACTTATTTTGCTAGAAAAAAAAAATGTAATTTGGGTTTTTTATTTCTTAAAAACACTGGCAGCATCAACAACATCCCATCTTGCTTATAGTTCCTGCTATTCTTGAATACAGTGGCACCCCATTAATTTTAGTTCTTCAGTGCAGTGTTTCTCAAATTGTAGTCTTCAGACCACAGGCGTCAGAATCATCTGGACTTCACCACTCATAGACTGAATCAGAATTTTTGTAGGTTATAAAACACATTTTTCACACTCCCCAGGTGATTCTTAAAGCCAATAGCTACAGAATCCCTAACCCTGAGTAAGAAAAAGATTATGTTTCAGGGCCACAGAAACAATGACCAATCTCATCAAAGCTATGCAAGTAATGTCTGAAAAACAAGACATTATAAACAAGAATATCCATCAGAGACTAAGAAAAGGGAATAAATGGCCTAAAAATTGGTAAATATTTTGCCTCCAGTATGAAAAATAATATGGTAGAGTCAAAAGTGACCTGAGATATCATACAGTCCAAACCTGATATTATATGACTGAGGGAACTGATAGCAGCAGCTGTCGTTTATTAAACACTTACTATGTGCAAGGCATTGTGGTAAGCACTTTAGAGGAAATATTTGATTTAATCTCTGTTGCTCAAAGAATTGAAGAGGATTTAAAGTAATTAAGTATATTATCGGCAAAGATGGGATCAGACTCTAGATCTCAAAAAGTAGTTGCATTCTTATATCACCTCACAGCTTCTTCCCAGAGATAGATGGATCCTAACCCATTATATGTGCCCCTTAAAATGGATTGCAAGTACATACATTATAAGTCAGTTTTACAAAATACTTGCCATCTATTTACTTGTTCATTTTCTAGTGAAAGAAGAAAGATATAGGATTCTGTAAAATGTCATACTTTGACCTTATTCACAGTCCAACTGCAAAGTATATTGCATTAAAATAAAATGACCAGAAAACTCCAGCTGTAAAGTTTCACGTGAAGAGCACCAAGGATATTGGAATCCGTTTCTTTCTCAATGATTTATGCTTAATTTTGTAATGAAGTATTTACATCATGATCTCAAGCAGTAATTTAATTGTACATTCAGTACCGTGTGGGATTCCGGAGCAGGCAATGTGCTTGCTCATTATCTCTAGTGATCTGTTTGTGTGTGGGCTGTGTACCTAGGCTTCATCCAGTCATTTGTCCAGCATCCTTGTATTTTCTATTTTCTACAAACCTTGTCACTTAGTTAAGTTGGCATGAATGTGTAAGATCAAAAAGCTACGTCATTCCTTTATATTCTCTTGTGGCAGACTCCAGACATGGAGATAAAGTAATTCTGTCTAGCTCCTCCTCGCTTTCAGAAAATATGCCATATAAAAGGATTTTTGGGGAAGGAGAATGTATAATATTTTTTAAAGATAACTTTTTTGAAAAAAAGAAAAGAATATGGGGATAAATCTCATTCAAAAATAAACCCCTTATACAAATACACATAGATGACTTATTTTCATTTGACAAATTTTTAAAATAAAAATATAAATCTGGTTTTTATGTTGGAATTGCTGATTAATAGATAGTCATTTTAGAAATGGTTATATTATTATAGCTGAATAGTGTCCTCTGTTATTTCAACAAGAAAGAAGAGATATATTCTCTACCGTGTATTCACTCTATATATTGTCTGAACCAAAGTTTTATTAAATTATGAACAGCTTTAGCGCTCATATCTGCTGTTGTTTTCCTCTACCTATTTCCTCATTTTTTCTGTAAATATTCTATGAATTTAAGGTGCTTGACTGAGTTTAAGAGCATCTAACCACTTGCCCACAATGCAACCATGTATACTATTGTGAAGGTTCTGGTCAGAGTTGCATTTTCTAATAGTCATTGAAGCAAACTATGAAATAAGAATCATCTAATGCAATTAATGTTATTAATATTACTAAACCTACACAGAGAAGTATCGCTGAAACCCAAATGAATATAACAAATATTTGTTGTGTTTTTCTTGGTGATTTATAATTGATACCATTTGAAAAGGAGGAAGTTCAGCTTTCTCAGTTATCTGTTTAATGCTCCAGGGCATTTCATTGAGACGGTAATTTCTACTGTCTGTTTTTCTTCTGAAACCATATTTTTCTATGTTGAATTATGATGTCCCCGAGATCCCTGAAGAATGTAAGACAGGTATGCACAAGGAAGATGACCTCCTTGTACCTTCCTGCTTTCTGTTTCATCGCCATCACTGCCTTGTCATTGGGATCAAAATAATGAAACGAAAATGGCTCGTTCATTCTGAGGATAGTTTCTGTTTGTTTTTGTTGCTGTTGTTTGTTTGGGTTTTGTTTTTACTTTAATGTCATGTATATTTTTCCCTATTTAAATAGAGTTGGTTTTTAAAAGCAGTTTCATGTTCACAGCAAAATTGAGTAGAAAGTGCAGGGTACCCTCTCTTCCCTGACTCTCCACACAGTGTCTCCTATTATCAACATCCCGCACAAGAGTTGACCATTTGTTAAAATTGATGAACCTACATTGCCAACTGTCAGCCAAAGCCCATAGTTTACATTAAGGTTCACTCTTGGTATTGTACATTCTGTGAGTTTTAACAAATGTGTAACGACATATCCACCATTATAGTGTTATATGGAATATTTTCACTGCCCTAAAAATCCTCTGTGCTTCATCTATTCATCCATTCTTCAGTCTCAACCCCTGGCAGTTACTTATCTTTTTACTGTATCCATAGTTTTGCCTTTTCCAGAATATCATATAATTGAAAACATACTGTATGTCTACTCATGGCTTAACAGTTCATTTCTTTTGACATTGAATAATATTTAATTTTCTGGATGCATCATAGTTTTGTTATTCATTCACCTACTGAAGAACATCCGGATTGCTGCCAAATTCTGGCCATTATGAATAAAGCTATGATAAACATCTGTGTACAGTTTCTTTGTTTGTTTGGTTGGTTTTTTTTTTTGTAAACATATGCTCCTTGGTAAATGCCAAAGAACATGTTAAAAGGAGCATGTTTTCTGGATCATATGGTCAGAGTATGTTTAGTTTTATAAAAAATGGGGCCAAAGTAGCTATGCCACTTAGCATTCCCATCAGCAAATAATGAGAGTTTCTGTGGTTTCATATTCTTATCAGCATTTGTTGTCAGTGTTCTGGGTTTGGGTCATTCTAATACATTTGTAGTAGTATCTAACTGTTTTAGTTTGTATTTCTCTAATGACAGATGACATGATGCATCTTTTCAGATGCTTCTTTACCATCTGTATAACTTCTTTGGTGAGGTGTCTGTTCAGATGGCTTCAGTTTTTTCTTTCCTGTTCCCAGTGTTATCACCCTAGTTCAGTCCCTAAGCTTTTTCCATCTGGACACTATGATCACATAAACATAATATTGTTTCTTTTTCATAATTATTATTAAAAATTATTAGTATGGAAAATGGATTAAAGGGAAGAAAATAAAATTCACCCACAATCTCAACTATTATCCCATGTATCTCAGATTTTACCAGCTCATCACTACTAGTTATGTCACAGTGCTTTGTATATCAAATTATTATAGCTCAGGCCTCATTGTCCCATTTTTTGATATTAACTACCATCTCACTGTCTTCCAGATATTTCTTCATGAAGTTGTCTGATATGGCTTGGCTGTGCTCCCACCCAAATCTCATCTTGAATTGTATCTCCCACAATTCCTCTGTGTTGTGGGAGGGGCCAACAGGAGATAATTGAATCATGTGGGCGATTTCCTCCATACTGTTCTCTTGGTGATTTTATAAGGAGTTCCCCTTTCATTTGTTTCATCCTCTCTTGTCTGCTGCCCTATAAAACGTGCCTTTTGCCTTCCGCCATGATGGTGAGGCCTCCCTAGCCATGTGGAACTGTGAGTCCATTAAACTGCTTTCCTTTGTAAATTACCCAATCTTGAATATTTCTGAATCAGCAGCATGAAAACAGACTAATACACTGCCACCTTGCAGAGAGGTCTTCCATTCCCTTCTGATGCTGCTCTTGACTCCGGGCCTGTGTGAAGGAATTTTGCTGTCACCTGTGCTGTTTTTGGCAATGCCTTATTCCTCACTCCATATCCAAAGCATGGACACAAAAACTGAGACCAAATATTGTACATTTAAAGGGGCTTCCCTAGAGTTTATGGAATAATGTAAGGGAAATGGAATTCAAATGATAACTGAGAGCTACTCTACTCCCTTCTATAAGCTAACTCCTTGAAAAGAGTCTCAGCTCTATCACTCCCACATTTCCTCTATTCCTCACCATTAGAGCCACTTACTACCCCTCTACAACCCAGAAAATGACCTATAATAGTGTTAAAGCACAGTAAGCTTTTATTTTGTTTTATGTGTCATGGGAGAGGGTGAATTTTTTGTTTTTGTTTAAAGAAGGACCCTAATGGTGTGATATTAATCATATTTCTCTTCTAATGAGTCTATAATCCTATTTCTAGTGCTTTATCCAAGATACAGACTATCTAAACATTTTCTAAACAATCAGATATAAAATAGTATTGACACTCTCTCTAGAAGTTCATCTTAAATTTTCATCCAACGACAGATTTCGTGTTTATTCCTCTCTATAATTTAATTGTTAACAAGACACCATGGAAGTAAAACCAAATGAACCAGGCTTTTTGTACTCAATTGATCTCCCTATAAAGATTCTTGTATTTTCTAGTGCATTCGAAATTAGACCCTGTACTCAAACTTTAGAGTTATGGAAAATCAATTATTAATTAAAAGATACATGCAGAAAAACAGAAATCTAATTTTTTAGGTAAATTTTTTCTTCCAAAAATACAACTTGATAATTACCTAAATAGTACTACTTGAACTACATAATTTACCTATGTGGCCAATGAGAGGATTCAAAATCAATATAAACCATGAGTGCTTGGTTATTGAAAGGGAGAACAATTACTGTTTCTTTTTCCTGTTCAGAAGAAAATAAAAGGTTCCATTCTGTCCGATCAAACACATGAGTCACATAGGTAATGATACACTGAAGAAGTTTTAAAAAAACACAATTTAAAGAAGATTCCTAAAAGTGCTCTCTGAAGTTAAATAAATGCCTATTTAGGAACTAAAACATCAAGATTAAATAGCAGCAAACTCTTTTATCTTAGTAGCAAACCAGTCTTCATTGTTTGTTGCTTTCAGCGTTGTTTGTTTTTAACAAGTTGGTGTGTATATGTGCAAATGATCCTAGTGACCCAGTGAATTAACAAGTGGCAACTCCATGCATAAAAGAAAGGTCCCCCCAAAAGACAGTATATTACATATACAAAGGGCAAGGCTGTGTTGTTCACCAGTCTCAGGTCTTTCTTTCCCTTCCCTCCTTGAAGAAGCATAACAAAATTGTCCACAATGCAGTATCTTCGTGATGACTATATATTCAATTACTTCTGAAAAGCCTTTGTGTAAGCGGAAGTCTAATCATTTCATGAGTTTAGAGATTCACTAAGCAAAAATAAATTCAGTGAAAGCATGATGTGTTAAGAAAAAGGAAGCCAATTTAGCAAAATAATGCAAGAAGGAAAGGGAGTAAGGAGAAAACAAAAAGAGGAGTAAAGATCAAGTGGATCTAACACTGCCACTTCCTTTAAAAACATGTCCTTCAAAAGTACAAATGAATCTTCTTTAAAAAGAAAACAAGTAAGATCTTTCTGCAAATGTTGAGTCATATTATAGATAGGACTCCAACTGAGAACACATTTATACAGTTTAAGTGTATGTAATGCCCTCATCTGCTAAAGGTGCTTTCATTTTTAAAACCCCTTCTGTCCCCTGGTGATACTGAGGCTATCCTATACATTATTCAAAGCTTAGTAGGGGGATATTAATCACATTCTCTGCAATGTTTTGAATTAATGAGAAAATAAAATAAACTCTTTATGGAAAGAGTTTTTTCACCCAAGGACAGATTTTGTTTTTACTCCTCTCTATAATTCAATTGTTAACAAGACATCATTGAACTGAAACCAAACGAACCAGGTATTTTATACTCAACTGATTTCCTTATGAAGCTTCTTATGTTTTTATAGTTCATTAAAAATTATAAATTGTATTCAAACTTTAGAGTTATTGAAAAATCAATCATTAATTAAAAGAGCTGTGCTGAAAAAGTTCATACCCCCTGAAGGTTTAAGTAAAACAATGATACAGCCATTAATATAGTGACTACAAAATAAACAAATATGGGTGGACCCTGAAGGTTGGAACCTATTCTGACTCCCCAAATGCATGTCTGTGGCTTTCGTGACTGAAGACAAGGTAATGGCACAGTCTTAAGCCTCAGAGGACCGGTGTAGGGCCCCCTTGAGAGTGGAATTCAGATCCCAGATCTCATCACTGGACAGGTTTAGGTGCATAAGAAGGAGAAAATGCCTGTCTTAATAACTGAGAAAATGTTTTCAGCCTACAGTGCTGAAGGAAATTGAGGGCAGTGAATTCTGGAGTGTTCGTAAAGAAATTCCACACCTTAAAAATAACCGAGAACAATGAAAATGACATTTTATCTTAATATCTCTATTTCCAGCAAAGGCTTTTGATTATACGAAATCAATAAATGTGTATTAATAGAATATGTGTGCTATTGTTATCCATGGATATGAAGCTGTGTTATAATTACCCATTTAGGCACAGTTAATTCATGTATTTTGCCATTGACTTGACATTTTTTTTACTGCGTTATCTTGCATCTCCTCCTCCAAACTTCATCTCGTTTCCCCCTTTCTTCTTCTTATTTTTGATACCTCAATTAATCATGTAATTTAATCACCTAGATCCAAAATCTGTTATCAGTAGTTTATATTAGCTGAATAATTGACAGATTTTACTTTGGCAATAAATCTGTATGTATGGAGAGACTGAATAAACAAATGGACAATGACCAATCCAACATGAAAACAGAACTCTGACCAACAACCTCTGGAACAACCACTTTGGGAAATTAAACCACAACCTCTGCAGCATGTGGCTCAGAATAGTCAGGACTTGATCAAAAACTTCCAGCTTCCCTAGTTTTTTTGCCCCAGCCTTCTGCTTCCAATTTAGTATCAGCTAGAGCAAGCCAAAAATGCTCCCAAAACAATCTCAGAGGATGCTCCACTCCTCTTAGCCTGCCTCTAGTTTCCCCATGCCACCAACCTCCACTATGAGCATATCTGAAGCCTTCCTTTAAAAACAAACAAAAACTCTAACATTTTCACACTTTCCTACCCGCCTGTAAATCTCTCCCAAATGCAACTGATGGTGGCTGACTTTCTTCTTATTCCAAGCGTTGCATAAATCGCCTCAGCTTGCCCTCATTTAGGTGGTCTTCATTTATTTATACAATATTACTTGTATCTCTATTTATACTGCAAACTTCTTATTTCTTATTTATAAAATAATGTTTTGCTTCTCTTTAAAAAAATAAGTCAAGTATGGACGAACAGTGAAGAGATACTTAATCAGATTCTTGACAGATGCTTCAGCCAGGTGATACTGTAACTCTAATTTCTACGGACAATTTACCAGGACTGACTGACACAGATCTTTTCAAACTTATGATGGTGTTTGACAGCTGTCAGAGTTCAGTTTACTAAAAGGGCACTTTGCTAAATAGCTGCTCTTGATCTCCTGTCTATCTATCTATCATAAATAAAAGACATTTTCTTTTCCTGTTCCTCCCTCTGCTCCAAGACTTCAAAACGTACACCAATTTCTTTTAACAATTATTTTATCTCATAATTAAGATGATATGTGAATTTTCACTTCCTTTATATAACATTTTAGGTATAGCCATAAGCGAAGAAATTGAAGCTTAGGGAATGTAAGTGATTTAATCAATAGCTAGATTTGGTAAGTACCAGATGCTTGCTCTGATTTTAAAGGCCATTTTCTTTCCTCTGTCTCACACTACTACTCATATAGCTACCCCTTCTTTTTTGTCTCTCATTTATATGTAATTATTGTTTCCTAGTGCCCACTCATTGAAGGATACAGATTGAAGATGCTCAATATAGGTTTGATGGATGACTAAAAGAAGTATCTGTGCCTTATTTCGTTCTTAGATTTAAAACACTTTAAGGACAGAAACCATCTTCTTACTTTATAAAACCCTGAAACAATTCAGAGTCTATGCCCTGACTTTCTAATGTAATTTTCATTCTAGCAGTTTAACACAATGAAAGTCAAGATGTGGTGTTCATCATAAAGCACATATAAAAGTACACATTTCCAAAAACTACATTTCAACAGTACATCTCAGTAAGATACAGTAAGTCTTCACTTAATGTTATTGATAGGTTCTTGGAAACTGTGATTTTAAGTAAGTCAATGTGTAACAGGTCCTCAAATAACATCCTTAGTTGATGAGAAAAAATTTGGATTCATTATATGTGTGTTGCTTAAAGTCATAATTTCCATGTATTTATCGATGATTTTAAATGAGGATTTACTATGCCTTGGTGATAGTGAAGTAATAGGGTAATTGCCTATATGTATTTTCATTTATTCTTATTTTAGAATGAATTAGAAAAATTTAGACATTATTACGTCATTGATTATTATCAGGAATCTCTATTAAAAAGGCTTCTTGAGGCAGTACAGCCTCAACGTAAACTAGAAATATGAGAGAATGCTCTTCCTTGAGAAATTTAGAAAAGGGAAAACACACATCGCTTATTTAAAAGGCACAATATTTTAAATGGATGATACTTTAAAATGAAGGAGATAAGAGGGCATGTACAAGGAAAAAATGGAAAGGTAAACAAGCTCTAGAAAAAATTATGACTGTGTTGGTAGCTTTTTGCCCACTGAGGATTTTGAAATAAAATTAAAATTGCAGAGTTGGTTATATATTAAAGCACACAGAAGACCTGTACTTATTTACTTGCTCAAAATATGTAATGACCACCCACAGCTTTGTTAAATGTCAGGCGAAGTTGGTCCATAGATTGCTGTCATCAATACAAAGGCCTAGATTTAATAACACTTTCCTTCTGCCCTGAGGACTCAGTAAAACTGACAGGCATTTTACAAATAATTAGTTGTATGTTTGTCTCTAGTTCTAATGCAGGAGAAAATGTACATAATAATATCAGCATTCTTGGTATCAGTTGGTCTAGAATCTTTCTTAAGAAAAGAGTGTGCATACAATGACAATGCCAAACATTTCTAATAAGAGAATAAACTAGAAAACTCTTTATTTTAATCAATTCATTGTGCCTTAGATAATGTGTGGAAGTGTTGTTGATAGTTTAAAATTATAATAAGCTTGATTTTCTATAGATTATTATCCCATTACACATATATAACCACCTTGTTTCATTTTATCCTCCCCCAAATTCTATGAAATATACACAAAAGATTATTTTATTTTAATAAATCATTGAAGTGAGGCTAAGAGAAATTCAGTGTCTGGTCCAAGGTTACATAGCCAGTCAGTGACAGTCAGATTGGACCTTTTGGTTCTCCAAGGATCTTGCCCCTACAGCCTAGTGAGTTAGATGTGGCCACTCTAAAATATTTGGTTCAGCATTAATTTAAGCCTCATGTCTTAATATCCAAAATCAGTGAAGGGATTTAAACATACGGCATCATTATCACTAATAATTGTAATTCATATAATTGTATTTATAATATACTATACCAATGTTTTGCAAACTTTTTTAAAGAAAAGAAACACTCACCTGAGTATTTATTTCAAACTAAAAACGCAAATAGGTTTGCCAGGTTCAAACCAGACCTACTGAATGAAAATATTCAAAGGTGAGATTCAGTGATTTATACTCTACTAACAACCTCCCCGCAAGAGATTCTTACCTCTAGGACAACATGGGGATCAAAAGTTAAGATCAATTACAAAATAGTCCAGTAGCTCAACTTAGTACATTTCTCAGTGTGGAATTATAAAATATGTTTTAAGATTATGTGATAGCAAGATATAATTTAAATAACAAAGTCAATAACTTTTACTCAATTGTAATCGTGACCTGTTAGAGATACAAACATTTTGGGATTAGGATGGTGAAGAAAGACAAAAGTTTATAGAATGATAAAGTAAAATGTAGTTGTGATGCTTAAGAGGTAAAGTTGGAGTTTCATACTCATCTTAAAGTACTTTTAAGTATTGTCCAGGGGAAGAGAGATAGAATTGTGCTCTTTAACTAATGATGGGCACATATTATATGTTCATTAGACGTTAGAGGAATGAACAAATGGCTGATTGAATTAATAGAACCAGTGAGTAGAAGGAAAATCTAATTTACAGAGAAATAAATTCTACCTTAAAGTAAAGATTAATAATTATATCTTGGCCAGAGCTGTTCACAGAGGTTTGAGCATCAGCAAACTGGTTTGACTGGATTGAAAAATCAAACAGTTAATTTTTTTAAAGATCATTGAAAAAAAGTGATGGTTCTTACCAAATTTATACATCTTGCAACTAGTCTTCAAACAAAAGCTGGCCTTCAAACTAGTATTCTTAATTCTCGTAAAAAGGTGAACCTAATTTTTAATATACAGATGCAATTTCAGGCTGCACATGATTCTGGACAAGAAAATGGCAAATATTTTACAATTAGCTATATATTTCCAAAAGTTTTTATTATGCAGAAAACAATATTCAAAATAATGCTAATGGTTATGGCTTATTGCGTGACTATTCTCATCTAGGAAGTATGCTGGGAGTTTCACGTATCTCTACTACCAATAAATAGCAAATCAGATTCTAGACAACCAAGAAATATGGAGCTTAGAGAGTTTAGGTAGTTTGCCCACTACCACACATATATTAATTGGTGGTGCAGGGAATTAAAACTGTATCTGTCTTTATTTATTACATGTTTTTTTACTTATATGATTTTTTTCCCTGCAGAAAGTCTTCAACTATTACGACTCTTGGATTAACTTAGTATCATCACTCAGTATTGTCTAATCAACATCCCCTAATAGGGAAATATTACACAATTTATAGGAGAATAATTCTCAGTAGTTTCATTTGAGTAAAATGATATCTGACTATAGTAAATATTGAGCAAGTACTTTATTAGGGAAACACTTTACTAAAATACTATTGTCATTCTTGGAAAATTCATACTGGCAGAAAGTCCTAAAATTCAATAGCAGACATTCTTTAAGAAGAGCTTTATTTAGAGTAAGAATATGAACTCACAATGGAATCCATGCAAGAAAGAATCAGTGAAGTACTAACTCTGGTGTGATGGTGTGAGAGATTTGTACATAGCTAACACATTTTGTAACAGCAACACTTTATCTGATAATCTATAAAATTATCGAAATGGAAGAAAAGAAATTGTTAGTTATAAAACATAGAAAATCCTACAGAAGTCAGGGATCATTTAAGTATTTGCTTTTGCATGATGCAGGAAAGATTTATTCACATATGAGCACTTCCACCCTCCTCTACCTGCAATTAAAGAGAAATTTCCTTTGGCAAGTAAATTGCTCTATCTTATCCTCTACTCTCTTTGAAAAGTTTGAAACCCTGTGTTCCTCCTGAATTGCACTATCCCTCCCAAATATATCTATCCTGAATATTATTATTTTTTGCTTGCCATTTTACTTGGATTTCTGCTATCATCTTAATGTGTCCCCACCAAAATTTAGGTGTTGCCAATGTGATAGTATTGAGGCAGGGCCCGCAAGAGGTGATTAGGTCATGGAGGCTCATCCCACTTGAAGAGGATTAGGTGCTCTTATAAAAAGGCTTGACAGAGGGAGTTCTCTCCCACTTGCCCTTCTGCCTTTGGCCGTATGAGGACAAAGTGTTCCTCCCATTCAGATGATGCAACCCTCACCAGACTCTAAATGCCAGTGCCTTGATCTTGGACTTGCAGCCTCCAGAATATGAGAAATTCCTGTTCTTTATAAATGACCACTCTGTGGTGTTGTTATAGCAGCATAAATAAACTAAAATAACCTCATATGAATGGATCCCCAATAATTTTACTTTTTATGAAATTTATATAAAATGCATAAAAACTTCCACATTCTTTCATGGCTTGCTTGTTTTTCTTAGCATATTATTTAGGACCCCTCCATATTAGTGTGCATTTCTGTAGTTCAATTGTTTTCATTGCTATATAGGGATTAATAATATATCACCAAATTGAAATACAATGCAAAGTTACCACCTGAAAGCATTCCCACCAAGAGCATATGGGAGTTGATTAGCCATTTACTCCTTTCTAAAACCTTTGAAATTAATTTTTCTGTATTTAATATGGTAGTTGTGAGATAATTTCTATCTTTTTAAAATTGCCTTTCCTTGATGGGATTGAAACTTTTTAAATAAGTTTATTCCTTCTCTTTAAAATATCTTTCAATACCATTTGCCTATTATTCTATTTGGTTATGTGAATTTTCCTTATAAAATTTTAGGCTTTCTTTATCTAAAGTACACACCTTATTTATAGCTTTGTTGACAACGAATGTTTGAGTACACTCTCTAAGTTCTCAACCCTATTTTGCCATACCTTTAATGAATGGAATTTTTAGATTCCAATATAATTTCTCATCTGTTAGGTTTGTGGATCATATAGTTTGTGTCTCATTTAAGAAATCCTTTCATATGAGAAGGTGATAAGAATATTTTTCTGTGTTTCCTATTTCCTTACAAAATTTTGAAGATTCGTCTTTTACATGCAAGTCTTTAACCATTTGGATTTTCTTTTTGTGTATGGTATAAATTTATGTCACAAATACCAGTTATTGAATGGCGTCCATATTTCCCCATTAATCTGAAATAATAATTTCTGCCTCATATAAGCAACATATATGTAATATATGTCTATATGTAATATATATGTGTTTACTTACCTTTATAGCTGTGCCACACTGCATTAATTGTAACTTTATAGTAAATCTGTGTAACAGGTAGAACAAGCTTATATCTTGCTCATTTTCAGTCATGTTACTGAAACATGGCTGAAACATGTTACTGAAACATGAAACTATACTATAGTTCAGTATAGTTACTCCTGGCCATTTGGTCTTCCTTATAAGCTCTGGAATCTGATTATTAAGTCTTATAATTAATATATATTAGAATTTTGATTGGAAAGCATTGTAATCTACAGATTATTGGAGAAACAGCCAATAATTTGAAGATATTGATGTAATGTTTTACAATCATGTTTGATAATTTTTTCATAAAGGTCTCTATACATTTTATTGTATGTTTTATTTCTAGTCCTTTTATTTTAGTTGCTATTATAAATTACAAAAATCACATTTATTTGCTATTATAAATTTGATTAATTAAAATTTTTGATGGTTGCTAGCATACAGAAATAAGGTTTACATTTATTTACTAATATATGATAAAATTCATAAGCTTCTTAAATATCTGAAGGAAAATTCTGCATATTTTGGGAAATTTTCTATATAGACGAACTGCTGAATCATACATTTAGAATGGGTGGGTTTTATAGCATATGAAATGCACCTTGATAAAACGGTTTAGCTTCTTTTTTATTTTTATTATATTTATTTTTTGTTATTATTATTACCTTTTTTTGGAGACAGGATCTTGTTTTGTCACCCAGGCTGGAGTGCAGTGGTGCCATCTCATGTCACTGCAACCTCTGCCTCCTGGACTCAAACGATTCTCCCATCTCAGCCTCTCAAATAGCTGGGACCACATGTGTGCCACCATGAACAGCTAATTTTTGTACTTTTCTTCTTTGCATAGAGACTAGCTATTACTATGTTGCCCAGGCTGACCTCGAACTCCTGGGCTCAGGCAATGTGCCCATCTCAGCCTCCCAAACTGTGCCTGGCCTAGCTATTTCTTTTATAAAAGGCAATATTACTGATTACGGGCCATACATGAAACTAAGATTTGTGTACTAGGATTTGAGTTGCAAAGCAAAGGAGGGAAGGTAATAAATGCTAACCAAGCACATTATGAGGGTCAGGTCCTATACTAGGTTCCCAGAGCACATGAATATGATCAGCACCTATAAGATAGACTCTGCTATTCCTATTACACTGTGGCAAAAGCAAAGTTTCAAAAATGAAATTTCTCTCATAGTTTGCTGGTGGAGAAACTGACTTTTAATATATATATATGTGTTTGATTTATTCTCAGCATACAATGTTTCTTTGAGTGATTGTCAAGGAACAGTCTAGATCTTCAAGAAACTTATGACTTGAAGTTCAATTCTCAGTGTTATGAATCAAACATGTTTCAACAATGCACACAATATGCATATTTTACGGCAAAGAACATCTGTATGCACATCATGCCTTTATGTTGACTGGCCACATCCATCAATGTGATTCTACCATCATCATACCAAATGAGGTGGAATGCAGTATACTTCACTTCTTAATACATAGCGTTAATGTTCAATAACAAAGACAATATTTTGTTTATTTTTGGCTCTCCTTAGATGTATCTTAGAAACTATATTTCTCATATTAAAATTTGACAACCAGGGATTTGATTTGTGATCTCACTAAGTTATTAAGCATAAGTAACCAGTATAATCTAACTTTCACACTTCATTGTTCTCAGGGCTTTCCCCAAAAAAGGCTGTATATAACTCTAATAATTTTTTCTCTCACAAGAACTAAATTTGTGATTCTGATACTGCTATTAACTCACCTCAAATTGATAATAATTCTAAGAGCACTAAATGAACATGCTCCAATTAAAAGAATACAATTTTAAAAAAGGGAAGGAAACAGCCTGTTCCATATTCTTACTCTATTTTATCAGTGTGTCTGGTGGGGGTGGGGGGGAAGTCATTCTGTTTTTTTGCCATTTTACCTCAATGTGCTAGAAGTACTGCTTCATAGTTCAAAGCTTTGGTTTTTTACTTCACACTTCACTGAGTGTGCTGCAGACTTCATAGAAAATAAGAGAATTGGTCTATCTGAGACTGTTGGAGATGAAAACTTCCTCAAGCACATATCAGATATCAGGCACAAACGCCATCAAGACCATGCATATTTTTATATTTGTAATATCATACCAGGATTAAAATAGAAATTATACATGTTACTGTTAGGCAGCTCCAGATCAGAAACATTAACTGCATATATTATTCTTCTCCACTGACTCAACAAGCTGTGTAATACTGTTCCCTAATTTTTCCAAGTATTTTGCATTGCTAAATGCATTATATAAAATAATGACAGGAACCCTCATGTCATTTTAAACCATTCTTCTATTGAGCACTCCCACTCATGAATCAGTGTTCTCATCTCTTTTAAAGGAAAATGTAAATTCTCTCCAGTTCCTGAATTTATTGTGCATCAGTCTATCTCTGAATAATCATAAATAAATCTCATTCTCCCTCCTGTTTATATCATATACTACTGTCATACTATGAACAACACTGTATGGTAAATATGTGGATGATGCGCTCATACGTTCTAGTTCAGAAAAGTCGATATTTTGAGTCCCTCAGCTCTAAGTTTGAAAGCCCAGATCTGCCACTTAGAATTATGAAACCTGGGCCAATATTTAACCTCTGTGTGTCAATTTCTGTTCCCATCTCCACAGTAGGGAAATACCTATCACAAAGATTATTTCAAGTATGGGGTAAGATGAAGCATGAAACCTGGTATATAGTAACAGTTCAATAAGTTATAGTTATCTTAGTCATTAATAACACCCTTCTGGGTTAGTAGATTTTTTTGTGTGCTGACTAGAGTACAAACACCAGTTAACTATTAAGATATTACCATATATTCATTTATAAAATAGATGGTCAAAGCATGGCACCAGGCCTGCCATACTCCAGCATTATCCTTCTGTCAGATATAATTGGTCAGGAACTTCCTCCCTCACTGAGCTGAGATGTGCTTTCCAGCTCCTTTTCAATACTACAACTGAAACAAACTCTTCCAAGTTATTTTGGGTTTGGTTGGTCTTTGAATTTAGAATCTGAGATTAATTTTACTGAGAAGCAGCAAAAACTAGATTTCAGAATATAGGACATTATTGAGGAAGTATTAATCTATTTGGGCAACAGCAGAAGAGCAGAAATGAGCAGCAAAAGATTTGCATGACAAGGTCATATATTGGGGAAGCAACATTTAAATAAGATGTGAAGGTTCCTACAATGACCTGATTGAACCCCTTACAACTTAGAAATGCCAAATCATGTGCTATTTAAAATGAAACTAAGTCAATAAAGATTCTCCTTGAACAGAGTGAAAAGGCAGCCCGTGGAATGGGATAAAATACTCTTTTTTTGTTGTGTCTCTGCCAGACTTTGGTGTCAGGATGATGTTGGCCTCATAAAATGAGTTAGGGAGGATTCCCTCTTTTTCTATTGATTGGAATAGTTTCAGAAGGAATGGTACCAGCTCCTCCTTGTACCTCTGGAAGAATTCGGCTGTGAATCCATCTGGTCCTGGACTTTTTTTGGTTTGTAGGCTATTAATTATTGCCTCAATTTCAGAGCCCATTATTGGTCTATTCAGGGATTCAACTTCTTCCTGGTTTAGTCTTGGGAGAGTGTATGTGTCCAGGAATTGATCCATTTCTTCTAGGTTTTCTAGTTTATTTGTGTAGAGGTGTTTATAGTATTCTCTGATGGTAGTTTGTGTTTCTGTGGAGTCGGTGGTGATATCCCCTTTATCATTTTTTATTGCATCTATTTGATTCTTCTCTCTTTTCTTCTTTATTAGTCTTGGACACAGGAAGGAGAACATCACACACCGGGGCCTGTTGTGGAGTGGAGGAAGTGGGGAGGGATGGCATTAGGAGATATACCTAATGTAAACGACGAGTTAATGGGTGCAGCACACCAACATGGCACATGTATACATATGTAACAAACCTGCACATTGTGCACATGTACCCTAGAATGTAAAGTATAATAAAAAAAAGAATGGGAGAAAATATTTGCAAGTCATATATCTGATAAGGGATTAATATCCAGAACATAAAAGGAACTTCTACAACTCAATGATAATAAAACAAATAACACAATTGAAAATGGGCAAAGGACTTTAACTGAAAATTATCCAAAGAAGAATACAAATGGCCAGCAAGGATATGAAAATATGTTCTACATCACTAATCATAAGATAAATGCAAATCAAAACTGCAAGGAGATGTCACCTCATAACCACTAGGACGGCCAATATCAAAAGAATAAAAAATAATATGTTGGCACAAATGTGGAGAAACTGGCACCAATGTGCACTGTTGGTGAGAATGTAAAATAGTGCAGCCAATGTGGCAAACAATATGGAGGTTTCTCAAAGTATTAAAAATAGAACTCCCACATGACCCAGCAATCCCACATCTGGGTATATATCCAAAATAATTTAAAGGAGAATTTAAAGAGATATTTGTATACTCGTGTTTTTTACTGCATTATTTACAATAATTAAGAAGTGGAAGCAACCCAAATGTCCATTGACAGTGGAATGGATAAATGGTATAGCCCTAAAAAAGAAGGAAATACTGTCATGTGCTACTACATGTGTATATTTGGAGGATATTATGCTAAGCAAAATAAGTCAGTCACTAAAGGACATTTACTACATGATTCCATTCATGAAATATCTAAAGTAGTTCAAATCATAAAATGTAAAGGTGGTTGCCAGGGGCTAGGGCTGGCGGAAAGAGGAATTAACATTTAACAAGTATGGAGTGTACAGTTTCAGTTTTGCAAGATGAAAATGTTCTAGTGCTCTGTTGCACAACAATATTAATACATTTAACACTACTGAGTTGTCCATTTACAAATGGCTGTGATGGTAAATTTAACGTTACGCATTTTTACCACAATGAGAAATTTGTTTTCTTATTAGTTCTACTAGAACTAAATAGTGTTCTTAGCAATTTTTTAACAAGCGTAAAAAATATAATTCCTGTCCTCCTACTTACATGTATCTTCTTTTCTCAAGACAAAGGATTGTAAAAGACACAAAAAGTCTCTCTCCTCCTTTTGAAATCCCAGGGAATTTGTCCTCGTGGTCTGATATGTTTCTTGACTATTTCCAAAAGGGATGATCTGTCTGTATTCTCATAGTGAGGCAGTACTACACCTTCAACTACAGGACTTTTGTTTGTTCGTTTGTTTAAGAAGAAAGTAGGAACATACCTTGCAGGTTTTTACCCAAGGTTAGAAAGGTTATATAGTTATATCAAGTTATATAGCTAAAGATTATATAGCTGATGTGGTTTGACTGTGTCCTCACCCAAATCCCATCTTGAATTGTAGCTCCCATAATCCCCACATGTCATGAGAGGGACCCGGTGGGAGGTAATTGAATCATGGAGGTCCTTTTTTCCCGTGCTGTTCTTATGACAGTGAATAAGTCTCATGAGATCTGATGATTTTATAAAGGGTAGTTCCCCTGCCTCATGCTCTCTTGCCTGCCATCATGTAAGATGTGTCTTTGCTACTCCTTTGCCTTCCACTATGATTATGAGGCCTCCCCAGCCATGTGGAATCATGAATCCATTAAGTCTCTTTCTACATATAAATTGCCCAGTCTCAGGTATGTCTTTAGCAGTGTGAGAACAGGCTAACATAGTAGTTAAAGGTTATATTAGATTATATCAGTTTTGCCATTCTGCAATTCAGGTGTTAATTTAGTTTATTACCATCTGATGAAGAAAAATATAAGAAAATGACCTTTTTCTGTTATAGGGCCAACACTGGTAAATGATTGAATGTGGATGAGAAAGAACAGAAGTGAATCTATAACACCTCAAAGATCAGCATATGATGAGTTACATAGGTGACACAATGTAATTGAGTCTGACAAGTCCAAAGGGACTTCCACTACCATTACAGCAAATTGGGGGCTAGTGAGCCTTATTAAAGTCCTCAGGGCCTCTTAGATAAAACAGAATTTCAGGATAAGAGCTACCTCAGGCATGAAGACAGGAGAGAAGCATATAAATAGGTATTGGTAATGTAATTGTAAGTACAGTGGGGAATTCATGTGTGTTCATTTTGTTATTCTTCGTAACAAATATCTATGTGTTTGTCAGATATTACATGTGTATTTTCAAGAGTCTTCCTCTAACATTTACTTAAAAGTTAAACAACATGTTTCCCTAATTCCCTTTAACAGTCATTTTCTCAGAGGCAAAGGACCTGAGGCTTTCTTTTCTAATATTTTTCTTACCTAAAAGATGTAGAATATTGCATTTATTAGAAAAATCCTGTCCAAATGCCCATTATTTTTCCCTAGTTAACAGATTATACACCAAATACAATTTTATTGCTGAATTTTTCCTAATATATCCTTCCCTTCTGTTATTCACAATACTGGCAAGGCTTTCATTATCTCTTGTCAAGATTACTAAAATAGTTTCTTAACTGCTCTTTTGCCATACTTATTTCTTTAAAACCTATCCTTTCTACAGCCAAAGAAAGACTTATCTACACAAAATTTAGCTATGGCACTTTGAATTGCATTTTCACTTTCTGTGTTGTAGGTTAAAAATTTTTTAATTTCTGGAATTGAATTTTACAAGCGTCCTTATTCGGCAATTTCAGGAGCTGAAGATAGTTAGCAAAATTCCTAGTAAATAGTAAAAGTTTTGTACATATGAGTATATCTTGTATCTTCTACCAAGTATACATTTGAAGACATTAATTGAATGTCTTCTACATAGAAAAATACATGTAGTATAAAAATATATTTTTACTGTTTGCATCAGCAATTTAGAAGGTATCTTAAGCTAAGAATGCCACGAAACAAAATGTTGGAGAACTATAAATAAATCACATTTTGGAAAAAGAATGATTTGTATAATAAAAACTAATGTCCTGGTATCAGCAAAAGATCAATATGAAGTAGATTATGGAGATTATTTTGATAAATAAAAGATGGAGAAGTAATGAGAAAAATGTAAGGGAAACATTAGTAAAGATTTGGAATTAAATTACTGGCTGTTCAAAACTGCTTTCAATAGGAGAACATTAAAGTGCCTTCTTTATGTTTAATAATATTAGTCTAATACCCTGTGGAATATCAAATATGCCATTTAATTAATCAAAAAATAATAAGACAAGAACAAAATATGATGGATTCAGTGGATGGAGTGTCTTGATGAGGCTGAGAAAGAATGGGGCTAACAATTTTATGACATATGGATTTCCTGGCACTAGAACTAGGCCTGCAATTTTCACATAATATCCTCAAAATGTTAAACAATCCCTTTGTCCATTCTGCCCAGCTCCAACAAAACTCATATTTGCATGACATTGGAAAGCCAGAAAATTCTAAGAAGGTCAAAGGAAATGTAAAGTTAACAATACATAGGAAGGGCATTCAGCAAGAAAGGTGGAATGATACTGCTTCATTTTAAACTCAATTGCTGTTGATACTGCTCCAGGCTTTAACTAAAAATGAAATACATATATGAGCATCGCAAATGTAGTATTCAAAAAGAAAGAATCATCAATAGCTAAAAAATCAAGAAGGTTATAATTAATTTCTGTAATCTCAGGAGATGAAGAAGGGAATTATTTGGTCACCCAGATATTTTACTCTAAGCAGCAAGAAGAAAACAGGCAATATTTTTTACATTTTGTCTAGAAATCTCTTAAGCTAGATCAGGGGTTCCCAACCCCTGGTATGGGTCCCACTGCCTGTTAGAGACTGGGCTGCACAGCAGGAGGTGAGTGCTGGTTGAGCCAGCATTACTGCCTGAACTCTGTCTCTCAAGCTGCTATCATTGCTTAGGTGCCAGCAGTGATAGCAGTAAGCCTGATGGGTGCACAGGCTCTAAGGCTCTTCTGCAGTGGGTGTGGCATGGGCAATAGAATAGCACCAAACCAATCAAGATCAGCAGCGGCATTAGATTCTCATAGGAACATGAACCCTTTCGTGAGCTGCACATGAGAGAGATCTAGGTTGTACACTCCTTACAAAAATCTAATGCCTGATGATCTGAGGTGGAACAGTTTCATCCCCAAACCATCTCCCCACCCCCACTCTGTCTATAGAAAAATTGTTGTCCAGGAAACAATTGGTGCCAAAAAAGTTGAGGATGCTGAGCTAGATCACCCAGTTACTGTGAACAACAATGTTGCCAAAAGCTTATGCTGCTACATAGTATAGATTCCTTTTCCTTAAATTTCCAAAGATATTTACCTACTCTCCTTCAAGCTTTGGCTGGGATCCTTATTAAAGACAACAAGATCTTGTAATAGCACCTTCAAGGACAAGATGCCAATAGAGATCTGAAGGAAGTAACGGAGAGAACCATGCAGATATTTGGGTGAAGAGCATTCAATTAGGGGAAGCAGAATGCACAAATGTACTGAAGTAGGGGTGTTCAGCATGTTCAAGAAATAGCACAAAGGCCAGTATGGACACAGCTGAATGAACAAGGAAAAAATAGTAAGAGCAGAAGGTAAGAGTTATAGCAAGTAGCCAGGCTATTTAGGGGCTTTCAGACTGTTGTAAAGACATTGGCTTCTCTCTGATTGAGATGGAGAATTATTGGATGTAATGACATGTGGTATAAATGATAAAATATTCACCACAGCTCCTCTATGGAGTATAACTGTATGGGTGAGAGGATAGATGGCCGTGGTGGTATAAAGGTGAAATAGGATGCCACTTAGGAAACTTACTATAGTCTAGATGAGAGATGATGGTGTCCTAAGATTGGTTCATGACAGTGAAATTACAGAGAAATTGTTGGATTTTGAGTGTATTCTAAAGGAAGAGCAATAGGGTTGGCTATTCCAAGGAATTGACGGTCTATCCAAATTTCAAAACATATCTTGATGAACTATTCAAACTTGCAGATAAACTTAACAATATTAACTTTGGAATACATGCTAGGCAATATAACATGAATAAAGACAGCAAACATTACAGATAAATTAATTTATCATAAATATTATTAGCTTGAGTATTATGTATGAGAAAAAGCCAAAAATACATTGGCGTTTGAAATGAGAGGGCAACAAAAACAACCGGAGAGGATCTTTTCTTAATCTACGAAGATTATTTTAAAATGTTCACATGTGTCCAGGCGTGGCAGCTTGGGTCTGTAATCCCAGCTACCTAGGAGACTGAGATGGGAGTATCATTTGAATCGAGGAGCTTGAGGCTGCAGTCAGCTATGTCATGCCATTGCACTCTAACCTTGTGATAGAGCAAGACCCCATATCTTTTTTTAAAAAATCACATTTTACCTCATAAATATACACAATAATAATCTGTCAATTAAAATTAAATAAAAATAATCTTCATATCAAATAAAGCAATATATGTTTGAAGAATTAATTCTTTACTCACCAGGCCCACTGCTATCACTGCCAGCACCTGTATCAATTTTACAGTCAAACACTAGCTTGATGCTTCCAGAGACCATTCCAACAGAGTCCTGGAAGCCACTCCTTTATTTTTTTCATGAGCAACTACAGAAGGTCAGATACTCTCCTTGGTACTTGGGAAATGGAGTGAACAAAAGTAGCAAAAAACTTTTGCTTAAAAAAAAAGCCCCTCTTGGAGCTTTTCTTCCTGTGGATCTATACCGCATACTACTGTCTAGTTAATCACAAACCATAATTGGATAACTCTGAAGGCTTGAAATCATAAATATTTGATCGTGAGACCAAAGTTATGCATATGTAGAATATCAGATTTTAATCCTGATAAAAGGCTATTCTGTAGTATAGCTATAGTTTGAGGTTAGAGAATACATCAACAAAAGGTAAGTGCCCTTTTTAAATAATTCAACTTCAAAATCAGGTTGGAAAGCTGAGAGTTACATTGTACCTTTCTTTACTCATATTTATACAAATACATTGGTTCTCACTTATCACAAAATGTATAGAACTAAAGGAACGTTTGACAAAGAAACGAGATGACACATGATAAATGATGGAGTGGTAAAGCATGAGTGCATGGTGGCTACGTTTATCAGATAAAGAATGACTAAGTCACTGAAAATTGTGCATCAGTAGTCAATTTCCAATGGTTGTTAGTGCATAGATTGCCTTACTATTGACAACGATTTATAAATGTTTTTTATCGGTGGATAAAGACAAACTAATTCTAGACCTTCTGTAGGGGACTAGAGGGGCAGGGCTTCAAGATGGCTGACTAGAGGCATCTGGTACCTCCCCAACAAAGAAGGGCCAAAATAGCAAGTAGATAATCACACTTTAATTAGATTGCCTAACAGAGAACACTAGAATTCAACTGAGAATTAACAGGAAATACCTAAGGCAAGGAAGGAGAGTGAAGTGAGGCAGCCTGTTGGTCTGGGACCACTGGGAGCCTGGAAAGGCTCCCTAATGCAGGGAAAGGGTAAGTGAATGACTCCCAGTGGTCCACATTCCCACTGCAAATCCTGCAATCCTAGCTGCAGGAGAGCCCCTCGACCCACAGGGGCCCTCGGACTATTATAGGGAGTTGCCTAGAGACAACACAATGGCATTGTTTCAGAGAGAAAGCTCACGCTGGGTCTCACACACTCCTGGATTTTGAGCAGTTCCAGCATGGCACCATTTTGAGAACACAGCCCCCACCAGACTGTACAATGGCACTGTTTCCCAGAGGAAACTCACGCTGGGTGTCACACACTCCTGAATCTTAAGCAGTTCCAGCATAGCACCATTTTGAGAACACAGCCCCCACCAGAATGCATGCTACTCAGAGGCCCAAAGCCCCTGAATGTCCACATCCCTAGATCCCCATTGACATCCCTTGCCCACAGCTTGGTGCTGCTTCAGAGTGCTATCACAAACATGGGGCATTGGTAACAATGCCTCTTCCCCAGCATCAAGACCACCACACACCTACAAGCACCTTGAGGAAAGAGTACTCCACTTGCAGCAGCCACCTGGGGCAAAGGGCTTCCTCCCAAGCCACCTGTTTATAGCTGCTGCCACTGTAAGAAAACTGGTCCCCCCCAGCTGCAGGGCCACACCGCAGCCATTGCTGTCCTTACCTGAGCGTTCCTCCAGAAACCTTACTACTGCCTCTTTGAACCAGCACCCACACACAACCAGGGAGCCTGAGGCCAGATCCACCCAATCTGCCATTACCACCACAGCTGGCACTCACCCACACACACCACCTGTGGACCTAGGAACTTGCCTGTCCAGCCCATCACAGCCCTGCTAACATTAGGCAGAATGCCTTGAAGCCAGAGGGTTGTCCTACCACTGCTGTTTCTATTGCCCATGCCACACCTACTGCAGAAGAGCCTTAGAGCCTGTGCACCCACCAGGCTTACTGCTATCACTGCTGGCACCTGAGCAAGCTGCCCAGAGGTCCCCGAATTGGTCCACCTGGACCCACTAACAGGCATATATCACCCTGGAGGTGAAGGTTAGGCATGCTCAGTCCACCACTACCATCATAGGGGCCCAAGAACTGGTGCAACTGATGTCCCCATCTCCAGCAAAACATCACCACAGTGAGTACTAGCAACCCCACCTTAAGCCGCTGAAGAAATCACAGACACTAGTCATGCTGTTTACAGCCCAATAAATCACACAGAGAGTATACTACTGCACTCATCTAGAATCAAAGCCAAAGTGGCCTACCCAACTAACACTATAGATAACTCCTCAGAAAAAATTCCTCCCATATAAAAGCAAACCCAAGAAGTTGAAAGAAGTGACTGTTACATCAGACGCACAGATATCAACATAAAGACACAAGAAACGTGAAAAAGAAAGGAAATATGATCTCTACAAAGGAACACAATAATTCTCCAGCAAGATTCTAATAAGAGTTATGAAATCTTGTAAAAAATTCAAATAATGATATTAAAGAATGTCAGTGAGATACAAGAAAACTCAGATAAATAATGCAAAAACAAAACAAAACAAAACAGAAAAACATTTCAGGATATGAATGAGAAATCTACCAAAGAGATAGATATCATAAAAAAGAACTCAAAAGAAATTCTGGAATGAAGGAATTCATTGAATGAAATACAAAATGCATTTCATAACTTCGATAATAGACTAGATCAAGCAGAAAATGAAAGAATTTTAGAAGCTGAAGATAGGTCTTTAACATGGTCAGACAAAAATAATAATAATAATAAAAAACAGTGAAAAAGAATGAGTAAAGCTTACATGACATAGGAGGCACCATAGATATTTAAATTTTTGGTGTCCTAGGATGTGAAGTGAAAATGAAAGAGATAGAAAATTGACTACAGAGCTATAGTAGTCAAGATAGTATGGTATCAAGAAACAATAGACAAATGGATCAATGAAACAGTATAGAAAGCCCAGAAAAAAAATACACATAAATATAATCAGCTGATTTTGACAAGTCTACAGAGGCAATGCAATGGAAGAGAGTCTTTTCCAGAAATTCTTCTTGAACAAATGGATATGCACACCCAAGAAAATGAATCTCTACACAGATCTCATGCCCTTCACAAAAATTAATTCAAAATAGATTATAGATTTAAATGTAAAATGCAAAACTATAATATTCATAGAAAATAGCAGGAGAAAATATAGATGACCTTGGGCATGACAATGATTTGTAAAATATAACACCAAAGGCATGATCCATCAAAGAAATAATCGAGAAGCTGACTTCATGGAAATTAGAAATGTCTGCTCTACAAAAGACACTGTCAAGAGTGTAAAAAGACAAGCCACAGATGGGGAGAAATATTTGTAAGATATATCTGAAAAATTATTGTTATCCAAAATACGCAAAGAACTCTTAAAATTCAACAATAAAAAAACTAACAACCTGATTAAAAATAAGCTAAAGATCTGAACAGACACCTCACCAAAGAAGATATATACATGGCATATATGCATATTAATAGATGCTTCCCATCCTATGTCATCAGAGAACTGCAAATTAAAGACAATATGATGATACTGCACACCTATTAGAACACCCAAAATTCAGAACACTGGCAACACAAAATGCTGGCAAGAATACAGAGTAACAGAAGCTCTCATTCATTGTTGCTGGGAATACAAAATAGTACAGCCACTTTGGAAGACAGTTTAACAATTTTTTATAAACTAACATGCTCTTACCATATAATCTGGCATTTGTGCTCATTGATATTTACCCAAATGAGTTAAAAACAAATGTTCACAAGTTTTAATAAACATAACAGCTTTATTCATAATTGCCAAACTTAGAAGCAATCAAGATGTTCCTCTGTAGGTGAGTAAATAATCTGTGGTACATCTAGACAGTGGCATACTATTCAGCATCAAAACTAAATGAGCTATCAAGCCATGAAAATATATGGAAGAGCTCAATGCATAGTACAAAATTAAAGAAGCCAATCTGAAAAGAATACAAACTGTATGATTCCAACACTATGACATTCTGGAAAAGGTGAAGTGATAGAGACAGTAAATAGATCAGTGGTGGCTAGGGAATATTCATCAGAGAAAGTTGAACAGGCAAGTTAAAATGTTACACATTGAGGGCTTTTTTTTTTCAATAATATAATTAGTAGTTCATGATAAGGTTGTTTATAAAATTTAAAAACGGGAAATAAGCTAAATGTTCACAAATACAGAATTGATTAAGTATATTTTAGTCTAAAAGTTGTATTTGGAAGCAGCTGCATTAAAAGGTATAAAGGCAAAAAATGTGTGGACCCTGAAAGATTCTGACTAGGAAATCTCTCAGTTTGAGAGGTTTCAAAGATAAATGCAAAGTATAGTTCCTATCCTTTAATCATTTTCATACTGAATATCCAATTGAAGGGTGCTTTAAATCTGTCTTAAGGTAAAGTGGCATAGGAGATACTGCACATATGAAGAGGTCCTCAGTTTCTTTTAGGTGTGGTCCATATTCCTTGACCCTTGTCTGTAACATCAGTCTACTCTGCCTCTATTTATGCCTTACCTGCTGTATTAGAAGAGGCTCTCCTATTTAATCACTGAAGATTATTTCCTGGAACCTCCAGTCATCCTTCACCTATGAGTAGTTCTCTCATTTGTTCCTTTTGGATAGTCTTATGGTGTTTAGCCTTGGACTGGATTTCTTTTGCCCATGATGAACTATCATCCATGTTGTTAGAGTATTTATTAGATAATCATTAAGTTTGCAAGGGAACTTTTCACCTGGAGTTGTAAATATAATCTGAATATTATTGGAGGCAGTTCTGAGAATGGAGTAGAACTTGATAAAGTGTTTTTTAATGAGCAGCATCATCCTATCGGGAAATATATCTTCATTATAAATCTTGTTCCAATGTCTAAAGTGGGCTCTATGTTTATTCCTTTTACAGAATCAGCACTAGTATTGCAGTATGTGCTTTAAGAATGGCTAGATGATAAATATATTTAAGGGAATGCATTGCTTATAGGTGAAAGATAATTTTTAAAATAGGAGATCAGAGTATTTTTTTACTTCTCCTATTATAATACTTCAGTCATTAGCTGCTGAATTAACACTCAATGTTAGGGACAGAGTTATAATGGTATCTTGTAATAGTTGATTTTGAGTGTCAACTTGGCTGAATTAAGGGATACCCAGATAGCTGATAAAGCATTATTCTCAATCATTGTATTATTCTCAGTGCTTCAGTAGGCACTGAGCATATCTCTCTTCTGTTGAAATGGAAACAAGATGGTTTGGCATATGATTAGAATTATTGGGCTGCCTCAGGTGTGTCTGTGAGAGTGCTTTTGGAGGAGACTAGTATGTGAGTTGTTGGACTGAGTGGGGAAGACTCTGTCTTCGCTCTTTTCTTGGTGGATGTGAACCATGCAATTGGATGGGGACCTGGATGGAACAAAAAGAAGGAGAAAGGGCCAATTATTGCTCTGTCTTCCTCTCTCTCTTTCTCCTGCTTCTGGAGCTTGGATGCCCTTCTTTTGCCTTTGGACTTTGAAACTCCAGGTTCTCCTGCTGTTGGACTCACACCAGTGATTCCCTGGGTTCTCAGGACTTTGGCCCTGAACTGAGAGTTACACCAATGGCTTCTCTTATTCTGTGGTCTTCAAACTGGCTTTCCTGAGTCGCCAGCTTGCAGATAGCCTCTCACAGGACTTCTCAGCCTCCATATTGAGCAAGGTAATTTCCCTTATAAATGTTATCTACCTATCTCTTTCTATATATGGATTATATATATATATATATATACACACACACACACACACACACACACACACACACACATATATATATAATCTCCTATTGTTTGTGCCTCTCTGGAGAACACTGACTAAAATAGACTTTTGTACAGAGAGTGGTTCTAGAGAAACTGAATTTTCAGGATGAGTTTCCTTAATTGTTTTCAGGTTCCTCGAATTGGTCCTTTAATCTGATTGGATTTAAACACACTAAGAAATCTACTTCCACTAGTACAGACAGCACAGATAGTCTATGGCATGACTGTTTATAGAGATATGCAAAATAACTGCATTAGATACTCATAATTAACCGCTTATAAGAGGCAAGAAACTTAGTAACCATATAGGATACTTCCAAACATTTTTGGACAACTAAGAAATATGATGTTGGTTGGTTGCTCCTATTGTCATTGGACAAAGTAATTAAAGAAGAGAATGATCTCAGGGATTCCAATTCCTGTCTCCAGATACTTATAAATAGCTAAAAGCTTCTAAGTACTTCCTGAAGGAGAATTTTCCCTCCTCTAGCCACAGAGCTGAAATTGCTGACAAAAGTCAAACACAAATCCTCATCATGCAATTGCCTGAATTACAATAAAAGTTGAATTTCCAGCCTTGCAAAGTATCTGCTGCTGAAGTGAGAACATTGATTGGGAAATAATGGGATCCTGCAAATTGGGATGGAGATGTGTGGGTAGACTCTATTGAAGCTAAGGATGTTGGACTCCTACATTTGGATGAGTCTTTTTTGTCTCCCTCACCCCAGAGGCAGGGGCATCCCTACCCATAGTGATACCCTCATACTTCTACCTAAAGTGATTGACCCTGCACTGCCTGAGAAAATGTTAATGGTCTCCCCTGAGGCAATTGCGAAGCAAGACAATGCTGATTTCACTCAGGATCCACTCTCACCATTCTACTCAGTACCAATTTCTGTCTTAGTCCATTTTGTGCTGTTTTAACAGAATATCTGAAACTGGTAATGTATAAAGAATAGGAATTTATTTCTCATAGTTACGGAAGCTGGGATATCCAAGCTCAAGGCACCAGCAGGTTCCATGTCTGGTTAGGGTACAGTCTACATCCAAGATGGTACTGAGAACGCTGCAAACTCTGCAGGGGAGAAATGTTATATTCTAACACGGTAGAAGGTGGAAGGGCAACAAAGGGAGATAACTCCCTCAATCAAGCCTCTTTATAAGGCCACCTAATTCCATTCACAAAGAAGGAGACTTCATGACCTAATCACCTATTAAAGATCCCACCTCTTATCCATCAAGTTGGCAACACCTGCATTTTGGAGGCAACACATTCAAACCACAGCAAATCTTTTGAGTAGTATGATAGTGCCAGTGGAAGCTTCAGATTTATATTTAGTTAATAATAATAATCCAATTAACACATTTGCCCAGCATCATCCTAGGTCCTTTCTCATATTCTGTAACTTAATCCAAACAAGCAGGCATGATCTAGTCCTATTATTCAAAAAGGGAAACAAACATGGAGAGATAAAATAGCTTGCTTGCAGGATGACAGACTCAGTGCATAGATTCAGGTTTTTATTCTTAGCTCTGAATTTTCTGTCATTCCACACAGATTCACTTATTATTCTGTGAGGAGGATTCATACCCTTAACCTTTAGTCTTAAACATCTGTGACAGTTATCACCAGAGATGACCTGTTAATCCTATTGTATTCTGTGTCATTATTTCCAGCATGCCATTTAATCTGAGGATTACGGGACAAAAATAAGCACCCAGATACATTTCACAATTAATGACTCAAAATTTTTAACATTCTTACATACTGAGCTTTATTTTTAAATGATGGATTTTTGTATCAGTTTCCTGGGGGTTTGAACAAAAGGTCAGAGAGGAGTTTGGTTTGCTCCAAATTGAGCTAGATTAAATTATATCTTGTCTTCTGCCATGCAGTGGCCTAGAATTATAAATAGTACTAATATGATTGCCCTTGTTCACTTTGATATACATATGACTACTAAAACCAACTTAAATTAATTAAACAAGTTTTAATTTGATTTTTAACCTTTTAAGCAGCCTAAAATAAGAGAGAAGATCTAATTTGGAAAACAGAGCTTCTCAAGATGGAAAATCAAATTTAACCCATATAACAAGTCGGATATTAACTTGACTGGAAACACATTTCTATGGACTAATTTATGCCCTAAAGAGAGATCAAAAATGTTAATCCTGCACCTTAGGGACTTGGAATTAGGAAACATTTGTTGATAGACCAAGGAACCTGGGTTCAGGCTCAATGGATAATTCTGCTCCAGGATGAGCCCTTATTTTCCATGGTAAGCCACTTTGCTTTGGTTTCTTTTTCTTTCATTCTTTATTATTTGTATGCCTTTTTCCTACACCTCATGTGGTAGGAATATTTTATTATAGGTATTGCTGGTGTTGGAATAGGACTTGACAAAGTGTTTAAATTACTCAGAAAGGAAATACATGCTCTATTAATAAAAGTGCTACCGATTACAGCAATAACAATAATAATGCCAGTATTTATTGAGTCTTTACTATGTCCAAGATCCTATTGTAAGTACTTTAAATCTGGTAATTTATTTAGTACTTTAACAGATAAGTTACTATTATCACCCCGATTATAACAATGAGGAAACTAAGGAACAGAGAGTTTCAGCATGTTCACCAAGGAACACCAGCTGGTTCATAGTGAAATGAAAATTTAAACCCAAGCTGTCTGGCTCAGGAAATGCTAGGAACACTCTACTGTTTATGTAAAATTATCTATGATTTATGGTCTGTTATCTATGATTTTCTAAGTCAGTATTGAGAGGGTTGCTAAAAACCTCCTTTGAAACCAGGAAGGATCATTTATATTTAACTTTTTTCCTAAACCTAATTAGCAGCAGAGGAACTGCCTTCTTTTCTTATTTTATCTGCTATTATCTAGTAGATCCATGTTTTCAATAAATACCTATTGAGAACTGATTCTACAGGTACACAGATTAACATGACTTGTTCCTTTACATCAAGTAGTGTTCCTTTACATCAAGTGCTTATAATTAAATAGGTGACAAAAAAAAAAAAAAAAAAAAAAAAGCAAATGAGAAGTTGTAGCTAAGGACAAATTGAAGGGTACTGTGAGAGTCCATAGGAAAGGCTCATAACATGGTCTTGGTAGGGATGAAGAAATAAGCCCTTCAACAGCATAGACTTGAGCATTTACTACTCCTTCCTCATTGTGCTATTGACTTCTTTCATTCATCCCAGAATTTATTGGTGTCCTGCTATGTGCTAAGCATTCCTCTGGGCACTGCTGCAACTTGACATTTATAGAGGGAGACAAACATACTTTAAGTTAAAAAACATTATATGTCAGATAATAAGTGATATATAGGAAACTAAAATAGAAGGGGTAATAGAAAGGTCCTGGTTGAGTAATAGTCGGGCAATTTTAAATAGAAAGACCATATTTTATGTGGAAAAAAAATTCATGAAAGGAAAAATATTGAAGTAAAGACCAAATACTGATGAAGAAGAGAGAGACATTTAAATTCTTGGGGGAAATGCCAGTTTCATCAGTGAGAAAGAGAGAACAAATACAAAGGCCCTGAGGCAGATAATTTCTGATATGGTGATAGTTCACCAATGAGGCTACTGTGGTTGGAGGGGCATAAGTGAGGAAGACAGTAGTAAAAGCTGAGGTCAGAGTAGCAATGCAGGCACCAGAATCTGAAGAGATTTGTACACTACTGCACATTTCTCTTTTCTATTTTATTGTTTATTTACTTTTACACAAAAATGAGATGAGAAATCATAAGAAGTCTGCAAACAGAGGAATTAAATGATTTGTGTTCCATTTTAACGTAATTTTTACTGGCTGCATTGAATACAGATTTTAGAGAGATAAGAGAGGTAGCTGTGATACCAGTTTCAACAGAAATTAAGCTGAAGAGATTTGGAATGGGGGTAGATATCAGAGATTAAGGATTTTTGATTTTAAGATTCACAAGATGAAAATAAATTCAAGAATAATTCTCATTTACACATTAGTAAGAAGGAGATTAAACCTAACAGTGAACAATCAATATAATATAAAGTGCTTTGTCATGCCTTATGCTTGAGCATTTCTATAGCCAATAAATTCAGTTAATATTATAGGGTCATTCATTTATTTGCCTCCCAAACACAATACTTTTGTTAAAACCATTGGCAAAATCTACATTTCTTATCCAACGTATTCACCTCTCAAAACTTGTTGATGATGAGATATTTATTTGGGAATCTTTTCATTTCAGTCTGTGAACGGCTTTGGATAAGACTGGATTTATCTCTTCCTTGACTTTGATAGAATTCAATTAAAAACTACTGTTTTCATGTCAGTTTATTCATGGACACAGTGTATTAAGCAAGTGTTTATACATCCAGCTAGCTCTTCTTACGACTCATGTAACAAGATGCAGTTTGAAAGTTTTTGGCCAAAGGTTTGGTTACAGGCGTATGTGTGTAAGAGGCCTTCAGGAAATCTTTGTAATAGTTATTATTATAGGTGTGTGCACATGAGTATTCTCCCTCAAAACTTTCCAGCTTTGTTTATTTATTTACTTTTGTTAGGGTTTGACACAAGTGACTCCACCTTGATTCTGACAACTTTCATCTATGATTCCCATTTTAAAATACAAAACTTGTGAGAAAACAAATCACATTAAGTAAGACTGAGCCAAAAAAAAAAAGAAAGAAAAAAGAAAGTAAGCATCCAAACAGATTGGCAAAATCTGTGGAAACTGAGCTATTATATGTTTATTAGGAAAAAAAGCATGCTTAATATTTTTTAAACCACAATTAATTGAAATTATCACTAAGCAAGAAGAAAATGTTTTTTTAAAAATAACATAACTAGAATTTCTAGATATTAAAAGTATAATCATGGCAATTATAAACTCCATGGATGGAAGAAATGGCAGAATATACTATGCTAAAGGGAGAATTGATGAATTGGAAGGTAGAGTTACATCATTACTAGAATGCAGCAAATAATAAAAATAAAAATAAGATATCAAATAAATATTGAAAGGATGAAGGTAAAATTGAAGATCTTACATTTATTTAGTCACAGTTCCAAAAATAAAAGGAAAAAATTCAAAACACAAGGTTGAGAAGTATATAGAATTGATAAAAGAAAGTAATTCTTGGTTTCTGGAAGCTACACAAATCCCAAGATATTTTTTAAAGGATATTTATATCTTGGAATTGAAATTGTAGATGAGCAAAGATAAAGAGAAAATATTAAAAGCAACTAGAGATAAATTATTTAATCCATGTAAGAGTATGATAATTAGACTTGTTGGTCAAAAATAAATTCTAAGCCTCCCAACTGACTGAATAGACCCTCCTCTTGGCCAAGGAGGCCCAAATAAACTGCAAAAACTAGTTCTGATCATGAGGGAAAGGAGAGGTGAACATAACTCATTATAGTCTCCCCACTTTGGATTTTAGACACACAACTGACCAGCATGAGCATTAAAATAGAGATCCTAAAACTGACAGCAGATTCAATATAGCAATAAGACACCAATGTCTAACCTGACTCTCAGTATGGCATCACACGACAGACAGCAGGTCCCTGAAATAAACAGCAGTATTTTATTCCAAAATATATTTCTTTGACATATTTTGAAATGACCCTGCAAAACTGCCTTGCGGGAGAAATTTACATTCTATAGAGAATCCCCTTCCCTTTCTAGGTCTTCTTCTGATCCTGACAAGATTAGCTGAAAGTCTAGCAACTTTTTAAGGGCCTGAAGAGAAAATATTTGCCATCTATTGGCTCTTGAGGCAGCTATCTATGAGACTTCATCTACATAATAACTTTGGTTTACAAAACCGCTTATCTTTTTTTTTTTTAATTTATTTATTATTATTATAATTTAAGTTGTAGGGTACATGTGCATAACGTGCAGGTTTGTTACATATGTATACTTGTGCCATGTTGGTGTGCTGCACCCATCAACTCATCATTTACATCAGGTATAACTCCCAGTGCAATCCCTCCCCCCTCCCCCCTCCCCATGATAGGCCCCGGTGTGTGATGTTCCCCTTCCTGAGTCCAAGTGATCTCATTGTTCAGTTCCCACCTATGAGTGAGAACATGCGGTGTTTGGTTTTCTGTTCTTGTGATAGTTTGCTAAGAATGATGGTTTCCAGCTGCATCCATGTCCCTACAAAGGACACAAACTCATCCTTTTTGATGGCTGCATAGTATTCCATGGTGTATATGTGCCACATTTTCTTAATCCAATCTGTCACTGATGGACATTTGGGTTGATTCCAAGTCTTTGCTATTGTGAATAGTGCTGCAATAAACATACGTGTGCATGTGTCTTTATAGCAGCATAATTTATAATCCTTTGGGTATATACCCAGTAATGGGATGGCTGGGTCATATGGTACATCTAGTTCTAGATCCTTGAGGAATCGCCATACTGTTTTCCATAATGGTTGAACTAGTTTACAATCCCACCAACAGTGTAAAAGTGTTCCTATTTCTCCACATCCTCTCCAGCACCTGTTGTTTCCTGACTTTTTAATGATCGCCATTCTAACTGGTGTGAGATGGTATCTCATTGTGGTTTTGATTTGCAATTCTCTGATGGCCAGTGATGATGAGCATTTTTTCATGTGTCTGTTGGCTGTATGAATGTCTTCTTTTGAGAAATGTCTGTTCATATCCTTTGCCCACTTTTTGATGGGGTTGTTTGTTTTTTTCTTGTAAATTTGTTGGAGTTCTTTGTAGGTTCTGGATATTAGCCCTTTGTCAGATGAGTAGATTGCAAACATTTTCTCCCATTCTGTAGGTTGCCTGTTCACTCTGATGGTAGTTTCTTTTGCTGTGCAGAAGCTCTTTAATTTAATGAGATCCCATTTGTCAATTTTGGCTTTTGCTGCCGTTGCTTTTGGTGTTTTAGACATGAAGTCTTTGCCCATGCCTATGTCCTGAATGGTACTACCTAGGTTTTCCTTGAGGATTTTTATGGTATTAGGTCTAACATTTAAGGCTCTAATCCATCTTGAATTAATTTTCGTATAAGGAGTAAGGAAAGGATCCAGTTTCAGCTTTCTACTTATGGCTAGCCAATTTTCCCAGCACCATTTATTAAATAGGGAATCCTTTCCCCATTTCTTGTTTCTCTCAGGTTTGTCAAAGATCAGATGGCTGTAGATGTGTGGCATTATTTCTGAGGACTCTGTTCTGTTCCATTTGGTCTATATCTCTGTTTCGGTACCAGTACCATGCTGTTTTGGTTACTGTAGCCTTGTAGTATAGTTTGAAGTCAGGTAGCGTGATGCCTCCAGCTTTGTTCTTTTGACTTAGGATTGTCTTGGCGATGAGGGCTCTTTTTTGGTTCCATATGAACTTTAAAGCAGTTTTTTCCAATTCTGTGAAGAAACTCATTGGTAGCTTGATGGGGATGGCATTGAATCTATAAATTACCTTGGGCAGTATGGCCATTTTCACGATATTGATTCTTCCTATCCATGAGCATGGTATGTTCTTCCATTTGTTTGTGTCCTCTTTGATTTCACTGAGCAGTGGTTTGTAGTTCTCCTTGAAGAGGTCCTTTACATCCCTTGTAAGTTGGATTCCTAGGTATTTTATTCTCTTTGAAGCAATTGTGAATGGAAGTTCATTCCTGATTTGGCTCTCTATTTGTCTGTTACTGGTGTATAAGAATGCTTGTGATTTTTGCACATTAATTTTGTATCCTGAGACTTTGCTGAAGTTGCTTATCAGCTTAAGGAGATTTTGGGCTGAGACAATGGGGTTTTCTAAATATACAATCATGTCATCTGCAAACAGGGACAGTTTGACTTCTTCTTTTCCTAACTGAATACCCTTGATTTCTTTCTCTTGCCTAATTGCCCTAGCCAGAACTTCCAACACTATGTTGAATAGGAGTGGTGAGAGAGGGCATCCCTGTCTTGTGCCAGTTTTCAAAGGGAATTTTTCCAGTTTTTGCCCATTCAGTATGATATTGGCTGTGGGTTTGTCATAAATAGCTCTTATTATTTTGAGGTACGTTCCATCAATACCGAATTTATTGAGCGTTTTTAGCATGAAGGGCTGTTGAATTTTGTCAAAAGCCTTTTCTGCATCTATTGAGATAATCATGTGGTTCTTGTCTTTGGTTCTGTTTATATGCTGGATTATGTTTATTGATTTGCGAATGTTGAACCAGCCTTGCATCCCAGGGATGAAGCCCACTTGATCATGGTGGATAAGCTTTTTGATGTGTTGCTGAATCCGGTTTGCCAGTATTTTATTGAGGATTTTTGCATCGATGTTCATCAGGGATATTGGTCTAAAATTCTCTTTTTTTGTTGTGTCTCTGCTAGGCTTTGGTATCAGGATGATGTTGGCCTCATAAAATGAGTTAGGGAGGATTCCCTCTTTTTCTATTGATTGGAATAGTTTCAGAAGGAATGGTACCAACTCCTCCTTGTACCTCTGGTAGAATTCAGCTGTGAATCCATCTGGTCCTGGACTTTTTTTGGTTGGTAGGCTATTAATTATTGCCTCAATTTCAGAGCCTGCTATTGGTCTATTCAGGGATTCAACTTCTTCCTGGTTTAGTTTTGGAAGAGTGTAAGTGTCCAGGAAATTATCCATTTCTTCTAGATTTTCCAGTTTATTTGCGTAGAGGTGTTTATAGTATTCTCTGATGGTAGTTTGTATTTCTGTGGGGTCGGTGGTGATATCCCCTTTATCATTTTTAATTGCGTCGATTTGATTCTTCTCTCTTTTCTTCTTTATTAGTCTTGCTACTGGTCTGTCAATTTTGTTGATCTTTTCAAAAAGCCAACTTCTGGATTCATTGATTTTTTGGAGAGTTTTTTGTGTCTCTATCTCCTTCAGTTCTGCTCTGATCTTAGTTATTTCTAGCCTTCTGCTAGCTTTCGAATGTGTTTGCTCTTGCTTCTCTAGTTCTTTTAATTGTGATGTTAGAGTGTCAATTTTAGATCTTTCCTACTTTCTCTTGTGAGCATTTAGTGCTATAAATTTCCCTCTACACACTGCTTTAAATGTGTCCCAGAGATTCTGGTATGTTGTATCTTTGTTCTCATTGGTTTCAAAGAACATCTTTATTTCTGCCTTCATTTCGTTATGTACCCAGTAGTCATTCAGGAGCAGGTTGTTCAGTTTCCATGTAGTTGAGCGGTTTTGATTGAGTTTCTTAGTCCTGAGATCTAATTTGATTGCACTGTGGTCTGAGAGACAGTTTGTTCTAATTTCTGTTCTTGTACATTTGCTGAGGAGTGCTTTACTTCCAATTACGTGGTCGATTTTGGAGTAAGTACGATGTGGTGCTGAGAAGAATGTATATTCTGTTGATTTGGGGTGGAGAGTTCTATAGATGTCTATTAGGTCTGCTTGCTGCAGAGATGAGTTCAATTCCTGGATATCCTTGTTAACTTTCTGTCTCGTTGATCTGTCTAATGTTGACAGTGGAGTGTTGAAGTCTCCCATTATTATTGTATGGGAGTCTAAGTCTCTTTGTAAGTCTCTAAGGACTTGCTTTATGAATCTGGGTGCTCCTGTATTGGGTGCATATATATTTAGGATAGTTAGCTCTTCCTGTTGAATTGATCCCTTTACCATTATGTAATGGCCTTCTTTGTCTCTTTTGATCTTTGATGGTTTAAAGTCTGTTTTATCAGAGACTAGTATTGCAACCCCCGCTTTTTTTTGTTCTCCATTTGCTTGGTAAATCTTCCTCCATCCCTTTATTTTGAGCCTATGTATGTCTCTGCGTGTGAGATGGGTCTCCTGAATACAGCAGACTGATGGGTCTTGACTCTTTATCCAGTTTGCCAGTCTGTGTCTTTTAATTGGAGCATTTAGTCCATTTACATTTAAGGTTAAGATTGTTATGTGTGATCCTGATCCTGCCATTATGATATTAACTGGTTATTTTGCTCGTTAGTTGATGCAGTTTCTTCCTAGCATCGGTGGTCTTTACATTTTGGCATGTTTTTGCAATGGCTGGTACCGGTTGTTCCTTTCCATGTTGAGTGCTTCCTTCAGGGTCTCTTGTAAGGCAGGCCTAGTGGTGACAAAATCTCTAAGCATTTGTTTATCTGTAAAGGATTTTATTTCTCCTTCACTTATGAAACTTAGTTTGGCTGGATATGAAATTCTGGGTTTAAAATTCTTTTCTTTAAGAATGTTGAATATTGGCCCCCACTCTCTTCTGGCTTGGAGAGTTAATGCCAAGAGATCTGCTGTTAGTCTGATGGGCTTCCCTTTGTGGGTAACCCGACCTTTCTCTCTGGCTGCCCTTAAGATTTTTTCCTTCATTTCAACTTTGGTGAATCTGGCAATTATGTATCTTGGAGTTGCTCTTCTCGAGGAGTATCTTTGTGGCGTTCTCTGTATTTCCTGGATTTGAATATTGGCCTGCCCTACTAGGTTGGGGAAGTTCTCCTGGATGATATCCTGAAGAGTGTTTTCCAACTTGGTTCCATTTTCCCCCTCACTTTCAGGCATGCCAATCAGACGTAGATTTGGTCTTTTTACATAATCCCATACTTCTTGCAGGCTTTGTTCATTTCTTTTTCTTCTTTTTTCTTTTGGTTTCTCTTCTCGCTTCATTTCATTCATTTGATCCTCAATCGCAGATACTCTTTCTTCCAGTTGATCGAGTCGGTTACTGAAGCTTGTGCATTTGTCACGTATTTCTCGTGTCATGGTTTTCATCTCTTGCATTTCGTTTATGACCTTCTCTGCATTAATTACTCTAGCCATCAATTCTTCCACTTTTTTTTCAAGATTTTTAGTTTCTTTGCGCTGGGTACGTAATTCCTCCTTTAGCTCTGAGAAATTTGATGGACTGAAGCCTTCTTCTCTCATCTCATCAAAGTCATTCTCCGTCCAGCTTTGATCCGTTGCTGGCGATGAGCTGCGCTCCTTTGCCGGGGGAGATGCGCTCTTATTTTTTGAATTTCCAGCTTTTCTGCCCTGCTTTTTCCCCATCTTTGTGGTTTTATCTGCCTCTGGTCTTTGATGATGGTGATGTTCTGATGGGGTTTTGGTGTAGGTGTCCTTCCTGTTTGATAGTTTTCCTTCTAACAGTCAGGACCCTCAGCTGTAGGTCTGTTGGAGATTGCTTGAGGTCCCCTCCAGACCCTGTTTGCCTGGGTATCAGCAGCAGAGGCTGCAGAAGATAGAATATTTCTGAACAGCGAGTGTACCTGTCTGATTCTTGCTTTGGAAGCTTCCTCTCAGGGGTGTACTCCACCTGTGAGGTGTGGGGTGTCAGACTGCCCCTAGTGGGGGATGTCTCCCAGTTAGGCTACTCAGGGGTCAGGGACCCACTTGAGCAGGGAGTCTGTCCCTTCTCAGATCTCAACCTCCGTGTTGGGAGATCCACTGCTCTCTTCAAAGCTGTCAGACAGAGTCGTTTGCATCTGCAGAGGTTTCGGCTGTGTTTGTTATTGCCCTGTCCCCAGAGGTGGAGTCTACAGAGACAGGCAGGTTTCCTTGAGCTGCTGTGAGCTCCACCCAGTTCGAGCTTCCCAGCAGCTTTGTTTACCTACTTAAGCCTCAGCAATGGCGGGCGCCCCTCCCCCAGCCTGGTTGCTGCCTTGCAGGTAGATCACAGACTGCTGTGCTAGCAATGAGGGAGGCTCCGTGGGTGTGGGACCCTCCCTGCCAGGTGTGGGATATGATCTCCTGGTGTGCCTGTTTGCTTAAAGCGCAGTATTGGGGTGGGAGTTACCCGATTTTCCAGGTGTTGTGTGTCTCAGTTCCCCTGGCTAAGAAAAGGGATTCCCTTCCCTCTTGCGCTTCCCAGGTGAGGCAATGCCTCGCCCTGCTTCAGCTCTCGCTGGTCGGGCTGCAGCAGCTGACCAGCACCGATCGTCCGGCACTCCCCAGTGAGATGAACCCAGTACCTCAGTTGAAAATGCAGAAATCACCGGTCTTCTGTGTCGCTCGCGCTGGGAGTTGGAGACTGGAGCTGTTCCTATTCGGCCATCTTGCTCCGCCCCCACAACCGCTTATCTTAACCCAGACACTTCTTTCAAATGATTCTAGGTCTTGAGACAATAACTTCCTAATCTTACCCCCCTGTCCCTTCCCTGCCCCCATTTCAAGTTGTCCTGCCTTTTTGGACTGAATCAATGTATGCCTCACAAGTAATGATTGATGTCTTATGTCTCCCTAAAACATATAAAACCAAGCTGTAACCTAACCAATTTGGGCACATGTTCTCAGGACTGTCTGAAGCTGTGTCACAGGTTATGTTCCATAATCTTGGTGAAATAAACTTCTAAATTGATTGAGATCTTTCTCAGATATTTTTGGTTTAGACAGTAATGTGTGAGTTTTGAAAGATAATTATGGCAATTGAAATACTATGAAATGTTATATTTAAAGGGATGAAATAAAATAATAATAAATCTAGAAAAAATTCTCAGGGAAAATGTGTTAAGTATAAAGGCAAACCAAAAATATTTCAGTAAAATAAAATCTGAGAGAGGTTATTATCAATACATATGATGTAAAAGGACTTTTACAAATGTACTTCGGGAAGAAGTATTTATTAGGATATGTATCAAAATAGAATCTAAAGATACTTAGTACGAACTGATAAGTGAAACATTACATACCCCCAAACCTATGTCATATCCTTAAACATATGTAATACCCTTAAATCTATACCCTTAATTGTTTATATTATTTTCTAAATATATATATATATTCTAATGAAAAAGAGCATTAATATTATTGTTCAAAGACATCTATTAGAGTAAATAAGAAAAAAGAATATAGAGAACAAAATATAAAAGGAATAAATATGGAAGTGTAAATTTAGAGAATAGAAAAATAATGCAAAAGAGGACCATCAAGGCCAACAAAATTGAAAAGTTTTGGCAAGATGATTATGAAAAAAAGAGAGAGAGAGATGACACAAATAACTGTTGTCAGGATTAAAAAGAGGACATCTCTACCAATAAACCGGATGTTACAAACATAAATAAAAATTATGAAATATTTATGCCAGAAATATTCAAATTTAGGTGAAATCAACAACTAAAAAAACAAAAAAAAAATCACTAAGCTCACTAAAAAATAATGAGAATATCTGAATTATCCTATAATCTTAAAAAAGAGTAATGTTAAAGCGCTGGCTGCAAACAATTATTTTGGAGAGACAGTTTAACAACCGTCCAACCATCACCTGATGGGCACCTAACATTCCTGGTAGGGTGGGGAGGTGGGGGGCTCTCCTGCCCTGCTCATGTCTGATTAACTACCTGTTGTAACGGTAAGTCTATCTGGAGGCAAAACATACAACAAATGTTACATTCTATGATGAAACATCAATACATTCCTTATAAAATCCATGTGCCTATCATTATCACTTCTATTCAAAATTATTCTGGATATTCCTGTACTTCCTATACTTTAATAAGCACATGGATCACCTAGGGATATTTTCAAATTGCACATTCTGATTCAGTTAACCTGGAAGTGCGTGAGATTCTGTATTTCTAACAATCTCCACAGTGATGCCAGTGTGAAGTCTGAGGACTTCATTTAGGTAGAAATACCCGAACTAGTGCAGGAAGTCAAGAAGAAAACAGAAGAAAATTAGAAAATTAGTCAGATAATAAAAAGACTCCAGTTCTCTAGAGTTAATAAACATTTTTACATATCAACATATGTAAAAATCAACAGACTCTATAGAAAAATTATTAGAACTTATAGGGTCTAGAAATATTCCTAGACACAACTACAATAATTAAATCTAATGACATTTTCATGTAAAACCTACAAAGTTATAAAAATTTAATTCTAAAATAATACATTTATTGTTGCAACAAAATACAATATATTAGGATTAAAACACACAAATGTGTAAGACCATTATGTAGGAAAGTATGAAGTTTTTTGAAAAAATTAACAAATACCTGAAAAATTATAGAAACTTAACATGTTTATGGATAGGAAGTCATTACTATTAAGATATCAATTCTCTCCAAAATGATCTCAATATTCAATGCATTTCCAGTTAAAACACAAAAATATATATATTTTAAAAATGGAAGATGATAGGATGATTCTAAAATTAATAGACAAAGGAAAAGAGCTCATAATAGGCAAGGTTGTTCTGAAGAAAGAAAGCAACGTGAAAAGATGTTCTTCAAACAACATCAACAGTGATAAAAATATAATAATTAAAACAATATTGACTCATGGTAGACTAATAGAAAAATTGAACAAAACAGAAAGTCCACAAAGCAAAATCACATATATTTTTGAAAAACTAATATAGTATAGAGATGGTTCTCTATATCAAAGGTAATTAATGAACTTTTGACAAATTATATTGGGACAGTGTTTATATATTTAAAAAAGAGTTGGTTCGATTATTTCACAATTGACGAAGATTCTTTGCTTAGCCAAACTTTAGTCAGGCTTCTAAACTTTCTATTAGGCCTGTTTGTGCACATCTTATAAATCTCATATAAAATCTAGTTTTAGCAAAGAATCCTGCTAAGTCACTTTAGCAAGAAACCCCCATCCTCAATATCTGATCTTCCTTAGTATCTGATCAGGTTCCTCATCCTCCACCATTTCCTAGGTGATGTTTGATCACCAAGGCCTGTGTTAAGCAAGAATTCTGGTTAGTTGTTTTAGCTGTAATCTCTCTTACCCGTGATGCTTCTCCTTAATAATTTTCCAACCACTGACCCCCACACTGCTCCTTGTCTATAAATCCCCACTTGCCTAGGCTGCATTTGCAGTGGAGCTCAATCTCTCTTCCATACTGCAAGACCCCCTCACAGTGGCCCCTATGCCTATAGCAGTGGTCTTGAATAAGTCTTCCTTACTGTGCTTTAACAAGCATTGCTGAATAACTTTTCTGTAACACAGTACAAAAATTAATTCCAGGGAGATGAAAGTTGTTGATATGAAAGAGAGAAATTCAAAGCTATTAAAAGGCAATATAAAAATATCTTTATAATTTCACAGGGGGTGTAGACATCTAAAGATGCTAAATAAAGAAACTAAAAAAATATAAAACTTTGTAGAAGCCTAAATTACAACATACTAACATTAATCAGGATAAAATGTTTGTACTACAAATAACTGGCAAAAGATTAGTATCTGGAACATGCAAAACTCATAGTAGCCAATGAGATGAAAAAAATCAACCTAATTAAAAAAAAAAAAAACTGCAGGAACAGAACCTCCACAGAGGAAAAAACTAATATGTAAATCAACATGTGAGTCACATTGTAATTGCAGGCATGGAAATTCAAAACATAGGGAGAAAAAAAATATGCCCACCAACATGGTGAAAATTAAACTATCTGAATCTTTCATGTGTTGATTAGGATGTGATTCTATGTGTTGAAAGATTTAGGACTATTTATACACACTACTAATGGCAGTGTATGACTATACTCTACTTGGGAAATCACATTAGAAAGCAATTTAGAGTTGTCTTGCAAAGCTGAAGATAATCCATTGTTTAATCCCAGTAATTTTACTCTTTGGTACATATCATGGAGAAATTCTTTCATATATGCACTGTGACAAATATATACAACGTGAAAGCAGTGTGGCTTTAATCAGAAAAAAAAAACCTGAACCAACTCAAATGTCTTAAATAATTAAAAGTAAAAATGGCACATAAGATAACACTGTACAACACTTACATTGAATGAATTCTACTTTCACTTATCAACCTGGATGAATGTCCACAGGAAAAGTAGAACGTATATTCACAAAAGAATATGTATTTTTTCTACTTACACAAAAGTAAAAAATAAACAAAAATAGAATGTTATATGCTGGGGAGATTCATAAATGTAAGGCAAATCTATAACAAAAAGTAAAGATATGGCAAATCCTAAGTACTAATAATGCCAGTTTTGTAAGCTGGGCATTGGCATACAAAGTTGATAAATTCTTCTCTATCGGACATATATACATTATAAACATCTACACATATATTCATACATATATATTTTATTTAAATGCATGATACATTTCATAGAAATTATGCTTTAAAGTGGTCAAGTAAAATATTTTAATGCTACTCTTCTTGACCAGCAAACAAATAACAACATTTTTTACCATGTAGTACTCCTATCTGGTATGAATATAGTTCTTAGTTCCCTCTGTTGCTCTGCCACTGAGACTGGATGTGACATAGGTAAAATACATCATTTCTCTCTCCTGCAGCTTTGTGGAGGTATGCCATGGTACCCAAAATGTAACTGCTTTAAAAACAAATCTAATTATCGTCTACTCACTACAGGGCACTAACTACCCTAGGAAAGTTCTTGGGTTACTCATAGTTGTTTACCATGTTTTTACAATAAATCAAATACTTTCATTTGTTAAGCATTCACTACCATTATTTTATAAAGACAGCATCTGTTATGCACATTAGTTTTTCAAAGCTATGTCATTTCATTTAACACTCACAATACCCTGTGAAACAGTGAAGAATGTTTAATACCATTTATAAAAATGGCCACAGAGCTAGTAACATCCAAATTTAATCAACTATGTAGTGTTAATATACTATTGTTTATAACACAATACACACCATAATTTAGTTACTAAATGTCTTGAAGATATTAAACCAAAATGCTCTCCTTTATTCAGATTACATTTTCTTTAAAGCAACAATTTTCTAATGACTGGCATTCTTTCTTCATCAAAGTCTAAGTATTTCTAAATCCATTAATTGTGTTGTTAAATATTGCATTTGTCATTTTTAGAATTTCCATTGTCAATTATGTGTTTGCTTTTTAAAGAACACAAACTCTGTCAATGAAAGAAGCTGCATCTCTCATCTTGTATACAATCAAGTTCTACAATGATATTAAAATTTATTTACAGTCCAAGATAATAGAGCCTTAAAAAAAAGTCATTGCAGGTTTACTGTTTTATTTTTTTAAGAGTAGTTTCCTAAAGAGTAGAAGTAAATCATTGAACATTTTAGGGAATTGGAAATAGTGTTAAAGTCTAACGTAAAACTCATTTATTGAATTTCCTTAATTAGCAGCTTAAAGAGATAAGTGCTGCACATATATTCCTGGAAATTTAGCCCCTAAGCAAGAGTGGCTCTAGACTTACGCTTTTTTACTCTTCATCCATTTACCAATCTTATCAATTAATGAGACACCATTTTTTCTCATCATTGGGGAAAAATATTTAGCTAATGTCTGTCCACCATCTGTATCTCTATCCACCTTCCCAAAACTTAAATATATTTTTGTAGTAGTGGGGTTCTCCAGAGAAAAAGAAGCAACAGGATGCGTCTTTGTAATATATATGTAATATATACACATATTATATATATAATATGTATATGTGTTATACACACACATTAAATGTGTGTGTATGTGTGTGTGTGTATATATATATATATATATATATAGAGAGAGAGAGAGAGAGAGAGAGAGAGATTTTAAGGAAATGGCTATGTAATTGTATTACATAGGCTTGGAAAATCCAAATTATGATGGGGTAGACTGGCAGGCTGGAGAATCAGAGAACAGTTGCAGCCTGCTGACAAAATTCCTTCTTATTGGGGTAAGTCAGTCTTTGTTCTGTTAACGCCTTCAGCTGAATAGATAAAGCTCACTCACATTATGAGGGCTTTACTCAAAGTCCATCTATTAAATGTTGACCTCCTGCAAAAAAAAAAAAAAAAAAAAAAAAAAATTCTTCACAGAAACATCCAGAATAATGTTTGACCAAGTATCTGGGCACCACGGCTCAGCCAAGCTGACACATATAAGTAACCATCACAATTTTGAATCCTCTAGACTCCAAATGGGCCACTAAATATTCTACATGCTTTATGTATAATTCACTTCGAATGTATACTTTATAATTGTAATAATTCATCTAACATGTAAATCCTATATTGTCTACTTTTGATCATATTTTACCCAGACAATTAGAAAAGCTCTACAAATTACTTTTAAATGCCTGAAGTCATTTAAAGAAATCTAAAGAAATAAAGAAACTTAGGAAGATCTTGAAGAGAGTGGAATTCTGTCTAAGAAGTAAAGGCTGACATTTGGGTTTTTTCTTTTTTTCTTTTTTTCTCATTGTGGAGGAAGCCAAACTCTGAGGTAGAAGCTAAGAGGCAGAGAGGCTAAGATTTTCTCAACACTTCTGGATTAAAAAGAAATATGATACTCTCCAGATCATACCAGAAAATAGAAGCACTCAAGTGAACCCCTCATGTTAGGCTTGGGCTGTGTCCTAGGAATAATGGTGAATTGGAAGTAGGTCCCTTCATGGACTGCAGCTCAGCTACTGTCAACAGTCAACTGAAACTGTGACATGTGATTTGCTGATCTGGAAGGGATTGTGCCCAATACTGACTTTCAAAATCAATTAAATCTTATATGGAAGACAATATCATTTTAGACCTCAAATTAATTGAAAAATGTTTCACGTATAATGTTTGACATAGTATCATAAACTACAAAACACAAAGGAATAATACAATATGGACACCAATCACCCTGAACTGTAAACTATAGAAAGAGAACTATACAAGTGGTAATAGCATGTTTGTCCTGTTCCTGATTGTAGAGGGGAAAGCATTCAGTCTTTCATGATTAAGTATATTAGAGATTTCTCACTGATACTGTTTAACAAGTTGATAAAGTTTCCCTCTATTCCTAATTTGTTAAGCATTTTATGACGAGGATTTGAGATTACTGGCATAGACTGCAAAATAGCTAAATTTACTGTGTGGCAGAAGATAAAATATAAAATTAGGAAAGTCAGCTGATAATTGAATAATGTAAAAATTAATGGAAATTTTTTAAAAAGACAAATGCCATATTTAACAACACAATTGATGGATTAGAAATAACTAGACTTTGATAAAGACAGAAATAGGATTCTAAGATTGGTTTAAAGAAAAAAGCAGAATTTAGCAGAGTGGAAGAAGAATAGCAATTAGAAGATGTCAAGAAACAAATGATGCAGTAATAAAAATCTAACATATATTTAATTGTCATGATAGAGAATGGAACAAGAGTAATAATTTAAAGAAATAATGATTTACAATTTTACAATGCTAATGAAAGATAATAATCTATAGATTCAACAAATGCAAAGCCAAACAGAATAAATAAAAATAAATCAAAGATGGCCAAATAGGAACAGCTCCAGCCTCCAGCTCCCAGCGTGAGCAACACAGAAGACGGATGATTTCTGCATTTTCAACTGAGATGCAGACTGACACCTCACACCTCACATGGCGGGGCACACCCCTGAGACAAAGCTTCCAGAGCAAGAATCAGACAGCAACACTCGCTGTTCAGCAATATTCTATCTTCTGCAGCCTCCGCTGCTGATACCCAGGCAAACAGGGTGTGGAGTGGACCTCAAGCAAACTCCAACAGACCTGCAGCTGAGGGTCCTGACTGTTAGAAGGAAAACTAACAAACAGAAAGGACACCCACACCAAAACCCCATCAGTACGTCACCAACATCAAAGACCAAAGGCGGATAAAACCACAAAGATGGGGAAAAAGCAGGGCAGAAAAGCTGGAAATTCAAAAAATCACAGCGCATCTCCCCCTCCAAAGGAATGCAGCTCATCGTCAACAATGGAACAAAGCTGGACGGAGAATGACTGACGAGTTGAGAGAAGAAGCCTTCAGTCAATCAAACTTCTCAGAGCTAAAGGAGGAACTATGTAACCAGTGCAAAGAAACTAAAAACCTTGAAAAACGATTTGACGAATGGCTAACTAGAATAACCAATGTAGAGAAGTCCTTAAAATAACTTATAGAGATGAAAACCATAACATGAAATCTACGTGAGAAATGCACAAGCTTCAGTAACCGACTTGAACAACTGGAAGAAAGAGTATCAGCGATTGAAGATCAAATGAATGAAATGAAGCGAGAAGAGAAGTGTAGAGTAAAAACAGTAAAAAGAAATGAAAAAAGCCTCCAAGAAATATGGGATTATGTGAAAAGACCAAATCTACGTCTGATTGGGGTGCCTGAAAGTGACGGGGAAAATGGAACCAAGTTGGAAAACACTCTGCAGGATATCATCCAGGAGAACTTCCCCAACCTAGTAAGGCAGACCAACATTCAAATTTAGGAAAAACAGAGAACACCACGAAGATACTCCTCAAGAAGAGCAACTCCAAGACACGTAATTGTCAGATTCACCAAAGTTGAAATGAAGGAAAAAATGTTAAGGGCAGCCAGAAAGAAAGGTTGGGTACCCACAAAGAGAAGCCCATCAGACTAACAGCAGATCTCTTGGCAGAAACTCTCCAAGCCAGAAGAGAGAGGGGGCAATATTCAACATTCTTAAAGAAAAGAATTTTCAACCCAGAATTTCATAGCCAGCAAAACTAAGTTTCATAAGTGAAGGAGAAATAAAATCCTTTACAGACAAGCAAATACTTAGAGATTTTGTCACTACCAGGCTTGCCCTACAAGAGATCCTGAAGGAAGCACTAAACATGGAAAGGAACAAGTGGTACCACCCATTGCAAAAACATGCCAAAGTGTGAAGACCATCGATGCTAGGAAGAAACTGCATCAACTAATGAGCAAAATAACCAGCTAATATCATAATGACAGGATCAAGTTCACACATAACAATATTAACCTTAAATGTAAATGGACTAAATGGTCAAATTAAGAGACACAGACTGGCAAATTGTAAAAAGAGTAAAGACCCATCAGTTTGCTGTATTCAGGAGACCCATCTCCATGCAGAGACACACATAGGCTCAAAATAAAGGGATGGAGGAAGATCTACCAAGCAAATGGAAAACAAAAAAAGCAGGGGTTGCAAACCTAGTCTCTGATAAAACAGACTTTAAACTGTCAAAGATCAAAAGAGACAAAGAAGGCCATGACATAATGGTAAAGGGATCAATTCATCAGGAAGAGCTAACTATCCTAAATATATATGCACCCAACACAGGAGCACCCAGATTCATAAAGCATGACCTTAGAGACTTACAAAGAGACTTAGACTCCCATACAATAATAATGGGAGACTTTAACACCCCACTGTCAACATTAGACAGATCACTGAGACAGAAAGTTAATAAGGATATCCAGGAATTGAACTCAGCTCTGCAGCAAGCAGACCTAATAGACATCTACAGAACTCTCCACCCCAAATCAACAGAATATACATTCTTCTCAGCACCACATCACACTTCTTCCAAAACTGACCACATAGTTGGAAGTGAAGCACTCCTCAGCAAATGTGAAAGAACACAAAGTATAACAAACTGTCTCTTGGACCACAGTGCAATCAAACTAGAACTCAGGACTAAGAAACTCAATCAAAACCGCTCAACTACATGGAAACTGAACAACCTGCTCCTGAATGACTACTGGGTACATAATGAAATGAAGGCAGAAATAAAGATGTTCTTTGAAACCAATGAGAACAAAGATACAAAATACCAGAATCTCTGGGACGCATTTAAAGCAGTGTGTAGAGGGAAATTTATAGCACTAAATGCCCACAAGAGAAAGCAGGGAAGATCTAAAATTGACACTCTAACATCACAATTAAAAGAACTAGAGAAGCAAGAGCAAACACATTCAAAAGCTAGTAGAAGGCAAGAAATAACTAAGATCAGAGCAGAACTGAAGGAGATAGAGACATAAAAAACCCTCCAAAAAATCAATTAATCCAGGAGCTGGTTTTTTGAAAAGATCAACAAAATTGATTGACCGCTAGCAAGACTAATAAAGAAGAAAAGAGAGAAGAATCAAATAGACGCAATAAAAAATGATAAAGGGGATATCACCACCAACCCCACAGAAATACAAACTACCATCAGAGAATACTATAAACACTTCTACGCAAATAAACTAGAAAACCTAGAAGAAATGGATAATTTCCTGGACACTTACTCTCTCCCAAGACTAAAGCAGGAAGAAGTTGAATCCCTGAATAGACCAATAGCAGGCTCTGAAATTGAGGCAATAATTAATACCCTACCAACCAAAAAAAGTCCAGGACCAGATGGATTCACAGCCGAATTCTACCACAGGTACAAGGAGGAGTTGGTACCATTCCTTCTGAAACTATTCCAATCAATAGAAAAAGAGGGAATCCTCCCTAACTCATTTTATGAGGCCAACGTCATCCTGATACCAAAGCCTGACAGAAATACAACCAAAAAAAAAGAGAATTTTAGACCAATATTCCTGATGAACATCGATGCAAAAATCCTCAATAAAATACTGGCAAACCCAATCCAGCAGCACATCAAAAAGCTTATCGACCATGATCAAGTGGATTTCATCCCTGGGATGCAAGGCTGCTTCAACATACGCACATCAATAAACGTAATCCAGCATATAAACAGAACCAAAGACAAAAACCACATGATTATCTCAATAGATGCAGAAAAGGCCTTTGACAAAATTCAACAGCCCTTCATGCTAAAAACTCTCAATAAATTCGGTATTGATGGAATGTATCTCAAAATAATAAGAGCTATTTATGACAAACCCACAGCCAATATCATACTGAAAGGGCAAAAACTGGAAGTATTCCCTTTGAAAACTGGCACAAGACAGGGATGCCCTCTCTCACCACTCCTATTCAACATCGTGTTGGAAGTTCTGGCTAGGGCAATTAGGCAAGAGAAAGAAATCAAGGGTATTTAGTTAGGAAAAGAAGAAGTCAAATTGTCCCTGTTTGCAGATGACATGATTGTATATTTAGAAAACCCCGTTTTCTCAGCCCCAAATCTCCTTAAGCTGATAAGAAACTGCAGCAAAGTCTCAGGATACAAAATCAGTATGTAAAAATCACAAGCATTCTTATACACCAGTAACAGACAAACAGAGAGCCAAATCATGAATGAACTTCCATTCACAATTGCTTCAAAGAGAATAAAATACTTAGGAATCCAACTTACAAGGGATGTAAAGGACCTCTTCACGGAGAACTACAAACTACTGCTCAGTGAAATAAAAGAGGACACAAACAAATGGAAGAACATACTATGCTCATGGATAGGAAGAATCAATATTTTGAACATGGCCATACTGCCCAGGGTAATTTATAGATTCAATGCCATCCCCAGTAAGCTACCAATGACTTTCTCCACAGAATTGGAAAAAAAACTGCTTTGAAGTTCATATGGAACCAAAAAAGACCCCACACTGCCAAGACAGTCTTAAGCGAAAAGAACAAAGCTGGAGGCATCACGCTACCTGACTTCAAACTATACTACAAGGCTACAGTAACCAAAACAGCATGGTACTGGCACTAAAACAGAGATATAGACCAACGGAACAGAACAGAGCGCTCAGAAATAATACCACACAATTACAGTCTTCTGATCTTTGACAAACCTGACAAAAACAAGAAATGGGGAAAGGATTCCCTATTTAACAAATGGTGCTGGGAAAACTGGCTAGCCACAAGTAGAAAGCTGAAACTGGATCCTTTCCTTACTCCTTATACGAAAATTAATTCAAGATGGATTAGAGACTTAAATGTTAGACCTAACACCATAAAAACCCTAGAAGAAAACCTAGGTAGTACCATTCAGGACATAGGCATGGGCAAGGACTTCATGTCTAAAACACCAAAAGCAATGGCAACAAAAGCCAAAATTGACAAATGGGATCTAATTAAACTAAAGAGCTTTTGCACAGCAAAAGAAACTACCATCAGAGTGAACAGGCAACCTATAGAATGGGAGAAAATTTTTGCAATCTACTCATCTGACAAAGGGCTAATATCCAGAACCTACAAAGAACTCAATCAAATTTACAATAACAAAACCAAACAACCCCATCAAAAAGTGGGCAAAGGATATGAACAGACACTTCTCAAAAGAAGACATTCATACAGCCAACAGACACATGAAAAAACGCTCATCATCACTCGCCATCAGAGAAATGCAAATCAAAACCACAATGAGATACCATCTCACACCAGCTAGAATGGCGATCATTAAAAAATCAGGAAACAACAGGTGCTGGAGAGGATATGGAGAAATAGGAACACTTTTACACCATTGGTGGGACTGTAAACTAGTTCAAACATTGTGGAAAACAGTGTGGCGATTCCTCAAATATCTAGAACTAGAAATACCATTTGACCCAGCCATCCCATTACTGGGGATATACCCAAAGGATTATAGGTTATGCTACTATAAAGACACATGCACACATATGTTTATTGCGGCACTATTCACAATAGCAAAGACTTGGAACCAACCCAAATGTCCATCAGTGACAGACTGGATTAAGAAAATGTGGCACATATACACCATGGAATACTATGCAGCCATAAAAAAGGATGAGTTTGTGTCCTTTGTAGGGACATGGATGCAGCTGGAAACCATCATTCTCAGCAAACTATCGCAAGAACAGAAAACCAAATACTGCATGTTCTCACTCATAGGTGGGAATTGTACAATGAGATCACTTGGACACAGGAAGGGGAGCATCACACACTGGGTCCTATTGTGGGGAGGGGGGAGTCGGGAGCGATAGCATTAGGAGATATACCTAATGTAAATGACAAGTTAATGGGTGCAGCACACCAACATGACACATGTATACAGATGTAACAAACCTGCATGTTGTGCACATGTACTCTAGAATTTAAAGTATAATAAAAACAAGAAATAGTTAAAAAAATATCTATACCAAGGAGCATCACAGTAAAAGTTCAAAAAAGAAAAAATATAGAAAAACTTAAAATATTAAGAAATGAGAGATTCTGTTAACAAAACCAAAACCAAAATAAATTGGCAACTGACTTTTCAACAGTAACAATGGCAGTGGATATAAGTCTTTTATTGGTTTTATTGGCTTTATAATTTGTAAATATTTTATCTCATTCAGTGATTGGCTTCTCATTCTTTTGATGGTGTCTCTGGAAACAGCAAAAATATTTACTTGTTTTTGTTGTTGTTGCTGTTGATTATGCTTTGCGTGTCGTATCTGACAAGGCTATGCTTAACACATGGTCATTAAGATTCACTTCTATTTTTATGGTTTTAGCTCTTACGTTTATGACTATCACCTATTTGAAGGTAATTTTTTATATGGTGTATGTCTATGTCCAACTCAATTTTTTTTTTTTTTTTTTTTTTTTTTTTGAGACGGCGTCTCGCTCCGTCACCAGGCCGGAGTGCAATGGCACGATCTCAGCTCACTGCAACCTCCACCTCCTGGGTTCAAGCTATTCTCCTGCCTCAGCCTCCTGAGTAGCTGGGACTATAGGCACACACTAGCACGCCCAGCTAAGTTTTGTATTTTTTAGTAAAGACAGTGTTTCACTATGTTGGCCAGGATGGTCTTGATCTCTTGACATTATGATCTGCCTGCCTCAGCTTTCCAAAGTGCTGGGATTACAGGCGTGAGTCCCCATGCCTGGCCTAACTCAATTTTTTTTTTTTTTTTTTCACGTGTGGATATCTGACTTTCCCAGCACCATTTGTTGAATAAAGAATTATTTCTCCATTAAATTACCTTGACACCCTTACTGGAAATCAATTAACCATAAATGTTAGGGTTTGTTTTGGGACTTCTAATTCTATTCCATTGACCTATATGTTTATCCCTAAGTGAGTAGCAGTGTCTTGATTACTGTAGCATTGTAATAAGTTTTGAAATTGAAAAGTGTGAGTTCTCCAACTTTATTCTTTTTCATGATTGGTTTGTCTATATCAAATCGTTTGTATTTTCATATTAATTTAAATATTAGCCTGTCAATTTCTGCAAAAAAGCAAGTTAGGAATTTGATAGGAATTTAATTGTGAAATTTAATTGAATCAAATCAATGGATGTATCTGTCTACCTAGTATTTTATTACTGCCTTAGTTAGAACCTCCTGTACAATATTGAATATAAGTGGTAATAGCATGCTTGTCCTGTTCCTGATTATACAGGGGAAAGCATTCAGTCTTTCATGATTAAGTAAAGTAGTGAGATATTAGAGATTTTTCATTGATACTGTTTAACAAGTTGATAAAGTTTCCCTCTATTCCTAATTTGTTAAGTATTTTATGATGAAGGAATGCTAGAATTCATACTTCTGAATATTTTGAGGTAATTATATGTGCTTTTCCCTTTTTTATAAATATGGCAAATTATATTAACTGTGCTTTTGATGTTAACACCAATGTTGCATTCTTGGTGTTAATTTTAGTTGATCCTGTTAATCCTATCTTGAATTTTCCTATGAATTTGTGCATCTGCAGTCATAAGAAATTTGACCTGTAGAGTTTCTTTTTTTCTTGTAATGTCTGAGTATATACCAAAAAAAAAACCAAAAAACAAAAAAAGGAAATCAATATTTAAATTAATTATTTCTCTTAGTATTTCATCAGGCAGTACTTCCAGAAAAAAAATACATATTTGTTTTAGTTTATATAGGTAAGTTCTCATTTTACCATCATTTTTGAAAAATGGTTTTGCTGGGCACAGATTCTTGGTTGGCAGTGTTTTTTTCTTTTTCTTTTCCTTTTTTTTTTCTTTTCTTTTTTGAGATAGAGTTTCACTCTTGTTGCCCACACTGAAGTGCAATGGTGTGATCTCGTCTCACGGCAACCTGCACCTCCCAGGTTCAAGCGATTCCCTCACCTCATCCTCCCAAGTAGCTAGGATTACAGGGGCCCACCACCATGCCTGGCTAATTTTTGTATTTTTAGCAAAGATGGGGTTTTGCCGTGTTGACCAGGCTAGTCTTGAACTCCTGACCTCAGGTGATCCACCCGCCTTGGCCTCCTAATGTGCTGGAATTACAGGCGTGAGCCACCGTGCCAGGCTGGCAATGTTTTTTCTCATGGCTTTTTGAATATTTCATCCCACTGCCTCTGGCCTCAAGTATTGCTGATAAGAAATCAGCTATTAATCTTACCAAGCTTCTCTTGTGTATAATAAGTGATTTTCCTCTTTTTTATTTCAATTTTTTTCCTTTGCCTTTAGCTTTTAACATTTTTACTATGATCTGTTGCGAGTGAGATCTCTGTTTACCCTACTTGGAATTCACTGATATTTTTGGTTTGTTGATTAATGATTTTAAATGAAATTTGGAAAGATTTAGTCATAATTTCTCTAAATACATTTTTCTTTTTCTTTCCTTTTAGTTCTTTCTGATAGTCTCATTATACATGTGTTGACACACTTAGTGGTGTCCATATTTCTATTTTTATTTATCTTTATTCATTTTACTCTCTGTCCGCTCGACTGCATAATCTTAACTATCCTATTTTCACATTCACTTATTCCATATTCTGCCATCTTAAATCTACAATTGCAGCAATCTAGTGAGTATTTCACCTTGGTGGTTATACTTTTCAACTCCAATGTTTTCACTGGTTCTATTTTAAATAATTTCTATACCTTAACTCATAGTTACTATATGATGAGGCATTGTGATATTAGGTATTAGTTTGCTAGGACTGCCTTGACCAAATACTATAGTTTGAAAACAACAGAAATTAATTTTCCTGAAGTACTGAAGGCTAGAAGTCCAAGGTTAAGGTTTTTCTAGGGCTGTTTACTTTTATTGTTTGTTTGTTTGTTTTTGAGACAGAGTCTTGCTCTGTCACCAGACTGGAGTGCAGTGGCACAATCTCAGCTCACTGCAACCTCTGCCTCCTGGGTTCAAGTGATTCCCCTGCCTCAGCCTCCCAAGTAGCTGGGACTACAGGTGCGTGCCACCATGGCTGGCTACTATTTTTCTCCTTCCTTCCTTCCTTCCTTCCTTCCTTCCTTCCTTCCTTCCTTCCTTCCTTCCTTCCTTCCTTCCTTCCTTCCCTCCCTCCCTCCCTCCCTCCCTCCCTCCCTCCCTCCCTCCCTCCTTCCCTCCTTCCTTCCTCCCTCCCTCCCTCCCTCCCTTTCTTTCTTTTTAGTAGAGTGGATTTTACCATGTTGGCCAGGATGGTCTCAATCTCCTGACCTTATGACCCACCCACTTCAGCCTCCGAAAGTTCTGGGATTACAGGTGTGAGCCACTGCGCCAAGCCGGCTGATTACTTTTGAGGTCTTTTGTTTTAGCTTGCAAATGGCTGCCGCCTTCTGTGTGTACATCCCTGGTGCCTTTCTGTGTGTTTAAATTTCCTCTTCTTATAAGGACACAAGTCAAATTGGAGTAGGGCCTATTCATATGACCTCATTTGAACTTAAATACTAATTTAAAGACCCTATATCTAAATACAATATTATTCTGAAATACTGGGGTTAAGAACTTCAACTTACAAATTTTAGAGAAATATGATTTATTCCATACCATCTTATCTTACCTTACTGCTTTAATAATTATTTCCTTTAATTCTTTGAGCCTATTTTAATAACTGCTTATAGTATTTATTTCTAAGTCCAATATCTGGGCCCCCCTTTCTTTTAGGGGTTTTTGTTGTCTATTTCTATTTTTTTCCCTGTGTATGTGTCACATTTTCTTATTTATTTGAATGTTTTATTCTATTACCTTAAAAACTGGACAATTTCGGTTATATACTGTACTAGTTCTTAATACTAATCCCCCTAGTACTGTGCTTGTTACTGTTTATGCTAGTATTGTTGTTTGCTTGTTTATTTTTGTAGTAACTTAGACTATTTCAATGAAGTTTACTTCCTCCACAGTGTGCAGCTTCTGTTGCTCCTTAGAGGGCACATCTTGAGACTCAGGCACATTTGGGTGATAGTGGATTTAGTAAAACTCTCTTTAAATGTGCTTTCCCTGACCTCCGTTAAGCCATGTTCCTTGGTTAATATCACACTCAGCTGTTAGCCTCTGCTAATTGACCCTCTGATTATTGTCTCCAAAATGACCTTTGAAAATGAATGGCTTCACAGTCTGGTTCAATCAAACTTGGCCTCCTTGCAGCAGTAGTCTCCCAAGCTTGTTTGTCCCCTATAAAGACTATTTAGATGGTTTATCTGTCCCTTTTCCTGATTTCCTCTGTTAAACTTCTAGCTGGTCTCTTAACCTGTGGCTCTTTTAGTTGCTCATTCCCCAAGTCTCCTTTTTTTTTTTTATTTTCTTCTTTTTTTTTTTTTTTTCTATAGCACCTTTAGGGATAAACTTCCCCGACTTCTGTTCCAAATAAATTAGTTCCCTTGGAGAGAGCTACATAGCTCTTTATTCTTACGGCCTGCCTCTCCTGCTGGGCAAAACCTCTGGAACACTGCTCAGGTGGGAATGGTGTCCTGCTTCACATGGTGTGATATCTATATTGTATGAGCAAAATGCTGGGTAGCTATAATAGGCCCTAATTTTCTCAGTTTGTTTCTCCTGGTTTGGAGCATCTTTTCTGTGAGTGAACATGCATGAGGGTGACTGGGGTCTAAGATTCTTGGCCTATTGTACTCGAGTTAGAGCTTTACCTTTCAGCTGGAGGCCAGATGAATAAAGGGAGTCCCAGACCTCTCAGCCGCTTTTGTCTGAAATAAGTTTTTTACATGATAGACCTATGTGGAAAGGGTGGGTAATGAGAAATGCTGGCAACTTGCATTTCTCTTTCAGGGAAATACCGCGGCCCTAAACTTAGAGCTTATGGGAGAGGGTCTCCTATGTTTTTGCTGTACATATATGGTGTAGAGATTATGTCACACTGAGATGGCAGAGGGTGGGGATGGTCATTCTTCAAATACCATAGATCCTATCTTTCCTCTGGAAATTTAGTAGATTATTTGAATTTTTTTCTCATTTGTTTTTGTATGCACTTCGGACAAGTTTCAGAGATGTTAATGGTTGCTTTTTTTTTTTTTTTTTTTTTTTTGAGACGGAGTCTGGCTCTGTCGCCCAGGCTGGAGTGCAGTGGCGCAATCTTGGCTCACTGCAAGCTCCGCCTCCCGGGTTCACGCCATTCTCCTGCCTCAGCCTCCCGAGTAGCTAGGACTACAGGCGCCCGCCCCTGCGCCCGGCTAATTTTTTCTATTTTTTTAGTAGAGACGGGGTTTCACCATGGTCTCGATCTCCTGACCTTGTGATCCGCCCACCTCGGCCTCCCAAAGTGCTGGGATTACAGGCGTGAGCCACCACGCCCGGCCAGTGGTTGCTTTTTAATAGTTGTCCCCATCTATTTTTGCTTCACTGGTGAGAATGTTCATGTAGGTCCTCACACTGTTATTCTGAAAGTGTCTAAGGGTGGCTTCTCAAGTGTTTGCCATTCTTTTTCTCTATCTGGGTGATTCTACATGGGTATTATTTGCAACAATTTATTGGGCTGTACATGTTTTTATTTCATACACTTTTCTGAGTATGTGTTTTATTCCCATTAAAGTCATATAATCTCTTGACAATCATTCAGTAGCTTCTTATGTCAGGTATGTAGTTTTTGTCAAGACACTTAAACTTTCTGTATTTCTATTCATTTATAAAATGGTTATCATAATAATTCATTTCTCGTAGGGTGCTAGAAAAGATAAATACATTTATTGAGAAAGAAATTATTTAAATTTTTTAAAAAAATTTCACATAGTTGCATAGATTTAAGGGGTATATAAGTGATTATGCAATACATGTAATGTATAGTGATCAGATAAGGGCAATTTTCATATCTACCATCTCAAAGTTATTTGAAATTATATACTATATTCTTGCTAACTGCAGTCATCCTACAGTGCTATAGAACACAAGAATGTATTTTTTGTTTCTAGCTGTAATTTTATATCTTATAATATATCTCACCGTATTTTCCCCATCCCCCTACTCTTCCCAGCCTCTGGCATTCTCTCTTCTACTTTTTACTTCTCTGAGAGATCGATGTTTTGTTTTCTTTTGTTTTTTTAGCTTTCACATACGAGTGAAAACATATGGTGTTTAACTTTCTATTCTTGGCTTATTTCACTTAATATAACATCCTCCAGTTCTATTCATGTTGCCATCATTGATAGAATTTTATCCTTTTTATGGCTGAATAGTATTCCATTGTGTATATATATCACATTTTCTTTATTCATTCATCTGTTGTTGAATACCTAGATTGGGTCCATGCAAATAGTTAAAATAATGATTGCAATAAACATGGGGGTACAGATTTCTCTTTGATATATCCATTTTCTTACATTTGGATAAACTTTCAGTAGTGGCATTGGTGGAACATATGGTAGTTTTATTTGTAGTTTTTTGTTTGTTTGTTTGTTTTAAAGGAACTTCTATACTGTTCTCCTAGTGGTTCTACTAATTTACATTCCCACCAACAGTGTATGAGAGTTCTGTCTTTTCTTCAGCATCGGTGCCAACATTTGTTAGTTTTTGTCTTTTTGATATTATTCATCCTAACTGGGGTAAGATGATGCATCATTGTGGCTTTAATTTTTATTTCCCTGATGATTAGTGATGTTCAACATTTTTCAATATATTTGTTGGCCATTTGTATTTCTTCTTTTGAGAAACTTTTAATCTGACTGTTTTTTGCTGTAGAGATGTTTAGTTCCTTGTTGAATGAATAGCTGGTAAATATTTTCTCCCATTCTGTATGTTGTCTTTTCACTCTGCTGACTAATTATTTTGCTGTGCAGAGACTTTTTAGTTTAATATATCACACTTTTATTTTTGCTTTGTTGCCTGTGAGATCTTATTTATAAAATTTGTTTCCAGACCACCGACCTAAAGCATTTCCTTTATGTTTTCTTTAAGTGGTTTTAGTTTTAGGTCTTACATTAGGTCTTTGATCTATTTTGAGTCAATTTTAGTGTAGACTAATGGGAAGGAGTCTAATTTTATTCTGCATATGGATATCCAGTTTTCTCAGTACTATTTATACTACAGATTTGTATTATATTTTGAAGTCTGGTGGTGTGATACCTCCAACTTTGTTCTTTTTGCTGAGAATTTCTTTGGTTATTCGGGGTCTTTTGTTGTTCAAACAAATTTTAGGGTTTTTAAAATAATTCTGTGAAGAATGTCATTGGTATTTTGATAGAGATTGCATCAGATCTGTAAATCGCTTTAGGTAGTATGACCATTTTAACAATATTAATTATTTTGATTCATGTACCTGGGATGTCTTTCAGTTTGTTTGTATTCCCTTCTATTTTTAATTTTTTTTAAATAAATTTATACAGTATAAGTGCGATTTCATTACATGTATATATTTCATAATGGTCAAGTCAGAAGTTTTAAGGTATCCATCACCCAAGTAATAAACATTGTACCCATTAAGTAATTTCTCATTCTCTACCAACCTTGCTATGCCTTCACCTTTCCCAGTCTTCAATGTCTATTGTTCTACCATCTACCTTCATGTGCATGCATTTTTTAGCACCCACTTATCAATGAGAATATGCAGTATTTATCTTTCTGTGTCTGGCTTATTTCACTTAAGATAATGACCTCCAATTCCATCCTTGTTGCTGTATAATAAACATGATTTCATATTTTATGGCTGAAAAGTATTCCTTTATGTATATATGTCACATTTTTTGTCCATTCATCTATTTGTGGATACTTTGGTTTATTCCATATCTTTTCTGTTGTGAATAATGCTATAATAAACATATGAGTGCAGATTACTTTTTTATATATTGATTTATTTTCCTTTGGGTAGATACCCACTAGTGGGATTGCTGGATCACTATTTTTAATTCTGTGAGAGATCTCCATCTCAACCTATTTTTCAAATAGGTTGTCATAATTTACACCCCAAATAACAGTGTATAAGCATTCCACTTTCTCTGCATCCTCACAAACCATCTGTTATTTTTTTCTTTATCATTTCGTTGTTGTTTTAATTTGCATTTCTTTGAGTAGTAATGTTGAGTATTTTTTTCATATGCTTGTCATCCATTAATATGTCTTTTGAAAAATGTCTGTCTGTGTCCTTTGCCCACTTTTTAATGAAATTATTTGCTTTTATTGTTGTTGTTGTTGAGTTGAGTTCCTCGTAATTCTGGATATTAGTCTCCTGTCAGAGGAATAGTCTGCAAATTTTCTCCCATTCTGCAGGCGGTCTGTTAACTTTGTTGATTCTTTCATTGGTTGTGTGGAAGTTTTTTTAGTTTAACTAAGTCCCATTTGTCTATTTTTTCTTTCATCAGTGTTTTATAGTTTTACTTGTAGAGGCCTTTTACCTCCTCGGTTAAATTTATTCCTAGATGTTTCATTTATTTGTAGCTACTGTAAATGAATTTGCCTTCTTGATTTCTTTTTCTGCTAGTTTGTTGTTTGTGTATAGAAACACTACTAATTTTTTATGTTTATTTTGTATTCTGCAATTTCACTGACTTCACGCATCTATTCTAAGAGTTTTGGTAGAGTCGTTAGGTTTTTCTAAATATAAAACCATGTTTTCTGGAAACAGGGACAATTTGACTTCATCCTTTCCAATTTTGATTCCCTTTATTTCTTTCTTTTGCTTAATTTTTCTGGCTAGGATTTCCAGTGCTACATTGAATAAGAGTGCTGAGAATGGGCATCTTTGTCTTGTTCCAATTCTTACAGAAAAAGCTTTCAGCTTTTCCCCATTTGGTATAATATAATGTTAGCTATGGATTTTCCTGGTTGAGGTACTGTCCTTCTATACTTAATTTACTGAGAGTTTTTTTTTTATTATAAAGAGATATTGAATTTTATTAAAAGTTTTTCTGCGTCTATTGAGATAATTATAAGGTTTTTATCATTCATTCTGTTGATATGATATATCATGTTTATTAATTTGTATATGTTGAATGATCATTATATTCCTGAGATAAATCCCACTTGATTATAGTGGGATTTATAATTTGGATTTGTTTTTTGTTGTGGTTAAGTTTTATGTGTCCAGGAATTGTAGCATTTTTTGAGGAATTTTGCAACTAAGTTCATTGGGGATAATAGTCTGTCATTTCTTTTTTTGTTGTATCCTTGTCTGGTTTTGGCCTTAGGGTTATTCTGACATCACAAAGTTACTTAGGAAGAATCCTCTCCATTTAATTTTTTAATAGTATGAGAAAAAATGTTATTAGTTATTCTTTAAAGGTTCAGTGGAATTCAGCAAAGAAGCCATTCTGTCCTAGAGTTTCTTTCTTGGAAGCCTTCTTATTATGGATTCCATCTCATTACTGGATATTGGTCTGTTTAGTTTTTCTATTTCTTCTTAGTTCAGTCTTTGTCAGTTGTACACGTTCATTAATGTACCCATTTCCTCTTAGTCTTGAATTTATTGGTGTATAGTTTTTCATAGCAGTCTCCAATTATCCTTTTTATTTCTTTGATATTTGTTGTGATGTTTCTCTTTTCATTTCTGATTTTATTTATTTGGTTCCTTTCTCTTTTTTATTCTAGCTAATGGTGTGTCTATTTTGTTTATCTTTTCAAAACATAATTTTTTGTTTCTTTGTTCTTTTGTATTGCTTTTTTAATCTCAATTTTACTTATTTCTGCTCTGATTTTCATTTTTCTCTTTCTACTAATTTTTGGGTTTGTTTTGTTTTTGCTTCCAGTTCCTTGAGATGCATCATTAGGTTATTTGAAATCTTTTTAGTTTTTTGGTGTAGGCATTTATTGCTATGAACTCCCCTCATAACACTGCTTTTGCTATGCCTCACACATTTGAACATATTGTGTTTTTATTTTCATTGGTTTCAAGGAATTCTTAATTTTATTCCTAATTTCTTCTTTCTCTCAGTTGTCACCCAGGAGCACGTTGTTTAATTTCTATTCATTTGTATAGTTTCAAATGTTCTACTTGTTATTGATTTCTAGCTTAATTCTATTGTGCTTCAATAAGATGCTTGGTATAATTCTGATTTTTTAAAAACTTTCAATGCTTACTTTGTATCCTAACATATGGTCAATTACGGAGTGATCCATGTGCAAATGAAAAGACTATGTAGTCTGGGGGTGAAATATTCTGTCAATGTGTTAGGTCCATTTTGTCTATGGTTGAGTTTAAACCCAATGTTTCTTTGCTGATTTTCTGTCTAGATGATGTGTCCAAATGCTGAAAGTATGGTGTTGATGTTTCCAACTTTTATTGTATTGGAGTTCATTTTTCCCTTTAAATCTAATAATATTTCCCTTATATGTCTGGGTTCTCTGGTGTTGGTTGTACATATATTTAGAGTTGTTATGTTCCTTTGCTAAATTAATCCCTGTATTATTATACAATGTTATCCTTAGTTTCTTTTTACAGCTTTTGACTTGAAGTCTGTTTTGTTGGATAGAAGTATAGCTATTCTTACTAGCTTAATGTTTCCATTTGCATGGATACTTTTTTTATCCTTCACTTTCATTCTGTGTGAAAGGATTTACAGGTCAGGAGAGTTTCTTGTAGGCAGCATATAGTAAGGTGTTGTTTTTGTTCCACATTCAGCCAATCTTTATCTTTTAAACGGCATATTTAATTCATTTACATTTAGGGTTATTACTGATAAATGAGGACTTTTGTCATTTATTTGATTGTTTTCTGTTTGTTTTGTAAATCCTTTGTATTTTACTTCCTCTTTTATTGTTTATTTTTGTTGTTTGGCAATTTTTTGTAGTGATAAGGTTTGATTCCTTTTCCTTTTTAATTTGTGTATTGGTTTTACCAGTGAGGTTTATAGTTTTACATACTTTTATTATAGTGATTGTTTTCTTATCACTTCCAGATGTAAGACACCCTTGAGCATTTCTAGAAAGGCCTGTCTAGTGGCAATAAACTCCAAGGCAGGGTTAAGGAGAGATTGAAAGTTTGTTGGCAGCCAGGCTGCAACTGGGCCTTAATTGGAAGGTCCAAGACCCTCCAGAGAAGGAAGCTATGCAACCCACACCCCTTTCCCAAATTGATCTTTTTTCTTGATATGTCTCCTTGCACTCATTTGCATTTAGTGCTCACTCTGCTTGTCAGTTAACTTGGAATGAAGTGAACTAGTCCTGTCACCATGGGAGCTGACTATTTGGAGTCCAGCCTGCATTTTTCACTGCTGTACTCCTCTCATGCCCAAGAAAGTCAGAGTCCAGGGTCAAAAAAAAAAAAAAAAAAAAAACTTTAAAAGTGCTTACTGCGTAGTAAGTACCATTGTTATTACAATTATTTTTACTTTTAGTACTGCTGTTATTAAAGTTTTTAAAATATATAGCCCCTGACTAACTGTATTCTCATGTCTCACCATTTCCTTTCACATATATTTTGCCCAGATAAAATCAAACTACATAAAACTTCTTACATCAACCGTTATGTTTCTTTCTTATACCATAACTGTTAATTTTATCTCTTCAATATGGAATATATCAAATTGTAATCCCTTAATTTCTCTTATCTTCACATCACCCCACACGAAGCTTTTGCCAGATCTGTTTTTCTATTTCTTTTGGACAGACCTGAGCATTGTTTCTTCCACAGAGTTCTCCTTGTTCTCTTCAAAATTTTCTAGATGTCTTTTATGTGCTCATTGTTCTCTGTACATGTTTCTTACTGCAGTTATTTGATTGCACTGAAGTGTCTGTTTATGTGTTTGTCTCTTCTGATGGACAGAAGCTTCCTCAATGTCAGGAACGGGGTATACTATTCACCTTTGAGTCCCTAGCACCAAACATAGGTTGTAGCACATTAGTATGCAGTAGATCTTAGTAAATGTTTTTTCATTAAGCAATACTTATATTAAAATGTGTTATGGGGAGCATATATTCAGAGCAACTGAAATCTATGTCTCTCAGGTTACAGTTTTCAAACTTGGACTAAATAAACTCTGTACTTCTATTAAACAAAATGTGTTATATGTCATGAGGAAATCAACAGAGTACTGCAATCATAAACAAGACAGGGTTAATCTTATTTAGAATCACCAGGAATTGTGTTGCTAAAATGTCAATTTGCAAGCTGAAGTATAACATCCAACTATTCTTAGGGTTGTTGGCAGGAAATGGAGATGGTGGTTCAGGCAAAATATGACAAGCAGAGAGAATAGCATAAGCAAAATCTTGGAGGCAGAAATAAGCTTATGTTTAAGGAAATGAAATAAAACTGGAGTTATTTAAGCACAGAGGCAGAAAAGGCAACTGATAAGAATGGAATTTGGAGATGCAGACAAGAAGAAAATCAGAAAGAGTATTGTTGACCAGGGTAAAGAATGCATGTTTTCTTTAAGGCACACTAGTATGTCAACTAAATGCTTGAATTCAGAGGATTTATTAGGTTGGCTTTATATTTTGAAAGGGTTTAGCTTTGACAAACCTGAGAGAAACAAGAAATGGGGAAAGGATTCCCTATTTAATACATGGTGCTGGGAAAATTGGCTAGCCATAAGTAGAAAGCTGAAACTGGATCCTTTCCTTACTCCTTATACGAAAATTAATTCAAGATGGATTAGGGACTAAAATGTTAGACCTAATACCATAAAAATCCTAGAGGAAAACCTAGGTAGTACCATTCAGGACATAGGCATGGGCAAAGATTTCATGTCTAAAACACCAAAAGCAACAGCAGCAAAAGCCAAAATTGACAAATGGGATCTAATTAAACTAAAGAGCTTCTGCACGGCAAAAGAAACTACCATCAGAGTTAACAGGCAACCTACAGAATGGGAGAAAATTTTTGCAATCTACTCATCTGACAAAGGGCTAATATCCAGAACCTACAAAGAACTCAAACAAATTTACAAGAAAAAAACAAACAACCCCATCAAAAAGTGGGCAAAGGATATGAACAGACATTTCTCAAAAGAAGACATTCATACAGCCAACAGACACATGAAAAAATGCTCATCATCACTGGCCATCAGAGAAATGCAAATCAAAACCACAATGAGATACCATCTCACACCAGTTAGAATGGCAATCATTAAAAAGTCAGGAAACAACAGGTGCTGGAGAGGATGTGGAGAAATCAGAACGCTTTTACACTGTTGGTGGGATTGTAAACTAGTTCAACCATTATGGAAAACAGTATGGCGATTCCTCAAGGATCTAGAACTAGATGTACCATATGACCCAGCCATCCCATTACTGGGTATATACCCAAAGGATTATAAATTATGCTGCTATAAATACACATGTACACATATGTTTATTGCAGCACTATTCACAATAGCAAAGACTTGGAATCAACCCAAATGTCCATCAGTGACAGATTGGATTAAGAAAATGTGGCACATATACACCATGGAATACTATGCAGCCATCAAAAAGGATGAGTTTGTGTCCTTTGTAGGGACATGGATGCAGCTGGAAACCATCATTCTTAGCAAACTATCACAAGAACAGAAAACCAAACACCGCATGTTCTCACTCATAGGTGGGAACTGAACAATGAGATCACTTGGACTCAGGAAGGGGAACATCACACACCAGGGCCTCTCATGGGGAGGGGGGAGGGGGGAGGGATTGCATTGGGAGTTATACCTGATGTAAATGACGAGTTGATGGGTGCAGCACACCAACATGGCACAAGTATACATATGTAACAAACCTGCACGTTATGCACATGTACCCTACAACTTAAAGTATAATAATAATAAATAAATTTAAAAAAAAGAAGAAAAAAATAGGTTAGAGAGTGCAATGGTCTTAATGTTTGTGCCTCTCCATGATCCATATGCTGAAACATTAATCCCAATATAATGATATTTGGAGATGGGGCCTTTGAGAGGTAATTAGTTCATGAGGGTAGAGCCCTCATGAATGGAATTAGTCCTTCCATAAGAAGAAGTAAGGAAGTAACTAGCTCTCTTTTCCCATGCAAGGATACAACAAGGGGGTTGTAGTAAGCGATAAGGAAGAGAGTCATCACCAGATCCTAGCATCCTGACACTCTGATCTTGGACTTCCAACCTATAGAACTGTGAGACAAATTTATATAGTCATTCAGTCTACAGTGTTTTGCTATAGCAGCCTGAGCTGACTAAGGGACACAGAAATAACAGAAAAGCAGTATAAGAACTATTTTACCCATCTAGGGGAGAGATGATGATGGTATTACCTAAGAAGTAGCAATGAAGATGGAAAAAAGTGAGCATATTTTAAAGATATTTAGCAGGTTAAAATAATAAGGAACCAGAAAAAGTGAAACAAAGAAAATGAGGCAACCAATGATATAGTCATGATTTCCAAACTTACCAAAAGATGATAAAGAGAGCACCTGGCTATCTCTTGACTGGGTCAAAAGTAAATTCTAGTCATCTTAATTTTGTTATTTCTATGAAATATTCAAATTGTGATGGCAAGTGTGTATATATACACACACACACACACACACACACACAGAGAGGAGAGAGAACTACCTCAGCGAACTCATTTATAAATCAACAATAATGTGAAACAAATGTCTAGATGTATGTTATACTATTTATATAAGGAATTACTTTAGATTAATTATATAACAGAACTGGTTCATTTCAGGTATAGAGTTAGATATGCTTTTTATTTAATATACTTAGTAGGCATAGCCACTCTTACTAAACCTTTGAGAAATAGGTTTAGTAAGAGCTAAATAAGAATTTTCAGGAATTCTTTTCTAAAAACAATGAGCAGTTACTTTAAATATTAAAGAAGAAACTATTGGCATTAAAACCTAATGTTCAAAAGAGCACAAGTTGTCAATTGTGTGAAGTGATTATACTTTCTTCTGCTTAACTCCTGAAGTCTATGACTATGATCATATTGACAATGCTTTGTGATCAATTATATGTGCATCATTTTAGCACTATGGAGGTCTTTCCATGAATTCTACATTAATTATCAGTATTTAGGGGTCTGAGAGTCTTGTAATTCTAAAACTTCCCATCAGATATATTTTATTTGGACACTGTCTTACTCCATTTTGGCTATGATAACAAAACATCATAAACTGGGTAGCTTATAAATAACAGAAATTTACATCCCACAGATCTGGAGGCTAAGTCCACAATCAAGTCACTGGCAGATTTGATGTTTGGTGAGGGCCTGATTTTACATAGATGGGGACTTCTAGCTGTGTTCTGACATGGCTGAAGAGGTTATCTCACTCTCTATTGTCTCTTTTGTAAAGGCGATTAGCCTAATCATGAGGGCTCCATACTCATGATCTAATCATCTTCCACGGTCTGCACCTCCTAATACTGTCACCTTGGGCTCAGGTTTTCAACCTATGGACTTTGAATGGACATAAACTTTCAGACTATAACAGAAACGATTTCTACAGTCACCTTACAAACCAAGCATGTATATTACTTAATAAAACCAGCATGTCTTCTTTGTCAATCAATTCAGACATTTGTAAAAATCATATGGTATTCCTGCTGCTTCGAATAATTCCATGATAAATCAAGTGGAAGTGGGTATAAAATGTGTCATTACATATTGGTGTAATGTTAAGGAAGGAATATTTCTCCAAGTTATTATTTTTCAATTTCTCCTTTCTACCAGGGTTTTTGGTGTGTGTGTGTGTGCCTGTGCACACATGAATGTGTGCCCACATGTCCACATGTATAAAGTGTGTATTTTTGGGGGGATCTTGTTAAAAGTAAATGGCTATGATCACTGTGGGGTCAGTGACCGGAGGAGTTTTCAATGTCATGATATTTTGGTTTAGTGCCCAGGAAAAGTAGGCATGTGTTTTTGTGTAAAAATATTGATTTTATAACACATTTGATGTGTTACTCTTCGGAGAAAAGACTACAAAATTCATTCTCAGAATATTTATGCATTTATTTATATACTTATTTATCCATTTATTTTATGTAGTTTGGGTTCTATCAAAGTAATAGTAAGTACTTAGAACTTAAGAGGGGGGAAATGCTTACTTTGATGATTCTACGTTATCCGTTAAAACCTCCCAGTGCACTCTCTGCTACAGTTCATAGACCACAGTAGCTATCAGTTTCCAACTAAGGCAGTTTAGATTCAGCAGTAGAAATTGTAAATTGCATATTAAAGGCTGTGATTTCTAATCACACATACCAGAATCAGATTTGGAAGGAAAAGAGGTCGTCTAATCCCTGCCCCTACCATTAGATAAGGCTTTATCTAAATCTTTTAAGGCAGAAAACCAATCATGTAATTCTTAAAGATAGCCAGCTGCTGAGTTTTAAAGGTGCCTTTCTTTGGTTTTTCCGTCAGAAAGCTAATCCTAATATGTGGACTAAACATTTGGTTGCAGTTTACCTTTTTTTTTCTTTATACAGTTCAGAGAAAACTCATTCTCACTCTTCATATACTCAAAGGTAATTATCATTTTTTCTATGTTGTCTTTTTAATTACATTGGTCACCTTCAACTTTTTCCTGTTAATATCTTGGAAGTGATTTTTCCTTCACTATAACTGTGGTCTCAGTCCTTGTTTCCTATGTCCTGATCTGAGGTACTTTATAGGTAGCCCTTATCTCTCTCAGATCTGTGGCTCACTTGCTTGTGATTTTCCTGTACTTATATGTTTTTAAGTACAAGATGATACTAGTATATTTCACAGGCTTACTGGGTTAATTATCCATCTTTATTCCAATTGACCCCACTTTTTCACTATATGTCATTTATCCCATACCTAGAGTTTGGATGATTTTATTCCTTCCCTGAGACAAGATCTGAAAAATAGTGTTTGTGTTATCTATCGCTCAGTAACAAAATATCCCAAAGTTAAGGGCTTAAAAAAGCTATTTTGTATTATTTCTCACAATTGTGTGGGTTGATCGGAGTAGGGTCACCAAACAATGACCCAAGCAACAAATCTGTTCTGTCATCTGTTTTCGTATTTCCTAAGAGCTGAGAAGAGATTTATTTAATTTTTAAATACTTGAAAAGTAAATTTTAAAAGAAGAGTATTTTGTGATATGCAAAATTATATGCACTTAAAATTTCAATTTCCATAAATGAAGTTTTATTGGAACACAGTTACAATCATTTGTTTATGTGTTGACTGTGCCTGCTTTTGCACTACAACAAAAGAGTAGTTGATACAAAGACCATTGACCTGTAAGGCCAAAAATATTTCCTATCTGGCTCTTTATAGAATAAGCTTGCTGGCAGATTCCTGTGATGGAATTCAGCTGGGTGGCTTTTCTGATCATCTGGCTTGAACTCTCACGTGACTGCTATCAAGTTTTGCATCAGATTAGGGAGAGCTGGAAGGCCTACCTGGGGTGATGGGATGGCTGAGCCTCTTTCTCTCTACATGCCCTCTTCATGAGGTTTTTCCTCATGGTCTCTATGGCAGCATAGGCAGAATTCTTACATGATGGGTCCAAGCTCCCAGTAGCCTAAAAACAGAACTTGCCACACTTCTGCTAGGCCCAGAATTGGCACAGTATCACCATATTCTTCTTGTTAAAGCAAGTCAAAGGGTCAACCAAGATTCAATGGGAGGAAATAATACAGGTACATAAATACTAAGGAGGGGCTTATGTTCAGTAGAGAGAGAGAAATGAGAAAAGTACTAATTACAAGTAAATGTTATTAACTTTAATATAAAAATGAAAGAAAAAAAGGAATCCTTAGAAAAGGGAAATTTGCTTTGAACCTTAGAGCTCATTTCATTTGAATGTTTAAGTAAGAAATGACTTGACAGGAAAAGCAGACAAAAGTATTGCTGAACAAAACAGCATTATGAATATTGTTCCCAAAGAAATGCCAGAAAATATTGCTATTAAGATTGGCATTATTAACAACCATAACACCACAAAAAGTTCTCTAGCATATGAAGAAGTTAAGAAACTAAAGAAAAAACTAATTTTATATTCAAACATACATTTCCTCTACCGTCTTTGTGTCTTCACAGGAAGTCAGAAAGGAACTTTCTTCTTGATATTGGAGTCTCTGTATAGATCTGGCCTTGCTAAACTTCTTGAACTGTTGAATCCCTAGCTCTGTGAATGCTGCCAAAATTTCTACTTGTTTTCTATTTCACATATACATACATGGATAATATATATGTATCTACACATATCTGTACTTATGTGTATATGTATATGGGCACATCTGTATGTAAATATATGAAGATTAACATCTGAAATGTTGTTCTAAAACTCAATAGGATTACCCATATTTCTTTTCCTTATTATTAAATAACTTCTGTTTTCAACATGTTAATTGTTCTATATAATTACATAAAAATTGTGTTTTCTAAAGTTTGTTTTTCATTCTGATTTCCAATTCTATTGACCTTCCCTAAATCTCCAAGCTGAAAATTTGGCTTGTCACCTTGTAGTTAACAAATAGTAGATCTAAGCAGACTTGACATCTTCTTATGCCTTAAATTCAGATCCTTGCTTCCAGTTATCAACCTCATGCAAGATATTGAACAGTGATCAAATGTTTGTCAGATCAATTTTTTGTGAAATATATTTTTTGACATCTACTTTCTTGCCTAGGAAATTAAAATGATATGGTGAAGCAAAGTTCTCAAATGGGAATCATAGGCTGATGAAGGTTGGGATGAGGGTGGAAGTTTATGGAGACTGGAGGAGTCTGGGAATTCTACCACAGAACAGGGAGAAATAACCACAGAACAGTGGTTATTACTGTCAAGAAATGAGAAATTTGTCCAATCTATTATCCTCTGCTACACCTTACGGCCTGTGCTCCTATCCCTTCTCCGATAATCATCTGTCCCTTTGCTCTTATTCAGAAAGAGAACATAAGAGAATGTTTTTCCAGTTTCAGTGGCAAAAGTCACTCTCTACAAGTGTTACAGGGCTTTGAGCCCTGCTCAATATTTTAATTCTATTAATTGTGCATTATCTATTGAGAGGTTATTCTTTTTACCTTTCAGAATACAAGATAATCAAGTAATTACTCGGAGGACTAGAGCTTCCTGTGGTGTAATGAGAGATTTAGCTGTGTAATTTATAGTACTCAAACAAATGAGCCAATTTATATTCCCAAAGTAGAAAACAGTAGAACATTCAGCTCAGATGTCTTTCTTCCACTTTCCAACTTATTAGATGGAAAACAGGTTCTATAGGCTATGATTTGCTAGAAATACTCTGAAGAACACTCATTAAACTATACATATCAGCATTTAGCTTTGGGGTAAACAATCTTATAGATTGTTAATAACCAGTATTTACAAAGCATTGATGTTTTATGCATTTTGGTGTTACAGTTCAAGTGGATCATGTATTGATATATTTATAACAGAAGAATCTGGAAATGACTACTAAAAGTCTTAAATTTGATAACAAAATAATTTTAGCTCTTAATCAATTAGCTTACATAGTCAATTAAGACAGTGCAGGTTAAAATCTTTACATGAAGAACTAAAAGGAAAGATTTGAAAGTTTTCCATGTTATGTTTATACGTAACCAAGTAGCCCAGACCAACACAGCTTTTAGAAATTAAAATCTCTTGGAAGAAACTTTAAAATAGGGAGAGGAGGGTTTTTATTGGTTGCTATTAGCAAAATCAGTTTTTGTTCCAAAAGAAAATAAAAAACTTGGGCAATAAATGAAGGAATCTCCCAAGACTTCACTGGTTAAAAAGGGAAAGCAACAGAACTCACTGAATACCTCTAATGTGCAAGGCACTTTGACATAAAATTTTCATTTTGATACTCAAAATGAATAATCCTGTAAGGCATTACTCTGCCCATTTTCCAGACAGCTATTATGAGAAACAAAGGCATTTTATAAGTTATTTCAGGTAACAACTAACGGAGTTAGATTCTGAATTTGAATCATGTTCTCCTTGGAAAAAATTATGACCTTACTAAACAATCACTTGGAAATTTCTGTGGAGTTGAGTATTATTTCCCTATGGTTTCCTTTGTCTGCAAGAAATCTTCATTTTTAAAAAATTTTAGAAATAATTCATGGTAGCCCAGCAATAACTTTCAGGCAACATAGTTTTTGCTAACATGGATTTGGGAACAAAGGACAAAATACCAGAATGTAGTTAATAGTCACAGCCACTGAATGACAAGTCAAAATTATCCAGCAAATCTTATCTAACTTTCCACCAATTTTCTATTTCTCCAAATACTTAATGAAATTGGAGAGATTTTAGAAAGTATATTTATATACAGTGTGATGTTAAATAGTTTAGATGTTAAAAAGCTGTTAAAAGTAATTAACCCTACAGTATCTACTAGCATTGTGTCAACCCATTAAAGTCAATTTATGTATTTTTCTTATCATGTTACATTTCCTGCCAATTTCATCCTCAAACATATAGTATCCACATAGCGAATCTAATATTTATCATCCACTTTCTGAATTTTAAGATGTTACTATGTGTGTTCTTCAGCAGTATTTGTATAGTTTTGCATTTTTAAAAAATGTTCATAAACATCATATGTACTATGTAATTTGCTTATTCTTTCAAAATTATATTTGTGACCTATATCTATATAAATTTATTCATTTTTTTTTCATTGCTATGCAAAATTTTCTACTCTATCGCTATATACCAAATACCACATTACCCACTCTCCTGGTATAAAAAAAATAATGCTTTTAATCTTATTACTGCAAACAATGCTACTGCATATTGTCTCCAATCTGTCTCCTGGGGCATATGTGCAAACTATTCCTGTAGTCTGTAGTCATAAGAGCTCTATGAGTCCATTCTTGAGTTATACAAATTTACCATTTTACTATCTTTAATTGTGATCACCTAAAATTTAGTATTATCAAACTTTAAATATTTTAAATTCTGTATGTAACTTCATATCTTTATTTTAGTTTGCATTTCTCTAATTCCTAATGAAGAAGAGCAAATTTTCATATGGTTACTAGACATTACAATATACTCTTCTGTTGATAATGTTTATATTATTTGGGCATTATTTTATTGAATTGTTTCCATTATTGATTTCTAAGAGTTCTTATATACTCTGGGCTCACCAGTTACATGCTTAAAATATCATATTTCCCATCAAATATCTTGTTTTTTTTAAATTTCTCACAGTTAAGATATGGCTCCATCTGGAATTGTGTATAATATGAGGTAGTTATCCCACTTTATATATATATATAAATATCCCACTTTTTATATATATATGTGTGTATATATATATGTGGATAGACAGAGATCTAATTAACTAGATATGAATAACAAATAGTGTCAGCACAATTTATTGAATGATCTGCCATTACCAGCTATTGTGCAATCCTCTCTCTGACCAATCCTCTCTCTGACATATAAGTACATTTTTATAATCTATATGAATTTTTCACATTTCCACATATGTGTAGGTCTCATTCTGGGCACTCTTTTTTCTTGCATTGACCTATTTCTCTGTTAATAAAACAATATCAAAATTGCTATTATATTAGAATAAGGCCTAATATCTCATAGCTTATGCTACATTTGGTTTTGACAATTCTATTGGATTTTCTTAACCATTCATTTTTTCTTTGAATTTTTGAACTAATGTGCTAATTTTAATGAAAAACTTACTTATATTTTATTGTAATTTAAATTTAGAAGAATTTATCATTTTTATAAGGTGTATATCTGTTGATGAACATGGTATATGTTGTATTATTTTAATCCATTTTGTTCTCAGTAAAATTTATCACTCTTTAAAGTTATTATTCATCATTTTCAAAATGTCTTTGGTACCTTATAGTATTTGTTTACATTTATACAATATTATTTTAAAATAACATTTTGAATGTTTTCACTAATGTATATGAATACAGTATTTTTTTTTTTTTTTTGCTTGGTAAAGAAATGTTGCTAAACTTAATTTCTTCAAGTAATGTAATTCAATTACTGTCTCTGAGGGAATTCTGTTGTGTTTTTAAATTTTCAGCTATAATGAGAAGCAATGTATTTTATTTAGCATTTCTACTTGGTTTATATCAAAGTGTTTTACAGAATATGTACCCTGAGATGATTTTTTTCTTAAGTGTTTTAAGTTAATGTCCTTAGTGGAAGAAAAGCAACTTTAATCCTAATTGTTAACCTTAGTGTTTTGGATATGAAATTTAATTTTAAATATTGGTACATTTTAATATATTACTTTCTAAAATATATGTAATTAGTTTAAGCATAAAAACAAAATAAGCAGTATAATCAGCATAAGCAGTAAAAGTCAGTAAAAATTCCAGAGTTTACTGTGGAATGAGCTGAGGCCTCTGTTGCAACTGTATCACAGTTGAGCTTTTCCCTGTATCCAGTCTGGCTTTCCTCACTTCCTCCTCAATAGGTATTATCAAAAAGAACAGCCCTCAATAAGCTTTCTGTACAGTAACTTCCATCTCAGTGTTTCCCGAAGAATCCAAGATGTCAGGGTTGAGTTCCAGTTCTACAGTGAGTCAGAAGAATGTTACAGATGACCCAGTCAATGCTACAAGGAGAGAATCCAGTAGGGCCCAATCCACGGACAGGGTTACTACTTAGGAATTCTGGATCATCCTCAGAGCGCCTGTATCTGAAGGGCTAGGAAGGGGATACGTGTGGAAAATCAGCACGGAAAAGGAAAGTCAATCTTGCCTACTCCTTAAAGTCATGTATTTCTTGGAGTTCCAAAAATTTGAACTCTAAACATGACTTTGCTTCTTGCTAATGATGTGAGATTGTGACTTCTATAAGTGCTGGTTTTCTCCTCTGCAATATGAGAATACAACGGAGTGATGTTGAGTATTAAATGAGGAAATATTTGTGAAGTGCTTAGCACTGTGCCTAGCACATTTTTTTTTAAATGAGCACCTCCTTATATCTGTAAACATTACCTACTTTAATTCCCCACATAATTAGGAAAGATATCAGGTTTTTCCTGCAAGTTAGTAGCATCAGAGTGATAGAAAGAAAACAAAAAGCCAAAGATATGGAATAGAAGGTTTCAGTTTGGAAGGAGGGAGAGATCAAAGGACACAGAAAGGCAAGTAGTTTTAAGGAACAGAAGAGGAACTAGAACAGAGTTGCCTTCAGGATGTTACCATACTCCCTGCCCCAGTATTTAATAAATACTTGATACACCTAAAACTTCAACATACCAGGCAAAAAAAAAAAAAAAAACAAAATAAAACAAAACAAACAAACAAAAAACCCTCTTGAGCGATAGATTTAAACTTCATAATGGTTTAAGATAAATGAAATTTAAATCTCAAAGAAAATCATTTGTATAACTGGGGACTTGGAACTTCGGCACCCTGTACCTGTAAAAGTTCTACCTCCTTAATTCCATACTTAAAATAAATGTATTAGTCACCATAGCCATACTTTGAAAAATGTGATACTCTGCAGGAAATGTTGTCTTTTCTAATGATATATTCTCTTTGCTTGAGTGGTCATTAACAGAAAATGACATAGAGGTTCTTATCAGTTTTCATTTAGATAGCATGGAAAAGCAAGGAGTTCAACACTCTTCAGTTTTTACATGAAGTGTGTCCTACTTGGTACTTTATTAACAAAGTATTTTATGATTGTACTATATTAATGGAATTGATTGATACAAGATGATACATTCTTTTTTAAAATTATTCCTTTATGGCTAGTTACCTTAGAGCACCAACAAACTTTTTTCACATTTTCATCCTAATATATTTTAAAAACTGGGATATATTGGGAGTTAACTAGGTCAGCTCCTTCTTCCCACCTTGTTTTCCTCTAGCCAATCATCTTCGTTTGTTATTAGAGTAATACGAAGTGATATAAGAACGTTGCTACCTGGTCATTCTGACAATGCCCCTGAAAATACTTCAGTGATACTGTTTCGACTCTCAGCACAGTCTTCAGTTTCACAGATTTGTAGCATCTGTTAGTATCCCTAAGATGATCAGAGTCAGGGATATAGATTCACGCTAATCAAAATCTCAAGGGAACAAAATGTGCATGTGGTAATTTCCATTGAAAACTGTGATTATCAAGTAGAATGAAATGTTTAAATGGTCCTAATACTTTTATTCTCTCTCAGAAAGCTGTATATGATTATAATTAGAAAGTTGTTTATAATTAAAATAGTGTTATGGAGTTATGTAATTTCAAGGGATTTTGAGATCAAGCTTAAATGGTTTGTTGCCCCTGTCTCCACAGTGGGTGTGTATGTTAAACAGACCATCATGCTAAGGACCATTGTCTGGAGGACTCCCACTCTGGGATATTGAGGAATGAACTGCCAGCTTTTCTTTTTGACTCTAGCATTTCTCTATTTCTGATCAGCCACATACCTTCGGTGGCTATATGTATCCTTGTAATATATTAATAGCATTGTCTTAGTCACAATTTAAGTATGCTAATGTAGTCATATTTTTATAGAAAATACACCCTCATCTCTTGATTGGGACCACCCATTTCTAAGAAATAATTACTTAGGTGGGTGTTTTTCCATATGGCTGACTTCATCCATTTACATATTGATTTTCTGTAATCGAGTCTTAAAAGTCTAACAAATGTCTAAGTTCTTAGGAAAACTTGTGCACTTATATCACTCTTAAGAGTGTGTTTGAGAATTCCATTCTTTTAACTGTACCCCTTTTGTGGGTAATTTTATTTACTATCTGGTGATGGTTTTACATTCAGCTTATTTAATGTTTTAAATAGGTCATCTTTAACATGATTAAAAAATCTTTTTAAAAGTATGAATAAAAATATCTCCCTCTTTTATTTTCCTCCTTTCCTTTTCCTAACCTCCCCCCCATCTATAAACACCAATTGTTTTTTTCTGTATCCCTCCAGAGTTTCCATATATGTATATAAGCCCTGTGAATATATATTTGCTAGGTGTCCCTCTTTACACAAATGCTAGATGTCTGTACACACTGTTCTGTGCCTTGCCTTTTAAATTTAACAAGTTACTTTGGAAAGCTTTCCAAATCATAGCATAGAGAACTACTCATTATTTTTCCTAGTTGTACAGTATTCCATTGGGTTAATGAACCATAATTTATTCAACCAGTTTCCAATTAACTTTTCATTGTTTTCTATTCCTTTACTGTAACAACAAGATAACAACGCATAACCCAAATATAAGTTATTTCATCCATGTATAAATACAAAAACTTGCTAAACCAAAGGACACACAGCAATTATTTCAGCAGATGCTGCATAATTCCTTTCCATATGCATCATACCATATCCTACTCTTATCAGTAATTTACAAAGTCTGTTTAGCCAGAGTGTGTTACCAGCTTTTGGGTTTTGCCAGTTTGTTAAGTGAAAACTAGCATCTTATTGGAATTTTAATTTGCCTTTCTCTGTAAGATTGGGAATATAACTAAATTTATTTATTTAATAAATATTTATTAGGTGCCTACTATGTGCCATTATTATTCTAGGTGATGGGAATATAAAAATGAACCAAAAAGAAAGAAATCAAATATATGTATATAATTATACATGTAATGATATATGTACAGTAAATCCTATAGTATGTTAAATTATGATGATAGTTATAAAGAAATATAAAACAGACTAAGGTAGAGGGGAGATGATAATCAAGGTAGGCTTCTTGATATGATGACATTTGGGAAAAAACTTGAAGACGATGAGGAAATGGGCTAAACAGGTATCTTAGGAAATGAGTTCCATACAGAAGGAGCAACTAGTGCAAAATTCTCAAAATGGGAGAACTTTTAGCATCTTGGAATAATCCCAAGGAATTCGGTGTGGTCAGAGCAGAAATGGAGAGAGGAAGAGTGGTAGAAGTTGTCAGAGAGATGACAAGAAGCCAGAATGCACAGTGCCTTGTCGATAACCTAAAGGACTTTGGCCCTTCCTTCCTTCCTTCCTTCCTTCCTTCCTTCCTTCCTTCCTTCCTTCCTTCCTCCCTCCCTCCCTCCCTCCCTCCCTCCCTCCCTCCCTCCCTTCCTTCCTTCCTTCCTTCCTTCCTTCCTTCCTTCCTTCCTTCCTTTCTTCCTTCTTCAGGGTCTTGTTTTGCCACCCACGCTGGAGTGCAGTAGCACAATCTCAGCTCACCGCAACCTGTCTCCTGGGTTCAAGCAATTATCCTGCCTCAGCCTCCTGAGTAGCTGGAATTACAGGTGCCTGCCACCACGCCTCATTTATTTTTGTATTTTTAGTAGAGATGGGGTTTCACTATGCTGGCCAGGCTGGTCTTGAACTTCTGACCTCCCGTAATTCACCCTCTTCGACCTCCCAAAGTGGTGGGATAACAGGCATGAGCCACCGCGCTGGGTCAGGCTTTTATTTTCAATGAAATGGGAAACCAATGAGTAATGTGAACAAAAGAAGGACATAATATGATATGTATTTTAAAAAGATTTTTCTAATTACTATTAAGATTGGGCCATACAAAGAAAGAATGAATGAAGAAAGATAGTTAGAGGGCCGGTGCAGCAATCCCATTAAGAGGTGATGGCAGCTTGACCAGGGTGGTACTGGCAAAAGTAGGTTGTCAAATTCTGGATATAGCAAATAAGATTTCATGAAGGATTGAACATGTGGTAAAAGAGAAGTGAAGTAAATTGTAACTCCAAGTTTTCTGGCCTTAACAACTAGAAAGATGAAACTGCCATTACCTGAATTGCTTTTGAGACTTATTTCAATTTCCTTTTTTTGAATTCTCTATATTGTTTGTTTTTCTATTGTGACTGTGATATTTTTCTTAAAGCTTTCTAGATTTCCTATCACCTAAGAAAAATTATCCTTTTATAGTGCTATAAACTAAAAATATATTATAATAATTTACATATATATTTTGCTCATGTTACATTTGTTGTGTTTGTTTGTAGATGTTCTTTCTTAAGTTACTTGAATTGACCCATTTTAACGGCTCCTGAGTGTTTACTCAAAATTAGACATTTTATTTTTCCTCCAAGATTTGGGATGTATTATTTTATGGTCTTGTTTCATACTTCCATATTTTACATTTGCACATTTAATCCATTAGAAACTTACTTTGGTAACAAATGGAAAGTATGAATTTGACTATGTCTGACTAAGTATCCAGTTGTCCTAACATCACTTATTATCTATCTTTTCTTCACTGATAATATATATTGCCTTTCATAACCTAGATTCCTAGATGTACTCGAGTCCAATTATGGCATTTCTTTTCTATTCCTTTGGTCTCCATGTCTGTTTATGAGACATGACCATGAAGTCTTATTTACTAAGGCTTTATAATTATTTTAATAAATGGTAGGGCTAAGCCTATCTCTCTAATTTTCATTTTTATAATTTCCTAGGTATTTCCATTATTTTCTCAGTTGGTAAAATACTTTGGAAGCATCTTGATTAGTTGCAACTTTTTTAAAAGGCAAGAAAAATGTAATGGATAGTATTTTATTGAGATCATGTTAAAACTATAAACTAACTTAAAGAGAACTGGCATTTTTGCTGTTTGAGACTTCCTATCAGAATATGATCTGTTTCTATTTGTTTTGGCTCTTCTTTTTTTGTTTTTCTAGGTATTTTACATGTTTCTTCAAATGGGTTGCTTGCTTTTCTTGTTAAGCATATTCCTAGTTATTTTATCATTCTGTCGCTATTGTAAATATGGTTATTTTAACTTTGCCCTATACCTTCTAAGTATTTTCTATTTTATATAAAAATTGTATTAATTTCTGTGTAGTATTGATTTATACCCCATGAATTTATTACATTTTCATATTATTTGTGTGTTTTTTCATTGATTTCTATTATGAGTTTCCGTTTTGGAATCATTTGAGTTACTAAGAGATGGTTTAATCTCCTCCTTTCCTAATTCATGTCTAATTTATTGGCTAACATATTCAGTAACTATTTTAAAACCCAATAGTTGCAACAGTGAGCAGAGCCATCTTGTTTCTGGTTCAATGTGATTTCCCTCTCTGAGCCCTAGTGAAGCCTAATACTGACATTAGTGCTGACACAGATATAGTCATCATGATACGGGAATGTACAGCTACTAGTACTTCCTTAAGAACAGTCGATTTTTTAAAATAGACATTTCAGCATTGTTGGAGATAATCACGTACATTTCCTCCATAGTTCTTAGTGCTGTGGAGAAGAGTGAATCTCTCCTGGCTTTTGCACCTTCATCTTCTGGCCTAGAGCAGGTGCCCAGGAGCTCCTCCCTCTTTGTGTGCAGTGACCTTGGTTGGCTTCCTCACCTCCAACAGCAAGAGCAAAAGAGGGACCCTAGAGCTGTATGTGCTCCTGGAAACCTTCCCCCATTCTCCTATCATTCACAGACTTGCCACCCTATTTGCCTTGAGATAATCAGAACAAATCTCATCATATCTACATCACTGAATTCTGATTTCCACAAGGTTCAAATGTGTCACCTAACCTTTGAGAAATTCCCTTGCACTCTATTTGACATTGCAACTCTTCTCTTCTATGTCCAGGACACATTATTCCCTATTCCCCTTCCCTGCATCAGGATTTCTTTAACATGTATCACTAAATAGCAAACTGTATAATTATTATTTTTAAACTTTACTTCTCACTCAACCACCCCACTAGATCATAAATCCACATGGCACATAATTTGTCTCTCATTTATTGATGTATCTCTGGTGAAGAATATTTCTATTGCAGAGTCCATGGTCAATGATTTTGTTTTAATGAATCTAATAATGGAATGAAATATACTAATAAATTTAGTAACATCTAATCATCCTGGAATAAAATCCACTGTTCATGATGTCACGTTTTTTACTTTGTGACTGAATTTCTATACTAATATCCTATTTTGGTTTTTTGCATTGATGTTTATGAGTAAGTTTGGTCTATAGATTTCATTATTACGCAAACTTTATCAGGTTTTGGAGTTAACAGATATAGCTGCTTAAAAGAAGAAATACTATAGAAGTTTTCCCTGCTTTTCCAATAGTTTTAGAAGTTATTATATTATCTGTTTCTAAAGATTTGGTTGAGTCTTCAGAAATTATACAGGTCTAGTTATTCATTTTCTAATTGGAGTATTAAACTCTGACAATTTTGAGTTTTGTCCTGTGAAAATCAATCTGTTTAGAATTCTATCTGTCCTGGAGTTAGTTTTTGTCATTTACATTTGCACAGATAATATCCATATCATGCAATTTTTCTAAATTATTTAGTGTTGAGAAAATCGGTTTTTAAATGTTTTATTATTTTATTATTTCAATTTTATGATTATTTCCTATACATATGTGTATTTGTGCCTATACATATGTGTGTGTGTCTATATACATGGGTGTGTTTGTGTGTGTGTGATTTTGCTTGGGTATTAATACTTTCTTCCTTTTTCTTAATTTAGTTTAGGTATGGATTTATGTATTTTATTGAATTGTTTGTTTTTACAAGGAATCAGCCTTTGTATTTATGATCTCTAGAATCATTCTGTTTTAAAACGTTAATTTTTAATTAATTTTTTTCCTTAACAATACTTTCCATTTTCATCAGTTTGTTTTGTGAATCTTAAACTCTCAGATTTATTCACTGCTTGTATATTTTCAAAATAGATTTAAATGTTTAAAGCTATTAAATTTTAGAGCACTGTTTTAGCTATAATTATTCCATTAGATCTGATAGGTCATATTTTCATTATAATTTTTTATTATATATTCTACAGTCTCAGTTTGTAATTCTTCATGTATTCAACAGTTTTTATAGATAATTTTGTAATTTAAAAATGGAAGATGCTTCTTTTTCTTTTTAAAAAAATATGGTTGTGTTGCAGTACGATGAAATTTTTCCAGCCATATTTGTATCTTTGAGTTTTTTATTTTTTTAGCCTAAGATACGGTCATTTTCTTTAACTATTTTTGGGACATTTGAAAAGAGGTCATATTCTCTAGATTCAGAATATAAATTTTGATATATAAATCTCTATAATATCAAATTATGTATATGTTATTTAGATTTTCCTCTACACTAATACTTTTTGTTTCACTTTCTCAAGGACTGGGAGATATTAATTAAACTTTCCTTTCAGTATATTCTAATTCTGAATCTACCAATGGTTCGTTTTTATAGACATTGACACAATATTATTTGTTCTTTAATATCCAGTACTATAGTTTCCTTGTGAATTACATGATTTAGCTGTATAAAGTAAACTTCTGTGTCCAGTGTAATGGTTTGGGCCTACCTTTTCTGATAATATAATTGGCATATCTGTTTCCTTTTTGTTTATATTTGCTTCCTATAACTGTATTTATCCTTTTTATTTTTAACTTTTCTTTGTCACTTTAATTTAGGTTTGTTCCTGGTTTATAGAATAAAGTTGTATCTTGCTGTGCAATATAATCTGAATAATATTTTTAATTGGTCTGTGAGACTCATTTCCCCCATCACTATCATATTTTAGTTAATAGCATTACCTTTGTTGTTTTTTTACTTTTGTATCATTAAATATGCTTTTAAATGTATTTTTTAATTTTTTAAGTATGAGGTTGATTTTAAATGTCTGTTCCTCCCAGATCTTACAGATGAAACAATCAACAAATGTAATTACACACACCTTCTTTCTAAAATTCCTTTCCAATTTGTGTGAGTTGTTGAATAGCTTCTTAGAAACTTAATGTTTTCATTCTGCTCCACAGTTTCAGTCCACATTTTCCTCTTTCAGTTCTATTGTTAAATAAATTTACTGTTTTCTCCAGTATTTTAATTTTCCAGTTATCTCTTGAAAAGTATATAGATCAGCAGTTTCTTCAAAAAAAGGTCTAAGGGAACAATTTTCTTTGGGTTCTTGACTGTTCAAAATTGTTTGATATTAATATGAAGAAAAGTTTGACAGAATATAAAATTTATTGGACATAACTTTCTTCTTGTGAATATTTTAGATGCTCATATTTGGGCACAGAAAGTTGCTATGAATGAATGAGACCGACCTGATTTTTCTTCCATATAAATTACTTGATATTTGTGATGGGCTGCCCAACTATTGTTCCTTTGTCTTTGAAATCCAATAACTAAACAATGACATATCTTAGTTTTGTTCAAACTGAGTTAATTTTCTTATCCATTGTTTACTCTTTTATTTTAGAGAAATTTTCTGGAATTATATTTTCAATTAGTTTTTTTGACACATCATTGAAGTTATAGGCTGTGTTTCTGCTCTCTACAAGAAGCATCTTGGTTCACTGTTCTCTACAGCCCCTGAATCCACCATTTGAGAAGTCATTCTTTCCATTATTTTCCTTGGCTATATTTATAATGACTCAATGGTCCAGATTTTCTTCTCTCAGGATATTACTTGATTCTGATGGTTTTCAACAAGACATGCTGGCTGATAAAGCCTTAGCCTGGTATGGTCTACATCAGTTCTCTGAACAGCCCATTGGGCAGAATAAGTCACACTGCCCCAACCAAACTGTAACGCAGACTGGGAAACATAACAGAGCACATGGAAGCCAGGCACAATGGTGCATGTGGTCAGGGCCACTCATGAAGTTGAGGAGTTCCAGACCAACCTGGGCAACATAGCAATACTTGTTTCTTAAGAATATTTAATGAAAAAGAGAACAATAATGAAAGAGCACATGGATATTCAGTAAGTAATGCTTTAAACACTCAACTTTGATTTAAATTTTCCCGAAAGAGCTATTTGCATAAGGTTCCTTTGTTGGGGTGGACTGCTATACTGGTTTTACATGCTAGAGAGCTTTCACAACTCATAAGCTATTGTTTATGCAACTACAAGCACTAAATGCATTCTTAAACTCCCCTTTGCAAAATTCTTTATTGATATTTAATTCTTCTGTTTATCTGAACCATAACAGTTCTAGTATGTTTTTGCTTACTGCAGCTTCTACATCTGTGATTACAAAGGCTGTAGTATTACTTCAGAATATGGGATACTTCAGAGTAGTAGACAAACATTAAGAGACCCTCCAGTGATTTCCTGACTCCTAGTATTCTGTCTTAATAATCCTATCCCTTTAAATATAGGTAAGATCTGTGACTTCCTTCCAAACAATTCAATTGAATATAACAAAGGTAATGTCCTCCCATGATTATGTTATGTTATATAAGACTGAGTCTTAGTACACTGGAAAGAGAGATATGTTCTTGTTGAGTTGATGAAATAAGAAGTGTTGTTGAGGAAATCGAAGTGACAAGAAACTATGGACAGCCTCTATAAATTGTGAATAGACTCTAGGACCGGAAGTTAACATTCAGCCAACAGCCAGCAAAACATAACTTTCAGCTTTCATCCAGACCCCCTAAAGATATGCATTCTCCTCAATCTGAATGAGCTCGAAAGCAGATTCTTCCCCTAGAGCCTCCAGATGAGAAAGCATCCTGGCTGACAATTTCACTGCAACCTTGCAATACACTGAGCAGAACACCCAGCTAAGTTCTGCCCAGACTCCTGCCCAGACTCCTGTGAAATAATAGAAATATCTGTTGCTTTACTTCATTAAATTCGTGGCAATCTGTTATTCAGCAAAATAAAACTAATACTTACAGGAAGTATAATTTTCTGGTGTTTTCTAAGATGCCACTATTTGGCCTTCTTGCAGTGCTCCATACATTTTCTCTTTACTTCCTTCTATGTGACTTCTAACTGATTAACACATTTCACAACCATTAAAGAGATTTTGGAGTCTGCAAATTATTTATGCCTCCAAGGTCTACTGAAAATTTAGGTTTTCTTTAAGCTTTTTCTTCCCTTGTTGCCTTAGGATAATTTTCAGAAGAAAAAGTAAAAGTTCCAGCTTGCGTGTTCATGATAATAGCTGAATTATTCTGCCTTACATAATTCTTACATGTGTATCTATTATTTTGGCTGCTTTATTGGACTGTAAGGGCTTTGATGACCAGAATGTAAATAATTTTGACTCATTTTAGGCCTGATCTTAACAGCTTACATAGTTTCTCTGAAAATATTATTGAGTTATAATTAGTGTGAAATGTTAATGTTTAATTCTGATTTGGAGGGATTTTTTTTTCTCACGCAGTACCCACTACCCACTAACTCTCTAGGGTTAGATGTAGACCCATTGGTCTCTGGATAATCTAATCTTCATTTTTAACTAATAGGGAAAGCCAATCAGTACCTTGTATCTCCAAACACAGTGATTTATTGTGTGTGGTCCAATGACCCAAGACAGTATACGCATGTCAATTGAGAATCAGTTGTGTGACTTTTGTTTTAGGTCTCCTTTGACAAACTTCTATTCTAGCTATGTGATTCTTGGGAAAAGTCTCAATCTCTTTCATTCTCAATGATCAGCTCATAATGATATGAGCCTCAAGTTGCCTGGGGTCAGAATGGAGCCAACATAGAAGAAATAGGACTCAGAGATAAATCCTTGTGACACATTTCAGGCCTTAAATCAGTTCATGTTTGGAACACAAATAACCTTGAACTATTCACTATGATTAGTCAATTAATTTCCTTTTTTCCTAAACCAGTTTAAATTGGATTTTCTCTGATTTTCTAATGGAATGATCTCATCGAATAGATCTTATCACCATCTTCTGGGTTATTCACATATGTGAATTCCTATAGGTGATTTGTTAATATCATCCTCTCCTTCCCCTGTTAAAAAGCCTATAAATTTACCCAGATGGAGCATTTGCAATTCTGTAGAATCCAGGAATGTTCTTTTAGAACATTCATCACCCTAACGATTATTTGTTCACTATTTTTCCTTCTACACTGTGAGTTTCTTAAATGCCATACTTTGTCTACTTTTTATTACTACATCCCCAGGTTCATAGTACACCTGATAAATATGTCTTAAATAAATGATCAAACAAGTTAACAAAGATTATAACTCTCTGCTTAAATAATTTATATAGTAGCAATTTGAACATGTTTTTGTCTCCACACTTAACCTCTTCTCAGTTTGAGACAGTGTGCTACAGTAGACAGAGCAATGGGTTCATAGCCCAACAAATCTCATCCCTCCATCCTCTGGCTTCGTTATTTGCGACTGTTTTAATGTTTCCATTACTAGGCATATGAAATGCAAATAGCATGTCTTCCAGAGGTGTTCTGAAAAGCAACTGAGATGTTGTGTGTAGTACTTCTCAAAGAGATAAGATATTCACCAAATTCTAATTCCTCCTTTCCTCTTGAAGCATACATTATGAAGAGGAATATTCACTGTGTGTTATGGTACTTTCCCCTGCAGAAATTAACTATTGCTGGCCTTTGGTCAGTGTTTAGCCAACTCTACCCTCTGTATGTCACCCTTCATTGTGAGAAGAGCTGCTCTCTCCTCCTATTTTGAATATGCACTTCAGATTTCTCCTCTGATGCATAACTGTATTTGTCATACTCAAATTCCTATTTGTTCTGCACTTTTGCTTCTATTTACTGATAGCATTAATAATAAATCTTTCCGCACAGAAAGGAAGAAAAGAATTAGTTCTCCCTGATTCATTTAGCTTGAATATCACCATTCGGGTTTCAAAAGAAACCTCAATATGAGGAGCCCCTTGCACCCCACTGGTTGGGGAAAGGTGGATAGAAAATACCAAAGAAGCAGTGTCTTGACTTACAGGCAGTGCTATCAATGACCAGAGACTTCACTTTCCTGGGGCATTTCCTTTTCATTTTAATAAAGTTTAAGACAGAAATAAGGAAAAACAATGCTAAGGTAACCCTATTTCAACAGGCTCACTTCGAGGAGAGAAACAGCTCATCCTGCATGGCAGTTTCTCAACCAGCTTCTCACCCAGCTCTTATCCACAGGTTAACAGACATGATAATTATTTCTTCATAGGAGGCATTTCTACCTATTGCTACCAATTGCTCTCTGAGAATTGGAAATAGCAACCCCACTATCATCCCTCAAAGAGTGAACATAAAACTGAATTGATTTAAGAGAAGCATAGCTACATGAAGTCTGAGATGTAGAAGATGGTCATTGTTCCTCTCAGCAAATTGCTGATTGCTCAGTAAAACTTACAAGGGGTGAAAGGTTTTATTTCCAGGCTATAGTAATTAGGGGAGAATGTTTGGGGAACCTACTGGAAAGCTATGATGAAAGGCTGAGAGCATTGTGGCTTTATTAGGAAAATGGCAAACAGTGCTAACAATGTCTGGAAAATAAGATTAACATTTTTATTCTGGGCTCCAGAGGGAGAAAGTAGCCAATTAAAACATTCACTACAAAGAGTATCATGCTGGGCATTTAGTTAAAAGATATGCTCAGAGATTATTTCATCATTCAGTACATTGCCCTTGAACCAGCCTAATGTCCTAATAATGACAGTGGGGGAAAAAAAAAGAACACAACTTTTCCTTCTGAAAAAATGACCCACTGACAGTTTGAATTAAAGTCCAAAATTTATATTTTAGTAATTTTATGTTGTATAGTTTAGGCAAGGTATATTTTATATTAAAGTGACCAGGGTAACAAATTATGGAAAGAAATAACAGGGTAGATAGGATGGAAAGAAGGAAGAAAGGAGAAACGAAAATGGGGAGGGAGGAATATGTCAAGTTATGTCACTCAGGAAATAGGTATGGTGACGTTTCATCACCTTTCCTTTTAATCAAGGCTAAGTGGCTTTTTATTTGAGTATCTCCTATACAATCCTTTGCAAAAATGTCAAAACTCTCCCTTGTATAATTTGACCTTTAGAGTCCCTTAATGAAGAATTTAACAGTTTTCTTTCTGCATAGTTTCCCTTGTTCTATATTCTACATCAGGCAGACTGAGTTATGTGAGAAGAGATAATACAGGATATTAAGAGAGATGGTTTTTGTTCCCAGTGAGTGAATGACTTTTTGTCTTTTTTCATTTCTTCATAAAAATATTTCTATGATAATATTAATCATGAAAATATGTCACAAGGGTTGCCTTCTCTGACACCTCTTCTTGCCCTTGTTCACCCACTAGGCCTAGCTTGGGTTTTGTTCATCTTTGCCTCACCTCATACCATCCCAGTTACCCAATTCTGCTACTAATTTCCCATGTTATAAATGCAAATAATTAATATGTTCCATAGTTAACCCCATATAAATTTTAATTCCCAATATACTAATACAATATCCTGTAAATTCATATACCATGGTCACAAACTAAATTGGCATGAGGTGCACTATTTCAGGTGAATGAACACATTTTCTCAGAGCTTCCACTTCCACTACCTAATTGAAGTTCCAGTCCTGTTGTTGTACAAACTCTTTAGAAAAAATACTCAACTGTGTTTTGTTTGCATATAAGTTAGAAAAACCGTTGATATGATGCGGTCCAAAGCATGTTTTGCTTCCTAACACTTTGTTTAAAGTATCTACATTTGTGTTGAGAGAAGTTTAAAAACACCTGCAAGCAAAGATAAAAGTTACCAAAACAACATCTAGATACGAGTGACTTAGATGTCTTGGAGCATGCTGAGGATCCAATAGAAAGATCAACAGCTCCTGGTGATTGTACTGAATGTTTTAATTGCTGGTGAAATCCCGTCTCTACTAAAAATACAAAAAAGAAAAAAAAAAAAAAAAAAGCCGGACATGGCGGCACACACCTACAGTCCCAGTTAGTCAGGAGTCTGAGGCAGGAGAATCGTTTGGACCCAGAAGGCAGAGGCTGCAGTGAGCTGAGATCACACCACTGCACTCCAGCCTGGGCACACAGCGAGACTTCGCCTCAAAAAAAAAAAAAAAAAAAATCAACAGCAAAGGTTAGGGGGTTTTGAGTACCCAGAATAGTTTAGAAATGACATCCTTTCTTCCCCTCATCCTTACCACTTTTAGCCTCCTGGACTTTGCACCTCCTATTTACTTTCCCTCACTGGACTATGTTAGGAAGTGTGTTAATGGCATCCAATATAAATTACAAAACAATACCCTTACTGTTTCCCAGTCCTTCACTCTACACACATTTCATTAGAAAATTCCTCTGCTCATATTACCGGCATTTAATTTTCATGAGGCTATGAAAGTTCCAAGTGAATTAGCATAAAATTAAATAATAGTATCTTAGAAGTGAAAGTGATGTTAAGTTCAACTTATTGCAAATGTTCAATCCTATTCCCTTTTGTATGGTTTGAAATCTGGCCACCCAGCTTCTGTGAGGATTTCTGGTCATCAGAATCTGCTTTCCCACATGACCATCTACCCAATTCTTAGTCAGTTTTAGTATTAAATAGCTTTCTATGCCATTAAGCTAAATTTCATTTCTATTTTCTGTAGATATGACATTATTTAAAATATTTAAAGATCGCTATCATGAATTCTCTAAGATTTCCTTTCTTTGGGCTAAAAGCCCAGGTTTTGTCTATTCATACGTAACACATGACCACATATATTCCCCTCCAATGCTATTCCTAAAAATGGGTTCATGGCAAATCAACACAAACTCCTGCTGTTGTATTACAGCAAATTGTAGTTGAATTACTGTATCTCACAATCTGAGCACTAAAGCTCTGTAAACTCCACCTGAGGCTGGGTAGCAAGATTAGGAGACAATCGCACATGATGCAGGTTTATTTATAAAGTCCCCAATTAAGAAAAATATTTACAGATAAAAGATTAATGTTTTTCTTTTGTCATTCTATTTTTCTGATAAATAAAGCAATATTCCATTGAAAAAGACTTTCTTTGATTGAAAGAATGTTTTCCTCATGAAAATTTTCTTTACTTCTGCCTGTATACTTGAAGAAAAAAAGGTTAATTCTCTACTTCTTAACAAATTCACAAACTGCTGATATAATAAATATATATATAATTCTGTAAAATATTAGCAGAAGATATAGGAAAATATGTTTATGATTTGACAATAGGAAAAAAGAGGGCTTCTTAATGATAAAGAATAAAACCATTAAGAAAAGGATAAAATAAAAGTCAAAAAGTCAATTACATACATATACACACATACGTACATGTACTCATACATGCATGTAACAGATTATATTTAATATGCAAAATAAAAGGATTAATGTTGACAATACATAAAGTGCTCCCATAAATCTATAATTTTAAAAGAAAATACAATAGAAAAATGGGCATATGAACAAGGAATTCACAGAAAAAAACACAGCCAATAAACATATAATAAACCAGTTGGTATTATTGGTAATTAAGATAATACAAATTAATACAAAATTTGAATATCACTTTATACTCCTCAGTACAGGGAAAAAGTTTGATAGCAGATGTGGGGAAGAGTAAGGGGACATGATAACCTTTTTTATGGTTGGTGCAATGTGAATTGAGATGGTAATTTTGGAGAGCAAGTCACAATAGGTAGTAAAATTCTAAATTATCATAGTCCATGGACCAGACACTAAATTTCCTATTAGTTATCATAAAAAAACTCACTCATATGGACCAAGAGATTGTACATTAGAATACTTTTTTTGTTGACAATATGAGAGAAAGAGTAATAGTGGTTGAAATAGGAGGAAGCAGAGAAGATTCATCATAATGTTTATCATTTGATCCAAAAACAAAAAACAAAATAATGAGAACCAAATATAATAGTATAATCTATAAAAGTTTTGCAAAAATAAAAGAAGACCTAAATCTACCAAAATCTACATACAGTCAGGTGTGTACCTCAGAATATTAACCCCAAATGAAGATATACTCTAGCCAATTGACCCATGATCAAGTTGTAGCTCAGCAAAACTATTACCTTAAAGATAAAATAAATCTTCATGGATAAGAAGAAAGTGAAAGGACCAAATTACTTGCAAGAGCAAAAAAATTAAGCTGATACTGAGCTTCTGAAGAACAACAAAAACGCAAGACAAGAGTGAAACCACATTTTTCAGAAACTCAAAGAAAGAAAGTGCAAACCAAAGTTTTCATACAGAAAAATATTTTTAAACATGGATATAAATTTGAAATCAGAAAGCACTGTACTCATGTGCCATGCTTGAACAATTTACTGTAGCATAAACTGTATCCAACCAAGATACAATTGGGGAAATTTGGGCCAAAGATTTATAGTAAGCATTATCTAGTCAATTTTGCATTCAGAGAAAAGCAAAAAGATATACATCAATAAAACTGGAGATGAAGCTAAACTACAAAAATTAGTAGGAGACCAAGAAACTACTCCTTAAAAAGCACCAGGTCCATTATAATACAAATTAGAAATAACACTACTTCAACTAAGAGAGGGGGAACAAAAGGAAGACAAAACAATTCTTTTACTATTGAATAGTTGGTTGATGGTAGTCAACCCATAACCTAAATAGTTGGTAGGATACTATTTAAAACTGACAACTTAGATAGTAAAAGGTATTTTTTTTAAAGTGGTACTAGGGCATTATAAAAGCATAAAACAAACATAATTACCAAAATAATATAAATACAAATATCCCAAGCCTCCCAAAATGATGTAGGTAAAAAGAAACGTAGCAGATATATATGTATATAATTTATAAGATAAGCTAATATGATAGCATTGAAACTAAACAATAGCTATATCAAAAACTAAATGGTCTTATCCTATCAACTGAAATACCAAATTGTCTCATGAGGCAACACCCATCCCTGTGTGTTCAAAAGAGAACCATCTGAAAGAAAGCCTAAATATAATGAAATGAATAGGAAAGGAAAACGGTATGAAAGCAGAAGCTGAGATCTTGACGTTAAATAAAGTAGAATTCAGGCCAAGATATATTAAATGTGACAAAAACCTAAAAGTCACAGTTCAAAATACTGATATAACAATTGAGAAGGTTTCTACAACAAAGAACACTGCCGTTATGTTTATAAAGCAACGACAGATAATGTGAGAGGAATCACAGTAATAATAGAAAACATTAACATATTAATTTCAAAATAAGATATATTAAGTATACAAAGTAAGTTACAGTATATGTGAATATGTAGCCTTATGAATATATATCAAATATACCTTCTTAATTGTACATAGCAGTATTACAAAATGATCATCTCTTTGGTTACAGGGAAACAACTGGTAAGTTCTATAAGAAGAAATAAGAGATAGAATAATCTGAGCGCAAAGAAAGCAACTAGAAGCTAATAGAAAAATACATACTGAAAAGATTGTCCCTCATGGAAACTTAAAAACAAAGAAACAATAAGGCTATTATGTTAATTGAGTATTTGAAGAAGGCAAAAGGAAAAATCTAAAATAAAACATTACATAACAGAAAATTGTCAAATATTTCTAGCAGTATTATTATTATTATTATTGAGAAGAGTCTTGCTCTGTCACCCAGACTGGAGTGCAGTGGTGCAATCTCAGCTCACTGCACTAACAGTAATTCAAAAATTTTTAAAAATCAATAGGCTAAACAACTTTCATCAATAAAAAAGAATGAATAAAAATGACATTTCCCTTCAAGCAGCAAGACAAAGAACAATAGAAAATCAAAATAAAACAAGAAAACAATGACAAAATAACAGAATAGACAACAACAAAGAGTAGTTTTGATTAATGACTAAAAACCTTGGTTCATTGGTTCGTTAGACAAAATATAAATATAATAAAGTAGACAACCCACCAACAAAATCAAGAAAATTTGGAAGGAAGCCCAAATTTCCAAATAAAAAATGAAAAGGAGGAATGACTATTAAACCAAAACTTTAAAATTTGTATATAATGAAGAATTTCTTTGGATGTGTCTATAAAATTACATATTCAAAGCTAGGTAAAATGGATAATTCATTTAAAAAACCAGAATTTGCCAAAATTGAAGGCAATATAAATAAAAAACTTACTGGACAATTTCCATTGATGAAATAGAGAAAGATATCAATAAACCACTCCTTGAAAAGCACCAGGTCCATTAATAGATATTCATTAATATTTAATATATTCCATAAATATTCATTGATGAATATTGTTATAGAAAGTAAAGGATAAGAATTAGAAGCGTTCAATGCCACATTAAGAAAATGATGCATCATAATCGAATGGTATTTATTTCAGAAATGTAAGCCTAAGTTTAACATTACAAATCAATTGATATAATATGCCATATTAATAGAGCAGAAAAGAAGATGTATAACATTATATTCTCAGAAACCAAAAGGGCATTTGACAAAATTTGGTTCCCATTTCTGATGTAAAGGACTCAATAAATATGAACTGATGAATACTCCTTAATATATCAATACATGATAAAAATGCATACCTCATTATGAAAGCTGGAAGCTTTTTAAATATGAAACCACGAGACATATTTCCACTAAAATCCTAAGCAAGTGAAGGATCCTCACCATCTTCACTACTTTTTTAATGAAGATAAAATAATCACAGGGAGAAGAATTAGGAAAAACAGGAAGTAAATATGTCTCTATTCACAGATGATGTAATAAAAAATCTAGAAAATCCTGGAAAATCATTGATAAAGCTAAGTCAGGAGGATATATAAATAACATAAAGAAGTAAATAGTGATTCTATATGTAATCAATTTATATAATGTATAAAATGTGACATATTTTATAACATGTAATTTATATATAGTATATACTATATAACTTATATAAAATATAAATATACATAATTATTTACAAGATGTAGTAGAAGTGAAACCACCATCTGTAATAACAAAAAAAATTAATGAACACTTCAGAAATAATGAACAAATAAAGCAGAATTCAGAATAAAAATGTCAGTATTAAAAGGGATAGTTTTTATTGCTAAAAGTCACACCTGTGAATGAAAGTATAGCATTTATACATATCTTTACTTATATGATATTTTAAAATAGTAAAATATTTAAAAATTTAATATATTACAAATAAAAAGGATTACATATAAAATAGTAGAAACTGTTTAATAATAGTAAGTATTCACACAACACTGTGTAGCAGATTTCAAGTGGACAAAAGTAAGGGTATAGAAAACCTAAAATATGTTAACTTCAGTGTTAAACCACTTTAGTTGTGACCATATATATGAGTTGGTTTAAATAGACCATATTTCTACTTATTTTCTGTTTATTCTTTCTGTTCTTTGTTCTTTTTTCTTATCATTCCATCTTTTGGATTGAATATTTTTTACAATTTCATTTTATCTCTTCTATTGACTTGTTTGGTTTTTATAGATGCTTATTTGAGGTTTCTGGTATATACATTTATTATAGTGTTCCTCCAAACAGTATGATATCAGTTCTTAAACGTATACATCTTAACGACAGTAAACTTCTATGTCCACTTTCTAGTATTTGTGGTATTATTTTCCTACATTTTATTTTTAAATGTGCTTTAAACCCCATCACAGGTTGTAATTTGTAATGTCAATTACCTTTGAAGATGTTTTAAAATTAAGCATTTTTACATACCTACATATTTACAATTAGTGTAGATAAATACTGTCTTCTTCCATTTGTGCTACTGTAAAAGGATATCACAGACTGCATAATTTCTAAACAATGAAACCTTATTTTCTCAGAATTCTGGAGGAGGGGATTCAAGGATCAAAGTGCCAGCAGGTGTGGTCTCTGGTGAGGACCTGTTTCAGTGATGATGCCGTCTCATGGTATCATCCTCACATAGTGAAGCGGGGAAGAGCAAAACAGGAATGAGTGCTGTGTTCTCATGTGGTGTAAGAGGAAAAGAGATTCACGCTTGAGCACTTTTATAAGACAAACCCATTTTGTCTCATCACATTTTAAAGATCCCAGTTCTTAATACCATCACAGTGGGGATTAAGTTTCAACACACGAATTTTGGAAAGGACACATTCAGACTATAGCAGATCCAAAATTTTATATATCCGTTTCATTTTTCTAAAGACTTTTTGAAAATTGTTTTAGTGCTGGTCTACTAAAGATAAATTCTTAAAATTTTTTGCATCCTCTTGAATAATTCATTGTATTTATCATAAATAATCAACATTTTTTTTTACTCCTGATGATGTTCTAGCCCTGGAATCAATTTTGTCTGATATTGATTTAGCCACTCCAGCTTTCTTTTGACTAATAAAAACATGGATTTCTTTTTGCGTCCTTTTAGTTTTAACTGTGTGTGTGTGTGTGTGTGTGTGTGTGTGTGTGTGTGTGTGTGTGTGTGTTGTAGGCAGTATTTAGTTAGGTCATGCTTTTTTGTTAGAACTTACAATCTTTGTATTTTAATTGGTATATTTAGATCACTTGTGTTTAATTGTGGTTCTTGAAATGGTCAGAATTAAATCTTCTATTTGTCCATTTAATTTATATTTATCCCATCTATTACTTGCTTTATGTTTCTCTCTTTTCTGCCTTTACTTTATTAAGAATTTTCATTATTAATTTTATGTCACTTGTTGAATCATTAGCTACAATACTTTGTTTCATTTTATTATACCTACCATATATAATACTATATGTAATATACGGTGTTCTTATAATTGTATTTAACTTATTACAGTTCACCTTCAAGTAATGCTATCACACTTAATGTAAAAGAAACTTACAATAGGATACTTGCATTTCTGACTGTCCCAGCCTGTGTGTCATTGTTGCCATACATTTTATTTCTACATGTTTTAAACACAACAGTCCATTGATATCATTTTTGTTTTAATAAGTCAGTTATCTATTAAAGACATTAAACATTAGAAAAAGTCTTTTTATATACAAATATATTTATTTATCATTTCTGATGCTCTTTATTCCTGTAGGTAAGTCTCCATTTCCATCTGTTATCATTTTGCTTCTGCCTGAAGAACTTTTTTTTTTTTTTTTGAGATAGAGTCTTGCTCTGTCTTCCAAGCAGGAGTGCAGTGGTGTGATCTTGGCTCACTTCAACCTCCGCCTCCTGGGTTCAAGCTCAGTATCCAGACTAGCTAGGATTACAGTCATTCGCCACCACACCCAGCTATTTTTTGTATTTTTAGTAGAGACAGGGTTTTGCCATGTTGGCCAGGCTGGTCTCAAACTCCTGACCTCAGATGATCCACCCACCTCGGCCTCCCAAAGTGCTAGGATTACAGGCACAAGCCACTGTGCCCCGCCGAATTTTTTTAAACCTTTATTATAATGTACATCTTCCATCAATGTATTCTTTAGCTTTTGTATGTCTAAGAAACTCTTATTTTGCTTTTGCTCATGTAACATATTTTACCCGAATATTGAATTCTAAGATGATAGTTTACTTTTCTCCCAGTACTTTAATGATATGACTCCATTGCATTTTGGCCTCATTTTTTTCTAATGAAAAATCTGTTGCCGTTCTTATCTCTGCTCCTCAATGTGATTTTTTTAATTCTGTCCAATTTTGAGATTTTCTCTTTATCACCGGTTTGACGCAATTTGATTATGAGGTGCCTTGATATAATTATATTTATGTTTCTCATTTTCTTCATGTCTCATAAGCTTCTTTACATTTGAACAATTGTTATTACCTATTAATATTTTTACCATTCCATACATATGTAATGTTTATTAGGAATAAATATAAACTGGTTATGAGTTATTGCTTGCTCTTAATTTATCCCTATTATCTCTTCTAACTAGTTCTGCCATTGAGGAATATGTGCCTTTTTTTTTTTTCCAAATACACTTTCTTAGTTTTGGACATAAGTGGTATGTTTGCAAAGATTTTAAAAAGACACTTGTAGGTTCGCGAATTGTTTTACTCTGCCAGTGTTTTTTTGACAGTGCTCCTGGATCTGTTTGGGAGCTTGCAATGGACAAATTAAAAGAGAGAAAAAGGAAGATGGAAAGAGGGTAAATAGGAAGAGGTCTACATTCAGCCTGCATGATTTTCTATCTCCTCCTTAAACCAGAGCAATTTTTTTAAATTTATTTTTTATTATTATTATACTTTAAGTTCTAGGGTACATGTGCGTAACGTGCAGGTTTGTTACATATGTATACTTGTGCCATGTTGCTGTGCTGCACCCATCAACTTGTCAGCACTCATCAACTCGTCATTTACATCAGGTATAACTCCCAATGCAATCCCTCCCCCCTCCCCTCTCACCATGATAGGCCCCGGTGTGTGATGTTCCCCTTCCCGAGTCCAAGTGATCTCATTGTTCAGTTCCCACCTATGAGTGAGAACATGCGGTGTTTGGTTTTCTGTTCTTGTGATAGTTTGCTAAGAATGATGGTTTCCAGCTGCATCCATGTCCCTACAAAGGACACAAACTCATCCTTTTTGATGGCTGCATAGTATTCCATGGTGTATATGTGCCACATTTTCTTAATCCAGTCTGTCACTGATGGACATTTGGGTTGATTCCAAGTGTTTGCTACTGTGAATAGTGCCGCAATAAACATACGTGTGCATGTGTCTTTATAGCAGCATGATTTATAATCCTTTGGGTATATACCCAGTAATGGGATGGCTGGGTCATATGGTACATCTAGTTCTAGATCCCTGAGGAATCGCCATACTGTTTCCATAATGGTTGAACTAGTTTACAATCCCACCAACAGTGTAAAAGTGTTCCTATTTCTCCACATCCTCTCCAGCACCTGTTGCTTCCTGACTTTTTAATGATCGCCATTCTAACTGGTGTGAGATGGTATCTCATTGTGGTTTTGATTTGCATTTCTCTGATGGCCAGTGATGATGAGCATTTTTTCATGTGTCTGTTGGCAGTATTAATGTCTTCTTTTAAGAAATGTCTGTTCATATCCTTTGCCCACTTTTTGATGGGGTTGTTTGTTTTTTTCTTGTAAATTTGTTTGAGTTCTTTGTAGGTTCTGGATATTAGCCCTTTGTCAGATGAGTCGATTGCAAAAATTTTCACCCATTCTGTAGGTTGCCTGTTCACTCTGATGGTAGTTTCTTTTGCTGTGCAGAAGCTCTTTAGTTTAATGAGATCCCATTTGTCAATTTTGGCTTTTGCTGCCGTTGCTTTTGGTGTTTTAGACATGAAGTCTTTGCCTATGCCTATGTCCTGAATGGTACTACCTAGGTTTTCTTCTAGGGCTTTTATGGTATTAGGTCTAACATTGAAGTCTCTAATCCATCTTGAATTAATTTTCGTATAAGGAGTAAGGAAAGGATCCAGTTTCAGCTTTCTACTTATGGCTAGCCAATTTTCCCAGCACCATTTATTAAATAGGGAATCCTTTCCCCATTTCTTGTTTCTCTCAGGTTTGTCAAAGATCAGATGGCTGTAGATGTGTGGTATTATTTCTGAGGACTCTGTTCTGTTCCATTGGTCTATATCTCTGTTTTGGTACCAGTACCATGCTGTTTTGGTTACTGTAGCCTTGTAGTATAGTTTGAAGTCAGGTAGCGTGATGCCTCCAGCTTTGTTCTTTTGACTTAGGATTGTCTTGGAGATGTGGGCTCTTTTTTGGTTCCATATGAACTTTGAAGCAGTTTTTTCCAATTCTATGAAGAAACTCATTGGTAGCTAGATGGGGATGGCATTGAATCTATAAATAACCTTGGTCAGTATGGCCATTTTCACGATATTGATTCTTCCTATCCATGAGCATGGTATGTTCTTCCATTTGTTTGTGTCCTCTTTGATTTCACTGAGCAGTGGTTTGTAGTTCTCCTTGAAGAGGTCCTTTACATCCCTTGTAAGTTGGATTCCTAGGTATTTTATTCTCTTTGAAGCAATTGTGAATGAAAGTTCATCCCTGATTTGGCTCTCTGTTTGTCTGTTACTGGTGTATAAGAATGCTTGTGATTTTTGCACATTAATTTTGTATCCTGAGACTTTGCTGAAGTTGCTTATCAGCTTAAGGAGATTTTGGTCTGAGACGATGGGGTTTTCTAAATATACAATCATGTCATCTGCATAGAGGGATAATTTGACTTCTTCTTTTCCTAACTGAATACCCTTGATTTCTTTCTCTTGCCTGATTGCCCTAGCCAGAACTTCCAACACTATGTTGATTAGGAGTGGTGAGAGAGGGCATCCCTGTCTTGTGCCAGTTTTCAAAGGGAATTTTTCCAGTTTTTGCCCATTCAGTATGATATTGGCTGTGGGTTTGTCATAAATAGCTCTTATTATTTTGAGGTACGTTCCATCAATACCGAATTTATTGAGCGTTTTTAGCATGAAGGGCTGTTGAATTTTGTCAAAAGCCTTTTCTGCATCTATTGAGATGATCATGTGGTTCTTGTCTTTGGTTCTGTTTATATGCTGGATTATGTTTATTGATTTGCGAATGTTGAACCAGCCTTGCATCCCAGGGATGAAGCCCATTTGATCATGGTGGATAAGCTTTTTGATGTGCTGCTGAATCCGGTTTGCCAGTATTTTATTGAGGATTTTTGCGTCGATGTTCATCAGGGATATTGGTCTAAAATTCTCTTTTTTTGTTGTGTCTCTGCCAGGCTTTGGTATCAGGATGATGTTGGCCTCATAAAATGACCACCGACCCCACAGAAATACAAACTACCATCAGAAAATACTATAAACACCTCTACGCAAATAAACTAGAAAATCTAGAAGAAATGGATAATTTCCTGGACACTTACACTCTTCCAAGAGTAAACCAGGAAGAAGTTGAATCCCTGAATAGACCAATAGCAGGCTCTGAAATTGAGGCAATAATTAATAGCCTACCAATGAAAAAAAGTCCAGGACCAGATGGATTCACAGCTGAATTCTACCAGAGGTACAAGGAGGAGCTGGTACCATTCCTTCTGAAACTATTCCAATCAATAGAAAAAGAGGGGAACCAGAGCAATTTTTATGTGTCTTGTTTTTTTGGTTAATTTGTGAGTTGTATGAGTATGTGTGTATGAATGTGTTTTAACATATTAAACTTCTTCATATTTGGTCATTTTATTAGTGTGATTTTGTGCTAAAATGTTTTAAAAGAAATCTGAAAAACAGTCATGGAAAATTTTATACTCTTTTTTTAATACCTATATAGACAATGTTTTAAAAATATTACTTTTTACTAAAGAGGGAGTTCTAGATTTTTGGTAACTTTGTTATCAAAGTAAGAAATTTGTTCTTGTTCTCACTGGAATATAAAGAAAAGCATTTTTCCCCCTTGTTAAACAGCTTTCTAGTAAGGCTCCTGATATTACTCTTTGTTTTGTTTTGCTTTGCTGGTTGGATTGCTTTACTCGTTTCCTTATTACTGCTAAGGGCAAAGCATGGCTTCTCACCCATTCTGCTGAAACAGATTGCAATGCTATATACACTTACTTTATCCGACTGAGCACAGAATATGAATGATAGCGAAGTCTTAAATATCTTGCTTAAACTAATTACATTTCATCCTCCCAAATGTCTCCATATGAATATGAAATATTAAATGCCTTTGGGGAGATTTTATGTTGAAAATCTGAACTTAATTCAATTCCCACTTCTGTTTCACCAGCATGATCAGAAAAATCAAATTCAAAATAAATGATGCAGAAAGATCATGCCAGAATCATGTTAGTATGGATATTACCATCACATTTATTCACATCTCCAGTGAAGTAGGTAGTGGTTTCTGAGCAAGAGAGTGTGGATGTTAATAAGGTAAGTATATAAACAGAATTAGAATGAACACATCGGCTGGGCACAGTGGCTCATGCCTGTAATCCCAGCACTTTGGCAGGCCGAGGCAGATGGATCGCCTGAGGTCTGGAGTTTGAGAGCAGTCTGGCCAACATGGTGAAACCCCATCTCTACTAAAGTAAAACTACAAAAAAAATAGCAGTGTGGTGGCACCTGCCTGTAAGTCCCAGCTACTTGGGAGTCTGAGGCAGGAGAATCCCTTGATCCCGGGAGGCAGAGGTTGCAGAGAGCCGAGATCATGCCACTGCACTCCAGCATGGGCCATAGAGCAAGATTCCAACTCAGGAAAAAAAAAAAAAAAAAAAAAAAAAAAGAATGCACACATCACTGCTCACTCATCACGAAAAATTTCACATTCTAAGAAGAGATAAAGATGTTTCAAGATGATTAGAGGTCTTTCTGCTTCCACTGTGTTCCCCTTTGAAGATATTCTGTCTCTACCTTGGAAGAAAACAAATATATGTGCAAATAATCTGTTCTTTATTTTGCTTTGATATATATTCCAGATAAGATATTCTCAATAGTTTAATTTGCCTTCCAGAGATTTTCGTTACAAAGTGCATGAATCCATTGAAAATGCTTTCTTCGTCTTCATCACAGATGATTAACATTCATTAGATGTGTTCTTATATAGTGTATGCACACACATAAACATGATAATGGGACTTCATCAGTTTTCTAGCCAGCATGTACATTGTATGTGTGGATGTGTCTGTGTGACCATAAGATTGTGAGTAGCGTGAGCATTGCCTCTGCCATTCTCCATCACACTTCCAAGATATGTATTTTATAGCTTTTTGTTAACAAATGGCTTAATATAGTCAAGATAATTAAGACTTAACATGTTTGTCTTTTGAGTCATTTGCATTCTAATAGGAAAATCTTACAGGTCAAGAAACTTTCACGTTCAAATAGTTATCCTCCTGGAATATTGGACACAAAAAATGAATGGGGGGGAATGCAAAAATATTTTTTTATTATACTTTAAGTTCTAGGGTACATGTGCATAACGTGCAAGTTTGTTACATATGTATACTTGTGCCATGTTGGTGTGCTGCACCCATCAACTCGTCAGCACCCCAAGGTTATTTATAGATTCAATGCCATCCCCATCAAGCTACCAATAAGTTTCTTCACAGAATTGGAAAAAACTGCTTTAAAGTTCATATGGAACCAAAAAAGAGCCCGCATTGCCAAGACAATCCTAAGTCAAAAGAACAAAGCTGGAGGCATCATGCTACCTGACTTCAAACTATACTACAAGGCTACAGTAACCAAAACAGCATGGTACTGGTACCAAAACAGAGATATAGACCAATGGAACAGAACAGAGTCCTCAGAAATAATACCACACATCTACAGCCATCTGATCTTTGACAAACCTGAGAGAAACAAGAAATGGGGAAAGGATTCCCTATTTAATAAATGGTGCTGGGAAAATTGGCTAGCCATAAGTAGAAAGCTGAAACTGGATCCTTTCCTTACTCCTTATACGAAAATTAATTCAAGATGGATTAGAGACTTCAATGTTAGACCTAATACCATAAAAACCCTAGAAGAAAACCTAGGTAGTACCATTCAGGACATAGGCATAGGCAAAGACTTCATGTCTAAAACACCAAAAGCAACGGCAGCAAAAGTCAAAATTGACAAATGGGATCTAATTAAACTAAAGAGCTTCTGCACAGCAAAAGAAACTACAATCAGAGTGAACAGGCAACCTACAGAATGGGAGAAAATTTTTGCAATCGACTCATCTGACAAAGGGCTAATATCCAGAACCTACAAAGAACTCAAACAAATTTACAAGAAAAAAACAAACAACCCCATCAAAAAGTGGGCAAAGGATATGAACAGACATTTCTCAAAAGAAGACATTCATACAGCCAATAGACACATGGAAAAATATTTTTAACCGGATATTGTTTCCCGTTTACTTTTTCTTTTTTTTTTTTTTTTTTTTTTTTTTTTTTTTTTTTTTTTTTTTTTTTTTTGAGACGGAGTCTTGCTCTGTTACCCAGGCTGGACTGCAGTGGCCGGATCTCAGCTCACTGCAACCTCCGCCTCCCGGGTTCACGCCATTCTCCTGCCTCAGCCTCCTGAGTAGCTGGGACTACAGGCGCTCGCCACCTCGCCCGGCTAGATTTTTGTATTTTTTAGTAGAGACGGGGTTTCACCGTGTTAGCCAGGATGGTCTCTATCTCCTGACCTCGTGATCCGCCCGTCTCGGCCTCCCAAAGTGCTGGGATTACAGGCTTGAGCCACCGCGCCCGGCCTCCCGTTTACTTTTTCAATCAGAAGGCATTATTATTTGCTTGCTGAGATGTCCAGATTCATTTAAAAGAGTCATGAATTTTTAATAATGTCTACTGTATCATTAACTCATTAAAATTGATGGCAATGTCCTACTTCAGATTCCTTTGAACACTGATACTAAACTATGTCTGAACTATAGTCTATAAGCAGCGTGGAGAATAGACCCATGTATGTAGTAAACGTCCTCAGGTTCTAAAGGAAATAAAATTAAAGTGAAAAAATAAAGGTTATTAGAAAATACTTAGTGTCTACCATTGGACTAGTTGCTCTCTTTATAAAATCTTAAACTGTGTATTATTAAACCCCAGTTTCAGAGATGTAAATTGAGGAATTAGTCACTTCAGTGTAAAAGTAGTATTTTCCAGCCTTCACTTTTAGTTTTGTTCTTGGAAGTGTCACATAGAAACTTAGAAAGTAGAATATTTTTTAAGAAATATCCATTTTTTAGGCTACTTTAAAAGTCTGCTTACACACATACTCAAAAACATACTCTTAAACTTCAGAGAAATGTTAATCGTGGGAATAAAATAGTGAGTTTCACCATTATATTGCTTACTTGACACCCCTGAGAGACAAAATAAAAAATGAAAGACAAAATTAGCACAAATACTGTCACAACAAAGAAATTAACCCAATAGAATAATTGAAAAATCATGTCTGTACTCTCATTTCTCCATGTAGATATTAATATTATGATCATTTAAAACATTCTTCATATATTTTTCTTAAATGATTTGTAAAATGATAGTTTTTAAGATAATTGTAAGAGTATTCACTAAAATTTTGAACTCTGAAGCAATAAATGAGTTTAAATTTTACAGATATTCTCCATTGTTTACTAGTAACTACAAAAGAATAAAAGAAACTCTTCTGTTAATGGAATTGAGAGAGGGTGTAAGTCATGCAGCAGTGAAGAGAAGAAACTGTTACTTTGTTTTTATGTTTAAGGTAATCACATATATAAAAAGGAAGGTACAAACTCTAAAATTAATTTTCATTTTCAAAACACTAAGGTTAACAAATAAGACTAAAATTTTCTTTCTTCTACTAAGTACATTAATTTTAATTTGTTTAAGAAAAAATTCATTTCGGGCTACATGTTCTGTGAACACCTTGATATAAACAAAGTAGAAATGCTGAATAAATTACACATGCTTCTCATTATAGCCGAAAATTTAAAAACATAAAAGAAATCCCAGAGACAATAAATCAAGAGCAAGCTAGTAACTGTAGAGAAAATTTGAATGTCTCACAGACCTGAGGGCACTGGACAGCTCAGAAAATAGGAGGAGGGCACATTAAAGGCATTACTTTAAAAAAAAAAAAAGAAGGCATCACTTTGACTACAGAGTCATGCTAACTTACTCAAAGTGGGCATTTAGAATTGAAACCCCTAAATAACAACCAGAACCATTAAAAGTCTCCACCTTTAGTGAATATGTAAAATTGAAAAAAAAATACATATTACCCTTTTGTAAAGGATTACAAAACAAACATGTGGTTTTGGCCACAGCTTAGGTGAAAAATAAGAGTTTTGCTAAATATTATAACATTAGGCTTGTCTTATGTTAGTTTGAGGTTTAAGGTTACTCCACATTTCTGGCATAGGAAATCCAGACTCAAGGAAAGAATGTAAAGTGTTCTCATGATGGTAGTTCCTGGGCCATTTCAAGTCCTTTTCAGAGAGACTTCCCACAACCCAGATCCCGTAGATTTCCCACAAAAGGTATGCTCTCAATCTAAAGTACAAAAATATATTAGGGATGAAGCCAAATTGATCCTGCACAATGAGTGAGAATATACAAGCAGAAAAACAAACAAAAGCCCACAAAGAACATTTAGACTCTTAAAAATTTAATAATAAAATAATTAAATACTGGTTATAAAATAAATATGTTTGAGTAAATGAGATGGAAATGAATAAATAAAAAAAGTAAAATATATACTTTCTTTAAAAAAACACTAAGACCAAGAAAAGTTTGAGAAAAGAATCTGTATTAGTCAGGGTTCTCCAGAAAAGAGAATCAATAGAATGGGTGTGCATGTGTACATTTGTGTACATATATTCTCTCTATGTATAAGTCTGTATGTGTGTATGAACTACAGAATGCATGTGTATGTGTACATAGCTAGCTATACATGTACATAGACACAAATATTACATCTATCTATATCCATATACCTATATCTATATATATCTAGATCTCTCGGCCATAAGTATCTATCTTTCTATTGAGAGAGAGAGAAAGATTTACTATAAGATATTGTTTCACACAATTGTGGGGCCTGGCAAGTCTGAAATTTGCAGGGCAGGGTTGCAGGCTGGAGACCCAGGGAAGAGTTAATATTGCAGTTTGAGTGAGAAAACAGTCCGGAAGCTTCCTTGGGGGACTAGTTTTTTGTTGTTGTTGTTGTTCTTAAAACCTTCAACTGATAGGATGAGGCCTACTCACATTACGGAAAGTAACCTGCTGTACTCACAGTCTTCTAATTTGAGTGTCAATTGCATTTTAAAAATAGCTGCACAGCAACATCGAGGCTGGTGTCTGACCAAAGACTGGCACCATGGCCTATCAACCTGGCAGGTAAAATTAACTATTGCAAAACCTAACAACTTTTAGAAATCAAAAAGAGTCATAGATATCTTAAAAATCAGAAATAAGCAAATAATGACGAAGTTGAAAATAAGGAATTGCAAAGAGACATACTAGACAAAACCAATCAAAAATGAAGTTGATATAACAAAACGTATTTTTAAGGCAAAAGGAAGAGGCAGTATAAAGGAGATTCATTACATGACAGTAACATATATACTCAACAGGAGGATTTTAAAATCTGTACTTGAATACTTACAATAAAGTAGCTTCATAATATATGAAGCACATATTAACACAACTAAACAGATTTAAAAATCACAGTAAGAGAGAAAAAAATATTCTCAAATATTCATTCAAGAAGCAGACAAAAGTTTGTAAGGACACATAAGACTCGAATGAAACAGTAAGATTGACCTAATAAAGAGATAGCAACTTATTTTCACCAAGAAAATTTTGAAGTAAATATGACTACTTGATCTCTCTAATTGACTCATGTCCTACAGGTTGGTGATATCTGTTTTTGGAAGGAAGTCTGTGAGGCCTGTCCATTGAGTAGTGATATGCATTAGGTTTTTCAGAGCAGTTCTCTCAGTTATAAAGCCATTAAAAGAGGCTAGGGCCAACGGCTCATGCCTGTAATACCAGCGCTTTGGGAGGTTGAGACAGGAGGATTGCTTGAGTCTTTGAGTTTGAGACAAGCCTTGGCAACATGGCAAAACTCTCTCCCTGCAAATATAAATAAATAAATAAATACAATAAAAGTAAAAAACAAAAAGTAAAAAAAAACCTAGATGGGCATGGTGGCACACACCTGTGATCCCAGCTACTCCAGAGGCTGAGCTAGGAGGATTGCTTGAGCCAGGGAGGTTGAGGCTGCAGCAAGCTGTAACTGTGCCAGTGCAATTCAACTTGAGTGACAAAGTGAGACTCTATTTCAAATAAAAAAATTAAAAAGAGTTGATTAGGTATTCTCAAATTTACTGGAAGAGCTTGTTTATTATGTAACTCTCAATAAAGACTCCCAATGTTGTCAATGTTGAAGTCTCCATCTCATGTTTTATTGAGCTTTGACCCAGTGCACATTTCTATGAACTTTGTGGATGAGTATTTCAACTTTGGCTATAAGACTTGTAAATCATCATTTTCCTTTCCAAAACTCATGTGCTTACTCTACTATAGGGATAGGAAAGGAGTGCTAGAATTGTCAGAAGTCTGTGGTGCTGCACAGAAAAATTTTTTTAAAGAAGTTTGTCTTAACACAGGCTACAAGAACGTGAAGCTCTAGAAAAATCACCACAGGCAAGTTTATTGTGCCCATGTGGGGCAATGGAAGCTGACACCGGGTTCTGGATTCAACTAGCAAGTTTCTCTTTATTTGCCTTCTTTCCTATTTATATTTAGTTGCTTCTTCATTATTTCCTCGAAAAATCCGACTTTCCTTCTTAATTTTCCTTTTTTATTTTTTAGATATAGGGTCTTGCTTTGTCACCTACGCTGGAAACCAGTGGCATGATTATGGCTCATATAGCCTTAAACTCCTAGACTTCCCTCTTTTAGGTCTGGAATTTCACAGAATATTTCAGACATAACTACTGACATTTTAAAGACTGATTTAATTGGTTATGAGTTATTATCACCAATGAGAGAATTGCAGAGAGTTGCAGAGAGAGTTGGGTCGAGTAAGAAGGATAAAAAAGATGATTCATGTACTGTAAATAGCTGTGAAGAATGTGGCCAGAAGGCATAGTAGAAGGGTTGAAGCATTGTTTTTCAACATATTTTTGGATTTAATAATTAGGTCTTCTGAGTAGAAAATTACTGGGAGGAAAGTTGGATTGTAGAGGCTAAGGACAAAGTCAGTGGAGATAAAATGGTAACAGCTAGTAGAGATCACTTATGTATGAACCCACTCTCCTAAGTTTAAAACAAAGGATTAAAGGGAAAGAACAGAGAGAGAAAAATGTTGAGATAAGGGACAGAGACAAGGGACATATAAGTGGTACATGTAATAGCATTAAAAGAGGAGATAGACTCAACTTTTGAGACTGAAAGATGAATGATAGATGAAGGCTGTAGGAATAAAAAGAATGAATTTTTTTGCAAAATGGAAATGCAATCTTCTGCTTTATTCAATTATATACTTGAAAAACTTTGATAAAAATTGATTTTGACCTAGTAAATCTCAATATATTAAGAGAGACTTAAGTTTTGTGTTGCCAAAGTGTCAATTAAGTCATCAGAGAATTGATTCTTCAGTTTGAATCTTAAGTACTGTGAAACTTGAGTAACCAGCAAGGGGAGCTCTAATTATGGGCATATTTGTACTTAAGTCTCTGACTGAGTGAGGTCTGACCATACATGTGTGGGACAGGTAGCAAACAACCTTTCTAAAAGAGAAAAGAAAAATTCAAAATGAGATTTCACATGTGGAGTCCAGTAAAATTAATTACATGCTAATGCCAAAAAAAAAAAAAGTCAGCACTTTGGAATAATATAAACTAATTCAAAGTCTCTATAATACTACATTAGCAAAATGCAGGATACAAAAATAAAAAGTATTTGACATATATACAACAGAAGGTAACACATTCTCAAGGTGAAACGCAATCAACAAAGGCCAACTATGAGATGACCCAGATGTTGGAATGATCAAAAAATACTTTAGATTTTAAATAGTTGTTCTAAACACTTTCAGTGTAGTAAGAGCTAACATACACATCATAAATAAAAGATCGAAAATGTCAATAGAGAACTAGAATCTATTAACAATAGCTACATATAAAATCTAGAGCTAAAATCATACAATATCTGTTATTTAAAATTCACTGAATGGTTTACTACAATATAGATGACAGACTCGATAAACATAAAGATAGTTTACAAAATGAAAAATAAATTTCGAATCTTAAAAAAAAACAGAAAATTTGTTTCAATGTATAAGAAGTTAAGGACTTGTTGGACAATATGTAAATGCCAAATATATGTGTAAATGGAGGCCCTGAAGAAGAGAAGATAGTAAATGGATCAGAAAAACTATTGGAGGAAGTAACGACTAAAACAACTCACAATTAGGTGAATGATACAAATTTAGAAGTTCTTGAAGTTCAATGAGCCCCAAAAAGGATAAATATGGAGAAAAATACAACTAGGGGCCAGGTGGCTCACACTTATAATCCAAGCACTTTGGGAAACCAATATGGGAGCATTATTTGAGCCCCTGAACTTGAGACCAATCTGGGCAACATAGCGAGACCCCGTTTCAACAACAACAAAACATGTTTAAATTAGCCAGGTGTGGTGGCACGCAACCGTAGTCCCAGCTACTCAGAAGGCTGAGGTGGGAGGATTGCTTGAGCCTAGGAGGTAGAGGCTTCAGTAAGCTGGGTTCTCACACTGCACTCCAGCCAGGGTAACCGAGAAAGACCTTGTCTCAAAATAAATAAATTAATTAAAAAAACATACACCTAGGTACTTTATAGACAAACAGCTGAAATTCACAGTAGCTTAAAATCATGCAAGGAAGAGAGCTATGCAAACATGGTTTTAATAATATGTGATGCATCAGCTATGCAGATGTGCTACGGAAACTCTGAGTTTTCTTTTTTTATTAAAAACTCAAGGGTTCTGGCAAGGTTCTAGAAATTATGCTTTAGCTAACTCAACATTTAGCAAGAGAAAATGAGATAGAAAGTTGTTTGTTTTTCAGGCCAAATGAGTAATAAATGCATACATATTTGAAACAAGAACTGTAATAGGTTCACGCTGCCTTGTATTAGCCTGTTCTCACACTGCTATAAAGAAATACCTGAGATTCTGTAATTTATTAAAAAAAAGAGCTTTGGCTGGGCGTGGTGGCTCATGCCTGTAATCCCAGCACTTTGGGAGGCCTAGGCAGGTGTATCACAAGGTCAATAGATTGAGACCATCCTGGCCAACATGATGAAACCCTGTCTCTACTAAAAATACAAAAAATTAGCGGGGCATGGTAGCAGAGGCGTGTAGTCCCAGCTACTCAGGATGCTGAGGCAGGAGAATCACTTGAACCCGGGAGGCGGAGGTTGCAGTGAGCCGAGATTGCTCCACTGCACTCCAGCCTGATGAGAGCACAAGACTCTGAGATGCCATCAGAAGGAAGGAAGGAAGGAGGGAGGGAGGGAGGGAAGGAAGGAAGCAAGCAAGCAATCAAAAGAGCTTTAACTGGCTCTCAGTTCCACAGGCTGTACAGGAAGCATGGTTGGGGAAGCCTCAGGAAACTCAATCATGGAGGAAGGGAAGCTGACACATCTTACATGGCCAGAGCAAGAGGAAGAGAGAGAAGGCGGAGGTGCCACATGCTTCTAAACAACTGTATCTCAAGAGAAGTCACTCACTATCACAAGAACAGCAAGGGGAAAATTCGTCCCCATGATCCAATCACCTTCCCCCAAGCCATTCCTCCAACATTGGGGATTACACTTCGACATGAGATTTGGGCCACGACACAGACCCAAACCATATCATTCCTCTTGCAGGTTGAATGGAGAGTGTTGAGATAGAACACTGGGAAGACAGAGATTACTAGTACTCGATTTCCATTTTTAGCTCAGTTCAAACATTTTATTAACATATGGCTCACATATTTCACATATTGGTCAATATATCAAAGTCTTTAGAGCACATAAGCCTCTAGGGAAAAAAAAAAAAAAAAAAAAGAAACCCAAGAAGTATGAGATGTGATTCCTGCCTTAAGAGGAAACACTGCAAAGAGAGTTACATCGCAGCACTACTTAAATAACAATGTATGGCTTTTTTGACACTTTATTTAGATTCAATATTACACCCATGTCCTAGGAGTTCTTTTTTAGGCTAAGGCATCATGGATTGGCAAAGAAAGACAGCTATAATTAAATAAAATCTTTCATCACTTTTGCAGCACTAGAATATGAGATTCACTTACAGATGCAGTTTTTGAGACTTAAAGGAAAACTATTCTGCAGTCATTTGAATGGTTATTTAAACTCAGTTGTATTATTAATTTATAATATGAATATTACCATTTCAAGAGAATTTTCCTCAAGTAATAATTTATTTTGTAATAGAATATGTTAGAAAATATGAAACAATAAGCCCATATGCTTTTTAAGATTGTCAGGTAACCATTGTAATTTTTGTAATCTTTTAAATATATTTTTAAATTTTTGCAACTTTTTCTATATAAATTGTATCTTCCTGACATATCTAAACTGCTCTTGAACTCACATTTCATTTAGTTTAATATTGAATGTATTGTCCATGGAGAACACAGAAAGGCAAGAGATAGTTAATTCAATATCTCCCTGGCATTTTAGATGCCCTTACCTCTAATTCATAACTATCAATTATTAAAACAATAGAAAACTCTCATAAAAATGGTGAGAAATGAGCATTGTCTACATAATCCATTTTCACAGCTATTTTAATATTATCTCACAGGAAAGATTATATTTCTTTGCAATTCCTATTTCCTTTTCCAAAAGTTGATAAACTAATAATTTGTTAAGTCTTACATAAATGAAAATAAATAACTCATTTCTTTAACTATAATTTCCACTGATGTTCTTAGTCAAGATTTACTATGTAGTTACCAAATTGGCTTTCTACACACAGAAAACTCATGATGTTAAATCTTGATCAACAGCAACTTTCGACAAATTTAAGTGAGGACATGAATTTCCTTCCCCACACGGTATCCATCGTATGAGAGCTACTGTCTGAATATTATAGGACTTGAAAACAGAGTGAGCATGATGGACAGAGAATGTTTAATAAGAACATGATTCTGAAATGGCTTATAAAATGTGAGAAGGCATTTTATTTAGTACCTCCATAAGGAAAGGACAAGTGTAATCTGGTATATTGGGCTCAGGTGTGCACCAAACTGTAGAGGCAAATATTCTAGCACTACAAATACAATAGATAATCTGACTACAGTATAGATATTTTTGTCCAAAACTTAGTTGAAATAAACTTAGAGGCCTTTGATTTTATACTGAGAACAACATGCAAATGTTGAAAGATTCATCCAGAACTGTAGATCTTTAGAAAAATACAAAAAGGCAAGGCATGGTGGCTTATGCCTATAATTCCAGCATTTTCAGAGGTTAAGACAGGAGGCTCACTTGAGGCCAGGAGTTTTAAGATCAACCTGGTCAACATAGCAAGACCCCGTATCTACATAAAAACAAAAACAAAAAAACAAAAAAATTAGCGGGGGTTGGTGGTGTGGTGTGCAGCTATACCCATGTAGTTCCAGCTATGTGGGAGGTTGAGGCAGGAGGATCACTAGAGCCCGGAAGGTAGAGGCTACAGTGGGCCACGATCCTGTTTGTGTACTTCAGCTTGGGTGACAGTGTGATACCCTGTCTTAAAACAAACAAAGAAAAAAGTAAATGATAGGAATAAAATGTGTTACATTTTTTGAAACCCTAATAAGAAAAACACATTTTCCTGTCAGAGTAAAATAAGCTAACTTAAATGAAGGAAATTTTGACTTAAAGACAAATCTTTTCTACAGAAGACTAAAACTTAATTGGTGCTATTTGAATCATAGAAGTAGTCCCATCATTCATTCTCTCTGGTGATATCCAGGAAGATGACATTTATAAGAATGATGAAAATTACCATAGTGTCATGTGGCACCAAAATAAAACCAGGTGCAAATACTTCTTTCTGGAAGAGAATCTGCTGCTTAGCATGTGGTCTCCTTGTACATTTGTCTTTGGAGAACCACAGTGGAAGTGATACTTTTGGAAACCAACTGCATTTTACCATTGCTATTTAAATGGGCTATAGCTCGATGTGGAAATGAGATATAGTTTTCACTTAGTTTCTAAGCCTCTCTGAAATATTAACATACAATCTGACAGGCAAATCTGATATAATGCCATGCTTTTCTTTAGGTATTTCTACTTTTGAGCCAGAGATGTTCAGGTGATAATTTTAAGCAATTGTCAAATAAGAATATATCATAAGGAGATATTCCCACATCATAAACGTTACCTTTCAGAATTTAGCATGCCTTAATACTGTTTGTCTCAAATTGTGCTGTAAGAATCCTCAGGAATTTTAATGAAATCCTTCCCAGCTGCCCTGAAGGGAGACCAAGGGACTTGCGAGTGGGATGAGAGGACTCCTTCTCTTAAATCCATTGTAGTAGAAAAGCCAGGATATCGTACATGGAACCCATACTTCAGATTTCTTGCGAAGAAATAGTACTCCTTAAGATAGTACTACTTTAAGAAGAAAGAAAAAGTTACTTTTTTTTTTTTTTTTTTTTTTTTTTTTTTTTTTTTTTTGCTTTACAAAGGTTTTTCTGAACTAACGAGCCAGAACCATTGACCTAGTGTCCACTTTTTTTAAAAAAAAAATACCTCCTTTAATTTCAGGTATTCTCTGGAGAGTCAGTAAAAACAAAGACTGAAATGTTTCTTTTCTTATTGTTCTTTTTCACAATACCATGAAATTAATCTTCTCCAAACCTGTCACCACTGCTTATAAACACTAACATTTTTTTTTGAGAGAGAGGGGGCAGACACAATAAAAAAGGTGGTTAGTAGGAAGAGAAGTTCACTATAGCTGGCTGTAGCTCTAATGTAATAACACTGTATTTGCTATTTGAATTAAGAAAAGGATCTTTTCATCTAAGGCCCGTGTCCTAGTGATAAAACTAGCAGTGTCTCGAAGATGTAGATGATTCTTAAGTGACATTAGGTGTGGGGTACAGGATGGCAAAAGAATAGGGTAGCAAAAAAGAAAAAAAAAATCGAAGATTCAGAGAATGGGTTCTTAAGGAATAAAATGCAAACTCAAGAATAGAGTCAATGGGAAGATGAAGACTCATAAACATTTAGAAAAAGAGAGAGTTGGCATATTGGTAATGGCTAATTCCAATAAATGAGAGTCCTGCCATGTGCAGGTGGAGGGAGGTAATATCTGAGACTTCTTATTAAAGTGTTACAGCTCCAATACAATTTGGTTTATGTGCTTGGCAAGATATTCAGAATTCTTTAACATGTGAGTAGAAGAACATTGAATGCCATCCAAACGTTCAGTTCAATTTCTTTTTAAAATATTTACTTAATCTATGGAGGAAAATGGGATATTTGGAAGTTAATTTATGTGTGTGTGTCTGTGTGTGTGTGTGTGTGTGTGTGTGTGTGTGTGTGTTTGGCATCTGTTCTTCTCTCAATTAATAACTTTGAAGATAACCTAATTTCAGGATAAGTATAATGTGCCTTAGCAAAGCAGAGAGAGGCCGTTGAAAGTGAGTTTAGGGAATCAGAAAGGATTTTCAGCTTTAGAAGGACATAAACCATGCAAATTAGACTTGTGTTTTTCTTTCCACAATAGCCCCAACTGTATTTCCCCATCCAAAAAATTTCAGGATCCTTCTATCAGTTAACTCCTGTACATCTGTTCCAGTTGGTATATACTACACACATATGTACACACAAACATGCATACATACCTGCATCATGTTGTAAAAGCAATGGCCTGTATCCTTTAAAAACGCCAGTTGAAAAATACATGCATTATGAATAACATGTAAGTTATTGCTATGGACCACATCAATATCTCCCTAAATAGTCAGAACCAATTTTACCTTCCTCCATTTCAAAGATTACCTAGGCCTGTTTTCATGTAGTAATCTCTCATAGAAAATCTTTCTCTTCTTCCACATATCTTCTCTATCACATGCATTTGAATTTCCTGAATTTTCTATATTCGCTGGAAGCACATTCACACAAAACTACACATTTCCCCTGACGTCCCATGATGAAAATCATGATGTTCTGCACATGTTTGGCATGTCCCAACGGTTTTGACCCGCCGGCTGGCACTCCAAGCTAGTGCACTTCTTGGGTAGTGCTTCCTGGAGCAGAAGCATGACTGTTAAACTGATACTGTAAAATAATTTTTCTAAGGAAGCCTGTAGTGCCATAAATACATTCTACTTGAACTGGCTAAATTATGCTTCTGACAGTGTTTTCCTGCAAGATTTATTGTTTTGTTTTTGTTATTGCTGAGGGTGGGGAAGAAATGAAGACGTGGGAATATGTCTTGTGAAAATATTCTGAGAACTCATCATTTCTCTATGGGTATCGCCCTTAAGCATAACTTTTCACTAAAAGAAGGTTCAAAATGTAATAATTTAATTTTCTCTTTCTGCATCAAAAGGGCCCTCTGAGCTAAAGAATAGAAAAATCTCATCAAATGATGGAAAAATTGTATCTAATTCATCAAATTATTTCATGTCCCATTTCGGGTACGTGAAATCACAATTAAAACTTAATGTGAAAAAATGGATTTGTAGCTGTGGAAAATAAAATTTCTTAATGATAGCCTTTTGGCATTGGTCTTTTAAACCATGTAACACTTTCCTTCACCTAGGAAATTTAAATCTGTCAGCAAACTCCTTTGACTTTTCATGAAAATAATTTTGCTCATATCCATAGACTCATAAAGAAGCCTTATTGAAAGCACAAATGATCTTTTTAATAAATCAGTGCATTATCATAAGTGTAACTTATGGTCTTCCTTTTTTGGCTTTTTAAAAATAAAAAGAAAAAAAAGTAAAATGAAAGGGCTTGTAGGTCAAATCTTTTTGTAAAGTCTCTATATTACTGTATCCATGTAAGACATGTTTTTGTTCTTCACACGCACAGTACTTTTTCAAAAAGACTGAAGTAATTTGCCAGAGTTGTTTCAGAAACGTTTATATTACTCATTTTTCTTAATGAATTCACAGAATTTTTGTTACCTTTTTCTATATTCTCTCATTTGAAGAAACATAGTATTGCCCTATGCTTAGGTTAGTTCTACAGATATTTTTTACTTTTTAGTTTTTTGATACGTTATATTTGTACATATTTATAGGGTACATGTGGAATTTTGTTACATGCATAGAATGGACAATGATCAAATCAGCATATTTAGGGTATCCATCACCTGAGTATTTATCATTTCTATGCATTGGGTATACTTCTGGTCATCTCTTCTAGCTATCTTGAAGAATACAATACATTGTTGTTAACAATAGTCACTCCACTCTGCTATCAAACCTTAGGGTGCATTCCTTTTGTTTAACTGTATGTTGGTACCCATCGACCTGTCTGTCTTCATCGCCCCCATCCCTACTTCATATACCCTTCTAAGTCTCCAGTATCCATCATTCCATTCTCCACCTCCACGTGATCTACTTCTTAAACTCCCACATATGAGTAACAACATGCAATGTTTGTCTTTCTATGCCTGGCTTATTTTACTTAAAGTAATGACTTCCAGTTGCATCCATGTCACTGCAAATGACAAGTTTTCATCTTTTTTGATGGTTGAGTAATATTCCATTGTGTATATATGCACACACAGACACACGTTTTCTTTATTGATTTATCGGTTGATGGACACTTAGCTTGATTCCATATCTTGGTTATTGTGAATAGCGCTGCAATAAACACAGGAGTGTATGTATCTCTTTGATATATTCATTTATTTTCCTTTGGATAAATACTCAATAGTGGGATTGCTAGATCATATGGTAGTTCTATTTTTAGTTTTTTGAAAAATCTCCATACTGTTTTTCATAGTAGCTAAATTTGCATTCCCACCAACAGCATATAAGGGGTCCCTTTTCCCCACATTCTCATAAGCATCTGCTATTTTTTGTCTTTTTAATAATGGCCTTTATAACTTGGATAAGATGATATCTCATTATGGTTTTGATTTGCATTTCTCTGACGATTTGTGATGTTAAGTATTAAACCTGTTGCCTGTTTGTATGTCTTCTTTTGAGTAATGTCTGTCCAGTCCTTTGCCCACTTTTTAATGGGATTTTTCTTTTTTTTTTCTTTTTTTACTGCTTTTGTGTATTATAGGTTTTATTCCCTTGTCAGATGAGTAGTTTGCAAATATTTTCTCCCATTCAAGAGACCATCTCTTCATTCTGTTTATTGTCTATTATTTTTATTTTTACTGTGCAGAAGTCTTTCATTTTAATATAGTCCTATTTGTCGATTTTTGTTCCTGTTGCCTGTACAGGTATCCTTTCCTAAGGTCAGTCATGCCATAGAAGTAACTTAGGGAGATTGCCCTTTTTAGGTATTACTCAGGCAGTGCAGGAAAGATAGAGAGATAAAATAATTTTCAAGTTGAAACAAAAGGTTCTATGTGATCAGATGATCTAGTCTACTCTAAGGTTCATATTAGCAGCACCATGTTTATCTTCTTAGCAGTTTATCACCAGTGCCTTCCCATTGCCTGGGGATGGATGCTGGGTTAATGTTTGTTAAGTATATAAGTGAATAAAAATCTACTGGGTATGCACCCTCCAGGGAAAGTACTGCGAGCAGTTTAAAAGGACATAGATACCATGATCCTTAAACTCAGCAATCAAGTAGCATGAAGACAAACACAGTGTGACTTAAGGGCTGGTATTCTTTTTTGTGGCATCAGGAATGGACAGTTTGAGGCTTAAGAAGAAAGATAATCTGAATGTATGTAGTCTTACTATTTTATATATATATATATTTCTTTGCATTTCCAACCATTTGTTTGTCTGGCATTCTTCCAGTTGCCTGAGCCAAAATCCTTAGAATGATACATAATTCCTCTTCTTTGCTCTTCTGATTCATAAACAAATTATATTGGTTCCAATTTTGAAATATTTCTAGAATCTTGACACCAGATGGTCTGCTGCCATCCTAATCTGAGCAATCATCTTTTCTCTCCATATCATTGTCAAGTCTTCTGATTTATCCCCTGCTACTACCCTTACCACACTCCAGTTGCACCTAGCAACTACAGTAATTGATTTAAAAAGTAAGCCTGATCATGTCATTCCAATGACTTCCCATTCCACTCCTAGGAAGGGACAAAAATCCTTCCACATGGCCAAAAGGCCCTCCCTGCTCCATTATTTGCTTTTTCCCAGACCTTCTCTCTGCTCACCTCCACTTGCTCACCATCATACAGCTGCACTGGCCACCGTGTTGGTTTTCAAACACTAATGACATGATCCTGCTTTATAGGCTTTATCCTCTTTTTTCCCTCTCTCAGTTCTTAATGCAGTCACCTTCTTGGCTCACTCCCTCACCTCCTTCTAGCTGCTGCTCAAATCTCACCTCCACTCTGAGGCTTATACTATCAACTCTATTTAGTGTTTCAAGTGGCCCATCTACTTCCTTTCCCATCCTCCCTAATCCTGATTCTCTTTACCCTTCCTACTCTTTGTTTTCTATAATACATGCAACTCTCAAATATAATACATGTATTTTGCTTTTATGTTTGTTGCTTATTTTCTGCCTCTCCCACCAGGGCGTTATCTCTTCTAGAGGAAAAATTCTCGTCTATTTTGTTCACTGAGGTATTCCCAGGATCTATTATACCTGGCACATAGTTGCACACTTAGTGAATAGTTGTTGAATAAATGAATGGCAAGGTTTTACCTGTGTCCATTCACTTCTGATGCTGCATAAAACATGACACATAAGAGACAAAGGCTTTGTACAGGTTGAACATAAACAGTGTCTTAGTCAACTTGGACTACTGCTACAAATACCATACACTGGGTGGCTTTAACAACAAACATGTATTTCTCATAGTTACGGAGGCTGAGAAATTCAAATTCAAGGTGCTGGCAGACTCAGTGTCTGGTGAAGGCCAACTTCCAAATCTGTAGAAGGCTACACCCTTGCTGTATCCTCACATGGGAGAGAAAGAGACAGACAGACAGACAGAGAGAGAGAGAGAGAAAGATCTGGTCTCTTCATCTCCATATTAGAATGTCAATTTTATCCAAATTCAGATACCTCCCAAAAACATTACTGTTAAATGCCATCACATTTGGGATTAAAATATCAACATATAAATTTGGAGGGGGAAAAACAAATATTCAGTCCACAGCAATCAGCATTCTGTCATTTTAGGCATAAAAATCTTCAAATACAGAGAAGCAAATTAATCAGTACATATTTCCTGATAACTTAATGTATGTTTCACACATTTATCTAGATTTCAGGTGAATACAGAAGAAACATAGAATATGGTTCTTATCTCCAAGACATCCTCTTGGTTGCAATTGGTTAATCAACAAGTCTGATTCATATTCATCAGTAGAAGAATTACAGCTCTTTATATGACATTATGACACTGTTCACAAACTTGAATATGACTAAAAATTACTCGGGGGTTCTTTCCCCGGAGTATTTGATCAAGAAGATCAGGGTTGGACCAGAGAATCTGCAGTTCCAATAAGTTTCCAGGAGATACAAATGTGGTTATACTACACTTTGAAAACCACTGCTCTATGATGGTGCTTCTCAATCCTGAAAGCACATTAAAATCATCTGATTTTTTTAGAGAAATGCAAATCAAAACCACAATGAAATACCATCTCATGCCAGTTAGAATGGTGATCATTAAAAAGTCAGGAAACAATAGATGCTGGAGAGGACGTGGAAAAATAGGAAAGCTTTCACACTGTTGGCTGGAGTGTAAATTAGTTTACCCATTGTGGAAGACAGTGTGGTGATTCCTCAAGGATCTAGAACTAGAAATACTATTTGATCCAGCAATCCCATTACTGGGTATATACCCAAAGGATTATAAATCATTCTACTATAAAGACACATGCATACATATGTTTATTGTGACACTGTTCACAATAGCAAAGACTTGGAACCAACCCACAAGCCCAACAATGATAGACTGGATAAAGAAAATGTGGCACATGTATACCACGGAATACTATGCAGCCATAAAAAAGGATGAGTTCATGTCCTTTCCAGGGACATGGATAAAGCTAGAAACCATCATTCTCAGCAAACTAACACAAGAACAGAAAGCCAAACACTGCATGTTCTCACTCATAAGTGAGGGTTGAACAATGAAAACACATGGACACAGGGAGGGGAACACCACATACCTGGGCCTGTCAGGGGGTGGGGGGCTAGGGGAGGGACAGCATTAGGAAAAATACCTAATGTAGATGACAGGTTGATGGGTGCAGCAAACCACCACAGCACCTGTATACCTATGTAACTAATCTGCACATTCTGCACATGTACCCCAGAACTTAAAGTATAATAAAAAAATTGATTTTAATTAAAACATATATATTGATTATAAGGCACTAAATGCATAAATTTATATTTGGTTAGTGTGGGGTGGGACATAGTCAATTTGATAATGTCCATCCAGCGAAGAATGATTATTCTATTATTATGTGAAGTTAGTTTTCATATTAAAACAATTGAGTGTAGAAATACTATTCTAAGTGAGAAGGTTTTTTTATGGTGAATAAATGCATTCTATCTGTTAATTGATCTTTTATTTCAGCATGATTTTTAGACTTTAACTTAAGAGAGTAAGTTTAAGCATTATCGTCTGTTTTTCAGCTCCCATCACTACTCTAACATGTAATAGACAAGATTGGAAAGGAAAAGGCATATATCTACAAATTCAGGTATACTCTCTTTGGAAATAAATCATCTTTCCAGCAAATGTCATTTTTATTTCATTTTTGAATAATAATTCCAACAAATATCAGGAAGATCAGCATCTCAAGATTACCATTCTTCTGGATTATGCTGACATGCTCGAACATTTTACTTAAAACAGAACTGCTCCGTCAAAGTGGCTGGGTCAGACAGGTCTTTTGGAGTAAACATCAGGCTCAGGTAGAACCAGCCCTCATCTAAGAACATGTAAACCCTAGTATGACTTTTCAGGATTTGTTCTATCTGGAAACCTTCACTTTTTGACAGAGGTTCTAACAGGGTGAATCTTCAGTGAGGCAGAAATCTGGATTACTTTTTCTCAAGATGTTCCTTATTCCTATGCAAAGTTTTCTATTTACACTCCAGGTATCATCTCTACATACCAAGAAAATTTCAGAATAAAAGCCATGTGTAGCTTGAAAAGTTACTGTCACACCTTAGCCCTACTAAAACACTATCTATTACATTACTAAGTGGGCCCATTGCAATTGTGAAAATCTTCTCTAGGAGGACTAACTATTCATCTACACCATCTAATCATAAAAGGGCTGGCAAATATATATATACACAGAACTTCCCTTAACTCAAAAACTTCCTTAAGGGAAGTTTGCTTTTTGAGCTGGAACTTTCCTCTCTAAACATCCGGAAGAGACCATGTTTTATTCATCTGATATTTTCATTCACACTCCCAGTCTAGCATACCATGTGGAAGGCACTGATTGAATGTTGAATTAAATTGCTACCATTCATCCTATTTCTACTTACACAAAATATGTCTCTATGGTATTTCTGTTTGTCTCATTGGAGATACATAGAACAAATGTAATAACTCTTGAACATGAAAATTCTTCACATATTTTATGGTATCTATTTTGTTTCTATATTCTTAGTGCTATTTACTCCAGACTAAACATCTCCGATTCCTCTATTTTTATATATTAAGGAATCAACAATCCATACCACCTTGCCATTTGGTCTCGAACTTCTGACCTCAAGTGATCCACCCACCTCAGCCTCCCAATCTTGCATCTTATATCTTACATTAATTAATCTTCAGATTTACAGTCATTTATAAATGTAATAACCATGACTTCTCTCTCATCTTCAAAGGTGTTTGTAAAAATGTGGACAGTTCTATACTGCTTCATAAGAGGCCTCCCTTCAGGTTGCATGAATCCATTAATCCACACTCTTTGGGGGTTTATCAGTCAGGTGCACTGGTGTGTCATACAATGGATATCTCCCCATTGTTTTATAAGACGTACCATGAAATATTGTAATATCTAAATGAAATTAAAGCTTACAACATACATTTTCAGCAACATACAATTTGGCTGTCAACACCAAAACTAACGTTAGTTTGGACAAAACTATACTTACACGTTATAATCAATTAGCATACAGTTACCAGCTTTTCAAAATTTTGGTTATTCCAGAACAGTTTGAGATAATCATTAAAAGAAAATCATCAATGCAAAGCAATAGGTTAATCTGTAAGAACTACGTGCTTAAAAGTGAGTATTGTAGAATACTCTAAAGTTTATTGTCTTTTAAAACAGAATATCTACAGAAATTAGTTTTTAAAGCAATACACCTTCTCCTCTATGACATGGAAACATGCATTTTAAGAAGAAAGAAAAATTTACCCACCTTGGTACAATGAGAGCTTGCTGTGATTCTTTCGATTGCAGAATGAAGTTATTTTCTGTAAAAAAAAAAAAAAAATATATATATATATATATATATATATAATTCCTATATAATTATAGGGATATTGGATTATTTATGAAAAAGCCAAAGTTTTATGAATTTCTCAAAATAAACTTATTTTACTTGTTGAATGATGCATGACTAGAATAAAAAATGATGTAGAAGAAAGAAGCACTTATAAATTGATCAAGTATTTTAATTATTGAATTAATATCACAGATAGTGAAACAATATAAAACTTCAAGAGTGATAATATATAATTCATAGATGCCTTATTAATTTTAATAAGATACAGTTTGACATTGATTTTTTTGTGTAAACTGACAATAAATTTATCCATAAATGTCAATACTTTTCAAGAGCTACAAATAAGTAGTTTGAACTTTAAGGGGTGGTTCAAGCAAAATAAAATTGAATAAATAATTCAATAAATAACAAATATGAGGCAAAATGGGACACATCATTGAAAATGTCTGTTTATCAAAAATAAATATGTTGCATGAAGAAAATTTCTTGCCATTTCAGAATTACAAAAAGACACAAAAATCAAAGTTTTAAAGAATAAAATAAACTTGTTTTGAATACATTTTTTCTAAGTTTTCACATTTTGTAAAACATGCCTATAATCAAATTAACTTTAATTGCTGTAGAAAACAGAACATAAATTACTTCAAAAATGACCTTGGCTTTTTAACGGTTGCCATTCTAACTGGTGTACCATATGACCCAGCCATCCCATTACTGGATATATACCCAAAGGATTATAAATCATGCTGCTATAAAGACACATGCACACGTATGTTTATTGCGGCACTATTCACAATAGCAAAGACTTGGAATCAACCCAAATGTCCATCAGTGACAGACTGGATTAAGAAAATGTGGCACATATACACCATGGAATACTATGCAGCCATCAAAAAGGATGAGTTTGTGTCCTTTGTAGGGACATGGATGCAGCTGGAAACCATCATTCTCAGCAAATTATCGCAAGAACAGAAAACCAAATACCACATGTTCTCACTCATAGGTGGGAACTGAACAATGAGATCACTTGGACTCGGGAAGGGGAACATCACACACCGGGGCCTATCACAGGTACGGGGGAGGGGGGTGGGATTGCATTGGGAGTTATACCTGATGTAAATGACGAGTTGATGGGTGCAGCACACCAACATGGCACAAGTATACATATATAACAAACCTGCACGTTATGCACATGTACCCTAGAACTTAAAAGTATAATAATAATAATAATAATAAACGACCTTGGTCTTGCATAGTATAAAGTTTTATTTGCTGAGATGCAAATCATACATCAGAGTGAAAGGGTTGCCATCCAGGTCCTTAACAAAAGAGAGAGCTGGAGGTACTAAGATAACAGGAAATAAACTGTGACAATCTAATTACGTAGAATATGCTTCACATAGTTTTAGTCTGAGAAATTACTTGAACTGTTTGGAAAAACCAAGGACATGTTTTTAGATCAAATAATACCCTTAGGGACATCCTTTTCAAGTCACATCCATCAATATGTGACTGCCCGCTTGTGTGTTCCCAAATGCATGTGTCCTGCCACCTGAAGAATGGCTAAACTATCTCCATTACCAGCGAATCCCTCCCCTCTTCCTATTCTTGTGCCCACAGCTGTCAGAGGTGATGTATGTTTATCTGTTGTTGAATCCTGCTATTATGTTAAGTATGGAAAAGAGTGGTTCTCTGTAAGTTTTGATATCTGAGTTCAGTGGTTTAATGTATTCATCATCAGATGTGAAGAAAAAAGTCATTGAAATGTGAAAAAAAAATGTGAAGAAAAAAGAGGTAACATATCCTACTGCAGAAAAGATGGGAATCTTCTGCTTTTAGTCTCACCACTGGTCTTTCTCCTTTGGAGATCACAGGTGGCAAAAGAGACTCTGGAGGACATGCCTGAGTAACCTGTGTAGTGGGAATGGAAGGTTTGCACTGCCCCCTACTATTAGCACGCTTATGTAAGTAATTTGTGGTGCACCTAATCAATAGCATACTACTTAGAAATAAAGAATGAACTACTGTTACACTCAATAGCATGGATACGTAAGATGTGATATTTACAACAGATATAAAGATGAGAAAAAGAAGATGGGCACACAAAAATACATACTGTATAATTTTATATATATATGTGTGAGGTTCAACAAATGGCAGAACAACTGTAATAGGTAAGAGAGAATCAGGGTTACCATGGGTGAGCAGGAAATTCACTGAGATGGGCAAGAGAGAACCTTTTGCAATGTCTTATATCTTAATTTGGTGGTTACCAGGGTGCAAATACATACGGAAGTTCCTTAAGCTGCACTTTACTATATCACACTTTAATAAAAGTTTTCTAAAAGAAATATTATTAAAATGATATGGTAATATTATAATATTTAAAATGTTATATAAACATAGGGAGATACAAATCTGCTATTTTACAATTGCTTGTGGATGTATATACGTGTTTAAAGCAGGAGTGCCCAATCTTTTGGCTTCCCTGGGCAACACTGGAAGAAAAATTATCTTGGATCACACATAAAATACACTAACACTAATGATAGCTGATGAGCTTAAAAAAAAAAAACAGGCAAAAGATTTTCATAATGTTTTAAGAAAGTTTATGAATTTGTTGAGCCATATTCAAAGCCGTCCAGGGCCTCATGCAGCCCATGGGCCATGGGTTGGACAAGCTTGGTATAAAGGTTTCCTGTTTTGTTTAAGCTTCTCTTGTTACCTACCTACTTCGTTAAACTACTACATGAAATGTTTTATATCTTATTTCCGATTTCTCATTCATGTCCCAAATATTGTCTGTCTCTTATTTTTCATTTTACTTTTAACTTAAGCTCCCTTTTTTATATTTTGTTACCTAACTTAAATATCTTTCTTGACATTTCTTAATTTGCATTTAACCAAAGCTCCACATCAGTTTAGTTCTAAAAAATTTTATGGAGATTCTGGTTAAGATTCCAGAAACAGAATTTTAAAATTCTTTCAAAGCCCTCTATTTACAAACTGGATTAATTTTTATATGATACAAAAGCCTGTTATGTGGTCTTTGGGTTTCTAGAAACCAATTTTTTAATGATTGGGAAACTCATGACTAATAATTAAGAAACAGTCTATAGCATATCTTATAACCTTACAAAGAAAATAAAACATTTTTATAAAAGCATAATTTTTAAGAATCTTGGCATTTTAAAATTTATTTTATAGTAAACAATTTTCCTGACTAGGTGTGTAATTTCTTCATACATGTGAGATGCAGATAATGAGCAAGAAAGCAAGGGGAGTGGAATTTCTGCTGAAGAACCCTATAATGTACAGTACATTTCTCTCTCCCTTTCAATCACTTTCAGCTTTCACAGTGGGAGAAAAAATATATAGAAGGAAGACAAGATCCAACCATATGCTGACATTGTTGAAAGACTGTGCTGACATTTTGGTAAGAAAAGTAAGACGTCACCTCTCAGTTTTGTCTTCCCAGAAAGAGAAATCATTTTTCTTTCCTTATGAAATTTATGTTTCCAAGAAGCTATAGTGTTACTTGAAATTTTTAAAAAATCAAATCAAGCTATAATTTTCATATGCCATAATGCATATGTATTTTTTTTATGATGCCAATCTACCCCAAATGACACAGAATTACTGTGTGAGATATATGTCATGTTCGTGTCAAAGTGGAACCTCTGCCTGGAGAAGTACATATTACCTTTCTAAAAATAATAACCTAGGAAGCACACTTCCTCTAATGGTTAAAATCTCATGGCATATGTTCATTCAACCTTTAAATTTCTTGTTTATACATTTTTGACGCAATAGGGGAAATGGGAAATCGGAAATATGTATTTTTTGTTATTTTGAGTATACACTGCTCATCCCCATCATAAAGGAACAAAGGGAATTTCGTGTATTTGTGATACTGAAAGAGGTCCTATACTAGTGCTTAAAATATAAGGCTAAGAAAAAATTTTCATTTTAATGATAAAAATGGATAGATCATTTTTCTTCACAATTACAAGGTTTTAAAATATATAGAGAGTACCCACTGTGTACTAACTTTTAGGTCAGAATGATCATATAACTTTGACTATGTTAAGTACAATCTTGGGATATAATAATATGGAATATTCACTTCCCATAATCATGGAAACAAAAATTTCGGAGTGATGCCCAACTATTCTGGTGTTGGAGGTGAAGGAGTACATGACACTTGCAAAATGTGTAAACATCCAAGAACTGAGATTGATGAACCTAGAATTTTATAGCAATTGTTACAATCACTTTTGATGTGTGTCTCATTTACTAGTTATATTGAACAGTTTATTAATGCACTGTGTATTCTAAACCATACTCTCCCATTACAATATTTAGCCTGAAAATATTCCAGCATAGGTGAAATGGATTTTTCTATTAAGTATTGGAACCCTTTAAAACAAAAAATAGTTTTAGTTAAGTAGAACTAATTGCATTCACAATATCTAGATATTTATATTCCTGTTGAATATGTTACCTAGATATTTAGATTCTCTTAAGCTTTATTTTTCTGGATCTCCATTTACTGATCTTTTTAACAAGATGTACACTTGAGGGAAGATTTTGAAAACATAAAAGTATTCCATCAGTTTTAATGGAGCAACTCCCTGAGTTACCAGCATCTTCTGATTAAAAACCTATATATTTAAACAAAGGTAGAAATAGATGGTAAAATCTATTAGTGCTGCTTTTTTTCCTCTACCACTAACACAAGGTCTTTAGGTTTAGCTTGAAGAGGGATATAAAGATTTAAAAGGGATTGAGCAAACCTCTCATTCTGAATAAAGTTAAGTGGGCGTTGACTTTTTAATTTAATTTAAATTTTGAAATCTCAGTCACCATGTCAACATCAGTAAAGAGGTGTCTCTCTAATCATGTCACTTTGGATAACTTCTAAAACCAAAAGGATATTAAAATAAATACTGTATTTCTAAAAACATTTGTCTTCAAACATTCAAAATTAAGTTTAAAAACCTCAAAATATAATACTGCTTTCTTCCTAAATTTTAACTGCAGCTTTTGCGAGAGTATTTTTTCTCATTCCTATTTATCAAAAACAGACTGTTTTTTACTGTGGCAGTTAAATTAGTTTGTTTTGTTATTATTAATAATTATTATCTTTGGCTACCTTAAAAACTGGTTCTATGGAAAAACTGGTTCTATGGAAAAATGCTTTCATCTCCCAAATATCTAACTTATAAATAAATGTGTGCCTCAAATTCTGGTTTTAAATGGGGGGCTAATTGTATTACAAATGTCTGTCTTTTAGCGGCCTGCTGGTGTCATTATTAACAGTAATAACAAGTTCTGAGCACCAATTTCCATTGCTGGTAGGCTTAATTATAGATGTTGGATGGAACCATAGAGATAATCCATTCTAATAGTTGCAAGCACTTAAAAATGGATCTCTAGATCCATTTTTTCCTCTTAAAAACAACAGCAACGATAACACTAAAACCAGTATATAAATACATAATTACAGTATTTTCCTGCTGAATGAGTGCGGGAGATGGGGAGATGGACACCTGATCAGTCCAGTCCCTAGGGGTCTCTGATGCATATACAAGGAAGCTTTGATATGAAAATGTCACACCTAGTCAATCTGCTCCATTGAAAGATATGAAACAGATTCGAAGAGGGAAAATAACTTGCAGAAGTCAACATACAAGTCAATGAAAATGAAGATATGAGTCTGGTGTCCTGAATCATTAAGCTATCTTGCCCTGGATGGTACTGGCTTGTACATGATTTAAACTGTTAAGTCGTGAATGAAGCTCAGACATGACATTTTTACAGCTAATATTTGCGCCCATTTTCTGTTCTTTTCCTGCAAAATCATTAAAAATAAATCTTAGGTAGATTTTAAGGTGTAAAAATAACTGGCTACTCCAAAGATGTCATTAAATATTTGCAGTTTAAGTTTGAAATAGTTTTGATTAGCTTCTCATTAAAAAGTTGTTCTTCACTGAGACCATCATGATAACGTGCTGCTTTTGTAAACTTTATCTTCTAAAACAAAGGAATGCCATCCTTGTGTGGCTATAAAACAGAAGCATTCCAAGATTTCAAGGCTTAGTGTTCAGTTGGTTGTTGGGTAGGGTCAAAAAGGTAGCAGAAGCTGGCATAGCATATATTGTTATTTTTTTTTCAATTAAAGTTTCAGCTTTCTCTAATGGGCATTCTTTTTTATATATAATTTCAACTTTTATTTTAGTTACAGGGGTGCATGTGCAGGTTTGTCACATGGGTATATAACATGATGCTGAAGTTTGGGATATGGATTCTGTCACTCAGGAAGTGAGCATAATGCCCAATAGGTAATCTGTTACCCCACACCCCTCTTCTTCCCTCCCTACTCTAGTAGTCTGCAGTCTCTGCTGTTCCCATCTTTATGCCCATGTGTACTCAATGTTTAGCTCCCACATATAAGTGAAAACATGCTATATTTGGCTTTCTGTTTCTACATTAATTTGCTTAGGATTATGACCTCCAGCTCTATTCATGTTGCAAAAGACAAGATTTTGCTCTTTTTCATGGCTGCATAGAATCCTATGGTGTATATGTGCAACATTTTTCTCATACAAGAGGCCAACAACCATATGATATCATCTTTAATCATCAGAGAAATACAAATCAAAACCACAATGAGATACCATCTCACACAAATCAGAATGGCTAATATTAATGGGCATTCTTGTTGGTGTTATTTTTCCCATTTTTTTAAGATTGGAAGAATACTACCTGGCTGACTTGCTTCCATTGGAGGCATGAGCAACATCTTTTAGGTTTATTGAAATAAAAAGGTATGAAAAATCATCAGGACATTCCTTTATACTGTTGTAGCAGTGGCTATCACAAATTGACTAACTTGGCATTTTTCTCAATCTTCACTTTTCTCAGTGCCTTACTTGCTAAGGAAAGCATGTTTGCTTTTAACATAACCAACAACAACAAAAAAAAAAACCACAGAATTTTTTAAAAATTTAGTTTAAAAAAATGTATATTGATGCTGCCAGCTCTTCAAAAACCATGCCATACATATCAGTAATACTCACTGTGAAATGCTTATATTCTAATGCATTTGACAAGTTGCTATTTACAAACAGAAATGAGTTCTTTAATTTCCAAATTCACAGATATTTAACAAGCAAACAAATAAAACTTGCTTAATTTATAATATCATTAGAATATTATATATTTACAATAAAAAACTGGAGGGGATATTATGACTTCAAAAGAATAATAATCTGAATTGCATTTAATGTCATGCTATTTTTGACAGAAACATTATTACCAGATATAGAGTTATAACAAAATTATCAGTGTTTTCAAAGTGATATTGGGAGATAGTTCTTAAACTGTAATGATTTTTAAAAATTCCTTTTAAAGGAAAAATGGCATAGCTATTTTCATTATAATATTTAATTTCTATGCATATAAACTGTGTATATGACATTATAACTACAGGTGCTCTACACTTTCAAGAAAGACTACAAAACCAAAAGTAAAATTAAATTAAAACCTTAAAAATGTTTTTGCCCTCACTGTATGAACATTTCAAGGACTTTTGAGTTGAGATGTTAACAACATACTGGCTTTGCAGAACTTTAATGACTTTCACGACTTTCTTTTGTCTGAGCTTTCAAATCTTTGCTTGACAGAGATTTATATTCACTTAATAGAAATCCATAATGTATATATAAAAACATGCACTTCTTAATTTTTGAGCATATCACAATGATTACAATATCATGGCAGCACTATGTAGCAGCAAAAGTGTACACGCAAATGAACACATGTTCCCACAGCTCATGGGCATAACATAGTGAAAAGGATGTCAATCATGAATAATGCTTAAATTAGCCTTTTAAAGGTTTTCCTTGTGATTGTAAACACAGAATTGAAAGATTATTGTGGAAAATCTATAAAATCCAAAGAATACATTTTGGCTCCTCTGGGGCTTGATATAATCTAGTCTGATCTTGTTCAAATCTTGAACTGTATGACTTTTTCATGACTTTACTATGATATAATTTACACCCAAAAAACTGCACTCATTTATAAACACTGTGATGAGTTTTGATGATGTATATACCTGGGAAACCACCATCGCAATTACAATACAAAACATTTCTATCAACTCTAAACCTTTTCTCGTGCCCCTTTGTGGTCAATTCCTCCCGCACACCATGTCCTAGACAACTGTTGATCTGCTTTCTATCACTATTAATCAGTTTGCACTTTCTAGAGTTTCATATAAGTAGAATCACTCCATGTGTACCATTTTGTATCCGACTTCTTTCACTAAGAATACTCATTTTGAGATGTTGTGTATTGTTCCTTTCTTTTTGCCACATGGTTTGAATCCCTGTAATTTGATCTCTGTTGTACATCTAGCAACACTAGAGCTTGAGACTCTAATTTGAGATTATTTGAGAAACTCTACCTTTGATGGATGATTCATTGGCAGATGACCTGAAGACACATGATTCTCAGGTTGTTAAAGAATGGCCATTAATTGCTGTGTTTACAGAGAGAGGTACACAAAAACCTTTCATTTTAACGTTGTTAAGTCACCAGATGGCATGGAGGACTTTTTCCTCTATCAATTCTGTCCTTAAAGAAGCACTTTCCTTTTGACATAGTTTTTTTTTGTTTGTTTGTTTGTTTTTGAGATGGAGTCTCACTCTTTTGCCCAGATTGGAGTGCAGTGGCCGGATCTCAGCTCACTGCAAGCTCCGCCTCCCGGATTCATGCCATTCTCCTGCCTCAGCCTCCCGAGTAGCTGGGACTACAGGCGCCCGCCACCACGCCCGGCTAATTTTTATATTTTTTAGTAGAGACGGGGTTTCACCGTGTTAGCCAGGATGGTCTCGATCTCCTGACCTCGTGATCCGCCCGTCTCGGCCTCCCTTGACATAGTTTTTAACTCAGGATTCATACTAGGATCAGAATGGTGAAGAGTTTTCTTCCCAGTTGAAGGAAAAAATCTCTCATCAGAAATATTTTCTTTTTATTATTGATCAGTTGAGGTCTACAATGGTGAAATTACTCTCAGATGAAGATATACACATCTATTTAAAATAAGAGGTTAAAACTGCAACCTCATTACATATACGTATGTATATATACATATGTGTACATATATGCATGCATTATATGTGTATATAGGTATGTATATAGGTATATACATGTTTTTATATATGTATACATATATACAAACAGAGAAATATATACATGTAATTTTGTATGGCTTTTCAGGACTGCAAAAAGACTAAAATGTGAAACTGTACAAAGTCACCTTAATAGTAGATCATTTTCCATCATCTTTAAAACTTTTGTCAAAGTATTTAAAGCTTTCTTATTGTCAGTTAATAGGTATAGGAGAATGCAAAAACAGTAAAACCAGTATTACTTATTGCATTGTGTCTTATTCTTTTTGTTCTGCTATAACAAAATACCACACATTGGGTAATTAATATAAAATATAAATGTATTTCTCACAGTTCTGGAGGCTTGGAAGTCCAAGATCAAGGCACCAGCAAATTGGTGTCTGGTGAAGACAGTTTTCCCTACTTTCACGATGGCACCGTGTTGCTGTGTCCTCAACATGGCGGAAGGCAGAAGGGTAAAAAGGGCTGAATGCTGTCCGATGCCTATTTACAAGGCCCTAAATCTCAATCATGAGGGAGGAGCATGCATGACTAAATTACCTGCTAAAGGCTCTATCTCTTAATAATATTGCATTGGGAATTAAGTTTCAACATGAATTTTGGAAAGAACACAAATATTCAAACCGTAGCACATCAGTTTACAATGTTCAAACCATTGAGAATTGATGTATGTTATCTCTTAGTAAAAAAAAAAACTAATTAAGGGTAATTGAACAGTGCTTGCCTTGTGCATTAACTAACAATATGAAGCAAGTACTTTTTCAATGCCTTAGTGAATTGTCATACTTCTCTCTAAATTTAGATCAGTTTCTAACATTTTAGTCTTTGTCCTTTCTATGCTATAAAATACCTTTGGGAGTTTCTTTAATGTGGGGTGTTTCACTGACATCACTTGCTCTGGAACATCTTCATTACTTTATTTATTTATTTATTTTGGTCACAACCACTTTCCTCATTTATTTCAGTAAGTTTGCAAGTATTAAGTTCCACTGCTTGTATATTTTCAGTCTTCGAAATAACACCACTGTCAACATTCCTATGGTCACTTACCTCTTCAGACATCCATTTATGTTTGTTTTGAATTTTACTTCTAGCATTATCACTTATAGTTTCTTTGTTGAACTTTTATCTTTGTTGGCCAATTCCCCCATTCCAAAGATCAAGTTATGTAAAATGGCATGTGGTTGAATCACTGGGAAAATAGGGAGGTAACACTTCTTCATGTTTGCTGTCAGAATAAGAACTAAATAACAGATGGGCAGTGATGACTTATGGACAGATCTAAAATAAGTGACATTACCATTCATTTATCATGATGGGAATCTGTTGTTTATGCAGTGATTTGTAGACTAAAGAGCTAATAGTTTTTTTTTGTTTTTTTTTGTTTGTTTGTTTGTTTTTTTACTTTATACAATTACTCACAGTTAATATATTGTGGTAATTGAAGTTGGAACTATATTTATGGGGACTGGTATTCTCTAACTAAATCATGATATCTGAATTTCATGAATGTTGAAACTGTGCAAAAACAAGCACTGCCTCTATGTATGTGTCAAATTTTGCCTACAGTTAGGTAAAAACCAAAATTAGGACTTAGAATCTCTCTGCATTTGATAAGCGATTTAGTACTGGCCAGTTACTTCATTTAAAATACATACCTACTAGATACCATGGTAAATGTTTATCAGATTGAGTTAGTTTGCATTTTTCTACTTTAAGATTAGGTATGTAGTCTTCACCATGCTTTTGGTATATATGGTATTTGAGATAATACAAAATTGAGATTGTAAAAACTCCTCAAACTCAAATTTAATAAATTAAACCATAAAATAATATACAGAATAAATCACTTATTTTGCAGATAATTTTATTCACAGCTAGGCCAATAACTACTTTTGAAGTCCATTTTGGTGTTCCTCTGCCTTTGAATAGTGATGGAAATATTTTAATACCTTAGATTCCACGAAATCAGTAAAGAGGTGAGTCCTGGAAGTGCTCAACAAACAACTACATTTGCCTTGTTAAAAATAGTCTTATGTTAGTTCAATTTTTAGTTCAATGTAAGTATATTGTCTCTCTTTTGTAAAAAAGGTGAATGTAAAATCTGTATGTTCTATGAACTGTAAAGTGAAAAAATCTAATCAGCAATTTTCACTCATTCATAGATTTTTTAAAATTGCTGAATAAAACAGCTTTCTAAAGCATGTCCTTTTTGGTTATTATTATGTCAAATGGAAAAATGAGATTAATTAATTTTATGCCAGAATTATTAATGCAGCAATAATAGCAATTGAGTTAGTAAATATTCAAAACTTTCATCTTGAATGGCAGAAACCTATAAACCCTACACAAATAAAGCCTAAAAACTTTTTTTTCCAGCACACAGTTTAAGAAGAATCATCAGTTTTCTCTCTTTCATTCCCTTTTTCTTTCTTTCTTTCTTTTTTAATCTAAGGATGACAAATGAATAAAGCAGAAAGTCTTAGGGCAAAAAAAGAAAGTACATTTCTGAATGAGTGTTCAAATAAAACTTTAAAATTTTAACTGAAAATTTGAGTCTGTCTGGATGACTCTGTTTTCCATGTAGGTTTATACAACTTTATGATTAGCATGTACATGGTAGTACTCAAGAGATGGAGAATTCAGGATTTACCAATAACCAGGAGAAGTCTCTCATTCTGAAATCAAGGAATTATATATTCTCCCCTCTTAGTCACTAATAATCCACAATGAAACATTTTGAATGAAAATTCTACTTCCAGCCAGGCACAATTGCTTACGCCTGTAATCTCAGCACTTTGGGAGGCTGAGGCAGGAGAATCACCTGAGCCCAGGAGTTCAAGATCAGCCCTGGCAACCTAGTCAGACCCCCCTCTGTAAAAAAATTACAAAATTAGCTGGGTGTTGTGGTGATGCCTATAGTCCCTAGCTGAGGTTGAGCCTAGGAAGTTGAAGTTATAGTGAATTGTGATCATGGCACTGCACTCCAGCCTGGACAACAAAAACTCTGCCTGCCCCCAGTCAAAAAAGAAAAGAAAATTCTACTTCTCTATTGAAAGGCAACAAATGTTACAGTCCAATTTTTAAAATTAGAATTTGTTCTAAGTTCACTGCATATTAGAGTTCAAAATTATTTATAGCATTGGTTTTCAATTCTTTACATGTAGTTTGCTTCCTGGTATTTGAATTCTATTAAACAGAAAATAATTTTTTTTCAAGTACTAGAATGTTTTTCTGCCTATGAGGAGCAGTACTCCTCTCACTAATTCTTTTTAAAATTGAAACTACATAAAAAATTAAAGATACGAACTCTCAATAATATTGAGATGTAATGCTTAAATTTAAGCATATTTAAAAACAGATTCCAACCATTTCTACTTTTAATAGGTACCATTCAGCTTCACAGGGGATCACTGTAGAAAGTATATAGTTTATTAAATTTTTAGTCATAACAATCTTTAATTAAAAATAATAAATAAATTGATCAGAAGATTGTCCCTAATAAGCAAAGTCCTCATTCTTGCAATGCCTTTTGCTTTATAGTCTGTTTTCAAATGCTGCAGACACCTTTGGCTCCTATTCGTTTTAACCTGTAGCTATTAGATTGGTGCAAAAGTAACTGCGGTTTTTGTCATTAAAAGTAAAATACATTTAATCATTAAAGACATGCCTTTACTTCAGGCTAGCATTAGGAATTTTTAAAGTCTTCATTATAAATTCAGAAGTCTCCTCAACTTGCTTTCAAGGCGTCCTGTATGTTTCTACGATAACAAATTTTGACAGTTTCTTAGGTGTGGGAGAGACTGTAAAATGGGTAAAACTTGTGTTTTTCAAACATTGAGTTGGATGAGGTAATAGAATACAGTCATTAAGTATGTGAACTCTGCAACCCAAATACATGGATACTAAATTCCATTTAGTATCTGCGAGATCATGGATAGTTGTTTACCCTGTCAATGCTTTGGTCTGTTCATCTGTAAAATATAAATAATACAAGTATCCACCATATGTAACTTTTAAAAGGTGATAAGAAAATGTTCTACATACATGTTCAATATATGCTAGCTATTATTCTTGTGAAACATTTTTCATCTGTGTTTCATTTTAAATCTTTTAGAGAATCCATAGTTTTGGGTTTCTTCATCCTTGACCAATATCACTCATAAAACAAATACTTGATAACAAATGTGGCTACACCCAGGGTTCTAGACCTTACCTATGACATGGATGCAGCTGGAAACCATCATTCTTAGCAAACTATCACAAGAACAGAAAACCAAACACCGCATGTTCTCACTCATAGGTGGGAACTGAACAATGAGATCACTTGGACTTGGGAAGGGGAACATCACACACCGGGGCCTATCATGGGGAGGGGGGAGGGGGGAGGGATTGCACTGGGAGTTATACCTGATGTAAATGACGAGTTGATGGGTGCTGATGAGTTGATAGGTGCAGCACAGCTGCATATGTAACAAACCTGCACGTTATGCACATGTACCCTAGAACTTAAAGTATAATAATAATAAAAAAATAAATTAAAAAAAAAGTAATAGAAGACTGACTTAATGCATATTTGCTAGAAAAAAATAATCTCCTTTAATCAATAAAATACCTTTTCACTAGTAAAAAAAAAATGAATATAGTTGGCAAGAACTTTAGTTTTCTATAAGGTACAATATACTATATTTACACAACCTATACGTGACAACTCTTCTAAAAATAGTAGAAGTTATAAAAAATTTCTCTACAGTCTCCACGACCTGGAGTCTCAGGAAAGGGTGCTCTTATTTCAGATAGTCACTTCGTGTTAAAAATTCTAAGTTCCCTGCTTGTAAGAACATAAAATGAACTCTTTTAATAAAAAATATTGTGGGCCGGGCACAGTGGCTCACACTCATAATCCCAGCACTTTGGGAGGCTGGAGGCAGGTAGGTCATGAGATCAGGAGTTCGAGACCAGCCTGGCCAGTATGGTGAAACCCTGTCTCTAATAAAAATACAAAAAAATTAGCCAGGCATGGTGGCAAGCACCTGTTGCCCCAGGTAATTGGGAGACTGAGGCAAGACAATTGCTTGAACCCAGGAGGCAGAGGTTGGAGTGAGCAGAAATCATACCACTGCACTCCAGCCTGGGGGACAGAGTAAGACCCCACCTCAAAAAAAAAAAAAAAAAAAAAAAAAGAGAGAGAGAGAGAGAGAAACGTGAAGATCACCATTTCTCCCTTATGTAGAAAGCAGTGCTCTCAAGTAGAATTCTAAAAGGTAATGTGTTGAATGAGTGACTACAAAGAAAAAAAAATCAGAAAAAGGCAAGATCACTTGAAGTAACAGTTTTTCCTTTACATAAATCATGACTCTGAAGGCATGTATCAGAGTTTTCCATTCCATTATGTTGAGCATATAAAAGCTGACCCTTATTCTTCTCTAATTTATATTGGCCAAATGAGGGCACATGCCAGGTAAAGATAAAACAGAGCATGATTTAAAGATAAAATGCAATTATTTAAAGGTAACACAGAGCATTTTAAAGGTAGACAAAACGTTATTTTGACTACACTTCTTATTTTTTTAAATTTAATCTTATTTATTTATTACTATTTTTTGAGATGGAATCTCGCTCTGTCACCCAGGCTTGAGTGCAGTGGCGCAATCTCGGCTCACTGCAAGCTCCGCCTGCCTCCCGCATTCATGCCACTCTCCTGCCTCAGCCTCCCAAGTAGCTGGGACTATAGGCACCCGCCATCATGCCCGGCTAATTTATTTTTACTTTTATTTATTTATTTAGTAGAGATCGGGTTTCACCATGTTAGCCAGGATAGTCTCAATCTCCTGACCTCATGATCCTCCCGCCTCGGCATCCCAAAGTGCTGGGATTACAGGCGTGAGCCACCGCGCCTGGCCTTGATTTCTTCTTTGACCTATAGATTGTTCAAGAGTGTGCTGTTTAATTTCCACATATTTTTAAATTTTCTAATTTTCCGTCAGCTACTCATTCGTAGTTTTATGCCATTATGGTCAGAAACGATGCTTGATATGATCAATCTTCTTAAACTTGTTAAAACCTGTTTTTGGCCAAACATATCATCTTTCTTGAAGCATGTTTTGTATACACTTGAGAAGAATGTATATTCTGCTATTACTGAATGGCATGTGCTATACACGTCTGTTAGGTCCATTTGTTCTAAAGAGTAATCCAAAGTCAGGCACAGTGGCATGCATCTGTGGTCCCAGCTACTTGCGGGCTGAAGTGGGAGGATCCCTTGGGCCCAGAAGTTTGATTCCAGCCTGGGCAATATAGTGTGACCCCTTCTTTAAAAATAAATAAATAAATAAAAATTTTAAAAAAGGATAAGTCCCGTCTGATGTGTTCTTATTGATTTTCTGATTGAATATTCTGTCTATTGCTGAAAGAAGGGTATTGAATTCTCGTATTAATTTTCTATTACAGTGTATCTCTCCCTTCAGATCTGTTACTATTTGTTTTATATATCTAAGTGCTCTCATGTTCAGTCCATATATATTTACAACTCATATCCTCTTGATGACAAATTGAACCTTTATCATTATATAATGACCCTCTTTGTTTCTTGTTTCAGATTTTAACTGAAAGTCTATTTTGTCTCATATAAGTAGTGCTACCCTTGCTCTCTTTTGATTTACATTTGCATAGATTTTTTTCCTAAAACCTTCACTTTAAGTCTATATATGTCTTCAAAGCTGAAATGGGGATCTTATAGACAGCGTACAGTTTGGTCTTGTTTTTTACTCCATTCAGCCACTCGGCATCTTTTCATATTTAAAGTAATTGTTGATAGGTAAGAACTTCCTATTGCCAGTTTGTGAATTATTTTGGGGCTGTTTGTAGATTCTTTGTTCTCGTTTTTCTCTCTTGCTGTCTTCCCTTGTGATTTGATGATTTTCTGTAGTGATATGTTTTGATTCCTTTCTCTGTATCTTTTGCGTGTCTACCATAGATTTTTGTTTTGTGGTTACCATGAGGCTTACAAATAAAAATTTTGACAGTCTACTTTAAGCCGACAATACCTTAACTTCGGTAGCATATAAAAACTCAATACTTTTATTCCTTGCCCCCCACATTTTGTTTTTTATGTTATGATTTATACCTTTTTATTTTGTATATCTATCCTCTTCAAATTATTTGAGTTATTTTTAATACTTTCATCTTTTAACCTATATACTAGAGTTATAAGTAATTTACACACTATCATTGAAGTATTAAAATATTCTGAATTTGACTACATTCTTTTATCAGTAAGTTTTATACTTTCATGTGTTTCCACTTTACTCATTAGTGATCTTTCATTTCAGCTTGAAGAATATCTTTAGTATTTTTTCTAAGGCAGGTCTACTGTGATAAGCCCCATTAGCTTTTGTTTACCTGAGAAAGTCTAATTTTCTGTTATTTCTGAAGGATAGCTTTCTGAGTTCCGTATTCTTGGTTGGTGTGTTTTTTCTTCAGCACTTTGTATATACCATCCCATTCTCTCCTAGCCTTCAAATTTCTGGTGATAAATTTTCTGATAGCATTATTGAACTGGAAATTACCTGGCCCTATCCCTACTTACTGAATGGGAAACTCTAGCTTGTCTGATGTTTTTATGCACAGTAAGTTGTTTTGCTCCACAGTTAAATAACATTTTAAAGAATTGGTGTGTATAAAAATAAAGAATAGCTGAAGTCTCAAGTGTCATGAAGTGATATCAACCAAGAAATTATACTCCTCCATTTATTTTCCTTATAATAGCTAGTATTTACAGAGAAGTTAACATGCTCCAGTTGGCAAATAGCAAGATCATGTCAGAAAATGAATACTATTCACCAAAATTCAAAAAATATAGAAAAGAGGGATGTATTAAAACATTTCTCTGTATTTGTTAACCCTTCTCTGAAGTTGTAAATATTAGTGGTTTAATATAGTTTTTTAAAAGCACTGGCTTAAGAGTAAAAAGGCCAGAAAGCTGCTTATTAATATATACATCATGACATTTTTTTCAGAAAACAGTTAAATGTATAGATTTCAATATCTTTTTAAAGGACAATAAATATATAATATAAACCCCAGTAGAAGGAATGATAGATAGCTTTTACACATTTCTAAGATCACATCTATCAAATTATGGACAAAATGTCCATATTTCTATGGACCACATTTAATCTCCTCTCATCTACTCAAATTTCCCGTTTCTTTGCTACATCATCAACTCTTCCATCCATACTAGGGCTTTTCAATAATAATCAAAACCTGCCATAATAGATGCCATATTTAAAATATATATTGTTGCCCACATTCTGTTCCAGTTAATGCTCCATTTATTTGTGCCTTTACGCAATAAAACTCCTTAAGAATACTGCCTCTACTTATTCCCCTTCACTGACTTTTTAATCTAGTATAATTAGATCTTCTTCTTCAAAACTCAAATAAACAGCTATTGCCAGGGCCAACCTATTCATTGCTAAATCCAGTGGTCTTAGACAGTTAATAACTTACTGCATTGTACTTTTTTTTTCTCTTAGCTTTCAGGATATCAATCTCTCTTGATTCTCCTACATCCATTGCTGCTGCCTCCTTTGTGTTGTTTTTTTTTTCTTTTTCGTCTAACATAAATATTGGAATGCCCCAAATCTTTGGCCTAAGGCTTCTTCTTTTTTTAATTCATAATTACTACCTGGAAGATCTCACCCAGCCTTGTAGTTGCAAATATTATTTATACATTTAAGTTCCTCATTTTATATCTTAAGCTCTATTTCTCTAAATTCCAGATTTTAATATACAACTAGTCAATATTTATACTTGGATATTAATATTCATCTCAAATTTAACATTAATAAAACTAATCTCTTGATTCCTTAACCCTCTCAACAGTTTCTCTTCCTCATTCTCCCTTTCTCATTTAGATTCTTCTGTTTCCTGTTTCTTTCATATGCCATACCCACTCTATCAGCAAATTACGTTGTCTTGAGTATAGATCTAGAATTTTACTACCTTCAGAATATCTACTGCTACAAGCAAACTTCAGACAATAAATACTTCTTACCTGGATTATTACAATGGTTTTAACTTGAATGACTATTTTTGTCCTCACCTCCCAATCTGCCCCCATAATGGTCCTTTCAGAATGTTTAAAAAAATAATAAAAAAATAAAAAATATTATGACACTCATATAAAAAAAACCTTAATAAATTCCCTTCTATCTCTGAGTAAATGCAAAAATCCAAATGGTATCTTACAAGACTCTCCATGTTCTAGCCTCCCCAGCTACCTCCTGAATACTCATGTGTTTTCATTATCTTCTCTCTCATACTCCGTTTCATCGCACACTCCAAGAACACTTGAGGTGATCAAATATTCCAGAAAAATTTCACCTAACTTATTTGTAGTGTCTCTTCCCTTTGCCTGAAATGCTAACTTGCAGATAAGCTTTCTACTCACTTTCTCATACCTTTCAGATCTCTGCTCAAATGTTCTGTTTGCAATGAACCTCCCCACTCCAAATTTGCTCCTTCCTTTACCAATTTTATTGCATTTATCAGAACTTTGTTATTGCCTTATTTGTTTGTCTGTTGAATATTTCCATCCTAATGAAATAAAATTCACTGGAGAAAAGGAGTATCTTCACTGTTGTACATAATCTTAGAACTTACAAGTGTTTCTGGCACTTAAGAGGCATTTTGTGTATACCTGTTGAATGACTGAAAATAAAAAAATTAAAAAAAAAAACCTCCAGGTTTTCTTTCTCCTCAAAACTCCCATTATATGTTGTTTAATACATTTGAGCCAAAACCCTCAACTTTTCTATAAAGAGGATACGCCTACATTCTTCTAATTCTTCTCCTTTTGGGATTGATAACTGTTCATTGTAGGTAAGATTTTACATTTAATCACTGAATGGAAATGTTCAAATTTAGTTTTAAAAGAAAGTAACAGTGAAAATGTTGATTGGAAACTGCAATTGTTATGAAACTGTCATATTTTAAATTTAAATTAAATTTATTTTTAAACCAACACAATTAGAATGTAATGTAGCTTAGCTGAGCCACTTTTAAACATGATGCTGGGTTGGAGAATGTGTTCTTCCTAGAACAAGCTGAAGGAATTCACAAATCTAAACCATAATTTTGATTTGGTTACTCTTCTGGTTAAAATTTTTGTTGACTCCCCACTGAGCACAGTATAAAATGTAAGTTCTTATACTGATATTTATGGTTTTCTTTAAATTGGAGAGTTAAATTACAAGCTGTCATTTAAGTCCAACTCTACTATGGCCTCATAACCCAAACTCCTGCCACAGACCCATTACCCCAACACATAATGATATTTCATATCTTACTCTGGCTTTGCTCATACAATAATATCAGGTACAGTAAGAAGTGGATAGGTTTTGGAGTCACATGTATGAGTTTGTATCAATGTCAAGGTGCTCTGAATTTCCCAAGAAAATCTCAGAAGTATTTTAACTAACATATTAGCTGTGTGGTCTTGGGTAAGAACATCACTTGTCCAGTTTCCTCAAGTGTAATAAATATGATATTTATTCTATCAACCTGTCACTATTATAAAGAATAGATGGTATCTTTAAAAATGCCTGAAACATGTAGATGCTCAGTATATGTTTTTTCAATTTCCTTCTTCCATCCCAAATTATCCAAATCCATTGCCTCAGCCTATACCACTGCTTTTTTTCTATCATACCACTTAAAATTTATGTTTTAACCAGCCTAACCTTTCTTTTTGGAGTTTCTTCTCTACATTACTTCTACATGATTATAGCTATTACCAAGGCATGCACTATATTACTATTTCTAAGTTTTAAATATGTGATTTGAAATTTCAAATATTTATATTGATAAGGAATTGTGAAGAATAAGACATTCTTCCGTGAGCCTGGTCTATCAAAACACGTATTTAGATGAAATCTTTCAGTGCATGAGCTAGGTATAACTATAAATCATTGACTAATTTTCTGCCTAACATTACTGAAAATAATCTGGGGTATAGTGATGAGATGTTAATAACTTTAGTGCAATTAAGCTGTTGATATGCACAAAAACATTAAACAGCTTGTATAAAATTTTATATTTAAACAATTTGTTTTTAAATAGCATAACTCTACTTCAAAAGAACGGTGCCTTTTCTTCAAAACCGAGTAGCATATCTTATATTTCAAAACAACTTTTATATCAGCTGATCTACAGAAGTAACTTAAAATTCAAAACTAAGTGAGAGTACTATGTTAAATTACAACAAGATTTCCTCTGAAGAAGTGGAAATCAACAATGTGGAGACAGTTAGCTTTGATTAGGTAAAAGTTTCTTCTCAATGATGTTATTTCTTTCACAATATCCCAAATTGCAAATTTTCTTTCAGTTTACAAATTGTACTTTTAGTCTTTGTTGAGATATATTATCCATTAAATACTTCCCTTCAAGTTACTGAGTAACTATTTCTTTTAAACACAATATACCAAATAATTTGTTATCAGATGTTCTTGCTGTTTCTTATTTATTTTTTCTAAGTATTATACTTTTTTGTATCAATTGAATTTGTAATCACTACAATTCATTGAGGAGAAAAATAGCCTTATGTTTGAAAAATAGACCAATTTAAAGAAAATTCATTTTGACGTTTAAACCTCAAGTAAAACAATCAAACTTTGCCAATAGTATTGAATTAGAAACGTGATATTTTTATTAAAAAGGTAATGTTGGCAGGCTACAAGCAACTATAAATCAGATAAAATTTGTATTCTTTCTCATTTTATCTTTATATCCTACTATTTTTTTATTTCCATTATTTTAAATACATATTTTGCAACTTGTCTGTATGTTACATTGTCAAGACAAATTTTGAAACTGCCATTGCAAAACTGTATCTGAGACAGTGAAAGAGATCTGACCTAACCAACTCCATCTTGCTTCTAACTTTCAAACAGTCCTTGTTCATTCCTGGGTGTAGGCGGATTTAACTTTGGGAGCTACTTAGTGTATAGTTTATAGTTTAAAACAAAGATGATAACAGCCCTTTTCCCAAAAAAAAACCCTCCTTCTTCCTGGGGACTAGACTGCCTTTGTCGGACCAACAAATTAGCCACAATATTAGAAATTATGGCTTAGGAGTTATGCAGCTAGAGGCTACAAGATTCTGACCCTTGCTCAACTGCTCCTAAGATCAGTGCTTGAGATATTTTACAAACCCTGCACTTAATGGATCAGCTTGTTACAGGAAACATGTCCCCATCCAGACCCCAAGAGAGATGTAAAATTAAGTTTATTAAGAAAGAAAAGTGGTAAAAGGACAGCAACTCCATAGAACTTTATGGAGTAGGACTCCATAGTAGGGACTCCAGAGTAGGACTTTCCAGAAAGTAAGAGGAGGATGGTGTCCACCCTGGGTACAATACTCCTATATATGAGGAGATGTGCTCTGCTATAAGGGTTTGTGATAAAGGATTAATTTTCTTAATTACTGTATTTTGCAAGAATCGATAGTATTATCGTTAAAGCAAAATTAGGAATGGCTTTGTTTTCCAGATATTGGGATATCTGGACACTCCCAAGACTGGGTCTGTTTAGTAAACATTATTAATTTGTCCCCTTATGTGTAAACATCTAGAGGCTAGGAATGCCTAATTTTCTGAGAATGCAGCCCAGCAAGTCTCAGCCTCATTTTCCTAGCCCTTACTCAAAATGGAGTCGCTTTGGTTCTAAGGCCTCTGACAAGCTGGCACCACCCATATCGATAAGCTGGCTCATCTGATCTTCTCGCCTCCACCCAAGAACTGACCTGGCATAAGAAGACAGCTTCGATTCCCTATGATTTCATCTCTGACCTAACCAATCAGCACTCCTGGCTCGCTGGCTTCCCCCTACCCACCAAGTTGTGTTTATGTTCTCACTCATAAGTGGGAGTTGAACAATGAGAAGACATGGACACAGGGAGGGAACATCACACACCGGGACCTGTCGGGGGCTGGGAGACTAGAGGAGGGATAGCTTTAGGAGAAATACCTAATGTAGATTACGGGTTGATGGGTGCAGCAAACCACCACCTGTGTAACAAACCTGCATGTTCTGCACATGTATCCCAGAACTTAAAGTATAATAAAAATAAAAAATTAAAAAATTAACAAAATAAACTCTGATCCTTGAATGCTGGGGAGACTGATTTGAATAATAATAAAACTCTGGATCCTGCACAGGTGGCTCTGCATGAATTACTCTTTCTCTATTGTAATTCCTATGTCTCGATAAATTGGTTCTGTCTAGGCAGTAGGCAAGGTGAACACACTGGGCAGTTACAATTTCAACTATGCCTCAGGTCTGAAAGAAACATTATTTTGAGTACACTGAAAATTCTGAGAATATGTTATTAATTTTATTTTTATTACAATGGTTCTGCCAAAATTCTTTTTTTCTAAAAGTGTCAATTTTCTTGAGAACTTCTCATATATTTGAAAATACTATTAAACATATTGTTATAAAAAATAAGTCCTTTGGAAATGTTAGAAAAATGTTAAAATGATTAATAAAATTAATAAATCAACATCATTAGTGTTGGGTCTATATTTTCAAGATTAACAGCTATTTAAATACACATATGTACAAACACATATATGTGTATTTATGGATATACACTGTGTATACTGTATATGTATACTGTACATGTATACTGTAAATACATATATACTGCACATATGTATATATACACACTGAATATACATAGTGTATATGCATAGATTTTTATATGATGTATGCATGTATATCCATGTATCCTAGAATGAGTCCAAATGTTTAAACATCTTTAAAAGGAAGAGCACTATTTTTAAAATCAAATGTAATAGGAGAGGAAATAGCATTAGTTTGTAGGTAAAGATACTTGGTCATAAAAAGACCTGTTCATAATAGGTATATAAACACTTTCCTCAACCAATAGTTTTGTTTTTGTTTGTTTTGTTTTGTTTTTACAATGGGAAACTCCCTTAAAACTATACTGAGTTTTCAAAAAGCTCTGTTTTAAAACAATGATATTATCTGCCTTCTTAAAATATGTTGAAGAAATCTTTTCTGAAGGACATAGCTGGTCATGAAAATGTACTTCTTTCTAACAGCCTCTGAACTTCTCTCTATTTCCCACTCCCTTATTAACAGTAAACATTTAGCAGAGTGCTTTTCCTCTCTTTTCAATTACAGCTGCACTCACAGGAGGAGCGTCCAAATTAGGAATTTGGAAACCAAGAAGACATTGAACAGATCCATCCCAGGACTCCTGAGGGAGCATTTCACCTGGTAACTACTTCATGTAACAATATTTTCCTTGCCAGGAATCTCCATGTTCTGAGAGTAATTTATAGTGACTAGAGTCTGTACGCTATGGTTTTAAATTCAGAACTAAATTCTATGGAACCAGTGAATATAATCATTCTATGATGCATATAACTACATAAACACAGTCTAAAAATATAGATAAATATCTTGCATATTCCCGCAAAATGGTCAAATTTGTTTGGTTTATTTCATACATACTTCAAAACTGACCAGTGTTAACATATAATCACTGCTACAGATAGTTTCCGCTGCATCTTATTGGGGTCTAATTAAAGACAGTTGATCAGAATGGAGTATCTTCAAGTTTCCAAAATGTTCTGGAAACTGCATATCCTAATAAAAATCCAGTCATCTCTTCTTCAAAAGACTTTTTGCTTATGGAAAATATTTCACAGAATGACTCAGAACCTATTCAATATTTCTTTTAGCATAGATTAATTTCTCATTTCTTTATCTATGAAAAGCACTGTTTCATCTTGGATGAGATTTTTCATTAAAAAGAGATTTTTCATGAAATGAAGAGATGTAAATATTATTTGAATTAATTGACTTAATTATTGATTATTTTCTGTAATTAAGGTAATTGTTTATATAGATATCTATGCTAGTCTATCTATCTAAAAGAAATATATTCTTTTACTTCTTGTTATCCATTGAGAGAAACTAGTATTTCTAAAGAAAAATATAGCTTGATGAAATGAGAAGGACTCACCTGACATTCTAATCTTCCATGTAATTAAATAATACATTATTTGGAACATAAATAGGAAATAAAAGGTTACGAAAAGACAACGTGTGAGTCTTTTCCCCAAATTTGTGGTTTGTATATAATCTTTGACAGAACAGAGTGGAATTTGTGCAAATTATAAATTGATGAGAGACTTATTAAATAGACAAAGAATCTGCCTGCATCATTATCAACAGATAATAACAGAGTAACAAATACCCCAAAACATAGAAGTTTAAAGCAACAAGCATTTGCTATCTCAGTGTCTGTGGAACAGGGATTGGGCTTTAGTTGGGTTCTTTTAGCTCAGACTCTTCACAACGCCATATTCAAGGTGTTGGCCAGGGCCGCAGTTGTTTCAAGGCCTACCTGTAAGTCCTAGACATATCCACCCTCAAGCTCACTCACGTGTCTGTTGGCAGGCCCCAGGCCTTCAATGGCTATTGCCTAGAAACATTAGTTCCTTGCCATGTGGATCTTCCCATGAGGAAGCTCATGACATGGCAGCTGACTTCTCACAGAGCAAGTGAGTCAGAGAATGACAGAAGGCAGCCCAAGAGTTAAAAAAAAAAAAAAAAAAAAAAAAGGCAACAGTATTTTTGTAGCTTAATTACAGAAGTGGCATCACATTAATGTTGTCCAGTTTTATTATTCAGAAGCCAGCCATCAGGTAAAGCCCACATTCAACAAAAGTCAAAAATATAAGAGGTGGGAATCATTGGGGACCATCCTAGAGGCTTTTGTCTGAAGAAAAGTAAAGGTGAATAATGACCAGCAAATAAGTGTTAAAAGGGTATAACTATTCAAATTTAACATTCCTAGAAACATTGCTAGCTGTATTAGGTAATATAGGCACTTGGATATTAATATATTTAGTTACATCTTTTTCATCATCCAATCAAGAAAATGTAATACGTAGATATGGAAAAGGTGCTATCACTGTTAATTGCTAAATATTAGTCATTTAGTACCAAAGCTGAACATAAAAGAATGACTATATTGACTTTCTCAAAACCTAACTGTTTTAGAGAAAAAACTATCTGTTTTAGAGAAAAGACATGAAAGAGTGTTGATTTCTTGAATTCTAAGCCCCTGTACTGTTTTCTTATATAGGTGCCTATTGTTTGGAGGAAATGAAAATAGTGTGTTTTATTCTCTTTTTGTATTTGAAATTCAGTTAGGGGCACTTGATCTTCTTGCGAAATATTTTTTAGTCATACTTAGTTATTTAGAACTTGCTTAGCTACAACATAATGTGAGTGGCATTAGAGTCAGACATGTGCTTTATATTTTAAAAATCACATGAAAAGAAACACACACACACACACACACAGGAATGCTGAGGGTGCATTGTTTGATAGCTGAGATGATCTTCAATCCAACTATTCCCCCAAGAAAATCATAAAAGACAATCAAGGAAATGAGAGAAAAAAAAAACAAAACCTAGCTATGTTTTCTTATTATCTTTAAGCTAGAGAATTGAAAGAAGGTTTTGTTGACTGGGCACGGTGGCTCACACCTGTAATCCCAGAACTTTGGGAGGCTGAGGAGGGCAGATCGCCTGAGGTCAGGAGTTCCAGACCAGCCTGACCAACATGGTGAAACCCTGTCTCTACTAAAAATACAAAAATTAGCTTGGAGTGGTGACAGGCGCCTGTAGTCCCAGCTACTCACGAGGCTGAGGCAGGAGAATTGCTTGAACCCGGGAGGCGGAGGTTGCAGTGAGCCAAGATTGCGTCACTGCACTCCAGCCTGGGCGACAGAGTGAGACTCCATCTCAATAGAAAGAAAGAAAGAGAGAGAGAGAGAGAGCACAAAGGAAGGAAGGAAGGAAGGAAGGAAGGAAGGAAGGAAGGAAGGAAGGAAGGAAGGAGAGAGAGAGAAAGAGAGAGAGAGAAAGAAAGAAAGAAAGAAAGAAAGAAAGAAAGAAAGAAAGAAAGAAAGAAAGAAAGAAAGAGAAAGAAAGAGCTGTTACTGATAAGGAATAAAGGAAGGAAGGAAAGAAAGAAAGAAGGAAAAGAAAGAAAGAAAAAGTGCTGTTACTGATAAGGAATAAAGGAAGGAAGGAAAGAAAGAAAGAAGGAAAAGAAAGAAAGAAAGAAAAAGAAAGAAAGAAAGAAAGAAAGAAAGAAAGAAAGAAAGAAAGAAAGAAGAAAGTGCTGTTATTGATAAGGAATAAAGGAAGGAAGGAAAGAAAGAAGGAAGGAAAAGAAAGAAAAAGAAAGAGCTGTTACTGATAAGGAATAAAGGAAGGAAGGAAAGAAAGAAAGAAGGAAAAGAAAGAAAGAAAAGAAAGTGCTGTTACTGATAAGGAATAAAGGAAGGAAGGAAAGAAAGAAAGAAGGAAAAGAAAGAAAGAAAGAAAGAAAGAAAGAAAGAAAGAAAGAAAGAAAGAAAGAAAGAAAGAAGAAAGTGCTGTTATTGATAAGGAATAAAGGAAGGAAGGAAAGAAGGAAGGAAAAGAAAGAAAAAGAAAGAAAGAAAGAAAGAAAGAAAGAAAGAAAGAAAGAAAGAAAGAAAGAAAGAAAGAAAGAAAGAGAAAGAAAGAAAGAAAGAGAAAGAAAGTGCTGTTACTGATATTCCTTATTCAAGTGGGGAAGGAGAATGTAGACATTTGATGAACAAAAAGGATGTCTTCTCAAATATTTATGTTTGAAAATTAAATAAAAATGTCCCTGGATGACTAATAAAATACAACATTCATAAAATTGACACTAAAATCAGTAATTTATAAACTTGACAAAATTTATAAACTTTCTGTTTGTTTTTGGTTATTTTAAATTCAATAATTAAAATGAGGGCTAATTGTGAGGTGGAGGTTGCAGTGAGCTGAGATCCCACCACTGCACTTCAGCCTGGGTGACAGAGCAATACTCTGTCTGAAAGAAATTAAAAAATGAAAATAAAAATGAATAAATAATGGCTACCTTGAAATCACTCGGTTTTCAGGAACCTGGGACATTCATATTAGAAAGGATTTTAGTTTGTAACACCCTACAATCTCTGCCAAATAAATGAAGTTGTTTAAAATAATATGAAACTGCTATCTCTTTCACAGGAAAATAAAAACATTAGGCACATTCTTAAAAAAGTAGTCAGTGTTTGATCATCATTAGAATAATCAGGGATTCTGGAAAAGAGAATGATATGATAAGGTACATTTTTTAATCCATGAGAAACATTAATAGCTTTACAGAGAGGAAGTTAAGATAGGTACAGGAAGCAATCTAAGGGCTTGGGTTGAAACAGCCAGTGAAATTAGAAAGGTGCTGCCAACAATGTGAGAGAGATTATATAAAAGGTAGAGGGACCAGTGCTTGGAGAGGGACCAAAAAAAAGTAAGCTTCTCTAATGTTAGTTTACTGTCAGGGAGCATAGCTCTGTTCCCATCAAGTAGGGAACTGTCATAAAAGACAGTGATATACAGTATATGGTAAATTAATGATGACCTCTCAACACATACAGTTGTTTTGTGCCGAATAGGGAAATTCCTGCACGTGAGGAGGCTAAGAAACAACATTTTCCAAAAAAGGAAAATCTCACAAAAGTCAAATGAGATTGATAGCTAAACTTTATTAAACACTTGATACATTCCAACCACACTACAGAACCCTCGTAAGTAAGGAATATTATTCTGCATATTTTACAGATAAAGAAACAGAGAGGCAGAGAACTTAAATACCTTGCCTAAAGCAAAAAATAAATGGAGAGGCCAAGATGTAAAAGCCGGTAGTTGGGCTTCAGAGTATGCTGCACTTCAAGGCAGTGGCCTCTTCTGCCTCTCAGGTAGGTAACTGCCTTTCTAATGCATTAAACATTTAACTGTACTCCAAAAATGTGGGTTTCTTGAAATCATGCCATCCTAGGATAAGTACAAAAACCTTCCCAATTTATCAAATGCTAAGGTGATGTATGAACATACCCAAGGATAAAGGAAGTTATTTCAACTGCTATTGAAGGAATACTAACCGTTCTGAAACTAAAACTATGTCTTGCCCACCCGTCAAAACCCATGATTTAATTGCTGCCTCTTCCTTCTATTTAGATTTTTCAGTGGTACGCTGGAGTTACCTTGTACTGGCCTATCAGAACCAATTATTATATTTTCAGGAATTTTTGAGCCAGTTGTTTAAAGCTAATATTATTTGAAACTAAATCATATTAATGTACAATTAAATAATTTACACTAAAAACAAGTTAATACACTCGCAATATATTACTGTCTATATTTTACCATTTATCCTCATGAAGTGATTTACATCCACGGTATCCTCTATTGCAGCGGTCACCAACCTTTTTGACACTAGGGACCACTTTTGTGGAACACAATTTTTCCACGGAGCAGGGAGTTGGGCGGATGATTTCGGGATGAAATCGTCCCACCTCCAATCATCAGGCATTACAGTCTCATAAGAAGCGCACTAGCTAGATTCCTCGCATGTGCAGCTCACAATAGGGTTCAAGTTTCTATGAGAATCTAATGGCGGAGGCTCATCTAAAGGGAGGTGGGGCTCAGGCGGTAATGCTGCTTGCCCAGTCCGCAGCCTTGAAGATGGAGCCTCCTGCTCTGTTGGATGTGCTACTCTATATCTCCTCCCAACTCCTTATTCAATGACATCATATTAGTAGCTAGAAGTGGAAGTATTTACACCACAAACATTAACAAGTGGTACTTTTTTCTCTCTCAGATGTCTCATTTTAAACATTTTCCAGCGGACCACAGCTAGAAGTCATTTAAAGCACTTTTTGTCTATCCTCTATCTGTCTGTCTACCTATCTGTCTATTTAATCTATCTATCTGTCTGTCTATCTAGCTATCTATCTACCTATCATTTATCTATCAATCACCCACCATTTCACTTTTCTTTTTGTTTTGCCTCTGGAATTTTTGAAGTATGATTGACAAATAAAAAATATATATTTAAGGTATATGTGTATATCTATGTTAAAATACAAGTGACTCCTAATATCTGCACTGATTTCAAAGCATCTATTTTAAAAGTAAAAGCAATTCAGCCAAAGAACAGAGAAATACTGTTAACAGCAGCATGTGGGAAGCAAGTCCAAAGATCATTATTATGTGGGGACCTTGTTTCAATAGGAGAGAGGAGAGAAATGTGAGAAAAACACAGAGTACGTAGGTTTTGCATATTCATTTGATTAGATGCTGCTTAAGGAAGAGAAAGGTCTTTGAATTCACACTGCCTCTAAACCTACTTCCTTTCAGCTTAAATCCTTTAATTTTCAATGTAATTGCCCAAAGTTAAACTGCATTTGTAAAACATACGACTTGGAAAAAGATTACATTTTACTTTTGTGCAATCAGTTCCACCATGAAAAGGGTTAGAAATTAAGACTCTGAAGAGTAATCATTTCAAATAGCACCAATAACTATGTAAAATAATCAACAGTGTCTATTCCCCACATTACAGCTTCAAGTAAAATTATTTTTTAAATTTTATAATGTGATTCTTTTTGAGCCTCCAGGTGCATCTACCCAATTTAACATTCTTGCAAATGTAGCTTTCTTCTACATGAAATTATTTTGATTTGATGGCATATGACTTACTCTGTGGAGAAAATCCTCAGGCTACATGGGGTGTAGGCTACATTCTAATCACGTAAGCATATGAAACTCTTTTATGAATGTTGGGAACTTCGTTGACTATAAAAAAGGATGCATACGGTATGTGCCATTAATTATACTTATTTATCTCCCCAATTTAATTGTCCACTCCTTGCTTTTTGCCTTTTAATACAGGAAAATTTCCAGCCATGCTTATTCAAGTGTTCCAAGCAGAACTAAACAAAACTTCTTTACTTTTACATATTATAAAAGAAAACAAAGACATTAAGGAAAAAGCTTATTCATGCTTTCATATCAAATTGTTAGTAATTCAGGCTCTTGCTACTAGGACTCCCGACTTCCAGTCAGTCGTATTTTTCTCTGTAATAAGTATACTCAGCACTGAGTGAAAAGCAAGGAAGCACATTTGCCCTGAAAGTAACAAAAGCGAGTGGATAAAACTAAATGCCTAGCACAGGACAAAGAAAAAAATTTTAGTCTTATAAGATCTTGGGTTTTATATAGCTTAATATATTTCTATAATTTTAATTTTTTCTTTGTATGAGTCATTTTTGGATAGGAAACCCATTTAAACATTCTGTTAAGTAAAAAACCCTCTTAAAACACTTTGTATTACAATTCTGTTTACAGAAAACATTCTGAATACAATTACTAGTACAAAGTAGCTTAAAAGAGTACACAAAGCTTTCCTTCAGAAAGTAAAGTTGTTTTCCTGGTTATAATCCACCATGTTTACATTTTATAAGTCAACATCCCAGCCTAAACTCTCTTTCCCACCATCCCTTACTCTGCCTTCCACACTTCCACACACAAAACGTGTACCCAATAGCTAAAACCTCTTTCATTTTTCTACTTTAAAGTCTTTAAATACTTGGCAAAGGTGCGTTAATTTGTAATACAGTTCAGAGTGAATACATTACAGATTTTCTTCTTAGAAGCAGCATTTTTCAGAAGTGATGGGGAGCACTGAGCCACTACACAAAGATAAAGTGGTTCTGAGGGGTAAATTGAGTGATAATGAAGCTAAACCCCTCACTTTCCAGTTTTGAGTAGGATCAGGAGATCAAGACTGACTTTAAGCCATTTCTTCTAAAGATCCCAATTTATTTTAGAATTACTGCAGTTCTTTGAAGAGTGATTGATATTTTGAGTACCCACTATGTGCCAACCTTGTTCTTTCATATAAATTTTTATTTAATATTCACAAGATATGTGTTGTACTTAATCTATAAATATGAGCAAAATGGAGGCTCTAAGAGGTTCAATAATTTGTATTCAGTTATTCTGCCAGGAAGAGACAATATTGAGACTCAAAGCTAAGTACGTCTGTTTCAAAAATGTTTGGCGGCCAGGTGCGGTGGCTCCTGGCCGTAAAATGATCTGCCTGTCTCAGCCTCCCAAAGTGCTTGTAATCCCAGCACTCTGGGAGGCTGAGACAGGCAGATCATTTGAGGTCAGAAGTTCAAGACCAGCCTGGCCAACATGGTGAAACTCCATCTCTACTAAAAGTACAACAATTAGCTGGGTGTCATGGTGCATGCCTATAATCACAGCTACTCAGGAGGCTGAGGCATGAGAATCGCTTGAACCCGGGAGGCGGAGGTTGCAGAGAGACGAGATCGTGCCACTGCACTCTAGCCTGGACAACAAAGAGAGACTCTGTCTCAAAACAAACAAACAAAAGAAAAATTCTGCTCTTTACACGTTAATTGCAATTATTTATTCAGGTGGCATCAGTAGGATTTACATTCATTCAAGATCAAAAGATGAATTTCACTATCACTTCTGATATATTCTAGCAATAAGCTTAAAGAACACACTATGGAATTGATTTTCTGAGGCCTCCACAGAATTGTGCTGAAGTAGTATTTCTGGATTTTCTATGGGCTAAATAGGCTTGAAGCCATATTAATAACCTTCTTTTGGTTTAGGCATTTGTTCCTTCTCTGAGTCAGTAATATCATATAAATGTGGTTCATTGGACATGAAGCCAACACACTGTGGATCATTCCTTCCTCATGTTGAGGCAATCATTTACTCCACAGCACTTGTGACAGCAATTATCTCTTATCCTGAAAAGCCCACTACATGATGCCTGAATTATGCATGGATCACATGGGGTACATTAATAAATTGATAATTACTAGAGATTCATGGCATTATTCATATAGATATGACTTCTCAAATCCAAGTAGCATTAACCACTTCATAAATTGAATCATATGTATTAAAAGCTTTAAAAAGCATTTACATATACATGTTATCCATAAATGGCATTTGCTGAAAGCAATTTAGTAATTTTTATTCCATTTTATTAATTTTAAGGTTATAGGAAGTGTAGATATTTTAAGCGCTGTGATAAGTTGGTGTTCCTGTTACTGCCACGAGTGCTTCTTATTAATGATCTGTTAGAAATTCCACTTGGCCTTTACAAAATCTGAACATTAAAAAAAAAAAAAGATAAACCACAGGTGAGCTGAATGCAATTTAACAGTGTGTGTTCAGCTTTTATGTTCTTTGCAAGCTAGAATTAATTTCAGTAATTATCCCAATTTTCCAGGATCCCTGGCCTGTGGGCTATTTCTGCTTCCAAGACTGGCTTTTTTTTTTTTTTTGTATTCTTAGAACCCTGGATATAAAATGTCAATAATCTGCCCCCTACTTCAAAGTGATGTTGCCTGGATACAGAGGTATATGTCCATAAGCATTATATATTTATCTGGGTCACTTTTTTGAGATAAAAATCAAAGCTCACCTCTGCATCTCAAATATCCCATAAAAGATGCTTGCTTTTGAGAATGAGCATCATTCAGACCCATTTTTAACTCATTACCTGATCAAATGTATGTTTTTAAAATTAAAACCAGAAAATTGTAATGCCTTGCCTTAATGAAGTAATTTTGCAGGGGAACCAACTACTTCCAAATTCACTGCTTCATTCATCACTTACAGCACAAAGATCTTCAGTCGTCTCTCATCTGACAAGCATGCCTCATTCCTCCATGCACTGCTGTTTTTAATTGCCCGTTCAGCCTTCTTGTGTTTTGTGCCAACCCTATCAATCATCCTTACAACTACCTTTGTGTAAGTTTTGCACCAGTTACATATTGTGTTTGATTGCTTTGTTTTTGTTCTCTCTTGTAAGTTATCTGGTTTCCAAAGTTACAGTCAAAATTTCTTTATGAGAATAGCTGAGTATTTTAAAATATAAGTTTTGTTATTATTTAGGAATAGCAAGGTCAACATATGAGGAGACCGCTGAAATTTTGAACTGATAGTTTGTTAGACACATAGACTTCAAGATAAGGGGGTACACCATGCCACAGGCAAGTCAGATGGGAAGTACTAGGGTCAGGAAGGAGGCAAAGGACTCAAGGTGGGGGTGCAGTGAACTGTGGACAAGTCCCACTTTTGTGATTTCCATGGAAAGGAACAAGAGAGTCAGCATAAACACAGGTCTAGGATTGGCTAGTTTAAATAATTTCAGTGGGCTCTGGGGCATAGGAGCTGTTTATAATTGCTAGTACCTGGCCCTGGGGTGATGAGGGCAGGGAAATCGTAATCCAGAGCCTGAGAGACTGATAAAAGAGAGTGTTGGGGGCATGGACTCTGGCTTGCTTGGTTTGAATGAATGGCACAGACACAGGAAGTTGTTTGTTATTTCTAGGAATAAGCTAAGCCTTCCAGGGGCAATCCCTTCAGAGCCGGCAAGGCTTCAACATGTCAAAACATCAGAAAATAAAATATCATGATTAATACAGTAAAGTTTCTACATTTTAACTCTTTGTAGTACTATGCAAAACAGTAAAGAACCTGCAACACACCCATGACAACAAAATTAACTGTCTATGAAGGAACTACATCCTGCAAATTGCTTTTGTGAGTCCATTTGGGATGGTTATCAGATGGAAAAATCTATCTATAACATCAACACCACCACTATTACCTGCTAATTACATCTGTTGTTAATGCCCTGCAGGCATAGACCACCAGGAACACACACAGGGTGTAAACAAATGACTTTATTTTTCATTGCGGTGAGGGAGAATACGTGGCATAGATAACTGGCTTATCTCAGTAAGAGGGTGTTCAAAAGAACTAATTAGAGCATTTGTCCTCTGTTTGGTGATTTTGGAGAGGGGTCCAAAAAAGGAAGAGTTTGATGTGGATTTGGTGCTGTCAGAGAGTGGAGCCATCCTATAACTGGGTATCTTACTAAATCGTATCAATACAGAGGGCAGACTAGAGCAAGTTTTATAACAATAGGTAAAAGGGTAAAGAATCAGCAGCACCCCTCATATTACTTGTGAGGGGAGTGTTATGTATGTATTCCATGGCTTGGACAATGTTCACGTTTTGTCTGTGCCCAGGCATCATTACAGAATAGCCTTATTTTTGTCATAATCCATCCAGGTCACAGAGATCCCTTCTCTGTGAAATTGTTTATGCTCAGCAGGGGAACACCAAGACCTAACTGAAAGGCCAGTTCCTGGACTCCTAGATGTCAGTGGCTGCTTCTTTCCCACTCTACTGATACTGTAGCAAGTACTAAACTTTTCACACACACACACACACACACACACACACACACACACACACACACACACAAACATTTCTCATTGTTAATGAATATTCACATATTCATGAAGTCACTGTGAACACTGAATGAATGAATATTTAAGCACTGTTCCTACTAGACACACAAGGTTAGGTTCCTATAAGCCTTTGGTCCAAACATTTTTGTAAACTGATCAATATATAACATTGTTTTATGTGTGTTTCTGTGGGACTGACTAGACCATACTACTTATAGTAGGTAAAGTCAAACAAGAAGGCAGAGCACACACAGCCGTGTTCAGCCTCAACTGGGAACATGCATGTTAGGTGACTCCAAATTTTGCTGCTTTGACATATCCATGAATGACCATGAAATGAACACAATATTGATTTTCGTGTTACAAACACATATTAATGAGTAGGCAAATTTGCAAATACAGAATCCACATGTAATGAAGATCAACTCTCTATATTATATCTAATCCTTTGAAGAATTTTTCAAGGTAGTATTTTACTGAAAAAAAAAAAAAACTGAAGCAAAATCAGGTAGGTCATTTTCTCATGGTGACACAACTAGTTTCTGACAGAGGCAGAAGTTGAACCCAGGTCTGTTTGATTTAAAATCTTGTTCTTTCCTTCACATCACATTGTTTCTTCTTGGAATGAGGATGCATTCCTTTTAAATATTAAAGCCCTTTTCTTTAAATTTAAGAATTGTGCAGGTAATACCTCTAACATATTACCAGCATATTAATACAATCAACTAATTGGTAAATACAACATTACTTTTTAATCATTGTTAAGTAAATGTGAATTATTGCAACTCAATTGGCATGTAATATAATACCTACATGTGTCTGACAATATTCTGTAATTATAGGACACTAAAAGAAATAAATCAGACCTATGCATGGTCCAAATTAAGCCTTTGCTCATGAGAGAGAAATGACATTAGAATAAGCATGATAGCTTTTATCTTTGTTACAAGGAAGAAAGGTAATGTTTATGAAGAGTCAGCAAAGTTCTAGATGCCATGTTGATTGTTTCCACATACTTCATTTAATTATCTTACTCTTATGAGGTAGTAATATTATGTCCTAAATTACTGGAATGCTGAGACTAAGATCTTGTGACTGACTTTCCAAGTAGAAACTGTCAGAAACAGACTGAACACAAGAGTTATTTGTCCTATATGAAACTTTTGCTATAACTCAGATGAAAATATACTTACAATTTTCCACAGTGCCTTATGATTAGAAAAGTTAATGCTTTACTCACTCAAGAATGGATTTTAAGGCAGAAATTCTACAAATCAGAGGGAGCTAAGGTCAACAGTTAAAATTGGATTTTTGTTTACTTAAAGAAATGAGTGTTGTAAGCACAAATACTCTGTACAGGAAAGCTTTCTCCATCACTGAAGCAATGAAAAGAAGGCTGGCTCCCTACCCAAGGAAACATTTTCACTAGGGCCTTCTTCCTTGTCATTATTTGGTTCAAGATTCCACGTCAGCTTGATGGTGTATACTCTGGTTGAAGAGAAGAGTGTTGCCCTTATTGATTGTAAAGAAAATCGTATCTGTTTGATCATCATGAGAGCTGTTACTTTATTTGATGAAATTTATGACTATGATAATGCTAATTATTTACAAAATTTATCTTACAAACTTCTTCTCATAATAGCAGTTATAAAAGAAATACACTAAGGTAAAATTTTAAAGTATATGAAAAACCCTTAGATGAATTTGATAAGACATTGATACCTGATGCACATACACTTATTTACCCATGTTAAAACGTGTTAAAGTATTTGAAATCTTTCTACAATGTCCTCTAAAGATGACATTTTCTTCCTCATTCCTAAACTTGTTTTCTGGTAAGGACTTCGTTGTAGAAAACTGTATTACTTTAAAAAGACATCTTATGGGCCGGGCGCGGTGGCTCACGCCTGTAATCCCAGCACTTTGGGAGGCCAAGGTGGGCAGATCACGAGGTCAGGGGATCGACACCATTCTGGCTAACACGATGAAACCCCGTCTCCACTAAAAATACAAAAAATTAGCCTGACATGGTGGCGGGTGCCTGTAGTCCCAGCTACTCGGGAGGCTTAGGCAGGAGAATGGCTTAAGCCAAGATTGTGCCACTACACTCCAGCCTGGGAGACACAGCGAGACTCCGTCTCAAAAAAAAAAAAGACATCTTACATCTTATGAAATTGTAAGTAGTAAAGGCAGAATACTAGCTAACAGACATAAAGGGGAATGAAAAAAGTACATTTCATTGAGGGAGAAATTAATTGCTTATAAATCAGCCTTTTGGTCATACCAAACTCAAGTAGAAATGTTGGTGAAATATGGCCAGTTCTAGTCATATTCTAAGCTTCAGAAAAGTGGTCCCTTTTTTAGGAAGACAGTTTCAGGAAATATACTGTGAATTAATGAATATCAGAAAATCATGAATTAGTGAAATACCAAATGAATGAACTACCCACAAAATTATATTATGTCATGCTGCTTTAAAATAAATAAAATATCAAGAATACTTTGTGCTTATAATGTTAAAAAATCAATGTGTAACCCATTGTTCATTTTTTAAATCTTAATTGACTTAAGCATGTTCAAGGTAGTTGTAATGTTAAAAATTCTCTCGTCCATAATGCTAAGATGCATGGGAGTTGTATACGCCAAAAGAATTTTAGTTGATTTTTTTTTCTCATGTATCTGTGCTCTTAAGATTTTTACCCAAAATAAATTCCCAACAGGCAAAGCAAAGCTCAAATATTGAAAGTTTTAATGGGAATAAAATGTGTTTTTACATTTATATATTGATGTTTTTGAATACTTGGTTATCCATTCTGTGAGAATAACACTTGCTTTTTTCATGCTACCAATAATATCTCTTACCTAAACTAAAGATATTTTTATTTTATTCCATCTTTTCTTTCATTCTCACAATTGGTGTCCTGTTAATTACCTGCCACAAAATTCTTCAAGAAGCAAAACAAAACATGCAAATATCAGTGGATGAATTTTTCTCTAACAAGATTGTTTTGGTCTTCAACAATTCAAATTCACTAAATTTTCTATTTTCATAATTAATTGAGTATACCCCAAAATATTTAGGGTAATCAAATAAGAACATAAGGCATACTTAAATTATAATTTTATTCCTTATTCACTTACTTTAGGAGAGTTCAGGTTTCTCTGGTCTTCATTCCGTTGTATTAATTGATATACAGCTATGACACCCAACATGAGGAAGAAAGCTTATTTACCTAACAGCTGTGCTTCCTCCACATTGTAGTTTTTGTATGAAAAGAAAAGGGTATGTTCTTGTTCGAGTCTTTTGCCCATTGTTTAAATTTGGCTGGCCTTTTCATTTATTGTTTTGTAAGAAGTTTTAATATTTAGATTTCATGTCTATCATTGGAATTTTATATCACAACTATGGTCTAGCTTGATTTCACATTATCTTAATAGTATCAATTGATGACAATTTTTACCTTTTACAGTTATGTCTATATTCTACCTGGAATTGATTTCTATGTATAATATGACATAGGAAATCAAAAAACTATTTATTTCTCACCTATGAGTATACAATTAACATTACTGGTTTTTTAAAAAATCTGCACTCCATTTATGACATCATTGTCATAAATCAAATGATTGCATGTTAAGTGTTCTGGACTCCCTATATAGTCCCTTTGGCCTATTTATGTCTTTTCATGCCAATAGCAAACTGTTATTAGTTACTGTGGTTTTATAATGTCTCAATATATTGTAGTAAAACTCCTTCAAATTGTTCTTATTCTTCAACATTATATTGGCTAGCTTTGGATGCTCATATTTTCATATGAAAAGTTTGGAAATCAGCTTGTTATATTCCACAAAAATAATACTAAGATTGGTTTAAACTGAAACTGGAGATTAATTTGGGGGAAGCTGACATCTTTACAGTATTTAGTTTTGTTTTTCCAAACCATTGCAACATATAATCTTTCAGTTAATTAGGTCATTTATAATTTATCTTAGTAATAGTTTGTAGATTTTTGAGATGTTTGAACACCTTACATTCAATTGATTACTTGGTAGTTTAAATACTGATATAAATAGTATTGCTTATACTTTCTGGTTATTTGTTTCATGTATAGAATTAAATGGAGCATCAAAATTATTTTTGTAATTTTTTTGTATATTTAACAGGATGCTAAAAATCACCCAACAATTCTAAACTTTTATCTCTGAATATTTTGTTTTTTCTATGTTTACAATTATGCCATTCACAACAATTAACAGTTTTATTTATTATTTTTCATTTCTTCTGGCTTTTTGTTGTTGCTTTCTTTTTGCACCGAGGACCTGAATATAAATGTTGACCACAAGCGTACTTTCTTTTCTTCCATTTTCAGTGGAAAGCTCTCATAATTTGCCATGATGTATAATATTTGGTATGGGAATTTCTAAATATGATTAAATGATCTTACTTTTATTTTTAGTTTCCAGTTAAAATGATTCTTACTACATTTTTCTCTATTTAAGTGTTGTGTATATGCCAATCAAGTCATGTTTATTATTGCTGTTGTCCAAATCTCCTATATTTTGCTATTTCTTCCATCAGTAATTGAGGGAGATGTGTTAATATCTTCACTAATATTGTGGAATTGTTTATTTCTACCTGAAGTTCTTCACCTTTTACTAAATGTATTTTCAAGCTAAGTTTTTGGATTCATATAGATTTAAAATCATATCTTTCAAGTAGAAATGTCTTTGGTTCTATCAAATAATGTTTTAAAAACTACTTTGATATACAGTATTTACTTTGTTTAGTAGTTTCATAATCGTTCTCAATTCTTTTACTTTCAAATGTTCTGGATTATATTCCTTTTGTAAACAGCATATGGTGATGTTTTTAAAAATATTTACAGTCTGACAGCCTGTGTTCTCTAATTGGATACTTGATACTTAATCTAATATATATGGATTTATTATTATTGATTGATTGAAAAATTATAATTTTACCATTTGTTGTGTACAATGTGATATTTCAATATATGCCTACAATGTGAAATTATTAAATCAAGCTAATTAACATAGTGACCACCTATCATTTTTATAAGACATTTAAAATTTACTCATTTCATTATTTTAAAATATACATTATTATTTACTATAGTTACTCTGCTATACGATAAATTTCAATACCTATTTCTCCTGTCTTAAACTTGCTACCCTTTAGTCAACTCACCATTCCCTCTTTTCCAACCCTCCCAGCCTCAGGTAGTCATCATTCAACTCTCTTCTGTAAATTCAACTTTTGCAGATTCTACATGTAAGTAAGGTGATGTGGCTTTTGTCCTTCTGTGCCTGGTTTGTTTTAAGTAAGACGCTGTGGTTTTTGTCCTTCTGCACCTGGTTTATTTTACCTAGCATGATCTCCACCAGATTCATCCATGTTGTCAAAAATGTCAGGCCTTCTCCTCTTTTAAAAGCTGAATAGTATTCCATTATTTATATATACCACATTTTAAACATTCAACCATCTATTGACAGGCACTTAGGTTGATTCTATGCCTTGAACATTATGAATAATGCTGCAATGAATATGGGAGTGCAGGTATTCCTACAATATGTTGATTTACGTTCCTTTGGATATGTACCCAGAAGTCGGATTACTGGATCATACAGTAGCTCTATTTTTAGTTTTTTGGGGAATCTCTACACCATTTTCTATGATGACTATACTAATTTACATGTCTACCAACAATATACAAGAGTTTCTTTTTCTCTGCATCCTTGACAAACTTATTATCTTTTATCTTTTTCATAAAAGCCATTCAAACATGTGTGAGGTGATGTTGCATTGCGGTTTTATTTTACCTTTCCCTAATAATAAGTGATGCTGAGCATTTTTTGTGTACCTGTTGGCCATTTGCATGTATCTTTTGAGAAATGTCTGTTCTAGTCCTTTGCCTATCTTAATCTGGTTATTTGTTTTCTTGCTGTTAAGTTGTTTAGTTCCTTACATATTTTGGATATTAACCTCTTATCAGATGAATAGTTTGCAAATATTTTCTCCCATTCTATGGATGGTACTTTCACTTTCTTAATTGTTTTCTATGCTGGAGAGACACTTTTTAGTTTGATGCCGACCCATTTGTCTAGTTTTACTCTTGTTGCCTGTGTGTAGGACTTTTTAGAAAGATATATCATTATATCCCTCACATTACAATAATTTTTATATTTCAGTTTTTCTTAACTGTCTTATCATTAGTTTCCCTTTTGTCTCATTTATACTTTGAAATGAAGAATGCATCATTTCATTTTCCCTTTTTTTAATTTGTCAGATGAAAGTTCTTGTATTTTTATTATACGATTCATCCCAGAGTGTGTATCCTTGCCTTATTAGAATGTAAAATTTTACATTTATTTTAAACCCACATAATATTATTTTGTTTTATATAGTGAATATTTAGACTTACATATACATTTACCCTTTTCTTTACTTTTCAATCCCTCCTACCTTTCAGTTCTCTATAAGATTATTTTCCCTCAGCTGAAAGAATGGTCCTTAGCATTTCCATTGGTGCAGGTATGCTGGCAATTTATTTGTTCAGCTTTTGTTTTCACTGGCAATCTCTTTACCCTTTTAAATATCTTAAATTTTAGAATAACTTTATAAGTTTATAAAAATGTTTTAAAGGTAATACAGAGAGTTTCCATATATCCCTTACTCCTTACCCAGCTTCTATAATGTTAACATCTTCTATTGCATCACAATGTTCATCAAAAGTAAGAAATCAAAATTGGTACATTACTATTAACTAATCTTCAGATTTTATTTGGATTTTGCCAGTTTTTACATCAATGCCAGAAGGAAAATAAACTATCCGATTTGTAATTAATCCCTGAAAAGGCAGTAAAAGAGGAAACATGGAACAAAGGAGAGATAAACCAATAGAAAACAATTAGTGAGATGATAGACTTAAACCTATCCATGTCAATATACCCTCAATGCAAATGTTAATGCATGTCTTCCTCATTGCAATGGCCATGTGCATGTCAAAGACACTGAGAATCAAGGGATGGTTTTAGATATTAATATATTCCATGCACTTTATTACAGGAGGCTATTCAACATTACTGAGCCTCATATTTTTTATTTTTAAGTTATTTTTATTAAGTTCCTAACTTGTGGAGTTTGTCTGACTACCAGAAGTGCTTGCCTAATGCTTTGCCTGCTCTAGAGGTAGCCTTTCTTCTGATAGCAATTATTATCTTTAGTTTTAAAAAATTTCTGTTTTAGAAAATTCACAGAGTACTAGTTTTAATTCTAGTGAAATTAGAGTTTAATCGTGAATTTAGAATTCGCAATTCTCAACTGTGACCCTCAGCCATCTAAAAAAATAAGTCACCTACCCCACAAGATTAATTATTGAGGAAACTGGTCCACCAATATTCAGCACAATATATTCAGCAGTCTGCATGTTATTTCATTAAATCTTTGCAATGTCATGAAGTAGAACTTATCATTTACATTTTATACATAAAGAAAATTAAAATAAGCGCTGATAAATAATTTGTGTTAAGCCACAGAGTAAGTACAAAGGTGAAATTCACATCCTCTTTTGTCTGATTATAAAGCCTATGTTCTTTATATTTCAACTGCTTGACAAGGTGAAATCAATAATTATTATCAGAAGAAAGTGAGTAGAAAAAGAAAGTAGAGGATGCAATTATTACAATTTTTTTGGTCTTATTGAATATCTCAGCTACTTTTCTTCAAGTTTCTGAAGATACGTTAGAGATAATGACCTTTCATTCTGCCAGTGATAGTATGATCTTTCACCTTATTTGTGTTTCATTTTTAATTCTTTTACATAAGGGTATTGAGAAATGTACAATATAGTGAGAAATAGAGACCAACTTTAATTTATGCATTGCCATCTTTCTAGAAAATAAAACTAGACCAGAAAGTATTCACTTTAATCTAAGAGAACACACACACACACACACACACACACACACACACACACACACACATATCACTTAGCTATTATAGAATATAAATGCCTTTGGAAATAAAACTTTATTAAAAATTTAAAATAACATGTTATACCTGATGATAAACCATTTTCTAGTCTGAAAAATTGCAAATAGTGTTCATTCTCAGATGTGAGCTTGTAATCTTTTTTTTGAGACTATATTTTCCACTCAGATAATATCTTTAGAAGTAAGTAGAGTGCTAGAATTTTTCTTTTTTTGAATCAAGTAAATAATCTTTCAATATTGTATGCTATTTGAATTTATTTAGTAACTTAATTCAGCAACTTTATGTAAATAGAGGTATTATGCTTTAGACTATGTTATTCAACTCAGTTTAAATAAGCATATGTTTCTGGAAACCTTGTTTAATAAAAGGCATTCTCATAGTCGAAGGAAAAATAATATCACTTATCAACATTTGATAATTAATGTAATTGATAAAGTACCATTGGTATTTTTCCTCATATTAGATGTGATATAGTTGTAACCAATCATGGAACTATCTCCAGAAAACATTTATTTTCACATTGATTTTTCATAGAAATATGCAATCTAATAAAAATTTAATTACATTAATCAAGAAATATTACTGTCAAGTCTATCCTCACAGCAACTTCACCAACACCCATATTTTAACCCTGAAGATAAATTACATCAAAAAACAAATTGCAATCAGAATGACACTTGGCAAACTTGAAATCAGAGGAAGAATTAAACTGGTAATGAAACATTTAATGGCTCTGGATTCTGATAACCTAAAATTTATATGATTTCATTTTATAATAACCCAAACTGAATCAGTTAAGCTTGTAAACATTGTTATATGTAATAGTAAGAATTGTTTGTGCTTCAAAATATACATTAAATGTGTGTGTATGTGTATACATATATACATATGTATACTCACATTTCTATGATGGTTTTAATATTCTTAGTGTGTTTCATTTTTGAGGTCTCAAACACATATTTAGGGCTGATAAAGCACAAGTAACAACAATGATTATATTTTATCACAATATATATAAGGAAAAATCAAATGTCAATAAAATGTATTCAATTGGACATTTAAAACATGTTTCTAGAAAGAATCTCATACTGCTTCCAATCAAATAGAATTTCCTTAACTTTTCATCATTTTATTATAATACCTAACAAAAGAGGTGACTATTAATCAATATTTTGGAAATCTACATGGCTTAATATGTCTAATTGTAGTAGAAAGTCAAACCTATAAGGTAGCAACATTAGCTGTCATGCCCACCCTATATTCTTAGTGGTTAGAAACTTGCCTGGCACAGAATTGTGGCTTAACAAATGTTTATAGAATTCTGAGAATAAATAAAAGTACTTTTGAAGCACTTTGCCGGAAGTTAAAACTGATCATAAGACCTTCACATTGAAATGGCATTTTAGGCATTTATTTTATGGAAATTGTTACACATCTGCTATATGCATGATGTTATGCTGGACAGTGTCAAGAATACAACTGTTAAGAGGGTATGATAGTATGTAGGTAATACATACTGATTTTATTTATTTTTAAAATAAATCTATTTCATTTCATGGTTCTAAAATATTAAAAATTAATGTATGTTGGCTTACAAATTTGATGATATGAATATAAAACATAAATTAGACATTTTAGTCCCAAACTGAGCTAAAATCACTGTCAATATTTTGATGCACTCATTAATATTCAATGTATCTATGTGTAATTATACATTGTGAAGAACTGGGCTTTAAAACAAATGTTTTGCCCCATTTTGTCAAACAGTGTTTTCTATTGCTTTAACAACTTAACATTGTATCTTAGACATTTTCTCTTGTCATCAAAAGTTTTAGATGCAAATAATTTTAAAAAGTGTACAGAAGTAAGTCCTATTAACTGAATCCCCTGTTTATTCATTAAATATTAATTGAGAACTTACAAGGTACCACGTATTATTTTATTTATGCAAAATGAAGATCCTGCTAAAGTTTACATTCTACTGAAAATTCACAGACACCAAAGATGCAAAAGCATGTATGTATGTGTTAAGTGGCAGTGCAATGGTGCAGGATATGCAGGGCAGGAGGACAAAGAATAATTGGGGTGAGGGCTGCGTTATACACAGGGTTCAGGGAAGACTTCTCTCCAAGGGTGACATTTGATTAGAGAACTGAAGAAGTGAAGGAGCCACTCAGGGGAGGATCTGAAGGAAATGTCTGTTAGGCAGAACAGTTATTGCAAATGCTGATGCAAAACCTTGCTTGAAATATTTGAAGGATGACAAAAGAATAAGGTGGGAGTGGAAGAAAGAAAGCCATAACAGGATAAAGTGACCAGGTGACGTAGGACTCTGAAGGCTGTATTAGATTTAGACTTTTATCATTAGTGATTGGCCAGTCATGTAAAGTAATGGGACCTGGCTTGCTTTATGAAATGATGGCTTTGGCTGCTCTGTGGAGGATAGACCATAGAGAGTCCAGAGTGACCACAGAAAGAACATCCAGGAAAGTATGGCCTGGGTAAGAAATTACAGTGGCTTGAACAACTGTGATTGCTGAAGTGAGAAATAGTCAAATTCTGCGTATTATCTTTTGTAGAGCTAAAAGGATTTCATGACTGACCACTGTGGGGTATCCCTGAAAGACAGAAATCAAGCATGATGCCAAACATTTTATTTGAGCAAATGAAAACTCGGAAGTTACCTTGATAGGAGGAACAGGTCGGAAATCAGCAGTTTGGTTTTGAACTTGTTAAATTTTAGATGAGTACTTGAAATTCAAGTCAAAATGTCAAGAATTTGAGAATTTGGATCTCAGTGAAGTAATCTGGGCCAAAGACAAAACTTTGCGAGTTAACAATTAATGGATGGTGTTTTCATATTGTAGGGGGTTCAAGGGACTGTGTGAAGAGAGAGAGGATTGCCAATGCCCATACTCTGAGCAAACTCTACAGGTAGAGTGTAGGAACCCAAGGAGGATGCAGGGTAGGGAACAAAAATAAGAGGCTGGAAAATTTGGAGATATGAAGAAAAAGTGGTATACCAAAGGAAGAAAATTAAGGGTGTTTAAAGAAGAATGAGGCAATCATTCAGATGCAGCTGTCAGATCAGATAATAGGAGAGCTAATAACCCCTGAAGTGACAACTAAAGGGCATAGTCACTGTGAGAAGGGCTTTGGTAGATTGGCAGGGTGGATGTCTGATTGGGGTGTGTTTAAGATAGAGTGAGGCTAGAGAAAGCAAGGAAAGAAAATATAGCCTAAAATTTGAGAAGCTTTTCTAAAAATGGGGAGTTGGACAGATTGGGCATTACCTGGTGGGAAATATGCTTTTATCAGAAGGGCTTGTTTAAAGACAGGCAATATGATTTTGTATTTTCATGATAATATAAATTATCCAGGAGAGAGAGCGCTATTGGTGGTGAAAAGGAGAGAAGTCAAGGCAAGTATGAGTTTCTGGAATAAAGAGCAGGTATATTATCTTGTGTGTAGCACTGGTGTTGGCTCTACATGAGAATGTGGAAAGTTAAATTCATTAAAATGGAAAAAAATGCTAAAGGTACATGTGTTATGCTAAAGTTTATATTAAGCTCCAGGAAATTTCTTGAATTTCTTGTTACTCTATTTACACAATAAGATATAAGCCCATCAACGGCAAGTGACAGAAAAAAAAATAAAAGAAAATTTGAAGGTTCGGGGAAAAGTTGATTATGTGAAATAATCATCTAAGAGAGTGAGAGAGTAAATAGCAGTATTGTCAGGTAGCACTAAGAAATTAATTTTTTTCTTCAACTTTTATTTTAAGTTCTGGGGTGCATGCACAGGATGTGCAGGTTTGTTACACTGGTGAACATATGCCATGATTGTTTGCTGCACATATCAACCATCACCTAGATATTAAGCCCAGCATCCATTAGCTATTCTTCCTGATGCTCTTCCTCCCCTTCCTCCAACAGGCTCCAGTATGTGTTGTTCCCTCCAGTGTGTCCATGCGTTCTCATCATTCAGCCACCACTTTTAAGAGAGAACATGCAGCATTTGGTTTTCTGTTCCTGTGTTAGTTTGCTGAGGACAACGGCTTTCAGCTCTATCCACGTCCCTGCAAAGGATATAATCTCGTTCCTTTTTATGGCTGCATAGTATTCCATGGTATATAAGTACCACATTTTCTTTATCCAGTCTATCATTGATGGGCATTTGGGTTGGTTCCATGCCTCTGCTATTGTGAATAGTGCTGCCAATGAACATATGTGTGCACATATCTTTATAACAGAATGATTTATATTTCTTTGGGTATAAACCCAGTAATGGGATTGCTGGGTCAAATGGTATTTCTGCTTCTAGATCCTTGAGGAATCTCTACACTGTCTTCCACAATGGTTGAACTAATTTACATTCCCACCAGCACTGTAAAAGCATTCCTTTTTATCCACATCATAGCCAGCAACTGTTGTTTCTTGTGTTTTTAGTAACAGCCACTCTGAACGGCATGAGATGGTATCTTATTATGGTTTTGATTTGTATTTCTTTAATAATCAGTGATGTTGAGCTTTTTTTCATATGCTTGTTGGTCGCATGAATGTCTTCTTTTGAAAACTGCCTGTTCGTGTCCTTTGCCCACTTTTTAATGGAGTTCTTTGCTTTTTTCTTGTAAATTTGTTTAAGTTCCTTGTGAACTCTGGATATTAGATCTTTGTCAGATGGATTGACAGCAAAAACTTTCTCCCATTAGGTAGGCTGTCTGCTCACTCTGATGACAGTTTCTTTTGCTGTGCAGAAGCTCTTTAGTTCAATTAAATCCCATTTGTCAATTTTGGCTTTTGTTGCAATTGTTTTTGGTTTTTTGTCATGAAATCTTTGCCCATGCCTATTGTCCTGAATGACATTGCCTAGATTTTCTTCTAGGGTTTTTATAGTTTTGGGGTTTACATTTAAGTATTTAATCCATTTGAGTTAATTTTTGTATAAGGTGTCAGGAAGGGGTCCAGTTGCAATTTTCTGCATATTGATAGCCAGTTTTCCCAGCATCATTTATTAAATAGGGACTCCTTTCCCCATTGTTTGTTTCTGTCAGGTTTGTTGAAGATCAGATGCTTGTAGGTGTGTGGTTATATTTCTGAGTTCTCTATTCGGTTCCATTGGTCTATGTGTCTGGTTTTTGTACCAGTATCATGATATTTTGATTATTGTAACCTTGTAGTATAGTTTGAAGTCAGGTATTGTGATGACTCCAGTTTTGTTCTTTTTGCATAGGACTGTCTTGGCTATATGGGGTCTTTTTGGTTTAGTGTTCATGATTAAAACTGAGATGATTCAGCATGGTTTTATATTTTTCTCCATATTCTAAGCCACCTTCAACTACTCAAATATCAGGCTTAGAGTAGGTAGAGATGTACATTTAACCAGGATGGAGATTGGAAGAAGAAAAAAGAGAGGAAGTAGAGAAGGTTTACAAAGAAGTAATGATAATGATAGGGTTCTGATCCAACTGGAATAAAGAAAATTAGGAAAAGTAAAAAGGCATTAGTGTACATTATTTTAAAATAGTAAGGCGCCAAAAAATTGCTGGCGTCAAGATACAATACAGAATAAATTTTAAAGATAGGTGGTGTTTGTCTGAAAGTGAGTGCTTGATATGGAAAATTTGAAGGTTATAGCAAAGTTTTGTGGATGACAGCGGTTGTGTGCGGATGAGGTAAATGAGAAACAAGATCATTGGAGGTGAGAAGATCATAGACATAAAGTTCAAGATATTTGAAGGATAATCTTCATCCATATTAAAAATATCTTGAATGATGCTATACAGTGGCAATAGAATACAGTGGTAAGAAAAGGCTTGGAGCTAGAAATCTGAATTCAAATTCTGGCTTTGACAATACTACTTGTATGATCTTAGACTACTCATGTGAACTGTGCCTTATTTCTTTATGTAGAAAATGGACATACTATAATTGAGTATTGTACAGGATTATTCTGAGAACTTAATGAGATAATATGTGCAAAGCTCTAAAACTATTCTGGAATATACTAAGCAGGTTCTAGCACATGCTAAGTATGTGTTATTACTATTGTGTTTCAAATATGTGGCTATTATATAATAATTTTATATTTAAGTTGTTTATAATTTTTCACTGTTACAAATAATTACAAAGTGAATTCTTACACATAAATCATCTTTTTGCAACATCGATTACTTTTCTTAAGGTTTCTAGCTGTTCAATTACTTCATCAGATGGCATACGTTATTTGTACCTTGAAATACATGGCAAAATGTTTCTTTCTGTCTGTCTGTCTTTTTTTATTTTTTATTTTATTTTTTTTTAAGACGGAGTCTCACACTGTCGCACAGGCTAGAGTGCAGTGGCATGATCTTGGCTCACTGCAACCTCTGCCTCCCAGGTTCAAGCAATTCTCCTGTCTTAGCCTCCTAATTAGCTGGGATTACAGGTGCCCATCATGACACACAGCTAATTTTTTGTATTTTTAGTAGAAATGGGGTTTCATTGTGTTGGTCAGGCTGATCTCAAACTCCTGACCTCATGATCTGCCTGCATTGACCTCCCAAAGTGGTGGGATTACAGGTGTGAGCCACCACACCTATCCACAAAATGTTTTCAAAAGTGTACATGCATTTTGATCTTTACTAGTCATGTGTGCAAATTCTTGCAATGTGAATAAAAGACAAAAATTTGTCTCTTAATAATTTTAGATACATACAATATCCAAATTATACAACTGCATTTTAACATTGGATTAACAACTGTGAGGTTTACTCACAAGTAATACAATATCTATTTTACAGTCATAAAATTTAGATAAGAATGTGGTTTATAGGCTGAGTGTGGTGGTTTACATGTGTAATCCCAGCACTTTGGGAGGCCAAGGTGGGAGGATTGGTTGAGGCTCAGAGTTCAAGACCAGCCTGGGAAACCTAGTGATACCCTGTATTAAAAAAAAAAGGTAAAAAAAAAAAAAAAACTAAAGAAATCATATATTAATAGTAATTATATGTAAATGGTAGAATTACAAATGACAATTTCTTCTTTATATGTTTGAAAGAAGAAATAAAGAATTTCTTGTTTATAAATCTGTAAAATTTTCGGATAGGAAATGTGCTACCTTATAAAAAGAAAATAAACAGTGCCGTTTTTTATCCTACAGTATAATGAAGGTAGGAAATGTAGAAGTGTGTACATACACATACACACACAGGAACAACATAATTTTAAAATCATCAGTTCCACTACACAAGTGTAATAAAAGTCCTCTTGGGAACAAAGAAAATGGAAAGATGGTTTCATATTGAGAGTGGGTTGCCAGGGGGAACTTTACTAAGGATAAGACATTTGGGTGAAAAAAAAAAAAGGATAAGAGGATTTGAAGAGATTAGGAAGTTCATCTTGGACAAAGAAAATGTGGGAAATGAAGGCACACAGTCCATTAGAGAACATGGACCATCTAGGGAGGACATAAGCAACCAAATGCAAATACAATGGGAATATGTTGGAATCTAGGTGGAAGCTTGAGAGCTCATGGTTTTGGATAATGAGCCTAGGAGACAATAATTTAGAATGCAGGGATTTAATGAGGCCAATAATGATTGGTAATTGAATCTCAGATATACTAAATGCCACGTATGACCCATATTCTAATCAATGGCATCATCTGTATCACACATCTGCATATAGGACAAATAAAATTTGTAAAGATGCAGATAAAGTGCTTAGCACAGTGTCTGGCACATAATCGTACTCACCATATAATAACTGTCATTATTGTTGCTATTGGCAATAAAAGCACTAAGAAAATGAAAAGGCTACAGTAAAAAGACTAGGGATATTTGAGAAAGGCAGACTACATTTCAGTCCTCACCTAAACACTTGCTAGCTGCGTTGACATGGTAACTAATTTAATTATTCTGAACTTCCTTTTCTTAATCTGCAATGCAGAGACAATAAAGGTTATTTATAGTTTTTTTAAAAGAATAGAGATAGAGATAATTCATATAAAATAACTAACATGGAAATCAGCAGGTACCAAATGTTTAAAGAATGGCAACTATGTTATTATTTTTACTGATTCTGATTCTGCATTAATAGAAATTCAGGTACTTTATGTTCTTCTTTAGTTCCCATGAGACCATCTGAGGCCCAACAGATACTTTGCTACAACTGAGAAATAAATAAAAAGCGGTGTCTGGCAGACTATTTTACATATTTAAGAGAGAGTAGTTGGAAAAAAGAGCTCAGAGTCTCTGCAAGTGATTAATTTTGGTACAAGTAATACTGTTTCTGGCAGAGGAAGCTGAGTATTCAGCATTGTGACTAAGCCAGTCCCAAAGACATTATGGAACAGAACAAAGAAGGGTCTGTCACATCAGGAAATGATGACAGCCAGCATCTTACTGAAGGAAAAAAACAGACAAAGGGAATTGAACAAGAAATAGGTTTTAGTGACATAAGCTTGTTTACGTCCTTGTCCTTTACACAGTTCTGAAGTTTCAGTTCCAACTTGTGTAACTCACAGCCATTAAGGCTATACATTTCCAGGAATTATCAGAGACCTGACTCGCTTATTACTAGAGCGATAATAAGTTGTTCTCTTGAATATATGTACATAATCTCTAACCCCCAAATGGACTTTTTTAAATGTAGAATTTGAAGAAAAAGATAACTAAGATCGATTACAGCTCATAAACAATGATTATTTTAAAGTATATCCAGTTATATCCTAGGAATAAAAAAAATTCTGATGTCATCATTCAGAGATAGTTGTATTTTGTTTTGTTTATTCTGTTCCAGACCTGGCTAGCAAAAGAATTATATCCAAATTCCACCCTCATAAAAATTAATGTCATGTGACTATATGGATTAACCCTAATAGCATCTGGCCATTAAAGTATAAATTTTTATTATCTTAAATGAAGGGATAAATCAAATAACTGAGCTTGTGTGGTACTATGGACTGTGTTTTCTTTTCTTTTCTCAGTAGTTACATACCCATTTTTCACATAATAGAATATCTTGATGAAAGCCGTAAAGATATTCAGGGTTTAGGTAACAAAATACTAAATAACAAATTACAAAATTATTCTCCTACAAGAGCGCTTTAGCGTAAAGTTCCTGGAATATCCACTCATGCTCAGGGATATTTCCGTGGGACTCTGCCATATACATTCATTTGCATGGGGTTTGCTAAGCCTGTGATCAATAAAGTTATCTGTGTCAACATTTGGAGTGCATTTGTAAATTGTGATTCATTTGAAAATTGGTGTTCATTTGTAAAGATATGGCCAATACAATCTGTGGCCAATAACAGATACTATGTCATGATTAATAAAATGGACCCACTGGGAAAAATGTCATGACATATAAGGCACAAGTCTGCTACCACTGAAGATAAGCTCGACTTGGCAGCAGGTCCTGGGTACAGAGGGGCAGTACAGTGGATCTTGATGTAAGGTGAGCCTGTGCTCAGCTTCTTCATGTAAGAGGGTCTCCTCCCTCCTCACTGAATGCCTCCATATCCTGAGAAGAACCTGAAGGAAAATGTGAAATAAACACCTCCTCTGGGCCCAAATATCTGAAATCTATGTTCCTCTCCAAAAACAAACAAAACAAAAAACATTTTCAAGAGAAATAAAGTGTCTGTTTCTCTTCCAACAGAACAGAGAAGTGACCATCAGTTATGGGAAAACAGATACCAAAAATTTTCAGCAAACTGAAATTCCAGGAAGTGCTTAACATAAAAGTGCAGATCTTATCTCTACGTGGAAAACCTCAAATAGCCATAGGAAGACGGGTCATTGTAGGCAGCTGTAGGCAGACCCAGACAACCATCTGGGAAGAGGCCTGGGAACAGTGTGAAGACAGAAAATCTGGAATAGCGCCTTAGTGTGCTTGGGCTGTCATAACAAAATGCCACAATCTAGGTGACTTAAACAACAGAAATTTATTTTCCCACAGTTCTGGAGGCTAGAAGACCAAGATCAAGGTTCTGGCCAATTTACTCCCTGGTGAGGGCTCTCTTTCTGACCTGCAGACAGCCACCTTTTTGCTATGTCATTATATGCTCTTTCCTTGGTTCAGGAACTCAGAGAGAGAGAGAAAGAGAGAGAGAGAGAGAAAGAGCTGAGGGTTATGGCTTCAACATATAAATTTTGGATGGATACAATATTCAGTCCATAACAAGAAGATTATCAAGCACAGATAGGTTTGAATCAAATAAAACAACTGCAATGGAGCACAAAAGGGCAGCAAGAGGTGCGGGCCAGGGCAAAACTACCTTGGACTACTGTATGATTTCCTAGAGACACAGAAGAAAGTGAGATCAGCTCTTCATTTCCCAAGTGGTACTATTGTCCTAGCAGACATAGAGAAAAAAATGTTTAAAATTAAAACTTTATGGGAAATATAACTTACATACTGATAAGAAAGGGAGATTCGAGAGAATAAGTGACTTATTAAAGATCACATGGCTTATTAATAACCAAACCCAAACAGCATCAAGTGTAAATAAAATACATGTGTGTGTATATATAAAATGTTTGTGTGTGTGTATGTGTGTGTGTGTATGTGTGTGTGTGTGCATTCGATCCTTGAACTACATGGGCTTGAACTGCGTAGGTCCACTTATACATGGACTTCTTTCAATAAATATAATGGAAAAATTTTTGGAGATTTTTGTCAATTTGAAAAAACTCACAAACTATGTAGCCTAGAAATATCAAAAAATTAAGAAAAAGTTAGGTATGTCATAAGTCCGTAAATTATATGTAGGTGTTAGTCTATTTTCTCACTAATATAAACCAATCTATTACGAAAAGTTAAAATTTATCCAAATGTACACAGTTCTCATGTATTTTTCATCATGTTTAATCCAATACTGTAAACCTTGAGCAACAGCGTGGGACCCATAAAATGTGTCACTAGTGATGATGAAAGCACTCCCAAGAAAAACAAAACAAACAAAACAAAAAGTCATGACGTTACAAGAAAAAGTTTAACAGCTTGATATGTAGCAGAGATTGAGGTCTGCCATTGCAGTTGCCCACCATTTCTAGAGAAACGAATCTGGCATAAGGATTATTTTAAAAAGGAAAAAAAAATTGAAGGCATTGCCGCAGCTATGCCAGTGGGTACAAAGCCTTGCATTCTTTGAGAAATACCTTTTTAACTTGTACTGAAAATGCAGCTTTTGTGTTGGTACAGGATTGCTATAAGAAAGGCATACCTATAGGGTAATATGATTTGAGAAAAAGCAAAATCAGGATATGAAAAAATCATAAGATAAAAGACAGTAAATGACCTAAAGCAGTAGAATTTTTTTTTTTAATTTCAATAGATTTGGGGAAGCGTGTAAATTTAGTTATATGGATAAGTTCTTTAGTGGTGATTTCTGAGATTTTGGTGAACCCATCAGCAGAGCAGTGTACCCTGTACCCAATGTGTAGTCTTTTTTCCCTCACCCCCTTCCACCCTTTTCTGAGTTCCCAAAGTCCATTATATCATTCTCATGTCTTTGCATCCTCATAGCTCAACTCCTCCTTATAAGTGCGAACATACGATATTTGCTTTTCCACTCCTCAGTTATGAGTTTAATGTCAGTAAGGGATAGTTTGATAATTTTAAAAGGAGGTTTGGCTTTTGAAATATCAGCTTGAGAAGGAGCTTCTGCCTACTCAAAGGCAGCAGAGTTCCCAAAACCATTAAGAAAAATTATTGAGGAGGAACGATATCTACCTGAACAGATTTTTAATGGAGATGAAAGTACTGATTTGGGGAGAAAATGCCACAAAGAACATTTATTACTAAGGAAGAGAAGTCAACACCAGGATTTAAGGCAGAAAGAGATAGGCTAACTCTACTGTTCTGTGCAAATGCAGTTGGGTTTATGGTCAGGGCTGCCCTTATTTATAAAGCTCAAGCCTTGAAGGGGCAAAGTAAATACCAGCTGCCAGTTTTTCTGCTGTACAACAATAAGGTCTGGACAATGAAATCCCTTTTCTGGACTGGTTCCATTGATACATTGTCCCTGAAGTCAATAAGTACCTTCCCAGTAAGAGACTGCCTTTTAAGGTTCTTTTGATATTGGACAATACCACTCAGAACCCCAGGAGTTTAATACCAAAGGTGTTGAAGTGGTCCACTTGCCTCCAAATACAACGTCTCTAACTCAACCTCTAATCAGGGGGCCATAAGAGTCTTACAGTGTTGTCGTACACATTATCAAAAGGATTATCATAATACAGAAGAGAACTACAGAAAGAACATCACAAAAGTATGGAAGGATTACACAGCTGAAAATGCCGTCATAGTTACAGAAAACGCCATGAAAGTCATCAAGCCCAAAAACAAAGCAAAAACAATCCTGCTGGAGAAATCTGTGTTCCTATATTGTTCATGACTTTACAGGACTGACAGAGTCAATCAGGTAAATCATGAAAGCATTTATGGATATGGCAAAAAAAAAAAAAAGTGGAGGACGAAGTGTTCCAAGATATAGATCTCGGATAAACTCAAGAGTTAATAGACACCACACCACAGGAATGAACAGAAGATGACTTGATGGAGATGAGTGCTTCTGAACCAGTGCCAGATGATGAAGAAGACATGGAAGCAGCAGTGACAGAAAACAAGTTGGCATTAGACAATCTGGCAGAAGTGTTCAGATTATTCAAACCTGCTTTTAACTCTTTTACAAAATGAACCCTTTATGATACACGAACTGAAACTAAAGCAAATGGTGGAAAAAGGATTGGTTCCACATAGAAATATTTTTAGAGAAATGAAAATGTCAAAAAGCCAGACAGAAATTATGATTTATTTCTATAAAGTTACACAGAGTGCGCTGTCTCTCCTGCCTCCCCTTTCAACTCCTCCACCTCTTCAACCTCTACCACCCCTCAGGCAGCAAGACCAAGCTCTCCTTTTCCTCTTCAGACTACTCAATGTAAAAACACCTAGGATGAAAACCTTTATGGAGATTCACCTCCACTTAATAAAGAGCAAATACTTTTTTTGCTTTCTTATAATATCCTTAAATAACATTTTCTTTTCTCTAGCTTCCTATATTGTAATATAGTACATAATACATATAACATACAAAACATGCGTTAATTGACTTTACGCTATCAGTGAGTCTTCAAGACAACAGTAAACTGTTAGTAGTTAAGTTTTGGGGGAGTCAAAATTTTATGCAGATTTTCAACTGTGTAGGAAGTTGGCACCCTTAACTCCTGAGTGGTTCAGGTCTCACCTGTGTGTGTGTGTGTATGTGTGTGTGGCTGTGTGTGTGTGTGTACGTTCATATATATATATTCTTCTAATATAAGAAATACTGGGTGTGAAATATATATGTGTGTGTGTGTACGTTCATATATATGTTCATATATAAACATATGAACATATATGGACATTCATATATATGTTCATATATGGACATGAACATATATGAATGTTCATATATATGAACGTACACACACATATATATTTTGCACTCAGTATTTCTTATATTAAAATAAAATATATATGTTCATATATATAACAAATATATAACAAATATATAAATATTTGTTATATATATGAACATATATTTTATTGAATATATTTATACATATGAACACATATGCTCATATATATATGAATGTACACACATATATATTCACACCCAGTATTCCTTATATTAAAATTGCCATATTTCTATAATACATTATCATATAATCCTAACCTTTCTATTATCCATTTCATTATTTCTATTCCCATTATGCTTCATTTTCCACCATTACCAACAATCATTGTGCTAAATAAAATTCCTTATGCATTACAATGATTTTCACTTTTAGTCAATTCTTGAAATTCTAAATTGACATATGAGAAATATATACCTTAACAGATACCACCTGCTGACTACACAATCACAATAAATAAAGTCACGCTGGCAGCCTTGCCTGTATAATGCTTAAAATAATCACATTTCTGAATAATCAGAAGCCTATCTCTGATATCAGAAGATATATTTTAAATGTACAAAGAAAACATGGAAAAATAATTCAAATAAACACATAATAAAAATAATTCAATAAACCTTAAACCTTTAAGGTTCCATTATTTTAAGATAAATGGCCCAATTCTGATTAATGGCCCAATTCTGATTAGACCTTTTCTGGTCTATTTAGCCATATATTTCATTATATAATTTTTTATTCAAGGGATATTTTGTATCTTTAAAATTATCTTATATTTGTTATTTCATTGTCCCCAAACAGTGGCTTTACCCACTGTAAGGGATAATTACTAGTTTTACAAACTCATCTTATTGACAGAATTCCCAAAAATCAGCTGGTTTTATTTTAGCGAGAGAACGGAGACTTATAGCTATACAACAATTTAAAGGCAAAGTAACGATTACGTCTAACTCCTAACTCCTCAGTAGTTCAGTGTGTTCTTTTGCTAGCACATATATTCCCAGGTCTTTCATCTTTTCACATGTATCCTTTCACTCCTTACTCATGTGCAGCCCATTCTGTCTCAACGGTCACCTAAAACCTGCTTAAACATTGACTCCACCCTCATGTCCTAGAGAGAAATCACTTATTATGTACTTTGTGTTCTGAATTTTTACTCTATTTCCTTTTCCCTTTGACCCAAACATTGAGTTAGATGATTAGATTATTTAGTGCTTATTGCATAATGAAAGATGACTGCTGTATCAGTTAGGATTGAATTCACTGCTAGCAACAGAAAATTCAACTCAATTGCATTTGAACTCAGTTTAGGGATTTATTTAACTCCCCTACATTGAAGTCCAGAGCTAGGCGGGTGCTAGACATGGAACAGGTGCTCCACGAGATCATTTGGACCTGCGGCAATTCTGCTTTCTGCTCCACCACCCTCACATTTGTCTCCTCAGGATTACCAGATGGCTGCTCAATTACAGGCACCAGGCCTGCTTTTAATGCAAGGACAGGGAAGAAAGAAGAAAGGCTGTGCAAGTCCCTCTTTTTCAGGAAAGCAAAAGCTTTTGAAATAAAATGCTGTAAATTTACATTTATGTTTTGTTTTACTCTGCTTTGTGTTGATATAACAGAATACTACAGAATTGGCAATGTATAAAGGAAACAAATGTATATCTCATAGTTCTGAAGGCTGGGAAGTCCAATATCAAGGTGCTGGCAGCTTCCAAGGGTCTTTTTCCTGTCATTCCATGGAGGGAGGTGGAAGGGCAAGAGAGCATGTGCAAGAGGGAGAGGAAGGGAACCAAATTCATCCTTTTACCTGGAATCAGCTCCCATGATAACTAACCCACTCCTGTGATAATAGCATTGATCTATTCATGAGGGCAAAGCCCTCATGAAGTCATCACTTCTTAAATGTTCCACCTCTCAACAATGTTGCAATGGGGATTAAGCTTTCAGCACAGGAATCTGGGGGGATACATTCAAACCGTAGCATGTTTCATTGGTGAAATTGTTTCATGGCCACTCCTACTACAAAGGAAGGCTGAGAAAATGGTTCTTATCTCAGGGACATTGCTTCTCTGAATATAATCAAGGGGGAAATTTGCTAAAGAATACAAAACTACAGCTAGATATGAAGAATAAGCTCTAGTGTTCTATACCACTCTAGCATGACTATAATTAACAATGATATATAGTTTCAAATAACTAGAAGGAGGACGTTAGTTGTCCCCAATACAAGAAATAATAAATATTGGCTTATTACCCTGGTCTGATCACTTTACCTTATGTGGTGAAATATCGCTACATACTCCACAAATATGTACAATTATTGTATATCAATTTAAAAATGAATAAAATTTTTTGAAAAGATAATTTTAATAAACTGAAAAGGAAAGATTCTGTTAACAAGGAAGAAAGAATAAATGTATATTGAGAAACAACCAATGGTGTGGTATAAACCATCATGCAAAGCCAGGTATTGTGCTCAACCAATATGCAGATTTCTTTTTAAGGATCATTGTTACTAATATTCAATAGGGAGTACCTTTTGTTCTCCTTCTCACTGTACTTGGTTTACTCTACCCACTCTTTGATTTTGGGATTGCATTACCAGCTTCAGATTTTGTCTTGAAGGGGAATTAAGTTTGCATTTGCAGATGCTAGGGCCATGTAAAAGCAATTATGAATGTCAATGACTTCCAGTTACCACTGCTTTTAGAGAATCGATGACCCTTCTAATTGTTTTAGCTTCGTCTCTGCTGCCTATGAAGAGCCGCCAGAGCTTGAGTTGCCAATGATTTTTCCAGGTCTTAAATTGGTCATTTAAGATGCACTGTAATATCATTTAAACATATAGCTCTAAAGGGTGTCTCCAGGTCAGAGAAATGCCTCACAACCTTAGCTAACCATACATGGGGCAGATAGCAATTCTATAAGCCAAACTCTATTTCCAGTAAACATTGACGCAGAACAGGTGATTCCATCTGTGAGGTTCTGGGGGTAAAAAATGTGCTCTGGTTGTTTTTCACAGAGGAAAAATGAAGAAAAAAGAATTTCCATACGGTAATTCTACATAAAGGGGAAAGAGCTCTACCGAACATTTGCCAGTGTAGAATTCTCAAATTGGTACACTTACTCAGAATAAGCAATAAGTAAGTCACCTTTAAAGAGAAAATTTCTAAAAATAATTGCATTTTTACTCATATTAATATTTCTTAGTCTCTCAGTTTATGTATATCACTGCTCAGAATACGTAACATTTTGGTAAGCAAGAGAGAATGATGACTGTATTCAAATGTAACCCCTATGTGCTCTTCAAAAGACAGAAATGTTTTCCTGAAAGGGACATTGTATCAACATGGTCTAATTAGCCATATATTTCATTATATAATTTTTTTATTCAAGGGATATTTTGTATCTTTAAAATTATTTTATATCTGTTATTTTACTGTTCCCAAACAGTGGCTTTGCCCACTATAAGGGATAATTACTAGTTTTACAAGCTCATCTTATAGACAGAATTCCCAAAAATCAGCTGGTTTTATTTTAGTGAGAGAACAGAGACTTATAGCTATACGACAGTTTAAAGGCAAAGTAATGATTACGTCTAACTCCTAACTCCTCAGTAGTTCAGTGTGTTCTTTTGCTAGCACATGTATTCCCAGGTCTTTCATCTTTTCACATGTATCCTTTCACTCCTTACTCATGTGCACTGTAATATCATTTAAGTAATTTCTGTGCTCAGTCTCAGAATATTTCTGCACAGTGTAAACTCTGGGCCTAGAATTTTCCTTGTGATGAGTAAAGAAAGTCTTTGACCTCGTCCAGAGCTTGCCCTAGGTTTTCATTTTTATTATTTCACAAATTTTATAAACTGCCTACACTGTATCATGGTTCTCAGAAACTGGGAATACAAAAGCAGGAAAGATGGTGGTCCCACCATAAAAGGTAACTTTTGAAGACAGTGGTGAGGTAAGCAGGAGATGCATGCTCAGGGGAAAGGACTATGGAGAGGACAGTAGGTAAGAACTTAATCACAGGATAAACAGGAAGTCATGTGTGGGTTTTTAAAAATTAACAATTAAAACCTCATCACAGACATAACAGACCGCAAACACATGATTTCTTTCTTCTCTCTTTGTTGCACCATCTATTTCAATATAAACTGATAGTTTTAAGGCTCAATTAAGGAGCCAAATAATACATCTGTGAAACTATTCTCCATTTTAACTATAAGATATATAGTTTGTCAGCCGGCCATGGTAGCTCACGCCTGTAATCTCAGCACTTTGGGAGCCCGAGGTGGGCAGATCACGATGTCAAGAGATCAAGACCATCCTGGTCAACATGGTGAAGCCCCATCTCTACTAAAAATACAAAAAATTAGTGGGGTGTGGTGGCACTCACCTGTAGTCCCAGTTACTTGGGAGGTTGAGGCAGGAGAATCACTTGAACCTGGGAGGTCGAGGTTGCCGTGAGCCGAGATCACACAATCACACTACTGCACTCCAGCCTGGCAACACAGTGAGACTCCAGCTCAAAAAAAAAAAAAAAAAAAAAAAAAAAATATATATATATATATATATATATATATATACACACACACACACACACACACACACATATATATATAGGATTCTTTAACCCTTATTATCATCTTGTATATTTTAATATTTCTTATTTTCAATTTGTGTAGGCTTCCAAGTTAGAGTGATGTCTTATGTGTTCGTGTAGCCCATGGTGCCTTACCACAGGTACTCAATATCAATTATCTTTCATGGATTTCTCTTGGTCTCATCTCCCATCCTCCACTGTATAGAGTATTTGATCGTCCTTTGGCAAACTCCCTCCAAAATACTATTCCAGCTGCATATTGACTATTTCCACCTCTCCTTATCTTATGCCCCTTGCAAGGCTTCTTTTGTTCACGATTATTAGAATTCCAGTGATGCACATATTTTGATTTGCCAAAATCCTATGGAATTATGAAATTAATTACTTCAATCTAAAATACCAATTCTAAAAATACCTACATTATAGGGGACAAGGATCTCTCCTCTAACTATGTGGTTATTTTGCTGTTTACAACGTAATAGCAAAGTCTTGTTTGGGGATGTCCACATTTGAGGTTACATTTGGGTTTTTAAACTTACATTCTGACATGTTTATGATGAAAGTTTACAGGCTGATGTTCTTGATGTTTTCCATGAAGAACTGATTTTGACACAGATAACTTCTTCTAGATCTGAAGTTGTGAATTTTACTTTGGGTGATTTCAGAGATCATAAACTTCCTATTAATTTGATATTGCAAATTTGTAATTTGCTTCATACAGGAAGAAGTCTCAAGCAATAGCTTCAGATAAATCACTAAATCGTTGCAGAAAGAGTTGTGCCCACTATGCGTTCATAATAAAATTACCTGAGCCTGTGGATGTAAACATTTGTGCATGTATATGCGTGCATATATATGCATGTATATGTATGTCTCTATATGTATGCATTGATATATATATATATGCATATGTATGTTTGCATTGGGGTATACATGTAAATTCTGGTACACTTGTGTTGCTTGGAGACAAATAATTTTGACAGACTTTTTTGTATTATTCTTATTCTCTAATAAAGTTTGTTATCTTCAGAAGAATAGGTGAGATGTTATATAATAATTATAAAATAGAATAGTCTTGAGACATTTCCCCTTAAATATGGAAATAGCAACCTTCATCTTTACTACTTCCTAAAAAGGCAAGTGGCCCAATCTCCCAAAATTGCAAAAGATGCAGTATATGGGACAGGTAGAAACTCCCTAAGATTAACTATCTAATTAACTATAAACTTTGATCTAGGTGTACGCTACCTGGATCAAAAGTCCTTTAGGGCTGGATTATTGTGTTTTGTGGTGAGTGCATGAATGTGTGTGTGTGGAGAGGGGTGGGGATGGGGGTAGGAACTTCTCTGTGTATTTTAAGATGTTTAGCAGCATACTCTCACTTACCAACTAGATGCCAATTGCATCATACCCTCAGTCTTTGACAAATGTCCCTAGACATTGCCAAATGTCCCCTAGCAGGCAAAATCACTCAGGTTCTATTTATTACCATATATGATCAGACTGGTGCTTTCGTCAGGTCTATCTATGCTCCTAACTATTAAATGACCTTAGGGAAGTCATCGAAACTCTTATGTTCTTATATTTTAAAATGAGTATATTACCTTACATCTTAATATGGAAGTGAGAATTAAAAATAAATGGCCAGCACAGTGGCTCATGCCTGTAATCGCAGCACTTTGTGAGGCCAAGGCGGGTGGATTGCTTGAGGCCAGGAGATTGAGACCAGCCTGGCCAACATGACAAAACCCCATCTCTACTAAAATACAAAAGAAGATAGCCAGGCATGGTGGCTCATGCCTGTAATCCTAGTTACTTGAGAGGCTGAGGCAAGAGGATCACTTGAACCCAGGAGGCGAAGGTTGCATTTACCTGAGATTGTGCCACTGCACTCCAGCCTGGGTGGCAGAGTGACACTCTGTCTCAAATAAATAAATAAATAAATAAATAAATAAATAAATAAATAAATTTCACAGTAGAAAGACATGTAGCTAAAAAAAAAAAAAAGAAAAAAAAATTTCATGTTTTTTTCCTATAACAAAATAAATATTTAAATCAGACATTAAAACATATTTCAAACTGGTGATTTAAGTGAAAGGGTTAATTTTGTCTGAAATATGTGTGTAATTGGAGTGTATTTTTTACTTCAGCCTTCTAGCTCCATAATGTTAAGATACTGTAACATTGCTGGCATTCTATCATTGTGTAGGGGATGTCCACAGCCCAGCACTGGACTGCTGCAGCTGCCCTTATTTCACAGTAGGAAAACGGAAAGGGGTGCAACATGTATAAAGCCACATAGAGTTCAGCCTGTAAGAGTTCTAAGTTTTCAGCCCACCTCTCAGGGTATGGAGATCCCCTTCACCTCCTATTCTTAGCATGCTTAGCAGTCACTGGATTAAGTTAACAAATCAATTTCAAGCTACAAATGCTCTTGGTTAATAGAACAAACTGCTGCCAGTTGACTCGCTCTATGACACATCACAACATGACAGGCATGGAAATTTCACCATCGGTGAGACAGGACAAAATTATCCAATTGAAACACTGATTATACCTGACCTCAACTGCGGAAAATTTCTCTTCTATGCATTGTAATAGCTCTACTGACCATCATGCTTTAGCCCAAAAGGCCAGCAAACAAAAACAAAAAACCTTCAAATCTTTCTATAAAAGCTTTCAAAGTTTTCACTTTATCTTTTCAGAAAAATAATTAAAATGAGTAATAAACTTCTAAAAAAGAAAAAAAAGCTTTGTTCTCCATTGAATTCCTTATGAGATCATCCTCATCATCCTGGGTACTCAAGTAAGAAATCCAAGCACCTCCCTCAACTTTCCCTCACTCCCCTCATCAAACAGTCCAACATCCATTAAGGACTTCTTATTACAACATTTAAATATCTACAAATTCACCCTCTTCCCCCCATCTCTACTCCCATTCCTCTCCCCATCACTCTTTACTATCATCAGGATTCTTACAGTATCATCCTGGTTGGGCACTCAGTTTTACATCAAGCCATGCACCAGTCTGTGCTCTAAAGAGCAGGCATAACTCACTTTCTGTGGTACAAATCCACTGATTTCTCTACATGCTCAAGACCCTTCTTGAGTGGGAAGCTAGAAAAGTCTAGGTACCTTTTCTCCCTCTACTTAATATACGTATTAGTCCTTTCTCATGCTCCTAATAAAGACATATCCAAGACTGGGTAACTTATAAAGGAAAGAGGTTAAGTTGACTCACAGTTCCACGTGGCTAGGGAGGCCTCACAATCATGGCAGAAGGCAAAGGATGAGCCAAGTCATGTCTTATATGGCAGAAGAAAAAGAGAGCGTAGGCAAGGGAACTCCCATTTATAAAACCATCAGATCTCGTGAGACTTATTCACTATCATGAGAACAGCATGGGAAAGGCTGGACCCCATGATTCAATTACCTCCCACTGGGTCCCTCCCAGACACATTGGGAATTACGGGAGCTATAATTCAAGATGAGATTTGAGTGGGGACACAGCCAAACCATATCAATATATTAATATTCAAGGTACAAATTTAATAAACAGCTGCTGAATGAAGTCCTTTTGGATCATTCACCATATTATGATTGCATTTCAGAAGAGGGCAGATTCTCACCCAGAAACTTCTCCCAAATGAACATTGAATGTCTGGGTTTAAATGCTGACTCTGCTAAGTTAGTCCATTATTCAAATAGAGATTATTCAAATAAGGCTGAAAGGAAATAATGACAAAGAATATTAAAATTTATACATAGAGATACTACAGATAACTGAGGCTTTCTTCTCTGTCTTTGAAATTACAAAAATCACAGATTTAAATAGAACTGTGTGTCTGTAATTTTGAGTACATATCTAGTATATTCTAAAGAGCAGAGAGCTGGAATCATGAAAACTGGGTTCTGAGTCTGAAAGTCCAGTTCAAATACTTTGTCATCTGCCTTTAGTTTCTTTATACAATGAGAATGATGACCCCTACGTATGTTACCGAGGGAAAAGCCAATGTACAAAAAAGCACAACTTGAACACAAAGCATTAAATACAAACACCCAAAATTAATTTTTCATATAATCCTGATTATTTTCAATTTTCTAGAAATTATCCAGGACCCTGACAGCTTTGATAGTGACAATTTGACCCTGGATCCCAGATTAAGAACATTTTCTTTACAGTTTATACCATAATTTCCCATTTCAGAGGATTTTTTAATCCTCTAAAAAATCCCGAAATGTTATATATTTGTATTCATTCTAATTTCACAGGAAATAAACATTTAAAAGAGGATTTATACTTAATTACTATATCAAATTATTTATCTTCTACTTTTTTTAAAAAAAGGAAAGATGAGTAGAAACAAATCACACTGGGAATCCATTTTTACTCTCACAAACACTTCTGACAAATATTAGCACTGGAAAATGGTTTACTATGAATGGAAATAACAAAATAAATTTGATTTCCCCTTTTTCTACTGACACAATTACCTCAAATTGCCACTATATTTCAGCAAGTCTTTGTGGAGATTAGGGGACTTATTTAAGCAGAAAAGAGAAGCTATAGTCCAGGATTAAATGCAGGAAGTGCAGCATTTTTTGGAGCTGTGCAAAACACACCAGCACAAATGTTTCATTCAAGGAGTAGAAAAATCTTTCAGATATTTCTCTAATATTCAGTGCAGTTTTACACTTTGAACTGGTTGTTCTGACATAAGATTCCCTGTCTTCTATGTAGTAATAAGAGCTATCAGAATAACCACTATATTCCAGCTTTTTCCTGGATACTTTTGTTACTGTGCTTTTGCTTACACTATGTTTTTATATACTATATCTGCTCTTTGTGGCTAAGTATTAAAGATTTGAAAGTCAGGTAGCTGAGTTCTGGAATCATTTCTGAATTTAGAAAAGAAAGTTGTTTCTTTGATCACTTGTACATTTGCTTTTTTCTCCTCCCTTGAATAAGAAATTGGAGTAACATTTACATACATCCCAAAATTATTTAATGTATCAGATAGAAAGACAAAATTTCCAGGGTTACATAAATTGTAAAATATCATATATTAATCCAAGTTCGTGTTTTTAACATTACTTTGTTACAAAGAAAGTAGTGCCAAAACAGAATTAAAGAAAGCTCCTTGGATAAGCTGACAGAAGGGTCCAGGATAGTGAATAAGCTATTTGCCTGTGATGAGATAAAAGTACCTCTATGTGACACAGTCACTAAAACAAGGGAATTCCAAGGATATCTTAACCTAAACTAAACATGGCTTGATTTAACTGTATCTGTCACTACACATCTACATATATTGTCTATCCTGACATATCCTCTCATTTTTTTGGACATAAAAAACACGCAACCTGCAATTGTTTGGATCTTGGTGATATGTTGCTGTAGGGGGAGCATGGAAACAGTAAATAGAAGGGGAAAGCTGCCCTCCTAAAGCTGTCTTTACAGAGTGGAAATTTCCTAAGGCCATAATCAAGAAATATTACAAATGTTATATGAAAGTTACGACTCTCCCATCCTCACTCCATTTAATGACACTTACATAAGGCCCAACCAAGGACTTTTTTTTATCATGATAATCTAGGCAATACCACTAAGCAATTGAGAGATGGTATGCAAACAGAAACTCCTTTGTCATTCCAGGTGAAAGCTACAACCTAAGCCTGACATTTCTTCACAGGCACTTGTAATTTTTTGCATTGGAAAAGAAATATTACCCAGTAATCTCAGCATTTTGAGGCCAAGGCAGGTGGATCGCCTGAGGTCAGGAGCTCCAGATAAGACTGGCCAACGTGGTGAAAGTCGTCTCTACTAAAAAGACAAAAATTAGCTGTGTGTGGTGGCGAACGTTTGTAATCCCAGCTACTCAAGAGGCTGAGGCAGGAGAATCTCTTGAACATGGGAGGCAGAGGTTGCAGTGAGCTGAGATCGCGCTACTGCTCTCCAGCCTGGGCGACAAGAGAGAAACTCTGTCTCAAAAAAAAAAAAAAAAAGAAAAGAAAAAGAAAATAAAAAAAGAAAAAAAAAGAAGAGAAATATCACTATCATCATTTTATTTATTGAATTATATATACTACAAAATATTTAAGATTGACCTGATGGCTAACTTTCGGATGCAGACTTTTAATGACCATTTACTACATACCGCTGATGTGAGAATCAAAATGTAATAGATTGCCACTGTCATTCTTTCATATTAATATTTGGGATAATTGGTTTTAGTTGTGGCTCTTTATACGTATCAATACAAATCACATTTCCTGTCCTATGTCGAACTCATTTTGCATTTTCTTTTTATGTTTTATTTCTACAATACAAAATTCTCAAGGTAATAAATTCTGTTCCTTGTCAAAATGGGCCAACAAATATCATTGGAATATGAGCACGAAAACTGAGACATTTCTATTATAGAAACATAGTCACATATAATTGAGTAGTTGAATAAATCCAATATGTGATCTGTGGCAGCCAGAGTCATAAAGAATAGATAATGTGCAAGTCATATTAGCAGAGCTTTCAAATCAGAATCTGCTATGAACTGAATATGTCCTTTCAAAATGCGTATGTTAAAGCCTAAATTCCCAATATATTGACATTTGGAGGTGACACCTTTGGGAGAATGGATTCATGAGGGTGGGGACTTCATGAATAGGATTAGTGCCCTCATAAGAAGAGACATGAAAAAGATAATTTCTCTCTCCCCACATTGTGAAGATACCAGGATAAAGCAGTTGTCTGCAAACCTGGAGGAGTACCCTAGATTTATCAGATCTGCCAGTGCCTAGATCTTGGACTTCACAGTTTCCATCAAATTGTAATAGAAAGCACAACAGATATGTATTTACTTTTATTAGAAATTACCGCAATTCACCAAAGCAGTCACAGCTTTGTATCCACATCAACACCATGTGGCAGGTTCACTTGTTGACATCCTTGCCATTCTTTGACATTGTCACTTTTTTATTTTATAGCTTCTAATTTGTTGAAATGACCTTACATGGTGGGTTATCATTTGCATTACCTTATGGCCAATAATGTTGATCCCCTTGTCATGAGATTATTGACCATCCATATATCTTCTTTGGTGAACTGTCTGTTCAAGTCTTTTGCCAACTGTGAAATCATATTGTCTATCTTTTTATTGTTCATTGGAAAGAGTTTATTATATATTCAAGACACAAGTCTTTTTTAAGGATATATGGATGCAATTTTATCCCAGTTCATGGTTTTCCTTGTAATTTTCTTAATGGTGTTTTTTGATGAACAGGAAATTTAACTTTTTCTGGGGTTCAATTTGTCAATGTTGTTAAGTTTTACTTTGTTTCTGACTGGCACATGATATTGGTATATATTTATGGATACAGTGTGATGTTTCAATACATGTGTGCATTGTGTAATAATCAAATCAGGGTAATTAGCATATACATAACCTCAAACACTTATCACTTCTCTGTGGTGAGAATATTCCAAATCATCTCTTCTAACCATTTTGAAATTACAAGACATTATTGTTAAAAATTAGTTCGTGAGAATAGATGTCAGCAGGTCTAGCAAACTACTGCCTTTGACCATTGTGATTGTCTTCTTAGTTTCATTATTATTTATATAGTTTTTCGTAGTTGTTGTTATTTATTTATTATATTCTACATAACGATCACATTATCTGTAAATAAGAACATATTTACTTTTTCCTCTTTAAATTCGATGCCTTTTATTTCTTCTTCTTGGTTAGGATTTCTAATAAAAATGTTTAATAGAAGTGGTGGTAGCAAGCACATTTTTCTTCTCTCTCAACTTTAAGACTCCACAGATCTTTTTATCTTTTACAACCTTGTTAGTAGCTTTCTGTTAATTAGATCTACCTCTGCTTCATAGCCTGGCATCCAGTCGCACCGTCAGTTTTCTGAACTTTGAAAGGCCCCTCTCTGTCCCGGGTAAAGTTTTTAGATACAGTCTTATCATTTCAGAGTGGAGCAATTACCATCCCACAAAGAAGTCAGCTATGAAGTAGTAAAGGTCTCTTCACGTAAAAATTGTCATATATTTAGAAAGACATAGCGCTTGGTTCTAATTCTGGCTCAGGTACTTAATAGCTGAGTGATTTTTTTCAATTCAGTTAACCTTTCTGGTCTTTAATAAAACAAACTGCAGATGATCATACTGAGAATTAAAAGAAAATAATGTATGGAAATGTGGAAATGTACATGGCAGGCAATCTTTTCTTTTCTTTTCTTTTTCAGATAAATAGCCAATAAATTTGAGTAGGATATAATGATGGAATAAAAATACGGTTTTCATCCAGGCATGGTGGCTCACACCTGTAATCACAGCATTTTGGGAGTCCAAGGAGGGTGAATGGCCTAAAGTCAAGGAGTTCAAGACCAGCCTTGCCAAGATGGTGAAACCCCATCTCTACTAAAAATACAAAAAATGAGCTGGGTGTGATGGCGGCCGCCTGTTACCCCATCTACTTGGGAGGCTGAGGCAGGAGAATCACCTGAACCCTGGAGGCAGAGGTTATGGTAAGCCTAGATCGTGCCATTGCATTCCAGCCTGGGTGACAAGAACGAAACTCCATCTCAAAAAAAAAAAAAAAAAAAAACACACAAAAAAACAGAAAAAAGTTTTCAACCCCTAGTTGTGTCATTAATTTATTTAAAAATATTCTAGGTATTTGTTAAATATGCTTTGTACATCTCCAGTGTAAGTTCTGAAGTAATAATTGTACAAAGACAGATCACCATGGAAATTTGAAATCTATTTATTGGTTAAGATCTAATAAATCTACTTTCATTTCACACATAATCTCTTTTCTGGGAAAACTATTTTTTTTTTTTTTGCTTTAAAATGAAGTATTTTGAAAATCACTAAAATAATTACAAGCCTTATTTGCTTGTATAACACATTATTACATAGACTACGTGGTAACATATTTCTCATCCACACATTTTTGGTACAATGTAATTGATTCAAGAAATGGAAATACTAACTTACATTTTCCTTCCAGGATAGTCATAGGTAATAACTCTCACAGTGAATGTAAAACCCTGCATATAGTAAACAATTAGCACAAGTCCCTGGAAACTTTATTATAAGTCCAACTTCTTGGGAAGTTTCTGTTTCAGGTCTCCATTCTTCCCAAAATATTGAACAGAATAAGATCCCTTATTTCTAACAATGACATTGTTTTCTACAGCTGAGCAGTGTGCTGCTAAATTTCCAAAGCAATCATAACTTAAATTCTCCCAGCTTTGTCATTCTTCTACTCAAGCTAAATTACAAGGTGGTAACAGTACCTGTGAAAAAGTTATTTCCAAAAGCTCTTTATAAACTAGGTAATATGCTATGGAAAGAATCAAAGCACCTGAAAGGAGAGATAGAAAACAAAAATTGTTTTAAATTTTAAGAGAAGGAAAAAGCTGATGATCTGTCTCTAACTTCACCATAGGGCTTCTCCTGTCTTTTTAGTTTTAACTGGTTTTCCTTTCTCTCCTTCAGAGCCTCCTTACTTGGTGGTTTTAAATGACACCACCACTTATCTAATGAAACCCCGGGTGTAAAACAAGCAGCACAATTAACAACAGTTGCCTCAAAATACCTCGGATGAAGGTTGAAAGATACTTACTATCCTTGGGTTAGAAAAAAGAAAACATTCTTTTCTCAAAAATTCTAGAGCTGAACTCTTTCTGATAATATAAACATGAAAACCTTTTAATTAAACTCTTCTTTTCCAGTGTTTAGAAGATCAAAAAGTCATATCAATTTCAAAATATATTAGGGTGATTATAATGACAATGTACACACGCTCTTCTCTTCCTAGCTTGCTATCACCCAACGCCCTCCCCACACTGCTCTCAAGATATGGAAGTACAGAAATTCCCCTCCCAACTCCTCCCCTCCTGCAGGGGTCCAAATGTGGTTTGAAGTTGGAGGTGGGAGACTCAGTGAGGCATTCTCATTGGGTGGTTCAATAATGTGACACCCAAAGGGTGAGAAAGTGGTAAGGTTTTTTTCTTTTCCTCACTTGCCTGGATGTGCAAGTCACAGATCAAGCCAATGTGTTCTCAATTATGATTAAACAATGGAAGAAAAGATCAATTCTCACACTGCCCTAAGGAATTTTGTCAGGCAGGAAGGGCTAAGGTTGCCTCTCTGATCTAGTACTATTCCTTGGAAGCTTCCAGGGATCTAAGAGTTTTTCTATACACCCATTCACCCACTGTCTGGGTAGCATACCGTCTAGACAACCTTTCTTAAGATGTGGCTCAGGGGTCCAAACCCCTGTACAAGGGCCTCATCACTTTCTCCTTGCTTCCAGTCTCTTCTGGGTGTTCAAACCCTTAACACTCATAACAACAACAACAAAATCCATCCATTCCTTTCTCCCTTTAGACAATTTAGCTTCAATGACTTCATGGGCATTGAAACAAAAGTTTAAAGAAAGACTTCAGGTCAATACCAACACTGACTGTCAGTGACTCCTTTCCAACCCATAAATATAAAAATGATAATTCTCTTGAGAAAGATAAGTTCACTTCTTAAGAACATGACCTACTTACCCTTCTGGGGGTGGGAATAAGAGTGGCTACCATCTTGGAGGCCTCTATGGTGGTGAAAACAAGATGTGGTTTAGCTTATCAATAGATTATCTAGCTACTCCAGTTAATACATTACTCCAATCACTAACCAGATCTAAAATTTACTGAACAGTAGTGGCTTTATTGATGTTAATAAATTCAACTTAAAACACCATAATGGGTTTTCTACTTTGTCATAACTGAGAAATTGAAGCTCAGTGAGGTTACATGAACAAGGTCACACAATTAACAGACAACATAGCCAAAATTCAAACTAGTTTCTCCAATGTTAGGCCTTTTGTGCAACTACTGCACTCTACCACTTCTGAATTTATCCAGATTCCTGAAGGATGGCGGCTTCATGACTCACCAATCACATGCAGCACTGCATTACCATTGCTTCAACTGACTAGCATAAACCTATGGACAAATATAATATGTCAGATATGCCTAAACTTATCTTTAAGAAAAAAAGAATCCTCCACCTGTGAGGCAGACCAATAGTTGTTAAAAACAGAAAAAAAAATTGCATGGTTGTGATTTTTAATACAATGTATTAGTTTTCTTATAATGTGTGTGTTTTTGAACTGGATAGGTACCATGATATATTATCTCAGACAGCATTGCTTGGCAAGCCTGTACCCTTGATCATCAGTCCCCATTTAACTTTAAAGCTATTGTTAGGACAGGTCTGGAGTACTCAATTTCTGATTCAATTCAGAACACCTGGAGTCAACAACTTGAGGTGGTTGTTTTTTTCTTCTTCTTCCAGAATTACTTCTCTAATTATTGCTCTCTACTGTGGGACATAGAATAGATGTCTTTTTACTCAGAATTATAGGAGAATTTCCACAAGGTCACCACGAACCTAATTTAAGAAGTAATTACTAACATCATTTTCTTCTTTTGTCTATACTCCTTAAGAAAACGTGTTCAGATGAAGTAATGTGATTGGTTTTACCAGAATCAGTCATGTTTCTCAGCCATATTTTCTGCTCAGATTTGATACACTGTGAATTATTTTAAATTTCACACTCAGGCAAAATGTAGAAAATAAAATCTGGAATATTTAATTGATGAGTCCTAGTTTTCCATCCTAGTGCTCTGTTAACGCCTCAAAAACAATTAGAATACTTGAACTATAACAGAACTATTTCTATAATAAGGCTATGGCTTTAAATTTGAAAATAACTGATTGACATGAAAAACATTTGGCCATCGTATTGCCACTGTAAATCTTTCACTGAGTAGAGCTAAACATTATTAAATTGTGCCACTCAAATGTAACATTACACTTTGGTGTATGAAAAATCATCCCAGGCCTCAATGCTTCTCTTGCACTTAATAAAAGCATGCACAGCTCAGAAAAATAAAGCAGGCATTTCTGTTTCAATGCTATACATACGCACTTCTGAAAAATCTCAGCTCAGCAAAATCACAGTTTAAGGGGAAAAACAAGATTGTAGAAGACCACTTAAAATTTATGGAATTTTGCAACTAGAACATTGACAAAAAGTATAATAATCTTGATAAAGTTCTAGTAAGGGAGGAGACCACCCCTCATATTGTCTTATGACCAATTTCTGCCTCAAAGGAAAAGTAGGAGTTAAAGAAAAGACAAAAGTGAAATCAGTAGTCACATAACCCGTGCTGCATTCCAGGCCTGGTAGTTGAAGACTGACCTCTGACCTAATTGGTTATGTTACCTATAGATTCCAGACATTGTATGGGAAAGCTCTGTGAAAATCCCTGTCCTGCTCTGTTCTGTTCTAACCACCGGTGCCTTGATCAATTGATCACGACCCTCTCATGCAGATCCCCTTAGAGTCGTAAGCCCTTAAAAGGGACAGGAATTGCTCACTTGGAGAGCTCGGTTTTTGGAGACATGAGTCCGCCGATGCTCCCAGCTGAATAAAGCCCTTCTTTCTTTAACTCAGTGTCTGAGGTGTTTTGTCTGTGGCTCATCCTGCTACAAGAGCATAGTGAAATGTTAATTTTTTTTATTTTGTAGTTTAGGATTTTCTTTAAGAGAGGACAAAGTTTTAAAGCTGCCTATAGTCCCTTTCGGAAACAGTTAAAACATTTTTTTCCCCTTAGTTTTGCCATGTCAGGCCTACGTGGCAGAGATAATTTATATCCTAGGAATGTTTTTATCAGGACTTTATTTTTAAATAACATTTCAGAAAGAACAGAGCTGTTTGGAAGGCAATGGCTTCCAGACATACTAATGTATGCTGTCTGGGGAAACTTCAGTTTGTTGTTTTTTTTTCTTGCTTGCTTTTTTTTTTTTTTTTTTTTTTTGAGTCAAGGAGTCAAGGTACGTAATGCGCAGAAAAACAGTAACAATTAATTATTTTTTAGGAAAAGGATACAAATAGCCATTAAATGGGTCTTGAAATAACCACTTATAAATAAGGGCATCCTCTCTCCATCCAAGCATTTTAGTGGTTAAAACAACATTTCAGTAATTTGCTTCATCTCTTTTGGGGGATTTACATATACTGTATAGGGCAAGATATGGAGGTGGTGATTAGAAACTTTTGAGAGATTTGTGTTTGTTTGTTTGTTTGTTTAAGATGGAGTCTTGCTTTGTCACTCAATCTGGAGTGCATTGGCACTATCACATCTCTCTGTAGCCTCGAACTCCTGGACTCAGACCATCATCTCTCCTCAGCCTCCCGAGCAGCCAGGACCATAGATGGGCACCACCACACCCAGTTAATTTTTTAATTTTTTGTAGAGATGGGGTCTCACACTTTTGAGGTTTTGATTGAGATTTACTATTCTCATAAATCTATTTACTTTCTGAATTATACAGAATGCTATGTTCTTAAATCTTTTTAAATCTTAAATTATTGCGCACTAAAATAATCAGGGTGTTTTCTTTTTCTCACTCAGCTTGTTTAATGTATACGAAAGGAAGATGAGGCTGACGTTTTAATTTATGCCACCTCTCATCACACTCTCTAAAGCTACATAAAATGAGAAACAGCCTGGCCTATAAAGCAAATGTCTGCCCTGTGGAGCAATCTCTCTTGTTAATCAGTGGGGGGTTAACTGAAGACATCTGGTAGATCCCAACAGAACAGGAAGAGAGCCATCCTGAAGGACACATGAAGCAGGAGAGGGCAGAGTCCACTCCACAAAAGACAGGAAGATGGGTGTGCATGCATGGCTTTTGAAGGAAGCTTGAGGAGGGTACTGGGCAGGGGAATACAGCCATGAGGCCTCCATCTGCTCTGAAAAGAGGAATAAATGATGATACCAACAGCAGGAGAGAATCAGCTATGTGGTGTCTGTGAACGAGTAGGACCCATTGAGTATATACTGCAATTCAAGGTCCAACAAATACAAGAAATGCTGGGTATAGTAAAGAAAATTAATTGAAAGATCTTAACCTTCCATTCATTTACAAACAACCTATCACCTTAATCCATATTTGAGTCAGCAGCTTGTCCTAGTTGAAGTTTCCAAACAAACCACTCCTTAGCCCAGTGACAATTTAGAGCCTGAATCATATAAAGAGCCTCTACCTTGGATGTACTTCACATTAAAGTCAAGTGTGTTTGCTGCCATTCACTTACAGACCTTCACCAGTCACTGGTATGGGGCAGAGATTAGTTCTTCTCTCTTTGGCAGAGAGCAGATACCTCTTGGCTTAGGTTCTACATGTATTCCTAGTTGCCACATGGCTCAGAATTCCCATTGTTTATCTGAAAGCCCATCTTTCTCACCTGAATCCTTGAAATCTGTCACTCCCAGATGCTGAATTCTACATGCCCACCCATGAGAACAATGTTTCTAAAGCCAGTACCATTCCACCCATCTTTCTCCAAAAGCAGTATCAATTCATCTTCTAGCATCAGGATAGTTGCCATCCTTCTGGTCAACCATCAAACTGCTAAGCCCACCCTCTCCCTCAATCAGGGCCACTCTGTTTCACATCAATGCTCCTGTCTTTTACAGTTATTTGAAGATAAACTCTCTTTAGACTCTTGGAGCCAAGACATCAGGACTTACAAGTTAGAATTTGTCTACGTTACTTCTGAAATCATTAGCTTCTTGAAATAATGCTCCTGGGAAACTGAGCAGATAGAAAGCTTCCCAACAGATCATCCACATATACATTTATTTTTGCCTATGATAAAAATAATAGGGATAATAATAGTAATAAGAGTGATTACTTGGTGCTAGGTATTCTTTGACTCATTACATCTATTGAGCAATTTAATCTATATGAGAATGTAATAAGAAAGCTGAATCATAGAGTGGTTAAATATGTTGTCTAGAGTTACATAACTAGTAACTGTCAGAGTAGAAATTTAAATCCAAGTTTTCTAGCCAAGAGCTCACGCTCTCAATCACCACATTTAATACAGGAATCTGATGAGAAAGCCATCCATTGGTTAAAAGAAAGAGGAGGAACAACCCACAGATATAGCTACAAATGTGACATACATATCATTTTTAGAAATATAATATGAACATTTGAAGGAAAAGATAAATGTAAACTAAGATCATTGATATGGAATAGCAAATGAAGTAAAAACTTCCAATGGGACTATTTTGATCTTGGTTTCTGATTCTACTAAAAATGAAACTGATAGTTGTAAGCATGCAGTCTTATTTCTGGGTTCTCTATTCTGTTCCATTGGTCTATATGTCTTTTTTATGTACCAGTACCATGCTATTATGGTTACTATAGCCCTGTAGTATAGTTTGAAGTTAGGTACCTGATGCCTTAGGTACCTGTTCTTTTTGCTTAGGATTGCCTTGGCTACTCGGACTCCTTTTTGGTTCCATATGAATTTTAAAATATCTTTTCCTAGTTCTTTGAAGAATGTCTTTGACAGTTTAACAGAAATATCACTGAATCTATAAATTGCTTTGGGCAGTCTGGTCATTTTAACAATATTCATTCTCCTTATCCATGAATACGAAAAGTTTTTTTTTTTTTTTTTCCATTTGCTTGTGTCATCTCTGATTTCTTTGAGTTGTGTTTTGTAGTTATCCTTGTAGAGATCTTTCACCTCTCTGATTAGCTGTTTTCGTAGGTATTTTATTCTGGTTGTGGCAACTGTGAGTGGGACTGCATTCCTAATTTCACTCTCAGCTTGATTGTTGTTGGTATATAGGAATGCTGATAATTTTTGTACATTGACATTGTATCTTCAAACAATGATTAAGTTGTTTATCAGCTAAGGAGTTTTTGGGTTGAGACCATGGGGTTTTCTAGATATAGGATCATGCTATCTGCAAACAGGAATAGTTTGCATTTGGATGCCCTTTATTTGGATGCCCTTTATTTCTTTCTCTTGCCTGATTGCTTTGGGGATAGGAATCCCTATTTAATAAATGGTGCTGGGATAACTGGGTAGCCATATGCAGAAGATTGAAACTGGACCTCTTCTTTATACCATATACAATAATTAATTCAAAGATTAATTGAAGATTTAGATGTAAAAACCAAAACTATAAAAACCCTAGAAGACAACCTAAGCAATACCATGTTGGTCACAGGAATAAGTAAAGATTCCATGACAAGGCTGCCAACAACAATTGCAACAAAAGCAAAAATTGACAAATGGGATCTAATTAAACTAAAGATCTTCTTTACAGCAAAATGATCTATGCATCTGACAAAGATCGAATATCCATCATCTGTAAGAAACTTAAACAAATTCATAAGAAAGAAAACAAAGAACTCCATTAAAAAGGGAACAACAGATATAAACAGACATTTTTCAAAAGAAGACATACATGCAGCCAACAAGCATATGGAAAAAAGGTCAACACCACTGATCGTTACAGAAATGCTAATCAAAACCACAGTGAGGTACCATCTCACACAAGTAAGAATGGCTACTATTAAAAAGTCAAAAATTAACAGATGGAGGTTGTAGAGAAGGAATGCTTATACACTGCTGGTGGAAGTGTAATTAGTTCAACCGTTGTGTAAAACAGTGTGGCAATTCCTCAAAAACCTAAAAATAGGTTTTTGACTCGGAAATTCCATTACTGGGTGTCCAAAATAATATAAGTTGCTCTATCATAAAGACACATGCATGAATATGTTCACTGCTGCACAAAACACAATAGCAAAGACATGGAATCAACCTAAATGACCAGCAATGGTAGACTGAATACAGAAAATGTGGTAGATATACATCACAGAATACTAAGCAGCCATAAAAAAGAACAAGATGATGTTCTTTGCAGGAACATTGATTGAGCTGGAGGCCATTATCCTTAGCAAACTAACACAGGAGCAGAAATCAAACACCACATGTTCTCACTAATAAGCGGGAGCTACATGATGAAAACACATGGACACACAGAAGGCAACAAAACACATTGGGGCCTATTGGAGGCTGGAGGGTGAGAGGAGGCAGAGAATCAGGAGAAGTAACTAATGGGTTACACCAGGCTTAATACCTGAATGATGAAATTATCTGTACAACAAACCCCCACGGTACAATTTTACCTTTATAACAAACCAGCACATGTACCCCCAAACTTAAAATAAAAGTTAAATAAAGAAAAAAAGAAGTTGAAAATTTATTATAGGACTGTAAAAAACTGTTCTCTCATTCAGGAAAATAAGAACTATGTGAGGATATTTTATAGACCTATCTCTAATTCTTTTGTACAAATTTTGGGGAAGACCATCTTAAACTTACATCAATTTCCCCCTAACACGATTGAAAGATATGTGTATATGATATGTGTGCCACCATTAGAAAACTCCAAGTCCCTAAAATCCTATAGCATAATTTTCTAAAATCACAATTCTTTTTGAACTATCAACTTAACAAAAGTTTCAGAGTTACATATAAGATTAAAATGATCACAAGAGTAGATTTTTAAGATAATAGGCTGGGCAGAGTGACTATAATCCCAGCATTTTGGGAGGCCGAGGCAGGCAAATGACTTGAGGTCAGGAATTTGAGACCAACCTGGCCAACATGGTGAAACCCTGTCTCTACTAAAAATACAAAAAATTTAGCTGGGCACTGTGGCAGGTGCCTGTAATCCCAGTTACTCAGGAGGTTGAGACAGGAGAGTTGCTTGAATCAGGAAGGCAGGAGTTGCAGTGAGCCAAGATTACGCCATTGCACTCCAACCTAGGCAACAAGATTGAAACTCTGTCTCAAAAAAAAAAAAAGAAAAGAAAAGAAAAAAGAAATTAGCCAGGCATGGTGGCACACACCTATAATCCTAGCTACACAAGAGGCTGAGGCAGGAGAATCACTTGAACCAGGGAGGCAGTGGTTGCAGTGAGCTGAGATCATGCCATTGCACTCCAGCCTGGGAGACAGAGTGAGACTTTGTCTCAAAAGAATAAATAAATAAATAAAAGGTAATTGATATTCATCTTTCTGTTGCTTGGAAGAACCAAAGAGAGCTTTCTCTTGAATTGTGGGAAACCACATATAAATCATAGTGTTTACTACTGTGCTCTGTGACCTGCTGATACTTACTAATGCTTGATCTGTAACAGAATGTAATGACTTATAAAAAGCTACTAATTCATGGTCTTTAATAGCATTTCTGCTTGGTCTGCTAGGTGAGTTGTATACTTTTATAAACCTAAAATCATTACTTGGATAGAAAGTTATACAGAATACTGCAGAACTATAGCATTAAAACAGCCTGAAATTTCAGCTTTTTTATTTATATACAAATTCTGATTTCATTTTGCTTGAAGTCTTTGTGTGAAGTTATGAGATAACAAATTCCCATTTTTCTCTAGCCAGTTAGTTCCCCTTAGTTATAACTATTGATGAGAGACTGGCTCAATAACCTTATTTTTGTTTCCATGGAATATGTTGATGTAATCACAGACAGTGGTGGCTGAAGAGACAAGCTCTATCACTTGACCAAAGAAACTAGAAGACATTCACAGTTTATATGTTTGTCAATTGATTTTTTACATATAATAGATGATTTTTTAAGGTAGTTGTTCTATTGATAGTTATCATTTAAATCTATGCCTCATAACTCAGAGGCATTTCTAGTAATATGATGTTAGAAGCTATAAGTCCCACACTACTTACAAAAAAACAAGTTTGAAACATTTTAAACTCTGGCTATTTTTCTGGAACTAATCACAGAATTATATTGAATGTATAAAGTCTGGCAATTAATGCAACTAGAACATTCTAGGGATATCTCCAATATAGAAGTAAGTGCTTTCATTACCATTGCAGCCAATTGTTTTACTATAGCACACTCTGTGCAAAGAATTGGTTATTTTAACAAATAAAATTTTTCCCTAGCTACCCACATTGAAGACATTTTAGTTTTGAAATGGGATTAAATGAGGAAAGCATACTCACATCACAGTATTAATAAATAACTGAGTAACAATACAGAGACCCAAATAATGTAGAAATTAGGCAAATGCTGAAAAGTAGACAGCATTGATTTTAGTTTCAGATCATCTCAAATTGGAGTTTTCAAATGCAATTTTGAAATTACAGAATTGTTCTCTAACAAACAACTTTTTTTTTTTTTTTTTTTTTTTTTTTTTTTTTTTTTGGATTGCAAAAATTTATTAAAATTGGAGACACTGTTTTAATCTTCTTGTGCCATGAGACTCCATCAGGCTGTCTACAAAGACCATTGGGAGGCTGAGGATCACTTGAGCCCAGAAGTCTGAGGCTGTAGTAAGCCTCAAAGGGCCACTGCACTCCAGCTTGGATGAGGCAAGACCCTGTCTCAAAAAATAAGACAGACTTTTAGCCACATTTCCAGACTTCAATTAAAATGCTACATGGGAATGCAGAATATCAGATCTTTTATTGACAAACAACTTTTTAATTAAAGAAAAGTCTACAGCAAAGTAGTTTATTTAGTTTATTTCTTAGAGAGTAAAAGATTCATTCTACTTAGATTTGTACCTTTTCTGATGCTATGGGTAATGTATATTTATTTATTCCTTTCAAAAAAATTACCCAATTGTTTTACATGCCTTTTCTTATAAAGCTTTACAGAATGTTGTGAACAAAAGAGCTAATACAGCCACAAGGAATACAGCTGCATTTTAAAAAGAAAAGTCAAAAATTTTTAAATTCAGATTAAAAAAAAATATATATATATATATAAATATAATTATTTCCAAAGCATTATACAGCTTGTCTTTTCTGAGCATCCTGTTCCCCTTAATTGGTAATGTAATTCAGAACAGTATATTTGTAGCAGAAGCAATGACATAATTGAGGAACCAAGAGAGGTTAAGCAAGGTCTATATCTTTGAATGTCAAGACAGCTCTATATGAGTTTCTTACTCTTAAAATAACATTGCTTATTATTTGGGTCAATACTTCAACAATATTTACAGAGCAGTTTAAACATTCAAAGTACATTTGCAAATCTGTGAAGTAAGCATGAAATTCATGTCGTCTTCATTTAATTGAATGTGAAAAATTAGAATGAAATTTAATAATTCTTCTCAACTTGTCCTGCAAATTATAAGGTCTGTTGTAATTATTGACACATAATAGTTGTACATATTTATTGGGTACATGTGCTATTTTGATACAAGCATACAATGTGTAATGATCAAATTGATTATTTGGAATTCAAGATTTCATGTCCTCTTCATAATACTTGTTTTTCCTTGTGCTTATTGTAATCAAGAATATTTTTGACATCTTTCAGCCCCAAATACCACTATTTTTACAAAAGGTTCTGGTAAATAATTAGTTCAAGAGATAATGAAACTTCCCTGTGAGATTTTCCACTCAGAAAAATGAATTATAGAGTGCTTTCTCAGGCTGTGAATGACCAAAAGATAACGGCTATTTTCAAGACAGCAGTGCAGTCTTCATTAATGAGGAAATCTAGCCTAAGGGATCCCGGTTAAAAGATGGGTTCATTAATCACAGACCAGTTTGTTTCCCAAATTTTAATTGACAGGCCTTAAAAGGACCTTTTGGCAGTGTAAACCGTCCACATTGCTAGATACATCATGCCAATATGGAAAAATTTTCATTTGTCTAAATAGTTAAATAAAGATGGATAGATGAGGAGGTAGCCTATGGATTTTAATCCTAATATTCTGATAGGAAGGACAGATAGTGTTCAAATAAATGACTGAAAACTACTCTTCCAATGTGAACCATTGCAAGTTCTTTAAGGGCTTCCTCTTACTATTTTGCACAACACGTCTAAAGGAATGTCCCTAAGTACTGCCTGGTTGAGTAACTCTTTTCTTCTTAAAGAGTCAATGGAACAGAAACAGCATAACAAAGGGAAAGAATGTGGATTTATGTTTAAGGCTAACAATAAAAAACTGGAAATTTATTTGCTAAATAAATTTATGAAAATTATTTAACTGATTTTCTTTGCCTAATCTGACATTTCCTGATTACGTCTTATCTTCAACTATCTTAACCTTCTGCTGGTGCATTCCTTTTTCTGAAATGTCTACTCCTTTATTTCTACACACCCAAAGCCACCTACTCTCCCAGACTCAATTCAATTATCTCCTTCTCTGGATCAAGCAAGATGAAAAATATTTCTTCCTATTCTGATTTTTAATATCTTTAAATTTGTATTTGTCATATAATCTTGACCAGATAAAACACATTATTCAACATATTCATACCTCCTTAGCCAAATTACAGTTTTCTTGAGGGCAGGAATCAAGTTTCTACTATCTTTCTATAACTATCATAATACAGATATTCTTGTAGTAAAATATTATAAATACAGCAAGAAGTCAATGATGGAAATCTAAGAACACCTTCCTAGTCAATCATTTTTATTATTGCCTTGAACAAGTACAGTAATGAAGTGTTCTGTAACTCTACCAATAGCATCAAATAGAAATAACATATAATACATTAGAAGACAAAATCAGCACCCTATTCAATGCCAAGACTTTTATACTCACACGCAAATAAAATTGGATTCATTTTATTACGAATGTTCCCCACACAATCACTCAACTATTTGATATAGGTTGCATGTATTCTATTGCATCTAAAATAAATTCTCAGAATAATGGCAGATTCTTAAAAAAATAAAGCTATTGAAGAAAGAAGCCAAAGAAGTTTGTTTTTACAACCTTTTTTCCTTTGGTATTCAGAGTAACTCCTTCCCTTTCTTTTATCCTTAAAAGTATGATTCTTAATCATTTCCATAAGTCCAAGGCTGCAAGACTGTCTCTTTTCTTCCCCTGCTGCCTTCTATCCCCTCCTCTCACTTCCTTTCCTCTTTTCAGCCCCTTACATTTTTTTTCTCTCCCCTTCCATTATTTTCTCTTCCTTTCATTTGTCTTCTCTTCTTAACACACACACACACACACACACACACACACATACACACACACACACACACACACAGATATGGTTTGACTGTTTCCCCACCCAAATCTCATCTTGAATTGTAACTCCCATAATTCCCATGTGTCATGGAAGGAACCGGTGGGAGGTGATTGAATTATGAGGGCAGGTCTTTCCTGTGCTGTTCTCATCATAGTGAATGAGTCTCATGAGATCTGATTGTTTTAAAAATGGGAGTTAACCTGCACAAGCTCTCACCTGTCTGCTGCCATGTGAGACATGCCTTTTACCTTCCACCATGATTGTGAGGCCTCCCAAGACACATGGAACTGTAAGTTCAATAAACCTCTTCCTTTTGTAAATTGCCCAGTCTCAGATATGTCTTTATTAGCAGTGTGGAAACAAGCAAATACAGTAAATTGGTACCAGTAGAATGGGGCACTACTGAAAAGATGCCCAAAAATGTGGAAACAAAATTGGAACTGGGAAACAGGCAAAGGTTGGAACAGTTTGGAGGGCTCAAAAGGAGACAGGAAAATGTGGGAAGGTATGGAACTTCCTAGAGACTTGTTGAATGGCTTCGCCCAAAATGCTGATAGTAATGTGGACAATAAAGTCCAGGTTGAGGTGGTCTCTGATGGGAATAAGGAACTTGTTGGGAACAGGAGCAATGGTGACTCTTGCTATGTTTTGGCAAAGGGACTGGTGGCATTTTACACCTGCTCTAGAGATTTGTGGATTTTGAACTTGAGAGAGATGATTTAGGGTATCTGGCAGAAGAACTTTCTAGGCAGCAAAGCATTCCAGAGGTGACTCGGGTGCTGTTAAAGGCATTCAATTTCAAAAGGGAAACAGAGCATAAAAGTTCAGAAAATTTGCAGCCTACAATGCAATAGAACATAAAATCCCACTTTCTGAGGATAAATTCAAGCTGGCTGCAGAAATTTGCATAAGTAACAAGGAGCCAAATGTTAATCCCCAAGATGATGGGGAAAGTATTTCCAGGGCATATCAGAAGTCTTCACAGCAGCCCCTCCCATCACGGGCCTGAAGGCCTAAGAGGAAAATGTGGTTTCATAGGCTGCGCCCAGGGTACCCATGCTGTGTGCACCACAGGGACTTGGATCCCTGCATCCCAACTGCTCCAGCCATGGATGAAAAGGGCCAATACAGAGCTCAGGCCACAGCTTCAAAGGGTGCAAGTGTCAAGCCTTGGCAGCTTCCACGTGTTATTGAGCCTGTGATTGCACGGAAGTCAAGAACTGGGGTCTGGGAACCTCCGCCTAGATTTCAGAAGATGTATGGAAATGCCTGAATGCCCAAGCGAAGTTTGCTGTAGGGGCAGGGTCCACATAGAGAACCTCTGCTAGGGCAATGTGGAAGGGAAATGGGGGTAGGAACCCCACACAGAGTCCCTACTGGGACGCCACCTAGTGGAGCTGCGAGCTCCAGACCCCAGAATGATAGATCCACCTAAGCTTACACAGTAAGGCTGGAAAAGTCACAGGCACTCAGTGCCAGCCTGGGAAAGCAGCTGGGAAGGAGGCTGTATCCTGCAAAACCACAGGGGTGGAGCTGCCCAAGACCATGGCAACTCACCCCTTGCATCAGTGTGACCTGGATATTAGACATGGAGTCAAAGGAGATCATTTTGGAGCTTTGAGATTTGACTTCCACTGTGCCTCCCCGCCCTGGATTTTGGACTTTCATGGGACCTGTAGCCCCTTCGTTTGGGCCAATTTCTCCCATTTGGAATGACTGTATTTATCCAATGCCTGTACCCGCATTGTATCTAGGAAGTAACTAACTTGCTTTTGATTTTACAGGCTCATAGGCAGAAGGGACTTGCTGTGTCTCAGATGAGACTTGGGACTCTTGGCTTTTGAGTTAATGCTGAAATAACACTTTGGGGGACGATTGGGAAAGCATGATTGGTTTTTAAATGTAATGACATGAGATTTGGGAGTGACCAGGGGCAGAATGTTATGGTTTGGCTATGTCCCCACCCAAATGCCATCTTGAATTGTTACTCCCACAATTCCCACATGTTGTGGGATGAACCCAGTGGGAGGTGATTGAATTATGGGGGGTGGGTCTTTCCTGTGCTGTTCTCATAATTGTGAATGAGTCTCAGGAGATCTGATGGTTGTAAAAATGGGAGTTTCCCTGCACAAGCTCTCTCGTCTGCCTCCATGAAACATGCCTTTCACCTTCTGCCATGATTGTGAGGCCTACCCAGCCACATGGAACTGTAAGTTCAATAAACTTCTTCCTTTTATAAATTGCCCAGTCTCAGGTATGTCTTTATTAGCAGCATGAAAACAAACTAATACACACACACACACACACACACACACACACACGTACATACAAGTCTTAGTTGGTAGAGCAAGCCAGAAGAGAAACTAACTAATTTAGGACGGGAGGAGGCTCTCTCCCTTTCTTAAAATCAAGAATCACAACACTTAGATGTTAATCCTCTGATTTCCCAGGAAGTTCCCTTATCATTATGTCTTATTTTATTATTATTTTTTAAAGAACACTTCTGAACACAGCAAATACCACAGGCTGGGTTATCTAGTATCTAAAGATGCTCTCACTAGATTTTTATATTTTCTTTGATTTGACTTCTTTCTATTCACTAGCCTTTTCTTATTTTCCCACTCAAAATCCTCAATGACAATGTGCTATTCTTTAAAATTAGAATCAATTTAAAGAAAAAGCATTAAAATAAATGTCTTTGATCTATCAAAATATTTACATACACATTTTATGTTTCATAAAATTTATTTCCTGCTCGTTTCCAAAGAATAATCCATTTGAGATGACAAAGAAAACACAAAATAAAATAAATAAATGAGTAAATTAAACTGCTATAAGAAAAATTTGAGGTCATGTAGGATTAATCCTTTTTATTTTCTCTTATAATAGAAGTAAAACTACTCAACTTATTGATTAGAGAAGTAAAACATACCTATTCTCTCATCATTTAAGCACAATCACTATTAACATTTTGCTAATTCTTTTTTAAATTGTAAATTGGTATATATATATAATTGTGTGTGTGTGTGTGTGTGTGTGTTTTAACTGAGCATTGTCAAACAAATCTTAAAAACAAAATCCTACAAAAGACTCCAATAACACAGTTACTTTACTTAGTGTTTTGCTTAGTTTTGAATTTTCTGTAAGAGAAGACAAAACACACACACACAAAAGCACAACCTGGTGTGGTCTATTTTTGTCAATGTACTATAAAAGAAATCATATGATATTAACAGGAGCGGTAAGGTTTTCCTGGTACTAATTTTCTAATGGAGATTTATATGGTGTCTTCTAAGAGACCAAATATGAAAGCACACTGAGTAGTCATGCTGATTTCTGTGTCGTAATGATTTCTCATGAAAAAAAGTAAACAAAGACCTGGTACCTAGTTTAACCTGACCACATTCCAAATATTGATTAGACTAGATTACCTTGCTTGTGGAAAGGAATTGTTGCCCGGCTATACAGAAGCCCATTCATGAGTCTCCTGATGGGTATCATTGTCGTATTGGAGAATACCAATGCAAGTCGCCATCTTCACACTGCTGCACACTAGGCAACCAATTAATATCACAAAGCTAAGAAGTTAGTCAAGCTGCAGAAATCTAATAATGCTTTGTATTTGAGAGGGATTTCTGAGAGATATTGTATTCTTTCTTAGCAGAGGTTTCAGAACTGACTAGAAAGAGACAGAGATAGAGCCAATGACACTTTGAAGAACTTAAAGGAGATCAGAGAGCCTTTTACTCCTTCATCTGACATTTTTTAATGGTATCTCATTCTCACCATTATGGAATTACTCTATGAGTTTACTTAAGGAGATACACACAATATAAATCTTTGGCTGAATGTTAACTCTTCCACCTAGCCTCTGGATTTCAATCCTTCTCAATCTCCTTAAAAACCAACATGTCGGCTGGGCATGGTGGCTCACGCCTGTAATCTCGGCACTCTGGGAGGGCAAGGCAGGCGAATCACCTGAGGTCAGGAGTTCAAGACCAGCCTGGCCAACATGGAGAAACCCCATCTCTACTAAAAATACAAAATTAGCTGGGCAAGGTGGTACATGCCTGTAATCCCAGCTACTCAGGAGGCTGAGCCAGGATAATTGCTTGAAACCAAGAGGCAGAGGTTGCGATGAGCCGAGATCACACCACTGCACTCCAGCCTGGGCAACAAGAGAGAGACTCTATCTCGGAAAAAAAAAAAAAAAAAAAAAAAAAAAAACCAAAAAAAAAACACCCAACATCTCCATTACTTGTCACCTTTTTTTCAGTGCTCTGTGCATTCTCTTCCAGCAAGCCCATTTTCTTTCAGCATTTAAATCCTCTAGCGCTAATTACATCTAATATTTTTATACTTTATCCTTACAACAACATTAATTAATTAGTATTGCCCCTATTTTTCAGATGGGAAACTGCAGTCCAAATAGTTATTAAATGGCCACAGTTATGTCTACTAAATGGCAGAAGTAAAGTTCTCACTCATATATGTTTAACTCCAGTGTTGGTTCTTTATATAGCACCAACAGATGCTCTTCTTTTATTCTAATTGCTGTTCATTCTCTTTTCTTTCCTTCAGTGCTTTCATTTTTGGCACTGAGATTTTTTTTTATCTCTATCTTCATTTCCTATCACCCTTGATCTCCCTGCATTTAGACATCTAACCCATCTTAATACCAATACCCCTGTCTTGTAGATGGATCAAAAATAATTAAGTGATCTTCTTATTTTCCTTAATCTTCCCTTTCTCTGCCACAAATGCAATGTTGATCACCCTATCCTCAAAACTTGCATTGCCCTAATTAACATGATATTGCTATTTTCTTTTTATTTATTTATTTAATTTTTTTTTATTATACTTTAAGTTCTAGGGTACACATGCACAATGTGCAGGTTTGTCACATATGTATACATTTACCATGTTGGTTTGCTGCACCCATTAACTTGTCATTTACACTAGGTATTTCTCCTAATGCCGTCCCTCCCTGCTCCCCTCACCTCATGGCAGGACCAGGAATGTGATGTTCCCCGCCCTGTGTCCAAGTGTTCTCATTGTTCAACTCCCACCTATGAGTGAGAACATGCGGTGTTTGGTTTTCTGTCCTTGTGACAGTTTGCTGAGAATGATGGTTTCCAACTGCATCCATGTCCCTGCAAATGACATGAGCTCATCCTTTTTTATGACTGCATAGTATTCCATGCTGTATATGTGCCACATTTTCTTAATCCAGTCTACCATTGATGGATATTTGGGTTGGTTCAAAGTCTTTGCTATTGTGAATAGTGCCTCAACAAACATATGTGTGCATATGTCTTTATAGTAGCACAATTTATAATCCTTTGGGTATACACCCATAATGGGATTGCTGGGTCAAATGGTATTTCTAGTTCTACATCCTTGAGGAATCGCCACACTGTCTTCCACATTGGTTGAACTAGTTTACAGTCCCACCAACAGTGTAAAAGTGTTCCTATTTCTCCACATGCTCTCTGTTGTTTCTAGCATCTGTTGTTTCCTGACTTTTTAATGATCGCCATTCTAACTAGTATCTCATTATGGTTTTGATTTGCATTTCTTTGATGACCAGTGATGATGAGCATTTTTTCATGTGTCTGATGGCTGCATAAATGTCTTCTTCTGAGAAGTGTCTGTTCATATCCTTTGCCCACTTTTTGATGGGGTTGTTTGTTTTTTTCTTGTAATTTTGTTTAAGTTCTTTGCAGAATCTGGATATTAGCCCTTTGACAGAAGGGTAGATTACAAAATTTTCTCCCATTCTGTAGGTTTCCTGTTCACTCTGATAATAGTTTCTTTTTCTGTGCAGAAGTTCTTTAGTTTAATTATATTCCATATGTCTATTTTGGCTTTTGTATTCATTGCTTTTGGTGTTTTGGTCATGAAACACCAAGTCATTTAGTTATTTAGTCTTGCCCATGCCTATGTCCTGAATGGTATTGCCTAGGTTTTCTTCTAGGGTTTTTATGATTTTAGGTCTAACATTTAAGTCTCTAATCCATCTTGAATTAATTTTCATATAAGGCATAAGGAAGGGATCCAGTTTCACCTTTCTACATATAGCTAGCCAGTTTTCCCAGCATCATTTATTAAATAGGGAATCCTATCCCTATTTCTTTTTTTGTCAGGTTTGTCAAAGATCAGATGGTTGTAGATGTGTGGTGTTATTTCTGAGGCCTCTGTTCTGTTCCATTGCTCTATATCTCTGTTTTGGTACCAGTACCATGCTGTTTTGGTTACTGTAGCCTTGTAGTATAGTTTGAAGTCAGGGAGTGTGATGCCTCCAGCTTTGTTCTTTTGGCTTAGGATTGTCTTGGTGATGTGGGCTCTTTTTTGGTTCCATATGAATTTTAGAGTAGTTTTTTCCAATTCTGTGAAGAAAGTCATTGGTAACTTGATGGGGATGGCATTGACTATAAATTCCCTTGGGCAGTATGACCATATTCATGGTATTGATTTTTCCTATGCATGAGCATGGAAAGTTCTTCCATTTGTTTGTGTCCTCTTTTATTTCATTGAGCAGTGGTTTGTAGCTCTCTGTGAAGAGGTCCTTCACTTCCCACGTAAGCTGATTCCTAGGTAATTCATTCTATTTGAAGGAATAGTGAGTGGGAGTTAACTCATGATTTGGCTCTCTGTCTGTTATTGGTGTATAGGAATGCTTGTGATTTTTGCACATTGATTTTGTATCATGAGACTGTGCTGAAGTTGCTTATCAGCTTAAGGAGATTTTGGGCTGAGATGATGGGGTTTTCTAAATATGCCATCTACAAACAGGGACAGTTTGACTTCCTCTTTTCCTAATTGAATACCCTTTATTTCTTTCTCTTGCCTGATTGCCTTGGCCAGAACTTCCAAAACTATGTTTAATAGAAGTAGAGGGAGAGGGTATCCCTGTTTTGTGCCAGTTTTCAAAGGGAATGCTTCCAGTTTTTGCCCATTCAGTGTGATATTGGCTGTGGAATAGCCAATTTGATCAAGTGGAAGAAAGAGTATCAGTGATTGAAGACCAAATTAATGAAATAAAGCCAGAAGAGAAGTTTGGAGAGAAAAGAGTGAAAATAAACGAACAAAGCCTCCAAGAAATATGGGACTATGTGAAAAGACAAAATCTATGTTTGATTTTTGTACTTGAAAATGACGGGGAGAGTGGAACCAAGCTGGAAAACACTCTTTATGATATTATCCAGGAGAACTTCCCCAACCTAGGAAGGCAGACCAACACTCAAATTCAGGAAATACAGAGAACACCACAAAGATACTCCTTGAGAAGAGCAACCCCAAGAAACATAATTGTCAGATTTCCCAAGGTTGAAATGAAGGAAAAAATGTTAAGGGCAACCAGAGAGAAAGGTTGGGTTACCCACAGAGGGAAGCCCATCAGACTAACAGCAGATCTCTCAGCAGAAACTCTACAAGTCAGAAGAGAGTGGGGGCCAATATTCAACATCCTTAAATAAAAGAATTTTCAACCCAGAATTTCATATCCAGCCAAACCAAGCTTCATAAGTGAAGGAGAAATAAAATCCTTTACAGACAAGCAAATGCTGAGAGACTTTGTCACCACCAGGCCTGCCTTACAAGAGCTCCTGAAGGAAGCACTAAACATGGAAAGGAACAACCGTACCAGCCACCGCAAAAACATGCCAAATTGTAAAGACCATCCATGCTAAGAAGAAACTGCATCAACTAACGGGCAATATAACCAGCTAACATGATAATGACAGGATCAAATTCACACATAACAGTATTAACTCTAAATGTAAATGGGTTAAATGTAAACGGGTTAAATTAAAAGACACAGACTGGCAAGTTAGATAAAGAGTCAAGACCCATTAGTGTGCTGTATTCAGGAGACCCATCTCATGTGCAGAGACATACATAGGCTCAAAATAATGGGATGGAGGAAGATCTACCAAGCAAATGGAAAGCAAAAAGAAAGCAGGGGTTGCAATCCTAGTCTCTGATAAAACAGACTTTAAACCAACAAAGATCAAAAGAGACAAAGAAGGCCATTACATAATGGTAAAGGGATCAAATCAACAAGAAGAGCTAACTGTCCTAAATATATATGCACCCCATACAGGAGCACCCAGATTCATAAAGCAAGTCCTTAAATACCTACAAAGAGACTTAGACTCTCACACAATAATAATGGGAGACTTTAACATCCCACTATCAATATTAGACAGATCAATGAGACAGAAGGTTAATAAGGATATCCAGGAATTGAACTCAGCTCTGCACCAAGCGAACCTAATAGACATCTACAGAACTCTCCATTCCAAATCAACAAAATAGACATTCTTCTCAGCACCACATCATACTTATTCCAAAACTGACCACATAGTTGGAACTAAAGCACTTCTCAGCAAATGTAAAAGAACAGAAATCACAACAAACTGTCTCTCAGACCACAGTGCAATCAAACTAGAACTCAGGATTAAGAAACTCACTCAAAACCACTCAACTACATGGAAACTGAACAACCTGCTCCTGAATGACTACTGGGTAAATAACAAAATGAAGGCAGAAATAAAGATCTTCTTTGAAACCAATGAGAACAAAGACACAACATACCAGAATCTCTGGCACACATTTAAAGCGGTGTGTAGAGGTAAATTTATAGCAGTAACTGCCCACAGAGAAAGCAGGAAAGATCTAAAATTGACACCCTAACATCACAATTAAAAGAACTAGAGAAGCAAGAGCAAACAAATTCAAAAATTAGCAGAAGGCAAGAAATAACTAAGATCAGAGCAGAACTGAAGGAGATAGAGACACAAAAAAATAAAACCTTCAAAAAATCAATGAATGCAGGAGCTGGTTTTTTGAAAAGATCAACAAAATTGACAGACCGCTAGCAAGACTAATAAAGAAGAAAAGAGAGAAGAATGAAATAGACGCAATAAAAAATGATAAAGGGGATATCACCACCAATCTCACAGAAATAGAAACTACCATCAGAGAATACTATAAACACCTCTATGCAAATAAACCAGAAAATCTAGAAGAAATGGATAAATTCCTGGACACATACACCCTCCCAAGACTAAACCACAAAGAAGTTGAATCCCTGAATAGACCAATAACAGGCTCTGAAATTGAGGCAATAATTAAGAGCCTACCAACCAAAAAAAGTCCAGGACCAGACGGATTCACAGCCGAATTCTACCAGAGGTACAAAGAGGAGCTGGCAGCATTCCTTCTGAAACTATTCCAGTCAATAGAAAAAGAGGGAGTCCTCCGTAACTCATTTTATGAGGCCAGGATCATCCTGATAACAAAGCCTGGCAGAGACACAACAAAAAAAGAGAATTTTAGGCCAATATCCCTGATGATCATCAATGCAAAAATCCTCAATAAAATACATGCAAACCGAATCCATCAGCACATCAAAAAGCTTATCCACAATGATCAAGTTGACTTCATCCCTGGAATACAAGGCTGGTTCAACATACGCAAATCAATAAACATAATCCATCACTTAAACAGAACGAACAACAAAACCACATGATTATCTCAATAGATGCAGAAAAGGCCTTTGACAAAATTCAACAGCCCTTCATGCTAAAAACTCTCGATAAACTAGGTATTGATGTAACATATCTCTAAATAATAAGAGCTGTTTATGACAAACCCACAGCCAATATCATCCTGAATGGTCTGTTTTCTTTTTTTACTCCTATATATAACTATAGTTATATTTTTAAATGCCCTTCCTTAGTTTTTGTTATGGTGTATTATTAGTTAAGTAATTATCTCAGACAGAACCAAATTTGAATCTCAACTCCACCAAATATTGGCTGTGTGATCTTGTTTACATTTTCTGGACAACGTCAGAAAGCTGAGCCCCAACTTCATCATCTATGGAAGGTGGTTTCAAGGGATAAATAAAAGTTGCTCATTAAACACACCCCACACAATGGACACTCAAGACATGTTAGTTCACAAACCCAAAGTTAGCACAACAAAACATTTCAAATATATTGTTTCTGCATTGTTGAGATATGCGCCATATCACTTCAGGAAGGTCCCTAATGAGGCAGGTAGCCTGCCATGCAATAGTTCCTTTTGGCAGCACCTTGAACTTGCCAAGTAGATATTGAAATTGCAACAACAATATCAAAAGTAAGGCACTTTAAACAAGCAGAATATAAAGAACCCACTTAATCTGTTTATCTAATACTTGTTGTGTGTAGTCACAATAAATTAAAAAATAATAATAATTAATATGTTATGTCTCTGAAGAACCCTAACCCTCAAATAGGGAATTGCAACTGAAATGGAACATGCAAACCAAATTTCCATTAGGTATGAAGACAGTGAAGTCAAGGAATGTGAGCATTCAAGAGAATTCAGGTGTGACAGTTGTCTCTGGAAGTAACCATATTACTACTATTTTCTTGATTAACTATTATGGTAGTAGGAATAATCACCTCCCTTCATTCCCCCCCACCCAAAGATACCCATGTCCTAATTTCTATAAACTTCAAATAGCTTATATCCTATATGATGGGGAAATTATGTTTACAGATGGGAAAAAATTGTTATTCAGCTGACTTTGAGGTGGGGAGATTATCTTGAGTTATCTGAGTGTGCCCAGTCTAATCACAGAGATTCTAATAACTGAAAGAAGGAGTCAGAAGAGTGAGCATCAGACTCAGAGAGCAGTTAAAAGATACTGACTTTGAGCTGGAAGAAGCTATAAGCCAAGGAATGCAAGCAGCTCTAGAAGCTGAAAAAGTCAAGGAAATAGGTTCTTCCCTAGAGCCTCTAGAATGCCCTGTACACATTTTGATTTTAGGCCATTACGTTCTATTTTGGACTCTGATCTCCATAACTCTCAGAGAAGAGAACATATTTGTATTGTTTAAGTCACTAAGTTTATTGTAACTTTTATGATGGTAATAAAGAAATTAGGACAAGTATTATTTCAAGTTATCCTCGTGGTAAATCTTTCTGGGTAAAATAAGCAGAAAAAATGGTAGTTGAATTTTCTACAGGGAATAATAATGGTTCCTTGAGAGTACGGCCCTTCCAAAAAAAAAAAAAAAAAAGACTATTTAAAATTAAAAATTTTAAGTAGTTTTATAAGGAACTAAAATCAAATCTGAGTGGATATACTCCTGAAAAACTTGTTTTTTTAAAAAAACAAAATAAAAAACACCCCCTCCCAACACACACACACACACACACACACACACACACACACACACAAACACACTCACAATTATAAATAGGTCCTGATGCTCATGGAATGTTTTAGACAAGAATACATCCTGAAGTTTGGAAACAGCAGAAAAGTAATTCCCTTTTCACTTTGCCCCTTACTGTCAACCTACATTGCAATAAGGGAAAAATCCTAGAAAAAAATACATATCTTCAAAAGAAGTAATACATCATGTTCATTTATAATTTCTGACTATGTCTATACCTTTAATGATGCCAAGCCTAAATCAAAAGAAAAAATAGTAAATTGACTCACACACAGTGATAATAGTCAGAATATTTGTAGAAAAGAGATACTTGATTACACTTGGTAATTTAAAACAGCCATACCATTAAACCTAGCTCCTAGTTCATTTTGGCAGTACCTCCTCAACTCAGATGACTTAAAAATAAGAGGGCATTATAGAATTCCATAAAGTGGAATATGGTTGAGTATCCATCAAAGAAGGAGAAGGCATAGAGTATGTCATTCGATTTAAATGTCTTGAAAGAAATAATCGGAAAAATATTATCTTATACCTAATTAGACCACCCCTTAGCTGAAGGTTGTTATAGGCAGCTGCGATGATTCTTTAGCCAGACAGCAAATTGCAATGGTTTTAGCATTAGCTTCATTTTGTGGTTCCAAGATGTTTCATCCTACTAATCCTAAGAGATTCAAAGTTTAAGTGAGAAAAGAATGATTTATACACCTAAACATCCATCTTTGAGAAAAGTCTCTAAAATAAAATGTTATTCTTTTCCTAGTTAGAACTGCTATAAACGATTAACTAGGAGACCACATGAAAACATTAGTAAAGGAAATGTGCACATCATCTGAACATCTGGAGATTGTTTATTTTCTCCTGGCTTGAGGAAAGCTCTATGTGAAAACCTCAAGCAACATTTTACTATCATTTTTCATCCAGCCTCAATTAAGTAGGACATGGTTTTATACCTTTGGTGGTTTTGAGGTTTTGGCATTCCTTGCACACTTGGGGTTGGATATTTCTTCCACATTACAGCTGTTTTTAATATAGACATTGAAAACTAGAGGAAATGTATTAACTTTATTGCTTTATTGAGTGCTGTTGCTTTTTGGCCTTTTTCAGCACTTGCTTTGGGTGACCTGCTCTAGATTAATCCAAAATCAGTATTTTAATACATTGAGTTTCCTGTCAAAATGGATATATTATGAGTTGTCTGTGCATCTAGTAGTCCTTTTCCTCTTGAAAAAATATATTGAATCTTCACCTACAGATGACTGTGGTCATCATTTTGTCATGATAACCTTTAAATGAGAATGATAAATTTTAGTGGTCTATCAAAAATGATAGTCACATTTTTTACGAAGTATACATTATCAATTTTGCAAGTTTTGACCTCTTACACCTCCCCTAATCTCAGCATAATATTAATATCAAAGGACATTTTTGTATGTATGAAAAAAATCTATAGTGACATAGTCCCAACTAGTCTTAAGTTACAAATTTCACCAAATTTAGATTATTTCTTAAAACATCCATAATATTTCAGAGTTTTTTTTTAAATAAAAGGCCTAAATGACAATATCTCACATTAGGATTTAAAAAATAAAAACTAAAGAACAATGATGGCAATGGTGGTGATCATAACTGAACACAGTGATTTAAACTTTTATTAAAATTGCAAAGGACTTTTATGTATGGATTTTATTTCGTAATCTGTGAGGCAGCCTATACAGGATTATTCAACATTTTGGAAAACAAGTTAAATGAAGTCCAAGGAAATTAAATATCTTGTGTGAGATGACACTTCCATGCAGTGGAAAATCTAGGTTTCTTGGACTTAGCCCTGCAGTCTTTACTGTCAGCAGTTTTCTTTATTAGTTTCTCTTGTGACTAAAAGAATGATTTGGATACTTTTCTACCAAGCTTTTCTGGAAAATACATTAATGAACTTGTAAGGAATTTCTGAACACAGTATTACTCGGGGACTCAATTAGAGTGTGATATTCCTGTTATTTAAAGAGCAAAACTATACTTGGCAAAAGAACCTAATATTATGCACTAATCATTGTAAAAACTTGCTTTCATTTTGGTTCTACTAGCCTATGCTTCCATAATCTGGAAAACATAAAAAAACATTATTGTGGAGACACAATAGAGGCAATTATTTAGGGGCAATAAATGTTCTGGGGATTTAGTGCTTCCAAATTCACCAGTAATCTTTTATTTCTTCAAGACGAGGTCTTTATTTAGCCTATCTCTGACTATTCACTCAATCTTTAAAAAGCAATCATAATAAAGAATAAGTAGAAGAATGCTAGCAAAAAGTTCTGCAATTACAAATATTAGTAAAATGCAAAGTGCTATTCTTTATATTTCAGCTCACTTCTACAACTATATAGGGTAAGAATAATGCCATAGTATCTTAGATATTTTTGTGCACTGATTTCTAGCCCAAACAGCAATTAATCTAAGAACTTTGTGCAAGAGTGATCTATCAAATGAAATTAGTTGTGACCAAGTAGTCTCCTTATTTGTGCAATGATAACATCAACCTTAATGGAATACAACGTAAAATGGAAGTTGTAGTTGAAGTACTGTGGCAATACATACCACATTTTAAAGAGAAGTGAAAAGGTATGATACCAGGAATGCATATTAACCAGTTATAAACAATTTATGACTTTTAAACTATTCATCCCCTTTAAGGAGATAAGAGGTTACAGATTAGAATATACTTCACATGGTTACAGATTAGAATATACTTTGGCTAACAGATACTAGTGTGATAAACATCGCAACTTCTATAAAGAAGAATTACAGGAAGCCTTGTTTCTCACTTCCAGACTAGGGAAAGAGGCTTTACTTGGAAACTCAGAACATCTTACATGGCTCTAACCTAGTTTGTGGGACACAATGGACTGCTCTCTGACAAACAATATCTATCTATCTATCTATCTATCTATCTATCTATCTATCTATCTATCTATATCTGAAGGTAGACTAAGTGATTGGTGAATTGCTCTGATGGTGGAAAAGATAAGCAATTGTTATTCCCTCAAATTTTCCAGCATTCACAAATTTTTCAGGGTTTTCAGGGTATTGGAAGCATGAGAATTTCCTTGGGCACATATGTGTGAAAACAAACAGAAGCCAACATTGGGTGTCTTTGAACATATCCCAGTTCACAGCAGAAAGAAGCTGAGCATAATGGTGATACCTAGAGGCTGTGAAAGGAATCATAGGGGAAAAGTTAGAATAGAGATAAGTTCAACACTTATGGAACCTCAGTTGCATTTGTCAGAGTGATGGTGAGATTTCTGAGAATGAATTGAAATATCTGCCAAGCTCAGAGGGTGCTAGATCTTCACAATGGCACCAGTCACTGGAAATTTCCTGCTTCTATTTCCTCTCCTCCTCCTACTGCTCCAATCATAGGGGGCCAAAAATTATAATTAACAAAATGGGTAAAGGAGGAATAAAGGCATGTGGTGGAAATGCGGTAAGGAACTGTAAGCCCTTTCTCCATCTTCAGATTCTCATTTATAGTAAGCAAGTCAGGGAAGAAGTTGGACTTGAAAGCAATACTGAATTTATCACTATTACATAGACTTAAACAATTGGTTACTAAACTGAAACTATGTTGTGTGAATTTAAGAGACTGGAAAATCATCTGAACTACTTAAGATTAAACAGAAACACCCTTAAGATTTGTTTCATTTTTCTTCCATGGGCAAGGGAAAGCTTAAACCCACAGAGTAAATTTAAAGGGAGTGTGGGAGACAAGTTGTTTTCTGATGATACTCCATTGAGTTTTTCATGTTCAATGTTAGAGTAGACAGTTGTACAATTAGTAATAATAATCACTAAGATTATGGCAGTTATTGGAATTGCCTACAATCTAACTAATGTGTCTTTTTAAAAATTTCTTTCTGACTCTAAACATTCAACTTAGTTCTGACTTAGAACATTGCTTTTCTTTTGACATGTATTCTTCACCTCTATTACCAAGTTTCTATCCTGTTTCTAAACTTATTCTGATATAAATCAAGAGTTTCTGTTTTGTCTACCAGGCTGAGAACACTTTGGACAATGTCACAGGAAAATTGCAGTTTAAATAGCCTTTAAGCGACAACTTTATATATTTGCATTTCCCTGTCTTTTCAGAAACAAGAGTTAGCGATAGAACAACTAATGGGAAATTCATGTTAGAATGGAGGCTGAGCTAGTTTAACATTTCTTTTGGCTGTCCTTTCAAGCTAATAATAAAGGAGCAGAGTATTATGTAGTAATGCCTTTTATCCCCATTGTTTTTCAAAAATGCACTCATTAAACCAAAGCTTTCCTATAATCCTTTAATAAACAATTATACAGTTAGCAGCAATATAAAAGCACTTCCATATTTTATAGTAACTAAGAATCCCTGCTATCTATAATTACAGCCAATACTTGGACAAAAGGGGAAAGACTTAATTTTCTTAATGTTTTCATGCATGGAAAAACAATCAAGTTTTCCTTCTTATATGTAATTGCCTTGACTGGCCCTAGCTGGATTTCCTTTTCCAAATTATAAGCCAGTCAGATCATTGGAGTGTTAAAATAAAGTATTTAAACAGCCAGATATTATTTGATTGTCTATAGTTCTAATGGCAGTGATAAGAATCTTTGTAAGTCACATGTGTTCTTTGCTATCATTCATTCCCTCAAGGGCCAGACTGACTCTATTCATTGACCTTAAATCTTGATTAAGTTCTGGTTGGAAACAAATAAAGCCAAAGACTGGAAAATGGAACAGTCCATCATTGATAGAATTTTGCCTCAAGAAGCAGTGAGGGAAAAAATAAGAAATGTTCTTTCATTAAAGACTGTGCTAAGCTAGTAGGTCTGACTTTGTCAAGTTACTAATAGAATTCCGGAAAGTTGAACCCAGAGTGAACAAGAGTGTGGAAAGGATGGAAGAAGGGGTGATGTCTCAAAAGACTTCATTTTCAGGCCTGTTAGTTCATCTTACTGAGTGATGCATAGCTACTCCAAACTAGGCATCAATATATGTTCTCCTTGTGCATTGCGTTCGTATTATGTTGACTTTTCCATCTTGGTCTATAAAATATTGAAAGGAGCTGGTTCAAATTTCTCACTATAAGTTGATTTTTTTCCTCCCCATAGATCAGTCTTTTTCTGCTTTCTACATTTTGTGGCTATATTACTGAGTGTACTCAAATTTTAAATAGTTCCACTTGCCTGGTGAATCTTTATCACAGGAATGCCTCTTCTTATCTCTAGTAGTTTTCTTGCATTAAAGTTCGGTGTGCCTGATATTAACATGACTCCACAGACTTTCTTTTGGACATAGTGGTTAAGCGTTTCTTTTTCCCTCAACTTATTTCTAATATTTTTTGTAGCACTATGTTCATATGTTCCTTTTGTAAAAGACTATAATTTGATTTTAAATCTTTAAATCTAGTCTGAAAATATTGGTATTTTAATTGGAACACTTAGTATAGTTACATTTATTGTAATTATCAAAATATTTGGGTTCATATCTACCATCTTATTTTGTGCTCTGTAGCCTCCCTCTCCTGTTCCTTTTTTTTTAAATTGTCCTTTCTTGGTTTGTCTCAGATTTTTTGAATATTTTTATTATTGCATTTTCCCGTTGATGATTAAGTCATATTAACACAATTTGATGTTTAAGGAAACTGAGTCATAGGAAGCAGTACTCATAGAAAAGTCACTCAAGATTTGAAAACCTGCTGCATGCCTCCAGAAAACATGTTTTTATCTATTATGCTGCTGTTCAAGGAACCAAACTGAGATTATCATTAATTCCTGTATATCTAACACAGTGTTATATCTATAAGACTAGTATCTTTGAATTCCTACACATAAATTTTCTCTCTTTTTGTTTCTATGCTGTGATTTGTAACTTCAGGCTCCCAATTCACCATTAGAAGTAAAGCACAAAAACATTACTCCAAGCATAGATTATATATATATTCAACACTGTGAGTTCCAGATGGTCCTTGCAGAGCCACATTTCCAAGGAACACATTTGGAAAGCCACAGTGGTGAATTACACTATCTTTCTAACTACTCCTCTACAATATTAAAGTAACACAAATATTTATTATCATTAATTTCCAATAAATTTGTGTTTGGTTTTGTGAATAAAACCAAACAGATCAGTATCAAAGAATGGTTTGCATGTTGACACATATCTCTGAATTAATATCTTTTTATAGGCAATTTTAAGGATTCTTTTGATCCTAGTTTTATTAAGTACTCTCAATTGAGTTTCTTAGTTTGGATGTATACATATAACTATAAAAGGAAGATTAGAAGGTAGCAAAGCAATATCAAAGAAGATAGTCATACAGACTCCCATTTGGTTGCCATAAAAAATCAACAGTAAGAAAAGTTTTAATTTTTTGAAATGCACAGATTACCTAATTATAATGAATCTAAGAATAATTTGAATGAATTGCTTTTTCAGTATTTATAATTCACATTGCATTGGGCTTTTCATTTTTTGTAAGGTTAATTTCCCTTCACTTTTTAAGTCATTATTTATTCTTTGCTTTAGAGAGTTGAGTTTTCCAAACAGAATTGTAAATAAAAGACTGAGGAAACTCTCCAAAATCAATGAGTGACATGTGTTCGCTATAACTTGGCTATAAAATCAAATATAGTTTAGACAATTAATCTAAAAAATGTGTGTGTTTGTGTTGGGGGGTTGGGGCTGTTATTTTTGCCTTCCCTTACAGAAAAACTTTAAAGAGAAGTAGACTCAATCTTAGTATGGTTTTGATTTTTTTTTTTTACTTTCTTGTATTTATTTTCTTTTTAAACTAGTAAATGCAGTAGACTTAACATTAACCAAATAAAAGTGTTGAAAAGAGTCTTCTGAGGCAAACTCTCATTTAAATCACTCTATTTGTGCAAAACATTTGCAACATGATAAAACTCTTTAACAAGTTTGGATTCCTTCCTGGGAGTTATATATATTTTAAACTCAGATTGGTTTGGATTTTTTACACAACAAGTACCAACATTTTTCTATTGGTTCAATTATATCAGAAGACATTCTCTCTGTAGAGCTGGCTTTGTGGGTTTTATTTTAAAATCTGGGAGTAATTCCAATGCTATTAAATGAGCTCTTGAAAAGCTGAAAGAGGGAGACGGGACATCACAAGGACTATACATACATAATAAGTGATTCTAACATAGAATCTTATATATCAAGGTGAGAAATAATATAACTTAGGTGTTTTTACTTCTCAAAATATTTTTATGTATGCTATTTTTGGCTTTGCTAAAAAAATCAATATACAAAGCCTGAAAAAACATAAGCCTCAACACTATAATAATATATCGATTTTTAACCAAATATAATAGTATGCATATTGATCACTCATTCTTTTTGTCAGACCAAGTTCTTGTTGCCATCTTCAAATTAGAAGGATAGTCCACTACAGAGAATATTTGTACATCCAGAAGACAGAGGCTAATCTTTCTATTCTTTCTATCCACAATAGCATCTAGAAGGCTGTTCATAACCTAGGAAGCAATCTATGACCCAGAAACATTAATTTAACTGAATTGAAAGTACCAACGATTCCAAGTGAAAATTGCAAAAACTGAACTCGAATTGGTACTCCTTTGTGATAGTATGTGTGGTTATGTCCAAATTTTAATGCAGGATTCTATATTTTCAGCCTAGGTTGCTCCAGTTGAGTTATACAACTCTTCTCTGTGATGCACAGGACTCTGGATGCATTCCTTTCACAGCCTGCCTCATGCTGTAATCCCATTGCCTATGCATTTGTCTACTTCACAGGCACAGGCTATAACCTCCCTGACTGCAGAGCCTATATCCTGTTTACACTGTGTTCCCACTACCTCTTCCAGTTAATGCAACAAAGCAGAAACTTGGTATTGGCTAAAAAATTAAATTATATGTTTTAAAGACAAATAGGAAAGTTAACAGATTTCTAAAGGATGTTGGCCCATTCAGCCAAGTCTTTGAACTTGCTAGCATCAATAATCCTGTGTAATGCGAATTACTGCTCAAAACAATAAGCCTAAAGTCCTGTAAGAGTCTAAAGTGTAACGAGACAAATTATATAAAATAATATACTTAACATAAATACCTAGAACAATATCTGTGTCACAGTGGTGGTAGATGATATGAATACAAACACTATGCATGCACTTTTTACATTTATGGAAATGAATCATGTAACTGAATAACTCTTTAACCATAATCCTATTCACCCAAAGTGGCCATAATGATGTTGACATAACTAACTGTAAGTAAAAATTATCTAAGTAATGACTTTAAAGCTATTCACAGAGACACTTCACAACATAAAATATATACTTTGTGATTCAGAAAACTTGTAAAGACTTACTGATATTCCAACTGCTGTGGAATTGTAGTTGACACAAAAGGAGAAGTAGGTCTTGCTCTGAAAGTGTTTATAATCTCATGAACCTTATCTAAAACCAATAAACAAGGGTTAAATGTTAAGTGCTGATTATAAACATTAAATGCATTCAAAAAAGGAGGATATGAGTATGGATTACAGGATCCAGAATAGAATCCATGAAGCAAATAGAATTTGATTTCAGTAAAAAAGAAAGGAGGAGATTCAGATATTCTAAAATAAGTTGAGTGGAAGTCCTTATTGGAGAGAGAGATTGAACTCAGACACTGGCCTGAGAATATGTATGTCACATGCTAATTATAAGAGTTATGTATATTTAAAATTACAAGTGATAATGGCAGGCAGGCAGTGGTGGGGAATTTTGTGAAGTTTGAATAGGGTTTTGAATCACAGGGTTATTCTAAGATCCTGAAAAGGCAGGTGACCTATGGAAACTAGTGTATCATGACATTAGTTCTGGAAATGGTCAGCAAGATCTTTGTGGAAAGGATGAAACCACATCAGAGAGATTAAATGCTGCTGCAGCGACCTTGTGCTTCAGTACAGAACTGATCAATTCCACGGGGGGTGGAGGTTGCAGGCGGAAAAAGAAAGAAGTGTGAAACGCTTAATGTTAAAACTGATTTTAACATTTTAACATTTTAACATTGATATTAGAGCAAAATATCAGTATTAGCAGGATAAAGTAGGTGATAAGAGTATGGATGCTGAAGACTATAGATCCTGAAATCAGACTGCCCAAGATTTAATTCTGGTCTTGCAAAAAACTAGCTCTGTTACAGTGAGTAACTTACACAGTCACTTTCACCACTGTTTTCTGTTGTATGGAATGGACATAATAATTGTACTTTCATGGTAATGCATGTCATAAATACGAAAGAAGATCTTTCTTATAATGCTTTTGATATAAAGCCTGACACATAGTAAATGATCAATTTTGAAACATTTTTTAAAAGAGGGAACTAAATTTTCCAAATTATTGAAATGAATTATGATTGAATTTTTTCATGAATAAATGTGTATAAACATGTAAAACCATTGTCATAATCAAGATATTGAATATATCAATCAACTCCAATGCTTTCCTTCTGCCATTTTGCAATCTATCCCTCCATTCCTAGGTCCTTGTCTATCATCCTTAGGTGACCATTGATCTCCTCCTATCACCATAGATTAGTTTGCATTTTCTATAATTTTTAAGTAAATGGAATTATGAATTATGTAAATTTATCATTAACTTCTAAACATATTGTAAATCTTCATGCATGGTGCAATAAAATTATAACAGTATACTACTGTTTTCCACTATTAAACTCTGTGCTCTTGTAGTCAAATATTTTATTTCTATATATATTCTAAAACCCACAATGTCATTTTTTGGCTTTACATGGTCACTTATAATTAAAAGAAGATTTTAAAAGATATTTTAACAGTCTTTTACAGATACCCACTTATTTCCATTGTTCTTCATTCCTTTGTATAAATCCATACTCCCATCTGGTGTTTTTCTTCTCGCTAAAATAATTCATGTAAAATTTCTTGTATAGTAGGTCTAAGGGTAATACATTATTTTAGCTTTCGTATGTCTGAAAAAGAGTTCATGCAGTTTTGGTTTTTTGTTGGTTTCTTTTTCTTTTTTTTAGATGGAGTTTCACTCTTGTTGTCCAGGCTGGAGTACAATGGCACAACTTGGTTAACTGCAACCTCCACCTCCCGCGTTCAAGCAATTCTCCTACGTCAGCCTCCTGAGTAGCTAGAATTACAGGTGCCCACCACCACACCCAGCTTATTTATACACACACACACACACACACACATACATACACACACATGCAAATTGACCAGGCTAGTTTTGAACTCCTGACCTCAAGTGATCTGCCTGCTTCAGCCTCCCAAAGTGCTAGGATTATAGGCATGAGCCACCGTGCCTGGCCAGTCTTTGTTTTTAAAATATATTTCTACTCGCTACAGATTTCTAGCTAAGACATTTTTCTCTTATGCTTTAAAAATGTGCTTCACTGTCATGTAGCATGTTTTTTAAAAGAGGCTTGCTGTCATTGTTTTCTTTGCTCCTCTGCATATACTATGTCTTTCTTTTCTGGCTATTTATAAAATTTTCTGTTTACCATTTATTTAAACAATTTGGTTATGACATGTTTTAACAGAAATTTATTCATTTTTGTTGTACTTGGGATTTGTCAAACTTATTGGGTCTGAGAGTGTATAGCTTCTATCAAATTTGGAAAGCTTTTAGCCTTATTTCTTCAAATACTTTTTCTGCCCTCCTCTTCAGAGACTTTACTTACGTGTATATTTGGCTACTTGGAGTTGTCCCACAGCTCACTGATACTCTGTTTATTATTATCATTATTTATTGTCACTATTACTAGCATTAATATTTATGTTTCACTTGGTATAATTTCTACTGATATACCTTCATGTTTACTAATTGTTTTTTTTTCCTGCAGTGTCTAATTGTCTGTTAAACCCATCCAATGCATTATTTTCATATTAAATTTTAGATTTTTAATCACTACAAATTCATTGGATCTTTATTATATTTTGCATCTGTCTCCTTTACTGGCTTATGCTTTTCTCTACCTTCTGTAACATATCTAACATAGCTATAGGAACTCATTTAATGTATTAGTGCATGAATGTTACCGTCTCATATATGAGACTGTTACTCTTGGTTTGATTCTCGTTTTCATCATAGGTTGTATTTTTCTGCTTCTTTACATGCCTCGTACTTTTTTCTTGATTGCCAAGTATTCTGAATTGCATTTTTTTAGAGACTGGATGTGTTTGAATTCTTATGAAAAAAACTCGAGGTTTATTCTGAGACGCAGTTAAGTTATATAGAAAATGTTGTGTCCTTTAGAGTCTTTCTTTTAAACCTTATTAGACAGGACAATAGCAACTTCTCATCTATGACAATTTTTGAACTGCTACAGGAGGAATATAATTTCTTTTGATACTTTTAATGTATCTTTACATGAATTTGTCTCCCAACACTTCATTATAAATTTTCAAACATATAGAAAAATCGAAAACATGTTTGCAGTGAATAACCATATATCTACCACTTGTAATTAGCATTTACTGTACTTGATTTATAACATATATGTACATTTCTTCATGCCTCTACACACCTATCAATTCATCTAAGGTCTACTTTATCTAATATTAATCTAGCCATTCCTACTTTCTTTTAACTTTTGTATAATACAGTCAACCTTCTGTATCCACAGGCTTCACATCCATGGATTCGATCAACTCCAGATTGAAAATATTCAAAAAATAAAATTGTGACTCTACTAAATATCTTTTTTCTTCTCATAATTCTTTAAATAATGCAGGATAAAAGCTATTCACATAGCATTTACATTGTATTCAATATTAGATAACTAATCTAGAGATGATTTAAAGTATACAGGAGGATGTGCATAGGTTGTATGCAAATCCTACGTCATTTTATATCTTGAACTTGAACACCCAAGGACTTTGGTATTAGCAGGAGGTCTTGTAAAGAGCCCTCATAAATACCAAAGAACAGCTGTATTTTTTTTCTTCCTTTTATTACCAACCTATATATAGAGAGAGTTGTATCTGAAGTGAGTTTCTTGTAAGCAGCATTCTGTTCAGTCATTTAAAAAAATTAACTCTGTTTATCTCTGTCATTTAATTTATTTACCATTTATATCAAAGGCAACTTTAGATATGTCTTAAGTGTGCTATTTTATTTTTTGGTTTTGATTTGTTTTCAGTTTTTCTGTTTCTTTGTTTTCTTTTTCCCGTATTCCTATGAGTTAGTAGAATATTATTTTTATTTCCATTCTGATTCATATCTAATATTTTTGACTGTATCTTTTTGTATAGCCTTTTAGTTGTTGTTATGGGTATTTTATTACATACACATTATTTATCTCAGTCTACTGGAGTCAAAATTTTACCAGTTCAATTGAAATTGAGAAACCTTTTATGTTCCTTAATCTTCCCTTGTTTATCATTCATTGTCTTAAATATTTCTTCTACATATATTGAGAACCACACAAAAGAGCATTATATTTTTTGCTTCAACTATAGCCCATAATTTAGAAAATTCAAGAGAAAGAAATATGGAAAAATCTATTAGATCTCACCATATTTTTGCTCATTCTGTTCTTTCTTATGTTCAGATGTTTCAATGTTTTTTTCTGTATCATGTTTCTGTATCATTAGAAAAATTCCGTCTGCCATTCTTTTAGACTAAATTTGAAGGTGACAAATTCTGTTATTCACTTGAATTCTTTAGTGCTAATTCATTTGATTTTTCTCTTCATTCCTGAAGAATATTTTCTCTGGATCATTTTGATTTAACAATTATCTTCTTTCAACACTTGAAAAATATGGTGCCGCCACGGTTTATTCCAACAAATTTGTTGTCATTGGAATTGTTTTCCTCTACAGTTAGTCAGGTTGTCACTTTTCATTTCTCAGTCATGGCTTTCTTTATTACTGTTTTTCAGAATTTTTTTTATTAGCTTATCCTGTTTGAGGTTTATTCAGCTTCTTGAGTCTGTGGGATTAAATGTTTGTTTGTGTTTTTGTTTTTTTTTTTAAGATTCCCAGATTTTTATATCTGGAACTGCACACCAGGTATTAAAGTACAACAAATACAAAATAATGCTAAAAAAAAATCAGTGTTTATGTACAAATATTAAAATCAGTGCAACAATAGCAACTTCCTGTTGAACATCTGATACTGAAACTTGTTCTGATTGTCACTAATTTATCTCATACTCACAGGGTACTTATTTCAAACTGGGACAATTGGAATCGCTGGTCATCTAAGAGGAATATTAATATCTACCATATTTAACAATAAAACTAATAGTTTCCTCCATTTAGTGAAAAAATTAGGAACTTTTTTAAAAACATAGTAAAGTCAATATTTTATAAATTATTTCAATTTCCATTTGTAGACAATGTGCTTTGAAACTCTGGGCAAACAATCTCCTTGGTGGTCAAGTTTATTCGTTAGTTTACATTCAAAGTTGAAATATTCACTAGAGACTTTGGTTAAATTAAATAGCATCACTACGCTCCATTTGATCTGATGTTCTCAAATATTTATGACCCTCAACATTTTAACAATTAAAAAGGAAATGACTGCACAATTCTTTGACCTAATTGTACAGATTTTAGTATTTTTTAAACAGTATTCTACATCCTTCAAGTAAATTCAGCAGCTGACAATGACAAGAGGAAAACTAAACATTTAAAAAGCTAGCATGAAAAAGATGAAGTACAACTAACAAATGTATTGCTATAATCACAGCACCAGTTACACTTCTAAATGAATCCACTGTCCTCTTCTAATTCCCTGTACATAAAAGATATATCAGTCAACACTGCAACTGCTCACCATGAATTTTTGGTTTGTTCGTAAGAAAATAATGTGGCAAAGAAAATAAAAAAGAATTTATCACAGTTTGTATAAGAATTGTGCTTAATACTTGATAATAAAGGCATTATTGTTTCTTCATATGATTGTAAATCAGGTTGTTTTCTTGCTTCCAAATGCAATTCTTTTAATAAACAGTAACCAGTTCTCTGTTAAGATGTTTAAACTGAGAGAAGAAAAAAAAAACAGTAAATACAGGTTTTAAAAGAAAATTCAATAAATAGCTATTTTACAAGGATAAAGTCATAGCAGTACAATTTATGAATGTCACATTGAAATCTTTTGACAAGTTTTTTTTCAATTCTGTCATTTTTAAAAATACTTTTTAGATGCCATACAACTTTCTACTCTCTTTCTGGAATTCCAATGAAACAATTGCTAGATTCCTTTGTTATGATCCCAGTTCCTTGACGGGTATTTTTTTCTCTGTTACTTTTCCTTTTGTTGATCAGACTAAGTAATTTCTATTTTTCTACCTTCAACTTCACTAATTATTTTCTCTGTTGCCTCCATCCCGATAATGAGTACTTCCATGGAGGATTTTTTTGTCTATTATTGCATTTTTACTACCAAAATTTCTATTTTTATGTCTTTTCTGAGAATTTATATTTCTTCGCTAAGACTATATATTTTCATTTGTTTGAAGTGTGTTCAAAATTGCTAATAGAACCATTTTTATAAGCTGTTTGAAAAATCATTTCTGATTACTCCTACATCTGTGTGGTCTCTTTGATTGCCTTTTGTCATTTGAGTCTGAATTTTTCTTGTTCTTGGTGTGAAGGGTGATTTTTCAAATGAAACCTAGGCATTTTAGGTATTATTTTGTGAGACTCTGGATCTTATTTAAATATTTTGCTTTATTTAATTTCTCCTGTGACACCACACCAGCAAGGGAAGCGGATGCCCTCTCATTTCTGCCATATGTTAAAAAAAATGTGGAAGTACAGATTCCCTCTAGTTATGCATTGATACCCTGGGGCTTACACTCACATGACCTATGCTGACATTGTAGGGTGATGGCCTCATTACTGCTAGGATTCATTACTGAATCTCCACCAGCCTCCTTTTTACACCCCTCTAGCAGGCAGACAATAGGATGCTTCCACCACCATATGGTGTGGATGTCCAGGCTCCCTCTATGGTCTCCATTAACATCAGGAAGGAGAGGCCTTACCACCTGCTGGACAACAGATATCCCAGCTCCCTCTGCAGCCTTCTCTGACAACATCCCAGCAGAGTGTTGGAGCACATCGTTATATCCTGACGAAGGTAGAAGTCTAGACTCTCCATTCAGCCTTTACTGGGAGAGATGGGGATGGGGCCATAGTTTTTCTGTGGTTTGTGGCTGGAGTAGAACAGTTATTATCTGTCCTAATAGGATATCCCTTTTCTGGTCTCTTAAGTGAATAGAACAGGTTTCTCTTGGGGCTTTGTTTTGTCTGTGTCCATTGATGTTTCTAGGGTGCTGCCTTCTCCAGCACTCAGCCCTGGATCTATGATGCCAAAAGAAGAAAACTCAGAGTAAGTTACCACTATATCATTCCTTAGATCCTGAGGTCTTTGACCAGCCTGCCTTCTTCTCTTCACTTTTCAGAGGCTTATTATGTTTATTTAATATATAATGCCCAGCATTTTAATCTGTTCTTACAAGGAAGAGTAGGAAAAAGTACCAGCAATAGCATTTATTTACTGTACCTAGGACTCCAAGTATTATATTATAAGATTTGCCCATGTTGACTGTGAGAGAAGAAACTATTCTTGGCTTTATGTGAGCTCCTGAGATTGTTTTACCTGTTCCTATCAAGTGGCTTTTTTCTCAGTCTCAAACACATTTGCTAATCAGAACTCAGTTGCAGGCATAAGGAACCCTGTGAAGACCTCTGGAATTTCTCTCTGTGCACGGCTCTCACCTCCACACAGCTCCCACCTCTGCAGCTGCTTTTGTTCTCCCTACTTTTCAATTTTTTGTCTCCTTGTTCTGTGACCAAGAAACTGCCCTGAAAGTACAAGATAAGACAATCAAAGGGATTATCTCATTTGTTTCCCTTCTCTTGAGGATCACAATCCTGTACTGACCTTTGTCCAGTGTCTAAAAATCACAGTTTCATATTTTTTTTTTCCAGATGGAGAGGTGGAGAGAAATAGTTTTCAGTCAGTTTCTGGTGGTCAGGAGTGTAATTTATGTTCCTGGCTTTTTTACTTCCTTCTTAGTCATTAGTATTGACTAAAACATGATACTAGTTTACTACAATTTTCTCATTTAAGTTTCCTGAAAATACACATTTTCAATGGAAAATATTTGTTCTAATACCGTATGATTTGTATCACATTCACAGGCTAAGTTGGTATTCTTCTGTTGTTTTACATGGTTTCAAATAAAAAGGACAATAGAACATTAATCTAGAAAAAAAGAGAAGATAACAAAAATTATCTAACCTCGTCTGTAGATGAACTGATGCCTTTCTACTTCAGAGTCCCTCAGTTACATTCTAACTACAATCTGGATCCTGTACAATGCAAAGGTACCAGACTTTATTTTACCTTATCAACAAACTCATACATCTTATTTTATTCATTAGAAAAATTAAATCTTATACAGTGTGCTTGGATTACAAAAGGTCTCAAATTGATGACACCTATTAAAGGTAATACGATCTTTCTCCAAAAAATTATTCTTCCCAATTAAGAGAAAAAAACGAGGACTTGCACCCATTTTATGTTATATTATTGTACAATATGGTACTGTGTAGCTAGTAATAATACAGATGCAAAATGCAAGATGTAATTATAAGCACTTATTTCTTACATTTATGGAACACTGAGCAGTCATCAATGTGTACTCGTATTTCAATAGCATTGTAGATGCCATCTACCCTAGCAAAGTTACTCCATTGCTAAACTCACATTTATTTTATATCTGAGGTATTTTATGTGTGAAAATGGAAACAATAGTTAACTGTGATATTGCTTTGAAAACTGGCATGAGAAAATGTATTACTTTGATGAATTACAAACCTTTCCAATTTACTGTGAATATAAACACTTCAGAAAAGCCTATGGGGAATATAGCAGAGGAGAAATGTCTCTTCCGCATATAGATCAAATTGTTAAATAATTTAGAAGACTTTGGCACTACCAATTGCTATACATACTGCCACAAAGTTGGTTGGAGGCGAATTAGTATAGCAGGGTCTTTTAACTCATTGAATCCTCTTCAGTTACTTTATCCAAATATCACAATCAGGTGATGAAACAAAAGCAGGGAGAGGATGTTCCCACTCTGGCAGGAATCAGTAGAAAATGTGTACTTTGTATAATTAATTTATTGTTATGCCTATAATTATCAGCACTTGATTATTTTTCCATTACTGACCAGGGAGACAGTAATTGTGCTCATTGTTTATCAATTTGTGTGAGGATTTCCTGTTCATTTATCTCAACATTTTTCAAACCAGAATACTCTTTCAGCCAGAATTCTTAAAGGGTAACGGCTAGTAAGAAGTGTCACTTCTCAAATACTGAGTTAAGCAAAGTTCAATAGTTTCCCTTTTCTAGCCTTTAATTTAGAACCTTTGTTTTGTTAATGTCTATTGCTAATCTCTGAGTGGAATATAACATGTAGCTTATCTCAACCTCATTGAGGCACATTTTGTAACTTTCCTGTGAATATCTTTTTTTTTCCTTCTTAATTTTATTTTTTTATTGTCAATTTTTTTTTATTATACTTTATGTTCTAGGGCACATGTGCACAATGTGCAGGTTTGTTACATATGTAAAAAGTCAGGAAACAACAGGTGCTGGAGAGGATGTGGAGAAATAGGAACACTTTTACATCATTGGTGGGCCTGTAAACTAGTCAACCATTGTGGAAGACAGTGTGGCGATTCCTCAAGGATCTAGAACTAGAAATACCATTTGACTCAGCCATCCCATTGCTGGGTATATACCCAAAGGATTATAAATCATGCTGCTATAAAGACACATGAACACGTATGTTTATTGCGGCATTATTCACAATAGTAAAGACTTGGAACCAACCCAAATGTCCATCAGTGATAGACTGGATTAAGAAAATGTGGCACATATACACCATGGAATACTATGCAGCCATAAAAAAGGATGAGTTCGTGTCCTTTGTAGGGACATGGATGCAGCTGGAAACCATCATTCTCATCTATCACAAGAACAGAAAACCAAATACTGCATGTTCTGTGAATATCTTTAAATATTGCACTCCTTAGAACACTTATTGAGAAATACTGTCCTCAACTATCCTGGAATGATAGCAAACATAATCCAGAATGATATTTGATCTTCATTCCAGATTAAGCAGTGTTTTTTATGGTTATGTCATAAAGTTGACAGTCATTGATTCCTTAATGGCCACAGATTCCTCCCATTCGAGTATACATGTCCCTTTGCAACTATGCTTTACCACATCTCCCATCCGAAGAGGGAGTCTATTTCCCTACCCTCTTAGATCTGGGCTGTCCATGTCACTCATTTTGACCACTAGAATAATGTGGCATTTAGTAATGGTGTATGAGTTATGGAGCATAGGTTTTAAGACATCTTGGCAGCCTTCTCCCTCACCTGCTTGGAACATTGCCCTGAAATTAACATACAGGGAAGTCAATATAGCCCAGTAGTATGTGAGTGAGCCTATCTTGGACCTTCCAATCCAGTTGATTCTCCACGTGAATGCAGCTATGCAGCTATGTGTGTCCATGTGAACACAGCAAGAAACCACCCAGCCAACTGACAGAACTATAAGAAAGAATAGTTAGAAATTTTAAGACTCTAAGCTGTGGTGAAGTTTGTTTTGTTTTGTTTTGTTTGTCTGAGGATAACTGACACAGTAGTTATACTAGAAAAACACTTAAAATATTTTGGTCCCTCACATTCGAAGGTCTACCAGTTTTGGAGTAGAGCATTGTGTCTCTGTCAGAACCATTTGGGTGTTATTTACTTTTTAAACAAGTAACAGAAAGTTGTGAAGTATCCCATTATTGTAAACTATCTATATCTCCTCATTCCCATTGGCACACATATACTACCCTTCTAAGAACAACAATAAAATGGAGGGCCACCAAAAAGAATGTGTGCACCCCTTAGGGAGCAATCTTAGGATAATCTGGACTCACGTGTGAATGCAGTAAAGAAAGAAAGTCTCATTTTGGGAATCAGATGGGGCAGTGGAGGAAAATCATGCCCTGTAGGAGTCTACAAGCTCCTACATACTGTGGAGTTCTTATGCAGATGAGCACCTTGTCTTTTATCTGTGATTCTATTCTGGGATAGAATGTTAGTTGGGCCTGCAAGAGCTCCAGAATTAACATTTATTGCCAAGTGAAGATGTGCCTTGTGTTTCCTTTTTCTATGTGTAGGAAAAGAAGAATTGTTCATATCTTATAAGAACATTACCTATGCAGTACCTTGAGCATCATTAGTACTTACCATAAGAATTGTTATGAGATATAGGAATTAGTGGTCCTCCAAATGGTCAGAAACTTCATCTCTTTACTAACAGTTAGTAATATAATATCAAGCAATGACAAATGCCAGTGAAGTGAAGACCATATTGTACAGACTACTAAGTTTTGCTGCCACCCAGAAATGTTATGAATTACTGTAGTAATATAAGCCAATGTAGCATATGGTACATGGCATATTTTTAAATGTTACACATTTTAATTTTGGGCAAAAGTTCATTTTCTTCATTCCTTTTTTATCCCTTTTAAAAGAAACCTTCTCTCAGTAGCTGAAGAATGTCAATTAAAGGATGTCAATACAATGTTACATTAATTGGCATTCTTTACAAAATATCTCAATTTGGTTATACAACTGAGATATACATTAAAGAGTTATAAAATTATGTAGACTGTGAGTGTGCTTGTTATATAAATATGTATGCCACACATGCTTGCACACACACTCACACACATAAACATACATGTGAATATGCCAATGTATTATATATGTGTTCCAAGTGATAGAACTGTAGCTATTATTTCAGTTAGCTTTGGATGCCTAACAAATCATGACACAAGTAAATAATAATTTTTAAAAAGTCTCATGGTTCTACAGGTCAGTTGTCCCATTTATCTGGTCTTTGCCAGCTCAACTGATATTTATGGTTAATAAGAGTCTAAACTGGGATTGAATGACTTAAGATGGTCTAACTCTTACATCTGTTGTTAGCAGACTGATTAATCTAGGGAGTCTCAGCTGTGCTAATTTCTGTTCCACATGATCTCTTATTCTTCAGCAGGCTGTCCTGGACTTCTTCACAGGATGCTGTCTGCATCCTGAATAGCAGCCAGAAAGTCCAGGACCCACTACGTAAGAACATTTCCAAGTCTCTGCTTTCATTACAGTTGTCAATGTGCTGTTTTCAGAGCAAATCACATGGTTTGATTCAAGGGGTGGGAAATCAACTCTGCCTCTTGATTGGGGGAACTGCCAAATATTGTGACAATTATTGCAATCTACCACAGCTGAGGACTTTGAGAGCCTATTTATTTTACGGATCCATAATGCTCATACTACTCACTTTGCATGTGAATACAAATATTATATCTCTTTAAGCTTGTTAACTTTTAATTTTTTTTTTAATTTTTATGGGGACATAGTAGGTGTGTATATATAAACAACGAATTTTTTTTCCATTTTGGAAAGAGATTTTGCCTTATTCTTCTTTGTTATCTTGGCACAAGATTTAACATTTGGGACTTGATTGTCACTTTATAAGTATTTGTTGGATAAATAAATATGTAAACAAATCAAGACATGTACAAAGAGAAGTTAACCATTTTACTTAATTATAATTAAATGGTGGTAGTGCATTAAAATGCTATATATCTCAGACACTTGATATCAAATTTATAACATTTATATTACCTTCAGAAGTACCAAATAAGCATATAATAGTCTATTTCAGGATTCAGCAAACATGCACTGGCCACTTTACTGAAAAGTTTACTTGAAACACAACCATACCTATCCCATTAATTTATGTATTCTCCATGACTGCTTTTATGCTGCAGTGGCAGATTTGAGTTTCTGGTGACAGAGACCATATGGCCTGCAAAGTAAAAAGTATTTAATATCTGACCTTTTAAGAAAATATTTGCTGACAATTGTAATATCTGAATGTATGAAACCATGAATTAGTGTAGCCCTTTCATTCATTGCTACATTTATTGGCATAACAAAGCAAATACAAATATATATATATATATTTAAAGTATATATATAAAGTATATCTATTTAAAGTATATATACATTTATTTAAAGTATATATGGGTGTACATATATGGGTTTACATATATATTTATATTATATATAATTTGTACTGGCTATATCATGTATTACTTGCTCTCAAATATCCAGAGTTCTATACAAATGTTACCTCCATTATCTTCACCATCATCTTCCTTATCATCACAGTCAACATCCTTGTTGTCATCCATCACTGGCATTTGATTGTTTTCTATGTGCAAAGCATTGTGCTAAGAGTTTTATATACGTGGTATAAAATCCAATATCTACAATAACTGCAGGAGATAAAAGTATTTCTAAAACGATTTTACAGCTATTAAATAGTATAGCTTGGTATCTAAATCTGTTCTCTAGGTTTCTAAAATCTTTGTTCTCAGCCTTTATCCTATACTTGTCATTGGTATGTGGAAAATAACAAGTGGAGAACAAGATTCATTAAATGATTCCTCCAAAAAGGGGTCAAGATCAAACGGATAAGTGGCAAGCAGTGCACTAGCAGCTCTTCATTTTGCAAAAGACCCTCTTCAATTGAGTAGAGAGTTCTGAAAGAAATACAGATAAACTAATCAGAGTAGAGGAGGACAGTTGCCTCTGAAATCACGTGAAGACTTGTAGTAAATAGGATGAGAGGGGTTAGATCCTTATAGTAAACCAAAATATTGTGATCAACTGGGCTGACCTTGAGTACTGAGTGCCTGACTCATAGTGTTGACATGTGTGTTCCCAAAGCCTTTCCTGATTCTCTTGATATTAAGAGTGAGGAGGGAAGGATGTCTTGGCAGACTTCTTACCTGTTCAGTGAAATCAGTGTGTGTGTGTGTGAAATTGATTTTTACAAGAGTAGTTTTAAGCACTCACTGAATCCCCCATATCTTAACCTAATCATGTCAGTGGATGAAATAGAAACTTTGCTTTCTGAAAAACAAAGATTCGGGGCAAAAGATAGAGAGAAAGACTAAACAAATGAAATATAAGCAAAATATAAAGATAAAAATATATAAATAATCAGAGTGTTAAATTGGTGTTAAATAATTCATACAGTTTTATGATACCTGTGTTAATTTTATAACTTCTTAGAAATGAGTGCAGAATAATTGACAACACATAAAAGTGAGATGTTTATATGGGTAGAATTTTCCCTTGTGCATACTTATTTTATCAAAATAAGATGAAACAAAAATATTAATTTGTTTAATTATAGCTTTGGGTAATAAATTTTCATACAACATGCGCCAGCTATAATAGATCCAGTTGTTAACTGAATATATGTGAATATATGGCAGGTAAGTTTAATGTGAATATATGGCATAAATTTTTATGTGAATTTTTATGTGAATTTTTTTATGTGAATATTTTTATGTGAATATATGGCAGGTAAGTTTAATCTTTTACTACTTTCCTTGTGACTTTTTTTTTTTTAACCGTATTTATTCATTGGATCAAGCAAGGTGAAAGAGTGAAAGAATCCAATAGTTTAAAAATGTAAGATGGTCATATTGCCTCTTTTATTCTATTTTTAACATTGTAAACATATTAGTAAACTTAAACATTGTCATTTATTTAATGTTTATTAGGTCCCAGGCATTGTGCTAAGTGTTTAAAGTGTATTAACACATTAAACTACAAAAATGAAAGCCTAGAGAGGCAAATGACTGACCAACCTCACAGATATTGGAGATAAGTATGATCAGATCTTTTTGAGCCCAAAGTTCAGTACCAGATACATGTTTAACATCTCTGATTTAGAAGAGTATTGTTTTATTCCATCTTAAAATCTCTCCTTAGATACAGAAAGATTAGTTTTGTAACACTAGGCATGAGCATCATCTTACTTGTGTTCAATTGTACTTTCTGTGTTTTGTGCTCCCCAACTATTTGACAGGCTCAGTAATTTTGATTTCTTATTTCCTTGTTCCCATGAGTCCTCCACAAACACTACTTAATCCAAGAATTTAGCATATAGCCCTGGACATACGATTAGTATTTGATTACTTAACATTTTTTCAATGAAATGAGAAGATATTGTTAGACTAACATACATTATTTCCATTCAAAGGCAGTAAGTTGGCTTTCCTAATGTGTACATTATTTGTTAGTATCCAAAGTAGTATTAAAGTACATAAATCCTAATCCTTGGTTCCTCTTTAGGTAAGGTGAGTTTGTTCCCAAGTTTTTGTATTTACCATTCATGATTGTATATTCCTCTGCAAGTTTGCTCAGCAGAATATTTACTTTTCATTTGATGTTATTTCCTTCTTAATTGCGTTTTTAACTATTCTCTTCTTTAATGGGAATCACATTTCTTTGACAACAAAGTTTACATTATTTCCAAGTAATGTTAGTTCTGACCTCAAACGCTGCTCTAATTTCAACCATAACCTTCATCCCTATCCTATTGATATACTTTTGCTAACTGTACCTTGCCAAACATCCTTGCATACCTGACCCAACCCACACCCCAAATAAGCTCTCTTAGTCTTAATCATTCTATCACTGTTGCAGTCAGTTTAGAGCATAAGATTACTTAATGCTGCCTTTAGTTAGAATGAAATAATCTAAAATTTTAAAAATTAATGCTTAAAGTATCCTTAGATTTGCTGTCACATCTGAAATCTGATTTCTCTGTTTTTCACCCATGTTTCTCTATCAAAGCAAGGGCATAGTAAAGCTTGATTTTATGATTGTTGTTGTTGTTATTGTTTTCATATTCATTGTTATGAGTTTCTACCTTTTCATCAGGTTACATAGTGCACTGTGAATATGTCACCTTCCAAAAACATCCTGCCACACTTAGCAACCTGAAGAGATTGAACCTCTTGCACCATTTCCTATGCTTTGCTAGAAAATGATATTGTTTATTATGTTCTGATAAAAATTCCCAGATATCCCCTTGCTTACAGCTGTTCTGTGAATGGAGCAATACTGAGTAGAATGAAATAGCAATTCTTGTAAAATAAAGCCCCTTTCCAAATCCAAGAACAAATTTCACTTGATTTGAGAGGACCCATGAGAACCAAAAGAAATACTTGAGTACTGCATCTTTTTTGCTTGAACTGTACAACTAAATTTAAGTTTATATAGGTAGCATACCCTAAAAACTTCTTTGTATGACATTAGTTGTATAACTTACAGAACAATTGTCAAGATGGAAAGTTTGTTTCAGTTTTGCTAACGTATGCAAGTTAGCATATGAAGCTAGGACGTCCACCAAGGTCAGTAGCTGGATTTAAATTTTCTCTGAATCACTTACCTCAAAACAGTTAAGTTTAGAGGGAGAGGGTTGATAACTCAGTGTCAGCATAGTAAAAGAAGCTTCAAGGGGCAGTGGGAGAACTCTGCTCTAAAGCACAGCCCTTGTTAATATGTGTTATAATAAACAGTGTGGAGAATAACATAAACGATATAGAAGGGAGTCTTTTAAATTTTACGGACAATGTGTATTATAAATAAAAAACTATGCATGGATTTGAAAAATACTTTGCACCAAAATAAACTTGTAAACATATTTGAACAAGATTTGGGTTGGGGAGAAACTAAGAAGGATAATGCATCAGTTTGAAAAAAGCTCCTATCAGAGCAAAACAAATTCTGCTAAAATTGAAGCAAAACAAACATCAATTTTATGGTGAAGCTTGGGTAGAAGAATGGTGAGATCATTGATGCTTTATGAGGAGTTTATGGGTATGATTCTCCAAATAAAATGACAGCTTACAAATGGACAACTCATTTTAAGAAGGGATGAGATGATGCTGTAATGAAGTCTATACTAGCAGACCACCTACATCAATTTGTGAGAACAAATCAATCTTGTTTATGCCCTAATTGAAGAGGACTGACAAATAACCACACAAATAGTCAACACTATAGACATCTCAATTGTTCCAGCATACACAATTCTGAATGAAAAATTAAAGCTGAACAAACCTTCCCATTTAGTAAGTGCCAAAAATCATTGTGCTCAGATTGGCTATAAACAAGAGCAGAACTTTCAATTGAAGTTTTAAACAAGTGGGATCAAGATTCTGAAGCATTTTGTTTTTTTGAAGAATTGTAGCAGGAAATGAAACATAGATTTACCAGTATGATCCTGAAGACAAAGCACAATCAAAGCAATGGCTACCAAGAGGCGGAAACAGTGCAGTCAAAGCAAAAGCAAACCACCAGTCAAGAGCAAAAGTCATGGCAACATTTTGGGGAAAATGTTCAAGATATTTGCTGTTGACTTCCCAGAGGGTCAAAGAATAATAACATCTGCTTATTATGAGAATGCTTTGAGAAACTTAGCCAAAGCTTTAGCAGAGAAATGCCCAAGAAAGCTTCATCAGAGAGGCTTTCTCCATCATGACAATAACCCCATTCCTTTCTGTCATCAAACAAGGGCAATTTTGCAAGAGTTTCAATGAGAAATCAATAGGCATACACCTTACAGTTCTGATTTGGACTCTTTTGACTTCTTTTTGTTTCTAATCTTAAGAAAATCTTTAAAGTTTCTCCAATTTTTTTTTCAGTTAATAATGTAAAAAAGACTACATTGACTTGATTAAACTCCCAGGGTCCTTAGCTCTTTGGGATGGACAAAATGATTGGTATCATTGCTTAGAAAAGTGTCTTGACGTTGATGAAGGTTATGCTGAGAAATAAAGTTTATGCTTTTAATTTGTATCTTTTAATTTCATTTTTTCAGAAACTTTTTGAAGTCCCCTCATAATTATCAAAGCTCCAGATGACATAAAATGTCAGGATATGTTGTATATGGTAGATCAAGATCATTTATAAGGTTTAATTATTCTGCATTCTTCTATGTAAACCTATCAGGTTGACAGTCTAAAGCCACCATCACTGCCTCAACATTTGCCAGTTTAGCAAACGTGTTAGCACTGCTCAATTAATTCTACATTTTGATTGTCCTCATTAATGGCTTGTGTCATTGTTCAGTTGAAAAGTTGCCTTAAAGTTGCATATATATTTTTAAAATTCTCATATATTTTATTTAATTAACATAAGACCTTATTTTTATCAGATACATACCCATTCATGGAATGGAAATTTATTGAACTATGAGAATGTAATTTTCTACTAATTAATGAGTTAAAAGTGATTGGAAATATGGTATCATGATGAAACACAGTGTTCAAAATGCAGATTATTCTAAAGAATCAGAGTAACAATGCCTCAATATTATTTTAATAACAGTGTCTGGAACATAATCGGTGTTATACACTTAACCACATTGCATTATCAGGCATAAAGTTTAGCTATCATTTCAGGAAACTGGTAACTCAAAATTAAAATATTAAAATTGACATAGTATCTGACATTCTAGGCTGATTCCAACTATAAGATAAAAAGTGACTTATTTTTGAGAACTTATTGGGCATTTTGTTTTTTCCCATTATGTTGTTTGATACAAGGAAGCAAATAATCTGAGAATTAATGACACCATCTACAGCTATGTGTCGATTTGTACATTTGAAGTATTCCCAAGGTTTCATGGAATTGAATTTTTCTAGTGTTCAGCACATGCTGGTTTCTTTATCTTGCACAAATAAAGTTAGCCAAATCATAAATACCTTATTCTCTCCCAAACCACTCAAGTTCAACTAAATATAAAGACACTTCTAGTAGGTTGATAGTATTTGTGAGGCTGAGTTAGGTATAATAAGGTAATTCAGCAATGACCTTAACAATATTCATTAAACAATAAAGCAACTGGCATTTCAGATGTTTACTATGTGACAGATAATGTTCTAGATGTTATAAAATATTATTTATAATTCTCATCCCTATACAAATTTAGAATTATTATTCTCATTTTATTTATGTAGGCACTGAAGAGTAAAGAACTGGATAAACTTGCCCAAAGTTATGCCACTACCTTATGCAACCATAATATTCAAACACAATCTTTCTGAGTCAAATCCTGTCTCTTTATACTATAAACACTCATTGAGCAACGGCCACATGCAAGATAGTTGTAGGTATTACAGGAATCAAATATGCCCCTAATTATTTATAAGGTAGGAGAAATTTTACAAAGAGAACCAAAACTTATATTCTAGGTAAGAACATAATACCATCCAAAAGAGAAATACGATCAAGAGACTCAGATTGTAAAGAAACAGAAGGTATAGTCCTTACTCTCCAAGGAGATCTTGGAAGAGTATGACTCTAGGATTGCTATCCATAAGCCATGAATGTGGCAGAGGGTGAGTGTAGACTGATCTTCTGTCACTGCAAAATGTGTGCTCCAAAACACTACTGCAGAAATTGCCTTTCTGCGTGTTCAGATATTTATGACTTCTGTAAATGAAATCTGTAGTAGCAGACCATGACTGCCTACTGGGCATACCTTAATAATCATTAAAATTTCATAGGGAAAAGTCGTAGGTGATATCCATGCAACTGTTTAAAAGGAACATTTTGAACAATGATGAATACGTGGAAGCAATTAGATGTGGACAAAGTAATATCCTCCAGAAAACAATGGATTAGTTTACAATAGCTGTTTCCAAGAGTTTAGTTAATCAACAGAGGAAAATCTGACTACAATTCTCGGTACCTCATGATTTCTACTGGAATCACTCAATGCTACTTTCTGGGTGTGACCTTTCATCACTGTACATTGTTTTTTTTGGTTGGACTCATTCCCAAAGGTCTATTTTTATAAGACCCCTTGGAGGCAGGCCCTTCTTTAGGGTGAGGTATATCAGATTTGGGGCATTCTCTAAAAGTCTCAGGAAACCAAGGCAGAGCTCATTCTGACATCAAAGTACATGCATCATTAATTCAACTTCAGTTCCAACAGACCAGCTTTTTTCTAATTGACATAAATTAAAAAAAGAACCCAAAATCTTGTGACAAGCCCAGCGTGATTTATTACTTTCAAGTAAATTAAGCTTTTGATAGATGAATAATCTTCAGGAAAGGAAAAAACAGATCATTCTCTTTTTTCTCATCAGCATTTTAATGTAATACATTTAAAATACAGTGCATCACATAGCTAGAAAGGGAAAGGGGAACTTATGAAAAATAGCTTGATGACTAACTTTTTTGTTTATATATTTATTAACAAAGTAATTTAAGTGAAGTATTATTCTTTTCCCTTTTTACAAGGAAAAGCTATATTGAGTCTGTTTTTTTTAATCAGATAAAGATTTGAGGAATATTCTGACAACTTGGGTCCAAAATTGAGAGGGAGTAAATTTCTAATTCTTTCAGAACAAAAAGGGATCAGCAAGATTAGGACTGGAACTCACAACATCAGCCTCACAAGTACTTGCGGACATAAGATAAAACTGTAGGTTTGGGTATAGAAATGGGGCTTCCTTTGGCCTATACCATGCATGGGAAGAGAAGAGTAGGAGGAGACCATCTTTTTATCCAACTTGGCACAGTACTGCCTCACAGATGACAGAGGAATATAATTTAGATCGGATTTGTGATTTGTGGAGTTTTTACAGAAATCCCCAGCTTGGTACCAGCAGATTGGTCTTCTCAAGTTAAGCTTAACATGTCTGAAGCCACTTTATAGTATCCTGATCTTATAAGACAGGTCTTGATCTCCAGTAAGTGAAGTTCTACATGAGTCAAAAAAGAAGGTGAGAAATCATAAGCACTTTTGTCAGATGATAATATTGTATTATATGAGTGGATTAGGGTTCATCTTGGAAAAGATTATTTGGTTCTTTGTGAGCTTATTGAGAGCTAACTCCTACAGTTCAGACATTCTTCCTTCATCCGCCCTATATCCCATATTTTTCTTTCTTCAGGTAGGAAATGAATGGAATTCTGAAGATCTAATATGTGTCACAGATGAGAGCTTTTAATTTCAACAGTACATTATCAGGCCAATAAATGACTGGTGAATGAGAAGAAAAACATGGTGGTCTTTTATTCTATTGGTTCTTTCTCCACCTATCTATGCTATCAGCCATTTGTATTATAGTTACTCTTATACATGCTTTTAAATAGAATACAGTTCTATTTAAAGAAATACCATTTGGCATTGTTAAATATAAATGAGTATGACCTAATAAAACTTTTGTTGTCATTTATACCTTTAAATAGCTATGTTTATGAATATTGGGACAAAAGATGTCAAGCAAATGAATCATGTGTGATACCAACACAGATGCATCAAGATATTTTATTTTTACTGTCTCAAATAAACAATAAGTGTATGATTTTCAGAAGTGAATTTTTTAGCCTAATGTATGAAATAACTCAAAATGTTCAAATTATATTATTACGATAAGAACAAAACTGAGTAATAGGTAGGTGTTTTACATTTCTAGAATTACCCAGGGCTGAAATAATTTCAATGTTTGTCAAAAATGTAAATGCATTACATATTTTACCTTAAAGTAGGGAACAGTTCTGTATCTTCATTGTGTTGGTGATTAGATCAGTCTACACATGTGCTGGAATTGTGCAAAACTATACAAACACAAGTACAAATAAAACTGGTGAAATCTGGCTAGGTTTTGTAAATTATACCAATATAAATGTCCTTTTATAGGCTTTGATATTATTTAAAGATAATGAAGTTAGTTATCATTGGAGAAAACTGGATGAAGGGCACAGAGGACCTGTCTATACATTTTTTGCAACTTCTGATGAATCTAGGATTATTCAAAGTAAAATGTAGAAAGAGAAGATAAAGGATAATAAAAGGACCAAGTTAAGTGTTAAGAAAGTGAAAAAGTAAGGCACAGACTGGAAAAGGTATGATATATATGGATATGTTTATATATGGATATACGTCATATATATCATATAATATACATATCATATATCTTATATGTAATAGCATATATATTATATATCCAATATCATATATCACTATATATGACATATCTAATACCATATATACTATATATGACATATCCAATATTGTATATACTATTGATATATATCTAATCCATAATCATATATATATATATATCTATATATACAGAAACCAGAAACAGACCTACACATAAATGGTCACCAGCTTAATGACAATGGTACAATTACAATACTATAAATATGTCCATATCCATATGTACATCCTCCATCAGATAAAAAGGATAATGATAAAGAACAATAAAAATAAAACTCTTAAAAAATGCTTGAAAAGAATGATCACAAAAGTTGATATATGAGAGGCCAATTATTGTATGAAAAGATGATCAGAAACAATCACTAGGATAATTCAAAATAAAACCACAATGAACAGCACTACATACTCAGCAAAATGGCCATATTAAAAGACTGATGATGAAATGTGTTGGCAAGACTTTAGAGTCATGTGAACTCTCATACATTGCTGACAGAAATGTAAAATAATGAAACACTTTGGAAAATTGTTTGGGCATTTCTAATAAATATAAACATACAACTACCCTATGACCCATCAATTCCACTCTCAGATATTTACCAAAATTAAGTGAAAACATGTACCTACAAGAAGACTTATAGAGACACAACAAAAAAAGAAAATTTCAGGCCAATACCCCTGATGAACATTGATGCAAAAATCCTCAGTAAAATACTGGCAAACCAAGTCCAGCAGCACATCAAAAAGCTTACCCGCCACAGTCAAGTCGTCTTCATCCTTGGGATGCAAGGCTGGTTCAAGATATGTAAATCAATAAACATAATTTATCACATAAACGGAACCAATGACAAAAACCACATGATTTATCTTGATAGGTGCAGAAAAGGCCGTCAATAAAATTCAACACCCCTTAATACTAAAAACTCTCAATAAACTAGGTATTGATAGTATGTATCTCAAAATCACAAGAGCTATTTATGACAGACCCACAACCAATATCATACTGAAAGGGCGAAACCTGGAATCATTCCCTTTGAAAACTGGCACAAGACAAGGATGCCCTCTCTCACGACTCCTATTCAACATAGTATTGGAAGTTCTGGCTAGGGCAATCAGGCAAGAGGAAGAAATAAAATGCATTCAAATAGGAAGAAAGGAAGTCAAATTGTCTCTGTTTGCAGATGACATGATTGTACATTTAGAAAACCACATCGTCTCCATCCAAAACCTCCTTGAGATGATAAGCAACATCAGCAAAGTCTCGGGATACAAAATCAATGTGCAAAAATCAAAAGCATTCCTATACACCAATAGTAGACAAACAAAGAGCCAAATGATGAGTGAACTCCCATTCACAATTGCTACAAAGATAATAAAATAACTAGGAATACAACTTACAAGGGATGTGAAGGACGTCTTCAAGGAGAACTACAAACCACTCCTCAAAGAAATAAGAGAGGACACAAACAAATGGTCATGCTCATGGATAGGAAGAATCAATATCATGAAAATGGCCATACTGCCCAAAGTAATTTATAGATTCAATGCTATCTCCATCAAGCTACCATTGACTTTCTTCCCAGAATTAGAAAAAACTATAAATTTCATATGGAACCAAAAAAGAGCCTGTATAGCCAAGACAACCCTAAGCAAAAAGAACAAAGCTGAAGGCATCACACTACCTGACTTCAAACTATACTACAAGGCTACAGTAACAAAACCAGCATGGTACTGGTACCAAAACAGAGACCTAGACCAATGGAAAAGAACAGAGGCCTCACAAATAATGCCACACATGTACAACCATCTGATTTTTGACACACCTGACAAAAACAAGCAATGGGGAAAGGATTCCCTACTTAATAAATGGTGTTGGGAAAACTGGCTAGCCATATGCAGAAAATTGAAACTGGATCCCTTCTTTATGCCTTATGCAAAAATTAACTCAAGATGGATTAAAGACTTCAACATAAGACCTAAAACCATAAGAATCCTAGAAGAAAATCTAGGCAATACCATTCAGTACATAGGCATGGGCAAAGATTTCATGATGAAAACACCAAAAGCAATGGCAACAAAAGTCAAAATTGACAAATGGGATCTAATTAAACTAAAGAGCTTCTGCACAGCAAAAGAAACTATTATCAGAGTGAATAGGCAACATACAAAATGGGAGAAAATTTTTGCATTCTATCCATCTGACAAAGGGCTAATATCCAGAATTTACAGGCAACTTAAAGAAATTCACAAGGAAAAAAAGAAATGACCCCATCAAAAAGTGGACAAAGAATATCAACAGACACTTCTCAAAAGAAGACATTTATGTGGCCAACAAACATATGAAAAAAAAGCTCATCATCACTGATCATTAGAGAAATGCAAATCTAAACCACAATGAGATACCATCTAATGCCAGTTAGAATGGCTATCATTAAAAGTCAGGAAAGAACAAAGGCTGGCAAGGGTGTTGAGAAATAGGAATACTTTTAGACTATTGGTGGGAGTGTAAATTAGTTCAACCATTGTGGAAGACAGTGTGGTGATTCCTCAAGGATCTAGAACCAGAAATACCATTTGACCCAGCAATCCTATTACTGAGTACATACCCAAAGTATTATAAATCATTCTACTATGAAGACATATGCACACGTATGTTTATTGCACCACTATTCACAATAGCAAAGACTTTTAACCAACCCAAATGCCCATCAATGATAGACTGGATAAAGAAAATGCAGTACATATACACCATGGAATACTATGCAGTCATAAAAAAGGATGAGTTCATCTCCTTTGCAGGGACATGGATGAAACTGAAAACCATCATTCTCAGCAAGCTAATGCAGGAACAGAAAATCAAACACCGCATGTTCTCACTCAGAAGTGGGAGTTGAACAATGACATGGATATAGGGAGGGGAACATCATACACCGGGGCCTGTCAAGGAGTGGGGGACTGGCGGGGGATAGCATTAGAAGGAATACCTAATATAGATGATGGGTTGATGGGTGCAGCAAACCACCATGGCATGTGTATACCTATGTAACAAACCTGCACGTTCTGCACATGTATGCCAGAACTTAAAGTATAATTTTAAAAAAGGGGGGGGGGGGGAAGAGTTCCTAAAGAACAGAGGCTTTCTTATCTCAGTATCTCCCATGCCTGATACAATGACTAGCGAAGGGTAACAACAAATAAATGCTCATTGAATGGTTTTAAAAAAAGAAGACTTATAAAGGAATGCTCAAATATGTTCTATTCCTAATAATTAAAAAACTGTAAGTAAACTAAATATTAATCAGTAAGAGAATGATAAACAAATTATAATGTATTCAAACAAAATATTACTCAGTTGTAAAAAGGAAAAAAAAATTATATATGCAACAACACAACTGATTCTCAAAAATAGTAAGTGAATGAGGAAGCAGAAACGCCAGAGTATATATGTTTCTATTTGTATGAGGTTCATGAGCAGACAAAACTATTATATGACAACAGAAATTTAAAAAATATTTTTTTATCTGGTTGTAGGGGTCGAGATTGGGAAGAGTCACAGGGGAACTTACTGGGTTTATGTAAATGGTTTTTTAAAATTCAGTATAAAACAACATAATTAAAAGGAGAAAAACTGAATAAGCCAGCAGTAATGACAGCGAATGATAATTATAAACATTGGAAATCATTCTGGTAGTTACATAAAAAGTACTTCCATACAGGAAATTACAAATCATTGTGGAGAAAAAGCAAAAACTTAAATTAAATACTTATAAACCAGCCCATTGCGGTGGCTCATGTGTGTGATCTCGGCACTTTGGGAGGCCGAAGTGGGCAGATTGCCTGAGGTTAGGAATTTGAGACCAGCCTAGACAACATGGTGAAACCCCATCTCTACTAAAAATACAAAAAAATTAGCCAGCAATGGTGGTGCATGTCTGTAGTTCCAGCTACTCGGGAGGCTGAGGCAGGGGAATTGCTTGAACCTGGGAGGCGGAGGTTGCAGTGAGCCGAGATGGTGCCACTGCACTCCAGCCTGGGTGACAGAGAGATTCTGTCTCAAAATAATAATAATAATAATAGAAATAACAACAAGAAGTAACAAACCATAGTCACAAAATGGAAACTTCAAATTCACTAGGGCAATAAATATCAATTCTCTGAAATTGATCTATAGATTCAATTAAAGCCTAGTCAAATAATAGGAGTTTTTCTTTTGTGGAAATTAGCAATATCTACTTTAAGGACATATAAATATAACATTTTCAGGACAGACAAATGTAACAGAGTAGAAACCAGAAACAGACTTTCAAATAAATGGTCACCAGCTTAATGACAAGGGTACTACTAATACAATACCATAAGAGAAAAGAAGATCTTTTCATTAAAAGATGCTGACTCCATTAGATATTTACTTTGGGAGAAAAACCTTGATCCGTGTCACACAGCACTCATGAAATTATCTAATGGACTAAAGAGTTGGATAGATTAAGAAAACTTTCTTTGCCTTTCTTCATGCTCTCCCAGTATATCTCAGTTTTAGCTCAGATTTCAATTTGTTTCTAAAATTTGAGTCAATATCTCAGCTCCTATCTCATTCCTTGCTGTAACACTTGACATTCTCCTTTTGCTTCTCTTTCTTTTTGCTGGTTATTGGATACATCCAAAAAACTTTAGTTGAATGTACTTATTGATCTTCTTTACTGTGTTTGTATAAACTACTGGCTTTATTTAAAATAAAACTACAGCCTTTATTTAAAAGAAACACATTTAAAACAATGGAAAAAAATAAGTTATTTCCCTTGGCTACACCTAACCTATGAAGACAGTGTGGAATTTAAAACCTGAAGTAAACAGTTATTACGTAAACTAAACGGTTTGTAATAAATAAAACATCATGATTAAGATAAAATACTCAGTAACCTAGTGTAATTCAAGAACTATAAAAAAAATGAACAGTAAGGTAAAAAATGTATGCAGACATCTAGAAATGTGAAAAGGGATATTAATTCTGTTATCACAAGATTTTAAAATAGAACGAAATTAATAAAGCATAATAGAATATCATAAACCACTAAATTTGGTTTTTATGTCATAAATTCTACAATTTTTAAAAGCCTAGAGCTGTTGGGAAGGCTTTCTTGTAAGGGTAGGACTTAAACTAATCTTACATGATTGAGTGCAATTTGAAGATGGAAAATTTAGAATAAACAAAACTTAAGAAAATAGCATGAGTAAAAAGCCTCTTGGGACTGAGTTTATTTATAATGTTTTCATGTCTAATATTTCTGATATTTTCATAAGTAACACTTCTTCCTGTTACCTTGACTTCATATCAGATTTGGGGAAATTATGATGACTATCCATGGTCTTCTCTTTAAATGTTAATGCCAGTAAGACAAATTGAGAGTAAAGAGATATTTTTCAGAAAACAAAACTCATGTTTCAATAAAGCTCCGATCTATCCTAGACCTCCTTTTTCTTCCCTCTTTTTAACAGTTATTTCTAAAATGTAAATTTTGTTAAACATTTTCTGTCTTCAGTCTTACGTGCTCTCTGGTTTATTAGAAAGAAAATAATGAAAAGGAATGCAGGAGGGAACATTCCAGTTCCTTTCAAAATGGAGTAATACGGACTGGATTCGCCATCCCACTTGAAATAACCAGAAAAATAATTATAGAATAACATTTTGCAAGCACTGTATTATCAGGCAACAAAAAAACAGTCATTCCCATGAACTGGGAAAAAAGGTGAACTCTAAGGTTGCCATAAATTGATGCCTTAATGCCTTAGAACTGACAGCCCGAGGAGACTACAGTAGCTAAAGTTCTCAGGACAAAGTACAAAATGAGGAGGAGGTTTAAAGAGAGTGACCTGAAGATTTGCAGAGGGCACTCATCTGGTATTCCACTCAGCACTGGTTGATTAGCGCAAGTGTCTGGGGAATCCGGCTGAGGCCAGATAAATAACTTACAAAGAGAAACAGCAGTGCCTAGAGCTCACACATGGCAAGGAATAGTACCTGTTCTCACCAGACTTACTAGAAAACTTCAAGATTCTTTGGGAATTGGAAGAGAATATGCAGTAGGTTCCTTAGATTCCTGTCTCAGATGTGGGAAATCGTTAACCTTAGACTGAACACAGCTCTGGTCTCACCTGAAAAAAATCTTAATCTTAAAAGCAAAAACCAGCATGATCACATAATTTTCAAGTAACTTAATTGCGACTCAGAAAACAAAGCCTAAGAATACTTAGGGAAAACAAAAATACACAGCGCTCAACATAGTAAAATTCACAATGCTTGTCATCCAATTAAAAACACTTACAAAGACATAAAAAAATTACAGCATAAAAGGAAGCTGGAAACTATCACCCACAAGAGGAGAAAAGTCACACAAATAACACTGACCCATAACTAAAATAGATGTTCAAATTAGCATGCAATCTGTTCCTCCTCTCCTCTGTCACAGACTCCAGTTACACATACACCAGTTTACTTAAAGTTATCCCATAGATCACTGACTGATATTCCCTTCTCATCCTTTTTCTCTGCTTTCTCCTTTTCCTCATTTAGAAATTTTTTTCCAATCTTTTACTTTGGATTTGAGTTCATTAACCTTCCTTTCCACAATGCCTAATCTGTATGCAGTTGTACACAAACTGAGTTGCTTAAAACAAAGTATGCAAACTGATGGGCTTAAAACAGCAGAAATGTATTCTCCCATAAGTCTTAGAGGCTTGAAGTCTGAAATGAAATTGTTGGTAGGGCCATTTCTCTCTGAAGACCCGAGGGAGAACTGGCTCTGCACCATTTTCTTAGACACATCATTCCACTCTTTGCCCTCATTATCACGTGGCATTCTCCCTGTGTGCCTCTGTCTGTGCCTCTTCTTCTCTTCTTATAAGGATAACAGTTATTTTGGATTAGCACCTCGTGTAAGGATCTGATTTTAACTTGGTTACATCTGAAAGACCCTATTTCTAAATAAAATTCAAAAGAATGAGTGTTTAAGACTTCAACATATATTTTGGAGGGACACAATTTAATCCACTATAATCATGATTACAGGAACGTTGGCCTCATATTATTAGAACATAATATGCGGATGCAGAAATACAAGAATCACACAAAGCACTACCATTTCAATGTATCTATTCCTTTTCCTTATGGCATAATAACAGTAGAAAAATTTTCATCTTTGTCTCTGAGTTAACAAAGAAATCTAAGAGTTAAATATTCTGTCCCATAACGCAAGCATGATCAGCATTATCATCAGGGTCGCAACCTCCATTTCTACAACAAAAGGCAGGTTAGCAAGAAAAAACATAACAAATTTATTTAATCATAATTTTATATGGCATAGGAGCCTTCAGAAAGAAGCCTGAAGAAACAGGGGAAACAATCTGACTTCATGCTTTGGTTTGATAAAGCAGGGATGGCCATGTAGAAATGTGACTGGGCAAAAAGGGTAGGAGCTAATGAAAATAGACTGAGTGGGGAAACGTAGCAAGGCCTGTCTGTTCAGGTTCTTCTTGGCCTCTTGTGGAGCTTTCCTTCCTTCCTTCCAGGTATGGGGAATGGCCCTCTCTGGAATGAGGGTCTTACTGCCTACAATCAAAAAAGATAGATAATTTCTTTCTTGACCAGTTCTTACATAGAAAGAAGGGGAAAAGTTAGAGTAACATTTTTAGATTTTATGGCTGACTTTAGAGAAAAGGGGTTTTGGTTTCCATGACTCCCCTTGGAGAGAAGGATTCTAGATCCTATGGCTTGCAGTGCAAGAAAGTGAGGGATGAGAGAAAGGAAGGCACAGAAGGTCAGAGAGAAACTGCCTTTGAGTCTGTTTCTGCAGCCTTCACTCTGAGGCTGTTTTCTGAGTCCCAAATCATCAACAGAATCCGATGGAATAAATTTTTTTTCTGTCTAATATGTTTTTGCTTTATTAAATAAATTTATATCTCATGATCTCAATCATAAAATATCATAAAGAAATTTATGGCAGCACAAAACATGCTTGATACTCTTTTTCTAAGTGTTTTAAGCGCTTCAGGTTTTCCTTATCTAACTTTCTTAGTTGTGAATTTTTGACAATATTAAAAATACATGTGAAGATGTGAAAAGACTAATACAAAAGGCAGCCTTTTCCATAACGAAATCTGTGTAGAGCCTTTTCTCTGGTTTAGCTGATTTTCCTGCTTCTGTTCAGTGTCTACCATATTGTTTATAGATTTTGGGCCGCTGTTTAATTAAACTACTAATTCCATAGAAATGCTCATAATATTTTCTCATGATGTGATGGTCTGGATTTAGCCCCTATCCCCACTCCTGCACTTCAGATAACATGGAATGATTTTGCTAATTCTCATCTACCAAATGCACAAAGTGTCATAAAAAGTGCAACAAAAGGTCATTTAAGGATAAATCCTTTCAATGAGAATAACAATGGATAAGAGTTAGAAGCTGGTGATCAACAGAGACCAAGCAATTACCTGCCAGCTCTGACTTTATGATGCTATGTTAGCAGATTTCCACTTCTGGGAAAATAGCAAAGCAGGTTAAAAAAAAACAAAACAAAACAAAACAAAGAAACTATTCCCTTCAAAATTTCTAGATGCTAGATATAATATAAAGAAGGTATTTCTAAATACACATATTGAGGCTCAGGACGCACCAGCTCAAACTATGACTTCAGGAGACCAGAATATGCCACTCCAAAATATACCTCTCTGGCATATTGATTATTTGGAGTTGGTTATTTTGAGAAACTGCAGACACAGGAGTAGCTCTTAAAAACCTCCCATTTGTAAAGGAAACATATCTATAAAGGAAATTTACGTTAGTAGAACTATCTATACCAGGAAGAAAGGTACTGTAACACAAGTTTTATCACCTGAGAGGCTTTTATTTGCATAATAAGTTAACGTTTATTCACCATACATTTCCTGCCCTCACTGGCTCATAATTTGGCTCAGCCCTTCCTCCATCACCAAAGAAGCCCAAATCCCCTATTTCTTTATGTCACTCAGGATGCTACATAAGCTTCAATTGTCTGGCCCTTCTTTGAATCTCATATCTTTGTAAGATTGCCTTGCATATATAGATATGCACATAACTAAAATGGTTTTTAAATTCTCCTTTTAATCTGCCTTATGATAGCCCATAGAATTACCTTGGCCCAGCCAAAAAACCTAGGAGTGTGCGGGGAAGCTGAAACACCCTTTGCAAAAATTATGACAGTGAGAAAAAACTGATACAGAAAAATTATGGCAGTGAAGGAAATATGACCTGCCCATCTCTGTCTTGCTTTTAACCTCCAAGCTGCCCTTGTTCATTCCTGGCATGGCTGAGCTAACTATGGGGGGACCTTAGTTTATAGTTTAACTTTTAAACAAAGATGACAAATCTCCCAAACAAATCTCCTACTTGCTTGGGGCCTAAAGTGCCTAGCGAATTTACCACAAGAAGAGAAATTATTGCTCAGAAGTCATGAAGCCAGAGACCACAGATTCCTAACCTCCCCAGTTGTTCCCATTGGGTAACATCACTATTGTAAAACCTAGATTGGTGTTCAAGATGTTTTTCAGACTCTGCTTTCTAATGTACCAGCTGGTGCCATTCAGACCAGTAAACTGGCTCAAGTACTTCTGCAATCCCACCTAGAAACTGGGGAGACCAAGAAGACCCCACTTCAACTCCCTGTGATTTCACCCCCAACCCAATCAATCAGCATTCCCCATTCTCTAGCCCTCTATCTGTCAAATTATCCTTAAAAACCCTGGTTTCCAATTTTTTTGGGAAACTGATTTGAGGAGTAAACTCCAGTCTTACACTTAGCTGGCTCAGCATTTATTAAATTCTTTCTCTATTACAGTTGTGTTGTCTTGGTAAATCGGCTCTATCTGGGTAGTAGGCAAGAAGGACGCTTTGGGCAATTACAAATTCATGAATCCCTCCCCTATACAAATTATAAGGTATAATGAAGTAAGAAAATCCTCAGGACTCAAAAAAAAATGAATAGTGCAGTAAAAATTAGGACTAAAACACATAAGCTAACAATTCACTGATTTAAAAAAAATAAACTTACAGATTATAATTCTATGCCAAGTTAAATTATCATTCATAAATAAGCATTCTGAAAAGGGTTGATAGCTAACTACTAATAGAACCTCACCACAAAATTAATAAAGGATATTTTGTCAAGCAAATGAACTTGCCACCCAATGCACACAGAAGCCAATACTGTGGCGATGGGTTATTGGGAAACGGAGGGCTCTATTGTTTTCTGCCTCTTCATCAAGGAGACAGAAAACAAGCTCAAATCTGTCTCCCTAAATGAGGTCTGAAGCAAGTTTTAAGGGACCAGAGGGCAACGAAAATGACTTAGGAATGTTTGTTTGGCAGGGTCTTCTTGGAGGGCCTCAAATTTGACCATTTACAGTAAGGTATATTGAGACAGATTTTAGCTCTGAATCTTTCTGACCAAAAGACCCCTTGCTTTTGAAAGAGTTCTATCATTTATGTTCTGGTCATGTCCCAGTCTTCTTGGTTCTGAGAGGAGGAATCATTTGTTCTAGATGTTGTGAAAGGTCTAAGCTTTTTCTATTGTGCATGCCTGGGCTACATGAGCCAGTTTTTGGTACTGTTACATCTACAAGATAACTCTACATTTTGTTATCAGCAGAGTGGGCCCAGTTTGGGCTGGTCCCATGGTTACAGATATATTTGAAAAAAATGTAAATAGGTCTCAGAAGTGAAGATTGCAGACAAAAACAATGATAAAGAAACTGATAAAGAGGTAGTACAATAAAAAATATTATTGACCATGTGAAAAAATAATCATAATTATGTCTAGTTTTTGGGTGTTATGGGAGACCAGATATTGCCACCCCATGTTATGAAGAATTGCTGAGCTGAAGATAATCAAGAAATAAAATAGTCGATGTAAGACAGTTACTTCCCTTTCCTCTACTAGCATTAAAGCAAGAAGTAAATTTGCAAAGACAAAAAATACTCTGACACTCCCAACCAGGAAAGACAAAGGTTAAGGTTAACCGTGGAAGACAATTTAGATCCTATCATCCTGGAAATGGTATCAGAATAATCTACATTAATAAGCCTTGCTAACCTGCCTTTCCTGCCATTTATTTGCCTTCCCCCAAGTTGACACCCCTAGAGACTCAAAGTCCTTTTCTTTCGTATTGTCACTTTTCTAAAAATTCACTGTTCTTTGTTGAAGATGCTATATAAGCTGGAATTCAAGACTATCTCTTTGAGCACTTTTTATTCCCAGGATTTCTTCCAAGTATAAATAAAATATGCATGTTAATAAATTTCTATTTGTTTTTCTCTTGTTAATCTTTCTCTTTTTACAGGGGTTCCTTCCAACTAAGAACCTACACGGGGTTCTTCTTTCCATACAAGGTAAAAACAAGCTACAACTAAAATGGTGGGTATCAATATCATGGATGACAGAAGGACTGATTAGCATTGAGTTGAATAAAGATATCAGCTTTCTTCACGCATATTCACATATTAAGAGTAATGACTTTTAAAATAAAAGAATAAAAATAAAAACTTGGAAAGGGGTAAAGAGAAGGAATTAAACATAAACACAATCATTTCAGTTAAAAGGAGGAAAGGAAGAAAATATATTCAAGTATCATTCAGGGAAATAAAAAAATCACAAAATAAAATGATAGAAATAAATTTAGATTGGGCATGGTGACTCGCACCTGTAACCCCAGGATTCTGGGAGGTCAAGGCAAAAGGATCATCTGAACCCAGAATTTCAAGACCAGCCTGGGCAACGTAGTGAATCCTTGTCTCTATGAAAAAACAAGAAAGTTTAGCTGGGCATGGGGACATATTCCTGTGGTCTGAGGTACTCAGGAAGCTGAGGTGGCAGGATTGTGTGAGCCCTAGAGGTTGATGCTGCAGTGAGCTATGATCACACCACTGCACTCCAGCCTGGGCAACACAGCAAGACCCTGTCTCAAAGGGAAAAAAAATGAAATAAATAAATGTAAATGTATCAATAAATATCAACACACCAGGCTTGACTTTTAAAAGCCAGATATTATCATATTGGATACAAAAATTAAATGTATGTTTTTATTAGAAAAGAGTTCTAAAACATATAGGGATACAGTTTTAGATCCATTCAGTTTTGTCTGAGCATGACAGGTGGTAACCTCTCTAGGCCTATTCTGGAGGGACTTGATACTCTTCATTGACCTAATATAAACTTTCTTAGAAATACTCAGCAGTCTGAATCTCCTCCTGCCCAGTCTTCCTTCTTTCTTTTCCTTCTCCTGTCACAGATATCAAACTTGCATGAGGATTTGAAGGCTTTCCCTGCCTATTGCTTCATCCATCCAGGTATTCCATTCCTCAAATCTCCTGGACATTTATTTCTATCTTGGCATCTGCTTCTCAGAGGACTCTAACTAAAATAAAGGATCCCACATACAGTAGATGAGAATGATAGGAAAAAGGAATAAAAGGAGGAGAGAAAGGAGTGGAAGGAGAAAAGAAGTTAGGGAAGGGAAGGAAGGAGGAGAAGGGAAGAAGACAGAAAGCTAATATGTCTAATATGAAGAAGACTAAAGTTAATATGTAAATAAATTATCTAACCAAGGAGTTGCATTGTACTCTGAGCACTGTAACATTTTTCTGATACCTTAAACAGAGCCTTGAACTTATGAGTAAACATGCTGTTGAATGAGCGTTTGCTCAGAGAAGCCTGCCTCCAGACTCCAGAGTAGTAGAATAGGCAAGTGGTGTGAAGGGATAAGTTACTGAGACAATTTGTAATTAAAAAAAATTCTCTCTTTCCACCTCTCTCTGACTCTCTCTCTTCCCTTGCTTCCTGAACTCCAAATTCAGTGAAATATTAAAATGAATCACAATTGTTTATATAGTGAAAGGATTACATTAAACTGTATCTATATTTGATTAATTATAAGATTCTTAAATTAAAAATACTGACAGTATTCCATGTCCTGGCTTTTCAAAAATGAGAGGGAATTTGATGAATACAACGTCAGACACTTTTCTTAGTCAACTTTCAGAAGACTATCATGAAGACAGGAGTCATCAGTTTGACCACTGTACTGAAGGAGAAGAATTCTATTTATTGTAGCACCTGAATTATCAGAAGTCACTGTGCTCATTTTACTTTTGATATAGCAACTAAATTAAGATTTTTGTGAGGATCAAAATATCAAGCTCTCTACTTGGATTGTGAGATTGGAATTAGGTGTCAAATATATTATGCTTTATAAAGAAAATGTATCTAAACCCTTAAAATAGATAATTTATGAAGTTCAAAATTATCATGAAACAAAAAAGACAAAGAACCAGGATTGCGTAAATTAGTGATTATGACAATAGAATATCTTACCATTTATTTAGCTCAGCTCCCTACCTATATGTAGTAAATACGTATATGCTCTATGATTGCATTCTAAACAAAATAACCTAATTCCTCACTAATTTTAGCCAGCTCTGTGCAGGAATGTTATATCAACAACCTGGCTATGTGTTACTTCAGTTGGCCCCATGGCCCTCCCAGCCCTCAGACAAGGATTATGTTTCTAAGCAGTCGTAACCTCAAAGATAGTACACACCAGCCATAATAAAGTAACCAGGGATTAAAATCTCCATCATTGCCTCATCTCCAAATGCTACTGATGTTTTAGGCTCTTCCAGCTCATAATTGGAAATAGGCAGGGCCACCATTTCATTAATCACGGCAGAACCTGCAGTATGTTCATTACCTAGATGTCACATGACTATATTCACAGAAATAGAAGGTTCTATCTTGCTAAACCAATTATCCACAAGTCAAACTATCAATTCAGTACAATCTCAATATTAAACCACAGAAATTAATGCAATTCATATATTTATATAGATATGCAAAGTGCCAATAATTTCCAAAACAACTTCAAAATGAAGAAGAAAGATAGAGGACTTACACCACCATACTTCAAGTATTATTAAAATGTTACAGAAGCCAAGAGAGTGTGGAATTAAAATAAGACTAGTTAAACAACTAAACAGTCCAGAAATATGTATACTGTTATAAAATCATTGTCAGCAAAGTCACCAAATCTATTCATGGGAAGTGATCGCCTTTTAACAAAGGATGCTAGAACAACCGGATATACTTGTAGAAAATGCTGAATGTCTGCCCCTACATTGCACAATACTCAAAATTAATTCAAGATGAATCATATAACTAAAAGTCAATGGTAAAAATATAATAATGCTTTAAAAATACTAAAGAGAATATCTTCATGACCTAGAAGTTGGTAAATACTTTTTAGTTAAGACAGAAAAAATAATAATGAAAGAAAAACTGATAATTTAGATTTTACTAAAAACAAAAGCATCTGCTTAATAAAATACTCCATTAAAAAATGAATAGACAAGCCACCAAAAATGTTTTCAAGTTTTGCATCTGATAATGATATTACAGCAAAACATAAAAATAACTATTACAACTTAATAATTTAAAAAAAAATCAACCACAGTCAGAATAAGCCAATAAAAGAATCACAACAACAAAAAAATACAATTGTCTTGAACGGACATTTTACAAAGCAAGAAATGCAATGTTCAAAAGGCACCCGATAAAGTCTTCAACAATATGTTTCAGAAAAATGTAAATTAAACTACAGTGAGATACCACTACACAACACTAGAATGACTAAAAAAGACTAAGGAAACACAAATTTACTACATGAATATCAATTTCTTAATTTTGATTGTACTATACTCCTGTAATAGACTGTCCTTGTTCTTAGGAAATAACACTAGACTGCATCTCCAACTTACTCTCATCAGCTCAGAAAATTATATATGAATATACAAAATCAACATGAATGTATAGTAATATTATGTATATATATGATAAGGGAGAAGGAAAATTTAGGGAATGATCAAGCAATAATATTAAAAATAACACAATATAAAGCAAATGAGACAACAAATAAATTGTGAATCTAGAGGTCGGGTGCAGTGGCTCACACCTGTAATCCCAGCACTTTGGGAGGCCGAGGCAGGCAGATCACGAGGTCAGGAGATCGCGACCATCCTGGCTAACATGGTGAAACACTGTCTCTACTAAAAATACAAAAAAAAAAAAAATTAGCCGGGCGTGGTGGCGGGTGCCTGTAGTCCCAGCTACTGGGGAGGCTGAGGCAGGAGAATGACATGAACCCAGGAAGCGGAGCTTGCAGTGAGCCAAGATCAGGCCACTGCACTCCAGCCTGGGTGACAGAGAGAGACTCCGTCTCAAAAAAAAAAAAAAATTAGTGAATTTAGAAAAAGTGTTTATGAATATTCCTTATATTATTCTTGCACCTTTTAAGTTAATGTAAAATTACATGAATGTAAAAGTTACAGAAAAATTTAAAATAATAAACACTAAGCAGAAAAAAATTCCTGTAGCTATATTAATATTTTAAAAACAGATGTTAAGGCAAAATATTATTAAGAATATAGAGAGTAACCACATGCTGATAAAGTATTGAATTCTTCAGGAAGATAAAACACTAATCACTTAAGCATTTAATAAATATTTGAAAGAAATAGTGTTAATCCATACAAAATCACAATGTAGTACTTCAGTATCCATCAATTATTGATAAATCAAACAGGCTAAAATTCAATCAATAAATAATATTTGAGCAAAATAATTAATAAAGTTCATCTAACTCATATATTTAGAGTTCTAAATAAAATAATTTGAAAGTACACATTATTCTCAGACATGATACATTTATAAAGTTGATTGATTAATTTCTGAGATATTAACAAATTTTTTAAAAATGTAAAGATTAGTTATGTAGGTCAGAAGCTTTGACCATGGAATTATCAAATTAGAAGTTAGTAAAAAATAAAAACTCCTAAAATCTCAATATATTTACAAATTAAGAATTTATTTCTAATTAACTCATGGGCCAAAGAAGTTAACATAAAAGATATTTTAAAAAGTTAGAACTCCATGTCAAACTTGAACATGGAAACATGAAGGAGAACAGAAAAGAAAAATAGATTCCATAATTCATTCTTTGTGGTTAAAATACCATACCCAAACAAATAAAGATAATAAGGAAAAACAGTATTATAGGACTACAATGATTCTAAATAATATATTAGAAAAAAATCCAAGAGGATATTAAAATTATAATATGACAAAGTTGGGTTTATCCTAAGAAAAGCAAATGATCTAATATGTGTATACATGTACAATGTGTGTGAGTCACTGCATTAATATATTAAAGAAGAAAAACATTTTATATCCTCAACATATATAGAAAAGGCATTCCATAAATGTCAGCATCTGTCCTTGACCAAACTTCTATTAAACTGGGTTTGAAGAGAACATTCTTAATCTGAAAAGTTATCATAAGAATCAAATGAGAACATGTTGAAAGCCTTTAAACCAGGCACAAGAAAAGTAGTCTTACTACCACCACTCAAACGCAGCATTGCAGTGGATGCCCGAAATGTTGCAATTAGAGCATACAATTCTGAAAGCATAAGAAATAGAAAGAAGAAAAATGAATCTCATTATTGGCATACTTTCTGATGATTTACACTAAAATATCTTCAAATTATTAGAAACAAGATAAGTTAGTAATATAACTAAAAATAGTATCAAAATAAAAATCAGTTGTACTTTTATGCAGTAACAAAAACACTAGAAAATATAATTTTAAAAATATATGCATAAATTAATATCCTCTTTCTTGATTTGGTGCTGGTTATGGAATCATGTTCACTTAAACTGTGGTAAGCTTTACCCTTCCAATAAGCACAGTTTGTGTATATATATTTCAAATACAACTTTCTTTAAAAAATGGGCACCATTTTCAATCATAAAAAGCAAAAACTAAAAAGCACCTGGGAAAATTTCACCAAAATGCTGTGGAAAACCTACATAAAAATATAAAAGCTTTACTAAAATCTATAGAACTATAAAGAAGGCGATGGGTTCTTGCCTTCCTTATTAGAGAATATGTTCTATGTTCATTAATAAGTAAATAGTTGTGGATATAGCAATACTCCTCTAAATGCTATAGATTCCATGGAACTCTAATAAAAATGTATTACCATTTTTTAATAAACTGTAACACAGTTTACTTTAAGATACTTCTGAAAGAAAGAATAAAGAGGTGGAAGAGTATTGCCATACCAGATATTAGCACTCATTATAAAAATTCTAGATGTTAAGGATATTTAGTACATTTATTTGGTGAATATATTTATTAACATAATGAATAGGCAACTTAAAAACGTGTTTACGACTGGGCACAGTGGTTCACTTTTGTAATTCCAGCACTTTGGGAGGCCGAGGTGGGTGGATCATTTGAGGTCAGGAGTTCAGACCATCCTGGCCAACACAGTGAAACCCCATCTCAACTAAAAATACAAAAATGAGCCAGGCAGTAATGGCATGCGCCTGTAATCCCAGCTACTTGAGAGGCTGAGGAAGGAGAATCACTTGAGCCTGGGAGGTAGAGGTTGTGGTGAACCGAGATTGCACCAAAGCACTCCAGTCTGTGTAACAGAGTAAGACCCTATCTCAAAAAACAAACAAACAAACAAAGGTCTAAAAATTTATGGAATTTTCATATATTTGTCATTGAAGATTAAAGAAAGATGGATTACCCATATGGAAGAAAAATGAAATTACATCTCACTCTGTTTATCAGGCATAGAAATTAACTTCAGATGGATTAAAAACTTTCATATATAAAACAAAACTTTAAGAAGGAAATACAAACAACTTTCTACCATGTGGTCAAGGGAATTATTTATTAAACAAGAAAAAAATCATTAACCATTTAAATTTAAGGACCCTTGTTCATCAAATCCCAACTTAATGAAAGTATAAAGACCCCTGGGCGCGGTGGCTCACGCCTGTAATCCCAGCACTTCGGGAGGCTGAGGGAGGCAGATCACGAGGTCAGGAGATCCAGACCATCCTGGCCAACATGGTGAAACCCGTCTCTACTAAAAATATAAAAATTAGCTCGGTGTGGTGGCTTGTGCCTGCAATCCCAGCTATTCGGGAGGCTGAGACAGGATTGCTTGAATCTGGGAGGCAAGGTTGCAGTAAGCCCAGATGGTGCCACTGAACTCCAGCCTGGTGACAAGGCCAGACTCAGTCTCAAAGAAAAAAAAAAAAAAAAAAAAGAAGAAGTATAAAGACAATCTATAAACCGGGAGAAGATATTTTGCAATATATAAAACCGGCACAATTGATACCCAGAATGTATAAATAACTCCTAAAAATGAAGGGACATGGAAAAACTATGCATTTGAAAATTGTGCAAAAGATATAAGCAGGCATTTCTCAAAAGGCAAAATGGGTGATTCTGATAAATATGAAAAAAATCTCATTACTAGTCAAAAATTGCAAGTCAGAAACAGAAGACATCATTGTCCCCATTTAATTCCTACATTTTAACGTTTAATCAAACCAAATTTAGCAAACATATGTATGGATCAATAGGCACATTTGATAGGAATGTAATTTCTATAACCACTTTGAAAGCAATTTTCTACTATTTTAAAAATTGAATATTGACATACTCGTATAGCAATTTTACTTTTGCATATACCCAGGAGATACTGTTGCATAAGTGTAGAAAGAAACATGGCTGTCCATAAAAATTATTTCTAAAAGACTCAAGCTGGAAACAAATAGATAATGAACAATTTGTGTTAGATAAATAAAATGTTATGCACAAGTAAAAATGAGTATCAATACATTAATGTTGAGTTAATAAAAGCAAGTTTCAGAGGAGTATCTAAAATATATTCCCTTTTCACAAAACTCAAAGTCATCTAAAAGTAACCAAAATATAGTTTGGTCATAAAAATATGTGATGAAACTATTATGGAAGAGAAAGAGAATGTTAAAATAAATTTAGGAGGGTTTTAGGATCAGAGAGAAGCACATAGTTATTGTTAATTTTCTGGTTCTCAGGTTTGATAATATGTTCACAATGTTCACTATACCATTAGAATAAATAAAGTAAAAGAGTTTTCCATTGAGTAATTAAAGCAGTACATCATAAACTAGGGATTATGATTGGAACAATTATGTGTACCCAAGACTTCATAGGAGGAAAAGGAAAAAGGAGAAATAATGATTGCAGAGACTATTAAAATGGAAATGAGAAGGAAATAAATGAGTTACTTTTTAAAAGTAAAAATGAATTATTAAAGAACTGGGTATATGTTATAAAGTAGGGAGGGTCACAATTAAAGATGTTTTCTATTGTAATTAGGAGGATAAAATAGACAATGCAGGTGTGAGAAGGATACAAACACTTAGATTAAATTGTGGTCATGTTGATTTAGAGGGGTTTACTCTATACAGGTAGTGAGAATAAAAAATGATTTGAAATTCAAGCCTGGAATTTCTAAAGAAGGCAAGGCTAGTTATTTAGATATGGGAATTGTATGCTTACCAATTAATAGATAAAGTGACCTGTGGAGAAAGTAAATTAATTTTATTCTATATAAGAATTACATTTCTAACAATCAGAACTCTCAGATACTGACATTTATTGCCTTGAGAGGTACTGAACTTTCAGTTGGTTGACGTAGTAACAGTCATTTGACGTATTTATTTTAGGAAATATCAAGTCAAATATTAAATCACTATGTGAACTCACGGTTAATGCTAAAATTTTATGGCTTATAGTTTTTGCTGTTCATATATGTTACTCTAAGTTCTACTACATTGTATTTCTCTATGGATATGTACATTTATTATTTTATATAAATAAAAGTTTAGGTATAAATTATATTGGCTACCAAGGGAACTGAGTATACTTTATATCTGAAAAGATAATTTTCATCATAAAGCAGAAGTTATTTTTAGAGCATTAATATTTGCATTAAGTATTCAATTCATATTGTATGATGAAATTGAATTCCAGGCCAAAATTAAGTCAAGATATGCCTTTAATTCATACTCATAACAAATTTTCCTTCTACTTTTATTTCAGGTTCAGGGGTACATATGCAGGTTTGTCACATAGGTAAACTTGTGTCACAAGGATTTGTTGTATAGATTACTTTGTCACCCAGGAACTAAGCCTAGTATCCAAGGGTTATTTTTTGCTGATTCTCTCCCACTTCCCACCTTCTACCCTTAAGTAGGCCCCAGTGTCTATTGTTCCTCTCTTTGTGTCCATGTGTTCTCATCATTCAGCCCTTACAAGTAAGAACATGCGGTATTTGGTTTTCTGTTCTTGCATTAGTTTGCTGAGGATAATGGCCTCCAGCTCCATCTATATTCCCACAATGGACATGATCTCACTATTTTTTTATGTCACCATAGTATTCTGTGGTGTCTATGTACCACATTTTCTTTTTTTTTTTTTTTTTTTTTTTTTTTAACTTTATTTATTATTATTATACTTTAAGTTGTAGGGTACATGTGCATAACGTGCAGGTTTGTTACATATGTATACTTGTGCCATGTTGCTGTGCTGCACCCATCAACTCGTCATTTACATCAGGTATAACTCCCAATGCAATCCCTCCCCCCTCCCCCCTCCCCATGATAGGTCCCGGTGTGTGATGTTCCCCTTCCTGAGTCCGAGTGATCTCATTGTTCAGTTCCCACCTATGAGTGAGAACATGCGGTGTTTGGTTTTCTGTGATTATAAATCATGCTGCTATAAAGACACATGCACACGTATGTTTATTGCAGCACTATTCACAATAGCAAAGACTTGGAATCAACCCAAATGTCCATCAGTGACAGATTGGATTAAGAAAATGTGGCACATATACACCATGGAATACTATGCAGCCATAAAAAAGGATGAGTTTGAGTCCTTTGTAGGGACTTGGATGCAGCTGGAATCCATCATTCTTAGCAAACTATCACATTTTCTTTATCCAATCTGTCATTGACGGGCATGAACCCATGTCTTTGCTATTGTGACTAGTGCTGCAGTGAACACATGTTTGCATGTGTCTTTTCGGTAGAATGATTTACGTTCCTTTGGGTATACACTCAGTAATGGGATTGCTGGGTCAAATAGTAGTTCTGTTTTTAATGCTTTGAGGAATTGCTACACTGCCTTCCAAAATGGTTGAGCTAATTTACACTCTCAGCAACAGTGTACTCCCTTTTCTCCACAACATCATCTCCTCACCAGCATCTGTTAATTTTTGGCTTTTAGTAATAGCCATTCTGACTGGTGTGAGATAGTATCTTGTTATGGTTTTAATTTGCATTTCTGTAATGATATTGAGCTCATAGCAAAATTCACCCTAATATTTACTTAGCTGTATACTGTAAAAGTAGAGACAATCATCTGGCAATTAAACACAAAAGTTTATTATTAAAGAATATATATTTAAAAGTTAATGTTTTATTGATTCTCTAAGTAATATTTTTACCTTTCATAAGGCATATTTCACAATGATGGATAATAATCTCTAAAGCTATGATTTTCAACATTTTTTTCCTCCTTTCCTCTTTCATCCCCCCCATTGTTTTTTGTTTGTTTTTATTTTTGTTTTGCCTTTTGGTCTTGCTTCTTGCTTTTATTCTCTCTTTTCTTCTTCTTGTTGAGAAGGAGGTATAACATTTTTCAAATAGAAGAAGAATTAAAAAGAGGTATTTTCAGAATCTTTACATGTTTTTTAAATAATAAAAAGCTGAAATAAACATTATTTGATTGTGTTTCTAGAATTCTTGTATGCTTATACTTTAACAAAATAGAAGCACACTATACATATGCATCTTTACATACTTTTATACTTAACAATACATCCTGGAAACCTTTCCCTTTCATATCACAGAGCATTCTCTTTGTTTTATAGACATTACTCATTTCTTTAGGTAGTTCATGCCTGATATACCATTTGTTTCACTTTGGTAAAATTTCTGGAAAGAAGCACTAGAACAACTTTATTCTATACGGTTACATTATGTAAAATGTACAAAATAAAATAATACAAAGGAAAAAATATACCACACATGTGAAGAGACAGAAAAATGTAACTGAATAATAAAGAGGAAAAGGATACAAACATGTGCCTAAGGTATTGGAGTTGGTAAATAAGGACTTTAAAATAACCTTGATTATTGTATATGAGGAAAATATGACAAAAGTATGAAAAAGATGGCCAGTGTCAACAGAAAATTGAAATCTATAAAAATAATCTATAGTGCATTCTAGACTTGCAAATTAAAATTTCTAAAATTAATAACTTATTTCATAGGTTTAACATGCCAGGCACAGAAAAAGAAAAATAGTGAACTCAAATACAGGACAATAGAAAATTACCAAATTAAAGCACAGACTGGTGAATAAAGAATGAAAATAGCAGAGCAGAAGAAAGATGCAGATCAAATGGTAAAAAATGCATGAAATTAAAGTCTCCCCTCAAAAAAACTAGAAATTTTGCCAAAGCAATATTTTAAGAGATAAGAGAAAATGTCTTTCCAAAACTGAAGACAGATTTAAACACATTAATTTACTCTGCTCTGCACACCCTAAGTAGAATAACAAACAAACACACACACACACATACAATAACAGACAATGATCAGAATAGTAACAATTCCATAAGCCAAAGCTAAATAGAAAATTTTAAAAGCAGCCCTGCAAAAAAGATACTTTACTTTCACAGGAAAAATAATCATAAAATCAACCTCTGATATTTTAACTAAAATTGTGAAACGACGAAGACAATGGAATGACACATTTAATGTGCTGCTAAAAGGAATAGAAAGAAAAAAGTAAAAAGGAAAAGAGTGTTAAACTAAAATTCTATATGCAATAAAAATATCTTTCAAATATGAAAATAAAGGCAACACGGTTTAGACAGGAAAAAGCTGAGAGAAATCATTACTAAAATAAGAGGCACTAACAGAAATGACTGCAGATGTAAGAATGGAATTGTGCAGAAACAAAAAATAAAAATATGTAAGAAAATGAATAGTATTAATCCTTTAATATAACAGTAACAACTATGTAGTATAATATATGTAACATATAAAGTAGTAAAATATTTGATAACATTAAACCAAGGCAGGTGAGAGAAAACATAAATTAGAACATTTCTGAGCTGAGTGAAATAAAAATATCACAAATTGTGAGATATAGCTAAATGGAAGGTTTTTAATTTATAGTGAAATATATATATTTACATGTATATATTTTTAAAAGAACGCTTTGGAACATTGATTTATGCCTTTACAAGAAGCTAAAAAATAGAATGACAAAGTAAATCCAAGGGAAGTAGAAAGAAAAACTATATACAATATATAGATAAGAATAGAAATGGATGAAATTAAATGCAGACCTACAATAGAAAATCAACAAATATACTATCAGTTCTTCAAAACCAGTATCAGAAATTGAAAGAAAGCTGTCTCTGGAGTTTTACAATGTGTAACACAACTTTGTGTGGTAATAGTTTCTGTTTAACATCTGGGCTGTCCAACCTAACCTTGTGACTCTAGCCACATGCAACTATTGTGCACCTTAAATGTGTTCAGTTGGACTGAGAAAATTATTCTTTCTTTTTTAAAATTCATTTAACGTTGATAAATATAATATGACAATTTTTTAAACAATATACTTGGCAAACTTCTTTATTTTTAACCAACTTTTCATTTTATAAGTTTTTTAATTTACCAAAAGCTACAAAAATAGTGCAGAGAATTCCTACACACTCTACACTATTTCTCCTATCATTAACATCTTATGATAGTATATTTGTCACAACTGTTGATCAATATTGATACATTCTTAAGTCCATATTCTATTCAGATTCCTTAGTTTTCCCCTAGAGTTCTTTTTTTCTATTTAAGGATATTGTCTAGTATACTACATGACATTTAGTCAGCAAGTCTCCTCAGGCTCTTCTTGGCTGTCAGAGTTTCTCAGTTTTTCCTTGTTTCTAACTTAACAAACTTAACAGTTGTGAGTCATGCTGGTCAGGAATTTTATAGAACATTCTACAGTTTGTGGTAGACAGGGGTTATACATATTTGGAAGGAAGAGTGTAAAGGTAAATTACAATTCTTATCACATCATATCAAGGATGCATTCTATCAACATGACTTACAAACATGACATGTTGGTATCAACTTTGATTGCATGGTTGAGATGCTTGTCTGATTTGCACACTGTAATATTATAGAGATCTATTCTTCATCCAAAAAGATTACATAACCAGTCCATCTCTACAGACAAATTCTTTTGTCAGTGAAAATGGAAGTGCTCCTGTATATATTGGTATGATCTAATATCTATGGCTGAATTCTACTGAATCGTAAATTTACTGATTTTATTGATCATGTCACAAGTTCTCAGAGAACATGTAGGCAATAAACTTGGTCATTGAGTCTGAAAATTCAGTTAAAACAGGAAAGCCTTGATACTACTTCTATCAAATAATTTTCATTAAATAATGTTTAATCACTATTTGTGTTATATTATTATTTTCTGGAGGGAAAGAAAACTTAGCAAGCCCCCCACTATGCGGGCTATAAAAACTTACTCTCTTATATCCACAGATTTGCCACTCTAAGTGCTTAGTGTTTTAACTGAGCAAATGAGATGATTTTGAGATAAGCAAGAAACCCACAAAAGATAAAAGAAGTACAATTATTTAGCACCTTTAAAAGGATCTCTGGCCTGATGTGGTGGCTCACGCCTGGCATCCCAGCACTTTGGGAGGCCAAGGTGGGCGGATCAGCTGAGGTCAGGAGCTTGAGACCAGCCTGACCAACACGGTGAAACCCCATCTCTACTAAAAATACAAAATTAGCCGGGCATGACGGCACATGCCTGTAATCCCAGCTACTTGGGAGGCTAAGGCAGGAGAATCACTTGAAGGGGGCAGAGGTTGCAGTGAGCTGAGATCATGCCACTGCACTCCAGTCTAGGCAACACAGAGAGAAAGAAGAAGGAGAAGGAGAAGAAGAACAATCTTAGAGGAACACCAGGATATATACATTGTGGTGTCTGATGAAAATATCTAAGAAATATTATTTATCTGTCCCATAATGACTCCCAAATTTAGGAAACTTAAAAACTCCTCCCCCTCCTTGTTAATGGATGACAGTTTTTAAAAAAATATGGTTTATGTGTATGCTTTGAGTACCAGGAACAAAAGAGGTAGACCTAGAATAAAAATCAGAAAAAAAAATCCACCAATTGCCCCCTCATATTATCATCTCAGTATATATAATAGTCTAAAGATTAGGAAGCAGAAGATAGCCAGAGGTTCATTAATGGATACAAAATTACAGCTAGATAGCAGGAATAAGTGTGACTGTTCTATAGCACTATAGGATGACTATAATTAACAATTTATTGTACCGAATAGCTAAAACAGCAGGTTTTTAATATTCTCAAAACAAAGAAATAAGCATTTGAAATGATTGGTATGCTAACTACCCTGACTTGATCATCGCACATTATATACATGTATCAAAATATTCAAAATATCACACTGTATCCCATAAATATGTACAGTTATTTTCTGTCAATTAAAAAATAATAAAGCAAGTAAGTAAAAGGAAGTTTCTAGATTTCTTTTGCTTTTAAAAAATATATAAGTTGATGTTGGTATGTGGGAAAGATAAAAATATAGAAAATAAGATTAGAATTGAGCAAGACAGTTCAATACTAGAGAAGCCTTTAAACATCAGTACTACCTGAGAGGTAATGTAAAGCATTGCAATATTAGAGATGTTGCTATGTGAAAGGCTACCAGCAGGCAAGAGCTTGGCTCCCAAAGGTCACTGAACTGCCTATAATTAAACAAAAGCAACTTTAAGTATTCTATTTTGGAGTATGATTTTTAAAAAACACCTATATTTTCTGCTTAAGCCATCAAGATTTTGGCTGTATTTATTCAGTGACCATTTAGCCAGAATTTCCACCCACACACCGTGTTTCTTCTCAGAAGGAAACAGTATTTTCTTGATATTTATGGTTCCTCTTAGGCTTAAACCTCCCTGTCCTGAATACAGTTAAAATACTTGAAAGTAAGCATAGGTAATTATCTCTTATTAGGAAAGGACTTAACTCTCTTCCTAATTATCTCTTCTCTGAAAATACTCACCATGGTAAATGCATCCCATTTTATAAATTGTTACATAAAATCAGAGTCCTCAGACCCAGAAGTCGTTCTATGACAATAGATTTCTTTAAAGTTAGCTACAATTTTCACCACTCCTTTTAGATGTGCTATAAAATATAACTAATTTAAATTCAGCAAACATTTAAGTGGACACTTTTTTTCAGCTACTGTGGAACCGCAAAGCAACAACAAAACAAACAAAAAAAGCAAGAGAGAGAGAGAGAGATCCTACACAAGAGATCTTAGCCTTAAGAACTCACTGTCTAGTAACGTATTCGAGCTACCCATTGGAGCTCTGGAATCAGATTAGTTAACCTCGAATCCATTCCTTTGACAAATATTTATTAAGTGCTTAAGAATGTTCTACAACCGGGGGTATAGCCCTGGACAAAATAACCAAACTTCCTCTGCCTCAAGGGCTTAAGTTCTGGCACATAAGACAGATGAAAAAGATAATAAATAATATTACAGAGAAAAAGGATTAAAAAGGAAAAGGAGACAGAATGTGAGGTAGAGAGGAGTTTGAAATCTCATGAAGTGTGGCCAGAATAGACCTTGGGGAGATAGCACATATTAAGGTTGTGAAAGAGCTGGGGAGTAACACAGGTAGAAAGAACTACAGAAAAACGGAAGAGGAAGTGAAAATATGCCAAGATGAGTGGATGGCTGTTGTGTTTAAAAGACAGCAAGGAAGCCACTCTGGTTGGAATGAAATGGGAAGGCAGCCGTAGTAGCAGATGAAGTCAGAAAGGAAATAGGAGCTCCACACCATTAGAATATGATTTCCAAATTGTTACTTTCAAGTCCTCTCTTGGAAAGATGTACCATATTATAAATGGCATTTCTTAGCATTTTCTTTTTTTCCCTTGTGTCCTCAAATAAGTGGACTGAGACATATGTACCTTGGCTTATGACCAGAAAAAAAAATGATGTTTACAGAAAAATTTTCTGATTGAATAGATCATTGTCATCAAAAATCAATTTGGCAAATATTCTTATCAACTTGGTGGAAATATTATTTACAAATTACTTGTTATGATTCTCCCACTCAAAGGAATTTTTAAACCAGTGGGACGAATTGGCTAGTTCTCTTGTTTTCTCTGAATGTGGAAAAAAGTATGATAAAATTCAGCAGGGGAGTGTGATGGTTAATTTTAGGTGTCAACTTGACTAGATTAAGGGATACTCAAATAGTTGGTAGAGCATTATTTCTGGGTATGTCTGTGAGGCTGTTTCCAGAAGAGGTTGGCATTTGAATCAGTGGGCTGACTAAGGAAGATCCGCCCTCACCCAACGTGGGTGGGCATGAGCCAATTGGCTGAGGGCCGGGATAGAACAAAAAGGCACGGGAAAGACAAATTGCCTTTCTTTCTCCTAGAGCTAAGACACTTTTTTCTCCTAACATTGGACATTAGAATTTCAGGTTCTCTGGCCTTTGAATTCCAGGACTTTCACCAGCAGCACCTCAAGGTTTTAGATCTTTAGCCTTGGACTGTTATGCCATTGGCTTCCCTGATCCTGAGGCTTTGAGATTTGGACTGAGCCACTCTACCAGCTTCTCTGTTTCTCCAGCTTGCAGACAGCCCACCATGGGACTACTCAGCCTCCATAATTACGTGGGCCACGTCCTCTAATAAATGCCACCTCATATCTTTATATGTCTATATTATCTCCTATTGGTTCTGACTCCTTCGAAAATTCTGACTAATACGGTGGGGCATTCTTAAGAAATCTTTAGAGGTCATATTAAAGTGAATTTGTACTGATTCTCTCCCTCCCCTCACTGCCCTTTGTATTCCACTTAACATGATGTCTGGTTCATAGAAAGCCATTGTTAAGTATTTGTGGACTAATGGCTAATAGGTTCCAAGAAGTTTTAAATTAGGTGCCTATTAGTAATTGTTATCATTATTAAAGGAAATAATGACTAGGAAATAGTTTACTCTGGTGAAACAGGTAGAGCTAGGTCAGTATCATTTATAGTTTAAAAAAGCACATAGTAAAAGTGTTTCTAGGCCCACAAACCTTTCACTATTTACCTCAATGTACGTATAAACCTGTACTTATGCTTATACGTCCACCTAGGTTCTGATGTAGATTTTAAAATAGATATCCACTTGTCAGATTGACTGTTCCATCATCAGTTTCTTCCTCCTGTTTCATAAGTAACAGTGCCATAAAGCAGGATCATTGGATCACCCTCAATGCAGAGAAGACACTCTCACGTCGCTTGGCTTCTACAACTCTACACCATCTTCAGTCTTTTCATCGCTTTGCCGTCTTTCACGTCAGTGTGGACCAGAAAAAAAGTCAGCTGATGTTGTTCTAAGTGCTCTGAGTGAACACCGACTGCAACAACAAAGTATCTGCCTCATGGACTTTATTTACTAGTGGGACAAAAATAGATCCCAGACAAAAATAAATAATCGTATATATGAAATCAAAGAGTGTCGGAGAATAGAAACAAGGCCAAAAATTAACAGTAAGAATTAGAATCCCCAAATGTAATTAACTAGGCAAATTAACTAAAGATACGAAGACAGTTTTTTCCAATCTGCAGGTTAAGATTGAAATAATATCTACTTCATGCATTATAAGAAATAAAATAACGGGAAAGAATACAATATTCACCTTGTATTTTGTGTTCAGGAATTTTCAGAAGCACATTTATTTGATTCAAACTTTTGGTACGCAGCAGCAGCAGAGAGAAAGTAATTTAAAAGTCAGTAATTTCAAATACTAGATGCTTCACTGAGGTTTCTAGAATGTCAAATATATTTCCAGTTTGGAAAAAAACATGAAAAATATTAGTAAACTCATTATAAATTTACTTAAATCTGAAGTGATAATATATTCCTCGTAGGAAGTATGCAAATTAAGCTCCCTCCCCACCTTCAAACCAAAGATGTCACTAGAACCTGTGAACATGGCAAAAGAGAATGAATTAAAGATGCAATTAAGTTTGCTAATCAGCTGACATTGAGATAGGGCAATTATTGCGGATTATCCAGGCAGACGCAATATAATCACAGGGATCCTTAAGAGCAAGAACCTTTCCCAGCTGTGTCCAGAGATACTGACAGTGCAGAAAGGATCAGAAAATAATAGTTGCTAGTTGATGAAGAAATGGAGCCACTATCCAAGGAAGTCATGTGGCCTCTAGAAGCTGGAAAAAGGAAGGAAATTTCCTCTGTAACCTCCAGAGGAACCAGCCTTGCTGACATCATCACAGCGAGACCTGTGTCAGCCTTCTTACTTTATAAAATATAAGACAGTAAGTTTGTGGGGGGTTTTCTGTTTGCTTTGGGTTTTTTTTTTCTTTTGAAATGGAGTGTGGCTCTGTTGCCCAGGCTGGAGAACAGTGGCATGATCTTGGCTCACTGCAACCTCTGCCTCCCAGATTCAAGCAATCCTCCCACTACAGCCTCCCAAGTAGCTGGAATTACAAGCATGCACCATCATGCGTAGCTAATTTTTGTATTTTTATTAGAGACAGGGTTTCACCATGTTGGCCAGGCTAGTCTCAAACTCCTAATCCTTAGGTGATCCACCTGCCTCAGCTTCCCAAAGTGCTGGGATTACAGGTGTGAGCCACAGTGCTTGGCCAAGTTTGTATTGTTTTTAATCCACAAATTACCACAAAGTTTGTGGTGATTTGTTATATCAACAGTATGGAAAACAAACATACCATTATTTATGACTTTCTGAAATTACTTACAGTTAGTTTGATGAACATTGATGTCTATGATGATACAATATTTAAATTTTTGGCTGGATAGAAAGCTCAGAAGCAAAACAATTTGGCAGCAGAAAACATATCTCTTTGAAAAAAAATGAGATGAAACCTATTACTTTGAAAGAGCTAGAAATATGAACAAAATTATTCTTGAGACAGAGATCTCAAACTAGATTTATTTGTTTTCATGGTTCATAAATATTCTGTATAATTTAACTTTTCTTTTTGGTCAAGAGAAATGATTTTTAATTTATTGGTTAGTATGTGAACATTTAAAAAAGTATTTTTAGGTTCACGCAATTTGACTCATTGCTTCATTTTAACTAAATATGATTTCTTTTTAAAATGAGACTTTTTTTCTGATTTTATATTTCTGTTTCTCTGGGAGGAAGCTTATACTACTGTTTTCATCATTCATAAAATATTTCACATTGTATGTGGTTCATCTAAGATACAAAATATGGAGTATTTGCCTCTTTTTTTTAACTCTAGCTCTTGTTTTGGGGTATTTCTTAAGACTGATCTTTGGCTTTTTATCTGTTTTCTTTATATAATCTCTGTGATCCTATTAACTATTGAAAAATATTAATTCTGTACAAATGATTTAACCAGCATATTTTAAATATTGCATTTCTCATGTAATAAAACAACAAAGCACAGTTACCCAGTATATCCCATGTGCAAAATACTGATAATAACATAAAAAATGTCTGCTTGGATTTTCTGTGGTCATCTGAAATCATTAGACCACTTTTTCTTCTAAGTCAGGTTTTCCTCTTTGCTCCTAGTTTCTGTGAAAGCCAGAATCACTTTCCCAGAAATGTTTTAGAAACATAATACAATCTTAAAATTATCTTCTACAAACTTCATTTAAAATCAGTCACTATGTGTTCTTTACTGTTACTTTGTAATGACTTTTCAATATTTCCTTTCTAATGAAAAATCTTTCCTGTTGAATGCATTTCATTCCCACTACTTTAATTCAATACAGACTCCCATCACCTCATCCCTCAAAGATTCCAAATGCTTTTAATTCTTCCTTGATTTTATTCTGTTATAATTCCAACCATGATGGTACCAGTTATCTGGCTTTTTGCTCACAGCTCTGTCTGCAGTGACTGGAGTGCCTTGTCCAGACCCTCTTGAATGTACAGTGCACCCATGCCCCACTTACTGTGAGTGTGGGTGATGACCCACTACTTACCCCCTTTCTGGAAACTCCCCTCAGTCAAGTGTAAGCTACCCCAATACCCATACAAACTTCAGGGAGTGATGGACTGGCAGGGACAAAAGGTGTACCCCTGGCGTTGAGATGGGCCTAACTACACTTCTAGCACTTTTCTATGGACTCAGAGGAAAGCTAGGATCCAGCTGTGACCATAGTGTTGCTTAGGTAACACCACGCTTTGCTCGATCCTATTTTTATCAATCTTCTTTTAAAAGCACTCTTCACATAAGTCATCTGGACAAGAGTTCCCATGCCAGGCCTCATTTCTACAGTACCAGACACAAGATACTCATTATTCCTCTGTTCTTTTCCATAACACAATTTGTCTGACTCTCCAAGCTGAATTTCTCAAGCCCCTCTGTCATCTGGATTATAGGTGAGTTTGACATGGGAAAAATTACAGGAGTTGAAAGAGTGGGAAGGAGGAGGGGTCAGTGTGTCTAGTCTCCTTTCTCTATCTTTGCAAGAACCTCCTGCAGCAGCTACATCACCTCCTTTGGGCTCTGCAGCTCCAATAATAAACATTCTTATCTCCAGGCTGTCTCTTCCTTGTACCTTATATTTTGCTGTCATAGGCCATGTCATTTGTTGGGTGACTGGTTCTATGCTTGCCACAAGATGGGGAGATTTTTAGTTTTTCCAAAGCCATATTTCTGACACTTTGTAGCAAGAAACAGACTGGGTCTGAAAGATCCATCCTCTGCTGGACTATCCTAGTCGCTAGACTCAGAAACCATCAACTCTTCCCTTTTGCCCCCAGCTTTAGGGTGCTAGTGACTTCATGACAATATTAATTGCCATTTATCTTTCTAGCCCATATTTGGCTTCTTAGCTCTTCAATCCCATGTAACCAATCATCAGCATTAAATTCCCTCACTTAAAAATACCCAGAGTGTTTTCAGTCACTTTCAGGGCACAAATGGATTAGGGTGGAGCAAAATAATGAAGCAGTCTTCCCCCATGAATTTTCCCATTGATCTTTTCTACAATTCAATCTTTAAATGTTCACTCACAAATACCTCATTTTCACAAAATGGAAATACGTTTTCATTTTTCTCATTATAAAACTAATTATACTCACAAAATTTCCACATACTACATAAAGTAGAAAGTAAAAATAGAGGTACTCTTTGATCTAAGCATCAAACTCTATGGGAGAGACAATAATTCAAAAAATAGTGACTAGAAACTGAAGGGCTAAATTTGACAGAACAGACATGGGAATGATGAATTGGAGAACTGCAGTAAAGGGATAGGGATTACAAGGTATAAAAATAGGTGTCAGCAACAGATGAAGGAGGACCTCCAAGGAAGTTTTCTCATTTCATATTTGTCTTCAGAATATGTGTCCTCTTTGGGTTACTGGAAGAACGTCCAGTGATCACATGTTTGGTCACTCCTCTCTGTTCTTTTTATTGTACATGGAACAAAAGTGCTAACACCAAGCTAGAAAGATAGTCAAGACAAAAGCTCTGTTGTCTACTAGAAAACAGTATGTCTGACGGGCAGCAAGACATGCAGAATTTAATTGAATTGTTATCCACCCACCCCCAATGCCTTTTTAATGTATTACTTGATAATTTAGTTTTGGTAATACAGATACCTGGTCATCATTTCCATTGAACACACATGACAAATAAATATCATTAGTTTTCTGTTTGAAGCAATATTTATATTTAAAATTATCCCACTTAGTGATTTGTATTTCTTAGTGCAATTTGTATGCTATACTGCCAATGACTGAAAACTTGAAAATTCCAAAATTAAACTTTCAATATTATGACAGCCTCTCCTTTTTTTGTCAAGAAAAGACCATGTTTTTATTAACTATCCTCCTCTAACAGGATATAGGTCTACATAGTATACCATGCCTCAGTTTACAAAGGTTAATGATTTTTAAATGAAATTTTATGATCTTCTATGAGAAGACCCAAAACCATGGGAGAGGGACTGAGGCACATGAATGATATGATGTGGGAAATGATCATTTGACATGGAATTTTACAGACATGGTTAGTATCCAACCTCCAATTTGTCCGTGGTCTATTAATATACAGAAGTCATTTAAAGGTGCTTAGTCTCACTTGCCCTTCTCTTAATGATTGTGATAACATTATCTATCTGACACAACTAATAGGAAATGCCATTTGAGTTAACAAGGACTGCTTATTAGAAGCTCACGGTAAAAATATGGGCTAGTCTTAGGAAAAGGAACGGAGACATTTCTAAATTTCAAACGACTATATCAATGTGAGTTATTATGAGGATGCAGCAGAACTGTGGCAGCACATTCGCCAAAGATGGCTGAGTTGAGATATCATAGGGATGGGGTATAGTTATCCAGCCTCTGAAAATGCTACTACTCTCAATTCATATTTGCCATTGACTGAACCAGGAATGTATACCTCCTGGTGAACTGTAATGTTACTTATTTTCTGAAAGATTTGTAACCACATAGAGAAGAAGTTCATTGTTAGCCTGACTCAGACATGAAGTGGAGGAGAATTTTCTTCTCTCAATGATAAATAACACAAGGCCTTTGGGATCTTCCCTTTCTTTTCCTTTCTACTCTCTGTCTTATCTCTCTTTCTTCTTCACTCAGTATAACCATACTGAACATCACTCCCTCAAATATTCTAGACATCTTTTGCTTTTGGGCTTCCAGACATAGTTATTTCTCTGTCTGGAGCTTTCTCTTCACTTCTCATTTTCCCTGGCTGTTACCCAAACTTCACATCCCAGTTTGGACAATATTTCTCCCAGGAAGTCATGCACTGGATGCTGAGTTAGATAACTACATTGTGCTACTGAAAACCTTCTGCTTTTACTATTACAAAGCCTATAACAATTATAATTACTAAATTAGTGTTCTATTACGTCCTCCAAGAAAATTTAAGATGATATACCTTCTACTACTGGAAGGTATATTCATCAGCTCTCACATTGCTATAAAGAAATTTCTGAGACTGGGTAATTTATAAAGAAAAGATGGTTAGTTGACTCACAGTTCCACAGGCTGTACAGGAAGCAGGGCTGGGGAGGCCTCAGGAAATTTACAATCATGGCAGAAGGCAAAGAGGAAGATGGCACATATCACATGGCTGGCAGAGGAGGAAGAGAGAGAGAAAGCGGAGGTGCCACACACTTTCAAACAACCAGATCTCATGAGAACTCACCATCAAAAGAACAGCAAGGGAGAAGTCTACTCCATGATCCAATCACCTCCTACTAGGCCCCTCTTTCAACATTGGGGATTACAATTCAACATGAGATTTGGGTTGGGACAAAAACCATTTATCCTTCCTAGGTCTCTGGGCCTGTGATGGGAGGGGCTTCCACGAATGTCTCTGACATGCCCTGGAGACATTTTCCCCATTGTTCTGGTGATTAAGATTCAGCCCCTCGTTACTTATGCAAATTTCTGCAGCAGGCATGGGCTTGAATTTCTCCCCACCAGGTGGGTTTTTCTTCTGTATCACATCATCAGCCTACAAACTTTCCAAACTTTTATGCTCTGCTTCCTCTTGAACACTTTGCCACTTAGAAATTTCTTCTGACAGATACCCTAAATTATCTTTCTCAAGTTCAAAATTCCACAGATCTTTAGGGCGGGAGCGAAATGCCACCAGTTTTTTTGTTAAAGCATAGCAAGAATCACCTTTGTTCCAGTTCACAACAAGTTCCTCATCTCCATCTGGGACCACCTCAGCCTGGACTTCATTGTCCATATCACTATCAGCATTTTGGTCAAAGCCATTCAACAAGTCTCTAGGAAGTTAGACATTTTCCCACATATTCCTGTCTTCTTCTGAGCCCTTCAAACTGTTCCAACCTCTGCCTGTTATCCAGTTCCAAATTTGTTTCCACGTTTTCAGGTATCCTTATAGCAGTGCCCCACTACCGTGGTACCAATTTACTGTATTAGTCCGTTCTCACACTGCTATGAGGAAGTACTCAAAACTGGGTAATTTATAAAGGAAAGAGGTTTATTTGACTCACAGTTCCACATTGCTGGGGATGCCTCAGGAAACTTACAATCATGGCAAAAGGTAAAAGAGAAGCAGGCTGCTTCTTCACAGGGTGGCAGGACAGAGTGAGTGCCAGCAGGGGAAATGCCAGACATTTATGAAACCATCAGGTCTCATGAGACTCACCCACTACCATAAGAACAGCATAGGGGAGACCATCCCCATGATCTAATTACCTCCAGCTGGTCCTGCCCTTGATACATGGAGATTATGGGGATTATAACTCAAGGTGAGATTTGTGGGGACACAAAGCCTAACCATGCCAGCAGGTTCCCCCAAAAATTAAAAATAGAATTACCAGATGACCCACCAATTCCACCCACTACTGCGTATATATCCAGACCAATATTAGAAAATATAAGTGCATTGTATATATAGGATACTTTTATATATACATAATTTGTAAAACCATAAGACATTTAACATAAAATAGGGAAGTAGCAAATGTGTATCACTTATAACTATTTTATTTTCCATAATATCCCATATTTCATATAGTCTTTATTTCCTGTAGACTCTAAGATGAAATCAATTATAACATTTACTATTTTGTATATAATTATGAAAGAAAAAATGCTATTGGAAAAAATCTTATGACAACATGCTTTGTAAAAAAGAGTCCAGAATGACACAGGTATTGATCACAAGAGACTCTTGTTTTAGAATTCTCTTCATTTGCTCTATGGTATTCACATTGTTTGTCATCAGTTGCATTACTTGGTGTTTGATAATTTAAAAATGGTAACAAACTTTTACTTACTTGTGGATATCTTCTTTTTTTAGGATATGTGATGTATTTTGTTCCTTCACAAAAAAACTACAAAATGGAAGCCATTCTTTCAAAGACAAATGTTTGATGCGCATAGATTGAATTTATGCTCTGCCACCCTGCTTTTATGCCAGGCCGGTTATACAAGGTCAATTTCTTTCAGTGTCCAATTATTCAAAGTAATCATTTAGAAGACTTTTAAATGACAAACTCAAAATGTGCAGAACGATTGAGGTACATAACTTGAAATCATTACACTATCTGTAGCTATGTGACTATAATTGTGAAATGTATCCTTATTTAAGAAATATTAAAATGTGAAAAAATGTGCATTTTAGAACTGGTATAATGTATGCTAAGGTTGTATGTTAAATTTTTATTAACAAATGGATATGCACAATAAAAATGTTTGGAGAACATTGGATTATATTGCTAGCAGATTATTTTATGAAAATAATAAATGGATTCATTTATTAGTATACTTCTCTAGTTCTTGTTAAAGATTACTTATAAGAACCCACACTTTGGGAGTCCAACGCAGGTGGATAGCTTGAGCCTCAGGAGTTTAAGACCAGCCTGGGGAACATGGTGAAACCTGGTGTCTCTACAACAAATTTAAAAAATTAGCTGGGAGTGGAAGTGTGCACCTGTAGTCCCAGCTACTCAGGAGGTTGAGGTGGGAGGATTACCTAAGCCCAGGGTGGTTGAGGCTGCAGTGAGCTGTGATTGCGCCACTGCTCTACAGCCTGGGTGACAGAGTAAGACTATGTCTCAGAAAAAAAAAAAAAAAGACCCAAATATGAGGGAAAATAAGGCAGACCTAACTAAGAAGGAGCCCAGATATTATTAAATGCCATTTGTGAAAGAATTCCACATATCTTGTTGAGTCTGAATAATTCTTACAGACCATTATGACTTGGTCTATAATCTACCCACTCTTTAACAAAACTTTCACTACAAAATATTATCTACTTGCCTACTTCTTCTATTTATTGTTTTTCCTGCCTTTGGTATATTCTTAATATCAAATTATATATGAATAAGAAATTCTGTTGTCACTTTAAAGCACCACAATCATGTAAGACTCAGAACCTTATGGTCAAAACATCTTTATGTCAATTGGTTAACATATGTTTCATTTTTAACTTGAGTTATGTTTTTGTTTTGTCACTGGCCTAATTTTTAAATAAATACAAAAAATATAGGTATGAAAAATATGTAAAGAAGAGGAAATTATTATGTTTTAATATTTTTATACTCATTAAGCAAAAAATAACTTCTTTGATTCTTAAAAAACTGGCCTGTAGTACAACTTTCCTACTTTGCTTATCATTAAATATGTTAAATATAAATAGCTCTGTTAGTGATAGAAATTCCTTAGAGAGGATCTAAATTTTTCTTGAACTCAAATTTTACTCAAATATATTTTACCTAAATCCCACTAGGCAAAGGTTTTTGTTTTTCGGTTTTTTCCTCATAATGTTTAAATGAATTCTAATGTGAGTTAGGAACTCTTTATATCATACTCTCATCCTGACAATGAAATAAACAAACTACATGCTTTTCATCTCAACTGGCACCTTCAAGTACTGGGCTCAGAAATTGTAATTAAAAATCATTTTAAACACTCATTTCACAGTTTACTCGTAGGAAGAGGCACATATTGTTCCAATTCCATTCCTAAAAAAGCCTCCCACACTATCACTGAGAAATTTTCAAAGGTCATGAATGAAGTAAGCACCTACCTTGTTTTGCACATGGCTTATGTCACTGCTGTACTTCTAAATTATATCATCAGTCTCATTTCTGTTTCCCAGAGACAGGCTCATGTCACTTTCTGAATTCCAGTGCAGATTTTAAAGCTTATCTCTTTGAAAGTTCTCCCCAAATTAAACAGTAATAAATAAAGACTCCGAACTTGAGTATATGGCTTGGCAATCCATTCTTCCCCCTACATGGTTATTAATTTCTTCCAAAGGTATGTCACTAACTGTTTTGGTATTTTCAATACTAATATAATGATTGCAATCATGGTGAGCAGTAAAAGTATATTCCCTGTTAAACATGGTGAGCAGTAAAAGTGTATTCCCTGTTTGTTAAGGAAACAAACTAGGTGGAGATACATTGATTATTTTTTCTACAAGAAGAATGAAATCATGCCAAAATCAAAAGGCCAAAGTAGCAGGATTAATACATATATTACCATAATTCTAAGAATCAGAAAACAAAAGTTGCAAATATCACACAGGTAAAAGCACATGGACTTGATAATACAGAAATCTTTAAGTCTTAAGGTTTTCTCTATTTGCTTTTATTTCCTCTATAAAAGGAGCAGCTGTTTCATAGTCCTGATGATGGATTCGCTCTACCTGCAAATAGTCACCTACCTTACTGATGGCTGATGATTTATGTACATATTAACCAAACTCAGTAGATTGACTGGAACTGGAATGCCTTTATGATCCTCTCTAAGAGATTGAAAAATTAAAGTGTTAAAAACAAGGAAGATCATAGGAGGCTCTCTGATAGTGGCTAAAAGTGAGAAAACTGTTAGTAGATTCATCTTATATAATCAACTACACTGATCCAGAAGATACATTTAAAGGCCCATTTCTCCTTCCAACCCATTATGTTGTTCATAATATGTTGCAGCACTTCTTTGTAAATGGTATCTTAGTGACTAAAAAGGTTTATGTATCTAATTTATTTAGCCAAAATAATTTGTGTAGGAGAAACAAAAAGTCTATCCCGAAATGCTACAATGCAACTATTACCATCTATATTAAATTTGTGCCTGATAAAAAATGCTACATTTCCTTGGCATTTGATTTTTGCCAATTGTTTTATTAAATACTTTATATAGTTAACTCATTTATTATATATACAGCATGTATCCTATTATTATTTCTATTTTATAGATGAGGAAATAGAGCCTCTGGTGAACAAAGAAACTTGCCTAGCATCATACAGCCAGTATGTGGCAGGTCATTTCTAATCCTGATCAGATTAGATCAGGTATGTTTCCAAAACACGTTGTGTTAACCAGAATGCTATACCTTTCTGTCTCAAGTCATTCTTAAATTGAGTACTGTATGATAAGCCTACAGAAATAAATCAGAGTTCAGATTTTAAATTGCTATCTTTAAGACTAGTTTTTAAATTTCTTAGCAGCTAGATTAAATGTGACACTGTGTGTGTCATCAGAATATGTACACCATTATGGAAATAAAAGAGAAACTGTGGCAGAATTCACTAACCTTATACACAGCTACTTCAAAGGACTTTCCAAATGTATTCAAGTAGCTCCTAGTCTTTCAACTCTCAAGCAAATACAAATGGAATCTTGTTATCAACTCTCTATGGCCATGTAAATGTCTTTGTGTGAATTTATTGTTTCAGATTAGCTCTGGTATTTAAAGCACAATGCAGTCTGGTTCAATCTGGTGGTTGTCATGCTGAACCTCTTTCACCGGGTATTTCTCTAATCCTGGGAGAGAGAAGAAGGCAGCTGGGGCAGTAAGCAATATGATTAAAGATTTTTTCTATTCAATTTCTCTATATTAAAGTATCCCTGAGCAGATCAGTGTCTATTCTGGAGAGAAAATATAAATGTGCATTTTGGTGCAGATGTCAGAAGCAATACATGTCAGAGATAAATTAATTTGACTACAGAATTAGCTCTATTTCTGAAAGTCCTCAGATCCATGGAGTATCTTCTAAGGTTGAACCACATGAGTGGATTTTGAAGAACCAATAGAATTTCTTCTGATTTTTTCTTATTCTATTCCTAGTTGTCAGTAGTATGTTGCAATACTTCTTTGTAAATGATATCTTAGTGACATCAAGAAACAATAGTGAAATATGTTGATACAGTCTTCTAATCTCAAATTCAGGAGACCCCAGAGAACCTTGGTTGATTTAATCAGATACTAGCGTTGAAAAGACAAATAGATGTTTAAATGAAACTCTTAGAAAGAGAAAACCCACATACACAATTTTATTGAGGTTTTAAATGTTTTTCAGATCAGGTTGCTTCATCACTAATGAGGTATACCAAGGCATAATTGGTAAAAAGAAAATAGCTAACAGGAAATAAAACTCAGTGGGATATATATTAGTCTCCAAATAAAGAGACCATAGTATATTTAATTCCATTTTCTTTCTTAAATTACCACATAGATTTGGACAAACCATTTCACTTTAGTTTCTCTTCTCTGAGAGAATATAAACTATTCTCTCAGAATAGTTTGAATAGTGCTTGAGAAGACTGAGGGGAGGTATGAGTCATGAAAACAATCACAAAGTTTTTGGATGCCTAAAAATTGCTAATGTGAAAATAGATAATGATTCCATATTTGGGTAGACTAAGAAGCTTTTTAATAACTTGCTTTAAATTAGAAGAATGTGTAGATTCAATCAATACAAAGAGATTGTCTTGGCAGTGATGTTCACATTGGAAATGCCTCTATTCTCAGATGGCCAAAATGAGACTTGTTAATTAAAATATATATTTTCGTGGAACTACAGCCATACCAAATAACTCACATTTATTAAACTGAAAATACTCCCTTTCTTTTGAGGATATACTCCTTCATTTTCTGCTTTGTTATCTTCTGCTTATACTTACTGTAACTTTGGTATAATCTCAGCCAAGCATCACTTGATACTCTGAGTCAGGTGTTTCAGAAAGCTTTGGTTTTCGTAGCTCTCTCTGTGCCTATCTCTCATAACTTATTCTTTAATGAACTATTAATTTCCTTTTCTGTCTAATTCACCAGACTGAAAGTTTTTGGGATCCGAAATTTTGTTTTGATTGTCTTTGTTCCTAGCGCCTAGTGTAATTTTTCATATGTGATAGGTAGTGAAAAACATATGGAAGTAGGGTTGAGGTGGTAGGGGAAAAGCAGGAATTGAAATGAAAGTAAAGAAACATCTTAAAATATACCTGAAGAGTGAAAAAAAAAAACCTAATCTCAGATATTTTTTAACGGATATAGTCTTTCTGAAATAAGACATTGTCCTATGGAAACTTCTCTCCTTAGGCTTATATTTAATGTAATGTATATATTTATATTAATGTTACATGACATAAAATGACATATCATAAAATATAGTAATCATATCATAAAATTACCTACTCTACATGGAAAAGTACTTAGTCATCCAGTAACCCTGCAGTAGATCAATTTATTCTTTGTGTCATACAGAAAGGGTACTGATAGACTAATAATTTTTGTAGTGCTTTTCACTTAAAACATCTAGATTAAACATCTAAGGTTGAGAAATGAAAATATGATGGAGAACAATATAGGATATATTCAAATGAAAATCCTTGTTATTAGTATGAATCAAGATAGGTAAGTGTAAGGTTTGTGTGTGTATAAATTATATGATAATATATTTTATATTTGAGGGAGCACATATATTTTTGTTGAAGTAGAAACTGTGAAATGATAGTACTATACTACACTATACTCTGACTTTTACATTTAGAGAACTTAAGAAAATGTTATTTACCTCTGGTAGGAGAGATAGTTTCATGTCCAAATAACTTTTCTCTTTTTCTTAACTCAAAAAGAAGAGAAAATAATTAGAATCAGTTAGTGCTTAACAGAAACTAAACTCCATCTCAGTCTTGCTGTTGGAAAGAAGAAGTTCTGTTTAATTGCACCTGGACATTTTTCAGCTGAACTATTAGTTTTCTGTGGATACCACTGAAATATTTGTTCCAACAATTGCATGCTCCCTTTTGAAGGATCTAAATGGTTAGCTGGATAGTTTTTGCAATTTAAAACTGTTCTTTCAAAGAACTCCATAATCTTCCATTGTACCACAGAGTAGAAAATGCTGAAAAATATCTATGTACCTGTAGAAAATGTTGCATGTATCCTCTGTGTCTGGATCCAGATTCACATCAAAATATCAGCTATTTTTCAGGATACAGTAAATTGCATCATGTTAATTCCTAAAGTTTGTTCATTTCATCCTTGCATTTGTGTGCTATGTTGACTAATCAGAGAATGTTCTCTAGGGATAGTTTTTAGCCTCTGATTTTCAGTTACATAGCTAACTGACTTACCTGGTCCTGGTAGAGTAGGAGTTCAGGTTCTAAATGGTGGACCTTTCTCTGGGAGAATGCCTTATAATCACATGCCAGAATTTCAATATTTATCCCTGGTGTACTGTCAAAATCTACCAGAGAAGTGGTATCAAGCCCTGGGGGAGATAGACCCATCTATAGTTTTAGCCAAAAGTTCTTAAACGTATTAGGAAAGCAGCAATGGTCACCTTAGGGAGAAAATTGCAAACATATAAAAATCTTGAAAAATACATCCATTGGTACCTACACCCTTATATTCTACCACTGACTGATTGTCTAAAACTGCTCATCACCCTACTTTATCCTTCTAGCTTCCGATTAGTTCCTCTCCTCCTTTTGCCTGGTAGGCTTGTTTGTATCTGATGGGCCATCAGATACAAACTATCTTAACTATCTATGAACCTTAGTTAAGACTGCATGTTTTATAGCCCTGACAGCTGTGGCTCTAAATTCCAAGGCTGATCCCTTCCTGCTTAGTTCTGTTATGATACAGAAAAGGTGGGGAAAATGGGTAAATGTTTGCCCAAGAGTATAAATTTCAGTTATACAGAATGAATGAATTCTGGAGATCTAATATATAGCATGATGACTATAATTAATAATACTCTATTCCGTACTTAAAATGTGCTAAAAGAATAGATCTTAAATGTTCCCACCGCATGCAGAAAAAATGGTAACTGTGTGACATGAGGAATATGTTTAATAGCTTCATAGTGGTAAACATTTCACAATGTATATGTACCATCATGCATTGCTTAATCTGGGGGATGCATTCTGATAAATGCGTCATTAGGCAATTTCATCATTGTGCAAATATCACAGGGTATATTTACTTGTATCTGAATGGTATATTCTACTACATTCCTAGGCTATAGGGTATAGAGTCTAGATAAAGATAGATACATGTAGATAAACAGATCTTAAAAAAGTATAACAGACAGTCTCTCTTGCTTATCAAGAGTTATTGAAGCTGATTTAGGTAACTCTCAGCAAGAAACACAGACAGAAAGATCCACCTGGAAACAACATACACCCTAAAAATCAAATTCTGAATTTCAGCAATATCTTTCTGACCCTGAACAAGCATCTGGCATTGACAAAGTGGTAACGGGCAACCATTGAGGAATTCTGATGAATGTTAAAAATCTTTTGAAAATAAATCAAATGAGGTTGTGCATTATCATGCGTCTGGGAGACATGTGATTCTGCCTGCTCTCAGTTTGTATAGCTTCCCACTTTTTGTAGCTATTTTTCTGTCCATGGTCATTGCTGAGAGATATCTAAATCAGGTTCAATAACTCTTGAAAAGCAAGAGAGAGTGTTTATTATACTCTTTAAAGATCTATTTATCTACATGTATCTGTCTTTATCTAGACTCTATATTGTCGGGGCTCCCAGGTTTTCACCACTGGACTCAACACCTCATCTCCCAGATCTTTACATGCTTTGATACTGTATTAACCAACTACTGTTCCTGTGATTAGTCTTTGTTCAATTCACACTTTCACTTTTGAAGAATGGCCCTTCTTCAATTAATGTTTTAGAAAGCAACACTCCCCAAAGCTGGGCCTTAAGCTTTGTTTGTCATTAAGTGCCTTTCACAATGTTAATGTTATAAAATTTCAAACATTCTCATTCACATGCCAACATCTATATACTTCATGATAGGATCCCCAAATGTCATCTTCATAAATGCAGTATTACAATTGGAAAATAAATATATTTCTGAATCTTTAGACATCTTTTAATTCTAGTTTGAATTCTCAGGATGTTTGATCCATCCTGGTGATGGTTTTATCTTATCCCTACATTATGTTTCTTTGGTTTGGATCAAATAAAAAATAACTAATAGGTAAGTTGGTTAGTATATAGTATTTGCTCTCAGTTATGAAGGCATTATTCACAAGTGGTTATTTTCCTAATCTCTGATAACTAAATCTATTTTATTAAAGGGATTTGTTCACCTTACGTCATTCATCTTATTTTTTCTCATAGTTAGCCTTGTCAAAATGACTAGTCTTTTGATTAAACTGCTAATCTGATCTCATCTAGCCTCTATACTTTCTTACATAAAATTTCTATAGCAATTATGAAAACAAAAAATATAGCAATTATGAAACTAAAACTATTTTAGTGGTCTATTTTAGATCCTGAAGTAAAACATTTGCTTTGAAAAGAATTCTTCTAATTTTGATATAAACAGAGAAGCCCACTGTCTAACAATAACATTTAAACCCAAGAAAGCACAGTCAAAATAATTGAAGTAGGGCACTCATAAGAGGAGGAGACCGGGCACAGTGGCTCACGCCTGTAATCCCAGCACTTTGCGAGGCCAAGGCCAGAGGATTGCTTGAGTCCCAGGGGCTTGAGACCAGCCTGAACAATATAGCGAGACCTCATCTCTACTTAAAAAAAAATTCCAGGCATGGTGACATGTGCCTTCAGTCCCACTCCCTACTTGGGAGGCTAAAAAGGGAGGATTGCTTGAGCCCAGGAGTTCGAGGTTGAAGTGAACCATGTAATACCACTGCACTCCAGGCTAGGTGACAGAGCAAGACCCTGTCTCAAAATAAAATAAAATAATTTTTAAAAAGGAGGGGATAGGCGTTTCAAAGGCAGATTGCTATTTGTATTTAAAAAAAAAATAGCTTCAAGATCAAAATCCTAATGGATACATTGTGTGTCAATTAAACATGGACTGTTCCCCACAGAAGAATCAGTGGCAAAACTACTTTCAGAGAAAACAGTTCTTATCGATTTAATTTGATGACTCATTCCAGGAGGAGTTCATTCCATAAGAGCAGTAAACAATTAAGTATGAACAAAATACAGTTTTTCAATCCTGACAAAAAAAATTACTTTTCTGAACCAGAAAGTGCATCTGCAAACTAACAGGAATACAGTCATAATCAAAGCTTTGACCCTCAAGCAAAGAATATCTTGCCTCAAAATATATAAACAATTCATGTGTAATTTCTACTGACAATAAAATTACAATACTATGCGGATTTTTGTCAGCAATTGTCATGGTTTCTTCAAACGTGAAGGTCATAACACAAAATACAAGGTGAAAAATTAACTAAAACTCTTTTTATAAACATTCCTCACAGTACCTCACCAAGATATGAATGCTCATCAAAATATTGCTACATTCATATTAGAACCAACCATCAAAATTTAAATGTATTTTCTAAAAAGAATACCTTGAACCATTCATATGAATACAATTTAATTTGTGTGAATTAAGTAGTATGTATTTTTCTTTTTAACAATTTAAATTTTTCAGCTGTAGTTAACATCAAAATGAAATGGACTTTCTAATCTTAATCAGAGAAACTAGAAAGTAAATTTAAGTCCTCTCTGGGATAATTATCGCTTGTGAGTTAATGTGTGTTTGTTATCATCACTGGTGAATAATCAAGACTGATTTAGGCCAGGCATGGTGGCTCATGCCTGTAATCCCAGCACTTTGGGAGGCCAGTGCAGGTGGTTCACCTGAGGTCAGGAGTTTGAGTCCAGCCTGATCAACATGGTGAAACCTCATCTCTACTAAAAATACACAATTAGACGGGTGTGGTGGTGTGTGCCTGTAATCCCAGCTACTTGGGAGGCTGAGGCAAGAGAATCACTTGAAGTCAGGAGGCAGAGGCTGGAGTGAGCTGAGATGGCATCATTGTACCTCAGCCTGGGCAACAAGAGTGAAACTCCGTCTCAAAAAAAAAAAAAAAAAGGACTGATTTATACTCTCCACTCAGTATGCATCCTAATTAATAAGGCAAACTCATTCCTATATGGTCGAAACACATACACAAATGCAGTTCAATTCAGCTACTATAAAAAGACATACACCAAAGGTACAGATATTTAATTTTGCCTTCAGAACATGATTCTTCCATTTTACTATGGAGAATAGAGAATGGTTTCAGTTTGTGTTTGTTTGTATTTATGTATTCATGTGCCAAGAAAGGCTCACTAACAAGTAACTAAATTGATATTCCTAATATAAATTTAAATATTTATGAAGAAAACTTAATCAGACTCAAAGCTAGTACATATCACTTAGGCATAACATGGGCACACTTAATAACTTAAATACTTCTAATCAGGATTAACAAATGAATCCAGTGAACATCCACAGAAAAGAACACCTCAGCTTGATTTTTTTTGGATGAAGTAACAACTTCATTAATCTTAATATCAATGCTTTTCCATTATGTAGTGATACTGGTAGTTAATAACTCAAGAATAGCAACAGTGCCACCAAAATGTCTCCCCACATTAATCTGGCAACATTAATTGCTGCCTAGTTTCTAAGGCAGTTTGAATAGAAAAATCATCATTTTTTCCTCTGAGTTTTTTTTCCTTTCCCCCAGAAAAAGTATTTAATGGCACAGTTCTTAAAAAGAACTGAGCAGGGCAAAAATCAAATGGTTACTCAATTATTAAGAAGTCTGCAGTTTTGAAGTATTCTTTCAGTACTTTTAAGAGGATAACTTAATTTGTTTCGTTCTAAATCCTAAGTGATCCCTTCATACTTACTGAACCTTGCTATAAGCCTGTGGTTTCTCATATGTACATCAACAACTCTTATCAATGAGTTTCAGCTTTACCTCTTCAGTTGATTTTTAAAATTTCATTCCAGAAATCAGAGATTAAAGTTTAAAAACAAAGAAAACTTAGATAAGGTTAGTAGGGAAGAGAAACTGGGTGGTGGATTAAGATGGCCAACTTAATCCATACTGGAATTTCTTACGGGTAGAGGTGGCCATATAATCAAGGTATGGCAATGAAATACAAAAGAAAATTTCTGAGTGGGCCTCCTGGGAAAGCTTTATAAATGGGATGAACTCAGCTGTCACATAACTTTGATTTTTTCTCCTTCGCACTTACTTTACCTACTTGTTCCAGGGAAGTAGACACAATGCCTGCAGGAACAGCAGCCATCTTGTGATGATGAGAACAAAGGCTACATGCTTTAAAAAAGGATAGAACAGAAAACTAGAAGACACGAGATCCTTGGGTAGTTGTGGCCATCTTGGAATCCAGCTCCAAATATCTTATTACTTAAGAAAATAAGCCTCTATCCATTGAAGCCATCAAGTTAAGCTATCAAGTTAAACATTTTTTCTTTCTAAATATGAATATATGTTTAAATTACACAAAAATGTGTGTCTGTCCCCAATATATTTAAAGAATTATTGCAAAGATTTAAAGAGTAACTTCTACAGTCATCCTTGTTCTGATTTCGAAGTCAAATTTGCTTTATCTATTGTTCTTGCCCAATTGAGACATCAGAAATTCTTAATATGTATACTTGTCAAAAAAAAAAGGCCCCAACTCAGGAAACAAAATGATTATGAAGTTAACAACAAAGTCAGTCAGAACCCAGGCACTGAGGAGGACCGAGAAGGCATGTGTGAACTGATATGCTAAATCCCCTCAAGATCACAGCATAAAGTTCAGAGACTTGTGGGCATGTTTGTGTATGGGTGTGAAATGTAACTGCAAACTGAAATACACATTGGTAATTTGTTTTTCTGTGACTGAATAAACAACACAAATACTTAATCAAAGTAAAAATTATAAGCAAAAGTCATAAGCAAAATTATAGAATTACAAACATAAAAAATATGAATAGAATTATAGAAAGTATAACCATAAACCTGTGATTTATAATTACATCTGTATTATAAAATTATAAATAAGTAATAGTAGTACTTCCTTTTCACAGAAAGATCTATCACTTCAATATCATTGTTTCTCCAGAGTTCGGGAGAGGGCATTTTGATACCACTCCTCTAGGATCTGTATTATTAATAATATGATAAAATGAAGAGAAAGATTTATAATTTCAAGTTTCTTTAACTTTCATCTCTTTTCATTCCACTCCTCACCTTCACTTTCAAGCCCTAGAGTACTTATATTTTTTCTCTCACTTTTCCCTTCCCTCTCCTTTCTCCAAAATCACATCAAAGATCAATGGAATATTTTGATCTGGCTTGCCTGGTACTACTAAAGAGTCTTTATCAAGAAGTGAAAAGATTGCTTGAGGCCAGGAGTTAGAGAGGAGCCTGGGAAACACAGCAAGATCACGTCTCTACCAAAAAAAAAAAAAAAAAAAAAAAAATTTAATTAGCCAGCCATGGTGGCACATGTCCATAATCCCAGAGACTCAGAGAGCTGAGATGAGAAGATCACTTGAGCCTAGGGGTTCAAGACTGAGTGAGCCATGATTGTGCCACTGCAATCCAGCCTGGGTGATCTTGCCTCAAAAAAAAAAAAAAAAAAAAAGAGACCTTCTAAGTTAATGAAGGGTAGACCATCACTGACATGCCTCCAATCAGCACCCGAATGAGTTACAAACTCAGATTATTTCTTCCTATATCACAATAAAACTATAGCTCCCCAAATTAGCTATCCATTTGTAGCCTCATATCTGAATTTCTGATGCCTAGTTCTTCTAAGTCATGAAAGGAAGAAAACAGAATCATGATTTGCAAATATGACTGGATATTAGAATCAACTGGGAGGTACTTCTTTTTTTAAAAATGATGCATTAGCCTCCAATCCATACCAAAAAAATCAGAAGAAATACATGGCCTAGACTTCAGTATTTTTTATGTGCTCTGCAGTTGATTTTCATAAGTAGATAAGGTTGAAAACCACTGGAATAGAAGTTAGAAATGGAGTTAAAACAGGCCAGATTCTCAGCCCTGGGCTAGAATTATAGGCACATGTAATTATGACTTTTGAAGTATTAGATTGCTTATCTTTTTATAAGTGTTTCCTGTCACTGTCTGTTTCAGAGAATTTTCAAGGCCCTAAACATCTTAAGTGCTCTGCCTATTCATCACTCCTTCCCCCAAGTTCTGGTAACCAATGATCTTTTTACTCTCTTCATAGTCAATTCCAGAGTGTGATATAGTTGGTATCATACACTATGCAGTCTTTTCAGATCGGCTTCTTTTACTTAGTAATATGCATTTAAGTTTCCTCCATGCTTTTTCATGGCTTGATAGCTCATTTCTTTCCAAGGCTAGTAATATTCCAGGGTCCAGATGTAGCACTGTTTATTTAGTCATTCACCTACTAAAATACATCTTGGTTGCCTGCAACTTTTGGCAATTATGAATAAAGATGTAAACATTTATGTGCAAAAAATAAATAAATAAATAAAATAAATAAATAAAAGTGATCTAAAATACACCCAATGCTTTCAAGATAATCAAAAATCTAAGCACAATTTTCCAGTCTTTTCATTCTCTCATAGGCAATATATGATGCAGTCATTCCACATTGTTTCGTATCTTATCCACTTTTTCCACTAGACTGTTAACTCCTGGATGGCATGGACTGCGGCTTTTCATGACTGTAGGGCTGGATATAGACCAATGTCAAACACAAATAGGGGAGGACACAAAATAATTCTGGAATTGTTTGAGTGTATGTGGTCATCTCAGTTGGTCATTATGCCAGTACAGTCTGAAAGGATATATATATATATCCTTTATATATATGTATATATATTATTTTTTTCACGGACAAGTGTCAACTTTAATGTTTGGGTAGATATATGGATTTACTCATTCAACATTGATTGTGAAACTGTCATAGAGCAGACATTGTGCTAAGACCAGAGGACACACAGTGAAGCGGATGTGTGCCTTCAGGGAGCTCAGATTTTAGTGACTGTTATTTACAAAAACAGGAAAATATGTAAAAAGGTGAGAAAAACATGCTTTGGTTCAGCATAAGAAATACTAAATATAGACATTAGATTAACTTTTTCATTTATGCTTATCATGCAACACAATAATATAGACATTGTTAAACATGCATCAGATTGACTTTGCCGTGAGACTTATGTAATTACCACCCATACTCCTGATAACATGCATTTAGTATTTTATTCCCCATGTAAGCACGGTTGTTTGCTGACAAACTAATTCAACTACTTACTCGTAGGGACTCTTTCATGATCCATACAAAGAGTTTTATTACTTGTTTAAGAAAGGATATTCCAGAGGGGTTAAATAAATAAGGAAGATAAATGTAGTATTCTAGGAAGAAAGATGTAGGAATTAATGCTAACTAAATATAGGTATAAATAACATAGATTTGGGAAGATTAGAAATGGGGGGGTAGGGTTTATGTGAACATTTATAGCAAACTTTAATTATATAGAGAGGTATCCCATGCACTATTTAAAAAGGAATATTAAAGAAAAATATTTTTCTGTATATATTTATTACTCATTTTCTCCCTTTTCTAGCCAGTATCCCACACAGTTTACAGTGAAGATGTCCCTGACTGAGTTATGAGGAAAGGGGAGGGATGGTGAAATATAATACTAAAATATTAAAGCAGGTACAAGAGATGAAGCTAAATGTCACAATGTCTCCAGTAATAAAATAGTTTACAGCTACTCAGAGCCATACTCTGTTTAATAGTATGATACACATGAGGCAATGTCCCCTGAGCAAAAAGATCCTCTAATATTCCATAATTAGAAATGTATCTCTTTTGGTCTAGAATGTATCTTGTTTTTTCAAAGTTATGTAAAATCACACCAGGCCTCAGGGTTAACATCTCACCAAATCACAGTTCTGGATTAATGAGGAGACTGTAGGACAGAAGAGACCCTGGGCACCAGAGGCAGTAAAGGACAATCCAAGGACAAATGTGCTTCTCTGTCTGGACAAGGATCAGACTCTCCCTGGAGGGAGAGCCGATCTGTCCACAACAAAGGGGCAGCTACAGGAGCTGTTTGCTGCACTTTTACAGATTAAAATCATTAACCAAACATTCTGTAATGAACCACTCCAAGCTAGCACTCTGTGCCCTCTGAGGGCTGCTTTTGATGAAAATGAGCTGCATTTAAAGAAAAATGGTAATGTACAATGCAAACATTTTTGTCATTGGTGTTGACAGGGTGGCACTAAAATTTGGGCTTGATCTGGGTCTGGCATCTTTTGAAACATATACAAAGGAATGAATGTATGAACAAAGAAGGCCCCATTTCACTTTGTGCAATATAATTTACTCTGTGGGACTCATGAAAGTAAAATTAGAAAGACATGAAGGCTTTGGATAGCCCACAAGGCCTGCCTATCCTTCTGTTTGATTTGCTTGCTTTTCATTTTCTGAAATATAACCTGGGCCCTTATAACCAACTTGCTGCTTCAGTTGAAATATGCTCTTTTCACTAGAAAATGTATTTTCTATTCCCACACAGAACTGCTGGACAGTAGTACAATTACATTCCAAAGCAACATACAAATTTGACATGTTACAAGTTTAAAGAGATACGGAGTTTACCCTTTTTGTGTTAAAATATAATTGAAGGAAAATATGACCAAAGGCTTGTATATAGCTACAAGGAAGTACATTTGAAAACTCCTGTTCTTCCCACAACATTTATCTGAGAGAAAAGAATTCATAAATTACTTCTTTTTATGAGAGAGCTGTGTTGCTTTATGAAATTGATTTCAGCACAGAGTACAAACAGATTCCAGGAATATACATTTAATGGATGTAGATTTCCTTGACCAGGAGATGGATTCAACAAATATCATCAAGTAACATGGGGCTAGATTTTAGTTTTAGGTCTCTGTAAAACTCAAGGTTAAATGTGAAGCTTTTGGAGAAACCTGACAAACACTACCTCAGTCAGCTGATCAAGATTAACATCAACAGCTTATAAGTCACGTTGATAGTACGTGTCCTGGACACAATGTGATGAGCCTGGCACTTTACCTCAGTAACCTTCTTCCCCAAACCTGTAAGTCTGGTTGGATCATGAGGAAAAGATCAAATGATTGCCAGTGGAGGGATATTCTACAAAATACCTGACCATTACTCCTCAGAACTGTCAAGGTCAAGAAAAACAACGAATGTCTGAAAAAATTTCACAGCCAACGAGAGTCCCAGAGGACGTGAACTGAATGTAATATGGTATCCTGGATGGAATAACCTGTACAGAAGATTAGGTAATAACTAAGGATATTTGAATAAAATATTGACTTTGGTTAACATTAATGAATCAGTATTGGTCAGCTAATTGTGGCGAATATGTTATTGTAAGACGTTAATAACGGGGGAAACTGGGTGTAGGATATATGGGAATTTTCTTTATTATCTTCCTAAGTTTTCTGTAAATCTAAATCAATTCTAAATTTTAAAAGTTTATTAAATATAAAACTTTTTTATTTTTTCTGTACTGTGAGATTAATAATACTATACTTCTTTTACAAATGAGGAAATTGAGAGTTAATAGAATTTTAATGATTTGAGCAGCATCTTCTCATTTCCTGGGCCAAATCTCCTTCTATCATATTTAATGCCTGCATTTCTCACAGGGGTTTGGAAATGTATTCTGACTGGCAATCCAATGACAGCTTGGCTGTCCATCTCACTTAGTTGAAGTCTTTGCTCAAACTTCACTTCCCCAATGAATCTACCCTGACCACTGCATTAATACAGCACAGAACTCCTGATTCTTCTTAAACCGTACTGCTTTATTTTCCCATAACACTTTCACTTTCTAATACACCATATCATTTACTTATTTATTATCATACTCGTTGCTTATCGTTTTCTCCCATTACAATATAAGCTCTAGGAGGTCAGAGATCTTTGTTTATTGTATTCACTGGTCTATCCTGAGCACATAAAACAATGTCTAGCACACAGAACAGTAAATAAATATCTGTTGAATGAGTGAATCAACTAACCTCTGCCCAGTCATAGTTTCTGGAAAAATATTTTCTGTTCTTCTAGTAAAAACTTTATATAATATCAATTCTTTTTATTCATTCTACAGAAATAGTAAATTACTGTCTTTCTACAGCCTCTGAATTTTAACTTACCTGTTTTAGATTAGGGCACGTGCTCCTGACCATCTTTCTTATATCTTACTTTTTCATTGTGTTTGATGCTTCACTCCTCAGAGTCTTTCTCCTGTACTTGTATTGCTAAAACTAACTGCAGAGTCAGCAATCACTGGTGCTCAATTAGCTCAGCTTACTATTATTATTCTGCAATTAATTTCTATAAAATCAAACATCCCTAATTTTTCAAAAAGCCTATGAAATTAGAAAAACAGCTCTCACTTGCTCTATGTATTTTTAAAATATTTGTGTACAGGAACTGATATTATCACAGGATTACTGAGTAACCCAAAAGGGAATCCCATTTCTCTTCCTTCACTCACACTGGCTCGTCTTTCTTCTGCTCTTGAAATTAAAAAACAATTCTCAGTCACACGTGATCCATACCTGTGTTCCTTTTGTTTTGATGTATACGTATCAGAAAACCATACATGAGGAAAGTCAAATATGTGGTAAAAACTATATTTCTAAAGGGATTAAATAATACTGATCTCATGTACTATCAATCATCTTCATTATTTCTGCAGAAGAAAGAAGGGAAGTTTTTAATTTGGTGAGAAGGAGGAACACTGGCACCACACTTTGCTTAATCAGGGAAATTTTATGAAAGCTGTTGGATCTATATGACACAATAAAAAATATTTCAGGAACTAATGAGGCTCTTTTGAGCACACGATAAGATTAAGTTATAAGATGCCCCACCCTGAGTCTGACCATTTGCTATCAAAACAAAATCTGATCATCTGTAAGATATTTTGCAATTTTGATATTTATTTTTCACACATTCGACAAATGCTTATTGAGAAATTACTATACAGAAGACTGTGAAAAGCACTGATATGCAGCTAAAAAAACAAGAACATTGTACTCAGGTAGCATACATTTCCACATCGCTGCAGATAAAGCAAGGTAGAAAGTAATGTATTACAAGAAGGACACAACAAACACAATATAGGATACACAAATCAGGAGGGAGGGAAAGAAGCAAGGAACATCTATACTGGAGGATTTTGAGTGAGACTCTGAAAGATAGATAGCATCAAATCAGGCATATTGTGGTATGGAAAGGCAGGGGAGAAGGACTTTCATGAGAAAGTAGTGGTTAGAGTTATGAGTGCTTAAGCATAAGGGAAAATCATAAGAGTATAGACAACATATGTAGCATATGTTACCAAAAGGAGAAGCATATATAAATGAAGAGCAAATGGGTAGTTAGAGCTCCATGAAAAATATCAACATTTTAAGGAATGATGATGAAACAGGCATAAGTAATCAGGTCAAAAGAGAAGGGAAACCAGAAAAAATGAGTTTCCTATCAATCCAAGGAAGAAAGAGTCTGAAGAATGACATCAGTAATGTTAAATCCTAGAGAGGGGTCTATCTAGTGAGCAGTGAAGTGAGGCATTGGATTAATAATTTTTAGCTCACTGGTGATCTTATCAAAGTCAATTTTCAAATTAATAAAAAACCTAAATTGAAATTAGTTGAAAAGTAAAAGGAGTTGAATAAGTGGAAAATAATTAGAGGCTTTAAGTAATGTGTTAGCAAAGGAAAGAAATAACGGTGGTTTGAATGCAAGGTAAGTTTGAAGTAAGCTTTTCAAAAGATGAAGGCAGCTTGAACAATTTTAGAGAGAGAAGGAAGGGGATCATAGAAAGGGAAAGTATGAAGACAAAATATGAAATGGAACTTGTGAATCATGGACCTCAGGAAATTAAGAGGGATGAGCTGGAGTGCCTACATGGAGTTCACACTTCGGAGAGAAGACACATGCCTTCCTCTGAAGTAAGAATGTAATCCATGGACATTTAGAGGAGGGGAGAGGATGAGCAGGTTGCAAGGCCTCATTCATTACATCCATTTTCTTTTGTGTGAAGATAACTATGAAGGCCCTTCCCCAAGTTTTTGAGAATGAGAGGTTTAAAGGAAGAAAGCAAGCCATCAAAATAGAATGAAGTTTTACAGCAACCCTGTGGAATAGATGAAGAAGGCAGGCTACAGTAGTTCTGCACTTCTGTAATCACTGAGTACTAATAGAAGTGGCAGACTTAGAACTGTTCTTTTGCAAGAGTGTCACTCAGGATGATGGGCTGTGCATTAAATAGTTAAGCTGAAGAGTAGTGGACAAGTTAGAAACTACCTAAATAGTTTACACAAAATGCAATGAGTGTTTTATTTGGGAGTATCAGTAATAGTAATACTAAAAAGGAGCAAAAGTGAAACATAAAGAACTTAGATAGTATTCTCTTATGCAAAATTTGACACCTAAAATTTCATTGATTTTTATTATCAATTTGATAAGCTGACAGAATAAGTTTTGTATTACCCCATCACAAATACAAATAAGTATGAGAAGTTAAATAACTTTCTAAGAAAATACAGAATTGGCCGGGCGCGGTGGCTCAAGCCTGTAATCCCAGCACTTTGGGAGGCCGAGACGGGCGAATCAAGAGGTCACAAGATCAAGACCATCCTAGCTAACATGGTGAAACCCAGTCTCTACTAAAAAAATACAAAAAACTAGCCGGGCGAGGTGGCGGGCGCCTGTAGTTCCAGCTACTCCGGAGGCTGAGGCAGGAGAATGGCGTGAACCCGGGAGGCGGAGCTTGCAGTGAGCTGAGATCTGGCCACTGCACTCCAGCCTGGGCGACAGAGCAAGACTCCGTCTCAAAAAAAAAAAAAAAAGGAAAATACAGAATTGATTTAAACCAGAGCTGGGACAAGTTGCTTTTACTTTTTGCCTATAAATTTTAGTATTAAGCCACATTAAAGTCAATCTCTATACTATAAAATCAGTTACACAAGACTGAAATAGAAGGTTTTTGATTCTTTATAGCATTCATTTAACAGCAACTAGTTGCAAATAGCTCAAAATTAAGTTTAACCTGATCCAATTTTCTATATTGTGCCAATTGTCTGAATTTTTAATATATAAATTTGGGCAATTTTACCTTTTTTTCTTCACATTTATCAGTATTTCCAAATATTCTTTAGTAAGCATTGCTTTCTTAATCAAAGAGAATAAAAGCCTCATTTGGTTAAATCCTACTTTGCCCTTTAATTTCTGAGTTGAAAGTCATTGACTTATAAGCACTTTCGAATGGAATAATAAATTGTGTCCTCAGCTTACACTCCTGTTATCAGTTTCTGCTTGAAAAACATATCATCAGTAAGTGTACTTTGGTTACAGTTAAAAGCATCTGTAAGTATTGATTGCATTTTTCCTTGTCAAACACTTGCAGCCAGTAGAAATCTTATAACTGATCCTAAATACTTTTATTCAATGACCTGTCTTTCAGGGGATCTCTAACGTGAGAAAAATTGCCAAATGAACGTTTGCATTAGAATTCACTGATTGGGAAAAGCAGTGGTAAATCTGCTAAAATGTGAAAGGGAATTTACCATAACTCATTACTGCATTGCACAGTGCTTAAGAGCACGTTGTCCAGGGGCATGCTGGCAATTTGAATTTAACTCCATCTCCCATTAGTGCTTAGGTTTTGGAAAAATTATTTAACATCTTTAGTTCCAATGTCCTTTTCTGTAAAAGAGGAGAAATAATACTAATTCCAATCTTACATGCTTATTAATTGCATGAAATGAGATAATGATCTAGAATTCTTATTAGAGTTTTCTGTATTTAATAAGTATTCAATAAAATGTACTTATTATTTTTGACTAACATTTATGGAGTTTGCCACTAGTTTTATTAATAAATAAGCAGAAAACGAATCATTCTAGAACTCACATTACCATTGCTATAATAAAGATGGTGCCGCTTTTTTTAGTTGTGTTAAAGAACAAGCTTTGAATCACTAACATTTTGCAGAAAATACATATTATTGAACACTTCAGGCTGCACCTGTTTAAAATACTCTGAAATATAATTAGAAAAGGAATCTAGCCAGCTGAACTTTCACATATCTTTTTAAGAAAAATAATGTGTGTATTTAATAGTTTTGTACCTTTTAAAATATTGTTATCTTTTAAAAATTGATTTTATGAGTTCTCTCTGTATATTTAATATGAACACTGTTTCAAAAATTTTTATAGCAAATATCTCTTTCATTCTATATATTTTTTTCTATCTTAATGCTGTCTTTTGATGAAGGAAAGTTCGTAATTTTATTGAGTACAATTCATCAATTTCTTCCTTTATTGCTATTGCTGTCTCTTGTTTTTTCAAAATCTTTACCTACCACAAAGACATGAAGAATTATACTTGTTACCTTATAGAAACTGTGTTTATCTTTTTAATTTTTCACCCTTTTTCTACCATCCAACTAAACTGATTTTTGTGTGAAGTGAAAGATAGGGTTGAAAGTTTATTTTTTTTTCTATACTGATACTGAGTAAACTCCTCACTATTTACTGAGAAGACATTATTTCCTCAATGTTTTATGATGGAACTTTGGTTATAAATTGTAAATCAGGTGATTGTGTAAATATGGGCCTATTTTTGAAGTCTCTAGTTATTATATTTGATTTGTCTTTCTTTGTGCTAATAAAATTCTATACTGTCTTATTAATACAGATGTATAATAAATTCTGATTTCCGATAGTTTCTGCTGTCATTTAGCCTTGTTCTTCAAAACAATGCCTCCAATCTAGAAGCCTAGTGGTATCTGTGACACTTATTTCTCTCATTTTCTATATTCAGCCACTAAAATCTATGGATTTTAGGATAAAGTTATCGATAATAAACTTAAAACTGACATTCTATATTCTGTTGTAGCTAGTGTTTTGAGTTACACATAACTCAAAATTATCCCTTCCACCTTTTCCCCAAACTCCTGCTTGATTTACTTTAGATTCTCATCATCTCTTGCCAGGATGCCTACAAGTGGCTTCAAATTAATGTTCTATTTTCTCCTTCCTCATGAAAATCTTATCATGACTTTCTCCTGTTGGTAGAAAAGATATTGAAATTTAGCTTTTATTTTGAGTGTATACATCTGAATGCATATTCCCAGACAATAATTTGTTTCCTCACTTAGGAAACCACTTCCTCCAAGTCTTCGTTGAGGGGCTACTAACCCACACTATATCCACATGAAACAGTTGTCACTATTTTGATTTTCTCTGCTTTACACAGCAAATTGTCGAAATTAAGCACTGACATAAGCAAAAGATCCAGTGCTTTTGATTAAATTGGACTTTCAGCCACAATCAAGTTTGAATAATGTAGTCAATCTGTTCAGGCTAGATTTCTCTTCAAAGTTGAAATTTGCATTCTTTTTCTCATTTTTGTTATTTTTTGTTTTGTGATATAATTGGTCTTCATAGCCTCTGGAGTGCCCAAAGAGAGGATACAGTTATCAATAAAAAACTTTTTTTTTTTTTTTTTTTGAGACGGAGTCTTGCTCTGTCGCCCGGGCTGGAGTGCAATGGCCGGATCTCAGCTCACTGCAACCTCAGCCTCCCAGCGTCAAGCGATTCTCCTTCTTCAGCCTCCTGAGTAGGTAGGACTATAAATGTGTGCCACCACACCTGGCTAATTTTTGTATTTTTAGTAGAGATGGGTTTTCATCATGCTGGCCAGGCTAGTCTTGAGCTCTTAACCTCAAGCGATCTGCCTGCCGTGGCCTTCCAAAGTACTAGGATTACAAGCATGAGCCACCATGCCTGACCAATAATAAACTTTAAAATGACATTCTAATTATTCTGTTGTAGTTAGCACTAAATTCTTGAGCCTGTAAATTGAGCAATGTAAAGATTTGTCAATGTTAATTTGTCAATTAACCTGCTTGAAAACTTTGCACTAAACTTATCCTAGAGTATAGATGCTTGATATTCGAGTTCCAGAAATATAAGTGACCTAAGAATGCTAAACTGATAAATATAGCTTAATCTCTTTCTTGCATTGACAACAATATTATTAATGTCCTTGGTATTTATGTGGAGGAAGGATATTGAAGAGAAGTAATTTTTTTTTAAGGGAGCGTTTCTCCTCAGTGAGCATGTTCTTAATTCATAGATTCTAAAGTGTCACTCACGGCAATCTTACCTGAAGGAGATCTGAAATATGTTCGTTAGCAGTGTTGACTAGCAGCTAAATGAAAAATACTTTATGGTCATTAGCACAAAGCATTAATGTGACCTAAATAAAGTAATCTTGATGGTCTTTGCTGTATTTGTGGAAATATTTATGACTTTTCCCTTTATGACCTTTGCTAGAATAACTGAGTAACAAAACTGACATCGATTAAAATCTTTTTTCCAATTGGCAGAGTTTCCAAATTTATTCGATGGAAAGAAAACCAGTATATTTATGGGAACATCAATTTTCATTGCTTCCCTCCCTCTTAATTGAGGAAAATTCCTGAGATGACACAGTGAACCCTCTTTGTATTCCAGCTGCAGGTATTTGTGTTAAATTAGTCTTACCTTACTCTTCCTCAAAGAACAATAAATGCACCAGATCATAACTGAAGGCACTCAAGAAAACCAGTGTTGCAAATAAAAAAAAAAAAAGTCTCAGTCACGATTTCTTTGATCACAGTCTTTCAATGGAAAGCAGAAGTCTCTTCTGCTCCTGTCAAATCAGTTGGAACTGGTTTGAAAGCCCAAATTGAAGTTAATATACCCAAAACGTCAAAGGCTAACTGAACTGCCTGAAAGTCTAACAGAATGTGATGATCAGCAGTGTCATTTTCCATGTAAGTCAGTCTAGTTACCTCTGCACGATACGCTGCAATGACTGGAGTGCTTTATACTATCCTCCCACTCTCACCTGGTGACTATAAAATGTGTTATGGCATCTTTAGTAATGGAGGAACTTACAGAAAAAGTACACCCTTTATTTGCACGAATACATATGCTTATAAATATATCCTATAATGTTTATAAATAGGTAGAAACCCTAATTATATTTTCCTCTGTTAAAGCTTTTATTGGAGCTACATTTTCTCAGTGTGGTAGTCCTAAGTGGTTTATTGTATTGTTATTTCGCTTTATCCAGAAGTACTTAAAGTTGCTTTGTAGAGCCATTCGGAGATCCGGTCTATCTAGTAAGCGTGCATGGGTTCAAATCTTGTATATCTGCTAACTGTCTGGATTTAGAAATATTCATTTGTAAGATTAGGTCATCTGTTGTTATAAGCATCTTCCAAACAGAAATTTAGGACATTTTCTGTAAAAACTCACTCTAAAAATAACAATAAATAAATAAAGAATGTGATAAAGGTCCTGTGGTCGTAATTACTCATGCTCCATAAGAGTCTTGTTAGTTTGTCCATATACTTCTTTACGAGCCACAGGACATACTAAACATAGTAGTCTAGATATGATCTGACCAAAGAGGAACAGAATGGGACAAATATCCTTTTGGTCTGAAACTTTCAATGCAACCTAAAATTTAAGATTATATTAGCTTCATTAGCAGCTGAATAAAATTCTTCACTCATATAAAAAAATCTATTAGAAAATAGGTATTTTAAATTCAAGTTGCCCCTTTCCACACTCAGGAAAATGACTCGGTATCTCAGTGTAGGGGTGTGCGTTTATCTCTATTAAATTTCCTACTCATAAATTTTATAAACTTCAGCATAGGAATGGTATAGCATGAGCTCTTGAGTAAGACAGAGCTGAGATAAAAATTGTTTCTCAACCACTGAGTATGTGATTTGATTTTTATATTTCTTATGTATAAAGAGGATAACATCTACTTTGCTGGGTAGTTGTAATAATCAAGTGAGATGCAGTGTATAAAGGTGCCTATTCAGCACATAATAGGCACTCCAAAATGTGGTAATTAAAATTATGATTATCATTTCTGCTCAATGTCATTGAAACCTTGATTCTGTCATCTTATATTTAAATAGCCATATTATATAGACTCAGTCTCAAATTTCATAACTGTGCTTTATTTTGATCTACATTCAGGTCATTGACACAAACGTTAAAAAGGAAAATGTAAATGAGATGAAGTAGAAAACTTGCTGCAATAAAGACTATTCTAAGTTGAAACCTATTCATTAATCAATAATTGGGGTATAAATGTTCAGCCAGCTATGAACCAGCAAAATGTGATTATTTTACTCCAAATGGCCTACAACAAATGAAGCTTCATCAAATACCTTTCTCAAATTCATACAAATGTGCATGCACATACCATACACAAACAAATACACACATAACAAACATGGGCACTGTCATACTAACTTTTTTTTTTTTTTTCCCGAGACAGAGTTTCACTCTTGTCACCCAGGCTGGAGTGCAATGGTGTGATCTCAACTCACTGCAACCTCTGCCTCCTGGGATCAAGTGATTTTCCTGCCTCAGCCTCCTGAGTATCTGGGATTACAGGTGTCTGCCACCATGCCTTGCTAATTTTTGTGTTTTTAGTAGAGATGGGGTTTCACCATCTTGGCCAGGCTAGTCTCAAACTTCTGACCTCAGGTGATCCACCTACCTTGGCCATACTAACTTTAAGATGCAATGCCCGATGTAAATGACAAGTTGATGGGTGCTGACGAGTTGATGGGTGCAGCACACCAACATGGCACAAGTATACATATGTAACAAACCTGCACGTTATGCACATGTACCCTAGAACTTAAAGTATAATAATAATAATAATAATAATAAAATAAAAATAAAAAAAGGTGGAAGGTTAAAAAAAAAAGATGCAATGTCAAACCATTATAACAAGTCTTATTATCATTAAACCTATGCTAACTCCTTATAACTGCCAATTCTGCCACTAATTGCTCATGGAAGATTTGTTTAGCTAGTTTATTCAATATTTTTATTTCTGTCACCCACAATTTTTATCTTTTTGAAAACTGAAAGAACATTTTCTCACCTGATTTCCATGATGACATCTTGAGTTCATCTTTGATCACATCTTCAATGTGTAATCTCTGGAAGGATTTCAATTCACTAAAGCCTAAAGACTTAAATTAATTCAAGGGAGCTCCTCACTCTCCTCTGTCCTCTTCCCAAACTATATCTACTCTACTTCTACACCTTTGGTTATATTATACCTCATTTCATTATTTTTGGTTCACTCATCTTTCAGTTCACTGAATTATGCCATAATAATTCTAGAGCACAGAGATTTCCGAACTACTCCAGCATCATTTGTTGTTTATTGTTGTTGTTGTTTTTGCTCTAAAGAGATGAAGTCTTGCTATGTTACTCAGATCGAATTTGAACTCATGCTCAAGAGATCTTCCCATTTCATGTCCAGAGTAGTTGGGACTACAGGTATGCATCACCGCACCCAGCTGCATTATTTGTTTATACCACTTATTCAGTAGCATAAATAATATAATTTATAATATTGTGCATTGGCTTTTCCCCATATGTCTTATATTTAATTTTTATAACACCTGTTGTACTTTGATTACAAACTATGATAAAAGGTAATTGTTAAGCGCAGTATGTAGTAAAAACACTGCTGAATTATGAATCAGATAATTGAATTCCCAAACCTCTAGGGTTATTAAAAAGTTCCATAACCTAACTGGGCCTCAGTTTCTTGATCTATAAAATGTTGAAGTTGGAATATATGCAATTTAAATATATCTTCAAATTTTAAGTGCTACAACTAGTGCAATAGCCTGTAAACTCCATTAAGCAGGAGGCATGTGTCCCGTTCACTATCGGCTTCCTGGGTACTTATTATAGTGAATAGCACATATTCTTTCATTCATTCAACAAATTTTCATTGTATGTAAGCCATAACTCAAGGAACTTGGGCTAAAGAAATAAGCAAATTCCTTCCCTCATGGATTTTCTAGTGAGGGCAAATAGGTAAACCGCATTATAGGTTAGAAGTTTATTAGTGTTGCAGACAAAAATCAAGCAGGGAAGGGGAACAATAATGCCAGGGTTTGGTTTGCAAGCTTCAGTATGGTGGTCAGTGCAGGCCTCTCTGTGAAGGTTACATGCAAGTAAAGATTGGAAAGACAGGAGGGACAAGCCACCAGACATATGGAGAAAGAATATTCCTGGAATCAGGAAGAGCCAATGCAATTCCTGATGTTGTCATTAACCAAGAAGGAGCCAGAGTGGCTGGAGCTGAAGAATAGGTCAAAGAAATAGCAGGGAGCTAGTGTGACGGGCCTCACAGGCATTGTGAAGAGGCTGGCCTTGACTCTTGTAAGATGGGGCGCTCTTGGACATGTGAACTAAGAGATGGCATGATCTATACTTAGGGGGATAACACTGGCTGCTAGGTTGAGATTAGACTGTAAGGGGAACAAGGATACGAGTTAGAGATGGCTTCGACAAGCAGCAGAGGTGGTGGGAAGTGGTAGGATTTTCGGAAATATTTGAAGATAACAGGATTTTTTGAGAGAAACAGAGAAATCAAGGGTAACTCCAAGATTTTATGACTAACTGAAAGGATAGAATTACTACTATTTGCAGTGTGGTAGAGCAAGTTTTAGGGGAAGACCAGGAATTTAGTTAGAATATATTCGGTTTGACACATCTATTAGGCATCAATAAATGTTCAGTAAATGTATGTAGACCGATTATAGCTAATGTACATTATACATTTTTTGCACATATCATATATAATAATAAAACTTCTAAGAACTGTTCCTCACTCTAGAAAATTTCTCCTCCCAGTGTATCAGTATTGGAACTTTCACAGTACAATGGGTTGAAAAAATAATTTCAGAATCTAGAGGAGTAGAGTATTTGATATGTAGTGATTGTCTATTATCATCACCCTAATATGCAAAGTTAAGGCAAATTTCCATTATATTTTCACAGTATAGATTGGCATCCATTTGAGACCAATAGTAATTAGAATGTACAATCTGCATATATTTCTTTGTTTAGAATTGTAATGGGTAAAAAAAAACTGCTGTTTGTGAAAGATTTTGAGAACTTTTCAAATATTTAAAAACATCCTACAGTTTCAAAAAGGACAAAAGCTGTTACAAATAGTAGAAAATAATTATTGTTTTTCATTATTGAATTAAATATAATAATTTTTAGTAAAGAGATGATTTCCTAGACCAAGGTCTTCAGTCATTAGATGGTCATGTTCATACACGATCGCATATCATCTCAGTATTGGTAATCACAGTTGATATGTTTGTATGTAAGTTAGCACAAATATATATACACACACACAATGTAGAATTATACACATGTGCATGTATGTGTGTATATGGAATCAGTGCGTTACAGAAGCTTATCAAAGTAGGTTTAAGTTTTATTTATTTTGTGTATGTCTGTACTAAACATTTCCTTGAAAGAAAACATGATAGAAGTTCAGGCTGTTTTCATCCAGAAAGTGTGTGGGGGAAGAGGGTATCATAAAAATTATAAATAAAATCAAACTTTTATAGTGTATCTCGATAGAAATTACCCAGAATAAACTATCGCAAAGTTACCAGATTCAACAGAAAAAACATCAGTTTTATCACTCAATCTTAGTAAGTTTTGACAGTTAATATTTTTGTTTCTTCAACTTTTTCATGGGATAATTTATTGTGCTTTCTTTATTCAAATGAAATTATCACATGTCTATTTATTTTTCACCACCCGCTGATAATACTAAGAATTCTTGTGTTCTGTAAATATTTGTAACACATTTATTTGCTTAAAATACTTTCATAGCCTTTCTGCCCATGGATACCGCTGAAGAAGCATGGTTAAAGTCTCTCTTCTCTCTGCCATCATGTCTAAGTCAGAGTCTGCTAAAGAGCCGCAACAGCTGAGGAAGCTCTTCAGTGGAGGATTAAGATTTGAAACAACTGATGAGAGCGTGAGGAGCCATTTTGAGCAGTGGGGAATGATCATGGACTGTGTAGTCATGAGAGATCCAAACACTAAGTGCTCCAGGAGCTTTGAGTTTGTCACATATGCCACTGTGGAGGAGGTGGATGCAGCCATAAATGCAAGGCCACACAAGGTGGATGGAAGAGTTATGGAACCAAAGAGACCTGTCTCAAGAGAAGATTATGAAAGATCAGGTGCCCACTTAACTGTGAAGAAGATATTTGTCGGTGGCATTAATGAAGACACTGAAGAACATCACTTAAGAGATTATTTTGAACACTTTGGAAAAATTAAAATGACTGAAATCATGACTGACCAAGGCAGTGACAAGAAAAGGGACTTTGACTTTGTAACATTTGACGACCATGACTCCAGGGATAAGACTGTCATTCAGAAATACCATGCTGTGAATGGCCACAACTGTGAAGTTAGGAAAGCCCTGTCAAAGCGAGAGATGGCTAGTGTTCATCCAGCCAAAGAAGTCGAAGTGGTTCTGGAAACTTTGGTGGTGGTCATGGAGGTGGTTTCAGTGGGAATGACAACTTTGATCATGGAAGAAACTTCAGTGGTTGTGGTGACTTTGGTGGCAGCCATGGTGGTGTTGGATATGGTGGCAGTGGGGATGGCTATAATGGATTTGGTAATGATGGAAGCAATTTTGGAGGTGGTGGAAGCTACAGTGATTTTGGCAATTACAACAATCACTCTTCAAATTTTGGACCCACAAAGGGAAGAAATTTTAGAGGCAGAAGCTCTGGCCCTTATGGTGGTGGAGGCCAATACTTTGCCAAACACAAAACAAAGGTGGTTATGGCGGTTCCAGTAGAAGTAGTAGCTATGGCAGTGGCAGAAGATTTTAATTAGGAAACAAAGCTTAGCAAGAGAGGCGAGCCAGAGAAGTCACAGGGAAGCTACACGTTATAACAGATTTGTAAACTCAGCCAAGCACAGTGGTGGCAGGGCCTAGCTGCTACAAAGAAGACATGTTTTAGAAAAATACTCATGCGTATGGGCAAAAAACTTGAAGACTGTATTTGTGACTAATTGAATAACATGTTATTTTAGTTCTGTCCTGTGGAAAGTGGAAAGCATTCCAACAAAGGGTTTTAATGTAGCTTTTTAAAAAAAATATATTTTCATAGTATACTTGGTCTTTTGGAAATGTTTAAGAATATTAATTGTTATATTATTAACTATGTGGTATTATAATATTTTGCAAGACAGACATTGGATATATTTTATTTTTAAACTGTGAGAATTCATTTCCATGGTTTTTCCCTCTTATAAAATATGTCACTCATCATAAGAAGGAACACTGTATAAATCCTTACCTAATGCCAGCACAATGCAAATATATAGTAAACATCATACTGGTATTTACCCAAAGCAGTAAGATTCAATTTTAAATAACGAATTCAACAGACAGAAACTTTCTAGAAAAGGCATTTTAGAAACAGAAAAAAATTCATTTAAAAAATAATGCGCAGGCTAATTTACCAAGTAAGTAGAATAGAGGTCAATTGAAATGTGTTTTCACTTACGTCCTGGAATTATTTAGTGTCTAAAGTCAGAACCCAAGAGTAAGGAAGGTGGAGAGGATTCGAACACTACTACATTTCTTGGCTTCATATCACTTAGTGTTATCAAATACTCATCTTTACTCAACAACTGTAATGTATTAAAAATACACTCTGTAGCTCTGTGCTAGATATTTTACAGCAGTCATTTCTTTTAATCCTATATGCAAATATGTATTCTTCTGTTTCTATGCACATGTTTATAGGAACTGTGCATCTCCAAACGTTGACATACATAGGCCAGAGGAACTATTCAAGGCTACATGGACCTGCATTTGCACATACTACAGTGCAAGGGTTCTCAATTTCTTTGAATCCTCTCCCTTTACTTCATATTCTATTTTCACAGATAGGTATTGCTTTGGTTTAAATCGAGTGTGGGTAAGGAGGAAATTAGTTCACCACCCAACCTCTCCCTTCCTTCAACATTTCCCCATCTCTCAACCAAGTTTCCCAGCAAAATCAATGGCAGAGTGTTTGTTTGTTTTTTGTTTGTTTGTTTGTTTTGACATGGAGTCTCGCTCTGTTGCCCAGGCTGGAGTACAGTGGCGTGATCTTGGCTCACTGCAAGCTCTGCCTCCTGGGTTCAAGCGATTCTCCTGACTCAGCCTCCTGAGTAGCTGGGACTACAGGTGCCCACCACCACGCCCAGCTAATTGTATTTTTAGTAGAGACGGGGTTTCACCGTGTTAGCCAGGATGGTCTTGATCACCTGAGCTCTTAATGTGACCACCTTGGCCTCCCAAAGTGCTGGGATTACAGGCCTGAGCTACCGCACCCGGCCCAGTGGCAGAGTTTTAAAAACAGTGGTATAGGGCAAATATCTCCTGCTAAGTTAGTCAGCTTCTAAATAGCATACCCTTTCAATCTTAATGTCTATCATTGTAAATTAAGAAAACAAGTTGATTATCTTAATTATGTATCATTCTCCAATCTGAACTTCAAAATATCCTATGTGTCAGGTCAGTTAGGTATAGCTGAGTAAGCATAGTAGTTTAAGAAATTGATAGTCTTTAAAACAAATTGATTAGAGGACTCAGAGCCATTAAGTGAAAAACCAGAGTTGGAACTCTATTTTACTCCATATCCCGTGCTTTTGTTGTCAATATATAGAAAACTATAGTAAGGTAAGTCATCAAGAAATTGGTCTTCATTATAGTCAACTCACACTGGATGAAATTCTCAGGGGTAAAAATCCCTTTAAAGCACAAGATATTTCCTAAGACAAAAGTAAAGCAACAGGACAGAATAATGTGCCTGTGCTATTGGCTGCTGTAACAAGTGACAACAAGTTGGGCAGCTTGAAACAACACAAATTTGTTATGTCACAGTTCTTGGTGTCAAAAGTCTGAAATGGGTCTCACTGGACTAAAACTGAGGTGTTAGCAGGGTTGATTTCTTTCTGGATGCTTGAGGGATGTTTTCATTTACTCGCCTTTTTCAGCTTCTTGAAGCTGCTAGCATTTCCAGGCTCGTGGTCCCCTGCCATCTCCAAAGCCAGCAATGGCCAATCTAGTCACCTCATACTGCCTCACTCTGAGACTAACTCTTCTGCCTCCCCTTTCCCCATTTAAGAACCCTTGTGATGACATTCATCCTACCTGAATAATCTAGAATAGTCCTTACCTTAAAGTTGGTTAATTAACAACCTTAATTCCATCTGTGACTTTAATTTCCCTTTGCCACTGAGCATAGCATATTTTCAGGTTCCAGGAGTGAGGATGTGGGCATCTTTAGGGGCCATTTTTTTTTCTGCCTACCACAGTGCCTGAAGAAAAAAATGAGTGAATAGAAGGAAGGTGCTAGGTTTCAGTAGAGTCCAGAAACGTGAAGCAAAGGCAGTGGAGGAATCATCAGTGTTTATCTAACAAAGTCTATAGGTAGAGACACCAGATTAGGGTAATGCAAGCTTTACTGTACAGCCCTCTAATCACTACGCAGGCACATCCTGTGATGACAGAGATCACCAGGATTTTCCATGGCCTAACATACCCTTTAGCCCAGTTTCCTGTGCTCTGAGTTCATAGAGTAAATCATCTTAATGCTCTGAATTCAGATTATTAGAAATCATGATTCCAGGAAAGGCATGTGCCACATCAGAGAGTGAAATACAATCAGGCGGAAAAAACATCTGCCATCTCTATGTTTTAATATCCTGCTTTGTGCACACATATCCTGTAAAATTGAGGGCCTGATTAATTTGGAGTCTTCTTAACAAAGGTGATTTTCTGGAACTTCAGTCCTCAGGCCAGACTCTGAATTAAATCCACTCTCCAAGAAATTAGTGTGCTGCAAAAGCCAAGTAGCTATTTCATGATGCTCTATGATATAATTGGTTACTTTTTGTCTGGCATTTTATCTTAGTAAACTTCTAAGGTTTTTCAAGCAACATTATCCTAACTTAGATGTTGGTTCTTATTTAGAATTAATCAGAATAGAAAGTAAAGTATTACTGAAATAAAAATATAAATCAAAGAGACAATAATTTGGTCTGTACCTGTTTTATTTATGCTGAGCTTTAGAGACACACAGTGTTAATATGAGGCAAAACACACTTTGTATTGACTGTGCAGCTAACTTTTAAATGAGAAAAGTATCTTAGTTTTAATTTTGAAGGTTAACTATTTTTGAAGACTAGTGACTCTTAAAGTAGTCAAATTACATTTTTTCACTAAAACGACATAGCCTAAAAGATTATTATATCAACAAAAATGTATACACTTGATTTTTTTTCTCCAAATCAAGGGCCCTATTAAATGTGATCTTTAATTGTACTTTTTTTTGCTATTTTTAATATTTTTTTGAAAATTTACCTCCATTATTAAAACGGAGGAAAAAAAAGAGGTACAGATTTCCACTATACCCATTATCAAAGTTATATTATAGCTTCTCTTCTAGCTTAGGTATCTTCACCCCTTCAGCTCGGAATCAGTAGGATCCAATTCAAGAAGGATGCATGAAGCTTGTGAAGTGTATTTTGTGGATTTTTTGTTTTTGTGTTTTTAGAATTTTATTTTCATTTCTCTCCAAGTAATATGTAGATTCTTCTCCTTGTACCCAGGTGCCTGTTACAACCAGGTGACCATTCAAATTCTTATAAAGTCAATATCCCATGTCTTTGGCTCTCCTTCCCTGGATTCCAGATGAAAGCAACCTATCCTTTATGCTTACAAATCCATTCAGTACACAAAAGGATTGTAAGAGCATAGTGGATATCTCTTCTCATAGAGTACAGTTCTTTTATCAGCATCAGTATCAAATGGGTGTTTGTTACAAATGCACCATCTTGAGTCTTACTCTAGAACTCTGAATAAAAATCTGCAATTTAACAAGAACCTCAGAGTAATTTCCAAGCTCATTAATGTTTCAGAAGCAATAGAGGTAAAGCCTTGGTCCGGAGATTTGTTTTCAAATACTCTATTTTATCCAAATTTTCTATTTTTTGGCACTAAGTCTTTTATACTCTTTATAACTCTTTTCATATAAGAAAGCTTTCTAATGATATCCATTTTTTAAATTCTAGATATTGTCATTTTGAATTTTATTGATAGTTTTTTTTTTCTCTTTCTCTTTAACTTTGATCAGCTTCTCTAGTGGTTTATCAATCTTTTTCAGGAACCAATATTCCATTTAAAAAATGTTTCTTCATTGTTGGCTTTAGCATTAATTTTGGTCATTATTTTTCTTCATCATTGACCTGTAGCATTGATTTTCTTTCTTTATGTTTATTTTTCATTGACATATATACTAATTAGGCATGTTATGGGGTACAGTATGATGAGATCTTATGGTTTATTATTATTTTTCTACCTACTTAAAAAAATTCACTCATTTCTACTTTCTTATGGTGGTTATTTAAATCACTGATTTTCTACCCAGGCATTTTCCTTTCTACTACAGGCACTTAAATCTAAAAATTTTACTCTAAACACCATTTTAGCAGAATACTAAAAAGATCTTCTAATTTTACTTTAAATTTCTTCATTGAGCCATGGATTATTACAGATACTTGGAGTATATGTCTTTTCTACTGATTTCTAAATTAGTGTTGTTGTGCTCAGAGAATATACTCTGTATTATTTTGATTCTTTGATCTTATGTTTTCTGAGAAAGCATTTTGTCTATCTTGGTGAATGTTTAATGCTCACTTGAAAATAATATGTACTCTTCAACTGTTAGATGTAGTGTTCTATCGATGTCAATTAAGATTTATAGTTGTTCAAACATATCATGTCTGCATTGATTTTTATGAGTCCTATCCATTTTTGAGAGGGTAGTGTTAATATTTCCAATTATCTTCCATATTTTAGATAAATAAATGTAGAAGATAATATTCCAATTATCTTCTACATTTATTAATTTTGCTTTTGTATTTTGAAAGTCTATTATTGTGAGCATACAGATTTATTTTTGATAATATTTTTGGTCATGAAGTACACTAAACTTTGATGTTAATGTACTTACCTCTGCTTTCTTATGCTTAGGGCTCTCAAAGTGAAGTTTCCTCAAACTTTTATTTTAATGCAGTCTGTGTCTTTTTTATTTAATATTCCTTTTAGATAGCATATAGGCAGATCTTGTTTTTTAATTCAGTCTTATAATCAAAGTCTTTTAATTGGAGTGTTTCTTTTCTTTCCATTTATTCTAAGTATTGATATTTCTTCCAAATACTAATATACATTTTGTTCCGCAGATCTTTATCTGCACTTTTTGTTGAGTAATATGTTTTTCTAGCATTTGATTTGTATTTCCCCTACAAATTCTTGAGATATCCTCTTTATAATATTTCTCTCTTTGACTGCCCTAGAGATTACCATATGCATGTTTTGCTTATGTACAGTCAAACAACGTATAAAATTTGCAACAGTGTAATCACTTTTAACCTTTTCCTGTCCTTTGTGCTCTTCTTATATATCTTCTAAATATGTTTTTCATGATCCAATACAATATTGTTCCTTTTTTGCTTTAAATATAAATTTAAATATATTTTTTAAAAATTTCATTTTGTGTGTGTGTATATGTGTGTAATCTTCCCTTCAGCCTAGTATTCTTTCAGAAAATTTAGGTCCATTTAAAAATAAGGGCTTTTAAAAACACATTTATATACTATCCACAGTGTTCTATGCGTTGATACTTTTAATTTTATATGTGTCAGAAACTTTGCATATATTGTACTAGCCTGTAGTCACACTGCAAATAAAGACACACTCAAGACTGGGTAATTTATATAGGAAAGAGGTTTAATGGACTAACAATTCAGCATGGCTGGGTGGGCATCATAATCATGGCAGAAGGCAAAGGAGACGCATCAGCCCTGCATCAGTTTTAAATTCAAGAAAGACTTGTAATTCAAAGTTAAGAAAATACGTTATATTTTGATTTACCTATAGAAGGGAGAAATCTTTTCATGAAACATGATTGGGAATTACAGCACATTGTTAAAAAAAACAGTTATGAATAAGAAGATAAAGTGTACCTAGATATTTATTTCACTCATTATACATCCTCTCTTAAATGGGTTTTTAAATTTTTTTTAATTATTTATTTATTTCTTTATTTTGCCTAGTCTGGAGTGCAGTGTCAAGATCATAGCTCACAGCAACCTTGAGCATCGCTTGGCTCAACTGATCCTCCTGCCTTGGCTTCCCAAAGTACTGGGATTACAGGCGTGAGCCACCATGCCTGACTTGGTGTTCTTTAAGTTGATAAGCCTTGATATTTTAATAAAGATTACTATTCTGATAAGAAAAAGTATAATTAAATGGAACTGTACCAATTTCTCTATCTAACAATTAAATTTAGTTATTTGGATCATGAAGCTCAAGATACCTAGAAATTTTAACTATTGATTAATTTTAAATAAATGCATGGCTGTTGACGGGTCATAAAGTTTGAATTTGAGCCCACTGTAGAGCGGGAAGAACATTCTAAAGGTAGGCCTCCACAACATGTGGCACATGATATCTAGCAAACACCCTCCTAGCATGATGCCTGTAGCATGCAAAAAGACCAATAATTATTTTGTTAAGTAAACAAATGGATACTTAATATGAAACAGAGTCCCTACCACTACTATTATATGGTCATCTGCCAGAGGTGTTATTGAAAAGATTCCTAAGGAAGTAGAAAATTGGGGATGACCTTTAAAGTCCATTTAACCTCTAAAAGTACTTGAATCTATACCTTCAATATATTGGCACTTGTATGTCACAATACCTTGCTGATTTTCACTTGTGTAGGAAAATGATGCAGTTTTAACAGAATAGCTTTCTGACCCAATTATTCTCATATTTTATTGGTATTAGTAGTAGTATAGGTAGATGTGTGTGGAGACATACAGGCTTTGAAAACTGAATTGATGACACTTGACAGAAAGTGAAGTCTACTTCACTGTAAAAATACAATTAAAATAGGGGTTACTAAATTAGAGCACTTTCCCAAACAAGTTTCAGACAATGAAATTTTAGTTGCTGAAAATGACATGTATACTATGCAGCCATAAAAAAGGATGAGCTCGTGTCCTTTGTAGGGACATGGATGCAGCTGGAAACCATCATTCTCAGCAATGGCAAGAACAGAAAACCAAACACCGCATGTTCTCACTCATAGGTGGGAATTGAACAATGAGATCACTTGGACACAGGAAGGGGATCATCACACATTGGGGCCTATTGTGGGGAAGGGGGAAGGGGGAGGGATAGCATTAGGGGATAGACTTAATGTAAATGACGAGTTAATGGGTGCAGAACACCAACATGGCACATATATACATATGTAACAAACCTGCACATTGTGCATGTGTACCCTAGAACTTAAAGTATAATAAAAATAAATAATCAAAACAAATATCATATCTAACAAAACCTGAGACGTCGATAAATAGTGACTGCCATTCATATGGAGTACTACAGGTAGATTAAATGAATGTTAGCCTTTGAAAGTAATCTTCCCCCTTTCAAGTTTCCAGAAGGTGAATGACACCTGAAAAACCTGTTTTAGAATCATTCTCACAAGAATTGGTCTATTTGCTTTGTGGATGTATTCCCAACTATGACTACATGTGAGAATTCAAAAGTTTTAATTCTTAAAATCAAAGAATTCAAACTTTAAAATATTTCTAATTCAAAGCTTGGTGTGTTCTAAATATTATTTCATGTATAAACTTATAAATCTTCAAAAATAACTCTTAAAGCCTTTAATAATAATAATATTGATATCAGTTCATTAACTGTGATTAATGTAACATAGTAATGTAAGATGTTAACAGTGGGGAAAACTGGGTAACAAGATATTAACAGTGGGGAAAACTGGGTAACAGTGGGGATAACTGGTAACTGGGGAACTTTACATACCATCTTTGCAACTTTTCTGTAAATGTAAAACTATTCTAAAATAAAAGGTTTATTTCAAAACAGTTGGAAAAAAAAAGAAAAGAAAGAAAATGACACGTATTATTATTTTGTGTAACTAGACCCCTTCTTCCTCACTATTAAAGTTGTATGAGTTGGAGTCACTTATTGCCTGTTGCCTCAAAACTATTTTTATTAGCTTTCTAACGCCCCATTAAATGAGAGTCCAGTTAAATTTGATATTACTCTAATAATTTTTATCATGCTGGCAACTTGATTTATTACTTTATCCTTTGTTATTGCATTTTCCATACTTTATTATAAAAATAATAAAACAACATTCTGGACAAGTGTTATTAAATTTTAAATGACATCTTTGTTTTCACAGAAATGATTTAAATGGCAACATTTATTTTTTGGTTGCTTATGAAAAAGCATTTTTTCTTTTTTTTCATAACTAAAGGAGAATTTGTGGCTCATAAACAAGTTTTTCTTATTTTTCCTTTTTCCTATTACCCACCTTCTCTCTTTTCATCTGATTGTTCTACTTCCTCCATCAAGGCACTTTCAATCCACTAAGTTCTAGGGCAATATTTTCTACTTATGATCAATTTAATGCTGCTTTGCCCTCAAGCACTTGATACAGAGAATTTGAATTTTATATCATAAGTTTTGAATAAGAGAGTTTATATATTCAGTATTTATTGAGTATCCACCATATGAAAGGTAGTGGTGGATGATTAAACAAGGAGAATAGAAAGTAGATTAAAGCAATGGTTGGCATATAAGGGAAAACATCTGCTATGCCTCTTTCTATTAAGAGCTACATAAGATATCAAAATAAGAATTGAAAGTCATTATTTGAAAGTTTGGTTATCTCCTAGTGCTGGTTTTATAAGAATATCCACTTTAGCTATATATAATGTCATATATATATATATATGGATAGAGGCAGCTCACTGAGCCTCTGCAAGGACTCAAGACTTTTTAAGACTAGAGATAACAGTTCCTAGATTAGACTGCAGGCTACTCCAGTGGAGACCTTCCAGCAGCCACCTCCAAGTTCAAACCCTGGGACTCCCAAAGCCAGCTCCAGCCATAGGATGCTCTGACAGCCAGACATCTCTTCATCATAACTTGTATCTTCCCAAATAAATTCTACACAGCATCCTTTTTCTCACATCACTGTCTCCTGAATCAGACTCTTATGTGCATTTGCCTAATTGAAAGAGCTTTGGACCTTTTTCAAAATCTGTTTTGAAGGACATTATGAAAAGAAGGGCTTCTAGCTTGTGTAGGCAGGATGTCTAATGTACTAAATTCCTCTAATGCAGGATGAGTGTTCAAAAGATGTGAAGCCAAGCACAGATATTTAAATAGCCACTGAAGATCCCAAAACACACTTTCAAGAGCATGCTTAAAGAACTTATTGGCCAGGCGCAGTGGTTCGTACCTGTAATCCCAACGCTTTGGGACACTGAGATGGGAGGATCACTTGAGGCTAGGAGTTCAAGACCAGCCTGGGCAACACAGTGAGATCTCACTTCCACTAAAATAAAAAATAAAAATAAAATACAAACTAATTTAATACCAATATTGTTACTAAATAATATCACAAACCTGTCACCTAGCAAACACATAAAAAACAATTAGTGATGAGAGAGAATTTTTAATCAAGGAAGAAAATAATACCATCTAAGAAAAAAATGATTCTTCAGGAAAGGAAGTAGGAGCCAAGAGAAAGAAGGGACAGTACAGAATACTTTGTCAAAACTATTTTTTTCCCTGCCACAGAAATATCAAGCATATTGTTTGGTCATAATGCCTTAACCTCTTCTTAGTGAAATGCATTCAACTGAAACTTTAGGCTATATATCAGAAAACTTGATTTCACTTCTGTAATGGAATTCTGTGGGAAGAAATCATTAACCTGATTGGCATTTGCTTTATAGTTCATGTATTCGGGAATTTGAGGTGTGTCTGAAAACACAAGTCATTTTCAACACGTATCCAAGTGTGCCACACAGCTCTTTACTACCTGTCAACAGTTTTACATAAAGGAAGCAAGGCTAAGGGTTCTTTTAATTGCTGCTGCAAATTGACTAGGCATTGAATATACTCTATTCAGCAGCGGGAACTAAAATCCTTGTCAAAATCATGCTGTTTTGGAGACAGGCTGAATGACTTCCACAGCATCAACAAAAGCCACAGCATGAGGGCAGCTGATCTATTGTGCTTAAGAAAGCCCAATCCATCTGACCTGCGAGATGCCATAAAGACCCATCATCCCCTGCTAATCACTGGATATACTGGCACAGCATGCTGATCCCCTCCATATCACTTATCAAAGGAGGTCCAAGTAGGCACTCTGCTGGGGTAGTTTCTAAATACTGCAGGAAGCAGAGTACAAAATAAAAAACAAACAAAAAACAGTGCTATAGCATGGACAGAAGCAAGAAAACAAAGGAAAAAGCACATTTGAGAAATTTGTGATTTAAACCACCATCATTACAACTACAGTTTGACTTTGCTATTAATTAATGTTTGCTTGTAAGCTTTTATCTTTTCTTCTACTGCCAACATTCTACTATTCTCTTTTTGATGATTGATATTTTTCGTGAAAAGTTCTCAGAAAGCAATATAAAGGATTTTATAAAAATCGTTATTTTTTTTAAACCAGGATTTCACCAGTCTTATTATCAATATAGATGTCAGCAAACCAGGTCAGAATCAGCATGGACTTAGCTTGGTAAGATTTTTGTCCTTATTCTATTTAGATATCTAAAGCCAGGAGAAGGGTTTGAAACCTGGCTCTGCTGCCTTTTTATTTTATTTTTAGTGTATGCTTTGTCTTTCTGAGTTTCAGTTTCCTCAACTACTTAATGGAAACAAACAAAATAAAATAAGAAGTTAGTGTACAAGGCTGTTGTCAGTATTAAAGGAGGAAATACTTCTGAAGGCACCAATGGTAATATTTGAAACAGTGTAATGAGTCACAGCATACATCAGCTAGATCTAGGTGCAGTTCATTATGGAATCTGCAAAAATAGCAAACATAATATGTATTGAAATTAGAAAACTCCATCAAACTGTACTTCTCATGTAAGCCAAAATATATTGTAAATTTTTTAATTCCCATCTTGCATTTTGTTTGAAAATCAATTTTCTATTTGAAACTGAGTGGCCATTATCTTTTTACTATATTCTCTGGGACTTAACCATAATGTACATAGTAGAGTTGAATTTAAATGAATTCTGATTTCAATCACATTCAAAAGGACTTTCACGAAGGAATCATTTTGAATATGTATGACAAAAACATTCTAAGAAGAACATATATCTCTTTTTAGGTGAGAATTCTCATTATGCTTTAAATTATTTTTAAAATATATATGATACACAGTTATATAATGTGTTTTGCTATTCTTGAGCTGGTAATATAATGAAGATCTGTATAAAATTTTATTCATCATATGGCAAAACAATTTCATTGGAGAAGGAAGGAATAATGATTTCTGAGAGGTTTTAGTTTGACTTCTGACAGTTCTAAAGCTCCCTGTAATAATGAACAATTACTAGTTGAAACATTGAATTAATGCTTAAGGATAATGTTTGCCAAATGAAAACTTAAGTGACTGAAATGAATTGAGTTTCTTCTGATTAATTTTTGTCCACTGTCAGTTAAGATGTGAATTTGTAGACCCGAATGCCTGTTGAGATAAAATCATCATCGGCACTCACACCAAGACAGAGATAAGCTGCATTCCACAGGCTGAAATCTATTATGTAATTACATTTTAACATAAAATATTCATGTTACTTCAATTAAACATTATATTTGTCATTTTCATTTTCCTGCACTATTTTTGCCTTCTGTTTCCATTTCCATTTTAGGTTTGACATGAAAATTAAATAGCTACTGATTTATGCAGTAAGAGTGGCATCATTTTAGCAGTAGGAGAAACAATGTCTACAGTGTTTGGTATGAAACTTACAAATAGACGGCGAAACTGAAATATTAATTGATTGTTCAAAACATAAATAAAAAATGGAATCAGGAACTCTGAGCAAGATGATAAGAGCTGGGCTTTAAAAAATATTTTAATCAAAAAAGTTTGAATCAGAAGAAAGCCTGTGTTACATCTAGTCCAGCAGTCAGCTAACCTTTTTTGTTAAGGGCTAGATAATAAAAATGTTGGTCCTGTAGGCCATATGGTCTCTGTCACAACTCCTCAACTTGGCCTTTGTAGAAGAAAAACAGCCATAAACAATATATCAATGAATGAATTTGGCTGTGTTCTAATAAAAGTGTATTTACAAAAACAAGTGGTATATCAGATTTGGCCTGTGAGCTACAGTTTGTGGACTCTTAGTCTAATCTACTCTATTTTAGAAGAAGAAAATCAGGTTCAGAGGAATTAAGTGACTTATTTAACCAAAATCCCTAAAAACAGTATCAGAGCTCAAGTTGCAGCCAATCTTCCATGTATAATCACCTATTTTTTTCTCTTACATCATTATTACATAAAAGAGCCAAAAATTGCCTCTGTGTATTGGCCCCCTGTGTCGTTTATTCCTTCACTGCAGGCTGAGAGCTGTTAGCTCAAAAGCCTACTGGCATGAGATTCAAATATGTGCACATTTAACATTTTAAAAATAGCCTAAATAAGCAAATGTTTTGCCTTACAGAGACTGTTTTGTATACCCCAGGAACCTTACCCAACAATTGTTACCTGTTGATAAAATAGGTCTTTTCAGTGGAAAGGCCCTGGATCACTGCTACCTTTCAGAGTCCTCTGACCCATAGACTTCCTGCTGCCTTAAATATCACCAGGACATTTAAGCCCATACTGAGATTCCTCTCTCCTATAGGACTTATCTTACCTGTCTGAGCCACCTCCATTTCTGAGTAGCAGACCCCTACACCTCAGCTTCTGGACAAATTCCTTCTGAAAGCAACTTCCCCTACTTGTCAACCTGCCAAGGCATTGCCCAATAGAGCTTGGTGTGCTACAGCCTGTCATTGCCATATTTTCACCTTGGCTGCCCCCCAAGTCCGTCAAACCCCTGTAATCTTGATTCACAAAAAGCAAACAAAACAAGAAAACAAAAACATTTAAATTATCTTTAGATTTAAAAAAAAAAAATCCCAGTAGACGTTTTTTTAACTAAGGGAGATTATTTCTATATTTTGCCATAAATTAAAAATAAATACTAGTTGAGTAGATTAAGATTAGCATTCAGAAAATTTTCACTCTTCATGACCACGATTACGTGGGATGACTACACCTCCTATCACATTTACTTAGAGCTTAGTCATGTGGCTTGCTTTAGTCAATGGAATGTTAGTACAGGTAACATGAACAGAGGCTTGAAACATGCTTGCACAATTTAGCCAGGCCTTTTGACTCCTGCCTTTCACCATGAAAGGAACATGCCTTGGGCAGTCACTGGGTAAGAAGTCTGAGACTAATAGACAGAACTGGACCTAAACCTAACAGAGCACAGCCTAGATCACCGGAATCGAAGCTAACCCACCAATGGTTGGATAGTAAACAGATGCTTACGGTTGAATGCCACCAATCTTTTGTTTTTATATATTATGAAACATTATTATATCAATAGCTAACTGCATAAAAATTGCTACTAAGAAGTGTAGTGCTGCTATAACAAAAATCTAAAACATATGGTATTGACTTGAGACCATAGAGAGGTGAAGAAACATAGAAGGCTAAAAAATAGTAATTCATGTTAAATGGTGGTGAAATATTTGGTAAAAGTGCTGCCTAAAATAATCTGAAAACAGGAAAAGTACCCAATACTTCTATAAAATCTGATGATGAGGGTTTGAAAGTATGTTGAAAGTGCAAGGTTTGAGAGGCTGCAGCTTGTTGCATTTGTTAAAGTGATCCAAAAAAGTGTTGAAGCTCAGAATAATATTGACTGACAAGATAATTTAGAAGGAAAATAAAGAGCTCATAAATTTTAGTGTCAGAATATGAAAGTGTTTTTCACAAAATCAAAGGCATGTCATTTGAACATAGCTACAGGGAAAAGACCAAACCCAGGATACAAACAGTAAGAAATGGGCTCAAGGTAAAGACCAAATCAAGAGTGTGGCTGCAACTCCATCTGTTAACACTCTTGGAAATATTTAGTTAGTGTCTAGTAGACCTTTCTCCTAGATGTAAATGCACTCAAAAAGATTACATGCCTGTTACTCAGAAACTTGCACTCAAATCACCTGAAATTAAATAGATAGAGAGTTTTATCTAAAAAAGATTTATGGAGGTGGCTTTTGCAAAAGAAATTGATCAATATTTGAAAAAGAGATGTACCAGCAAAAGCACTACCAACCAGGTCTAAAAAACCAAAATATTTGAGATTCAAAAATATATCTGGTTCTCAATGTTATAAGGGAAGGGAACAGATTGGAAAGTTTCTTTGGCTGCCAAAAAGGTCATACTTTTCCATTTTAACTCTGCAGATGTGGCCAAGGAGGATAATGGAAAAGGAAGTACATCCCAAAAGTGGGGTCAAGAGCTGGAGAAAGCAATGGACTTGGTTACCATTCTCAGGTAGCAAAACAAGAGCTAGTTAAGGCTTATCCCTGGGGTAGAAGGACCTGGCAGCATCTTCACAGCTGAATTTCAGAATTCATATGGTCATCTGACTCCTATGTGTGTCCCACTTTTCATCATCTTTTAAATTAGGCATTAAAAAAGGATAACTGGAATTAACAAAATATGTGGACTTGAATATAAACAGAAGTACTACATGTCAAAATTTCTAGAATGCAGATGCAGCCACAGAAGTGAGAACTGAAATTATACTCTTAAATATATTCAATAAAACAAGTAAGATGAAAAATAAATGGTTTTAGCAGTCAGCCTACAACACTATCCTTCGAACAAAAGGCTTGTTTTACTCAGCTCGCCTGTGAGATCAATTCAGGTTGTAGTTCCTTCTTTTATATTTCTGTGCTGAATTCCATTGAAGAATAAACCACAATTAGTTTACCAGTTCTCCTGTGGATGGGAACATGAGCTGCTTTGAATTTTTAGTTGTTACATATACAGCTGCTATGAAAATCCAGACACAATTATTTTTGTGAACATTTTTTTTTCCTCTGGTATTTATAAAAATTGTATTACTGGGTCAAATGATAGATAAGTTTTAACTTTATAAGAAATTGTCAACCCTTTTGCCAAAAGTGCCATTTATATTCCAAGCAGCTTCAAGTATTTGAAAGGAGAAACAACATCAATACTTTTTGGTGAGGGATATGATTCCATGCCAATAAAATAATCAGAAAATTATTTAAAACCAGTAAAAGTTTACAGTTTTAAGTTCAACATCTTAAAATGTAGCTTTTCTATATACCAGGATCTATGAACTATAAAAATATAATGAAAGCACTCCATTACAAAAATAATGAAACCACATATTGTAAATTATAGCACTATTCACAATAGCTAAGACTTGGAATCAACCCAAATGTCCATCAGTGACAGATTGGATTAAGAAAATGTGGCACATATACACCATGGAATACTATGCAGCCATCAAAAAGGATGAGTTTGTGTCCTTTGTAGGGACATGGATGCAGCTGGAAACCATCATTCTTAGCAAACTATCACAAGAACAGAAAACCAAACACCGCATGTTCTCACTCATAGGTGGGAACTGAACAATGAGATCACTTGGACTCGGGAAGGGGAACATCACACACCAGGGCCTATCATGGGGAGGGGGGAGGGGGGAGGGATTGCATTGGGAGTTATACCTGATGTAAATGATGAGTTGATGGGTGCTGACGAGTTGATAGGTGCAGCACAGCAACATGGCACAAGTATACATATGTAACAAACCTGTACGTTATGCACATGTACCCTAGAACTTAAAGTATAATAATAATAATAAATTAATTAATTAATTTTAAAAAAAGCATTCAACAAGAAATATGTAAGTATCGTATGACTGAAATCATGAAACTTTAGTGAAGAACATAAAAAGATATAATTTGTGGTAAAATGTGCTATATATTTCTAGTTAGTGAAAATGTAAGCTCTCCTCAATTAAATCTATGAATTCAGTAAAACTGCAATCAAAGGGTAATGGATACATAATAGAAAATTATAAACATATTAGAACGTATATGAAAGATTACAAATTAGTTTGAATTATATTCATTATATATACATATAAAGAATAAACTATTTCAGAAAGAAAAGTACAAAAAATGTAAAATTAATTAATTCAATAAGGATGTTTATATGAAGGCATGTAATGGGATGGTATTCGTGAAATAATTCACATATATATGAGAATAATACATTTATTTATTTAAAGAATTGCATTGATTACCCACTTATAAGCAAATAAAGTTAGAATTTAATTCAAACCAGTCACTATAATGCACATATTTCAGAGAGAGAGGAGAAGGAGATACTAATCTTAAATTTATATTTATTTTAAGAGTTTATTCCTTTTGTTTAATCACTGAGTATAAGAGCATAAGGAAAACCAAGAAATCATCTGATCCAGTTTTTTTTTTTCCAAATTGTTTTGTAACATAATAATATTGTAAAAATATAACTTAGGGAAAAAAAAGAGTCTAAAGGAAGGTAAGGGATACTGATGGCTCTTTGAAAGGAAAAAGGAAAGAAACTGAGCCTGTGAGGTGAACCCCTAGCTTCAACAAGAAAAATTCAGTTGTTTTACAATTGGTGATTGCCTGTCAGCTTTCATTATGAAAAAGGTTCCATACTGACAGGCCAGTATACAGTATGCAGTTGATAGATTAGTTAGATAATCAGATAGATGATTGATTGGTAAGTAGGTAGGTAGGTAGATAGATAGATAGATAGATAGATAGATAGATAGATAGATAGATAGACTAAACATTTCTGATCTCATATGCCATTCTGATTTTTCTGTTTGCAGAAACAGAGATCCAAAGGCTTAAATTCCTTTCTTAGAGACATTCAGCCAGAAATCAGCAGTATCTGAATTTGAACATATAACTTCTTTTCCTAAGGCAAATGATCAGAGGCCATGGCTTGCCTTGAGTCACCCTGTTTCTCAGCTTCCCTTCCATTTTCTTTTTGGTCAACATATATATTTACACGTGGCTTACTGTATGGAGGAATACATCTGTGTGCCAGTCTAAATACCAAATTACCTGATCTCCAACACACACACATACACACACACTCACAAGTGTGGATATAGTTATATAAATAAATAAATATACCATAACAAGATAATAATTTCCTCCATGCCAGGCCTATCACTTTATACTCCTTCCTGTATTATTTTAGCTTGGATTCAAATGAATCTTCAGCTGCAATAAAATCTTTTTTTATAGTATAACTAGATATTAGAAATTCATGGATGTTTCTAAGTGAATTGGTATATCATCTGCAAAACAAAACCATAGAGAATTAATGCAGTTAGCCAGATGTGGTGGCTCACACCTGTAACTCCAGAACTTTGGGAGGGCAAAGCAGGCAGATTGCTTGAGCTCAGGAGTTCAACACCAGCCTGGGCAACACGGGGAGATCCTGCCTCTACTAAAAATACAAAAAAGTAACCGGGCATGGTGACACACGCCTGTAATCTCAGCTACTTGGGTGGCTGAGGCATGAGAATTGTTTGAACCCAGGAGGCCGAGGTTGCAGTGAGCGCCACTGTACTCCAGCCTGGGCAACAGAATAAGACTCTATCTCAAACAAACAAACAAAAACCACAAAAAACAGAAAACAAACAAACAAACAAAAAAACAAAAAAACAGGATTAATGCAATTATACTCTTATCTGTATGGAAATGTGGAAACCAATGAACTATAATTCAGTATCTGTATATATTCAGTAATAATGTAACATGACCACAAAACTAATGTATTTGAAATTCTTACAAATATGATGGCAGAACTAATCCTGAGAAAATAATAACAAATCCATCACGTGGTCATGATTAGTTTGTCTGCTCATTGAGTACTTTTCCTGTAACCCTGGTAATTTAAGAAGAACTCCAAATTTTACAAAACAAAGTTTTACCACCCACTTGCATTTTCATTTGAGAAAAAAAGGTGCAGGTCTCTCTACAGAACACCAATCGATAGTACATTTGCTAGGAAAATACACTCTGATTTCCTCAACAGTCCTGTAATAGAAAGTGTCGTTTTTAAATTTGCCAAAAGAAAACCTGGAATCGAATCCCCTGCTTGAGAACTGACAACCAGGGTGCCTTGAGGGAAGTCACTTTTTTTCTCTGATTATATTTACCTTTTATAAAAGTAGTTGAGACATTGAATGAGAAACTGTATAAAAATGTACTATGTAAATCAGAAAACACACCACAGATTTTGGTTGTTGGTGTTGCAATCACTGGGCACAATAAGAAGATATATAGAAATATTCTTAATGGCAGCTTGTGATTTGCTCTTGACCTATAACCCAGAAAAGGATTCTAAGAGCAACCTCAAAGAACAGTTCAACCTGACAAACATATTTTGAACTCAAACTATGATTGCATAGCTAAAAATATATTTTAGTAGCTGGTGTTGTAGGGAAACTTGTGATGCTGAAAGTGATTTGATAAAAAATACAATGATAGGGTGATAATTGTGCATATTCAGACGTTGCCCACGAAAGTAAGTGAAAAATAAAAGTCTAAGGGCAAAGCATGTAGAGTTCCTGAAGAAATAGGATTTAAAGCATTTATGTTTTCCATGAGGGTATATATGTGTGATAGAAGACTTTATAAAAGGGAGTTATTTTTCCTATCCACAATGTATTCATAATAATAATAGCGCTGAATCTGTCCAGCATGGAAAGACAAGAGCATTGAACTAGGACTTAGAAGAACTACATAGTAGGCCTGGCATGGTGGCTCACGCCTGTAATCCTAGCACTTTGGGAGGCTGAGGCAGGTGGATCACCTGAGGTCAGGAGTTCGAGACCAACCTGGTCAACAAGGCAAAACCCTATCTCCACGAAAAATACAAAAAAATTATCTGGGCATGGTGGTATGTGCCTGTAATCCCAGCTACTCAAGAGGCTGAGGCAGGAGAATCACTTGAACCCAGGAGGCGGAGGTTGCAGTGAACCAAGATCACACCACTGCACTCAAGCCTAGACAACAAAGCATGACTCCATCTCAAAAAAGAAAAAGAAAAAGAACTACATAGTAGTACCAGAGTGACTGTCTTGGCCATGCCTCTATACCTCTCCATTTATCATTCCTTTATCTGAAAATGTGAGTTTTGAGTATAAAAGCTGCGTAAGACTCCTTTCACTTAAAAAAAGATGATGGTGGGGATAGGGTGAGAAACAAAGCAGTAAACTATGCCAAGAGTCCTTCTATATGTCTCTAAGAATCACTTTATACAATTACATGGGGTTCTTGATTGACTCATGATTTTTAAGTCTTGTGCATATCATCATTAACTGGAAAGCTTTTAGAATTTGTATTGATGGACCTCACTAGTCAGGATTTCTAATTTAATATATTTTTCTGTCTTTTCCCTCATTGGATGGTGAACACATCGACATTCACTTGTACCCCAGGACCTAGCATATTTAGGCCCACCAAAGATTTGCAGAACAAGTGAATATGAGTTCTAAGTTTTATAGGGCAACAACTTGTAACATTTGTGGGGGAGAAGGTAAGAGTATGTTTATAAAATGAATGTCTAACACACAGTATCTTCAAGGAGTACAGGGAATAGATCAAGAAAGAGGCAGAGGGGTGAACTATTACCTTAACCTAAAGGTGGACAATTTAGGTCTCTAAGCCATCAAATTTAGGAAACGATGAGTTGTTTTTTAGTGCATACAAGTGTAATTCAGATAGCATGATGAATTAATGCCAGACAGGAAAAGATGCTAATAGAAGGTTTTGAATGTCACTCTAGAGACTAACATGTTTGCTCAGGCATTTCAACTTTAAAAAACAATTTTGGTTATAAAATGCTATTTTTCTAATAAAATGTTGCAAAGAAGTTTAGTGCATAAATCATATTTTTAAATAAGCATAGTAATGCTGAAGTAAGGCTTAGGTCCCCAGAGCTCTACAGATGTGGGAAGCTAGCCCAGCCTTTAAGATCCTTTCATGAAGCAAACACAGGGCCCCACCAAAAGCACCACGAAGCACAGTAAAAGAATTACGTTTTTCGGAGTTCTTATAGTACATCTGAGTGTATCTCTGTATTATCTATGTATCTAAAGTGTTTTGAGGTTACTACTTTTAAAAAATCTAACCAGAAGGTGTCAATGAAACCTTTCACATAACTCTGTCACAACAGCCATATAACTCCTCCAGTTTGAGAGATTAAAAGGTGAAAATAAGGTACATTTACTTATCTTCTACAGTTGACTGCTTCTGTATCATTACTTGGTAACATTTTCATTTGTTTATTTGTTGTGGTTTTTTTCCTTCAACTTTTAAGTTCAAGGGTACATGTGCAGAATGTGCAGGTTTGTTACATAGGTAAATCTGTGCCACAGTGGTGTGCTGCAAAGATCATCTCATCACCTAGCGATTAAGCCCAGCATCTCTTACCTATTCTCCCGGATGGTCTCCCTACCCCCACCCCCCACACAACCCCCAGTGTATTTGTTCTCCCGCCATATGTTCTTATCATTCGGCTCCTACTTACAAGTGAGAACATGCTGTGTTTGTTTTCTGTTCCTGAGAATAATGGCTTTCAGCTCCATCCAAGTCCCTGCAAAGGACATGATTTCATTCCTTTTTATGGCTGTATAGTATTCCATGGTGTATATGTACCACATTTTCTTTAACCAGTCTATCACTGACGGGCATTTAGGTTGATTCCATGTCTTTGCTATTGTAAATAGCACTGTAATGAACATACAGGTGCTTGTATATTTATAATACAATGATTTATATTCCTTTGTATACACCCAGTAATGGAATTGCTGGATCAAATGATATTTCTGCCTCTGGGTTTTTGAAAAATTGCCACACTGCCTTCCACAATAGTTGAACTAATTTACACTCCCACAAACAGTATAAAAATGGTCCATTTTCTCCACAACCTCACCAGCATCTTTGGTTTTTTCACTTTTTAATAATAGCCATTCTGACTTCCATGAGATGGTATCTTATTGTGGTTTTTATTTGCATTTCTCTAATGATTAATGATGCTGAGCTTTTTTTCATATCTTCTTGACTGTATGTATGTCTTCTTTTGAGAAGTACCTGTTAATGCCCTTTGCCCACTTTTTAATGTTTTTTTGTTTGTTTGTTTCTTGTAAATTTATTTAAGTTCCTTATGGATTCTAGACACTAGACTTTTGTCAGATGGATGGATTGCAAAATATTTCTTCCATTGTGTAGATTGTCTCTTCATTCTGATGATAGTTTCTTTTGCTGTGCAGAAGCTCTTTGGTTTAATTAGATCCCATTTGTAAATTTTTCTTTCGCTACAATTGTTTTTGCCATTTTCATCTCGAAATCTTTGCCTGTGCCTATGTCCTGAATGGTATTGCTTAGATTTTCTTCTAGAGTTTTTATAGTTTCGGGTTTTACATTTAAGTCTTTAATCCATCTTGAGTTGATTTTTGTATATGGTGTAAGGAAGGGGTGCAGTTTCAATTTTGTGCATATGGCTAGCCAGTTTTCCCAGCACCATTTATTAAATAGGGAATCCTTTTCCCATTGCTTGTTTTAGTCAAGTTTTTCAAAGATCAGATGGTTATAGGTGTGTAGTTTTATTGGTCTGTGTGTCTGTTCTTGTACCAGTGCCATGCTGTTTTGGTTACTGTAACCTTATCGTATAATTTGAAGTCAGGTAGTGTGATGCCTTCACTTTGTTCTTTTTGCTTAGGATTATCTTGGCTATTCGGGCTCTTTTTTGTTCTATATGCATTTAAAACAGTTTTTTCTAATATTGTGAAGAATGACAATGTTAGTTTTATGGGAAAAGCATTGAATCTGTAAATTACCTTGGGCAGCATGGCCTTTTTCACAATATTGATTCTTCGTATCCATGAACATGGAATGTTTCTCCATTTGTTTGTGTCATCTCTGATTCCTTTGAGCAGTGCTTTGTAGTTCTCCTTGAAGAGGTCCTTCACTTCCCTTGATAGCTGCATTCCTAGGTATTTTATTCTTTTTGTAGCAATTATGAATGGGAGTTAACTCATGATTTGGGTCTCTGCCTGCGTGTTGTTGGTATATAGGAAGGCTAGTGATTTTTGCACATTGATTTTGTATCCTGAGACTTTATTGAAGTTGCTTATCAGCTTATGAAGCTTTGGGGCTGAGACAATGAAGTTTGTTAGATATAGGATCATATCATCTGCAAACAAAGATAATTTGAATTCCTCTCTTCCTATTCAAATACCCTTTATTTATTTCTCCTGCCTGATTTCCCTGGCCAGAACTTCCAATACCATGTTGAGGAGGAGTGGTGAGAGAGGGCATCCTTGTTTTGTGCTTGTTTTCAAGGGGAATGCCTCCAGCTTTTTCCCATTTAGTATGATATTGGTTGTGGGTTTGTCATATATGGCTCTTATTTTGAGGTATGTGCCTTCAATACCTAATTTATGGAGAATTTTTAGTATGAGGGGATGTTGAATTTTATCAGAAGTCTTTTCTGCATCTATTGAGATAATCTTGTAGTTTTTGTCTCTAGTTCTGTTTATGTGATGAATCACATTTGTTGATTTGCATATGTTGAACCAACCTTGCATACCGGGGATGAAGCCAACTTCATTGTAGCGGATAAGGAAAGCACAATTTTTAAAACAACATCTTGTGTGGACACAAAAATATTATGTGTTCATTTTAATATTTTGTAACAGCATGGAAAATCACCAAAAAAATGCAAATAATCCCAGGGTTTGCACTTAGGATGTAAAATTTCTGTGTATGAATTTGATATATATTTCAACCATGTATTCAATAGGAATTTTATAAAACCAGTCCATTAGATTTAACAATTAAATATCTGTTTTAAGCCTGTACTTTTGAAAACTATTTTTGCAAATATATTAATTCAAATTGACTGTGAATTCATATATAACGGTATAAGACTAATTAAACATACAGGTAGTATTCATATGACTCCACACAGAATAATTTACTATAGAAAGGTATGTATTATCATGTGTTGGTCTCTAGTCATCACCTTGGGCACTGCTATTATGCTTTCACTTGCAGATTGTGTAAATGTAGATCTTGTTTCACTAAGTCTGGGAGGAGACCTGAATTCTTCATTTCTTACAAGCTCCCAGGTGATTCAGAAACTCTGGCTTACTGACCACTGTCGGAATAGGAAGTAGCTAAACAATATATGAGATGACATTCAAGATGACAGCCTCCTAGTCTGTTGCTCATTTAAAATAATACCTCTTCTTTGCTTCTTCCACAGTTTGCCCTTGTGATTCTGAAATGAAAAAAAATGACTAGAGGGATTCAAAGGCAGATATGAGCAGATAGAAAGAAGAATCAACAAACTTGAAGATAGGACTATTGAAATTATCAAGTCTGAGAAACAGAAATTTTAAAGATATAATTATAATGAACAATATCTAAAGAACTTATGGAAAAACTACAAACCAATATCCCTAATTAATATTTGATATGGTTTGACTCTGTGTCTCCATCCAAATTTCATGTCAAATTGTAATCCTCATGTGTTGAAGGAGGGGCCTGGTGGGAAGTGATTGGATCATAGGGATGGATTTCCTCTATGCTGTTTTCATAATCATGAGTCCTCACAAGATCTGATGGTTTAAAATTGTGGCACTTCTCTGCTTGCTTGCTCTCTTTTTCTCCTGCTCCGCTATGGTAAGATGTGCTTGCTTCTCCTTTGCCTTTCGCCATGATTGTAAGTTTCCTGAGGCCTCACAGCCATACTCCCTGTATGGCTGGTGGGACTGAGAGTTCCTCTTTTTTTCATAAATTACCCAGTCTCAGGTAGTTCTTTATAGCAGTGTGAGAACAGATTAATACAATATTGATGCAAAAATTCTCAGTAAAATACTAGCAAAACAAATTCAACAGCATATTAAAAGAATTATACACCATGACCAAGTGGGATCTATTCTTAGTATGCAAAGATGGCTCAACATACAAAAAGCAATCAGTGTAATACATCACATTAACAGAATAATGGAAATAAAATAAACAGTCATCTCCATTGGTGCAGAAAAAGTATTTAACAACATCCAATGCCCTTCCATGGTAAAAAAAAGAAAAACCTTTCATGAGTGTTTACTCAACGTACTAGCACTAGAATGAAACTACCACAATGTAATAAAAGTCAAATATAAAAAACCCCACAGAAAAATGGTGAAAGACTGAAAAACTGGGAACAAGGCCAGGATGCTTGCTTTTGTCACGTATAGTCATCATAGTACTGGAAGTCCTAGACAGAGCAAGAAGGCCAGCAAAAGAAATAAAAGGCTTAATATTGGAAAGTAAGAAATTACATTATATATGTTCACACACAAGATCTTATGTATAGTTGATGCTTGGGACCGCTGAACCTCTATAGAGGGGTAATTAGTGTCATATGACAGCTATGGATGCTGTTCAATTTGTGTGCTGCATATATATTAACCTCCTTTTAATTAAACCAAATTTTGGTTCTATTTCTTGCAAATATAAATAATATCTATTTAGTTTACATAGGTGAAAATGTCTGATTAAAGTAAGTAGGAATATAATATTAGCAGAAATTCTCCACAACTGGAGGGAAAGAACTAAAAAATAAAATTTTATAAAAGTAATTACCTAAAATCTTCAATTTTGAAATATTAAGAGTTTTAAAAATCTTAAATGGTGTTACATTGGGAATAAGATTTTTTAAATCCAAATTCCACCATTATGATAATTTGAAATCATTTAAAGCATTGGCACTATGGCTAATCATACGCAAGTAAATGTAATACAGCTTTAGAGTGTAACAAGTTATATGAAATGAGAAGGATTTCTATCATTGGTACCTCTGATAATGAGGAAAGTCAAATAATTTCTTCCAAATACGTTCTTTTCATTTTTTAAGTAATTTCAACTTTTATTTTCGATTCAAGTGGTACATGTGCAGGTTTGTTGCTTAGCTATACATGTTGTGTGATGCTGAGGTTTGGGATACAATTGATCCTATTACCCAGGCACTGAGCATAGTACCAAATAGCTAATTTTTCATTCCCTGCCCTACTCTCTTCCTACCCTCCGTAGTAGTCCCCAGTGTCTATTGTTCCCATCTTTATGTCCGTGAGTACCCAATGTTTAGCTCTCACTTATAAGTGAGAACATGTGGTTTTTAGTTTTCTGTTTTGTGATACTTCACTTAGGATAATGGTCTCCAACTGCATCCATGTTACTGAAAAAAAAAAAAAAAAGATTTCATTCTTTTTTTGCCTACATAGTATTCCATCGTGTATACATGTTGATGAGCATGAAGGTTGACTTCATGTGTTTGCTATTGTGAATAGTGCTGTGATGAACATATAACTATGCATGTCTTTTTGGTGGAATGATTTATTTTCTTTTGGATATATACCCCATAACGGAATTGCTGGGTTGAGTTGTAGTTCTGTTTTAAATTCTATGAGAAATCTCCAAACTACTTGCCACAGTGACTGAACCAATTTACATTTCCACCAACAATGTGTAAGCATTCCTTTCTCAACACAGCCTTGCTAGCATCTGTTGTTTTTTTACTTTTTGGTAATAGCCAAATAACATCTGTATTACAGAATTCCTTTTTCACTTTATTCACGTTTATTTTACTCTCCATGTATACACATAGTTATAAAAAAATGTCCTGATGAAGAGGAATAAAGACTTCACCTAACAAGAAACCAGAGATGCAACGATTTGTTTTAAAACAAAAAGCCTAAGATTTAGACTAAAAGAGTTTGGTTTGTTCCAGAAGTTGCTAGCTGTACAAACCTGGCCAATACTCTCAATCCCTCCAAGCCTACAACCCATCACTTATCAAATGGGATACTCTATCTAGTTCTAAAGTCACAGGGTTAAATAAACCATGAGGATTAAGTGACATAAAATGTGAAAGCATATAGAGACTAGCTCAGTGTCTTATTTGGGGTGCTCCCAGAATGGGTCAGATACAAGGATTTTAGGGCAATAATATATTTGGGAGATTATTTCAGGAAGCACTAGCAGAAGAAATGAGAGAGGCAAAGGAAGAAAGCCAATTAAGGTGCATTATAAGGCAAGTTACTACTGTGGGAAACTAGAGTTTAATCCTTCTGGTAAACCCTAAGAGACAGTGTAGAATACATCCCTCTGATATTTACAAAGCTGAAGTGTTTATCTTTGCCTGTTAGTTGAGAGCTGCTTCTGGGAGCATTAACTGTGCAGTGCTTCTAGCTTGCCCTATGTGTAGGCTGAGCAATCTTCCATAGACACAAAAGAGCCCTTAGGCAGAGACTCACAGGTGTCAACATAAGCAGCCTTTTGCTTATAATCATGAGCACCTAGAAGATATGAATGGGCCAATTATGGCATTTGCTACACTCATAAGTGCTCAAAATGCAAGTGAGTTTCTTCCCACACTTCTCCCTCCACTTCATGAAGTTCTTTCGAAATGTGTTTTTCAACCATTCTACAAATTTTATTAAGTGTCTACAAAGTGAAGTCAGTACAAATTTTATACGACATAGTTTTATGAGACATAGTCTCCCAGAGAAAAGTATTACAGAAAGCTTCATGTCATTACTGTATTATTTAAATAAAGTCCCCCACAATGCATCCTCTACCTAGAATTATTGCTGTTATTCTATCTGGTAAAGTCCTCCTCACCTATTTATCTCTTTCACCTTAACCACCTACATTTAAAGTTTTATGGTCATTAACCATCACCTTATTAAATCTAATAGATATTTGACAGTACACATCACCATTGAAAAATACCGTCTTCTTGAAATTGTTTCCTTACTTGACTCACAACCCTTCTTGCGGACTTCCTATGTCCCTGGTTTCTCCTTCAGTTTGTTTCTCAAGACTCAATTCTTTTTTGAGATCCTTTAATTATTAGGTAATTCAAGGTTTTTCTCCGGGTCCTCTTTCCCTGAAATGCTATACTTCCTGCTCACACATGCCCATGACTTCAATTGTTCTGGTCATGATTCCCAAATTAGTGGAGACTGTACAGATGGCTTCTCAGAGCTGTAGATATACACTCATTTACTTATCGACTAGGTTTATATAAATGTCACTCAATGCAAACAAACAAATTCAACTTCAATTTGTCAAAATTGTACCCATTATGTTAGCCAAAGCTTGTTCCCATAGAGGCCATCCCGATAAAAATCACACTGTTCTTTTGGGTGTTTACTCTTGGGTTTGTGGAGGTAAAATTGTTCGGGCAAGGACCTGCTATGAGGAGAGCGCTAATTAAGAGCTTATTAGACTCCTATATGCTTGACAATGTCATCACAAAACTAGCATAATTATGTCATATGGTTTCAAGTTCTGCCTTTCACATACAACATCAGCTGAATATAACATGCATGTACGAGTCTAGCAATGCTAACTTACTCTGTTGTCCCCAGGCTATAACATGGAAAGCATATGTAATCTCATTGCATCTAGGCAATTATAACCATTGTGCTCATGTATGCAATTGTTATGGTTTGCATCATAATGTATAGAGAAGTATGACCTTGACAATAAGTTACAACATTCTACAAACTGATCAGGCACTAGGAAGTCTATTCCTTGTTCTCCAACAAACAGGAAATTACTATGGAATGGTTAAAGACTGGTGGATATTCTTTCTATCTGATTGTAACAGCATTGAATTTTTAGTTTAACAACTATACAGCTAATACTATAACAGCTAAACACACAGCCTCATTTTCAGTAACTGCCAAGGATGTGGAAGAAAACACACACACACACACACATACACATACACAGAGAGAGGGAGAGGGAGAGGAGAGGGCAAAGGAGAGAGAGAGTGAGAGGGAGAGGGAGGGAGAGGAAAAGAGAGGGAGAGAGAGGGAGAGAGAGGAAGAGAGAGAGAGAGAGAGAGAGAGAGAGAGAGAGAGAGAAGATAAATCAAACCCAAAATTTCTCACTCAAATTGGGCAGACAAACCAATATTTAAAAATACCTGAAGGAATCTCAAGCTAAATAAGGAATTCAACAACAGCCATTAGAATAGGAACTTATTGTAGATAAATTAATATTATAGAATAATTTTAGTCAGATGTTATTTGCTTAAAATAGATAATTTAGAATACTCAAAGAGAGACACAGCAAAAATATTCATAGATGAGAAAACTTCTGGAACAAAAGTAGGGATAAATGAAACACCACACAAATTTAAATTAACCACTTAGCAATCAGAGAAATAAAAATATTAAAATATAAAATATAAAAAATTCAAAAGGTAAGATAAACTCTATGCTAAGTACAGCCACAGAGATAATTCATGAACACAGTATTGAGGAATTTAATCTAAACACAGCATAGGAAGGCAGTGAAGGATATATACATATTTATACACACAGACAGAGAGACAAGGAAATAGAGGAGTTATTTGAAGCACACTGAAAGGTCAGACTGGTTTGATGATTGGATGTTACTGTTTGGAAACAGAATACAGTAAATTTGCAAAGAGAAGGTGAAGGAAGATACACACAGGGACTGGTGACTGAGTGAGCTATCCCACTTTTCTAGTTCTTGTGATACCTATCTGGTTTGAAATTCCTGCCCTGTGAGTCTTTGAATCCTTAAAATAAAACCCCACTTTTATTGCACTGGTTTGAGTGGGTCTCTTATTCTTGATTCCCAAAGAACATTGACTAGAACATGCAGCAAGGTTGATGTTAGAAAATCTACCCTTCAATCTGTCTTATTGGCTAATAGTGCAAGCTAACTTATAGTTGACAAAAAATGGCTTCTTTATAGCACAACCTTATGAAACCTTATTAAACGGCCTTTTTATCTCTACATATACAATACTACAGAATATCTGCAAATACATAGTTCTTTCCTATAGGCAATGTAACTCCTTTCTCCTTTGAATTTCAGCTAAATCTCTCTACTGTCTCTCTACTGTGCTTGCACTATAGGTTGGTTTCTTCTTATATGCAGGTATTTTTCTGATGTATGTCATTGTTTTTATTTGATTGCTTGTATTTTGATATTCCAAACATCCTATTTACCAGTTTTTCATACTTGTGATATTGTTAAAATGGATTTTAATATATTTTAGAAAGTATATATAGACATACATACGTCACTATTTCCTGTTTCCTTGTTAATTTCTCCAAAAGTGACATGAAACCCTTTAACAACAGATTTTCTTATGTCCTACCTAGCGTTCTTCATATTACTTATTTCCCTCTCTTTCCTCCTCAAATTTCAGGTAAACACTGCCAGTGACCTGCCCGAAAGATTTTTCCTTGATTTTGCAAGCTTGATATACTCTTTGCTCATGAGTCTTAAAACCATAAACCAAGACCGCAAATAATGAAATGCTGCTTCAACTATTGGCTTTTCATATTTCTTTCTCTTCTTAAAGCATGATCTTAAACTGAAAAACAAAAAAGAGGAACTCTTCTGCTCCTTTAGTTTTTTCCCTGGACTTCACAATCATAAATGAGGTATTTTTATGTTGTGATTTACTACTATGAAACAGAGGGAAAGCAGGTACTGTTATAGACGATTGGTGAGTTTTAATGGACCCTCTATTACATCTCCATCCAGGAAAACAGCATACCATTTTAGTAAACATAATGTTTATTAAACAATAAGCAATGTTTATTAAATAATAAGCAATGTTTAAGCAGTCCGTTCCTTGTAGAGAGCCTCTATTAATGCCTCCCTCTTCCTCCTTAATATACCAACAATTTTCGTTGAACTATTTTGCCTGTAAACAATCCTCATCATTCTGTTAAAATATATTAAATTGTATACCTTAATATAACTTGGAATCAGCACCCAGGAATGTAATTTCATAACTTTTCCATAACTTCTTGCCTTGATCTATTTTTCCATACCACTTATCATCTCCTAATGTTCTATATTATTAATGCATTATTATTATTATTTTCTGTATCCTCTTGCTAAAATTCAAAGTCCATAAAAACTGTAACTTTTATGTGTTTTATCTCATTGATATATTTATTTCAAGCATCTAAGATACATCTAGGACATGGTAGGGGCTTAATATACATTCTTGAAATGAGTTAATGAACAAATAAATAAAATAATGCAGTGGTACACATATTTTCCTTTTCTTTTCTCTTTCTCCTGTATATTATCTTCTCCTATTTGACAAACTGTAGTCCTGAGTTTGCCTTTTGCATTTTTCATGTCCTCATTTTCTAGATGAAAACACTAATGTATGCTTATCTAACACACACATAAGTTTTAATACTCCCCAAACTTTTTATTCTCCTATTTATGGCTACCTTATGGATTATTTTCTGCCATCCTCTCAAATAAGCTAGAGTATCCAGATAGCAGCATACCTCAAACATTTTCAGAAAACTTTTCCATCTAGAAAGGTGAACTTGCATGTGAAGAATTTATTGATGATCATATCAATGAGACAGATACATAGCATACATGTTATGCTGACCTCTAGGACAGTTTTTGTTGTTGTTGTTTTTTGTTTGTTTGTTTGTTTTGTCAGAAACTGAACTGTAGTGCTCTGTGTTTCCAATCACCTCCAAAATGCCCATTGCAAAATATTATTTTTTGTTCTATTCACTGGAACTGGTAGGATTTTAGTATTTAAGCCTTCATGGCTACAGTACTAAAAAAAAAAAATGGTCCTATAAAGAAATGAAAGAATAAGTTATCTCTAGATTCTTAGCTCATTGCCAAGAGAGACTTGGAATCAAAGAAAACACAGCCTGAGACTTGCACATCCTTAAGGACTCAACAGTTGAGATGAGATTCCAGATTCCACTGCTCCTGACTCTTTTGATTGATCCCTAGACCATGCTTCATGGCATGATAGAAATAGAAATTAACTTTTATCTATAGGGAAATAATATTTTTATAGCTGCTCACAATCTTCCCTGTAAAAGTGCCAATTTTACAAATGTTGTTGGCAACAGAAACATAAGTTGCACTGCCTCATAATAATCCTAAATGCAGCACAATAAAAACAAACACCCATGCCCTGTTCTTTACAGAGACTATTATTTCTTGACTCAAACTGGAATAGGCTAATATTTTTATTGGTTAGATTTATGTTCTTCCCCTTGTCTGCCTACTTTCTTGCCTCTTGCAAGCACATAAGAACATCTATCCTCATGACCATCAGAGCATTAATAACATTGTCAGTATGACCCCAAAGGAGCATCCAGCTGCAACATCTGCTTCTCTGTCTATTCTCATACTTATTTAATTGCAAATCTCCCCTAACACACATAAATCTTTAAAGAGTATCTCCCAAACAGTAAACACACTAAGTATGTGCACGTGCCACTGATGAGTAAGAACTTTCCCATTTAAGAACCATCTCAGTTTTCAAAGATGTTTTCAAAGATTAGCCTTAGTGAGTATATTATTTATGGTAATGCTATTTATAGAACCATTTCACCCATTATGAAACTAGGAACATGTCTATTAACACCTAAGCAATTTACCTTCTGAAATATCAGATGAGGCATATAAATAAAGTCTGGAGCCAAACTCTCTGGGTTCAGGGCATGATGCTGAAACTTATTAGTCTTATGACAGTTAGGTAGGTTACCGAACCTCTGGATATCTTCAACTCCATAGACAAATTTATAAAATTGGTTGTGCTGATTAGATATGTTACTATCTGTGAAGATCTTGACAACAGTTCTGATGCTATTTTCAATACTAGGCCTTGACTGATCCAGTGTCCTAGGAATATGGCAATGGTGACATGTAGTGCTCATCTAGTTCTTCTTCTCTCCAAGCCTTAGGAAAATCCACCTGCCTTTGTCCTTATTCTAGCCCTGGGGAACTAGAAATGCTAAATGAATCAGCAAAGGCCAGGAAGGAACCTAATTTATTTTTAATGTTAATTTGTAAAAGTTAAAAGTTAGAGTTTATGATACAGCAAAAGTTTTACAATGGTCATTTCTAAAACCTGAAAGACAGTAAATCATTTTTCTATATGGATAAAAAATACATAGAAATATAGGGCTTACCTATTATAGGGCTTAACTATTTTTACATATGAAAGTCAAGTTGATATTTTTAAAAACAGTAATGTGGCAGGAGCAGAGCTTTTCTGTGGCTCTATTTGGAACAACACCTTCCTTTTCATTTAGGCTGTTGCCTAGCAAGATGGAGCCCAAGCAGACACTTAGCAGGTTTTGCAAGACAGCTATTTACTACATAGATATGTGATACCAATGGGGTGGAGGATTTACCTAGAGATCTATTTTTTTTAATTCCAAAGAAATTTGCAAGCTTCTTTCTCAAAACTACCTGATTGACAAAGTTTTACTGAATATCTTTTGTAAAAAAGAGTTTCTTTCTTTAGACTTCATTTACAGCCTTTCGACATGAAAATAATATATGAATAACTTCTTTTTTAAAAAAGAAAGACTTCTGTTATAAAAATGATATGTGCTTAATACTAAAAAATGAAATCATGCGTGACAGGACAGTCAAGAGAAGAAAGCTTAAATAAGCCAAAATCAAATCACCCTGAAGGAAGTGCTGTTAGCGTTTGGTGTCCATGGTCTCAGACATGCCCATATGCCTAAAGACAAAGCCAAAAATATGAGAAAGAAAGAAAAAGAGTAGAAAAACAGACTATGAAATCATTTTTATAACATATATTAACTTATTTCTCTCATGTTTAGATGAAGAAATTAACCTACCCCCATGACACAAGTTTATGTATGTAACAAGCCTGCACTTGTACCCTTGAACTTGAGTTAAATTTAAAAATAAAATAATAAAAAAACAAAGCTGCTGTAAACAAACAAACAAAAAAGAAACTAGAATTTGGGGTAAATTTTAGATAATATTTCTTTACCATAGACGTATTATTTGCTGAAATATTGGTCAAATCACCATGGAAGTAGTGCTGTTAGCATTTGTTGTAGATGGTCTCAGTCACGCCCATATACCTAGAGACAAAGTCAAAAATAAGGGAAAGAAGAAAGAAAAAGGGTAGAAAAACAGATTCAGACCATGACATTATTTTTATGAGATATTAACTTATTTCTCTCATGTTTAGATGAAGAAAATAAACTACCCCCATCACACAAGCTTACTTATGTAACAAACCTGCACGTTTACTCCTGAACTTAAAAGTTAAATTAAAAAATAAAAAAATAAACAAAGCTGCTGTAAACAAATAAAAAAAGAAATGAAACTAATATTTGGGGTAAATTCTAGATAATATTTTTTTCATATATACTATTTTCTGAAATATCAGTCAAGAGTCATAAAACTTTATTAATAACATGAAAATATTGGAATCATTAAAAAACTGGTTCTCCACTTCAATGGGTTAAATACTTAGCCCCCACTCTTTTCCTCAAAGTTCCTCTTGTCCTGAATATTTTGCAGAGATTCAGATTTGCTTTTATGTTGCATTTTATCATCCAGTAGTTTTATTAGTTTTAAAAATGACTGTATTATTTTTTCTATAATGCATTTAAGAATGTATTTTGCTTCCTTTTCAGATGAAGGGCAGCTGGGAGAGCATGATCTTCTTGGGCCATCCTTGAAGACGTTATTCCAGAAGTCTATTTTATACGCCTCTAGAATTGTGGATTATTGTGAAGAAGACTGATTTTTCCTCATATGTGATTTTCTCTTCTACCTGAGTGCAAGTTTTATTTCATTCCTGAGATTCAGAGACAAGGGACCTTATAACAACTTTTGCCAAAGAATGTCCAGCATCCCTCTTAGCTTTGCAGCTCTGTTCTCGTCTTTACTTCTCCTTTGTTTCTGTAATTTCATTTACGTAATATTTCTCTTTCTTTCTGCAAGTCTTCTGCTTCTTTTCAGCTTGTTGTTGTTGTTCCTATTTGAGACATAGTGATGAGTCCAAATCACTTGCTTGGTTTGCACATATGTGAGATAATGAGTATTCACTGGACCGTATTTAGTGTTTCTGGATGTAATGATGTGTTTCCTGTTTACTTCACAATATTGGCACTTCTAGGTGAAAAGGTGCTATGAGAGGCAAGGGATAAATAAAGAAACATTAGAAGCCAGTACTTACTGTACAAAAATAGAGTCACTTGAGTAATTGTCAGAAACACGTGCAACGTAAAATGAGCTCAGTTTGTAGAGAATCACTTGCCAAAGACAACCTCTTTGATAACATCTCTTCTTCAGCAAACCCTTCCCGCAACATCATTTCTATGGTTTTGAAAATTCCTCCATGGTTATTTCCAAGGGTTCTTTCCCAGCTCACTGCAAAAGGAAAATTGGTCTTTTCCTTTCATTGATCCAGCTCAGGACTTTTACTCCCATTGTTCTCTAGGAAGAATTCATTTTCATAGAAGAGATGCCAGTTCAGGTCATCTATAATTTGGGAGCTCAGCAAAAGGCCGAAAATAATACTCAGTGTCAGAGGCATCTGAGCTTCCAAAAGCTTGATATAAAATAATCGTTTTCTTAGAAAAAGAAACATGTCTAATCCATCTTGAATTAATTTTCGTATAAGGAGTAAGGAAAGGATCCAGTTTCAACTTTCTACTTACGGCTAGCCAATTTTCCCAGCACCATTTATTAAATAGGGAATCTTTTCCCCATTTCTTGTTTCTCTCAGGTTTGTCAAAGATCAGATGGCTGTAGATGTGTGGTATTATTTCTGAGGACTCTGTTCTGTTCCATTGGTCTATTTCTCTGTTTTGGTACCAGTACCATGCTGTTTTGGTTACTGTAGCTTTGTAGTATAGTTTGAAGTCAGGTAGCGTGATGCCTCCAGCTTTGTTCTTTTGACTTAGGATTGTCTTGGAGATGCGGGCTCTTTTTTGGTTCCATATGAACTTTAATTCAAGATGGATTAGAGACTTAAATGTTAGACCTAATACCATTAAAATCCTAGAGGAAAACCTAGGTAGTACCATTCAGGACATAGGCATGGGCAAAGACTTCATGTCTAAAACACCAAAAGCAACGGCAGCAAAAGCCAAAATTGACAAATGGGATCTCATTAAACTAAAGAGCTTCTGCACAGCAAAAGAAACTACCATCAGAGTGAACAGGCAACCTACAGAATGGGAGAAAATTTTTGCAATCTACTCATCTGACAAAGGGCTAATATCCAGAACCTACAAAGAACTCAAACAAATTTACAAGAAAAAAACAAACAACCCCATCAAAAAGTGGGCAAAGGATATGAACAGACATTTCTCAAAAGAAGACATTCAGACAGCCAACAAACACATGAAAAAATGCTCATCATCACTGGCCATCAGAGAAATGCAAATCAAAACCACAATGAGATACCATCTCACACCAGTTAGAATGGCGATCATTAAAAAGTCAGGAAACAACAGGTGCTGGAGAGGATGTGGAGAAATAGGAACACTTTTACACTGTTGGTGGGATTGTAAACTAGTTCAACCATTATGGAAAACAGTATGGCGATTCCTCAAGGATCTAGAACTAGATGTACCATATGACCCAGCCATCCCATTACTGGGTATATACCCAAAGGATTATAAATTATGCTGCTATAAAGACACATGCACACGTATGTTTATTGCGGCACTATTCACAATAGCAAAGACTTGGAATCAACCCAAATGTCCATCAGTGACAGATTGGATTAAGAAAATGTGGCACATATACACCATGGAATACTATGCAGCCATCAAAAAGGATGAGTTTGTGTCCTTTGTAGGGACATGGATGCAGCTGGAAACCATCATTCTTAGCAAACTATCACAAGAACAGAAAACCAAACACCGCATGTTCTCACTCATAGGTGGGAACTGAACAATGAGATCACTCGGACTCAGGAAGGGGAACATCACACACCGGGGCCTATCATGGGGAGGGGGGAGGGGGAGGGATTGCATTGGGAGTTATACCTGATGTAAATGACGAGTTGATGGGTGCAGCACACCAACAAAGCACAAGTATACATATGTAACAAACCTGCACGTTATGCACATGTACCCTACAACTTAAAGTATAATAATAATAAATAAATTAAAAAAAAAAAAAAAAAGAAACATGTCCATCTTCTTTTTATTTACCTACTATTGTTTCCCATTTTCTCCAGACAAAAGCAGTTTTATTTTTAACATGTAGTCATTTTAAAACAGGAACTTACAGAAGTTATATATCAAATTTAGAGACTCTATTTACGAAACAGGCCAAAAACATATTATGCGACCCTTGTAAAAATTTAATTATCTACTCACCATATGCTTATGCATTGCTATTTACAGTACACACACACACACACACACACACAGTCCCCATCAATGACCTAAATGCTACACAAATAATAATACAATAATATCTGTGATAAGAGTCAAAGTAAAGCAAAGTAAAGCACAGATGCAATTCTCCAAGAGCCTCAACAAGAGACCACTTTTGTTTACAAGGAATAATAAAAGGCTTCATCAAAGACTTGGCAGATGGAGAGAGGAAGACAGAATCAGAGACCAACAGAAGCAAAGAGCTAGAGGCAGGCTATTCCAATGGATGTATAACCACTCTCCCAGGAAATATTCTATTTGATGATAGCTATGACCCCTTAAAGTTCTTGAAGGTACAGCAATTGCACACACATCAGTAGTTTTACAAGTCTTGCTAGTAACAAATAATACAAAGTTGAATTGCAGTTGCTGTGTTTTACCAGGTCACCGATTTAGAGGAGAAGGTCAAGATCAGCCATGGACTACACATATAGAACAGGCAAGTGTATGTTCAGAGATCCTCCAGTCACTCATCTTTTATGAGCACCACACAACATATGCTTGTCTATAATCCTAGACTTTAAGGTTATTTTCCAGCAACTTCATATGCCATCTCACCTCCCAGATACCCAATGTCCCAAAATAGGGTTGATCTCCCTCAAGGGGTTCCCTCTATAATTTTGCTATGTCCCAAAGCTACTTTTTAAGCACTATGTGGCTTCATTATTGCTGTGTTCCTAGAGCCTGAAGGACAGTGAATACTCCAATAAATAGTTGTTTAGTGAACAAAAAATTAATAGATTGATTGGCAGCCCATATGGCAAACAGAAAAGGAATTATGTCCATTTTATAGATAAGGTTTCAGAGACAAAGCAAGGTTAAACGGATTACCCAATATCATAAAGTCAACCCTTCTGATTATCTAACTTTCCGTGAGGCATGGCTTTTCCAGATAATGATTAAATAGGTCTGGGGTGAAGGTAGGTTTCAGATAATGTTTGATAGGGAGGGCTTCATTGTCATCAAGATTCCAGTTCCTCCCTACTGTTCATAGACTGTACCCTCCTCCATGTGTCAATTTCATCCTGGGATTTGGTTTCTCTATTGTAGCAAAAATGGGCTGTAACAGTTTTATTTTTTATTTATTTATTTATTTATTTATTTTTATTTTTTATTTTTTTTGAGATGGAGTCTCACTGTGTCACCCAGGCTGGAGTGCAGTGGTGCTATCTCGGCTCACTGCAAGCTTGGCCTCCTGGGTTCATGCCATTCTCCTGCCTCAGCCTCCCGAGTAGCTGGGACTACAAGTGCCCACCACCACATCCAGCTAATTTTTTGTATTTTTAGTAGAGATGGGGTTTCACCGTGTTAGCCAGGATGGTCTCGATCTCCTGACCTTGTGATCCACCCGCCTCGGCCTCCCAAAGTACTAGGATTACAGGCGTGAGTCATCGCGCCCGGTCTATTTTATACTTATATAAACACAAGGCCACCCTGAAATGGAGGGCCTCTCTACTTCAGAGTATCAAGCAAAAGTCCTTGGCTTCACACTCATCAAAAGTATTTAGATTATATACCCTGCCGGAATCAATCCCTATGGCGAGGGGGTTGGAACTAGGCAATTTGTTGTCCACCCAGGAAGTCCACACCATGCGGTACATGTGTGGAGGTAACTAACTAGGGTGAGCAACTCTTCCCAGTTTTCCTGCAGCTTAAACAGCTTTAGCACTGATAGTTCTATGTCCCAGGAAACCCCTCGTCTAGGGAAACTCCTCAGTCTCAGGCAAACCAATATGTTTGGTTACCATAAAACCACTATCACAGACATGAAAATCAGCTGTCCCTCAAACTCATTCTCAGGTCTAGCTATCAGGAAGTTGATTTAAATAAATGAATATATATATATATATATATTCTACTTTTTCACAGTATACATCCTTCACAGAAATCATTGAGTTTTTTCCTGTTGTAAAATTTCAAGTTCTATAAAGAATTTTGTTTTAATTTTTTAATCTCTCTTAAATTAGGAATTTACAGTCCTTGTGATTTCTAATATTATTTGACAGAATTTTCTGTTCTATCAGTGGCATTCCTAACCCTTCTTTAGAGTCAGAGCTTTTCGATAGTCATCTCCCAAAACATGAGATCCTATAGAGGGTGTTGGTACATTTCAAAGCTTCAGAGATGCTTTCTAAGCTATTCCTCAAATCTTTAGTGAGGTGAGAGCTAGAAGAATCTGTCTCCTGAGAAGAATCAGTTCTCACCTATAAAAAAGAAAGAAGGCCCTTAATAACAATTTTATTTAGGGCAATGTGTTTTATTATTTTTTATTCGTATTGATGTATGGCAAATACATCCTGATTAGTTTCCTAATTCCTTTCAGTTTATTCTTCCTATTGTTTGCAAATATTCAACTAGTACCCCTGATAAACTTATAAAATAACAAGTTTTACAATAATTTTAACTACTCCTCTATTATCTATTTGGCTTTCACTGTGTCTAAACATGTGATAGTAAGACTCAGAATTTGCACAACTATGTCAAAACAACAAATAATGTCAGTGTAAATGTTAAGCTATTTAGTTATTATAGTGTAAACCAGAAAGGAATAATTTAGTATATTTGACAGCTTTCACTGGTTAATTTTAAGGATGGTCTGTAGAATCCAGGAAGTCCTGTTATGGTCCTGACCTAGACTTTTAAACTGAATAGCTTAGGGTGGTGAAGATCGTGCCAGCTGCTTGGAACAAAGATCCAGAAACTACCTGATCATAAAAATCACCTGTAATGCATTTTAAAATGCAGATAACAGGCCCTAGCTCCAGAGACTCAGATTCTAAACTTTGTAGAAAGACCAGGAAATCTATAGTTTGGAAAGAGTCTGAAACCAGACTAGTGAAATACCACCATAATGGAAGCTTGAATTAAATTCACATGGTAAACAAAAACAGTGGGCAACATAAGGCAGTTGGCTGCTTATGGGATTTCAGTGTGGCATATTGTGAAAAAATGGCAAAAAATATTGCTTTTGGAATATAGTTACAAAGCTGTTATCAATGAGTGTTAATATGATGAGTGGCATGGCAGCTTCCTTTGCAATACATTTTTGTCAGAGTAGATGATTTCTCCTCGAAGCCCAAAGTCATTGGAAGTAAATCCCATTATAACACAGGGTTTGTTTTCCCCCTGGTATCTATCAGCCAAGGACATTTTCTGGTCAAGAATTCATGCAGTAGCTTTGCTATATCCACACAGGAAATGGTTGTGACCTTTCTGGCCCATAAGGTTATGCATTTTGACAGGCGGCACAGAGCCAATTCCTCCAACCACACAGCACAGACGACCGCACACTGTTCTCCTGAGGCATGCTGTTACTCATGTTGTTTAATCACATTCAGCAGGTCTGGAGTTGAACATCTCTCAGAGTATCAGAAAGGCAGAAATGCTATGTTGCTGATTCAATGGAAATTGCCAGCAAGAAGCAACGTTCATAGCTGTCTGGTTATTTAATGTATCTGAAATCACTTCTAGAAATGTCATCCCTTTCTGTCTCTGTCACCTTCCACCACAGCCAACTCAAATATTAATTTTTAATTTGTCAAAAACTAAGAGAGTCATTTTAAAAAATTAAATGCCTTCTCTGGTCTACACTAAATATATAAAAGTGAGTCACAGTCCCTAACTTAAGAAGCTTATAGTCTTAAAGTCTTACTTGGAGTACCAACACTATTTTACTTCATATAGATGATGACTGTAGCCTCCAGATGCCACTGGCTTCTTTATTTACCAATATTATCTCTTTTTTCCCAATGTCAGAGACAAAGCATCTCTCCTTCACCAGAATCTCTCTTTCTCTCATTCTACCTCACACACACACACACACACACACACACACACACACACACACACACACACACCCTACTTGTAATCGCATCATAAATTGCAGTAATTTGGCTACAATTCTGATGATTCATAGAGTGATATTGAGGGATCACATCACAGATTGAACAAATTCCCACTTTCTCAAATTGTCCCCTTATTGTCTCTGTCCTCTTTTTCTCTCCCTCTCCCTCTTTATTTTTCAGGAACAATATAAGTTCATTTCCTGATCAAAGCCATTTAGTTAGACATATCAGATTTTCAACCTCTTCTCTAAGTTACTTATAAAAATATTTTTTCAAAAAAAACTACAGTTTTCTTCCCAGGAGAAATCTAGTAAATAAAATTTCTTCACCTTCTTTTTTATGAAACAACATTGAAAAACACAAGAATATGCTTAAGTGCTAAACTGTGAAGTAGAATAAAACTGTGAAGTAGTGTTTAGAGACTGAAAAGAAGAGAGATGGCTGGAGAATTTAAGGACTTGATGAAGTGCTCTTCCAATGGAGTCCTGAGCACTTTGTGATTCAAGACTTGTATTATACAATAACTATAGGTTTACTTGGTTTTTCCTCCATTAAAATATAAGTTCACTGAGGACAGACTGCCTAGAGAGTTAGTATTTTATATCACCAGCAATCCCAAATCTTATATGTAGTAAAGGGTCATTTCTGGCACTTGCTCATTCGGAGTGTCATAAAGTACCTAGGTTTCTCATATTAAAGCATAGTTGCTCTCTCATTTACATTTTTTTTCCTTTTGTTTCTTTGTCTTTCTGAGTTTCTTACCCCATTTTCTACCAAACAAAGCATTATATATTGCATAGGCCTGTTAAATCAAGTGCAAACATTTGAAAAACTCCTTAGAAAAAGGTACTAGGGTCCTAAAACGTAGACCCTCCTGGGGTTATTTGCAAAAACATTAGAACTGAAACAATTTCAGTAATGACAGTAAGATTAAAATATTGTGGACTGTTGTGAATGTTTACTGCAGCACTATTTACAATAGCAAAGACATGGAATCAACCTACATGCCCATCAATGACAGATTGGATAAAGAAAATGTGGTTCATATGCACCATGGAATATTATGCAGCCATAATCAAGAACGAGACCATGTCTTTTTCAGGAACACGGATGGAGCTGGAGGCTATCATTCTTAGCAAACTAATGTGGGAACAGAAAAGCAAAATACTGCATGTTCTTACTTATAGGTGGGAGCTAAATGGTAGGAACTTATGAACTCAAAGAAGGAAACAACAGACACAGGGGTCTACTTGAGCGGGGAGGGTGAGAGGAAGGACAGGAGCAGAAGAGATAAAAAAGATAAAGATGGTCAGAAATTAGAAACAGGAATGTGATGGTAACCTGCCCATTGAGACTCAACGGGGAGCCTACTAGGGAATTCCAGCTAGGTTCTCCTCACTCCAAAAAATAAAACGAAAAGATATTCTATTTCTTTCTCTGGTAGTTGTGAAGCCTAAAAGTGCTACCTGAAACCGCTCAAGTCAAAACATTCTGATTGATACACTTTGTATTAGCCCATTCTCCCACTGCTATAAATAAATACCAAAACTGGTTAATTTATAAAGAAAAGAGACTTAATTGGCTCATGGTTGTTCAGGCTGTAGAGGAAGCCTGGTGGCATCTGCTTCTGAGAAGGCCTCAGGGAGGTTTTACTTATGGCAGAAGACAAAGCGGGAGCAGGTGCCTTACATGGTGGGAGCAGGAGCAAGAAAGTGAGAGGAGGTGCTATGCACTTTTAAGCAACCAGATCTCATGAGAACTCTATTGCTACACGGTATCAAGGGAGGTGTTGCTAAACTATTCATGAGAACTCTGTCTCCATGATCCAATCACCTCCTACCAGGACCCACCTTCAACACTGGGGATTACAATTCGATGTGAGATTTGGGTGAGGACACAGATCCAAACCATATCATACCTCTTATATAGAAACACTTTAGGCTAAAAACTGCTAGGCTACAAACCAATTATGATATGTTCAATCATCCCTTTAAATGAACAAGATGCTCCTAAGGCAATGTGCATAGTGTTAGCCATGGGGATGAAGAGATCTGAGTTCTATTTACCAGTAATATGACCTTGAGTGAATAATTTAGTCATTTTGACCATCAGTTTTCTCACCTGTAAATAATGAATACTAATATTTATGAGATATGCTTTGTAGAGTTATTGTGGTAATCACATGCGTTAGTGTTTTACTTTGCTACTTAATTTGTTAATTAAAATATACTTCTTGAGAGTCTGCCATAGACAAATACTTTGCTAGGAGCTCAGAGAAGATTGATAAATAAAATAAAGTGAATCTCTGCTTTCACTTTGTTTATCATCTAGTTCAAGCAAATTTCTCCACATGTTGCAATGTCCTGAATACATAAAAATATATGCCTTTGTGTGTATTTTGTATCTGTTTTATTCACCTAAATATATGCAACTATAATATTATAATATATATAATACATACACGTGTGTGTGTGTGTGTGTGTGTGTGTGTGTGTGTGTGTATGCACTTGCCAGATGGAAAGCATTATTTTGGGTGATGGGAATTATAAACAAAGAGCATGCAGGTCCCATTAAGGATTACTCCATTTATATTTATATTATACATAACTTAAGAATCCCTTCAACAACAAGAAGCTAAATAATGGATGAACAGAAATTTAGTAATAATGACATTTAATTATTACAACAAGAAGCCTACATATAGGCTTAATAGTGTCAACAAAGGCATAACTCTTTTTCTTTTTTCAGAGTTGATGTCTGTGCAACCTAGTATTATGCAGTTCCTAGTCTGTAAACTTTCATATTTATGTATCTGCAATTTTTGTGTTTATGTTTAGATATTTTATCTAAGTGGATTTAACATAAAGTTAAACAGAAATCTAATTTACAACCACTCTAGATTTAACTCCTATTGTCTTAAGATTTAATACCAGATTCCTGAAGGACCTATCCATGGTGCTGGTTGGATGAAGCAGTTACAACATGACAGTGCACCCACTCAGTTGGTATACTACATCTTAGAGATGATTTCAGGAATGCAGATGCGTGTAATCTAAATCCAGGGAGCTCAGTATCAAAAACAAAACCATTTTGCATTTGTGTGGACTTTTATAGGTTTTTTATAAAATGTTTTACATTTCATTTTACCCGCAAAATGTTTCTATGAGGCCAAATGGGAAATGTATTCCTCATTTTATGAGTGAGATAACTGAAACAGAGTTTTCTGAATATCATTTCCAAAAATATACAATATAGTGTCAGTACAATACTATATTAATTATGACCCAGGATGAGGGAATTTCTTAGCACCCCAAGGTTGCAACCTTGTTTGGTCAGCTTGCAAGTGAGCATTTAAGGATTGAAACAACTATTCTTCAGAATTATAGAGCCATAAAACGAAGTATGATGCATACATTCAAAAGGAGTTTTACACGAATACTAAAATAGCAAGAGATAGCTCATAGAAAGGCAAGTTTTTAAAAAATAGAAAATATAGCCCAACACACTATATTAATTCATATCTGTGAATGCCTATAATATAGACAAATATATCAAAGACTACAAATATAATCACCAAAATGTTAACAGTGATCATCTCTGAGTAGGATTATGAGAAATCCTTTTTTCCCTTTTTGTGTGTATTTTCCAATTTTTCCATATTGAAAAATATTTGTTTATACAAATGACCTTTATAAAATAAAAATGAGTGGCATCATGAGGCAAAAATTAAGCATCTCATTATTACCATATATGCCAATGCAGTGCCTTGCTTCATCTCATCTTTGATTGCATCTTCAAACTGGACCCTTACCCTTTGAAAAACTCCTAGAACAAGGAAAGTATATCTCCCTTTTGTTTATAGTTTAGCTGGAAAACATTACACGTAGGCCTCTTCTTTGGTCTCTAGCTCCTCAGGTTTCACTAGACTTGTCAAAGATTTTAAGCCAGTAAGCAAAATATGTCCACTGGTCAAGGCAATGTTCTGTGCTTCTACATCAGGAAAGACCATTAGAAATGATAGATTTCCAAACCATTTCCCAGAATATAGTTATTTCTTTCTGACTCAAAACTGCTTCTATTGAAAATAAAATCAAAGTATGCTCTAAAAAACAGACATGCCAATAGTGTCTCTTGGAAAAACCTCATTCTTGGGAAATTTAGAAGACTCACTCTTTAATGATATCATAGTTGTTAGTCTAAAAAAACCTATGAGTAACATTTTTCTCTGAATAGCCTTCCTTTATTTAAAGATCTGGTTTAATAGTCTTATCTAGTTTTCACTGTAAAATAATCTTACAAAATATTCTTTTTAAGATCTTCAGGAAACAAATGTAGTTTCTCTAACAAGGGTAGGAGATGATATAAAATCATAGAAAATTAAATACATATGCAAACAGAGCAGGTGGCTATAATGGAAATAGACATGAACATTAACCTTCATTCCTATAATAGCTTTGGCTGAGCTAGCACTTTTGTGCACTGTACAAGGTCTTCACACGTGTGATTCTTAAGAATCACTCCAATTTGGAATGAGCGCATGGCAGCTGTTCTCTTTATTTTACATGCAGGAAAACCCCACAGAGAAACAACAAAAAGCTGTCCATTTTTTCCAGTGTCATGTAAAAGTCAATAGCCTAGAGATATATAAAGAGACTCAGCTATTTGTAGCTAGATATACCTAGATTTCAAATTTACTTTATGTTAATAACGGCTTTAAAAGGAATGATTTTCTAATAGAAACAAATTTTGTATTTAAATGAAAGAAAATATAGCTCTGCAAGCCACCAAAATAACATAATTAATGATGTGAGTTTCCTTGCAGAAAATAGCAAGTGCCTGAATAAACATCTAAAACAGGAACCTCACTAGGTGCCACACCAGTGCATACTAGAACTGTATTTAGTGATGGAATGGTAACAAGTACATTTCTATGCCAAGTAGAAAACTGACCCTGCTTTTTTCTCATACGTTTTATGCCACTAACAGGATCATAGGATGTGCAGGCTTAAGGTTTATCTTGTAGCATTTGGGACTAAAAATTCAGATTTCTGATGATCTTAGGGAAAGTAAAGCCTCATATAAGAAGTTGTTTTCTTGACTATTCTAAAAATTTTGATCAGCTTATCTTTGTGAGAATTATTAAGGCAAATAAAAGAAAAAATATCTTTTATTTAAACTAGCAAAAATAACAAGTTAGGAGTTTTGAGATCATTAAATCAATATTTTGTCAAAAAATGTGTAGTTAATTAGAATTAAAACTTACCTAGAGCCCTGGAATATACAGCATGTCCAACATCTATAGCCCTTTTCGCAGAAACATGATACCACTATCTTGGTGTTTTTTTCCCTCATTGACTGTCACAGATTTCAGAGATCCATTAACAAATAATGTGGCCATTTACCTTCAAAGAAATCCTACATTTTAAATGCTTTATATTCCTTTTAAAGGAAAATAGTTTATTTATAAAAACCCTCAAGTTTACACTGGGCTTATCCTGATGCCACTGTAGCCACATGGGCATAATTTTTTAACCAAATGAAATCTACAGTCTCAGACTAAGCAACACCAAATACCATATATACATGTGTTTTCTAATTATTGTTTCATGAAAAGTTTATTATGACAATTGTTTTTTAATACTGATATGTAGTTTTAATGTAGAGTCTAATGTTTGAGCTCCGAATAATCATATTAGGTAATAGCTATGGCATTTCAAAATAGTCTATCTTATATTGAAATTTAAAAAAATTTAAACTTTCTATCCTATGATGAAGTGGAATCTACATATGGCAAATGATTCAATCTCCTCACCTCTACCACCAGAACCACCACCAAAATCAACAGTAACAGAAATTTTCCTTAAATATCATCTATAGCATTCACCAACATCGGGATGACACCCATTACAGCCATTGACTTCTGTGATGCCAGAAATTTCAATTTAATTTGCCAATGAAAATCAGCCTTCCAGAAATAAGTAGAGGGATTTTTAAGAATATACACCATGGAATACTATGCAGCCATCAAAAAGGATGAGTTTGTGTCCTTTGTAGGGACATGGATGCAGCTGGAAACCATCATTCTTAGCAAACTATCACAAGAACAGAAAACCAAACACCGCATGTTCTCACTCATAGGTGGGAACTGAACAATGAGATCACTTGGACTCAGGAAGGGGAACATCACACACCGGGGCCTATCATGGGGAGGGGGGAGGGGGGAGGGATTGCATTGGGAGTTATACCTGATGTAAATGACGAGTTGATGGGTGCTGACGAGTTGATGGGTGCAGCACAGCAACATGGCACAAGTATACATATGTAACAAATCTGCACGTTATGCACATGTACCCTAGAACTTAAAGTATAATAATAATAATAAAATAAATAAATAAATAATATTTTTATCATTAAAGTTAGATTCAGTGTAAAACCTTGTATTTATCAAAAATAAAAAAAAATTCTAGGGCAAAATTTTGGGTTATTAGCCATGAGGAATTTTATTGTTTATCTCCTGTGATTCAAATATATTATGATTTTCGTAATGGGAACTATCAAATAAAATACCAAACTAAATGGGAGTAAAGCTTCTCCCTCCTTTTATGTAAGGCTAAAGTAATCATGTTAGATTTAAAAGGGCAAAGTAAAGAAGATAAAAGGCAAGCAGTGAATTGTTTGACACCATGAATATATAGCTGATTCCATGCCTCTTCAGGAAAGTGCCACCATAGTAGGGAGGTTTACTATTTTCTTCAATAAATGAAGCACATGCCAAAAAGCCAAATGCTGTTGTTATTCCCATTCAGCGACGGCCAGCAAATACCACATACATAACATATAGCATACATTTTAAAGATATATCTACATCTTCTCAACACTCCCCATGGTTTTATTAGTGGCCTAAAAGTTAGCAAGCCAAGGCAAAACAAAAAATTAGGGAAGGTCAGATGGAAGAAAGAACTGAAGGAAATAAACTGATTTTTGAAACATCACCCATTAAACACTCCAAGAAGAAAAAGAAGCATGTGATATCTTGGAAACATTTCCTTTTCCAAAATATAAGCCTAAGGATAAATGCCTGTGACCAACTATTTTATTTTGACTTGAGCTACAGTTTTAGACCAATATGGCCAGTTACTTGTTCAGCTGTGCTCAATTACATTGCATATAAAATAACAAAGTTAAATATCAAACAATGATTTTTTTGTCCTCCTCCGGTAAAACAATATCACACTAATTACATGATCTAAACATCCATAGTAAACAAATATAACTTTGTGGAGGGAAGAAAAAACTCCTTAAGCATCTCTTCCTACTCCCCCATCTGCACATTATGTATTAGAAATCAGAAAAATTTCACACCTCTGAATTTGAGTCATAAGCAGATTGCTACAAGAAATGTGTCGCATCACAGGCTTCAGGAAGAACTTTAAATTCCTGGGGGCAAAATATAGCACTTCTGTCAGTTTCAAATACCTCATATCTGCATGTTAATCTCAAAGGGTTCAAGGAGGCTTTGCCAGCTCCACGTAACTAATCCTCCCAGTTGGACAATTGTCATAGCTGAATTTTTCATTTACAGTCCAGAGGGGTTAGCTGACTTGAGGAAGAGAAGATCAGGTTTCCTACTCCGTTCAGTTACTGAATTACGGGTACGTGGGAACAGGAGTCAGGTGCACTCTATGGAGATCAGGCAATGTTTTAAATGGCAGATGTTTGCCATTATACTTCTGCCAGCCGCCTTCTACCCTACTCCTATGCTGTGACTCTCATTGACCTCTCTATCAGACAACACAGTCTTGCTTTTCAGAGTCTCAAACACTCTCAAAGTTCCAGTTCCCGTCTTTGAGAGGAAAAGAGTCTTGTGATGTACAGTATAAGCAAAGAAGATTAAGAACAAAAAAACTCCACGTAAGAAAGAAGAGCAATTTTGGTTCTCTCTCCCATCCTCTCTTCTCAGGACTCTGACCCATTCTAATTCTCCAACTTTACTGCCATCCATGCCTTCATAGTTGTAATCATTGTCTCAATCACTCTGGACCATTATTTTTTTAATGGACCACAAATTTTGCAGTTTTGCAAACTAAACTATGAAAAGCGTGTCATGAGAATAAGCTTTTTAAAAATAAACACAGACTTCTGTTTTATAAGTTGTTAATGACCAGAAAACGACTTAGTGGGAATCATAGACCAGCTACAGCTTATCTGTTTCCCCTCCTAGAACCAATATTGTTGGGGTAACATTGAAAATCTCTTTATAATTAATTTTTATTTCAATTGCTTTCCTTTTCACTTAATGGAGGGGTTGCAGTAGAGTAAAGATAACTTTCCAAGAGAAAGGTGTTTAGTAAGTTTGAAATGGAAACTTCATCTTTCCCTGAGGGCATGAAAACATAGCAGATCATTTCACAGAAGATAATGTATTATTCCAAGGACGAATAGGACACTAGGCGGTAAAAGAATGAATGTACAAAAATAATAGATAACAATATATAACTGTATTTCCCCCTTCAGGAAAGTTTGAGTTAAGCAATCAGTCTCAGACTAAAATAATTTGCTGAATATAATAGCTATTAAGTGGCAGGATTGGTATTTGAACCTAGAGTATGTGAATCCCAAATTCTATCTCCTTCTGATATGCCACATTGCGTCATTCACAAAACCAGTTATCCTCCAAATAACATTCTCATTCATTCATTCATTCACCAACAAATAGTTACCAAGTGCCCTCTAGGCAGTCTGTAGGATTTAGGAAGAGGGATATAAATGACAAAATCAAGGACCAGAGACCAAGATTTTATACTCTAGTATAACTCACAACACAACAGTATGACTGATATTCATACCGACAGCATTTTCTATTAACTAGACCAACCTATCAGGCATTCATGGAATGGATTAAATAAATTAAAGAAGCAAGTAGATACTATAGACCCCAAATACTTCACTGATTATAGTTAAATTTTACATACTTTTGACAGAGTTAGTCTCACTCTCTCTCTTTCTTTCTCTCTGGCCCTCTCTCCCAGTGTGATAGTAAGCCCCTGCTGTTGATGGTGCCTCAGATGGGGCAGTAAGATAGCAAAGTAGTAACTTAATAATTGCTTATTAGTGTATTTAGACCAGCTGTTTTGAATATATTGGAAAAAGAAAAAAAGATAGATGAATGAAGCAATGACCTCGAGAAGAGCAGTGACAAAACTTTAATGAGGACAATGCCTAAGGCTACATTTCAGTGCCACTTAAGAAATACAAATTATATGCAAAGCTGAGAGTATGCTTCTGGAAAATCCTTGCGGAAGAAACAATTGTAAAACATTTGAAATGTAGACTTTAGACAGCTGTAACACTTTCAGGACCATAATCTATTACAGTACATCCAAGAAGTTTTCTGCCATTGCATGAAATTCTATGTGGGTACTGAATTGCTATTACATTAATTATCCCATTTAAACAATATTGCTTCTAATAATAAGTTATTAGGATTGAAAGATAAATTCACCATCTTAAAATTATTTTTCCTATACTAAATCTAGAATTGTGATGCCAAGTGTGAAAAGAAGTGATTGCTTAAGTAAAACAAGTAGCTTCAGAAAACTGGATGAAATTGTCAATATTAGGTTTTATATTCAGTTAGTAAATGAATCATTCAGGCAAGTATTTACTATGAAGAATTCAGGAAACAAAATATGGTTTCAGTCATTATCACATAAGCAAGTTTGTCAGTGAACTTGAAATACATTCTGAACTATGGGGTGTCTAAGCACAATAAACTTTTCTGAGAACAGAGGGACATTCTTTGACTGTCCAAGGCTAGGAAATCTTAAGGCTGACCACAAACCTCATCTTAAAGGATGTGAGAAGATAAGAGAAGGATGTCCCGGGGAAGGGCTGGCAGTAGTGCGAACATGAATCAAATGGCAATGACACAGCAGCAGACAGAGATGGTTTTGACATTGTGAGACACAGGAGGAAAATGGCATGCCTGGCAGTCTGCACAAGATAAGCTGATAAGTTTACATTAGCTTTTTGAAGATTGAACATCTCTCTCAAACGATGCCACAACTAGGAGAGTATCCTGGCTCCTCCACAATCCACCATAACTGGAATTAGTGCAAACAAGCAAACATGTTCTTTAAATCTACTTATGGGCCACAGTTCTACAGGCCTAAGCAGGAATGAGTGTGTGCACATGTGTGTGTACATGTGTGTATGTGGTGTGTGTGTTTGTGTGTGTATAAGGGAATATAATATTGTGATTTGAAAGAAAGTGGATAAATCAGAGAGCAATCTGTCTTTATAAGAATGTAATAGATGGCCATTTTTTCCAGTTTTAGTCCCAGGCATAAATATCTCTAATTATACACTGGGAATCTTCTTTAACAAAAATAACATTTTAATAATAACTTCTCTGCCCTAATTATAGACCAAATCTTCTTCAGAATAATTAACTTTGATTTTTGATCATGTATAAAAGTGCTATGTTACCGGAAAATAGACTGACTCTGCAAATTTGGCCACATGTTAGTTATTGCATAGAGCTCTGTATATGGTGATTAGGTGGATTTTTATTACAGTTGTATAGTGGAGATGTACAGAAGTAAAATTTTCTAGCTTTGGAGGGTCACTCACCTAGTGATATATTAATCAACATAGGGATGATGTGTATATGAAATCATTAAATGAACTACATTTCAAAAATTGCAGCATTATCACCTTAAAAAACAAATCCTGATTCAAAATTTAAATGTAAAAATCTATATTGTTCAGTGCTCTGGTATTTTAAATATTCCAAGGCCTTCTTACATACATCGCCTTCAGTTAGTTAGGTATTTTTTGTTTTACCAATCCCAGGTTAAGAAACTGAGGATCAAAATGGTGAAATAAAGTCTCCTATTAACCAGAGTCGTAAGTTAAAAAGTAGCACAACTATGACATAAACCAAAAAAGCTATCCTGATGATAGTCTCCCTGCTAGTCTCATGATTCCTCAATGTTTCTCAAAAGCAAATGTCCTTTGAAATATTATCTAGGCAGGTAACAAATATGAAAAATTAAACTTTGATTTGGTGTCTCACAAATATGATGCACATTCATATGGAAATATTCATTGAGTACTTTCTGTGTGCTAAATTGGCGTTTTAGGCATGAGAGATTTTATAATGACAAAAACAATGGTGCTTTTCTTACACAGCTTCTAAGAAAGGAGAAATATTTAAAGCAAAAATAAAATATATCAGATGGTGTGATATTTGCTACAGAAAGTAAAATAATAAATAGGCCAAAGAAGACCAGGCACAGTAGATGTGGTAGAGAAGGGAGCATTGCAATTTTATACAGGGTAATCAGTAAAGACTCCCCTGATCTAGTGACATTTGAAAGAGAACAAAAGGAAATGAGGGACTGAACTAACCAGAATTCTTAGGGAAAAGAACGCCATGTTGAAGGAACATCAAGTACAGATTATGTTTGTTGTGTTTGGCCACCACAACAGGCTTGATGTAGCTGGAGTCAAGGGCGGAAGGAGCAGGCTGGTAGGAGACAGATTAAGGAGGTTTACAGAGCCAGAAAATACAAGGCCTTGAAGGCCACTGTTGACTTTAGCCTTTATTCTGGTTAAGATAGAAAGCTTTTATGGAGCAACAACATTTGACTTACATGTTAAAGGATCTCTTTTGCTGGTGAATTTAAAAAAAAAAACTTCAAGGGAAAGTGGCAAGGAAGTAAGCATGAAAATCACTTAAGAGGGTATTGCAATAATCTAAGAGAGAGATGATGGCTTAGATGAGAGTAGTAGCATTAAAGACAATACGAAATATCCAAATCTTCATGTATTTGAGACTACAGCCAGATGCAGGGTATGAAAGAAAGTCTACTCAAGTCTCCTCAAATTCCCCTTTCTCTCCAACCCTTCAGCCTCTCCTTTCATTTCCTCCACCTTAGCATTAGATATGGGATTGTTTCTGGGTTCACTAAGAAAATAAAAACAACTGGAGAAAAATCTCCACAGGCATCTACTAGCACATCTACTATCTACCTGCTTTGTTACCCATTGAGTCTGCATTCCTTTCTGGGAGTTTGGATGATGTCCCAATTTTCCTATCTAAGATATTTGAGCAAATGTAAAAATGCAGTGGGCAAATGATGATATAAAAGTAATATTAAAGCAATAATTTTGAAATAGGAGAAAAGTTAATAGAAACTTGACTTGGGACATATTAAGCCTGACGTGCCTTTCAGACAATTAAGTGAGGATGTCATATGGACAGCTAGATACACAGGTTTGACACTTAGGGATAACGTTATGAGTTGGAGATATAAAATTAGGAACACTCAAGATACACATAATATTTAAAGTTTGAAAATTGATAAAATTACCAAGGTTACAGTGTATACCTAAAAGACAAGAAGTATAAGGTTTGGAGTGAGAGTATGTCAATATTTAGAAGTCAGCAACTTGATGGAAAAAAAAATCATAGAAAGAAATGGAAAAGGAACGACCTGTTAGGTAGAAGGGTAACTGAAATAGATTGGTATCTAGAAAAAAAGAAATAAACAAATATGTCAAATCTTGCTGAAAAAACAAGTTCTGATAATTGATTAATGAGTAAAGTGGAAGTCAATGATAAACTCTGCAAGAGCAATTTTAATAAAGTGGCGAGGTCAAAAGCCTGATTAAAATAGGCTCAAGAAGGAAGAAACTGGAAACAGCAAATACTGGCATCCAGGATCAAGGATGGGACAGGAAAAGCTGGAATTTTCAGGTTTGAGAAGACCATTGACAAAACCTCATCTAGAGGAGTCGGATCCACGAATAAATCAAGACAGCCATCACTTGCAGCCCACAGTATGGAAAAAGCAAATGAAAGTCATAAAACAGTCATCTAGAAGAGAGGCATGGTGAATGGACCAGGTAAATATAATGGGCAGCACCAAGGGCCTCCTTAAGAAGAGTGATCATGAACTGAAAGTAAGGTGAGTCAGTGTGTTTGGGTTTTATTCTCCAATCTCCACACAACTTTATAGATTAGGAAATATCACACGAGTAAGTCACAAGTCAGGACTTGAATGCAAACAGCGATTAAAAGCCTGTGTTCTTAATCACTCTTCCACCGTGCCTCACGTGTCCTATTTCATCCTGTGCACAGCAACCCAATGCCTTTTCTAAGTCTGGTTACTGAATAAGCCTATTCCTTCTCATGCCCCACCTGTACTTCCTCCTTTGAATTTCAGGTCCAAATATTTAATAACTCACCAGTCTTTCCTACCGGATTCCCTAATTTAAAATTAACCTGACTCAAACAACTATTTATCTCCTCTCCCCAAACCTGCTCCTTTCCTATTCATTCCCATCTTCTGATATTATAATTAACAGATTCAAAAGTCCACAAGTTTTCATGGTTAAATTGCATATAACGATGAAAAAAGCAAATAAAAGTCACTGGAGTCAAAACTGCAAAGACTACAGACTCATAAAAAATGAACTAAGAGAATATGAAGTGATTTTTAAAACTGCTAAATTATATATATATACTATAATATGTAGTATACGTTACACACACACACACACACACACAGTGGCTGTCTTCAAGGTGCTAAGTTGGTGGTAATTTGTTATACAGCAATAGAACACTCATAAAGGAGGTGTAATAAGGAGCCCTGGCTTCAAAATTTTGGTGGGGGGGATTATGTATAAGAGTAGCCCCTGGAAGAAAACAAACTGAATCCTCACCTTATTGTCTGCCCCCATATCTTGGTTGTGTGACTTTCAAAAGATTAGTAACCAGTCTGAGTCTCTATGCCATCACCTATAAAATGATTCTGTTAACATTTAACTACACAATTATTTACTACATGCAATTATTGGAAAGTGACTAGCATTTCATTAGATCTGTTATTTGGTTACAAGCATATGCGCAAAAAAAAAAAACAAAAAACAAAAAACATTGAGACAAAATCTAGTGTGGGGACTGGGGGAATCAAGAAGTTTTTCCACAGTGAAGACCAATATACAGATAAAGGAAAAAACTGGTATCAGTTACTGATAGGTACTATCAGCTGACTGAGGGAAAAATCAAATAATTCTAACTCTATTTTCCTACCTTTCTTTGTTTTTTCTGGCCATAATTTTTAAGTCTTATATATGGGATGCCAAAGGAAATCTTGTTCTGAAGTCCACTTTCTCTGATATTAATGGAGCCTCTTAAGTATTCTTTTTCTTCACATTTTCATAGATTATCTTTTTTTCCATATTTTAACCTATCTATGACTTTAGTGGGTTTCTTGTATAAAGCAAATAATTTATGTGTTCAGTGTGATGTTTTGATACATGAATATATTGCATATTGATCAAAGCAGGGCAATTAGCAATTCCATTACCTCAAAACATTTATCATTTCTTTGAGATGAGACCATTTAAATTCCTCTCTTCTAGCTTTTTGGATATATACAATACATTATTGTTAACTATGCATAGGTAACTATTATTATAGTTATAGGATGACAGTTGTTAACTATAAATTTATTTCTCCTAACTGTAACATTGCACATATTGTTCACTCTGCATCATCTCTTTCCCTTACTTTCGCCAGCCTCTAGTAACCTCTATTCTACTCTCTAATTCTATTTATTTAAATTGCATATATGAGTGAGATCATGTGGCATTTATCTTTCTGTATCTGGTTTATCTCCCTTAACATAATCCTAGCCAAGTTCATGTTACAAATACAAAAGATTTGTTCTTTTTTATGACTGAATAGTATTCCATTGTGTATATATACCACTTCTTCTTTATCCATTCATCTGTTGATGTACACTTAGGTTGAGTCCATATCTTGGTTATTGTGAATAGTGCTGTGGGAGTGCAGATATCTCTTTGACATACTTATGTCATTTCCTTTGAATATATACCCAGTAATTGGATCATAAAATGGTACAATTTTTAAATTTTTTAAGGAATTTTAATACTGTTTCCATAATAGATATACTAATTTATATTCCACCAACAGTGTGTGAATACCCTTTTCTCTATATTCTCTCCAGCATTTGTTATATTTTGGCACTTTAACATAACCGTTCTAACTGAAATAAAGTGTTATCTAATTGTGGTTTTGATTAGTACTTCCCTGATGAGTGATACTGAGCACTTTTTCATATATCTGTTGGCCATTTATATGTCTTCTTCTGAGAAGTGGCTATTTAGTTTTTTTGCACATTTTATGTTCATTTATTTGTTTTTTTCTAATAAGTTGTTTGAGTTTGTTATATATTTTTGTAGTAATCTCTTATAACATTTACAGTTTGCAAATATATTCTCCTATTCTGTAGGTTGTTTTGTTGGGAGAAAAACTGAGTGGTGGGAGAGAAGCTGAGGCAGGGCTTGCATGTCTGACATAATGTAAAAGAGTCTTGGAACAAGTCCAGAGTTCAGGGTCTAAAACCCCTCACGGCCTTTGGAACATCAAGCTCTGTGCTAAAGGGTGGAATGCTACCCTGATGCACCATAATCTAAGCCCAGGGCATAAAACCCCTTGTGGCTTGGATAGATTCCAGGGCTCAGGGTGTAAAACCCCTCATGGCTCTGGAATGTATCTAGACTTTCTGTCTCCTTGCTCCTTGCTCTCCCAGGATGGATTATGTCTTGAGTTAAAAGAACCTGCTCTTCATTATCTCAAGTAGCAGAGCATATGCTAAACTCTCACAGCTGTAAATCATGTGTTTAATGCAACTCTCCCTTTCGACCCCCACATTCTCACCACTTGTTTCTTTGTTTGATCACCAATAAGTGATCAAACAGAGCTCGGGGTCTTCCAGAGCTTGGGGCCTTCAGAGCCTCCACACTCGCGTTGGCCCCCTGAACCCACTTACTCTCTCAAACTGTCTTTTCTCATTCCTTTGATTCCATAGGACTTCATCACCCCCATGACCTGGTGTTGGGTCCAATCACCCCAATATTGTCTCTTTACTTTGTTGATTGTTTTCTTTGACATCTTTGAAACTTTTGTATCTGAAAATCTGTACTAGCTATTTTATCAAGCTCTTCACTACCCTTTCAATCTTCTAGGAAGACAGCCTTTCTATCTGGTGACATGCTTTGAAGCGTGTTTCCTCGGACCATGAGGAAAAGGAATATCTATGGGAATAAAGCATACACAGATACATATTTAATATCTATGAAGGATATTCCTTCATAGATATATATGGAATATCTCTGAAGGATATTTGTGTGTGTATTATTTATACATGTATGTATAAATTATATATATACACACATAGATATTGGATATATATACACATTATACATATACAAATTATATATATACACACATGGATTCCAATATCTATGTGTATATATAATTATATTATTAATTTATATATATATATATATATATATATATATATATATATATCATTTACCTTCATAAACCAGAAAATACCAAGCCATCTTACAATTTGAGCTGGCTAAGATTATCTTATTTAAAATAATAAAATCCTAAAACCAGAGCAACTTCTAAGTTTTCTGGTTCATACCTCTTCCCTCAGATAGGCAGATACCCCAATAATCTAACCAAAAGCCTGATTATGTTGTATTTCAAATTCTTCAGGGAAGAGATTTCACAGTTTCCTTTGTAGCACCTTCTGGGATTTATTTTCTCACTTATGGGTTTAAGAGTTTATACTTTAGCTTCATATCTTGGCCAAAGATAAGAAAAAGTGAACTGTAGCATTTTGTCTAAAATGTTATGGTCAGAAATAAGAGCATCTGACTTACATTTAGTAGTATTTATAAATATTCACTTTAATGCAAACACCACAGCAACACTGTCCTTGTTCTTTCCCATGCCTGCCACAAAATAGGAGGATCAAGCAGCTAATGTAACAATGTAAAAAAATACTCCCAAACTCACATAACAATTAGTTTGGCTCATCTAATCTGGGCTTGGTTGGTGGCTCTGCTTTAGGCTACTCAGGTAAAGGGGCAGTGGCTACCTGGAGCTTGCTTTGCTAGGGATGAATCACTGCTGCACAAAAGGCAAGTTAGATATTGCCACTAAAATGCTGTGTAATAAAACACCTACAAACTCAGTGGCTTAAAATATAAGCATTTTTTTCTTACCTAGTGTGTAGGGGTCAGCTGGGTTGGCTTGGACAGCTGCTATTTAAGCTGTGCATTGGCTGGGCTTAGCTTCAGGCTTCAGATAGGGTTCAAATAAGTTTTACATGTCTTCATGCTCTCTGTGAACCAGCACTAACTGGGGCATGTTTTCCTCAAGGCAAGTCTCCTAGCAAACGAACCAAACTAAAGCATGCAGGTACATTTAAACTCTCTCTCCCCGTCAAACCAACCAAATAAGTAAAATCAAAGTGAATCACAAGATCAAGCCAAAGTCAATCATGTAAAGAAGTATACTCTGCCCCAAAGATGAGGCTGAGATAATATTTGCTAAATGATGTACCAATATATTACAGTGGATCATTATATATTTGTTGTTAAAGGTAATAATCACAACAGATAACATAAATCATTTGTTGATCATTTACCAGAGCCAAGCACTGGACTAAGACACTTGTCATTTAATTTGATTCTCAAAAGACCCCTTTGAGAAAATACTATAATTATCCACAGAGTACATATAAGGAAATTGAGATACAGGGGATGTAAGTCATTTCCCAAATACATGCAGGTTCTAAGTATCCAAGATGCTATTTGGACCCGGATGGTCTCACTCTGGAACACTGTACAAACCACTAGCATGACAACATTGTGCTGATTTAGAGATCTCCACAATCAGACCAAGCAATAGTACTTTCTTACTAGACAAGTTTTGAGTCTTTACTCCATAACATATCTTTGGGGTTGTAGATAAATAGAGAACATATATACTTTAAATCTTCAGGGAAATATACTGCACTCCCGTTAATTGGATTTTTCTGGCTTCGTGTCCACTTAGACCCAGGTTTGGCATTCAGCTCTTGTTTAGCTCATTCGCCAAAATGGCTGATCTCTAAATATCCATTTATCAGCTAATATTCTGCTTGTTCTGGTCAGTGATTATGACCCACAAATATTACCTACTATGAATTAGGATGTGCAGCTCAATCAATTATTTATCAGCCCTCCTAACAGTATCAACAAATCCGCAGTAACAGGACAATGTTGTAAGAGAAGAGAAAGATCTTGATGAAGGTAGAAAGTGTAGACCACAGAACAGCAGAGATACTGATGAGGTTATTTTTTCTACACTGGAGAAGAAAAAGGTACAATCAAAAAAATTGTTTAACTCATCCAGTGTTGCTCACATGATAAGTTGCACAATCAAGTCTCACTCTTGGGTTTATCTGATTCCTAAAATGATTCCTCATATAATATTCTGGATTGCCTTCCATAAAAGCCATAATCCAACCTGAATGTAGCAAACCTCAAATCTAACAAAGCTCATACACCCTATATTAGAGTGACAGAGGACTTCTCTAAATTCACATTCGTTCTACAAGCATCCAGAACACTCTGCCCATTAATGTTTCTAATTTACTATTTACACTTCATGTTCAAAAATGAACATTTTATCCTGAATTTATCCTGAATTTCAAGCTTTTCATTAGCTAACTCCATTCCCCTAAACTGATATTAAAGGTGATATGAGTCTCAAATGCTTTCCAACCCTGCCTCCCAAAGATCATGTACCTTCCTCAACAACACTGATGGGTCATGATTTATTGTTTACTTGACTCTGTCCAGCACCCACATAAAATGACTCAGAACATTATAGGGCAATTTTGATTGTACTAAAGCAGTTCTTCAAAATAAGTTAAAAATATTTATTAGTACTTATTTTGATTTTCACAATGATACTTATGTTCTCTCTCTCTCGCCCCATAATTTCCACCCACATATTTGAATGAAACCACCTTTTTCTATGAAACCACCTTTTTCTATCTACGTCTTCTACCTAGTCACTCTAACCATTCCCCATAGCTTCTCCCCCGAACAAAACGTCTACTTTGCCTGTATGATAAACTCCAGTTAAATAATCCCAAACATCAGCCATGTAGCACCATGAAAATTCTTTTGTGTTTTACTTAAGTAGTCACACATATCAAAAAACTGTTTCTCTAAATGCAAAGATAGGTCAAAAACCTATAAAGAGTTTACTAGGGGGTGCTACAATCATTCTCTCTTTTTCTATCTCCTAACAAATAAACAGGAAAACAACCACAAAGAGGGAATCATAATGTGGTAGAAATTACTTGAGTTTAAATATAAGGGATATGCATTCTGCCAATAAATAGTTAACTGTGATTTGGGGAAAATTACATTGATTATTTTGGAGGATCTCCTATTGACTTTACTATGTTGTAAGTATCTTAGTTGTAATTTTTCTCCTTGCTCACAAAGCTATTGTTCTCCATGTGTTTCCTTTTCTTAGTGCATGTAAATGGTATTACCAACATCTATTTATTGCCTAAACCGGAAACCTAGGAATCCTTTTAGCCACCTTCTCTCTTTTTCCTACCATATCCAGTTAATTCCCAAATCCTGTCTAATCTACCTTCAAATATATTTAAAATATGTCCTCTTTATTCTCCATCAATGGTCACCAATGGGTTCAAATCTTAAGCATCAGGCAACAACTTTTTAACCTCTGTCCCTACACACACTGCAGACAGAGTATGTTTGTTTGTTTTCATGCTTTTTTTTCCTTGTCAACAATTTAATTTTTTAAAATTTCAATAGTTTTGGGGAAAGAGGTGGTATTTGGTTGCATGGAAAGGTTCTTTAGTGGTGATTTCTGAGACTTTGGTGCACCCATCACCCGAGAAGTGTAAATTGTACTCAATGTGTAGTCTTTTATCCCCCACCACTCTCTCACCCTTCCGCCAGGTCACCCAAGTCTATTATATCATTCTTAAGTCTTTGTGTCCTCATAGCTTAGCTATCACTTATAATTGAGAAAGTAAAATGTTTGCTTTTCCATTCCTGAGTTATTTCACTTAGAATAGTGGTCTCTAACTCCATCCAGGTTTCCATGAATGCCATTATTTCATTCTTTTTACGACTGAGTAGTATTTTTTTTTGGCTGTATTTTTGAGTAGTATTTTTTATGGCTGAGTAGTATTCCATGGTGTGTGTGCGTGTGTGTGTGTGTGTGTGTGTGTGTGTATGTGTGTGTATCACATTTTATCCACCCATTGGTTGATGGTCATTTAGGCAGGTTTCATATTTTTGCTATTGTAAATTGTGCTGCTATAAACATGTGTGTGCAAATGTCTTTTTCATATAATGATTTCTTTTCCTCTGGGTAGATACCCGGTAGTGGGATTGCTGGATTCAATGGTAGTTCTACTTTTAGTTCTTTAAGGAATCTCCATACTGTTTTTCATATTATTTGTACTAGTTTACATTCCCACATCCACATCCACAACAATATCTGTTTTTATTTTTATTTTTGTTATTAATTACAGTCATTCTTGCAGGAGTAAGGTGGTATCTCATTGTGGTTTTGATTTACATTTCCCTGATCATTAGTGATGTTGAGCATTTTGTCATGTTTGTTGGCCATTTGTATATCTTCTTTTGAGAATAGTCTTTTGCCCACTTTTTAATGGGGTTATTTTTTCTTGCTGATTTTTTTAGTTCTTTATAGATTCTACACATTAGTCCTTTGTCAAAGACACAATTTGTGAATATTTTCTCCCACTCTGTGGATTGTCTGTTTACTCCACCAGTTATTTCTTTTGCTGTTGAGAAGCGTTTAGTCTAATTAGGTCCCATCTATTTATCTTTGTTTTTGTTGCATTTGCTTTTGGGTTCTTGTTCATTAACACTTTGACTAAGCCAATATCTACAAGAATTTTTCTAATGTTGTCTTCTGGAATTTTATGGTTTCCGGTCTTAGATTTAAGTCTTTGATCCATCTTGAGTTGATTTTTATATAAGGTGAGAGATAGGAAACCAGCTTCATTCTTCTACATGTGGCTTTACAATTATCCCAGAACCATTTGTTGAACAGGGTATCGTTTTCCCACTTTATGTTTTTGTTTGCTTTGTCAAAGATCAGTTGGCTATATGTATTTGGCTTTATTTCTAGATTTTTATTCTGTTCCATTGGTCTACATACCTATTTTTATATCAGTACCATGCTGTTTTGATAACTATAGCTCTGTAGTACAATTTAGAGTCAGGTAGTGTGATGCCTCCAGATTTGTTATTGTTACTTAGTCTTGCTTAGGTTATACAGGCTCTTTTTGGGTTCCATATGAATTTTAGGATTGTTCTTTCTAGTTCTGCAAAGAATGATGATGGTATTTTGATGGGAATTACATTGAATCTGTAGATTTGTGCATTGATTTGTAGATTGCTCTTGGCAGAATCATTTTCACAATATTGATTCTACCAATCCATGAGCATGGAGTGTGTTTCCATTTGTTTGTGTCATCTATGGTTCCTTTCAGCAGTGTTTTGTAATTTTCTTTGCAGAGATCTTTCACCTCCTTGGTTAGGTATATTTCTAAGTATTTTATTTTATTTTTTGCAGCTATTGTAAAAGGGGTTGAGTTCTTGATTTGATTCTCAGGTTGGTCATCATTGGTGTATAGCAGTGCTACTGATTTGTGTACATTGATTATATATCCTGAAACTTCACTGAACTCATTTATTAGATCTAGAAGCTTTCTAGATGAGTCTTTAAGGTTTTCTAGGTATACAATCATATAATTGGTGAACAGCAACAGTTTGACTTCCTCTTAACTGATTTGGATGCCCTTTATTTCTTTCTCTTCAAAGACAGAATATTGTATCTTGTTGGTAAACTGCTGACTTAATTGTCCCCAACCCTCAACCCTACCCCTACCCTCTCACTTGAAACTCTTCAAAGCCTTCACATTGCCTTAGAATGAAGGACAAAATTCTTAACCTGATCTGCTATATCCTCCCTCTTCATTCCTGCCCCACTCCAGCCTCAACTCGCAACTCTTTATTTCACTTGTGTCTCCACAGCCACACCAGCCTTTTTTTCTTATTCTTCCTTCCTTCCCTCCTCCATTTTTTCCTTCTTCTCTTTTCCTTTCTCTCTTCCTTCCTTCATTCCTTCCTTCCTTCCTTCCTTCCTTCCTTCCTTCCTTCCTTCCTTCCTTTCCTTTCCTTTCCTTTCTTCCTTCCTTTCTTTCTTTCTTTTTTCTCACGACTTCTTCTGTTTTAGGACGTTTGTGTATGTTTCCTGTGTCTGGAACTATTTTGATCTATCACCCTTCAATTGTTATATAGCAATAGGTTTTACATTTATCTTTCAATTCTTTGTACAGTGTCATCCTATAAGAAACAGGTTTTTTATGTCTCAGATTAAGAAAGATAAATATAATAACATTAAATTATATCCACAAATTATTTGCTTCTCTCCCTTTTAAAAGGTAGAGTCTAATAACATTTCTTCCCCCTTGAATGTAAGCTGTGCTTAGTGACTTGTTTCCAACAAATAGAATCTGGTGGAAGTGACATTATATAACTTACAAGATGAGACCATAAAAATTATTTTAACTTCCTGCTTGCTATCTCTCTTGGATTATTCATTCCAAGGGAAGCCAAGGACCATATTATGAGGATATTCAAGCAGCTCTCTGGAGACATCAGTGTGTGAAGAACTGAGACTCCTGCCAATAGCCAAGTGAGCAAGCCATGTCTAAACTGGATCATTCAGTCTTAGTCAAGTTTCTCATTAACAACATCGCCAGTTGATATCTTGACTGCAATCTCATGAAAGACTCTGAGCCAGAACCCAGCTAGGGCATTCTCAAATTTCTGGCACACAGAAATTACAAGATAATAAAAATGTGTTGTTTTAGCTGCTAAGTTTTAGAATTCTTTGTTATGCATGTAGATAACTATTGCAGTGTACCTAGCATGTGTGTCATCAGGTATGTTCATAATGTATTTGTAACATATTTTAATATATTTTGCAAGTATAACTAAATTACTACTGGTATAATAATGTAACTAATAAAATTATTACCCTGCTTACTAGTAAGCTCCATGAACGTATAAACTATATACATTTTTGCTTATCATTTTATCCTTCTTCATCTACTCAAGCCAGAGACTATGAAAACATGGGTTTTCAATAAATATATCTTAATTATATTAATATATCTGAATTAATATGCATCCTAATGCTACAAGGAGAAGCATAAACGTTCTTGTTATTTAATGAGTGCTATTTAAATGATTGATTTATTCATTATGCAAAATTAGAAAAATAGATATCCTTATGGCAGAATGATTAAAATTTATCTTTCAATGTTGCCTTCTGGTAATGAAACAAACCAGTACATCCCTATGAATATCTAAGAAATGATACATTCAGTGATAAACAGAAGCATCAGAACTAACTCAGAATTTTGAAAAAGAATTATATTTAGAGTAACAAAAGCATTTAAACAATAAATAGTTGTCATGATGAACTATAGGATAGCAGAAACTTTAAATTCCTAGTTTTATAATAAAGTAATCCAATAAACTTGTTGTTGTCCTTTAGAGAAATCACATAGCAATTGTTCACAGATTTTGGTTTCACAATGTGCAATGTGTTACTTAAATTAATATATCCAAGAACCTGCTCTTTAAGCCACGGCCCCAACACATTTATTGTTTTAAAGCAGTACTATGTTTTATTGCATTTGAAAATTCTGTCAAATACCTTGAAGATGAAAAGTCAGTCTGAAGCAGTACAACTTAATTAGAACAAATAAATAAGATCTCATTAATTTTTATTAATTATATTCGCAACTGTCTCTATAAAATTTCTCATTACAATTTTCCTGCTAAGATGTTCAAACTCCTCCTTTAAAACATTACATTCCAGTATTACACTTTCTTCTCATCAATATTATCATTACATGGCCTCTTCTAAAATACTGCTCCATATCCTATAGGGACTTGGGCGCCTGTATTATATCTATCAATACTTACTGCATCAAAATACTTGTATTTCTTTCATTCTTGTTCACTCTCATTATCTCAGGTGAGTTCAAAGCCTCTTTGTCTATTTTATTATTCAATAAATATTTATTGGACTTCTATTTTGTACCTCATCACAGCATTAAAAATTAGAATTGCATCATTGATGGGGTTTCTAATCTATTAGGAGAAATTGTCCACGAATAAATAAGGATTTTATTGCAACTCTGAAAAGAACATACTACCAAGGAGAAAAATAAGTTATATAGTGTATCTATAGAAGAACCTACTCTACTATGCTGGTTAGGGACAGCTTCTCTATGAAGTTACAATAAGCCAAGATTTCTTGACCCTCAGCACTACTGGCATTGTGAGCCACATTATTCTTTGCCATGATGGGTGGGGGTGGTCTTGTGCTTTGTAGAATGTTTAGCAGCATCCCTGGCCTCAATCTAATTTCCAGTAACATCCCTTCTCACAATGTGACAATTGAAATTTCTCAGTATGTCCCAGGGCATGGTTGTTAGGTTTAGTAAATAAACATAAAGAACACAATGAAATTTGAATTTTTGATAAACAACAAATTTTTGTATAAATATGTCCCACATATTTAATAAGATATATTGATGCTTAAAAAGTTATTTTTGCTTATCTGACATTCAAATTTTACTAGATGTTGTGTATTTTACCTGACAGTCCTACCTAGGGAATGAGATTGTCCCTGGTTGAGAACCACTGCATTAAGCACATGTTGATAATACCTTAGACCTTCAGTCTTCACATACCATTGATCTCCTAAACATCTCTGAATTTTATATCATCTCTACTTTATCAAGTCAAATTGCCCTGAAGTACACCAACTCAAAGCATAAAATCTCAAATACTTTTCTCTGACTACCATACCTTATGTTTCAAGTTTTCAAATTTATTTACTTTTTTGTGACTTTCAGTATTTTGAATTCTTCCTTAGTTCATTAGTGTATTACACACTGGGTTCAAATTCTTCAACCAATACCCTCAATAAGAGAAAAGCAAGCATAGTGACCTTCTCTAGCACCAGTCTCATTTATTCCCTAACCTGGATTAACCCAGTTCATCATAGTCTTCATCATTTTGCAGAATGTTGAATAATATAACCAGACCAAACTGATTAGCTCCATTAAGAATCCTGTCATACTTTATTCTTCCACAGTTGGGTCCCCACCTCAACTTCTAAACTTGCCCTCATGACTATTCCAAGCACTCTTCACGTTCCCCACTCTCCCAATTATTTCCTCCATCCTATCAGACATCTTGCCTTATATATCACAAAGCCTGTCTTTATGAACTCTTTCATGTTCTCCAGACTTTCTCTTAAAGTGGCCATGTCCCTTGATCCATTTGTTTCTTATTTTTTGTTTCCCAAGAATTTAAGAATTTAATGCATCACAATTTCATTCTGATGGTAATTTTCTACCTCAATCCCATTCCTATAAATGTCTTCTAAGATTTTATTCTGTGCTGAGGATTTTAAATTCGGTTCTAATTTGGAGCTCTAGACCTGTCTTATTCAACTGACTATTACACATGTTTTCTCAAATGTTCTGTAAGTATCTCAAAATTTCCCAAACAGAATCATTACTTTAACTCTAAAATCTACTTATGTGCCAGTGTTGTCTATCCTAAGATTTGCAATCAAGCCACAACCTGAGAGTCTTCCTAATAGCATCTCTTTCTCACATCTCCTATGTTCAGTGAGTCAGTAACTCCTGAATACCTACTTATGTTTAAAATGTCCATCCCTACCGTCTCTTTTGCTGCTTTGGACCTTATTCTAGCCCATACAGTGTTTCACAACTCATTCCCACTTACCCCTATCCTCTATAATATTTTCACCATAGCCTGAAGGGTGCGTGTGTGTGCATGTGTGTGTGTACGTTTTTGTGTGTGTGTGCAGGAGAAGAGTACAGTTGAGAGACACAGTTGAGAGACTGCATAGTGGAAATAATTTCATGACCCAGATGCTGTGCTGTCTGGTAGTATCTCAATTTAAAAAACATGTGTTTTTCAAAGTAGGGATTGCTTCTGCCTCCCAACACTGTCAATGTCACCTAGACAGCATGCACTCAAAATATTTGCTACTGAAAAGTTTACCCTGTCATCAACACATTAGCTGGCTAGCCCATCCTTTTGCCTAAAATAAGATCTGAACTCATCATACATAGTTAAAGGAAAAAAAATGCCAGTATTATCACATAAAATGACTCTGGTGAGGAGGGATCATAGGCTACTTAGCTATTAAGATTTAAAAAAAATTTGAAGTCCAGTTTAAATGGTTTATACTACTGGCAGAGTAGCACTGTTATGTTGATTCCAATATAAATACAAGGCTGAAATAGTTTCTCTAAGCCACTCTTTACTCTAGAGATGTTTCCACTTTGCTTCTAAGTATATATATCACTGAGTCATCAAACACCATACATAATTATCATGTATTTCTCCAACCTGAACTGCAGGAACAGTGAGAAATTAAATGCCTTATTGTCTGTCATTTTACTCTCAAAAAATTTTTAAAAATTTCAGGAAGTTACCTTTTTCTTTTTATTTGAAAGCAATGAGATGGTTTTCTATTTATATAAAAAGGCCATGACATAACACCAAGAGTGAACCCTAACATAAACTATGGACTTGGGGTGGTTATGCTATATCAGTGCAGGTTTATAAATTATAACAAGTGTACTACTCTGGTGGGGAACATTGATTAAGGTCGAAGCTATGGAGGTTAAGGGTAGGGGAAATGTGAGAAATCTCTGTACTTTCCTCTAAATTTTACTGTGAACCTAAAAGTGCTATTTAAAAAATAGTCTTAAAAAAGATTATCACAACTTCACAGTCCATTGTAGTTTGACAAAAGGGAGTCCAACTCTAATCAACAATATCTTTCTATTAGCCAAAACTTCTCTATTATTTGAAAAGGAGCCTATATATTTTTGGGCTCTGTCAATGATATAAATATTAGATGTCATCAACTTATTGAAATTGTCAAATATTAATATGGCCTTAGGGTCCATGAACTCCCCCATCCTAGTAAAACAGGCCAACTTGCAAATTCAGGAAATACAGAGAACACCATTAAGATACTCCACAAGAAGATCAACCCCAAAACACATAATCATCAGATTCTCCAACGTTGAAATGAAGGAAAAACTGTTAAGGGCAGCCAGAGAGAAAGGCCAGGTCACCTACAAAGGTAAGCCCATCACACTAACAGCAGACCTCTCTCAGCAGAAACTCTACACGTCAGAAGAGATTGGAGGCCAATATTCAACATTCTTAAAGGAAAGAATTTTCAGCCGGCAAGGTGGCTCCTGCCTGTAATCCCAGCACTTCGGGAGGCCGAGGTAGATGCATCACCAGAGGTTGGGATTTCGAGATCAGTCTGGCTAACATGGTGAAACCCCATCTCTACTAAATACACAAAATTAGCTGGGCATGGTGGCACATGCCTGTAATCTCAGCTACTCGGGAGGCTAAGGCAGGAGAATCACTTGAACCCGGGAGGCAGAGGTTGCAGTAAGGCGGCATCAAGCCACTGCACTCCAGCCTGGGTGACAGAGTGAGACTTGGTCTCAAAAAAGAAAAGAAAAGAATTTTCAACCCAGAAATTTCATATCCACTAAGCTTCATAAGTGAAGGAGAAATAAAATCCTTTCCAAACAAGCAAATGCTGAGGAATTTCATTACTACCAGGCCTGCTCTGCAAGAGCTCCTGAAGGAACCAGTAAATATAGAAAGGAAAAACTGGTACCAGTCACTGCAAAAACACACCAAAACATAAAGACCAATGACACTACAAAGAAACTGCATCAACTAATGTGCAAAATAACCAAAAAGCATCATGATGACAGGATCACATTCACACATAACAATACTAACTTTAAATGTAAATGGACTAAATGTCCCAATTAAAAGACACAGATTGGCAAACTGAATAAAGAGTCAAGACCCATTAGTGTGTTGTATTCAGGAGACCCATTTTATTTGCAAAGACACACAAGCTCAAAATAAAAGGAGGCAGTGAGTGAGCATGCTACCCAGCCAGGGAAACTGCTTTTCCCATGGAACTGGGCAACCCACAGATTCGAAGATCCCACTCACGAATCCATGCCACTGGGGCCAAACATCCCAACTGTGAGAAGTGTAGATTCCTACAGCCTCTCAGCTGGAATCTGCTTAAGTCTACCAAACTCCCAGTGGGAGGGGCAACCAGCACCAGTTGCAGCTGCCTGCTGTCTAAGCCATCTGACCTTCTTGGGGGACCGGCAGGAGCCAGCACTGGGACTCATAACTGCCTAACACGCTAAGCTCACTGGGCAGGGGAAAGGTGGAACCCATTTCTATAGCTCCAGGCTACACTTTTACCCTTCTGGAGCCAGGGAGGCTGAACGGCTTGGTTCCAAGACTTGTACTCACAGCCCAACATACACCAGCTGTGGCAGTCTGTGGCGAGAGTGCCTCTTCAGGTTTAGCCCTGACCCATCCTTCCTCAGTGGGTGGGTTTTCCCTGCAGGATCTCCAATAACTCCAGCCAGAGTCTCAGAAACAGAATTCAGATCTCCCTGGGCCTGAGCCACTAGCAGGAGGGGTGGCTGCAGTCTCTGCAGACCAGCAGACTTAGCCACTCCTCCTGATAGTTCCGAGGAATCTGGACATCCCAGACAGGTGGGCTTCCCCCACCCACCCCAGCAAAACACAGCCTTTCCACCAAGGGACAAAGTCTTTCATTAAACAGGTCCCACTCCCTGTGCCACCCAACTGGGTGAGACCCTCCAACAAGGGTTGTCAGATACCCTATACAGGAGTGATCCTACTGGCATCAGGTTGGTGGCCCTCAAGGTCAGAGGTCTCAGAAGGAAAAGGCACCCATCTTTGTTGCTCTCCAGCCTCCTCGAGTGACATCTCTAGGCACAGGAGCAAATCAGAAGAATAGGAGCTGAAGTGAATCCCAGCAAACTGCAGCAGCCCTGTAGAAGAAGGACCTGACTATTGAAAAAAATAATAATAAAATAAACAAGCTGAAAGTGACAATAACAGCATCAGCACCACCAGCAAACAAAGGTCCCACAATAATCCCATCCAAGGGTCAGCAGCCTCGAAGACCAAAACTAGACAAACTCACGAACATCAGAAAGAATCAACAAAAAAATGGTGAAAACCCAAAAGGCCAGAGTGCCTCTTTTCCAAATGATTGTAACATCTCTCCATCAAGGACACAGAAATGGATGGAGAAACAGATAGACGAATTGACAGAGTAGGCTGCAGAAGATGGGTAATAAAAAACTACCATGAGCTAAAGGAATATGTTCTAACCCAATGCAAAGAAGCCAACAACCTTGATAAATGATTTTGCTAACTTTTGATAAAAGGTTTTGCTTGATAAGAGGAATTGCCAACAAGAATAACCCATGTGGCTCTCAAGTGGGCTGCAGGACCACACTGCTCTTCTTTCTCTCCATGGGTCACACCAGTCTTCAATTTTGATGAGAGAACCTTAGTTGCCAGTGAAGGATTCACATGCTTATTATGTTTATTTTTTGGTGGGAGCCTTGGAACGCCACTGCTTCTAATTAGCCACCTTGGCCTTGGGATGCAAGGCTGGTTCAATATACAGAAATCAACCAATGTAATCCATCACATAAACAGAACCAAAGACAAAAACCACTTCATTATCTCAATGGATGCAGAAAAAGTCTTTGATAAAATTCAGCATGACTTCATGTTAAAAACAATCAGTAAACTAGGTATTGATGGAACATATCTCAAAATAATAAGAGCTATTTATGACAAAACCACAGCCAATATCACATTGATTGAGCAAATGCTGGAAGCAATCCCTTTGAAAACTGGCACAAGATAAGGATGCCCTCTCTCACCACTTGTACTCAATATAGTATTGGAAGTTCTGGCCAGGGCAATCAGGCAAGACAAAAATATACAGCATATTCAAATAGGAAGAGAGGAAGTTGTGTCTGTTTGCAGATGACATGATTTTATATTTAGAAAATGCTATCATCTTAGCCCAAAAACATCCTGAACTGATAAGCAACTTCAGAAAAGTCTAAGGATACAAAATCGATGTGCAAAATCACAAGCATTCCTTTACACCAACAATAGGCAAGCAGAGAGCCAAATCATGAATGAACTTCCATTCACAATTGCTACAGTTCATTCACAATTGCCACAAACAGAATAAAATACCTAGGAATACAGCTTACAAGGCATGTGAAGGACCTCTTCAAAGAGAACTATAAACCACTGCTCAGGGAAAGAAAGGACACAAATGGAAAAACATTCCATGCTCATGGATAGGAAGAATCAATATCGTGAAAATGGCCATACTACCCAAAGTAATTTACAGATTCAATGCTATTCCCTTCAAACTACCATTGACATTCTTCACAGAATTAGAAAAAACTATTTTAAATATCATATGGAATCAAAGAAGACCCCATATAGCCAACAAAATTCTAAGCGAAAAGAACACAGCTAGAGGCATCATGCTACCTGACTTTTTAGTACAAGACTACAGTAACAAAAACAGCATGGTACTGGTGCCAAAACAGACATATAGACCAATGGATCATAACAGAGGCCTCAGAAATAACACCACATATCTACAACCATCTGATTTTCGACAAACCTGACAAGAACAAACAATGAGGAAAGGACCTCCTATTCAGTAAATGGTGCTGGAAAAACTGGCTAGCCATATGCAGAAAATCGAAACTGGACCCCTTCCTTACACCTTATACAAAAATTAACTCAAGATGGATTGAAGAGTTAAATGTAAAACCCAATACCATAAAAACCCTAGAAGAAAACCTAGGCAATACCATTCAGAACATAGGCATGGACAAAGACTTCATGACAAAATGTCAAAAGCAATTGCAACCATAAGCCAAAATTGGCAAATGGGATCTAACTAAACTAAAGAGCTTCTGTACAACAAAAGAAACTATCATGAGAGTTAACAAGCAACCTACAGAATGGGAGAAAATTTTTGCAATCTACCCATCAAAGAAAGGTCTAATATCCAGAATTTACAAGGAACTTAAACATATTTACAAGAAAAAACAAGCAACCCCATCAATAAGTGGGCAAAGAATACAAACAGACACTTCTCAAAAGAAGACATTTATGCAGCCAACAAACTCACCATCACCAATCATCAAAAAAATGCAAATCCAAACCACAATGAGATATCATCCCATGCCTGTCAGAATAGATTATTAAGCAGTCAGGAAACAATAGATGCTGGAGAGGCTATGGAGAAATAGGAACAGTTTTACACTGTTGGTGGGAAGGTAAATTAGTTCAACCATTGTGGAAGCCAGTGTGGTGATTCCTCAGGATTTCTCAAGGATCTAGAACCAGAAATACCATTTGACCCAGCAATGCCATTACTGAGTATATACACAAAGGAATATAAATCATTCTACAATAAAGATACATGCACACATATGTTTATTGCAGCACTATTTACAATAGCAAAGACATGGAACCAACCTAAATGCCCATCAATGATAGACTGGATAAAAAATAATGTGGTACATATACACCATGAAATCCTATGCAGCCATAAGACGAATGAGATCAAGTCCTTTTCAGGGACATGGATGAAGCTGGAAGTTATCATCCTCAGCAAACTAACACAGGAATAGAAAACGAAACACCGCTTATTCTCACCCATAAGTGGGAGTTGAACACTGAGAACACACGGACACAAAGAGGGGAACAACACATACCAGGATCTGTTGGGGGATGGGAGATGAGGGGAGGGAACTTAGAGGATGGGTCAATAGGTGCAGCAAACCACCATGGCACACATATACCTATGTAACAAACCTGCACATTCTGCACATGTATCCCATTTTTTTTAGAAGAAATAAAGAAAAAAAAGAATTTTCATATTGATGTGTACATTTTACTTTACAATTACAGAAGCATCCATAACAAAGTCAAGTAAATTTGTTTTCAGTTTTATTATTTAATCCAAATAACCATAAAACTATCCAGATAGCCACATTCCATAAAGTTCAAGTGTATTGTTCCATATCACTGTAGACATTTGTGTTGGTTATAGAAAACATATACAGATGGTAGCCTTAAACATATACAGATGGTAGCCTTTTTGAAGATGCAAAACCAATTAAAACTCCATCTAAACATTTGTTCTGGTGATTGAGAATTAAACTCTATTTCTTGCTAAAGGTAAAGCAAAATAATTATCTGTTTTTTTCTGGCTGACTAGGATTGCAATTATTTCAAATCATTGCAGAATCAGATGATAAATACAATATAGCACAGCATTTTTCCAACTTCTTTGTTCATCCTTACCCTTTCTCTTCTATGCTACATTCACTACTCATCATCAATTTCCTCATTAACTATTTACTTTATACTGAGATAACAGATGGCAGAGAAGCCATAGTCCCGGTACTCAAGGTTTAGTCAGTCTTAAAATGGAGATAAGCATATACAACCGAATTCATCTTGCATGCAAATATATGTTAAATTGTTTCTATGGAACACATTAATTCAAACATCACATATACAAGAATCAATTCTTAGTCATTTTCTTTTCTCCTTCTTTACTTTTTATATAGGCAAATCTTATCCAGTCCCACAACTTTAATTCAGGTTATATGCTGATAACTGTCAAATAGATATCCTGATACTCCAGGTATTATCTATTATCTGTCTATCCAGATATTATCATAAAAATATCAATTGATAAGGAAGACCAGAGGAAAAAGAAGGTTGTTGAATGATAAGAGAGAAATGTAAGTGAGGAAACTATATAAAAGAATGGTTTGACAATGGTTAAAAAATATGCATTGGATACTATCATTTCAAATCAAGATGGAGTAAAGTGATAAGATTTATTTTCTTCCCTGAATTAATAAAAAATTTTGACAAAATATGTAAAACAGCTGTCTTGAGACACTGAATATTACATAATGAAGTATAGTGATCCCTGAGAGATGTTGGGAAATGAACAAGGTAAGGCTTACAAAGATGCACATTTTCTGCTTTGAGAGAATTTTTGGGCTGCAGTACAGAGAAAGGGTACCTATCAGATACTATGAATTGAAGAGACAGAACTGAGTATAAGAGGAGACCAAGCAGCTAGAAGTAGCAAGAAAAAATGCTGGAGAGGAGAGAGGGCCCCCACAAGAATTTGGTATAATAGTTATCGGCACATGGATGTAAAGAAACAACCTGAATAAGCTGAGGAAAGAACCCTCTCAAAGGATCAGGGGAGGAGTGCCTAACATTTCACAAATTTGAGAAGATTCCCACCAGCCAGAAGAAAAAACCCTGTAATTCATGGAGACCAGGTAGGGCATTCAGAATGGTCTTGCCTCAGGAGTATGTAGTAATTAGTTCTGAACCAGTGATTCTCAACCAGAGGTGATTTTGAACCCCATGGGACATTGAGAAATGTGTAGAAAAATGTTTGCTTGTCAAACTGAAGGTGGAGGGTGCTATTGGCATTAGGCAGGTAGATCTAGGAATCATGCCAAACATCCTATTTGCACATGACAATGATCTATGCTAAAAAATTATCCAACCCCAAATGTCAATAATGCTGAAGTTGAACAAACCTGTCCTAGAATAAGACAGCTCTGTTCCCATCTAACGAATTTTAAATCAAGATTCAAAAGGATCAGACTTTCTTAAAGTAACATAACTGAGTCCCAGAAGAAAGTTCAAATATGAATACAAAAATATCTAGCACTCACAAGTTAGTATTTACAATATCAGGCATCAAAAAAATTAGCAGGCCTGCAAAGGTGGTGAAAACATTAACTGATAATAAAAAGAAAAAAAGTATTTAATCAAAGTCAACTCAGGTTTAGCAAAGATGTTAGCATTGTCAGACCAAAAACTTTAAAATAAAATAGTTATTATAATTCTATTTCACTTGATCAAGAGATAAGTATAGAAATATTTTAAATCTCACAAAGATCAAACTTCTTGAGATGAAAACTACAATACATGAAATAAAAAAAGTATTTGATGGGGCTGGGTGCGGTAGCTCATGCCTGTAATCCCAGACTTTGGGAGGTCAAGGCAGGTGGATCATGAGGTCAGGAGTTCAAGACCAGCCTAGCCAACAAAGTGAAACCCTGTCTCTACTAAAAACACAAAACTTAGCCAGGCATGGTGGCGTGAGCCTGTAGTTCCAGCTACTTGGGAGGCTGAGGCAGGAGAATAACTTGAACCTCGGAGGCAGAGGTTGTGCTGAGCCGAGATCATAGCACTGCACTCCAGCCTGGGCAACAGAGCGAGACTCCATCTCAAAAACAAAACAAACAAACAAACAAAACTTGATGGGATTAATGGAAGATTAGGTACTGCAGTAGAAAAGTTAATGAACTTTGAATGCACAGCCACAGAAATGAACCAAAATGAGAGACACAAACTTTTTTTATATAAAAAAAGAACATGTCATCAGGGAACTGCAGACAATTTCAAGTAGCTACATGTTCATGGAATAGAAACAGCATTCATGTGATTCCATACAGAAAAGTTAATAGAGGTGAGAATAGTTAAAACATTAAAACTGGAGCAGCCTAATGAAGATGTATTTGGAGGCCCCGTAGGAGAGGAGAGGATGAGACAGAGACATAAAAAAAATTTAATACTAAATATTAATATTTCATATCTAATGAGGCAGACAGAAAAAATCTCAGAACTTTAAAAATATAATGAAATCTCAAACCAAACAAATAAGAAGCTCAAGTCAAAGAAATATGAAGAAAACGACACCAAGGAATATCATAATCAAATTGCCTAAAATCAATGGTAAAGGGAAAAACTTAACATCCAGAGGTGTGCAAGGGTGCGTATATGGTGTGCACTGGATTAAAAGTAAGGATGACAGCAGATTTCTCATCATAAACAATGCAAGAGATAAAACAACAGTATCATTAAAGTGCTGACATGAATTAAAAAAACAAAAACAACAAAAAAAAACCCATCCACCTGGAATTTTATAACCAGCAAAAATATCTTCCAAAAATTAACATGAGGTGGGGGTATTTTAAGACATACAAATATTTCCTGTAATTCTGTGTGTCATCTCTGCACTTTGTTAATTGTTTCAATTTCTGTGCAGAAGCTTTTTAGCTTGATGTAATCCCATTTGCCTATTTTATTTTTGGTTTTGTTGTCTGTGCTTTTGTGGTCTTGCCTAAAAACTCTTTGCCCAGATCAATGTCCTGTAGCATTTCCCCAATGTTTTCTTCTAGAAGTTTCATAGTTTTATGTCTTATGTGTAAGTCTTTAATCCATTTTGAGTTGATTTTTGTTTATGGTGAAAGGTGGGGTCTAGCTTCATTCTTCTGCATGGATATACAGTTTCCCTTGTACCACTGATTTAAGACTGTTCTTTTCCCAATGTATATTTTTGATGGCTTTGTCAAAAATGAGTTGGCTGTAAATACATGAATTTATATCTTGTTTCTCTATTATTTTCCAATGTTCTGTGTATTTGCTTGTTGCCAGTAGCATACTGTTCTGATTACTATAACTTTGTAATATAATTGGAAATCTTTTAGTGTGATGCCTCCAGCTTTTTTCTTTTTCCTCAAGATTGCTTTAGCTATTTAGGGTCTTTTGTGGTGCCATACTAATTTTAGGATCATTTTTCTTATTTCTGTGAAGAATGTCATTGGCATTTTGATAGGGAACCTGTAGATGGCTTTAAGTGGCATAGACATTTAAAAAATATTAACTCTATCAATGAGAATGAAATATTTTTCCATTTTTTGGTGTCTCTTCAATTTATTTCATCAATATTTCATAGTTTTTCTTGTAGAGATCTTTCACTTCTTTGATTAAATTTGTTCTTTTGTATAAATTGTTTTGTAGCTATTTTAAATTGGATTGCTTTCCTGATTTTTTTTTTTCAGATTGATGGCTGTTAGTGTATACAAACGCACTAATTTTATATGCTGATGTATCCTACAACTTTATGACATTCAACTGTAATTTTTTTTTGGTGGAGTCTTTAGGGATTTTTAAATATAAATCATGTCTTCTGGATAAAAAGCTAATTTGAATACTTCTTTTACAATTTGGATGCCCTGTATATTTTTCTCTTGCCTAGTTGCTCTGGCTAGACCTTCCCATACCATATTGAATAAAAGTGGTGAAAGTGAGCATACTTGTTTTCTTCCACATCTTAGTGGAAACGCTTTCAATTTTCCTCATTTAGTATATCATCTATTAGCTGTGGCCTTGTAATACTATATATGGCCTTTCTTGTGTTGAGGTATGTTTCTTCTATTCACAATTTGTTGAGACTTCCATAATGAAGGGATGTTGAATTGTATTGAATGCTTTTTCAACATCCATTGAAATAATCATGTAATTTTTGTCCTTGATTCTTCTGATGTGATAAATCACATTTATTGATTTGTGTATGTTAAACTGTTTTTGCATCCTTAGGAAGACTCCCACTCGATCATGGTGGATAATCTTTCTAACTCATTTTTGAATTCTGTTTGCTAATATTCTGTTGAAAATTGTTTTAATTTATTTTCACCTGGAACATAGACCTGTAGTTTTATTATTTTGTTGAGTCCTTTCTAGTTTTATAACAAAGGTAATGCCAGTCTCATAGAATTAGTTTGTAAGTATTCCCTCCTCTTCAATTTTTTGAAATAGTTTGAGTAGATTTGGTATTAGTTCTTCTTTATATGTTTGGTAGAATTCAGCAGTGAATTAATCAGGTCCTGAGCTTTCTATTATGACTTCAATCTAATTACTCATTATTTGTCTATTCACGTTTTCTGTTTCTTCATGATTCAACCTTGGTATGTTGTATGTGTTCAGGAATTCATCCATTTCTTCTAGGTTTCCATTTTGCCGGCATATAGTTGTTCATAATAGTCTCTAATGATCCTTTGTATTCCTATGCTATCAGTTGTAATACTTTCTTTTTCATCTCTTTTTTATTTATTTGGTTATTCTCTTTTTGTTAGATAGTATAGTCAAAGGTTTGCCAATTTTGTTACTATTTTATTTTTCTAGTATTAATTTCATATATTTCTGCTCTGACCTTTATTATGTCTGTCTTTCTACTAATTTGGGGCTTGGTTTGTTCCTACTTTTTTAGTTCCTTGAGATGCATCATTTAGTTGTTTATTTGGAACCTATGTTTTTAATATAGGCATTTATTGCTTTAAACCTCCCTCTTAGTACTACTTTTCCTGTATCTTACAGGTTCCGGTATGTTTTGTTTCCATTTTTATTTGTTTCAAGAAATATTTCAATTTTCTTCTTAATTTCTTTTTTGACCCATTTGTCATTTAGGAGCATGTTGTTTAATTTCCAGGTAGTTGTACAGTATCCAAAGTTTCTCATTTGATTTATTTCTAGTTTTATTTCATTGTCATAAGAAAAAATGCTTTATACGATTTCAACGTTTCTTGAATTTGTGTGAGGATTGTTTTGTGGCCCCAAATATAAATTAATAACCAGAATATATTTTAAAAACTCAATCAATTGAATAGTTTAAAAATAATAATTCAATTTAATAATTGACAAAATAACTGAATAGATATTTCTCAAAAGAAGACATATTAATGGCCAACAGGTATATGAAAAAAAGTTCAACATCACTAATTATCAAGAAATACAAATCAAAACCACAATGAGATAGCATCTCAGGTCAGTTAGAACTACTGTTATTGAAAAGACCAAAAGAAAAAAAACTGACAAATATTGGCATGGCTGCATAGAAAAGGGAACAGTTGTACACTGTTGATGAGAATGTAAAGTAGTACAGCCATACGGAAATCAGCACAGAGGTTCCTAAAAAAACTAAAAATAGAAACACCATATGATTCAGCTATACCACTGCTTGCCATATACCCAGAAAGAGGAAATCAGTATATGGAAGCAGTGTCTGCACTCCCCTGATTATCACAGCACTATTCATAATAGCCAAGATTTGGAATCAACCTAAATGTCCATCAATGGATGAATGAATAAAGAAACATGGAATATATACAGAATAAAATATTCAATCATAAAAATGAAATCCTGTCATTTGCAGCAACATGAATGAAACTGAAAGTTATCATGTTAAGTAAATTAACCCAGGCACAGTAAAATAAATATTAAATGTACTTATATGTGGAAACTACAAAGTGAACCTCATGGAGGTAGAGAGTAGAATGATGGCAAGGGAAGGGGTTGGTGAGGAATAAATAGAGTTGGTTGGTGGGTATAAAAATACAGTTAAATAGAAGGAATAAGTTCTAGTGTTTGATACTACAGTAGGGAAATTATAGTTAACAATAAGTTAGCGTGCATTCCAAAATAGCTAGGAGAGAAGAATTGTAATGTTTCCATCACAAAGAAAAAAGATCAATGTTGAATGTGATAGAAATCTCAATTATCCTGACTTGATCATTAAACACAATATATATGTATCAAAATATCACATGTGCCCCTGAAATATGTGCAACTATGATATATTAATTGTAAAACTATAAAATAATAAAAATTAAAGAAAACACATGCAAAAGCTGAAAAAAACTGTCATAAGCAGATACACATTAAACAAATGTTAAAGGAAGTCTTTCAAGAAAAAGGAAACATATCAGATGCAAAGAAGGATTTACACAAGGTTATAAAGAACTTTTGCTCAGCAAAAGAAAATATCATTAGAGTTAACTGGCAACCTAGAGAATGAGAGAAAATTTTTGCAATCTATCCATCTGACAAAGGTGTAATATTCAAAATCTACAAGGAACTTAAACAATTTTACAAGAAAAAAAAACCCCATCAAAAAGTGGACAAGGGATATGAACAGACACTTTTCAAAAGAAGACATTTTTGTGGCCAACAAACATATGAAAAAAGGCTCATCGTTACTAGTCATTAGAGAAACGCAAATCAAAACCATAATGAGATACCATCTCACGCCACTTAGGCAATCATTAAAAAGTCTGGAAACAACAGATGATGTCGAGAATGAGGAGAAATAGGAATGCTTTTACACTATTGGTGGGAGTGTAAATTTGTTCAGCCATTGTGGAAGACAGTGTGGCGGTTCCTCAAGGATTTAGAACCAGAAATACCATTTGACATAGCAATCCCATTACTGTGTATATACCCAAAGAATTATAAATCATTCTACTATAAAGACACATGCACCCATATGTTTATTGCAGCACTATTTACAATAGCAAAGACTTGGAACCAACCCAAATGCCATCAATGATAGACTGGATAAAGAAAATGTGGCACATATACACCATACAATACTATGCAGCCATAAAAAGAATGAGTTCATGTCCCTCACAGGGACATAGATGAAGCTTGAAATAATCATCCTCAGCAAAGTAACACAGAAACCAAACACCACATGTTCTCACTCATAAGAGGGAGTTGAACAGGGAGAACACATGGATATAGGAAGGGTAACATCACACACAGGGGCCTGTCGGAGGGTTTCGGGGGGAAAAGGGACGGAGAGCATTAGGACAAATACCAAATGCATGCAGAGCTTAAAATCTAGATGACAGGTTGATAGGTGCAGCAAATCACCGTGGCACATGTCTGGCACACCTATGTAACAAACCTGCACGTTCAGCACATGTATCCCAGAACTAAAAGTAAAATTTTAAAAAAAGGAATGTTACAAAAAAATGCTTTGAAAATGAAAAAAAGAACACTACAACTGATTAATATGTGGGTAAATATAATAGATATTTCCATATTGCTTAAATATTGTTAAAATATTTAAATATTTGCTAAAAGATAAATTGGCAGTTTAGACAAAAAATAATAATAATGTGTTTAATATTAAAGGTTTAGAACATAAGCAAAAGTAAAATCTGTAACAACAGCACAAAGGAAAGAAGAAAAGATATGGAAGTATAGCTTTTGAAGCTTCTTACAATATGCTAAGTGATGTAACATTACTTGAAGGTTGGTTACAATAAGTTAAATAGGTATGCTCTAACCCAAACAGCAGAAAACACGTATTTTTCAGATGTACACACAAGATTTATCAAGATAGACTATATTTGGGACCACTACACAAATCTCAATAAATTTAAAAGGAATCAAGTCAAATAAAGTATACTCTCTGACTATAAAGGAATACATTTAGATATAAATAACAGAAAGATCTCTGAAAATTTCAAAAATATTTGCAAACTAAAACATTTTATACAGATAAAATAATAAATGAAAGAGAAATTAGAATATATTTTCAACTGAATTAAAATTATAGGAGACATCAACATTTATGAAATTCTGCTAAAGCAGTACTCAAGGAGAAATTGTATCAAAGTATTTCTGTATTAGAAAAGAAAGATTCATTGAAAACAATGAACTCAGCTTCACCTGAGTTCTATTTAAAAACCCAAAACAGAAGAACAAATTAGAACCAACATAAGCAGAAGAAAGGAAAAATTAAACATCAGTGCAGACATCAATGAAATAAAAAAATTGAGAAAATTGTTGCAAACAAAAGCTGAATCTCTGAGATGAAAGAAAATCAGTGAAACCAAAAGCTGAATCTTTGAGAAGATCAATAAAATCAATAAATCTCTAGTTAGACTGATCAATGAGAGAGAGAGAGAGAATTACTAATGTCAAAAATAGAAGAGGTGACATTACAGAGCCTCCATGTATTAAATGACCATTAATGGAGGAGTAACATCAGCAAAATGAAAAAGCTGGTAGTTCTAAGCTTCTGTTCCTCCATGGAAATATTTTTTTTAAATAGCAAAAACAATCGGAAGCAACATTGTCAGACCTTGCAAAAATAGTCGAAGTTTACATCAACCAAGTACACACAAAAGCAAGAAAAAAGAAATTTAAAAAATGATAGGAAAGTTTTGTGGCATTTTCAATACCCCCCTACTCTACACCCTTCCCAGCACAGTGACCACTTTGCAGTCAACAGTCAATGTCCCCATTGTGAGACTCTGGCTCCTGCTGAGCCAGCTTTATTCACAAACGTTTGTCTGTTTTAACCTTCTGAAGACTATCTGAAGAACTGATCCCAAGTGTTCTTTCTATTTCACTGAACACAGACTGCAGTGAGGTTGGAATAGCAGCAGCAGGCATTGTACCAAAATACTATAAGGATAACAACAATCTACATTCACCTAGAGGAAAATAATATTACAGTTGAGACACGCAATTGACTACCTAAATCCTGGAATGAAAAGCTGTAGAGAATTTCTCTGGAAAACTAGGACAGACAAAAGCACCTACCTACACTGGAGTATTTAGACAAACATTCGCATACCTAAAACAAGATGCACACTCAGGGAAGAACTGAGAAGATTGTAAATGTTCACCTCTGGCTAATATGCAGGCCCAGTACAAGCCCGGATAACTGTGGAAGAAGTGCCCCTGCAGAGAGCTCATCTACATAGACTGGAAGAGGTTTGGTTTTCTGTTTTTGTTTTTTAACTATTGGCACTCAAGGAGATCTCTGTCAAAACACTGGCTAAACACAAGATAAATACTCGGAAACTTCAGTGATCACACTCAATGAGGAATATAGGTTTTACAAAATTTGTTTTCAAAGGTCACTAAACAAATGGACAGATACAGGTTTTACCAATCAAAACCCAGCAAACTTCAGGGAAGGATGAGAATCTAATTTCTAGAGTTACACCATTATATTATTCAAATGTCCAGTTTTGTTTTGTTTTGTTTTGTTTTAAAACAAATAATCACAAGGCATACAAAAAAAAAAAAAGAACAACAACAAAAACACCACACACAGGAAAGTATGCCCATCCAAAACAACTAAATTAATTGATAGAAAACATCCTTGAGGAATTCTAGATAGTGTACATAGCAAAGACTCTAAAACAAGTGTCTTAAATGTGTTTGAAAAGCTAAAGAAGAACCGGGCACGGTGGCTTACACCTTTAATCTCAGCACTTTGGGAGGCTGAGGTGGTTGGATCGCTTGAGCTCAGGAGTTCAAGACCCGCCTGGGCAATATGGCAAAACCCCATATCTACAAAAGATACAAAAATTAACTGAGTGTGGTGGCATGCGCCTGTAGTCTCAGCTACTTGGGAGGCTGAGGTGGGTGGATGGCTTGAGCCCAAAACGTGCAGGTTGCAGTGAGTTGAGTTTGTGTCACTGTACTCCAGCCTGAGTAACAGAGCCAGACCCTATCTCAAATAAAAATAAAAATAAACTAAAGGAAATCATGAACAAAGAATCTAAGAAATCAGGAAAGATATATGAACAAAATTAGGATCTCAAGAAAAGATAGAAATTACAAAATGAACCAAACAAAAGTTCTGGAGCTAACAATTACAAAAACTAAAAATTATTACCGAGAATCAACAGTAAATTTCAACAGGGAGAAGACAGGATTCATGAACTTTAAATGAGATAATTGAAATTATCTAGTACGAGAAACAGGAAGAAAAAAGTAATTAAAGTAGAGAGAGCAAAATTACTTGTGGGTACCATGAAATGGATTGACAGTTACATTATGGAACTTCCAAAGGAAGAGAGGGAGAACAAGATGAAAAGAATAGTTGAAGGAAAAATGAGACAAACTTCCAAAATTTGACTACATCTTCATATCCAAACAGCTTAACAAACTCTAAGTAGGAAAAACTCAAAGAGATCCACACCAAGACATGTTATACTTAAATTGTCAAAAGACAAAGAGAATGTTAAAAACAGCAAGGGAAAACTACTCATCATGGGAAAGCAGCAAGGGAAAACTACTCATCTTTAGGATCCTCACTATGATTAACTGCCAATTACTCAATGGAAATCATTGAGCCAGAAACAGTGGGATGATATACTGAAAAATACTGAAAGAAAAATAACTCTAAGCCAAGAATCCTTTATCCAATAAAATCCCGTAAAAATTGTACTTTAAAAGTAAGAAATTAATAAATTTCCAAATAAACAAAAGCTAAGAGAATTTGTTATAAATAGACCTATCCTTACAAGAATCTTAAAGGGAGTCCTTCGCTTTGAAATGAAAGATATTAGACAGTAACTCAAAGTCTCTTGTAAAAGTAACTAGGGTAAGTATAAAAGCCAATATTATTGAATTTTTGGTTTGAAACTCTTATTTTTATTTCCACATGATTTAACAGACAAATGCCTAAAAGTAATTATATATTTATGTTATTAAGTACAGTGTAGAAAAATGTATTTTGTGCCAATAATAACATAAAATGAGGAGAAATAATTATGTAGAACCAGAGTTTTGTATGTTATTCTAATTAAATTTTTAAAATTTTAGAATATTAATCATAATCTCAATGGAACCTACGAGGACCTACTCAAAAACATACACAAGAAAATAAGAAAATGCACTTTGGGAGGCCAAGGCAGGAGCATCAGTTGAGGTCAGGAGTTCAAGACCAGCCTAGCCAACATGGCAAAACCTCATCTCTACTAAAAACACAAAAATTAGCTAGGCATTGTTGCCTGTTCATGTAACCCCAGTTACTCAGGAGGCTGGGGCAGGAGAACCACTTGAACCTGGGAGGCAGATGTTTTAGTTAGCTAAGATCACACATTCCAGCCTGGGCAACACAGTGAGACTCTGTCTCAGAAAAAAAAAAAAAAAGAAAAAATAGAAAAAGAAAAAGGACAACCTGACTGAAAAATAGGCCACAGGACTTAACACTTAACACATACCTCATCAAAGAAGATATACAGATGGCAAATATCATATGAGAAGATGAGAAGAGGCCGGGCGCGGTGGCTCAAGCCTGTAATCCCAGCACTTTGGGAGGCCGAGACGGGTGGATCACGAGGTCAGGAGATCGAGACTATCCTGGCTAACCCGGTGAAACCCTGTCTCTACTAAAAAATACAAAAAAACTAGCCAGGCGAGGCGGCGGGCGCCTGTAGTCCCAGCTACTCGGGAGGCTGAGGCAGGAGAATGGCATGAACCCAGGAGGCGGAGCTTGCAGTGAGCTGAGATCCGGCCACTGCACTCCAGCCTGGGCAAGAGAGTGAGACTCCGTCTCAAAAAAAAAAAAAAAAAATGAGAAGATGCACTACTTCATACCTATTAAGATGGCGTATTTGTCCATTTTCATGTTGCTATGAAGAAATACCTGAGATTGGATATTTAATAAAGAAAAGGAGGTTTAATGGACTCATATTTCCACATGGCTAGGGAGGTCTCACAGTCATGGCAATAGGCGAAGGAGGAGCAAAGGCCTGTCTTACATGGTGGCAGGCAAGAGAGCACGTGCAGAGGAACTGTCCTTTATAAAACCATCAGATCTTAGTAAGACTTACTCACTATCACAAGAACAGCATGGGTAGGAAAAATCCACCCCCATGATTCAACTACCTCCCACTGGGTCCCTCCCATGATATGTGGGGATTATGGGAGCTACAATTCAATATGAGATTTGGGTGGGGACACAGCCAAACCCTATCAGATGGCTATAATATCAAAAATGGAATACAAGTGTTGGTGAAGGTATGGAGAAATTGAAATCCTCATACATGTAAAATGGTGTACCTGCTATGCAAAACAGTTTGGCAGTTCCTCAAAAAGTTAAACACAGAATTTCCATATGACTCATAAATTCTACTTTTAGATACACTATACCACAAAGAACTTAAGACAGGTACTCAAACAGGTACTTGTTTGTGAAAGCTCATTGCAGTATTACTTATAATAACTGGAAGGTGGAAACAGCCCAAGTGTTCAGCAACAGATAAATGGTTAAACACCATGTCAAATGCTTTTCTGCATCTACTGAGATAATCATATGATTTTTATTCTTCATTCTGTTAATGCACATCATTACACTGATTAACTTATGTATGTTGAATCGACCTTGTATCTCAGGGATAAATCCTACTTGATCATGGTGTATGCTTCTTTTAATGCACTGTTTGCTGGCATTTTGTTGAAAACTTTTGCATCTGTGCTCATTGGGGATATTGGCCTGTATTTTTCTTTTCTTATGGTGTCCTTATCTGACTTTGCTGTGAGGGTAATGCTAGCTTCATAAAATGATTTCTCTCTTATTTAGTCTCTTGGAAGTTTGAGAGGTATTGTGTTAGTTCTTTAAATGCTTGGTATAATTCATCTATAAAGCCATCTGGTCTTGAGCTTTTCTTAGGATTTTTGTTTTAATTTAGTTTCCTTATTCATTATTGGTCTAGTTAGGTTTTCTATTTCTTCATGATTTAGTCTTGGTAGATTGTGTGTTTCTGGGAATTTATTCATTTCTTCTAGTTTAGCCAATTTGTTGGTGTATGATTGTTCGTGGTGGTCTTTTATAATCTTTTGTATTTCTATGTTATCAGCTATAATGTATCCTCTTTCATTTATTTGAGTCCTTTCCCTTATTTTCTTGGTGAATATATCTAAAAGTGTGTTGATTTCATTTATCTTTTTAAAAACCAACTCTTAGTTTCACTAATCATTTTGACTGTCTTTCCAGTCTCTAGTTTATTCATTTCTGCTCAAAAATCTTTATTATTTCCTTTGTTCTGCTAACTTTGGGTTTAGTTTGTTCTTCTTTTTCTAGTTCCTTGAGGTGTGAAGTTATGTATTTGTGTTTTTGAATTTTTTTCTTAAGTGGGGATTTATTGCTATAAATTTTCCTCTTAGAACTGCTTTTACTGCATCTCATAAGTTTTGGTGGGTTATGCTTCCATTTCCACTTGTGTAAAAATATTTTTTTAGACCAGGCCCAGTAGCTCATGCCTGTAATCCCAGCACTTTGGGACCCTAGGTGAGCAGATCACTTGAGGTCAGGAGTTCGAAACCAGCTTGACCAACATGGCAAAACCCCATCTCTACTAAAAATACAAAAATTAGCTGGGCATGGTGGCACACGTCTGTAATCCCAGCTACTCAGGAGGCTGAGGCAGGAGAATTGCTTGAACCTAGCAGTGGAGGTTGTAGTGAGCCAAGATTGCGCCACTGCATTCAGACTCCGTCACAAAAATATATATATTTCTAACATATACATCTCATTTTTGAATTCTTTTTTGACTTTTTTGTTTAGGACTGCATTGTTTAATTTCCACATATGTGTGATTTTTCCAAAATTCCTTCTGTCATTGATTTCATTTCATACTATTGTAGTGATACAAGATAATATTATTTCAATCTTCTGTAATTGGTTAAGATTTATTCTGTGGTCCAAAATATAGTATATCTTGGAGAATTTTCTATGTGCACTTGAGTAGAAGGTGTAATCAGTTGCTGGTTGGTGGAAAGTTCTGTATATGTCTATTAGATACATTGGTCTCTAGTGGTATCCAGGTCCACTGTTTCCTCATTGATTCTGTCTGGATGATCTATTCATTGTTGAAAGTGGAGTACTGAAGTCCCACACTATTGTTGTATTGCTATCTATTTCTCCTTTTAGTTCTGTTAATATTTCTTTATATATTTAGGTTACCATTGTTATGTTCTTTTGATGAATTGACCCTGTTATCATTATATAATGACCTTCTTTATCTCTTGTGATAGATTTGATTGAAAGTCTGTTGTTTTCTGATATAAGTATTGCTACACCTATTCTCTCTTTGTTTTCATTTGCATGGAATATTTTTTCTTTCCTTTCACTTGCAGCCAATATGTCTTCTTAAGGCTAAAGTGAGTCCCCTGCAAGAATCTTATTGTTTGATATTGTTTTCTATTATCCATTCAACCACTCTGTGTCTTTTGACTACAGCATTTAATCCATTTACATTTAAATAAATTATTGATAGGTAAGAATTTACTATTGATATTATTTTCAATTGTTTTCTAACTGTTTTGTAATGCCTTAATTCCTTTTCTCCTCTCTTTCTGATTTGCTTTGTGATTGGTTGATTTTCTCTAGTGGTATGCTTTGTTTTTTTTTTTTGTTTTTTTTTTTCTTTAAGTTCTGGGACACATGAGCAGAACATGCAGGTTTGTTACACAGGTATACATGTGCCATGGTGGTTTGCTCCACCTATCAAGCCGTCATCTTTAAGCCCCGCATGCATTAGGTATTTGATTTTTCTTCATGTTTTGTGCATTGCCTAGAGGTTTGTTTTTATGGTTACCATGAACCTTATATAAAATATTTTATCATTATAACATTCTATTTTAAAGTGATAACTTCAATCACATACAAAAATTATACTTTACATTTTTCTCATACAATAATTTTATGTGATTGACCACACTTTATATCCTTTTCTATTGTGTCTACATTAACAAATTATTGTAGCTATAATTATTTCTATTACGTTTGCCTTTTAAATTTAATAGTAGAGTTAAAAGAGGTTTACTAACAACCACTACTATATTAGAGCATTCTGAATTTGACTATGTATCTATCTTTACCTGTGTATACCTGTGTATATATACTTTCATACATTTTCATGTTGTTAGTTTTTGTCTTTTTGTTTCAACTTGAAGAACCTCCTTTAGCATTTATCATAAGGTAGGTCTTATGGTGATGAATTCCCACATATTTTTTGTGTCTGGGAATGTCTTTATTCCTTACTTCTGAAGGACAGTTTTTCGTAATAGTGTTTCATAGTTATTTTTTCTTTCAGCATTTTGAATATATAATCTCACTGCCTCCAGGTCTGTAAAATTTCTTCTGAGAAGTCCATTGATAGACTTATTGGGGTGCCCTCATATGTGAAGAGACTCTTTTCTCTTACTAATTTCATGATTTCTCTTTAACTTTTGAGAATTTGATTATAATATGTCTTGGGATAATCTTTGATTTTAACTTATTGTCATCCTTTGAGCTTCATAAGTCTGGATGTGCATATCTTTCCCCTGATTTTGGAAGTTTTCAGTCATTTATCTAAATAAGCTGTCTTTTTTTTTTTTTTCTTTTCTTTAGAGACAGTAACTCACTCTGTTACCCAGGCTGGAGTGCAGTGGCACATGGATAGTTCACTGCAACCTTGATCTCCTGGAGTCAAGAGATCATTCTACCTTCAGCTTCCTGAGTAGTGAGGACTACAGGTATGTGTCATCACACTTGGCTAATCTTTTTTTTTTGTTTTTTTTTTGTTTTTTTTAAGATGGTGCTCTTAGTATGTTGCCCAGGCTGGTTTTAAACTCCTGTCCTCAAGCAATCCTTCTGCTTTGCCTTCCCAAAGCACTGGGATTACAGACATGAGCCACTGAGCCTAGCCCTCTAAATAAGCTTTGTGTCTCTTTTTCTCTTTCTTTTCATTTGACAAATCCTATAATTCATATATTTCTATACTTGATGGTGTCCCATAGGTCCCTTGTGCTTTCTTCAATCTTTCCTTTTATTTTATTTCTCTAATTGGCTAATTTCAAATGACTAATCTTTCAGGTCCCTAATTCTTTCTGTTTTATAATTAAGTCTATCAAATTTTGCAGTTCTATCATTATGTTCTTCAGCTCCAGGATTTTTGTTTGCTTCCTTTTTATGGATTCTATTTCTTTGTTAAACTTCTCATTTTGTTCATACATTGCTTTCCTAATTTCATTTAGTTTTCAGTATGTGTTCTCTTCAATATCATTGAGCTTCAAGATGATTTTTTTGTCAGGCAATTTGTAGATCTCTCTTTAGGATTGATTACTGGAGCATTTCTAGTTTCATTTGGTTGTTTTATTGTCCATAATGCCTCACATTATTGTCTGTGCAACTGAAGGAGCAAAGACCTCTTTCAGTTTTTATAAGCTGTTTTTAGCAGATAAAGACTTTCTCTTTTGGAGTCCTTGCAAAGACCTGATTATCTCCAGGATCACAGTTGAATGGGGTTGAAGCCAGGTCACATAACTGCTGCTGGGTTCACAGTAGGCCCTGTAGTTGGCAGGTCTATTACTCAGTGCTTGAATGGGTGTGGATTCTATCTGGTCTCTCGGTGCACTTAACTGCCTCCACAGCCTTGGTCAGTAGGGGTTGTACCTGGATCAGTGTCTGATTCAGTGTCTGCAGACAGAAAGACTATTACCAGATATACAGACACACAGATGGGTGTCACTTCCTCTGGGTTTCTGGACGGCTTCCTGGTGTCACTGGTTAAATACCTGGGCAGGAAATACTGGCCCATGGCTGCAACTGAGCTAGAACTGAGTTCTAGCTGGGAAAGGACTGAGTTACAGGGTTCTGTCAATTTCCACAGCTGAGACTCATGTCTGTAGGGCTGCCCCTAGGGGCACACATGGATGTCTCTCTTTTCAGGTTCAACTCTTAATTAAAAGTTACTTTTAAAATTCAAAAAATCCATTAAAAATTAGGCTTTCTGGGCTGCTTTCAGACTGCAGCTGACAAGGACTGGGGCCAGGTTCCATTTGAGGATCTGTTGTGAGACTGAGTTCAGCTGTCCTTCCTGTTCGTGGACAGATGGGTATTTCTCTCCCTCAGTCCCTGGGCAGGCAGAACGGCTCTCAGACCAGAACTGAGTGAGGTTAGATCTCAGTTACAAGGCTGTCTCAAGGTGCACAGCGGTTACCGAGGCCAGCAGGCCTGCTATCCAAGGTATGATAGGCATGAATGCTCCTGGGTTCCTTGTCAGATAGTTCTGGTAATAGGACCTATGTCAAATGGAAGTGAACTGAATCCACAAGGGAAAGGAGCTATTTTGGGGTTTAGAGGTGGGACCACGGTTGGCAAGCCTGCAACCTGGGCATACTTCTGCCCTCTCAAATCAACCCTCCTAGGTCTTGGGTAGCAACTAGTTTTAGTAACTTCCTACCTGAATCCCAAAGCTCCCACAAAGGCACTTTTGTTTGTGAATGGCTGCAAAATCAGTGTTTCTGTGGAAAGAATATGAGCCAGAAGAACTCCTGTTCTACCATCTTGCTGATGTCACTCTAGAAATAATCATTATTGTGCTCACTAACACTTTTCAGTTTCTTGACCCTTTTCAGTTTCTTGACCTCCATAAATTTTCTGTCTCTTTTGAACTCTGTAAAGAAAATTAAATCATTAATTCATTAAATATATATCACTATTCTGTATTTAATAGCCTCCCGTTTTCTGAGATTAATTTTTCACATTATTTTTATTGACCTGGAGACTATGAATTAACAAAATGTTCAAAATAAATGTTTAAAGAAAATTAGCATGCACATTTTCTTTTTCTTTATCTTTCTAGAGATGTGTAATTCCTACATTACACAAAGAGAATTTGTAGAAGAAACCAGGAAAGGAAAACAGGAAGGAAACGACTTTTCTGATAAATACATGGTTTCAGTTTCCTCTCTTTCTTTGATGCACAAGAGACCTTGATGTGTCTGAGAGTATATGAGGATGTTAAATGTGCAGTCTCATTGACTGGAGAAGTATCAGGAAGGAGGGGTTTATTTTTGCTTAGCTTTGCCCTGTATTCATTTTCTTGTTGCATAAGCTTCTTATCGACATTAATTTTAGCCTCCCAAGATGTTTTGCATAACACAGAATCATATTCTAGTGTCTAAAATAGTTGCAAACCATAGTTTCAAATACATTAGGAAGATGAATCATTTCCTTAACATGAACCACTGTGTTATTTGAAATGATTACTTACAAAGGAGAAGTGATACATAATTAAAGTATCATGTGATGTACAAAAAAGAAATCAATAAAATTCAAACAATAAATGTTTCTTCTGTTCCTCGTGAAAGATAGATGAAATATGCAGCTCCTTCTCATATCCATTTTGAAATGAACAGGTCTTGAATACCATAACTATGTTATTTCAGTAGTAAGTAGAAATATTTCAGCATCAGAAGGGAAGAAATGAAATGAAATCAATTCACATCACTTTGGATTTTAACTCCTCTAAAATTGTCTTACTTGGTATACATTATTGGTGTCAAATCCATTTTAATTTGAATTTTACTGTGTTTTTGTATGTGTATGCATGCACTTACTTTTGTTTTTAACTCTCTTAAATAGCTTCAAAATGAAAGTTTTGTGCCAACTCTGAACAGCAAAGGAAAAGGAGAAAGGGATCAACTATCTCTAACATATTCTACTTTATATAGTTCTTGGATTTCTTTTTGCCAAGCTTTCACTCATAGCAGCTACACCAGTACCATCATGAATACTAATGAAATGTAATAGAAGGCATCAGACATGATCCATCCAGGCTAGGGACATAACCATATACAAAGTGATAGTTCTTCCAGCTTAATGAAGACTTCTTAAAGAAAAACCATTTACATTCAAATTGGGATAAGCTGTAAGAGCTTGTAAAGGAGGAAAATAACACTTCTTACCCTGAGTAATCTCAGAAACTAGATTGTACAGTTTTTTTAGGGGCAGGCAATGGTACAGGGAAGCTCTATTATCTTATTTATTTTCCTTCCACAATTGTGTCTCATCAAAGTCCTGGGCATAAAATGTTTACTGAACAAAGTTTGAAAGAAATGCCATAAGAAATAAAGCTTAAAACTGTAGAAATAGAAAGTAAAAGATTTTAAACAGATAGACAAGAGTGTTTAGATACGCAAATACTTTTTCCGCAATCCTTTAGGTTTGCTGCCAATCTATGGAGTTCAAATTAATATTTCTCTCAGAAGTATGTCTCATCTTTCTACTATCTTTTTAGACTACGTTTCTACATTCTATATATTTCTCCTTTCCAATAACAAGTCTCAGGAGTGGTTTTGGAACTCACTGATTTTTGGATCAAGCTAATACAGGTTGGCATTAATGTAAAGTGATGCTATTACTGAAATATCAGGGATACTATCAGCTATATCCCTGGAATTACTGAATAAGCTTACAAAACTTACTCTGCAAGAAGCTCCTGCTGAAACTTGAAAAGCATGTCAACAGAGGCTCCAAATGATAGAAAATTGCAATTTGTTATAACATTAAAAGAAAACTTGTAATTTATTCTGACATATAATACTTTCCATAACCTGGTCAGGCCTCTTTTATTATTCAAGGTTTTCTGAAACCTCACTCTCATTATGAAGCTTTTCCAGACTCACTGCGAATAAAATTATCAGAGAAGAGACACATTAACATCTTATATGGCAATGTAATATACTTGAGTGCAAATGTGCTTTGGCCTTGTATAAATTTAGTCACTAAATTTGTTCCACGTGCATGTACGTTTTTGTCTAATTTTCTTTTGTTTTCCTTACCATATACGATTTAAATTATGAGCTTCTACAGTTAAAATAATTTTAACTAAATTTTAACATCTATCTTTGGGGAGGGAGTACAAAGAAGTATACTAGTCAAATAATGTTGCAATATTGCTACATGACAAATAGCCACAAAATCTCAGTGGTACCCAAGTATAAGGATCTTATCTCACTCAGTCCAAATGTCGGCTAGCATGGTGCCACCTCAGCATATGCATCTTCAGAGTTGCTGAACTTTGTTTCTCCTGGTTCATGCAGGAGCTGAGGCTGAAGAAACAGTAGCTACCTGGGGTATCTTCTTCTTATAGTGGAGATATGAAGGTCCCAGAGGATGCAAGCCAAACTGTGTGATGTCTCTTAATTCCTATGCTTAATATTTGATCCCTACTGCATTCCTACTGCACTTCCTACTGCACTTCCTACTGTAAAATCATGTTCCTTGGCCTAACATAATTTCTATATGTTAGAGACATGTACTCTTGACATAGAATGGGAAGATCACAAGAGGTGAATATACCCTGATAAATATTCTAAATATACCATAGTGTACCCCCATATTTTAAAATGTTCATATCTCTGGCCGGATGAGGTGGCTAACACCTGTAATCCCAGCACTTTGGGAGGCCGAGGTGGGCAGATCACGAGGTCAGGAGATTGAGACCGTATTGACCAACATGGTGAAACCCCATCTTTACTAAAATACAAAAAATTAGCCGGGTGTGCTGGCGCGTGCGTGTAATCCCAGCTACTTAGGAGGCTGAGGCAGGGGAATCGCTTGAACCCAGGAAGCAGAGGTTGCAGGTGACAGAGCAAGACTCTGTCTCAAAAAAAAAAAAAAAAAAAATCACATCTCTTTCATTTGCAGAAAGAAAATTCACTGTCATTCCAAGAATCCCCAATGTTTCCTCCCCAAAGTCTTATTTTAAAAACTGGGGTAAATAATAGTTTATGTATTTATGAAGTATACGTGATATTTTAATATAAGCATACAATGTGTAATGATCAAATAAGAGTAATCGTGATATCCATCACATCAAATATTTATCATTTCTTTGTGTTAGGAACATTCCAAATCCATTCCTCTACTTATTTCAAAATATATGATAAATTATTATTTTCCAAATTTTGCATCTTGCTTAAAGACCAAATGTAGTTCCTTATGACCCAGAGATCTATCAACTAATCAAAAGCAGTGTCTTCCCTATATTAGCCAGAGCCTTGAACTTTAGTTCATTTTTCTTCCTATTTCTTTTCCTCAGTGATCTCAGGTCAACAAGGAAGAGGGAAAAAGCAACCCTATCAACACCTTGTGCTCTTCTGACCTGAAGTCCAGTTTTAAACAGAGGAGCCAGGAAAAACAACTGACATGTTCACATTCCCTTCTTATCAATGCAGTGAAATCTAATATAATATATTTTAATCACTAATATAAATGCCATATGCACATTTATCACTAAAAGAGTGTTTCTTATTTTGAAGACAGTCTCTATTTTTTGAAAAATTAAATTTACTTACTCTCTAACCAGTTTAATTCAAATTTATTGAAGCATGATCTTTCATATTTGCAAAATAATAGTACAATGTTTTGAACCTTCTTCCATTCTTGATACTTTAGAATAAATGAATCTAAAATCATCTTATATTTTTTCACCCGAAGAAAGTATTTTAAATGGTATGTGTTGCTATTAGGATTTATTTTACTCAAGAAAAATATTTCTAAGTAATATTGCAGTATTTTTAGAATTTGACTTCACTTATTAGATTTTTTTTGTTCCTGGGATACTCCCCCAATATGGTAGATACTTCATTTAAACTGAAGTTTTGCTATTACTATATCATCACTTCTAATGAAATCATAGAACTTTAGAGGCAGAAGACGTTTTGGAGAACATGTTGTCCAATTCATTCATTTTATAGGCAAAGATTCTGTGATCTCTGCAGAGAGGTCATGTGACAACTCAAAGTTTGATAGATATTTAATGCTACTTCTAGATCTCCTACTTTTGGGTTCAACCTCCCTATGATTCCTTTTTATTTTCTAGGTGGTGTGCTGCTATACTTGCAGCTCTTTTTATAACACTAAAATCACCTTCAAAAAAAAAAACTAATGGAATAAACAAGGTATATAATTTCAGAATGCTTAGGTATATTTTGGTTGAAATCAGGTCCTTAGAGAAACCTAGGAAAAGTGATGAAGGCAAAGGAAAGCTTCTTAGGGCTGAGTAGAGCAGAAAGTTGGCATTGTTGATTATTCAGCATCAATTCACTTCTTTAGGTTTACATAGCACTGATCTTCCCCTGAATACCATTCAACTCTCACTCCAATTTCATGTACTTTGTGTAGAGGTAATTCCAATACTGACTTCAGGGATGAACATGTTGCTGAATCTACTAGAACACTGTAGTCATCAACCATGGTTCTTTACTACAAAAGGGTATGTGACATGATCAAGGCCAGAATAATAATTAGACAATTGATTTGCTGTTTAGATTGGAGGCATGCTCCCTTTTCCATTCAAACTACTAGATTGAAGCCAATGGAGCAGAAGATAAACAAAAAGAGATAAAGGAAAATGAGACAAACTATAAGGTCAGAGCTAGAGTGTAGGAAAAAGAAAATAAGCTCTATCTTCTCAATCTTTACTAATATAGGAGATTCAGAGTTGATCCTGAAATTAATACAGCTAGCAATAGCAAAGCTTGTGCATTTTTCCCAAAAGTATGAAATAAGGGTATTATTCACTAATCAATAGTGCTTTACTAGTTTAATGAAATCTGAGATGTTTATAATCACTTCCATGAAATAGTTATTTCTTTCATACATTAAGTATTATATAGTCTACTTCTTTTTATAGTTAGTTACATTGGCTACTGCTAGAGAGAGGGAAGGGAGGGAGGGAGGGAGGAAGTGGGGGAGGGAAGAAGGAAGGAAGGAAGGAAGAGAAGGAGGGAAAGAAGGGAGGGTCAATCAAGAGTTTAATTGTTTTTCCCTGCAAATTCATATGTTAGAGTCCTAAACGCCAGTACCTTAAAATGTGACCTTATTAGGAAATAAGGTTTTTGCAGGAATAATCAAGTTAAAATGAAGTCATTCAAGAGGGTCCTAATCTGATAGGAGTGATATCCTTATAAGAAGGAAAAATTTGGATACAGAGACACACATAGAGGGGAAGTACATGAGAAGAGACAAGGGGGGAAGATGGCCAACTACAATCCAAGGAGAGAGGCCTGGGAGAGATCCTTCCCTTATAGCCCTCACAAGGAACCAGCACTGCTGACATCTCTCTGGACTCCCAACCTCCTGAACTGTAAGAAAATAAATTTCTGTTATTTAAGCCACTCTGTCTGTTTGGGTATGGTAGCCCTAGCAAACTAATACAAAGAAGAAAAAAGAAGGAAGGAAGGAAGGAAGGAAGGAAGGAAGGAAGGAAGGAAGGAAGGAAGGAAGGAAGGAAGGAAGGAAGGAAGAAAAGAAGGAGAGAAAGAAAGAAAGAAAGAAAGAAAAAGAAAGAAAGAAAGAAAGAAAGAGAGAGAGAAAGAAAGAGAGAGAGAGAGAAAAGAAAAGAAAAGAAAAGAAAAAGAAAAGAAAAGAAAAGAAAAAAGAAAAATCATTTGAAACTGCTGAGTAGTTTCCTGGGGTTGCTGTAACAAATTACCACTAATTGGGTGGTTAACAATAAAAATGTATTCTTTCACAGTACTAGAGGTCAGAAATGTGAAAGCAAGGTGTTAGCGGAGCCATATTCCCTCCAGAGGCTCCTGGAGAGACTCCTTTCCTTTCCCCTTCTTGTTTCTGGTGCGTGTCAGCTTTCTTGGCTTATGGCCACATTGCTGTGATCTCAGGCTCTGTCTCTACATCACCTTCTCCTTTGTGTTTGTTTTTTCCTAGGTTTGTTTTTTCCTCATATAAGGACCCCTGTCACTGGATTCAGGGCCTACCCAGATAATCCAAGATTATCTCCTCACCTCAAAATCCTTAACTTAATTACATCTGCAAAGAACTCTTTTTGAAATAAAGTAAAGTTCACAGGTTCTGGGGATTAGGACCTATATACTATGGGGAACCACCATTTAGCCACTACTGGTGCTGTTTTTAAAGTGAAAATTAAAAAATAAATGGCAGATTAAAATTATATACAACTGAATTATTTTAATGTGTTCAAATGGTTTTCTGTGATGAACATTTACTCTAACTAGTGCAGGTAACAAAGTTTGAGCATCTTGATATATTTGCTTTCTATCTCAAAATCCTCTGACCCATTATGAAATCCCCAGATATTATCTCCCAATATTATCTCCCTTGCCAAAAGAACTCTTCAACCAATTAAAGGAAATTTCTTTTTTATTTAAGTTCCAACTTTTATTTTAGGTATGGGGACATATGTGCAGGTTTGTTATGCTGGCATATTGCACTCAGGTAGTGAGCATAGTATGAGCATAGTACTCAATAGGTAATTTTTCAACCCATGTTTTCCCCCAGTCCCTCTCAACTTTAGTAGTCCACAGTGCCGATTGCTCCTATGTTTATGTCCATGTGTGCTCAATGTTTACCTCCCACTTATAAGTGAAAACATACATTATTTGGTTTTCTATTCCTACTTAATTCACTTAGGATTATTACCTCCAGCTTCATTCATGTTGCTGCAAAGGACATGATTTTATTCCTCTTTATGGCTGCATAGTATTCCATAGTGTGTATGTACTACATTTTCTTTATCCGCTCCACCATTATGGACACTTAGGCTGATCCCATATCTTTGCTACCGTGGATAGTGTGGTGATGAACATACCCACATGTGTTTTTTGGTATAATGATATATTTTTCTTTGTGTGTATACTAAGTAATGGGATTCTTGGGTGGATACTAGCTCTGTTTTAAGTCCTTTGAGAAATTTCCAAACTGCTTTCCACGCTGGCTGAAGTAGTTTACATTCCCACCAATGGTGCATTAAGCATCAGAGGAAATTTCTGATTGTTAATACATTTTGCAATCATGTAAGTATGGGCATGTTTATCTGTGGGTTGAGTCTGTGGAATTATAGACACATTACTTACAGCCTTGTCCTGATTTCTATGACAGAAAAATATAATGACCTCCACTTAACTTTAAGAGTTGTCATTTGAAGTATATGTCATTAAATTATAAAAAGAAAGCACAAATTAATAGAATATTTGATATTGTCCTTCAATGAATTAATAACAAACCTCAGGCAAGTTTGTAAATTAATCTAATTATGACAAATTTTCTCTATAAATAGGAAATTATTATAATTTTCCCTGTGGTAGCTATGTCCCTTTCCTGTGAGTATAAACAAACTTACAAAATACACAAAACATAGTAGATTGCACTGATACCAGAGACTCACATATTTTCAAAGTTTAGGCTACCCAGACAACTGATTTGTCCACTGGACAAAATTTTTCCAAATATCAGCCAAAGTATTTGTCCCTCCATTCTTAACTAAATGTACTACTTGTTTAACTAACATGTTTTTGCACTTTAAGAAAGATAATGTTAACACTTAAAAAATACTGTCTGGTTTGTATTCTCCATTATTCATATTATAAATGAATATGCTGAGTGTTCATGAAATGAAATGCTCAAGTGCTCAAGTAATTGGCAAGTGCCCATTTACTTGGCCTGGGAGGTCTATGGACTTCAAGAGGAATCTGTGAATGGGATTTATAATATATGAAGGGAGTGTATTTTTTAGGGCTCTATAGTTCCCCTAAAATTATTTTTAAAATGTGTTTTAAAATGAATATGTGCATTTTCCAAATGCACATATTCCTGGCCAGTGCTTTTGTTGGATTTGTAATGAGTTTATGATTCAAAAAATTATCTAAAACTCCAGCCTAAGTTTCCTGTCTACTAGAATAATGCATTGAAAATATTAATCCATTCTTTATACAAAACTAAATAAGATCCTTTAGAAAGAGAATATTTGTTCATATATCTTGGAAGATTGCTATTTGCAAATTTTTCATGCTTGGTCATGAATCACCTTTAAAATGTGCACTTAGGCATAGCAATCACCAATCAAAATGCAAGCAGAGAGGCAAGGATAAAAAGTCTGGCTCTCAAGCCATTTCAACTCACTTGAAGGTCATCAGTTATATGAAATATAAACCTCCCTCTCTGGGACAAAACATTTAACCAACTGTTTGAGTAAGATATGCCTTTGTTCCTGCTGGTTCCGTGAGTAAATAACACCAGCCCACACCTGTATGCATTTGGTCTTTCCTAAAATATTTGTGTGCCATAATGTGGACACATTCTTATTAGACTACTTGGGGTGTCATGATTCACAATTTGATGTGGAACTCAGAGCCAAAAGAGCCCTATGTGATTATTTTAAATGAAAAAATTACATTTAATGCAAATGCCATTCTTTATTGTATTTTCTGAGTTCTAGATAAGAGTACCTAGATGAAACAGAACTAAAAGCAGCTATAAAACATCTACAGCTATTTTAATTGGTTAAGAAGTTGTTTAGGGACAAAACTCAACTTCTTTTTTTTTTTTTTTTTTTTTTGAGACAGAGTCTTGCTCTGTTGCCCAGGCTGGAGTGCAGTGGCACGATCTCGGCTCACTGCAAGCTCTACCTCCCGGGTTCACACCATTCTCCTGCCTCAGCCTCCCGAGTAGCTGGGACTACAGGCGCCCGCCACCGCGCCCGGCTAATTTTTTGTATTTTAGTAGAGATGGGGTTTCACCGTGTTAGCCAGGATGGTCTCGATCTCTTGACCTTGTGATCCGCCCACCTTGGCCTCACAAAGTGCTGAGATTACAGACGGGAGCCACTGCGCCCGACCACAAAATTTAATTTCTAAGCATTTATACCTCAAAATCAAATTACTCTTCTCTCATTTGTACATTTAAAATCTTAATAGGAATTTTATTCACATAGTTCTGTTAGAGGTTGCCAGAATCACTACTGCCTACTAGATTTTTGGAGGCTAGTCATTTGATTGCACAGCGAAATATGGAATTACCTAACACTGGAAAAGAAAGAAAGAAAACGAAGATTATATCAAACTGCAGCATAGAACTCTATCGGAATTTTATAGCAGAAATGAAAGGAAGTTTGTCCCAACAACCTTCCAGCAGAAGACATATGATAAGTTAGATTCATCCTCTTTACCAGGAGTACCAGAGACCAGGAGCATATAAAGGAAAAGAAAACAGAGTAGTCATAAGTCAACAGACCTGTCAACAAATCTGTGAGAATTAGCTATGACTGCATAAAAGGAAAAAAGTAAAAACCAAATTAAGTCAAATGTGATGGATACAAACTAAGGAACATAGTCCAGAAGTTAGAAGGAATGAACTGTATATGTAGATGCAATATAAGTATATCACAGAAAAAAAATAGTGATGGATGAAAATATATTTAAAGATATCTACCTACTGAAACATTTATTGAAGTAGCAACCTATGAAGCAAAAGAAAATGGTAGAGGCTGAACATAAAAGGAAAAAGACAACAGGTAGGTTCAAGCTAGACAGATGACACATAGACAACAATCAGGGAGAGATTTTTCTTAAGAAAGCACACTGTCAATGTCTCAAAACCAGAAATATATGAATAACCTTCTACCTGAGCTCTATAAAGAACAGTAAAATTCTAATACAAAAGGAATGGAACTACCAAGGAAGACTCAAAGAAGAAGGAAGGTAAAGAATAAATTCTGTAATTCTTTTTGCTAAGGTCAATTACAAGGGCCACAGGAGGAGCCTAAAATAGAGGTAAAATGATATATTCAGCAACTGTGAAGTAAAAACATTGCTTTTAGTAAATGATCTGTTATGAGAGATGACAAACTGAGTGAGTTAATTATGAAAACTCCTTAATATTTGCATGTATTAAATAAGAAAGATATATACATGAAAATGGAGCCCCAATTATAAAACAAATTGAGATGAGCCTGAAAGACATATTTACAGCAATGTAACTTCCTACAAGCAAGAATATCTTCAGGAGCTCCAGATTACTGCAAACTAAGTATCTGAACAAAATGGGGGCCTCACAAACTGATCAGAGATACGATTTCAACCTCAGCTCTTCAGGAATAAAAATAGACACAAAATATACTGACTCTTAGTTCAAGCAAACAAGTAAGAAAATACTTTCTGATGAATTTATTGTCTTGAGGATCGGGATCAAATTAGTTAAAATTAAACCTACATAATATAAATGTAAGACGTACACACCCCTACAACCATCTGATCTTTGACAAATTTGATGAAAATAAATAACGGGGAAAGAACTTCCTATTCAATAAATGGTGCTGGAATAACTGACTACCCCTATGTAGAAAAATTAAATGGGACCTCTTATCTTTCAGCATTCACAAAAAATTAACTAAAGATGGATTAAAGATTTAAATATAAGGCCTTAAACTCTACAGATCCTAGAAAAAAAACAGGAATTACTCTTCATGACATCAGCACTGGCAAAGAATTTATGGCTAAGTTCTCAAAAGCAACTGCAACAAAAGCAAAAATTGACAAGTGGGACTGAATTAAACTAAAGAGCTTCTGCACAGAAAAGAAACTATCAACAGAGTAAACAGACAACCTACCGAACGTCAGAAAATATCCCAAACTATGCATCCGACAAAGGTCTAATATCCAGAATCTATAAGGAGCTTAAACAAATCAACAATCAAAACCCAAATAACTCCACTAAAAATAAGCAAAGAACATAAACAGACATTTCTCAAAAGAAGGCATACATGTGGCCAACAAACATATGAACAAATGCCAAATGCTCATCATCATTAATCATCAGAGAAATGCAAATCAAAACCACAATGAGATACCATCTCACACCAGTCAGAATGGCTATTACTAAAAAGTCAAAAAATAACAGATGCTGGCAAGGCTGCAGAGAAAAGGGAATGTTTCTACACTGCTGGTGAGAATGTAAAGTAGTTCAGCCACTGTGGGAAGCAGTTTCGAGATTTCTCAAATAACTTAAAATAGAACTACCACATGAACCAGCAATCTTGTTACTGGATATATACCCAAAGGAAAATAAAGCATTCGACAAAAAAGACACACACAGCCTAATATTAATCACAGCACTATTCACAATAGGAAAGACATGGAATCAATCTAGATGCCCATCAACAGTGGACTGGATAAAGAAAATGTGGTTCATATACCCGATGGAATACTATGCAGCCATAAAAAGAATGAAATCATATCCTTTGAAGCAACATGGATAGAGGTGGAAGCCATAATCCTAAGGGAATTAACACAGGAACAGAAAACAGAATACTGCATGTTCTCACTTATAAGTAAGAGTTAAACATTAAGCACACATGGACATAGATGGGAACAACAGACACTGGGGGATAGTATAGGAGGAAGGGAGGGAGTGGGGGGAAAAGGCTGAAAAACTACCTGCTGGGTGCTATGCTCACTACCTGGGTGACGGGATCATCCATACCCAAAATCTCAGCATCATGTAATATTCCCATGTAACAAAACTGTACATGTGCCCCCTGAATCTAAAATCAAAATCAAAATTATTTAAATAAATAAATAAAACTATTTCATCAATTTACTTCCCATCCTGTCATTGGGAAAAATGTGGTTAACAATTTTTCAGAAGTGTTCTAATGGTGCAGAGAATATTTACAATTATTTTAGGGAAAAGAACAACTCTCTGCCTAAATACAGCTGTTCTAGAGTGTAACATATTATTAAGAACTATTTTAGGAGTAGAAGAAAAGACCCTTGCAGTGCCTGCTGCTAACTGCTACGGATTCCAAGTTAATTAAGTGGAGAAACAGATCTACCAGATTTATGGAAATATCCCAGGGATAAACCATAATAACAACATGCACACACACAACGCACAGCCTGATAAAACTCTTCCATGGTTCAGTTGATAATGAAGGCATTCAAAATGCCCAAGTTAATATAAGACAGTAGCCTAAAACTTTAAAAATAAAATGGAAAGAAAGAAAGTGAAAGGGAAAGTACAGATTCTGATGACAGAGTTGGGGAGTAAAGCAGGAATTTAAAATATGAATTTCCATTGATAGCAGGAGTAAGAATGAAGTGACACAGATAGTACTGAACCTACTCATCACTACCATTTGACATTTGCATTGGGCACTTTCCTTTTCTACTCATCAAAGATAAAGAAATTACCAATTATGGCAGACAGAATTCTAAAAGTGAGCCCCGGAGGTTTCCTGCCCTAATCTTCAGGAAATATGCTGAGATGTCTCACCACGAGTATGTCGCTTTACACAGCCAAAGAGATTTTTCAGATATAATTAAGGTTACTAATCACTTGAGCTTAAAATAGGGAAATTACATGGGTTATCTGGATGGACCAAATATAATCACATGAGTCCTTTAAATTCAGAATTCTTTCTGGCTGGTGGCATAAAATGAAGTCAGAGAGATTCAAAATACAAGAAGGATTTGACAAGCCATTGATGCCTGGAAGGTGGAAAGGGCCCAATGACAAGAAATACAGGTAGCCTCTAGAAACAGAGCACCTGCAACTGACAGCCATCAAGGATATGAGAACCTCTGTCTTACAGCCCCAAAGAAATTAATTCTTCCAGCAACCAGAAGGAGCTGAGAAGGGAATTCTTTCTCAGAGCCTCCAAATAAAAACGCATGCTGGTTTAAACCTTTATTTCAGCCTTATGATTCCCTAAGCATAGACCCAGCAAGCCCATCTGTACTTCCGAACCTTAGAACTATGAGCTAATAATTCTGTTTTGTCTTAAGTCATTAAGTTTGTGGTACTTTTAAAAGGCAGCAATAGAAAACTAGTACACCATGATTATATCACTGCAATTTTACTGTGGAATTTTTTCAGGCAATATAGTAACATACATCTGTGTCTCATGAGTAAAAGGAGAGTTACATATCAAATGAATAATTTTAATTATCATTTTGAGTACAAAGGACATGATGCTCCCAGCCAGTTCAATGATGGAATTGTTAACTAATGCCTTATAGTATTCTTATAAGAATAGAGTATTCTTATGAAAAACAATGAAAACTGACCAGCTTTCAATGACTATCAATGTAAAAGTCCCTCAAAGTGGCTAAATTATATATTTCTTCCACTGAATTTTGCTAAAGATAATCATTCCGATGCCAGTTAATTTTTAAATTAATTCAAAATTAATTAAAAATATTTAATAGATATATCAATAAGTTTCACGAAAAGCAGCGTAGTGTGGTGGGAAGCATATTTGAGTATAAGTAGATACCACCTTCAGTGCTAATTATGTAAGTAAGAAACTTATGTGATCTTAGAGAAGGCATCTAACATTTTGACCTCAGTTTTCTTATCTCTATAATAAGTGTAAACTAAATTTGCTTCTCAGGTCCCTATGAGTTAAATTTTAATATTTATATTAGAAAAGAACAGGCTAACAGGTAAGATACATTATTGAAAACAAGAAAATGTCAGGAAAATATATTACTGTAGAAGACTTAACGTGTGTATTTGAGCAACTTCTCAAAATAAAACATTGTGTAATAACTGTTTTGAGCAAATCAGATCATTATGAAAGTTTAGTGAAGACATGTAAAATATGATTTTATAGGATAATTGAAAGTCTTGCACATTTTCAATTTCAGGTAAAATATTTATGGGAAATAATAAGAATGTAGGAACATGAGGTAGAGTGTAAGGAAGGAAAAGCAACAAAGCGGGAAATATGACACTACTTTGAAGTTATCTAAGATCTCAAATCAGAGAAAACCAGTTCAGAAGGGGAACAAGAAGAAAATCCTAGGGGAAGAATGAGAAAGAATTTAGGATAAAACACTGAATTAAAAGCAGGAAGGATGAGAATATTTTCCATACAAGAGAATGAGATAACAGAAAATAGGAAAAGCTTATTGGAATATAAATAATAGTCTAGATTATCATCCTCAGGAAAGGATTTTCCAGACTTCAATGGGCAATGAGAACCTTATCTTTTATAATTCTATCTCTCCTAGGCCAACCTTCTAGAAAATACTGACATCGACAGATTTCCTTGAGCAAATAACTACCATAGGTCTGTCAACCTGGTGCCAGGATTCAGACAAAAAATATAAAAATGAAGTGCTTCTGAGGGAACTGTCTGGAAATAATTTCTCAGAAGAATAAATGTCAATCACCTGCTATTGGCAGGGTCTGCCTATTTTGGAGAGCACTCTGGTATCTGTCAAAAATTCTGACATTAACCTCTCTTTTTCAGATGGGAGGAAGAATATTTGTTGCCCTGCCACTCCTGGAGGTCCTGCCTCAATGATAGGGGTCCTAAGAAGGAGGCTGCCACTTCAAACAAACATCTTTTACCAATAAGACCCCCAAAGAAGGAAAATGGTTGACAGACGACAGCCTCTGATCCTGATTTAGTGAAGAGCAGAGTACACATTTCTAGTGGATACAATTTCCTCCTGCCAGGCATTACTGATTAACATGATAGAAGGAACAGCCTCAAAAAATGTGATATGCTGGGTTCATTCCTATTACACAGATTAGTCAACACAGCAGCATGTAGAAAGGTAATAAAGAAACATACATTATTAACATTTTTACATTGTAAAAAAAAAAATGCTGCAAGTCTGGAATTTCCCAGTGACCTTAGGAAATTTAATGTTTTTTTTTTAACAGGATTAAGTGTAGACACTACATTCACCTAAATATCAAAATTAGATTTAAAAACTGTTAAAAAGTGGGGTCACAGAACATAAATGCTATCCATTTTGTAATAATATGACAAAAATTTTACAGAAGGAGGGGGAGGCAAATAAAGATAAGAATACAGTAAGAACATTAATTGTATTTCCTTAAGATGGCATCAATAGATGAAGTTTAATGCAGATACATTAATAAACAGGATTTAAAATTTATTATGTAAGGTAATAAAGAGAACTTCAAGAAGGACTGAAAATGAGAAGACAACAATGAAATCTGGAAGACAGAAAGATGGAATAAAATATGTGTGTTCCTTACTTCATTTTTTTTTTTTTTTTTTTTTTGAGACGGAGTCTCGCTGTGTTGCCCAGGCTGGAGTGCAGTGGCCGGATCTCAGCTCACTGCAAGCTCTGCCTCCCGGGTTTTAACGCCATTCTCCTGCCTCAGCCTCCCGAGTAGCCAGGACTACAGGCGCCCGCCACCTCGCCCGGCTAGTTTTTTGTATTTTTTAGTAGAGACGGGGTTTCACCGTGTTAGCCAGGATGGTCTCGAACTCCTGACCTCGTGATCCGCCCGTCTCGGCCTCCCAAAGTGCTGGGATTACAGGCTTGAGCCACCGCGCCCGGCCTCCTTACTTCATTTTTTAAAGGGATGTGTAAGTACACACTAAATGTTTATATGATACTTTCTACTGTTTTCTTAACCCTTTCCTTAAAAATGAAATAATGATATGATTCTTTATAAAAGGCTAAGAAATAAGTATTACATTGCTTATACACAATTTTGTCAATACTGTTCCTAAGAATAATATAAGATTAATTTTGAGGAAAAACTTTGAGGAAAGATGATGTAAAGTTGACTCTAAACAACCTTCTTGAATCCTGAGTGAACTGTTTGGAGAGAAGGAAAATAAAGAGGAAAAAATGTCTCTTAACAGTCCTAAAAACAACGGTTGATACCAGAAGCATACCACAAACTTAAAAACAAGAAAAATATGAATGAGGAGATGCAATGATGTGGGAGAAGGCAAGAATTCAGGGAATACTGGCCGGGCGCGGTGGCTCACGCCTGTAATCCCAGCACTTTGGGAGGCCGAGACGGGCGGATCACGAGGTCAGGAGTTCGAGACCATCCTGGCTAACACGGTGAAACCCCGTCTCTACTAAAAAATACAAAAAACTAGCCGGGCGAGGTGGGGGGCGCCTGTAGTCCCGGCTACTCGGGAGGCTGAGGCAGGAGAATGGCGTAAAAACCCGGGAGGCAGAGCTTGCAGTGAGCTGAGATCCGGCCACTGCACTCCAGCCTGGGCGACACAGCGAGACTCCGTCTCAAAAAAAAAAAAAAAAAAAAAAAGAATTCAGGGAATACTTACTGATGTCCCAGGAGGCATGTCCACTGTGGTCATGAGGGAGCCATTGGAGGGCCCAAACTAGCACAATAGAGGTTGCCTTTCCAAAGCAAGCGGACCATATTCTAAATTTATAATAGTAGGGATAGAAAAATGGGTGTGACCATTTCTGTCTACAGGATAACTTCTAGTGAGGAGTACAGGATTACTCTGAGTTTGGGAAACCTCTCTGGGAAAAATGCCTCTAGGACAGTTCCAGGAATTAAATACAAACTATCTAATGGCCTTGCTTCTTGTTAGAAGCGCTATGTAAATAAAACTTTGGTTTTTCATTAGTGTGTGTAGAGGGAATTAAAGATGTAAGCTTAATTTGATCAGTTATATTAGTTTCAAATATTTGCCTACATGTGATAAAACGCTACTCTTTTGTTCCAACATAAAGTCAGAAAACAGGTATTTCATGGTAAGAGATGATCTCTGAGTAGGTGATGAAGCTCCTGGCTGCTCTGCCAAACTGAGTGCATGGTTTTCATTCTCATGATCTAAGATGGCAGATCTGCTTCCAGTTTCCCTATCTATATTCCAAGTAAGAAGAAGGAAAGGTACAGGAACAAAGGGAAAGTCATATCTCCTAAAACTAAGAAAAAAGAATCTTAGAAAACCCCAGCATTCTCAGTTTATTTGCTTTTGACTGTAGTTACAAGGAACCCTGAGACATGGCATTTCTCTTTTTTGGGGGGGTGGTGGTGAGGGGGAGAGCATGGGAAAGGGGATATATTCCACCCTGATCAACAACCTAAAATCAATATTGTTAGTAAATAAGAAGTGGAGGAAAAGGTATTTGACAGAAAAATTAGAATGATCTTCTTCAGGCTATCTCTTGCTACACCACAATCAACTATTTACATACTCCCTTTTATTTTCATTCACCCCTTCCCAAGCTAGTCTCATCCAGTGACTCTCTCCAGCCAAAAGTGATTCCTTTTTTTTTTTTAATTTATTTATTATTATTATACTTTAAGTTGTAGGGTACATGTGCATAACGTGCAGGTTTGTTACATATGTACACTTGTGCCATGTTGCTGTGCTGCACCCATCAACTCGTCATTTACATCAGGTATAACTCCCAATGCAATCCCTCCCCCCTCCCCCCTCCCCATGATAGGCCCCGGTGTGTGATGTTCCCCTTCCTGAGTCCGAGTGATCTCATTGTTCAGTTCCCACCTATGAGTGAGAACATGCGGTGTTTGGTTTTCTGTTCTTGTGATAGTTTGCTAAGAATGATGGATTCCAGCTGCATCCAAGTCCCTACAAAGGACTCAAACTCATCCTTTTTTATGGCTGCATAGTATTCCATGGTGTATATGTGCCACATTTTCTTAATCCAATCTGTCACTGATGGACATTTGGGTTGATTCCAAGTCTTTGCTATTGTGAATAGTGCTGCAATAAACATACGTGTGCATGTGTCTTTATAGCAGCATAATTTATAATCCTTTGGGTATATACCCAGTAATGGGATGGCTGGGTCGTATGGTACATCTAGAAGCTCTGTCAGGTCCAGAAATAGCTTCTTAGAGGTCTGAAAACCTGTCAATTTAAGCCTTAATGCTTATCTGACACCAACACTATTGTCAATGTTATACAATATATAATAGTTTAGAAAAAGCAGGAAACTACAATTTTAAAAATAATTCCTATTCAGAAAGGAAGCAATAGGGAATAAACAGCATTGGCTAATTTCTAGAATATACCAAATCCTGAGGGATCAGATGAGGAAGAACTTTCTAATCTGAAAGTAGAGGATGTTCTTGGGGAATGAAGCGGGCAGTTGCCGGTTCTACTGAGGGGAAAGATACCTCTTGCCATCTCTGCTATGAACATAGTGGCATCATGGAACACGCCAACTTTCATAGCCCACTTCCCCTTGGTGTTGGTTGGATGTCTCAGGAAATACCTCAATATTTGAAGAGTCACAAGCTATTTCAGGCAGTCAGGGGTTTCTTCGGCAAAAGAATGGGCTTCTGATGATGTTGTGGTTGAAAACAGACTTTTGAAGCTGGAGTTACCACATATCAAATCATGACTCCGCATCTTACTATCTCTGTAATCTCATTTTATCTTTTATAAAATGAGAGTAACAGTAGTAGCCTCCTCAATGGTTAAAGGATTAATTAATACATGACAAGCAGTCACAACAGTGCCTGAATTAGAGTGCTATATAAACTTTAGCTATTATTTTGATTCTAGTTATATTACAACTATCATCATTATTATTGTATTATGGGTAAATAATCACAGAAAATGTTCTGTGACATAGTCTTTAAGATATTTGCCTTTTACGTGTTGGTTTAATGTTTTCTGTTCGGCCCTTTGTCCTTTCAGCACAATGCCATTGCCTTACACTAATTTGAAACAGCAGCCTAGGCTGAATGAGAAAAATCTTATGGCAGGCTCACAGTAATTGAATGACAAAATATGTTTAGTGAAATGTACTTAAGAAAGACTTGGCACTACTATCTTACCTCCTACCTGTATTTCTACTTTGTAAATGCTGATCACAGAATTTAAGAAGCTGTTCTTTCTAAGCTTTCTAAGAATCCAAATCATGTAACTTTTGACCAATTTAAAGGGCAGGGGAAAGATGAAAGCATCCATTCCACAGTGCAGAAGTTCTTTCTATATCTGCTTGACAATCCAATAGTTCTATTCTTACTTTATCCCTTTCTTCCAGAACTTTGTTCATTATATCTAGAAATAACCAGGATTTTACCACATTTTGTTTTTTTCCCACCATTCACCCAAAAGCCAAAGTCTCTGTATACACATTAAATATGCCAAACATTGCATCATTTAATGTTTTGACGCCATACAATAAAAGTTATTAGTTTTCCAGCTTACAATTTCAAATATATGGAAATTAGGGAAAATAATCTCATCTAGGGCCAAAAAATAGGCAATGGAGGAAGGGCAGATTACAAAATAATTGGAGAAGTCAGGATGACAAGTGGATCATATACAAAGATGTTGATATTACCCAGGACTATGGATCTCTTGAAAATTACTGGACCCCATATGCAAAGAAAAGGAATGTTGAAGTCTATAACCTTTACAGAGTGCCACATAGCAACAGGAATGACCCATTCAAACATTAATTCAAATTTCTACTTCTATGATTCTTTTTTTAGTAGACATATGATAGAATACATCTTCCTAGGATTGGATTTTATTTGGCCTTCATCACTGATCATAATTTTATTCCTTCTCTTCTTTCTCTCTTTCTTTTCCTCCTTCCTTTATTCATTTTCTGTCTTGTTTCCTTCATGTCCTCCCTTTCGCTCTCCCAATCTTTTCTTCTATCTTTGTGTTTTGCTTTTTCTCTATTTTGTTAGGGGGCATCAGGTAGAAGGACTCAAAATAAATTAATATCCAATAAGCTCCTTCTGAGCAATCCTTACTTCTTCTTCTTCTCAATTTCCCAGGTGCCTCAGTCAAACCAAAGGTAAAAATTTCCCGGACCTTATATTTCCCAGATGCGACACTTGTTTATATATGACAATATTCTGTTTATTTTATACAAACATTTGTTTGATTCTTTTGCAAATGCCTCCTGACAGGATTTAAAAGGAAATCTAAAACACAGCAAAGAAAACACTAAACAAATACAGAAAAATGTGAGGAAAGAAACACAATAAATGAATATATCATAGATCCAGAAAGTAAGATGAATTTACTGCATTAATCCATACCACAGTTATTTATAGATTACCTACAGTGGAGATAGAGTAGAAAACAAACCAGAAAAAAAGATCTGTCTTTCATGGAATGTACTTTATGGCAGGTGAAATCTGATCATATAAGGTAGTTACAAGTATAATGAATAAAACCAAGTAATATAAAAAATGACAAAGGAAGGCATCATTTTAGATGGAGTTCTCAAATAAGTCTGTTCTGTTGTAAAGTCATTTGAGATGAGACCTGAATGAAGTGAGAAGAGGTCATCTTTTGGGGAAACAGTGTTCCACGCAGAAGGAGACACATTTGGAAAAGTGCCTGGGACGAGGTCACATTTTGTGTGTTTCCATGGACAGCAAGAAAGCTAGAGTGAATGGAGCGCAGTAAACATGGCATAAGATGAAATGAGAGAAAAAGGCAAGGTCTAATTTACCTTGTAGGCCATGGTGAAGATGTTCTATTTTGTTGTGAGAACAATAGGAAGCCAAAAAGGTTTGAAACATGGAAAAGACAGGATGTTACTTAAGGTTTTCAAAGTTCATTTTGGATACTGTGTGAAAAAAAATAACAGTAGAGGAAGTGTGAATTTGAAATTTGTAGCAGCCTATTCAAGAAAGGAAAGCCAGACCAATTTTGCTTTTAATATTGACAAACAAGATAAAGATAGACTGAAAGCTCGAGAAAGATAGCGTTTCCTGCGCCTTCCAGCAGACAAGCATGTTTTAGAGGTCCTTATTACATAAGAACTATATCTTAAAACACAGCTGTATCATTATTTTCTAAATGTCTCTGAATTCATTTTGTCTTGGTCTTGAGCTATTTGGAAGACAGAATATTAAAACTTTTTATCTCCCACCACCTCCACCCCTCACCAATTGTTTGGGTTATTTTCACTTTACCAACATGTTGGAGAGATACATGGATTTTTACTGAAGATTTTCCAGGGGAGACAGAAGATTTTAGATTATATGCAACATAGCACTAAATCTCATAAACATACATTTGACAAATCTTCCCAGATGCACCAGCACTTAGAATGCCCTCCTTCTATACCATTCCTGCAAAAAATCTAACATCATTGGCTCCTGTTAGCCCGACTCCCACATTCATTGCCTAATGCTTAAATTTCCAACAAATTTTATTATGCAGAACAATTGAACTTGATTCCAGTGCCCTCAAATTGAATAGCCTCTTATGAGCACCTAATCAACAAAAGAACTTTCAGATACTGAAAGGCACTCTCTTTAAAAAGTAGTATAGTGATTTAAAGTGTGTATTCCTGATTTAGATTTCATGAAAGATTTCCTCTTTACATGCTCTATGCATTACAATCCCTCTCTGTGTCTTAATTTCTTCACCTTTAAAATGGATATTGAGATAATAGATATAATCTTAAAAGTATAACAAAATATAATACATGCAAAATACTTGACACAGCACCTGGCATAAGCTAATGTAATGCATAAATATTAGTTATATTTGTAACTATTTTTTAACATTTAGTTTCATTTAGTTTCTTGTATGTAAGTATAATTTATTTATATTTATATTTATATTTATATTTATAAAATAGATAAATTTCTCTGAAAATGCCAATGCAGAAGTTCCTCTTATCATGAAAATTTTTATTTTTTGATACTTTGTTAAGATTAGAAGATATATTAACCTTCAGGATCAATGCTCAATGCTATTCTGCTAATTGCCTTTGCTAATAAATACCTATTTGATATAAGATTATTTGAAGTTAAGATGTAATAAGGAATATAGGGCTAAAGATAGTAAGATGTTCCATACTATAAACTCTACAAAGGATGCCTAACAGGTAGGTGAGCCATAAAACTAAGTTCAAATTTCAGCTCTGTCACTTACTATGCAGTTTTAGTCTTGTTACTTAACCATCAAAAGCACTGTTTCATCATTTGTAAGATGTAGTTACCATGAGTAAATATCTTCCAAAAAATAAGAGTTCAACACATATTTTCTAAACTAAATTGAATGTTATCTTTTAACACACTATTCACTCAGAATTTTTCACATTCTTGAACAGCAATTTAAATTCTTTTTGTTAAAATTATTTTCTAAGTTGAAAATAGTTTCTAAAATAAGGATTTTAGATTATACCTATTTACAAGAAACTAAATGTTAAGGATTTTAGCTATTTTTATTTAAAATCTTTGAGGGCAAGACGACGTCCTGAACCAAAACCCTGCAGACATACAAGGTTGCAAAGAGAGAAGCTTGTCCTTTGAGCTTCTTATTTTTCATTTCTTTCTCTAGGCCCAAGTGGGATATTTCCAGATTTTGCAAACAAACCATATGTTCCCAATGCCTTAATATTAAAAGCTGTCTCATCTTGCTTTTCAAATGTGATATTTATAGTTCTCTGTTCTATATGTGAGTTGTTAAGAATTTATCCATGATCATTAGCATTTATTAAAATATTTCTACCAGGTTTCATATAGCAAATTCTATTTGTAAGTTAGTGCTCCTAGCTGCCATGTGTTAAAGCTGAAATTTCTGGGTACAGCAGGAATTTCAGTAACCTTGATTTTAATTTTTTTCTCATTTTATGTGGTTCTTCATTAAATAATAGTACTATTTAGATTTTCAGAATATCACTACGAACATGAGAGGAAGAAAGGAGAGTAGGATTAGTTTACTGGATGACATGGGATATTGGTACAAGACAAATTAAGGGAGGTAGACATAGTACATGCAAAAGATATAAATTGCCATGCTAATTTATGTTTTTGTTTGAAACCCAAAAAAGTATATGTCTTATCTTGTAATTTTTTCTACATGTTAATATTAAAATAAAATTGTATCTCCTGGGCAAGTGACAACTCTTAGTTGAGGAATTTTGAAGTGTCAAGCTCTGAAAATTTGTTACAAATATTCCATTAAATAAATATTTCTTATACAAATAACTAAAGATTTGGTTGTAATTCATTATGCACTTAGTATATTACACACTTAATTTATGACAGTAATAGTTCAAGGGTCTTTGAAGCATCAACAATATTTTATTTATGTATGTTACATTAAATTTTTTCAAAGTACTTCACTTACAGTTTCTCATTAGTTCATAGATTTTACCAAATTACCTATGACATGATTTCTGTGTTAACCCTTATCCTTACACAGGTCATTTCATAAACCATATTTGTCAAAACTGAGCACTTAATTAAATATTGAAAACTGTTATTATATAGCTTTAGGAAAATGGTAATGTCTGCAAGGTAAGTAAATGTATGCCTGAATTTTTCTTTATTTGAATGTTAGTTGGTTTAAAACAGAAGTTGGGAAACTATGGCCATTGGGAAAAAGCCTCTGCACCTGTTTTTGTAAATAAGGATTCACTGGAACACAGCCATGCTCATTCATTGACATATTGTCTATTGTTGCTTTTATGCTACAATGTCAAGGACGAGTAGTTATGGAATAGGAGGTATGATCCACAGAACTTAAATACTGTTTTTTCCTTTACACAGCAAGTTTGTTGAGCCCCAATTTAGAGGTTGCTGGATAGAATGAAAAGCAAATGACTTGGCAAAGAAAATCCTTTATACTCTTCAAGCTTAAATAAAGCTGAAGTACAGAACTATTGAGCATCCTAGCAAGAAACAGAATAATTTGACCCAAACTTCAAATAAACTGAGCTTAATAAATAAACTATGAGTAAAGGTGAATCAACAAAGGATATTGAAGTAACCGTCTAGCAACTGTAGAAACCCATCACTACCACTAGTCCTTCAGGGGAAAGGGGAGGAAGGAATGTTTCAGGAGTCCAATGAGCATGGGAAATAGAAAATAAGGGATTCCCAGCAGGAACTGTCATCATGAGGAGACCTCACCACTGCCGAAACTGAAGAGAGTGGGAAATAAATACTCCTATGTCTCTTTTCTTCTGCTTCACCATTCAGCTGGTGTCATCTACTGGCCAAATGGATGGTGAGACAGCCTAGGAGGCAGTGCCCAGGGTTCAGCCTACAGGATCACAGTTCATGTACAAAAGGATAGAAAACTATTTGAACAGAGGCAGAGAGAACCAGAAACTGGCACAAGTGACCAGCTGCTCAACTAGATTAATAGATCTTACTAGATTAGTGTGATCTCTGAATATATCCTTTGTGTTGATGTAATAACTTAAAAAAGAGTAAAATAATGCATAAGAATATTGGATTAGAATAATAATTTTAAAAGGAAGTGTTATGAGTGAAAGCAACTTGGGAAATGAGAATAGTGAGAGATTAATGACAAACAGCACATTTTAAAACCTTACTGCCGTGAACAGACATTTCTATCATTTTAAATAAAATTGTATTTATATGTTTAGTTTGGCTTATTTGTTTTTAAATGTACTTTTTATAGAAAATTCTGATTATACACTTATTAGATACCTTTACTTGGATGATTCAATAAATCCAGGGATGTCAAGATATCCTCTTCTATTGTGTGCTGTTGGTCCATAGTACCAACATCAGTTAGGTTACATAAGCCAGAAATATAAGAGGCATTTTTGACATCTTCATCTCTCTTACAAGTTGTCAGCAATATTTGTTGGTTTTATTTTCTAAATATATCTTATATTTCTCCACTTCTGTCCATCTCTACTGCCAATACTCTAGAGCGACTTTCATCTCTTACCAGGATTGCTTATTAACTGATCCCCATTTATCAACTCAGACCTGCACAAATTGTAGAACATTTATTTTTAAACTGTCAAAACTGAAATATTTCCCTTAAAATTCTTCAGCAAGATTTGCTGCTTAGAATCTGAACCAAAATCTTATAAAATTATGGGTCTAAATCCTGCCTTCCTGGCAAGCTTCCTCTTCCATAATTTGCATTTAAACCTTTGCAGCCCAGACACTCAGCTCCTTTAGTTCTTCACAGTTATACCACATTCACGCCCACCATAAGGCCTTTGCACAGGTTGTTCCTTTCATCTGAAATGATACGTTCCCAATGCAGCCACCTTCTACTTGGTTGAGTTAACTCTTTCTAATCCTTTAGCTCTCAGCTAGGTGAAACTTCCTCAGGGAAATACTTCTTTAATTACTTCCAGATTATTTGTAATATTTTTTCATAGACCCATGTTATTTTCAGTTTGCAGTTATACATAACCAAGAGGATGATTTGGTTAATATCTAGGAAGATAATGTAAGTTTCATAGAGTCCAGACATGTTTTTGATCACCAATTTATCCTTAGCACCTAGCACAAAGTATAAATTGAACAGGTTCTCAGTAATTACATGATACATGAATAGGTGTTTTTATGCAAGTGGAATATGAATACTGAGTTGCTAAGAGATGGAATGTTCTGGTTTAAAGCTAGATTTGCAAATTCAAATCTACCCTTCTATAGTCAGCTTTGTGTTGCAGTTGGGGTTAGATGGCAAACGAGTTTTCCTTTGTAAACTGGCTTCCTGCCAATATGGAGAACTAGAGAAAAATTGGAAGCCAGGAGAAAGGAAAGAGGGATTTTCCCCTTCCTGTTAACTTTTATTTTTACTTTTCATGGCTTTTCTGAGATATGACTGACATACAAAAAGCTGTTCAATGCATACAACTTGATGTGTTTTCAGATAAGTACACACTGTCAAACTACCAATGCCATAAATGTATTCATCTCCTAAAGTCTTCTTTCACTCTTCCCATTTTATTTTTCTCCTTTTATGGTAAAAGCATTTAATATAAGGTCTATCCTCTTAGAAAATGTTTAAATATGTGCTTTAAACTGGGCCAATAGGAGAGCAGCGAATTGTGGGTTTGGGTGTTTTCCCTGTCAACATTACCATCTGTAAACTTTTGGAATGACTTACTCCACACATACATCATGTGATATTTTTCATCACCAAGGAATTCATTTTACTGCAAAACTGGTACAGCAATGGTCATTCCCATAGAATCACTGGTCTTACCACAAAACCCACCACTCTGAAGAAGCTGGTATGAAAGAATGTTTTTTTTAAAAGCCTATTAAAGGCTCGGTTATGGTGCTAGTTTTAAAATCAATGCCTTGAAATATTGGGCACTGTGATGATTATTAGGTGGCAACTTGATTGGATTGAAGGATGCCTAGATAGGTAATTAAGTATTGTTTCTGCATATGTCTGTGAGGGTGTTGCCAGGGAGATTAACATTTGAGTCAGTGCACTGGGAAAGGAAGACCCACCCTTAGTGTGGGTGGGCACCATCCAATCAGCTGCCAGCGCAACTAGAACAAAGCAGGCAGAGGAAGGTGGGATAACCTGGCTTGCTGGGTCTTGTGGCTTTCAACTTTTTCCAGTGCTGGATACTTCCGTACGTTCCTCTTGCCCTTGGACATCAGACTCCAGGTTCTTTGACCTTTGGACTCTTGGACTTACAGTGGTTTGCTGGGGGTTTCTTGGGCCCTCTGGCCTCAGACTGAGGGCCATACTGTTGGCTTCCCTACTTTTGAGGCTTTTGGATCAGACTGAGCCACTACTGGTTTCTTTCTTCCTCTGCTTGCAGATGGCCTATAGTGGGACTTTGCCTTGTGATCTTGTGAGCCAATTCTCCTTAATAAACTCCCTTTTATATATACATATATCCTATTAATTCTGTCCCTCTGGAGAATCCTACTACAGGCACTATCTTATATAATATATTGTATATTTAACCGGCAATCAATACACAGTGTTCTTTTTATCCAGAAGAAGTAAAAATGACTCTTCTTGCTATTACACCTAATAATTCATTCAGAGAATGTTTATTCCTGACACAGAAATTTGGGACTACTGCTTTGGGGTCTTAATTATCAGGAGAGGAAAGCTTTTATCAGAACACATAACAATGGCTCCATTGATCTCAAAGTTAAGATCACCACTTCGCCATTTTGGGCTCTATGTCAATTAACCAGTACATGAAGAAGAAGAAAATAGAAATAATGGTTCCTGATTATTAAGAATAAAATAGAGGGGGAGGTTCCAAGATGGCCAAATAGGAAGAGCTCCAGTCTACAACTCCCAGTGTGAGCGACGCAGAAGATGGGTGACTTCTGCATTTCCAACTGAGGTACCAGGTTTATCTCACTGGGGCTTGTCGGACAGTGGGTCCATGGACCATGAGTCAAAGCAGGGCGAGGCACCTCCTCACCCAGGAAGCACAAGGGGTCAGGGAATTCCCATTCCTAGCAAAGGGAAGCTGTGACAGATGACACCTGGAAAATTGGGTCACTCCCACCCTAATACTGCGCTTTTCCAACAGTCTTAGCAAACGGCACACCAGGAGATTATATCCCCTGCCTGGCTCTGAGGTCCCACACCTACAAAGCCTTGCTCACTGATAGCACAGCTGTGTGAGATCAAACTGCAAGGTGGCAGCGAGGTTAGGGGAGGGGCATTCGTCATTGCTGAGGTTTGAGCAGGTAAACAAAATGGCCAGGAAGCTCAAACTGGGTGGAGCCCACTGCAGCTCAAGGAGGCCTGCCTGCCTCTGTAGACTCCACCTCGGAACAGAGCATAGCTGAACAAAAGGTAGCAGAAACTTCTGCAGACATAAATGTCCCTGTCAGCTTTGAAGAGAGTAGTGGTTCTCCCAGCACAGAGTTTGAGATCTGAGAACAGTCAGACTGCCTCCTCAAGTGGGTCCCTGACCCCCAAGTAGCCTAACTGGGAGGCACCTCACAGTAGGGACCAAATGACACCTCATATGGCTGGGTGCCCCTCTGAGATGAAGCTTCCAGAGGAATGATCAGGCAGCAACATTTGCCATTTTACAATATTTGCAGTTCTGCAGCCTCCGCTGCTGATACCCAGGCAAACGGTCTGGAGTGGACCTCCAGGAAATACCAACAGACCTGCAGCTGAGGGTCCTGACTGTTAGAAGGAAAACTGGCAAATGGAAAGGACATCCACACCAAAACCCCATCTGTACCTCACCATCATCAAGACCAAAGGTAGATAAACCACAAAGATGGAGAGAAACCAGAGCAGAAAAGCTGAAAATTCTAAAAATCAGAGCGCCTCTTCTCCTCCAAAGGAACACAGCTCCTTGCCAGCAATGGAACAAAGCTGTGTGCTGTGTGAAGAATGACTTTAACGAATTGAGAGAAGACGGCTTCAGAACATCGGTAATAACTTCTCAGAGCTAAAGGAAGATGTTCAAACACATCATAAAGAAGCTAAAAACCTTGAAAAAAAAATGGACAAATGGCTAACTTGAATAAACAGCATAGAGAAGACCTTAAATGACCTGATGGAGCTGAAAACCATGGCATGAGAACTACGTGACACATGCACAACCTTCAGTAGCCTATTCGATCAAGTAGAAGAAAGGGTATCAGTGATTGAAGATCAAATTAATGAAATGAAGCAAGAAGAGAATTTTAGAGGAAAAAGAGTAAAAAGAAATGAACAAAGCCTCCAAGAAATATGGGACTATGTGAAAAGACCAAATCTACGTCTGATTGGTGTGCCTGAAAGTGACAGGGGGAATGGAACCAAGTTGGAAAATATTCTGCAGGATACTATCCAGGAGAACTTCCCCAACCTAGAAAGGCAGGCCAACATTCAAATTCAGGAAATACAGAGAATGCCACAAAGATACTCCTCAAGCTGAGCAACTTCAAGACACATAATTGTGAGATTCACCAAAGTTGAAATGAAGGAAAAAAATGTTAAGGGCAACCAGAGAGAAAGTTCAGGCTACCCACAAAGGGAAACCCATCAGACTAATAGCAGATCTCTCAGCAGAAACTCTACAAGCCAGAAGAGAGTGGGGGCCAATAGTCAACATTCTTAAAGAAAAGAATTTTCAACTCAGAATTTCATAGCCAGCCAAACTAAGCTTCATAAGTAAAGGAGAAATAAAATCCTTTACAGAGAAGCAAATGCTGAGAGATTTTGTCACCACCAGGCCTTACAATATCTCCTGAAGGAAGCATTAAACATGGAAAGGAACAACCAGTAGCAGCCACTGCAAAAACAGGCCAAATTGTAAAGACCATTGATGCCAGGAAGAAACTGCATCAACTAATGAGCAAAATAACCAGCTAACATCATAAAGACAGGATCAAATTCACACATAACAATATTAACTTTAAATGTAAATGGGCTAAATGCTCCATTTAAAGGATTCAGACTGGCAAATTAGATAAAGAGTCAAGACCCATCAGTGTGCTGTATTCAGGAGACCCATCTCATATACAGAGACACATATAGGCTCAAAATAAAGGGATGGAGGAAGATTTACCAAGCAAATGGAAAAAAGAAAGGCAGGGTTTGCAATCCTAGTCTCTGATAAAACAAACTTAAAACCAACAAAGATCAGAAGAGACAAAGAAGCGTATTACATAAGGGTAAAGGGATCAATTCAACAAGAAGAGCTAACTATCCTAAATATATATGCACCCAATACAGGAGCACCCAGATCCATAAAGCAAGTCCTTAGAGACCCACACAGAGACTTAGACTCCCACACAATAATAACGGGAGACTTTAATACCCCACTGTCAACATTAGATAGATCCACGAGACAGAAAGTTAATAAGGATATCCAGGAATTGAACTCAGCTCTGCACCAAGCAGAACTAGTAGACGTCTACAGGACTCTCCACCCCAAATCAACAGAATATACATTCTTCTCAGCACCACATCACACTTACTCAAAAATTGACCACATAGTTGGAAGTACAGCACTCCTCACCAAAGGTAAAAGAACAGAAATTATAACAAACTGTTTCTCAGACCACAGTGCAATCAAACTAGAACTCAGGATTAAGAAACTCACTCAAAACCACAAAACTACATGGAAACTGAACAACCTGCTCCTGAATGACTACTGGGTATATAACGAAATGAAGGCAGAAATAAAGATGTTCTCTGAAACCAATGAGAACAAAGACAAAACATACCAGAATCTCTGGGACACATTTAAAGCAGTGAGTAGAGGGAAATTTACAGCACTAAATGCCCACAAGAGAAAGTAGGAAAGATCTCAAATTGACATCCTAACATCACAATTAAAAGAACTAGAGAAGCAAGAGCAAACACATTCAAAAGCTAGCAGAAGGCAAGAAATAACTAAGATCAGAGCAGAACTGAAGGAGATAGAGACACAAAAAAATAAAACCTTCAAAAAATCAATGAATGCAGGAGCTGGTTTTTTGAAAAGATTGACAAAATTGATAGATTGCTAGCAAGACTAATAAAGAAGAAAAAAGAGAAGAACCAAATAGATGCAATAGGGGCGGAGCAAGATGGCCAAATAGGAACAGCTCCAGTCTCCAACTCCCAGCGCGAGTGACACAGAAGACCGGTGATTTCTGCATTTTCAACTGAGGTACTGGGTTCATCTAACTGGGGAGTGCCGGACGATCGGTGCTGGTCAGCTGCTGCAGACCGACCAGCGAGAGCTGAAGCAGGGCGAGGCATCGCCTCACCTGGGAAGCGCAAGGGGGAAGGGAATCCCTTTTCCTAGCCAGGGGAACTGAGACACACAACACCTGGAAAATCGGGTAACTCCCACCCCAATACTGCGCTTTAAGCAAACAGGCACACCAGGAGATCATATCCCACACCTGGCCGGGAGGGTCCCACACCCACAGAGCCTCCCTCATTGCTAGCACAGCAGTCTGTGATCTACCGGCAAGGCAGCAGCGAGGCTGGGGGAGGGGCACCCGCCATTGCTGAGGCTTAAGTAGGTAAACAAAGCTGCTGGGAAGCTCGAACTGGGTGGAGCTCACAGCAGCTCAAGGAAACCTGCCTGTCTCTGTAGACTCCACCTCTGGGGACAGGGCAATAACAAACACAGCCGAAACCTCTGCAGATGCAAACGACTCTGTCTGACAGCTTTGAAGAGAGCAGTGGATCTCCCAACACGGAGGTTGAGATCTGAGAAGGGACAGACTCCCTGCTCAAGTGGGTCCCTGACCCCTGAGTAGCCTAACTGGGAGACATCCCCCACTAGGGGCAGTCTGACACCCCACACCTCACAGGGTGGGGTACACCCCTGAGAGGAAGCTTCCAAAGCAAGAATCAGACAGGTACATTCGCTGTTCAGAAATATTCTATCTTCTGCAGCCTCTGCTGCTGATACCCAGGCAAACAGGGTCTGGAGTGGACCTCAAGCAATCTCCAACAGACCTACGGCTGAGGGTCCTGACTGTTAGAAGGAAAACTATCAAACAGGAAGGACACCTACACCAAAACCCCATCAGTACATCACCATCATCAAAGACCAGAGGCAGATAAAACCACAAAGATGGGGAAAAAGCAGGGCAGAAAAGCTGGAAATTCAAAAAATAAGAGCGCATCTCCCCCGGCAAAGGAGCGCAGCTCATCGCCAGCAACGGATCAAAGCTGGACGGAGAATGACTTTGACGAGATGAGAGAAGAAGGCTTCAGTCCATCAAATTTCTCAGAGCTAAAGGAGGAATTACGTACCCAGCGCAAAGAAACTAAAAATCTTGAAAAAAAAGTGGAAGAATTGATGGCTAGAGTAATTAATGCAGAGAACGTCATAAACGAAATGAAAGAGATGAAAACCATGACACGAGAAATACGTGACAAATGCACAAGCTTCAGTAACTGACTCGATCAACTGGAAGAAAGAGTATCTGCGATTGAGGATCAAATGAATGAAATGAAGCGAGAAGAGAAACCAAAAGAAAAAAGAAGAAAAAGAAATGAACAAAGCCTGCAAGAAGTATGGGATTATGTAAAAAGACCAAATCTACGTCTGATTGGGGTGCCTGAAAGTGAGGGGGAAAATGGAACCAACTTGGAAAACACTCTTCAGGATATCATCCAGGAGAACTTCCCCAACCTAGTAGGGCAGGCCAACATTCAAATCCAGGAAATACAGAGAACGCCACAAAGATACTCCTCGAGAAGAGCAACTCCAAGACACATAATTGCCAGATTCACCAAAGTTGAAATGAAGGAAAAAATCTTAAGGGCAGCCAGAGAGAAAGGTCGGGTTACCCACAAAGGGAAGCCCATCAGACTAACAGCAGATCTCTCGGCAGAAACTCTACAAGCCAGAAGAGAGTGGGGGCCAATATTCAACATTCTTAAAGAAAAGAATTTTAAACCCAGAATTTCATATCCAGCCAAACTAAGTTTCATAAGTGAAGGAGAAATAAAATCCTTTATAGATAAGCAAATGCTTAGAGATTTTGTCACCACTAGGCCTGCCTTACAAGAGACCCTGAAGGAAGCACTAAACATGGAAAGGAACAACCGGTACCAGCCATTGCAAAAACATGCCAAAATGTAAAGACCATCAAGGCTAGGAAGAAACTGCATCAACAAATGAGCAAAATAACCAGTTAATATCATAATGGCAGGATCAAGTTCACACATAACAATCTTAACCTTAAATGTAAATGGACTAAATGCTCCAATTAAAAGACACAGACTGGCAAACTGGATAAAGAGTCAAGACCCATCAGTCTGCTGTATTCAGGAGACCCATCTCACACGCAGAGACATACATAGGCTCAAAATAAAGGGATGGAGGAAGATTTACCAAGCAAATGGAGAACAAAAAAAAGCGGGGGTTGCAATACTAGTCTCTGATAAAACAGACTTTAAACCATCAAAAATCAAAAGAGACAAAGAAGGCCATTACATAATGGTAAAGGGATCAATTCAACAGGAAGAGCTAACTATCCTACATATATATGCACCCAATACAGGAGCACCCAGATCCATAAAGCAAGTCCTTAGAGACTTACAAAGAGACTTAGACTCCCATACAATAATAATGGGAGACTTCAGCACTCCACTGTCAACATTAGACAGATCAACGAGACAGAAAGTTAACAAGGATATCCAGGAATTGAACTCATCTCTGCAGCAAGCAGACCTAATAGACATCTATAGAACTCTCCACCCCAAATCAACAGAATATACATTCTTCTCAGCACCACATCGTACTTACTCCAAAATCGACCACGTAATTGGAAGTAAAGCACTCCTCAGCAAATGTACAAGAACAGAAATTATAACAAACTGTCTCTCAGACCACAGTGCAATCAAACTAGAACTCAGGACTAAGAAACTCAATCAAAACCGCTCAACTACATGGAAACTGAACAACCTGCTCCTGAATGACTACTGGGTACATAACAAAATGAAGGCAGAAATAAAGATGTTCTTTGAAACCAATGAGAACAAAGATACAACATACCAGAATCTCTGGGACACATTTAAAGCAGTGTGTAGAGGGAAATTTATAGCACTAAATGCCCACAAGAGAAAGCAGGAAAGATCTAAAATTGACACTCTAACATCACAATTAAAAGAACTAGAGAAGCAAGAGCAAACACATTCGAAAGCTAGCAGAAGGCAAGAAATAACTAAGATCAGAGCAGAACTGAAGGAGATAGAGACACAAAAAACTCTCCAAAAAATCAATGAATCCAGGAGTTGGTTTTTTGAAAAGATCAACAAAATTGACAGACCACTAGCAAGACTAATAAAGAAGAAAAGAGAGAAGAATCAAATCGACGCAATTAAAAATGATAAAGGGGATATCACCACCGACCCCACAGAAATACAAACTACCATCAGAGAATACTATAAACACCTCTATGCAAACAAACTGGAAAATCTAGAAGAAATGGATAATTTCCTGGACACTTACACTCTTCCAAGACTAAACCAGGAAGAAGTTGAATCCCTGAATAGACCAATAGCAGGCTCTGAAATTGAGGCAATAATTAATAGCCTACCAACCAAAAAAAGTCCAGGACCAGATGGATTCACAGCTGAATTCTACCAGAGGTACAAGGAGGAGTTGGTACCATTCCTTCTGAAACTATTCCAATCAATAGAAAAAGAGGGAATCCTCCCTAACTCATTTTATGAGGCCAACATCATCCTGATACCAAAGCCTGGCAGAGACACAACAAAAAAAGAGAATTTTAGACCAATATCCCTGATGAACATCGATGCAAAAATCCTCAATAAAATACTGGCAAACCGGATTCAGCAACACATCAAAAAGCTTATCCACCATGATCAAGTGGGCTTCATCCCTGGGATGCAAGGCTGGTTCAACATTCGCAAATCAATAAACATAATCCAGCATATAAACAGAACCAAAGACAAGAACCACATGATTATCTCAATTGATGCAGAAAAGGCTTTTGACAAAATTCAACAGCCCTTCATGCTAAAAACGCTCAATAAATTCGGTATTGATGGAACGTACCTCAAAATAATAAGAGCTATTTATGACAAACCCACAGCCAATATCATACTGAATGGGCAAAAACTGGAAAAATTTCCTTTGAAAACTGGCACAAGACAGGGATGCCCTCTCTCACCACTCCTATTCAACATAGTGTTGGAAGTTCTGGCTAGGGCAATTAGGCAAGAGAAAGAAATCAAGGGTATTCAGTTAGGAAAAGAAGAAGTCAAATTGTCCCTGTTTGCAGATGACATGATTGTCTATTTAGAAAACCCCATTGTCTCAGCCCAAAATCTCCTTAAGCTGATAAGCAACTTCAGCAAAGTCTCAGGATACAAAATTAATGTGCAAAAATCACAAGCATTCTTATACACCAGTAACAGACAAACAGAGAGCCAAATCAGGAATGAACTTCCATTCACAATTGCTTCAAAGAGAATCAAATACCTAGGAATCCAACTTACAAGGGATGTAAAGGACCTCTTCAAGGAGAACTACAAACCACTGCTCAGTGAAATCAAAGAGGACACAAACAAATGGAAGAACATACCATGCTCATGGATAGGAAGAATCAATATCGTGAAAATGGCCATACTGCCCAAAGTAATTTATAGATTCAATGCCATCCCCATCAAGCTACCAATGAGTTTCTTCACAGAATTGGAAAAACCTGCTTTAAAGTTCATATGGAACCAAAAAAGAGCCCACATCTCCAAGACAATCCTAAGTCAAAAGAACAAAGCTGGAGGCATCACGCTACCTGACTTCAAACTATACTACAAGGCTACAGTAACCAAAACAGCATGGTACTGGTACCAAAACAGAGATACAGACCAATGGAACAGAACAGAGTCCTCAGAAATAATACCACACATCTGATCTTTGACAAACCTGAGAGAAACAAGAAATGGGGAAAGGATTCCCTATTTAATAAATGGTGCTGGGAAAATTGGCTAGCCATAAGTAGAAAGCTGAAACTGGATCCTTTCCTTACTCCTTATACGAAAATGAATTCAAGATGGATTAGAGACTTAAATGTTAGACCTAATACCATAAAAATCCTAGAGGAAAACCTAGGTAGTACCATTCAGGACATAGGCATGGGCAAAGACTTCATGTCTAAAACACCAAAAGCAACGGCAGCAAAAGCCAAAATTGACAAATGGGATCTCATTAAATTAAAGAGCTTCTGCACAGCAAAAGAAACTACCATCAGAGTGAACAGGCAACCTACAGAATGGGAGAAAATTTTTGCAATCTACTCATCTGACAAAGGGCTAATATCCAGAACCTACAAAGAACTCAAACAAATTTACAAGAAAAAAACAAACAACCCCATCAAAAAGTGGGCAAAGGATATGAACAGACATTTCTCAAAAGAAGACATTCATACAGCCAACAGACACATGAAAAAATGCTCATCATCACTGGCCATCAGAGAAATGCAAATCAAAACCACAATGAGATACCATCTCACACCAGTTAGAATGGCGATCATTAAAAAGTCAGGAAACAACAGGTGCTGGAGAGGATGTGGAGAAATAGGAAGACTTTTACACTGTTGGTGGGATTGTAAACTAGTTCAACCATTATGGAAAACAGTATGGCGATTCCTCAAGGATCTAGAACTAGATGTACCATATGACCCAGCCATCCCATTACTGGGTATATACCCAAAGGATTATAAATTATGCTGCTATAAAGACACATGCACACGTATGTTTATTGCAGCACTATTCACAATAGCAAAGACTTGGAATCAACCCAAATGTCCATCAGTGACAGATTGGATTAAGAAAATGTGGCACATATACACCATGGAATATTATGCAGCCATCAAAAAGGATGAGTTTGCGTCCTTTGTAGGGACATGGATGCAGCTGGAAACCATCATTCTTAGCAAACTATCACAAGAACAGAAAACCAAACACCACATGCTCTCACTCATAGGTGGGAACTGAACAATAAGATCACTTGGACTCAGGAAGGGGAACATCACACACAGGGGCCTATCATGGGGAGGGGGGAGGGGGGAGGGATTGCATTGGGAGTTATACCTGATGTAAATGATGAGTTGATGGCTGCAGCACACCAACATGGCACAAGTATACATATGTAACAAACCTGCACGTTATGCACATGTACCCTACAACTTAAAGTATAATAATAATAAATAAATTTTTAAAAAAAAGTTTTTAAAAAAGATTTTAGAATGTTTTCTAAATAAAAGAAAAATTTAAAGAAAAAAAAAAAAACAAATAGATGCAATAAAAAATGATAAAGGGGATATCATCACCGATCCCATAGAGATAGAAACTACCATCAGAGAATACTATAAACACCTCTACACAAATAAACTAGACAATCTAGAAGAAATGGATAAATTCCTGGATACATACACCCTCCCAAGACTAAACCAGGAAGAAGTTAAATCCCTGAATAGACCAATAACAGGCTCTGAAATTGAGGCGATAATTAAGAGCCTACCAACCAAAAAAAAAATCCAGGACCACACAGATTCACAACTGAATTCTACCAGAGGTACAAAGAGAAGCTGGTACCATTCCTTCTGAAACAAGTCCAATCAATAGAAAAAGAGGGAATCCTCCGTAACTCATTTTGTGAGGCCAGCATCATCCTGATACCAAAGCCTGGCAAAGACACAACAAAAAAAAGAGAATTTTAGACCAATATCCCTGATGAACATCGATGCAAAAATCCTCAATAAAATACTGGCAAAGCGAATCCAGCAGCATATCAAAAAGTTTATCCACCATGATCAAGGGGGCTTCATCCCTGGGATGCAAGGCTGGTTCAACATACACAAATCAATAAATGTAATGCATTATAAAACCAAAAACAAAAAGCACATGATTATCTCAATAGATGCAGAAAAGGCCTTTGACAAAATTCAACAGTGCTTCATGCTAAAAACTCTCAATAAATTAGGTATCGATGGAACGTATCTCAAAATAATAAGAGCTATTTATGACAAACCCACAGCCAATGTCATACTTAATGGGCAGAAACTGGAAGCATTCTCTTTGAAAACTGGCACAAGACAGGGATGCCCTCTTTCACCACTCCTATGCAACATAGTGTTGGAAGTTGTGGCCAGGGCAATCAGGCAGGAGAAAGAAATGAAGGGTATTCAATTAGGAAAAGAGGAAGTCAAATTGTCCCTATTTGCAGATGACATGATTGTATATTTAGAAAACCCCATTGTCTCAGCCCAAAATCTCCTTAAGCTGATAAGCAACTTCAGCAAAGTCTCAGGATACAAAATCAATGTGTAGAAATCACAAGCATTCATATACACCAAAAACAGACAGAGAGTCAAATCATGAATGAATTCCCATTCACAACTGCTTCAAAGAGAATAAAATACCTAGGAATCCAACTTACAAGGGATGTGAAGGACCTCTTCAAGGAGAATTACAAACCACTGCTCAATGAAATAAAAGAGGACACAAACAAATGGAAGAACATTCCATGCTCATGGATAGGAAGAATCAGTATCTTGAAAATGGCCATACTGCCCAAGGTAATTTATAGATTCAATGCCATCCCCATCAAGCTACTAATGACTTTCTTCACAGAATTGGAAAAAACTACTTTTAAGTTCATAAGGAGCCAAAAAAGAGCGTGCATTGCCAAGATAATCCTAAGCCAAAAGAACAAAGCTGGAGGCACCACGCTACCTGACTTCAAACTGTACTACAGGCTACAGTAACCAAAACAGCATGGTACTGGTACCAAAACAGAGATATAGACCAATGGAACAGAACAGAGCCCTCAGAAATAATACCACACATCTATAACCATCACCATCTGATCTTTGACAAACCTGACAAAAACAGGAAATGGGGAAAGGATTCCCTGTTTAATAAATGGTGCTGGGAAAACGGTTAGCCACATGTAGCAAGTTGAAACTAGATCCCTTCCTTACACCTCATACAAAAATTAATTCAAGATGGATTAAAGACTTAAATGTCAGATCTAAAACCATAAAAACCATAGAAGAAAACCTAGGCAATATCATTCACGACATAGGCATGGGCAAGGACTTCATGTCTAAAACACAAAAAGCAACAGCAGCAAAAGCCAAAATTGACAAATGGGATCTAATTAAACTAAAGAGCTTCTGCACAGCAAAAGAAACTACCATCAGAGTGAACAGGCAACCTACAGAATGGGAGAAAATTTTTGCAATCTACCCATCTGACAAAAGGCTAATATCCAGAATCTACAAAGAACTTAAACAAATTTACAAGAAAAAGTCAAACAACCCCATCAAAAAGTGGGCAAAGGATATGAACAGACATTTCTCAAAAGAAGACATTCATACAGCCAACAGACACATGTAAAAATGCTCATCATCACTGGCCATCAGAGACATGCAAATCAAAACCACAATGAGATACCATCTCACACCAGTTAGAATGGCAATCAATAAAAAGTTAGGAAACAACAGGTGCTGGAGAGGATGTGGAGAAATAGGAACACTTTTACACTGTTGGTGGGACTGTAAACTAGTTCAACCATTGTGGAAGACAGTGTGGCGACTCCTCAAGGATCTAGAACTAGAAATACCATTTGACCCAGCCATCCCATTACTGGGTATATATCCAAAGGATTATAAATTATGCTGCTATAAAGACACATGAACACATATGTTTATTGTGGCACTATTCACAATAGCAAAGACTTGGAACCAAACCAGATGTCCATCAATGATAGACTGGATTAAGAAAATGTGGCACATATACACCATGGAATACTATGCAGCCATAAAAAAAGATGAGTTCATGTCCTTTGTAGGGACATAGATGAAGCTGGAAACCATCATTCTGAGCAAACTATCGCAAGGACAGAAAACAAAACACCACATGTTCTCACTCATAGGTGGGAATTGAACAATGAGAACACTTGGACACAGGGTGGGGAACACCACACACTGGGGCCTGTCGTGGGGTAGGGGAAGGGAGGAGGGATAGCATTAGGAGATAAACCTAATGTAAATGACGAGTTAATGGATGCAGCACATCAACATGGCACATGTATACATATGTAACAAACCTGCACGTTGTGTACATGTACCCTAGAACTTATAGTATAATTTTTTAAAAAGCATAAAATAGATTTTCTCTATATGATGACTTCGTCTGAAACACTGGGAATTCTATCAGATGATTGTTACTCCCATATCCAAAGATAAAAGTTAATGGAAAACCACTGAGGGGGAAAAGTGATTTTTTTCTAGTTAATCATCAGGTAAAGAATCACAACAATAGAAACTGTTGACTTAAGGGAAAATGGAATGACCTATGGAATGAGTTATAAATATCAACTACAACTTTAGGCCGTTTGTAGAAAAAAAGACAGGAGTAGCTTTACATACCATCTCTTTTGCTTAATATACAATGTATTTGTCTATGTTAACTAATTTGATTTTTCCTTTCCCTTTCCTCTTATTATTTCATATAATGATTATTGGAAATTGTCAATGTTAGAATTTATTATTTAGTTTTCCATACATTCAAGTAGAGCTGTGACTGAATAAGAGGAGTATTATCATTGCTTGGGGATGGAGACAGGTACTGTTGGAATTCTGTGTCTATCCTTTCTGGAATGAGGATGAGTAGTACATCTTTGTTTGTACAAAGGCTACTTGATTCTTGTTAAAGAGAAGCATATAAGGTTGTTCAAATAAATGTATATAAATGCTTAATAACTAAAACAGTGAACTGTGCTTCTTTTTAGGCTCTTGTCTCTGGTCCAAATCTATTCTTCTGTCCTCATTTTGCGATGTTGGGCTGAGATCCAGTAGTGTGATAGAGCCAAATCATAGCAACACACAAGAGCCAATTGTCAAATTTTCAGGAATTTTGAGAGCTAGCTGTTAAATAGTTATTATTTTAAAAATATGTAAACCTAATATTAAATAAATACTAAATATAAAAAATTAATACTCAAAACATTACTACTTAAGTACTGCATCTTATTATCTACTTTGAAGTAATTTACATCAACTGTATTTGTATTGTATCTGAGTAATATCTTTGTACTGTTTCATCATGTTGATATATTGAAATCAATTATGATGGAAATATGTTCACCATAAAAATAGGCAAGCTCTAAAAATAAGGGCTTTTTCAGAATCTGTTAAACATATAGCAGTATACCACTAATTGGGACACTGTAATAAAATTTTATTTATCAGTTAACCATCTTAATAGGTTGTGACAATAGATGCCATTAGCACAGGGATATTGAAAGGCGGGATGGTAAGAGAAATTTCCTTCTTCTTGTTTGATTGCTATTCTTGTTGGTAATTTAATGCCAATGTAAGCACTTCACCCTGGCAGCAGCTGTTGGCTCTAATCTTCAGCTTATTTCAACACTGCTAGTACCACATTGGATTCCAAAGAGTAATAGTTTGAAATCTTAGAGATAGGATGATAAAATGTAGTTATTTCTCAGTTATATTGTGGGTTCAGTTCCAGGATACCATAATAAAGTGAATATCACAATTAAGTGAGTCACACGACTTTTTATTTCTCAGTGCATATAAAAGCTATATTTACACTATAGTGTAGCTATTAAATGTGCAATGGTATTTTGTCTAAAATATGTGTATTCCTTAATTTAAAAATATTTTATTGCTAAAAAATGTTAACAGTCATCTGAGTCTTCACTGAGTCATAACGCTTTTCTTTGATGGAAAGCCTTCCTCAGTGATGTTGGTTGCAGACTGATTAGGGTGTGCTTGCTGAAGGTTGACATGGCTGTGGCATTTCTTAAAATAAGATAACAATGAAGTTTGCCACATCAATTGACTCTTATTTTCACAAAAGATTCCTCTACATCATGCAAATGCTGTTTGAAAGTAGAACTTCTTTCAAAATTGGAGACAATCATCTCAAACTCTCCACTGTTTTATCAACTAAGTTGATGTAATACTCTACATTCTTTGTTATCATTTCAACAATGTTCACAGCATTTTCCTCAGAAGTAGATTCTATCTCAAAAAACCACTTTCTTTGCTCATCCATAAGAAGCAACTTTTAATCCATTCAAATTTTTATCATGATTTTATAGCAATGCAGTCATATCTTCAGGCCTACTTTTAGCTCTATTTATTTCTATTTTCACTTCATCTGCAGTTACTTCCTACAGTGAAGCCTTGAACCTCTCAAAGTCATCTATGAGGGTTGGAATCAACTTCTTCCAAAGTCGTGTTGATGATGGTACCTTGGCTTCTTCCCATGAATCACAAATGTTGTTAATGGCATCTAGAAGGGTCAATACTTTCCAGAAGATTTTTTGCTTACTTTGCCCAGATACATCAGGGAAATCACTCTGTACTCCAGATACAGCCTTACAAAATGTATTTCTTAAATAATAAGACTTGAAAGTCAAAACTACTCCTTTATCCATGGGCTGCACAATGGATGTTGTGCTGACAGGCATATCACATCAGTCTTCTTGTATATCTCCACCAGAGCTCTTGAATGACCATGTGCATTGTCAAGGAGAAGTAACACGTTGAAAGAAATATTTTTTTCTGAGTAGTAGGTCTCCACAGCGAGCTTAAAATATTCAGTAAACCATGCTGTAAAGAGGTATTTTTATAGCATGCTGGGCTTCATTGTACCATTATGGAGCATGGGCAGAGCAGATTTAGCATAATCCTTAAGGGCCCTAGAGTATTCAGAATGGTAAATGAGCATTTGCTTCAACTTAAGGTTACCAGCTGCATTAGCCCCTAACAAGACAGTCAGGCTGTTCTTTGAATCTTTAAAGCCAGATATTGACTTCTCCTCTCTAGCTAAGAAAGTGCTAGATGGCAATCTCTTCCAATAGGAGGTTTATTTTGTCTATACTGAAAATCTGTTGTATAGTGTAGCCATCTTCATCAGTGGTCTTAGCTAGATCTTATGGATAACTTTGCTGCAGCTTCTACATCAGCATTTGCTGCTTTACCTTATGCGTTTGTGTTATGGAGACGGTCACTTTCTTTAAACCTCACGAACCCATCTCTGCTAGTTTCAGACTTTTCTTCTGCAGTTTCCTCACATTCAAAAAATTGAAGAGTGAGTTAGGGCCTTGCTCTGGATTAGGCTTTGTTGTGGTTGGTTTATCTTCTATCCAGACTACTAAAACTTTCTCCATATTAGCAACAAGGCTGTTTTGCTTTCTTATCAGGCATGTGTTCCCTGGAGTAGCACTTTTAATTTCTTTCAAGAACTTTTCCTTTATATGCACAACTTGACTAACTGTTTGGCTCTAGAGGACTACCTTTTGGCTTGTCTCAGCTTTCAACATGCCTTCCTCACTAATCTTAATCATTTCTAGTATATTACTTCAAGTGAGAAATGTGTGACTATTCCTTTCACTTGAACACTTAGAGGCCGTTGTAGCATTATTAATTGGCCTAATTTCAATGTTGTTATGTTTCTGGGAATACGGAAGCCCAAGAGAAGGAGAGAAATGAGGGAATGGCCAGTTGGTGGAGCAGTCAGAACATACACATTTACTGATTCAGTTTACCATCTTATATGGGTGCGGTTCATAGTGCCTGAAAACAATTATGTTATAACATCAAAAATCACTAATCACAGATCACTGTAACAGATAAAATAATAACGAAAAAGTTTGAAATATTATGGTAATTAATAAAAGGTTACACAGAGTTACAAAGTGAGCACACTGTTGAAAAAATGGTACCTATAGACTTGTTTAATGCAGGGTTGCCACAAACCTTCAATTTGTAAAACACACAATATCTGTGAAGCATAATAAAATAAGGTATGCCCATATGCCTAATTCCTATTGAACTTTACAGCTTTGACCCAACTATTCAAAAAGAGACCCAGTCTGGTTTTGACAGTTCTTACCTAAATTGGATTCTATTTAATCATGTTATATTTTTATTATTATTCATTATAATTTGACATTTAGTATAAGATATTTGATGGATGTTATATGCTAAATATACTAATGTCACAAATTTCTCAAATCTTTTTGGTCCTGTTTCCTTCTCTTCTCCTCCTGAAGTTACTTCTTAAAACACACAGAATTATTTCTTCTGTAGCTAAAAACAAATGTTATCTTTAAAATTGTTTATTATTTTCTTCATATTCAAAATAGAGTCCATGAACACCTCTCCTTCATTTACATGAAAAAATATTTGAAAATTAATTATAATAATCAATGTCAACAGATTTATATAAATGTTTAATTATTTTTTCATGAGTGAATATTTTAAATTACTGATAATTGAATCACACACCCACACAGTGAAACAATCACATCATTCCTATTGTGAAGTATAATAGTGAAAGTTAGGCCAGATGGTCTTGTCTTATTTTCTTCATTTTTTTTCTTTTTTTTTTTTTTTCTTTTTGGTAACATTCATACCTAGTTAGAGAAGCCTTTTGTGTGAACTCTTATATCTTATATGATGACATAATTTATCTGTTAATGATCAACAATACAAAGTTAACAATAATCCTTTATTTTTGTCATACACGAAGTCTTGCTCATATAATATTTGTTCGCATTTTTTCTGCTATAATATCTTCCAGTAACAGTGTGTTAATGTGTATACATTCAATGTGTGTAAGCAAAGCTTTCTTCTTTTTCATACTGCTATTTATTACATTTAGTAATTAGCTATTCAGTGGGAAGCACTTGTAATAGTTACTAAATTTTCGTATTTTGCAAGTGACTACTGTTAAATATAATGTAAATATAGTCTTTACAAATATAAAAAATGCCAGCTTTCAGCAATGTATCGGGCTTGTAAACATATAATGTACATTACCCTTGTTTTCCTTAGACTTTATTTTGTAGTATTACTTTCCATCTTCTGAAATATAGAGCTTTGTTAATGCAATGGAAGCCTCACTAATACAGCCATTCATCACTTAACAACAGAGATATGTTCTGAGAAATGCATTATTAGGCAATTTCATCCTTGTGCAAACATTGTAGAGTGCACTTACACAAACCTATGGTATAGCGTACTGCACACGTGGGCTTTGTGGACTAGCCTATTGCTCCCAGGCTACAAACCTATACAACACGTTACTGTACTAAATTTTGAAGACAAGTGTAACATAATGGTAAGTATCTGTGTATCTAAACATCTCTTAACAAAGAAAATGTACTGTAAAAATAGAATATCATAATCTTATGGGACCACCTTCATATACGTGGTTCATCATTGACTGAAGTGTCATTATGTGACACATGGCTTATTAAAATAATTTAGCACCTATTCTGCCTTCAGAAAGATCTTAAACAAAATTATCCCATATATGTAAAACACTAATGTACCAAGGCACTGAAATTTTAACTCTCTAAAAAGGAAAATGGCTTATTACTGGCAGTTCAGGTAGATCAGGAGAGAGCTGGTTAAAGGCCTATAATTGATTTAAGAAGGGACTATAAAATCAAGAAGTTTTAATAATGTCTTCTCATATATTATGTTAAGAATCATAAGAAGTATCTGGGAAATAGAATGAAACTAAGGTAATTAAATAATCAAGTGACCTGGTCCACTTGTGTTTATTCAGGTTATTCAGAGATTCCCCAGGCATATCATGTTAACTTGATCATACTTAATATTCATCAATAAAATAATTTATTTCTAGAAAATTTTTTTTCTTAAACATATAAGAAAAAATCAGGATATTATGAATTTATGGGTCTTTGTGTTTTCTCTTGATGTTTCTAAATATGAAAACCCTCCTAGAATTCATAGAGTAGAAGGATTTATCATTGCTAGTATTTTAATCATTCATTTTTTTGCCTATTGCATTGTTATTTTTAAGAAAAACTATCTTGTTGAGGTAAATTTAATATTATATACTATGCAAATTTCCATGCAATAAATTCACACCAGATGTACACCAAAAATGGTATACAATTTTTCAAGCTTTGACAAATGGGTGTGGTTGGATAACACTATATTCAGGATGTTACATTTCATCACCCTCAAAATCTTTGCAGTGAGTTTTGTCTTATCCAATCAGTTGAAAGCTTGAATAGAACAAAAAAATCTGAGCCTCCTCTGAATAAGAGGCAATTCTTCCTGCCTGATACCCTTGAAACTGAGACATTGGGTTGTTTTCCCATCTTCATACTCAAACTGACACATTAGGTCTTCCTAAGTTTAAAGCCTGCCAGTCTGGAACTGCACCATCAGCTCTCTTGCTTCTGAGGCCCTTGGACTCGAACTGGAACTCTACTTTTGCCTCTTCTGGGTCCTCAGCTTTCTAATTACAGTTCTTGAGACTTGTCAGCCTCCATAATTGTGTGAGCCAATTCATTATAATAAATCTTTTTCTATATACACATAAGTCCTATTAATTCATTATCTCTGGAGACGCCTAATACAGATTGTGGAATCAATAGTAGTTCTAGAAGAACAGAATACTAAGGTTGAGTTTTCTGAATTGATTGTGGGGTTTCTAGAATTGTCTCTCTAATCTGATTAGATTTAAAGACACTAATGATTCTATTCCCAGTAGTAAAGAGAGCACTGATAGCTCATCTGGCAAGAGATACTCCTAACATCACTATTGAACACTCAACAATCACAAATTATGAATCAATCACATATAAGAAGCAAGGATGTGGCTGACTGTGTAGCATCTGATAATTCCAAATGTTAATGAGATTGACTGGTTGCTCATAATGTCACTGGACAAAGTGAGCAAAGAAAAGCAAATGGTCAGGGATTCAAATTTTTAGCTCAGGTGTTGCATAAATTACCTGAAAGCTTCTATGGACGCCCTGAAGGAGAGAGACCTCATCTCCTCAGTAGAGAGTAGAATGGTGGTTCCCAGAGGCTGGGGATAGGGCGAGTAGATGGGGAAAGGGAGATGTTGGTCAAAGGGTACAAAGTTTCACTTGGAGAGGAGGAGTAACTTCTGGTTATCCACTGCACAGCATGGTGACTATCATTAATATTAATGTATATATTTTTTAATGGCTAAAGAGAGGATTGTATTCATTTCATATTAAACCTGGGAATATGTTGTTGATGATTTTTTGAGGGATACGTTCATGAGGTATATTGATCTCTAGTTTTCTTACACTAGCCTGATTTTATTTAATAATATTGGCTTGTAAAATTTGTTGGGAAATACTTGCCTTTTATATTTTCTGGAATATTTCACGTAGACTTGGTATTTTTTCTTTCTTAAATGTTTAGGGTAATTGCGTGTAACAAAAACTTGCATATGTATTCCCTTAAACTAAAAAAAAAGTTGAAATTATTTTAAAAATATGTCAGAAGAGAAGTGTATAAATGTAGATCACTATGGTTGGTAATTGTGTGTGCTCAGTCTTATAACTATGGTTATAGAAGTGTTAGGGATTTTAGATTTTAGGAATTTAGACATTAGCAATTTTGATCTACAGGAATTTCAATATTCAAGATTATGGCATTTGGGATTGTGTCTTTTGGGATTATGATTCAAAACTGGATGGCCCTCTCCTACCTGCCTCAGGAATATGAAGTTATCTAGCCTTTCTGGGCATTTCAGCAATATACAGCAAGGGAATTGAAAATGCTCAATCTTTGACAAAGTATTTTTGGTTCTGGAACTTTATGTTAAGAATGTTCCAACACAAGGGCCAGTGCAGTGGCTCACACCTGTAATCCCAGCACTTTGGGAGGACAAGGTGGGCAGATCACCTGAGGTCAGGAGTTCGAGACCAGCCTGACCAACATGGAGAAACCCCGTCTCTACTAAAAAAAAAAAAAAAAAAAAAAAAAAAGGTATAAAATTAGCCAGCCGTGGTGGCGCATGCCTGTAATCCCAGCTACTCGGGAGTCTGAAGCAGGAGAATTACTCAAACCCGGGCGGCGGAGGTTGCAGTGAGTCAAGATCACACCATTGCATTCTAGCCTGGGCAACAAGAGCGAAACTCCATCCACCCCCCGCCTCAAAAAAAAAAAAAAAAAAAAGAATATTCCAACGAATACAAAAATATTTATGTATAGAGATATTTAATTTAGGATTATTTATCATAGGAAAAAAGTTGTAAATAATAACTTTTATGTTCTGTAAAATGAAGGAACAGTTACATAAATCATGACTCTAAGATAACTTCAGTGCTGTGTACAGAACTTCAGGAACAGAATCAATTACAGTTGTTGCACCTGAGAATCAGCTTCCTCTGCTGTACATTGGGGATCAGGTGGGGGCCAAGTGAAATCACAGAAGTGCAGGCCCAGCATGCAGGGCACAGGTGGGCACCAGTGAGGGGGCATTGCAGGGCCCCATTCTCCCCACCAAAACTGTGTAGAATGATTCAGAAGGAAACATTTCCAACAGTTAATGAAGACCAACAGCCTCCAGTCTTAAGTAAATAAATAAATATATATAATAAATATATGTATATAGTAATTAAACAGTGAAGTTAATTTTCATAAAAAAAGATTTTAACTAAAAGTTTAATGTCATTAATTGATTAGGATTATTTTAGTTCACCATTTCTTATTGACTGAGGTTTGAGAGTTATGTCTCTTAAGGAATATGTTCATTCATTTAATTTTGTGGGTCCAAAGTTTTTAATACATTTTATCCTTATTCTTTTAATATGTGTGGGTCTTCATTTAGATTATTTTTATCATTCCTGATATTGGTAATATGGTTCCCTCCTCCATCTTTTTTAGTGGAGATAGTGGTTTATCTTTTTTTAAATCTTTGACACAAACAACTATTGGTATTACTTTTTTTTCCAACAGTTTTAGATCTATGGTATAATATAAGTTATTATTTTTGGAGAGTTGTAAATCACTATTCTTTTAAAATATTTTTTTCTCTGTTTTTTCTTCTCCTTCTGAGATTCCAAACACATTTATATTAAAACATTTGCTATTATCCCATAGCTCTTAGATGCTCCAATCTGGGTTATTTTCTACTGTTTTTTAAATAAGGTTTCATTAGATAATTTCTATTGAACTTCTTTCAAATTCAATAATTTTTTGTCAACTAAACTGAGTCTACCGATGAGCACACCAAAGCATTATTTATTTATATTGTCTTGCTTTCCTTTTTCTAGTGTTAGCGTTCCAAATATGATATCCTCAAATGCAGTCCACAGAAGCAGCCTGAGAAACAAAAGGTTTTCTCTGAGCTTCTCCCTCCCTCTTGTGTCCTTCATTCTCCCCTATGCTTCCCATGGAAACTAGAATCCCTCTTCTCCATAGCAGGTCATAGAAGCCAGAACTCCTTTTCTCCAAAGTCAGCCATGACACCTAAAAATATTACTCTAACTTTCCCCCTGCCTTTCTGTGTAAAAACTGGCCATTAAGAAATTATCTTGCCTAAGTTGTTTAACTGTAGGTCATAAGATCCCCATTCCAGAAAGGGTCCTGTTCCATACTCAGAAGGAAGGAATGCTGCTCAGAGAGACCAGGAGAATCTAGGCAGACAGGCCTTGCTGGGACCCCATTCATTCTATTAGCATTAGATCATAGCCTTTTTGACCTATCATATTTCTACACAGCTGTCCATACTCTGTTGAACCTAAGCATAAAAATGTAGTTTCCCTTATATCTTTGAGTTTTCATTTTGAAGGCTCCTGTGTCACACAAAACTATGATCAAGTAAATGTGTATGCGTCTTCTATTAATCTGCTTCTTGTCAGTCATTTTCAACAAACCTTCAGAGGACAAAGGAGAAAATTTCCCTTGGCCTCTACCATGATTTCACTTGATTTTTTTTTTTTTATACATTCCACCTTTCTGCTCAAATTCCTCATATAGTCATGTACATTTGTACATCATCCTTTTCACCACATTCTTATTTCCTGAGAGTTTTAGTGGCTGGATCATATTTGATTCTGATTCTGTTGATATATTGGCCACTGGACAAAGGGGTTTTTTTCCTGGCTTTTTCAGCTTAACAAGCAGCATTTTAGGATAGAATAAACTGAAGTAAATAGGACACACGACTTGAAATAGGCATGCTTTCTCTTCTACTACATCTTCGTTGTAGGAGTTTGAGTCTATCTGTTCAAGAGTTGAACTATGTTTGGGTTTTGTCATTTCTATGATTATCTTTAATAAGCCAAATCTTTAAATTCCTGTAATTTTCCATCGTGCTGACTGCAGGGATTGTGTTCTATCACAAGGTTTTTTTTTTTTTTCTTCTTTTTAATGATTCTGTTTCGCCTTCAACATTAGACATTCCTCTTAATTTGTGCCTTACAGTCTCTCTCTCTCTCTCTCTCTCTCTCTCTCTCTCTCTCTCTCTCTCTCTCTCCTCTCTCCTCTCCCCTCTCTCCTCTCTCCTCTCTCCCTGACACCCAGAGGTATATCACTATATTTAATATATAAAACTTGCATCCTGCTGGTTGTGAACAGGAGTTATTTTTTGTTGTCCTGGTGCAGCCTTGGATTCTGGCAATGCCTGTGTCCCTGAGTCTCAGGAATGTTCCTTCTCCTGCTCGTCATGATAACTAAACTATGACTTTTATGTTTTGCAGAGCTTGTGCTAGACAGGTATTACTGCCGCTGCTTCATTGGTAGAGATCTTGAATAGCTAGACCATTAGGTTTTTTCCTACCTCTCCCAAAGACTGGAGGATATTGCCTTTCATTTTCTTTTTCCCCTGCTGTGATGAATCTTCATTTGTAACCTGAGGGATGTAGATAGGCTTGTCTGCCCTTTGCTGGGCAGCTCCTTTTTTCCTTTTTTCAGAGGAGGAAAAGTTGTTTCATTTTCCCCATAAAGAAGATAGGGACACTGGGATGGCTGGTTCTCCTCATCAAGGTCTCACCACTAAGGGGTGCCTTCTGCATTCTCCCACCCTGTCTCCAATCTTTTGAGAACATGGTGAGGTCTGTGGAGCAGAGCCTTCCCCACAAGTGGATGCTAACTTCCTTTGCATATGTGTATCACAAGGGTTCTATACTTTATTATAGCCCACATTTAGCTTTAGAAATTAATTTAAAATGCTAACTGAAATACTCTTAATTACTCCTCTGTCATATTGATCTTCCTCCCATGCTCTGCCTCAAGTAAGCCAATGATCATTTCTCTACTTCTTCTTGGAGGTGATTATTTTTCTTTAAATTTCTGGCAAGATTTTTGCCCTATAACCTCTTTATTAATTCAAGATAGGCTACACATTTGTAGAACATATAACTTTTGTTATTATCATGGTTATAATGAGAGCAAAGCTCTTTCCAAATTTCTGTATCCAAAACAGAGCCAGGAGTCAATTGATTTGTTTTTAATGTCCAAAAAATGACACTTAACATTTAGAAACTAGAGAATTTTTCTTTTATATAAAGATAGGCAAAGTGTATGCTCTGTTCTTCTACTGAAGTATTAGAAAGAAAAAAGACATATTTAAAACTAGTTTCCAATGGCTGCTAGAAAATACATGAACTCATAGTTAATGTTCTGTCTTAGTCAAGTAATCCTATAATGGGAAGTAATGCACATGTTAATTAGCTTGATTTAGCCATTTCACAATGTATACAAATATCAAAACAGCATGTGGTACATCATAAATATTTATAATTTTTATCATTTTTTAAATTAAAAATCTAAAAATTAAATAAATTTATAAACATGTAAAAAGCATTTTTTTTCTAACTAAAAACTTCATTAATTTATTTGTGGTATTTTAAGTTCAAATCCTAATTCAGCTAATAACATATTAGCACTTTTATTCTTTCAGTTATTCCAGAATTTCTAGAGACAAGGCAAATTAATGGTGGTAATTTATGCTATTAGACCTAGTTAAATTAAATAATTAGCACATTGTTTACACGAACAATTAGCAGTTCTGAGCACTCCAAAACCTTCAAGCATCACTGTTGCTTGATCCATATGGTACAATATCCTTGAGGGTAAGGGAAGTAGATAAGGATGCCAAATGGAGTATTTAGGAGACTGCAGTAGGTCAAATTCAGTGCATAATTCTAGATTTCTGGAGAAGGCCATCCTCTCCACAGCAGAGAATTATTATTCATTCGAAATATGAGATCTACTGTGCCTTTGAGCCCTGGGAAAGATTGAGTGTGTCTGACCTGTTACAGTAGGTAACTATGAATTTTTAGCTACCTATTAGGACATGTATGATTAAATCTACCAAATTTTATGACAAGCAAGGGCAGCACCAATCCATTGAGGGAAGTGATATGTATCAGCCAAGTTTTTGCTGTGATTGTACTACATAACAAGTAACAAGAAAATCTCAGTACCTTGCAACAGCAAACATTTATTTTTCTTGACCATTGGTTTTTTAGTTGGCAAAAATAACTCCAGGCTGCCAGTTAGATTTAGTTCTGCTTGACATGTCACTCATTTTGAGACCAGTAACTATCCATGACTTGCTCCTCTCACAATAAATAGCAGAAGTTCAAGGGGAGGGAGGGACAAACGGAAATACACAATGCCTCTTAAACCTGCAGCTCATAATTGACACAATGTCACTTCTACCTCTATTCCACCTCTGCTTCTGCCAAAGCAACTCATGTCTAAGTCCAGAGATAATAGGATAAAGAAGCATGTACTGCTGTGGGGTGCTAGAAGCAGAGCTTATGAAGAATTGAGAGAGGAAAAAAGAAATGTAGATGAGTAAATACCTCATGATACATTTAAGACTGGGCTAAACAAGATAAAAAAGACATGACTACATTTCATGAAGTGGTTCGGTCTCCCTGGTCGAATCCCTTGAATGAACCAATGCTTGTCTCTCACAGCCTGCACTTTGTGTTCTCATGAGACAATTCTCCATGACTAATTGGCAGAAAATACACAGATTTTGGCCTAATTCACAAATAAGTTACTGTGACATATTACCACTATCTGGAAATAAATTGCTGCCACACTATAACCATACTTAGGGTTGGCTATAAAAAAATTTATTCAACTTACATCTCCCCTACGAGGGAAAAAGCAAGAACATATTATTCTCACAAAAACAAAGGTCTTGTATTTGCATATGAGAACTAAATATAATCTAAAACACAGTTACATGTGAGTGCCACACAACGTGGACTACATCAAACATCTCTTATGTGCCCTCTCAGATGTTCTTGGCCATTTTTTCTTCTGGATTTTTGATCGTTTGCTCCACTTCAGCCACTAATACAGCAACTGGCTGCATGATGGCCTGCTCAGTTTTACCATTTGTCTGACAAGATACAAACTGGGAGCCCCTAGATTATCCCCCAACACTTTCAGACTTGGATAAAGTGCTACACTGCAGACCATGGCACTTAAATCCTGCCTCTGTTTCTGTTTTCTAGGGATCCTTAGCTAAGACACCTTTCCTACACTGAATAAAATTAAAAATTCATCTGACACGAATATGTCTTACCTTCCCCACAGATTGAGGAAAATCTTATCTACCAAAGAAAAGTGATAAAAGAATAGTTAACAGTGACATTTTGGGGAAAGAAGTAGAAAATCGGACGGAGGGGATAGATCATATTAGATAAGTTATACCAAATCATTATTCTCCCCAAGAAATTGACACCTTTTAGGAATAATTCTATTGTGGCCCTACGTATATTCCCTCTTCTACATCTCCAATTATTATTTCAAACAAAATTCTAGTTTTAAAAAATGTTGCTAATTATTAGTGAACTATTTTGTGGCACTATAGTATACTACACACAAATAATACTGATGAATAGAAATTGTGATTAGACTTTAAATAATATTTTAACCAACATAAATGTATATGCACGTTGCCTTCAATTGTGCAGTAATTAACATTTAAATAGCAGAATTCAATGGAATAACAAATTTTTTTTTACTTTCAAGCATTGTAGGACATCTTAGGGGGTGTTCTTCTTCTGACTCCAATCCTTTCAAAAGAGTTTATATAGAAATTGATGAAGTACTACAATATTAGGTGGAAATCATGAGCTTTGGAGTCTACCAAAATGAACAAGCTGTGTGACTTTGCTTATGTCCTAGTTTATTCACCGATAAAATTGAATTTTAGTAACTCCTTCACATCAGTTTATTGTGGTATTTAAATGAGATAACACAAGTAAAATACCTAGAAGGTGTAATTGCTTTTGTTAAGCACTGAACATAACACCTTAACTATGGTTAGCATAATAAATCCTCGAGATGCTATATTAGTCTGTTTTCACACTGCTGATAAACACATACCTGAGACTGGGCAATTTACAAAGGAAAGAGGTTTAATTGGACTTATAGTTCCATGTGGCTGGAGAGGCCTCACAATCATGGCAGAAGGCAAAGAGGAGCCAGTCACATCTTTCACAGATGGTGGCAGGCAAAGAGAGAGCTTGTGTAGGGAGACTCCCGTTTTTCAAAACCATCGGATCTCATGAGACTTATTCACTATCATGAGAACAGCATGGGAAAGACCTGCCCCCATGATTCAATTACCTCCCACCGAGTCCCTTCAACAATAGGTGGAAATTCAAGATGAGATTTGGGTGAGGACACAGCCAAACCACATCATTCCAAACCTGGCCCCTGCCAAATCTCATGTCCTCACATTTCAAAATAAATCATGCCTTCCTGACAGTCCCCCAAAGTCTTAACTCATTTCAGCATTAAATCAGAAGTCCACAGTCCAACATCTCATCTGAGAAAAGGCAAGTTCCTTCTGCCTACGAGTCTGTAAAGTTTAAAGCAAGTAATTACTTCCTAGATACAATGGGGCTACAGGCATTGGGCAAATAAAGCCATTCCAAATGGAAGAAATTGGCCAAAGCAAAGGAGCTATAGGTCCCATGCAAGTCCAAAATCCATAGGGGCAGTCAAATCTTAAAGCTCCAAAATTATCTCTTTTGACTCCATGTCTCACATCCAGGTGAAACTGATATGCAAGAGGTGGATTCCCATGGTCTTCGGCAGCTCCAACCCTTTGACTCCGCAGGGTACAGCCTCCCTCCCTGCTGCTTTCACAAGTTGGTGTTGAGTGTCTATGGCTTTTCTAAACACACTGTGAAAGCTGTAAGTGGATCTACCATTCTGAGGTTGGAGGATGGAGGCACTCTTCTCACAGCTCCACTAGGTGGTGCCCACATTTCCCTTCCACACTGCCTTAGCAGAGGTTCTCCATAAGAACCCTACCCCTGCAGCAAACTTCTGCCTGTAAATCCAGGTGTTTCCATACACCCTCTGAAATCTAGGTGAAGGTTCCCAAACCTCAATTCTTGACTTCTGTGCACCTGCAGGCTGAACATCACATGGATGCTGCCAAGGTTTGGGACTTGTACCCTCTGAATCATGGCCCAAGCTATACCCTGACCCCTTTTAGACATGGCTGGAGCAGATGGGACACAGGGAACCAAGTCCCTAGAGACTGCACACAGCATGGGAACCCTGGGCCTGGCACAAGAAACCATTTTTTCCTCCTAGCCCTCTAGGCCTGTGATGGGAGGGGCTGCCTTGAGGACCTATAACATAACCTGGAGACATTTTTTCCATTGCCTTGGGGATTAACATTCAGCTCCTCATTATTTATGCAAATTCCCACATCTAGCTTGAATTTCTCCTCAGAAATGGGATTTTCTTTCCTATCACATTGTCAGCCTACAAATTTTCCAAACTTTTATGCTCTGCCTCCCTTATAAAACTGAATGTCTTTAACAGCACCCAAGTCACCTCTTGAATGCTTTGCTGCTTAGAAATTTCTTCTGCCAGATACCAGATAACCTAAATCATCTCTCTCAACTTCAAAGTTCCACAAATCTCTAGGGCAGGGGTGATATGCCTACAGTCTTTTTGCTAAAACATAACAAGAGTGACCCTTGCTCCAGTTCTCAACAAGTTCCTCATTTCCATCTGAGACTACCTCAGCCTGGACCTTATTGTTCATATCACTGTCAGCATTTTTGTCAAAGCAATTCAACAGGTATCTAGGAAGTTCCAAACTTTCCCACATTTTTCTATCTTTCTCTGAGCCCTTCAAACTGTTCCAAACTCTACCTGTAACTAGTTCCAAAGTCACTTCCACATTTTCAGGTATCTTTTCAGCAACACCCCACTCTATTGGTACAAATTTACTGTATTAGTCCATTTTCACACTGCTGATAAAGACATACCTGAGACTGGGCAATTTACAAAGGAAAGAGGTTTAATTGGACTTACAGTTCGCCTCAGAATCATGGCAGAAGGCAAGGAAGAGTCAGTCACATCTTATGTGGATGGTGGCAGGTAAAGAGAGAGCTTGTGCAAGGAGACTCCCGTTTTTCAAAACTAGCAGATCTTGTGAGACTTATTCACTCTCATGAGAACAGCATGGGAAAGACATGCCCCCTTGATTCAATTACCTTCCACTGGGTCCCTCCCACAACACATAGGAGTTCAAGATGAGATTTGGGTGGGGACACAGTTAAACCATATCAGATGCATTATAGAACCTAAAATTTCCAATGGCTTTTCAGAGTCTATATGTTTATTTATAAAGCAAACAAGTGGTATTTTGAAGATAAATAAAAGTGGTTTAAAGTTATAAACAATGGCTGGGTGCAGTGGCTCATGCCTGTAATCCCAGCACTTTGGGAGGCTGAGGTGGGCAGATCATGAGGTCAGGAGTTCCAGACCAGCCTGGCCAACATGATGAAACACCATATCTACTAAAAATACAAAAATTAGCCATGGTGGTGGGCACCTTTAACCCCAGCTACTCAGGAGGCTGAGGCAGGAGAATTGTTTGAACCCAGGAGGTGGAGGTTGCGGTGAGCTGAGATCACTGGAGATGCACTGGGCAACAGAGTAAGACTCCATCTAGGGTGAAAAAAACTGATAAACAGAGATTAAATATATTGAGAAAAAAAAGTATCTTTAATTTAGGAAGATATACAATTAGATTGCTGCATACCACCATAAGACATGTACCATGAAGTCTTTTTGTGTAATAGTTAAGAGCATATTCCTTGGAACCATACTGTCCAGTTTCAAGTCCTGGGCCCACTACTTTTTAGCTGTGGAACTTTACAGTTAGATAACCTCTCTAAGCTAGTTGTGTCCTCCACAATACGGTGCAGTTCTGAATGGCCAATTCAAGACCATTCAAAATCCTCCTGGCATGACTCCCTGCACAATGAAAAATGAAAAATAAAGCCCCCATTTTTCAGACTCTCTTGAAGCTGAACATTTTGCACTTGGGCCAGCTTCTATCATAAATCTGGGCAGGCTGAGATGGTTGTTGTGGAGCGGCAGTAGGATAAGTTCTCTGGAACTACAGATATGCAGTCCAGAAACACAGACTCTCACTGGAAGGTGAAGCAACTTTCCAGTGGCACCCATGGCATGATCTCTAACGGACAGTCAGCCCAAACTTTTCTGAGTAACTTTTAAAAAGAGACTGATGCATCCTGATTCATCAGCTCTTCCGAATAAGACAGGAAGAGTTGTTTTGAGCCAGCCAAGATGGTGGTGGAAGCAACAATTCCCTTGCCAGCTTATTTTTGCAGTGTGGCTCTTGGATTGTTCCCAGAAGCTTCTGAGAAGCAGTCTGTGTAAGTGGTATTATTAGCTGCAATAAATTCTGCAAAACTGAACCCTGACTGGTAAAGAAGAAACTGTAATAGTTAACATGTGAGGGTTAATTAAGATATTATAGAGAAAGCACTTAATCAAGTTTCTGGCCATAAAATGCATTCCACCAATATTGGCTATTATTATTAGCCAAACGACTTTCAGATTCATTAAATATCTCAACACATGTAATAAAAGTATAGTATTACAAAAACAGATTAATATCAACTTAATCTTCAGATAGGTTAGTTTAAGTGTAATATAAAGATTCATAAATTTCATTACACAGCATTTACTGTTATTTCTTGGGGAAAAAACATTAAATGATGTCTAGTTGCAAATGGCAAAGTAGAAGAATGCATTAACAGAATAAAGAGCACAGCATATAAATTTCTTTGCAAAGAACTAAAGGTCCATAAAAATATAAAATGTATAATGTAATTAGTAATTTGAAAATTATGTACTGTTTTATACCTATTAAATTAAAAAGGATAATACCAAATAATACCCAGAGTTGGCAAGGTGCAGGAAAATATACACTTTTATATATCAAAGTAGAATTATAAGTTGATACAACTTCTACACAGAATTACCAAAGGCTTAAAAACATGCATATATTTTGTCCCAGCAATTCCATCCTCACAAATTTATCTTAAAGAAAATAGGTCAGGCATGGTGGCTCACACCTATAAGCCCAGCATTTTGGAAGGTCCAGGAGGGTGGATCACTTGAGGCCCGTAGTTCGAGAACAGCCTGGCCAACATGGTGAAACCCTGTCTCTACTAAAAATATAATAATAATAATAATAATAATAATAATAATAATAGCTGGATGTGGTGGTGCATGCCAGTAGTCCCAGCTGCTTGGGAGGCTGAGACAGGAGACTCCCTTGGACTTGGGAGGCAGAGGCTTCTATGAGCCAATATTGTGCCACTGTACTCTAACTAGGAAACAGAGCAAGACTCTGTCTCAAAAAAAAAAAAAAAAAAAGAAAAAAGAAAAGAAAAGAAATACAGTTATGTGCAATGGTTCAATCCTAATAAAGTTCACTGTAGTATGAGTAACAAAAGTAATTTTTTTTAAAAGTCTAATTGACCATCAGTACAAGACTGAGAAAATGGGGAGAAAAATCTATCAGGTAGAATAGTATGCAGTCATTGAAATTTGACATGTAACTATTGACAGGTGTATTGCAGTAATGACGGCAAATAGGAGTGCTTATATCCTTTTGTTATACTTCTCATATGTATCATTATACATTTGATTTAAAAAATTAAAAGAAATTGTAAATATAAAGTGGGCAGGCAAGAGAGATGTTTAACTCCATATGTCATGTTTAGCTTCTTTCATTTTCAGGTGTAAAGAAAAAATGTTAGTTCTTTTGAAGTAAAAAAAATCTTTATATCACTAATATCTAAAAGATACATGTCATACTAATCATTACACAGAGGAAACTATGCTCTCAATGCACAATGCATTTAGCAGATTTATAAAGGATGCAAAATGTCCCCTGACGTGTTCTGTTTTCAATTGCCTATGAAATCCAAGTAGGTAACATTAAATTATAAAGTAATGTGGCCTTAGCCAGATTCATAAATTTATATTCTCCCAACCCTCGCTTGTCTTGTGGATATTTTACTACTCCGACCCTTTATTTATAGGAAAGATAAGAAACAGAGAGTCTCTGCTCTGAATTTGCAAAATAGGCCAACAGATCTGATTAACTGATTTATTTAAGGCAGATTTATTGACAGCATAAAATTTAAATAAAATTTTTTACTTGTCTTCGTTCTAATTTGACTTGATAGTTGAAACGAATTTATTGAAATTTATTTAACATCACTTTTTCTATTTCTTAAATACAAAATTAGAAAATATTATTACGATTATAACCTATTCAGTTCACAAATGTATTAAAGGCAAAATACTAAAATTTCTTGCTAATAATCACATTATTTTCTAGGAAATTATTAAAATAACAATTTTCTTACCAGATATTCTTTTTTTTTTTTTTTGGTAATAATTCACTACTAACACTTAATAGCAGGCATCATGACTGAGCAAGCTGCATTGTCAACAGCAAGAAAGCTACCAGATACCCCTCACGGCATCTGTGTGTTGAGTTCTCAGCTCTGAATAATTGTCTAAAGAATTAAGCAATGCTAGGGCTAGATTTATAATGTCTAAATATGTAGAGTAGCTGTTATAATGATAACAGAGAGCTGCCTAGTTATTAAGTTTTGAGATTAACATTTCTAATAAGGGATTATGCAGCAGTGTTAGGAAAAAGAAGAGAAGTTATGTTTTAAAATGTCATCAAACAGAATTAAAAACATTTTCCAATGAATAATTGCTAAGCAGATTTTGAGCAAAGCATGCTCAGTAGCATGGTATAATTAGCTAACTTTATTAGCCACCCAACATCTAAATGCAAAAGAATATGCCAGCTACCAAAACAAGAGGGAGGAAAGTTAGTGAATGCATCACATGGGCAATTATAAAATTGATTTCTACAAATACCACACATAGCTACATGTAACAGTTGTTGTTACCCAACATGTCTTTACACTGAATTATATGTTCTACATCTTTCCTAAATTCTCTCTAGGACACTGTTGGCTAGGTAGAAATAAAAAACTGAAAACTATGCCCTATATAAATACTTTCTCTGTCTCAAAACCAAAACTCTCCCAACTGCAACATAAACTGTCGCTAACCTAAAAATATGGAGCCCATCTCATGTTTTAAAAACGCAAATCTGGTTATAATAACCACCCCAATATAATAGACATTTCAAGTATAACTGAGACTAACTTGAGTTTGTACTCAATCTTCTACAGCGTGACATTTCCAGTGACTGCTGTCCTTCTGAGAAAAACGGAGAGGACACACAGAAAGACACACAGGGAAGAAGGTCATGTGATTACAGAGGCAGGGACTGGAGTGATGCAGCTTCAAGCTGAGGAATGCCATGTATTGCTGCTAAAGCAGCAGAAGGTCAGAGAGAGTCGTGGTCTACTTACTTGGCCTCAACATCCTCCTTTTTTTTATTTCTTGAAGTGATAACTGAAGGGTAATTAAATAACTGAAGTGTAAAAATCTTTTTCGGTACACATTTAAAGGTGTATATTTTTCTCTAAGCACAGCTTTAACTGCATCCCACAAAATTTGTTGTGTCATGTTTTCATTATCATTCCGTTTTAAATACTTTCTGAATTATCTTTTAAATTCTTCTTTACCTAAGGAATATTTAGAAGTGTGTTGTCTAATTTCCAAATATTTGAGGATTTTTCTAGGTATCTTATTTTTATTTAGTCTAATGAAATACCATATAAGAAAAGTAGATTTGAGGATTTCAGTGATAACAAGAGTAATAATCATGGTAAACAATGTGACCTTTCCAAAATTGCCGCCCAACCACGCAAAAACTTATCTGAGCCCAGTGGTATGCACCAAATCACCTATGTGATGCATAAAAAAGAATAACCTCAATATATGCTTCATTTTGCAAGGAGTAATTTTAATAATTCATGCACCTAGGTTACGTCACCTGTATGTTCCTGTTTAAACTATACAGTATTTATAGTTACCAGGGAACAGCAGCACTAACCCAATTATATTTACTCTCAGATATGCCTGTGAGATTTACAGCTTTTCAGTTGTGCTCTCAAAATTACCCATGATTTCCAAATCATACTGTGAAGAATTTCATGTTTTGGTACATGCATGTGTGATAGTTTGAGCTTTTGATTTTTTGCACATGCTTTCTGATTTCAAATTGAACATTTGTAATGAATAAGAATTACAAATACCCTTTGAATGTCCTCAAATCCACTTTTCTTATATGCTATTACCAAATAATAATGGTATTCCATATTTTTGTATGGTATTAGCAAATAGTGACAGTCTCTGAAAGGCAGGTATTTGTTTTCATTGCAGTACACAGAATGAGAAACAGATGACATAAACTTTTTTTTAAGCTCAAGAAAAGAGAGCAGATGTCAGCAAATGGCCTTCAACTCTATAAATCCTAAACCAATTTCTCTTTCAAATTATCCCTTTTTTACAGACTTCACCATCGAGGAAAATGACCTGCAAATGTCCAAGGCTCTCTGGGGAATATCATCTGCATCTTTGTTATTGGCTCTTGGGTACATTTCAGTACTTGTAACAGGTTATTTCCTTGTTTTAATTAATTTTTATTAGAGCATTGTGATGTAATATGCTTTGGGCTGTTTATATGTTGCAGGATGTTCATTTACAATGTAATTGAACTCATATTTTTCTCTATCCCCTGGGCGAAGGTTAGGCTTTAAAATGTTGTGTACTAATACACTTGCACTGGTTGCCTCACAACTTAAACATATAAATTGTATATATTTCAAAATATAGTAATAACAGTTTCATAAATATTTTGCCGAGCAATTCCCCTCATAAAATCTACAATTTCTTCCCAAACACACTTTTATGGATGTCTGCTATGGTGAATATCTCCCATTCCTAGTGATATAAAACAGGAAAACAATCATAAAGAAATCAAGTGGAAAGAAGGGCCCTAGAAAGCTGAGGCTAAGTTCTGACTGTCCAGTTTGCTAGCTGTGGTTTACAGCTAAGCTAATCTCACTAAGCCTAAATTACCTCATATGTAAAACAGAAATAACACAAGGTCATTTTGAGAACCAAGAGAACCCGGGACTATGAAGATCTCTGAAATTTTAAAGTATTTCATGCGTGAGTACTTATTGAATATCTTCAAAGACTATCTAAATGTGAGATGCCAAACAAAGCAAATCCAAAAATCTTCTTTTTGGCAGCTTTTGCTTAATGATCATGTGAAACACAGCATATTTTAAAGTGGACTTTAAAATATTCTCTATGGCCAGTACTTTTTAAAATGTCCTCTCTACCAGTACTCTTTAAAATGTCATGCACATACGGATCAGCTTCCGATTCTGGTTCAGTCAACCTGGGATGGGGCCCCAGATTCAGTGTCACTCAAAGTGTGAACCAGGATCAGTGCTTGTCCTCAAACATGCCTCCCAGTCCATGACAATGAGATGAGGGGCTCATAGCAGAATGTCAATCAACACACCGATTCCTTCCCAAAAAAATGCCTGACTATGAAAAAACGTCAGCTGTATAAAACAGGGTATTTAGGTGATGCAGTGAATTTCCATCTGGCTGAAGCTCCTTATGCCTGTGTGAACTGGGAAACAATTAGTTCTGTCAGGCACTTTGAGTAGCACTCTTCTAGACTGACAGTGGGAGGAAAGGATTTAAAATATCTGTTTTTCATTTGTTGTGATATCACTGTCTATCTAAAGTAACGATGTTTGGGGGGAAGAGTGCTATGGGGAAATATTAACCAGTATTGCTATTGGTTAATCAGCAAAATATTGACTCTGATATATCTGAGTCAAAATTCCTGTTCGGGACTTATTAGCAACATGAGTTTTTGGCAAATTATCCTCTTCATTTGGACCATTTGGAGCTGAATTGTGAAGGGTAATTACAATTTTTTCCATGTCACTTTCTTTTCCACTTCTTTCCTTTATTTAGGGGCCCATTGGGCTTAGGACCGCTCAGGAGGCCCCTGGTAGTGGCATTGCCCCTCCACCTCCTGCACATACACAGCCTGTGTCACCCACTTCCTCCCTCCCTGATGGAGTGCCATACACTCTGAATCCTCTCCCCTGAGAAAACCTCTCCATAAAATCTGGCCCATTCTTCCTGATTTCACCTCCCGAAATAAACTTTGAAGTGGCAAATCTATTATTAAACAAGACATTTATATTTAAACCAAATTATTTTGAAATCTTAAGAATCTTAGAGATGTTGACTGTTTATCACAATGACCGTTATTGCCAAATACACAATCCTATTTTCTTGTTTGTTTCAAAACAATCTTCATATGACTTTATGTTCAAAATCACAAAAAACAAAATGTGGCCAGGAGTGGTGGCTCATACCTGTAATTCTAGCACTTTGGGAGGCCGAGGCAGGTGGGTCACGAGGTCAGGAGATCGAGACCATCCTGACTAACACGCAGAAACCTCGTCTCTACTAAAAATACAAAAAATTAGCCAGCACGGTGGAGGGTGCCTGTAGCCCCAGCTACTGGGGAGGCTGAGGCAGGAGAATGGTGTGAACCTGGAAGGCAGAGCTTGCAGTGAGTGGAGATCGTGCCACTGCACTCCACCCTGGGCGACAGAGCAAGACTTCGTCTAAAAAAATAAAAAGAAAGTTGTTAAATGCCATAAGAGAAGTCCAAACATAATGCTATGGAAGTTGAGCAGAGAAAGAGGTTATTCCTGGCTGGAAAAAATCAGGAAGAATCCTTGGAAAGGTTAATATATGCACACGATATAATATGATGCCTATTGTCATAATATTATTTCCTCAAAGTAAAAAGTGCAAGATATTTTGTAAATCCATTGTGAAAAAGAATTAAGCAAAATCTAGACTTTTTAAGAAACTCAGGGTTATTGTATATCTAGCTTTAGATAAGGGAAAGGGAAAAAGAGCAGTGAAGAGGAAGATTAACTTTTACTCTAAATCATTGGAACTCCAATGTAAAATTTGAGAAAATGTAGTTTAGCACGTGGACATTTCTTATTTATAAAATTAGATATATTTAGAAGAAGATGGGGGAAACAGAGTGAATGCTATTGCTGAGAGCATTGATTATATATGTCTCCCACCCAATGCAGGCAAAATTATAGCTCTTGGAAATCTGATTGTCCTCCGTTAAACACTATAATTTCTAATATAATTGGCCAATAAATAACAACATAAATTAATTGTTGTATTTAAATACTAATGAGATTCATTTCTATTGAGCTTTAGCATATTTCACATAGACATTAATGTGCCTCAGATCAGGGGAATAAACTAAACCACAGCAGCCTTGTGGACATTTTTAGCTTGTAAAGAGCATATATTTGTGGTAATATTTAAATAAGCCTGCTTTATAGGGAAACTTGGGTGTGTTCAAACTACTGAGTGTTTTTTTTTAGTAAGTTTGGATTTTATGTAATTGGGTTGCTTATTAGGCTGTGATTAATGCTGTGCTTATTTTGTATGCAATCAGAAAGCTAACATTTGCATGGACAAAGAATAAAGAAGAGAAGCAGTAAAGGAGATAGAAAAGGCTAACAATGCAAAGCTAACAATGAAACCGCCTACAGAATTGTTTTAAGCCTCTCCATTGGGAGGGGGACAAAAATCTATTTAATTATCATATTTAAGACTGAGAAAGTTTTTTAATAAATCAGTGTTGTTAATCACAAATGTTGTGATTTTGAGAAATTCTAGGGTTTGCATACAGAATGCGAGTCTGAATTTGGTTATTCTACATTTATTTATATTTAAATGTTTGAAAACTCTTAAAAAGTCACCAGAAAATGAGAAACTCATCACATACAATTTAATCTATATCTTCATTTTCATAAGAACCTTCAAAAGACTACAGCCTACAATTTTTTTTTTTTTAACTTTAAACAACATTTATTATCTCAGTCTCTATGGGTCAAGAATACAGGTGTGGCCTAACCAGATGCCTCTGGTCCAAGGTTTTTCCACAAATTTTTAACTCCTGTTTTCCAAAAGTATGTCAGAGCACAGGAATTACATTAAGAGGTACTCAATTATAGTATAAGAAACACTTTGGTCTAGTAATGGGGTTTTTTTGCCTTTTATGCAGCACTCAGGTACATCTCCAATTTCTTGCTATTATTGTTTTATTTACAAAATACGTATGACCATTTTTATTGATGACAAGTACAACATAAGTGTAACTGGAAGCCAAAATTGTATCTTTTCAAGGTCAAACACTAAGTTAGAGGCTGCCAAATCAAGATAAAACTTCTTTTCATCAAAGTAACCTAATTTAACTTATTCATTGAGTTATTAGAAAGATACTTACTATCATAGCCATGAAACAAACTGTCTTAGACTTGAGGTCAATATTATTGTTCTCGAATAGTCCACACCTTTCTGATATAAGCAACTTGCTCTTGAATAACTGATAAATTATCAGTCAGATTTTGCTTGAACTCTCCCCATGAAAAGAAACTCATAAACCACAAAAAGAAAATTCTTACCCATTAATCTTAATTTAAAGCGGGGAGGGGAGAAAGCAAACAAAAGAAGGCAAGTTTTTTACTTCTAGATCATAACATCTTCAATTTTGTAAAGACTACTTGATAGGATCTTAGAGAAGGATGCTTACAAGTTCAACATAACAATAGTTGAGATTATATAATCAAGCATTCCCAAATTGTTTATTAAAGATGACAATGAAAGACAATGTTAATGTATATGAAGCTGATTCCAGGTCTTCAATATTATCAATCCATTTTTTAAGTGCTTGCCATATACCAGGTATTGCTTAGAGCATGAGTACCCACATACATGTTCTTTGCCTTCACAGAGGTTTTGGCACAAGAGGTAGATGCTTACACACTTAAGTCCATGTTGGATATGTACTATTAAGGAATTTTATCATCACCAGCTTTCTCAATGACTACAATAAAACCCAAGCCCCTTCCCATGTCCAGCCTCACCTTGTGTCATGCTCCATACTGTAACAACAGTGGCCTCTTTGTCCTGCTTGAGGAAGTTTGTAAAACTTGCTTCATCTTTCTGGAATATCTTGTTCCCTGACATTTATATGGCTGGGTCTTTTTCATGGTTCAGATCTCAGCTTAAAAGAGGATCTTTCTAATTGCCTGTCTAAAAGTAAACTACCTCTTCAGTTACTGTTTTATGGGACATCCTGTTTATTTTATTCATAGTACTTACCTGAAGACTATAAGAACTTTAATTTTTAATTTGAGTCTTATTTATTTACCCCAAACTAGAATTCATTCTTTCATTCGAAAATATTTGTAACGACACTACTATGTATCAGATACTGTTCTGGGTCTTGTGATATAGTAGTGAACAAATAGACTTAAGTTTCCATCATTCTCGGTATATATATTTTAGAGGTAGGAGATAAATAGTAAACGAATGAAAAAAATAATGTACAATATGTCAAAAAAGCAGAATAAGAGAAGCACAAAAAAGTGGAGTGATATTCTATATAAGAGATCTAAGAATGCGCTCTTTGGTGAGATGACATTGTATCCATGAAGTCCATGAAGGCAGAAACCTTGTTTGTCCAAGAAACCTCAGTGTCTGGCACAGTGGCTGGTCCGTAGGAGATACTCAGAAAATATTTGATAATTGAACAAATGAATGAGCAAATTAATAAAAAACATAATCCCTAGCACATAGTGGGTTATATCCTTACATGAATCTCCCATCAGAAATACAGAATTTGCTAGCCTGTAAAGTATGGAGAGATGACTAAAAAATACAGACTAGAGACAGAGAGACTCAATACATAGTAGTTGAAGTAATATAAACAAGAAATTAAAATGGCCCATATTAGTGGCAGTGGGGATAGAAGGTAAAAATGGCAAAGCACAATGAAAGTAAATGCTGGGGCAGAGTAGACGAAGTAGGAAATAATACCCCCATGCTCCTCACTTAAAACACTGCGTGTGTGGTCACACTGACTGCTTATTTGAGAAACACAGAAGGAGTGTATAGATGGAAAAGAAGGTAAGTTTAGTTCTGGATATGTTAATTTTGTGGTATCTTTGACTATCCAAGTAAATGTATTCATTTGGCTATAAGGTCCAAAGTTTGGGCGAGGGACTTACACTTTAATATCAGCAGTTTATAAATGACAGTGGATCTATGGGAGTGGATGAGATTCACTAATACAATGAGGAGAGAAGAGGGATCATTAAAAAAAACAATCCTAAGGGACACCAACATCTAAGGGTTGACCACAGAAAAACTAGTTATTATCATCTAAAAAAGGAGCAGAGAGGTAATAGAAGAATCAAAAGAATATCATGTCAAGAAATGCAACAAAAGACATATGTATAGAATATGAAGAATATGTGTAGATACCATCTTAAAGGAGTGATCAATGACAATATCACCAGCAATACATATCACCATTATGTAACTCCTAATCTCATCATTCCCAACAACATATAGCATCAATCATATCACAAAGACATCAAACCAGTCCAAATTGAATACACTCTACAAAATAGCTGATGAAGTCTCTTCAAAGTTATCAAGGTCATCATGAAACACAAAGGATGAAGAACTGTCAGATTGGAAGAGAGCACGGAGACAGGACAATTAAATGCACTGTGGCATCCTGGACTGGATCTTGGAACAGAAAAACGACTTAGTTGAAAAACTGCAGAAATCCGAATAAGTTTTGTTGTGTTGTTAATAGCACTGTGTCAATGTTAATTTATTAATTTTGATAACTGCTCAATGCTTACATTAGATGTTAAGATAAGGGGAAGCTAGGTGAAAGGTGTACAGGTATTTTCTGTCCTATATTTGCAAATATTCTCTAAAACTATCTCTAGAATAGGATTGCTGTAGCTTGAAACCCAACTCTACGATCCGACTGTGTGACCTCGGGCAAGTTAACTTACCTAGCCTCAGTTTCTACATCTAAAAATGAAAATAATAATATCTTTCTCATGTGGTCTTATGAGGATTCATTAGGGCAATATGTATTTGTCTTTATGTTGTCTGGCATTAAGGGTTCTGTTTCCTAGAGTTTAACTGATTAAAAATGTTAGCCGAATGTTTAATGAACAAATACTAAAAAACGAGTACTCAACTGAGCCAAGAGAGAAAAGCAAATCTGAAACATTCTTCAATGCTTATTATTAACATTTTAATATTATTTAAAATGTTGAAAATCAAATTTTAATTTTTTGATCTGGAAGGCAAAAACAATAATTTCTCAGCAATTTTCATTTCTAGATTGCTTCTGCAGTCCTTATATTACGCATTTAAAATATTAAATGTATATTCATTTTTAACTGAGGTTGTAGGCAAGAATTTTTTGCCTCACTGTCCGTACAGAGGGTACCATTGAGGAGATATTGCCATCAACTTATTAAGTTTTTCTTCCTCTTTGGTAGACAATGGCTAAAGAAATATCTCCTCTTCAACTCCAAAACTTGAAGATTTTATTGGTTTTAATGACATGATAATATTTTCATAATCTTCTAAATTAAAGCTTAAAGATACTGCCTAAACATTTTCAGAAGGAAACTTAAAATTGTCCCCTTCGCTTTTTTTAATGAAACATTTTAGGATACATTTTTGTTTTCAGGAATCAATCACATACAAGGATAATAGACTGTTGTGATTTCCATTCAGCAAAAGTTACATATAAGTTATATTTTTCAGGGTTTTCTCACCCATTATTTTTATAGGCAAAGTTACATTTAGGGAGGAGAGACGATGTGTCTGGGGAAGCATACACTGAGACATTATGATTAACTTGCATTTTAAAGAAATGTATAGTGTCTACGTTGTAACAATTTGAAAGAGATTTTTATTCTACAATTTTAACGGCAATAATCAATAAACTCAGATTCTGACATATTATTTGTTAGTACAACATAACATTTTTATTTCCAACATTTGTTCACATACTTGCTACTTCACAAAATCCCTTCAGGGTAAAAATATATTCTTCACCTTGGATCTAGAAATGTGACAACCAATCAAAGCAATTGGCTTTCAAGATAACATAATCATCTCTCCATTTCTATAAGCTTTTCTGCTCTCATTGCTCCTATTACAACTTCAGAATTTAGCCTAGAGTAGAATGACGGGAGGATTTTTCAGCAGATAACATGTAAGAATACTTGCTGTATCAAAACACTTTAATGTGGTTGCTTCTTCAACAGACTTCTAGAAACACACTTACACTTTCTCTGTAAGGTACTATTTGTTGTAAGTCCTGCTATGTTGGCTGGCATTATTATCTGCAAAATTCGTTTTGTTCAAGCAGAATGTTAACTTGTAATAGTTAAACATCTTATCTAAGTACATGACACACTGATTGCTAAATCTCTTATACATCTTATAGTTTGTTCCTAACTGAAGAAGAATGATAAAAGAAGCCCACAGTCTTTTTGTTTGTGGCATGTAATCCCATTACATTACATCGTGCTATAATTACTTTCAGAGCACACAACTGTGGGATGGGGATAAAATATCATATGATTATAATTCATAAATCATTCAAAATCCTCACCATTTTTGTTCAATAGCAATGAAACTGCATGGCACTTTTCTTATATTCTCTTCTATAAATATTTCTTCAGTTAAATTCACTGTGTTGCTAGCTGTTTGAGACCAAGAAATCACTCAGCAAGCAAGTCAAGTAGATGCAAGATTAAATTCATCATTCCCACTGAGCTGCAAGATATATAGGTGATTTCGCATTGTTTTGACATGTTCAAATGTGCACTTCACAATAAACAGAAATAGTTAAATGACTAACATCACTAATTTTCAGGTATACAGTAAAATGTAATTCAAGAAGTTTTTCAGTAATAAGATTCTAAATTGAACATTGTACCTAGAATTCATACTTTGAGCAGATCTCAAAAATCCTTCATGTGTATTAAAAATGTTTGATAGCTACAGCAATCATTTCAACTTGTCATTTAAATTGTAGCCACTCTACATGTAAAACTACAAGAAATTGTCTTCTTAAGGCACTCTTGTAAAATCTGTTTTCTTGAAATTTGATTGATGAGAACAAAACTGTTTTTGAGTACTTCATTTTTCTCCAATGACTATTTTGCTTCACACTCTTTAAATTCCATATTATTCTTGGATCAAAGATGACTTGAAATTTTTCATCTAGTGTCATTTTGAAGGACTTTTTTCTCCTCATAAAATTTGGGCTAGAATTTCTGTTTCTAATGCATTTTTGAATGGCAGAAGAAATTCAAAAGAACATTTTTTGACAGCAAAATTGAAAAAATAAGAAAAATACAGTTTATACATATTATTTTTAAATTATTAATTGTAAAACACAAAACAATTTCATAAGATTGCATGTAGGATATAATATAATCTCCAGTATTTTGCTTTTAATTATATATTGTTAACATTTTTGGTTCAAGAGCTGTGTATGCTTTGAAATGTTACCTAACTAATCATCAGTCTTGTGCTGATTAACCATGTAAAAGCCCTTAATAATTATTTCTGTACACAAAATTAATCACTTTCATTACTAATTAATGATATTTTTGCAATAACAAATACCTTTATGCTTAAACTGACAGAGCACATTTCTGCATAAAAAGCACATAAGAAAAATTTCTTTTTTTTTTTTTTTTTTTTTTTTTTTTTTTGAGACAGAGTCTCGCTCTGTCGCCCGGGCTGGAGTGCAGTGGCCGGATCTCCGCTCACTGCAAGCTCCGCCTCCCAGGTTTACGCCATTCTCCTGCCTCAGCCTCCCGAGTAGCTGGGACTACAGGCGCCCGCCACCTCGCCCGGCTAGTTTTTTGTATTTTTTTTTTAGTAGAGACGGGGTTTCACTGTGTTAGCCAGGATGGTCTCGATCTCCTGACCTCGTGATCCGCCCGTCTCGGCCTCCCAAAGTGCTGGGATTACAGGCTTGAGCCACCGCGCCCGGCCAAGAAAAATTTCAAACCAATTTACACGTAGAATGCTTACTTATACTTGAAAGCGAATGTTGGCCGGGCACAGTGGCTCACACCTGTATTCCCAGCACTTTAAGGAGCTGAGGCAAGAGGATTACTTGAGCCCAGGAATTCAAGGCCAGCCTGGGCAACATGGAAAGACCTTGTCTCTACAAATAATACAAAAACTTAGCTAGACATGGTAGCATGCCTGCAGCTCCAGCTACTTAGGAGGCTGAGGTGGGACAACTGCCTGAACCTGTGAGGTCAAAGCTTCAGTGAGCCATGATTGCCCCACTGTGCTCCAGCCTGGACAACATACTGAGACTCTGTCTCAAAAAGAGAAAGTGAATATTCAGATATTTAACTTATATCCTAATTTATTTTTGTCAGTTGTTTTACTAAGATACACTGCTTAGATAAGACGGTGGCAGTGTTATTATTTTCCTCTGCTCACCAGTGATGACGTGAACAGTGGAAGTCAGCAAACTACAGCTCCAGAGCCAAATCTGTCCTGTCTTCTGTACTGCATTTCCCTTCAGCTAAGAATGGCTTTAATTTTTTTCTTGTTTGTATTTTAAATGATGATGTTAGTATCAACGTAATATCCTTGATTTTATCTGTTTGACAGAAAAAAACTAAAATAGTTCCTATCTTACCTTTTACAGGAAAATTTGCAGAGCAGCGCCCACCCCACCCCACACCCGCGCCCCCACCAACCACCATTTTCAAAATCGCAGGATATCAGTAATTATGCTGCAGTGACCTTTCAGTTATCTGGCCTTATGAAGGCCAAAACCAAAAATATGCAAACTTTACCCTAATATCTAAAAAGAGATGCCACAGCTAATTTGAGACGTGGGCTACTTTGATCTCTCTGATATCATATGCTTGTTATACTGTTTTTTACCTAGGGAGATGGTCAGTAGCTTTTATCAGTTTCTAAAACAGCTCTCTACCGCTCATATCAAGGCTCTTCACTATACATATAGCCTTTCCATAGACATACAGAGCATGGCATTCCCAAATCAGTATTTTCACATATTCAAGAATGATTCTTAAAGGTAATATACTCTTTTACCTTAAAATACTAGGTGAAATACTGTGGTAAAACTAATGACTTTATCAGCAGTAATTAGGAATCCTAAAAGTCTGTTCCAAACTGTGAAACCATCAATTTCCAAAGAACAATTGAAGAAACATGTAACGTCTTTCCCAAACACAATCCTTTTCACTTGGACCTTGCTTACACGGCACAGGCAAATGAAAAGGAAGCCAGGTCTCTAAGGACCATCCACAGCCTTAAAACACTACTCTACTTTAATGTAGAAATAGACTTGCCCATTTGAACCTGCATTACTACATTAGAGCTTGATCTCAAGGTTACATATACAAGAAAATATATGTATCTCATATGTATTTAATTAAATAATCTGCTCCTTTACTTGGCACCAGTTAAATTGGGAGCAGCCCTTTGCCTCTTGTGAGATCACTCATCTATTCCAAGTACTTGTTTTGCCAATTACTAACCTGCATGCCATTATGCTCACTGTCCTGGAAATGCAATGAGTGATGCTGAAAGCAAAGAGGGAAGGACTTGGACATCATCATTCAGAGACCCCAAAACTTTGCTCCTCACCATATCATACAAAGTAGTAGCCAGTAAGTTATTTGCTTATAACAAAGAAAATGCCTTAAATGAAGAATCAGATGAGCAATTTAAAATTATATTTGCAGGCAACTTAAATTCTAGTTCAAGGCTTGTATGCTAAAAAATTATTAATAACAAAGACCTTTATTTTTGTGCTGAAATAGGTTTGATGCCAAGTCCTGTATGGGTAGTCGTTACATAATTTATACAGGTCTTAATGTCTGGATTTGAAGTTTTATTTTTTATGATAAAAGCTGACAATCTGTATGATTTATTGTGTGTTTATCACTATGCCAGGCACTGATAATTGACTTACATACATTACTTCCTTGAATTCTTACATTTTCCTTTGTTCCTGCCCTTCTGTTTGCTCAGGATGCTCTATACCCTTCTTTCAATTCCCACACACCCTAGGTCCCAGTGCAAGCATAATTTTCTCAAGGAAACTTCTCAGATTAGGTCATATTCACCTATTTTAAGATATTTTAGCACTTTTTCTAATCAACATTGGAGCCACGATTCAGACTTCTATAATTATCCTGTCATTTATAGAGACCGTGTTTTATGTGAGAAGGACTTAGGCTTTGCCACAGGTATGTTTGGCATATAACAGTTCAATACCAAAGCACTTTTGACCATCAAGTCTTTGGCTTTCAAGAGAAGAAAATGTAGAGAGACCATCAGGAGCTTAAATGAGATTTCTCCCCGCATTGGCAGAAGATAAGTTAACCTGCAGGGAAGCTCTAGAAAACTAACTACACTACCCGCAAATGGACATGCACACACAGTCACACAAACACACACACACACACACACCCATTCATATACCCACACTACAAATGCTACATACGTACACCTCTGTATTTCTCTGGACATCCACTCTAGCTCAAGAGAATTAGTGATATTCCTATCACCAATATTTGGCATTGACTAGTGTTATCCCATCTGGGAAGAGGCAAAATTAGACAGTGGGAAAAACCTGGGTCAAAAGACCTAAATTTTTCATTCTTGCTTGCCACCCAGGCAATTTCCTTACCACATGCTTCCCATCTTCTCTTCTGGAATTTCCTTATATATTGGAGGGAGACAATAGTTTCTGCCCTGCATGGGTCACAGTGTGTTTTAAGGATTTAAAATAAAGTTTGAAAACTGTAGAATAATATGCAAATTTAAGTGTCATTATTACTCCCACTATAATTCCATTCTCAGTCTTCTTTCTCAATAGTTATAACAATTTGTTTCACCTGCATATTTCAATGATATGTTTCCAGAAGACATGGAAAAATAAGACTTTAGATATTTGCAAATATGTGTGTACATAGAAGCATATAAAACTGACAGCCAACCAACTGGCCTTGAACTAAGATACCAGTCTTTACTGATAGTATTAGTCATAAGCATAACTGATGTCATTCTTGTATTCTGAAAACGGTTCTCTGAGAGCAGAGCAGATACTAAACAAAAAATGCTGTTAAAGTATTAAATCTTATATATACCAAACTTCTAGATGGTGGACACTTCTCTGTAATTTCTGTCTAGATATTCTGCCTCCCTGCCCCCACCACCAAAACTGGGAATGGGAATATGAATTATCAAAACTTTTGATAATGTATATCAAAAAAACTTTGAAAATCTGTATTTCTTTAAACTAAGAAATCCCAGCTTCAATAATTTATCCTAAGTAAAAAATTAAAGATATAAACTGGATGCAAATAAAGACACAGGACTCTCTGTAATAGGAAAAATAGGAAACAATATAACAGTGTAGCAGCAGCAAGATGGTAAAATACATCAACATATATTCATATAATGAAGACAAAGGAGCAATCTATTGTTACTTTTCTTTTGCTTTAATCTTATTTTTTAGCATGAATCATATTAAAAATAAAATGGAACTAATCTAGATATTTCAACTTTATTGAAATATAATTGATATATAATAAACTGTACATATTTAAATGTAAATTTTGTGTTTATATATATATATACATATATATAGAGAGTTGTGAAACCAAGCAGCAGTGTCAAGCTAATGAACGTATCTATCATGCCCCAAAGTATCTTTGTCCCCTTTGTAATTACTCCTACTCTCCCATCTTATCTTCAATCCTAAAAGATTACTTTCTGTTTTAGATTCACTGTCTTCTTTTTAGAATTTTATATAAATAGAATCATATAGTATATACCTTTTGCCTAGTTACTTTAATTTAGAAAAAAATATTCTGAGATTTATTTATCTTTTTGTACGTTCATTTCTTTTTATTTCTGAAGAGCATTCTAAATATGTTTATCTAGCCACCTATTCATGAATATTTAGGTCATTTCCAGTTTGAGGCTACTACACAATGAGCTTCTATAAATATTCATGTACGGAATTTGTATTGAATATGGCTTCATTTTTCTTGGGTCAATGTCTAGGAAGAGAATGGCTGGATCATATGATAAGTGTAAATTTAATGTGTTAAGAAATGTCCATACTGTTTTCCAAAGTAGTTGTACCTTTTTACATTCCTACCAGTAGTACACGAGAATTCTTATGGCTCCATGTCTTTTCCAACAGTTCGTACAGTGGTACTCAATTGTATCTCTTCACTAGCACTTCATGGTTTTAATTTACATTTATATAAAGATTAATAATAATGTATATCTTTCCATACACATACTTGCTATCTGTACATCTTCTATGATGAGGTGTCTTTTGAATATTTTCGCCATTTATATTGAGATATGAGTCTCTTACTATTGAGTTGGGAGGGTCCTATATATATTTCAAATATACATCTTCTGTTTAATATATAATTTTCAAATATTCTCTTCCTGTCTATGACTTGCATTTACAGTTTCTTAACAATGTTTTTGAAGAGCAAGTTTTTTTACTTTTAATGAAGTCCAATGTATCAAATGTACCTTCATGCCTTTTATGTTATAGTTTAAAACTATTTTCAAAACCCAGGGTCACTAAAATATATTTTATTCTAAAATATCTTAGTATTTTTAGCTCTTACACTTACCTCTATATCCATTTTGAGTTAATTTTTATATATGATGTGATATGTGGGTTGAAGATTACTTTATTGAATATGGCCATCCCAGTATTCCAGTACTATTTGTTGACAATATTCACCTTTTCCTCCTGAATTACTTTGGTACCTTCATCAAATATCAATTGATCATATATGTGTGGTTCCACACTATGTCTCTTTCACTGTTTCATTTATCTGCTTGTCTAAATCCATTCCAACACCACACAGTCTTATTACTGCAGCTTTGTAATAAACCTTAAAATCAGGTAGTATAATTCCTCCAACTCTGTTTTTCGTCTTCAGAGATGTTCTGGTTATTCTAGGTTCTTTTACATTTTATATACACTTAGAATTAGCTTGTCAATTACTACAAAAATACATGCTACAATTGTGATTGAGGTTGACGTGTTGAATCTACAGATCACATGGGTGAGAATTAACGTCTTCAAAATATTGTCTTTTGATGCACGAATGCATTGATGCATGATATGGTATATCTCTCCATTAAGAGTTCGGCAATTTCTGTCAGCAACATTTTATTTAAATTTTACTACCTATCTACATTTTCCATCAAATGTATCTCTAAATATTTATTATTGATATTATTTTAATGCTTATAATTTCCATCATTTGATGCAAATATATAGAAATGCAACTTATTTGTATATATTAAGCTAGTATTATAAGTTCTAGTTGCTTTTTTGTATATAAGGTAGAATTTCCTACAGAAACAATCAGTTTGTCCTTAAATAATGGCAGTTTCCCTTCGTCCTCAGACATCAGACTTCGGGAATCTAATTAAGAAAGGAGGTGGAAAGAAAGAAGGAAGGAAAATATTCCCCAATGACTCAGAAATAGGAATAATACCTCGCTTTTCCAACTTGCCTTTATTACAAATGGACAGCCCCATTTCTCTGAGAATCAGACCTTACTTAGCTCATTGGTATGTAATAAATTTAAGTTTGTTGAAGAGATTAGCTGAGATCAATTGATATAACATATGTGAAAACATTTTTATACATAATAAAAATTACCTATTATTAATAGTATTTTTAAGTTGGCGATTCCCTGTAATTATTCTGTTCAGTGTTTTGTTATTTGCATATTATGTTTAAGTTGCAAATTTGGTGCATTTTCTTGATCGAGATTTTTGTTAATCATATTTCACACCATGAAGTTTGAAATACTGCCATAAAAATGTCATACCATTTTATTACGTTTATTTCATTAAAAGAGAGTGAAAAGATTTTAATGAGTTAAAAGTTGAAATCATCTTTTGCTTCCTTATGAAGTTCATATTTTCAATAAGAAAAATGGGGCTGTCAAATTGAAAAAGCAATTCTTGAAAAGTTTTAATTTTTAAAGTTGCCTAACTGGGACTACTGACTGCTAATGCTGACAACCTAAGGAAACTCCCAAGAAATAGTAAACCATGTGGATTCTTTCCCTTGCTCAGAGAAGTTCCATACACTTCAGGACAGCTTTTAGGTAAACACTGCATAAAGTCTCTCAAAAGCCAGGGCTGCAGCTTTAATTTCATGTGGCCAGTTCCCAAACAGAAAGGTAACAAAACGTTAAGAAAATAAAGATAAGCGATGGAAGGAGAAAGTGAAAAGGACATGGAGAGAATGAGAGAAGAGAGATTGAGTTTAATGGGGACTTTTGTATGTGGCTGTATCTATACAACCTTTTGTATGTGGTTGTATCTTTTACTAGTTTCACCTCTTTTAGAACTTCATTTCTGTAAAAGCAGGAAGCATGGCTGACTCTATGTACGCTTTACTGATTTCTGTAAAATAATAAATGATGAGAGGAAGATTTATTACAACTTTTCAGCAAAATACACTCTTTGGAAAACAAGACTGATGTCAATGTGATGGTACACAAAGTATGAGCTGCCTTCAAGGGAGCTCATTTTATATAATGATTAAAAGAAATACAGAGCTTTTTCCCATTGGCTTTCATAATTTATACCAATCTTTGGTAACTTAAGTGAATGTTTTGGTATTCACTGTGTGGAGCAGTTATATTTCATAGTTAATGAATGGACTAACAAATCCTACAGAGTCAGCTGGGCTGGGTGCCCTCTCCCTTTGCTGATTGAATTAATTTACTGTTCTAAGCCTCCTAGGCCCACTCACCACCAATCCCCAAGCACTTTCTAAAGCAATTGTGCTTTCATTTAAAGCCTCTACTGAAACAAACTTTGGTGATAAAAATAATAATTTCCTTTAGTTCAGCATCCTGAGTTGTTTTCATCTTTAGCAAACAACTCTCCAAAACCACTTTTACTCTCTAATTTGTTTTGTTTCATTCTTATTGGAAAGCAAAGGACAGAGACATTGTGTTCGTTTGTTCTGAAGCTTCTAAGTAAGATCTCTTTTTGATGGGATTGATTTGGAAACCACTCTCACTCACTAGGGAGGCCTTCACTGCACTTCCTTGAAACTGTTTCTAAGATGACCTTAAAAATAATTCTTTAAATTTTCCACAGTAGGAAAACAATTACAAATTCTCTGAATACCATTTTTTTTCCATTTTCAGTAGAGAAAAAAGCAGCTCTCTATTCAACTCCTCTTTTTTCTTAGCAGTTTTCTCTATTGTCAACAAAATTCTAATTGTGATATAAGTCTGCAATATTTTTAAGAAACACAAAAATCCACATTGTCTGGAGAGCTTCCAAAAGAAAATAAAACTTCTCCAGTTTGGAAAATGGCCAGCAGAATGTAGTTAAAATTTGAGAAAACACTTTAGGAAGATTTATTTCTTCAGAAAGTCTTACACTGAAAAGTTGGAATACATAGCCTAATTAATGTTTAATGCTAGCAGACAAATGCAAAGGGGAAAGCAGCCAAGCTTCAATGGCCACTTCCCTAAAGAGAAATAGAAACTTCATAATTAATCAACATGAAGCATTTATTGTACAATCTATTATATGTCTATCACTATTCTGTGTTGTGCGGAATACAGAATAATGAGAAACCAGAGCGTTGACTAGTTGGAATGACAACACCAAATGATCCAGAGAAATTCTTTTTTTTAATTATTGTTTTTAACTGGCATGCAGTAATTGTGCATATGTATGCAGTACAGTGTGATATTTCAGTATATGATAATGTGTAATGATCAAATTGGGGTAATTAGCATGTCTAACACCTCAAACACTTGTATCTTTTTTTTTTTTTGGTGTTAGAAACATTCAAAATCCTCTCTTCTAGCTATTTAAACAACACAATAAATTATTTTTAACTATAGTTACCCCTCAGTGCTATAGAACACTAGAATTTATTTATCCTATCTAGCTGTAATTTTGTATCTGTTAACCAGCTTATCTTTACACCAATTTCTACTGGCTTCAACTGACTCTGAATCTTAGATTTAATTGAGGCACTTGTGTGAAAAGATAAAATTTGAACAGACCTTTGAAGAATAATTAGGGTTTGGATAGATGGAGGAGACAATAGGAGAGCATTCAATGAATGAGGGACAATAGGCTGACTCTTAGGATCATTAATGCAGCCTGGTTGGAGTTCTGGATATTTGCCATGCAGTAGGGGTATGTTAGGTTGTATCCATTACATTGATTCCAGAAGACACAGAAGGACATTGTGCTAAGACTCAGAAAGTTACTAAATTTTTTGGAATGAGAAATGAGCAATAATACGGGTCATTTAAGGACAATTGCAGTAGATAATTATTGTAGGCAGAGAATAACTGTAACAACTTCGTAGTAATCCAAGCATGAGGGAATACAAACATAACTAGGGCTATGGCTGCAGAAACAAAGAGAAAAAAGATAGAAATGAATGACATTTTGAATAAGAATATGATTTTTGACCCATTAGGTATGAATAATTAAATAAAAGAATTATTTCAAGATGATTTCATGGAATATAGCCTAGAGAAAAAGGTAATTCTTTTGGCAGAATCAGGAAAATTTGGACGAAGAATTGTCTTTTGGATGACAATCGTTATCTTTAGGATGAAGAGTTCCCCCAAGCCAGTGAGAGGGTGGGAATAAGGGGAGATGGATATGGCTAAGGTGGTAGGAGAGAGGGAATAGACACTACGATGGATTACCACTTGTAACAATGATTTTAGGGTGCTAGAAAGATATTCAAAGGACAATATCAAAGTGACAGTTGGGAAAGATAGAGGATAAGAGCAAGAAACAATGGAATATTCCAGGGAGCATGAAGCTAACCAGCTGCCATGCAGTGGATTTTTTTTTTTTTTTTTTTTTTTTTTTTTTTTTTTTTTCTTTCTGAGACAGAGTCTCACTCTGTCCCCTAGGCTGGAGTGCAATGGTGCCATCTCAGCTCACTACAACCTCTGCCTCCCAGGTTCAAGCGATTCTCCTGCCTCCGCCTCCTGAATAGCTGGGACTACAGGCACGTGCCACCATGCCCGGCTAATTTTTTGTATTTTTAGTAAAGACGGGGTTTCACCATATTGGCCAGGATGGCCTTGATATCCTGACGTCATGATCCGCCCACCTCGGCCTCCCAAAGTGCTGGGATTACAGGCGTGAGCCACTGCACCCGGCCACGTGGATTTTTCTAGATGAAAAACTCTATACCATTCCTTTTTGTTTTTTCATCTCCTGACACTTTATCAATTATTCTTACTCCTATGATTTCTTCCATGCCTACCACAAAGGGTCGGTGAGTAGGTCATATATAAATAAGTTTACTTTGTAAATTGTAAGGGGCTATATAAGTTTGTATACCACCACTATATCCTATGTTATCCTCATACTATTTTTTTTAAGTCACTGTATCTCTACTCCTCAAGCATGAGTTGCACAAAGTGACTTTGTCACAAAGGGTAGTGTATGGAAAAGAAAAAAAGAGGAGTAAATTTATGGTGGAGAAAGCTGCTGACAAACACTGCCTCAGCCAGGTGATCAAGGTAAACATCAACAGTAATATGTTATTTTCATAGCACATACCCTTAATAGCCTTGATCAGTGTAATGAAAACAATACTTTACCTCTGTTATCTGCCGCCCAGAAACTTAAAACCCCAGTCTAATCATAAGGAAAAAAAAAAAAAACAGACAATTCCCAGGTAAGAGACATTCTACAATATTCTTGACCTGTACTCCTTAAAATTCTCAAGGTCATCAAAAACAAAGTTTGAGAAACTGTCACAGTCAATACTGTGAATACTAAATGCAATGTTGTATCCTGGATGGGATCTTGGAAGAGAAAAAAAAGGCCAGTAAGTAAAAACTAAGAAAATCTGACCACTAAAGTAGAGAATTTAGTTTAATAGCTGATTAAACTAAACTGATGTTTTCACATCAGTTCATCCATTCTAACAAATGTACATACCAACATAAGATGCTGATAGTAAGGGAAACTAGGTGTGGGGTACAAGGGAACTCTACTCTTTTTGCAATTTTTCTGAAATCTAAAGTATTATAAACTAAGAATGTTAGTTAATATTTAAAAGTAATATACAAAAACAGCCTAAGGGGCTGGGCACAGTGGCTCACATCTGTAATCCCAGCACTTTGGGAAGCTGAGGCAGATGGATCACCTGAGGTCAAGAGTTCGAGACCAGCCTGGCCAACATGGTGAAACTCTGTCTCTACTAAAACTACAAAAATAGCAGGGCGCGGTGGCATATGCCTGTAATCCCAGCTATTCAGGAGGCTGAAGAAGGAGAATTGCTTGAATGTAGAAGGTGGAGGTCACAGTGAGCCAAGATCGTGCTATTGCACTCCAGCCTGGGCGACAGAGCGAGACTCCATCTCAACCAAAAAAAAAAAAAAAAAAAAAAAAGAAGAGTAGAGGGAAATTTAACATTTTTTAAAATTAACATAAATTTCCTAACTAAGAAATTCTATTCATGCTCATTTGGATCGATAAATATCACCCACTTCTTACGTAGACCTCTCAGGTAAGCCATAAATGTTGGGAACTTGAAGTCAAATAGAGTAGATACTTTGAAAATATGATTTGGAAAAATGAAAGAGAGGTTTTTACAGTTAGATGTCTTAAAGTAGTTGCTCTAAAATGACATCAGTTTTAGATTTTGATCATATAGTTTACTATATCTTTATTAGAATGATACTTATATTATAATGCCACTATGATATTTTTTCCCCTACAATGTTGATAAATGAGATGGGAAAGGCATTTTTCAAAATCTAACATTTGAATACATAATTAAAGTTTACTATTCTCTATCTTACTGTTGGATTTAAGATAACTCATTTGTGTTTATCTATTATTCAGAATAACTATAATTTTAGTTAATAAAAGTAACTTGTCTGAGAATAATTTATAGGAATTAGCCCAAATAGTTAAATGGTCCATGTAGAGAGTGTTCCTTTTCCAGTTACTATTTTACTCTTTTGTTTGCTCTTGGAATATCTGACTCATTAATGATAACTTATCTTTCACTTGGAATTTTGTCTGAATTTTGGATCCTGATTCCTCAAGTTCTGGGTAAGCAAATGGAAATAACTGCAAAACTTGGATGAGCATATTTCTATCCTGTCAAACTGTGCTACTAAGTCTGGGTGCCTGCGAATTAGATGTCTGTGTAGTGCCAGCTACTCGGGAGGCTGAGGCAGGAGAATCGCCTGAACCCGGGAGGCGGAGTTTGCAGTGAGCCCAGATCATGCCACTGCACTCCAGCCTCGGTGACAGAGCAAGACTCCATCTCACAAAGAAATAAATAAAAAATAAATAAATAAATAAATAAATAAAACATTAGATGTCTGTGGCCTCAACCCTAAATCACTATAAGTAGGGGGTTTCATCGAGTTCGAAATGAACACTAGGGCATATGCAAAGTTTTCCTTCCTAACAGAGTGGAACTGTGACTGTTGAATACAAAGGCTGAGAGTGAGGACCCACAGCCTATAAGACATTATTTAAACTAAGCCTTGTAACCCAGTTCATTGCTTCCACATCTCTTTTGGGAACTTGTCAAGCTCTTCACCTCTTAGATTAATACAACTGTAAAAGATCTTAGTGGTTATTAACTCTGTCTTTTAACTTTACATATAAAAATATTGAGAGACGGAAAGGTCAGGTATTCTACCTGAAGGGCATGCTGAGGAGGGATGAAATCTCTAGATCCCCAGCTACTGCCTCAGTGTATCCTCTTTCCATCCACAACCACAATTGTGTTCAGTTGTATTTGGAAGATGACTATTCCATGACTGGCTCTGAACCACCATGTAGAGACTCATAATGCATGTTAGCATAGTAAAGACTTGGAAAAACCTTTTAGTTAAAAAATTCACTTTGTTTAAACTTAAATTTTCCAAAATTATTTAATATTATGAAAAACCTTTTTTGAAATATTACCTCTTGCTACTTTGAAAAAGACGCTTGGGGAAAACTTCATCCTACATTGTTCAAAATCATGAAATGAACCCAAGTAATGAAAATTATTGCCTTTATAATAGAAATGTCCAACCTTGCCTTCTTTCCAAACATTTCTCATTTCTTTGGCTTTCAGTGGCTATGACGTTTCAAATTGGCTAACTGGGAGTTTAAATTTTTAAACATGGATGAACACATGAAAAGGATTAGGTGTCATGTGCTATGCAGAGTGGAGGAGAGATGAAACACTGAATTGGTGGGAAAAATAATCAGTAAAAATTACATGACCTACAAAATGTTTTTTCATACTCATTTTTTTCTAACCTCCCTAAGTAAAGGTCATTCTGACTGCCAGTTAATAAGATTAGCAACTGCTCTTGGGAGAAATTTCAGGAATGTCACATTTTGTGCAACACAAGAATATAATAAAACATAGAACCCATGACCCCTTTATGGGTAGCAAAAAACATTATCTTAAATACAAGGAGAATTGAATACAGTGAAACAGGCTAGAAAATAATCAGAGTATATCATTGTGTGGTAATAACTTGAATATGTTCATTATGTCTTATTAAATTTCTTACTGTATATTGAGGTAAAACAATGCTTGTAAGGCCGGGCGCGGTGGCTCAAGCCTGTAATCCCAGCACTTTGGGAGGCCGAGACGGGCGGATCACGAGGTCAGGAGATCGAGACCATCCTGGCTAACACAATGAAACCCCGTCTCTACTAAAAATACAAAAAAATTAGCCGGGCGTGGTGGCGGCGCCTGTAGTCCCAGCTACTTGGGAGGCTGAGGCAGGAGAATGGCGGGAACCCGGGAGGCAGAGCTTGCAGTGAGCCGAGATCGCGCCACTGCACTCCAGCCTGGGCGACAGAGCAAGACTCCGCCTCAAAAAAAAAAAAAAAAAAAAAAAAACAATGCTTGTAAAACAGTTATTAGAGCACAGTTCAGATATAAAACAAATATTTTACAACCTTTGTATAGCTTAAATTATTGTGAAAAAGCACAAGTATTGAACTATTTCTATGGAAAAGAACACTACCCTATGTACTAAGAAAAATCATTGCACAATATTACATTTGGCTGGGTTGTCCATTCTTTATACTACATGCCACAAAAACAGAAATTACAGGAATACTAAGTAGGGCATATTCAGCAGTGTATAAGAGAGAGCAATAAACCAAAGGACTGAGCTAGCAGTAGAGAATATCTTAAACACCAAAGTCTGCAGCTGGAGCTGGGCTAACTAGAAGGAATGTCTTAATGAATACAGAAGTTGGACTAAAGTAGGGGATGCAGAAAGTGTCCAAAGACCTATTTCATGCTATTTGTATAAACTAACGCACAGAATTCAGGATTAATGCTAAGATCTAAATTTAAGGAGAAACTTTATGAGAACAGGGGACTGAAGTAACACAAAACAGACTTATACACTACATCAATGTAATTCCAAATGTGAATAGATTTTAAGGAAACCAAAATTACAAGGAAAATAGGTGGAACGAAAGAGAGCTCAAGCTAAAAACATAAAAAAGCAAATGAATTAAACATAGCTGAAACTTGGTGGCATTCAGCCAACTAGGAAGAAAGGGTCTGGAAGAAGACTTCTGAAGTTGCATTTGAAAGTAAACAGGGGCAACAGCAAGCATTTATTCATTCCTTAATTCCATTCATGCATTTATTTGTTAATATCTTGATTAACTCACTAATTTCAAAAAGACATATTGGTGGGTCGCATTGGCTTATGCCTGTAATCCCAACACTTTGGGAGGCCGAGGTGGATCACAAGCTCAGGAGATCTAGACCATCCCGGTTAACACAGTGAAACTCCGTCTCTAGTAAAAATACAAAAAAAAAAAAAAAATTAGCCAGGCGTGGTGGCGGGTGCCTGTAGTCCCAGCTACTCGGGAGGCTAAGGCAGGAGAATGGTGTGAACCCGGGGGATGGAGCTTGCAGTGAGCGTAGATTGTGCCACTGCACTCCAGCCTGGGCAACAGAGAGACTCCATTCCAAAAAATAAAAAATAAAAAAATACATATTGTCCCTACTGTGTGCCAGGCACAAGTTCAAGGCCAGGATTCTTAACACCAAAACTACTATTTCTTAAAATAGGCATTATAAAATCAGCAAAGGTTTCAGGGAAAATCCTAGCATTGTTGCTGAGAAAATAGACTGACATGTTTCTTGATACAGGCATATTGATATCAAAGAAAGAATAAAACCAATAGCTTAAAGTTGAGGGCAAAAACAAAAAATAGGAAGAACAGATAAATAACTAAAGTAAGTATAACATTTGGGGGTAATTTGTGGAAGATTTATGTAGTCCTATACATTTCACCATGACTCAGTTCAAAAATGATATTCATAAAGATAATACTGACTCATTTAAAAGGTGTGGTATTATAAGAGTAACTAGCATATCTTAACTACGTATCACGCACATCATATGCATTATCTTATTTAATCCTTATTGTAAACTTGCTATCCCTAATTCATGCTTACATTGTCTCTTAGTTACAAAATAAATAAATAAATAAACTGAGTGTTAGAGATGCTAAGTAACTCATCCAACTATCTCATTAATAAATAGAAGGAGTTAACATTTGAACCTAGGTTTGTTTGACCAGAGTTTGTTTACCTAATAACTTCTTTACATTTAACATAACCTATTTTAAGGAAGAAAATTAAAGTACATACTTTTAAAATATTACTCATGGGGACCAGATGTGGTGCCTTATCCTGCAATCCCAACACTTTGGTAGGCTGAGGTGGGAGGAACACTTGAGGCCAGCAGCTATACAAATATTACACATAGTACTATTCTCAAGGGGGATTATAGTCCATCTGGCTCTACAAGGTATGAAAATGTAAAACAAAGTAATTTTAGAGAGTATTTGAAGTCACAATTAATAGTGTCATGGGTGCTGAAAGGTAACAATCACTGTGAACTGCCATAATTGGAGAAATATGGAAAATTTGGACTTAACTCAGGTATTGAGGACATGTTTGAATGGATGGAGAGGTAGAAGGAGAGCATATTTGGACTGAGGAAAATGTGGAAGTCAAGAAGCAAAAGCAAATTCTCACCAGAGAAAACAATCATCCTGAATTGATTGTGGAGGGAATCCACAATCAATGGACTGTGGAGGGAAGACCAGGAAAAAGCAGCCTATCTTGTGAATGCTAGCAGGGAATACTGAACTTGGAATTTAGAGAGGTACAGTGGATCATATTACAGACCCCATAAAACCCAATCAGGAACCTTGAACATCTGCTTGTAAATAATAGAAGACTAATAAAATCTTATGTGAGAATGTCTTCATACTTCTAACTCAATCAAGGCTTCTCCAGTCTCCAAACTCAGACAAATGTATTGTTGTTATTAAGGGGCATTAAATTTCATGTATCAATGATTAAAAATATCCCCTGTATATAACAAGTCAAAGAGGTACTCTCAGTTTTTCATAGAATCTGTTGATTAAAGGTCTTGCAGGCAAAATAGAAGCCATCTAGGTCCAAAGTTTTGTTCCCTTTTCTAATGCAGCCTTCCAGCAAAACAATATTTTAAATCTCAGTAAAAGACTGGTCTTATTAACCTCAGTTTGTAATAGCTGCCCAGATTTTATGAGTAAAATCAGAACGTATTATCTTCAATCTTGATCCAGCATTCTGGTAAGATTTATACGGTCTACCTTAATAGTTATATCCTTCTTGATACAAATGCTGATCCCTCAGATATCTAAAAACTGTCGGCCTCTGAGGTCAATAGTTATTACCTAATCATCAGCTCAAAAATATTTTTAAGGTACTTTAATGTCAGGAATAGCTATAATCCTGCTATGGTTTCGTGAAAAGAAAATTTGCCAAAGCATTGCTTTTCTAAGTACCATTTGCTTTTCTAAGTACCATTTGCCCAGAGATAGTTGCCTGAATAGAAAGAAAAAACAACGTTATGACATTCATTTTATATATTATCATAATCTAATAATATTTTAGTTAGCAGGCATCCATTATCAGCCTGATACTATGTTTGACACTAGGGATACAACTATGAAATAAAAAGACACAAAGACAAACACTAATCAAATAACCTAATAAGTACATGTCATTTTTAAATTGCGATCAAATTAAAGTTGATTATTTGAAAAGAGATGAAATTTGATAAATTTCTGGTCAGATTGATCAAAAAAGAGATAAAACATAAATCACTAAGATTTAAATACATTTCAAATAGTCAGATATAATGAACAACTTTAGACCAATATACTCAAAAATTTAGATTAAAAGGGTAAATTATATTAAAAATTATGACTTAGCAAGCTACTGCACAATGAAATATAAAATATGAATAAACATGTCTATTTTTAAAACTGAATTTGTTGAGGAATCATCCCACAAACAACATTCTTGTGAATTCTATCACATCTTTAAGAAAGAAGTGACATTAATTTTTTTTTTTTTTTTTTTTTTTTTTTTTTTTTTTTTTGAGACGGAGTCTCGCTCTGTTGCCCAGGCTGGAGTGCAGTGGCGCGATCTCGGCTCACTGCAAGCTCCGCCTCCCGGGTTCACGCCATTCTCCTGCCTCAGCCTCCCGAGTAGCTGGGACTACAGGCGCCCACAACCGCGCCCGGCTAATTTTTTGTATTTTTAGTAGAGACGGGGTTTCACCATGGTCTCGATCTCCTGACCTTGTGATCCGCCCGCCTCGGCCTCCCAAAGTGCTGGGATTACAGGCGTGAGCCACCGCGCCCGGCCTAGAAGTGACATTAATCTTATTCAATCTCCTTCAGAAAATAAATAGGAAGAAACATTTTCCAACATGCGTTATTGATGTCAGCATGCCACTGATATCAAAACAAAACTGTTACCAAAAAAAGATTATAGACTAATACATTTTATAAATACAGACACAAAATACCAAACACAAAATATTAAAAACTTGAATCCAGCAATTTACAAAAAGGAAAATGCATCATAAACAAGTAGTGTTTATTTAATATTTTTAAAAAACAATGTAATTTGCCACATTAACATATTAAAAAAGATTTGTGATCATCTTAATAAAAGGAGGAAAAGCCCTTGACAAAATTTAACACTGATTTACAATTACTTATATAAGCTGTGAAAATCAGTTTGATAAAGTGCACCTCTGAAAATTTATAGCTAATATCACTTATTGTGAAATAGTAAAACATTTCCCACATTGGGAACAAGGGAAGGATGTTTTACTCTCATCACCTTATCATTGTGCCAGAGCTCCTAGCCATTGCAATGAGATAAGATAAAGAAATAAAAAATAAAGATCTTTTTAAATGTAGAAATACTTCGATTCACAGAAAAAATGAATGTTTATTTAAACAATATTAGAAACTCTACCAAAATACTGTGAGAACTGTGTTAAACTGTATTTCCAAAAATAGTCACTCCAAAATTTCCAGTACCATATGCTCTTCTAGAGTCTTGCTACTCCCCCATCTGGAGGTGGAGTCTTTTCCCCATTCCTTAAAACTGGACAATTTTGTGACTATCTTCAAGAATAGAATGCAGAGGAAGTGATTTCTGAAATTGGATAATAACAGATAATACATCTTCCACTCAGCACACTGGCATGTTCTCTCTCTCTCTCTCTCTCTCTCTCAGTTTTACCCTTAGGACCAAGCTACCTCAAAATGAAGAATTCAAGCAGCCATTTGAATGCCCATGTCTTGGTGTTCCAACCACAGCCCTAGTTGTGTACCCAGCCTACAATCAACATCAATCACCAGAAATTAATGAGTGAGCTTTCAAATTATTCCAGTTGCTAGCCCTTGAGGTGTTCCAGCTAACAGTGAGTGCAGCCGAGACAAACTGTACCCAGAGAGCTCTGCCTAAATTGCAGAATTATAACAAAACATTCTTTTGTTTTAAGTCGCTAAGTTTGGGTCAGAGCAAGAACTACTACCAAAACAAGAACTACTAAGTGATTTTAGCGAAATAACGAAATCAACATACAAAATCAACATATGATCAATTGGATTTTCATCCATACTAGTGGTAAATGGTAAGTAAAGTTTTGAATAATCCACTTACAATAATATCCCAAAAAATATACACAAAAATCCTTAGGAATAAATTTAACAAAAGAAATATAGACCTCTGCACTATGTATTAGTCAGCTCAGACTGCCATAGATACAAGAAACTTAGGTGGCTTAAACAACAGAAATGTATTTTCTCACAGTTCTGAAAGCTGGAAGTTTGAGATCAGCACAGATAGTTTATGTGCTGCACAGTCAGGCTCTTGTGAGGGTTCTCTTCCCGGCTTACAGATGACCACCTCCTCAATGTCTTTACTTGATAAGGGCACTTGGGTGAGCGAACAAGCCCTCTGGTGTCTCTCCTTATAAAAACAATACTATCAGACCAAGGTCGCACTCTCATGACCTAATTACCTCCCAAAGTCCTATCTCCAAATTCCACTGAAGATTAGGGCTTCAGCATATGAGTTCTAGTGGGATATAGACATTCAATCTGAAACACAGTAAAAAAATACAAAAATTGAAGAAAAAAATAAAAGAAGATATATATAATAATGTTCAAGGATTAAGACTCTATTATGCTAAGATTTTATTAATTCTGCCCATACTTATCTGTTAATTTAAAGCAATCTAAATCAGAATATTATCAGGCCTTTTTGTAGTAGCTAACAATTAAAAATGCATAAATGCAAATAACATAAAATGGAAAAATCTATTTTGAAAAAGAAGAATCAAGTTGGAGTGCCTGCACTAATAACAAAACTACTATAAAAATATAGTAATCAAGACTGTGGTCTAAATACAGACAAAAAGAATAGCAACAGAATGAAATCAAGGGCCCAGAAATAGACCCACATGGTCATTTAATTTCTGATAAAGGTGCCAAAGCAATTCAAGGGGAAAGAGAAAGACTTTTCAATAAATATTGCCAATCACTCAGTATCCCTGTGGAAAAAAACGAACTTCAACCCTTGTCACACAACATACAAAAAATTAATTTGATGTGGATCATAAAGCTAATCACAAAACCTGAAATGATACAATTTTTAGAAGAATGCATAAAAGAATATTTTCACTACTTAAAAGTAGATTAATGTTTCTTAAGCAGGTCACAGAAATGAATAATTCTAAAAGAAAAAAGTGATCAATTAGATTTTATCAATATAAAAACTTCCCCTTAAAACCACCATTGATAGATGAATCATCAAGCCACAAACTAGGAGAAAATAGAATTACAATTCAATAATTAAACAAGCAATCCAATTTTTAAAAAAGAAAAAGAAAGTCAAAAGAATTAGACAGACATCTCACAACTGAACTCATCCTAATAACTGATAGTACATGACAAAGTGATGAATATCTCACTAATCATTAGGGAAATGTGAATCAAAACCATAAGGATATATCATTATATATCCCAGAAGGGCTAAAATTAAAGTCTCAGAAGCCCAAAAGTGGCTAAGATGTGGAACAACTAGAAGTCTCATGTATGCTCATGTGGATGGTAAGTACAACCACAAAAAATTAAGGTTCTTATAACTTACACCTTACTTAACATATCCACATGGTATTTAAACATATCTACTCTATGATTCAGCAATTTTATCTCTAGGAATTTATACATGAGAAATGAAAGTGTTAAGTCTACGAAAAATAACTTAGATAAGAATGTTCATAGAAGCTTTATTCATAATACCTCTGCTATAGTTTAAACGTTTGTTCCCCCAAAACTTCAAGTTGAAATTTAATCCCCAAGGTTGGAGGTGGGGCCTAATGAGAAGTATTTGGGTCATGGGAGCAGATTCCTCAGGAATGTCTTAGTGCCATCCTCCTCTAGTGAGTGAGTCCTCACTGTACTGGCTCCCACAAAAGCTGGTTGTTAAAAGATCCTGGCTCTTTCTCTTGCCTCCTTTCTCACTGTGTGATCTCTGCTCAGCCCAGCCCCCCTTCTCCTTCTGCCATGAGTAGAAGCAGCTTGAGCAGATGCTGGTGCCGTGCTTCTTGTACAGTCTGCTGAACTGTGAGCCAAATAAACTTATTTTCTTTACAAATCACACTGCCTCAGGTGTTTCTTTGTAGCAACATTAAGGGAACTTAGACAATTTCTCAACTGGAAAGACCCCAGAATTCCATCATCAGAAAAACAGTTAAAGCAGCTGCTATATATTCATATGATGTTCATTCCTTGGCAATTAAAAGGAACAAACTACTAACATATGCAACATAGATAAATTTCAAAATTAATTGCTAAATTACCTTAAACAAAAGAGTTTGTACTCTATGAATCAATTTATATAAAGTTCTAAAATAGATAAAATTAATATATACTAAAAATAAATGAGAACGTGATTGCCTCTGGAGTGACAGATCAGGGATTACCCAGGAAAAGGCACAAGGGCAGTTATTGGAGTAAGAGTAATGCTCTATATCTTGATAGGAGTTTGGGTTTCATAAGTCTATGCATTGTTCAAGACTCATTGAATAGCATAACTACATTTTGCACATTTCATTATGTATATGCTATACTTAAACTATAAAAATCTGTTATATACACACATGCTTAGACACAAATATATCACTTAGTTAATGATGTGCATGCTGAAAGTTTTAGTGTACCTATGTCTAAAATTAATTATGAACTTTATTAAAACCTGGGTTGATCAATGCTAAACAGAGCAATGGATGAATTGATATGTTGAAAAGCAAACAGAAAAATCTTAATTGCAGAATCTTAGTCTCAAGTCTATGTGTGTTCACTGTACAATTCCAATACTTCCATATGTTTAAAATATTTCAGAATAATATTTTGGGAAAAATTAAAATTATGTAAACAATTTTAAAAGACAAATAGTGAGCTAGGAAAGTATATAACAATGAGATTTGAGGGTGTCATGAATGAGTGCTTTTTTTAAAGAATGAAGTTTGCCATCTTTCTTGAGTAATCTGCTGAGGACTACAAATTACATAGCTTCTAGAATGGTTCTTTTCTTACTACATTAGGTCTTTCCATTCTTTGTGAAGTAACTCAAAAATATATGAACTTGTCAGTTCTACTCACTTCCTGGGTTTTAGCTTAGATGCTGTGCTCCCAGAGTAGCCATCTCCACCACAGAAGACATTCTTGGTGTCCTGTTCTCTCTGCATTCATCATCCCTTACTTTGATTTACTTCCACAGTACCTGCATTCCCCAATAGCCTCAAAAATCCAGAAGAGCAAAGCTCATGCAAGTCTTGGTCATCATTGTATTCCAAGTTCCTAAAACAGTGCTTTTACATAGCAGGTATTAAACAAATGTAGATCGAATGGATGATGAGTTAAATATTAAAAGAAAATAGTGTATTACGCAAAAAGTATACATTATTCACAATGAAGTTTTCACTTTATCTCAGAGGGTTCTTGGACTGTTGAAGGTAAGGTCATACAAACTAACTGGTAACCTGAGTCCATAAAATAATTCAGGGACTTCTTCAGTGAAATCTTTTTTCCCATGAAAGAAAAGTTATGTGTTCAAACTGGGTAATTTACAACATGAAAAAATTCAACACTAGTCATTGTTTCCGATTCACTCTTTACTATTTTCCTAGTTTCTTTTTTGACAAACCCTGTATTGTATCAAGGCACATCACAACTTCTGGTCACAAAGTTCAGCATGATGTTAATATAATCCATTCCAGAAAAAAAAATTGCCCCAAAGGAATAAACAAAATCAACAATGATGAAATGGTGGCTTTCAACATCAGGGAACTAAAGAAAATCAGCACATAGGATAGAAAAAGAAACTGTATTACTTTGGACCATATTCACAGCATGTAGTTAGAAGACAACTGCAGGATGTCTACCTTGGGAAAGTTGAGAAAAGAAATGCCTTGCAACAAGAGAAGGCAATGGTTACAAAACCAAATAAATTCTTTGCTGCAATAATTACATAGAAAGATTGATGTTGGAAGCAGACATATGGCTCACAGGGGAGGAGTAATGAGATAAAGGCACATGCTGCTGGAGCAGGTGATCTACTAATTAGATTTCAGCGATGTGGTTCATACCATGTTCAGATGGAAATTATCTTAAAATATACAAAAGAAACAAAACAGAGTTGCAGGAGAAATGATTTAGAGCCATGATCATAATGAAATCAGGATGACGGAGCTGAAATAAGGTTTTTATAAGACTTTTTGTTGGCAAATAAAAGCAATTTGTCATGTAATATCAAAATCTTATTGGATTGAGTAGAGCCATTCAAGAAGTAGAAATATCACTTCATCATACATTCTTTTCGTATTCTTTCATACAGGTAGATACAATTACATTGAGGGCCCACCAAACTATGCATTTGTATTGCAATATTTTTTATTCTTCATAATAATTTCCTGAGATAAATGTACCCTAGAAAAAAGGGTTCAGAGAGCCTAGATAACTTGCCCAAGAACCCACACTTGGAAGCAGCAAAACTGGGATCCAAATTTAAGATTTCTGATTACAAAGATAATCTCATTAATTCTGTGCAATGTGCTCCATCTTGTTCTAGAGCACTGAGAAAGTCAAATGCAACTTGAAACAATCGTAATGAAATAAAAACCAATGTACATAATTGCTTTATAACACATACTTACTTCTATACCATTACACAGAGAGAGTTTGGATTATGGTCTTGATCATCAAAACCATTTATGCTGGGTTAGTTACTTGTGGTGAGACCTTGCATTGTACTTTGAATACGGCACTCAAGTAGACTTTCCTCCTCTTGGCCATCTTTTGATGTCCTCACAACTAAAAGGCTATATGACCACTATAGTTTATAGTTTCAAACTAAACCGCTGATATTAGCTCTTACAATACTGAGATACAATGGAAATGTTTGAGGGTTGAGGAAGGAAGTGGTAAAACTATCAAATTTTTCTTGAATAACCCTTCGAATTGTAGATGTCAAGACATTTAGAAAGCATGCTGACAAGAATAATTCCTAGGGAATTGCATTAGAATAATTTGGGTGGCTAAAATACATTTATACCTATACCTAATTAAAATCATTCATTCATAGCTTCTGTCATGATATTAATAAAAAGCTACAATCATTTTTTTCTGTATTATAGTGGCTTTTCTTTGTGTTGTAGCTAGTTAACATACTAAAATTTTACTTCTACCTGAGAAAAAACTCTCATTATGCAAAGTAAAATTAATTAGTTTATTTGGCAATAAACAAAACTTTTAAAAGTACTCCTTTGGTTGAAGAATCAATTCATATAATCTCAAGGATTAGTGAAAGAAAATCAGCTCATTAGCAGGATGCTTACATGGAAACTGTAGGCAAAAGACTTTTGATAGAATTCATTAATTTTAAGTTTGGTATCAGCATGCCTAAGTCAAAAACATGTGGCAGAGTAAAAACCAGTTCTACCTTTGAAGACTGCTAAGTCCTAAGAGGGACAAACATGTGTAATAATAATTACCATGTATTCAGTGTCAACTATGTACCAAGCACTATCTCACTTTTCATCTGGCATCTCGTTTGAAAAATAGAGACATTATAAAAAATAGTTGGGTCCAGGATGAGTTAAATGGTAAAAGGCCTCTGAAGGCAGAAGGATGTGTAACAGAGAGCTCAATCCTTAAACCATCTGTCCAAGAAGCTAGAGGAAACCTGGGGGGTAGAGAAAGTAGAGAGAAACTGCCTTAGGAGGAGTCTCAAGTAGAGTTGAAGGGAAGATCTCCAGCTCCTGCTGGCAAGGGAAATTACAAAGTCAGTAAGTTCTTGTTACAAGGTGAACACTAAAAATCAGACTGTCTAGAAAAAAAAGAAAACAATTTATCTGCATGGATAGATTTCTGTAAAAAATTAAAATTCCTTTTAAAAGCAATTTATTGGATGGAATTTATTGGAATTTTATGTATGGTTTGTCACCCTTTCTCTTACCATCTCCCCTCTTTTCCTCTTTATGCTTCAGGTATGTTGGTGCTCCTGTGGACCTTACTTAAATCTATTGGGAATATTTAAGACTCAAGATATTTCCTTAAAATGTACCTAAAAGTTCCTTGGTTTGCTCATTTTTTTTCCCTGAAATAAAACAGACATCAATTTCCAAATACTTTAAAATCACTTTATCTTAAAATGAACACCTCTATCTTCTGAGCAGTTGAAAGCATCTTTCTTCTTCTTTGGAACCCATATTTGAGTGACATTTACCTGACGTATCACAGGCATCGAATAAGCATTTCTTAAAGACCTGCAATGCACCAGACACTGTATTAGATGCTGTGAAAACAAGTTTACTTGTCAGATCAGCTTCAAAACAAGCTTCCTCTAGCTCTTTTCCTATTTTCTATGACCTTAGATGTTGGTCCACATCAGTAAAAACTGTCTGAAATGGAAAAGATAAATAGAACAGACCTTGTGGCAGTAAATATTTTCAAAAAGCTCAAAATATGTGGGCATTTAGTAAACTAAATGCCTTATTTTATGAGGCTGCCTCAAGTCAAGACAAGGTCAAACCAGTTGTCCCTGAGCTAAGAAAGCAGTTGCCCAACCTGACTTTGACTTTGAGACAGTATGTATTTCCATTCATATATTTATTTCCAGGCAACCATTATTAGAGAAGCTATGCTCAAGGCACCAAGGAAACTGCTGAGATTAGAACTAACATTATGGATAGGGTATGGATCTCTCTCAAGAGGATACAGCATATACCTATAAATGATTATGATAAAACGTGGAAAGAAACAAGTGTCATGAGAGATGAAAATATGTAGGTTTGATCTGAATGTATATACACACCAAAGATCGATGTATATATTTCTATATGAATAATTCTCCCTCTTGTTTGTCACTGTGTTATCTCAGCATTCCTCTGCATTTTTGTTCTTATTTCAGTAATAGGTTGTAATTTAATCTGACACCTAGAACTCAATGTGGAAATAGGAGAATGTAAATTTATATTCTTAGTAGGCACAGATGCAGTATGATGAGGGCTTACTTTATCATGGGCTGAAATACAAATAGCTGCTAATAGGAGACAGAGGAGGAGATAGTTTGGTGCGATAAACAGAGAAGCCCTTTAAGAGCTGAGAATCTGACTAAATGGTCTAATGCACCGTAAGCACATCAGTCATTCATAACCTCTCAGTCTTAGAGTTCTCACCTGTAAATCAGAGGAAATTAGTTTTACTACAAGCTGTTTAGGTTCTAGTCTCTCAAATCTATTAACCAGTGGACTTTATGGACTGTGTGCACCATGAGGCCTTAGTCCTCATTGTAGTCCCTGTGCCTAGCATAGTTCTTGGCGCATAGTAAATGCTCGGAAAACACTGACACAATGAGTGACGAAGTAATAGAATTGCTTGTGAGTGGCACGCTAGTAATGTCCACCACATTCTTTTTTCCTCATATCCTTTTCTAGGGTGACCAACCATTCTGGTTTGCCTAGGACTTTCCTTAAGCTTTTTGTTCTAAAAAAAGCTTTCCCACTTCCTGGGAAAACCCTAAGTCTCAGGTAAACCTGGATGGTTGGTCACCCGTCCCTCTACCATCTCCCCTTTCCCTCTTTATGCTTCAGGTATGTCGGTGCCCCTGTGGACCTTACTTAAACCTATTGAGGATATTTAGGATTCAAGACATTTCTTTTAAATGTGCCTGAAAGTTTGGAAAATTATTTCCTTGGTTTGTTCATTTTCCCCTGAAATAAAATAGACATCAATTTTCAATGTCTTTCTGTAGTCATATGGCAAGTGCATGAATGACTCACAAATAAAAATGTCCTTCTATTTGCCAAAAGCCATCATCCACCTGAATAAATCGTGATGTGATAAAATCACAGAGCATAAGGCTTCAAATAATTCTTGGAATATTTTTATTGGACACCAAGCCAAACAGATGTGATACACAAAAATCTAAATTGATGGTGAACTGTGAATATCTGGTGACTTCCAGAGAAAATAGCCCAGGAGAGCAGGAATCACCAACCTGGAAGTGGGAGAGCAAATCCACAAAAGAAATCCAAAAGTGTTTAGAAATCTGAGAGGGCATTATTTCTTTCTTTAAAATTTTCGCATGTATCTTGACTGTCAACTGAACTGAGAGTGATTAGGGCAGTGTCATTCTGCAAGGAATTACAAAACAAATTCTATGCCACTGCCTTCTTCCAGCTCTGAAAAATGCAAGATGGCACTGCCATCAACCCCCAGACCTCACTCCAAGCTACAGGCCATTCCCGTGGAACATGAAGTGGTACCCTGGAAGGAAATCTAGTTTTTAAAATAGTACAGATTTTATGCTTGACTAGCAAGGATCATCATTCTATTTTACTCTGCAAGGAGCAGAGGAATCTTAACACCTGATAGTGATGTGTAGCTGGATTAGAATGGTGTATTTCTCCTCACAACACTAGTGGAGCTTTACATTTATATGCCTTCACCTAGAGAAACTCTATTATTGATTTCAGTGTTTAAGGATCAGCATTTTCATTATAATATGGCAACCATACTTTTCTGCAAGGCAAGTCTTACATCTTGTGCTCAACCAAATAAACACATCTGTTTCAGTGCTGAAGGGAAACTACCCATTGGATTTAGTAAGAGATAGTATGTCCCTCTGAATACACGCTCTACTGTGGAGATTTTCTACCCTAACCTCCCATGAGACGCAGCTCCAGTATATTTCACTTTTCCGTCCCATTGAGAGATTCATTCATTTACTCATTCAAAAATATTCACTGGTGTCCAGGTGCCTAGACACTGGAGCTAGAGCAGGAAACCAAACAGACAAGATCCCTATTCTTGCCGAATTTACATATGAGAATCAAGAAAGAGACAATAAACAAATAAGGAAAGTAAGTGACAAGTCAGAAAGTGATAAATGTTTTGGATGAAAATAAAACAATGAAGAGAATAAGGAAGTCGTTGGGAGGTTTCTAGGACTGGTGTTGAGCCAAACTTGAGAGAAGGCCTTTCATCTTTTAGAAACCCATACCCTCTGTCTACTCTTTTTTGCATGCTGCGTACCTCCTTGGGAGAGCTTAAGTAAATAGGTTTTGGGCCTTATTTAGATAAGGCACAGAGAAAAACTTTGCTGGAAGAATTCTTTTCTTCTTCTCCTTCTCCTTCTCCTTCTTCTCCTCCTCCTTTCTTCTTCTCCTTCTCTTCTTTCTTCTTCTTTCTTCTCTTTCTTCTTTCTTCTCCTTCTTCTTCTCCTTCTTCTTTTATTTTTGAGAGAGGGCCTCACTCTGTTGCTCAGGCTGGAGTGCAGTGGTACGACCAAGGCTCACTGCAGCCTTCACCTCCCAGGCTCAAGCAATCCTCTCACCTCAGCTCACCTTAGCTGGGATTTCAGCCATACCGCCATGCCTTATTATTATTATTATTATTATTATTATTATTATTATTATTATTTTGGAAATGTAGTCTCACTATATTGCCCCAGCTAGTCCTGAACTCCTGGGCTCAAACAATCTTCCCTGCTCAGCCTCCCAAAATGCTGGAATTACAAGCATAAACCACGATGCCCAGCCTGGAAGGATTTAAATAAAGACAATCAATGTTAATAATCAAATTGATAGATATTTTTCCAAAATCCCAACCAGGTGGTTCATTGCCCACATAGCATAGTAACAAAATAGTTATTAGAAAAAGCATGGAAGTTGTGGACAAGTTTCTGGCTTTAATTTTTGATTCAACCATATCAGATCTGTGTGTCCTTACACACCTTATTTTAATCACTCTGAGCTTCACTTTGTTTGTGCTATGGATATAATGATTTTTTCATGCTTACAGGGTTCTAATACAATAATTAATGTAAAGCTTCCAGCACCCGGTTGACACTCCTAATACCACAGGTTAAGAACAGTGATGATGCCTCACCCTCTCCTTTCTTCCTCTGAAATGGGACTGACCAAGGCTGAGGTTAGAGAAGTAGTGATAATAAAGGTTAATAATTAGCTCGATTTGGGGAGGCAGAAGTTGCAGTGAGCCAAGATCGTGCCACTGCACTCCAGCCTGGGCAACAGAGGATTCCTTCTCAAAAAAAAAAAAAAAAAGAATTGACTCAATTAGCTGTAACAGTAGGTCTGAAGACTTCAGAAATATGAAAGCCTCCACATATTTCCAGATGTAGGACAAAATCAGAGGTGATGGTATGGAATTGTATCCTCTCTGCATTCCTGCAGCACAAATGAAAACTCAAATGAATTATGCTAACACCGGGGGTAAGTCCTTTATTACCTATCTCATATTCTCTATACTCTCTGAGAAGCTTCACACTGAGAAGTGAATCAGCTTTCATAACCCATATCTGTTTTGGCCTTGAGAGGATCCATTCCAACCTGAAAGATGTTAAGAGAAATTTTCATTATTTATTTCCAAAGCAGACAAATACAAAGAACAGGAACACTGAGTTTTAGTGGTTATAAAAAGGAATAGTTTTAATTATTTTTTAAGGAAACAAGTAATACTTTTCTCATTTCTTATCTTTTTAGGAAATGTAAATAATTTTATTTTTAATCAGTTAGATAAACATACTCAAATATTTTATTATTGTAGTGAACTATAGACCAAGGCTGTGATATAAAGAGTCATGGCTTCAGTTAAACTATTGAACTAAGAAGCATGAGCCCGGGTGCCCACAGATGTCCTGCCTGATCCTTCCAAGAGGAAAGGGGGAAAGGGAGCAGTATCTTAGCAATAGAGGAAATGGAAATGCTTTAGCAATACAAAACTTGCAGGCCCTGCACATTTAAAAAAAAATTGTCTTAGCAACAGGCCTGGTGACCAATCAAACCACCGAGATGTGCCCATGACAGAGATTTCCTGAGATGTGGGACTTTCAGTGCTAAAATTGGACAGTCCCAGGCAAAGTGGGGTGGCTGGTTGCACTAGGACAAGTTTCACTGATGATGTCTGGAGGGTAGGGATGGAACAGGAAGAATAGCAGAGAAGACAAATGCTGAGAAAAGGAGAAAGGCCTAGATTCCAGTTTCACAGGGTAAGAATTTTATTTTTATGTGTTTTTTTACTATAGTATCTTGTATTTTTGTTAAGGTATAATTAACACGTTATAAAATTAATCCATTTAAAGCACACAATTCAATCCTTTTAGTATGCTTGCAGGTTGTACAGCAATCATCATGATCCAACTCCAGAACCTTTTCATCATCCCAATGAAAAACTCTGTACTCATAAGAAACCACCTCTCATTCTCCTTTCCCCATGTCCCTCAGTATTTTAAAAGAAGGTGGTTTGGATTTTCTGAGTTTAGGAGAAAAGGGTAAGTAACACGACACATAGAGAATCCAGAATATAGTGGGGTTAAGTAACCATTTGTTGTGTCTAAGGTAGCCACAGAGTGAAAAGGAAAAAATCAGCTCACATCTTTTAAGGACAATCTCTTTCCTGTTTCCCAAACCCATGGCTGGTTACCTGGTACCCCAATGGGAAGATTGATATCATAAAATTCTTAGAAAAAGTATTATGGCCATGTAATCAGTTTTTATTAACTTTTCTTTAGGAGACTTCAGTATTTCACAAGGATTTACCATCATTCTTTGTGTCATTTCTTACTTCATCTCCTTGGATGTAACTTGAAATTACAAAGTAGAATGGTTAGGTTAGTTTATAGCCTTATTTTATGTAGTCTCTGTCAATTAATTATTTAAGGAATATGTATTTTATTCACCTTTTCATCAGAAATGATTGCTCATCATTTTAAAAAATAAATGAGAATTTTTTACTTCAAAGAGAAACTTACAGAAAGCTTTTGAATTAACTGTTCTTCCTTCCATATCAATGTCTGGTATCTATTTGTTCTTGGCTTGGAAAAGCAATAGTTTGTATATCAACCCACCTTAGCCAAATGTTGCTGAATATTACCAAATCCTTACTATTGGCCATGTTTGCTTTGTGTTCTACAGGGGTGAATGGAAACTTCCTGAACTTCTAGAGTCTGGCAGTCATACAGAAACATAAATTGGAGAAAACTGTCAAAGAACATTAGACAGTTTAACTTTTTATCATCAACTGCTGGCTTCAAAAACAAGGAACTATTGTCCAGATCATAAATGTAGAGTTTGTCACTTTCAGTACAAAATAATACCACCAGCCCCCTTTTGGCAAAAATTTCAGTTAATTACAGCTAGTAGAGATAAATTTTCATTGGTCATCCTTATGTTCTCACTGGATCCTGCTTGTGACTCATAGCATGCATGTAAAAGCCATTCAACCTGTGTTAGTTGAAAGGGCTAAGACAGCTGCACTATAATGGGTTGATTACATGATCTGATCTACATTAGAACCAGGTTCTAAATAAATGAGCTAACCAGGTGCAGACCAACCGATAAGAAACAAAATGTATACCTCAGACTAGGAGAGGATAGGAGTTTTTACCCTGGAATTCACAAACCTCTAAATGATTTAAGATTCTATCTGTGGGCTTTAGGAGATCTGTGAACATCCTACAGTAATCTGCAAAACATTATACTTTTGAGGGTTGAAGAAGGGGAAAAGGAGCCACAGCTTTCTATGAGATTTCCAAAATGGGCCATTATTCAAAATAATGAATCAAATAATAGGTTAAAGGTTCCCGCTCTTGGGATTGTCATTACATACTTGATTTTATTTTCTACTAAATGATCTGCCTCTATAAACAATGCTTTATATTTTGCCTACTTAGAGTTATACCCCAAGGATGATTCAGTGATAAGTTTCTGCACTTATATTCATAAATATATATTTCCATATCTAATGTACATATACTGCATCAACCAGAATGTTGTCATACAAGTAGAAAAACTGTGAGTGATTTAGAATAAGAGATTTACTATGGGGATTACATTGTTATGCAATTATAAAAACTGGTAGAGAAATCTATGCAAAATTATTGCCTCTGTTTGTAGTGTTAAGTCTGAAGTTGTCAGGCTGGCTGTTGTGAAGGAAATCTAGATGTAAGAGTATAACAAAGCAATGAGCAAATGGAACTCATATCTATCTCAAATTTCCTTCACCCTTGATAATGCAGGTGACCCTCCAGTGAAGCTACCATCTTTCACCATACTGCTATATACTAATTACATAGACTCTGAAGAAGGAAATTCATCAAGAGATCAAGCCCCTCAGATGAGCTGAAGGAGGTGATGAGCTGCAAGACCTGCAGACACTGGTGCTGCTCCACGTCAACATGGTGAGTCCGCAGACTAGGAAGAGCCACGTGATGTGTGGCCGAGTCTGGCACCCTGCACAGAGCTTGAAAATGTAAAATTGACTGCTCTTTCATTTCCCCCCTCCAAACTTCATGAAGTATTTTTTCAATGATCAACTCTAACCCAAAGAAAAAAGAATTCTGGAAAAGTTAGTTTCAATTTGGTTTAGATGATGTAATCTAATGCCACCACACACAGTATTTGATTGAATGCAGGCATGGGAAATTTTTTAAAAAGCTTTTACTTATTATACCTATAAAATAAATGGGATGATTTATTTGTAATCTGTTCCCTTGAGTTATTATAAACTATTAGTTGATAATATTGGTGAATGTAGATATTTGAGCTGTTTCCTTTTTCTTTCTTTTAAGAGATAGGGTCTCCCTCTGCCATACAGGCTGGAGTACAACGGCACAATCACAGCTCACTGCAGCCTCAAACTCCTGGGTTCAAGCAATCCTCCCACGTCAACCTCCCAAGTAGTTAGAACGATAGGTATGTGCCACCATGCCCAGCTTTTGAGTTTTTTTTTTAAGTTGTAACCAACGTCCCATTAAGAAATGACTACTGTGGAACCCCAAGCACAGGATATAAATATGGAACAATAAGAGACAGTAGTAGCATCTGAAATTAAGAAGTGGCCAATACCTAGAATGAACAAAACTATCCAGGAATCAACAACAACAACAAAAGGAGCTCAATAAACACAATAGAAAAATGGGTAAAGGATATTCAAGGGTAATCCACAAAAATATAAAGAAAGGCTTATATTCACTGGTAATGAGAGGAATGAAACTCATGACAATAACATACTACTTTATACCTTATGGATTAGCATAAATGAGAATGTCATATGTTGGTGAGGACATGAAGCAAGAATGCTTATGCACTGCTGGTTTGAAGTGGGCTGATGCAGGTGCTCATGCACTGCTGGTTTGAAGTGGGCTGATGCAGGTGCTCATGCACTGCTGGTTTGAAGTGGGCTGATGCAGGTGCTCATGCACTGCTGGTTTGGAGTGGGCTGATGCAGGTGCTCATGCACTGCTGGTTTGGAGCGGGCTGATGCAGGCATCCTGGAAAGCTCACAGGGGGAATTTACTGGAGTCAAAATTGGTGACCTAGCAATATTAATCCAGAGTTTGTATCAAAAAGAAATCCTCGCAAAAAAAATCCAAAATCACTAGATTATAAACGGTATGCATCACTGTGTTGTTTATACGAACAGATAGTTAAAGGCAATATGTGAGTTCATTGCTAAGAAATAAATAAGGAAAACAGAGTGGACTTACACTGTAGAGTACTATACTATCCGACTGTTAGAAGCAAACAGGATGTGCTCTCTGCAACATGGAGAACTACTTAAAAAGCCAGTGTTTCAGTGAGAAGAGTAAAAATACAGTATTTTATGTAAGTTATGTTTGTGGACAAAAACATAGTAAACTGTAATGACAATTTAAGAGAATATATAAAAACTCAAAAGTATGTATTAAACAGATTAGAGTGATAAGCCACAGGGGAGGAAACTGGGAATGAAGAGTGAGAATAAAAGTGAATCAATTAATAAAGAAAGAGCAAGCTTTGCACAGGGAAGTGACAAGAGTGAGCTGTGGAATAACTTCATCTTCTGCCCTTAAAGACTGAAATAAACAAAGACATACATTCATGAACAAATAAAATTTGTCATAAATGTTTTTTAGAATACCTAGCACATAGAGAGTATTAACTGCTGCAACTATTCCTCTGAGCTCCAATAAGTACTATATTACACCGCAGAATTCACGAGATTTTCTGGTTTTGTGATTACTCAGCCTCAAGGACAATCTGAGCTTTCAGATAAAAGGGAGTTTCTGGTTAGTTTCCAAAAAAGGCATGTTGGAAAATGAAATACACAGTTTTAATTATTGAAAAGAAAAGTTAAATAAAGTAGCATGAAGGTAGAAAATATGAATGTTTTATAATCATAATTTTATTTAATGTCTTGCAGTTTGTAATTTAAAAATCATGGTACAAAACTACGGGGAAGAAACGCCTGTGAAACAGAAAATAGGGCAGATGCAAGAATGAGAGGAATGCCAGGATTCTTGGCATCATTCTCTTTCAAATAGAGCTCTTCTGTTGTGTAGACCAAATATGATGACATTTCACATTTTATTTTCTACAGGACAACTGCATTATGAGATATCTGAGCTTCTTCACAAAGTGGAGTTACCACCCCTAAAAGAATTTTGCATCCAATGACACCACTGGCCCCTGAAACTCTTTATTGTACTGAAGATGTTGTAATTTGGAAAGGTAACTAATTGGGTGAAATGTTAGATGATACTTTTATAATATTTGTCATTTGAATGGCACTGTATTAACAGGCCTTGTGTATCTATTAACTTGTTTATCTGTTAACTTACTAAATGTTCATTGAACATCTTCAATATATCACATTTGATTAGACCTTAGATTTCATTCAAAAATTAACACGCTGGCCAGGCATGGTGGCTCACACCTGTAATCCCAGCACTTTGGGAGGCCAAGGTGGGTGGATCATGACATCAGGAGTTCAAGACCAGCCTGGCCAGCATGGTGAAACCCCGTCTCCACTAAAAATACAAAAAAATTAGCTGGGCATGGTGGCAAGTTCCTGTAGTGGCAGCTACTCAGGAGGCTGAGGCAAGAGAATTGCTTGAACCTGGCAGGTGGAAGTTGCAGGAGCCAAGATCACACCATTGCACTCCAGCCTAGGTGACAGAGTGAGACTCTGTCAAAAAAATTTAAAAACCTAACATGTTACTTGGGGGTCAGTAAGATGTTCATATCCTAATCCCTGGACTCTGTGAATGTGTTACTTTGCAGATGTGATTAGGGCTTTGAAATGGGGACACTGTTTGAGATTATCTAGGGGGCTCCAATATAATCACAAAGGACCTTATAAAGAAAAGCAGGAGGCAGTACAGTCAGAGAAAGATATGTGAAAAGAAAAGCAGGGACCACAACGAATCAGAAATTAGATGATGCTACTGGCTTTGAAAATGGAGAAAGAGGTATGAGAAAGGCATACAGGCAGCTTCTCTAGCTGGAAAATGCACAGGAATGGATTCTTCTCTAGAGTCTCCAGGAAGAATGAAGCTCTGTCAATGCCTTGATTTTGGCCCAATGAGGCCCATTTCTGACTTCTCACCTCCAGAACTCCAAGAAAATAAATATGTTTGATTTAAAGTCACTAAATCTGTGGTAATATGTTACAGTAACAACAGGGCATTAATACAAATTTGAGAAACTTCTGACACAGTCAGGGACATTAACAAGTAAACACTGGGGATACACAGTATTAAGTTTATTAAGTTATGCACCAGATATTATAAAATGATTTAACTCTGAATGGGCATTCTGAGAAAGCTTCTCTGAGGAAACACATAGGCTAAGATCTGAAAGAGAGTCAGAATAAGGAAGGGAAGGGAAGAGGAAGGGAGGGGAGGGAAGGGGAGGGGAAAGAAAGGAGGGAGGAAAAAAGGAGGGAGGGAGGGAGAGGGGAGGGGGTGGGGAACAGGTGAATCAGCTAAGCAGCAGAAAAAAACATGACGCTTCTAAAACAGCAAAAATCCCAGGAATCTCATTAATCATTCCAGCTCCCATCATAGTCTTTACACCCCGCACCTGCCAGCTCCAAGGAATGTAGCTATTTTTTGGTCCTGATGTTAGGACTGCTAATAACTCTCCCCATTCTGAAAGAACAGCTAAAAGGCAGTAACAAAAAGGCACAGACTGATTAAGGAACAAAGCATCCCTGCACGGAAGCCGATACAAAGTGTCATTTATAAGCTACTATGAAGTCTCAAATAATTAAATAACTTAAATGTGTGGAAGATTTTCCTGGTTTGTAACTTTTAATTTTTTTCAAAGATATTGTTATTTTTTACTACGATTAATTGGAAAACCAAGTAATCTACCTTCTGGTAATAAGTAGATAACAGGGTAACTTTTGAGGGAATCTTTGTGGAGATATGGATACCGTAACAAAGTACATTCAATTTTTAACCAGTTCCTGGGAACATAAACACCACTGAGCTGCTACCTAAACAGTTTCTGTTACCCCTATGCCATATCAGGAACACAGGCAGCTCTATCTGGTAGATTTCTAAAGGGAAAGCCACTGTAGATTAAAACTACGTGGCATGAGTTTTTCTTCCCTGAAAATGGTGAAATTGAGTTGAGGAGCCAATTTGGATGGGATTTAAAACTAAAATCACAATGTAGTTTTGTAGCAATCAAATGTATAAATTAATAAGCTAATTTAAAGAGTTTCTTACTATTCAAGATAGTGCAAATAGTCTTGTCTTCTAGGATGACTAAGGACCTTTATATGACCCTTTAAAGATTCCCAAAGGTCTAATATGAAGCAAAACAAAATGTCTTAGTTATAAAAGCTTTGCTTTACGATTGTCAAACAAAGCTTTCTTAGTTAAAAGTTGAATTGTATAATGACTCAATATCAGAAAGAACATTGCCAAAGTGGGCTATTTATTTTCTATTAAAAGACTTCCTAAGCTGTCTTCCCAAAAGAAGTAATCTTGGATGCCTATATTATTTCATCACCCAGTGTATTCTTTTAGGAAGCACAATAACAGCCATTATAATTTCATAGCTACTCTGGAAAATAATTATTTTTTCCTTGTGCTTGTTTTATTCACCAGAGTTGTAAAAGGGCTGATAACTTGGGCAGCAGGAGTTTTGTATAGGTGAGAATTAGTTGCATTAGTTAGAATATCCAGTCCCTATGCAGAGGAATATCTTCATGCTGCTGAATTTGGATTTGTCCATAATTTCCTGATGTTAAATACGATTAATGTCAGACTCACAAATACTCTTTGTGTGGGGTTAGCTGATGTCACTCATTGATGAGACAGACCATAATATTATAGTATAGATAAGTTCAGGTAGAGGCATTTTACTTTACAGGTTAACATATGCATATAAATGAAAAAATACAAAAAGAAATATTTTATGTAAATATTGAAAGTAAACTCATAGAAAAACTAAGCCACTTAGTCTTTTCCTTTGCTCCCCAACAAGGACTCTCAAAGACATCTGATGGTTTATAAATAAATATTACGGCTCTCAAATAACATCCAGGAGTTTCTGAAATTAACACATTTCTTATTCGTCATATAGAATCAATTAAATTTCTTGAACTCTCACTTGTTCATAATTCATTTCATTCCCTTTTAATCTTTTTTTAAATAACAATTTTGTAACTAGGTAACTAGGTTGTTTTTGGCTTAGACTTGCCCAGGATTTTACAGGAATAATAAATATTTTAAAATTTAAAGACCAGCCTCCATAACTCTAAAAGATTTTAAAAGAATCTTGACATACAGGATCTATTTCTAAAGCCAAAATATTAGTTATAACATTCCAGATTAGCACGATATATTTCTTCACAGAATTCCATTAATGAATTGTCTAAAGTCATTGTCACAAAAATGAGTGCCATTCTTCAGAACATTTTCTCATTATTGATTTCTCTAAAATTCCACCTTAATATAAATGTCTTCTTTTTGAAATTTCTGGAATTTTGAAGCTTAAAAACTAGGCGTGAATTTAATGTGGAGAAAGAGGCAGTGGCATATCTCTATTTTGACAGTAGTTCACAAACATTGTGGTTCTGGTGTGTACTGTAAGGGATGTTATTAATAACAGAGTATTAAAAAGATATTAGTCCTTCTGGTCAACATCCTTTCTTCAGTGACAGTGCGCTTCTACTCTATGACCTTTAAAGATACCTTGAGAATTGCTCAGGACCTACCTGTAGCAGGATGTGAAACTTTTGTACAGGGAGTCACCTAGAAATGGGCTCTAGAATTAACTTGAAAGGTGGAAATTATGCATGGCCAAAAGGACCCTTGGCAAATTTCTTTTTTTATATACTTTAAGTTCTAGGGTACATGTGCACAACGTGCAGGTTTGTTACATGTGTATACATGTGCCACATTGGTGTGCTGCCCCCATTAACTCGTCATTTACATTAGGTATATCTCCTAATGCTATCCCTTCCCCCTCCCCCCACTTCATGACAGGCCCTGGTGTGTGATGTTCCCCGCCCTGTGTCCAAGTGTTCTCATTGTTCAATTCCCACCTGTGAGTGAGAACATGCGGTGCTTGATTTTCTGTTCTTGCGACAGTTTGCTGAGAATGATGGTTTCCAGCTGCATCCATGTCCCTACAAAGGACATGAACTCATCCTTTTTTATGGCTGCATAAAGCATCTGTGAGAGATATACATCTTTCATTAAGTCTGACACTGCCATCTTTTCTCCTGCATTAGATCTGACAGATTTTTTTCTTCAAATAAACAATAGATGAGCAAGTTGGCTTGCATTTGGGATTTATCTGATACAAAAACGGTGTATCTTAAAGGACTAGAGCCACCCTCAGCCTGAGATGTTCACACTTTCAGAGAGAGAACTGAAACCAACAGAAGGAAAGATGAATTCCTCATCTCACAGTCACTCCAGAGCACACGTGATTTAAATAGAATAGCAAGCTGAATCTATTATCGTGTTTACCATGTTATTATTCCATCTGTGTGTTTTCGCCCCTTAATTTCACTCAAGGTAAGTCACTTGTGATGCAACTGCATTTCTGTTTGTCATTATAAATCACTGGATTCCCTGTATTCAAGACACAGCAGGCCACTCCAATTAAGCTTGTACCTGGATCTTCTTTGAAAACAATGTGTATAAGACATTTGCTGAAGATTGAGTATATGCTTTAGAGATCTTGAGAAGGTGAATGTTGTCAGGGCAGAACAATGTATACAACTTGAACTCTAGTGGAACCATGTCCTTCCCAGCCATGATAAGTTATTTTATGTCACAGGTGATAAAGTAAATTTCATTTACAAGTGGCATATTTCACCTTTCACTGCACAATGTGTTCTTCTTGTGAAATCAAAAAAAAATATGTCTGTAAGTCCTGCTCTGTCATTTCTATCTCTACGTCTAATCACCTCTTCAGTCAGAAAAGAAAGAAAAGTACACAATTAGGTTTAGGAGAGGTATCTCCAGTTCCCAGAAATTAAATGTCACAGAAATGTTACAGCAACTTTGTAATATTTGAAATATTTTTTGTTCAGCATTTCAACAAAATTCTCTTTCCTATTTTACTTTTTAACCTCTTCTGTGTCTAAAGTTCTAAAGTCTGGGGCCCTTGACTTGCCTGTATATTAGAAGATGAATGCATTATCCATTGTCTTTGCCAATTAAAGGGGACCTATCTTTCCACAAAACACCCTGTATTCTATTTTTTGCATTTACTCTCGGCAATAAAGAATATTGTTTACATTAGAGGTTGATAATGGCAAAAACATTAAATAAAGAATGGATGAGTTTCTTCTACCTAGGAAACATAGTAAGATCGTCAGCAAGAATAAAGAATTCATGTGCCTGGCAGCCCAAAGGAACTGTGTGACAAGAAATAGATACTAAGAGACATTAATTCAGATGGAAATAATGAACCACAGTACATCTTTCAAAGATTGAAACAAGCTCTGCACAGAAATCCTTCCCCCCCTGCCCCCCCAGAAACTGACACACTCAGAACTGGTATCTAGTTATGATAATGGAAATATTTGTCATTAGTTTAAAAAAGTAATGGACTAACTTGGATAGGTAAACAGTTTTCTCTCTAACTAAAATTATATTTTGTATAAGGTGTAAGTAAGGGGTCCAGTTTCTGTTTTCTGCATGTGGCTAGCCAGTTTTCCCAGCACCATTTATTAAATAGTGAATCTTTTCCCCCGTGTAAATTAGTTCAACCATTGTGGAAGACAGTGTGGCAATTCCTCAAGGATCTAGAACTAGGAATACCATTTGACCCAGCAATCCCATTACTGGGTATATACCCAAAGGATTATAAATCATGCTGCTATAAAGACACATGCACACGTATGTTTACTGCAGCACTATTTACAATAGCAAAGACTTGGAAACAGCCCAAATGCCCATCAACGGGAGACTGGATAAAGAAAATGTGGCACATATACACCATGGAATACTATGCAGCCATAAAAAATAATGAGTCCATGTCTTTTGCAGGCACACAGATGAAACTGGAAACCATCATCCTCAGCAAACTAGCACAGGAACAAAAAACCAAATACCATACATTTTCACTCATAAATGGGAGTTGAACAATGAGAACACATGGACACAGGGAGGGGAACATCACACACTGAAGCCTGTTGGGGGGTGGGGGGAAAGGGGAGGGAGAGCATTATGACAAATACCTAATGCATGCAGGGCTGAAAACCTAGATGACCGGTTGATAGGTGCAGCAAACCACCATGGCACATCTATACCTATGTAACAAACCTGCACATTCAGCACATGTATCCTAAAACTTAAAGTAAAATTTTAAAAAATAAAATAAAGAACAAAAGAGGAAAACAATTAACTTTTATTTATGTAGTAAAGTTCTTATTTGCTTTATAGGCTTCCTGTATTTCAAATTCCATGAACTGTAATTAAAGCACAAAAAGCAAGTAAATTTAATCAAAGGCTAATGAAATTTTCTAATTTTACTTTATTTTATTACTTTCATTCATCTGGAATTGCCTTTATTTCACCCTCATTTTGTTTTTTCTTTTACTTTTTAATCGACATATAATAATTATGCATATTTTTGTGGGGCCCATAGTAATATTTCAATACATATAATGTATAGCAATCAGATCAGGATTTAGCATATCCATCATCTCAAACATGTATTATTTCTCTGCATAGGAACATTCAATATCTTCCTCCTTGCTATGTGAAACTATGTGATATACTTCGTTAACTATAGTCATCCTACTGTGACCTAGAACACTGGAAATTATTCCTCCCATCTAGCTCTAACTTTGCATCCTTTAACAAATCTCTCCCTACTCCCCTATTCCCTCTACCATTTTCAGCCCTGAGTATCCTCTCTTCTACTTTTCACTTCTATGAAATCAGCTTTCTTTAGCTTCCACATGAGTGAAAACATACAGTGTTTAATTTTATGCTTCTGGCTGATTTCACTGAACATTATGTCCTCCAGTTCTAACCATGTTGCCACAAATGACAGGATTTCACACATTTTTATGGCTGAATAGTATTCCATTGTGAAATATCCCACATTTTCTTTATCCGTTCATCTGCTGTTGGACCCCTAGGGTGATTCCATATCTTGGCTATTGTGAATAGCGCTGCATTAAACATGAGGATGCAGGTGTCTCTTAGAAATATTGATTTCCTTTCCTTTGGATAAATGCCACTAGTGGGACTACTGGATCATATGGTATTTCTATTTGTAGTTTTTTGAGAAGCCGCCATACTGTTCTCCATAGTGGCTGTACTAGTTTACATTCCCACCAGCAGTGTATACAAGTTCTTTTTTGTTGGCCGGGCGCGGTGGCTCAAGCCTGTAATCCCAGCACTTTGGGAGGCCAAGACGGGCGGATCACGAGGTCAGGAGATCGAGACCCTCCTGGCTAACATGGTGAAACCCCGTCTCTACTAAAAAATACAAAAACCTAGCCGGGCGAGGTGGCGAGCGCCTGTAGTCCCAGCTACTCGGGAGGCTGAGGCAGGAGAATGGTGTGAACCCGGGAGGCAGAGCTTGCAGTGAGCTGAGATCTGGCCACTGCACTCCAGTCTGGGCAACAAAGCGAGACTCTGTCTCAACCACAACAACAAAAACAGTTCTTTTTTGTTCACATCCTCTCCAGCATTTGTTATTTTTTGTCTTTTTGATAATAACCATCCTAACCGGGGTGTGATGATAACCTCATTGTGTTTTTGAATTGCACTTCCCTGGGACTGTGCTAATTAATTAGACAATACTTTTTACAAAAAATGAAATTATATCTTGCCTTTTTAAAGTATCCACTTACATATCTATCGTCATAAAAGGATCAACTGTGACAACTGCAGTTAAGTAGCCACATAATTAAATTCTGTCCTTTATAAATATTAATTCTGATTTCAATGTTCTCCATTACTAACTTCCATATATAACAAAGGGGTTTACATGGTAGTGATAACTAAAAAGACAAATGCTGAGTTTAAGATTATGAAGTCAGTGTTTTACCTGCTATTGCCTAGAAATATTAAAACGGAAACCTCTATTTGCTGCATATTAAAATCTCTATTTCTCTTCAGGTTTCACATATACTTTAAGACACAACTAGGGAGCTAAATTGTTATTCCTCTGCAGTCTCCAGAATTGAAATTATGTGGAAGTGTACTTTTAAATCAATCAAGTAAACACCATTTATTTATAGTACTAATGCCATAAGCATTATAAAATGCTGATAGAATTATAAGAAAATCTATAAAAACCAGATTAAATTGACATATGCTCAGTAAAAAGCAAACAGAATTCTTAAGCCCTAAATTTAGGGAATCTTTTCTTTGTAGACCAAATAATTCAGAAACACTTTACTCTTAAGTTTTTGTAGACTGTGGAATTGTTTTCTCTCTGGAAAAATGAAATTGGTTTTGTTCAAAGGATTCTTGATGTCCAATGTCATTTTTGACAACATGTAAGCTTTTTGTTATTGTTTTTCCTTTCTTGTTTTTGGTTTAGTTTCTCCATGTGCCAGTTTTCCAAATACCTAGGTTCTTGAGCATTGCCACACATTTCTTTACAAAAGAAGAGGTGAAAAGGCCCAACATCACAGTCACTATAGTCTCTGCTTCATTTCTGAAGTCAACAAATGTGTCCTTTGCCTTAGTTGTGGCATCTGTCAACTTGATGCATTTGAACTCTTCTGAGAGCTCCCCTTGGGTTTAAGGATTCCTGAATAAGCTTGACAATTTGCAAGACTTTTAAAAACTATTATTCTAATGTACTATATTATAGAGATCTGGAGTTACAGATAACAATGAGATAATGTACAAGACTTATATTTGTTAGTATTGTACAGAATGTAAATCAGTTGATCATATTGTTTTGAGTCATTTTATATTCAACTTTTGATCTTACAGATAATTACTATTTCCCTTTCCAGGAAAGCTGCTTTTTAAATTTTCCCATCTAGAATCAAGGATTTTCCATCACTATTAAGTTTAATATAGTCCTATTTGAATCTTCATTATATTTACAACCTTTAGGCAAAGCTGTATTGGCTGTCTTTGTACCTTATTTTTCTAACTAAAAACTAGATTGGTTTTAAATAAAAATTTAAAGTTTTGGCAATTCATACCACAACAACATGAACACTAAATATAAACAGCAGAATTGTACATGATTTTAAGAATTACTCATTATCATTAATTATGTTCTTTTCTGTTGAATGTTTCTACCTTATTACACAATTGCAAAGCATGACTTTGCTTATAATAACTTTTAAATAATTACGAATTTTTGCAGAAAAGAGCAATTTCCAATACGTTACTTAAAAATAATACCTCAAGATTATACTATTAAGTAGTATCATTGCAATATTTGAGAAGGAAAAGATAATGTCGGAAATGTGCTTTTAATGTGAAAAAAGATGGATAATCAGTACAAACAATAAGGCTGCTGCTTCTGTTACGAAAAAAATAGACCTTCCTTTCAGTGGGCAAGGTAATTTCTTATTCTGTTTATATTCAAACACTAAATAAGGACAACATTTTTCTCACAGGTGTGTATGAATTTGCATAAACTGGATGAAATACCAAAATAATTTTAATAATGTGAAAATTAGGACATATGAAAATTAAGGTTGTGTATATAATTATCATTTATCATGTTTACAATATTTTTGATGACATGAATCAAACAACTATTTTAGATGTGCATCTGTTTCACATAACAAAAAAATAGTGCTTTAGCTAAAAATATTCTTTATTTTAAGAACATAATTTTCTGTTAGATTTCTCAATGCAGCCATCTGTCTCAGGTGTGATGATCCATCAGTCTGACTTTATGAAACAAAATGAAACATTTAAATCTGATATACCTTTGCTTTTCTTAGTGTTGCTTTATTAAAACTGGGGGAGATTTTTCTTCATGCTTTCTCAAGCATGATAATTAATGATGTAAGTTGTTTGCTTTTCTTAATTGCTTTATCTACAAGGAAAAGAAAAATTAATTACATTTGCATCATTAGGATAGTTCCTAAGCTTGTTTTATGATTCTCTGCTTTAAATGTCAGTCAGAAACTCAGCTATTTGAGAAGTCCAGAAGAATAAGATTATTCCAAATTCTAAATTATCATATCCCTGACTAGTCACTTTGGGGTTCACTGGCTTCCACATTGACCTAGCAAAGTTTTTACTAACTACTCCCATGTAAAACTGGCCTTCTTTCATTCTCAGGGGACTGCTTGGATCATGTGCTTTAGGTTTGAGATATATAAAGACTGTATCATCTTTATTCAAGAAAATATGTGGCTAGTGGAATTCTAACCTCTGTTTACAAACAAACAGTAACCCACCATTTTAGCAAAAAACTTATTTTGAACGTAAATTCTTCAAGATTCTTTAGAAGATACCAAGTTTTTCTAATTTATATATTTTTAGCCAGAGAAGCCATAAACCAGCCCTTAAAGTTCATCCTCAGACAAAAGTAAAAATGGCTTGTTATACTTCTATTCATTGGCTGATTTTTTTTATACTTACTACATTCTCTTTTCAAACCAGATTTTTCATAATTTTCCAAATATTTTAATGAGTTTGTAATCCCTTAAAGAATGCATCCATGTGTCTAACAGGTCATTCCATCTAATTTATCTGTAGCATGGAGGAGGAAGAGGTGTAGGGAAAATGAGCCTTTCCCTTACATGCCCTTCTGAAACATATTAACTTTTATAACTTTCATGTAATTGTGTAAAGGTCATATAAATGAGAAGCAAATTGTTATTGTTAAATGTTGACTAATTTCAAATCAATAGTTAAAAAATATGCGTAGAGGAAAAAGCAAAGAGCAACATGGCACCCATACACTACTTTAAGTGGAGGATATTATCTTTGCTTTAGAAGAGTACTGAATACCCCTATCCACTCAGTCCAAACTTATCTTTATCACCCCCTTGCTTTTAAAAATAGTTTTACAACATTTCTGAATCCCTAAACCAGATATTATTTAATTCTGAATGTGTTTTATAATATAAGTACTTACTGGTTATTTTACAATTTACACTTTAAATGTTTTGTTCCTAAGCTATTTATCCATGTTGTTTAAAAATGTAGCTTATTTTCACTACATTATACCATGCTATTGTTATAAATCATGTTGCTATAAATCTTATACAAATTCCTAATACATGTATGCAAGGATTCTTAAAATAGTTCATGTTTGAAGCCCTTTGGCAGTTTATAGAAACTTACGATGCCTTTCCATAATAATTTTATGAAGAATGAAACATTTGGCACATTTTAAATAAGTAAAATAAATCACGTAGGTTTAAAATTAAACCAACTTTTTGAAAATAAAATTAAAATATGTTTTGTTTCTTGAATGTGTGTTATAGTCATAAATGCTCTTCTTTATTATCCCACTAGATAATAAAATCTAGCAATGGTATAATTACTGCCATAATTTTGAAGAAATGATTAACATAGTGATGTTTGAATATATTGCAATAACTGTAATATGATTTGACTACATCTGTGATTTCTATACTATTAAAACCTAGATATTTCTAATACTATAGGTTTTTCCTTTTACTCATAATTGAAGGAAGTGGTAAATTTCAATTAGAAATTAAAAATGCAGTGAAAATAAAGATAAATGTTTTTCCGATATAATACACAGATCCTCTGAAATCTATCCACGTGGACCTCAGTCAAAAACCCCTAATTAGGAAAAGAATTATACTAAATGATTACAAATTATTTTCTAAAAATTATTTTCTCAATTCACGCTCTCACAAAATACTATTACTTTTAATTGCAAAAGTTGCAGTTACTTTTCACCAACTTAATATAGAAGAGTTTTCATTGTTTCACATTCTTTCAACACTTGATATTCTCAGACTTTAAAGTTTTGTCTATCTTGTTGAAGGAAAATGGCATTTTGTTATGGATTTAATTTGCATTTCTGTGACTTTTATGTTGGAATTCTTATTACATATTATTAACCATTTGTATTTCTGTTTCTGGGAAATATCTGTTTATGTTTTTGCTCATATTTCTAATGATTTATAAGAGTTCCCAATACTATCTGGAAAAACTAATGTGTCATTCACATCTTTTGAAAAAGTTTGTTTTCATTGTGGTGCCTTATGATAAATAAAAGTTGTTTTTTAGTGTAATCAAAATTGTCAATAATTTATCATTCTTTTCTGTCTTAAAATATACATCCCAACTTTAAAGACATAAATATACATCTTTGCATTGTCTTCTATTAGTTTCTCCTATCATATTTAAACCTTGGTAATCAGTGGTGTGACTGAGACAGCGCATGCTGACTTACAAGGGCCAATTACTACATTTTCAGAAATTTGGGGAGCTGGTTGACATCACATTAGTAGCTTAAACTGGGCCACTATAGGAATATTTACAACATGGAAATTGGTTAGTGCAAAAAAAAAAAGAAAAAGAAAAGAAGAAATATCAGAGTTTGGTTGATTGGTTGTGGTTTTCTTAGGCGGGGCAGGGTAGAAGAACGTATCTTGTTTTTAAACATTTATCAGCACATTATTGTCTTTATTCCATCTCGAATTGCTTTTCAGATATAGTCAACATTTGCTAATGAGTCTATCCTTTTCCATTAATCTGAAATACCAACTCTATCACAAATCAATATTTCATATACATACATACATGGGTCTCTTACTGAACTCTTTCACTCTTACAATGGATATATATTTTATATATTCATCAATGGCCAGGCAGACTGAGTTACTATAACCATAAAATAATGTTGGATATTTGATAAGGCAAGGAACCCCAAATTGCTATTCTTCCTTAGGAATGTTTTGACCAATTTTACTTCTCCTCTTCCATATAAAGTTAAAAATCATATCTCAAGTTTCACAAAACACTCTATTAGAATTTTGACTGACATTATATTTCCTATATAGGTCAACTGGTGATAACTGAATAGCTACCATATTAAGGTTTCCTACCATTAGCATAATAACATGATATAGATCTTTTTAAAAATAATCAATTTTATAATTTCCTTACAAAGGACTTTTATATATTTTTTAGATTTATTAGCCACATTTTATTTGTAATGTTATTGGTATATTAGCTCTTACTACATTTTTCTTGCCAATAAATTTTTCTAGAATATACAAATGCAATTAATTTTATATTATTGATTTTATAACCATCAAAATTGCCATGCCCTCTTTTTAAATCTAATGCATTACTTGGGTGCTCTTTGAGGTTTTCTATTTAATAATAATCATCTGAAATAATAAAACTAGGAATCTTATCTTCCAATTCATATATCTTTTATTTCTTTTTCTTCTCTTCCTCTTTAGGAAAGGATAGTGTTGAAAAAAAAAGCCATTTCAGGTACCCAATGTCCTATACAAATCTTAAAAGATATGATGTTTTCAGTAGGTTACATAATGGTAAATATCATTTAACAGATTTTAAAAGGAACCTTATCTTACTTATTTGTTAAGAAATACATACTATATTTTGTCATATTAATATATTGAAATTGCCATATGATAAATCCTCCTCTAATTTCCTTAAATTTCATAAATGGCACAAAATTATTTTCTAATAACAAACTTTTTGCTGCTGCGATAAGTTGATATTAGTAGTGGTGTGTTACTTTTCTATAGGTGACTAGTTTTAATTTGCTAAAATTTTATTTAGAATTTTTCTTATATATATAAAATATTTGATTTATAGTTTTCTTTGTCTGCCCTTGACAGGTTTTTGAGACTATGTTTTTCTAGCATTATAAAATGTGTTAGCCAGTGTTATCTCTTTCTCTATTCTTGGGAATATTTTGTCAATGATTAAAATTATTTGTTCCAGGGGGCGGAGCAAGATGGCAGAATAGGAACAGCTCCAGTCTCCAACTCCCAGCGCGAGCAACACAGAAGACCGGTGATTTCTGCATTTTCAACTGAGGTACTGGGTTCATCTCACTGGGGAGTACCGGACGATCGGTGCTGGTCAGCTGCTGCAGCCCGACCAGCGAGAGCTGAAGCAGGGCGAGGCATTGCCTCACCTGGGAAGCGCAAGGGGGAAGGGAATGCCTTTTCCTAGCCAGGGGAACTGAGACACACAACACCTGGAAAATCGGGTAACTCCCACCCCAATACTGCACCTTAAGCAAACAGGCACACCAGGAGATCATATCCCACTCCTGGCCGGGAGGGTCCCACACCCACGGAGCCTCCCTCATTGCTAGCACAGCAGTCTGTGATCTACCTGCAAGGCAGCAACCAGGCTGGGGGAGGGGCGCCCGCCATTGCTGAGGCTTAAGTAGGTAAACAAAGCTGCTGGGAAGCTCGAACTGGGTGGAGCTCACAGCAGCTCAAGGAAACCTGCCTGTCTCTGTAGACTCCACCTCTGGGGACAGGGCACAGTAAACTATAACAAACGCAGCAGAAAACTCTGCAGACGCAAACAACTCTGTCTGACAGATTTGAAGAGAGCAGTGGATCTCCCAACACGGAGGCTGAGATCTGAGAAGGGACAGACTCCCTGCTCAAGTGGGTCCCTGACCCCTGAGCAGCCTAACTGGGAGACATCCCCCACTAGGGGCAGTCTGACGTCCCACACCTCACAGGGTGGAGTACACCCCTGAGAGGAAGCTTCCAAAGCAAGAATCAGACAGGTACACTCGCTGTTCAGAAATATTCTATCTTCTGCAGCCTCTGCTGCTGATACGCAGGCAAACAGGGTCTGGAGTGGACCTCAAGCAATCTCCAACAGACCTACGGCTGAGGGTCCTGACTGTTAGAAGGAAAACTATCAAACAGGAAGGACACCTATACCAAAACCCCATCAGTACATCACCATCATCAAAGACCAGAGGCAGATAAAACCACAAAGATGGGGAAACAGCAGGGCAGAAAAGCTGGAAATTCAAAAAATAAGAGCGCATCTCCCCCGGCAAAGGAGCGCAGCTCATCGCCAGCAACGGATCAAAGCTGGACGGAGAATGACTTTGATGAGATGAGAGAAGAAGGCTTCAGTCCATCAAATATCTCAGAGCTAAAGGAGGAATTACGTACCCAGCGCAAAGAAACTAAAAATCTTGAAAAAAAAGTGGAAGAATTGATGGCTAGAGTAATTAATGCAGAGAAGGTCCTAAACGAAATGAAAGAGATGAAAACCATGACACGAGAAATACGTGACAAATGCACAAGCTTCAGTAACCGACTCGATCAACTGGAAGAAAGAGTATCAGCGATTGAGGATCAAATGAATGAAATGAAGCGAGAAGAGAAACCAAAAGAAAAAAGAAGAAAAAGAAATGAACAAAGCCTGCAAGAAGTATGGGATTATGTAAAAAGACCAAATCTACGTCTGATTGGGGTGCCTGAAAGTGAGGGGGAAAATGGAACCAAGTTGGAAAAACTCTTCAGGATATCATCCAGGAGAACTTCCCCAACCTAGTAGGGCAGGCCAACATTCAAATCCAGGAAATACAGAGAACGCCACAAAGATACTCCTCGAGAAGAGCAACTCCAAGACACATAATTGCCAGATTCACCAAAGTTGAAATGAAGGAAAAAATCTTAAGGGCAGCCAGAGAGAAAGGTCGGGTTACCCACAAAGGGAAGCCCATCAGACTAACAGCAGATCTCTCGGCAGAAACTCTCCAAGCCAGAAGAGAGTGGGGGCCAATATTCAACATTCTTAAAGAAAAGAATTTTCAACCCAGAATTTCATATCCAGCCAAACTAAGTTTCATAAGTGAAGGAGAAATAAAATCCTTTACAGATAAGCAAATGCTTAGAGATTTTGTCACCACTAGGCCTGCCTTACAAGAGATCCTGAAGGAAGCACTAAACATGGAAAGGAACGACCGGTACCAGCCATTGCAAAAACATGCCAAAATGTAAAGACCATCGAGGCTAGGAAGAAACTGCATCAACTAACGAGCAAAATAACCAGTTAATATCATAATGGCAGGATCAAGTTCACACATAACAATCTTAACCTTAAATGTAAATGGACTAAATGCTCCAATTAAAAGACACAGACTGGCAAACTGGATAAAGAGTCAAGACCCATCAGTCTGCTGTATTCAGGAGACCCATCTCACACGCAGAGACATACATAGGCTCAAAATAAAGGGATGGAGGAAGATTTACCAAGCAAATGGAGAACAAAAAAAAGCGGGGGTTGCAATACTAGTCTCTGATAAAACAGACTTTAAACCATCAAAGTTCAAAAGAGACAAAGAAGGCCATTACATAATGGTAAAGGGATCAATTCAACAGGAAGAGCTAACTATCCTAAATATATATGCACCCAATACAGGAGCACCCAGATTCATAAAGCAAGTCCTTAGAGACTTACAAAGAGACTTAGACTCCCATACAATAATAATGGGAGACTTCAACACTCCACTGTCAACATTAGACAGATCAACGAGACAGAAAGTTAACAAGGATATCCAGGAATTGAACTCATCTCTGCAGCAAGCAGACCTAATAGACATCTATAGAACTCTCCACCCCAAATCAACAGAATATACATTCTTCTCAGCACCACATCGTACTTACTCCAAAATCGACCACGTAATTGGAAGTAAAGCACTCCTCAGCAAATGTACAAGAACAGAAATTATAACAAACTGTCTCTCAGACCACAGTGCAATCAAACTAGAACTCAGGACTAAGAAACTCAATCAAAACCGCTCAACTACATGGAAACTGAACAACCTGCTCCTAAATGACTACTGGGTACATAACAAAATGAAGGCAGCAATAAAGATGTTCTTTGAAACCAATGAGAACAAAGATACAACATACCAGAATCTCTGGGACACATTTAAAGCAGTGTGTAGAGGGAAATTTATAGCACTAAATGCCCACAAGAGAAAGCAGGAAAGATCTAAAATTGACACTCTAACATCGCAATTAAAAGAACTAGAGAAGCAAGAGCAAACACATTCGAAAGCTAGCAGAAGGCAAGAAATAACTAAGATCAGAGCAGAACTGAAGGAGATAGAGACACAAAAAACCCTCCAAAAAATCAATGAATCCAGGAGTTGGTTTTTTGAAAAGATCAACAAAATTGACAGACCACTAGCCAGACTAATAAAGAAGAAAAGAGAGAAGAATCAAATCGACGCAATTAAAAATGATAAAGGGGATATCACCACCGACCCCACAGAAATACAAACTACCATCAGAGAATACTATAAACACCTCTACGCAAATAAACTGGAAAATCTAGAAGAAATGGATAATTTCCTGGACACTTACACTCTTCCAAGACTAAACCAGGAAGAAGTTGAATCCCTGAATAGACCAAGAGCAGGCTCTGAAATTGAGGCAATAATTAATAGCCGACCAACCAAAATAAGTCCAGGACCAGATGGATTCACAGCTGAATTCTACCAGAGGTACAAGGAGGAGTTGGTACCATTCCTTCTGAAACTATTCCAATCAATAGAAAAAGAGGGAATCCTCCCTAACTCATTTTATGAGGCCAACATCATCCTGATACCAAAGCCTGGCAGAGACACAACAAAAAAAGAGAATTTTAGACCAATATCCCTGATGAACATCGATGCAAAAATCCTCAATAAAATACTGGCAAACCGGATTCAGCAACACATCAAAAAGCTTATCCACCATGATCAAGTGGGCTTCATCCCTGGGATGCAAGGCTGGTTCAACATTCGCAAATCAATAAACATAATCCAGCATATAAACAGAACCAAAGACAAGAACCACATGATTATCTCAATAGATGCAGAAAAGGCTTTTGACAAAATTCAACAGCCCTTCATGCTAAAAACGCTCAATAAATTCGGTATTGATGGAACGTACCTCAAAATAATAAGAGCTATTTATGACAAACCCACAGCCAATATCATACGGAATGGGCAAAAACTGGAGAAATTCCCTTTGAAAACTGGCACAAGACAGGGATGCCCTCTCTCACCACTCCTATTCAACATAGTGTTGGAAGTTCTGGCTAGGGCAATTAGGCAAGAGAAAGAAATCAAGGGTATTCAGTTAGGAAAAGAAGAAGTCAAACTGTCCCTGTTTGCAGATGACATGATTGTATATTTAGAAAACCCCATTGTCTCAGCCCAAAATCTCCTTAAGCTGATAAGCAACTTCAGCAAAGTCTCAGGATACAAAATTAATGTGCAAAAATCACAAGCATTCTTATACACCAGTAACAGACAAATAGAGAGCCAAATCAGGAATGAACTTCCATTCACAATTGCTTCAAAGAGAATAAAATACCTAGGAATCCAACTTACAAGGGATGTAAAGGACCTCTTCAAGGAGAACTACAAACCACTGCTCAGTGAAATCAAAGAGGACACAAACAAATGGAAGAACATACCATGCTCATGGATAGGAAGAATCAATATCGTGAAAATGGCCATACTGCCCAAGGTAATTTATAGATTCAATGCCATCCCCATCAAGCTACCAATGAGTTTCTTCACAGAATTGGAAAAAACTGCTTTAAAGTTCATATGGAACCAAAAAAGAGCCCTCATCGCCAAGACAATCCTAAGTCAAAAGAACAAAGCTGGAGGCATCACGCTACCTGACTTCAAACTATACTACAAGGCTACAGTAACCAAAACAGCATGGTACTGGTACCAAAACAGAGATATAGACCAATGGAATAGAACAGAGTCCTCAGAAATAATACCACACATCTACAGCCATCTGATCTTTGACAAACCTGAGAGAAACAAGAAATGGGGAAAGGATTCCCTATTTAATAAATGGTGCTGGGAAAATTGGCTAGCCATAAGTAGAAAGCTGAAACTGGATCCTTCCCTTACTCCTTATACGAAAATTAATTCAAGATGGATTAGAGACTTAAATGTTAGACCTAATACCATAAAAACCCTAGAGGAAAACCTAGGTAGTACCATTCAGGACATAGGCATGGGCAAAGACTTCATGTCTAAAACACCAAAAGCAACGGCAGCAAAAGCCAAAATTGACAAATGGGATCTCATTAAACTAAAGAGCTTCTGCACAGCAAAAGAAACTACCATCAGAGTGAACAGGCAACCTACAGAATGGGAGAAAATTTTTGCAATCTACTCATCTGACAAAGGGCTAATATCCAGAACCTACCAAGAACTCAAACAAATTTACAAGAAAAAAACAAACAACCCCATCAAAAAGTGGGCAAAGGATATGAACAGACATTTCTCAAAAGAAGACATTCATACAGCCAACAGACACATGAAAAAATGCTCATCATCACTGGCCATCAGAGAAATGCAAATCAAAACCACAATGAGATACCATCTCACACCAGTTAGAATGGTGATCATTAAAAAGTCAGGAAACAACAGGTGCTGGAGAGGATGTGGAGAAATAGGAACACTTTTACACTGTTGGTGGGATTGTAAACTAGTTCAACCATTATGGAAAACAGTATGGCGATTCCTCAAGGATCTAGAACTAGATGTACCATATGACCCAGCCATCCCATTACTGGGTATATACCCAAAGGATTATAAATTATGCTGCTATAAAGACACATGCACACGTATGTTTATTGCGGCACTATTCACAATAGCAAAGACTTGGAATCAACCCAAATGTCCATCAGTGACAGATTGGATTAAGAAAATGTGGCACATATACACCATGGAATACTATGCAGTCATAAAAAAGGATGAGTTTGTGTCCTTTGTAGGGACATGGATGCAGCTGGAAACCATCATTCTTAGCAAACTATCACAAGAACAGCAAACCAAACACCGCATGTTCTCACTCATAGGTGGGAACTGAACAATGAGATCACTTGGACTCAGGAAGGGGAACATCACACACCGGGGCCTATCATGGGGAGGGGGGAGGGGGGAGGGATTGCATTGGGAGTTATACCTGATGTAAATGACGAGTTGATGGGTGCAGCACACCAACAAGGCACAAGTATACATATGTAGCAAACCTGCACGTTATGCACATGTATCCTACAACTTAAAGTATAATAATAATAAATAAATTTATAAAAAAAATTATTTGTTCCATATATGACTGGATTAGTTCCATATAAAGCCATCTGTGTGGAAAATTATATTTGCAGGGTGATTTTTAACTACTGAGGTAATTCTATCCTTGATTTGGAACTACTTTTTTTCACCTTCGCACAATTTTAATAAATTATATTTTTATGGATTTGTCATTTCATCTAAATTTTCAAATGTGTTGACTTAAATTTCTCAATATGACTCTGATTATTCTTTTTATTTTTTTATTATTTCTAATTATATCTTTTTTACTTCTTTCTTTTTTAATCAATCATGGTGTGTAAATATCAATTTTATAAGTCAGTTAAACTCAATCTTAGGTTTGGTTGATCATCTCTATTGTATGTTTATTTCATTTGTTCCATATCACTTTCATTTAGTTCATTTATGCTTTACTTTTTTTTTTAAATTTCATCGCTTAGGTTGTTATTTCCAGCCTTGCTTTTTTCTGTAAGCATTTAAGGTTATGTGATAGACAGAATAATGGCTCCTCAAAGATGTACACATGCTACTCCTTAAGACCTGTCAACATGTTATGCTACATGGTAAGAATTAAGATTGCATCTGGAATTAAAGCTATTAATCATCTGATCTTCAAATAGAGAATTTATCCTGGATTATCTGGTAGCATCCAGTCTAATCACATGAGCTCTTACAAATGGAGGAGAAGCAGAAGAGTGGGTCAGAGAGATGTGGTGTGAGAAGCCTCACTGGCCTATTAATTTTAGCTTGGTGAGACCACACGATATTTCTAACATACAGAACTGTAAGATCATAAATTTCTGTTAGTTTAAACCACTAAGATTGTGCTAATTCATAAGAGTAGCAGTAGAAAATTAACACAGCCTATAAATTCCTCTCTAATGTATAATACAGCTAAATCACTACTGACATTTATTTTGTAATATTTAGTCTTTTTTGTTACTGTCTAGTTACATAATTTAAAATTTTTATTTATGGTCTCTTGTTTATATGTACATTATTTAGAAGTTTTTGCATTCTAAATGTATCAGGCTTATTCTAGATACCTTTTAGATTGAGTTCCTACATTTTGATCAGATTTTTATTGTGAATGATATAATCTTTCATGGCTTAGTATACGGGCATTTTTTAAATGCCCTCTGTGTGTTTGTTTGAAAATACTATATACTGAACTTTTTGAGTGCAGTACTCTATTGCTACCTATTTGATGAATTTTAAGTGGGCTTTAAGTCTTCTGTATCCTAACTTTTTAGGAGGGCATTTTGATATATAAATTAATGAGAGGTTGTTAAAGACTCCACTATAACATTTATTTATTTCTGTCTAAAGTTCTATTAGTTATTAAAATATATATATACACATTGAGGTTATGGTCTTTCTTGGATTCAAATTTAAGTTATTATACTTTCTTGGTGAATTGAAATTAAATGAAATCATATGATCTCCAGAATACTTTTCACCTACAGTCTATCTTGTTTATATATCTGCAAAGCTTTCTTTTTTGTTGGAGTCTGACTCTGTTTGTTGCCTAGGCTGGAGTGCAGTGGCACCATCTCAGCTCACTACAGCCTCTGCCTTCCCAGTTCAAGTGACTCTCCTGCCTTACCCTCCCAAGTAGCTGGGACCACAGGCATGTACCATGGCACATGGCTAATTTTTGTATTTTTAGTAGAGACGGGGTTTCACCATTTTGGCCAGGTTGACTCGAACTCCTGGCCTCAAGTGATCCACTCGTCTCAACCTCCCAAAGTGCTTGAATTACAGGTATGAGCATCCAGCCTTCAAAGCTTTCTTTTGTGTATGATTTGCCTGGTATACATTTTCTATTCTCTCATATTCAGCCTTTCTTTATCCTAATGTTTTAGGTATGTTTCTTATGAATGTTGAACACCTGAATTTTGTATTTTTATTCAATTTGGTCATTTTTTTCTTTAACTGATAGATTCAGTCTATTTATATTTATTTCAATTCCTGATATATTTTCACTTTTGTAGTCTTATTTTTGTGTTCTGAAGGTTCCTCCCAGTTTAGTAAAGTAGGATTTCCTATTAGACTCCCTACCCCTGTCTCCCACATCACTCAATGCCCACAAACTGACTCAAGTCTACTGGATTTTGCAAATGTTTTCTATGAAAACAGGCCTTGTTGCTCAGATCACCTCTCTTTGTTCCCTCTTTCACTCAGTTATTCAGCCTTTGCCTATTTTTTACTTGCTTGCCAGCACCGACCTATTTAAAAATGTGTCTACCCTACGTTTTGTTGTGTCCATGAGGAGGGTGGGTCTGGGTTTCTATCCTGCCTTACTGCCAGAAACAGAGATTTTTTTTTAGCAATGTAAACTTACAGATTGTCAACAAGGAAAATAAAATCCTATCATTATTATAGTTAAGTAATGCTACCTGACCCTTAAAAAATTGGGCATGATACCCTCAACAAGTCCAGCATTGTAAACATTATCACTCTAGTATAAATGAAGCTACGTTGTCTCTCTGAAGTGATTTATTCTAAGAACTATAGAAGGCTAAAATCAGTGAAATTCTCAAAATTGCAATCTTTCTCACTTAAGACAAAACAATATTTTCCATATAAATACATGGCATGTCGTAGGTGATCAACAAATTGTTATTGAATAGTTAATGAATAAGTACATTATGCCTTTACCGATACAGTAAGATGACTACTTTCTTTCAAGTCATTTTCCAATGTATTTCTCTAATTTCTTTTTAAATGTGGCCTTAGTCTTTTTTGTGGATATTATTTAACAAGAAATTATTTTTCTCCCTAAAGATCCCTCTGCCTAAAAATTTATTGTAGTCGTATATATAAGTGTGGTTTCATTTAATAGAAAATAAATAGATTCAATGTTAGTGGCCTTACTGTGTAGTATTTCAAAAATGATAGGTAAGCATGCTAAATAACACATGATGTTACTTACATAGCATCTTAGAGCAGTGTAAAAAAATTTCACTGAGCAAGAGCTCACTTCTCAAACATTAACATTTTCCAACATTATAACAGCATTTATTTGTTTTATCCCTGACAGTTACTTTTGTCAAAGAACTGTTACCCAGTTTTGTTACCCAGCATTCCCTTTAAATGTAAGGCACATTTCCTCTATAATGATTAGTCTGGAAATTTTTATAAGACTACAGAAACAAGGTAACTTTAATTACTTCAAGTAGTATTATCACAGATGAAGTCTTGAGATGTCATTACCATATGTTGCACTATTTTACAAGTTCTAAACTAAGCTCTTCAGGTTAATATTGACAGTATAGTCTATACTTAGTATAATCTGCCCTCAAACACTCTCCAACTATGAGACTTCTGGAGCAATATATTCTTGCTAAAAAAAGCAATGCCCTTGTATCGGGTTGGTAAAGGCATTCTGACAATCTGTAACAGGCAGAATTCCTTTCTTGCACACTTTCCCAATAGTCTCATTTTACTTTGTACAAAATGTAATAAGGAAAGATATCCTTCGAACGGAACACTTGGTGATATTTCAAGTGTTTAAAAATTACCTTCACTACTTGAATTACATAAAAACTAAGAAGACTCACGACTTGCTATATCTGTTCATTGCTGAACTTTTGTATATATTATATTGATTTTCCTACATTAAAATAAGATTAGGAAATTGTTATAATGCTTCATTTTTTAAAGATAATTGTGAGATCATATGCACTATCAAATTGAGAATTGCCCTCATGTAAGGTTTTATTTATTTGAAAACATTTTCGTTGTCCCCAATTGGTCATTTGCCTTTGCCATCACTATTGCATCTGCGTGTTTATTAATATAAATATAGTAACATGGTAGAATGCATACATTCACTTAATTCTTGATTTCCAGGAGTTAGCTCCTAGATTGTACCCCCAGATTCCCATAAAGTAGATGCTGCCATTGTCTTTTTGTTTTTTAAATGAGAAAAAATAAAAAGAGAAGTAAAAAAAATCCCAATTTATACAGATAAAATGAAAGAAACTTGATTCAAAACCGGCTTGCTTGGATTCCAGAGTGAGGGCTGGTTTTATCATACAACCATATCAATACAACCATGTTATGACTATAATTCAGCCATTTACTGTCTATATAGCATTAATTTAAGGCTTTAAAAAGAGCTTTATGCAAATGATCAAATTCATTAACATACCAACCCTTTAATCCTTTCATCATCCCTAAATGGAAGAGAGTTGTTATCCCAACTTTACAATTTAAGATATTGGCAACAAAAGAAGGTCTAAATCTCATAGGTGAGGAATTGGAAAATGATCACAGTTCTGGACAGAACTTTAGCCACTATACTCCCACTATACTCCCTCTTCAGTAAGCTCTCTCACCACCAACCCCTTTTAATATATGGTGGCAGAACAGGAATGAGAGAGGTCAGCCCCTTAGCTTCTTAACCCTCAGTTTCTTGTCTTTTTTTCTGTGAACTGAGGGTGGACTGGAAATCTCTAAACACCAGTCTAACACAATACTTTATGCTTCCAGGTTTAGATCACTCCAATAAAAAAAATATTTTATGAGTCTGTTTTCAATTGCTATTGCATTATAAAAAAGTTTTACTTTTCATTTTTCCTTCTTTCAGCTATGATGATTATTTTAGATCACATCCACCATCAAATCTGAAGTTTTTGATCATATTAAAACATTCTATCTAAATTAAATAATATGTTTGGATTACAAAGGGCTAGATAGAAATTTTAGCAATAGCACACACTTTACTATTATAAGTATTGCACATGCCTTTTAAAATAGATAAAACTGTTCATTTCTGGTTTTGTTTCAATTTCCAGATTGAATTTGTGCCTATAATAATGTATCATTTATATTGTTTAATTCTTTAAAACATGAATTGAGTCTTTAGCAGCTTTGTAATCCTGACAAAAGGAATTTGGGATTAACACCTATGAGAATCTATGGTGTACCTCTCAATGTTATATGTTAGAAATAACCAGATTAAAATGTATCTTGTTTTAAGCCATCAAATCTGTGGCAATTTGTTATGGGACCTCCCAGGAAACTAGTATAGCCTAAGTTATATTTTCTTTTCTATACATGTGTAGTTGTATTTCCCCCAAACACAAACAAATAAAATAAGAAAGCTAAGAAAGTAAAATATCTCTGCCCCAAATGCAGCGTGGCATATTGATTCTGGAGCAAAAAGAGGAACATTACTGGTGGAAAAAAAAAAAAAAACTAGAAAAATCTAAATTCAGCCTGTACTTAACAGTAGTGTACCAGTGTTAATTTTTTTGTTTAACAAATGCAGCATAGTTGTGTAATATGCTTAGCATTAAGCAAATCTGAGTGAAGAACATACAGGAAATGTGTGTTCTATCTTTGAAACTTCTAAACTATCTAAAATTATTCCAAAATTTCAAAAAATAGATTCAAGAATAACTTTGCCACACTTAGAACTAGGATGGAAACTTACCTAATTTTTTTTTTTTTTTTTTTTTTTTTTTGACATAGAGTCTCGCTCGGTCACCCAAGTGGAGGTGCAGTGGCGCAATCTTGACTCACTACAATTTCCTCCTCCCGGGTTCAAGTGATTCTCTTGCCTCAGCCTCCCTAGTAGCTGGGACTACAGGCATGCAACACCATGCCCAGCTAATTTTTGTATTTTTAGTAGAGACAGGGTTTCACCAAATTGGCCACGCTGGTCGTGAACTCCTGACCTCGTGATCTGCCCACCTCATCCTCCCAAAGTGCTGGGATTACAAGCGTAAGCCACCATGCCTGGCCAGAAACTTACCTATTTCAAAGTCAATCAGACAAAGTTGTTTTTATTATTCCTACCAATCAGTCGTTCTAAGTTTGAAAAAAAATTAAGGTGGTTTATGACTTAGAAGACACAGACATTTCAAAATATACAATCATGAACCATGAAATCAGCATAACCACAGTGTGGAAATACCACCAGCCTCCCCACATTGGCCCATAAAGCGGTGTCTGGCATGAACTCCACACCCAGCTACACTATTTTTATTAGGGAAGACAAATAACCTATTTTGATACAGCAACCAGTTTATTTTTTAAAAAACATATTCTCAGGATTAAAGTTAGGAAAATAATGACATCATTAATAATCTCACATCTTTAAGAATACCTAATAATTATTGATAATTTTATATGTACATTAATTTATATAGATTGCCACATCTAATTCTTTCCAACCACTTATCACCATTTTACCCCTTAGAAATCGATATTCAGAGAGATCTAGTAAGTGCCCAAGTTTATATAGCACTTAGTATGTGACAGAGCCTGACCATGACCTCAAAACTTTCTCGTCTCTCATCCATCAAAACCTACTAACATTCTGTAGGTTGCCTGTTCACTCTGATGGGTGCTGACGAGTTGATGGGTGCAGCACACCAACATGGCACAAGTATACATATGTAACAAACCTGCACGTTATGCACATGTACCCTAGAACTTAAAGTATAATAATAATAAATTAATTAATTAATTAATTAATTAATTTAAAAAACCTACTAACTTTACATCATAGACTAAAAGTGGAAAAGAGATGATCCAATACTCTGTCACATCCACAGGCAGAACTTTCTTCTACGGTTTGCAGGGCGTTTTCATTCTACATTTTAGTGATGGTGATTTTAACTTTGCTAACATGCAAATATTGGTTAACTCCCATATAAAAAAAAAGTCCAATGTACATTAATTTTAGCAAAAGCAAGTGATCCAAATATGCTCTTCTCCTTTTGCCCCTCTCCATCTGTTGTATGTCCTTGTCTACTCTATGTCTTAGGAGCTTGATCTCAAGCAACTGCATCCCCTAGCTCCTGATTAGTTTTAGCCATTAAAAGGCACAAACAGAAGATGGAGTTTGGGTTCTACTTCCCCTCTGCTCCTTCTCTGACAGGCTGCTGTTCCTGGTCTGAATAATTTGGATAGTATCTTTGATCACTGATTCCATGCAGCAACCCTCTCCTATGATCACAGCTTTTACTAGGTTTTGGTAATAGCTTCTTCCTCCTCCAATATCTTATGCAAATAGTTAATTTATTAAATTCTTTTCAGTATCTTTTATTTATTGTCATATTTGCTTCCTGATAAGACTCAGATTATTTAATATCAGGTTTATGCATAATAATTCTTGATGTTTTTCCTCGGTGTTAAGGCTCTCTACATTTTACAATTGTATTCATCTTTAAAAAGAAAGCTAAGCCTTTCTTCAAGTTTTTCTCATCCAATCTTTCTCCTTTACCCTCTGCCAGAACACACACACACACACACACACACACACACACACACTCATAGTCAAGGATTTTATTTAAATCAAATTATCTTCAAAAAGACAGAATAAATATTGTGAATGCAGTCAAGTCCCAAATTTAGGTAAGTTCTTCTTCTTTTAATAATTCAATCTGCTACTACTGTACAATAACATGGAAAATGACCATGAAATTTTTTTGTATTGCATAGATGTATACTAGAAATATCATAGGAGAGTACAGAAAGGTGATGTTAAACCCAAAGAGATATTTGATGTATGATTTTGTTTTTGTTTTTGTTTGTTTGTTTGTTTTTGAGATGGAGTCTCACTCTGTTTCCAGGCTGGAGTGCAGTGGTGCGATCTCGGCTCACTGCAACCTCCGACTCCTGGGTTCAAGTGATTCTCCTGCCTCAGTCTCCTGAGTAGCTGGGACTACAGACATGTGGCATCACACCCAGCTAATTTTTGCATTTTTAGTAGAGACAGGGTTTCATTATGTTGGCCAGGATGGTCTCGATCTCCTGACCTCATGACCCGCCTGCTTTGGCCTCCCAAAGTGCTGGGATTATAGGCGTGAGCCACAGCACCCAGCCAATGTATGATTTTTATGAAAGAGAAAAAATTACAAATTTGCTGATTTTTCTGTGATCTCAAGTGGGCATGTTGTGATACCCAACAGATAGACTGGTTATAATAAACACATTCATTCTGTTCCTTAAACATAATATAAGCATTTTGACAATTTTTTTTAAAGACTATTGGTTTCCACTTCTGGTAAGAATAGAGAAACTCTACCATAATAATTCACTATTATAAAACAACTATAAAATATGCCCATAATGCCAAAATCAGCAATCTAAAGGCACTCTTTTGAGGAGGAGCATTGTATAAACTGAATTCTATTTTTGTGGCTTTTAACCTATGGCTAGTTGCTGTATGTGTAACATATCAGCTGGTAAATGTACCAATGGAAGAACTGAAGTTAAAGAAATCATGGTTGTAGAAGAAAGTGGAGGGATCAAAGAAAAGAAGGAGACAGAAATTCCCAAATTCTGTATACCCACATCCCTGACTAGGGATAGAACCACTCATGTAAGAAACAGATTCAAATAAGCTCAACCAATGACCAAAAAACTGAACTTAGACTGGAGCTGCTTGCCCCCAAAAACAGAGTTTTCGGTTCAAATATAAATAAGATAATAGCTTGGCAAACAAAAGAATTACAATAATTTTCTTTTTTTTCATTATTATCATACTTTAAGTTCTAGGGTACATGTGCACAACGTGCAGGTTTGTTACATATGTATGCTTGTGCCATGTTGGTGTGCTGCACCCATCAACTCGTCAGCACCCATCAACTTGTCATTTACATCAGGTGTAACTCCCAGTGCAATCCCTCCCCCCTCCCCCCTCCCCCCTCCCCATGATAGGCCCCAGTGTGTGATGTTCCCCTTCCTGAGTCCAAGTGATCTCATTGTTCAGTTCCCACCTATGAGTGAGAACATGCGGTGTTTGGTTTTCTGTTCTTGCGATAGTTTGCTGAGAATGATGGTTTCCAGCTGCATCCATGTCCCTACAAAGGACACAAACTCATCCTTTTTTATGGCTGCATAGTATTCCATGGTGTATATGTGCCACATTTTCTTAATCCAGTCTGTCACTGATGGACATTTGGGTTGATTCCAAGTCTTCACTATTGTGAATAGTGCCACAATAAACATACGTGTGCATGTGTCTTTATAGCAGCATAATTTATAATCCTTTGGGTACATACCCAGTAATGGGATGGCTGGGTCATATGGTACTTCTAGTTCTAGATCCTTGAAGAATCGCCATATTGTTTTCCATAATGGTTGAACTAGTTTACGATCCCACCAACAGTGTAAAAGTGTTCCTATTTCTCCACATCCTCTCCAGCACCTGTTGTTTCCTGACTTTTTAATGATCGCCATTCTAACTGGTGTGAGATGGTATCTCATTGTGGTTTTGATTTGCATTTCTCTGATGGCCAGTGATGACGAGCATTTTTTCCCGTGTCTGTTGGCTGTATGCATGTCCTCTTTTGAGAAATGTTTGTTCATATCCTTTGTCCGCTTTTTGATGGGGTTGTTTGTTTTTTTCTTGTAAATTTGTTTGAGTTCAATAATTTTCAATGTATAATGATCTATATTCTCTACAACTTAATTTTCTCAATATCTAGGATATCATGCAAAACTACCCAACTTGAAACAACCAAAGAAATAAACCACATTCTAGAATAAAGAAATTGTCTGAACCTCAAAATGAATGATATTGGAACTGGGAGACAAGAATCTTAAACTGGTTAAGATAACTCTTCTCTATTAAAAAAAAAAAAAGGTAAATGTGTATTTCGTAAAAATAAAAAATCTTGGCAGACAAATAATGATATGAAAGTAAAGAAATAAATGAAAATCTAGAATGGAAAATCTAGATCTGAAATTTAAAATTTCCTATAAGAACTGCACATCTTAATGTAGGTGACAGAGGAAAGGGTAAGTTAATTTGACTATAGGTGGAAAAAATATTTAATATTAAAAACACAGAAAAAATAAAGTAAAACATGAACAGAATCTCAGAGCCTATTAGATAATATCAAATAGTTCAACAAATGTGTAACTGGTGCCCTAGAAACTGAAGAAAAAGAGAATGGTGGGGGGAGAATATTTAACAAAATAATACCCTCCAATCCTAAATTTGCTAAAAGACAAATTTTGAATACCCATTCTTAAAAAACAGCAAATAAACAAACATATAAATAAATTATACTGAGCCATATCATAGTAAAAGTGTTGAACGTAAAAGATTAAGAGCAGAGCTTAAAAACAGCAACAAACACGTACATGCACACACACACACACACACATTTAAAACACACATTACATACTGTCAAGAAAAGTTTCAATTAAAGGCTAAATTATCATCAGCAAAGGCCAAAAGAGAGTGGAATCTCTTTAATGTTTTGAAAAAACTTTATTTAAAAAAATCAGGGCTTTATGTTGCTGTTTGATTTTGCAACACCTTTAAAGTCCTAAAAGTAGTTTATTATTATTATTATTATTATTATTATTATTATACTTTAAGTTCTGGGGTACATGTGCATAACGTGCAGGTTTGTTACATATGTTTACTTGTGCCATGTTGGTGTGCTGCATGCGGCACTATTCACAATAGCAAAGACTTGGAATCAACCCAAATGTCCATCAGTGACAGACTGGATTAAGAAAATGTGGCACATATACACCATGGAATACTATGCAGCCATAAAAAAGGGATGAGTTTGTGTCCTTTGTAGGGACATGGATTGCAGCTGGAAACCATCATTCTCAGCAAACTATCACAAGAACAGAAAACCAAACACCGCATGTTCTCACTCATAGGTGGGAACTGAACAATGAGATCACTTGGACTTGGGAAGGGGAACATCACACACCGGGGCCTATCATGGGGAGGGGGGAGGGGGGAGGGATTGCATTGGGAGTTACACCTAAAAGTAGTTTTTAAAAACATCAGAGCTGCATGCTGCTGCTTGACTTTCAAAATAAAAACACAATGCCGGCATTTCACCTCTATTCAGGTATACAATACAATGGGACATTTGAGGAAAATATAGAAATACTGCTGCATAAGAAATCTGGTCAATATTCTTTATGCATACCTTGTTAGATGACAAAGGCTTAATATTTGTAGACAAAGTTACATAATTGTAGAGCTTTTCCATTACCTTCTGCTCACTCTTGCTTTCTCTCAGCCTCAGGAAAGTCGTAATGACAGATATTCACATTTTGATGTGAATGAATATAAGATATTATATAGCTGCTGTCAAAGTTATTGCCTTTAAACCTGTATTTCTGTGTGGAATACCTTATTTTATCCATTATAATGGAAATTTTAGGCATCAGTGTCAAAGAGAGGAAGTTTAAGAACAGAAAATGGTCTTTCCTCGAGCCACTGAAATCACTGACGGCAATTACATTTTACACATGTATGAAAACTACTGTGTTCAATAACATTAAAAGAATGATGCAAGATACAAACAGTAGAATGTGTTTTAAAGAGCACCTATAACTACCAGTATTGTCTATCATTAGTCCAGTGAATTAGGAGTTTGGTGTCTCATACAGTTACATACGCATATATACACACACTTATACACACACTTGTGTCTTGGAAGTGTGAGCAGTTGAATATATCTTGCAAATCAAACCAATGCATATTCTAGAGGAAATGAATCTCAGGTGCGTGCTGCCAGTATTTATAAAGTAGTTGCATAATGGCATTTAACTTGTGGCAAACATAATGCTAAATATGCATTTGAATGCTTAATCTCTTTTCGATGTATCTGTGTCCAAATGCCTTCAAGGCCAGAGAGAAGGAGATCAAAATTTCCCTGTTCAAAGGAGACATACTGTTTTCCATGGAAACAAATTTGAAGGCAGAATAGATTAGTATAGTATATTTCCTCTTGACAGTATTTTTTATTTTCTCTCTACTGATTTGCAAAAACTCTCTGCTCTATGGTGTGAGTGATTTATAAGATCTTTTCAGCTACCAAGAAAAACAAAATGAAGGAAGTCTGTTCATTGTTTCTTAAAGTTGTTTTGCCGTAAAATATGATGCAGGCTCCATGTCCCATTGGTTTCCAGATTTTCTTTTTGAGACGGAGTCTCACTCTGTCACCAGGCTGGAGTGCAGTGGCGCAATCTCGGCTCACTGCAACCTCCGACTCCTGGGTTCAAGCAATTCTCCTGCCTTAGCCTCACGAGTAGCTGGGACTACAGGCGCTCACCACCACTCCCAGCTAATTTTAGTATTTTTAGAAGAGATGGGGTTTTACCATGTTGGCCGGGTGGTCTCGATCTCTTGACCTCCTGACCAGCCCGCCTCAGCCTCCCAAAGTGCTGGGACTACAAGCATGAGCCATTGTGCCTGGCCACTTTCCGGATTTTCTTCAGAAATCCTCGGGGTTTGGGATTTTCTTATTTTCTCAGAGTTGCCGATATATTGTTTTGGTGTTATGTTAGATGGTTAAAAAACTGTCTCCTTTGGTGAGAGGATTCTAAAAAATTGTTCCCTGAAAGAGCCAGTTACTCTAAACACTGGTATCAGGAACTAAGTTTTACACACTGCATGTACTTTTAGGTCTCTTTACTTCAAACACATCCATGAATGTGGCTATACATATTTCATATCAGTCCTTACCTAACAGTAAACAGAACCACAAAAGGACAATACTCAGGAATATTGGAATGGGACCCAGAGAATTAGTAAACATATCTTAGGTTACAGGCTTCTCAAATTCAAGTATGGAAAGTAACTTTTCTTGACTTCTTACAGTTTATGGCCTGTATACAACACAATCTCATTTTATATAGTTTACTGTATTTTCTTTTGTGATAAGCCCTTGCAACTTTAGCAAAATGCGGCATTTTCATGTTTTAGTCATGGGTGATAACATTCTGGCAGAATCTTAAAATGAGAATTATTCACAAAGGGCTTCATAGTTTATGGGTAAAGGTCATGTCTTTTCCCATTTGATCTTTGCAAAAGCCACAGGATATCCATAAGACAGATACTATTATTCCTATTTTACTGCTAAGAAAGCTAAGGCTCAAAGAAATGTTCACAGATGGGCGTGGTGGCTCATGCCTGTAATCCCAGCACTTTGGGAGACCGAGGCAGGTGGATCATTTGAGCTCAGGAGTTTGAGACCAGCCTGGGCAACATGGTGAAACCCCATCTCTACAAAAGATATAAAAATTGGTCAGGTGTGGTGGTACATGCCTGTAGTCCCAGCTATTTGGGAAGCTGAGGCTGAAGGATCACTTGAGCATAGGAGGTAAGGCTGCAGTGAGCCAAGATTGTACCACTGTACTCCAGCCTGGGTAACAGAGTGAGAGTCTGTCTCAATAAATAAATAAATAAATAAATAAACAAACAAACTAACTAAACAAACAAGCAGTACGTAAATAAATAAAATAAGTGTTTACTGCCTCAAGTTATTTAACTTAATAGGAAGTGGAATGGACCAAGGACTAAAACACATCTGATTTTTCTGATTAAAATTCTAGGAGATAGTAGGAAAAATTGGGCTCTGCAGCTGCATATGTTTTGCTGGAAACCTAAGTCCACTACTTAGTAATTGAGAGAAAGTTGTATTATCTCTCTCTCTAAAACTCAGATTTGTCATCTATAAAACCAGGATTAAAAACATATTTTCCCAGAAGAATAAAGATAATTCAATGAGGATTCAATACTCAAATCATCTGAGACAAAATAATTATTCAGTGACCATGGTTATCACCACAGTCCCTATATCTTCACTGTCTTCACAATCATATCACTACCACCACCACCACCATCATCATCATCATCATCATAGTACACTGCTTTAATAAATAACCATATCTTTCATGCTTTATGACTGGAACTATTCTCTCTTATTAAGCCAAGAACTTTAAGACAAAACAGTGTTCCAGCGTTTTTTGCACTCATTAGCATTTAACACCACATATAATAATATTTAATATTTTAGAAAGATTAGACCTGCCAGAAGATGGCCAACTAGATGCAGCTGGGTGGAACTGTTGCCACCAAGGGACGAAGATGACTGGTGCACTCCTAACAGATCTTCAGATGCAAGGCACCGAGTGTAAATGGAGGAAAGACACAGAAGCTGGGCTGAAGTGGAAGGAAGTTGGGAACCCTGCACAGAGCTGTCATGCACTGGGACTCATTCCTGACCCCCATCGATTCCCAGGGGAATGGATGTGTTGAACTGGCAGGGAGAGCAACCCATTCTCAACATGGACCTCTGGAATCCTGGCAGGAGGAGATCCCTCTATCACCATGGGCACTAAGTTGGAAAGGAGAGTTGCTTAAGGGAGTGGTAGGGGCATCCTACCCCTCCTCTATCAGGAGGTAGCTGATATGAAGCCCAGAGAGTTTGGTGCAGGAGTGTCTGTAACAGAGCATGGCAAGGGATGCTATCCTCTATGTTTTACTTGCTTCCATAGGAGACTTTAACCCTAGGGGAACTGTCAGACCTGAACTCTGCAGGACAGTCTTGCCCATCATATGGGGCCAATCTGATCTGAGATCTCCTTGGTCTGCTGGCCTCTCCCAGGACCCCAACCTAACAGCAATCACTTGCAGGCAGCCTCAAGTGCCCTGGGGCCAGCATCATAGCTCCTGTGCTGGCCAACTATGCCTGATCAGTGAAGAGCTCCAGGAAGGTGGCCCTCATGGCTATGCACCAGCTCACCACTCTCTCCCTACACTGCAGCATTCCCCTGGACCCACAGAAATTTGCCACATTATTTTCCCAGTGTGTGTGTTTGAAGGTGGATTTTGACTTCCTTGCCCCACAAGTGCCTATGTGTGCAGGCAACCTGCTGCAGCAGGAGTGTAGTCTGCCCTACCTCCCCTACCAACTACATTGCAGTCCGAGCCTTGACAGGCACAGAACCAGCCAGTCCTTCCCCCACCAGCACCCCATCCTTGCACCAACACTGCTGCAGGAGTGTTGACACTCAGCAGAGAGGCACAGAGAACAGCAGACCCTCCCCTCCTCTGAGCAACCACCCCTGCCTAGACACACAGAGAAGGCACACAGACCGGTGCCCACCCCATTCCCATGCAAACACCACCAGCACAACCACATGCAGTCACCAGCATTCTCCCACTCCCAGTCAAGATGCCTCTGCCACTGTTGTGAATGCCCACAATGAAGGCAAGCACGCTGGCACCCACTAGCACTCTGCCACAGCCAGTGAGCATGTACCCCACTGTGCAGTCACTGACACAGCTGATGGCAGATGTAAACAAGGATGGATCCCATTGTCACCATACTACAAAACATTTTGGCTGACACCATCCATCAGAGTGTGGTGACCAGCTGTCTGGGAACACCTCAAGCTCCTACAGAGCAGTGTATTCCTAACTTTGAGGAGGCAGAGAACAAATTCAGGGCCCAATACAGGCACCCAAGAAGAGTTAGAGCACACAGTCCAGGAGTTGGGAGCTGAGCACTGGCCCTGTTAAATCTTCAAAAATGAAGCCAGTCAGATGAATCCACCTCATGCCACAATCAAAGTCTCAAGGTCATAAGGTAGGATAAAAGAAAAAAGTCCATCCAAAGGCCAGCAAATTCAGACTGAAGGAATATTAACCAAAAAGATAAGGAAGAATGAGGGCAAGAACTCTAACAACTCAAAATCCAGACAGCCTTCTTTCTTCCAAATGACCACACCACTTCTCCACCAAGAATTCTGAACCAAGCTGAGACAGGTGAAATGACAGAAATAGATTTCAGAATATGGATAGGAACAAAGATCGTTGCGATGAGAAGTATGCTGAAACCAAATTCCAGGAAGCTAAGAATCATAAAAAAGCAGTGCAGGAGCTTACAGATGAAATAGCATAGAAAAGAATGTAACTGACCTGATAGAGCTGAAAAACATACTACAAGAATTTCATAATGCAGTCACAAGTATTAATAGTAGAATAGACCCAGTGGAGGAAAGACTCTCAGAGCTTGAAGACTGGTTTTCTGAAATAAGACATTCAGAAAAGAATAGAGAAAAAAGAATAACAAGGAATAAGCAAAACCTCCAAGAAATATGGAATTAAGCTGGGCGCGGTGGCTCACAGCTGAAATCCCAACATTTTGGGAGGCTAAGGCGGGCAGATCACAAGGCCAAGAAATCGAGACCATCCTGGTCAACATGGTGAAACCCTGTCTCTACTAAAACTACAAAAAAATTAGCTGGGTGTAGTGGCACATGCATGTAGTCCCAGCTACTTGGGAGGCTGAGGCAGGAGAATTTCTTGAACCCAGGAGGCGGAGGCTGCAGTGAGCCGAGATCACACCACTGCACTCCAGTCTGGCAACACAGCAAGACTCATTCTCAAAAAAAAAAAAAAAAAAAAAAGAAAAGAAATATGGGATTAAGTAAAGAAACCAAATCTACAACTCATTGGCATTCCTGAAAGAGATGGGGAGAATGTAAGCAAATTGGAAAATATACTTCAGGATGGCATCCACGAGAATTTCCCCAACTTAGCTAGAGAGACTAACTTTCAAATTCAGGAAATGCAGAGAAGCCCAGTAGAATACTTCATGAAAAGATTATCCCCAAGATACATAAGCATTAGATTCTCCAAGGTTGAAATGAAAGAAAAAAATGTTAAAGGCAGCTAGAGGAAAAGGTAAGTTCACTTACAAAGGGAAGTCCATCAGACTAATAGCAGACCTCTCAGCAGAAACCCTACAAGCCAGAAGAGATCTGAGGCCAATATTCAACATTCTTAAAGAAAAGAGATTCCATATCCAGTGAAACCAAACTTCATAAGCAAAGGAAAATAAGATCATTTTCAGACAAGCAAATACTGAGGAAATTTGCTACCACCAGATCTGCCTTACAAGATCTCCTGAAGGAAGCACTAAATACGGAAAAGAAAAACCATTACCAGTCACTACAAAAACACACAGTACATAGGCCAGTGACACTATAAAGCAACCACATAAACACACCTGTGTAATAATGAGCTAACTCATGATGAAAGTACTAGTTCCACACATATCAATACTAACCTTGAATGTAAATAGGCTAAATGTCCCAATTGAAAGACAAAGAGTGACAAGAACCATGGGTATGCTGTCTTCAAGAAACCCATCTCACCTGCAATGACACACAGAAGCTAAAAACAAAGACATGGAGAAAAATATATCAAGCAAATGGAAAATAGAAGAAAACAAGTACTACTATCCTAATTTCAGACAAAACAGACTGTAAATCAACAAAGTTAACAAAAGACAAAAAAGGGCATTACATAGTGGTAAAGAGTTCAATTCAACAAGGTGACCTAACAATCCTAAATATATATGCATCCAATACAGAAGCAACTAAATTCATGAAGCAAGTTCCCAGAGACCTTCAAAGAGATTTAGACTTCCACACAATAATAATGGGAAATTTCAACACCTCACTGCCAGTGTTAGACAGATTATCAAGGCAGAAAGATAACAAAGATAGCTAAGACTTGAACTCAGCAATGGATCAAATAGACCTTGTATTAGTTTGTTCTCATGCTGCTACAAAGAACTGCTTAAGACTGGGTAACTAATAAAGGAAAGATGTTTAATTAACTTACAGTTCTACATGGCTGGAGAGGCCTCAAAAAACTTACAATCAGGCTAAGTGTGGTGGCTCATGCCTGTAATCCCAGGACTTTGGGAGGCCAAAGTGGGTGGAACACCTGGAGATCAGGAGTTTAAAACCAGCCTGGCCAACTTGGTGAAACCCCATCCCTACTACAAATACCAAAATTAGCCAGGCGTGGTGGCACACACTTGTAATCCCAGCTACTTGGGAGGCTAAGGCAGGAGGATCACTTGAACCTGGGAGGCAGAGATTGCAGTGAGCAGAGATTGTGCCACTGCACTCCAGCATGGGCAACAGAGTGAGACTCCATCTCAAAAAAAAAAAAAAAAGGAAACTGACAATCATTGCAGAAGGGGAAGCAAACACATCCTTCATCACATGACAGCAGGAAGAAGTGCTGAGTAAAGAGGAAAAAGACCCTCAAAAGATCATCAAATTGATGATAAACATCAATGCAAATTCCTCAACAAAATTGGTAGACTGAAACCAGCAGCACATCACAAGCTTATCCACCAAAATCAAGTAGGCTTTATCCCTGGGATACAAGGTTGGTTCCAAATATGCAAACCAATAAATGTGGTTTATCACATAAACAGAAGTAAAGACCAAAAAAATTACACGATTATCTCAATAGATACAGAAAGGGTTTTCAATAAAATTCAACACTCCTTCATGTTAAAAACTCTCAATAAACTACGTATTGAAAAAACATACTTAAAAACGATAACAGCCATCTATGAAAAACCCACAGCCAATATCATACTGAATGAGCAAAAGCTGGAAGCATTCTCCTTGAAAACTTGCACAAGACAAGGATGCCCTCTCTCACCACTCCTATTCAACATAGCATTAGAAGTCCTAGCCAGAGCAATTAGGCAAGAGAAAGAAATAAATGGCACCCAAATAGGAAGAGAGAAAGTCAAACACTCCCTTTTTACATATAACATGATCCTACATCAACAAAATCCCATATTCTCAGCCCCAAAGCACCTCAAACTAATAAACAACTTCACCAAAGTCTCAGGATACAAAAACAATATACAATAGTTACTAGCATTCCTATATACCAATAATAGTTAAGCCAATAGCCAAATCACAAATACAGTCACATTCACAGTTGTCACAAAAAGTATAAAACACCCAGGAACACAGCTAACTTGGAGGTGAAAGACCTCTACAAGGAGATCTACAAATCCCTGCTCAAAGAAATAAGAAATGACACAAACAAATGAGAAAACATTCCATGCTCATGGATAGGAAGAATCCATATCATTAAAATGGCCATACTGCCCAAAGAAATTTATAGATTCAATGCTATTCCTCTTAAACTACCAATGATATTCTTCACAGAACTAGAAAAAAATTTAAAATTCATATGGAACCAAAAAAGAGCCCAACTAGCCAAGGCAATCCTAAGTAAAAGGAACAAAGCTGGAGGCATCATACTACCCACCTTCAAACTAAACTACAGGGCTACAGTAACTAAAACAGGATGATACTAGTACAAAAATAGACACATAGACCAATGGAACAGAATAGAAAACCCAGAAAAAGGCCATACGACTACAACTACTTGATCTTCAACAAAGTTGACAAGGTCAAGCAATGGGGAAAAGATGCCCTATTCAATAAATGGTGCTGGAATAACTGGCTAGCCACATGCAGAAGATGGAAACTGGACCCTTTCATTACACTATATACAAAAATCAACTCAAGATGGATTAAAACACTTAAATGTAAAACCTGAAACTATAAAAACCTGGAAGACAATCTAGGTATTACCATTATGGACATAGGAACAGGCAAAGATTTCATGACAAAGATGCCAAAAGCAACTGCAACAAAAGCAAAATTAACAAGTGGGATCTAATTAAACTAAAGAGCTTGTGCACAGCAAAAGAACCTATCAAAAGACTAAACAGATGACCTACAGAGTGCGAGAAAATTTTTGTGAACCATGCATCTGACAAAGGTCTGTTATACAGCATCTATAAGGAACTTAAAGAAATTTACAAGAAAAAACAACCTCATTAAAAAATGTGAAAACAACAAGAATAGTCACTTCTCGAAAGAAGACATACATGTAACCAACAAGCATATGAAAAAAAAGCTCAACATCACTGATCATTAGTGAAATGCAAATCAAAATCACAATGAGATACCATCTCACACCAGTCAGGGTAGCTATTATTAATAAATCAAAAAATAACAGATGCTGGTGAGGTTGTGGAGAAAAGGGAATACTTATACACTATTTGTGGGAGTGTAAATTAGTTCAACCATTGTGGAAAACAAGGTGGCAATTCTTCAAAGACCTACAAAAAGAACTACCATTCAACCCAGAAGTCCCATTACTGGGTATATACCCAACAGAATATAAATTATTCTATCATAAAGACACATGCACATGTATGTTCATTGCAGCACTATTCACAATAGCAAACATGGAATCAACTTAAATGTCCATCAATGGTAGACTGGACAAAGAAAATGTGATACATACACACCATGAAATACTATACAGCCATTAAAAAGAATGAGATAATGTCCTTTACAAGAACATGGATAGAGCTGGAGGCCATTATCCTTAGCAAACTAACACAGGAACAGAAAACCAAATACTGCATGTTCTCACTTATAAGTGGGAGCTAAATGATGATAACACATGGACACATAGAGGGGAATAACACACGCTAGGGCCATCAGAGGAGAGAGGGTGAGAAGAGGGAGAGGATCAGGAAAAATATCTATTGCATACTAGGCTTAATACCTGGGTGATAAAATAATCTATACAACAACCCCCATGATATGGGTTTACAAATCTGCAAACGTATCCCTTGAACTTAAAGTAAAAGTTATAAAAAGGAATAAATCTAAAAATATATGATTTTATAAAGTAGTGAGTATATTTTCTGTATTTTTCTGTCCCTAAAGTATTTAATGTTAAACTATAATTAAATTTGTATAATTGTTGAGAAGTTTCAGTTTAACCTAATTCCCTTTTTTGGAATTTTTCATTGGATTAAATTGACAGAACCTTTTGAATATCCCTTTCAATATCCTTGAAGTTCAAATGATCTGATGTCATAACTAACTTCCATGAAGTTAATATTTAAGGAGAAATCTCTAGGCACGTTGTTGAGTTTAAGACAATGAAGACGTGTCATCTTAATTGGAATTCATTTTCATTTAATATTTCATCACAAATACAAATTCTCAAAACTAGTTACTCAACTGTTAACAGTCATTTGTTATTCTCAATTTCCTCAGAAACCCTTCATATTGGCCTTTTCTGTTCCTGTCTACTAAATGCTATACAATTCAACCTTGACAGTTTTTAAACATGTCAAAATATTTATATTTCCCCAATATAGTAAGTTTTTTTGTCTTTTTTTTTTTTTTTTTTTTTGTAGAAGGAGCCTTGCTCCATTGCCCAGGCCAGAGTGCAGTAGCATGATCTCAGCTCACTGCAACCTCCGCCTCCCAGGTTTTAAAGCAATTCTCCTGTCTCAGCTTCCTGAGTAGCTGGGACTACAGGCAACTGCCACCATGCCCAGCTAATTTTTTTGTATTTTTAGTAGAGACAGGGTTTCACCTTGTTGGTCAGACTGGTCTCGAACTCCTGACCTCAGGTGATCCACCTGTCTCAGCCTCCCAAAGTGCTGGGATTACAGGCAGGAACCAAGATGCCTGGCCAAGTTATTTTTTAAATAGATGTTTCTCCTCAAAATTCAACACATTTCAGAATTATTTTTGATCAACTATAATGTTCCAAACATGTGCTAGATACTAGGTATACTGAAATAAATAAAAACTAATGCTGGCCATCAAGAAGCTGTTTGTAATGTGAAGTAAGAAATTTAATATATAATCAGAACCACATCCACACATGTGGAGTAAATCATACAAAGAAGGAGGAGGAAAAATGTCAGGCGAGGGAATTAGCAGATGTATAGGCCCAAAAGCAAGGCAAACCTGATGCCCTCCAAGCAGTAAGTAGTTCAAAGTAACTGGACAAGAGTTTAAAGAAGGAAGTGTTCAGTCTGACATGACTAATAGAATGTGAACCTTATCTTGAACTTTATCTTGAAAATAATGTAGAGATATTGAAGGAGATTGAACAAAGGAAAGCTATGAGCACCTTCACATGAAAGATGACTCTGAAAATAGTGTTGAGACTCCATTAGAGAAGAACGTTATATTAAAGGAGAGTACAGGAATAATGCCAGTCTAGTTAGAACACTCAATCAGAATGACACTGGTTATAAAATACTGTTCAAGTATTGGGTGCATATATATCTTGGGTGTATTTTATAGCTCTTTCATCACTATCATATAAAAAAATCCAGTCCAGTCTCTATCAACCCATCTCGCTACTTTAAATTCCTCAGACTTTGGCATGCATAGTGATAAGGAATATTCATGGACATACACACACATGTACACATAATTGAATTTGTGTGTGTGTGTGTGTGTGTATGTATGCCCAAGAATATTCTAGTAAATGTTTAGCAACTAGATCTCCAGAAAAGAAAGAAAAACCCTGATTTTCATTTGCCACCATGGACAGTTTCAAACTACCAGTATGTCATTAAATGCAGGGCTTGAAAAATATGAGCAATAGCATGTGCACACACATTCACACACAATTTTCACCTCTTGAGGGTATCATTTGCACCACTAAATTCTTAATTTTGAGAAGTCCAATTATTCATTCTTTTGTTACTTGTGCTTTTGGTGTCATATTTTAAAAAGTATTGCCTAATCCAAGGTTATGGAGATTTACACTTATGTTTTCATCTAAGATTTTTAATTTCCGTTCCTACATTCAGGTATTTGATTCATTTTGAGTTAATTTTTGTAGATGATGTGAGGTAGACGGGGGTCTCAATTTCCAAAACAATTGAGAATAAAACAACACATTCAGGGAAAAGTAGAAGTAAAAGGTAGACCAATCTTTCTCACTACTTTAAATTCCTCAGGCCAAAGAGCTATGAAATACACCCAAGATGCACTACAGTATACTTTTCAAAAAAGGTAAAATCATTAGTTTATTCAAATATAAAATGTGACAGTTTTTATACAGCATATTCATTAATTAAGGAATCAGTAAGATGTTGTAAGCAGTTTAAAGAAGAGTTTAGAAGCTAGAGTAGTTACAGAACAATAAGAAGTTAAGTTAGATACAAAACTGATCAAGATACAAAACTGATCAATATACAACAGGACCATATATCTTCAAGATTATGTGTTTCATTAGAGATGAATTATTTATATTGCTTCTGTACAAAGCAAGAAGTTTCACTATGTTTGGGAACTTTAATCAATTGTAAATACCAAAATGAATGAAGTTACACCTCTAGATAATCCCTGAGTGGCCTTTGTTTCTGTACAGCATTGAAGGGATATGTGTGTTTTGACTAAAGTTATAACACATTGACTAAGAAAGTAGAGGCCAGACAATGGGTCTTTTGCCTTCTACTGCCATACATATTACTCTCATTCACTTATCTGTCTTGAAACCAAAAGGGAACAGTAACTTTTAGAAGCAAATGCAGTAATTGTGGAATTGTTTCATCTCCATAGTAGCTCCTTTTTTATTGTTAATTATTGATCTTTCAATAAACAAAGGTAAAATATTCTATGCCATTACATTTTCATACCAACTGTGAGAATTGGAAGTATTTATTCCTCATAGTTTCATAACCAAACAATTGCATGTGCTCTCATCTCTCTTTGAATCTGATGTTTTATTTCTGGGTTAATGGGGAGCATACTAAATTGTCCTCCACTTAGAACACTTGGTAATATGCAGCAAATCTCAGATTTCTCTTTCTGCCAGGGAGGGCATTTTACATGTCAATAGTCACCAATGAATTCACTGTTAAAAGAAGTTAAAGGATTTGCTTTGATCTTGGAAGTCTGTCATTAAAACTCCTGCCAATTGGCAAAAACTTCAAAGGTTTGCTTTTCAGCAAGGAGTCATAGGAAAGTTTAATCAATTAGACTTGGCTTGATTTTTTTCCTCAGAGTGTTTTCTTCTTTGAAAGACTCCCCAGAAAGATAAATTAATATGTCAAAGAAAAATCCAGATCTGAAGTTAAAATGGACAAAGGTATCATTATGTATGAAAGAGACATAAGGCCTGCCACAGCTTTGCATCTCAGCGCTCAGGCACCATGCCTGACTTCCCCAAGAAGAGCAATGTTTTTGGCACATAAACAAGCTTAACTGCTAAAACTATCTTAATCCACTTCCTTTCTCTTTGCCTATTCTCCTTGCATGTGGTGTGCAAACCAAACATAAGTCTTTTTTCCATTAACTTTAATATCCATTGGGAAGAATATCACCCTATTATGGAACACCTATTTCATTGCCAGTAGTTCTTGTGATTCTTAATCCCAGCAGGATTGAAGACTTGCGGGAAATGCCCAGCCTTGGCTTAGGGTCCTTTATGTTTTCACAGCCTTCCTTCCTTGGAAAGGTGGGCTAACCTTTTCATATTATTTTCTGTTTTGGAAACTAGAAACTTTTCTCAATTGTATAAAATAAACAGAAAAATCAGTGAGTATGAATATGGAATCATTTATTCATTTTTTAATTTCTCCTTGATTATTAAAGATATATTTTAATACATTCTTTTTTATTCATTTTTTTAATTGGCTGACAAAATTATATGTTTTTCACATACAATATAATGTTTTGAAGTATGTACACATTGTGAAATAGTTCAATCCAACTAATTAACCATTGCATTACCTAACACCATTATCATTTTTGAGGTGAGAACACTTAACATCCATTCTCTGGGTTTTTCAAAAATACAATATACTGTAATTAACTATAGTCACCATACTCTACAATAGATATCTTGAACTTATTTATCCTATCTAATTGCATTTATGTTTCCTTTTTCCACCATCTCCCAACCCCTCTTCCATCTAACCACGTGGCCTCTGGTAACCATCATTCTGCCATCTACTTCTATGAGATTAACTTTTTAAAATCCCACATATGAGTGAAATCATATGATATTTGTCTTTCTGTGCCTGGATTATTTCACCTAACGTAATGTTATTCAGGTTCACCCACGTTATCACAAATGATAGTATTTCTTTCTTTTTCTTGCTAAATAGTATCTCATTGTGTGTGTGTGTGTGTGTGTGTGTGTGTGTGTGTGTGTGTCACATTTCTGTACTAATCCATCCGTTAAATATACTCATAAAGAAGAAAAATAAAAATACCCAAAATATAATATTGTGATTTAGTATATATATGCTTCTATTTCTTTGGGTTTACGCTAGCATGGTTATTAAAGAGCATATTCAAAATGTAATGCCTTCCCCCAACATGCTTTACGTTCACATTAGCTTAATTACTTTTCTTTATCCAATACATTTAATCAGGCATAAAATCCTCTAGTTTCATCCTTTTAAGGTGTCCCAAATTTTTCTCTTAGGTTTTGTTACACAGCCATACACTGAAAATTATACCTGGATTGCTGCAGCCACATCCTAGTTTATCTCCTTTATTTTCATCTCTGACTTCATCTCCACCAGATGAATATAGTTAACATACTGGAAGAAAGTGATTCTTTTCTGTTAATGCCACTCCAGAATGTTTTAAGATTTGACATTATCTTGTCAGGCCTCTGAGCCCAAACCTGCACATGTACATCCAGATGTCCTGAGGCAACCGAAAACTACAAAAGAAGTGAAACAGCCAGCTCCTGTCTTAACTGATTGACCAACCTTACAACATTCCATTATGACTTGGTTCCTGCCCTGCCCCAACTGATCTATCAATCGACCTCATGACTTTCTTCTTCTAGACAATGAGTCTTATGATCTCCCCACCCTGCACCTTGTGACCCCCTCCTCTGCTGACAATAGATAACCACCTTTAACTGTAGCTTTCCACTGCTTACCCCAGTCCTATAAAACTGCCCCACCCCTATCCCCTTTGTTGACTCTTTTCAGACTAAGCCCACTTGCATACCCAAGTGAAATAAACAGCCTTGTTGCTCACACAAAGCCTGTTGGTGGACTCCCTTCACATGGACATGCTTGACATTTGGTACCATGACTCAGATCAGGGGACCTCCCTTGGGAGATCAATCCCCTGTCCTGCTGCTGTTTGCTCCATCAGAAAATCCACCTATGACCTCGGGTCCTCAGACCAGCCCAAGAAACATCTCACCAATTTTAAATCAGTTAAGAGGCCTCTTTTTACTCTCTTCTCCAACCTCTCTCACTATCCCTCAACCTCTTTCTCCTTTCAATTTCAGCGCCATCCTTCAATCTCTCCCTTCCCTTAATTTCAGTTCCTTTCCTTTTCTGGTAGAGACAGAAGAGATGCATTTTATCTGCAAACCCAAAACTCCCACACCAGTCACAGATTCGGGAAGACAGTCTTCCCTTGGTGTTTAATCACTGCAGGGACACTTGCCTGATTATTCACCCACATTTCAGAAGTGTTCGATCACCGCAGGGACACCTTCCTTGATCCTCCACCTTGACGAAAGTACCACCTCCTCTGGGTGGCAAGTACCATTCCCCCTGTGTCTCTACCCCTCTTTTCTCTAAACCTACCTTTTTACCATGGGCAACCTTCTGCCCTCCATTCCTCCTTCTTCTCCCTTAGCCTGTGTTCTTAAAAACTTGAAACCTCTTCAACTCTCACCCGATCTAAAACCTAAGTGTCTTATTTTCTTCTGCAACACCGCTTGGCCCCAACACAAACTTGATAATGGCTCTAAATGGCCAGAGAATGGCACTTCTGATTTCTCCATCCTACAAGTCTTAAATAATTTTTGTCATAAGATAAGCAAATAGTCTGAGGAGCCTTACGTCCAGGCATTTTTTAGACTTTGCTCCCTCCCTAGCCTCTGCTCCCAATGCAACCCATCCCAAATCTTCCTTCTTTCCCTCCCATCTGTGCCTTCAGTCCCAACCCCAACTGCTGCTAAATCTTCTGAATCTTCCTTTTCTTCAGACCCCTCTGACCTCTCTCCCCCTCCCCTGGCCACTCCTTGGCAAGTTGAATCAAGTCCCAATTCTTCCTCAGCCTCCACTCTCCTACCCTATAACCATTCTGTCACCTCCCCTCCCCACACGTGGTCTGGCTTACAATTTCATTCTGTAGCAAATACTCCCCCCACCTGCCCAACAATTTCCTCTTTGAGAGGTGGCTGGAGCTGAGGGCATCATCAGAGTGCATGTGCCATTTTCTCTATCAGACCTTTCCCAAATTAATCAATGCTTAGGCCCCTTCTCATCAGACCCCACTAAATATATACAGGATTTCTGGTATTTAACTCAGTACTACAATTTAACCTGGAGTGACCTAAATGCTATCCTAACTTCTACCCTTTCCCTAGATGAGCAGGATAGAGTTTATACCCTAGCATAATCTCACACTGACACCTGCTGGCATCATGAACCAGACTTTCAAGAAGGCATCAGGGTAGTTCCCCAAGAAGATCCCCAATGGGAATACCAGATAGGCTCCCCAGGTATAGCTAGGTGAGAATACATGATTTCTTGCTGAGTTGAAGGGCTTAATAAGGCAGCTTACAAGCTGTTAATTATGACATACTTAAATAAACTACCCAAGGTAAAGAAGAAAACCCATCCTAGTTCACAGCTCATTCGGCAGTGACCCTGAGACGATTTACAGCCCTGGACCCTGATGAGTCAGAAGGCCATCTTATTCTCAATATGCATTTTATCACCCAGTCAGCAGCTCCTTACATTAGAAAAAAGCTTCAAAAATTGGAATCCGGCCCTCAAACCCCACAACAGGAGTTAATCAACCTCGCCTTCAAGGTGTACAATAGAGAGGAGGCAGCCAAGCAGCAATGCATTTCTGAGTTACAATTACTTGCCTCTGCTGTGAGACAAAACCCAACTGCACCTGCAGCACACAAGAACTTCAAAACGCCTAACCACACTGGTCAGGCATTCCTACAGGACCGCCTCCCTCAGGATCTTGCTTCAAGTGCCAGGAATCTGGCCACTGGACCAAGGAATGCCCACAGTCCAGGATTCCTCCCAAGCCATGTCCCATCTGTGCAGGTACCCACTGGAAATCAGACCTCCCAGCTCGCCTGGCAGCCACTCCTATAGCCCCTAAAGCTCTGGCCTAAGGCTTTCTGACGGACTCCTTTCCCGATCTGCTCAGCTTAGTGGCTGAAGACTGACGCTGCCCGATCGCCTCAGAAGCCTCCTGGACCATCACGGATGCCAAGTTTTGGGTAACTCTCACAGTGGAGGGTAAGTCCATCCCCTGTTTAATCAATACAGGGGCTACCCACTCCACATTACCTTCTTTTCAAGGGCCTGTTTCCCTTGCTCCCATAACTGTTGTGGGTATTGACAGCCAGGCTGCTAGACCCCTTAAAACTCCCCAACTTTGGTGCCAACTAGGACAACATTCTTTTATGCACTCCTTTTTATTTATCCTGACTTATCCCATTCCTGTATTAGGTTGAGACATTTTAACTAAATTATCAGCTTCCCTGATTATTCCTGGACTGTAGCCACATCTCAAAGCTGCCATTCTTCCCAACCCAAAGCCTTCTTCTTGTCTTCCTCTTGTGTCCCCACTACCTTAACCCACAGGTATAGGACACCTCTACTCCCTCCTTGCTGATCACATGCCCATTACTATTTCATTAAAACCTAATCACCCTTACCCTGCTCAATGCCAGTATCCCATCCCATGACAGGATTTAAGGGGATTAAAGCCTGTTATCACTCGTCTGCTACAGCATGGGCTTCTAAAACCTACAAACTCTCCTTACAATTTCCCCATTTTACCTGTCCAAACACTGGACAAGTCTTACAGGTTGGTTCACAATCTGCACCTTATCAACCAAATTGTTTTGCCTATCCACCCTGTAGTGCCAAACCCATACACTCTTTTGTCCTTAATACCTCCCTCCACAGCTCACTATTCCATTCTTGATCTTAAAGATGCTTTTTTCACTATTCCCCTTCACCCCTTGTCCCAGCCTTTCTTTGCTTTTACCTGGACTGACCCTGACACCCATCAGTCCCAGCAACTTACATGGGCTGTACTGCCACAAGGTTTCCAGGACAGCCCTCATTACTTCAGTCAGGCTCTTTCTCATTATTTACTTTCTTTCCACCCCTCTGCTTCCCACCTTATTCAATACATTGATGACCTTCTACTCTGTAGTCCCTCCTCTGAGTTTTCTCAACAAGGTATCCTCCTGCTCCTTCAACATTTATTCTTTAAAGGATATTGGGTATGCCCCTCCAAAGCTCAAATTTCTTCCCCAATCATTACCTACCTTGGCATAATTCTTCATGAAAACATGCATGCTCTCTCTTCCGATCATGTCCAGCTTATCTCTCAAACCCCAACCCCTTCTACAAAACAATAATTCCTTTCCTTCCTGGGCATGGTTGGATACTTTCGCCTTTGGATACCTAGTTTTGCCATCCTAAAAAACCCTTATATAAACCCACAAAGGGAAATCTAGCTGACTCCACAGATCCTAAATCCTTTCCCCACTCCTCTTTCCATTCCTTGAAGACGGCTCTAGAGACTGCTCCCACATTAGCTCTCCCTAACTCATCCCAACCCTTTTCCATTACACAGAGCTGAAGTGCAGGGCTATGTAGTCGGAATTCTTACACAGGAGCCAGGACCGCGCCCTGTAGCCTTTCTGTCCAAACAACTTGACCTTACTGTTCTGGGCTAGCCCTTATGTCTCTGTGCAACAGTTGTCACTCCTTTAACACTTTCAGAGGCCCTCAAAATCACAAGCTATTCTTCACTTACTCTCTACAGTTCCCATAACTTTCAAAATCTATTTTCCTCCTCACACTTGACGCATATACTTTCTGCCTCCCAGCTCCTTCAGCTATACTCACTCTTTGTTGAGTCTCCCACAATTACCACTATTCCTGGCCGGGACTTCAATCTGGCCTCCCACATTATTCCTGACACCACACCTGACCTACATGACTGTATCTCTCTGATCCACCTGACATTCTATCCATTTCCCCATATTTCCTTCTTTCCTGTTCCTCACCCTGATCACACTTGGTTTACTGATGACAGTTCCACCAGGCCCAATTGCCAATCACTAGCAAAGGCAGGCAATGCTATAGTGTCTTCCACATCTATCACTGGAGCTATGGCCCTGCCCCCTTCCACTACTTCTCAACAAGCTGAACTCATTGCCTTAACTTGAGCCCTCACTCTTGCAAAAGGACTGCGTGTCAATGTTTATACTGACTCTAAATATGCCTTCCATATCCTGCACCACCATACAGCTATATTGGCAGAAAGAGGTTTCCTCACTACACAAGGCTCCTCCATCATTAATACCTCCTTAATAAAAACTTTACACTTCAAAACACATTACTGCAAAATAAAAAGGCAAGACACAACCCGAAAGTATATAGTTGGAAAACATATATTTGATGAAACAATTCCTTCCAAAATATATAAAGATTTCTTCAACTCAAGAATAAGAAGAAAAACAAACAACTTTATTTAAAATGGCAAAAAAGATTTGAAGACACTCTACTAAAGGAGATATGAATGGTAAATTAGCACATGAAGAAGTTCTCACATAATTTGTGATTAAGGATATGCTAATTGAAACCACAATTAAATACTATTACGCAAGCACTAAAATGACTAAAATTGAGAAGATCAACCATACCATCTCCAATTCTAATACATTGCAGTAGGAATATAACATGCAAAAACAACTGGCAGTTTCTTAAAGCTAGAAACATACCTAAATATGACCCATCCATTTCACTTCTAGGTATTTGCCAAAGAGAAATAAACCAAAAACATATTTCTTCCCTTATGAAAAAACCCCAAATGTTCACAGCAGCTAAATTTATAAATTTCAAAAAATTACAACAACTCAAATGTTCAACTAGTGAATAAACAAATACATCCATACAATGGAATACTACTAACAATAAAAAATAAATGACTGATACATGTTACAATGCATGCAATATATGCAATGTAACATATGTTACAAGGCATACAATATGCTAAACTGACACCAAAGCCTATCTACCGTATGAGAGTATTTATATGTCATACTAGTAAAGCCAAAACTGCAAAAAATGAGATCAAATCAGTGATTTTCAGGGACTGGGGTTGCGAAAAGTAGTTAACAGCAAAGGGGAATGAAGAAATGTCCTGAAGTAACAGAAATACTATTTTTCTTGATTGTGATAGAAATTACATGACTATAACTTTGTCAGGACTCATCAAATTGTATACTTTAAAAGGGTGAGTTTTACTGAATTTGAGGTGTTTTTCAATAAAACTGATTTCTAAAAGGCTGTTTTAGCTTACGTATCTCCTAAAGCAGGTTCTAAACAAAAATACTTGTGTCATATACTTTTGGGAACAAAATCTTAATGAGTATATGTGAGTTACAGAAAGAGTAAAACAGGGAAGGAAAAGAAAAGCTACTGGCAAGATGAATTATTATTTTACTTTAAAATATAACTCTTTGCTCCTTTCTGTTTTTAAAAAAAATCTTGAGGCCGGGCGCGGTGGTTCAAGCCTGTAATCCCAGCACTTTGGGAGGCCGAGACGGGCGGATCACGAGGTCAGGAGATCGAGACCATCCTGGCTAACACGGTGAAACCCCGTCTCTACTAAGAAATACAAAAAACTAGCCGGGCGAGGTGGCGGGCGCCTGTAGTCCCAGCTACTCGGGAGGCTGAGGCCGGAGAATGGCGTGAACCCGGGAGGCGGAGCTTGCAGTGAGCTGAGATCTGGCCACTGCACTCTAGCCTGGGCTACAGAGCGAGACTCCGTCTCAAAAAAAAAAAAAAAAAAATCTTGACTTCTGATATCATAAGATGTACCTTTTCTAAGTATACAAATTGATAATTCTTAGTAATTTTACAATTTTAAAACTATGAGCACAATCCAGTTTTGGGACATTTCCATCATCCCTAAAATACCCTCCTGTGCTCTGACACCAATTTGTGATTGCACTCCTAGCCCCAGGCAACCCCTGATCCGTTTTATACATCTATGGAATTGCCTTTTTAGGAAATTTCACATAAATGGAATCAAAATGTCCTATATAACTACAATACAGTATCAAAACCAGGAAATGTACAGTACAACCCACAGATACATTTACATTTCACCAGTTTTGCATGCACTCATTCATGTGTATCTGTATATGTAGTTACTTTATCTTCATTTTTGAAGGAGAAATTTATAGACTATAACATTCTTGCCTGACAGTTTTTTTTTTTCTTTCTTTCAGCATGTTTAACATGTCATTTGACTCCCTCTGGATTACACTTTTTAATGAAAAGCAACCTATTAATACCATTGTTCTTACCCTAAACATAATGATTCCTTTTTCTCTTGCTGCCTTCAAGATTTTTCTTTTTCTTTGAATTTCAACCATTTGTTCAAAAACTTCTGAAGAATCTTGTGAACTGTGTCTCAAGACTACCTACTGGGGAATGGAAGACAGAAGTATTTGTCCTTTAACCTTTGGCTCTCGTTGATCCAAGGTGATTCCATTGGACATTTCTTTCCCAAAACTTTTAGGTGCACATGCATAAGAGATGGGATGTTCAAAAGAGCAGGAAGTGAGAAGTATGTTTAAAAAGCCCAAAGAAGGTGTTGATGCACCTGTATTAAGCCAATCGAAACCTTATAACTTGTCACCACAACAACGGCAGGAGTAAGAGGTAAAATCTGAAAGACTTGAAAAGGTGCACAAGAGTCTTCTGATATAAAGACATCATGAAAACTTAAATAGAATAATATACCATATTCATGGATAGGAATAACAATATCACAAACATGTTATTCTTAAAAAATGAATTCATAGATTTGAATAAAATACCATAAAACTTGTATAGTATGCTTTGCTGAATTGACAAGCTGACTTTTTTTATTTATAAGAAGAAAAAAATATCACCAAAAAGAAAAGGAATTCTCCTGAAGAAAACTAACAAACTGGAGAGACTATAGATAGGCGTAAAGAACAAGTAAAAGTCTTTGGGGAATTCATGTATGGATAAATAAATTCAATAATAGAACAAAATTAATGGCCCAAAAAGTAGACTCATACATATAGAGGTTATGATATAATTTGTTCACAACAAAATTGGCATTGCAGACCCATTAAAATAACATAACGTTTATGTTAGTGTATAATAAACACAGTACAGTCACCTCTACATAAATGGGGACAATAGATTTTCCATATGAAAGCAATGAAATGAGATCTTATCTCATACCATAAATAATTAAACTATAATTGGATTAGAAACTCAAATATTAAAGGAAAAATTAAAATTCATAAGTCATTATAAGAAAATATATGGTTGACAGTGACATAAGGAAGAATTACGTAAACTGAATTTAAAAACAACAGCAACAAGATAGACCATGGAAAAAATATATATATATGTATACAATTACACTAAAATTAAGGAGTTCCGTTTATTAAAAGACTTCACGAAAAAGTGAAAAGTCAAGCCACAGACCAGAAAAGAAACCTTAGAAAACATGTGAATTACCAAAAGGCTACTATAAAGAATTCTTAATTCTCATGGATCAATAAGAAAAAGGCAAACAACCCAATAGAAACATTGTCAAAAAACATGAAGGAAACAGACATGGTCCATTATATTGACCTAAAAATCTACTAATAAATTTTGATTCAGAGTTTGAAAAACACTAGTCTAGACTAGATAACTCACAGATTTGAAGAATTAGTGTCAACAGAAATATGCTGTTTCTTAATACTGTGTATTGTTTATTTGCAATGCCAGAATATAAATAGCATTTCCAAAATTTTTTTTAGTTTCAAAAATCACAAAATTGATAGATGTGTTTAAGAAATTCAAACAATAAAAATACATGTAATAAAATTTTCACCCCTTGCTTTATTCTTTTTTGCCTTCACCCCCTCCCCAGAAGTAACTTTGGTATATTTATTGAGGTGTGTTTCTTAAATACTTTTCAACTTACTTACAAACACATATGTAGAGTGCTTTAAAAAATAATTATGATATCATGATTACTATTATTCAACCTTCTTTACTCACTTACTGACATATTACCAACCTCTTTCAACAGTAGTATATTTACTGATGTCATCTAATCTGAGGTGCTTTGATGGTATTGCATTCATATTTTACCAGGAAGGGTCAGCACAAGATTTACCCAATTGTATCATTTTTAAAGCGAGTCTTTATCTTATCTGCAGTTGCATATTCAAATCTTTATGCAAATCCATTTGATATCTGTCTCAGCAATAATTTGATGCACTTGTTCCAACCAATTCTGCAATATTCTAGAAAGCAGGTTTTCCAAAGCTGGAAAATTTTCAGATGGTACTGTTAGAGAAAGACAGCATTTTCTAGAGGTGTATTTGATTTTATTTTTCTTAAACAAGTATTCAAATTAAATTCACAGATACATAATTTGTCATGCAGATGATAAAAACTATGTTGCCTAGAGCTTGGATATGTGAATCAGGAACTAAACCAATATGTGAAAACACGTTAGAGGGGCTACTTGATGAACTTCTGAACTGCGGAATTCAACAACTATGCTGAACTATTAGCTTGAAATATGCACTTGTTCAATTTTGCCTTGAAATGAATAAAGAGCCATCTCCTTATATATGTGCAATAAGAAACTAAAGCTAATTGTACTTGTTTCTAAAATTTAATTTCACTTGAGAAGCAAAATAAAGAATGAATCAACTCTTTCAATAAGAACACATCTGTTTTTGTGGTACTTATTAAATGTATGATCTACCTTTTCTATAGATTTGAATATTTCACTTTTTGTAACTTCCTGAAAAATAGCAATCTGTCTATGCTGACTTTAATGCTACCTCTTGACACTTGATACATTGTCAAAATTCAGCTAATATGTATAATAAAATACTTTTAGACCTGGATAGTGATAAAGGATTACAAAACTGCCTAGCATTAAGAGTTGAAACCACTTCTCCCATTCTTTCATTTGGCAGATGTGGATGATGGCAGCTGAGTGCAGATATGCCTCAAATTCTTCTCAAGGCAGCACTTCAGGAGGCCCCAGTTGATCCATCAGAGTTAGCCTGTGAGATAAGATTTCCTGGCCATTCCTGAAGCTGCTAAAGCTCTGCTATCAAGTGACCTGTGACCTTGGGAAAATATCTTTTTTGTACTTTTATTTTTCTTCAAAGAGCAATGTAGCTAAATATAGGTATCTCCCAGGATTGCTGTGAAGAACACATGAAATACATTGCAAGAAACAGCCCAATTTGTTATACCATAGTTGAAAAGTGCTTGTGGAATGAATCCATTGAAACATCCCTAAATAGTACTTGAATTTAAAAACAAAAAACTTTAAAATTTTGACTTAAAACTTGGTAATATTATAATTTTAGTACTTCTCTTTTTCTTTTAATTGTGGCAAAATATGCATATAAAATTTACTATCTTAACCATCTTTGAATACACAGTTCAGTGGCATTAACTATATTTACACTGTTATGCAACCAATCTCTAGGAATTTTTTATCATGAAAAACTAGAACTCTATGTTCATTAAACAAACCTGTATTAACCCCTCTTTTCAGCCCCTGGAAACTAGCATTCTACTTTCTATTTCTGTGAATTAGATTACTTTAGACACTTATGTAACTGGAGTCATACAGTATGTGTCTTTTCATGACTGACTTATTTCACTTAGCATAATGTCTTTGACTTTTATCCATGTTGTAGTAGGTGACAGGATTTCCTTCCCTTTTAAGGCTGAATAATATTCCACTGAACATACATACCACATTTTCTTTATCTTTATTCATTAGTCAGTGAATATTTGCACTGCTTCTACTTCTTCATTACTGTGAATAATGCTGCTATGAACATGGGTGTACAATTATCTGTTTGAGACCCTGCTTTCAAGCATTCTGGATGTATACCCAGAAGTGGAATTACTAAATCATATGGTAAGTCTACTTTTAATTTTTTGAGGAACCACCACACTTTTTTATCTGTAGCAGCTGCACTATTTTACATTCCCACCGGTAGTACATAAAGATACCAATGTTTCTACATCCTCACCAACACTTGTTATATTCTGAGATTTTTCTCATTTTTTTGTTTTGTTTTGTTTGATAGTAGCCATCCTGTTAAGTACAAAGTTATATCTAATTATGGGCTTGATTTGCATTTCCACAAAGATTAGTGATGTTGAGCATATTTCATATGTATTCAGGCCACTTGCATATCTTCTTTGAAGAAATGTCTATTAAGTTCTTGTTCCACTTTTTATTTGGGTTGTTTTATTGTTGTTGAGTTGTTGAAGTTCTTTATATATTATATTTTGGTTTTTAACCCTTCATCAGATATAAAATTGCAAATATTGTCTCCCATCCCATAGGTTGCCTTTTCACAGTGTTAATTGTGACCTTGGATGAACAGAAGGGTTTAATTTTGATGTGGTTCAATTTATCTAGTTTTACTTTTGCTGCCTGTGCTTCCAAAAAATCATTGCCCAGACCAATGTCATGGAGCTTTTCCCATATGTTTTCTTTTAATAGTTTTAAAGTTTCATGTCTTATAGTTAACTCTCAAATTGATTTTGAGTTGATTTGCATGTATAATATAAGATAAGGTTCTAATTTCATTCTTCTGCATGTGGATATCCAGTTTTCCCAACACCATTTGTTGGACAAACTATATTTTCCCCCTTGAATGATCTTGGCACCTTTGTCAAAAATAAGTTGACTGTATATGCAAGGGCTTATTCATGATATCTATTATATCCTACTGGTCTAGATGTCTGTCTTTATGGCGGTATCACACTGTTTTGATTATTGTAGCTTTTTTATAAGTTTTGAAATAAGGAAATACGAGACCTCCAAATGTGTTCCTTTTCTTTAAGATTGCTTTGGCTATTCAGGGTCTCTTGAAAACTTATATAAATGTTTAAGTGAATATTTTTTGGAATTTTTATTTGAATTATCAATCTCCAAAACAAAAAGCAAAACAAAAGCAAAAGGTTGTTTTGTTTTGTTTTGTTTTTTATCTTAATTAAGGAATTAGTTGGTGTCGCCTGTAATTCTCAAAGTAAAAAGATATGCATTTGAATTATTGTATAAACATTCTTAAAAATCCAAATGTTAAATACAATTAAACTACTAGGAAGATTTGTTCTCTTTCTCAGGTTTCTGATTTTTTTCCTTTTCCTGTACCTCAAGATCTATATTGTGACACACAAATACGGAACACTAACTGTATTTTTTCTACTTCATTAAAAAAGAAAGGAGAGAAATGTAAATGTTCTAAAGTACTGTCAATTCAGATAAATCCATTAGGTTTGGAAATGTAAAAGGAGTTACATCTTAAAATAGAGGAAAAAATAAAAATAAGGAAACCTCTTTAATGATAAAAATCTAAAAGCTAAATTTTCTCAGTGAGAGACTTAAAGTAAAATATGTATGTGTGTTACTAAGATGAACTCTGATTTATTACTGAATGCTGTATATGATTTCCCTTTGCACTTTGTCATTGTATATATATTAGCATTGTTTTCTATGCATTATTTAGGACCAGGACTTACTTTGTATCACCTGTGTGATTACTTAAAATGTTAAAGAGGAAGGACAGGAGAGATCTTGGCAATGTAACATTATGCTTCAGTATCAAGTTAACAGAGCTGAAAGGGTTATGCAAATATTCATTTCCCTAGAAGGGCTCTTATTTTATTTGCAAAACAAGTTTTCCAGTAAAAGGAAATGTGGGGAGGGGCAAAGAAATGGTTAGGACTTAACTTTATGTTTTTCACCTGCCAGTCAAATCTAATTCTTTTGTTCTTACACAAACACATAAATGAAGAGCCTTTGCTTAGTGCTACCACTGTTAAGTGTGTTTGCTCCTTAACAGATACCAAAGGCAAGAATTACAAGAAGGACCATATTTCAGCACTAGAACTTAGAAGAGACAAAATATAAGGTTCCTTACAGCCTGACTCATACATAAAACGTGAATCCCTTCTACCTCACCATATCTAAGGAATAAGAAGGAATACATGATAAAACAAGCTATGTTTCCTTTTAGCATGGAAACCTTAGAAAACGTAACAAAGCACAAATTGGTGCTAAGATTTTTGACACTATTATAAACATTCAATCTGCCAAGGATACCAACTATTGTGGTTTACGTGACCCTAAGACATTGGCCCAAAACTGCACAGTACACAGGAGTTAGGGAAGGAGACAAAATGACCTCAGAGAAATAGTCACTGGTTGACATCCCAAGAGTCAAAAGCCAAGCAGTGAGGACTAATTAATCAGACTAATTAAAAACATCAATCAGAGCTATTAATATGATACAGTCCTAATAAGCCATCCCATGAATAGGAGCAGGAACAATGATATCATCGTCATTTTTCAGATAATCTGAGTTGATCGTGTTAAGCTATTCTAGATCCTGACCCTCAACATTAAAGGCTTGCTCTACCTGATTCCTCCTCCTGATTCCAACTCTGTTCCAAGGATAGGTGAAAATTGCTCTTTTTTGGCTAAGCATTATATCAGATTCAATAGAATGTGGGGGGCTAGGGTAGAAGGTAGAGTCTGTGTGTGCGTGGAGGGAAAGAAATGTAGAGGTAGAAGTTCTGTTGATTAAAAGACATCATAAAAAAGTGAAAATTTGAGGAATGGGCAGAGAGAAATAAAAGAGGAAGAAGAAGGGAGAGAGTGTGGGGAAAGAAAGAAAAAAAGAGAGAGAGGAGTGGGGTCCATGGAGGAAACAGAGAATGATAGAGAGAGACTTGGGAAGGGTTAGAAAGTAAGAGAAATCTTTTATTTTTTAAATTGACATATAATAACTGTACATATTTTAGGGGTATATCGTGATGTTTCAATACTTACAATGTGTAGTGAATAGGTCAGGATAGTTAGCATATATATCATCTCAAACATTTATTTACATTGGAAACATTCCATAACCTCTTTATAGTCATTCAAAACTATACAATATATTATTAACTACCATCATTTTACAGTTATAGAAAACTAGCACTTATTCCTCCTGTATGTAATTTTGTATATTTTAATAAATCTCTTTCTACTACCTCCTTTCTTCTACTCTTTTAACCCTCTACTATCCCTTCATCTACTTTTTACTTTTATGAGATAAACTTTTTTTAGCTTCCACATATGAGTAAAAACGTGGTCTTTAACTTTCTGTTTCTGGCTTATTTCACTTAACATAATGTCCTCCAGTTTCATTCACATTGCTGTGAATAACAAGATTACATTCTTTTTTATGGCTAAATAGTACTCCATTGTGTATATATGCCACATTTCCTTTATCCATTTGAGACTGGGTAATTTATAAATAAAAGAGGTTTAATCAACTCACAGTTTCAAATGGCTGGGGAGGCCTCAGAAAACCTATAATTACAGTGGAAGGTAAAAGAGAAGCAAGACCCTTCTTCACAAGGTGGCAAGACAGAAAGAAAGAGCAAGGAAATACCACACCTAAAACCATCAGCTCTCATGAGGACTCCCTCACTATCACAAGAATAGCATGGAGGAAACTGCCCCCATGATCAAATCACCTCCCACCAGGTCCCTCCGTCAACATGTGAGGATTAAAATTTGAGATGAGATTTGGGTGGTGACACAGAGCCAAACCATATCAAACTACTAGGTTAATTCCATATCTTGGCTATTGTGAATAACGCTGCAATAAACAAGGGGGTGCCGATGTTTCTTCAACATATCGATTTCCTTTCCTTTGGATAAATACTCAGTGCTGGATCATATGGTTGTTCTATTTGTAATTTTTTGAGGATTCTCCATGCTGTCTTTGTCCTTTTAGTGTTGCTAAAAAAGGAATAACTGAAGCTGGGTAATTTATGAATAAAATAGGTTTATTTGGCTCATGGTTCTGCAGGCCATACAAGAAACATGGCACCAACATCTGTACCTGATGAAGACCTCAAGAGTCTTCCACTCATGGCAGAGGGGAAGGGGAACCAGACATGTGCAGATATCACATGACAAGAGAGAAATCAAGAGAGAGAGAGAAGGGAAGCGCCAAACTTTTTAACAACCAGTTCTCATGTGAAATAATAGAATGTTAACTCTAAAATAATAGAATGTTAACTCACTTAACCTCCAACCCCCACAAATCCCTATTTATGAGGGATCCACCCCATTACCCAAACACCTTTCAGTAGACCCCCACCTCCAACATTGAGATCAAATTTCAACATGAGGTTTGATGGAACAAACATCCAAACTACAGCACATAAAATCCCCCAAGTGGCTGTACTAGTTTAAATTCTTAACAACAGTGTATAAGATTTTTTTCCTCTACATTTTCACCAACATCTGTTTTTTTGTTTGTTTGTTTCTTTGTTTTTGTTTTTGTCTTTTTGGTGATAGCCATCCTAACTGGGGTGAGACAATATCTCACTGTGTTTTGACCCTCATTTCCCTGATGATTAGTTACATTGAACATTTTTAATATATTTCATGACCATTTTTATGTTTTCTTTTAAGAAATGCCGTTCAGATCATTTGCTCATTTTTTAATCAGACTTTTTTTTTTTTTTTTTTTTTTTTGCTATTGAGATGTTTGAGTTCCTTGTATATTCTGGATATTAACCTCTTGTCAGATAAATAGTTGGCAAGAGAGAGCAAGAAGAGATTTTTCCCAATTCTGTCAGTTATCTTTCCATCCTGTTGATTATTTCCTTTGCTGTGCAGAAACGTTTTAGTTTGATATAATCTCATGTGTTTATTTGACTTTTTTTGCTGTGATTTTGAGGTCTTATTTATAAAATCTTTTCCCAATGTCCTAAAGTGTTTCCTCTATGTTTTCTTCTAGTAGTTTTATAGTTTTAGGTCTTACATTTAGGTCTTTATTTTGAGTTGATTTTTGTATAGGTTGAAAGATGAGGGTCTAGTTTTATTCTTCTGCATATGGATATCCAGTTTTCCCAGCACCATTGATTTAAGGTGGTGTCCTTTCCCCTAATGAATCTTCCTGATGCCTTTGTCAAAAATAAGTTGGCAGTAGATAGATGGATTAATTTCTGCATTCTCTATTCTGTTCTATTTGTTCTATGCGTCTGTTTTTATGCCAGAACCATGCTGTTTTGTATACTATGGCTTTGCAGTGTATTTTGAAGTCTGGTAGTGTGATGCCTCCAGCTTTGTTTTTTTGGTCAGGAAGTCAAATTGTCTCTGTTGCAGATGACATAAGCTTACATACAGAAAACATAAAGACTCTATCACAAAACTCTTAAAGAAATTCCATAATGTTTAGAATACTAAATCAACATACAAAATCAGTGGCATGTATATACACTAACAGTGAACTAGCTGAAAAAGGAATCAAGAAAGCAATCCCATTTACAATAGCTACAACAAATAAATGAATAAAATATACACCAAGGAGATGAAAGACTATACAAGGAAACCTACAAAACACTTATGAAAGAAATTGAAGAGGATATAAACAAATCTAATAACATCCCATGCTTGTGAATTGTAAGAATTTAAATTGTTAAAATGATCTAACTAAAGAAATGGATAAAGTCTATGTAATCACTATCAAAATGCCAATGACATTCTTCTTAGACATAGAAAAAAATCCTAAATTTCAAATAGAACCACAGAAGACCTTAAATAGTCATAGCAATCAGAATATTGGAGAAATCTTTAAAAGTCTGCTTTCAAGAAGTCTTTTACCCTTAGCTGAGCCCTGACCGGATAAACAAAAAAAAAATTATTTTCTTTCATATTTGTTTGCAGCTTTGTACTTTTTAAAACAATTTAAGAAAAAGATTGGGGGTGGGTAGAGTCAGGGTGCAAAAAATTGACAGTATTTGTTTGGTTCCCTCCAACTGAATAATGGAACCTTAGATCCCATCTGAGTTTCTCCTGCAGTTTTCAGCAGATATTTCAGAACCGTCTGCCGTTCTTTTGTATCTTGGAGTATAGTAGAGTGGTACCAACACTCCCTCCCACCCAGTCACTCAGGCTGCCCAGAGTCTCTGTTGATGGTGCCACATGGCAGGTGCTTACCTGAATACTGAAACTGAGCAGGCCTGTCCTTGTAGTCCAAGTCTGAAAATGATCTCTTTCTTTTTCCTCCCCTGATTTCCTATTAAAATCTAATAGCTAACAAGACTCCTAGTCTCCCTGGGAGATAGACTTAGTAACATTACTGAAGTCCGCTGGAAATGTGACACTAATGACAAGTGGGAACTTTATAGCTCCCATTTTCCTTTGCTGACATTACAAATGTAAATACAGAAAATGCTTCCCAGGGTCTCAAGCCTGGCTTGAGTTTGGTTGATGCCTCTCTCTGATTTCTAGCATTCTACCACACTTATGGGGGTGTTCAAACATTCTCCACCCTTGCTCTGTCACACAGAGCCCTAGAGGCTCATGTAGGCCACTCTTGGGAGCCTTACTCTCTCTCTCTTGGAAACTGGTCTTCTCCCTTTATCTTCCAATCTTTTGGTGTTCTCTGAATCCCACTTGTAGCCTCAACTTCATTTCTCTTAAACTAGTGTTGCTATTGTTGTTTGGGTTTAAGGACCTCCTTTTGCTAGGTCCATACCATTTGATTCCCTTAAGAAATTTGTGGAAGAGCTGAATTACTAGTATTATTGCCCTCTTATAGGGTTGAAAACTGACATATCAAAAGACCAAGTATTCTATGTAAAGCACATTAAATTGCTTGCAAAATAAGATAGCAAATGAATGGATGAATAAATAATAGAGTGACTGTCTAAAGTGGTAGGAGGACACAACCAGATCTCCAATTTCCTAGCACCCCACCCATTCACTTCCCATTGATGTACAGAATTAAAATATCCTCTTACAGCACCTGTGGATTCCAATAACATCTCAAGGGACTGTGCAAGTGAAGGAAAAAAAGAATCTGTACAGCACTGTTAAGATAATACAATGCTTTGTTATTAAATATCCTATACCCTTTTACTATTGTAGCCCTTCCTGGACACATTAGATCCATTTTAAAACAAGAAACTGAGGTGTAGAGAGGATGAATAGTCTGCCTAAGTGAACACAGATAACTGTGATAGAGCTGAGATTTGAACACAGATCTTCTGATTCTGGGTCCAGTGTTTTTTCAGTAATTAAAATAAAAGTTTGGGTGTTCTCAACTCACTCACCTTCAAAACAAAACACATGTTTTATGGCTAATACATAATTTAAATGCTTCAAATGACTTTGAATCTCTTGGAAAATCAGACATACACACTTTTACCACAGTAGTCACATTGATTCCCCTGTACCCATCCTACAGGCTTTGTTGCTGGGTAAGCCGGCAGGAAGAATTTTGCATAAAAATGTAACATCTAATAGATAGCAAGATTCCTAGTCTCCTTGGGAGATAGACTCAGTCATATTACTGAAGTCTGTTGGAAATGTGACACTAATGACAAGCAGGAACTTTATAGCTCCCATTTTCCTTTGCTGACATTACAAATGTAAAACCTCTCATTTCCCCAAAAGTTCATCTACTTGATCTATGCTGCTGAGGCTACATATTTTGTATCTTTTTGGCAGCAGGAAAGATTCTGGCGAGATCAGTGGCCCTGTTCACCTTGCAGGGGAATAACTTATTCCAGGACATAGAAGCCACCCTAATCTCCCCACCCCTTTTCCATTCAACACCCCACTCAGCATGCACTCACTTGCAACGTCCAAGGACACTGTCAGCTGTAAGTGAGTCACTTATCACGTCATCAAGAATGTAAAAGGATGAATAAGCATCCTCTGATACAAAAAAGAGAAATTGGGCTTCAATATATTTAATGCATATGCTTAAAATTGGGAAAAACATGAGGTATTAGAAATAAAAAATACCACGGAAAGAAACTGCCACAACTCATAAAACATAGCTGAGAACTTAATTGTCCATGAGAACTAACTCAGCTTGCATGACCACCATTATAAATGTTACTGGGGAAATAGCTACACTGAGGGGTGGGGCAAAGGAGGCCACTCCCTCCTTTGTCTCTTCTTTCCTGCCCCCTGCTGGCCCAGACAGAGTCTATTTAAGTTTGGGGGGAAAAAAAAACCTACTTGTTTGCTGCAATCCTCCCCAAATAGGGATGAGACAATATATATCCTGCTTTATCCTGTACACTTAATAAAGTACCAGGCACTTGGTAAGAGCTCAATAATTACAATTGAATTAATAATATTTTCAGTTAGTCTCCCCTCTATGTTTTCATAACAGTTTATATCAAAGCAAGCCCTTCATATATTTCTGCTCTGGGTTTTGTTCTTTCTAACTCAATGGATTGATAACTCTTAGAGCCATGTAAGGAATCAGTATCTACTCATCTTGGTAACCCAGCACTTATCACGGCACTCTTAAAAAAAAAAAAAATCTACACCTATTTCTTAAATGGAATGGAAATAAATGACCTCTAAAGTAATTCAATTCTAACATTCTGTTATATAAAAAAAAAGTTCTTACAAAACACAATGCTTGAAAAGTACATAATCTAATTGAGACGCAGGAGGAATACTGATTAGACGATTAGAGACGTTATGCAATTGCAACAACTGAATTGTAATTAGGCACTTGGTAATTTTATAATTTTGTACCCTGCCATATTTAAACAAAGTCAATGGGAAACAAGATTCAGGAAGGTAACTATTTTAAATAAATTGAACACAGTATGTGTCCCTAGAAGGGGAAATTTGATATGCAGTCTTTCTTTATGTCCCATTCACCTCACTCCCCAATCTTTCATCTGGTTAAAAATCCAACTACACTTTTATTTTAAATTAGCTCTGAAGTTAACAGGAATTTTTCTATTACTGCAAGGGTCAGCTGGCAAGCAGCCATCAAAATTAAGAAGAGAGAACTGTAACTTACAGCTAACAGCAGCTAGTTGCAGTGCCCCTAAAAATGGACCCTGAGGACCAGCAAAATTTAAGGTAGTGGAAGGTTTTAAGCCATCAGCAATTTATGCACTTCTCTATATCCAGTTTGTTGGGTTGCTGTATTTTTACCTGTCATTAAAAATATGATATTAAGCCACATCCCTCAGAGTGATAAACCTTCCCAAACAACTTGGGGTATCAGAACACTGGAAGGGAAGTGATGCACTTCACTGAAAGAGATTTACTGTAGTCAACAATCTCAAGGATTGATGTGATGCTTGTTCTCAGCAGACAGCTCCCAGAGGGTACTGGGGTTGGCATTTAAACCCAAATTTACAGGCAGGCTCTTCATCTGGATCTCAACATTTCTTCATGTACATTCAAGACACATGTGACATCTGTGGAATGTGTAACTTGCCAAGAAAAGGGAGAAGGACAGCTTCATGGGCATGTGACAGATGCAATTGCATAGTGTACCACATTTGGTTTAAAGCTCCACTGTCACATTCTTAAAGATCTGAATACATTTTGAACAAGAGGTACCACATTTTTATTTTGTACTGGGCCCCCAAAATTATGTAGCCGATCCTGGACAGGGGAAAGGGCCAACCATCTTGACTTTTTTCTGGAAGACTGTTCAAGCTCCTTAGTGTCTGGTCAATAAGGGTTAAAGGTCCTAATAGCAAATAATTCAGACCTGAGAACATTGTGCTGGTCTCAGAAAGGAAATTAACCTCAGCAAACTTCTGGATGAGCTGCAGGGGACTTTCACAAACTCTCCTCTTGTACTCTTCTCCTGCACTCTCCCCTTGGGAAAACTGCATTTATTAGGATGGCTACTACTGCAACCTTGGGATGGTTGCTTTTGGTCACTAGGGTTTGTTAGTTCATTATTGCATTCAGAACAGTTCAAGGCAAAGTTGTGATGTTGGCAGGGTGTGTTTGAATCCCCACTTCTCTTCCTATGCCCTTTAATCCCACTGCTCCACCAAATATCTATTCTTCCTTTTATTCCTTTTACTCTAATTGTCAACTGTTCTCATCTTTAGCCATCTAAGTCCAAGTGTGCTTTCAGTAAAGTGTCTGATAAATTATTTCAAACAGAATTGATAGATTAAATTAGTTGATACCTGTAAAGTACATACAATAGTGCCTGAAATACAGTCACCATTTAGTAAGTGTTAGCTGTTGTTTTATTGTCATTACTATTATTACGTTAGTCCTATAAGGAATACACATATTTCTAGAAGTGCAGTGAGTATAAGGTAGCAGAAAAGGTGATAGAAATCAGGCAGGACTTGTTTAGGTCATGTATCAGTAAATTCATACCTAAGCCTCAGTTTTTTCAACTGTACAAAAGAGGATAATAACCACCTTGTGGAATTTTCATGAAGTTTAAATGAAGACTATGAACAACATGGGTAGCACACTTTGAATCATGGGAGGTGCTCAACTAAAGTGCATTTCTATGAAGAATTGCTCCATCTACAAGCATTAGCACTTATACAAGGGTCAAAATTATAAACTTCAAGATTATTAGTAGAGAGATATCCTGATGTCGAAGAAACCATTAAAACATTATTTTCCCCTCACTGAAGTGGCCACCTTGTCTGGGGTATGTACCCTGGAGTTCATTGTCATGTGCCAGAAAAATTTAGGACACAGACACACACAAGGAGTTTAGGACCAGAGATTTAATAGGAAAGAGAAGAGAAAGAAACACAATTCTCTCCATAGACAAAGGGGTCTCCGATGGAAAAAGACCAGCTCTTAGTGAATGCTCCAAATTTTATAGTCCATTTTGAGGAGGCAGTGTCTGATTTACACAGGACTCATAGATTGGTTCCATCAGGTATGACATTTACATAGCCTGCAGAGAAGGCTGGTCACCCCACCCTAATCTTATTTTGCAAATGGACTTTCCAGTTGATTGGACAATCTTCTCCACTCCTTACAGTAAACATGGCTAGCAGAGAAGGGAAGATGGAGCTGCTGTCTTGAAAATGTCCAGTCCTTAGTTCCTGCCACATTTACTTGTGCAAGCTCCCAGCTTGCTTGTCTATGTCCACAGCTCCATTTTACCGGATGCTTTTTGTTAGAAAATGATTTGAGGCTACTTTTCGTTAAAAAGAAAAGCCTTACCAAGGACTCCCATACCCTTACTAACTGCCTAAGTAATTTCTTCTTAACTCCTCTATCATTGACACTCAAACCTGGACTTCTCCTGTCTTGTACTCATCCTTTAGATTCCAGTTTGGCAGGCACTTCCTGCAGGAAGCCTTCAGTGCTAGGAGTCCATGGAACCCCGTTGTCCTCCTGCCATAGAAGAGCATAGCATTGTGGATGATTTTTCACTTGTCTAACACCCTTTTTGATAATTAGCTCTTGAAGTTAGAAAATGTTTCTGCCTCTGATACCATTCAGGGCATAGGCACGGGAAAGGACTTCATGTCTAAAACGCCAAAAGCAATGGCAACAAAAGCCAAAATTGACCAATGGGATCTAATTAAACTAAAGAGCTTCTGCACAGCAAAAGAAACTACCATCAGAGTGAACAGGCAACCTACAGAATGGGAGAAAATTTTTGCAATTTACTCACGTGACAAAGGGCTAATATCCAGAACCTACAAAGAACTCAAACAAATTTACAAGAAAAAAACAAATAACCCCATCAAAAAAGTGGGCAAAGGATATCAACAGACACTTCTCAAAAGAAGACATATATGCAGCCAACAGACACATGAAAAAATGCTCATCATCACTGGCCATCAGAGAAATGCAAATCAAAACCACAATGAGATACCACCTCACACCAGTTCGAACGGCAATCATTAAAAAGTCAGGAAACAACAGGTGCTGGAGAAGATGTGGAGAAATAGGAACACTTTTACACTGTTGGTGGGACTGTAAACTAGTTCAACCATTGTGGAAAACAGTGTGGCGATTCCTCAAGGATCCAGAACTAGAAATACCATTTGACCCAGCCGTCCCATTATTGGGTGTATACCCAAAGGCTTATAAATCATGCTGCTATAAAGACACATGCACATGTATGTTTATCGCAGCACTATTCACAATAGCAAAGACTTGGAACCAACCCAAATGTCCATCAATGACAGACTGGATTCAGAGAAGGTGGCACATATACACCATGGAATACTATGCAGCCATAAAAAAGAATGAGTTCATGTCTTTTGTAGGGACATGGATGCAGCTGGAAACCATCATTCTCTGCAAACTACCACAAGAACAGAAAACCAAATACCACATGTTCTCACTCATAGGTGGGAATTGAACAATAAGAACACTTGGACACCAGAAGGAGAACATCACACACCGGAGCCTGTTGTGAGGTGGGGGGTAGTGGGGAGGGATAGCATTAGGAGAAATACGTAATGTAAATGACGAGTTAATAGGTGCAGCACACCAGCATTGCACATGTATACATATGTAACAAACCTGCACGTTGTGCACATGTACCTTAGAACTTAAAGTACAATAAAAAATTATTTTAAAAAAAGAAGAAAATGTTCCTGCCTCTGTAGTATGTATAGTCACAGCAATGTTTCCTATCCCCCATGCTCTTCAAGAATGTTTCCATCTCCTGATCCAGAAGTTAAGTCTTTGTTTTCCTTTCTTAAATGGGTGAGCTTTTTTGACTGCTCCAACTAATAGAATACAATGGAAATTACTTCTATGTGGATGAGAGGAAGGGGTAAGAGCATGGAGGGAGAAAAGGAAAGGGGAAAGAAGGAAGGAAGGAAAAAAGGAAGGAAGGAAGGAAGGAAGGAAGGAAGGAAGGAAGGAAGGAAGGAAGGAAGGAAGGAAGGAAGTTAGTTTTGGGAGACCTAGAAACTTCACCATTTACTGTAAAGTCAGCACTGTTGGTTTCAATTGGATTGAGGCAATAAATACGGCCTTCAGGTAGTTTCTATATTTTGACTATCATGAATAATGCTGCAATGAACATGGGAGTACAAATATCTCTTCATTATAGTGGTTTCATGTCTTTTCAATGTAAACCCAGAAGGAGCATTGCTGGATAATATGGTAGTTCTATTTTTTGTGTCTGGGAACTCTATATTGTTCTCCATAATGGTTGCACAAATTTACATTCCTACCAACAGTATGCAAGGGTACCCTTTCTCCACACTTTCGCCAACTCTTGCTATCTCTTGTCTTTTTTGATAACAGCCATCCTAACAGGTGTGGTTTTGATTTGCATTTCCCTGATGATTAGTGATCCTGAGCACCTTTTCATATCCCTGTTAGCCGTTTGTACACCTTCTTTGTTTTTTCTTAGCCTACACATGATGTGTGTTCAAGATACCACCCTAATAGGAGGAGTGAGGATCTGCAACAAAATTAGCAGAGAGTTTAGGGAAAGAGCAAAGGCAGTTTATAGAGTGAGGTGACCTCTAGATCTCAGTCCCAGACAACCTAGAGATGTTAGAAAGCAAACAGAAGCAAATATGAGTCTCCAAATACTTTTCATTCCCTCTTAATCTCTCAATCTTTTTGGTGCTACTATCAGAGAAAAGAGGCCTGATGAGGAAATGTTAACTGTCAAGCAACCATGAATTTCAGTGAAGGGCTGATTCATTTTGTCATGGGATCTTTTATCCATGAATATGTTTAGCGTTCCTGCCTGCTTCCATTAAATTACTTATATGCTGTCCTCCTCATACGCAAAGAGGAGGAATTTGCTATAATTTTAATTGTTGTTTTTGTTTTTATCAGAGTTCTGATTTTTTTTTTTTTTTTGAAAATGTGTTCTGGTATTTAATACTCATGTAGCTAATCTTTTCAGGTATCTGAGAAATGTAAAGAGAAAATTAATGGATTGAGTAAACTGTCTCCTGAACTGTGAGTTTCTAGAAGTCGCTGGAAGGCCTGGAACATTCATTCCACTTTATATTTCTGCAAGTTTTCTACATTCTAGATACTTCATAAATTTTTACTGAATTATTGGGGAAAAAAAAGACATTTAGAACGATAGCCACAGCTAGTATCTTGGACAAAAGATATTCTGGAAACTTTGTTCATATAAAGTAAGGAGATACCTATTTCTCCAAAATTTTACAACTTAATGAAAGACTATGTTTTCCAGAGCAAACTCAGCTTCTTGACTGTGTAGGCTTATGCTCTATAGGTGATCATTCAAGGGTATTATCAGCGGGATTAACACAAATTTAAATATATAAATCCATCTCTTTTTTTTTTTTTTTTTGCCTACCCGAACCTTATCATTGCAATAGCAACAGCAGTAAATCAGAACTTATTAATTACTATTATTTGCAGTTCTTTAGTCTGTTTTTAACAACGTATTTATTTTATTTTGTATTTTCATACTAAAAATTAAAATATGAGAAAAGTATTCAGAGGATAATTTTATTTGCTTTTTTCTAGTTTTAAGAAAAATATATATGTGAATATAAACATACAAATTCTAAGTATATATAAATATGTATGATTATATATGTAATATATGTATATAATCTTTGGTTCGAAGAGGATAGAAAATATCATTTATCATGTCAGTGTTTCAGTGTTTATCATGTGAAACACTGACAAACAGATGCTTCTAAACCTATCAGTTCTAGAACATACTGCTGCTTCCCTTGAAGCCATTCCAGGCTCTTGGCTAGACGTACATTCACAAGATATTTTTAGACTTACCCTTGCTTCTAAAGGAAGTGTAATTTCAGACTGGCTTTCAGGGCAAGTATGTTGAATATCAAAACATGCCATTTTGCTTATTTATTAAACAAGTGAGCATTTTTTCTACCCTGGTTGAAGTTCACTTTCATAGCCTGCTTAACATGGCTATTTATATAAACATTTTGGTGGCTTTTATTTTTTCTTAAGAAATTTTATTTCATGAGGGTCTAATACAGCATATTTAGAAAACATGAAATTAACAATCACTAAAACACTGCACACCCAAATATAGACTGATGCACCAGAATACAGGCTGTTAAGCCAGAGAAAAATAAGTTTGCCAAAGAGAGCAATTAGGTAGAAATGAATTTAAGCAACTCTAGTTTTTGTTGTTGCTGTTTTTTGAGTTTTTTAGCAGGGGGAGGGAACATTATGAGTCAATTAACTTTGGAACGATTACTTGGAGACTTGACACAGGAGACATATTTCTGACGTACTCCTTGAAGATTATTCCGTCACACAGCCCTGAAGTTTCCTAGAACATTCTTCAGATGCCTCATGGAGTGGCCTTAGTGTTGATTGTTACAGCAGCTTAACTGTCCCCTCATGACCGAATCTCAGACACTTGTTGGGTAAAGCAAAAATTTTAATGATAATTTACAGATTTTGGTTAAAGAAATTGGATGAGTGGTTCTTCCCTGGATTTGTTAGCATTATCACATGCTTGAGCAAATCGAATAATTCTGGGAAACAGTTTCTACCCTGATCCTTTCCCAACCCTGACCCTTTCCCAACCCTGACCCTTTCCCAGTACTACAGATCAACACCTCTGGATTCTTTCAAGTAGTGAAACATCACAGTGTGGTGGATCAGGAACAAGGACCTATCTCCAAGAGAATTGCATGGCCCTTGGTTTGCATCTTTGATGGCAGTAATTGCTTTACTAGTTTATGAAACTCTTTCTCTCCTCACATCCTTAGGTGATATAGAATATTGGGGAAAATAAAACAAAGGTCAAGTTGCATAACATTTTAACACAAATGTAATTTTGTTTTATTAAATGTAAGTTAGCTGATAATTGAACTAAGAATATTGTTCTCACAGGTAAAAAAAAAAAAGATAAATGATGGGATATTCATAATTGAAAAACTCACATAATATAGTCAAGAAACGTTGTATAAAATACTGACTCCAAACAATATTTCCAACTTTAACTCAATAACTAATGATAAATTATCTTATATTTTGTCAGCAAAATTTATATTGCTGAGATCACACTTTAAAATTCAATGTTCTCTGTTATACTTTTCTTAATAAAAGACTATGCAGTGTAAACATGAAATCGTTTAATTTTTGTGGGTACATAGTAGGTGTATATATTTATGGGGTATACGAAATGTTTTGATACAGGCATGTAATGCATAATAATCACGTCATGGAAAATGGGGTATCCATCCCCTCAAGCATTTATCTTTTGTGTTACAAACAATCCAATTATACTCCTTTAGTTATTTTAGAATGTACAGTTAAATTATCATTGACTATAATCATCCTGTTGTGCTATCAAGTAGTAGGCTTTATTCATTCTCTATAACTATTTCTTGTACATATAAATTATCCTCACCTCCGCCCCAGTCTCCCACCCCATTACCTTTCCCAGCCTCTGGTAACTATCCTTCTACTCTCTATGTCCATGAGTTCAGTCGTTTTGATTTTTAGCTCCCACAAATAAATGAGAACATGCATGTTTCTCTTTCTGTGCCTTGCTTATTTCACTTAACATAATGACTTCCAGCTTCATCTGAGTTGTTGCAAATGAAAGGATCTCATTCTTTCTTACGACTGAATAGGACTCCATTGTATATATGTATCACATTTTCTTTATCCATTCACTTGTTGATGTACATGTAGATTGCTTCCAAATCTTTTCTATTGTAAACAGCATTGCAAACAACATGGGAGTACAGATACCTCTTTAATATACTTATTTCCTTCCTTTGGGTCATATAAGAAGCACTGGGACTCCTAGATCATATGATAGCTCTATTTTTAGTTTTTTGAGGGGCCTCCAAACTGTTGGTTTACCTTCCCACCAACAGTGTATGAGGCTTCCCTTTCCTCCATTTCCTCACCAGCATTTATTACCTGTCTTTTGCATAAAAGCCATTTTAACTGGGATAAGATGATATCTCATTTTAGTTTTGATTTGCATTTATCTGATGGTCAATGATGTTGAGCATCATCTTATACACGTTTTCCACTTGTATGTCTACTTTAGAGAAATGTCTATCTTTTGTTCATTTTTAAATCAGATTATTAGATTTTTTTTCCTACAGAGTTCTTTGAGCTTCTGATATATTCTAGCTATTAATCCCTTATCAGATGGGTAGTGTGCAAATATTTTTTCCCATTTGGGGAGCTGTCTCTTCACTTTGATGATTGCTTCCTTTGCTGTGCAGAAGCTTTTTAACTTGATATGATTCCATTTGTCCACATTTGTTTTGGTTGTCTGTGTTCTTTCTTTTTACTCAAGAAATTTTTGTCCAGACCAATGTCCTGGAGAATTTCTCCAATATTTCCTTGTGATAGTTTCATAGTTTGAGGTCTTAGGTTTAATTGTTTAATCATTTGTGGTTTGATTTTTGTATATGGTGAGAGATAGGGGACTGGTTTCACTTTTCTGAATATGGATATCCAGTTTTCCCAGCACCATATATTGAAGAGATTGTCTTTTCCCCAGTGTATGTTCTTGACACATTTGTCAAAAATAAGTTTACTGTAGGTGTGTGGATTCCTTTCTGGGTTCTCTATTCTGTTACATTGGTCTATGTGTCTGTTTTCATGCTAGTGCCATGCTGTTTTGATTACTATAGCTCTGTAGCATAATTTGAAGGCAGGCAATATGATTCCTTCAGTTCTGTGATTTTTTTCTCAGGATAGCTTTGGCAATTCTGTCTTCTGTGGTTTCATCTAAATGTTTGAATTGTTTTTTCTATTTCTCTGGAGAATATCATTGGTATTTTAAGAGGGGTTGCACTGAATCTGCAGATAGCTTTGGGTAGTATGAACATTTTAATAATATTGATTCTTCCAATCCATGAACATAGAATATTTTTCCTTTATTTGTTGTCCTCTTCAATTATTTTCATCAGTGTTTTATAGTGTTCCTATAGAGATCTTTCATTCCTTTAATTCTTAGGTTTGAATCTTATTTGTGGCTACTGTAAATGGGATTACTGTTTTTATTTCTTTTTCACATTGTTCACTGTTAGCATACAGAAATGCTACTGACTTGATTTTATACCTTGCAATTTTCTGAATTTGTTCATCATTTCTAATAGTTTTCTGGTGGAATCTTTAGGCTTTCCAAAATATAAGATCATATCATCAGCAAACAAGAATAATTTGAATTCTTCCTTTCCAATTTGGATGCCCTTTATATCTTTCTCTTGTCTGATTGCTCTAGCTAGGAGTTCCAATTCTACAATGAATAAGAGTGGTGAAAGTGGGCATCCTAGTGGTGTTCCAGATCCTAGATGAAAGGCTATCTGTTTTTTCCCATTTAGTATGACACTCTGTGTGTCTGTCATAGATGGCTTTTATTATGTTGAAGTATGTTCTTTTTATATCCAGTTTTTTGGGTTTTTTTTTTTTATGAAGTCATGTTGAATTTTATCAAATGCTTGTTCAGCATCAATTGAAATGATCATATGGTTTCTATCCTTCATTCTGTTGATATGCTGTATCACATTGATTGATTTGTGTATGTTGAACCATCCTTGCATCCCAGAGATAAATCCTATTTGGTCATGATGAATGATCTTTCTAATGTATTGTTGAATTGGGTTTGCTAGTATTTTATTGAGGATTTTTGTATCTATATCAATCAGAGACACTGATCTCTAGTTTTCTTTTTTTGGTGTGTCCTTGTCTGGTTTTGGTATCAGGGCAATACTGGCCTCATAGAATGAGTTTGAAATTATCTTTTTTCATCTCTGATTTTATTTATTTGGATCTTCTCTGTTGTTTTCTGATTTTATTTATTTGGGTCTTCTCTGTTTTTTCCATAGTAAATATGACTAAAGGTTTGTCAATTTTGTTTATCTTTTTTTTTTTTTTTTTTTTTTGAAACGGAGTTTTGCTCTTGTTGCCCAGGCTGGTGTGCAGCGGCGTGATCTTGGCTCACCGCAACCTCTGCCTCCCAGGTTCAAGCTATTCTCCTGCCTCAGCCTTCCTGAGTGCTGGGATTACAGGCATGCGCCACCATGCCCAGCTAATTTTGTATTTTTAGTAGCAATGGGGTTTCTCTATATTAGTCAGGCTGGTCTCGAACTCCCGACCTCAGATAATCTGCTCATCTCAGCCTCCCAAAGTGCTGGGATTACAGGTGCGAGCCACCGCGCCCAGCCTATTGTTTATCTTTTAAACAAAACCAACCTTTTGTTCTGTTGATCTTTTGTATTGTTTTCTTCATTTCAAATTTATTTATTTCTGCTCTGATTTTTATTATTTCTTTCCTTCTACTAATTTTGAGTTTGGTTTGCATTTTTATTTCTAGTCCCTTGAAATGCATCATTAGGTTATTTATTTGAAGTCTTTCTTCTTTTTTTGATGTAGGCACTTATAACTATAAATCTCCCTCTTAGTACTGCTTTAACTGTATTACAGAGGTTTTGGTATATTGTGGTTTCATTATCATTTGTTCCAATAAACTTTAAAATATTCTTTTTAATTTCTTCCTTGGCCCAGTGGTCATTCAAGAGCACATTGTTTAATTTTTCTTTGTCTGTATGGTTTTCAAAATTCCTCTTGTTATTGATTTCTAGTGTTATTTCACTGTGATAAAAGAAGATGCTTGATATTATTTCAGTTTTTTGAATGTTTTAAGACTTCTTTTGTGACTTAACATATGATATTTATTTATTTTTTTTTTTGAGACAGAATCTCACTGTGTCACCCAGGATGGTATGCAGTGGCACGATCTCGGCTCACTACAACTTCTGCACCCCTCCGGGTTCAAGCAACTCTCCTGCCTCAGCCTCCTGACTAGCTGGGATTACAGGCACCAGTCACCACACCTGACTAATTTTTCTATTTTTAGTAGAAACAGGGTTTCACCATCTTGGCCAGGCTGGTCTTGAACTCCTGACCTCGTGATCCACCTGCCTCGGCCTCCCAAAGTGCTAGGATTACAGGCATGATCCACCATGCCTGGACTACTTATCATCTACTTTTGAGAATGATCCATGTGCTGAAGAGAAGAATGTGTATTCTATACATTGAACAGAACACACATTCTGTACAGCCATTGGATAAAATGTTCTGTAAATATCTGTTAGGTCTTTTTGTTCCATAGTGCAGGTTAAGTCTGAGATTTCTTTATTGATTTTCTCCCTAGAATATTTGTCCAGTGCTGAAAGTGGGGTATTGAAGTCTCCAATTATTATTGTATTGAGATCTATCTTTCTCTTTAGCTCTAAAATATTTGCTTTATATATCTGGGTGCTTCAGTGTTGGGTGCATAAATATTTACAATCATATCCTCTTGCTGAATTGGCCCCTTTATCATTATATAATAACCTTCTTTGTCCCTTCTCATAGTTATTTTCTTGAAAACTATTTTGTCTGATATAAGTGTAGCTACTCCTACTGTTCCTTGTTTTCCATTGGCATGGAATATCTTTTTCCATCCCTTTATTTTCAGTCTGTATGTTTCTTTACAGGTGAAGTGTGTTTCTTGTAGGCAACAAGTCACTGGGTTTGGTATTTTCATTCATTAAGCCACTTTATGTCTTTTGATTGGAGAGTTTAGTCCATTTACATTCAATGTTATGATTGAAAAATAGGAATTTACTCCTCCCACTTTGTTATTTGTGTTCTGGTTATTTTGTGGTCTTATCTTTCTTCTTTCCTTCCTTCATGTTTTCTTTTTAGTGAAGGTGACTTTCTCTGGTGGTATGATTTAATTTCTTGCTTTTTACATTTTGTGTGTGTCTGTTGCATGTTTTTCAAATTGAGTTTACCATGAGGCTTGCAAATACTATCTTATAACCCATTATTTTAAACTGGTTTCATAAACATGCAAACTTAACACTGATTGCATAAACATGCAAAAATAAAACTAATAAAAACTCTACACTTTAACTTCATTCCCCCAGTTTTTAAATTTTTTTGTTTCTCTTTATGTTTTCCTGTACTCTTTATGTCTTGAAAAGTTGTTGTAGCTATTATTTTTTACTGGTTTATTATGTAGTCATTGTACTTATAACATGAGATACACCACAATCTCCGTGTTATAATAGTCTGTTTTCCTCTGTGCTTACCATTACCAGTGAGTTTTGTACCTTCAGATGATCTGTCCTTGCTCATTAACATCATTTTCTTTCTAATTGAAAAATTCAGCTTTCATTTTTCTTGTAGAACAGGTCTGATGTCGATGAAACCCCTTAGCTTTTGTTTGTCTATGAAGGTCTTTATTTCTCCTTCATGTTTGAAGGATATTTTCACTGGATATACTATTCTTTGATAAAAGGGTTTTTCCCCCCTTTGGATCCTTTCTTTTCCTTCACCTTCAAGAGTTTCATTATTAAATGCCTTGAAAGTAGTTTCCTTCAGGCTAAATCTGCTTGGTGTTCTATAACTTTCTTGTACTTGAATGTTCATATCTTCTTCTAGGTTAGGAGAGCTCTCATTACTATCCTTTTAAATAAACTTTCTACCCCCATCTCTTTGTCTACCTCTTCTTTAAGACCAGTAACTCCTAGATTTGCTCTTTTGAGGTTGTTTTCTAGATCCTGTAGGCATGTTTTATTATTTTTTTCTTTGTCTTCTCTGTGTATTTTCAAATAGTCTGTCTTCAAGTTCACTAATTATTTCTCCTACTTGATCAATTATTCTATTAAGAGACTCTGATGCATTCTTCAGTATGTCAAGTACATTTTCAGCTCTAGAATTTCTGCTTGAGTCTCTTTCATTATTTCAAGCTCTTTATTAAATTTATCTAATAGAATTCTGAATTTCTCCTCTGTGTTGTCTTCTTCTGTGAGTTTCCTCGAAACAGTTATTTTGATTTCTCTGAAAGATCACATACTTCTGTTTCTCCAACACTGGTTCCTGGTGCCTTATTTACTTCATTTGATGAGGTCATGTTTTCCTCATGTTTGTCAGTGTCTGGGCATAGAAGAGTTAGGTATTTATTGTCGTCTTTGCAAGCCGGGCTTGTTTCTGTTTGTCCTTCTTGGGAAGGCTTTTCATATATTCAAAAGGACTTGGGTGTGGTGATCTAAGCTGTATCTGCTCTAGGAGACATCTAAAGCCCGATAACACCATGGTTTTTGCAGCCTCATAGAGGTACTGTTTTGGTGGTCTTGGATAAGATCTGGAAGAATTCTCTGAATTATCAGGCAGAGACTTTTATTCTTTTCCCTTACTTTCTCCCAAACAATAGTCTTTCTCTCTCTGTGCTGAGTCTTCCAGAATTGGGGATGTGGTTATGCCAGCACTCCTCTGGCCACCGCCACTGGGACTACTCTGGGTCAGACCTAAAGACAGCACAGCACTGGATCTCGCCATGGCCTGCTGTAACTACTACCTGGCTACCACATATGTCAGCTCAATGTCCTAGGTCTCTATGATCAGCGGTTAGCAAATCAAGCCAGGTTTTGTGCCCTTCCCTTTAGGGTAGCAAGTTCCCCCAAGTCCCAGGTAGGTCTGAAGATCTTATCTGAAAGCCAGGGATTGGAGTCAAAAGCCTTATAAGTTTACCTGGTGTTCTATTCTACTGCAGCTAAGCTGGCACTCAAACCACAATACAAAGTCCTTTCAGCTCTCTATAGTTGTTTTCATCAACTATCATCTCTTTTGGTCAAGTTCCCAAATCTTTGGTCAATTTTTCAAATTGGTTGGTTTGGTTTTTATTATTGAATTTTGAAAGTTCTTTATTGTTCTGAATATAAGTTATCTATCGGATAAGTAATTTTAAAATATTTTTTCCAAGTCTGTGGCTTGCTTTTTCATTCTGTTAAAAGTATATTTCAAGGAGCTGATGTTCTTAACTCTGATGAAACCAAATTACTCAAATTTTTCTTTTTTGGTTTATGCATTTGGTGTTGTATCTAAGGAAATTTTTTTTCTAACTGAACATATTTCCTGTGCTTTTCTGTTTGCCATTTTATGTTTGTAATTTAGGCTTATGGTTCATTTTGAGTTAATTTTTATATATAGTATGACATGTAGATTGAAATGTTTTTGTGGGTTTTGTTATTGTTTTTGCTGTATTATTTGGTTAGGTTTGGATTTTTTTGCAGAGCATATCTAATTATTTCACAATTTATTGAAAATGTTATCCTTTTTCCATTGAATTACCTTGGAATCTCTGTAGAAAGATTATACCATGTATGATCGAGTCTATTTCTGAATTCTCATTTCTTTGCTGTTGACCTATTTGTCTGTCTTGACACTAATATCACACAATCCTGATTAGTGTAGTTTATAATAAGTCTCAGAGTCAGGTACTGCAAGTCCTCCAATTTTGCTCTTTTTTCAAAGTTATTTGGGTGATTCCAAGTATTTGCATTTCCATTTGCATTTTAGAATGAGGTTGCTAAGTTTTGCTGAAATTTTTATTCAGATTACATTCAATCTACTGACGAATTTGAGGGAAATCAACACTTTAATAATATTAATTCTTTCAACCCATGGACAAGTCATATGTCTCCCTTATTCAGTCTTTAATTTTTCTCATTTGAAATAAGCATTTCATCATTTTTATGCAGTTGTAGCTTTTAATTTTATTTCTGATCTTTTTTCCTATTGGGTAGAAATACAATTGAATTTAGTATATTAATCTCATATCTTGCAACTTTGCTAAATTCACTAATTAGTTCTAGTAGCTTTTGAATATATTCTATAGTATTTTCTATGTAGACCATTATGTCATCTGCAAATAAAGACAGTTTTATTTCTTTCTTATCAATATGAAAAAGAGATAGGATATACTATTATACATGTTAGATTAGACACAGGGATTTTCCTCCTGAAATCCCATTAAAATGAGAATTAAGAAGTAAAATATACATGCCCCACAAGAACAAGGAAGCCACTAGAAGTGACAGTCAAAAAAATCAGCAAATTTTAAGAAGACGGGAGTGTGACGTAAGGCCTTACGTTAATATTATGTGCTGTCTTGGCCTCTGGTAAAATCAAGAGGACTTCAAATGGCCTAACTGCAAGTCCCTGTTTCCACTCTTCTTCCTCAGGTAAGGTCCTGTAGTCAAACAATTCTCTTTATAATTGGAACCAGGCACAATGCCTGCTTATCTCTGAGTAGTGGGGCTTCAGTTTGCTACCAGCCCTCAGAGAATTATTCAAATAAGACAAAAGTGAACCATAGGTCACTGCACTCTCTTGTTATGAGAAAGTCTAACTCCCAGTCCATTGCTTGTTCACTGTTTTCCCAAGTGCAACCCCTGTGTGGTCCAGTGTGACTCAGTGTCAACAACCTTGGGCTATGCATATACAAGGAAACTGCTGTAGAGCTCATCTGTCTGGTATTGGGTGGCATGTGTTCAGCCATCTCCATGACCTTAGGATAGGAAGCTCTTTTTCACCAATGGGGTGAAGAGAAGCTGTCTCAAACAAGGAAGCAGATGGAGGCATTATCAAGACCTATGTCCAAGTATGAGCTACAACAGGCTCATCCTGGAGGTGCTGGTCACTGCAGACACTGAGGAAAGGTGTGGAACTAAAAATAGAGGGACTTGGTGAATGTTTACATAAAGAGAATTTAGAATATTAAGTCTCCTCCACATCCAAATGATTATCCATCCTCTACCCTTGCAGTAAATTGGAGGATCATTCTCAGGATATGGAGAACCTGAGTTCCAGATATAGGCACATCAGGCAAAATAAAGAGGAAGGAAGACATAGACCTGCCATAGGGAGAAAGGGAAACTGACGAAAACTGCACCTCCCACCACTGACTCCAAGAATTCTCATAGTCAAGCATATGCTGGCCCCAGGAGGAGACTGGAGGATTTTCCTTGAAAAAACTGAAAGACTGGCTAATTTTATGTGACCATTTTGGCTAGGCCAAAATATCAGATATTTGATTAAATATTATTCTAGATGTTTTCATAAAAGTTTTCTTTAGATTAGATTAACACTTAAGTCAGTAGACCTCGAGTAAAGCAGACTGCTCTCCATAATATGAATGGGCATCATCTAATCAGCTAATGGCCTAAATAAAAAAATACTGACCTCTTTCAATGAAAAGAGAATTCTACCAGCAGACGGCCTTTAAATTCAAAATGCAGTATCACCTCTTCCCTGGGTCTCTAGCCTACTGGTTTACCCTGCAGTTTTTGAACTTACCAGATGTCACAATTACGTGAACCAATTCCTTAAATCTCAGTCTCAATCTCTCTCTCTCTCTCTCTGCCCCCCACCCCCACACACACACAGCCTAGTGGTTCGATTTCTATGGAGAATCCTGAATAATACAATTACAGAAGCTAACATTTGGACATCACCCCAAAAAATGGCCAGGTGGGCAAAATGACAAGGTCCGTATTTGATCACTGCATAGCAATGATTCTCAGTTGTAGCGACGTGGTCCTATAGAAAAAATTTGGCAATATTTGGAGACATTCTTGGTTGTCATAACTGGGAGGGGTGCTACTGGCATCTAGTGGATACAGGCCAGGAATGCTGTGAAACTTACAACTATTCAGAGGACAGACAACAAGCAACTATCCAGCCCAAGATGTTAATATTGCTGAAAATATTGACTGTCAATATTAATACAATTTCTCAATATTGAGAAACTAAGATTGAGAAACCCTGATCTATAGTGAAACTCACTATTTAGCAAGTTAGTGTTTCTATCTTTATTATGAATAAACCACCAAGGGCACTGGATACTTAAGAAGTTTTCAACATCAAAGATATTTAAACCAACAAATAAAAACAGCACAAAAAGCAAAATAAAATTTCAACACAAATGCTGTTAATATGCTAAGGGAGAATAACGTAAGATATTGTATTTAATAAGAATAGTGTTTTATTGAAACAAGGATATTAGAAGATTTCAAAAAATGACAAAGAATATTTAAAATTGCTCATAAAAGTTGGAAAGATGGAGGACTCAGGTAAGGAGTTAGGACAGATTATTTGTAAAGCCGTAAAGAAATCTCAACAGAAAACCTAAACAACAGAAGTCTGTAAAAATGATTTCAAATTCAGAAAAAAATTCTGTTCAGTTGGGAATTAAATCCAGGCAACCATCAACTGGTTTAAGATTAGGATAAAAATATTTTCAGATCAGTAAAGTTCTATGTGTCCTTTCTCAGAAAGCTACTGAAGGATGTGCTTCATCAGCTCAAGAGACAGAGGAAAAAAAAAAACCAAAAACATGTACGATTAATGTGCAGAGGCTAGCAGGCAATCAGGCCAGATTGAGGTAGGAAGATGGGGTGCTCCAGAATGAATGTTTTCAGAAAAAATTGAACTGATTATTTACATGGCCATTTAGAAAACAATATTCTGTTGGAGAGACTGGGAAGAATTAGTGATAAGCAAATAGAAGAAGATGAAATCAAGTATAAAAAGACAGTATTAAATCCAGGAAAAACATTATTTAAGATATAAATAATGAAAATTATTTAAGATATAAATAAAGAAGCTAAGATATTAATTAAGAAATACAATATAATTTATATTATTAATTATATTATTAAATTTATATTATATTTATATTATATTAAATATAATATAAATTAATTTAAGATATAAATTAAGAAATAAAGAAAATTATTTAAGATATAAATATTATCATAGTACATTACTTAGTTCAGGACTGAATAAAACTGCTATTATCCTTCATTATTTATTAAATCACTAAAACCTAATGTGAACGAATAGTATAAATAAAAATATTGAAAACAATGGGATAAATGAGTGTATTGTGGTGGGATAAAATAATAGAACCAAATGTTCCAAATTAGGAACTAAATAATATGTCTCTATCTTTTCTCTCTCTCTCTCCCTCTCTCTTTCCCTTTCATCTTCTGCCATGTGTTGATGCAGCAAGAATGCCCTTCTAAGATGCCAGCACCTTGATATTGAACTTTACAGCCTCCAGAACTGGGAGACAATACATTTTTGTTCATCATAAATTACCCAGTCTTGGTTACTCTGCTATAGCAGCATGAAACAGACTAAAGGAGTATACAAAATAAAAGTATCACAAAACTTCAAATAACACAAAGAGGCAAGAGAACTGAGTCAACCCAAAACATGTAAGTACCCTGAATGTAAAAGAATGGAACCGCTAGCAGTCAATAACATATTCTCATTGCAGACAGCAACTTTATTTTCACAAAATACAATCTACCACATTATCTAGTTGTTTTTGTTTTTGTTTTGAGATGGAGTCTCACTCTTTTGCCAGGCTAGAGTGCAGTGGTGCGATCTCAGCTCACTGCAACCTCCACCTCTAAGGTCCAAGTGATTCTCCTGCCTCAGCCTCCTAAGTAGCTGGGAATACAGGCGTGTGCCACTATGCCCAGTTAATTTTTTTGTATTTTTAGTAGAGAGGGGACTTCACCATGTTGGCCAGGATGGTCTCAATCTCCTGACTTTGTGATCCACCGCCTCCCACAGTGCTGGGATTACAGGCTTGAATCACTGCGCCAGGCCTAGCTAGTGTTTCTAAACTGGATGTTATTGGTTTGAATGTTGTTAATACTTAATGTATAAGTATTAATCAACTTGGTTTTAAGCGGCATAAAAACCATAAACATAAGAAATTTATACCCAGTTTTATCTTTGTGCTTTTATAATGTTATAAAAATTTTTAATTAACGCTGGAATTTCATAAGTTTTTTCTTAAAATCTGTATATTATTTCAGTCAGAGAATTACTGTCCTATAATTATTGCCTTAACAAGAGCAATTCCTTCCCACTGAATACAACATATTATTTCTACTCATGTTATTTTATAATTGTAATCACTATTTTTTATTTTTAAAGATGGGCAGAGTAAACGAAGCATGATTAAAGACAGATCTGGATGTAATTTTTGCAATTATGCCACTGCACACAAAGTGCTAGCCTGCACCTAGCACTTTGCTATAATTATGGACATAATTATGTCTACCTCAAATATTTGTGAAGATTAAAACATCAAGCTCAAAGCAGGGACTTGACAAATAGGTTATGGTTCACAAAAGATAGAGTCATTAACCTTACATATAGTTACACATGAAAAGTTATACTATGAAATCTAGTTTGAAGATGAAAAGTTGATAATCCTTTGGTTGACATGAAAATGGGGTGTTCACAAATACATGTACATCTCTTTTCTTCATTTCAGTGTCAATCAATGGCAGTTTGAACTAGCTACTAGTAATTTTCCTCATCAATAGTTCTTGGAACTATTAAAGTGTAACTCTTCTCATTTGCTCTGTCATTTTAAAATCAATATAAACATATTCCAACAGTTTTATTAAATTGGAAAATTACTAAAAATGAGTCTCCAAAGTTGACTCAGAAACCAGCTGTTCTAAAATTGTATTATCTTCTGTTTTACATAGATCCCACAAAAATGCCATGAATGACATAGTACAGAAAAGTCAAGGGGAGAACAGCCAAGAGAAAGTCTGAGATAATCTTCCTAGGAAGCAGAAAGTGTAAGTTTAACATGGACATTCTCTAGAAAATGTTGAACAAGAGGGGGCTTCCCACTGTATCCATAAATACCCTAAATCATCACTACCACCCTCGAAATAATTATCCAGCATTCCAGTACATTTTTACAATTTAATTGTTACAATTTGTGCAAAGTATTTTCACATAAACTGTCCCTCAGTTTACAGAAAATAGCACTATTAGCCCGGTGTAGCTCCAGGATTCAAGCCATTCTTTCACTTCACAGCAACCTAATGTCTCCTCCACAGTGAGAGAGTAGGAAGTCTTGCACCTACTAGGCTAATGAAATCAAATTTGCACATGGGCTCAAAGGCACATGAAAATGAGTTCAGTAAAAAATAAAAAGGTACTGATACCTCCTACTAAATGAGTTCCTAAGCAATAAGCATTGCTTACACTTTTAAAAAGAAAAGACTAAAAATCACCTTTTATACTGATTGGGATGACCTGTTTTAATGAGCAGTGGACATGTTCCAATTTATAAAACATCTTGATCAGATATATAAAGTAAAAATATCAGACTAGATCTGAGAAAAAAGGACCCGATGTTCTCGCTAAAGCTTAAAAAGAAATAAGACCATGTGCCTCAAAGGAATAGAAATCTGAGGTCATGGGAAAGTCCTGAAATGTTTCAGCCTGCCGTGGGAGCATGCTTGCTTATTGACAAGGGAAGAACAATAGATTTGTTAGGAGAGATTAAGAAAGAAACAAAACATCAATAAACAAGAGTTTTAACATTTTTACCACCCAAAAAAAGACTATCTAAATGATTCAAATGCATTTTTGATGTCAGATCCTGCAAATACAGTTTCTTTCTGTTCTAGAATAAACCAACACACAAAATAATGCTAAATACATTTAAAGTATGTTCCCATGAATAAGACTTGGATCTGTATTCAAATGCTGACTCAGCCATTATCACATGACTCAGTTATTACAAAGTGAAGCAAAAATTGCTTATTCCTGGTTAATCAGTTGGGAACCCCATTCCCTATAAAAGAAGGTTATCACTTCTTCAGATGAAATACAACAGGAAAAAATTGTATCTTAATCAAACAGAGCTAATTGGTATTATAGACTGTGTGCCATTATCAATTTATTGCTTCTTATTTCTGAATTCACCCTTCACTCACTGTATGCTCTGTACTAAATCAAGGATTCCTTTAAAACTTTTCACTTTAGCCAGGCGCGGTGGCTCACACCTGCAATCCCAGCACTTTGGTAGTCCGAGGTGGGCCGATCACGAGGTCAGGAAATCGAGACCATCCTGGCTAACACAGTGAGACCCCATCTCTACTAAAAATACAAAAAATTAGCTGGGCGTGTTGGCCGGCGCCTGTAGTCCCAGCTACTCGGGAGGCTGAGGCAGGAGAATGACGGGAACCCAGGAGGCGGAGCTTGCAGTGAGCCAAGATCGCACCACTGCACTCCAGCCTGGGGACAGTGCGAGATTCCGAGATTCCATGTCAAAAGAAAAAACAAACAAACAAACAAACAAACAAAAACTTTTCACTTTAATGAGCACAATATTAAGCTTGCTCAGTAGAGGGCGCTGGAGAGACATTGCGGGAGGAAGAGATTAGCTGCATGGGTGTGCAGACATCCAGTGGAATGTGCCCCAGCCACCAGCCTAGAAAATGATTCCATTGAGACCTCATTGCATCCTAGACCTATCAATAACTTTTCTTCAGTCCTCTAGACATGGAAACCAGAACCCTCCACACCTCAGGTGTGCTCTGATGGCCTCCTGCCACACCAGCACCTGGACTCTCTGAGTGGACTTCTAACATCTGCTTCTGACCTGGAGGATCACACACCAAGTAGTGTTTCAAATCCCCACTCTCATGCCAGGCTGCATGTGCTACAGGCCTTCTACCATGGCTGGCACCAGACTCTCACTGCACAACCATGCCACCATGTGCTAACCTACCTAACCTACCGTGCTTGCCCAGGAACTCTAGACCTCCTCAGGCCTGGCCTAACCAATAAACACCTCTGCTATCCAGTGGGCTAAACTATACCTTCCCCAACAAGGTCTGAAACATACCCCTTCCAAGTTTGTCCTCCCTTGGGCACTCTTCCTCAGCCCTAGGCTACTATATAGTTTCCTTATATAGTTTCTCTTTTATCATAGTTAATAATTCTTTATATTAACTTCCCTTATATAACCTGCTGTCTAGTTTCTGTCTCCTGATTGGATCCAGACCACTGCAGCTTGGAAACAGAGAAAATAAATCGAATCTAAAATCAAGAAACATGCATTAATTTACTAAGTACTATACGCCAGACAACAGACAACTTAAGTAATTTATATCATTTAATATTCAAAATAATTCAGCAGGACTAAATATTTGAGGCTCAGAAACATTAAATAACATGTCCATGCTTGTTCAGCTTAGTTGGAGGCATAAACAGATTTCAAACCATTGTCCATCTGAATGCAAATAGTTTTAATTTATGAAATTAAATATGCATATTTAAAAAGCTAGGTATTTTTATTTATATATTTACCTCTCTATGAATATATCTATCTAAATAATGTCTTTTCTGCATGGAATAAATTGTGTTAAGAAAATATATATTTGGGGAGTATAATTAGTGAGGCTTGGTGGTTGATGAGGGTGAAGTCATGAGATATTGACAGGTATGGAAAGTGGAATTGATTACAAACATTCCTTGAAGGTTGAATGACGTTGAGCTCTCATTGGAATCACTGTAGGATTTCTCACCAAAGGTGTGACAGAAAAAAAAAATGCAAGACTGAGAGGAAATTCATTGGAATAATGAGTGTGAAGCATTGATTTGCAGTGGGAAAATCAGAACTAGAGGATGTTCTGAGCATTTGTTGCAGAATCATGGTAGAATGTGCTGAGGGTTCTGCATATAAAGGCAGCAGTGGGGATGCAGAGAATCCATAGGATTCATTTCCAAAGGTACATCATTTTTATGATGGATTTGGCATCAGAATTAGTAAGATGGTTGAACAAGAGACAAATCTGAAGACTAGAAACATGTTATAGAGGAATCTCTGGAAATCCTTCACAAAGGAATGAGCCCTCTGAAAGCATCATGAAACAATCTTTTTCTTCTCATGGGAAACACAAGTAATCAACAGTAAGATAAAGTCTTATCAACTATTCATAAGCCAAATACACCAAGATAAGGTAAAATTGCTATTTGGTACCAATATGTGTTCACTATTTTTTTTTTTAATAAAACGATAAAAAGGGCTGGAAAGGTTTTCTTCTTCTTAGCAGAGATGCAGATGAGTAGTCTCCACAAAGACCTGCCTGGAACGCTGCAGCAACCCTATGGTTATAAATCCACGTTGCCTAGATGTGGATGTCAGCTCCAGAACCCAAAACTGTTCAGATAACTGAAGAATTCTGGGTCTGTAGCAGTTCTGTGTTACTTGGTATGGTACTTCATAAAGAACTGAGAGAATGCAAAAATCTGTGATATGCTTCTTTCTTTAGTCTTATACAATATTTGCTTCATTGCCATCACAAATAATCAAAGTACTACCTTGCCCAGAGAGAAGAGACAATCAAATCTGGCCATTCCTAAAAAACGAAAACCTGGTGCCTTAGAAAATAACAGAAGAGAGGAAATGGCTTTCTTAACAGGCATGGTCAATTTGGGACATACTGAGCATACTGTAACTTTAGGGAAAATAACAAGTAAGCAGAGTGAAAAATAGAACCTAAGATCAGGAGAGAAATTGAGAGACCTTCTTTAGGGAAATAACTGTATTACACAGAAGGCTACAGCTGAAAGGAAACATGTAGTTGTTCTAGTTTAATTCCCTTATTTTTTACAGAGTAAGCTGAACCACTGAGAGGTAGGTGTTACCTCTGTTACTTTGGTACTTTTCCAAAGTGTATTAGGGTTCTCCAGCAAAACAGAGCTAATAGAGGATGTGGGGTGTGTGTGTGTTGTTATACATACAAATCAACATATAGACCAACAGGATATACATATTAGAAACAGATTTGTTATAAGGAATTTGTTTGCTTCGTTAGGACAAATCCCAAGATATGCAATCAGAAAGCTGGAGACCAAGGAGAGTCAATAATGTAACATCATAAGGAAATAAAAGAAAGGAGTATATCTCTATAAATATATATGTACATATATATGCATATATATACTGATATATTCATAACAAAATAAAGAGTAAATACTCATGGGAATTACAATCCTCATTTCTGTAAATGATCATGTGGTTGTAACTGGTATTTATAATTCCCTTCTTCCATCACCCATTCTGTATTCCTTTTGTCTTCAGCAAGCACCTCTGTTGGTCAGGCTTCTTTATATCGTAGAGTGATCCAGACCTTCATTTCTGAAGGACCTTGGTCATTCATAGTCATTACTGGATTGCATTGCTGTAGTTTTCCATTGACCTTAATCACAGAGCATGGTAATACTAAGAGACACGTTAAGGTATCTTCTGTATTCCAGATCTACTCATCCTTACCAATGTTGTGGAGCAGTAGTCAAATTTCCTCTTGGTATTCAGATCAATCAACCTACCTAGCACAGTAACTCTTCTTTTCCTGTTGATTCAGAGGCATGAGGAGCCCAAATCGGCCAGATGGTAGTCTTAATTTCCAATTCAAACAGTAAACTATCTTACACGCCATTCTATCCTTTTTGGTTTTGTTTTAAGTTTTAACTTTATGATATATCCTGGAGATGTTTTCTTACTGGTATACATAAAGCTGCTTAGCTTTTCATTGCGTGCTGTTGGAACTATTTATTTAACTAATCTCTTGCCACAAAAAGTATTCTTATACATAAATTACTTTATGCATATGCTGGCATATCTATAATGTTTATTATATGCATTAAGGTTCTAATGTAGAAGTGGACTTGAAGGGTCCAAAAATTGTATTTCTATTTATGAGAGACAATGTACAATTGCTCTCAGTACTGATTTTACCAATTTACTTTCCCAGAAACAATGAGAAATGTTTGTTTTCCCAAACCATTGCTAACATAGTTTGTGATCAAGCATTCCGGTCTTTGCTACCCCAATAATTTTTAAATGTGATCACATTATAATTTTGATTTATATTTATCGTATTAAGAGAAGACTGGCATCATTTTAAATATTTGACATTATTTATATTTTCTTTGCTATACATTATCTGAACATACCATTTGCCCACTTTTTGTTAAATATTTAGAGCAGTTCTCTATTAAGGAAATTAACACTTTTTGGGTGTACAAATTTTTTTATATAATCAAATTCTACTATCTCTTTAACTCAGTACTTTTAGACATCCAAATGATATTGTGAGAATTAGATTTTGATCATATTCTTTTTTTCAGAGAATGAACCAAAATGGATTACTGGGCACAGGAGGAGTTGACTGGAGTCAGGAATGAATCAAGTGACCATGTCTGCAGTAAACCAAGACAGGACAAAGAGTAAGCCCATCCTTCTCCTGTCATCAGAATGATTTGTCTGGGAAGAAAATTCTTCATTACTCAGTTTCTACTAAACGACTAACTGGAGAATTCCTAAGGTGAGAAATTAGAAGATTCATGTCTCAGATAAATAGCTAAGAAGATAGGCTTTGTCGTCAGGCTGCTTGAGAAACCTGGAAAACATTGTCTTAACCAAGTAATTATGGTTAAGATCACCAGCAATGAGTGTTGTTGCTATCATATACCTCCTGATACAATGAGAATGGCACTAAACCTCTGTAGTGTTGTTCTGTGAAACCCATCACACCTGCCTAATGATGATAAAAACATCAGACAAATCACCAATTGAGAGAAAATCTAAAAAACATCTCACCACTTCTCTTCAAAGGCGTCAAGGTCATGAAAAGCAGGAAAGAATGAAAAACTGTCACAAATCAGAGGCGTCTAAGAAGACATGTCAATTAAGTGTAGTATCCTGGCTTGTAGCCTGGAAAATAAAGAAGACATAAGTGAAAAAACTGGTGAAATCAGAACAAAATCTGTAGTTCACTTTTTACAAATTATATATCCTTCTAGATATTTTTAACTGATTCATAATAGTTTGTAGCATGCTTTTTGTTAATATTATATGAACATATTTCTGTGTTAATATAATCATCCCCATAATTTTAACACTTGAGTAGATGTGCATTTTGTGTATTATATGCATTATATCAGAATTAATTTAGATGATCATTACTATGACAAATGCTGTTTGTATTTTTCAGTAATATAAATAATACTATAATGAAATATTATTACACATTTTAGTCCAAGAATGAAATATGATCAAAATATCATTGCATAAAAGTAGATATGTAGACTTTTTCTTATTCAGCATTTATTCTCTCTTCTGAACATTTTCCATCCACCTACTTTCAAAGTTATTGTAACTTTAATGTCAATATATATAAAAGGTACCTCAAGGAAATCCCTGCTGCCTCTAAAAATAACAGGAGGCACATTCTTAAGTTTCCTTAAATAGTGATATAAGATATTCCACAGAAAAACGAAAAAATGCATCTAACTTAGCAAAGAATACAGATCTGCAATCCAATCTCATTTATCATCGAGCACTTGGAAGCACAGGGCAATTATTTTTAAAGCTATATCAAAACTCTTTGAGAGAAAAACGATTGTTTTAGAGGTGGAATTGTAAATGTTTTGTTCAAAAGATATACTTAGGCTGAGAGGTGACCTGTGGCAGGCATATTTCCTTCATGAAATAGCTTCTCATTGCTATATTATTAAGCAAATATAGCAATACTTCAAGGCATGAATTTTAGCTAAAACCTTTTTGTTGAAGGTTCAGGCTGACTCTGATCATAATACCATATATCTTGTGAAGCCCAAAAATACTGCAGAACAAACCAAGCTCCCTTTAGTTTCTGCCTTGGAGTCATTTCTGGTTTTATTAGTTCTAAAAGGTCAAGTGTTACATGATTAGATATATAGATAACCTGGCCCAAATTATGTGCAAAGACTTTATTTGAGGCTTTAATTCCATACTTTTTAAATGCTAATCAACTGCAAACCACATCTCATTTTCTCTTACTGTTCTGCTTTAAACTTTCTGTTAGCAATATTTTTTATTGAGCAATATTTGACAAAGATTGTATATATTTAAGGGTATAGTTTGATGAGTTGTCAGAGACATATCCTGCAAAATAATCACTTCATACTAATTAACATATCTGTAACCTCAGACAGTACTTTCCTTCTTTTTTCTTTGTGTAGCGTAGACACTTGAGCTCTACTCTATTAGTAAATTTCAAGTATACAATAAAGTCTTGTTAATTATAGTCACATGGTTGTACATTAGATCTCCAGGACTTATTCATCATGCATAACTGAAACTCTGACCCCCTTGACCAACATCTCCCTATTTTCCCTTCCCCATTCCCTGGCAAGCACCATTCTATCCTCTGCATCCATTACTTTAACATTTTCAGATTCTACATATAAATAACAGCAGTATTTGTCCTTCTGCATCTGGCTTATTTCACTTAGCATATTGTCCTGGAAGCATAAAATCTTTAGGTTTAATCATGTAGTCACAAATGGAAGGATTTTGGATTTGGTTTGGCTGTGCCCCACCCAAATCTCATCTTGAATTGTAGTTTCTCATAATCCCCAAGTGTCATGGAAGAGACCCAGTGAAAGGTAATTTAATCATGGGAATGGTTACCCTCATGCTGTTTCCATGGTAGTGAGTGAGTTTTCACAGAATCTGATAGTTTTATAATGGGTTTTCCCCCTTTTGCTGGCACTTCTCCTTCCTGCTGCCATGTGAAGAAGATGTTTGTTTCCCCTTCTACCACGATTGTAAGTTTCCTGAGGCCTCCCCAGACATGCTGAACTGAGTCAATTAAACCTCTTTCTTTTATAATTTACCCAGTCTCAGGTATGACTTCATTAGCAGCATGAGAATGGACTAGTACAATTTTCTTCCTTTTTAATGACTGAATAATATTCCATGGTATGTATATATATAATATATCATATAGCTGACATTCTGTTATATATATATCATATATATTCCATTGTATATACATCATATATATGATATATTATTCCATTTTATATGTATCATATATATAACATATCCTTTATCTTTTCATCATTAATAAATGTTTAAGTTGTTCTATATCTCAGCTATTAGGAATCATTCTGTATGAACACGGAAGTGCAGATATCTCTTCAACATACTGATTTCATTTCCTTTGGATATATAATCATAAGTGGAATTCCTATATCACAGGATAGTTATATTCATAATCATTTGAGGAAGCTTCATACTATTTTCCAAAATGGCAATACCAAGTTACATTCCCACCAAGACTGCACAAGGGTTCCCTCTTCTCCAATCCTCAACAACATTTGTATCTTCAGTCTTTCTTACAATAGCTATTTTAATAGGTATTAGATGATATCCCATGGCGGTTTTGATTTACATTTCTCTGATGATTAGGGATTACGAGCACCTTTTCATATACTTATTGACCATTTGTATATCATCTTTTGAGAAATGTTTAATCAAGTCTTTTGCCAATTTTTTAAACAGTTTTTTTTGCTATGGACTTGAGCTCCTTATGTATTTTGAGGATTAACCCCTTATCAGGTATGGTCTGCAAATATTTCAGTTGCCTTTTCACTCTGTGGATTGTCCCTGTTGCAATGCATAAGCTTTTCAGCTTGATGTAATCCCGTTTCTCTGTTTTTGCTTCTGTTTTCTGTGCTTTTGGTGTTATATCCAAAAATCCACTCCCCAGACAAATGTCAAGAAGCTTTTTCCATGTGTTTTATTCTAGTATTTTTATAGTTTCAGGTATTACTTTTAAGTTTTTTAATTCATTTTTAGTTGATTTTCATATATGGTATAATCCAAGGGTCAAATTTCATTCTTCTGCATGTAGACATCCAGTTTTCCCAACACCACTTACTAAAAAGATTATCCTTCTTCCACTTTGTGTTCATGGCATCGTTACAGATCAGTTGACTATAGATGAGTGGATTTATTTCTGGGATCTCTATTCTGTTCCATTGGTCTACGTGTCTGTTTATATGCCAGTACCATACTGCTTTGATTGCTATCATTTTGTTGTATATTTTGAAGACAGGTAATTTGATTCTTGCACTTCATTGTTCTTTCTCAAGATTTCTTTGACTATTGGGGTTTTTTTGTGGTTCTAAATGAATTTCCAGATTTTTTTCTACTGCCATAGCAAATGCCACTGGGGTTTTCATAAGGATTGCAATCAATATGGAGATCACTTTGGCCATTTTCGCAGGAGTAAGGTGGTATCGCATTGTGGTTTTGATTTGCATTTCTCTGATCATTGGTGATGTTGAGCATTTTTTTTCATGTTTGTTGGACATTTGTGTATATCTTCCTTTGAGAATTTTCTATTCATGTCTTTAGCCCACTTTTTTGATGGGATTTTTTTTTTCTTGCTAATTAGAGTAGTTTGTAGATTCTGGATACCAGTCCTTTGTCAGATGTATAGATTGTGAAGATTTTTTCCCCCTCTGTGGGTTGTCTACTCTGCTGACTGTTCCTTTTGCTGTGCAGAAACTCTTTCGTTTAATTAAGTCCCACCTATTTATCCTTGTTTTTCTTGCATTTGCCTTTGAGTTCTTGGTCATGAAATCTTTGCATAAGCCAATTTCTAGAAGGGTTGTTCCGATATTGTCTTCTAGAATTTTTATAGTTTCAGGTTTTAGATTTAAGTCCTTTATCCATCATGAGTTGATTTTTGTATAAGATAAGCGATGAGGATCCAGTTTCATTCTCCTACATTTGGCTTGCCAATTATCCCAGCACCATTTGTTGAATATGGTGTCCTTTCTCCACTTTATGTTTTTGTTTGCTTTGACTAAGATCAGTTGGCAATAAGTATTTGGGTTTACGTCTGGGTTCTCTATTCTGTTCCATTGGTCTATGTACCTGTTTTCATACCAGTACCATGCTGTTGTGGCCATAATTGAAAAATCAAAAAATAATAAATGTTAGTGTAGATGTGGTGAAAAGGGAACACTATACTACTAGTGGGAATGTAAACTAGTACAACAACTGTGGAAAACAGTGTGGAGATTCCTTAAAGAACTAAAAGCAGATCTACCATTTGATCCAGCAATTCCATCACTGGGTATCTACTCAGAGGAAAAGAAGTCATATGAAAAAGATACTTGCACATGCATGATTATAGCAGCACAATTTGCAAATTCAAAAATATAGAACAAGCCCAAATGTCCATCCATCAATGAGTGGATTTAAAAAATGTGGCATATATATCTGGTGGAATACTACTCAGCCATAAAAAGGAATGAATTAATGGCATTTGCAGCAACCTGGATGGAATTGGAGACTATTATTCTATGTGAACCAACTCAGGAATGGAAAAGCAAACATTGTATGTTCTCACTCATAAGTGGGAGCTAAGCCAGGAGAATGCAAAGGCATAAGAATGATACAATGCACTTTGGAAACTTGTGGAAAGGGGGCTGAAGGATAAAATAAACTACAAATTGGGTTTAGTGTGTACACCAAAATCTCACAAATCACTAATAAAGAACTTACCCATGTAACCAAATACCACCTGTTCCCCTAAAACCTATGGGAATTTAAAAATAAAAGCTTATTTCCTGGATACAATCAGGACCATAATATCCAATTTGCTGAATTGTGATAATGATTAACAATTATATTAACAATAAAAATATGCAAAAAATATACAAAGAAAGATATAAAATCCTAAGTCCATATGAGGGATAGGCTGTGGTTACATGTTCTGAGAGGCAAACAACACCCACAAGCGCTTTTTTTTTTTTTAAGACAGAATCTCATTCTGTTACCCAGGCTGGGCTGGAGTCAGCAGCCTGATGTTGGCTCACAGCAACCTCCACCTTCCATGTTCAAGTGATCCTCCTACCTTAGCCTCCTGGGGACTACAGGCACGTGCCACCATGCCCAGCTAATTTTTTGTCTTTTTAGTGAGACAGGGTTTTGCTATGATGGCGAGGCTGGTCTCAAACTCCTGACTTCAAGTTGGCCTCCCAGAGTACTAGAATTATAGGCATGAGTGACCGCATCTGGCCCGGCTTCCTTATTTTCATCCCGGCCCAACAGTGAACTTTTTTTCTAGTCCAGCCTTTCACTAAGGATGCAGGCCTTCAGTGATCTCAGGAATGTAGTGCAGTCTCATTCCAGAATCCTACCCTGTAAGGGCCAGTGATTTGACAATCACTTGTGGACAAGTGATTGTCAAATCCAAAGCTCCTTGCTAAAGGGACTACCAACCTCTCTCCACTGAAGGGAAGCCCAAACTATACACTTTAGAGGATGGCTGTAATAGCTGTTCATCATTTCTAAATGTTTTGCAGTGAAAAGATCAGTTTTTCTAGTCCCCTGTATGGCTGGAAGCAGAAACGATAGACACCCATTGCTTTTGTCAATAAGTTGGATTCTCCTCTCTCCACTTTTTTGATACAACTTCATTGATGTAAATTTGAAGTACAAAAACTGCACATATTTGAAGTTTGAATTTGATCAGTTTTGACACATGTACACACCTATGTAATTATCACAATCAATACAGCAAACATTTCCATGATTCTCCATAGTTTCCCCAAGACCCTTTGTAATCTGTGTCTTCTTTTACTCCATTCTCTAGGTAAACACTGGTCTGCTTTCTGTCACTACAGATTATTTTTGTCTTTTCTAGAATTCTATATAAATTGGAATAAACAGTGTGTAGCCTTTTTGGCCTGAATTGTCATTCAGCATAATATTTAGATCCATTCAGGTTGTTTCCTGTATCAGTGGTTCATTCCTCTTAATTGCCGAGTTATGTTATTTTCCATGGATATACAACAATTTATTTATTCATTTACTTGTTGATGGATGTCTGGGTTATTTCCAGTTTGGGACTATTACAAATAAAGCTGTGATAAACATTCATGCCAAAAAAAAAAACCATGTAGACCACTTTGGGTAGTAGGAACATTTTAATGATATTAATTCTTCAAATATATAAATATACAATGTTTCCATTTACCCGTGTCTTCTTTAATTTTGTCATATTTTATAATTTTCATCATCAAATATTATAATATTTTGATAAATTTCATCATCAAAATTTAATAATTTCATAAGTGTAAAAGTCTTTCACTTCTTTGGTTAAGTTTATTCCTAAATATTTTATTATTTTTGTTGCTATTGTGAATGGCATTGTTTCCTTAACTTCCTTTTTGGATAGTTTGTTTTTTATGAATGGAAACATGATTGATTTTTATATGTTGGCTTTTTTAAAAGATAAATAAAATCAACAAACCCTTACCTAGACTAACTAAGAAAAGATAGAGAAGACTCAAAAATCAGAAATAAAAGAGGAGGCTTTACAATAAATGTTTCAGAAATAAAAAGGATCACAAAGGAAAATTATGAACAGTTATATGGCCACAAGCTGAATAACCTACAAGGAATGAATAAATTATTAGAAACATATACACTACAAATACCAAAGCAGGAAGAAATAGAAAGCCTGAACAGACTAATAATAAATACGAAGACTGAATCAGTAATCAAAAATCTCCCAACAAAGAAAAGCCCAGGACCTGACAGCTGTATGAGTGAATTCTAACAAACACTGAAAGAAGAGTTTATATCAATCCTTAACTTCTTCCAAAAACTGAAGAGAGAACACTTCCAAACTCATTTTATGAGGCCAGCATCATCCTGACACCAAAACAAGGCAGACACTTCAAAAAAGAAAGCTACAGGCCAATTTCCCTAATATATGCCATGCAAACATTTTTAATAAAACACTAGCAAACTGAGTTCAACAGGACCTTAAAGGGATCATACACCATGACCGAGTGGGATTTATCCCAGGGATGGAAGCATGTCTCGACATACACAAATTAATCAATACAATACACCATGTTAACAAAATGAAAGAAAAAACTACCTGATCATCTTAATATATGCAGAAAAGGTTGTTAGGAATAATTTTTATCCACAACTATCCTGTAAAAAGCAATCTTCTACTGATATAATGCCATTTTAAAACTTGGCTTATTATTTTCCTGGACTTGAATGACAGTGAAACACTTTATAAAAAACACAATAAAAATGATATTGAAGTAGGCTTGTTCTGCTCATCCCACAGAAAGTCAATCACTAAAACAGTGAGTTTTGCAGTAGAGAAAATATTTGTTCACAGGGCAACCCAATAAGGAGAGAGGAGGAAAGTTATCAAATCTGTCTTTCCAAAGATAAGGCTTAGGGAATTTATGGGGTAAAGAAGTGGAGTGGTCTAAGGCATAGGGAAAGGTGACAGCAGTGACGAAGAATGAGGTAGTCAGTGATCTGAGAAAGCATAGTCAGGGTTCACAGCTCCACATAGGGTTCATGTTCAGAAAACAGCAGCGTTAGCAAAACCTGAGGGAGGAGCGTTTGATTCTCTGACATCAAAAAAATCACCTCTTGGGCATTTTCCCAGGCCCAGTTGAAGGGTCACTGGTCTCAAATGGTTCAGGCTGGACAAGAGCTGCCCAAAGTTCCTGAAAAACAACTTGAGAAATTGTTATCAAGTTGATGTATATAACAGAGGTGACATTTATAAGGAAGCTAGTGAAGGCTAAGTCAACAAAAAACAAGCAACTAAAAACATTAGCCCTCAGTTTCAAAAACAGACCGTTTTATACATGTAATAATAAAGGCTGATTTAATCATAGTTTATATTTATTTTGTGATGACGTGTGGCCATCTTATTGCATAAGTAGAATGTTAATGAACTTAATTCCTAAGAAAATGCTGCGCTGCTGCTTAGAATAGAATCTAGGAGGACTCTTGGGTTCAGTATCCAGTGACACTTAGATTAAAGCCAGCATGTGTTGCTACCAGAACCAGTAAGAAGTGGTACCTAGGGGTGAGAATGATGCCTTCCATAATTTCTATCAGTTCTTTCAACGCCAAGCTATCCCAAATATGTATAAAATCTAAGTTACTGATACACCTTAAGGGTAGCTCCCTAAACACTCTTAACGAGATTGTCACTCTGAAGCTCCTCCTGTTTAAAAATTGTAAGGTGTTTGATGTGTTCTCACTCATAGGTGGGAACTGAACAATGAGATCACTTGGACACAGGAAGGGGAACATTACACACTGGGTCCTATTGTGGGGTGGGGGAGGGATAGTATTAGGAGAAATACCTAATGTAAATGACGAGTTAATGGGTGCAGCACACCAACATGGCACATGTATACATATGTAACAAACCTGCACATTGTGCACATGTACCCTAGAACTTAAAGTATAATAATAATAATTTTTTTTAAAAGAAAAGGAGATAAAATTTAAAAAAAAATTAATGTTTTCCCCACTCTCAACCAGAGGCAATCCAGTGGGTGTCTCTAAAGGACACTCCAAGAAGCCAAGGAATCTGACAGCTGCTCTATATACAGTATCTTTAAACAACATAGTAAATTCACATGTTCTTACCACTCGCCAGATCAGGAGTCTAACAAACAGAACCACAGTTCTCCAGGAAGTCCCTAAAAGTAATGAAGATGTATCAGTTTATCAAGCTGCAAGGAATCAAGCCTAGTGACAACTACAATTATTAAAGGGCATCACCTCATAAATATGTCCCTAACTGAACAAGAGATTTCTCAGAAGATCTTCAAAATTTTCTAGGCTTCTTTAGTATACAAAGTAAGGTCAGAAGACTTTATCTGGTGTCATGACTCCAATACTAGCTGAATCATCTGAAGACAATCACCATCTTTTCTACACTTCAATTTCTCATCTGGAAAAAATAATTAAGAGCTGGGCTTGATCATTTCTGAGTTTTTTTTGCTCTAAAATTCTATGAATCTACAATCATATAAATTATTTTCATTTTATGTCAGTTTTTCCTTCTGAAGAGAAAAACAGAAGGAACCAAGCCTTGCTAAACTTCAGGGATTTGAGCTGTTATTAGTTTAGAATGTAGTTGTCCTTTGCTAGGACAATTGCAGTCTAAACACTGGTTTCTTCATCAAAGAGAATAGAGCTTACACACAGGAGTAAGCTATATGAATGAAGGAGGTAGCTCTAATAAATGAAGGAGGTAGCTCTCCATGAAGATTGGAAAAGTTTGTTTCTGAAGGTTAACCACTTTCTAGTGAACCTGTGAGTTAAAATGTAATTTTTTGCTGCTTCATGTAGAATGTCAGGGTGATCACCGAGTAGAATGTTCAGAATGTGACAAAGCAGGAAGTCTGGGTCAAAATTTCGGGCTAACATAGGTCAAGACATTTGGGCAATGGTAGATTGAAGTAATTCAATAGGCATTCTCTTTTGTTATTTCAAAGATTTATTTATAAAATGACTTTTTTATTAAGTCGTGTAAGATTATTTTATCACTGATATTTCACAACTGAGTCTTAAAAGATTCATTGTCTACACAGTCAATTTTCTTCATTCGACTCTCAAAGTTTCTTTTTAATTAAAGTTATTTTATCAAATAATAAAAATGTACATATCTTCACACTGCAGTTGTTCATTGGAAGTGTTAAACCTAGAGAACAATGACAACTAAATAAGCCAATTTGGTGAGCCTCTCAATCACTGAGTTAAACAGAGAATATTAATGCTTGCATATGGTTGTGGCTGTTCCTTCTGTATTTAGTTAAACCATATGAAATTGCTGATATCCATTTATCTTTGAAGTATAAATTTTTATCTTTTATCATGATCCTTCTTCCCATCATGAAAAAATATTATAAAAGTCAACTTTGAAAATTCTGAACAGCAAATATACCCAACTATGCTGGCATATGATTGAGTCGACAAATTTGTAGAATCATTATACATTCCATTATAATTTTTAATTACCTTTATTTGACCATCAGAATCACACTGAAGAGCTCAAATGGCAAGCAGCTTAAGACAAGAACGTCCCACAGAAGCATGCAGTGTCTGCTAATGTGTTCAGCATTGTAATACCTTTTATAAAAGGTTGTCATTCCTGTAGTTTTACACACCATAGGTGCACCTGAAACTGTTCATTTCCAAATATATTTTTAACTGACGACTTTCTTGCTGAAAATGCATGTCTTATTGGACAATTCTTTGCAAACTATATCATCAAGCATGTTAAAAACTAATATGCTTTGCATGGTAAGTAAAATAGCAATCAATAAACATGACCACATTCTTATTAAAAGCTTTAAGACTGGTTTAACCCAAATCTTTCAACCAGTTAGCTTTCCAAGTATGACAAGCACATTTTGCTGTGGTGATTTATTATTTCAATCTATAGGTATTCCTTCTGTCTCCTAGCTGCCTGTTTTCTAACAAAACTGATATTCCCAGACATATCATTTAGTACTTCACTAAATTATTTTCTATTATGAGAGCTTTACTTTCTTCTTTAATTCTGATAATAACCTTAAAGAAACAACAGATATTTTCTATTTGCTTTTTTTTTACTATATTTTGTTTTATAGTTTTATTGTCTTCAGCCAATCACTTTGGTTTTTTGTTCTCTTTCTATAAAATATACTTCAAAGTGTGCATACTTAGAATTTAAATATCACTAAGAGAATCATAATAACACTGAGACTTTATGAATAGTTTTCTATACACCAGAACTATATTAATGGCATAAATATGCTATTGCACTTAAGTGCTGGATTTGTGCTTAATATTTTATCATACAAATAATAGTAAAGTTTAAACTCAGTTGACTAGAAAATCAAATAAAATGCACATTATCATAAAATTCTAACTAGAAATATACCCTATACTGATTAAAGTCATTGGAGTTATAGATAATAGATAGATAGATAGATAGATAGATAGATAGATAGATAGATAGATAGATAGATTTCATTGGAATTGCATTAAATCTGTGCATTGGTTTGGAAGAAACAACACCTTTATAATATGAAGCCACTTTAAGAAAACTCACTGAATGTATTTTTTAAATCATATAAAATTTTATAACTTTTCACAAATATTTCTTTCAAAGTTTTATCTATATATTGTTATATTTATTGCTATTTGTAAATTGAATGTTTCTACCATACTCTTTATTATAATTAACAAAATTTTATAGTTTTTTTTTTTTTTTTTACCCCCTGAGTACTGCATTAAGGGCCTTAGAGTAATTATCCATTTTGCTTTTAAAAACCAAGTATTAGTGAGGCGCAGTTGCCCACACCTCCCAGCACTTTAGGAGGCTGAGGCGGGCAGATTACCTGAGGTCAGGATTTCCAGACCAGCCTGGACAACATGGTGAAACCCTGTCTCTACAAAAAACATACAAAAACTAGCCGGGCATGATGGTACATGCCTGTAATTCCAGTTACTCGGGAGGCTGAGGCATCAGAATTGCTTGAGCCTGGGAACCAGAGGTTGTAGTGAGCCGAAATCATGCCACTGCACTCCAGCCTGGCTGGCAGAGCAAGACTCTGTCTCAAAACAAACAAACAAACAAAAACACCAAGTGTTGTATATGTTATTAGCCTCACATAACAAGTAAGAAAACAGGCTTGAAGAATTTGAATAGCTTTTGAAGGTCATAGAACTATTACGACAGACTCAGTTTCTAGTCATCTTTTATTTTAGCTTAGCAGTTTCACAAAAGACGTATCCAAACAATACCCAGAACTGGATACATAGCCAATAATTAGATGAAACTTATCTTTGTGTAAAAATTATTTGGGGAGGTATCATTTTCTTTCAGATTGGTCAGTATCCTTTAGCCACATGGACAAACCATTTAGACAAGGCAGGTATCTGATAACATACATACAGAATAAAGTTTATGGCCTAAAGAAGCTGGACATCTTAAAATCTTATTTATGTAATCAAAACTGGGATTTTTATTTTGAAATCATGGCATTATTTTCAAACAAAAACTCTGCAGTTCTTCAAACTTGAGGTAGTGGGGGAAGTATTCATTGATATCGGCTCGACTCCCGTTTTGATTCTTAATTTCTGCACATTCTGGAGATCAACAATGTTCTAAATTTTTGTTTAGTAAGTACGAATGTTTTTGCAGAGTAGTATGAATCCATTATCCTGCAAACCACAGGACATCTAGTGATTTCAGTCTCCCAGAGCTTTATATTTTCAAAACCTTAAGTTAGAGAAAGCTGCTCTGTAAGTCATCCCTTGTTTTATGGACTATATGAAATTAAAGTAGCTTCCCACTTTGGTTAAGTTTCTTCCAAATAACCCAGAAGCTGACCATGGCTGAAAAATAAATAAAATATAAAGGAACAAGAAGGAAATTCACATTTGCAATCACTGTTGCTATCACATTTTTTTAAAAGCCTCACTGAAGATTTTACAACCTTTTGTAGATAAATAATGCAGCGGAAGTGGAGCCACAACAGTCTTTCTATTCTAGCTTAAATAAACTCTTGAAATATTTTTATCCTTCTTTATTTGTTGGTTTCATTTTGTATTGGTACTATGCTATCCATTATAGTTAAATAGTAGATTTTAAGTACCAGGAGTTTTCTGTATATAAATTGTTGAAGATGACCACATTGGGTCCATGTAATTTCCATTTCTGCCTTGTTGGTCTCTCTCAATAATGCATCACACACATAAAATGGGCTGAGGAACAATCATTAGGTAAATAATCAGTCCACATCATTGTCAGGTTGCCCATGCCTTGAGCTGCAATATATATTCTGCAGGCCTGAAACCTAGAAGTCTATTCTTTCTTTTATTACATATAATACAAAGGAGTTCATTTTCATCACTCAGAAGAATAATGTTCTTTCCTGGAAGCTTTGTTCTGATATATAGCATAAGCTACCATTTTTCAGGAAAAAATGACTGTCTTAAATGGCACATCTTAAAATTCTTCTCTATGCAGGTCACTGAAGGTGGACAAATATCATTGTACTCACACCTAGACCATGAAAAAAACAAAACTGTTTGGGATTCAGTTTCTCTTAAACCTCTTTCTCACATATAAAAAGCATAGGGAGAAATTGCACTTCATGTAATTCCCGTTGCTTATGCACTTAATAGGCCATGGACTTATATTAGTGCAGGGGCAAAATATGCGAAATGTCAGAAAAGGTAATCATGGGGTAATATGTATGTGTGTGGGGTAAAGTAAAATATAGACACAAAACTACTCCATATTGGCAGCTATAGAAGAGAAGAAATGGGTAGAGTAACGTAGAGATGAGTTAAAGGGCAAAAGGGAGCATATCTTATGTCTATAGTAGGTTTGAGAGAAGTTTAAAAAGTAATTTTGCTACAAAGAAATGAGAATGGGAAGCAATAAATGAGAAGCAAGACACTCTCTCTTTTTTTTCTTTCTTATTTGAGGCTTCCATTATCTTAAAACCTTGTTTTCCTGCTCTTACCAAAATGTGACTTAGTTGAGTCTTGTGGATATATGCTACATTTGCATCACTAAAAAGAAGAGAGTTTTTGTCTGAAGATCATTATTTTAAAAAGGAGAAAGATTATCAAAACACAATTTTAAAAAATGTGTATTAACCCCAAAGAAAGAGGAAGAAGGTAAAACTGAGACAGAGAAATGTTAAGGAATAAGCAGAGTCCTTTTCTAATCACTTGCAAGCTGCCCATTGACCTCTATTACAGAGCTTTAAAGGGCTTCACTCTGCCCTGAAATTTTCAAAAACGAGAGCTAGGCTCTCACAGCCCACCTAAAGGCTTTTGACTGATTCATGAAAGATTTCTTCTGCTTAAGACTAAGAGGAAACTAACTTAGTTTAATCATCAAGGTGCTTAACTGTGTCATAGATTTCATTATATCCTTCTCTAAAGTGTGTCCCTCATTTAGATAGAGTGATCTTTAATATTTTCCACCCAGCTGCTTTAGTAAAGACCTACACTTAGGTTGAAAAGATTTTAATTGGAGAAATATAGAGGAGCAGTGTGAATAAAAAAGTAATCAGTAATAGAGCAAAATTTTATATTTGATTAGCATAGAAAGAAGAATGTAGGCAGGTACAATATCTGTGGGAGGTGAATCTGAAGCCAGAGGTCAATAATTTGGATCAAACAGTGAAGACAAGCACAAGGTGCAATCTTTAGCAAAGACAGAAGAGATTAAAATGACTAAAAGCAGAACTAGATTGGCTAGATGGATACAAGCTCTAAGTGAGAGGCACAGGTTTCAGAAACAGAAGACATCAATGAATCCACCAAGGGATTCGTTAAAGCTTCTAAGAAAATCAGTTGTGACATTGGTACTAATCCCTGTAACTTTCTAAGTTTTCTAGGTGGTTTGATCATTCTGAAAGTAATCATAAAATTAACTGCTTTTCTAAGCCTGAACCAGATCAGAAATCAAAATCAAGGTAGTAAACCATATTCATGCCTCTGCTTCATGTTTCATCAATTTTGAGTTCTAGCTTGCATAGATCCAGAAATGTTTTCTGAATGAAGCTCGTGGATCAAGCTATCCAAGGAAAAGTTTCAGAATCTGTACCCGCACTGAAGTAAGGTCCTTTGAGGCAGAACTCAGAATATCAGACATATGGCTCCCAGTCCAGAAAAGAGTTTCAATCACTGAAAAATATCTATATACATATCATTTCCCCTTCAATTCCAGGCTTCATCAGATGTACGTATTCCCTCTCTTACTTAAATAGTAGTCTAGTCCCACAAGGTGGCATGAATAAAGCCTGGGCCTTAACCCACCCTGCAGATTGTGAGCACTGCTCAGCCTGAATAGTGAGCTTCCTACCTTCTTCATTTTCCAGTGGTCTCCCTGCCAAAGGCTCCACTAGTGTCCAGATCAAAGTAGATGTGGAGCCATCTTCAAGGAACTCTACTCTCAGCCTCCCTCCCCAGTTTTTACCCCTAAGCCCAGAGTCAGTGTCTGAATGATACAGTTAAAACTACAGAAGAGTTCAGAAATAGATGAACAGAAGTTCAGATAAGAAACTAGACTAGCATCCAGAGAAAAATGAAAGAGGCACTGTGTACGCTCACATACACTAGAGTAGGTCTGTGTCCAGAGCATGAGAAAATCAGAGCCTGACACGTAACCTTGAGAAGAAAATGAGGACCTATGTTTTTGCATCTCTTACAATGGGTTAGATCCACATAATGTTTCCAATAGTGTTCAACCCTTGTTCCTACAACCAGGGTTGCTACTTTTTAGGCATTCCTCTTGATATAGATGAATAAGAGCTAGTAGGTATGTTATTTTTAATGTGGAAGTAAACAATCATTCTCTTTGACTTATCTTTAAATCTGTCTGTGGATACCTAAGCATTTGAACCACATAGTCCTATTGAGGTCTGCTTTCTGTAAATTAAACACCATTTTTTTAACTACTTGATATGTGTTAAATCCTTAGACCATCTTGATTAATTTCTTCTTTTTAATCATAATTTTGAAACCTTTTTCACAGCTGTAACGACTTCAAGGTCTAGTTGTCTGATCCTGGAAGTTAAAGATGGAAAGGCAGGGGGAAGAGCGAGGTGGCAAAGGCTCAGGCTTAACTTGCTCTACCCTAGTGTAAATCTGTCCTGCAGGTCTTGGAGACTGTTTCATTGTAATTTGGTTCTATTTGTTCTACTCCTCATCCTCTAAAACTCTTCTTCTAACATTTTGCTATTCGTTTAAATAATTTAGTTATTTTTTAAATTTTTTGTGGGTACATACTAGGTGTATGTATTTATAGAGTACATGAGATGTAAACAACAGTCATGCAATGTGAAATAAGTACATGGTAGAGAATAGGGTGTCTATCCCCTCAAGAATTTCTCCTTTGAGCTACAAACAATCCAATTAAATTCTTACTTTATAATAAACAATTAAGTTACTGTGACTATAGTCACCCTGTTGGGCTATCAAATAGTAGGTCTTATTCATTCTATTTTTTTAACCCACCATCTCTACCTCTCCCCCAACCCTCACTACGCTTCCCAGGCAACCATCCTTCTACTCTCTATGTCCATAAGTTCAATCAATTTGATTTTTAGATCCCATGAGTAAGTGAGAACACGTGATTTTTGTCCTGTGCCTGGCTTATTTCACTTAACATAATGATTTCCAGTTCCATCCATGTTGTTGCAAATGGCTAAATCTCATTGTTTTTATGGCTGAATAGTACTCCATTATGTATATATAACACATTTTCTTTATCCATTCATCTGTTGATGAGCACTTAGGTTGCTTCCAAATCTTAGCCATTGTAGACAATACTGTAATAAAGATGGGAGTGCAGATATTTATTTGATATACTGATTTCCTTTCCTTTGAGTATATACCCAGCAGTGAAATTACTGGATCATATAGGAGCTGAATTTTTAGTTTTTTAAGGAATCTCCAAACCATTCTCCAGAGTGTTTGTACTAATTTACATTCTCACCAATGTATGAGGCTTCCCTTTTCTCCACATCCTTGCCAAAATTTGTTATTGCCTATCTTTTGGATATAAGCCATTTTAACTGGGATGAGATAATATCTCATTGTATTTTTGATTTGCATTTCTCTGATGATCAATGATGTTGAGCACCTTTTCATATATACGCCATTTGTATGTCTTTTTCTAAAAAAAAAAGTATATTCAAGTCTTTTGCCTATCTTTTGATCAAACAATTAGATTTTTTTTCTATAGAGTTGTTTGAGCTCCTTATATATTCTGGTCATTAATCCCTTGTCAGATGGGTAGTTTACAAATATTTTCTCCCATTACATGAGTTTTCTCTTCACTTTGTTGATTGTATCATTTGCTATACAAAAGTTTTTTAATTTAATGTGATCCTATTTGTTCATTGTTGCTTTGGTTGCCAGTGCCTGTGGCATATTTCTTAAGAAATCTTTGCCCATACCAATGTCCTGGAGAGTTTCCTTAATGTTTTCCCATAGTAGTTTCATGGTTTGAGGTCTTAGATTTAAGTCTATAATCCATTTTGATTTGATTTTTGTATATGGCAAGAGATAGGGGTCTAGTTTCATTCTTCCGTGTATGGATAGCCAGTTTTCCAAGCACCGTTTATTACTGAAGAGACTGTCTTTTTCCCAGTGTATGTTCTTGGCACCTTTATTGAAAATGAGTTCAATGTAGGTGTGTGGATTTGTTTCTGAGTTGTCTATTCTGTTCCATTAGACTATGTGTCTGTTTTTATGCCAGTACCAGGCTGTTTTGGTTACTATAGCTCAGTCATATAATTTGAAGTCAAGTAATGTGATTCCTCCCATTTTGTTCTTTTTCTTAGGATAGCTTTGGCTATTCTGGGTCTTTTGTGGTTTCATATAAATTTTAGGATTGTTTTTGCTAATTCTTTGGAGAATATCATTGGCATTTTTATAGAGATTGCATTGAATCTGTAGATTGCTTTGGGTAGTATGGACATTTTAACAATATTGATAATTCCAATCCATAAACATGGAATATTTTTTCTTTCTTTTTTTGGTGTCTTCTTCAATTTCCTTCATCAGTGTTTGTAGTTTTGATTATAGAGATCTTTCATTTCTCTGGATAAGCTAATTCACAGATATTTACTTTTATGTGTGGCTACTGTACATGGGATTTTTTTTTCTTTTTCACATTGTTCACTGTTGACATATAGAAATGTACTGATTTTTGTATGTTGATTTTGTATACCTCAATTTTACTGACTCTGTCTAACAGTTCTCATAGTTTTCTTGTAGAGTTTTTATGTTTTTCAGAAAACAAGGATAATGTGATTTCATTTCCAACTTGGATGCCGTTTATATCTTTCTCCTGACTGATTGCTCTAGCTAGGACTTCCAGTGCTATGTTGAACAACCATGGAGACAGTGAGCATCCTTGTCATATTCCTGCTCCTACAGGAAAGGCTTTCAGCTTCTCCCCATTGAACGTACTTGTTGTCGGTCTGTCATATATGGCTTTTATCATGTTGGAGTGTGTTCCTTCTGTAGATAGTATTTTGAAGGTTTTTATCATGAGCGGATGTTGAATTTTATCAAATGCTTTTTCGGCATCAATTGAAATGATCATGTTATCTTTATACTTCATTCTTTTTTTTTTTTTTTTTTTTTTTTTTTTTTGAGACGGAGAGTCTGTCGCCCAGGCTGGAGTGCAGTGGCTGGATCTCAGCTCACTGCAAGCTCCGCCTCCCGGGTTCACGCCGTTCTCCTGCCTCAGCCTCCTGAGTAGCTGGGACTACAGGCGCCCGCCACCTCGCCCGGCTAGTTTTTTGTATTTTTTAGTAGAGATGGGGTTTCACCGTGTTAGCCAGGATGGTCTCGATCTCCTGACCTCGTGATCCACCCGTCTAGGCCTCCCAAAGTGCTGGGATTACAGGCTTGAGCCACCGCGCCCGGCCTTATTCTTCATTCTTTTGATGTGATATATTACATGTACACATTGATTGATTTGCATGTGTTGAATCATTCTTGCCTCCTGGGATAAATCCCACTTGGTAATGATGAATAATCTTTCTAACGTATTGTTGAATTGGGTTTGCTAGTATTTTGTGGAGGATTTTTGTATATATCTCCATCAGACATAATAGCCTGTAGTTTTCTTTTTTTGATGTGTCTTTGCCTGGTATTTGATATCAGTGTAATGTTGGCCTCATAGAATGAGTTTGGAAATATTCCTTCCTCCTTTATTTTACAAAATAGTTTGAATAAGATTGGCATTAGTTCTTCTTTAAGTGTTTGGTAGAAATTAGTAGTGAAACCATTAAGTCCTGGAATTTTCTTTAGTGGAAGACATTTTATTATGACTTCAATCTCATTATTTGGTATTAGTCTTTTCAGGGTTTAGATTTATTTCTGGTTCAATCTTGGTAGATTGTATATATCTAGGAATTTGTTCATTTCTTCTAGATTTTCCAATTTATTGATATAAGGTTGCTCATGGTAGACACTTATGGTCGTTTGATTTTCTTCAGTGTCAGTTGGATGAAAATCCTTTGATTTGAAAGGATGAAAATGAAAATCCTTTTTCATTTCTGATTTTATTTATTTGGATCTTCTTTTTTCCTTAGTTTGGCTAAAGTTTTGTCAATTTTGCTTCACTTTTCAGAAAACCAACTTTTTGTTTCATTGATCTTTTGTACTTTTTATTTCAATTTTATTTGTTTCTGCTCTAATCTTTATTATTTCTTCTATTGATTTTGGGTTTGGTTTGCTTTTGCTCTTCTAATTCTTTAATATGCATAACTAGATTGTTTATTGAAGTTTTTCCTCTTTTTTATGTAGACACTTATAGCTATAAACTTCCCTTCTAGTACTGCTTTCGTTATATCCCATAGGTTTTAGTATGTTGTGCTCTCATTATCATATGTTTCAAGAAGTTTTTCAACTGTTTTCTTAATTTTGCCATTGACCCACTGGTCATTCAGGAGCATATTGTTTAATTTCCAGGTATTTGTATAGTTTCCAAAATTCTTCTTGTTACTAATTTCTAGTTTTAGTCCATTGTGGTCAGGGAAGATGGTTGATATTATTTCAATTTTTTGAATGTTTTAAGGCTTATTTTGTGACCAAACATATGGTCTAGACTTGAGAATAATCCATATGCTGAGGAAAAGAATGTACATTCTGTAGGCTTTGGATGAAATGTTTTGTAAATATTTATTATATCCATTTGGTCTATAGTGAAGATTAATTCTGATGTTTCTTTGTTGTTTTCTGTCTGGAAAATCTGTCCAATGACAGAAGTGAGGTGTTGAAGTCTTCAGGTATTACTGTATTGAGGCCTCTCTCTTTAGCTGTAATAGCATTTCCTTGATATAACTGAGTGCTCTCGTGTTGGATGCATATATATTTTAAATTGCTATATCCTCTTGCTGAATTAACACATTTATTATTATATAGTGACCTTCTTTGTCTTTTGTTTTAGTCTTGAAATATATTTTATTAATATCTGATGTAGTATAGCAACCCTTGCTCTTTTTTGGCATCCATTGGTATGGAATATCTTCTTCAATCTTTTTATTTTCAATCTATGGGTGTCTTTATAGGTGAAGTGTGTTTCTTGTAGGCAACAGATTAATTGGTTTTATTTTTTCACTCATTCAGTCAGTCTATGTCTTTTAATTGGAGAGTTTAGTTCATTTACAGTAAATGTTATTACTGATAAGTAAGGACTTACTCCTGCCATTTTGTTATTTGCTTTCTGATTATTTTGTGGTTCTCTCTTCCTCCTTTCTTTCAATTCTTATCTTCCTGTAGTGAAAATGGTTTCCTCTAGTGATATGATTTAGTCTCTTGCTTTTTAATTTTTGTGTGTCCATTGTATGCTTTTTTTGTTTGAGATTACTATAAGGCTTGCAAATACTATCTTATAATCCATTATTTTAACCTGATAACAACTTAACACTATTTGCATAAACAAACAAATGCAAGAGAAAAGAAGCTAATAAAAACTCACCTTGACTTTGTCCCACTGCTTTTTAACTTTTGTTGTTTTTATTTATAACTTATTGTACTGACTATGTCTGGAAAAGTTGTTGTAATTATTTTTTATTAGTTCATCCTTTATTATTTCTACTTAGAATAAGAGTTGTTTACAAACCACAGTTAGTGTTACAATATTCTGTATTTTTCTGTGTTCTTACTATTACCAGTAAGTTTTGTACCTTCAGATGATTATTTGTTGCTCATTAATGTCTTGTTCTTTCTGAATGAAGTACTCCCTTTAGCATTTCTTGTTGGACAGGCCTGGTATTAATGAAATCCCTCAGCAATTTTTTTTGGTCTGGAAAAGTCTTTCTTTCTCCTTCATGTATGAAGGATATTTTCACCAGATACACTATTCTAGGGTAAAAGGTTTCTTTCCTTCAGCACTTTAGATACGTTATGTCACTCTCTCCTGGTCTGTAAGGTTTCCACTGAAAACTCTGCTGCCAGATATATTGGAGCTCCATTGTATGTTATTTGCTTCTTTTCTCTTGATGCTTTTTGGATCCTTTATCATTGACTTTGGGAGTTTGATTATTAAATGCATTGAGGTATTCTTCTTTGGGTTAAATATGCCTGGTATTCTATAACCTTCTTGTACCTGAGTATTGATATCTTTCACTAGGTTTAGGAAGTTCTCTGTTATTATCCCTTTGAATAAACTTTCTCCCCTAATTTCTTTCCTTACCTCCCTTTTAAGACCAATGAGTCTTAGATTTGCCCTGTTGAGGCTATTTTCTAGATACTGTAGGCATGTTTTATCATTTTTAAAATTCTTTTTTCTTTTGTCTCCTCTGTGTATTTTCAAGTAGTCTGTCTTTAAGCTCACTAATTCTTTATTCTTCTTGATCAATTCTGCTATTAAAGGACTCTGACACAGTCCTCAGTATGCCAGTTGCATTTTTTGGTTTCAGAATTTCTGCTGATTTTAATTATTTCAATCTCTTTGTTAAATTTATCTTCTCTGTGTTATATTGAATTTCCTTGAGTTTGCTCAACATAGTTATTTTGAATTCTGTTTATTAAAGCTCATATATCTCTGTTTCTCCAGGATTGGTACCTGGTGCCTTATTTAGTTCATTTGGTAAAGCCATGTTTTCCTGGATGGTGCTGATGCTAGTAGATGTTCTTCAGTGTCTGGGCATTGAAGAGTTAGGTATTTATTATAGTCTTCATTGTCTGGGCTTATTTGAAGCCACCTTGTTGGGAAGACTTTCCAGATATTTTAAAGGACTTGGGTATTGTGGTTTAAGCTGTTTCTGCTGTAGAGGGCATCCCAAGCCCAGTATCACTGTGGTTCTTGCAGCCTCATATAGGTACCACCTTGACTGTCTTAAACAAGATCTGAAAGAATTTTCTGGATTACCAGGTGGAAACTCTTGTACTCTTCCTTTACTTTCTCCCAAACATACAGAGTCTCTCTCTTTCTGTTCTGAGCCACCTAAAGCTGGGGATTGAGTGACACAAGCATGCTGTGGCCACCACCACTATGACTGCACTGGGTCAGACTTGAAGCCAGCACAGCACTGGGTCTCTCCCAAGGCCTGCTATAATCACTCCCTGTCTACTGCCTATGTTCACTCAAGGCCCTGGGGCTCTACAATCAGCAGGTGGCAAAACCAGCCAGGCCTGTGTTTTTCCCTTCATGGTAAGAAGGTCCCCAGACCTCAGGAGGGTCCAGAAGTGCCTTCTGGGAGTCAAGGACTAGAGTCAAAAACCTTAGAAATCTTCATGGTATTCTATTATATTGCAGCTGAGCTGGCACTCACATCACAAGACAGAGTCCTTTCCACTCTTCCCTCCTCTTCCCACAGGCAGAGGAGCCTCACCCCATGGTGACCACCACCCCTGGCCACAGGGAATACTGTCAGACTGCCAGCAATGTTCCCTTAAGGCTCAAGGTCTCTTAAGCCAGTTTGTAGTAAATGCTGCCTGGCCTGGGACTCACTCTTCAGGGCAGTAGTTTCTCTCTGGCCCAGGAAAGGTCCAGAAATGCCATCCAAATGTCAAGTCCTGGAACCAGGGACTCTAACAGCCTACTTGGTGCTCTACTCTACTGTGGCTGTGCTGGTATCTAAGGTGCAAGACAAAGTCCCCTTTACTTTTCCCTCCACTTTTCTCAAGCAGAAGGAGTTTTGTCCCATAGTCACCACAGCTGGTAATGTGCTGAGTCTCCCTTGAAGCCAGCAAGTCTCAGAGGCTCTCCCAAGGTCCTCAATGTAGTACCTGGGTATCGCTGCTGGTTTTTCAAGACCCAAGGGCTCTTCAGTTAGCAGGTGATTAATGCTGGAAAGACTGGGTCCTTTTCTTCAAGGCAGCATGTTCCCTTCTGGCCTAGGATGTGTCTAGAAACGTCATCTGGGAACTAGGGCCTGGAATGGGGGCCTCATGACTCTGACTAGTGCCCTATCCTGCTGTGGCTGAGCTGGTATTCAAAATGCAAGACAAAGTCTTCCCCACACTTTTTTCTCCTCTCCTCAAGCAGAAAGATATCTCTCTTGAGCTATCAGGCACTCTGCAGCCTAAGGTTAGGGGAGGAGCCATGCCAGCACTCCCTTAGCTGCCCCATCTAGTGTCTCAGTATACTGCATCACTTCCCCAACCATCCCCCTACCTCCTGCCCCTCCAGTCCACTGTCTCTGGGCCTAGTTAAGCCCTAGGACTTGCCTATAAGTTGCAGTCCTTATAGCCTAGACTGCCTTTCAAGTTTACTTAGAAACTGAGAGCGCTTTGGCCATTGGTGGCAAGGTTTGTAGGCACTCCAGTTCATACTGCTGGGACGGATGATTCCCCTCTGGCTAGGGCTGCTTTAAATGCCCCCTGCATGTGTGGGCATCATCTAAGTCTGGTCAGGTTTTTCTTTCTGCTGCAACAGAACAGTCCTGAGTTCCATGCCACACAATTGTTGTGCTCTCCTTCCCCCAAAGCCCAGATACTCTCTCTACACCATCCCACGGCTGCTGGGGGTGGAGGACAGGTGGCGTCAGAGATTCAGGACTGTTGTTCCTATCTCCTCATTGCCTCTTTCAGTGATATGAAGTTGAAACCAGGTACTATGAGTGTTTATCTGATTTTTGGTTCTTACAAAGGTGTTTTTTCTGTGTAGACACTTGTTAACTTGGTGTCCTTGTGGGGACAATTGGTGGAGCTTTCTATTCCACCATCTTGCTCCACCTCTTCCCCTACAAGCATATTTTGCTTTACTTCCTAGCCTCATTGATACACAAGATCTATGATGACACCAACCACACTACAGGAGATGCTGATTTTCTTGTGCTGGTTTTTTATTTAATTTAATTATAGCTTTACTGCAATAATTGCTGCTTGCCTTCTCCCAGAATACTATTGTTGATTCTGCGGAATTTATAAAGGACCTTGAGCCTCTCAGAAGAAATTCATTTTTTATTACCTCAAAACTATTTAAGAAAATTCAACCAATATCTATAAAAGTTAAAAATACATAGAATCTTTTCCAGAAATTGTACTTCTAGGGAATTATCCTTGAACTATTTTAGCACATGTGAAAAGTGGATATAATACAGAGATACTCACTGAAGCTTTAGTTTCAATAGCAAAGGAAAAACGCAGCAATATAAATGTTGATCAACAATGGACTGGCTAAATAATTATGGTTCAACAATAAAGTAGTATCTTACATAGCTGTTAAAGCAATAAAGCAGCATTGTGTGTACTAATACGGAAAAAAACAGCTAAGATATTTTAAGTGAAACAACTACATGAAATACATGCTTATATTTTCAGAGGATGTCTATGGAAAAGTATAATCCAAGTTAATAATAGTAACTACTCCAGAGAGGGGAAATAGGTGGCTGGACATAAGAATGGGAAGATTTCTTTTACACACTCTTATATGTACTACCATATGCATATATGAGGTTTTTAAAAATAGTTTATTTTAAAATCATTTTTTAAAAAAACTTAGCTCCCTATTAGTTTTACCTAAAAAAGTGACACAGTGGGAAAAGCTAAATGTTTGAAAAATATTTTAATAATTTTATTGCAAATAATATTTTAAGATACTGGAAGGAGATGGCATTTTGGCGCCAGACAAACCTGGATACTAATGCTGACCAAATTTCCTGCCAAATTAAATAACTTCTCTGTTCTTCAGTTTCTCCTTCTATTGAAAAATAGCAGATGTAAAAGCATAAACTTATTCATATGAAATAATGAATGCCAAGTACCTGGTACAGCAGCTGGATCCGTAGCAATGCTAAATAAACTCAATTATTATCCTCTTTAAAATTTTAGCTCCTTCTCGAGATTCAGAATCACTTATTGTATCAGCCTTGATAAAGTATGTTGCTAAAGTTATGTTATATGGATAAATAGGATGGCAAAAATTATACCAGCTAAAAAGCATCTATAGTCATGCACTGCATAATGACATTTTGGCCAAAGACATACCACATATACAATGGTGATCCCATTAAATTATAAATGGAGCTGCCCTATATGGGTGTGTATCTTTTTTTATCTTTTACATAATATTTTTACTGTACCTTTTCTATGTTTAGATAGACAAATACTATTGCATTAAAACAGCCTACAGTATTCAGTATGGTAACATGTGTACTGGCTTGTAGCCTAGAAGCAATAGTCTACACAATGTAGCCTAGGTGTGCAGTAGGCCCTACCATCTAGGTTTGGATAAGTAAGCTCTATAATGTTCATACAAGGACAAAATCACCCAGCAAGGCATTTCTCAGAAGGTACCCCTATCATTAAGTGACATAAGACTGTGTTGATAAGCTAATTAATTTCATGTAATTCACTTACAAGGCTGCCTTACAAGACTGGCAAATAGAACCCGTCATCTACTCAATTTTTATACCATAGTAACAAAGAAAGCTGTTAACCAACCCATTGATTCAGGATGAAACTTAAATGTTCTATCTTTCAAATTTGTACCTACAATATGTATATCATTGTCTACTATTTTTAGTAGTTTCGTAACGTAGTTTATACAATTGAATGTATGGTTGCTCTGGAGTTCCTTTTTCCTCCTTATTCTGAGAATGCTTAAAGTAAATTGGAGACTCAGGAGAGAAGCAGAGGGGTTTATCTGTGATCATTATTGAAAGGATGTGATTTATTTTTTCTTCTTGTTGATGATAATAGTTATGTCCAAAGTCTGGATTACGTCCAAAGTCTAGGGTTTATCTGAGATGTATTTACCAATTCAGCTGATAACATGTAATACCTACTATGTCTAAAAAGTGTTCAGTTGCTATGGACTTATGAATACAAAGCCATCAAGGATTCTCAAGAAGCGTAAAATTTTCCACATAAGAAATATTATGATCATAAGTAAATATAATGCAGAAAGTGAAAGCTAAAATAGAATCAAGAAAATAATCTACTCCAAGAGTTTTTAGCAGTATTATTCACAATAGCCAAAAGGTGGAAACAACCAAATCTCTATCAATCAATAAATGAATAAAATGTGGTATATACATACAATGGAATATTACTCAGCCTTTAAAAGGGATGAAATTCTCATATATTCTATAACATGAATGAAGCTTGGATACATTATGTTAGGTGAAATGTCAGTCTCAAAGAACAAATACTGTATAATTCCACTTATATGAGGTATCTGGAGTAGTCAAATTCATAGAGACAAGATAGAATGGTGGCTGCCAAGGACTGTGGATATGGGGAAATGGAGAAACATTGTTTAATGTATACAGAGTTTCAATAAGGGATGATTAAAATGCTCTGGATATGGACGGTGATAATGATTGCACAACAATGTGAATGTACTAAATGCCACTGAGCTATAGACTTCAAAATGAGTGATATGGTAAATGTTATATTATATATATTTTACCACAATAAATGACATATAGAAATGATGAACAGTTTGATATAAATTTAAATGTTGCAATATTGAAGATGTTGCCTACAAAAATAAGGATTAACCAGAGACATCCTGAAAAATGCACAGAATAATTGTATTTGTATGCTTCAGAACAGAATTTTAAATGTTACATTTTTAAAGGATGAAAGTGGTATGGAAATAAAACTATGTATAATCTTTGATTGCACATAAAGAAGAATATGGAAAGATAGTCATTTGTTAAAATAAATAAAATGTTTCGGACTTTCTTATGTGATGTCATTCCAGTGAGGCAACGGCATCTGGAATCTACCATGTACATTACTTTTCTTTACTTATTGATGTTATAATAGCAGTAAGCCTTTGCCAAAACTATGTTTCACAAGCATTTGTACTAGAAAGCTATGCTCTTCATGTCAAATGATATAATGCATCTAGTCACTTCCTTCAACTATATGTATATATATAATCACTGGTGTCTTTAAAATATAAATATAAATAGCTTAAGTAGGACATTTCCTCCCCATTTGACTTGCTTATGGAACTGACATTCTGGAAGGGAGCACTGCCTTTCAATAAGTTAGTCACAGAATATATTTAGCAGTTTGAAAGCTCATACGCTTTCCGGTGAACTGAGTGAAATTTGGTAAATGGTGGACAATTGGCTTCTCACTCCAGATGCCCTTGTTATTTGTAAATGAGACAGGAAATCACACTAATTTAAAAAGCTAGGAGTATTTATGTGTGAGAACAGCATAGAAGATTCTGCTTATATACTGACAGTCTTGTGCTGATTAAACTAAAGCCTACTATTATTTTGCCAGTATATGTTGTACTGGAAAGTCCTTTTGGTAGAAAAAGAGCCTTTTAAAAACATTAACTGCTCTCAGCAGCATTTAGTATAATCTGTGAAAAACTGTCAGTTTTTCTGATCCATCTATAACTGCCAGAGGTAGAATGATGTCAATTTAAATTGAATCCATTACAGTCAACATGCTGGTATAATTTATCAAAGCAACAATTATTTAACTACACTTTTATGATGTGGCACACAGCTCTGACAATATAATCTTAGAGATGGTGGATCACTCCACGTCCAGCTAAGCATAAGCAAGAACTTGCTTCTTCCTTTAGAAGCTCCAAATTTGTATGCTCAAGGACATTATTAAATAATCATTAGATATGTACAAGTGAAAATATGTTTTCTTATTCTTTCTGCTACCAGTTTCCTTTCCCACTATTTCCCCTAGACTATTCAGATCACAATTTGCTTTTGGAATGTTACTACCCTAAAATGTGTATCTGTATTCAAGGCCTTCCACCTAAAAAGAGAAAAACCAAGTCACATGTTTGTATAGCCCTGAGGAAGCAACATTGGTAGTCATCAACACTTCCTTGAATTTGTCTCTTAATTCATTATATTCCTCCTCCCTGATTTATAATCATGCACAATAAGTGAGGTTAAAATATTTAAGTACTCAAAAATGTACTTTCATACATTTCTGATAACTAAACTCAATTACAAAATGTGTCCACAAAAGAAGGATTAAAAAAAGCTTTTCTATCAAATAGGTGATGTATGAGTCTATACGTACTGTGTATTCATGATTAAAACAAATATCTTAATGTACTCAGGGTGGAAAAAGACAATGAAAGATTTTATATACATTTAAGTGTGTTTGAATCCTCTCTTAGAAATAGTCCTTAAAAACATTAATCAGCAGAAGGATAATTCATAGTTCAGGAAAATAATATTATATAATCAGTTATTAATTTCTGAACATTTCATATATATATATATATATATATATATATATATATATATATATATATAGCCTTGGTGACATATTCCATTGCATTCCTCTAATATCAAAAGAATATCATACCCAAAGGGCCATTCCTGTTTTTATTTATTCAATTATCCATATTTCTTTGTCATTTTTACGTTTCACCCTTAAAAACTCCTTGAGGTTTACCTTATTCTTATTGTGTCATCAAATATCTTCAGATACTTCTCCAGAAAAACCTTTAGAGATTACCATATTATAGTTTATGGGTCTGACTAAAAGATATCCCAATTATGTCAATAAAATTCTATCACATTTTTTTCTGCAGGAAAGAGTCCCCTTAGTGACAGAATATCTGGACATCTAAGGAACATGATGAGACTGGCAGAGATAGATAATGCAGGCAGGTTTGATTTATCTCAGGAAGTTATAAAACCTGTCTGCAATGAAGGAGGTTAAAGCAATAATTATTCTTCCTAATGAACTCTGATAGTGAGGAGCAAGCAAGCAACGAGCCACTCTTTACGGCAGCTAATGGTTCAGGCAGCAATGAGGAAGAAGCACTGCTCACTTGGTCCTGTGATTCTGGCATAAAAACACAACACAATGAAGAAACACACTGTTACCCTGAATTTCAGAGGAAGCACTGAAAATATCTTTCAATGTAAAGAAATTAATCATTGTTCTATATTCAGTATCTCGTCCTATTCTTTTGTTTTTATTTCCTGGTCTAGCTTCCTTATGTAGAAGTTATGTTGCCCAAACTTTTTTTCTTTTTCATATTCAACGTATTTTTGTAGTAATCAAATAGTGTCTGCACAAAAGAGATTGAGCTTATATCTATATATGTAAAACTAATAGGACTCAGTGATCCTGGATATTGACACGCTTACCCTCTGTCACCAATCTAGAACACTGCATAATAAATGTTAGGGTCACATCTGTGCAATAAACGTTCATAACCCAAAAAATTGGCTGGATTTCCTACAGTGTGTTATCTGCAAAAATTATCTATAACAAAAGTTATAACAAACTTTGCCACTAATACTGTATATAACACTATGAAATTTATTACTGTTTTTACAGACACATAGAGCAATGAAACAGAATAGAGAACCCAGGAATAAGGCTACACACCTACAACCATCTGATCTTCAACAAAGCTGACAAAAACAAGAAATGAGGAAAGAACTCTCTATTCAATAAATGGTGCTGGGATAACTGACTAGCCATATGCACAAGATTGAAACTGCACCCCTTCCCTAAACCACAGACAAAAATCAGCTTAAGATGGAGTAAGACTAAAATTTAAAACCCAAATCTATAAAAATCCTAGAAGGAAACCTAGGCAATACCATTCTGGACATAGGAATGGGCAAAGATTTCATGATGAATATGCCAAAAGCAATTGCAACAAAAGTAAAACTTGGCAAACAGGAACTAATTAAACTTAAGAGCCTTTGCACAGCAAAAGAGACTAAAAGTAGAGTAAACAGACAACCTACAGAATGGGAGACAAATTGTGCAAACTATGCATCTCACAAAGGCCTAATATCCAGCATCTATAAGGAACTTAAACAGATTTACAGAGGCTGGGCGCGGCGGCTCATGCCTGTAATTCCAGCACTTTGGGAGGCTGAGGCAGGTGGATCACGAGGTCAGGAGTTCAAGACCAGCCTGGCCAAGATGGTGAAACCCTGTCTCTACTAAAAATACAAAAAAATTAGCCAGGCGTGGTGGCAGGCACCTGTAATCCCAGCTACTCAGGAGGCTGAGGCAGAGAATTGCTTGAACCCAGGAGGTGGAGGATGCAGTAAGCCGGGATTGCACCACTGTACTCCAGCCTGGGTGACAGAGCAAGACTCCATCTTCCAAAATAAAACAAAACAAAACAAAATTTACAAGAGAAAACATACTCTATTAAAAAGTGGACAAAGAATATGTACAGAGACTTTTCAAAAGAAGACATACCTGTGGCCAACAAGCATACGTAAAAAAATTCAGCATCACTGATCGTTAAAGAAATGCAAATTAAAATCTCAAAGAGATAACATCTCACATCCGTCAGACAGGCTATTATTAAAGAGTCAAAAAATAACAGGTGCTGATGAGATTATGGAGAAAAAGTAACATTTATATATTGTTAATGGGAGAGTAAATTAGTTCAACCACTGTAGAAAGCAGGGTGGTGATTCCTCAAATACCTAAAAACAGAATTACCATTTAACCCAGCAATCCCATTACTAGATATATACCCAAAGGAATATAAATTGTTCTATCATAAAGACACGTGCACATGTAGTTCATTGAAGGAGCACTGGTGCTCTTTATTGTAGCACTATTCACAATAATAAAGACATAAAATCAGCCTAAATGTTTACCAATGGTAGGCTGGATAAAGAAAATGAGGTACATATATACCATGGGATACTATGCAGCCATAAAAAAGAATGAAATCATGTCCTTTACTGGAACATGGATGAAGCTAGAGGCCATTCTCCTTAACAAACTAATACAAGAACAGAAAACCAAATACTCCATGTTCCCATTTATAAGTGGGATCTAAATGATGAGAACACATGGACACATAAGTAATAGACTTTTCTATGAAAATGAAGAAAATAGTAAACATATCCTTTTGTTTCTCAATTATGTTTCCCTAGGAAGGTCATCTATAATGAAAGAGAATGGTCTTCATTTGTTGATAACAGGAGAGCAAACTCTGGCCTCCAAAGACTGAGACATCAGTAATACGGAGTCTCCAAAAAGTTCATGGAAAATGTGTATTATGAAAAAACTATTCATGAATGTCAAAAATTTATGCACCAAAATAAATTCAAAGTAACTTATTGTAACATGTCTGAACAGGATCTAGTTTGAGGCACTAAGAAGGATAAGACATCAGTATTAAAATATCCTCTATCAGAGTAACATGAATTCTGCAAAAACTGAAGCAAGAACAAGCACAAGCACAAAGTTTATGGTGAAGTATAGGTAAAGGAATGATGAAATGACTGATGTTTTATTAAAAGTTTCTGGAGACAATGCTCCAAAGAAATTAGCAGTTTACAAATGGACAACTCATTTCAAGAAGGGATAAAATAATGGTGAAGATGAAGCATTTGGAAACAGCATCTACCTCAATTTGCAAGAAAAATAATTAATCTTATTCATGCTATAATTGAAGAGGGCCAACAATTAACAACACCAACAGTAGACTATACCATAGACATCTCAATTGGCTCAGTTTACACAATTCTGAAAAATTAAAGTTCAGAAGACATTTCACTCAATGAGTGACAAAACCATGGCACCCAAATCAGTACAGACAAGAGCAGAGCTTTCAGGGAAAATTTTAAATAACTGGGATCAAGATCCTGATGAATTTCTTTGAAAAAAAAATATAACAGGAGATGAAACATGGCTTTACCAGTAAGATCCTAGAGACAAAGCACAATCAAAGCAATGGCTACCAAGAGGTGGAAGTGGTCCAGGCAAAGCAAAAGCAGGCTGATCAAGAGCAAAGCTCATGGCAATAGTGTTTGAGGCATTTTGCTTATTGACTTCCGGAGGGTCAAATAACAATTACATCTGCTTGTTACAAGAGTATTTTGAGAAAGTTAACCATAGCATTAGCAGAAAAAAATGCCCAGGAAAGATTCACCAGAGAGTCATTCTCCACCACAATAATGTTCCTGCTCATTCTTTTCATCAAACAAGAGTAATTTTTTGAGACTTTGATGCGGAATCATCAGGCATTCACCTTACAATTTGAATCTGGTTTCTTCTGACTTCCTTTTGTTTCAGAATCCTAAAAAACCTTTAAAGGGCACTCACTTTTCTTTAGCCAATAATGTAAAAAACAATGCATTGATATGGCTAAACCCCAAGAACCTCCATTCTTTAGGAATGGATTAAATGGCTGGCAACATCACTTACAAAATTGTCTTCAACTTGATGGAACTTATATTGAGAAATAAAGTTTACATTTTTATTTTTATCTATTAATTTTATTTTTCAATGAACTCTTCGAAGTCCCTTCCTTGTATGCCTAGTATAATAAGCAAATACAGCAGAAGCCATAACAGATTTATTTTCCTTTATATGTAATTTAGGTGTTTCAAAAAGAGGATAGGGACAATATTTTCAGATAGGAAAAAATAATTGTAAATTCACCTGCTATCTTAAAGGGCTCTGCTCATTTTCATGGTGAAAGACAATTTTAATAAAGATTAAGTTATAGCCCTAACTAAATTTCTGAATACTCTTTAAATCTGTGGGAGAGATTGCATGAGTCAGGATTTTTTATGCACCATTGTCTGCTTCAGTTATTCTTAACAGGCCACTCAAGAAAGATAAAGAGCCATGGGTTGTATATACTATACATGCCTGTGACCATAAAGTAGTTCATCTCTTATAGGCTCATTGACTTCACAAGTCATCTGGTAAATGAAAAAACTCTTGACTTTCCCAGTCATAAAGTTATGATTAGCTCAACTCTTCCGCTATAAATGTGCCAAAATGATTCCATTAATGGATTTCATGAATAAGAAGGTTGCGGCTTTATTTTTTCCCACATATTCTTCACCTTGAGTTCTCATATTATAATTATATACAAAGAAGAACATTTTATACAGTGACAATATGTAAAATAAAATGCATGAACTTAGTGTTTATGTTTAATTAGAAGAAAAGACCTGTCAAATAACTCATATTTTAAAGACTATTGTAATTTTAATGACATTTTAAAATGAGGAAGAAGAAAGATCTGAATACACAAACCAAAAATGTTAAGTCATCTAGAGGATTCAGCCTTTTTTTTTTTTTTTTTTTTTTTTTTTTTGAGACAGAGTCTCACTCCGTCATCCAGGCTGGAGTGCAATGGTGCGATCTCGGCTCACTGCAACCTCCGTCTCCTAGGTTCAAACAATTCTCCTGCCTCAGCCTATCAAGTAGCTGGGATTATAGGCATGCGCCACCATGCCCAGCCAATTTTTGTATTTTTAGTAGAAACAGGGTTTCACCATGTTGGTCAGGCTGATCTTGAACTCCTGACTTCTGGTGATCTGCCCACCTCAGCCTCCCAAATTGCTGAGATTACAGGCATGAGCCACCATGTCCAGCCCAGCCCAGACTCTTATTTTGTATAATGAATCTCAGGGAGGTAGCTCAAGCTATTCTTCCAATTGGTGTTTGTGAGTCTAGATGACTCCTACTCCATCCCCACCAACCCCTGTGTTACAAAAGGAAAAGGATGTTCCTAGTAGAACTCCCTTGAACCCTAGATTAAGTCTAGCATTCTGCTAGTTCTTGCCTCCAGTTGCCCTGCTGCTATGGCTCTTAATGTTCTTACTCAATATCACAGAAAAGTCTCACAGAACAAATTAAGAAATCTCACTTTTTAAAGGATCATCAAAACCCCGTTATTTGCAAGAACATGGTTGGAACTGGAGGTTATTATGTTAAGTGAAATAAGCCAGGTGCGGAAAGAAAAACACTGCTGATCTCACTTATATGTGAAATCTAAAAAAGCCAAACTTAATAGACGCAGAGAGTAGAATGGTAGTTACCAGGGTCTGAAGGTTATAAGGGGTTAAAGAAATATTGGTCTAAAGGTACAAATTTTCAGTTAAATAGGAGGAATAAGTTCAAGAGATCTAGTTCACATGGTGACTATAATAAATAACAATAAATTATATTATTGAAAATTCTAATAGAGTAAGTGTTCTCATCACACGAAAAAAGATATATATGTGAGGTAATGTATATGCTAATTAGTTCAATTTAGCCATTCTACAATGTATGCATTTATCAAAACATTATGTTGTACATGATAAAATTGTCCAATTTTGATTTATCAGTTAATTAATAAATTTAAAAGAAAAATGCTGTTCTAGTTATATTTTAAAAGGCATGCCCCAATCTTTCAGAACCTTAGCAAGCTCAACTATCTGTAAAATGGTCGATTAATTCCTCCCTCACTGACCTCACAGGGATATGGAGAGGGTCTAGTCACAGTGGGAACATATATAAAAACAATGTAAACTCTAAACCATGGAAATAATGTGTAATAACTACATACTATTACGGAATTTGAATATGATGGCTTTAAACTGAGCTTGTCCAACCCGTGACTCACAGGCCAGCTACTTGCAGCCCAGGATGGCTTTGAATGCTGCCCAACACAAATTCATAAACTTTCTTAAAATATTATGAAATTTTTTTGTGATTTTTTTTAGCTTATCAGCTATCATTAACGTTAGTATATTTTACATGTGGCCAAGACAATTCTTCCAGTGTTGCCCAGGGAAGCCAAAAAATTGGACACACCTACTTCAAACCATTTGAAATAATGATTTAAAGGAAACAGAAAAGCATTCATCTCCTATATAAATGTTCTATATAAAGAATCATATAATTCTCTTTTTAAAGTTATAATTATACTTCCCTTATTGTAATTGTGTTTCTGAGAAGTTGTTTATAAATCAAATTTTATTTTAAGCACATTAAGGGAACAAGCTATTTAAAGAAACTCCCCGTTAAACCTTTTGTGAAGTGAAGAATGCTTCTAAAATGCAAATAGATAATTTTTAACTACTCATTTTTTCAAGTTTGGGATTTGTATATGATGTTTTCTGGAAGTGAGCCACAGCTGTATCGCCATCAGCAACATCTGGTAGTTTCTCTATGGAACTGCTGATGCCTTTCTTGGGTCACACTCACAACAGCACTACCACTGGCCTCATAGTAAGGATGAAACATTCAGATCCTTCCAGTTACCCACCAAGCACTAAGAAACAAACACAAGTGTTACCAACTCTTAGACTCCATTCATGGCTGGACTCCCTCGTTTCCCACAATAAACACTTAACTTAATTAACACTTTTGATTCCTTATCAAAAAAAGAAGAAAAAATACCCTTAATGAAATTAATCACACATCCTCAATGTTCAGGACTGATTTCTTACACACCTAGAATTGTCACTGTGTCCCAAATAGTCCAAAAATCTTATATGAGGATGTTTTTATAAGATCTGCTACATTTCTTGGCTTTGACTAGCTTGATAATATATCTGGTGTTAAAAATAAAAAGTTTTCATAAAATTTGGTTTCTCGGAAACTCACAAAAAGATTCGTTTCTTCATAATGAGTTTCATCAAAAGTTTTTGTGGTTCAAGATCAAGATTCAAGTCACTTCCCATTCAACTCAAATCTGTTTCAGAATCCAGTTTTTCTAAGGCTCACTTTCCAATTTGCTGATCGGCTGCCAGTGTGCACGTTAGCCACAAGAGAGGCTGAAAGGGTAATGGAGAGATTTGATTGGAGTGCTTCAACCATAGAATTTCTACAAGCATAGCTTTGCACTTATCAAATTAGAATTGCCCAAAAGGAATCTTCTAAAAATTGTTCAATATTGTCACTGGGAGCTCACAAGGCTAACCAAGGAATTCAATGATCTTTTTCATCATTAATCCAAATGTATTTCACAATTAATCTGGCAGAATAAATCTCAAAGCACTGGTAAGAAAAAGAAAGACCTCCTAAACAACAAATTAAGAAATTGAAACCTGTGAGGACGTAGGCAAGGGCAATGTCATGATGAAGACCATAGTGATCAAGAGCATGGATTCTGGAACCAGATCGGGTTCCAGTGGCAACTCTGACACTCACTAGCTGTGTGACATTGAACAATGTAATGTGTAGACTTCAGTTTCCTCATCTATAAATACAGGTGACAACAGTACTTACCTATAGTAGGGTTGTTATACAAATAAATGTTAACATGTATAAAGTCCTTAGAACAGCACCTAAATAGTATGTAATGTAGAATGTGGAATAGAATCAAAAATCTGGTTCTGTAAGAAACCTTAGAAATGGGAAGGTGAGACACAGAGAGGTTGCAAGAACTCAACTACATGACCCATCAATGATACACACACAATGGCTCTGACAACCTCTCTCTGTTTTGTTACTGGTTTATTGGATACTCTGGGATAGTCATTCAAAGGATTACTGCCAAATTGGAATGACAGTAACACTGAGGATATTTAACACCAAAGGATGTTTCATCTTTCCTGTGAGGCCAGTGGTAGTGCTGCTGTGTGACTCAAGACAGGCATGAGGAGTTCCACGGAGAAACTACCAGATGTTGCTCACGGCGGTAAAGCTGTGTCTCACTTCCAGAAAACATCAGATACAAATCCCAATGTTATTAATACTAATAGCATTTGTATTAGAGGTGTGAGAAATTGTGAACAGAAAAAAAAAAGCACTCTTAACTGTTTGCTAGTGGAAAAGCACCAGAGTTTCAGAGCATATTACCATTTCCCAAAATCACATTTCTGTTTTTAATCACACGTTCTGAGGCTGCTGTCTATAGAGAAATGTGGACTATAGCCAGAGGGCTTTTCGAAATGGAGGTTTTTTTAATAACAGAGAAAATGAAATACTCTGAAAATCACATTTGGCTTCAGAAGTAAGTGTAGGCTAGCTTATTAAATAGTGCGCTAAATAGGAAGTAAAAGCTCAAGCACTTGATGGCTGCTCACATCCTGTGTGACCTTGAGAAATTACAGAGTTTTTTTTTTTTATTAAATTACAGAGAAAAAAACCCTTCTAGGTTTTTTTTCTTTTCTTTTCTTTTTTTCTTTTTGAGACAGAGTCTTACTCTGTCACGCAGGTTGGAGTGCAGTGGCACAACCTCGGCTCACTGCAACCTCCACCTCCCAGGTTCAAGCAATTCTCCTGCCTCAGCCTCCTGAGTAGCTGGGATTACAGGCCTGTGCCACCATACCCGGCTAATTTTTGTATTTTTAGTAGAGAATGGGTTTCACCATATTGGCCAGGCTGGTCTGAAACTCTCAACCTCAGGTGATCCCCCTGCCTTGGCCTCCCAAATTGCTGAGATTACAGGCATGACCCACCGCACCCAGGCTGTCTTTCTAGATTTCATGTTCCCTATAGATGGGGAAGAGGGAAATCTTGTTGCTTCTCTAGCGATACTTATGTTAATGATGACTGATTCAAGGGTAAAGCCCTTCCCAATTATTAAAAAACTTGCGAATGAAAGGCAGGCCACTAATAATGGAACCCTTTACACAGTTGGTAATACTAGATTCATATCCTTCAGCACATGAATTGTTCCACACGGATATAAACCAGGATGCAAACTTTGGTTCCATAACTCATTATTAGGGTATGAGTGATTTAGGAATCTGATAGGCCCCAGGTTAGCCAAGGACCAGAATGAAGGTTGACCTGTTTTTCTATGGTGCAACATCAAGGGTAGGCTCAGATCCTTTTTGAGATTCTGTGAGATTCTTAGAGCATGGGCGATCTTATCCATCCCAACGAGGAAACCAGGTCTCAGGGAAAAGATTACATCACAAATCAAAAGTAAAGCTTGCCCTAGGCTTGAGTGGTTACCTATACTTCTAACACTTTTTTTGACCACTAGAGATTGACTTAGGTATTTTATGATTTCAACAGATGCCAGGCAGAGACAGAAAGAAAATAAATGACTACTGTAATAGGTACCCAGTGACTCAAGGCATAGCACACCATATGCCATTAATTGAAGAAACATTCTTTTCTCAAATGGGTTAAAACAGTATTATTTTTTAAAAATTTAATGTATTTGGTGGTAATATGCTTTCCTATAGGCCAATCCATTAAAGAACATTCAGGCCCACACCTCCCACTGGTGGAAATATTGAAGAGCAAAGTCAAGCTGAAGGACTTGCAAGACCAGACAATGAAAGGAATCGCTACCCATCCAGCTGAAGTCCATGTCACACTCCAAGGCTTCAGGACATTGTAAGAGACAGAGAAAGGAAAAGAATACAAGGAATGAGAGTCTTTTTGTTTAGGATGAGAGATACAGGAGAGATGTTTAGGAAGCACAGGTAAGAAACTCAGATCGAGAGAGCAAAGTTACCACTAGGCAGAAAGGTCTGCTTTCCTTGTGAAAGTGCAGTCATTAGGCACTTTTCTATGGCTACTCAAGGAAAAATGGTAATTTAGATAGCACTTTAACCTTTTTCTACCTTTCTAAAGGTATCCTAATCCTCAAATAAACTCTAACTCCAACCATCTTTCATCAGTTCTGCATGTTCGTTTAGAGGAAATCACATGGAAGAAAGGAAAGAGAACAAGACACCACCCCATATTTTATCAGATCCACTGGAGTGAAAGTGTCAGCAATTTTTAAAGAACTTAGATTCATGTTTCTATGTGACTGTCAGCAAATCCAGGAGGCACATTCTGACAGTGGCATAGAAACTCATAAAACCAGAAGAATGTTATAGAGAGGACAAATGCTACTGAGCCTGAACTATCTTCACAGGTTTGAGAGGCGAAATCCTACAGGAAGAGAGAAAGAGATAGAGAACTTCATCTGTCCTCTCTATAACATTCTTGTGGTTTTGTGAATTTCTATACCACTATCAGAATGTGCCTCCTGGGTTTGCAGTGAAAATCTGCTCTGCTGACTTCTCACCTCACTTTGGGTCAGCAGATGGCCTGGCACTTTTTATTTAGTAAGTGTTCATGATAATGCAAGCAAAAATATGTAGGCACTTTGATAAAAGGGATCAGAAAGGAGAAGCTCTGGATCCAGTGGGAAGGCATCTGAGGAGGGAATACTCTGGGTGAAATGCCGTGCCCCTCGAAGTGTGGTTCCTGGACCAGCAGCATCACCAGATCACAGGCCCCACCCTAGACCTACTAATCAGAATCTGCACTGTAACAAGATCCCCACATGTTGCATATACAATTAAGGTTTGAGAAGAGTCAGTGTAGAGGACAGCCCTGGGCAAGCAAAGAAAACTCGGATGGGAATCAGGATCCTTGGGGATATTCTGGGTGGTTTGGAATCACCCAGAGGATGACATATAGCAGGAGGCAGTCCATATTAGATCTGGCTGGCAATGGCATCATGGCCCCAAGGAATGATGGATCAATGCCATAGGGGGAAGATGGAGGAAGTAATCTCTCATCAGGGTTCACGCCTCTGTAAGAATTGGCCAATGCTATTATCAGAATCCTAGGCATGAAGAGTAAAATTTTAAAAATGGCTCTAGTTCCTTCAAGGAACAGAAGTGATTAGAAGGTAAACCAAGGCCAGGCTCAGTGGCTCACGCCTGTAATCCCAGCACTTTGGGAGGCCAAGGCGGGAGGATCATGAGGTGAGGAGATGGAGACCATCCTGGCTAAGACGGAGAAACCCCATCTCTACTAAAAATACAAAAATTAGCCAGGCGTGGTGGCGAGCCCCTGTAGTCCCAGCTACTTGGGAGGCTGAGGCAGGAGAATGGCGTGAACCTGGCAAGCGCAGCTTGCAGTGAGCAGAGATCACGCCCCTGCACTCTAGCCTGGGCAACAGAGCAAGACTCTGTCTCAAAAAAAATAAAATAAAAAAAGAAAAGAAAAAGAACATAAACCAAGACAAAAGCTTGATTCTAGAGACTGATTCAACATTGGAAAGGCAGGCAAATGTCATGACTTGGAGATTACATGGGCAACCTCCCTGGCACTGATGTCTCAATCTCCCACCAGAAAATCCCACCAGCCATAAAGGGCTGGGGTTCTCAGTGTCTCCTGCCCTGTTTGGGTGGCTTCATGAACTAGACTGAGCAGCAGTTTTAGTTGTTTGGGACTGAGAAATGCAAGGAGCTAACATGACTGGTGCAAATTTGGTGAAAACCAGTTAAAGTGAGTTGAGATATATATATATTTTTACATAAAATGTGTTTTATGAAAATACTGTGGGTTTAAATTTACAGATTTAACTGAAGTGTTTATATCCTTAATCTTGAAAAACCTTGTTATGAAATACTGTACTTAAAATTGGGTTCCAGGCAAAATCAGCTCGCCTTCAATGTGCTTGGAAGTTTACATCACCAAAATATCTCAAAGCCCCACCAGATTTTGGGACAAATGAGAATGCATTAGCATTAGCATGAAAACTCAAATTCCACTGCCTAAGTGCCTCTATATACTGATGTGAACCTCAACCTCTTTGAGAACATTCCTACGTATTCCTGCAAGTGCCTAGCAGGCATTTCACACAGCACTCAGGAAATCGGTGCCCACCAGGTGCTGCCATTTGCCCACCAGGCCTCAGCTTGGCATCCAACATGCGCCTTAGGCATCTGCCATGCCCCACTGGGCATCAAGGTCTCCTCGATGTCTTGCACTGCTCCTTTAGGAGATAACCACCTTGTCCAGGATGCTGTTTCCTGGTGTGCATGAATTATAAAATACATAGGATACCCAAGACAGGATGATCTTCCTTTAGTCCTTGTTTGGCCAAAACTAGGATATATTTGAAGCAGAGCTAGAAAGAGGTACAGACTTAGACCCATGCGATCCTCATGGACACAAGAAAGCTCTCCTATAATTTTATTGTTCTTACCTTAGACACATATGCATAACATTTCTCTCCTCATAGACTATCTTTCCCAGTTCAATTATTTGTGTAAATATATATTTGGGGGATGGTGTGTTTATGTGCATGGAAAGGGTTGGTATGGTCCTTTGGCCCTATCAGATAAATTTCCACTGAGAACTAGGCAAGATCAGTCTGTTATTTTTCTACAAAAGGGAAAAATAGGACATTCATCATCTAGAAATAAAAATAGTGATTCCCTCTTTCACACACAGTATTTAACGAATATCTTACTCTAAAGAGACCAAACATGTGTTAGACCTCTGATCATAATGTCTCTACTTTTAGTTTGTATGAATGTGAAAAAAGACTTCTAAAAAGAATTTTAATACCATGAGTCTTTAAATGAGGACTCTCTTACTAGTACTACAAACTAAGAGCTTTACTTTTTAAAATTTTACTTACATTGGCACCTAAAATGGCATGTGACCAACCACACATGATCATCCATCAAAGTGCCCAAGGGAAATAGTGCAAGGGAAATAGGGCAAGGGAAATATTTTTCTCACACAGAGGTTACTGCTACATTGTCAGACAGCCAAGAAATTCTTCTACTACTTGATTTAAGTGACTTAACACATGACAGCAGCCTTTTATAATGCATACATGTTAAACCTGTTTATCTTTAGCCTATTTTTGATCTAAGATCTGTATTGTTAATGATGGAAAGTAATAAATGTCAGGTAAAAAGAAAGATAAATAAATGACGTACTTCGGAAATTCAATGGTAAAAAGAAACCCAGGACATTCCCCAGTGAAGAAGTCAGTATTTTCTGACAAGGACAAATTAGAAGCATCATTTACTGAGAGGTTTTTTGTGGCTTTTGTTTTTTTTTTCTTTAACCTCCATTGGGTTAGAGGCTAAGAAATGATTAAAGGACTTTATAATTATGAGTTTGTTGCATTTTTTTCTTCACCCAACACTTTAGTGCTTTCCTTGTTTTTCGTTTGTTTGTTTTTAAGTCCCAAATTCTGCAACAGAGAATTATTCTCTTTGTAGAAAAGACAGATTCAGGCTAGGCACAGTGGCTCAGGCCTGTAATTCCAGCACTTTGGGAGGCCGAGGCAGGTGGATCACAAGGTCAGGAGTTCAAGACCAGCATGGCCAACATGGTGAAATCCCGTCTCTACTAAAAATACAAAAATTAGCCAGGTGTGGTGGTGGGTACCTGTAATCCCAGCTACTTGGAAGGCTGAGGCAGGAGAATCATTTGAACTCGGGAGGCAGAGGTTGCAGTAAGCCAAGATCATGCCACTGCAGTCCAGTCTGGGCAACACAGCGAGACTCTGTCTCAAGAAAAAAAAAAAAAAAAAAAGCAGATTCGATATATAACACCTATTATAGAATACTTGGGGGTGTTGAAAGGTTCAAGGGGAGTAGTAGAGGTGGGATAGGGAAAGAGCAGTAGAATCCAGAGGGAAGGTTGAAAATAAATTCTCCAAGCATTTGAAATAAAACAAGCCAGTCCTGAATATTTAAAAGGTACAAGTATTTAAGTATTAAGACTGTATGCCAGCAGTCCCCAACCTTTTTGGCACCAGGGATCAGTTAAGTGGAAGACAATTTTTCCACAGATCAGGGGCTGAGAGGGATGGTCTCAGAATGATTCAAGCTCATTACGTCTATTGTACACTTTATTTCTATTATTACATTGTAATATATAATGAAATAATTATAACTCACCATAGTGTCAAATCAGTGGGAGCCCTGAGCTTGTTTTCCTGCAAACTAGGCAGTCCCATCTGGGGTGATGGAAGACCATGACAGATCAGGCATTAGATTCTCATAAGGACTGCACAACCTAGATCCCTCACATGTTCAGTTCACAACAGGGTTCGCGCTTCTATGAGAATCTAATGCCTCTGCTGATCCCACAGGAGGTGGAGCTTTGGTGGTAATGTGAGCAAAGGGGAGTGGCTGTAAATACAGATGAAGCTATGCTTTCTCACCTGCTGCTCGCCTCCTACTGTGTGGCCCAGTTCCTAACAGGCCATGAACAGATGCTGGCATGGGTCCATGGCCCAGGGGTTGAGGACCTCTGCTGTACGCTATAGAGTGCTGATATTAACATATCTTCAGATAGTGGACAGAGACTCTGAGAATCATGGAAATACTGACTTGGTACAATAGTTGTGCAAGAATAGTAATTGCCCCAAGGATGAACAAAGGTGAAAATTCACTAGAGGGGTAGATCCTTTGCCCTCTAAGAGCCACAAGCTACTGTCATGGAGAAGGAGGCCTACATCACAGAAAGCAAGCAGAAATCTCAGTGCTGGAGAGGAAATATGAGGAAATTCCTACCGTCTCCATGACAGACAAGGCCAAGTTACTAACTGCTCTTTTCTTTCTATTATTTTGATATGGAATAGAAGTGAAAATTTTGACTTCAATTGTATTAAACTAAAGAACTTATTTGTCAATATTGACGTTATACAAATTTTATGGGGCTCTTAATGGCAAAGGCATTAAATGTCTCAAAGTGCATTGCTTCTCCTTTCTCCTAGAGGTCTCTTAGATTCAGAATCACATTTTTAAATGTCAGACATAAGTATCAATATATCACCATTGCATATAAAGGAGTCAGGAAATGGGTCCGATGTGAAATATACCTGATTTTTTGAAAGTAGCATGAGCCATATTCCCAGCCTATGCCATATGGTTTAATTTTTTTTCTAGGACTCTCAGCTGAAAAGAGACTTGATATTTTTGAGTATCACATATAGTTTTCCTTACTTCATTGAGCTAAGATAGCTAGACCTGGGGGCAGAAATGAGTGCATCCATTCAAAAGCCCCCTACATCCAGCTATGTAAAACATGAACTTCCTACATTCCAAGTATTTAAAACACTGGAAAATTGGTTTAGGCATTTAAAGAGAAAAAACAATCTTTATTCTTCCTCCTCCTTCTTTGTCAGGAAAAGAAATTCCATGATCAACATCGTGAATCCATTATCATAAATAATAGAATTGTCACCAATCTGCGAACAGAGTCAGCAAATAAAAATGTGCAAGCTTGCTATTTACTCTTGTTGCAAATATGTTCCTCTAAATAAAGTAGACATTTCATAATCAAGTGCATCTTTCACTTCCTGAGGCGTACTGAATTTTGTTGATGCAGATGATAGCTCATTCAGAAAATCTTTGATTCTTATATAGCTTTTCAATTAGAGAAACAAAGACTCCCGTAGGCTATTTGGCCTGAACCAGTAATATTAGTTTGCAATGTGACTTACTGGGCTTTACATTACAGCAGAAAGTTAAATTAAATATAAACAGCAATCCTGTTCCTCTGACTGTCCTCCTCTTTGTTACCAAAGATGACCTACTCTGTTCTGCCTGATAAAATGTATTTTACATCTTTCCTTTAACTTCGGGAGTTATCTATTCCCATCCTTCCACAAATTTACTTCACAGCACTGAGCTCTCTCCTTGCTTTCTATGATGTGGACCTCCTTCTCCATGATACTAAAAAGTCTACTGTCCTCCATAAAACTTTCCTCAGCCATTCTAACAATAATAGCCTTCTTATAGCTATAGATGAAAATGTTTTGATTTCAGATCTCTAGTGTTTTCTGTTTTATTTATCTATTATCTATCATCTATCTATCTATCTATCTTCGTAAGTGTAAAGCCCTCTCTAAGACTGTATGTCTCTGAGGCCAGCATTCTATACATAGTGACTTCTCAACAAATGATGTGTGCCATGTGGAAGCAGTGGAACTGCATAGAGGGAAAGCAGAAAACAATGTCATTCTTTCCTCCTCCTTCCCAAGTCTGTGGGACTAATTCATTCACCTGCCATAAGAAGAGGCCTGACTCTCCACATCCCCACCTACACTTGACTCCTCCCCCACCCCACCCTACCCACCCCTACCCAGGCCACATTCTGACTCCTCCAGAGAAGGGGAGGTGTGGGAGAGGGAAAGGAGGTAAAGAGCAGGAAATGGTGTCTTCCTCTGGTACTGTGATGATGTAGACATGGTCACCTACTAACTAGTTACATGAATTGGGCAATTTACTTAACTTTTCTGAGCTTTAATTTCTGCATGCTGTGAGAAGTGAGTTACTAATAAATGTAAGGTTATTTGTAATTTAGACACTCCAAGCTTCTGTATTTAACAGTTCTCCTCCAAACTCTACCTAAAGCTCCCTTGGTTGTGCCCCCTCATCTGACCGTCTTGAGGCACTCAGCTCTGCCCTGTCTGCCATTGGCACCTAACATGTTATCTATTTTTTTCTGTAGCACCACTAGGCAGCTACTTTGAAATAGGTTCACCTTACATTTTCAGTCCCTCACAGGACCATATCAATCTGTGCATGTAATCTCTTTTTGCTGGGCTTTGCTTGAGGGGAGGCAATTTCTCCGTTTCATAACACTCTGACAGCTTTTTCCAAAGACTTCTGATTTCTCTTTCCTAACATCTTTAGCCTCATTCTTTGTACGCCCATGAGTGAGTATTGGGCTAAGGACTGTATGACCTGTTTATGGTGTTCTTGTTTGCAAGTGACTAAGGAGATCTAGCTATTCAGCCTGGTGTACAAAATGTACACCTGCTATTGTTCAGTCTGGGCCTTTTAGTATTCTCACATCTTTGGTGTAGCAGCAGATTTTGAGACTTTTTCCCCTATGACTATTTCCCTCTTATTTCAGATTCACATCTTTTCTTTTTTTTTTTTTTTTTTTTTTTTTTTTTTTTTTTTTTTTTTTGTCTCACTCTTGTCCCCCAGGCTGGAGTGCAATGGTGCAATCTCAGCTCACTGCAACATCTGCCTCCCAGGTTCAGGTGATTGTCCTGCCTCAGCCTCCTCAGTAGCTGGGACTGCAGGGATGTGCTACCACACCCAGCTGATTTTTATATGTTTAGTAGAGATGGGGTTTCATCATGTTGGCCAGGCTGGTCTCAAACTCCTGACCTCAGGCTGGTCTTGAACTCCTGACCTCAGGTGATCCTCCCGCCTTGGCCTCCCAAAGTGCTGGGATACAGGTGTGAGCCACCGCACCCGGTTGAGATTCACATCTTCTAAACTTTAGCTTACTCATGAAAACACACCTGGGCAAGAGAAAACTTTTAGATCCTCAGAATGAATTCAAAGTTCAGCCTTGCTAGGCATATTCAGTTCTCTTTGCCTCCTGACTAAATTCATGTTATTCCCAATTACTCCTCACTTAGCCTTTCTGTACTAGATGTTTGCATTCTCTTTCTAACATCACATTAAATGTATGTCTTATCTAGGATGAGTTTCTGCCAGGTTTCCCAGTCCGTATAAGAAGTAGTGGATCTTTTCCAGGCTGCAGGTTTTTTTTTTTTCCCCTGGCCCAGGCCTAGGACCTATTCATAGTACTTGGAACATAGCAGTGTCCAATAGATATCTCCTATTATAGTTTGTGTAATCCCTGGCTTCCACAAGACCAGCTTCCTTCTACCTCTTTTTAACTGCAAATTGCTTCATATTTATGGGAGACAATGCTCTCTGTATACTCAGGAATGAATCATACCTTCCATTAGAACATTTATTCCTATATGTGTATGAGGAAATAAATATATTAATAAATGTTTAAAACAATATTAGGAAGCCAATAACTTAGGATACTCATAGATAGTGACAGCAAGGAAACATTTCTTAGAAATGATTACCATCAAGGACAGCTGAGGAAGGACCAAAATCTGAATGATGATAATAGCTAACATTTATATGTGTATTTGATACACCATTCTGAATGCTTGACATGTAATTACCTATGTAAGCCTCATAACAACACTGCAAGAGAACTGCTATCATTATACCCATTTTGCAGTTCTAGAAATAGAGACACAGGCAATGTCAATGTCTTAATCCATTTTGATGTCTATGATAAAATACCAAAGACTGGGTGGTTTACAAACAACAGAAATTTACCTCTCATAGTTCTGGAGCCTGGGAAGTCCAAGATCAAGGTAGTGGAAGACTTGGTGTCTGCTGTTGGCCCGTTTCCTGGTTCATATATGGCACCTTCTTATCGTGCCCTCACATGGTGGTAGGGATGACCTAGCTCTCTGGGGTCTCTTTTATAAGGGCACTAATCCCACTTAAGAGGACTCTACACTCATGACCTAATTACCTCCAAAAGGCCCACCTTGCAATATCATTGCCATGGGAGTTATGTTTCAATATATGAACTTCGAGAGAACACAAATATTCAAACCATAGCACTGAAGATACGAATCTTGAGCCTGAGGTCACAAATATGCTGACGGATAAAAGTGGGATTTGGAGGCAGACTGTCTGCATATTTCTTGTTCTCAACTATTATTTAATACTGCCTCTGACAGGAGGGGAGCCAGCAGCATAAAGCTTTGGGGAAGAGCTTTTCTTCAATTAAGCTCAAAGGCCTAAGACAAAAATAAACATGCCCTCACCATGCCAGCAGACACAGCTCCTTTTAAACTTTTTTTTTTTTACCTTTCCTTTTTAAAATAACCTTCCAGTTGTGCTTCAGATGTGACAACCAACCCATCACTTTTTCTGCCATTATCCTATAATTTCCTTTGCCTTGGAGCCAACCTAAATTTTTTCCTTTCATTTTCTGGGTTTGACCCAAGCAAAGTTCTTCTATAATGAAACTCCAGGTCTCTGTTCAGTTTTAACCCAGATAAACCATCGACTCCTGTAACAGAATGCAATCCTCCTTTTCTTTAAGACCTTTCCAAGAACTCACCTACCCAGGAAACAGTAACAACAAAGCTTCTGGATCCTCTGCCAGGCTCCACAGCGCCATGACAAAGAACCTTATGTGTAAGGAGGGCCCTATCTATCTTTAGCCTCAGCCGTATATGCCATGATGACAGGACTGAGTCTGTCAATTTCTAACATATTCTAAAAGATCCTAAATCATCTATCTGTAATGAAGGCTGCAGCATCCATAAAGGTGGGTTGCTTTGATTGATGTGGCAGTAGCTGCTGCAATCATTGAATAGTGAACAAATGATAAGAGGTGGGAGCAAGAAAGGAAGGCAATGATGGATTTAGGATTCTCTAATGACCACGTAAAAGTGGACTGGAGGATGAATAGCCAGCATTCTCAGTACATTGAAGGCTGCTAGCCAGGGGTAGGTTTAATAGTTCAGGGCATTCTATGATGAATTCTATGGTTTAAGAATGTTAAGAGACCACACACCAAATTTTCGAGGTATTTTCCCTAGGATATTTTATCAGTTAGGGTTCCATTTCTGAAAAGAGAACCATCTCTAGCCCCTCTAAGAATAAAGAGATTTAATAGAGAAAGCTAATTGTTCATCTGCTCCAAGGTTGACTCCCAGAACACCCCAGAACTGGCCCACCAGCGGAACAGCTACATTTACTATAGCCAGGAAATTTCAGAGTTATGAAGTCACTGTGCCAACTACTGGTTCTAGTATCACATCAGCTGGTTCATAGTCTGGATGTCCAGAAGCTTCTGCCAGAACTGCTGACCCTAGTGCCATGCCACTCATGCTAGGATAATATTTGCAAAATGGATCTCTGCACATCGTTGCTTCTTTCTCAATCTAATTCAGTTTTGAACTTATAACTTCATCTGTGTGTCCAAATTATTACCAGAGCCCAAATTATATCCAGAACCTGAGCCACAGTGATATCTGAGAAATGTTTTTAGCTTTCCAACATGTGCACTATGGAAGGGAATACCAAAAAGAGTTGGAATAGATGCTCTATGAGCCAGGTTATTATATCTGCCACAGATATGTTCATTTGCTATTCAAGAAGGATGATGTTTTAAAACTGGTTCTCTTTTTATAGAAGCTTGATCAGTAGATACAATAACCATTTGCCTCATGAGCAAATTTGTCTAAGAAATAACGTTTACCCACATTAGATACAGGTATCTCTTATGTAGGGACATGTGTTCCTCAAAACAATTGTGTCTAGGAACATGTCTGTAGATTAAATACTATATTCCTATTGATTTATAGCCTTTAAGAAGATGAGTTTTAAATTGATATTCAGGTTTTAGAATCCCTTAATGATTTAAATTTAAATTTCTCTGGTCACCATCTTCAAGCAATTAGTAATTTGTAAGTAAACAGTTTAAAGGACTAGGTTAGGGGATGGGAGAAAAACACACAGAAAATAGTAAAGTAGCATACTATATTCATTCCTTTTGCTTTTTTGTACTTTAACCAAAGGTATCCTGGAATTCACTCCACACCAGTGCATAAAATTCTTCTACATTTTTTCAAAGCTGTCCAATATGCCACTTTGTAGATAGTATCTGTTACATAAAAATTCAATATTTTTGTAAGCTAATCAGAAAATATTTCCTTTTAATTGATGAGTTTAGCCCAATTACAGTTCATCATATAACTTTAATGTATAGTTTCCAACCCATATTTGTTTGTATTATATTTGTTTCTGCTAATATGTTTATAGGTTTATTTTCTTTGCTTTCATATATTTATTTCTATATTTAGAAAATTTTATGTTTTTATTATAAAGGTGACCTTCATACCAGTATTTTTTGTAATGCTTCTAGGCCCTCTTCCTTATACTTAACCTTCTGTTATGGCTTTAATTCCTCCTATTTCCCATGTGGCAATTAATAAGCTTATTCTACTTTCTACTTTGTCTCTTGCTTATCCTCATCTGCTTTTTCAGTTGTGTTACTTCTATTTTATCATAACGGGTAATATTAAACACTATTCCTCCCATTTTGCTGCAACCTTCGTTTTGGTCTTAAATCTACAATTAAATATATTCAACACTCAACATCATTCCTTTTACTGAGTTAGCTCCAGTCATGTCTTGTCTTGGTTTAATGAGGCAGATCCTCTAATGGGTTACACAGGAAGGTTTGTAAATTCAACATTCCTTGAGCTCTTCCTGCTTAAAATTATTTTTCTATAGTTTTGACACTTGAAGAATAACATCAATGTTTATAAAGCCTTTAAATTATATTTTGTTTCCTTGAGTTTTATGACATACTTCTCCACTGTTGCCTTGCTTCATGCTGTGTTGCTGTCAAAAGTCTAAAGTTAATCTAATTTCCTTTGTTCTATAAATAACTTGATCTTTTTGCTTATCTCAAGTATTTTCTTTAATAATTTTACTAAAATATGCCTCAGAGGTGACAATTTATAATCAATTTTCCAGGTACACAATAGATTCTTTCCACATGTGAGTGTAAATATATTTTTGAATTGCCATATTGTTTACTGAATTATATTATTTACATACTAATTATATTATTTTCTTTTTACTTGTGGACTATAAGACATGTATGTTAGATTTTTCTTTGCCTAGGTTCTACATCTAAAACCTACTCATACACTCAGTTTTTAAACTTGGTTTTTCTATTCTTGGCTATTTCTATTCCTTTCCTTTTTGTTTTCAGTCCATTTACCTATTCTCTCTTGATTATGTCATAATTTCATCTACGTTTCTGAAATGAGCTTTAAAATTTTTCTTCTTCTTTCTTCCCTGAATTTGTTCGATCAGTTTTCTCACATCTTCCTCTTTTTTGTTGTTGTTGTTGTTATTCATTTCCATTCTGCTGTTGAATTTCTGATTCAAAGTACTCTGTCATGTGTGAAAATGCTTGTTTTGTGATAATGAATGCTGAGATGTATTTCAGCTGTCTTCTGCTTCTTGGTTGTTTTCCTGGTGATGAGAAAGGTGAAAAGTGTTTTTACCATGTGAAAAAATTTGATTTCCACTTTTTATTTCACTCTTGAATAACTTTGGTGTGGGTGTTGCCTGACATACTGTGTTTATTTTTAAATGTTTTGGATTTTTCCAAATCTTAAATAACAGGTGTTTTTCCATAGGAAGAAATTAAGGTGAAGGTTTTGGTGGATTAATGTTTCTTAGCTCAAGATCACCCTCTTGGTTGGCACAGTAAATTGTAGTGTCTTTAATAGATGTACCTTTTTGGGATATGTGGTATTTCTTATTATTCAGTACTAATTTTATTTAAGGCATTTATGTATGATTTTGCTCTGTGTCCCCACCCAAATCTCATCTTGAATTGTAATCTCCACGTGTTGAGAGAGGGATCTAGTGGGAGGTGAATAGATCATGGGGGCAGTTTCCCCCATGTTGTTCTCATGATAGTGAGGGATTTCTCACAAAATCTGATGCTTTAAAAGTGTTAGTTTCCCCTGTGCTTGCTCTCTCTTGCCACCTTGTGAAGATGGTTCCTGCTTTCCCTTCCCCTTCCACCATGACTGTGAGTTTCCTGAGGACTCCCCAACCATGTGGAACTGTGAGTCAACTAAGTCTCTTTGTTTATAAATTACCCAGTCTCAGGTGGTATCTTCATAGCAGTATGAAAACAGACTAATTCAGAAAATCGGTAGTGGGTGTGAGGCACTGCTATAAAGATAACCTGAAAATGTGGAAGTGACTTTGGAAATGGGTGATGGGCAGAAGTTGAAACAGTCTGGAGGGCTCAGAATAAGACACAAAGATGTGGGAAAGTTTGGAACTTCCTAGAGACTTGTTGAATGGTTTTGGCCAAAATGCTGAGAGTGATATGGACAATGAAGTCCAGGCTGAAGTGGTTTCAGATGGAGATGAGGAACTTATTTGGAACTGGAGCAAAGGTCACTCTTGCTATGCTTTAGCAAAGAGTCTGGTGGCATTTTCTGCTTTAAAGATCTGTGGAATTTTGAATTTGAGACAGGTAATTTAGAGTACCTGGCAAAAGAAATTTCTAAGCAGCTAAGCATTCAAGATATAACCTGGCTGATTCTGAAAGCATTCAGTCATATGTGTTCACAAAGAGATGGTTTGAAATTGGAACTTATGTTTAAAATGGAAACAGAGCATTAAAGTTTAGAAAATTTGCAGCCTTACAATGTGGTAGAAAAGAAAAATCCATTTTCTGGGGAGGAATTCAAGCTGGCTGAAGAAATTTGCATAAGTAACAAGGAGTTGAATGTTAATAGCCAAGACAATGAGAAAAATGTCTCCAGAGCATTTCAGAGATCTTCATGGCAGTTCCTTCCATCACAGGCTGGGAGGCCTAAGAGAAAGAAATGGTTTTGTGGACTGGGCCCAGGGCACTGCCGCTCTGTCCATACTCAGAACTTGGTGCCCTGCATCCTAACTGCTATAGCTCCAGCTGTGGCTAAAAGGGGCCAATGTACAGCTCAGGCCATTGCTTCACAGGATGTAAGCCCCAAGCCTTGGCAGCCTTCACATAGTATCAAGCCTGTGAGTACAACAAAAGACAAGAGTTGAACTTTGGAGACTCCACCTAGATTTCAGAGGATGTATGGAAATGCCTGGATGTCCAGGCAGAAGTCTGCTACAGGAGTGGAACCCTCATGGAGAACCTCTGCTAGAGCAGTGTGGAAGGGAAATGTGGGGTTGGAGCCCCCACATAGAGTCCCCACTGGGGCACTGCCTAGTGTAGCTATGAGAAGAGGGCCACCATCCTCCAGACCCCAAAATAGTAGATCTACCAACAGCTTGCACCACGTGCCTGGAAAAGCCACAAACAGTCAACACCATCTGGTGAAAGCAGCTGCAGGGGCTGTGTCCTGCAGAGCCATGGGGTGGAGCTGCCCAAGGCTGAGGGAGCCCAGCCCTTGGATCAGTATGCCCTGGATGTGAGACATGCAGTCAAAGGAGATTCTAGAGCTTTAAGATTTAACGACTGCCAGGCTGGGTCTCAGATTTGCATGCGGCCTGTGGCTCTGTTGTTTTAGTCAATTTCTCCCATTTGGAATGGGAACATTAACCCAATGCCTGTACCCCCATTATATCTTGGACTATTGAGGAAGGCATGATTGGTTGTGAAATGTGAAAAGAACATGAGATTTGGGAGAGGCCAGGGGCAGAATAATGTGGTTTAAGTTTGACTCTGTGTCCCCACCCAAATCTCATCTCTAATTGTAATCCTCACATGTCAAGAAAGGGACCTGGTGGAAGGTGATTGGATCATGGGGGTAGTTTTCCCCATGCTGTTCTCATTATAGTGAGTGAGTTATCATGAGGTCTGATGGTTTAAAAGTGGCAGTTTCCCCTGTGCTTGCTCTATCTCCTGTATCTCCTGTCACCTTGTGAAGAAGATGCCTGTTTTCCCTTTGCCTTCCACCATTATTGTAAGTTTACTGAGGCCTCCTCAGTCATGCAGAACTGTGAGTCAATTAAATCTCTTTTGTTTATAAATTACCCAGCCTTAGGTAGTTTCTTTACAGCAGTGTGAAAACAGACTTATCTTTTATATTTTGCTTGCTTCTTTATTTGCCTCCATCAGTTATCCTTCAGAGGTAAACCTCTGTTCTTTTAAGTTACCTCCTGGGACCCCAAAATTTATGCCTCCTGTAGTTAGTTACCTCTGGTTGGTCCCATAAACTTTCAAGCCATTTCCTTTTGATTCCCCAATTTCTGGTAGTCTACTACACAAGGGCTCCAGTTGATTCACAGCATTTCCACTCCACCCTCAGAGGAAGAACCTTTGTTCAGGGGATAATTTAATCTTTGTTTCAAGCCTTCTAGTACCTGGCTGCCCTCTACTGTTTTCTGCACAGTCTCTGACTCTTTATGGGATTGGGATCCAGAGGTGACTCCTGGTTGTCAATATTTCCTCATGAGTTAATATAAAGTTGTAGTATTCTCTGTCTCCTAGTTATGCTGAAGGGTGCATTTCTTCTTTTCTTATTAATATTTTTAGAAGATATGGGAAGAAATTCAAATTTGGGTGGTCACCATAATCCTATAGGAACCTATCATTACTACTTAATATTTTTAAAGCTATTTAAATGGTATCATTCTCTAACAACCATAAATTTCTAATAAAGGTAGTCAATTTAATTTTGTACATTAACTGGTATCTTTGCTAAACTCTTATTCTAATAATTTATGTATAGATTTGGGAAGATTTTTGTATATAAAATTATGTCATCTGTGAATAATGAAAATTTATATGTCTTCATTTTCAGTCCTTACATCTTTTATTCGTATGGGCTAATGCCCTCAATAAAATGCTGCAGAGGTTTGATTAATGGCATCTTTTCATCACTCCTATTTTAACAAAGAGAAAACTTTTAAAGTGTTACTACTAAGTGGGATGTTTGTCCTTCATGTATTTATCTAGTGTGTTGTTAAGTGTAGCAGGATGGCGTGTAATTTTTGCCAAATATATTCTGTTTTCCTTGAGTTAATCATTAAAGCTCACAGCAAAGGATGAAAGATTCCAAGAATCACCAGCTGTTGGGGCTATCCATCTCCTGCAGGGCTCACTAAGCAGAACTGTAATTCTTGAAATTGAGCAATCTCAAACCACACAGTATAAATATAAAACAAATTTTACATTCACCGTAACCATCACCAACCATGTTGTATTGAGTTTCTTTATCCTCTGGGCTGTGAGTTTCATTATGACACATTATCGGATTTTTTTTTTCAGCCTTAACATGCACTAAAGTTTTCCATGTGTGTTTTTAAGAATTCATTCTAGAATGAATATTAAATTATACAATTAGAGAAAATTGTTTAAAATACACAATAGGTGAGAATGCTCTTGTATTAGCACTATTTCTGGTCTCTCATCCCCAACCCTTTCATTTGGGTTATCTTTGATACTGATACAGGTAAAGAAGAAAGAAATCAGACATTTTTCTATGTGTTTGCAAGCTTATTCCTCCCTTGTTTTAAGTATCCCCCAAGTGCTTACATTCTGGTATATGACCATTTGCTCTTTGCTATAGCAGTCCCCAGCAAACTTACAACCCCAGTCTCATATACCCACCTTAGCCCTCATCTCTGGAGCTTATGGCATAGATAAGTCTATTTCCCATACCTCTAGAAACTGGGAACTTGAGGAGCTGCACCACCATACCAAATCTCCTCAGTGCTCTTTGCCAATCCAGTGTCAACAGAGCAGGTCAGCAAAGCCTAGCTGCTTGGCAGAAATCCTGCAGGAAACTGGACATCATTTTTTCCTCTAGCAGAGAAGTCTAAAGTTTATGAGTGATTCTCTTAGCCCCTTTCCTTGCCTTGACAGAAAGCAACAAGTTGAGTGCCCCACTCATCACCCACAGGAAGGAGAATGCAGAAGATGGCCTCTCTTCATGAGGAATACACTCCCTGCAAAAGGCACACCAGCTCACTACCAGACTTTCTCTAACATCAACTAAGAGGGAATGGGGCTAGGTTGCAAGGGCCACCTCTGATGAACAGGCACTTCTTAATCATCACTGTGGAAAAGTGACTGGCCCAGCATCTGTGAGTTCTGTAAACTTAGAACATGGAGTAAGTAAAGCCTTTGCTTCTCGAAAACTGTGGCCTTGAGTTCTCAATTTCTGAAAGAAAAAAAAAAAAAAGCAGCAGCAACTCCTGCTTGAATTTACAGGTTCACTCATAACATCCTGTTTCACCATCATGGGGTAACATTGTAGCTTTAACTTATGGGTTTTGTCTCTATCCTAGGCTTACTTCAAACCATCAACACATGAAAAGGATAGCTGTCACTGAACTGTTTCCTTCAGATCCACTTGACCATCTGACCAAAATTAGTGGTTTAAAAGAACCATGCATCAGATATCTGATAAGGGTCAAATCAAACAACAGCAATAAGCAATTAGAGTTGTTACATGCATGGCACACTTATGAATAATGTCATCATGTCTGGTTCTTTATATCCAAGATGAAGTAGCTAGCTGAAGCAACCACTCAGTTATTTCTGGGCCAAAATACATAATCCAAAGAAAAGTGATAGTCATTGGCTCATAAATTTAAAGCAAACTATAATATTCACATTCATTAGATTGTGACTGCACTCTAATTCATCAGCAGTTTATTGACACAACCCAAGATAATGACAAAATTCATATGGACATGTATCCTCTGAGGACCAAAATCCAGTTTCTTTTTCCTCGTCCTTTTCCCCCACTTCCAGCCTTTCCTTCTTTGCTCTCTATCTTTTATTTCTTTATTTTATCTTTCCTTCTTTTCTTCCTTTCTTTCTGTCTTTCTAGTATCTCTAATACATGGCATAGCTAAGTCCATTATAAGTGCTCAAGAAATATTTGCCAAGTTAAACAAAAAATTAAAATGTAATATTTTATTTATTAGAAATGAATATGGTACAATAAACTTACTGGACTGTGAACTGTCCTCAACCTCCAGTTAACTGCCTGGGTGTTTGCACTGAAATTTACAGTGCCGTCTTTCAAAAGCTGTGCTGCTTTGGTACATGCTATCACAGCAAGCAATTTCTTTATTGGTTCTACCACACTAATCCCTCTTCAGTTCTATAGGCATAATGGAGAGGAAATAAGTCAACCCCACAAAATCTTTACATTTTTCACTTTCCTTCATTATTAATCTTTCTCTCTCACAGCAAGAGAATTACACCTCTGAAGTCTTCCCATCCTCAGCAATCCCTCAATTCTTCTCCCTTCCCAGATGCACTTTTTATTTTACAATTATGTAACCCATATGACATCTCTGTCCAGCATTGGTTGTAATCTCCTCTCTCTACTCCCCATACACACATTGCAAAATCTAATACTATTGTTGGCACTATAAACCTCTATCTAGCTATTAACTTACTTTATAGTTGAAGGGAATTTGGATTTTAAAGGGAGTAGTGCCAAAGGCAAAATTAGGTCAAGAAGCACGAAACTGTTTGTAGAAAAAAGATTATCATGTGTTTTAATTCGATGTGAAGAATGGCTCTCTGGGCACTTGAGGACTGGTAAGAAACTGAGACCCAATCATGTGAGAATTAGAGAAGAAGTGACATCTAGTGACAGCAACACAAATATCCAATGCCATGGGTAAGGAGAAGGAAGAGAAGGAACTGACTGGGATTGAAACCCAGAGACAAGGAAATTTTGTGAAGAAAATAGGAAGTGACAATAAAGGAAGATTCTTGGCAAACCAGGATAGTTTGAAACAGGATTGAACAAGAATCTGTGAAACACAAAAGAGAAAAACTGCAGAGAAATGAGGCTCAGACATTGAAGCACATCTCAGTGTCCTAGCTGAGTCATCCTATGGTGACTTCCTCCGCCATCTCAGCCTCTCTGTCATTATTTGGTAAGACTCCAGCATCAATTCTCCACTTCCATCTGCAGGCCTTGGGTTGCCATTCTGTCCTGGTCTGATCTTCCTTATGTTCGTAGAAAACAGCTTTGTTGTGATAACAGGCTGGGATAATAGCTGCATTCTGTAGCCATATAGCTAATTGATCCCCTAACTATTTATCAAATGTATATACTTTGCTGAATGCCTCTCGGCCCATCTGTAGGACTCAACTAAAAATTATCAAATTTATACACATTAAAGCACAATTTTTTAAATCTAAAAACTGGTGCTTAGAAAAGCAAAAAAAAAAAAAAGTTACTTGGTATTGACGTTTTATGTGCAAACCTTATTATTTTTGATGAAAATGAATGGTAAAATTACCAACAACTATCACTTGTCATTATAACAAATGAGCTTTGTTTGATGGTTAGTTGTCATTATGTTTTCTTAGTTTTGTAAAAGAAAGAGAAAGCAAAAAGGAAATGGCTAAAACTCCATAAAATTAACCTTCAAAGTTATAAAATCACCCGGTCAAGATATTTGTAGTAAAATTAATTCCATCGCACTCAACGTGCAAATCTAAATTCTGGCACATAAGTAGATGTGCATGACTGTCTTCCAAATAGTTAGGAAAAAATTATATACATCCCTAAATGGCCAAGCTACCCATAACTCCCTACTTCCCTGTTAATTTCATCATCTTGACTGAAATTGAGATTTGAGTTTCAATTCTGGTTTATCAGCTCATTTTAGTTATGGACTCCAACTAAAAAGTGACTTATTATAAAATGCCTATTTCTATTTCTAAAATTTTATGAAATTTACTTAAGGACATGTGTTTCTTTCTTAACACTGATGAGGTCCTTGTACTTACAATTTTTAAAATGTCATGAATAAACAGAAATCATTTCTGAGCACCTGTTCATAAATTAGAAGCAAAATACATTTTTTATTTTCAGAGAAGATTCCTCTGGTAAGAAAAACCAGACAAGTACATTTGATAAACCAGTTATATTGTTAATGAATTACTTGGTAAAGAGTGTATGCACTTTAAATGTTCACCAAAAAAAGACAGCATTTAAGATTTGTAGTGATGTATGGAGCATTCACGTAGCTACAGAACTTAAATTAGACCTCAAAAGTTGTACAGAACTTGTTTGGAGTACATATTACTAGATATGTCTGATTGTGTCATGTTTTATCACAAAGGAAAAAAATAGGTTACCTACATGAGAAAAAGAAACAATATAAAGACAATCTGTGTCATTACCAAACAAATCTAGTAGCCATGGCAATTGGGATAAGTTAGATTTGACAATTTTCTTCTCCCTGTTTAATCTTCACTGACTTAATCTCTAAGGCTTTGTGAAACCATCTGTACAACTGTGTTCTCTACCAGTTGAGAGAGAGCTATCAGAAAGAAAGATTACCTATAAAGCCCTTAAAGAAAAAACATTAGCATGCCAATATGATCTAATGCAGAACTACTCTGCCAGTCAAAAGGTTTCACAATTCTCAATTGTTTTTAGAGCTCCACTTTCTGAAGAGGTACCTTTATTATCTCTGCAAATCTTGTCCTTAAGTTTACTGTATACCATGTTGGATAGTTTTTCCAAAGAAGACTGACTAATTTGGTCCAATTCTGAATGAGAAAACCCCTACAACTTCAGCTAAGTAGAAACTTAAAGTAAGTATGAGGACAATTCCATTGCAATAGTGAGGTAGTCAGTCACCCAGCCAAGTCTGGGTAGTGATGGGAATGAAGTCAGCAGGATACTTGCTCTCTCCAAAGGAGATAATCAAGTTGCTAGAGCATAAGAAATTTTGTTTAATATGCATTAGGTCCTTATTAGCTCTTAATGCCATGCAGAAGGTGTTATTATTCTGTACTTAATCCTGTTGTAAGTGCCTGTGCCAGAGCTCCCAAACAAATCTTTATCCTCTCATTCACAGAAGGAAGAGAGGGAAGAAGACCATAATCTGTCTTCGTTACTAACCACCGTAAAGGTGGCCTAACTAAGAAGAAAACCCTCAAGAGGCCTTTTCATAACCAGTCTAAACATTCCTAAGGATTTCAGATTAAGGCAATTTTTGATAATCCCAGAGGCAAATTTGAACTACTGAGATAGGTGAAAAGGGAGAGAGATAAGGCACAAATAAATAAGGAGATTTGAGGGTGAAAGATTATAAGAAAAGAAATTTTCCTTGCCTGATTGAAAACATTCTCTAACCTCTGCAAAAATGTACGCCATCCTCCCTTCTATCCTACAAGAGGTGGGGCTGCTCCTGACACCTGTACAGCGACTTCACCCCTACTCACCTTCTCAGAGTAGCATCTCATGAAATTCCTCCTCTCCCTCCCCTCTACTGGCAGCTTCCTTTCAACATACAAATAGGGGCAAGCTTTGTCCTCACTGATTTTCATTTAAAAGTAGCTTCTCCTAATTTTACCTTTTTTATTACCCTAATACTAGCAAATATCCATAAAGCAATCCTAAAGACCTTATACATTTTCACACTAACAGCCAGTGTTTTTCCTAATTTTTATTTTATATGGTGACCTGCTGACCATGAAATAATATAGTACAAACATGAGTCATGAAAACAAAACCTGTTTTTTATTCAGTGATCAGAATTCTAAGTTGCTGAGAAACAAGGTTGAGTTGTGGATAAATACTTAATTATGGTTTCTGAGCTTTGCCATATTCTCAGAAATTGGGAAAATAAATTCATTTTGGTGAAAATGAAAAATCAAGTTTGGGTGGAAACAATCCGGTGTGCTTGGTTTAAGGCAAGGGTAATTGGGGACCTATGGAAAGCTAAATAGAGTTTTTTAGTAGAAAGTAAGAAACGTAGGTCTGGAGTTGCCTAAGAAAGCTGAACTGGAGTTATAAATTGGGAGTCATCAGTCGTCAGGTGAAAATTAAAACTTTGCAGTGAAGATATTATCCATTTGCCAATTTCAAATGATATATCCAAGTAAGTTTTAATTTCTCCTGCTCCATAATGAGTTATAATTTGTTCGTGGGAAAATTAAATAAATTTACTTCAAAAATGAATACATAAATAAAGCTAAAAGAAAGTCAAAGGTGACGAGTTGATGGGTGCTGACGAGTTGATGGGTGCAGCACAGCAACATGGCACAAGTATACATATGTAACAAACCTGCACGTTATGCACATGTACCCTAGAACTTAAAGTATAATAATAATAAAAAATTAAAAATTTTTAAAAATAAAAAAAAGAAAGTCACAGGAATAAATTTTCAAATAAAATATCCTTGAAAGAATCAAAGAATGGCTTGTTTGAGTGAAACTTCATTTTGTGTGGGTAAATGTGCTAGTTGGTGGAAGCAGTCAGTTTACAGCAGTACACAGCATGGGGAGTGGTGTGGCAAATGTGTAAGATGTGCAATTCACTGTCACCGTGCTAACTTTCATAGCCTATAGCTTACACAACATTTCTAGATAAAGAAAGCAAGAAATATGAGTCTCGATAGCAAATATGGGCTACAGGTATTTAAAAAAAATTAGACTAGAGAAATCATATCCTAGACTAGCTTATTCTGGGCTTTTTGAGTATACAACACAATTGTAGACTATCTGATGCCACTTCTTATTCTAAGTAGCCTCTTCTGAATGCATGTATTACTTGTTTAAATATAGATATATTTACTGCATATCTACAGACTGATGCAACTGATTTCATTGTGTCAATCCCACTAATATTTCCCAGATTTATCTCATCTATAAGAAACTGTTCCAGTAACTGGGACTAGAGCTAATTTCCTGACAGACAAGATCCCTGCCTCCATGGAATTTATATTCTACTGAATTAGTTATGTTCACGAGTAAAGTGAGTTTCAACATTCTGTATCTCTGTAGCATTTATTCCAAGCTTCACCAGAATTGTTTAAAAGCACATTTTAAAAAATTTTAACTACACGCTAATAGTGATCAAGTAGAGCAATCAAGAAAATTTTAAAAATACTTTGCTCTTTAAGAGCTCTGGAACAAAATGATAACCATTAATTTTATTTGGGGAGGGAGGGGATGTCTTTTGAAATCTTCTGGGGATAAGTAAGATTTAATGAAATAACATTTTCAATCTTGACAACTCTTCCTATTCCAAGAAAGGATATTCCAACACATTTCTCTTAGTTATGTCACTTTAACAGAACCTTGAAAATTTTGTCATGTATAATTACATGACATATTATTTTCCTTAGAAGAATCTACTCAAGCTGACCAAAAAAAAAAAAAAAAACCTTAGCAGAATTTATATTTGAAAACAAGTTTGATCTCCTAATGAAAACATTATTGTAATTTTTTCCTTTTTTTATTCATTGCTCTACATTTTCCACCCTAAATAACACATTAAATTAAAACTCATATACTCGTGCCAATGACATCTTATTTGATTTCAAAATCAAAGAAAAACCTTTAGGACTTTTTAGTAATTTAAGTTATTTAATGTATCTTGGTTGCCTAACTTATTTGACACAGAATGAAGAGACATTGTCCTAGATCAGAAATTCTCCACCATGGCACTATTGACACATTGGACTAGATGATTCCTTTTTGTAAGGGGCTGTCCTTTGCATTGCAGGATGTTTAGCCCCATTCCTAGCCTCTACTCTCTTGATGCCAATAGCACCTCAACTGGGTGACAACCAAAAATGTCTCAAGACATTGCCAAATGTCCTCTGGAAAAGGGAGCAAAATTGTCTCCAGTTGAGAACCACTGTCCTAATCGAGAGTCTCACTTGATAGTAGTGGTATAGTTTACAAAAACCTAGTAACTGAAGAACTTTGATTTTAGGGATGTAGAAAAAGTCTTACCTCCATTTCAAAGCAGTTTGAGTGTCAACTTATTTACCATTTTTTTTTAAATTTATGTTGCATATTAATTACAGACTATAGCATTGCAGAAGCAGCTTGGGAATAGTATTTAATTATAATTTATGGGTACTAATGTTCTGTAAGGCATTAGGCCGTGAAAATGGTGACAAACACAATGTTGAACACACACTTTTTTTAACGTTTCCAAGCAAAGAAAAAAATATTAGAATGAAGATCCAAACATGAAAAGCATGTTTGAAGAATTAACATTAGGTGTGTTCATTTGCTAACTAGTTGATTAAATTTTAATGTGTTATATTGAGAGTAGAAAGCAATATTATGTGACTATTAATGCAAACCATTTATGTTCCTTCTTGCTTAAGAGCTTTTCTCTTGTTAAATGTAGGAAACATAATGTGTAACTATAGAAACCTGCCATTTCCATTATTGGAATTTTCTCATAAAAAGCAAAACTGATTAAACTTTTATTTTCTGGAAAGGTTCTTAAAACCTAGCAAAGAAACCAAATCTTACCTTCATAACACTTGTTTTGCCAAGAATAGATGGGTAGTAATAGGAATAGGGGAAAGAGAATGAGGCAGGCATGTTACAGGAAAGGGGTCCCAATTCAGACCCCAAGAGAGGGTTCTTGGATCTTGCACAGGAAAGAATTCAGGGTGAGTCCACAGTGCGAAGCAAAAGCAAGTTTATTAAGAAAGTACAGTGGTGAAAGGACAGCTACTCCATAGACAAAGTAGGACATTCCTGAAAGTAAGAGGAGGAGCACATGCACCCCACGTACAATACTCGTATATATGGGGAGATGTGCTCTGCTCCAAGGGTTTGTGATAAAGGATTAATTTTCTTAATTACTATATTTTGCAAGAATCAACACTGTTATCTTTAAAGCAAAATTAGGAATGCCTTTGTTCTCCAGACATTGACATATCTGGACACTCCCAAGTCTGGGTCTGTTTAGTAAATATTATTAATTTGTTTCCTGAATCATAAACATCTAGGGGCTAGGAATGCCTAATTTTCTGAGAATGCAGCCCAACAATCCTCAGGCTCATTTTCTTAGACCTCACTCAAAATGGAGTCACTCTGGTTCGAACACCTCTGACTGAAGCTGGAAAATAAATCCATGGTCCCAAGATTCCTCTCATCAAGCATTCTCATCAATACCCAAAAGTCTCTTAAAAATTCCTAATTTATTTTTCAGATTTTATTTTCTTTCTTTACACATCTGACTCCCACAGTGCTGACTTACAGTCCATGATAACAATAATCATGACAAAATGCCTCGGAGTAGAAATAACTGATGTACTAAATATTATATATTAAAAACAATATATATATTTGTATACATATATATTGCTTTTAATCCATCAGAATAAAAACGATACTCCAAACCAATTGCAAAACACTTTACAAATGGGCTAAACCCTATCCTGCTCAAAAAGAGCAAGTAAACATTTTAATAAAGTAAACAGGTAAGACTCCAGGACCAGGGGCTCTTTGTGAGCTCCCTACATATGGAAAGATTATTTAATAACACTCCAAAATTAACTGTGACTGAGTTTATTTGACACCCAAACTGAGGCATTTGAGTAGGCTTAACAGTAAGAGGAGAGGGGCAGGGGGGAGTGCAAATTAAAAACCGTCAGTTTGCTTGGTTGTTACATTTTCTGACATACTGGACAAAAGTAGAGAGCATGAACTGCTTGTCTCACAATATTCTGGACCTGACCTTTTCTTAAGGCCAGTTCTCATCTCTCGTTTTATTGCATTAAGCATTCTGCCAAGAAATTCTTCCATTATCTAGTTCCCTGTGTGCATAAAACAATGTGGCATTTGTTTTAGAATTATTAAATAATCCATGTCCCTTTATTTCTCAAAAATTACTACTTTTGGTTATTTTCCCTCTAATCTATAAGATATGAAAACCCTAAAGTATTTCTTTACTAATTTACTTCTTTAATTGACAAATAACTTTTTTTATATTTATCTTGTACAACATATTGTTTTGACATATGCTCACATTGTGGATCAGCTAACTTGAGCTAATTAATATCTTAAAGTATTTTTAAAGTAATAAAATGACGTGATCGGTGATTTGTTATTATTTAAACACCCAAAATATTTTCGTTAAAGCAAACACATTGCTTTGGGTGTTTTTCCCTTTGGGCTATTTTATTCTTTTCCTACTGCTTGTCTAGGGACTTGAACAGCTTAAAAGGTTTGATGATGAAAACAGAGATCCCCTTCATATTTACCAGGAAGCACTTAATGGAGGACACTGGTGTCTTTGAAAGTGCTCTGTTCATACTTTCAGTACCGGAAAGTAAAACATCACCCTTGGGACGTTAAGCCGTTCCCTTGTCCAGGTTAATGTGATCTCCAAATTTGACATTGCAAATCAAAGCCAATCAAAGATGTTGCAATAGACCCTGAGAAACATCTTTTTGCTACATCTAAATAGGAAGATTTGTCCCACATTATTGCACTGGTGGCTCCCTAGCTATGCAAAACACAATCAACATTTCCTCTACTCAGAGAGAGAACTCAAATCGCTAAATTACGTTTCTTATTTCGTTTGAAAGATTGTCAAGATAGCAAAGTGAATGAATGTTTATCTGTGGAAGCCAACACAGTTTGTTTTCTTTCTAATATCTCAGATAGATGCAGAATCATCTATATGCTCTTTGTCCCTCAAAGGAACACAAAAGAACGTACTTAATATTTCATTTGCGTTTCTCTAATATCTCCAGAACACACATTCTCTAAATCCTACTTCAACAGCAATCTCCTTTTTAAAAAAATCCACTTTGTATCTTTCAAATATAAGGTTAAAATAGTTTTTTCCAAATGTTCAGTTAATGAAAAGTATTTTTTACAGGAGGGGACACAAAATACCCAATTATATTTACATGACATCTATAGTATAGACTCTCAGTGGAACTCATCTGACCCCAGAGAAAGGGACTCTAGCATAAATGTGGGATGGAGAGATTGGATATTTTTTCAATCCCATATTTAGAGCGTGGTTTCCAGAAAGCAGGTCTCCATCCCTTCTATCTGACCAGCCCATTTCCCTGGGGCCTGTCAGCGGGCTGCATGCAGGGTCAGTCACATGATAGGGATGGCTTCATATTTCTCCTTCAGTATTGTTCAGAGGAACAGTAATTAAAGTAAGATTGATCTAAGTTCTGAAGCAACCCTAGAGAGGGGAATTTTCAAATCCTGGAAATATATACTTAAATATTCTGAATTTAATCATACTGAGATTAATGTTGGCAGCAGATGAAATCAGTCCATATCGTTTTCCTTAGAGGGAATTAAAACATTGGCATTGCTAGTCAAACTAATATATCTTTGGTCCTGACTCACTGATTTACTTGAAGTCTGGAATATGTACATTGGGTGAATGAACAATATAAATGAAAAAGCAGCTGTACATATGGGCCAACAAACATCAATAATTTAATTATTTTCCTCCATAGCAGATAGAGAGAAATAACTTATGGGGCCAATGGGAACATTAAAATAAGCTTGTCTCTCTTGGCTAGTAAATCTGAAGAAAATACTTTACCTCTGCCAGGGCAATATTCCTAGAAAAGCTTTCTTAAGCCCAAGTAAGTTTAACACTTTTTCAAATGTCATGGTCTAATCATGTGCAAAGACTCCTCTATAATTCCATAATTCTCTAGTGAGGGACAGGGAAAAATACTTTCCTTTGGTTTGTAGAGAATGGGGGTTTAACACAAATTAAGGAATATTCATGGAAGATAATCTTCCAGTTCTTCCACTTTACTATTTATATACCACTGTACAAAGTTTGTAATATTACCTTTGTCCTTGGGAATAGCTAAATGACTTTCCAAAGTCCATAAATACCAGTTGGGGAAATTTGTATTCAGAGGAGTAAAAGAAAAAAATGGAAATGGATTTGAGAAACATAATAACATCTGCTAGGTTTGGAAAATATGATTTTCCTCAAGTCATTTTGTGTGATTCACATCCAAGCTTAGAATAATGTTCCAATTTATTAGGCTGTGTTGTGGTTCCAGTTATAGTTTATTTTTTAACTGTAATCAGTTTTACATATAATCTTACTAACCTGCACAGAACTTTTTAATAAAAATTAAATCATTTCACTTTGGCACTTTTAATATAAAATAGTAAAAATTTTAATTGCAAAAGAGCACAGAGCTATGAACTAGCACATGGTTAAAATATGACTGAGGAGCTTGTGTGACTTCGAAGCTGAGCATTCATTAGTACTAGGGTTTCCCTCCCAAGAACACAGTACCTTAATCCACCACCAAAAATATATACCACATACATGTATTTGATGGGAATGATTCGTGAATGGTCTACTCACAAGGCTTTCTGCTCTCCCAAACTGTGACCAGATGGATTATATGCAGATAATGGAATAAATTTAACTTGCAAGTCGCTTTGGGATCATGAAAAGGATATGGAAGAGAGGATAATACCACATTGCTGGTTTCCAGTTCTAGTTCAACCACCTATGAATCTGGACAAGTCCTGGTCGCTCTGATCCTTTTGGTGTTCTTATCTGAACTTGTGAGTAGTAATACCTGAGAGGATTTTTTAAGAATCAAGTGTACAAGTTACAATTAAGGAACAGTCTGCCAAAACCAGAAAGATTAATTTTTCGCTACACAAACAGTTCTTTAGGAAGAAGTAGTAAGCATTCTTTCATAATCCAAAATATTAACAGATATACAGGAAACATTTTGCAACACAAGAAGAATATTTTGGAATCTATTGTCTGCACTGATACCAATGTCAGAGCTTTCAACTTGTAAACTGTGAAGAACACTTGAAACTGAATAGTAAGAAAAATAATCCAATTAAAAAATGAACAAAAGAAAAAATATAGGCAAAAGATTTGAACAGACACTTTTTCAAAGAAGGTATACAGATGGATGGCAAATAAGCACATGAAAAGATGTTCAACATCACCAGTCATTAGAGAAGCACAAATTAAAATCACAATGAGGTATTACTATACAGCTGTAGGAACGGTTAACACTCTTTAAAATTGAAATACCAAGTACTGAGGCGAATGCAGAGCAACTGGGACTCTCACACATTGCTAGTGAAAATGCAAAGTAGAACAACTACTCTGGAAAACAGTTTGGCAGTTTCTTAATAATGTTTTACTAAAAGTTGCATATACACTTACCAGAAATCCACCTCTGGGATTTACCCCAGATAAATGAATATTGATGTTCACACAAAAATCTATACATGAATGTTTATAGCAGTTCTATGCATAATTGCTAAAACTCAAAATATTCTATATGTGCTTTAGTGAGTAAACGAATAAATAAACAGTGGCACATCCATTCAAACAGTGAAATACTACTCACCAATAACAAGTAAAGAACTACTGGTACACAAAACAAAGGATTTATGCTGAGTGAAAGAAACTAGTCCCTGAAGGTTACATGCTGCAAAATTCTATGTATACAACATTACCCAAAGTAAAAAAACTAGCTTGAGAACAAGTAAGTGGTCACCAGCGGTTAAGAGTGGATGACATTGTGTCTCTAAGGGGGAAGCACAAGGAAGTTTGTGGGGTTAGAAACTGTTCTGTATCCTAATCATGGTAGTGGTTACACAAATCTATACATGTGTTAAGATCAATAGTGCTGTACACAAGAAAAACTGAATTTTACTCTATGAAAAATTTCAAAGTAAAATTTAAAAGTGACACTGTATATCAGTCTACTATTCAAGAATTTTTAGGATTATTCACTTTGTACTGAATAAAATCCACACTTCAAGGCAATTTTCCTTCTTCATCTTCTACCACTTCTCTCGTCTTCCCTCAGTATATAATTATCAACAGGCAGCTAATTAATGCTTGTGTATTTAAATCTCAGATTTTACATATACATAATGATGAAATGTATTTAACGTGAAATTTTAAACGGATGTCTTCTCTGTACAATTTTAATTATTCAAATATTTGCAAATATCCGGATGGACAATATTTTTCACTGTCTCTAGCTATTCGGCACTTTTCCAACATTGAAGTTTTGTATATTAATATTTCCAGTCCCTAAAGGAAAAGTAGTTTTTCATGTCAAATGAATTATTGCATTTATGTCTCACTGTCTACAAAGTTGGTCAATATCCTCAGTTCAATGTTTCTGAATCATTACCTATATTTGCATGCTCAGAACTAAGAAAGTCACACTGTTAGAATTTATATTGATATCTCTCTATATATATATATGTGTATATAGATAGATATATAGATATAGATATAGATATCCCCATTTAAACTTTTGAAAATCTGGTGTAAGTTAACATTTGGGGTATTCCTAGCCTCCTACCCTGTGGCTTTTTTTCCTGTCAACTATCACCTTCACCCACAAATTTAATTTCTAGTCATCTGTATATCCTCCGACTGACTTTTCAAAATTCTGTTCAAGAGAGGTAACTAAGAAGTAACGTGTTGATTGGACCCCTGAGTGATTACCAAAGAACCTTAACAAGAAAAAGTGACAACTGAAGAAAAAATTCAGTACTCTTTAAATTCCACATAACATGATCACAATACTCTTGCCAAGAGCAAAACTACACTTTAAAATAATGTGGATTGTCTTAGAAAGCAGTCAAGGGGAAATGTTCAAGGCTAATAGCAGGGTGCAGCAGGACAAATGGGATGTGGGCAGGTAGGGAGTTCTCCCTATGTCCCTGTAGAAATCACGCACCCATGTGTAATTTTATCCTTGAGAAGTTACTCAAGGGAACTGGACACATACCCTGACCCCAAAATATCCATTCTGCTAACTTCGCAAGGCCTAAAATACAACCACAAATTACTTGTCACTTTTAGTCTAGAGAAAATAAAGAAGTAAAAAGGGCATGGGCCCTGACTCCAATGGGTCTCATAAGTTAGAAAACAAAAACTCTTGTTTGAAATAATTCATGAACAAATAAAGGTACAGTTCCACAGGAAAAGATCCACAAACAGAAGGAAATCAGAGATGATGGAAGAGTGGAAAGTATTCAAAAGCTTTTTATAAGAACCGAGGCTTGGTCTGAGCCTTGAGTAACTAACATGCAGAGAGGAAACGGGAGTTCATTCTGGAAAAATGGATTGAACACAGGGTGCCAAGAGGTATGGCACCACAACTTCATTGGCTTTGAGTATAGCCCATCATTACAATATATGTTTTTACTTACGACATTTTTAATAAAGTATTTTCATTATTTTTCTCTGATGCTATCCAAGAAAGGAGCAAATGAGAAGTGAAGGCAGATTTTCTTCCTCTCAAATCTAATTTATGCATTCAACCTTTCTCCTTGAGAGCTGAAGCAGACTTCATAACTCAGAAAAAGAGCCAGGACATTGATGTTCTAAACAAATGACTAAATTATCCCTGTTTCCTTTACCTGAAATACCGGAATATAATGTTAAATAAAAAAGTATATTACCAGGAAAGCTTAAACAAAAGTTATGTGCACTTTAAAACTAAGAGTAAATGGTTCTTGTCTTAAATACAGTCTAAATACTGTCAAATTGTCTAGAAGACATAGTTTTTCCTTACAGCCCTAGGATGCTGGGAAAATTGCTATACTATCTTACATATACATTCTTGAATTAACCAACAGAAACACAAACATATACAAAGCACACAGCTGAAATAAAACACAAGAAAGCTAGAACCCTTGATTTAAAAAAAGAAAATAAAATGCATTTCCTGCCTGCTCTACCCAGTAGTAACTTTAAATATAGATACATGGTATCTAGAGCAGGGGAAATATTTATAGCAGAATTGAAACTGGGAGAATTCCCAGGAGACTAAGTGTGGGACTTTTTTGGTTTTGATTTTTTTTTTTCTTTTCTCAGAAAGGACAGTGTATTTTAGAATTCCCAAGAAGAAAGGTCAAATGAGAAAATTAGTTTTGAGAGGGTGGAAATCTGCTTCCCCTTCTCATCTTGTTTCTTTCTTGGATAGCATCAGAGGAAAAAAAATGTTGAAAATATTTTATTAAAAACGTTGTAAGTAAAAACATATATTGTAATGATGGGCTATATTCAAAGCCAATTTGGGGTTAAAGTCTGGTAATCTCAAGGAGGTCACGGGCCTTTAAAGTAAAACAAAGTTTGTACTAGTCTAACTTTTGCCATCTAGCAACCTATTAAGACTTGCCATCAAATAAGTCAAAAGCAAAAAGGTTACATATCTTCTTATCTTTACAGAAAGATTTTCTTTGCTAAACAAGAAAACTGAGAAGAATAAAGTTTCTAAAAGAAATTCAAGAATCCCGAAGAAATAAGCTTAAATGATTGTCATAAAATTGCTGAATATTAAATTAATACGTATGAAATGCTTATATTTGTAGTTATAATCCAAAATATTTATACCCCGCAAAGTAACTGCAGATATGAAGTGAAGTGGCAGAGTAAAATAGTTGCTTATTGCTGTGTAACAACCCCCCAAATTTAATGGCTTATAACACTTATTTTCTAAACGTTTTTGAGTCAGAAATCCTCGTACTACTTAACTGGGACCCTGTTTCAGATTATCTCACAGGCATCAAGGTACTGCAATGGGCTGCAGTCATCTCAAGGCTTGACTGGGGAAGGATCCTTTTCATAGCTCATTTATATGGCTGTTGGCAGGAATTACTTTCTTACGGCTGTTGGCTAGAGGATGCCCTCTGTCCCTTGCCATGTGGACCTTTCTAGAGGGCAGCTCACACATAGAAGCTTGTTTCATCAAAGCAAGCAAGAGGATACAAAGAGAGAGTCAAAACATGATGGAAGCTTCATGCTTTTATAATCTAATCCCTCAAGCAACACCCCATCACTTCTGCCATATGCAGATGTGAGTTACCGGGTCCAGTTAACACAAAGAGAGGGTATTACGTACAAGGGCCTGTATCAGAGACTCAGGGCAGAGATCAGTGGGAACTATCTTGAATGCTGTATGCAATATAGAGTTTGATAGAGTATTTAAAAATGGATAATCATAAGTTCTTGCAGATATATATATATATTTATATATAATATATCATGCAGATATATGTTATATACCATGCACATATATTTATATATTATATATTACATATAATATATATTAAATATATTATATATTTTTATATATATATATACACACACACACACACACACACACACACACACACACACACAAAATGGAGGTGGCACTTCCCCCTTCTTGGAGACTTGTATTTTATATGTGCTCCAGGTCATCACATGTCTGCCTATAAAATACAACACTGCAAATATAAACTAACAAATACTTTTCTGCTCATAACCATTAATGTTTCTGCTTTTAACACAGTCAACTTTAAATATAAATGACATGAAGTGCCAGATTGATTTATCTCATCAATCTAACATTTAAATAATGCTTCTTTGCTTGAAATGTTATCTTATACTGAAAGTATAGTCATCCCTCTCAGCATTCATGGGGTATTGGTTCTAGGACTCCTATAGATACCAAAATTCATGCTTAAGCCCCTTATCACTTGGCTGAGCATTTGCATGTAACCTATGCACATCCTCTGGAGTAGTTGAAATCATGTTTCTATTATGTACAATAACAAATCCAATGTAAATGATATGTTAATAGTTGTTATACTGTATTGCTTAGGGGATATGACAAGGGAAAAAATGTGTACACATTCAGTACAGACACAGCCATTCATTTTTTTCCAAATATTTTTTATCTACAGTGAGTTGAATCCATGGATGCAGAACCCACATATATGGAGGGCTGACTGTATAAGAGTTCTTACAAATGTTGCAGATTATTAGATCAATATTCACTTTTTTGAAAAGAAATAATGAAATTTTGGCCTCATCATTATGAAAAAGATCATTTTTATGTTTATGTAGATTGTGTGTTTTGTGTAGTTTGTTGTTCACTCCTCACCCTTGCCATGCCTTGAGAGTGTAATATTATTCCCAACTCCACTACCTTGAGCTTGGCCTTATGATTTGCTTTGACTAGTGAAATGACATCATGCTGGCTCCAACCACAAGCCATAAGGGGTATTGCAAAATTTTACTTCCCTTTAAGTATCTGCCCTCCAGCCTGAAAACATGTTCTATGTTCCTTGAGACCTGTTCCCAGAATGAGAACACTTGGAGCAGACTGGAACTTCTCCTGAATCCTGGAACTAAATATATCCAGCTGAGGCCAGACAACCTACGCCCAGCCACAAGCAATAGTCAGGCCAATATGCAAGAAGGAAATGCTCCTTATTAGACACTGAAATTTGAAGTTCTTTATTTTACAGCAAAAGCTACTAAAACAGCTTGATTAATTTTTAAAAAAGAAAGTAAGCCCACAATCTTTAGAAGCAGATCATCAACAATTTCTAAACCATCCATACTGGGATTAAGTCTTCCATTCTAACATTATCACTTACTGCACCAAGTGCTATCTGACCTTGAACAAATTACTCTCAACTTCTCTGAGTCACAGTTTCCTTAAAAGAATTCAATGAAATATATCTGAAAGCATCTGATAGAGCCCTGGAATAGAGTAGGTATCAACTGATGCTTGTTTTATTTTCTGAATAATTAAGTCCAGCACAACACATTGAAAATAAATGTAGAAATTTAAAAGGAGTTAAAGCAGAAAATATTACCATAAATAATTAAACTGATTTGGCCAGAAATTTCAGAAAGCCAAAAATTTTAATTGTAATTAAATAGGTGTCTGACTCATTAGTAGAAGTGATAAGAACTTATGGATCAATAAAACGAGCTCAATAAAAATTCTTCCTACAGAGATTAATACTATTTCCAACCTAGTAAATTATTATTTAATATAAACTCTACACATTAAGAATTTGTGCTAATTTAATTTGGATAAGGGTAAAATTTACCTTTCTTTCTGTCTACTTTTATTTTAGGTTTCGGTGGTTCATGTGCAGGTTTGTTACATGGGAAAGTTGTGTGTCACTGAGATTTGATGTACAAATGATCCTGTCACCTAGGTAGGGAGGATAGTACCCCATAGGTAGCCTTCTAATTCACATCTTTCTTTTTAAACTGAATATTTAAAAGCATCCAAAAAGAGTGTAATCAAGCTTAGAGAGTTTGCTGAATCTACTAATATTATTTAGTTTTTTGCTAAAATATGCTATGGCAACAGACAACTCAGTAGCTTAGAAAAATCAATAATGTATTTATTTGTCACTGTTACCTATCAGATGTTAGTTGTCTGCAGCTCTTTCTGTGCATATATTTTATGTCCTTATCTGAGAATGCCGTTCTTGTGATAGAGAAGTCAAAAGCAATGGTGAAACCCCAGGATGCTTCCTAAAGTTTCTGCAGGAGCAAGGATTATATCACTCATACATACACTGCATTGAGCAGAGCAAGTCATGCAATCAAAACCTGACACCAATGAAGTGAGTGACCCCCAAAGACAAGCCCTATATGGCTGGGCCTAGTATACAGGGAAAGCAAGTAATTAGGAACAATAATGCAATCCACCAAACCAATTAAGAGAATTCATATTTTAAAAGATTTAGCACACCAATTATCTATATGCAAATAGATGCTGCTAATCATGACAGCTTTTTATTAGTAACTAATATAAAGGATCTCTACCTAAAACACTTTAATAATAAATTCAAATAATTAAAAATATTTGAAATAATAAATCCATAGTTAACTGAAATATAATTTGTACTTTTCATTAATTTGGACTGGTCAGATCATCAATTTTGATGCTTTATTACATAAAGTTCAAAAAATAGAAAATCACTATTGACTTGAAATAAAATTAGCTTAAGTAATATCCCCAAATCAAACCATTTCTGGTAAAACTGCAACTAGAATAAGTGGATTTTTTGAATTTAGGTAACTCCCTCTATTTTAGCATGAACAAGTGCATGTGTGCATCAACCATTCTCTGTTCTGTCTTTTTTGTAATCACTGTGCTCTGGTGCTTTTGGGGGAAGGAACAGTGATGTGCTGGAGCAGCTTGTACCAGCTTGTGAGAGTTATTTTGTTAATTTCTCAGGAAATATACAAAGTGGCGACAGAGCATATTTTTTAAAAATTATATAAATTTTAATTAAATTATATTGAAAGCAAAGGCAACGAATCCTCAAAATTCATCACTTCCTAATTATTTTATTATAAATGTATATTTTCACATTATACTCTAATCTGTGCCCCAGATTATTTATATCTATTGCAGTTGTGTACAGAAATGTTATATAATGATGATGCAGGAGACAGAAAGAAAATATTTAGGCACAGAGTAAGGGTGACAGAGTCCTCAGTGGAATTTCCCTTTTAACAAAAAACAGTCCCCAAGTTATATCTTTTCTAACAAAGAGCAGCCTGAAAATTCAAGCTTCAAACATAGATAAGCAAGCTGGAAGCTTGCATAGATTAATGCTGGGAGCTGCGCCAACAGAAAGGGGCTACCTGGGGGCCAGGTATGTTCAACATGGAGGCTCTATTTTCCCTTTTCTTTGTCACCACGTGTACAGTAAAGAAACAGGCAACATGGCACAGGTCAGGCAGAGAACCTATCTGCATAATAAAAGATTAAGGTGGGGCAAGGCAGATTTATGTGCTCTATGCAAATGGTACACCTAGCCCTAACGAGTTTTTCATGCCCTATGCAAATGACACACCTGGTCCAATCAATCTTTCATGCCCTGGGTATATCAGACACCACCTCCTGGAGCTCATCTATAAAGCCTGCTACATTTCCCCATGGAACCAGCAACCCATTTCTCCAGGACCCCACTCTCTGGTAGAGAGCTCTTCTCTTTCTTTTGCCTACTAAACTTCCACTCTGAACCTCACTCTGTGTGTGTCTGTGTCATGCTTTTCCATTGCCGTAAGACAATGAATCTTGGTTATTTATCCCAGACAATGACCCCACTTCATTTTAGAGGCCTGTCCAGGATCCAAGGTAGATTCACTGGAAGGGTGAGTATAGGAGCAAACCCCAACCATTTCTCGTCATTTTGAGGCCTCTGTCCTCCATTTTAAAATCAAACCAAATACTGGGCCCCCTTCAGCCATTTAAAAATGGTTAGTGTGGCTGCCAACCTTACAAGACTCAGGGGATAGGCTTGCCAGGGAGAGCTTAGCAAATCTCTCAGTGCCCTAAGGGTATTGGGAATGTTGACTTTCTTTTGAACCAGTTTCCTTTCATGGAGAGCCTAGCCATCATGTGGGCTGGAAGAGGTGCAAAGGCAACTGAGGGTTCCTGGCCAGGGCCACACCCTGGTGTTACCTGAAGGCTTCTGGACTAACCCCAGCCTCCAACAGCCTGATGGGTGTCAACAACAGAATCTTCAAGCTTTTTCTATCATAAATTTCCTCTTTTCCTGTCCACAAATGCCATGTCTCCTATCCCCTCTCCATATGCAAAGCTATGGGAATTTTTACAGTTCAGGGAAGTAACTTGCCTTGCAAGATCACCACATGCTGTAGTAACCAGAAATGTAGCTCAAAAGATTGCCATTTTTGTGATTTTCTAGAACAGAGAATTTGCCCCACCCCAAAGTGACTGTCTCTCTACCCTTGGTCTGGATAGCCCATGGTATTTCAAGACCTACTGCACCACCTAGTGGAATAGGAATCCTCTCCATGAGGCACGTTGTCAGTTCCTTTGCCAAAACAATCTATTTCCCAATTCTCCTCCCTTTTTGTGCCCCTCTACAAGAGACTAGGCTTTATGCTTCTTCTGTGAATAGGAAAACTCAACAATGAGGAGGAAAATGTCCTCCCAAACCAAATTTTAGTCTCAATACTGTCCCATCAGCAGGAAAACCACCATTCAGTACCTATGTTCTTTTAAGGCACCTTTTCTGCCTCCAATTACAATCGTACTTAAACAGTAAGGCAATTTTATGTCCGAAAGTTAACCAGAGCCACTGCTTAAGAATAAATACTTTAGTCCAGGCCATAATAGCAGATTATAGAGCTCAACCCAGTACAGTGCCTGCATTAAGGGGCTTTTCCCTAAAGCAACTATTGCATAGTCTTTCCCGAGATCCATCTATCAGGGAGTCATGCAGATCACACAAGCCTAGGAAGTCAAAGGGAAATCACCAACGGAGGACTGTTGTTGCATGTGTGAACGTGACACATCCCAATTACTTAGCTCCTTCGGATCCATGATGGAGGGTAATGTCTGCATCTATGGGCAGCACCTTTAACAGATGCCAGGGTTCAGGGAACCAAGGAGGGAAAACAGTTGCGGGGACGTCCCCACTGTCTTACCCTCTGCACTAAGCCACTGCAAAGGAAAGGAAGGAGACTAAAGGAGTGCCTTTTTCTTGCTTCTCTTTCTAGATGGGTAATAGACCATCTTCAGCCTGAAGGCTTCTGAAATGTATTCTGAAGCACTGAGACTCCTGTGAACCTGAAACTCTGCTTTTGGACAAGGGCATGGCCTTCTTACTAGACCTTTGCTAGTGTTTCACAATCAACTCAGCTCTTTAAGAATCATAGCAGGCAGGCCCATAGGGAAGGATTCCCCAAAACTAGAGAAGCAACTTCTGGGAAAACCATCTGAGGCAGCTATTGAGTGTCCAGGCCTTTCTTGACCCTTTTATCTGAGGCCTCCTCCAACTATGTCATCAGCTTCTCTAGCTCCACCATCTCTGAAACTCTCCACTCTCCAAGCATCACTCTTACCCTGACAGGAAATGCCCAAAGGAAAGTGATGCCACTAGGGTTCTAGTTCCCTTCACATTGTAGGACCTTAGGCAAATAAAAGGACACTTAGGCTGATTATCTGATCACCCCAATACGTATATAGAGGATTTCCAAAATTTAACTCAGGTGTTTGACCTCTCGTGGAGTGGTGCTATGCTGCTCCTAAGCCAACACCTACTCATAGCTGAAAACAGGCAGCTCTGCAAGTAGCAGAGAAATTCAGAGATGAGCAGTATGTCTCCTATAGCAGGCCAAAGGAAAAAAAAAAGAGAGAAAATAGGGAAAGTGAAGAAATAGGGGAAACATCATTCCCAATAGGAAGAAGAGGCAGTACCTCTTGACCCTGATTGGAAACCCCAGTGACTCCACAGATAAATGGAAAAGGAAACATGTTTTAATGTGCATATTGCAGGGCCTACAAATACTAGGGCCAGACCTTTTAACTATTTGAAACTGTCCATGATAGACCAAAAGCCAAATGAGAATCCCACAGACTTTATGGAAAGGCTGAAAGAGACACTAATAAAACACACCTCATCCCTTGATTCAGTCAAGGGACAGCTCATCCTAAAGAACAAGTTTATTACATAGGCAGCTCCTGATATTAGAAGGAGACTGCAGAAGTGGGCCATGGGACCAGAAAAGACCGTGGAAAATCTTCTGAGGGTGGCCACCTTTGTGTTTTATTATACGGACAAGGAGGAGGCCCAGGAAAAAGAGAGAAAACACAAGAGAAGGACAGAGGCTCTAGTAGCTGCTTTGCAGGCTTGCAAACTCCAGGATCCCCGAGGTGCATCCACTAGTTGCTACCAGTGTGGCAAGTCAGGTCACCTTAAGAAGGACTGTCCAGGCAGCAAGAGGAAGCAATCTTGACCCTGTCCAGAGTGTGGCAGGGACCACTGGAGATCAGACTGCCCCTGGAGATGAAGGTCACTGGGTTCGGAAACAGTCTCACAGACGGTCCAATAGGACCGACAGGTCCTGGGTCTCAGATCCCTGGTTCAAGTGGCTGAAGCTGCCATTACTGCAGAGGAGACCAGGGTGATTCTGGAAACTGAAGGAAGGAGGGTAGACCTCCATCTGCACACTAGAGACAGCCTCTCTCCTCTCCGTAATCCAGGCCTCCCCTCTTCCTATAGCACAAGCGTGATGGGCATCTCAGGAAAAGTTCAGCCCAATATTTTTCTCAATCCCTCAGCTGTGGTTGGGGGATGCCTATTATTTACACATGCCTTCTTAATCATGCCTGAAAGTCTCACTCCTTCATTTGTTAGAGACATTTTAGCTCACATAGGGGCCAACATCCTTATAGCCCCAGGACAAACTTTTTGTCTCCCCCTGGTGGAAGCTAACATTAATCCAGAAGTGTGGGAAACTCACGGAAGAATAGGTCAATCTCTAAGCACCAAGCCAGTCTGGATCCATCTTAAGGATCCCACTTCTTTTCCTAATCAGAGACAATATCCCCTAAAGCCAAAGGCTAGGAAAGGGCTAGAAGCCATTATTAATAACCTGAAAATACAGGGCCTCTTCAAACCCTGTAACAACCCCTGTAACACCCCAATATTAGGAGTACAGAAACCCAGTGTGGAATAGAGACTAGTTCAGGACCTCTACCTCATTAATCAGGCCACAGTCCCAATTCATCTGGTGGGCCTTAATCCCTATACCTTGCTAACTCCAATATCTGAGGGAACTAAATGGTTCACAGTCCTATATCTAGAGGATGACTTTTTCTGCATAACATTATATCCTGACTCTCAATACCTGTTTGCTTTCAAAGATTCCTGCAGCCAAACTGCCCAGTTAACACTGAGAGTTCTGTCTCAGGGATTTTGAGGCAATCTTCAGTTGTTTGGATAGGCACTGTTAAAGGAGCTCTCCGAGTTTTCTCTTGCAGTATGTAGATGACATACTGCTCTGTGCCCCAACTGAGACAGCGTCTCAGGAAGGCACTGAAGCTCTTCTTAATTTCTTAGCTGACAGACAATATAAGGTTTCAAAATCTAAGGCCCAGCTTTGCCAAATCTCAGTGAAGTGCCTGGGTTTGTTGCTGTCTGAAGGGATCAGAGCATTAAGGGAAAGATTAAGCCCATTTCCTCCTTCCCCCTCCCTAACACCATCAAGATGGATACTTGGGTACAGTGAGATAGCTTGTCCCTTATATCACCTCATAAAACAAACTCAAGCAGCTAAAACTCATTTCATAACCTGGGAACCTGAAGTTCAAAAGGCCTTTAACAGCTAAAACAAGCCTGATCTTCACGTATCAGAAAGGAAGGGAATGGCCCTGGGAGTTTTAACTCAAACTTGAGAACCAACTCAACAGCCACTGGCAGCCTGAGTAAGGAACTTTATTTGGTGGCTAAAGGATGGCCAGCACGCCTCTAAGCAGTTGCCACAGTGGCCCTACTGGTACCAGAGGCCACCTAATTAACCCTAGGAAATAGCTTAACTGTTTATACCCCCACATAATGTACCTGGATTGCTGTCTTCAGGGGGAGCCTTTGGCTAACAGACAGCTCCTTAAATATCAGGCTCTGCTGATAGAAGGGTTTACAATTCTATCAAAAACTTGTTGTTGCCTAAACTCAACCACTTTCCTCCCCAAGGAAACTGGGGAACCTGAGCATGACTGTAAAACAAGTTGTGGTACAGACTTAGGCAGCCATGGAGGATGTCAGAGAAACTCCCCTAGAAAATCCAGACTGGACCCTCTTCATTGATGGATGTTTCTTTGTGGAACAAGGATCCCATTAAGCAGGATATGCAGTAGTCACTCTGAGTGATGTTACTGAAAGTATGCCCCTATCTAGAGTCACAAGCACTCAACTGGCTGAACTGATAGCTCCTACAAGCTATAAGGATTCAAAATCTTGAATTAAGTCAGAGAACGTTAGCTAACATTTACGCTGACTCAGAGTATGCTTTCTTAGTTCTTCACGCTCATGCTGCCATTTGGAAAGAAAGACACTTATTTTTTACCACTAATGGGTCCCCTATAAAATATCACCAGGAAATTAACATGTTATTATCCTCAGTTTTCCTGCCATGAGAGGTAGCAGTGATACATTGTAAGGGACATCAAAAGGGAACAGATGAAATAGATGAAGGAAAAAGGCAGCCAAGTCAGTGGCAAGGAAGTCTCAGGGGCTCAACATACTCAAAGCCCCTCTATTCTGGGAAGACTCCATAAGAGAAATTAAGCCTCATTACTCCTCTGCAGAGATAGAATGGGCCATCTCTCAAGGATACACTTTCCAGCCCTCCAGATGGCTGCAGTTAGAGGATGGCAAGCTCCACTTTTTACTTGCAAAAGGATAAAACCTATCAGTGTGCCCAGAGATTGTTTTCAACAGAGAACTTATTAAAAGCAGTCAAAGAGGTTGTTAATGCCTGTGAAGTCTGTCTTAAAAATAATCCCCTCAACAGGTGGCTCCTTCCTCTTCAAACCCAAAGGATGGGAAACTACCCAGGGGAGGACTGGCAGATAAAACTCAGCCACATGCCAAAGATGAAGGGCATCAAATACATCCTGGTATTGGTAGATACTTTCACTAACTGGGTAGAAGTAGAAGCATTTCCGTGCCATACAGGAAAAAGCTCCTGAGGTAATAAAAGTATTAATGAAATAGCTCCCCACTTTGGTCTACTTAAGTACTTCCAAAGTGACAATGGTCCCTCATTTAAGGTAGCCATCACACAGGGAGTCTCAAAGGCACTAGGCATACAGTATCATCTCCATTGTGCTTGGAGACCTCAGTCCTCAGGAAAGCTAGAGAAAACAAATGATATTATCAAAAGGTACCTCAGAAACCTATCCCAAGAAATTCAACTTCCTTGGGTCACTCTTTCCTCCCGTGGCTTTACTGCAGGTAAGAAATTCCCCTACAAAATTAGGTCTGAGCCCTTTCAAGATTCTGTATGGATGGCCTTTCATTACAAATAATTTCCTATAAAACCAGGAAACCTCTGAACTGGTTAAGCATGTAACCTCTCTGGCTCATTTTCAACTTTCAACAGGAATTAACACAACTACCAGAAGCCCATCCCGAAGGAATAGGATCACCATTATTTAACCCAGAAGATTTGGTGTTTGTAAAATTATCCCTTCTTTCTCCTTCTGTAAGCCCAAGCTAGGAAAGGCCCTACACTGTTCTCCTTTCAACGCTCTGTGATAAAAGTTACAGGAATTGACTCCTGGATACATCACACTAAAGTCAAAGCCTGGAAAGCTGAGGGAGCAACCCCTGACAGCCTGAAAAAAGTCCCAGCTATCAATGTAAAAAAAAAAAAAATAGAGTTTAAGCTGAAAATCGTAAAAGATAAGTAAATGAGTGAGGGCTACTCATCCTACTGAGTGCCACCCACACATTACCAGATACTGTCAATCGTTTTTACTTTTCCTCTTGAGATTTACCATCAGATATTAGAACTTCTTTTTTACGCGTACTTTCAGGGAGATTTTGATTATCCATGGGTTTACATTTGTGACTTCATAAACTCCCAAAGGGAAATTCTGTATCTTGACAAGTAAAATTTTAAATGGTAATTATTTACTATGCCACACTTAAGGGAATTTTTAAACTCACTCTACTATTTGCTATATACTGTAGCACCCCCAGAATGGAATATCAGGCAAAGAATGTCAATTGCTATAGTATTTTGCTTAATTACTATCCTTATAGCAGGGATAATAGTTACAGACAAGAAGTAAACATGAAAGTTTTACTATCACTGAGTCTGCTATGTTTTTTATTGAGTTTGCTAATATGTCATGCTCTAGCTATGCAAAGAAGGTTATAAAGAAGAGATTTTATATAAGAAAGGATCCTGTATGGTAAATTCTTGTCCTAAAGAAAATAACTGGTTGTTTAAAAAGAGGAATGTTTAGAACAAGTCAGAAAGTTTAAGCGTCTCTGTGTAAGTCATGAAAGGATTAATAATTACAGGAAATATTTAGCTAAAGTTAACACTAAAATTACTCTAGCCACCCAACTCAATGTCATTTATCCTATAGAGAATGTTATTTCTATATTAACGCTTCTGGTAAAGTACAGCAACATCTGGTGGAGGCAAATCACTATCTAACAGGTATCAAACAAATTCTACTGTCATGGTTGTGGCCTACAGTACTCTGAGCAATAATGGTAATCTTAATACTCATATTTGATCCCTATATTCAAAACCTTCTTGTAAGATTCATCTCTTCTCACCTAGAAGCTATTAAATTCCAAGTGGTGCTGCAGATGGAACCACACATGGATGCGCCATTCTTCCGAGGACCCTTAGATCAACACCAGAAGGAACCCTAACTGCTGTTCCCCACACAATGCCCCTCTTCAGTAGGAAGTAACCAGAAAGAGTCGTTGTCCAACACCACCTAACAGCAGTTAGTGTTACCACTCCTGAGGGGGACATATGATACAGGAGATAGAAGGGAATTACTTAGGTGATTACTTAGGTAAGAGCAACAGAGTCTTCAGTGGAATTTCCCTTTTAACAAAAAAAAAAAACAAAACAGCCCCCAAATAATTTCTTTTCTAACAAAGAGCAGCCCGAAAAATCAAGCTTCAAATGCAGATAAACAAGCTGGAAGTTTGCACAGGTGAATGCTGGCAGCTATGCCACTAGAAAAGGGCTACATTGGGGCCAGGTATGTTTAACATGGAGGCTCCATCTTCCCTTTTCTTTGTCACCACATGTACAGTAAAGAAAGCAGGCGACATGTCACCAGCCAGGCAGATATTCCATGTGTATAATAAAAGATTAGGGTTGGGGCAGCCAGATTTTCATGCTCCATGCAAATGGCACGCCTAGACCTAACCTGTTTTTCATACTCTATGAAAATTGTACACTTTGTCCAACCAATCTTTCATGCGCTGTGTAAATTAGACACCACCTCCTCAAGCTTATCTGTAAAACCCGCAGCATTTCCCCACAGAACCAGCAACCCATTTCTCCAGGACCCCTCTCTGCTGCAAAGCTCTTCTTCTTTTTTTTTTTTTTTTTTTTTTGAGACAGAATCTCACTCAGTTGCCCAGGCTGGAGTGCAGTGGCATGATCTCGACTCCCTGCAAGCTCCACCTCCCAGGTTCACGTCATTCTCCTGCCTCAGCCTCCTGAGTAGCTGGGACTACAAGCGCCTACTACCACGCCTGGCTAATTTTTTGTATTTTAAGTAGAGACAGGCTTTCACCATGTGAGCCAGGATGGTCTTGATCTCCTGATGTCATGATCCACCCGCCTCAGCCTCCCAAAGTGCTGGGTTTACAGGCGTGAACCACCACAGCGGTCTGAGTTCTTTCTTTCACCTATTTAACTTCAGCTTTGAACCTTACTCTTTGTGTGTCCACGTCCTATTTTCCATGGCCATGAGACAACAAATCTCGGGTATTTACCCCAGACAATGACACCGCTTCAATGGTGTGCTACTGCACATCTCTTCCCAACTTCCCCATACAAAGACATTATGTTGGTAGCATAAACTTGGCCACAACACTTCGCAAATGCTACAGATTAAGGCTTGATTTACTGTCTTCTTGATTGAAAAGACTTTTTAAAATATGCTAATAATGCACAGTACTTTAAGTGCACGCTGGGTTGGTAGCTATTATATTTGAATAAGACAAAAAAAAAGTTAATATCTTTTCAGTATTTGAAAACTATTATCCAACTCAGGAAAGCCACTCATGAAGTTCTGACACATCTTTGTGTTCACTTTCTCTTTACTCAACAACATAAATGAAAATAAGAACCAAAATTTATCTTGGCTCTATGCCCCTTTTTGAATGACATTAGCAACGTTTTTGCTGAGTCAAATAGTAAGCAAACATCTATTCACAGTCTCATTTTGTCAAATCATAGATAAATTACAATCTTGAGTTGGCTATGGATAGAAGAGTTTGGCAAAAATTAGTCGAAAGTATTTTGTGAGGATCAATTAGCTATAATGGAACTTACAATAAAGAGTATCCTATATTATTAGTTGTAAGCTGTGTGCTACACATCCTTTATGTCAATAATATTTATAATAAACTTACTTTCTTTAATGAGTCAGTTATTAAACATTTACCAATGCACCACTGGAAAGGAAGATGGAAATTAACCAGAAAAAGATAAGGAATTTTTTTCAGTGCCATATCTGCTCTCCTTAATTTTCTAGACTTACAGTGAAGCAATGATACCTGTGAATACTTGAGATCCTTCTACTCTCAGCTCAAGCATTCTTCTGTTCTGCTAAGTCAAACCTAGCAAACAAAATGATGTTATTCAAAGTCTGAAGCAGTAGAAATAGGGCCCTGACAGCATAGAGGGATATCCCTTTGCCCCCAGACAGGGACGTTTCTTAGTTTTCCCCTAAAAAATTACAGAGAACATTACAGTACTAAGAAGTCATGTTATTTGTGCTCTGACTCTCATCCTAATTCCAAATTTAAACTGCCTGTGCTTTGTATAGATATTATGTTCTTATTAGTGTTTTTTTACATCAAGCTTAATATTCTCAATTCTGTAGCCATTTTTCTTTCATCTAACTTATTCATTCTTGCCATTCTCATCATTCCTCTTATATCGCATTCTGGTGTGACAGTATTTTACTAGCAGAACTTTTAATGTAGACTGACCATCAGAAAAATAGTTTCTGGGTTTGGAAACTACATGTCTATAAAGGCAGTCGAGGGTCACGCTGGCCACATTAGCAGTCACCAAACATTGTTGGCTCATTGCAAACTTGAAGTTAACTAAACTGTTCCACACAACCTATTCAGAAGCTGGGTCTCCTCCCTCTTTTACTTTGAGAGCTAAGACAAAAATACCAAAACTGAAATGATGAAGTTCATTAAGAACATTAAAAGACAGAGCAAATATAAAAACCAGATAATAGGACTCAAGAAGTATAACAAGAAACAAAGATCCATTCACACCTAAATAACACCTGAGAAATCATGGCAGTACAACTCAGTACATATCAATGATTATAGCAATGACCCTGCATTGTTAATATTTCAGAAAACAAGAAAATGCACCATACTTTTTAGAAAAGTTACCCACCAAAATTATTTTAAGATTGATGTGTGGTAGGCTGATCATTCTCATGAAGGCATAACATTCTCTTAAAAGGTTTTAGAAGCCTCTGAACCTTTAACATGATAGATTCTCTTCAGTGTTTATTGAATAAATTAAAATAGTGTACATCCAATGTTCTGGGAAATTTTAGCATAAACAAAACCTCAGAAGTAGTGATATCCCCACATTACTACTTATGAGCAATCTTTTACTGAACTCCTTCTAAAATCTTGTGATTTGCATATGTCATTTCTAATCAACAACACTAAAAAACAGTGTTACGTCTATTTTACAGATGAGAAAATCTAGACATGGAGAATTTATGTTAATTGCCCAAGTTCATATAACACGTAATTGGCAGAGCTAGGATTCAAGTCCAGGCCTGTGTCATCTGAACGCTTAGGTATTACCCCCGATTCCATAATTCTTCAAGCAATGATGAGCATGTATATCAATAACTATTAAATTAATTTTGGAATCAGTTTGATATGATTGCTTTTCAGTTTCAAACATTATGCATGCAGGTTTGAACTTTGCAGCATCAGCTAATATCCCTATCTTTACAAAAACCAGAAAGACAAAAATCTGTGTCTTAAAATCTATTTCCTATACCTAATAACTAGAATGATCACATCAGTTGAAAATAAAGGGTAATAAAACCTGGTAATATGTGTACTGTTTATAAATTCATTTGGGGAAAAACTGAAAGTATACACACACAGACACAGATACACACCAAGTACTGAAGTGTTTCCTTTGTACGATACTGACTCCCCTAACCCTCCATTTAGCATCATTGTCAATTTGATTGTCCACTGTCCAAACAGTCAAAACTAGAACGGAGGAGAAAGTTGTTTACTGCAGGCCCCAACTTCCATTTCAGTACCTTCAGCTATTTCTGGCACCCTTGGTTTCCCAATTATCTTCTACCTCTGAAGGCCTATGGTGCTTTCTGCACACTGTCTAATTTCCGATGAGTGATGAAGAAGTGAGGACTTGATCCTGCCTCCCAGGAATATTTGCATACTATGGAGTATCCAAACACAAAATCATTATTGGCAATCATTTCCTTTACGGCATCAATGTTGTAATGGTCAACCAAGTTATTAAGGATCTGACCCCCAAAATAATATTACATATGATTCCAATAAAGCTTTCCCCAAGGTAACATAAAGGTAGAAGGTTTTTGTAACAATAATAAAAGCAGCCCAGGAAAGCACTTAGAGAGATTCTGGTAATTCAACTCTCTTGAGGTAATTTATATTAATAACCATACATAAAATTCAAAAACATATTTATATAAAGCCTCTGAATTACACAAATATGTGTGTGTATAATAGTTTTAATAGCAAATAAGTTCTTAAATAACCTGTTTTAACCCAAACCCAATGTTGAATGGATGTTTTCCTAAAGTCCTGAAACTGGCAATAGAGCCAAAATCTGTAAGAGGCACTAAATGTGCGATCCACATATTAAAGAGAACCAAAGGCTGGAGCCAGACGGCTTCTCCAGGGATTACAAGGAGACCACAGAAATGACTTGACTACTCCAAGCCTTCTACCCCTACCCACCTCCCCACCCACTGAGAATAGAGGCTGAAGAAAGGTGAAAACAGAAAGGAGAGGTTACAATTCTCTTCTCCTATCCCATCCCCAGACAACATCACAAGCCTTCTAAGAAGGGAGACTCCAAGGGAATCACTGTAAGGTAGAAGGAGGCCATCTTTCCAATCAGTAGCAAGGCTGTGGCCAAGGAAGGGGACATGCTGATCTACCCCTGCACCTATAGAGGAGAAAAGGAAACTGGGGAATTATGACAAGCAGTGGGAGAGGGAGGGATGCCCAACAAGCAAACAGTCTTCATTTCCATCATCTGGTGTGCTCAGGAGTGTGAGTTTCCCATAGGTTAAATGGACAGCATAGAAGTAGCTGGGCTGTAGCCATTTGGCTAGTAGCACCCTAAAAAATGTTGCCACTGAGTGGAAACACACATACACGCACACCTGCACAAGCACCCATATATACATATAAACACAGGTGCAAGAAGCCATGGAGTGAATGCCAGTGGATACAATTTACAGTCAAAGATTGGGTAGAACAGATGGAGTTGAAGTCATGTCTGCCAAGGTAGAAAGTTGTGCAGTAAAAAGGCCCCATATCTCCCCACAGCCCTTGTCCCTACCTGAGAACTCACACATGTGCATTATGAAAGGGTCAACATGTGGATACCTGCCATGCAGAAGGTGTAGACAACTAGTCCTTGTTAGCCAGAGAAGCAACAGTGACCCAAAGGAAGGAGACTACAATCCTGTAACTGTGGTCTCGTGTACAAAGAAACCCTCTTGCTCCTTCCCATCATAACACTCTGGGGAGCTACAGCCTAACATGGGGAAGAGAGGAGATGCAGAGCTCTGAATGAGATTTAAACTGTATAAAATATTTAGAAACTGAAAGTGACCAGGCAGTTACATGATATGCCCAAGTTCTATTAAGGAACAGGAAAGGGATTGTCAGAAGATCTTAGTCGATGTGTGCTACATTTTATGGTGAGCTTAAGTAAATATATTACTTTCAACAGAATCTTTACTCTTTTAAAATCTTAGGACTTGCTTATAAAAAACACAAAATCATTTGTAAAAAAGGAAGAAGAGTCTAGTTGAAGAAAATAACCATCATTGTTTTATGTTTGTATTGGCAGAACACTGATACTGTTCAATGAATCATTTATCCCACTTTATTCTTAGTTGAACACTTTTGTCACAGTGACAATCAAGAACACAATAATAACAAAACAATACTAAAGGAAAGTATTCTTGAGGATTACTCTTCAATTTTTCTCAATTTGCAATCCTTAAGAAAACATTACTGGGATCTCTGTGACAGGAAGCTAAAGGGATTTGAGCCCTTGGTGGCTTAACAACTGAATTATAAATTAGATGGAGGGACTAGTTCATTCACTCTCTTAAAGGACCTTTCTCTTTTCTATTTAAATAACTTTATGTCTGAAGACCAGTTTATTTCTTAAAACTATGCAAAACATAATTATGCAGCAACTCCTACTATGTGCCTAGTACTGTGCTAGGCACTGTGGTTATATAAAAAATAAAGTCAAACACACAAGAATAGTGAACAAAACCAAACAATTATGCAATCTAGTGCTAAAAGCAACAGAAGAGAGTTTATTAAGGATCATGCATCCAGGCATGCTTCATAAAGAAAACTAGTGCTACCAGAATTAATGTTATCTTTAAGATAACATATATCTTGATAAATTATTTTTAAAACTAACCTTGGTATATTATATACTTCTGTGATTGTATTTCACCTGATCCCAACATCCTTATCAATCATTTAAAATGCAAAGAATGGAGATCCAGCTTACATAATCGGATGAGAATTTTATGAGGTCATTTCTACTGGAGAAAAATCATCTGGGACTCCAAATCATGGCATTTAATTATTTTATTTACTAGCTAAGTTCAGCCAAGAAAAGCATTTTATTACACAATGCATTTCAACATCAATAAGCCTCTAGGTTTGTATTCCACAGGAGACAATGTAACCAACGAAACAGAGGAGTAGTTACAGCTCTAGTCCTAAAGTTATTTTTATTGATTATATATATCAGGACAGATTACTATTGACTAACAATTTGTAATATTAAGAAGTCTTTGGGCATGTCAGTTCAATATATTCTGACTTTTGTTGCAAGTCGATTATTGCTCATGATATAGTAAAGCCTCATGAACTGGTTATTTCTTTTATATTTGTTATGGGTAAAAGGTCTTTTACTAAAATGTGCTTAGTCATAAATGATGCATAATATTATCTCATGTGTTTTTGAAATTTATACAAATGTTATTGTGCTAAGTACCCTTTTGCAACTTGATTTTGCACCCCACATTATGGTTTTGAGATACACACTATCTTGAGTGGGGGATGTATACATATCAGTTATATGTTTTAAACAATTCTGTATGTTCAAAATATCTCAATCTAATATTAACGTATCCTTTAAACTAAGCAATGTCACATGTCACAAAAAAATTTTAAATGCATTTCCAAACCCATACAAAGAACTAGTGTTCAAGTATGCCAGAATATTTAAGACAGGTCTCCTAAAGCTTTGTAATAGTTGATCTTTATTATCCAAGTACTTATCAAGTTCAAGGTGTTGAACTTAAAGACAATAAAATTCTAGCCTTTAAAAAGTGCTTCTGGGCTGGGCATGGTGGCTCACACCTGTAATCCCAGCATTGTGGGAACCTGAGAAGGGCGGATCACGAGGTCAGGACATCAAGACCATCCTGGCTAACATAGTGAAACCCTGTCTCTACTAAAAATACAAAAAATTAGCTTGGTGTGGTGGCGGGAGCCTGTAGTCCCAGCTACTCGGGAGGCTGAGGCAGGAGCATGGCATGAACCCGGGAGGTAGACTTCACAGTGAGCAGAGATCGCGCCACTGCACTGGAGCCTGGACGACAGAGCTAGACTCCATTTCAAAAAAAAAACAAAGTGCTTCTGGCAATTTCTTCACCAACAGACTTAGCTGGACCACAGTGAGTTAGAATGCCCCAATCTTTTCTGCATATTTAATTCGATGGTCCCTGTGAAAATAAAATCCAACTACATCCTAAGTGGAATGACAAGCTTTTCTAAAGTGGAATGCCCCAGGCTAAAGCTTTGGAATATTTTCTAGGACTTTTCACAAGGACAATGACTGATAATTGTTATTTATATCTGTTACTGATGAACAGATTAGACATCTGGATATATTTTAATGAACTGAAAGGCAATACTTGAATCCCTTGGGGACCAAGTAAAGTATGGCTCCCCATGGCTCTAAACCATGAGAACAACAAAAGTAACACGAAAAAGAAGAGTTCACTTTTCCTACCGACTGAGACTCCATTGCTGTCAAAGCTTCTGGAGCCCAAAGACCACCACTATTGCAAGCCACGGCCACACAGCAGCCTTACTTCAGATTCAACGTACTGCATTCTTTGTTCATAAGGATTAAAAACGTCTAAACCTAATTTGTTGGCAGACTCTTCTTTTGAGTTCATTACTGTCCTGTAAATATCCCTTTGCTGTCTCTCTAACAATTACAGGCTCCTCTGAACATCTTAGGCCAATTTCTAGTTTGACCTCAGGGCAGCAGTCAGCGGGAAGCATTTACAGTGCTTTTTCTTCCATATAACTCCAAGGCAGCCACAGTTTGATGTAGAGGCAGGCTCTATACTTCTATCATTTTCAACATCCCCATGTACAAGTGTGTCAGAATTTCTACGGGGCTTGGAATCATTCAAGAGAATAACAACTTAAGGAGGAACTTAAATATTAAATATGACAAGTAGTGTTTGTCATCTGGCAGGAGGTAGAAAGAAGGATCCGAGAAGTTAAAACTATCTCAAGCAATTCCTTTATGGAGGACATCTCTTGTCTTAGGTGAGCACTTTCCTATCGGGCCGTAGACTCCCTCAATCTTCTAACCTACCCCAGGAGAATTCCCATTCTTTTTCTATATCCATAGAGTTTAATCTCTCTTCAGGATCCACCTGTCCTTCTCCCTGCAGTACATTTCTGTAGTGGAAGGGGGTCCACCAGCGATACCTATTAACAAGCACCTGAAGTGTCTAAGGCCAGTATGCCTTTAGAATCATACACACACACACACACACAGAGAAACAGAGAGGAAGAAAGAAAACTGACAAGCATTAATTCTGAAAATCAATACTGTCTAAAGCCATAAAGAGGATTGAAAATTTCCTGGAACTACTTCATACTTTGTGGTATTCTTCTCCTACAAAATAGCCATTATTGTGTTTCTTGTTTATCATCACTCAAATTGTGCCTAAATAAGAGAGGTGCTCTACCAATCCATATACCTTACTACAACTGATCTCTTCGCTCCACAAAGTTGGAGGAGTTTTCAGTAACGCATAGTGAAGAGTCTGACATTCTCCTCAGGAAAGCCAAAGTATTACATTTCTGGTAGAAAATGATTATGTATAAACTCTGGATAAAGATACTATCTAGACACAAAATTTTTTCTCTTAATGTCATCACCATAAGAAAAGATAATATCCAAAGCTTTAACTATGAGATCTGTATTACTCATTATATCTATAAGGTATTTAGCATTTTGATATAAGATTTGCAGACCACTGAGAAAAGAAAAACAAAATATCTCTTCCTGAAGCATCTTAAGATTGTTTTCCATTACTTTGTCAGAACTGGATGTTATCAGGCTTCTATTATTGTATTCCTCCTTTGGAACACTAAAAGTAACATGATGCATAGATTATGTATATGTCACACACAAAAAAAACTGAATTTGAATGTTGTTGAACTAGTGTGGATCAGAAGAGTGGAAGTCAGGCAGGGCTGGCCAACATGGCAAACAAAAGCCCTTCCAGGTGTATAACTCATCATCTCCACAAAAGGCAAAAAGAAAACTGATCACCAGGCACAGGAAAATCAATGATGGATCAATGCCTATAAGAGGCCAGACCAACCCTGACAATCTCTCGCCAACTCACACACCACCATCTTCTATCTAAAGCCAGTGTCCGCATTTGCTCTCCATTTTTACCGAAAAGCATCACACCTGGGATTCTCCTCTCTCTCCTACACCATCAAATTTACACTCTCTACTAGATTAATGGGTTAGTCTCAATAAAAACTTAGCAAGTATCATACTACATACTGTTGTTTCTCATATCCCAAAATAGATTTGCTTGACTCCACTTCCCCTGTCCACTGTTGCCTCATTTGCAGCAAACTCCTCCAAAGAATCTCCTTCCTCTTCCAGTTCTCTCCTCCCACTCCTAGCTGTTTTGCCTTTCAGCATTCCACCGAAGTATTTCAGTCACAGTCACCAGTGACTTCCATGCTTATGCCAGTTATTAAGCTAGTGTCTCTTTTTTCCACATCCATCCACGCCTTCAATACTCTGCTCTGTGATGCTGGGGCTAGAACACTGAAAACCATATTTTCTGTTTACCAGCTATTCCCTGTCAGAATCTGCTAGTAGGGGCACCAGAGGAAAGCTGTAAGGCTGTAGGGCTGTGGGAGGAAGAATAGATTTGCTCTTTCATATCCTGCCAGCAGTGTCAACAAAAGCTGTCTGCCCTGGCAGCAGGCAGTTGGTTCCAGATTTTACTATTATTACACACTCCAGACCAGCCTCATCATATCTCCTCAGAAGTACCTGCACCAGGAAGAAGTCAGCACTTTCTCCTGTGAGGCCCATGCCCCAGTTCTAAAAGGTTCTTCCTGCAAACTTTGAGATTCTGACACCAAGATCTTCCCTCTGTCTTCCCAGCCCATGGAGGGCAGATGCTGCCTCTGTGAAGCTGAAGTTTTCCCTTTTTACCTTTGTATATCTCCTGTAGCTCGTGAGCCCATTCCCTATGTTATTTCTGTCAAACTGATGCCCTATATTTTTAAAACTTTATTGAAGTATAATTGACAAAACTGTATATACTAAAGATGTATAATGTGATTATTTGATATACATAAATACATTGTGAAATTGTTATTGAAACACCAGGGGTTCGGTCTAGGTCCTGCTGCTCACCACAAAGAAAGCCAATGACTGAGACAAGGAGTATTGCCAAGAAAGGTGACTTTAATCAGGTGCTGCAGCCAAGGAGATAGGAGATTAATCTGAAATTTGTCTCCCTGACCAATTAAAACAAGGGGTTCATATTGCAGGCAAGAAATGTAACAATGTGTAAAAAAAAAAAAAAGGAACCAGGGAGAAGCAAGGAAGCAATCATGATAAATGAGGGGTTTGGCATCTCATTGCCTGGCTGTGGTAATCTGGTGAGCTTCAGTTCTTTGACACTTTTTTTGAGAGGCCTGAAGGTCTTTTCCTGAGGAAGGAATTCAGACAAAACAAATTTCAAGATTTAAGACCAGAAGGGTCAATTTCTATATTTATCCAAAAAAAAAACAACAACAACAACAAAAAACAAAAAAAAACTATGGAACTATTGGGTTGGTTTCAAATGATTACCACAATCAAGTTAATTAACACATCCATCACATCACATAGTTACCATTGTGTGGTGTGTGTGTGTGTGTGTGTGTGTGTGTGTGTGTGTTGAAGACACTGAAGATCTACTTTCTTAGCAAATTTCAAGTATACAATACAATGTTATTAACTGTAATGGCCACACTATGCATTAGCTCCTCAGAGCTTATTCATATTAGAACTGAAAGTTTGCACCCTTTGACCAATATCCTCCTAGTTCCTCCACATCCCAGCTCCTGGAAATCACCTTCATAATCTCTGTTCCTATGAGTTTAATTTTTTAGATTCTACACATAAATTAGATCACGCAGTATTTGTATTTCTGTGTCTGGCTTGTTTTACTTAGCATAATCTCCTTCAGGCTTATCCATCCTCTTGTAAATGTCCCAATGTCTTTCTTTTTATGGCTGAACAATATTCTATTGCACGTATACCGTATTTTCTTTATCCATTAATCTATTGACATACACTAAAAAGATCATTTCTGTGTCTTGGCTATTATGAATAATGGCTGCAATGTACACGGGGGTGCAGATATCTCTTCAAGGTAATTGTTTCACTTCCTTTAGATATATATACAGAAATGGGATTGCTGTATCATATGGTAGCTCTGTTTTGTAATCTTTTAAGGAATCTCCACACTGTTTTTTATAATGGTTGTACCAATTCACATTACCACCAAGTGTACAAAGACTCCCTTTCCTTCATACCCTTGCCAACACTTGTTATCTCTTATCTTTTTGATAGTGGCTGTTGTAAAATATATGAGACAATATCTCACTGTGGTTTTGATTTGCATTTTCCTGAAGATTAGTGATATTGATCACCTATTAATAATACCTGCTGGCCATTTTTCCTGCTTTCCAGACTTGACCTTATTTGATATAATGCTGCTAAATCCATGAGTCAGTTTTCTATCATAATCTACTCTAGACCTCTAGACCTTCAAATAGCAGTAGACACAGTTAATCACTCTTCCTCAACTCTTCCTCAGTTGACTCCAGGACACTACAATCTCAGTTTCCCGCCTATCTTACCAATCACTGTTTCTCAGATTCCTGTGCTAATTTACCCTATTTTATCTGAGACTGCAGATCCTCAGTGCTCAGTTCCTGGTCCTCCTCTCTCTAGCTCATTATTGTGATCTTATATAGGTCCATGCCTTAAAAAGCCAACTATGACTCCCCAGTTAATACCTTTAGTCAGATTCTCTCCAATTCCAAATGTATAAATCAAATTTCCATTTGACATCTACAATTTTATATATGTAAGACATACAAAACTGAACTCCTGATCTTCCTTTACCCCAAAATCTTTTCCACCCCCAACCATCCCCATCCCAGTGAAAACTCCATTATACCAACTGCTCTAGCTATAAGCTTGTCATTTCCCTTGGCATTTCTCTCTGATTCCACATTCAGTCCTGTTGCCACTACCTTCAAAGTAGAATCTGACCACTTTGCATTGTTTTCCTGCCCTGATCTAGTCTGAACCACTATCATCTGTCACCTGAATTACTGCAATAGTCTCCTTGCTGTTCTCTCCACTTCTGCCTTCAGCTAATTGGCAAGAATAATCCCTTCAACCACAAACTAGATCATTTCACTCTTCTGCCTAAAACCCTCCAATAGCTACTCAGTTCACTCACAGTAAAGGATGCAATCTCTACAGTGGCTTATGAGGCCCTACATGATCTTGCCCCGCTTCCATCCTATACTTCTACCTCCTAATATTCCCCGCCCCACCCAATTTCACACCCCAATCCAATGGTCCACTGGCTGTTTCTCAAATACTTCAGGTGTACTCTCACCTAGGGCCTTTGTTCTAGCTGATCCTTCTTCTAGATGCTCTTCCCCAGGGTTGCCTAAGTCCCTACCCCTCTTTCAGACTTTATTCAACTCTTGCTTTTTCAGTGATCACCCAATTAATATTACAAACTGCCTACCCTCCACTCTACCTCTTATTCTTGGAACACTTTTAATTCCTTTTTGCACGTTCTTTTTTTTTTTTTTTTTTTTTAATGTCATCACTGCCTACCCTCACTAAGTAAGCTCCATAAAGACAGGAAATCCTGTATAATTTGCTCACTAATGTACCTTAAGCACTAAAAGAGTGCCTAGCTCAGAATAAGCACTGAAGGAAAAAAAAAGTTGAGTAAAAGAAGGAATTGATATCAGCCACCAGGTTGATAAATCTAGTACCTTGGACTACCAAAAAAAAGAAAAATAGACTCTAAAAGGAGATTCCCCCATATTTTTCTCACCTTTTCAGAAACGTCTCGAATTGAGTGAAGAGAAGAAAATAGGGTAACTCCACAATTACATGATTCCAACTATTGAAACCAAATATAGCAATTAATCATCTCTTTTCAGTGCTTGTGGATTCATTGTGGAAATCTGATTTCCAGCTCATCTGATGAGTTAGACATTTTAGCAAACCACCTTAGGTGGTGGCAGGACAGGTCAGAAGATAAAAATTTGGAGCCGGTCTCAGTGGCTCATGCCTGTAATCCCAGTACTTTGAGAGGCCAAGGCAGGCAGATCTCTCGAGAACAGGAGTTTGAGACTAGCCTCGCCAACATGGCAAAACCCCGTCTCTACTAAAAATACAAAAATTGGCAGGGTGTGGTGGCACATGCCTATAATCCCAGCTACTGAGGAGGCTAAAGAATGAGAAGCTCTTGAACCTGGGAGACGAAGGTTGCAGTGAGCTGAGACCGCGCTACTACACTCCAGCCTGGGCAACACAGCGAGACTCCACCTCAAAAAAAAAAAAAAAAAAAGAAAAAGAAAAAAGAAGATAGAAATTTGGTTTGGATGGGTCAGGTGTAGCAAGAACACTATGACGACTTTTTCATGGGGAAAACAGAACATAGAGTTGGAAATCTTGTCAGTGACGTGGTACCATGAGAGATATGATAAAGGAAGAACAGGCTATATTTAGTTACTAGAGTATTTGAAATTAGACATGATCTCAGGAAAGTCACATAATCTCCCAAGGTCCCTGTTTCCACACCAAGGAAATGCAAAAATTAGACTAGAAAGTCTGTAAGGCTTCTTAGAGCTCTGTAAGAACTAAGATTGGGCTCCATGAGGCCAGTGGAAGAATGATAATACTGAACAAGTGAATTGCCAACCCATGCCACAGATCAGGTTCCTAGAATACAAACTGAGTGGATTTGAGCATGTGTGGGGTAATAACGGAGGCTTTGTGGATCAACATCTACGAAAGGGAGATGGCAGGACCGGAAAAAAGAAGAAGTTAAGCTGTGATGCAGGACTTGTGAAGGCTCAGCCATCCTCTTGGAGAACTGTGAAGATAGACTGACCCTCCAAAACTGTCTTGAACTGGAGCAAAAAGGCTGGGGATTTATATCCCCCTGACAGTCATTAGATATGGTTCTACTGGGAAGGAGGTGGGACCTTGGGTAAGGCAGGTCTCTTCCCCTGATGCAATCTTCATAGAAGGCTGATAGGTGAGAAGCGTCTACCACAGCACTAACAGCAAGTGAGGGGGGTCAGAGTGGTGTCTCGGTAGCCACCATGGGCCACCTGTGGACCTGCTAACCAGATACCAAATTGGCCTCAAGTTCTGAAACAGTGTCCAATTTATCAGTCATGGTTAAATGACATCAGCTCTGATTAATACAGGCACAAAGGATAAGAAGCTAGACATGTTATTAAGTTTTTGAAATAAAAATTCCATTTTCCAAGCTCTAAAATATATTAACATTAAAATAGGTATGGGATATATTGTTATGTTATCTCTTAATGTGGTTACTTGAGGTAAGAAGTTGTCATAATGCAGTGTGGTTTCTTCTACCCTGCATTAATCAAAGTCACCAGTGATCTCATTCTGAGCACTATTGCAGACGTTGTTAACCAGCCACAACAATATCTATGAATGCAAATATAAACCTAAAGCCTTGATTACAGCTGAAATCAAATAAATGTAAACTACATCTATACACTCCATGGCAAAATCATTAGGGCATCACCCTAACTAATATATACTCACTAAGAAAATATTATTTAACCATGTGGCATATGCCAAGCACTGTTGCAGGCCCAGGGGCTATAAACAAACATTAAATTTCATGGAGTTTACATTCCACTGGAGTCACACTAGTACGCCATGGTCATTTATACACAGCCAGAGCAGTGGAGACCTGGATACAGGGTAAACTCTATGCAGAGCTGAAGTTGAGAAAACTTACAATTTATCTTCTGGACTGTCATAATCCTGCCCACCTACCTCTGCACCAAAATACATTACACACATACCCAAGACTCTTACGCTCTTCAGACAGAAGCTCTATGTACTGGATTCCAACTGTTTCCTCCACCTCCTTCCCATGACTCCTCCCTCATCAATGTCCATAAGTTACCGCGGTTCATCACTTCCAGGAAAGACACAATAAATTCATTGTCACCTAAGGCTTAATAACTAACTGAAGCTTAATTTTGTTATCCCTCCTCAGAGATCATTGGTCCAACATGGAACATGAATGGGAGAATTTCAGGCACCAGTGATATGCTAATGGGAAAGAAATCTTTGTATCCCCAAATATTACTAGAGAATTCCTGTTCAGTCCAGGCAGAAAAATAATCTGTCTGGTTCTCTGGGATGGCAAAATCATTTTGATAAGACATGACTTGACAGTTTGACTAAAGATTAACATCTGGAGCTGAGCGCGGTGGCTCACGCCTGTAATCCCAGCACTTTGGGAGGCTGCGGTGGGTGGATCATGAGGTCAGGGGTTCAAGACCAGCCTGGCAAACATGGTGAAATCCCGTCTCTACTAAAAATACAAAAATTAGCCAGGCATGGTAGTGGGCATCTGTAATCCCAGCTATTCAGAAGGCTGAGGCAGGAGAATTGCTTGAACCTGGGAGGCAGAGGTTGTGGTGAGCCGAGATCACTCCACGGCACTCCAGCCTGGGCCACAGAGTGAGACTCTGTCTCAATAATAATAATAATAATAATATCTGGAAGTTTGTAAATCTCTCAGAAGATTTATGTAGATTTGCTGTCTCTACTCTCTCAAATGTCCACCACTTTGCAATCCAGTGCTGTTTTCAGCTTTTACAATAACTGCTGCACTGAAAGTATTCTCATCAAAGTTACCCAATTCTTTATTGCTAAGTTACTGGAGAATTTTCTGACTTCAAATTGACTTCTCTGTAACTCTTGACACTTTTGACCATTTTTGTCTTAAAACTCAGTGGCTTTCCTCATGTTTCTCCTACTTCTCTATTTCATCCTTCTCAGTATCCTTGTGGAATCTTCTCCTCTAGCCATCCCTTAAATGTCAGAGTTTTCTTTAGCTCTCATTTTACTCTAAAACCTCTCCTAGTATAAACTTAACCATATCTTTTACTTTAACTATTATATACATATATATGCCAATAGTTCTCAAGTCTGTATTCCCAACCCTAAGTTCTTAGCTCTCCATTGTATTTCCAACAACCTGCTGAACATTTCCACTATGATGTTCCACAGAAATCTCAAACTTAGCACATACAAAATTCTTCTCCTTTCTATGTTGTTCCCAAGAAAATCAGCCCCCTTCTTGAAATCTCAATTTCAATAAATGGAATTTCTACCCACCAAATTGCCCAGGCCAAAAACATAAGAGTATAATGATACTTTTCTTTCTGATAGCCTCCTAATCTAATCAGGCACCAAACCCTATTGATTCTAGTTCCTTAGTGTCTTTCCAAGCATCCACTCATTTCTATGCTGCTACTTTTTCAATGCTACTTCTTTCACATCATTCATCTTTCTAGATTATTTTCTCAAATAGCAACATATCATTGTGGTTTAGAGTATGGATTCTGGAACCAGACTGAATTCAAATCCCAGCTCTGCCTCTCATTGACTTATGATCTTGGGCAACTACTTAATCTCTCTGTATCTTATCTATAAATCAAGAAAATAAAATAAAATAGCACCCCACCTCATAAGATTGCTGTGAGGATTAAATGGATTAACATATGTAAAATACTTGGGAGTATTCCTGGCTTATAGTGAGCACTCAGAAAGTGTGAACTGTTTATTAGCAGGAAGCAACTACCTAGCTGGTTTCCCTTCCTCCAGCCTCACTCCTTCCCAATCTGTTCCCTAGCTGGCAGCAAAAGTGAACTTTCTAAAATAAAACTCAGATCATGTCACTCCTTGGCTTTAAATATTCTGTATCTCACTCCCTCATACACCACTCCCAAGCTCTTTAAGACTGATGGTTCCCCTATGAGTTTCCACAACAGCTTTTGCATACCCATATTATAGCACTTATCAGACTGAATTTTATTTTCTGTTTATTTATTGATCTGTCCTGTAAGACTTTATAAAATTCAAGGTTTTCTTTTTATTATTGGGTCTACTTATCTCTATTGCCCAGCACACAATAGGTATTCAATAAAAAGGCAATGAATGAATGCAGTTTTTCACCTACTTTGAATCTCAGCTAAGAAAAAGATGCAAAAACCTGTACTCTTCCATGTGTAGTCAACCAACTGAAACCCAGAAACTATGGATAACAAAGCTTTTTGCATTAAAATCACCCACTAACTACATCAGCATTTTCTCTAGGTTTAGAGGATTTGTGTGGGGAATACTTACAAAAGTTCCACTCTCTCATATATTATCTCAGGAATACATAATTAGAGCTAAAACTTGTCTGGATTTCTAATTAAAAATACAATTTTTTTCTTGTTGTTAAATTGATTTGGGATTTTTTTGTTAAATGTGGAGTTGAAAGAGGAGAAATCTTGATGTGAACCTTGAAACTTAAATATCCCTTCATTTCTCCCAACAAAAGTAATAGTCAACACAGTAAAAAGAAGATGACTTACAAAACCAAGATTATTCCCCTGTTCAAATATCTGGACAGAAAATGGAATACATTTTTCCCTTCTCAGGCAGCCCAAAATCATTTTGAATTGAGAGTAAGAAGGTATGACTTTAATTTTCTGGGCAAACTAACCAAACTTAAGGTAAAGGATATAAAAATTGAGTCCCCAACAAATTATCCAAAATATTAATACTTGTAAAGGGAAAGGGCAGGACATGCCTCTGAGATGCACCAGGACATCAACTATATATAGAGAGCCCAGGAAAGAGGCCACATGATCAGAAAGTATATTTTGAGCTTGAGCAGCAGATTATATAGAGAGAGAGGGGGAGACATGATTTCAGCATTTGAAATGCTCTCCCATTAATGATAATAGTAGCAATAATAATAATAGCTAACCTTACATAGTGTTGACAATGTGGTAGGCAGGCCCTGTTCCAACCCTGACACACTAACTCATTTAATCTTAACAGGAAATCTATGCAATAGGGGTTTATACTAACTATTCCATTATAGTTGGGGGACCTCAGCCATGAAGAATATAGTAACTTGCTCAAGGTTTCAGTTTGTGAGTGGCTAAGCTGACACTGAACTCAGGCTCACTCTGTATAACACCATGCAAAATAGCATCTCACTAAGAAATTTTGAGTCTCTTGACTAACATTCCCTTCCACAAATTGCATAGATCTCCTATTACATGGAGATGTCGTGGTGAATAGCATAACAGGGACATCATAATGGAGAAGATGACAAAATAACAAGTAGTAACACAAAAGGGTCAGCAGTGTTTTGATATGAAAAGTTTGGGGAGCTGGAGGAGCAGAGCAGGGCCCCTCATCTGGTCCAGTAATATAGAAAGCCTTCTCACAGAAAGGAAGATGAAGGTGAACCCAGAAAGATGAGTAGCAATTTTTCTGTTAAAAAGCGGGAAGATGAATGTATATGTGTGTGAGGAACTAGAAGAAATCTTATAAAGCAAGCTGGTCCGACCCATGGGCTATGAGCTGCATGTGGCCTAGGATGGCTTTGAATGAGGCCCAACAAAATTCATAAACGTTCTCAAAATATTATGAGATTTATGCACTGACTCTTTTTTTATTAGTGCATCAGCTTTCATTAGTGTTAGTGTATTTTATGTGTGGCTTATGACAATTCTCCTTCCAGTGTGGCCCAGGAAAGCCAAACGATTGGACACCCCTGTAAAAGCCGGAGCAGAGAGAACAAAGTAAATAACAGATGAGGCTGCTGACAGAATTGGCCACATTAAAGCACTTGAGCATGGTGGGAAAGGCAATGAAAAGCCACTGGAGAGTTTTCTGCAAAGGAAATCTAGTTGCTGCAGTATGGTGATTGTATTGGAGAATGGCAAGAGAATAAATAGGAAGGAAACTACTTCAGTATTCTATGCATGAGTGCTAGTGTGCAATGGTGGGGATGGAGAGAACTGGATATATCTGAGAAACATTTATGAGATAGGATTCATGGGAGTTAGCAATGTATTGGGTGTAGTGGATAAGAAAGAGAAACCAAGGGTGACACTCAAGAGGGAGCATAAAGAGGGCAATGGAGTATCCAAGACAATGAGCCTTTGCCATCATCATCTGATGGAAAATGACAAATGAAAATATACAAGGTGCTAATGTTTTGCAGCCAATACGCAATCAAGTCAATGCAGAAGAGAACAGATTGGCAGAGCTATCAGGAAAATATTAACATTTGAGATGTAGAACATTAAAAGATTAAAAACAGAGAGACAACTGCTGAAATTGTGAGTATGTGCACACAGGAAGTATCTAAACATTTCTCAGTATTGAGAGAGGGTAGCATAGAAAAGCAGAAATTCTGGTATTTAAATGCAGAATGTGAATAAGAGCCAGTACTAATGAGTCTTACAGAGGCATCTCTTTTAGCTTAACAATGTTTTTAAACATGGAAAAGGGAGTTAGAATAAATGAGCAAGGATCAGCAACTAATCAGAAAAGAATCAAGTCACCCACCCCTTTACGATTCTGAAAATGAAAAATCAGGATCTATCAGTGGCATCATCAAAATGAGCATTATAAAGAATCTACCTTTTAAAGGAAATGAATTCAGGGTAGAAGACTGTCAAGTTTTTTTCCTATAATTCACTATTACCCTTAATAACCTGATTTTCTGGGATTTTAAACAGAGGCTCTAAATGGCTTTTGTAGGAACTTTTACCTATTAAAATATCAATTACTTAAAGCTATTTTAAAGACACTATTGAACTCAATGATAAATATTAAGAGTATATTCACATAAAAATGTCTTTTAAAAAAATTTTTTGAGGGCTTAGATATGAAGTACTTTCTTTTTTTTTTTTTTTAATTATACTTTAAGTTCTAGGGTACATGTGCACAACGTGCAGGTTTGTCACATATGTATACTTGTGCCATGTTGGTGTGCTGCACCCATCAACTTGCTCGTTGGCACCCATCAACTCATCATTTATGTTAGGTACAACTCCCAATGCCATCCCTCCCCCATCCCCTCTCCCCATAATAGGCCCCGGTGTGTGATGTTCCCCTTCCTAAGAAACTACCATCAGAGTGAATAGGTAACCTACAGAATGGGAGAAAATTTTTGCAATCTACTCATCCGACAAAGGGCTAATATCCAGAACCTACAAATAACTCAAACAAATTTACGAGGAAAAAAACCAACAACCCCATCAAAAAGTGGGCAAAGGATATGAGCAGACATTTCTCAAAAGAAGACGTGCATACAGCCAACAGGCACATGAAAAAATGCTCGTCATCACTGGCCATCAGAGAAATGCAAATCAAAACCACAATGAAATACCATCTCACACCAGTTAGAATGGTAATCATTAAAAATATTTTTAAACAGTGTTTCTATCTCTCTGGCACCCAGGCTGGAGTGAAGTGGCAAGATCACAGCTCATTGTAACCTTGACCTCCCAGGCTCAAGTAATCCTCCCACCTCAGCCTCCCAAAGTGCTGGGATTACAGCCATGACCAAAGTGCTGGGATTACAGGCATGAGCCGCTGTGCCCAGCCAAAAATGTCTTAAATATCCTCTAGAGGTAGGACAAAGGTAGAAAAACAGAGACCTATTAAGAGACCAAAATATGGTCTTATAAACCTTTTAAATAGCTAAAGTTGTGATTCCTGTGATTCTCATATAAGGGAAGCTATGTTACCTATAGAGATAATTGTCTATTACTATTGTATTCATTAAATATTTAGTAACTCTCTCCTTCTCTTTATTTTTCAAAGGCTTACGTTGCTGCCAATCAGAACGTCTGATGAGCATGAATAAACATACTGACTTATGATAACTCCATACAAAAGCAAAGAACTTGCTTGGCATTTTTGTCAGCTTATGCAAGTTACAAAGGTTCAGTTCCCATGAGGCTCTCCAAAATATTGAAAGTACATTAAAAATTTCTGTTGCTAACTTCAAGGACCCCAATTGGGACACACAGTAATAAACTTGGTACAAATGTTATCCATTATCTATGTTACTGTGCAGTGGATATAAGCAGTGATGAACTTCCCTAGGAGAAAATGGGGAAAGGAGCTCCTCTGTGGTTTTCCAAAATGATGTGACATTCGGCAAATATTGAAGAGAAAAATCTGCATTACAGCACACTAGGGTATCCCTAAATAATATACGAGCTAAGAATTTTTTTTTTTTTTTTTTTTTTTTTTTGAAATGGAGTCTCGCTCTGTCACCCAGGCTGGAGTGCAGTGCATGATCTTGGCTCACTGCAAGCTCCGCCTCCCGGGTTCAAGCCATTCTCCTGCCTCAGCCTCCCAAGTAGCTGGGACTACAGACACCCGCCACCATGCCCGGCTAATTTTTAGTATTTTTAGTAAAGACTGGGTTTCACTGTGTTAGTCAGGATGGTCTCGATCTCCTGACCTAATGATCCACCCACCTCAGCCTCCCAAAGTGCTGGGATTACAGGCGTGAGCTGCCGCATCCAGCCAATAATTTTTAATCAGTAACTTGTACTCACCAGGCAGAAGAAAATAGCACTTTCTTGAGCAATTAATGCCATTGCTCCATTCTTCCAACTACCTAAATGAAAAAAAGTCTGGCATTTTAAAAGGCTGTATTCATGTGAAACATGTTGTTTTCTTTTTTATTATTATTATTATTATACTTTAAGTTCTAGGGTACATGTGCATAACGTGCAGGTTTGTTACATATGTAAACTTGTGCCATGTTGGTGTGCTGCACCCATCAACTCGTCAGCACCCATCAACTCGTCATTTACATCAGGTATCTCTATCATTATAGGGATGGTAGCGTCATAGGTTTTGAAAATCTTGTTTGAAGTTTGTCTGACACGAAATGATCCTGATAATTCAGAAAAATAGAAACAAGTTTACCTGAAATATAAGGTTGCCTAGATTTGTCATCACAGCTGCCTCATTTTTCCCTTGGTAAATTAAACAGTTTCTTCACCTTGGATGACTGTACGGCACCATGGTGTGGTTCTAGAAGAACCACAGCAATTGTTTCCAGTTCAAGTTATGGTCTCAAATAGCTGTGTTACCTTATACAAGACACTGAAGCTCTCTTGGCTTTAGTCTTCTCATCCATTAAATGTAAGATCAACTGATTGCTATATTCCTTTTAATTCGAAAGTACTAACTATGCTTATTCAGATAGACAAAAAGTATTCAAATTGTAGCAATTAAGCATATTTAAAAGCAAATCTTGGCCAGGCATGGTAGCTCACGACTGTAATCCCAACACTTTGGAAGGCCAAGGCAGGCGAATCACCAGAAGTCAGGAGTTCAAGACCAGCCTGGTCAACATGGTAAAACCCCATCTCTACTAAAAATACAAAAATTAGCCGGGAGTGGTGGCACATGCCCGTAATCCCAGCTATGTGGGAGGCTGAGGCAGGAGAATCGCTTGAACCCAGGAGGTGGAGGTTGCATTGAGCCGAGATCATGCCACTGCACTCCAGCCTGGGCAACAGAGTGAGACTCTGTCTCAAAAAAAAAAAAAAAAAAAAAAAGGCAAATCTCATCCTGAATGTCACCTAAGGAACTCAGGTATAGTCTCCTATCATTCACCACTTTTTGTCCGAGCCTATATTTCTTCTATAAGAATTACAATCCATGAAGATGGGCTCACTGGGTGTTTTACAAATAAGAAGAGTAATGACTAGTGTTCTGGGCCCAAAATTCAGGTAAACAATTGCATTTCCACTGGGAATACACATACGTTATAACTTCAGAATCCATTACCTCTTATACCTAGTACATGTTTATACTCTGTCAATTACAACCTTTTGAAAATTTAATTCAAAAAATTTCCGTTAAAATTGAAAATCATGGACTTTCCAACTCCTTGGATTAATTTTATTCAAACTTTAGGAAGTGAAAAGGACATAACTCTACGAATGCAAAAATGTAAATCTGTCTCATAGGCAATATTCTACAAGAGCTCAAAGTGACAATAGGCTGAACCTAGGACTATATTGTATATTACTTATATACCATTAATTTCAAATTCTTAAGTGGTCATCTGCTACCACCATCTCAAAAAAAATAAATTTACTGTTGATAAAACTGTAATTGAACTTAGATGACAGAGCATTAAAAATGTTACTCCTCAAGAAAGGTCTTGGTAATCTGAAAGTAAGATGACAGTAACTTTAAAGTCACAACCCTCTCTGGGGCTTCTCATGTTGTAATATAATCTCTAATGTCCTCTCTCTCTCTTTCTCTCTGTCTCTCCTACTGATGAAGGGTAATGACCTCAGATGACTAAAGGAAATAGGGCATTGCCTCTTATTCTGATGACCCAAGGTTAAATCTCTGTTATTTACTTCCCCAGCAGGCTCAAGTGTCCCTCTTGGCCAGCCAAGCTTGGAGATCAGCACCTGCTTTCATAGGAATCAGTTCCTGGGATGAGAAAAAATTTGGATTCATAGTGAGATGCTTCTTCCTGATGAAATACATGCCTTTTATTTAGATTTTTTTTTTTTCATTCTGATCCCAGATACCCAGATCTTGCCTGGGTTCCAGTTACTTGGATCTGAAACCTATTTTTATACACTGCTTCTTAAATACATAGAGTAACTATCTCTAGAATATAAGAATTAAACAAATAAACAAACAAAAATATGTATAGCCATAGGATAAATGTAATGCAAGTGCCTGGAATATCAATCTTTGTCATGGTAGCAATATGAAATATTTTATTTAAATAACTATGGGTGCATAAAGTATAGTATACTGAAAAATATAAATAAGCTTGAAAAATTAAGCTTTAGACTTCAAAGTATTTCATTGTTGTGTCAAGCAAGTTTCTCTGATGGTGTTTGTTGATTCACTTCTATCAGGAATACTTTAGTAGAAATTTGGAGGAGAAAATGACATAATATATTAGCACCCCCTTCTACTGTGTTTCCCTAATTCTTTGGGGACATCACTGGCATTATGTTGTAATGATTTGATTGCATGCTAGCCCCCTTCACTTTGCTGGCTGAACATAGAAAAAGTCAAAGTCCCTGACAGCAAATACCCAAGTGACAAAATGAATTGCTGATGTTCACAAAGTAGATTCAATGTAAGCTAATGTAAGTGTCATTTTTACTAAATCAGCTCACTTTGACATCACGTAGAGTTATGAAATGCAATTTATATACATTGCAAAAGACCGTACTGTCTTCTTTATAATGGTCTGGTCCTATCAGACAATATACTGAAGTTTCTTTAAGCCCAGGAATTTGAGATCAGCGTGAGTAACATAGTGAGACCCTAACTCTGCAAAAAAATTTTAAAACTAGCCAGGTGTGGTGGTGCATGCCTGTGGTCCCACTTACTCAGGAGACGGAGGATGACAAAGTGAGACACCATCTCAAAAACAAAACGTTTTAAATACTGTGGTTTTAAGTAATGCTGACATTATGGAAACTAAAGAAAATAGAAAATTATTTTAGAAAAGGAAGCATAAATGTAAAATCAAAATTATTTAGTAAAGCACATGCCATTAATAATGATTAAGTTCACAAAAATCTCCGGTTTGTTTTCTAGTTCAAAAAAATCACTGTGCAGGAAAATACTGAAATTCTTTACTGAGAGTCAATAAAAAATAAAATATTAGTTTACATTGTACCATTAGGAGAAAAAAAATTTCCATATCCAAATTGAAACAATTTTAAATATGTGAACCATAGCATACAAATTGGAGCTGAATAGTCCAATGATAGCCTCTTATTTAAGCAGATATTTTGCCCTTTCAATTGACTCATTTTTGACATAAGTAATCAACCCCTCAGTTACAGGAAGGATTGTCCCATAAGAGAATCTGACCTGCTGCTACTTTTTTCTGCTTAGTGCAGAAATCTAGGAAACGCAAGTTAGATATAAGAAAAAGCTTTTGGAGAGTAGCCATTATTGAGCACTAAAACATGTGAACAAATGGCAATTACGGCCTCTCCAAGCCATGGTGTTTAAATTCTTATCGGGATACAGAAGAAGGGCTGGGATTTGTGGGGTCTCAAGTCCAACCAAGACCTATAATTTAATCATGTTTTGTTTTTAGGTATTAACGTTTTCTTAAACTTACACATGTTCTCAGCCACCAAAAGTGAATAGCTGGCTAAATGCTCCCAAGTTGCTTCCATATTATCTCTCTCTATTATAACCATGACACTTTGGCACACAGGGTATTTGCCAGTGGGCATTTGACGTCTACATAGTCTGAGTCACATTCTGCTTACTATTAAACTTTTTACTCTCCTGTATTCTGATTTCTTTAAGGCCCAAACAACTATATTTAGTTCATGGTGAGATAACTAACGCTCATTTTCATGGCTACTCTTGGGGATTTCAGAAACTTCATCTGGTGTTTATTATTATTTTAATGATGCCAGATTTATTTTGTGCAGGTGTCAAGATAAAAGTTAACAAACAACCCAGAGTATTCTTACTTACTTGGAAAGCTGCAACTGGCACATTACTGACTCCAAATGTCACATTCAACGTTTCTCATTTAGGGGATTCTCAGTTGGAATGATTTGAACTTATTCAAATAAATCCAAATCATCCCAACTGAGAATCCCCTAAAGGTGAAAAGTAATGTTAACAGAAATTCTTTTTACACCTACATTGAAAAGGTACAACCAATACATCAAGCTCATCAGTTTGTCATCATGTATTTGGAACATCCTATTCCCCTAGAAAGAACACAGTGATGACCTTATCAATTTGTTCACCAGCCTAATTGGAGCATAGGAAGATAGAAGTAAAGTGAAGAGGGAAAGGTAATAATATTCTTATGGAACAAAACTGGTACACAGAAAGCATGTATTTTTTTTTTCACACACAGTTTCTCAACTGCTAAAATTTTCCGTCTTTCTTGTTGGACCTATTTAAAACAGAAATTCAGTATTACTAAAGCAGAGAAAGTACAAGCCAATTTGGCACCTGGTGGAAAGTTTTGAAAGTAAAATGCCAAGGATATCAAGAACTAGTTTTTTAAAAAATGCATAAGATGCCAGTAGCAACTGGCATAAAGTAGACTGCACTGGGAATACCTTTGTATGAAGTTCAAAGCTAAAAATGTACTCTTTACAAGTTTACTTACATCTACACTGAGTCACTCAATGAGAAACTTATCAAACAGTCTAGAAGCAACATTTCATAAAAGAAAAAGAGCATGGGCCTATCTCTTCTTTCAAGGGCCCTGGATGTTGGGAGTGAGTTTGTAATATTAGAAGTCTCCCATTGTATATTTTCAGAAAGCTGACTTTGGGAAGGGTTGGAACATTAATTCTATAAAGTAAAGAAGTAGGTTGCTTTACTTCACAATGTATACTGTGAGTAAAATCACATCAGTTAAGACAAAGTTAACAAGAATAATTACCAGATTTTCATAATCCACAAACCTTGCCATTTTGAATAACCATGACTTCCAATCCAGTTGGTTTATCAAAAATGTCTTTTCCAATTTTCAGATCTTTCATATTTGACAACAGTCAGTCTTTTTCTTCCATTATGTGCAAATTTCCAAACGGTGGTGGCCACAGTTTTATGACCAGTGCATAGCTGCCTCATTAGTTTGTTCACCAATGCAAAAAGATTTGTTGACCAGATGTCTCTTCCTAGCTGCCAAAGGTGTACACTGGTCCTCAGGATGAGCCTAGTAAAATTAAATCTAGCAAGTGAGTCATCCATTAATACACTCCCCAAGTCATGGTAGTGGACCCCAGAGTAAAATGCAAGAAGTTAAATGTTTTCAGTGTTTGTAACATGGTAAACAAAGAATGATAGATTGGAGTGGTGAAGAAAGAGAAAATAGTAACTGCAAACAGAACCAAAAATAGTAAAACATACGAGAAAGTGATAAATTATAGAAATAAGTGCAAACATAGAAAATACATAACATTCTCTTTGTTCTAGCCATAGCATTTCTGCCAGTGATTAAAGTGTCTCTTCGAAGCATCCTGTGTACCTCATAGTAAGGCTCCTTCCTCACTTGAATATATGAGTTCAGGTATTGAGAGGGGCCTGAGCTTACGATGATGATGATCTGAATAAAGTGATTCTTTGAAGCCTGGTATTTGTGAATATGACTTATCTGAAATAAGATCTTTGCAGATATAATCAAGTTGAGATCATACTGAATTAAGATAAGCCCTTACCCAATGATTAGTATCCTTATAAGAGGAGAGTTTAGACACAGACACAAACACATATTATATGATGATAAATGCAGGTATTAGAGTGATATAACTATAAATCAACAAACACTAAGGCTTGCTTGCAAATGCCAAAAGCTAGAAGAGGTAGTGAACACATTATCGCTATATTAGCTTGAGCTGTGATGACAAAAATCATAGACAGCTGAACAACAACAAAAATTTATTTTCTCACAGTTCTAGAGGTAGGAAAGTCCAAGATCAAGGTGCCAACAAATTCAGTTTCTTCTGACTTGTGGAAAGCCACCTTCTCACAGTGTCATCACATGGCCTTCCTTCTGCATGCATACACACGCACATGCACGTGCACACACACATGCTTAGAGAGAAAGAGAAGGAGAGAAATGTTTTTCTCTTCTTAAAAGGCCATTGGTACTATTGGATGTGGGCCCCACCCTTGTTACCTCATTTTACTATAATTATCTCTTGAAGGCCCTATCTCCAAATACAGTCACATTGGCAATTAGGGTTTCAAGATACGAATTTTGGAAAGGGATACAATTCAGCCCATGGCATTCCCTTGGCACTTCTAGAAGAAACCAGTACTGCCAACACTTTGATTTTAGAATTCTAGCCTTCCTTCAGAACTGTAAAATTATAAATTTTTACTCTTTTAAGTCACAGTTTCTGGTACTTTGTTACAGTAGCCCTAGGAACCAAATATGGAATTTGGTACTGGAAAGTGGAGTACTGCTAAAACAAATGCCTAAGAATGTGAAAGTGGTCTTGAACTTGGGTAATGGCTAGAAGCTGGACAAGTTTTGAAGGACATGATAGAAAAAGCCTAGATTTTCTTGAACAAGTATGTTGCTACAAACTTGAATGCTAAAGGTGCTTTTGGCGAGAACTCAGATGGGTATGAAGGGCATGTTATTGGACACTGGAAGAAAGGAATCCTTTTTACAATGTGGCAGAGAGACTGGCTTCATTTTGATCTATTGTTGGGTGGGAAGTAGAAATTTTAAGTGCTAAAATTGGGTATTTCCCAAGGCAATTTCCCAGCAAAGTGTGGAAAGTGTGGCCTGATTTCTCCTTGCTGCTCATACTAACATGTAAGAGGAAAGAAATAGCACTTTGGGAGGCCGAGGCTGGCGGATCACAAGGTCAGGAGATCGAGACCACTGTGAAACCCTGTCTCTACTAAAAATACAAAAAATTAGCCGGCCGCGGTGGCAGGCGCCTGTAGTCCCAGCTACTCAGGAGGCTGAGGCAGGGAAATGGCGTGAACCCGGGAGGCGGAGCTTGCAGTGAGCCGAGATCTCGCCACTGCGCTCCAGTCTGGGCAACAGAGCGAGACTTCGTCTCAAAAAAAAAAAAAAAAAAGAGGAAAGAAATAGGCTGGGCTCACAACTGTAATCCCAGCACTTTGGGAGGCTGACGTGGGTGGATCATCTGAGGTCAGGAGTTTGAGACCAGCCTGGCCAACATGGTGAAAGCCCGACTCTACTAAAAATACAAAAATGAGCCAGGCATGTTGGCGCACACCTATAGTCCCAGCTACTCAGGAGGCTAAGGCAGGAGAATTGCTTGAACCCGAGAGCCAGAGGTTGCAGAGAGCAACCTAGAAGTATGGAACACCCTAGACTTAATTGGTGAGTGTCTCTGTACCCTACGGATTAAATCTTTCAAGAGAAATTTGGAGCTGTGGCCAAGATCTCTTCATATCCAAATAGTGGAAGAATGAGAAGAATTTACCATCTTTCACTGGTTAGGAATACTCTTGAAGGCAAAAGCAGCTCATCAGATATGCCTCCTTCTTTGAAATAAATGAGTTAAAGAGCACCAAGGATCAGAGCACTAGATTGTATTTAAAGTACACACTAAGTAGCCAGCCTGTCCATCCTACATTTTCTTTTTTGTAAACCGCCACCCACACTGACAGCCTCAAATAATAGAGTTAGCCCCTGTTGCCATGTTTCTATCTCATTTTATCAACCCTGACCACACTGGATGAAGCTAAGGTTTGGACCTCTAGCCTGTGAAACAAATTCTCTCTCAGGATTCTAAACTAAGACATACTGAAACAGGCCCAATAATCCCGTAGACAGTTATTTTTGGATAAACATAGAAATTGACCCTTTGCTGTTAAAGCTTGAAACTTGTATTTGCTTTACGAGTTCCTTCCTCAAGAAAGGATCTTCAGGCCTCTCAAAAAAGTATCAAAGAACTGAAACTCACTAGATGCCTCCTTGCCTCCCCCTAGTTCTTGTCTTCTTACACATTGTTACATTTCTTCATAAACCCCCAGTTTTAGTAAGTCAGGGAAATGGATTTGAGACGGAGCTCCCATCTTCTTGGCTGCAGCACCCAATTAAAGTATTCTTCCTTGGCAATACTTATCATCTCAGTGACTGGCTTTCTCTGTGGCAAGCAGCAGGACCTAGACCGAACCCTAGGTGTTTTAGTAACAATATCAACTGGGAAACAGTTGGAAATAGCCTCAGGTCTAGATGTTCCCATAAACTTAAAAGTGGGAGCAATGTATACTGATGACCAATGAGATTCCATCTGTGCCAAAGGGCAGGAGACTTGTGAACATGGAGGAGTTGAATAGGAAGTTCCTTGTTTTCTGCTGGCACTCCTGCCCCCATGTCTGATTGTTCTTGATGTTTGGTTGTAGTTTCTGCTTTTGTAAACTGCAATGCACACTGACAGTCTCAGATAATAGAGTTAGACCCTTTCTGCGAAATATCTGTTTCTTTATAATAAAACATACTTACACTATTTTGAGTAGAATTTCAAGTTATTTTAATCAGATATCTCATTTCCTTGATCTATAGATATGCTTCCCTAATGCAATTCAAGAAAGTATGGAATGATGTTGTTGTTTTTTGTTTGTTTGTTTGTTTTCTGAGACGGCGTTTCACTCTTGTTGCCCAGGCTGGAGCGCAATGGCCTGGTCTTGGCTCGCTGCAACCTCCACCTCCCGGGTTCAAGTGATTCTCCTGCCTCAGCCTCCTGAGTAGCTGGGATGCACCACCATGCTTGGCTAATTTTGTATTTTTAGTAGAGATGAGGTTTCTCCATGTTGGTCAGGCTGGTCTCGAACTCCCGACCTCAGGTGATCCACCCACCTTGGCCTCCCAAAGTGTTGGTATTACAGGCGTGAGCCACCAGGGCTGGCCAGAATGATGTTGGTTTTAAGAAACGACTCCTCAAAAGGAGCACCACTATAAAGAGCTTTCTAGTGGTCCCTCTACTCTTGGCCACTCTGAGTCAGGCAAGAGTAGAAGGAACAGTTTAGGAAGATGCAAGAAGAGTCACTACCCAAGGAAACAGGTTCCACTTAGCTGCTAAGCCCTGTGAGAACAATATAGCCAAAGGGAGATGCTAAGCACAACAGTACTCCATTATGGCCTAGAGCTTATCATGAAATGTGTTTATTATTTGCAACTTGTCCACCTCAGGATGAGAAATTATTAAGGGAGAATAGGGACATCTATCTTATTAATTTAAAAGTATATGTTTAGGGATGATTACTCTTCAGTTACCTTCTTCCCTGAGAAGAGAGAGTAGCATTGACCTTCTAGGGAAATTGATGTAGTTTAAGGGTAAAAAAATACCACTGAGTAGTAACTCAAGCCACTAAACAAGACTAAGTTCCCACATGCAACATGCAGTAGAATGGACTGAATTTTATGAGATCCTCCATTTGTTCACAAATGCAAATGAAGAACTAATGCATTAATCCATACATGTTGGGGTTGCTCCCATACAGACATACAAGGTGATTGTATTATTTAATATGCATCAAGGTCACTATGTTGAACAGGGGTCAAGAGGACCCTTAGACTCATCAGAAGTCTAAATCAAACACCAAGAATAAGGAAATGTTCTAGTATTAGAACTTGAAAGATGAGATGAGACACAAAGTAGAAACCCAGGACTCAGAAATTCATAATTCTATTGTCTACTGGAGTAAGAACAATTTGAAAAAAATTAAAAGTAAAATAAAATCATAATTTTCTGTTTTAACCAAGAATCCATTCATTTCCTTGCTTCTGTTCCCATAATATTGATTAAGCATACAGTTCTCTTGGAAATTTGAGCCCTGGGTGGGATCAGTTCAGAGGGGCATAATATCTGTCTGCTTTGTCACTCTTTCAGCAGAAGCAATGTTTACTTTCTGCTTTTTTTCCTAGAAAGAGAAAAATAAACCCTTCATAAGAATTCTCTTTAGTTTTTTATGTAAGATATTTGCTGAACACAGCATAAATTGTTTTGTTTTGTTTTTTTGAGATGGAGTGTCACTTTGTTGCCCAGGCTGGAGTGCAGTGGTGCGATCTCGGCTCACTGCAACCTCCACCTCCTGGGTTGAAGCAATTCTCCTGCCTCAGCCTCTTGGGTATCTGGGACTACAGGTACATGCTACTATGCCCTGGCTAATTTTTGTATTTTTAGCAGAGATGGGGTTTCGCCATGTTGGCCAGACTGGTCTCAAACTCCTGACCTCAGGCAATCCACCCACCTTGGCCTCCCAAAACGCTGGGATTACAGGCGTGAGCCACCGCACCTGGCCTATTCTGTTTTTCAAGGAGAACCCCATCCAAAGATGTTAGGAAATAAACATGCATAAATGCTTTTCCACAATGACAGCCACAGAACAAACCTGACAATCAAATAGTTCTATGGATCTCTACATTTGAGTCTTTGCAGTGTTAAAGCTCTAAATAAAATGAATAACTTTTTCACATCAAATCTGTATTCATCAGCCACATGCAATTAATAGTATTATTTGACATTTTCCTGCTGTAGCTCCATCTTATGAGAAGGGCATTCATTTATCAGCTGCTTTATCAGAATGAGAGAGAGGAAACAACTAAAGAAGTAGACAAATGTTTACTTACCTTCACATACCATGGCTTTTGATTCTCCAAATCAAAACCATCATCCAAATAACCATACTAAACAGTCCACTTGAAGAAAAAGAAAAAAGAAAAGAAAGAGAATTTGGGAATAAACAGTAAGTTTGTATTAAATATTTACTTTATAAAATTAGCATAAACATGAAATTACAAAATACTATACTTTTGAGCTAGAAGAACATCAATTACAGATAGTAAAGACAGAATACCTGGCCTTTTACATTTTTTTCTAATGTATCAAATTAATACATCTTTCAAATTAAATTATGTCTGTGAGTTCCACTGTTTAAATATTGTTCTGAAAATATAAATCCTACTGAAATGAAATAAAAATAGGCTGGAAAATTTCAATTGTTCAAATGGTGAAAAAGAAAATAACAATGGAATGTAAATGAAAACTAACAACCCACAACTCTTAATGCAGGATAACATTTAAAATTTAATCTCAAAATAGCTTTCAGAGTCATCCGACCTAAATATATTAGAATGACAGCACCTGATCTTACATTAAAACACATTACCAAAATTCTGATATTTTGAAAAGAAAAAAGAGATTGATATTTATCCTTTACAGTTCACAAAAATTTATAATAATCATGGTGGTATGTGAAATATCCCTAAAGAATTAATTGTCCTTTATATTGTAGTTTGGATTTCAATGATCTTGACATGTGCATAAATCAGTCACAAGCAAATGTTATGCGCTATCAAATGCTCATTTCAGATTCTTCATCTATTTTAAGAAGTCAATTTTTTTAAATCGCAATCTCATTTTTGTTAAATTAAACCCTCTGAAGAGGAATGGCAAGTCTTTTTCTTTATGCTCTATGAAGGCTACAGAATAAAGTTAATTCTATTTCTACAGCAAGCAAACATGAAACGAGATTTTCTATTGTTCTTTTCTTATAATGAATTTTAATCTTTCCTGCTTCTGTTAGGATCATGAAAGAATATGAGTGCCTCTTTTATGTCATTTCTGCAAAACCAAAAGTTAAGAGGCAGGCTAAGAAGGCTGAGAACTCGGGAGGTCTATTACATTGGTGTTCCACTGGGGTCACAGCAGTTGTCTGCCTACTCCCTTCACTGCCACTCCTAACGGTTTAGTGACAGCAACTTTGTGAATAAGGTTCTCTTTCATTTCCTTTATCCCTTTTCAGAATAAATCAAATTCTAGCAACTTATGCCCAGGATAGTTAATTTGACTGAAATAGTCTATAGCTTACTGAGGACATGCCTTTTTTCTTTTCTTTTTTTTTTTTTTTTTTTTTTTTTTTTTTGAGACAGAGTCTCACTCCATCACCCAGGCTGGAGCACAGTGGTGTGATCTCAGCTCACTGCAACCTCTGCCTCCGGGGTTCAAGCAATTGTCTTGTCTCAGCCTCCCAAGTAGCTGGGGTTACAGGTGCGTATCACCACAGTCAACTAATTTTTGTATTTTTAGTAGAGACAAGGTTTCACCATATTGGCCAGGCTGTTCTCTAACTCCTGAACTCAAGTGATCCACCTGCTTTGTCCTCCCAAAGTGCTAGGATTACAGGCCTGAGCCACTGGCCTGGCTGACCTGCTTACTTTTCAATTAAGGCAGTTCTGATTCACAAAATCGATTTAGAGTTCTCCTTTGAAAAGATGTTGATGACACACAGTTGAAGATTTAAACATTTATCATCATAATCAAGTCCTAATTATTTTAAGGAACAATTGCAAGTCTTCAGAGTAATAAAATTTTTATTTGGGGTTCCTAATTCAAGTTCATTTGCCTAGAATTTTTTGGAGGCCTGGTCTACACCACTGCAATATGGATACAAAAAGCACTATCTAAACTACTCAGGAATTCGGTATAGCCATACACATACAAAATCTTATTTTGCAGCATTGGCCACTATTCCTATACACTGAAAGAGAAAGTAAAGTTGAAGTCTTCTGTGTATATAATTTGAATGTTGCTTTTATTCCTAAATCATTAGTAACTGAGGAAACACAATGTATTACATATGTACAAATATAATCATGATCAGTTCAAACATCATTTCTGACTGTTTTACATTTCTATTCTCTTTATTTCCAAAACTCATGTATTCAAAGATCTATTGGGTACCTGACTATGGGCCAAACACCTTTGGAGGCAAGAGGTGCAACAGTAAACGAGCTAGATGCGTACCGACTGTCACAGAGCTTGCAGTCTGGAGTGCAGACATCGATAATAAACAAGTAAAAGCAAAAATAATTTCATTTTAGAAAGTGATCAATGCTGTGAACAAAACAAAACACAGGGACATGCTGGAGAATGAAGGGGGAAGAGCAGGCTAGTGGGTAGATGAAGGCATCAAAAACAGCTCTCAAAGGAGATGGCATTGAATCGAGATTGAATAACAGGGAGTGGGCAATCATGGATTCAAAGTGTTCTAGGTAGCAAGAACAGGAAGATGGAATACATTTGGCACATTTAAGGAAGAGAAAGAAGCTTAGAGTGACTGGATATGGTAAGGGAGGGAGAGAATGGTAAGGAATGACGTAAGAAACACAGTAAGGACAGAGTAGCTAGGGTCATGTAAGCCATTGTAAAGATTAGGATTTTATTCTATGCATAAAGAGAAGCCACTGAAGAAATGTAATCAAGGGGATTACATGATCTAATTTTGTTTTTAAAATTTCATGTTGACTTCTGGAACCAGAGTGGTGATTCACACCAGAATGACCGCTCCAGTGGGCTGAGTGCTAAAGGGAACTAGAACTTCCCTGGACTGAGGTGACCTAGGACTACCTCTGCCAAGTAGACTGTGTGAGGGTCCCACATTCATTGTGAGGTTGGCCGTAACCTGCTTTCCAGGCTGGGGAGAGGTTTCAGCTCCAGCTCCACTCTTCCTGTCACCTCGAGCCATGTCGTTTCATGAAATAAGTACCAACAATTAAAGGAAATCCACCAATTGGACAGGCTGTAGCTGAACTATAACAGAAGTTCAACTTTAACAGGCATCTATAAAATGCTGAAGAAACCCAGTGTGTACAGAACAGAAGGATAATAAATCCTGGTTTGTAGCATTCAGCAACCAAACTAAGTGGCAAGTCTGTTTATACTGAATATAAATGCAAAACATAATGGAGTGTTGCCTAGCGAAGGGGAAAAAATGCTTTGTCCCACACAATATTTCTGACTGTTGCTTGGTTAGAACATAAAATGATTGATATTTCCTAATGAGTATTGTTTAAAAGGCACATTTTTATGGGCTTTAGTCCTGTAAATAATCTTTGTAATGATCACGAATTATCAACAAGCTGAGGCAGGAAAGGAAAACAAATCTCTAATGAAATAAGTCTATAGACTTATGTTATATAGATAATGTTGAAGAGGGGAAAAGAAAAATAGTAATAATTATATGTGTCAGGCTCTTATCATAGCTGTATCATTTCACCCATATAAAAGTCTACCAGGGAAGGGCACTGTCATTTTAATAAAGATGAAGAACTGAGGCTCAAAGACATTAGGAGCTTGCCCATTATCATGAAACAAGTCAGCATCAGAGCTGCCTCTGTAGTCACAGCTAAACCTGAGTACAGACTCTGAGTTTTTCCCATTGCACCAAGCAAGGTCAAAGCCAACAACAAAGTAATTGGATATTACATTCAGAAGGAATGAAGTCAATGATCTCTGAGAAAGCAACGTACAAATAACCTATGTGTCCTTCCCAGTGACCTTCCATTTCCAACACTGCTGACCCTTGCTGCTACCAAGGTCTCAAGACAGGACTGCTTTATAAAGGAAGCAACTTGTGTATTTGCCCCTCAGCCTTCTTATTGGACCTTTTTTCTACTGAGCAATGCCTTCATGTTTCCTTTATTCTCATGTTTTTTTGACCCACACAATTATCAGCCTCTGCTCCCAAATTCTTCATTCACCTTAGAGTGAAAATGATTTATGTCAAGCAGACAAATCTAAAAGAGATATTCACGTTACGAGGATAAGATAGTTAAGTTGTTAAAATTAATCACTGTATTTTTTTTTTTTTTTTTTTTTTTTTCAGAAATCAGTCAGTAGATAGGGGAGCTTTAAGAGAACGAGGACCTGTCTTGGTCCTCAAGTCAATCTTCACCAGAAGGTACTCTAGTGTGCCCAAGATAGATTTGGGTCCAATAATTGCCACATCAAAGCCTACCCAGCTTATCTCCTACTTTCTTCCCTCCAGACAGACATTCCAAACATGTTTTGTCCTTTTCCATTTCTGCAATTTGGCGACTGCCATGCACCCTACCTGAAACTCATTTCTTTTCTTTATCTAAACCCTACTCACCCTTACAACAGCTCTTGTTCAGGGCCAGCATTTTTTAAGTAATCATTTTTACTAGCATTAAATGTAGGTTCCATGTTAAAACTTTTAAAATTCAGAATCATTTAAAGAAGAAAGATTTTAGGCCGGGTGCGGTGGCCCACGCCTGTAATCCTAGCACTTTGGGAGGCCGCCATGGGCGGATCTCGAGGTCAGGAGATCGAGACCATCCTGGCTAACACGGTGAAACCCCGTCTCTACTAAAAATGCAAAAAACTAGCCAGGCGAGGTGGCGGGCGCCTGTAGTCCCAGCTACTCGGGAGGCTGAGGCAGGAGAATGGCATGAACCCGGGAGGCAGAGCTTGCAGTGAGCCGGCATCGACCCACTGCACTCCAGCCTGGGCAACAGAGTGAGACTCCGTCTCAAAAAAAAAAAAAGAAGTTTTTAAATCAAGGTGCTTCTATTACAGAGATAACAATTTTTAATAAGACCTTGTCCTTAAGCAGGTAAAGACCTGATCATTCCAACTGTCTCGCAATCTCTCCCTCTTTCCCCACTCCTTTGAATTCCTTCAGTTTACTTACTGCATAACATTCAGTTGCCCAGACACTTATTTAATTACTCCCTTAATAAATGTTTGTTCAGCTCACCTACTCTACTTCAGCATCATGGTAGATTCCACTATGGTAAACAAGACAGATATGATTTCTACCTGTGTGAAATTTACAATTTAGTGTCTCTAATTAAGACATAACTTATATAACTTCCTAATGTAATAATCTGTGCTTTATGTAAGTGAATATTTTCTCCCAAGTGAACTGAACATCCCTGGGGTCAGAAAACACATAATACAGTATAATCAAACACTTAGCCAGTTATCACAATGCCCTGAGGATACACAAAGGCATAAAAGCAGCCTTATGTCTTCATATCAAAAACTGACTTTATACATATTCATAGAAGAGTTTCAATTATATAGAAAAAAGCCTTATCAATGAGACATTGTTGATTTATGAACATTCTGTTCTATTCTTTTCTATTCCATACTAGTTCATTTTGATTTAAAATGTATAATAATATAGTCAAATTTTTGTTTCAGGATTACAGTTTATGGTCTGTCCAAGCTGAAACTAAGTCTAGTTTTTATTAGCATAGTTTCTGAGCAAAATAAAACTAAAAATTATTATCTGATCAGACACAATCAAAAGATGGGAAATTATAGTGAGATAGGTAGCATATGTTAACTCAAGAATATATAACTATAATAACTGCGACTAACTGCATGGTATCTGGCACATGGTACATGCTAAAAAATATTTGCGGCCAGGTGCAGTGGCTCACACCTGTAATCCCAGCACTTTGGGAGGCTGCGGTGAGCGGATCACGAGGTCAGGAGATCGAGACCATCCTGGCTAACACGTTGGAACCCCATCTCTACTAAAAATACAAAAAAAAAAAAAATTAGCCGGGCATGGTGGCGGGCGCCTGTAGTCCCAGGTGCTCGGGAGGCTGAGGCAGGAGAAAAGCATGAACCCTGGAGGCGGAGCTTGCAGTGAGCTGAGATCGCACCACTGCACTCCAGCCTGGCGACAAAGTGAAACTCCATCTTAAAAAAAAAAAAGAAAAGAAAAGAAAAGCAGATTTTTGCAATGAAGAAGCACTAGACTGTATGTCAAGTGTCCTGGTTTCTACTTCTTCAGATAAGTTCCTTTTCCTTCAGACGCCTTGGTCTCTTCACATACAAACAAGGGCTTAGATTATCCAGCATGCAATGCTTTTATAGAAGATATAAAGCAGGTACCACAAGTAATATTTATTGTGACTTTTTTTTTAGACTTTTCCTAACAACTGAACATAGATAAAATACATTCCATATATGTCTTTCAATCAAAAGCTTTTCCTTGCAGTTGTGTTTAGAAATTAACACTCAGTATATATAGAAATATACCAGACCCTATAAGATTGTGATGTACAGCCAGGCACAGTGGCTCATGTCTGTTACCCCAGCATTTTGGGAGGCCAAGGCAGGAGGATCACTTGGGTCCAGGAATTTGAGACCAACCTGGGCAACATAGCAAGACCCTCTCTATATAAAAAATTTCAAAAAAATAGCCAGATACAGTGGCCCATGCCTGTAATTCCATTAACTTGGGAGGCCAAGTGGGAGAATCACCTGAGTCCACGAAGTCAAGGCTGTAGTGAGCTGTCATTACAACACTGCATTCCAGCCCAGGCAACCGAGTAAGACTGTCTCAAAAAAAAAAAAAAAGTTATGATGTACAAAGTTTAGCATCTGTTGGGCAAAACTTTGATTATCTATGATCTTTTCTGTTCATCTGAAGTTATCAGCTTATTTTATAAACTAAAAAATAAATTCCATATTTCTATCAGAAAGAACATTCCTTATGTTTTTCAGGAGAGATTTCTTTTTCCTTTGATGACCTTTTAGATTTTTCTTTTTTTTTTTTTTTTTTTGAGATGGAGTCTCCCTCTGTCACCCAGGCTGAAGTGCGGTGGCTTGATCTCTGCTCACTGCAACCTCCACCTCCCGGGTTCAAGCAATTTTCCTGCCTCAGCCTCCTGAGTAGCTGGGATTACAGGTGTGCGCCACCACGCCCAGCTAATTTTTTTTTTTTTTTGTATTTTTAGTAGAGACGGGGTTTCAGCATGTGGGTCAGGCTGGTCTCGAGCTCCTGATCTCATGATCCGCCCGCCTCAGCCTCTCAAAGTGCTGGGATTACAGGCATGAGCCTTTGCATCCAGCCCTATTTTCTCTTTATTATGTCTCCCCAGTAACTGTCTCTTTCAACCATCCACAATCCTTTACTAAGTACCAGGGAAATAGAAACCAAAACTAGACATATCTTTCCCTTTTCACTTTTACAGATGAGCTAATGAGCACAGATTAATGAGAATAAGAGGAACTGCTTACAGAAAAAGCAGATATCAGGCCACAGAAATCTCAAACATACATATATTTTTATACAACAAAATCTTCTTAGTTCTGATATCAAGGTTACGTCTACCCCAGATCACTCTCCAGCCTTGAATCATCAATCCTCCTCATGTACAGTAAGTTTCAACCATATTGAACTGTGGTTTCCTAAACCTCTGATGCATGTTCTTGCCCATGGTGACCTTTCTGCAAAAATTCCCTCTCAGCCTGGCCTCTGTTGTTTACATTGCCTCCTGCTCATTCTTCAGAACTCAACTCAGGCATCACTTTCCCTGAGAAGTAATTCTTGATACCACCCTTACCCAAGTGTGCATTTGGATCTCTTCCCACAGCCCTTATGCAAATCTCTACAGTTGTCTTTCTTTTTTATGTTTCTCACATTGAACTATAAGCTCTTTGAAGGTCAAAAAAAATCTCTTATCCATCTTTCTTAGCTCAATAAGAAAGCACATAGTAGGTACACAAGAAATGCTCATTGTTGAGTGAATGAATGTGTCAATAGTGAATTTTTTTAAAAAAAAAAAACAACCTTTCTGTATCAGAGCTGTAAAAAAGGAACTTAAGAGAACAAACCAAAGACAGGGTCTCAGAATCTTTCTTCCCTCATAGCATATTCTCCAAATAGTAGATTTACTTCAGCAAATCCATTGCACTGTAGGCTTCAGGAGAGCAGAAATCCAGCCCTTCTTTTGCAATTTCTTCTGATGGCCCACATAAAATAAAGAGCTTAAAAATGTTTCTTTCTGTTTTTTTTGGTTTTTTTTTTTTTTTTTTTGATGGAAATTACTTCCATTTAGTTCCCCTTTCCACCATGGACATTTAAAATCGCTTATATTGTAGGCTTTGAATCATGCATGTAAGACTACCTAGAAGTTAACCTGAGGTAGGAGGATAATTTATCTAAATACTCCCTGCAAATTTTATGCAAGTGCCTCAAGACTACACTTGCAGAAACACAAACATAGGTCTTTAAAATAGATGGATCCTCATGGAGTTTTTAGTCCATTCTCTTCATTTCATTGATGAGGCCAGTGAGACATAGAGCTTCGGTGAGTGGTCCAAAACCGTGCAGCCCGTTGGTTAGAGGGCTCAAGGAGAAGTAGCCAGGGGATTAGCAGATTTCCCCAATCTACTTGTGAACAGGCCCCTTAAGATATCTCGACAGGAACCCCGAAAGTCTTTTAATTGCTCTGCTTGATGTTTATGCGTTGGCTTCTTAAAAATCTTTGTTTTTCCTCCAAATATTTTCTAAGTTAAACATTCAGAGAAAAATAATAATAATAATTTAGATGAAGATTGGGTCTTAAGTATCAACGACATTAGATGATACTTGAACTTGATGAGTTGTTTGGCAATATTAAGTGGTATACGTGAGAAGGGTTCACAGAGAGACTCTAGGAACATTTGAGGAGCATTAGTAGAACTTTCCACTCTTAGAGGAACTACAGAAAATGAAACAGGGGTCCAAAGTGTCTGAAGCTTCTTTTATTAGGAGAGAGTGATATCAAGGCATTACTATTTTAGTCATTGTCTCACTGACGCTAAATAACAAACCATCCCAAAACTCAGTGGAATACAACAAGCTTTTGTTTCATGCTCATGAGTCTGTAGGTTGATTGTAAATCAGTTGGTCTAGGCTGGGAGCAGCTGAGCAATTCTGTTTCAGACTACAGATTCATCTGGGCTTGGCTCCTCAATGCAGGTTGAGTTCACATCTGCGATACGTGTGTGTGTGTGTGTGTGTGAGTGTGTGTGTGTGTGTGTGTGTAAATTCTGGAGCCTAATCTAAAGAAGGAGCAGCTACCTGGAAGAAGCTCTTCTCATCATGATGGCAAAAACCAACTCTACCACATGCCTTTACTTGCTTTATGTCTACAAATATCTCACTGCTCAGGTCAAGTCACATGGCCCAGCCAAAAACCAGTGAAAGGGGGTGTATACTCTACCCACAGAAGGATATATAAGAGAGTGAATATTTGCTGATCAGGAGGCTATACTATCATAACTACAAACCTGGCTTAAAATTTGAACACCTCTAACCAATATTTGGAAAGAAGTACATTATTTAATATAAACCTTACATTAACATATTTAAATAATATCACTTGCCTTCCTCTTTTATTCAAAAATATAGGGACATAAAGGCAGGTTATGGAAAAGAGGACACTAGGAACTCAACTGACCTATTTTGTTACTAATGATCAAATACTTTGGTAAACCCAAAACAGTGCTCAGCCCAGTTCAAACAGTCCATGTAGGTCATCCTAAAATTGTATCTGGGTGAAAGTTTTGGAGGAAATACTATTTATACATGTAACAAGGGGATAGAAATAGGGATATCAGGTTTTATTCTAATATGTTTTGGTTCTAGCCAGCCAATGGTAGAAAAGTCTATTTATTGCCCTCTTCTCATTTTAGTCCAGTATCTCATCTCATCCTAGCTCTCATCATTCCACCAGGCCTGCCTGCTTCCCATTTTAGACAATGTATGTCTTTGACTATGAGATTATGTATGGGATTATCATATTTTATTATTAAAAATGATTTCTCATAAATATAGCATGAAAATATTAGCACTATCAATGATGTTCAGGTTAGGAAGTACTCAGTAGCCACATTTATTTTAAAAGCATATAATTAAATATTTGTCTAGGGTAGTCCCAATGTATCATTGATGTCCCAGCATAATTTCTAAATAATTTTTTTATTTTTAATTTTTGTGCGTATCTAGTAGGTGTATGGTCATTATGTTAAGTGAAGCAAAACAGGCACAGAAAGACAAACATTGCATGTTATCACTTATTTGTGGGATGTAAAAATCAAAACAGCTGAACACCTAGAGATAGTATAAGGAGGATTACTAGAGGCTGGGAAGCTCACCACAATTATTCATAGTGGCCCCTCTCACTCTCAGAATTATCCAGATTTGGCTAATAAATTATATGGTGAACCCAACTATAAAAGATCACATAATGATCTATAGACCATCACATTAACTGTTTAGCCCCACCTAATCTTTGATGAAAATCAGTTAAACTATTTCAAATAGTTCTGAAATCACCGGTAGTTGTATAATCAGGCTAATTTTCATTTATATTTGTTCAATTCTAATGCCTTTTCTCTCAGTAGTCTATAAACGTATTTTAACTGTGTTTTGTCAGAATCCACTATAATAATACATTATGTTTATTGCAGTTGGCTTTCTGGTCAATTTTCTGAAATTCCAGAGATGTAAGTATATGCTAAAGTGAGAAGCAATAACCTCTCAAGTGGTTTAGAGAAGCAATAATCTCTCAAGTGACTTCATTTGGCAAGAGGACAAAACCTTGAAATTATTATTTTTTTATAAGACAACTCCTTTCATTGTTAACCATCGTAGGGCCAGAATTATTTTAATGCATGGATTCCTGTTTGTTTAGAAATATTTAGACATTCTGTTTCCTGTATTGTAGATTCTATATGCAAAGTCTTCCTCAATGTTTTTGGACCAATATAGTGATTGATATTTGGGCCAGTGCAATATAGAACAAAATCCACCATTTTTTGATGTCAAGGTCAGTTCATGAACAATCAGTTACTGCATCTGTGCTACCAATCAGATCAAACCAATGATATGGCTAATAATTTTTAAACAATAGATTTTTCAACAAAGAAAGTATAGACTCCATGCAGAAACTATAAAAATAAGTCAGAAATATCTACAATAAGATAAATACTATTTGTAAACTGCCTTCTTTTGAGACAGCTAACTGCCCAGTGAAAACATTTTTTAAATTTTCTTGTTGGCCTTTCAACAATGGGGGTTGCTTCTATCCTCTTTCTGTTGAAACTTCCAGAATTCTTATTTCATTTCCAACCCATTCGTTATTAGTGATCACACTTTAATTTTCGAGGCTAAATTGCATCTGGTGCTCTCAACCCTGGTTGGTCTGACAGCTTGATGTGCTTGCAGAACACCATTCAGAACCCTGAAAAATCTTTAGGTGTCATTGTATCATAAGAGAAATGATGGCTAAGTCTAGGAAATGGCTAAGGAAGGTTCTTGTCACTTGAACAAGTCAACAATCTACCTGTTTGATCAAAGGAAAAAAAAAAATCAATCTTACCAATTTTAGTTCCATGATAGAAAAAATAAACTAATGCTTGCCCTTGCAGCTGCTTCTGATGATTATAAAGCTAGAAAAAAGAGCTCAATAATCAGGCTCCACGAGAATTCCTGTTTAAATACTACCTGTAAAGCTAGAGTCTGATGCTTATAATTAATAGACTAACCCTTCTAATTTTCATTTGAAAATTAATTCTTAATTTGGCTGGAGTACACATGACAAGGTAATGCATATGGTAGATGTCCAAATAGATATTAACTGACTGATAAGCAATGACTGATATGGTCATTTTCCTCTATTCCACAAAATACTAAGTACCTAATGTGGATTACAGAAGCTTGATAGATTACTCTCTTTCCTGACAATCACAGATAAAATAAAATATCCCAGAAAAAAAGGCTTTTGTATCTGTTGTTCTTAAACCTTTCTACAATATCATTTTTGAATAAGACTGTAGGCCATGCACATCAATTTTAGTCATAAGGCACTTTGGAGTCCCAAATTATACCAGGAAAGCACAAAACAGTATTCTGTGATGTCATAGAATAGAGAATTTTACTTCAGCAAATATTTTGATTAACAAAGTACAATACATATCTATATAAAAATATATATGTATAAGGATATAGCCTTTTTATACTTGAATTTAACACTAAACATATATTGAACATACTCATTTTTCTTTATTTATAAAACATATCAAAATTTTCCAAAATTTTTAGGTTATCTTGTGAAGATCAGCAGATTCACAGAAATGCTAGATATTCAGTAAACTGCATATAACAGCTTTTGCTAAGTGATACTATAGCAACCTTTATTTTTACTCTAGAAATTATCCTCGCACACAAAAAACACTCTGCTATTTCATGGATTCAGTGAAATTTTATAAAGAAGTCTAATGAGTATAGTGTTTCTTGTTGTGATGATGAAGATGTTCCAGAATTAGATCATAGTATCAGTTGCACAATCTTGTGAATATGCTAAAAAAACTACCAATAACATACTTCCAAAGGATGAATCTTATTGTATATGAATTATAGTTCAATAATAAAGAAGACATAACTCTTCTATTTAATAAACAATCTGTCCTATTTAATATGTTATACATTAAAGCAATATAATTAACACAATATTCTGATTAACAATCATATATAATTTGAAAAGCTTCCTTCATGGTTAATAGCAAATAAGACAGTAATATGAAGTTTGATTTTATTTGTGAGGGTGGGCAAGAGAAATAGTGTTCATTTCTAGTTCAGGGACTAACTTTCATAGAGTTTGTCATAATTTACAATGTCATCAAGAATATAAGCATTCCCTTTTCTCTGCATCATTGCCAAAATCTGTTATTTTATTTGTTCACAATAGACATTCTATTGTGTAAGATGATATCTCATTGTTCTTTTAATTTGTCTATCTCTGACAATTAGTGACATTGGTCAATTTTTCATATGCTTATGGGCCATTTGTACATCTTCTTTCTAAAAATGTCTGTTCTTATCCTTTGCCCACTTTTTAATGAGGTTGTTTTTCTCTTGCAAATTTGTTTAAGTTCCTTATGATGCCGGATATTAGGCCTTTGTCAGGTGCATAGTTTGCAAATATTTTCTCCCATTCTGTAGGTTGTCTGTTTACTCTGTTGATAGTTTCATTGGCTGTACAGAAGCTCTTAAATGTAATTAGATCCCATTTGTCAATTTTTGCTTTTGTTGCTATTGGTTTTGGTGTTTTTCTCATGAAATTTTTGCTTATTCCCTATGTTCAGGATGGCATTGCCTAAGTTGTCTTCTAGAGATTTTATAGTTTTGGGTTTTACATTTAAGTCTTTAATCCATCTTGAGTTGGTTTTTTCATATGGTGTAAGGAAGGGGTGAAGCTTCAATCTTCTGCGAATGGTTAACCAGTTACCCCAGCACCATTTATTGAATAAGGAGTCTTCTCCGCATTGCTTGTTTTTGTCGGGTTTGTCAAAGATCAGATGGTTGTAGGTGTGTACCCTTATTTCTGGGCTCTTTATTCTGTTTCATTGCTCTATGTCCCAGTTTGTGTACCAATACCATGCTGTTTTGGTTACTGTAACACTGTAGAATATAATTTGAAGTCAGGTAATTGATGCTTCCAGCTTTGTTCTTTTTGCTTAGGATTGCCTTTGCTATTCGTGATCTTTTCTGGTTCTATATAAAGGATTTCATTCATAGTTTGATAGGAATAGCATTGAATCTGTAAACTGCTTTGGGCACTATGGCCATTTTAATTATAATGATTCTTCCTAGCCATGAGCACAGGATGTTTTTCCATTTGTTTGTGTCATCTGATTTCTTTGAGCAGTGTTTTATAATTCTTATTGTAGAGATCTTTCACTTCCCTGTTTATCTGTATTCCTAGGCATTTTATTCTTTTTGTGGCAATTGTGAATAGGATTGCCTTCCTGATTTAGCTCTCAGCTTGGCTGTTGTTGGTGTATAGGAATGCTAGTGATTTTTGTTCACTGATTTTGTATCCTGAAACAATGCTAAAGTTGTTTATCAGCTGAAGGAGATTTGGGGACAAGACTATAGAGTGTTCTAGATACAGAATCATGTTGTCTACAAACAGGGATAGCTTGACTTCCTCCCTTCCTACTTGGATGCCTTTTATTTTTTTCTTTTGCTTGATTGCTCTGATTAGGACTTGCAATACTATGTTGAATAGGAGTGGTGAGAGAGAGCATCCTTGTCTTGTGCCAGTTTTCAAGGGGAATGCTTTCAGCTTTTGCCCATTTAGTATGATGTTGACTGTGGGTTTGTCATAGATGGCTCTTATTATTTTGAGATATGTTTCTTCAATACTTAGTTTATTGAGAGTTTTTAACATGAATGGGCATCAAATTCTGTTGAAAGTCTTTTCTGCATCTATTGAGACAATCATGTGGATTTTGTGTTTAGTTCTGTTTATGTGATGAATCACATTTATTGATGTGTGTATGTTGAACCAACCTTGCATCCTGAGGATGAAGCCTACTTGATTATGATGAATTAGCTTTTTGATGTGTTGCTGGATTCAGTTTGCAAGTCTTTTGTTGAGGATTTTTGTGTCAATGTTCATCAAGAATATTGTCCTGAAGTTTTCTTTTTTTGTTGTATCTCTGCCTGGTTTTTGTATCAGCATGATGCTAGCCTCACAGAATGAGTTTGGAGAGGAGTTCCTTCTCCTCAGTTTTTTTGGAACAGTTTCAGTAGGAATAGTACCAGCTCTTCTTTGTATATCTGGTAGAATTTGGCTATGAATCCACCAGGTCGTAAGCTTTTTTTGGGTGACAGGCTACTTATTACTGATTCAATTTTGGAGCTCATTATTGGTCATTTCAGGGAATTAATTTCTTTCTGGGTCAGTCTTGGGAGGGTGTGTCCAGGAATTTATCCATCACTTCTAGGTTCTCAGACCCTGGGAAAAATGACCCAGTGAAGAGCAGATTAACAACTGCTGCACCACAATCACAGCACAGGGAAATACAGGTGGTTCTGCTTCCACGGCCAAATGATTGGGAGCGAGAACTGCTTATATTTGAGGGAATAATTGAAGAAAACTTCCCCAATCTTGCTAGAGTCCTAGACACCCAAATACAAGAAGCTCAAAGAACACCTGGGAAATTTATCACAAAAAGATCATTGCCTAGCCACATAGTCATCAAGTTATCTAAAGTCAAGACAAATAAAAGAATCTCTTGAGAAATGTCTGTTCATATCCTTTGCCCACTTTTTGATGGGGTTGTTTGTTTTTTTCTTGTAAATTTGTTTGAGTTCTTTGTAGGTTCTGGATACAAAAGAAGACATTCATACAGCCAACAGACACATGAAAAAATGCTCATCATCACTGGCCATCAGAGAAATGCAAATCAAAACCACAATGAGATACCATCTCACACCAGTTAGAATGGCGATCATTAAAAAGTCAGGAAACAACAGGTGCCGGAGAGGATGTGGAGAAATAGGAACACTTTTACACTGTTGGTGGGATTGTAAACTAGTTCAACCATTATGGAAAACAGTATGGCGATTCCTCAAGGATCTAGAACTAGATGTACCATATGACCCAGCCATCCCATTACTGGGTATATACCCAAAGGATTATAAATTATGCTGCTATAAAGACACATGCACACGTATGTTTATTGCGGCACTATTCACAATAGCAAAGTCTTGGAATCAACCCAAATGTCCATCAGTGACAGATTGGATTAAGAAAATGTGGCACATATACACCATGGAATACTATGCAGCCATCAAAAAGGATGAGTTTGTGTCCTTTGTAGGGACATGGATGCAGCTGGAAACCATCATTCTCAGCAAACTATCACAAGAACAGAAAACCAAACACCACATGTTCTCACTCATAGGTGGGAACTGAACAATGAGACCACTTGGACTCGGGAAGGGGAACATCACACACCAGGGCCTATCATGGGGAGGGGGGAGGGGGGAGGGATTGCATTGGGAGTTATACCTGATGTAAATGACGAGTTGATGGGTGCAGCACACCAACATGGCACAAGTATACATATGTAACAAACCTGCACGTTATGCACATGTACCCTAGAACTTAAAGTATAATAATAATAAATAAATTAAAAAAAAAAAAAGAAAAAAAGAATCTCAAGAGTTATGAGGCAAAAGCATCAGGTAGCGTACAAAGGAAAACCTATCAGAGTAACAGCAGATGTCTCAGCAGAAACTCTACAAGCTAGAAGGGATGGGGGTCCTAGTTTTAGCCTCCTTAAACAAAACAATTATCAGCCAAGAATTTCGTATCTAGTGAAACTAAGCTTCATAAATGAAGAAAAGATATAGTCTTTTCCACACAAATGCTGAGAGAACTCACCCTACCAAGCCAGTACTATAAGAACTGCTAAAAGGAGCTCTAAATCTTGAAACAAATCCTTGAAATACACTAAAATAGAACCTCCTTAAAGCATAAATCCCACAAGATCTATATAACAATAATACAAGAAAAAAAGGTATTCAGGCAACAAATAACATGATGAACAGATTAGTACCTCACATCTCAATACTAACGTTGAGTGTAAATGGCCTAAATGCTCCACTTAAAAGATACAGAATGGCAGAAGGGATAGGAATTCACCAACCAAGTTCCTGCTGTCTTCAGGAGACTCCCTTAACACATAATGATTCACATAAACTTAAGGTAAAAAGGTGGAGAAAGATATTCCATGTAAATGGACATCAAAAGAGGGCAGGAGTAGTTATTTTTATATCAGACAAAACAAACTTTAATCTGGCAGCAGTTTAAAAAGACAAAGATCTAATGATAAATTGATAAGTCTAACAGGTAAATATCACAATCCTAAACATATATGTACCTAACACTGGAGCTCCTAAATATATAAAACAATTACTACTAGACCTAAGAAATGAGATAGACAACAACAAAATAATACCGGCAAACTTTAATACTCCACTGACAGCCCTAGAAAGGTTATCAAGAAAGAAAGTCAACAAAGAAACAATGGACGTAAATTATACCCTACAACAAATGAACTTCACAGATATTTATAGAACATTCTACCCAACTGCACAATATACAATCTATTCATCAGCACATGGAACATTCTCCAAGATAGACCATATGATAGGCCACAAAACAAATCTCAGTAAATTTAAGAAAATTGAAATTATATCAAGTACTCTGTCAGACCACAGTGGAATAACAATGGAAATCAACTCCAAAAGGAAGCCTCAAAACCATGCAAATACATGGAAATTAAATAAGCTACTCCTGAATGATCATGGATCAAGACAAAAATTTAAAAATTCTTTGAACTGAATAATAGTGATACAACCTATCATAATCTCTGGGATAAAGCAGTGCTAAAATGAAAGTTCATAGCATTAAATATCTACATCAAAAAGTCTGAAAGAGCACAAGTAGGCAATCTAAGGTCACACCTCATGAAACTGGAGGAACAAGAACATTCCAAATGCGAATCCAGCAGAAGAAAATAAATAATGAAGATCAGTGCAGAACTAAATGAAATTGAAACAAAAAAGATAAATGAAACAAAAGCTGCTTCTTTGAAAAGAGAAATAAAATTGATAGATCATTAGCAAGATTAACCAAGAAAAAAGAGAGAATGAGCTCAATTAGAAATAATATGGAAGATATTACTACTGATACCACAGAAATACAAAAGATTATTCAAGGCTACTATGAACACCTTTATGCACATAAACCAGAAAACCTAGAGGAAATGGATAAATTCCTGGAAATATACAACTCTCCCACATTAAACCAGAAAGATACAGAAACTCTGAACAGACCATTAGCAAGCAGGGAGATTGAAACGGTAATTTCAAAATTGCCAACAAAAAAAGTCCAGGACCAGACGGATTCACAGCTGAATTCTATCAGACATTCAAAGAAGAACTGATACCAATCCTATTGACACTATTCCACAATAGAGAAAGAAAGAATCATCACTAAGTCATTCTATGAAGCCAATATCACCCTAATACCAAAACCAAGGAAGGACATAACAAAAAAAGAAAACTACAGACAAATACCTCTGATGAACATAGATGCAAATATCCTCAACAAAATACTAGCTAACCAAATCCAACAGCATATTAAAAAGATAATCCACCATGATCAAGTGGGTTTCATACCAGGGATGCAGAGTTGGTTTAACATATGCAAGTCAATAAATTTGATACACCACATAAACAGAGTTAAAAAACAAAAATCACATGATCATCTCAATAGATGCAGAAAAAAATCTGACAAAATCCAGCATCCCTTTATAATTAAAACCCTCAGCAAAATTGGCATAGAAGGGACATACCTTAAAGTAACAAAAGCCATTTATGACAAACCCACAGCCAACATTATACCAAATGGGGAAAAGTTGAAAGAATTCCCCCTGAGAACTGAAACAAGACAAGGATGCCCCGTTTCACTACTTCTATTCAACACAGTACTGGAAGTCCTAGCTATAGCAATCAGACAAGAGAAAGAAATCAAGGGCATCCAAATCAGTAAAGAGGAAATCAAGTTGTCTCCGCTGATGATATCATCATATACCTAGAAAACTCTAAATACTTCTCCAGAAAACTCCTAGAACTGGTAAATGAATTCAGTTAAGTTTCAGGATACAAAATTAATGTACACAAATAAGTAGCTCTTCTATATGCTAACAGCAACTAAGTTGAGAATCAAATCAAGAACTCAACCCCTTTTACAATACGCGCCAAAAAATAAATGCTTAGGAATATAACTAATCAAGGACATGAAAGACTTCTACAAGGAAAACTATAAAACACTGCTGAAAGAAATCATAGACAACACAAATGGAAACATCCCATGCTTATGGATGGGTAGAATCTATATTGTGAAAATGATCATACTACCAAAAGCAGTCTACAAATTCAATGCAATTCCCATGAAAATACCACCATCATTTTTCACAGAACTAGAAAAAATAATCCTAAAATTCATATGCAACCAAAAAAGAGGCCACATAGCCAATGCAAGACTAAGCAAAAAGAAATGTGGAAGCATCACATTACCTGACTTCAAACTATGGTATAAGGCCATAGTCACCAAAACAGAATGGTACTGGCATAAAAATAGGCACATACACCAATGGAAAAGAATAGAGAGCCCAGAAATAAACCCAAATACTTACAGCCAACTGATCTTCAACAAAGCAAGCAAAAACATTAAGTGGGGAAATGACAACCTATTCAACAAATGGTGATGGAATAATTGTCAAGCCATATGCAGAAGAATGAAACTGGATCCTCATCTCTCACCTTATACAAAAATCAACTCAAGATGAATCAAAGACTTAAATGTAAGACCTGAAACTATAAAAATAGAAGATAACATGAGAAAACCCCTCCTAGACATTGGCTTAGGCAAAGACTTCATGACCAAGAACCCAAAAGCAAATGCAATAAAAACAAAGATAAATAGATGTGACTTAATTAAACTAAAAAGCTTCTGCACAGCAAAAGAAATAACTAGCAGAGTTAACAGACAAGCCATAAAATGGGAGAAAATTTTCACAACTTATACATCTGATAAAGGGCTAATATCCAGAATCTGCAAAGAACTCAAACAAATCAGCAAGAAAAAAAGTAAACTATCCCATCAAAAAGTAGGCTAAGGAACATGAACAGACAATTCTCAAAAGAAGATATACAAATGACTAATGAGCATATGAAAAAATGATCAACATCACTAATTATCAGGGAAATGCAAGTAAAACCACAATGCAATACCACCTCACTCCTGCAAGAATGGCCATAACAAAAAAAATTTAAAATAATAGATGTTGACGTGGTTTTAGTGAAAATGGAACACTGTCACACTGTTGGTGGGAATGTAAACTAGTACAACCACTACGGAAAACAGCATGGAGATTCCTGAAAGAACTAAAAGTAAATCTACCATTTGATCCAGCAATCCCACTACTAGGTATCTACCCAGAGGAAAAGAAGTCATTATACAAAAAAGATATTTGCATATGCGTGTTTATAGCAGCACAATTTGCAATTGCAAATATATGGAAGCAGCCCAAATGTCCATCAATCAATGAGTAGATAAAGAAAATGTGGCATACATATATACCATGGAAATATATATACTACTCAGTCATACAAAAGGAATTAAATAATGGTATTCACAGCAACCTGGAACAAACTGGAGACTATTATTTCAAGTGAAGTAAGTCAGGAATGGAAAACCAAGTATTTTATGTTCTCACTTATAAGTGGAAGGTAAGCTATTAGGACACAAAGATGTAAGAATGATACATTGGACTTAGGCGATTTGGGAAAGGAAGAGAGGGGAGTGAGGGATAAAAGACTACACACTCAGTACAGTGTACACTGCTTGGGTGATGAGTGTGCCAAAAATCTCAGAAATCGCCACTAAACAACTTCTTCATCTAACCAAACATTACCTGTTCCCCAAAAACTTATTGAAATAAAAAGCCTGGATCCACCTTCAAAGGTTATGCTTTAGTTAGTCTAGTGAGAAGCCTAATTATAGATAGGCTTTGAAAACTCTCTAGGTGATTCTGTAATTAATCAAGATTGAGAACCACCATTCCTAAACCTCACTCCCTGTACAGCTCAAACTTCACCTCTCCTTTTAAGTTTCTCTGTGTACTTTTGCTTGAGGTAATGTTCTTTTCTCCAAACTACCATAATCACCTGAATCTTTCCTATGGCCCCTTCTTGGTCTACCTGGCATTCCAGTTGCTTATGAACATGGGTTATATCTCATACTCAGCTATGGCTGTCTTTGGAGATGACATTTGTTTGCACATATTAAGTCCTCAATACCTATTTGTTGTATGAATGAATGAATGCATATGCTTGCACACATTCCCTACACTTGATCTCATACCCCATCCCACACCCTTATTGATCCCCTGCCACCTTATTTCCCTTCCCCACAAATTCACAATCAGTTCAGGGCCCCAATCATTTTATGCAACTATTAAGCTTAAAACACACAGAGAAGACAAGAGTTGGATAAATTAAAAGGTCTGTTATATTCTTAACAGACTGTTTGTAACCAACAAAGTTAGAACTGTAAATATCCAACTTACCTTTAATTGACTAACACTGCCAGCTTCCTGGTGTTTATTCCATATCTATATATTTTGTCTTTGAATATAAAAAGAACTACTCACCATTGTATTGTCTTTCACTGTGCACAGTGTGCACTATTCTTATTTAAGTTCAGTTTAATGCCTATGTCCTATTTTCCTATTTTATGTAATGCTGTGATACCACATGACAGCTAAGTTCTAAGTATCTTCAGATATTATAGATTTGTCATAATATGAGATAAATGCATAGTTTTTGCCTCTCTTACAGATAATAAGTTGAGTGACTGCTTTAAGACAGTACAGGAATATATAAGACCATGTTTGGAAAGACTCAAGTAAGTTAGTCTAGAAAAAGAACTATCAGATTATTGGAAAGTTTTAGGATGGGTGAAGAGTCAACTATTGTTTCTTTAGAGTAAATCAGATGGGAAGTAGGAAGAAAACAAGAATGAGAATAGGTTTTTTAAACCACCAGTTGTTACCATAATGCCCAGCTCAGAATGCAGACTTCAAAAGTTAAAGAGTGCCTAGAGCAGTACCCATTACCACTGCCTTCCTTCCAATTCCATCTGCCTGTCCCTATGCACTTGAGATATAATGACTCCATGTTTGATGGGACTTTCTCTTATTTTCTGCAACTAAGCCTCTTCCTAGTGTCTTGAGATTCCTTGTGCTTTCACTTATGACAGTAACACCCTTCCAGACTCAGTTCTTCCAGACTGTTTTATCCCAAAGATGCTCAAATTCTCATTCTGACTAGAGAGGGCACCATAGAAGGAAAATGAAGTCAGATAATCTCAAGATTATCTGTTATCCTTTTCCACACCGCTACCCTGAACTCACAGCCTTTGCTGAACTCAAGTCTATTTATACACTCTGGCTGCTTTTTCCATTCTTCCTCCTATCCAATGTCCCTCCCAAGCTGTTACATTTTGTTTCCTTATAAACAAACACCTTCTCTCCACATATGCACTCCTCCTTGCCTCGCTCATAAAACACTTTCTCTTAATATATTAAACGCTGTCTGTACTTAAACACTCTGCTTTCTTCAGTCACCTTTAGGATACACTTTGCTCTTTGTCCCCTAATTTCTTCTCATAACTTGGGGGCATGACACAGGGTCATGTTTTTTCTACTTCCTACAGCCACTTTCACATTATTAGTTTCTGAAACTCTTAGTAAATTCGCTTAGAAAATAACATTTATAAACTTACATGTCATCCTGCCAATCCACATCAAGCTTCTGCAGCTGATTACTCTGGCATGTTGATTCATATCTGATTGACAACCATGATCTCTAACACTATTTTCAATGACTTCAAAAACAGTGTGAAAGACACATCAATCCTTAACCTCACTGACTTCAGTAAGTCTCACTTCTTGTTTGCTCTAGCCATCTGCTCCCAGATCCTTGCCCGAATCTGCGATTCTCCCAGGATGGCTCTGAAATCTTAAACTCCAGTGCCCCACTCTCAACTCCAACTTCTTCTTCCAGCTTTCTGATCCATTAGTCCACATCTATTTTTGACCTCATGAAAACTTCTTACCTGACTCCCATTTTTTCTCAATCTACCATCCCCTTCTATTCTTCTAGTTTTGCTTTCTCCTTTTCTTTCCTAGGTTTTGTTTTGTTTTGTTTTCTGGTGATGGAATCTCGCTCTGTCTCCCAGGCTGGAGTGCTGGAGTGCAGTGGCACAATCACAGCTCACTGAAACCTCTGCCTCCCGGGTTCAAGCGAGTTTCCTACCTCAGCCTCCCTGGTAGCTGGGATTACAGGTGCGCACCACCACATCCAGCTAATTTTTGGATTTTTAGTAAAGACGGTGTTTCACCATGTTGGACAGGCTGGTCTCTCGAACTCCTGACCTCAGGTGATTCACCCGCCTCGGCCTCCTCTCAAAGTGTTGGGATTACAGGAGTGAGCCACCATGCCCAGCCTCTTTCCTAGTTCCAATCTCTCTCTCTCTCTGCTAACACAAAACCACACATCCTGCTGCCAAAAGGAAATAGAAGCCATCAAAGAAGTTCAGTCATTTCTTACTCACTAATTACAAACATGCATCTGCACCCTTTCCCTTACCTCCCTTTCTCCCTTTACCTCTGTAAGGCTATTCTACTCACCAATACTGCCACTCTTAGCTCCTTGGCCTTCCATGGAGGTTGCCCTATCACTCATCTATCATCTGCACTTTCAGTCACTGTCCTGTTCAGCTCTTTGTATTTTAATGCACTCAAGTCTCTCTGTTTTTGAAAAAATAATGAAAATCCTTTAACCCTACATTGTCCAGAGAATACCATTCTCTTTCCCTTTACTATGATAATCTAGCTTTGGAAATTAGTACATCTTTGCTGACTCCTCTTCCTTGCTCCCATTCACTCATTGGCCCACAACAATCTGGCCTCCTAAAAAGCACTCTGTTGAAACTGCCCTGAAAAAATCACCAATGACCCTTTTGTTGCCGAATCCAATGGACATCTTTGTCCTTTTTTTACTTCTTTGCACCATTAACACTGTTCTACCCTACAGCCTGCTTTGGCTTGCCATAATTCTACATTTTTACCTCTCTAATCACCCTTTCCTATCCATCTTTCTCTTCTCAGCCTTAATATGTTTTACCAAAAATTCTACCCTCACTGCTCTTTTCTTCACATTCCCTTAGACTGTCCCTTGAAGGGATCCGTTCCTTTTTTTCTTATTGATAAACTTCCCAAAATATGTATCGAATCATTCTTGATGCAAAGTTCTTGACATGTAATGCAACTAACCTTAGGACATTTCTAACTAGTTATCAAATATGACATATCGAGGTAAAAACTTGGCATTTCATCCCCAAACAAATTTCTTTTCCTGTATCCTCTTTCTCAGTGAGCAGAAAACTCTATCTACAGATAGCTCAAGGCAGGAACATGTGGGTCATCACACATGACTCCACCTCCTCACTCACCAACCTACATCAGTCAATATACCCTGGCAATGAATTCTCCTTAGTATCCCAAGAAGCTGACTGCTTCTCTCTTAATTCTTGCTGCCACTGTCATCACTTCTATCTTACAAGTGTTAATTGCCCTCCAAAATTATCTATTACAAATATATTTAATCACCTCTCTTCCTGTTAAAATCCCTCCCAGGCAAATCATAGTTTTAAAACAAATAAACAAACTAAAATGACACACAAATATCTATGTGACCTGGCTTTTGCTTGCCACTCACCTTGCAGCAATTATCTCAAGAATCAATTATTCCTTCAGGAAGTTTACCCTGACCCCTCGATCTGAGTTAAGAGCCCCACTTGGGCTTCTAGAATATGCTGGCTCATAGGATCAGAGTATGAACTACCATGTCCTGTATAATTAATGGATTACTTGACCTTTCTGACATTTAAAAAGTGAGCTCCTTGAAGTCAGGGGCTGAATCCTCATTAAATTTTAAATACCCGACATTTAATATAATAGCTAACAAAGAGTAGGCAACTAAGAAATGTTTGGCAAATAGATGAGGTGAATCAATGCTTGGTAAACAAATAAAAATGAAATGACATTTTTTCCTACATAAAGTGTTGGGAAACAAAAGGAAAATGTAATAGGAAAAGTAAAAGAAAGATTCCTAAAAAGAAAAGAATACATCCATACTAATGGATGGTGAAAAGAACAACCTTCTCCTGCAGTCTACAAGGGTTTACACTGCCACAGTGGCAACTCATATGAAGCCTTTATAGTCACAATCCATTTTGTTCTTTGCTTCTGAACCCTGAATGGTTGATCAGAGCATGGAATTCTCTTTAAATTCTGAGCTTGGTAGCAGAATGATCTGGAAGAAGCATGAAATCTTTCTTTCTCTTCTTCAGCACCAGGAATTGTTTGCATTATGCTGAAAGACAAAGCCATTTTGCAGAAGCATTCTTCATAAACATGTGCCTGAGAGACTTGCTGAACAGTACAAAAATATACTTTTTTCACTGCTTTTCTCTAGAGAAATAAGAAGGCACATTTTAATGAAGGATTTTTAATAGCTGCAGAAATTTTGGGCTTGAAATCGAAGCATCAGAAAGTATACATGAAATTAAATCCAGTCCAAAAGCCACAGATTAAAAGTTGTCAGGACCACCTTTTTTGTGGGCATGTAAGTTATCAATTATGACATCTATAAACATGGAGCCAAGAGACTTTGTTTTCAAGTCCTTGATTGTCTCTCAAATTCTCAGGGTCCCAGTTTCTACATTGTAAAATGGGGATGTCCACCCAGTCTGACTCACAGGATAATCAAATTCATATATTCAAGCATTTGTTTTAACAAATGCTTTTTGAATGTCATTTTTCTATTCATCAATGATACAGTTGTACACAGAGCAGTCAAATTTCAGCCCTCCTAGAGCTTGCATTCTATTGAGAAAGACAAACAGAAATCAAACAAGTAGATGGAAGTATACCTTAAGGAGGTAGTAGTAAGTACTTACAAGAAAAATAAACCAGGGTAAGGGGACAGAGAATGGGAATACAGTTGTGTATTTGCTGAGGGGGATGAGGGCAGGGAGGTTCTCTCTCAGAAACTGATTCCTTAGAGGTGACCCAAGCAAGGTGAGGCAGTTATATCAACATCTGTAGGAAGAACATTCCAGGCAGAGGAGCTGAAAAGGAAAGGTCCTGAGGTAGGTACATACTTAGTACTTTCTAGGAGCAGTAAGGAAGCCAGGGTTGTTAAAGCCAGACTACAGAAAGGACAGGAAAGAGGAGAAAATGAAGTTGGAAAGATAATTTTGGGGCAGATACCATGTACGTATGAAAATATTTTGTAAACCATTATTGATTCTAATGTAAAGCCAATCCACTCTAAAGGGCATGGGAGATTGAAATCAGTCTTCATATATTTTAAATGGTTTGTATTTAAAGTCACATCTAATGAGACTTTGAAATGGTGTCCCTCATTGCATTGGCATGGCTTATTTCACCAGGTGATCTAATTTCACTCACATGTGAGTATACTCATACACACATACACACAGGGAGCTTGATTTTACCCTCTCTGTTTCATTATTTGAACATTCTTGGATTTCTTCCTTTTCTTATATAGCAACAATAAAGCCAGTAAGAGAAAATAGTATCATATTGACCCTCCAAAAGTTGTGTCTTTTATGGATTTTTTTTTTTTTTTTTTTTTTTTTGAGACAGAGTCTTGCTCTGTCGCCCAGGCTGGGGTGCAGTGGCCGGATCTCAGCTCACTGCAAGCTCCGCCTCCCGGGTTTAGACCATTCTCCTGCCTCTGCCTCCCGAGTAGCTGGGACTACAGGCGCCCGCCACCTCGCCCGGCTAGTTTTTTGTATTTTTTAGTAGAGACGGGGTTTCACCGTGTTAGCCAGGATGGTCTCGATCTCCTGACCTCGTGATCCACCCGTCTCGGCCTCCCAAAGTGCTGGGATTACAGGCTTGAGCCACCGCGCCCGGCCTTTTATGGATTTTAAAGCAATAATCAGGCCCCTGTAACTGAAGCTTGACCCTTGGTTCTACCATGAGACAGGAACATTGACAACTTAGAGTCAAAACAAAGCCACAGACATAATCACAAGATTAAGATAGGAAACCATAAGTGACAAATTATCTAAGGCAGTCATGGAGAATATAAAAGGAATCATAAAAAGAAAGAAGCCACACAAATTTAAATTTGTTAAGTAACAGCCAGAGTTGAACTACTTAAGGAGTCAATTGATTGTATGACCAGGTCCCTAGAGAACATTTGGTTCTATGGGCTCTCAAAAATATTCAGCCCAAAGGGAGCTGTAAAAAAAAAAAAAAGAGAGAGAGAGAGAGAGAGAGAGCTTCAGTATAAGGAAGTTCATAGCTACAATCTTAGGATTTCTTTACCCTGCCCCTCCAGTCGGCCCTTTTGCCACCTCCAACCTGCCTCTTCTGCAGTTCTCTTATTATCTTTCTACATTCTCCCCTCTGAAAATATTTCTTCTGAAGCTTCTTCTCTCTCCCATACTTAATACCTACATGTTTTTTTGATAGACATCTCTACTGCATGTCTTTTCGTGCTAGTTTTTCAAACTCAATGCATCAACAAATAAGGTAATCTTCCCCCCTCTCCCCAAAATCTCTTTTCCTTTATGACTCCACAATTTCTGTTTGGGGCCCCACAATTCTTAGTTACTCAGACTCAGTCCTCAAAGCCTTCTTTGCAGCCTTGCCTCTCATTTTCTCCCAAGTTCTGTCACTAAACTCTAGCAATCCCCCTTGAGTTCTCATTTGTTCTCTTTCCCTGCCTCCTCCCTGTCTCTCTACCGCTTGCCTAGATAGATGTAGTGGCCTCTCAACATACCTTTTCCTCTAGTCTGTCTTTCTTTGATGTATTTAACAAAATGCTATCAGGGGATTTTCCAAAGTAGACTCTGATCAGGTCATTGCCCTCCTCAAAAATTCTTCAAAGTCTCTGTGTAGTTCAAAGGATAAAAGCCACACTTCTGCCCCTGACAGTCAAGGTTCTCCATGCTGGGAACCAAGTCCACCTTTTTAGACTTTTTATCTTCCACTCTTCCCCCTACCACACAGTCTGCTCCAGCCTGAGAAATGGCCCACTGCCCTTGAACAGTTCCCAGTACTTCCTTACTGTTCTTCATGTGTGCCACATCCTGCATCCAGATAACCACTACCATATCGACCTTTTAAGGTCCTTCTTCTGTTTTAAAGTCCAGTTCAGAATACCACCTCAGGGAGTGATTTGAAGTGGTATTCTAATCATGCATCCATCTGTTCATTCACCCAGCAAGTATTTAGTGGGCACCTCCTATGCATTTTACCTCGATTGTGGCTAGTTGTGCACCTCTCTTTTTTCTCATTTACCACCTTCCTCACACCCTAGTCAATGAAGTGTAAGCTCGCTGGAGACAAGTATTGTTGAGGCTTTTTATTTTTTTTTTAAATCTACCACAATGGCCGACAACTAAATACATACCAGCCAAATGAAGAAATGATTGCTTGCTGTACCCTAAATGAGAGGCATTATCTCAGTTCTTTTAGAAAGGAAAGAAATGGAGAGCAGCTGCCCCCACATCCTCCCATTCCATCCATCCTTTTCTCTCTCAAAATCACATGTCCTATAGAAGGACTGTGGTCTCCCTCACATTTATTCTCATTTCCCTCCATTGGGGTCTATTAGTTGGTCAAGGGGCACAGGTTTGTAGCATTCTTGCATCTAGTCTGCAGGTCATGTCTTAGAACCAAGGCAAGCTGAGGGGATGCAGGATATACTTTGGTTACCTAATAAGCTTACACGTGACAAGGAAGGCAGAATGAAAACTGTTGACTTTTAGCTCATCACCATGGAGGCTTACCCACCACAAGGTCCACAAGAGCCTGGGGAAGCCATGTCTGGGGACACAAGTCCTGGCTCTGACTATTTAATATTTAACTCCTAACTTAAGATACTTGAAATCAATGAAGACAAGAGAAATAGCACTGAGATACAGAGATAATGTAAATGTAAAATAAAGAGATGTCCCCCCCAAAAAGGAGAAAAGAGATGTTCCTCAGGAATTGAGGATGTTTTATTACCTTTTTGAGCAAGCATCAAGCTGTTCCATCTATGAGGCCAAAACTACCTCAATCATGTGTTCAAGGGTGCTAGAGCTACAAAAATATCAAAGGGAAAGTTTTAAAGGAAATTGGACAAAATTAGAAATCAATACCAGTACCAGTTTGCTGAGTGATCATAGAGTACTCTAATACTTAGCAGAATTCTACAAAAATTCAAAATATGAATAATTCTTGGTCTCCAGATTTATGAACATTTGATCTGGAAGAATACACAAATATTTTCCCTGTACAGTTCATCACGTTAAAAATATGCTGCATTGACAGTTCCTGGTATAAAGGAAGGTTATTTCTGTTTTCAGTGTTGCTCCCTGACTTTAGGTAACAACTAAGAGTTACACGTAATGGCACATTAATTTAGAATTTCATGTGCATTTCACTGATGTCAGTAGATTGGCATTAATTATACTGGAAAAGAATATCTTATGTATCAGAAAAAAATCAGTCATGTGGAACAGTGCACAGCCTCAAGTTTTAGATATGAATTCTGAATCTTAATTCAGAAAGCCTAATACTCATATAACTCCCACTGTGTAAACTTTTTGACCTTCAGATGAAGCCTCACTAATGTTTCACACTTATTCCATAAAGCACCAGAAAGAGAAACAGTGTAGGCTTGCTTCCCTGATGCCTTCATCATTCTCCAGAGTTTTATGGGAAAATCTGTTTCAATTTCTGACCTACAGAGTCAGAAGTATGACCAAATGCTATGGGTCATATTTTCTTTGTATTAGCGAAGATCTGGATTGATCATCGTTTTGTGCACAGTATGTATCAGAGTGGCAGGGCATGTTTTTCCATTGTATAAAACTTCCCCCAACAAACACCTCTAGCAATATATATTTTTAACACCTAACCCAAACACAACTCACACAGATAATTTCTTGCAGAGACTAACAATTCATAAAGCTCAAAGTATTCTAGAATTTCTCAAGACTATAGTCTGAAACTACAGTTCAACATGCACACATGCATGTGCATACAGACACACACACACACACACACAAACATATAAAATATTAAACATCAAACACTCATTCAGCCACTCCACCAATGGATCCCATGAGAAGCAAGACATCCAGGATGGACAGGATAGATTTGCGGTTGTGAAGTGAGGAGTAAAGGAGATCAAGACAGAGTATTTTAGAATGAAGGTGATTTGGGACCAAAGCTGCTATTCAAAGAAACTTCCAAGAAAAAGGGAATACATATGTAACAAACCTGCACGTTGTGCACATGTACCCTAGAACTTAAAGTATAATTTAAAAAAAAAAGAAAAAAGAAAAAGGGGATCAGGTTAAAAAAAAAAAAAAAAGAAAAAAACTATACCCCAAAAGAAACATCTTTGCCTAGGAAAAGCATGAACGATTATGCGAGTTTTAAAGGGTGAATTAAGGATTAGGCCTGAGTTTCCTGAAGCACCAATATATAAGGCAGAACCACGTTCTGCAAGGGCCTGGGCCTTACCTATTGGGAAGACAGGCACTCATATGGCCATAAAGCTAGTCGGACACAGATGTTCATTACTACAGCATAAGTGTCAACTATGGAGAAAGTGGTTGAAAAATTGTCATACTCCTAACAGACTGGGATGCTGTCATTGAACTAATAAAAACCTTCCTATTACATAAGGGAAAGTATATATATTAATAATAAATGGACAAAAAAGTCAAAATACAAATCCAAATAGACAGAGCTCTGCTAAAACCAAAACTATGTATTAAAAAGAGGGCGGATAGATTGTGCCAAAATTTTAATTAAGCTGTTGCGAAGAGCTGTGCTGAATGTTTTTCATTTGTTGTTTTATTGTTGTTTGACTTTCTGCATATGTGCATTTTCCTAAGTTTTAATTGCACATGAATTACTTTAGTAATGAAAAAATTACAAATAAGTCTTGTTTATTTTCTGAGTTACAATACCCAGGATTACACTGTCATAAAAAGAGTTCAGAAATGGGAATCAGAATACCTGAGTTTTAGTACAAATCTGTTGTTCTGCAAGTTTGTGAATTCAAGCAAGTCATTGGACCTCTCTGACAATAATCATAATTTATTGACCTACTGAATGCATACTCTGTATCAGGCACTTCCTTAAATACTTTGCCCATGTTATCTCATCTACTATTCCCATTAATGAAATAGATAGGTCTTACTCTACTATTGTGTAGATGAGAAAACTGAGTCTTAAATAAACGAAATAACAGCCCAAGACTACATAGTTAGCAAGCAATCGAACTAGGAATAGAACTTAGGACTAGCTATATGTCTTCTCACCTTTTCATCTGTAAAATTAAGGATAAGCTGTGCTTCTTGAACTTTTCTACTTGTAATATGAGTTCCCATGAAGGCAGGACTCTGTATTGTTTTGCTCACTGATATATCCCAAGTACTTAGACCAGTGCCTAGCACAGAGTAGATACTCAGTAAATATTTGAATTAAAGTACCTGCAGAAGAGCTGTAACCCATGATTTCCAGAGTTCTGAAAGCAATTTTCAAAATTACCATCTACAGTGGACATTTTTTAGAAATCTCATATTTTAACTTAAAACTTTATACAGTCTTTATATGCTACTTTATAACATTATGTGTTTTAACTTTGAAACTACTTTTCAATAGTTTCCAACTATTCAATCCGTTATTAACTTTAATCCCCTTTCCCTCCTCAAATACTCAAGCAAAATGTTCATGGAAATTTTTGATATAGTTATCCTATGTCTCCTGGTACACCTGGCATACCTCGCATACCACCATAAGCACATGCACCCAGGCTAAGCAGCATGAATCTAAACGGTCTCTAATGTTCTCACTGATTCTTTAAATGCTACTCTTTCAGGATGGAGCACAATCCACTAAATACAATTGAACAGTAAGACATAGAGTAGAACCTCATTGTTCTGGACATATGATTTTACATCTTCACATCTAAAATTGCTTTAGGTTTTCTGGCCCCTTAAATAAATTGGCTTGTTTTAAGCTTGCAATGAACTAAAAGCCCTAGACTTTTCTTTATAAACTATTGTAAAACAAGTACACCTCATCTCAAAGCTGGTATTTTTTTAACCTATCTGCGGGAGCTTATATTTCTACCCTAATAAAACCAATCATTAATTTCAGTTAATCATTCCAGGCTGTTGAGAGCTTTATTGAACCCATCTGTGTCACCTAGCACAGGAGCTATTTATCCCTGATGGAAAATTTACAGATTTGCCTTCCCTGTCTTCGTCCATAGCATTTATAAAAATAAACAGGACAGTATAGAGCTTTAGAGCATGCTATTATATACCTTGGTATGGGCCACAGACACTCGCACTCATAGCCAAGAGGGAAAGCATGACCTCACTCAAATAACACATCAAAATCCGTGCAAGGTATGAAATATTTTCCTATTTTTCAAAAGAAAATGAATTGGTTTTAAAGTACTACACACACTTAACCTGAATGACAATCATTCATCAACATGCTAGATCCTGTTGAGCAATTACATATAAATTTGCCTATCTTTGGCTTCATTCATTTAATCTACAAGATACAGAAAAAATGTTGATTACATGCACTTTTAAAATAAGTTTCTGATAAACACCTCTAGTAGTGTGTTTTTCTTAAATGAAGCTATATTGGCATTTTTTGGTATGCATGTACTCTTCCATTGCTTTCTTCCTAATGTGTTCGGAATTGGTGGGTACTTGGTCTCCCTGAGCAGGAATGAACCCGCACACCCTCAGGGTGAGTGTTACAGTTCTTGAAGATGGTGTGCCCAGAGTTTGTCCCTTTTGATGTTCGGACGTGTTCAGAGTTTCTTCCTTCTGGTGGGTTCGTTGTCTCGCTGGCTTCAAGACCGAAGCTGCAGACTTCTGCGGTATTACAGTTCATAAAACCAGCATGGTCCCAAAGAGTAAGCAGCAGCTAAATGTATTGCAAAACAGAAACATAACAAACCTTCCACACCACGGATGGCGACCCCAGAGTGTTGCCACTGCTGCCGCAAACAGCCTGCTTTTATTCCCTTATCTGACCCCACCCACATCCTGCTGATTGGTCCATTTTACAGAGAGCTGATAGGTCTGTTTTGACAGGGTGCTGATTGGTGCGTTTACAAACCTTGAGCTAGACACAGAGTGCTGATTAGTGCATTTACAATCCTTTAGCTAGACATAGAAGTTCTCCAAGTTTCCACCAGATTAGCTAGATACAGAGTGCTGACTGGTGCATCCACAAACCCCTAGCTAGACACAGAATGCTGATTGGTGTATATACAATCCTCCAGCTAGACATAAAAGTTCTCCAAGTCCCCACTCGCCTCAGGAGCCCAGTTGGCTTAGCCTAGTGGATCCTGTGCAGGGGTCACAGGTGGAGCTGCCCGTCAGTCCCACTCAGACCCACGCTGCGCGCGTGCACCCCTCAGCCCAGGAGCGGTCGATTGGACCGGGTAAAGAAGCAGAGGCTCGAACGTGCAGGAGTGAGGGGAGGGGAACGGGGAAGGAACCGGGGGAGAGTGGGCGGGGGGAACGGGGGCGTGGGGCGGGGAAACAGGGGACGCAGGCGGGTGGGGCGGCGGGTGGAGGAGGGGTCGTCTGGCTTGGTGGGCTGCAGGTCTGGAGCCCTGCTCCACAGGGAGGCGGCTGAGGCCCAGCGAGAATTTGAGCGGGGCGTGGGCGGGCCGGCAGTGTTGGGGAACCCGGTGCACCCTCAGCAGCTGCTGGTCCGGTTGTTAAGCCTCTCACTGCCCTGGACCGGTGCCGGCCGGTTGTTCCGAGTGCGAGGCCTGCCAAGCTGAGCCCTCCCAGAACTTCTGCCGGCCTGCTAGGGCCGCATGCAGCCCTGGTTCCCGACCCCGCCTCTCCCTCCACACATCCCCGCAAGTACAGGGAGCCAGCTCCGGCCTTGGCCAGACCAGAGAGGGGCCCCCACAGTGCAGCAGCGGGCTGAAGGGCTCCTCAAGTGCTGCCAGAGTGGACGCCAACACGGCGCCGAGAGCGAGCGAGGGCTGCTAGCACGTTGTCACCTCTCACTAACATTTTAAAAATAGGCTTTTTTCCTGGAAATTAAAATTCACTTCGTGAATATAAAGGTTGTAGAGTTTACATTTTCTCCATTTCTCTGTGGCAGGTGCAGTCAGAACCTCCACCCATATCTCTTCAAGCCTTCCCTGAAGGCCACTGCCTAGTCCCTGCACGCGCTTCTGTCATACCTGCCAGAGGTCATTCTCTGACACAAGAGAGCCTGCTAGACACATCAGCAGGTCAGGATTTTTCCCAGGGCATCCTAATGAGGAATTCAGTTCGGTCAATAAGCACCTCTGCTGACTCTCCCTCTGTGAGACAATTCTGAGACATATTCTGTAGTCTCTCAGAAGGACCTTAGATGAAATGAGCTAAACTTCCAATAGGAATAATTCACTAATTGAAGCAGCTTTGCTTGCTTTCCTCCCTTCCAGTCTCATTTCTTCATTCCCACCTAGTGCTTTCTGGGATCACTTTCCAAAAACCTACTTGCACCCAAATTTTGATCTCTGAATCTGCTTTGGGGAGAATCAAAGCTGACACAATCTCCAATCTCCTGTACTGCTCCAATGTGTGATCTTTCTAAAACCACTAAAATTGTTTCCCAATCATATCAACTGTTGTTTGTTTCACTACCCATAGACACAATCCACTTCCACTTGTGCTTACAGACCAGCAATTATTGACAACCTAGGTGTGGGTGCTTTCTTACCACTGCTCCATCTCTCTCATGCCTTAATGTCCCTCAGTCATGTTTATTCTACCATTTACAGTATGAAAGCCATTCTTTTCATTGGAAAAAAGGAAAACAAAACAGAAGCTAAGCATTACTGTCTTTTTCTCTCAAGACACATCAAGGTCACATTCAAAGCCTTCAAAAGAAGAACTTGAGATTAAAATAATACAGTGCTAAGACTGGAAAATACCCAAATAATTAGTTGAAAAGTTAAATTAACCATCTACACCATGATAGTTATCATCTATCTATAAGATATCAAGAGAGGAGGCAGAGGCGTTGAGAGGAATATGATGAGTCTGAGTAAAATAACTGGTCCTCCTGGGGATCCTGCCAGATTATCATATTATGTCAAAAATGACCACCTTGTGGTCAAGAACATCAGCTTTAGGAAATGTAACACCAAAGGCTCCTTCTTTAAAGCTGCCACAATGTAGATCTATTCAAAATGTGCCTGGCAATAAGTTTCATTAAGCCTTGGTAAGTAACAGAGTTCTCACAACAGTGTTTGTGTGACAACTCCAAAGGCAGATTTAAAGAGAAGTCACTGCTGAATTGTTTGCCTTTGCAAGAAGCCTTTTTCGCCTGAACACAAAAATGGTCACTATAAACACATTGTACGTGATATTGTGCACCCATTTATAATGACCTTTTAAAAAAAAAAAAAAAGTTCTGCTTAAATGACTCATTCTTTTTTACAGACTAGTATAGCAATCACTTTTAGAAAACTCAACTATTAAAAAACCTGAGTTTAAGAGAAGAAAATGTGCTTCCTATTATATTTTCTTTCATTAAAGTGAGCCAGTTGTACTGTTGTGTTTAAGTGTAATTGTTTAACAAATTTTTCCTGAAAGAAAAACTTCAGAAAACACAGTAAGAGGTCTTCAAGACCATGCTATGGAAAAAAAATATTGCTAATAATGTCCCATTTGCCTTCCTCCAACTGAGTAAGCCTGTGGTAATTATGAGATGATAATCTACGGAGACAGAGGCACCTTGGTTGCCCGATCCTTTATTAGCTTTGTGGCATGAAGAGAGTCACTTAATCTTCCTGAGACCCAGTTTCTTCCTTTTCTAAATGGATTCTTTAAAGGTTAAAAAAGATGATTTGTTTATAATGCCTGACATATAGCTGGTCTTCAGAAGTAACTGATGGTAAGTGGAGTAAGAATTGCAATAGCGGCAGCTGCACCCAGAGACAACTCGGGATTCAGGCCACTGCTCTGGTGCTCTTGCAAGTTTTATTCCCTGGTTCTCCCTCAGGTTTGGGAAATTTCTTATTAGCTTTCATTTCTTGGGTTCTTGTTGTGAGACATGATAGTGGTACCTCATAGTTCCCTCTTGCATTTGGAGGTTATAGATGGGGACTTTCAAGGAATGGTCATGTTTAAAACCTATTTGGTCTCCCAAGCTTGTCCATGAGATGTTGTAGGCCTTTTCTCATCTTACTTGGCATATACTTAACTGAAGATAGCAGCAGTGTTAAGTTGCTGGTTCACTCATTTTTGGTTATGTTCTCTAGGTGATGCATTATGCATTTTTGCCTACCTTTAGTCCTCCATTCTCACCTGGTAGTCTGCAAGCTCCATGAAGACAGAAACTGCTTCTGACTTGTTCACCTCTGTACCTTAGCCTGGTAGCACTCAAAAAAATATGTAGAAGAAATAACTAAAGAAAGAATAAATTTAGTGGTTGTCACCTCCCACCTCAAAAGAAAGAAAAACCTTTCATTTCTAATTGTACCTTACACAACTGAAGTTTTCATGCACACATAGGGACTCTGGGTGAAGGACAATACCAGCCTAATCCAGTTTGTGAGACTGCTGTCCTAATTACTCCAGCATACATACATGTAACTTATTATTCATGCAGATATTTTGCTCCTTATAGGACAAAAGAAAACACTGTCTATCCCAGAAGAGTCTACTCAGGGCATGAACTTATCCACTAAATATTGTTTATGGTGACCTCAACTCTTACTTGTTAAATTTTATTACTTATTCCGAGTCTTATTAAAGTAGAATTTGTTTTATATGTAAACTCTTGTGATGTGGTTATTTTCTAACACCACCAAATGCTGACAAATAAAAACCTGTCTTGTATGACATACACAATGTCTGAGAAACTTGAGTAATGCCAAAATATGTGACTATTCTAAAACAAGAACTTAATGGTTAGCAGACTGTTTTGCTTTCCAACCACATTACTGCATAGTAAAATGCATTGTCAAAAAGCATTTCTTTGAAAAGGCATTTCTTTTGTTGGTTTGCCTACTTTTACTGTAAGGCTGATTAGCCATGACAATTAGCATAGATGTAGGTCCTAAAAGAAACAGGATTAACTGAAATGAAACCATCTCATGTCATCATAATAAAAATGAAACATGAGACACAGCACAGGTAAAATGCTGTACTTCCTCATGCTCACAGCATGAGCTCACAAATATATCCTTTTGACACGTCAGGGTGATAAACATTTTATGGGTGGTAGATTTCTCTTTTTTATTTTGTAAGAAAGCTTGCACAATGGCATTTTAATGCAGAAAATCTAAATGTATAAATTTTATACATTTCAAGGAAAACATTCAGATGCTGTAAAAGAAAGTCAGCATGGAATCTTATTTCTGGACCACATGTATATTGCTGTACGACTCTTAAAGCAAACCATAATTTCTCATTCGTAGTAAAAAAAAAAAAACCAGATAGATCCTAAACATGTAACAGAAGCATTTCCACACACTGGTTTCTATGGCCTACTCTGTGCAGAAATCATCCATGAAATACATAAAGTACTTGAAAGAAGTGACAATTTGTCATTTGGCACTTTGGATCTCTGCATTTCTTCAAAGGGCTTTCCTTTAGGAGGTTGAATAATCAGTTTCTTCAGATTATGTATGTTTTGATTAATGAACACACTGAATTTCTGAAGGGAATAAACAGCAAAAGATGATGTTGCACTTATTGCAAAAGTCATGATCACACCCAGGAGAATAAGTTTCTTCTCTTCATCAATAATTACGATGAATTCACAATGACCTAAGGGCATAATGTCACGCCTCATAGATTAGATTAAGCCCAAGAAAGATGTTAATGCTCAAGGTAGGGCCATTTTATGAATTCTCAAACCATCTTGGTATTTTATGCTCATACAAATTTTTTTCCTTTCAGTTAAAGAAATCCATTGTTCCATGCTCTGTGGTATTTTTAAAGCTATATAAAAATGAGAAATTAATTTCTGCTGTTTGCCTCTAGAGCAAGATGAATGTTTTAAAAATTACATTTAACTTCCATGCATGCAAAACATTTTTTTCTGAAGAGAAAAACATTGTTAATGATGCTATAACTACAATATTCTCCTCACCTGAGAAGGTCATTTCAAGAAGGATCACTTGCTATTCACAAAAAATGGAGAACGAAGGCAGAACAGTCTAAATTACCTCTTGAGCATATTACTCTAATGACTGATAAATCTAGGGAAATTTACTGGAAAAAAAAAAACTATTTCAGGAGATTCCAATGATCAGTTTTACTGATTCATCAATGCCCTAATTATTCAATACACACACTCACTACCAACCTCCACTCCTACCCAATTTCTGGGTAGGAGAATTTCTACTGGGAATAATCTCTATCATCAGTTTAGTGAGTGGTTTCATTATCTTAATGTCTTTAAAAAAGAACATTTCCAGAAACCATTACATTTTAAATAAACTGTATTGGTTTCAAAAAGATAACATAAAACTCTGAGAATATCAAAATTTAGGAAATGGGATAAATACAGCACCACAAGTACACTATTTTCATTATCTACATTTTCAAAAATTTGTAATAAGACCCTGAAAGCCCGTGGGGTCCCATATTGCATTTTACTGATTGGTGGAGATAGTCTGCATCCATGAAGTGAAGAAAACTACGGAAATCACTAGCCTGCGTGCCAACAGACAACGATTGAATCATTAACCACATTTATAACTTGCACCAATATTTAACCCCTTTGCTATTCAAGTGTCACCATGGTAAAATGAAGCAGTTAAACTAAATTATTTCTAATGTCATTCTTTGTAGTACTTAAAACTAATAGCTATTAGAAGGATTCTTATCAAAAATGTCTTAATGTGACAACTAATTTTTCTACAAATATTTTTAAAGATAAAGCAAGAGGATAGTCACATATTTGTATATATATTAAAGAAAACTTCAGAAGTCTGAATTAATGAACAGTCCATGGGAGGAAGTATTGTGTATGTATGCAAAAAGGAAAGTGTGTATTCTCGTTATTTTTATCTTCTGAATGTTTATGACATGAGCATATGAAAGTGGCAATGAAAATAGTTAAATAGTTAAACTAACTTCTAGTTTTTAGCTCTGTGTGTAAAGAGCTTGGAGGTCACCACTCTTGTCTGGACAACAAATGAGAATCTGGAGTACAAAATCAACAACTCTTCTTGGATAGATAAGAGAGATGAGGACACAGGGCAAACTGTTGTCCCCAAAATTAGAGAGACAAGTGAATACAGGAAGTTGTAGCTTACCAGAGTAGACTCACAGGCAGAAACCACTCTGAGAACCACAAAATATAGTTCTGCTTCCATGCTTTTCCTGGCTTTTGACTCACTAATACTCAATTTACTGTGCACCACTGTGTCAATCATTTTGGCCCATAACCACACTCTACTTCCATTATGGGGGAAAGATTAATAATAAACATTCACAAGTGTAGTAGTCTATATTTTAAAGAAAAAACATGTTTCTATAAATTTTATTTTCAACAACTTCATTTTATACAGGTAGCCATAAACTACTCAAGGGTGGTCCCAAGCCAGCAAGTTTTATGAGGAACCTTAACTATGTTGTTGTAACCTTAACTATGGCTACACACACAGACACACACACACACATCCCTCATCATAACCACTACAACTGGGCCAAGTGCACAATTTGGAACATAAAATACCAAATTCTTTTACTTACAAGAAAGCTAAAAAACAGATCGGAGAGAAATTCATTTAAAAGAATAAACCACAATAAACAAAACATCATAAAATGTTTTAATGGGTCTTTAACACTGTAATCTGAACCAATATACCTAATTTTGGTGTTAGAAATTTTATATATTCAGTCAAAAAATCCATGGAGTTTTAATTTGAGATCTATCTTTTTTATGCAGGCATTTAGTGCTATGAACTTTCCTCTTAACACTGCTTTTGCTGTATTCCGCAGGTTTTGGTGTGTTGCCACCATATTTTCATTTGTTTCCAAAAAACTTTTTATTTCTACCTTAATTTCATTGTTTGCCTGAAAGTCATTCAGGAGCAAGTTGTTTAGTTGCCACATATTTATGTGGTGGTTTTTGTTTGTTCATTTTTTTGTGTTTTTTTGAGACAGAGTCTGGCTCTGTTGCCCAGGCAGGAGGGCAATGGCACAATCTCAGCTTACTGCAACCTCCGCCTTCCGGGTTCAAGTGATTCTCCTGCCTCAGCCTCCCAAGTAGCTGGGATTACAGTTGCCCACCACCACGCCTGGCTAACTTTTTGTATTTTTAGTAGAGATGGGGTTTCACTATGTTGGCCAGGCTGATCTCAAACTCCTGACCTCGTGATCTGCCTGCCTCAGCCGCCCAAAATGCTGGGATTATAGACGTGAGCCACCACACCCGGCTATTTACATAGTTTTAAGAGTTCCTCTTGGTACAGATTTCTAAATTTATTCCATGGTCTGAGAAGGTGCTTGGTATTATTTGTATTTTTTAATTTATTGACACTTTATGAAATTATTTATTTATTTTTATTATTTAGTCTATTGCTAATGGTTTCAAATGTGTTTTGAAATTTCTTTAGTGAATTTTTCAATTTCATAAGTTCTACATGGTACCCTTTTAAATATAGCTATATCATCTTTCATATCCTGAATCATTTTTCTGGTTTGTGTTAGTTTTCAACTTTCTCTTGGGTCTCATTGAACTTCCTTGTAATACATATTTTGAATTATCTATCATTTTGGAATTTTTGTTTTGGTTAGGATGCATTGTTAGAGAGCTAGTGTGATCTTTTGGAAGTGTCAAAACATTGTCTTTTTGTACTGCCTTGGTTCTTGCACTGATTCCTTCTCATCTGAAGGAGCTGTCACTTGCTATTTTAGAATTTTCTACCATTTGGATTGAACATTTTTATTTATTATTTTTTCCCTTGTGGGTATGACTGCAATGTTTGTTGTGTAAATCATTTGGCTTTGTTTCTGGGTGATTTCAGGGAGCCAGTGCTGTGTATGTGTTCCTTAGTTGTGGATAGCTTTTATACGATGGCTTTCTTGAATGTTGCTTGTTGCAGCAATGTATTAGATGTATGAACCAATACACTAGTTCCTGCAGGGCTGAGAGTACAGAGGTCTCAGGAAGTTTATCTCTCATATGGGCACTATGCCCTTCAGAGAGAAAGTTTTTTATTTGGTGTTACAGTTCAGTCTCCAGTCCAGTAAGTGGCAATTAAGAGTAAGAGCCAGCTCATCCTCAGGTAGCCCAATAATGAGTGCTGGCACACTATCTGACAGGGGGTAGCTGGGGGAGATTATCTTGTTGTGTGCTGAAGTCTTGGAGGAAGAGGCAGGGGAGTCTGTACCAGCTCCTCATACTGGACAGGCAGAAATACAATTCACTTTCCTATCACCAGTTCGTGACCTTCCGTTCAATGAGATATTGGCCTTTAACTCCCAGTCATAGACTGTGGACTGCAGGAACACCCCTCTGATGGCTACCACCAAAATGGGGTCAGGGTAGCACCTCTTCCCCCAGTCCAGAAGCAGACAACCCTTGCAGCTTGTTTGTTCCCCACTGCTAGAATGCTGCTGCTCTGTGCAAAGAGAGGGAGATAGGCCCTGCCCTTTGTGAAAGACCCTGCAGCATGGGCTCACTTTCACTGTTGCTGTACACCATTAAAAGCATTGGAAAAGCTTTTTCCAAATGCACATATGCTGGCCCCCAGCTGAGAGAGGCTCTGCTTCCTCCATAAGAGTGGATGAAGGGAGTGGGAGATGACTTCCATTCTCAGCGGCTGGTGGCACTCCCTTCAGTGATCAGTGCCATGCCTGCATTTCCTTTGTTCTAAGGCAGGCTTTGGTAAGTCACACTCCTCCTTCCCCTAGGGGAAGCCCATGCTAAGAGCTAGATCTCCAGGGATCCCATAGTTTTCCAGGGACCCACTGGTCCCTGTGGTTGCCAAAGTCAGAGTGGATGTGGAGTATGTTTGCAGGGGTCTAGTCATGCAGCAACTAAAGAACTGAGGTTCCCCAGGCAGGCAGTGGTCCGCGATGAGTACACAACCAGTAAGGCACCCACCATCTCAGTTTGGGCCTATGGGGAGTGTGGAATATGGATGCCCCTATGTAAGTTGGCCACCTGGTTCTCTGTCCCCAGAAAGTTCCCAAATTGCCACTAACAGTGTTGCCTGGGGTCTCAAGGGCTGAGAGATTCCCCAATAATGTGGCAGTCAGCAGATGGCTGCAGGGGTGAAGGGAGCAGAGAAGCATCCTCACCTACCCTGTCCATGGGGCTTCAAGTTCCTTAGGATTCTATCTCTACCAGACTATTTCTGATTTCCTCTTCTGTATCCCAGCTTCTTCCTGTGGGCACTCTGAAAAGTCCTAGCACTCTTATCTCACTCTTCCATTCAGATCATAACCCTTCCCGTGTAACCTTGATCTTCTTTCTGAGGAGAACTGGCATCTGACATCCCTAGTCAGCCATCTTAACAAACTCCTACCTTCTATAGAGTTTCAAAAAGCAGGAATTACTCTGTCCCAGGAATTACTCTGTCCCAAGTAAATGCCCAGTCTGGAATATTTAGAATAGAACCTACCTTCTTGCTACCATTCTTCTCTGTCTCTCCATCATTTTGCCACCCTACATCATCATATTCTCAAGGATTTTTCAGAAAGCCACTAATATTCCTTGAAAATTGGCATGCATTTGATGTAAAAGGAATCATGCTTACCCAAAGACAGGTGATTTGGTATCCTGGAAGGAGCATGGATATTGAGGGACAGCATAACTGGGTTTAGCTCCCTGATCCAGCTGTGAACTTTTAGGTTTACTACTTCTCTAAACCTCCATTATATCATCAGAAAGATATATTAATATGATCCTATCTTTCAGAGTATTGTATTGACTATAAGTAATATATGGGGAAGAACTAGAACATAATAGTTTTTAAATAAATGCTTTGCATGAAAATGTGTAGCTCTTAAACTGAGAAGCAGTTTCTGGACAATAATTATACAATACTTAATGTCATTCAAATCTGTTATGTAAGTGCTTTGGCTCAGTAGGTCTTATAAAATAGCTAAATGAAACATCATCATATTTGCCCTTCTTTTTAATTTTCAATTATTTACCATTTTCATTTTGGCTACCAGTGGGTTTTTATTGACCTCTAAAATCACCTGAGGAAACAACAAGAGGATTTGTTTGTACATACCTCAAAATGTAATCAAGATTCTGATAATCTGCTCTGCTGACAATCACAAGACAACATAAGAAAAAAGGTGATGAATAAGGCATTGTTTCCCTGTTCGATCACATTTTCATCAAAACAGCAAATTTCAGCATTGCTTAGCAGCTTAAAATTTTTAACAGTTTATATTTGTAATAGAAACAGGAAACTATTTCCAGAGACCTCTTTTTTCCTTGTTGAAACAAAATCTGCATTTCTAGCCAGCTACATGGAAACACATTTGGCCAAGCAGCAATCAAGGAGTTATTAAATAATAAGCCTGGTTACAACAAAAGCTTTCAAGGGGTAATCATTATCTGATTGCAATAGAATTGTTGATTTAGGAATTCAAACAGATTTTGATGACCCTCTAGTCTAGCCACCTGTTCCATAGAGAAATTTCTCCTGTAACATACCCAAAGCATCCCAAGGAACCACATTAACTTCCTTCCAGGCAACCCATTCTATCTCGCTATGACTCTGCAGCTCAGGTGAAGCTCAGGAAAACTATTTTATAACAATGGAGTGACTTCACAAAATCTAGATATGCAACTGCTTAAAGACACAAATGTAAGAAGTAGATTTCTGGAACTGTACTGTGTCTCAGTTAAGGTGCCTGTTGCTGAAGTCTATGTTAGCAGTGATTCTACCACAACTATATAGTGAATCCTCTGAAGATGCTCATTCTTAGCAGACAAGCATGCCAAGTGCTGAGAATGACTAGGATTTCCATTGGCTTTAAGGGCTCCAAGAGACGGTTCAGCTTGCTATTTGAGCCTGGATTTCAAAGGAAAAGAGAGATTCCTGTTCTTTTACTTTGTCTAGTTTAGCCAATACCTAATTACCCAGTTGGGACATGAATTTTGTGGGGCCCAGTCCTACACCAACAGGTATGTGAGATGTGAAGCAAAGCAGACCTCTCCCTAGGTCTCCAATTCTGTAAAGAGAAGACCCATTTAGGTGTCGTCTTCACCCCCAACAAAGAAAAAACTGGAAAAATGTACCATGGCACAGGTTTTCCTGCCTGTTGGTTTAAGAATCAGGAAGACTGGTTACTTTGTTATTGTCTAGAGTGCATCCAACATACATATGAGGATGTATAGCCACATTAGTGGTTGAGCGAGCCTAAGGAGTTGATGAAAATGAAGAGTGGAATAATTCCTAGCACCAAACATACTTCTATTAAGTTGAGTAAACATTGTCTGCAGGAAACTCTGCATAACTCTGTAAGTAGATTTTCTATTTTTTCACTGCCATTATTATATGGATGATTTCATACGAGTCATTTTCACACAGCTGGATTCCAGATTGTTAGAGGCATAGAGTCTGCCTTATAAATCTTTCTGACCAAAATATGATCTAGTTATAATATGTATCATATAGTAGCTGTCCAGTAAGTTTGTATTTTTTAATTGAATGAAATCACATTTTTCTTTAAAATCTACCTTGAAATACACCTTGCTATTGCTCTTTTTTATTACTTCTCATCTGTTCTTTTAACATTTTTCTTGTATGTTTCACCATAATAATTTGAATTTGCTTTAGTGTTCTTTTGCATATCTGAAGGTTCTTGCCTATCAGATCTTGTCATCTTAAATTATCATAAAGAACATGGCTGGACGCAGTGGCTCATGCCTGTAATCCGAACACTTTGGGAGGCCAAGGTGGGCAGATTACGAGGTCAGGTTGAGACCATCCTGGCTAACACTGTGAAACCCCATCTCTACTGAAAATACACAAAATTAGCCAGACGTGGTGGCATGGACCTGTATCCCAGTTACTCACAAGGCTGAGGCAGGAGAATCCCTTGAACCTGGGAGGTGGAGGTTGCAGTGAGCTGAGACTGCGCCACTGCACTCTAGCCTAGGTGACAGAGGGAGACTCTGCCTCAGAAAAAAAAAAATACACTTTAAAGAGAGGGAATATATCTTCTTTTTCTTTTTATAACCCATTAGTTTAGGTAAGACCCTTCTCTTAAAAGATGATAAAGTTTGCAGAGTATAAAACTGATTGGCAAACCTCCTTCCCTCATTTCAACCCTACACTCCCAGTCCTGCGTCCCTGTTCTTACACAATTCTACCTGCCAAGGTTCACTGTTCTAATAATAATATGCACTGAATTCCAGCTGGGCTAACCTGAAACTTTCCCCTTGTATTTTTGGTTTTACTACTAGAGAGAGTTTTTGTTTAATACAAAACCTGGGAGATGTAAACATAAATGTTCCACGTGACCAAGTTTCCAGCCACAACAATGAAAGAAGCCAAAACACAAAAAGTCAGATAATGAAATGCTAACAAAGAGTATCCTGAGAGCATTCAAATCCTTAGCTGCCATTTTCTCACAGGTCTGGTTAAGTTCCTGACATTCCTGTGATTAGTTTATTTCATTCATTGAATAAATAGTCAGTGAGCACCTACTATATGCAAGGCAGTTTGCTAAGCATTGGAGATTTAACTGTGATCAAGACAAATATAATCCTTACCCTCACAGGGTGTATGAGCCATTAAATCTGCTTCCTCCCACCAGTGTCACCACTTTTTTGCTTAAATTAGTTTGAATGGCACCTAAAAAAATTCTAACTTATCTACATTATAAGATAAACTTCTGTGGACTAACCTGTGAAATTAATCAGTATCTAAATTTTATGACAAAATCTACTTTCTAAACAACTGGATTATCAAAAATTTTGCATCCTGATTTATGCCCAAATTGCTTAAAATTCTCCTAGAGAAAACTAGAGCACAAATTTCTGACTTGCTCAAGGCCTACGCAATCTCAAATTTTGCTTTTACTAATTCTCAAAAAAATCCTGTGTTTATGTGTAATGTGATACAATACATAGTTTTGCTTCAAGCAATTCTATTTTATTTCCCTACACAAACTATTCAGGAAACTAATATAGAATTTAATTCTTTTTCCTACCTGGGCTCTTTTAAAATAAAATATAAAAGCTCTATGCCTGTAGGTGATACTAGATCACATCTCCAAGGCCCTCCTACATTTGAAGATAACAACAATGATGTCTGTTTTTACTATATAATAATGTTAGGCAAGGAAAACTTGTTCATCTTTTAGAATGTAACCTTTCCAAAGTCAGATATGAGGAAGTCATTCCCTCGCTTACTATTTCATTAGAATCCCATTGCCTACAAGGTAAAGTTTCAACCCTTACAATGGCATAGTGTCATTTTGCCTAGCCATTGCCTTCATTTTTAGCCCATTCATTTTAGCCATTGCATTCATTTATTCACCCATCTTCACTCATTCTTTACACATCACTTGTCAACTTTACCTTGGCCACACTGAGCCCATTAATTTCTACAGATTCACAGTAGTAACTCTTTCACATACAAGCGAATTGACAATTGTTTTTTCTGCTTGCAGTAACATCCCTCCATTCTTGAAGGTCTGGAGTACTCTGATTCAAATATCCCTCCTTCTGTGAAACCTTCCATAAGCCATCTCATTGGTATGCCAAGAAAAACTCATTCATCCTATTTAACCATTAATGGACGTTGGTGATAATTATCATGGAACTTATTCCACTATATTAGCTCTTGTCCACCGTATTAGACTGGGCATCCTTGACGGGAAGAACTGTGTTTTGTTTTGTTGAGGCATGGTCAGACTGCTTCTTTAGGCAGGACCCCAATTCACTCCTTCTCATGGGGTGGGTCCTCCCAGCCAGGGCTTCTGGCCACCCCAACCCATGTTCTCTAACAGACTTCTAATTTCTTCCTGGGATGGAGTGTCTGGGGGGAAGACACTACAATAACTTCGCAATGCAATCACAAAGATTAATAGCAGAATAGACCAAACAGAGGAAAGAATCTCAGAGCATGAAGACTGTCTTTCTGAAGTAAGACAAGCAGACAAGAATAGAGAAAAAAAGAATGAAAATGAATGAACAAAACCTCTGAGAAATATGGGATTATCATAAATATGGGATATTCATATTTCTCAAAAGAGATCAAATGTATGACTGACTAGGGTACCTGAAAGAAATGGGGAGAATGGAACCAATTAGGAAAACATACTTCAAGACATCATCCAGAAGAATTTCCCCAACCTAGAAAGACAGGCCAACATTCAAATTCAGGAAATGCAGAAAACCCCAGTAAGATATTTCATGAGAAGATCATCACCAAAACATAATCACCAGATTCTCCAAGGTCAAAATGAAAGAAAAAATGTTAAGCTCACCCAGAGAGAAAGGTCAGGTCACATACAAATGGAAGCCTATCAAACTAACAGTGGAAACTCTACAAGCCAGAAGAGATTTGGGACCAATAATATTCAACATTCTTAAAGAAAAGAATTTCCAACCCAGAATTTCATATCCTGCCAAACTAAGTTTCATAATTTAAAGAGAAATAAGATCCTTTTCAGACATGCAAATGCTGAGGGAATTCGTAACCACCAAACCTGCCTTACAAGGGCACCTGAAGGAAGCTCTAAATATTGAAAGGAAAAACTATTACCCGCCACTACAAAAACACACCAAAGAACAAAGTGACACTATGAAGCAACCACATAAACAAGTCTGCAGAATAACCAGTGAACATCATGATGACAGGATCAAATCCACACATAGTAATACTAACCTTAAATATAAATGAGCTAAATGTCCCAATTAAAAGACACAGAATGGCAAGCTGGATAAAGAACCAAGACAATATGTATGCTGTCTTCAAGACACCCATCTCACATGCAAAGACACACATAAGCTCAAAATAAAGGGATGGAGGAAATTTACCAAGCAAATGGAAAACAGAAAAAATTATTTTTGATAATTTGATAAATTATTTGGTTGCAATCTTAGTTTCTAACAAAACAGACTTTAAAACCAACAAAGATCAAAAAAGACAAAGACAGGCATTACATAATGGTAAAGGATTCAATTCAACAAGAAGAGCTAACTATCCTAAATATATATGCACCCAATACAGGAGCACCCAGATTCATAAAGCAAGTTCTCAGAGACCTACAAAGAGACTTAGACTCCCACACAATAACAGTGGGAGACTTTCATGCTCCACTGACAATATTAGACCATTGAGACAGAAAATTAACAAAGATACTCCAGAACTCAGCTCTGGATCATGTGGAACTGATAGATATCTACAGAACTTTCCACCTCAAAACAACAAAATACAGTTTTCTCATTGTCACATGGCACTTACTCTAAAATTGATCACATATGGCACTTACTCTAAAATTGATCACATAATCAGAAGACACTCCTCAACAAATGCAAAAGAACTGAAATCACAAGTCTCTTGGACCACAGTACAATCAAATTAGAACTCAAGATAAGGAAATTAACTCCAAACCATACAACTACCTGGAAACTGAACAATGTGTTCCTGAATGACTTTTGGGTAAATAATGAAATTAAGGCAGAAATCAAGAAGTTGTTGGAAACTAATGAGAACAAAGACAAAACATACCAGAATCTCTGGGATGCTGCTAAAGCAGTGTTAAGAGGGAAATTAATAGCACTAACTGTTCACATCAAAAAGCTAGAAAGATACCAAGTTAACAACCTAATATCACAACTGAAGGAACTAGAGAACCAAAAGCAAACAAACCCCAAAGCTAGCAGAAGACAAGAAACATCAAGATCAGGATATGAAAACAACATAATGCTTTTTAAAAATCCAGGAGCTGATTTTTTGAAAAAAATTAATAAAATTGACTGCTAGCTAGACAATAAACAAGAAGAAAGAGAAGATTCAGACAAACACAGTCAGAAATTATAATAGGGATATCACCACTGACCCCATAGAAATATAAATAACCATCTGAGAATACTATAAATACCTCTAAGTACATAAACTAGAAAATCTAGAAGAAATGGATGAATTCCTGGACACATACATCCTCCCAAGACTGAATCAGGAAGAAATTGATTCCCTGAATAGACCAATAATGAGTTCTGAAATTGAGGCAGTAATAAATAGCCTACATACCAAAATAAGCCCAGGAACAGATGGATTCACAGCTGACTTCTACCAGAGTTACAAAAAAGAGCTGGTATGGTTCCTACTGAAACTATACCAAAAAAATTGGGAAGAGGGACTCCTCACTAACTCATTCTATAAAACCAGCATCATCCTGATACCAAAACCTGGCAGAGACACAACAGAAAAAGAAAACTTCAGGCCAATATCCTTGATGAACATTGATGCAAATATCCTTAACAAATAGGGAGAGAGAAAGTCAAACTATTTTGGTTTGTAGATGACATAATCCTATATCTGGAAAATCCCACCATCTCATCCCAAAAGCTTCTTAAGCTGATAAACAACTTCAGCAAAGTCTCAGGTACAAAATCAATGTGCAAAAATCAACAGCATTCCTACACACCAACAACAGGCAAGCCAAGAGCCAAATCACATACGAACTTCCATTCACAATTGTCACAAAAAGAATAAAATGCCTAGGAATACAGCTAACAAAAGAAGTGAAGGACCTCTCCAAAGAGAGCTACAAACCACCACTCAAAGAAATCAGAGAGGACACAAACAAATGGAAAAACATTCCATACTCATGGATAGAAGAATCAATATCATAAAAATGGCCATACTGCCCAAAGCAATTTATAGATTCAATGCTTTTCCCATTATCTACCATTGACATTCTTCGCAATCCTAAGCAAAACAAAGATGGAAGCATCCCACTGTCCAACTTCAAACTATACTACAGCACTACAGTAATCAAAAAAAATATGGTACTGGTACAAGAACAAACACATAAACCAATGGAACAGAATAGAGAACCCAGAAATAAGAATACACACCTACAACCATGATATTTCTGATCTTTGACAAACCTGACAAAAACAAGCAATGGGGAAAGGACTCCCAGTTCAATAAAGTGCTGGGAGAACTGGCTAGCCACATGCAGAAAATTGAAACTGGACCCTTTCTTTACACCATATACAAAAATCAACTCAAGACAGATTGAGTACACATTCAGCACTGCACGTGTATCCCTGAACTTAAAATAAAAGTTAGAAATGATAAATACATAAAAATAAAAGTTAAAAAAAGAACTGTGTTTCATTAATCTTTGAATTACCATTGTCTAACCCAATGTCATGAACATTGGTACCCACTAAAGAGAAGGAAAAAAACAAGGGAATTTTTGGTGTGATACCAGATAAAACAATAGCTGGCTGGCTTATGCTATTCTGGATGAGAGTAGGGGGCAAACTAAAGTTTAACCAATTAAGATGCAGTGTAGATGTGAAGCGTGACAAACTGTCTCCACAGACCCAGATAGAAATAGAGTCATCATTCTGTTTGACCTACAACCACAACCATGAGATCTGGAAGAACTTGCCATGATTTTCAAAGTTGTAGCATCTTATAAGGGTTGAAAATATATATTCTACATTCAGATAGTTCAAGTCAATCCTTGGAGCTTTGGAAGAGCCCCACAATCTTGCATAAATTATTTAACTCTCTATGACTCTCTATGGCTATTAATAATGGAAGTAATATTAGATTCTGCCATACAATGTTTGGTGAAGACTAATGAAATAATATATGCACATTGTTTAACACATTGCTTGACACTTGGCAAGTGCTTAGATGTTAACTATAATCATCATTATTATCATCAGCATTATCATACTCCTCATATAAGACAGTCGCTAACTTTATAAATGAATAAATTAAGTTTTAGAGCAACTTTTCTCAGCACTAGTGCTAGAAAATTGCTATCACTTAGAACATGCAATAAGTAATTTATTTGTAATGTCAAGTATTAGATTAGTGGTATCTAATATTTACAAAATGTAAAATAATTTATTTTAGGCAAACAATATTTTCTTTTTTAAACTTTAGATTCAGGGGGTACATATGCTTGTTTATTACATGGGCATGTTGCATACTGGTGAGGCCTGGGCTTCTAAGTGTATCTGTTACCCAATAGTGAGCTTTGTAAGCAACAGGAAATTTTTCAACCCTCACCCACACCTCCTTTTGGAGTCCCTAGTATCTATTTTTCCATCTTTCTGTTCATGTGTCCCCATTGTTTAGTTCTCACTTATAAGTGAGAACATGTGGTATTTGGTTTTCTGTTTCTAAATTAATTCAATCGGGATAATGGCCTCCAGCTCCATCCATGTTACTGAAAAGGGCATTGTTTCATTCTTTTTAATGACTACATAGTATTCCATGGTTTATATGTACCACAGTCTTTATCCAGTCAACCAAAGATGGACACTTATGTTGGTTCCATGTATTTGCTATTGTGAATAGTGCTCCAATGAACATACAAGAACAAGTGCCTTTTTGATATAATGATTCTTTTAAGTAAATAACAAGTAGTGGGATTGCTGGGTCAAGTAGTAAACCAATGTTTAGTTCTTTGATAAATCTCCATACTGTTTTGCATAGAGGTTGAACTAATTTAAATTCCCATCAACAATGTATAAGCTTTCCCTTTTCTCTGTATCCATGCCGCACTCTGTTGTTTTTTGACTTTTTTATAATAGCCATTCTGACTGGTATAAGATGATATCAGATTATGATTTTAATATCCATTCCTCTGTTCATTAGTAATGTTGAGCATGTTTTCACCTGTATTTCTTCTTTTGACAAATGTCTGTTCATGTCTTTGCCCAGCTTTTAACTGGAATGACAAACATTTTCAAATGGTTCAACTTAATACTAGTTTCCAGATAATTAACTTTAAAATACAAATTAAACTACATTTAGGATTAAACCTATGATAATATCATTCTTTCATTCTTGGATTTATTATGATAAAATAAAAATAAATTTGGGCTCTACCCTGGGGTCCAACAGTATCTGTAAAGCACCCCAGGTGATCTCAATGTGGAAATATCTTATACTTCCTTATATTTAAGAGACCCACTGCTTTCTGCTTTCTCATGTGGAAAAGAAATGAAGACAGTCAAATGGCATCTCAGATGCCACGATTGGTTTAGCTCAGTGATTTGCAATCATCACCTGGGGAGGACTTCAACACACAAATTCCAGCCCCCAACCCAGACCATGTAAATCATATTGATAATGAAGTATTAAGTTTGTCAACTAGCTCACTTCTAAGGCAAAAACATTTTTTCTTTTTGCCACTGATGGAAAAATAAGGTACTATTAGGCTGACATTACTAAATAAATGTATTTCTTGGTTTCTGTACACTTAAAACGTGTTTTTCCACATATCTTCAAATCAGTCAAAAGCAATTGGATGGACCATGTTTAAAATAGTTACAAAGGTAACCTTGCAACTACTTAGGATGAATAATTTTATCTTCTATGTACAAATAAGAGTTCATTATTAAGTGGGCTATATAACTTCAGTACCTATTCCATAAGTGTCTGATGACAATTACCTCTGTGAGGCTAAACAAATACATCCCTATCATATTTATATGATTGTTAATATGGTTATTGTCCTTTAAAAATCTAATTTACCCACAATGCATTTCAAACATCTAGTTAAACAAAATTATTTTTCCTGAATCCTAGATAAAATTCTTATCTTTCACAATTACATAGCAGTTTCAAAACGTGGTGTTTATTTATTCAGTTGTTTATTGGCTTTAATAGGACTTCATTAAGAAAAATTTGTATACAAATTTATTTTTAAAGTTCTCTAGAGGTTAGACTTTAGCACAATCAATGCTTACACCCCTTGAGAGCTAACCAAGCCTTTATGAACTTTTCAAATGGGTGCTGGTTTCAGATATTAACTACTGTGCAAACCACCATGAAGATTAGGATTTGCTAACAGGCAGTTTTTCATTTACTTGTTGGGAGACAACACTTTTCTCCATGCTTTTTATAGTGATAAAATGTCTTCTAATGTAAGGTCAGAGGAAGGAGAAGATTTAGGAGTGGTGGGGAAGGCAGTAGATTCTGGACAGTGGCATTTTTATATGGCAACAACTAATTTTCTCCATTGTTCTCATTCCACACTTTGAATCAGTTGGAATATTGCTATTAGACTTGTTATTGATCCCACTGGCATTCTATTTTAACTTTGGAATGAAGGAAATTGATGTAAATTATTTGTCTTTTAACCTAAATGATATTTGGTAATTACTTGAGTGGGACACTTATTTTTAAGAATCTTTATACTCCATGATTTTAGTCATTCAGCCAAAGTTTGTAGGTACTAGAAGATAATCTATGACTATTTATGTATTTATTTATTTTGCATGAACAGAAATGAATACCAAAGTTGTTCTCCACATATTTCAGTTGGTCAAGTAAGCATATTCTAGTTTATTCATACTAAAACGTGACTTGTTTAACACATTTCTTTGGCTTGAAAGTTAGGAATCAATAAGCACAAGATCAGAAAACATTAGAGATACAGGAATTGGAATTAAATGATTGCTGTCAGGCAGTCCAGAAATAAAGCAAATAATGTCTTGGATTTTAAAATCTAATTCAACTTTTACTCACTGCTTCATGATTAAAATGTTCCTTTGAAACTAAAATTTACTCTCCATATTTGCAAGCTACTTAATGATTAGGGTTTTATTTTCAGTCTGCCAAATTATACATGTTCATACCACTGACAACCCTCTAAATAGTGACATTTTTATTAATGAAGGTCAATTTTCTATTAAGAACTAAAAGTAGATGCAAGGATTAACCAAAAAGGAGACAGGAAGCACCAGAAGGAAGGAAGGAGAGGGTTCGAGGCAGTTCGCCCAGCCAGGGATTAAGAGCCAGGAAAGCCTGGATGCAGAAAAACATAAAGAGAGAAACCCCCAGGGCTCCAAAACAGGCTTTTATAATCTTGGCTATGGGAAAGACCCACTAGAACCTCGGGCCTGACATATGGAGCTGCCTAATGATTGGACAGAGATGTTGCTCCAGAAAGAGAACCCACACAGATTCCCACAGGCATACAAGCCTGCAGTAGCCTCAGCCAGGCACCATTTGAGTGCCAAGACACTAGGGATCTACAGACACAGGTGCTTCTGTTACTCCAAGGAGGGAGAGGGGAGAGAGAGAGGGGAAACTTGGCATTCCCATATACCCCTGGGATGGTGCCAACTACCCTGCTGTGGGAACTAGAAAAACAAGAACAAACCAAACCCAATGTTAGCAGAAGAAATAACAAAGATCACAGCAGAACTAAATGAAATTTAGACTAAAAAACAATACAAAGAATCAATGAAACAAAAAGTTGATTCTTCAAAAATATAAACATTGACAAACCAGTAGCTAGATTAACCAAGAGAGAAGATAGAAACACAATCAGAAATAAAAAAGGAGATATTAAAACTGATGCCACAGAAATACAAAAGATCATCAGAGACAATTATAAACAACTGCACACTCACAAACTAGAAAACCTAGAGGAAATGGATAAATTCTTGGAAACATACAACCATCATTTTTAATTGCTTTCAGCAGGAGTTTTATTTAGGGTAACTGGTCCTCAATGCTTGCCAGCAACAGAAAAGCAAGTCATAAAAATCATTAAATACTTGTAAAATAGGATCTAAAGAAGTAAACTGGGAAAAATAGACATTTTATAATAATAATTGTCTTTTTTACGTAAAAAGATAATCCACAATTAGTAGAGCTTGTTTAGTTAGAAATATTTGTACATCTCTATCCTAATTGTATGTCCTGTTTCCCAGGTGGCCACAGGATTCCCAGGCCACATAATCCTGAGTTAGAAAAAGAAAATTATTATCCAGGCCTTGAAAGAGAGCCCAGGTAATTGGCCCCATCTGAACACTGAAGCCATAGCCTTGGCTTTCTCAGCAGCAGCATGTGTTGACCAACTAAGCCAATCAGCAAAATTGGGCACCACTGGCAGGTTATTTCCACTGAAGAAAAAAGGCTAATTTTTATCCCTAACTTCAACCAAAACAAAGTTACATGCACCAAAGATGCATACACACAATGCTCACTGATTTTTACATTTAAAACCTTAATCAAGTATGCAAACTTGGCATCACCAATAGTGCGAAAACCTGGTATCAGCTGTCTCAGTGTGCTACACTAAGAAATATCAATATCACCTATGTGGTATCTTGCCAAAAATGTCACTTGATTCTAATCATGAGAAAACAATTTAAAAATTTTAAATTGTAGGACATTCTACACAACAATAGGTCTGTGCTCTTCAAAAACCAGTCATCATTGAAAACAAACAAGAAAAAAACACCAGAGTATTCTGGGTTAAAGAGACTGGAATGACATAACCAAATGCAATTCAAGAACTTTGATCTTAGATTTTTAGCAATAAAAGACATACATAGACATAGTACATTAAATCATGTTATTGAATTAATATTATATTTTAGGTGTGATAATGACATCGTAGTTATGTAGGAGAATATCCTTATTGTTAGAATTTGTAAGCAGAAGTAGTTAAAGGAAAGTGCCATGATGTTTGCAACTCAGAATAAAGATTGGGGAGGGCAGGGTGGGAGAGAGAGAGGAAAAAAAGGGAGGGAGGGAGGGGGAGAGAGAGAGGAAAAAAAGGGAGGGAGGGAGGGAGGGAGAGAGAGAGGAAAAAAAGGGAGGGAGGGAGGGAGGGAGAGAGAGAGGAAAAAAAGGGAGGGAGGGAGGGAGAGAGAGAGGAAAAAAAGGGAGGGAGGGAGGGAGAGAGGAAAAAGAGGGAGGGAGGGAGAAAACGTGGCAAAAAAAAAAAAAAAATTGAATGAAGGATATATTAATGTCCATTTTCTTTAGTCTTAAAATTTTTTTAAATAAAACATTGAAGGTTAGGGGTATAATGTAGATGACCTGTTCTTATCTCTTGCCTCACTGAAATAAGAAATCTAATCCTGAAATGTAGTCTAAGAGATTGAGACTGGACACCTTTCATAATAAAGGATAATAAACACAAACAAATATCTCAATAAATTATTGCATCTCCTTGTGGAGACACCTAAAAATTCAGTATGTGATTGTCCAGAATGACTCAAAGTCACAATCATTCAAGGTGAATTGCTGAAAGCTAACATCTCAATGTTTTCCTCTACTAAGGAATTTCTGATCATTAATTCACTTCAAGGATACTTATTATCTTATTATTGAGAATTCAAAAGAATAATGCAACAAAATAATATATTATTGATGGTCTGTGAAACTGTATTCAAGCTCCAAAATATGGTTTGGCACACTGGTACAGTAGACTTCCAGGAGAGACATTGTTCGTATTTAACACACTCAGAGTAATTTAAATAGACGTCAACTGTAGTAACAGTTAGAGAAATAAAATTTTCCCAAAGCCTAAAATCAATTTCCAGCCACTCTGAATTGTTAAGTCATTTTATACTAAATACATTGTTAGCTGAGAATGTGTGTTTTAGTATAAACATTGTTCCCTCTTGGAAGAACTTGAGAATTTTAAGGTTGATAATGAGGTTAGTTTTTACCCTGAATATAGGAAATATGTTATAAGCTATCAGGGAAATACATATTTTAAAGGCAGGTGGTTAGTTACAAGGGAAATTATGAAACATAATGCATATTTAAATGAATGTCGATTTCTAATTTTGTAAATTATTTCTCATTTGTATTAAATACAAACGTTAAGTCATTTCTATAACTACCTCAAATAGCTGTTGTGACTAAAACAGCTAATGCTTTAAACAAACTATCTACCAAAGAGTACCATTAGGGTACACAGTTTGAAAATAAGAAAACTTAAAAAGTAATCTTGCTTAAATATGTAATAATTTCACATAGCAATTGTTGTACTAAGTGATAATTTATCTGTGACACCTCTTAAATGGCCTATGGAAATGTTTACTTATGGCTCAAAAAGAGCATTTTAAATGCCTAAATTACCTAAGGAATTTTGATTTTGCTTTTAAAGATTTCCAGAGTTGAAAATTTGTCTTGTTGATTAACACTTTTATTATCAAGAGTTTCTTTTTTCTGTTTACACAAGTTATCCCTTGTTACAGTTAATACCATTTTTTATTGTTGCTGTTGTTTAAAATGAGTAGGTCAAAGTATGTACTTATATAGCATGGTTAAACAAATCAACTTCAAGTTATTGCCACTTGCTCTAAACGGACTTGGGGTTCTGTTTTCTTGTTTCTCTATATCTTTCTTGCAATTGAATGACTGACTAGAAGAGCTGGAAGGGACTTTTAGACCATAGAGTTCAGTAGTTTTCAATATGGGCTCTGAGAAGTCTGCAAAGTTTTCACAGACACACACTCTCTATCTCCCAATCAGCAACCCAGGAAGCTTCCCAAAAAAATGACATTTCTAGTAAAAATTTGAGATATATATTTGGGGCTCATGCACTTAGCTATCCTTTTTTATTCAATTCTTAAATCGCTTCTTTTTTTTTTTTTCTTTTTCTCTGTGGACTATCAATGCCAAAGTTTCTTTAAAAAAAAAGCCATCACATTTATAGACTATAAAATCTAACATATGGATATTCTGAAAATTCAGCGTTTTCAAGTAAAGTGCTGACCAGAAGGTAATTACAGTGAAATTTATTTGTAATTTATGTCCCAGATGTTGTATTTTGGCTATTAAAAATGCCTTGGGTAAAAATAGCATGAATAAAGTGTGAAAAAAATAAAATTACAATAATGCTTACAAAAAAAAAGATTTCACAAGAGTAATAATTTATTTTGAAACCAAAAAACTCATCATTTTTATTTTGTTTTAATTAATTCTGAGTAAATAATATAGTCCCAAAATTCAAAAATAAAAAAACACAAATACCTCCCTGCCAGCCTGGTCTCTGTCCATATAATACCCCACCCCTTCCACAACTTCAAACAGATAACTGCCATTACTGTGTCTGTGTATTTTCCAAAGAATTTTTATACATTAAAAAAGCAAATAGAAACATGTATGTATCCCCGTCCCATTGCACAAAAGGAAGTATTCTATACATGCTGTTCAGAAACTTGTTTTATTCACTTAATATACCTTGGAAACTTTATTGACCATCTTGTATGCTTAGCATCCTGACAGGGAGATATAAGAAAACCACACAAATATTATACTTCTAATTTTCATCACGATAGTCTCCTAGAAATTCACATAAACTAAATCATTGTTCAATAGACCGTATCTCTTCCAATGAACAATATTGCAACTGGGGAATTATACTCTTGACCAAAGACCAATATCAAATAAGTTATACTTATGACCAAAATATATTAAGTAAAACACAGGGAAAAGAACTTTTAAATCAGTGTCAGTCAAAATAATTACCTCCCGAATGTCATACATTACATACATAAATGAAAATTTCCAAATGATTCTATAAGCTACAATGTGTGCAAACAGCTATATGCTTTCACCATAAACTTTATCTATCTAAAAATATGTTCACAAAAACCACATTTGATGATATTTTTCTTGTCTTTTTAGAATTTGTAAGTTTTTCCCCCACTTTGCCATGATTTTGATGCCCAAAGTCTCCTTTTTACAAAGTCACATGCTTTTTTCTTTTGGCAAATGTACCTATAATATGCAGAATAATTCAAAATCATTTCACTATATCATTCTTTTCAATAATAATCATTGAGGCATATGAATATTTGAAGTCTTTTCAATTAGGACCTTAAGAGCTTACAGAAAACTTTGAAACCGATTTATTTGTTCTCATTTTTCTTTGTCTTTACTGTCTAAATAGTATCATTGAGTGCTTTCAAGGAAGAGAGGAGCCACATGAAAGTCAAACAGGCAAAGGACATGAAAGGGTAACAGCTAGGTTCATGATCACCTACTATGGCCACAAATGCAGAGGGAGGACAGCAAATAGGAAGGGAGCTTTGTGGTCTCCACTGGTGAAAGAGGTCTTTCTCTCCATTTTTTCAAACTACATGAATCACTGTGTAGCACCTTAACCTAGGTGAAAATCACCAAATAAATGAATAAATGTGAATAAGTCCTAAAGAAAAGTCTCTGGCAAAATGGAATCAACGAAGTTGTAGTCAGCAGTAACTGCCTGTTTTATATATGACTCTTGGCCACAAATTACTTACAGTCTTTATTTATTTTTGTCATTACTGTGGAAAATAACCACAAATTGAGAGACCTGGTGGCATTAATTTTTGGTCAAGAATAATCACTTTTATTTAATAATTTTATATGGCCTGAGATGATTTTTAAGAGCACACAGATTCACCACAACTGGGGTCTTGATAAAAATTTTCTTGTTTCATATGCTCTCATCTCTCATTCTGCTCCTCTTTCCCATAGCTCTCAGTTATTGCTCCCCAAAAGGTTTAGCACCTTCACTTTGCTTCTGGTTCTCCATGGCTCTTTACCCAGGACCCTCTTCCTGAAAGTTAAGAGCCTCTGAAATGGCCAGCCCATTCCTCAACGTCCAATCATAACCCCCTTCTCCTGAGGAAGTTCATGAACTGAGGGCAATGAGTGTTGATGGAAGACCTCAGAGCAGCAAAGGGTGCAGAATGTGGAGCAAGTGAATGAGCCCAAGAGAAGAATGTCAACATTATTTATACAATTTTAGGCTATCATTAATTATAAAACATACCAATGATTTGTTTGCAAGGTTCAGTTCCTGACACAAAATTTAAAGGGATATTGATGGCCCTCATGGTGGCAATAAACTTGAATTTCTGGCACTTTATCTTTATTGGGATAGTGGCACAAACACAGTCTCTTCACTGTGCCGGTTCTGTGGATTACGGTTGGGGGCTGTTGTGGCTAGATGCTTAGCCTAGAGCCTGATCCTCATCCCTGTCAGAGATCCTCTCTAAGACTGCTCTATATGTCTGAGGTTTTGGCAAACTAACCAAGATGAATTCATAGTTGTTTGTATTAGGTTGGTGCAAAAGTAATTGCAGTCTTTGCCATTAAAAGTAATTGCAAAAATAGCAATTACTTTTGTAGCAATCTAATAACTAAGACCTCTGACTGATAAACTCTACCTCATAGGACTGTTGTGAGACTCAAATAAGATGCTGTAGAACATCAACTAATGTAGGTGGTATTATAAACTTTTAAGCTTGCATTCATAAGAAAGGATAATATAATATTTTATGGTATTAAGCACAGCTTACTCAATAACTCATTCCACTTTTACTAAATGGCCTCTTTGAACACCACTTCATATAATTTATAGCCATTTGGGAATACTGAACAGTAGCTAAACATATATTACATTACTGATTTTACCATGAATCCTAACCTAAAAAACACTTAAAACTCTTCAATAAAGAAAATTTCTAATCAAAGTAATTTTGTGATGGATTTATTACCACTCAGCAATTATTGCTTTATTATCCATCTCCGAGTTTCTGAGACAAAAGACCATGAGTATCCTAACAGCAGGCACCATATACCATTCAATACTGTACTTTTTACAATGAAATATAGAATGATGTCCAGCAACTCTAACTTCTTGGTAGCAATTTTAATATTCTAGTTTAATGTAGAACTGGCTTTTATGGAGTCAGAATAAAAAAGTCAAATTCAATGTAAACCCAGCTTATTTTTTCATTTACATGAAACATTTTTAATTCTATTAGTTTTGTGTTTTAAAAAAAATTTGAAAACTATTAAGTGACCCCTAGTTGTTTAAATCACTGATAATTGAATGCTTTTCTTTTTTAGTGTTTGATAACTCCACCATTTTTACGCTTTTAGATGCACCTACTGGTACAACAAGGAGTAACTTTTGCTGGAAATTTGAAATTGACAGTCACAGACGGTCATCTAAATGATTATTTCTAGACTCCAGTTTTGTTTCAATGTAATTGTACTGCAGTAAGGCATAGCCAGTACAAATGAACAGAAAAGCCGTCCTGCAGAATATGGACCAATCTTCTTTATTATGATATTAAAAGGGATTTGGATTTAGATACTCACATGTCTGCATTTAGATCCTCAGCATAAGTCTTTTAAAGTTACCATGCCCTCTTTATCAGTACATGCCCCAAATTACCCTTTTCTACTCCTATCAATATTAGAGATTTTTAAAAATTAACTTGTATTTTATATTCTAGGTCTCTTGTGTGGGTAAAAAAGTGCACTTGCCATTTATTTGCAGAACAATAGTAGCCATATTTGATGGACAGAAGAGACCTAAAATCTACTTTTGTATTTCTCAGCCTTATTTATCTAATGGAAGGTAGCTGAGTTCCATTGTCCTAAGGACTGCTCCACCTCTCAGATCTTACGATTCAAGGCTCATATATAAAAGGTCCCTGTCCTCCACGTGTCAGGACATCAACTGAGCCTGCAGCACTATGGAAATCCTCCTCTTGGCATATCAGTCATTGGCATGCTTTGTTGTTGTTGTTGTCAGTTTTAAAAATGGTTCTGCAAGAACAGACCTGTTAACTGGGACAAGCAGAAGTGACAGCTGAAAGGGGCTTTATTATTTTTCTTCTCTGCCAACGAAGAATCAGCCAATGCCCGCTGGAATGGTGTGAATATGGGGTTCTTTCTCATTTGCAATTCATGTTTTAAGTAGAAAACATAAAATTTCTACACACATGAATACTGAGTTTCTGGTTGTCCACAATTATCAAATATGCCACAAGCTATGTGAAACTTTCAATAGACTGTAGTTCAACTTCCTTCCTTTATTCAACTCCTTAGACTCCCAGTTTCTAGGCCTTTGGTAGAGGCTGAACTGTTGTAATTATGTGTTACGCAGTTGTCCTGGCTTCCTAAGACATCAATAGTTTTCTATGCCTTCAGGTTAGAACACAGTTATTGGGTCTGAAAGCAGTTTTGCCTACAAGTGTTAAAATCTGTCCATTGGTTATCGCTGGTATAGAGATTTTCTTAAGAAGTATTCATTTTGGATACTTTGACATTTAATAAAGACAAGAATGTCCTGGGAAGTGTGCCTTATCCTGGGTGTGATTGTAGTTACCTCAAATAATCTCTCTGAACAATGACTACAGTGAGTCCTGCCCCATCACTAGGTACTAAACATTTGTCATATTTCTGCTAAATATATTTTGTTCACTCTTTCTATATTTGGAGAAATCCCCATGTAAACAGCATAGCTTTACTATTACATAAGTCAGGACTCCAATTCCCAGCCACCTTCCTTGCACCTAGGATGCACCTGGCCTTCACCAGTCAAATGCCCATGGGAGCCTTTGCTTTGGTCATAAGCAATAGGAAGAAAGAACGTGGTGCTTGGTTCTCTTTTGCTGGTAGGAGCGACAGTGGAAGCATCCAGTTGTTGGAGGAAAAAAACACACACACACACATTAAAAGTACACATAAATTGCAAAATGTACACTGATTTCAGAAGTTCAAAATAGGAGAAAATTTGGCATCTTAGAATAAAGGAAACACAGTAGTTTGCAATGTAATGTGACTGCTTAATGACTGCAACTGTACCCCGGGACTGATTCTGATTTTAAAGGAAGCCTGCCAGCTCCAATCAATCTGCGTTTTTAGTAGAACAGATAAAGGAAAGATTATTGAGGAGGAAGTTCTCACCAGAGCCTTTTGTCCATCTCTCAACTATATTAAAGTTATGTATCCCTTATATGTCCCAAAACTTCGAGTTTATAATGAAAACACACTGGGTTAGTATTGTCACATTTGGAGGCCTGATCTACATTAACTTACGTGATTTTATTCATTTTAAAAAAGACTCCTTTTAAGCTTTTATCTTTTCAGAAGGAAAAATCGTAATCTTTAATCTGTCCTTATACATAAAATATTCCTTCCTTTGATGAATTTAGTTAGAAATATTCTGCATCCTGCTGGCTGCCTTATGGAAGTAAATACCAGAAGCCTCATGTTATTTGAGATGTTAAAGATAGCAAGTGTTTACATATACCAGAGGCACATTAGTAAGTGTAATTTTACTTGGAAAAAAATTACAAAAGGTAAGTTTGAAATAAAGTTAATCTTTCTTCTTCTGCCTCATGATCAGATCAAATAATCCTTAAAGTAAAGCATTTAACTGAAATCTGTATAGGACAGCTCATTAGTTTTTGATCTGTTTCTGTGACTAAATGAGGGCATCAAGCAAGAGAATCATAGTACATCCCCACTCAATGACTTGGTGGTTTCATGGTTCAGATCATCAGGAAGCATCCAGGTAGAATTTCACTCACCTGCTCTTCCATTAAATTCACACAGAAGGACCCTTGGAACAAGAATTACTACGTACAGTTGATTTTTTACAGATGAGTCAGCTTTCCTCCTTCTCTTCCAGCTTCATCAGCCTTATAACTACTTCACAACCCTTAAATCAAGCAGCAATGCTAGAAAATAAACCTGATTTCTCGGTAAGGATCACAAGGGCATCCTGTCTTCCTGAAGTTCTGTCTAAGTAGGTGCAAATAACAATGGTCCATACATAAAGACCTTGTTCTTTGGTTGCTGCACATATTGCACATGTATAATTTCCTCTTAATTAGTCTTCCACATCTGTCATCCTAGATTTTTATTTCATTATAGGCACCCTATTCAGAAAAACAACAGTGGCAATGATTTATTGAAAATATTATGAAGAAATTTAAAAGTGAAGTGAAATGGCAGATGAGAAGGGCAAATGGTATTTCTCTATTCTTCTAATAGATAACTTGATTTAACTTATATTTTGGGGTTTTATTAAACATAAATTGTACTAGATGTCTGAGCTAAAACCCATAAAATATCTTTAAAATGTGTAAGTGAAATTTATCTGAAATCTATGCAGGATTTCCCTGAGCCCTGAAATTTGAGGTAGCACAAACTAATATCTTGGTACTATGACCTTCTATATATGCTTTGGCAACGGAGTAAATTCCAGATGTCTTGAAGTTAAGAAACTCTTTATTATCATGTATTTATTTTGGTAAAATAATAATAATAATCCCACAGTTCACAAAGAATTCAGGATGGGGATTTGGGCTGGAGAAAGAACATAGAGTTTGAACATTATCACTAACTTATTACAATTGAATAACATTAACACCTAAACCAAAGAAGCAAAGAATTGCCAACCATCATTGATTTTCTTTTGTTTCTACAGGGTTTCTAATGTTCTTACATTTCATTATTGTATTTTATGATCACTAAAATGTTGGGCTAAGACCTACTGGCAAACCACAATCTAGGCATTGTGCCACTCAAAGATTTAATGGAAAGAAGATATCTTACTCATGGTAGAAAAAAAAAATCATCTTTTCCCACTATTTATTCTATGGAAATACTGTTAGTAGTTTGCAAAGATTTTGTAACAAGTCAAGAACAAATTGCATTAGATGATATTCAGAACATGGATAGTGGAAGAATATATGCCAAGAAGTTAATAGTAATTATATATGAGTGGGTAAAATATATTTTTATTTCCTTTATATTAGTAGGAATTCATAACTTTTCAACAAAAAGTATATATTGCTTTTATAAACATAATAAACAATGAAAGAAAGTCATGTTTAATTTTAAACACACACAACCAGAACTTAGTCCACAACAGAATTGTAGAGGTTCCTAATTTTTATTTAATCCTACAGTCTTGCAGAATAATCACAATTTAGGAGAAACTCTTCATAAATACAGAAAAATCAGCTAGAAGTTAATACATTGCCATGGAAAATGGCATGTGTTTTGAGGTCAGACTTATTTTGAAACTGTATTTCTGCCTCTCTTTTTTTGCCTGTTTGAATATTATTTATTAAGCAGCTCATTTTTTACTCACTACATTTTGAAAGTTTTATTTTATTTTTAATTGACAAATAATAATTCTATATATTTATGGGGTACAATGTTTCCATACATGTATAGTGTGGAGTGATCAAAACAGAGTAATTAGCATATCCATCACCTCAAATAGTTATCATTTCTTTGTGGTGAGAACATTGAATATCCTCTCTTTTAGCTGTTTTGAAATATAGAATACATCTTATTACTACCTATAGTTACTGTGGTGTGCAATACAACCTCCTCCTGTCTAACTGAACTCAAGGAATATTCTTACCCCACCTACCCCACCCCTAGCCTCAGGTAACCACCATTCTACTCTACTGCTATGAGTTTGACTTTTCTAGATTCCACATAGAAGTGAAATCATATGATATTTGTCTCTATGTGCCTGGCTTATTTCACTTCACATAATGTCCTCTAGTTTCATCCATGTTATTGCAAATGACAGAATTTCCCATTTTGTAAGGCTGAATAGTATGCCATTGAATGTATATGCCACATTTTTTAATCCATTCATCCATTGATGGGCATTTAAGCTGTGTCCATATCGTGACTATTGGGAATATCTGCCTCTTATTCTACGTTTTTAGTCAAGTCTCCTAAGCACTCCCAACTTTGTTCTGCTCTGCTGTAACATGGGACCAATGATACCTACCTACTAAGTTCAAGGTTGCTATGAGGATTAAGTGAGGAAAATAGCACAGCAACTGCAATATACTATTGACTTTAAAATAGTAATAGTAATAACAATGATAAACACAATGACATTATCTAAAATTTACAGTTCACACTGCGTGTCAGGGCCTATTCTAAGTGCATCTATGATTTACCTCATTCAATTGTAACAACTACCCTATACTAAGTAGATCATGATATTTTCCCTCTTTGTAGTTGAGGCAACTGGGGCACAGAGATGTCCAAGTGCACAAAGTCCCCAAATTCATAGTCATTATGCTGCACAGTGTCTCGCAGAATTTTCATCTTGGGGTATTGGATAATACTAATTGTATTTATTGATTTTGTTCATAGGAACCATTTTGGATAGTGTGTATAATATTTTAGACGCTCAGTAGTATAGAAATCTGGCTCTAAATTCTGTGTTAATTGAAACGTACTTCAAAGTCTATCAATGAGGAATAATAAAAAGGGAAGTTAATTGGAAAGTATGAAGCTGTGATTGATTCCCTAGGGCATATGTTAGCTTTTCTTCCTGGCACATTTGGGAATGGGGTTTGCCCTAATTAGGAAAAACAAGCATCTCAGAGCTATTCCATGGCCCCTCCATGTTGCCTGGCAGAATACCAGCATTGTTTTAGTCTTGGTCCTTTAAAAATATTTTCCTTCTCTTCAGCATTCGAAAATGCTTTGATAGCTTTAAAAGTAGTTCCTCTTTTAAGAGACATCATGGGAAAGATGGGTAAAAAGCTGCCAGAAAAAAATCTGTTCTTGAGGATAAATGACAATGTTCTGTTTTCTTTAGGAATAAATAAGTTCTCACATAATATTCTAAATCATGGTCTCTGAGCTTTATTAGGTAAATTCTGATGAGATATTAAAGAAAATAATCTTAACATATTAATAAACACTTAAATGAGTTACATTTTAATGTGAATACAGTTAGCTAGTTTATTTTTCTTAGTCATGGAAGGACTACAGTCATCCTTTGTATCAAGTGGTAGCATTTATCTACTGTTTTTCTGTATTATGGAGAGCCTAACTTCAAGTTTTCTAGAAGTATACATAATTTATTTATAAGAGCCTCAAGACAGTTTGTATCCACATCAGAGAGCACTATAATGATGATCACATATGACAAAAGGTTCTTTTATGAAGTACAAAATGTTAATGCTTTGTTTTAATTTACTCTTCTCTCCCAGAATCTAGATGGTGATTGAATTCGTAAGCTTATTCTATCCTCTGGGCAAGTTTCATGAAGATTTATAAGGTGTGGAACTTTTAGTCAGTTCTGCTCTTAGGATATTATTAATCAAATCTAGAAGGAGACTGCTTAGACTGAGGCTGGAACTCCTGGATTCAAGTTGTAGCTCGGCCAATCTCAAGGTCATTAGCCTTGGATGAGTTTACATTTCTAGGCCTCAGTTTTCTCAACTGCAAAATAAGAAGCTTAAACAGATTTTTTTCCATGGATCATTTCCAGTTCTAGAGTTCTATGATTATTAAGAGATATTTAGTTTTACATATTTTAAGTTCATAAAATAAGAGAATTGAAAAATCCTGAGTCATCAAACAAACGTAAACATTTAAATTTAACTTCAGAACACAATCGCTAAACATCATTAGCAATGATTATTTTGTTTTTTTCACGTATATTGCTCTTCCCAGAAAATATTGATTGCTTATATAATTGCCTTAGGGCAACATATTATTCAGTGGGATATTTATCCAAAATTGCATACATGTTATATAAATTATAAAAGGAAACCACTTCTTAGCCTTGACTTTCACCAATCTTTTATTTTTAATTATTCTGGTAGTCATTTACTCAATAAACATTTAATAAGTGTTTGTTGGGCATTCATGTGTCCTGTGATGTGGTAGACATTTTACCATTTACATGACACATTTAATAATCCCAGAAATCCTGAGCCATAGAAAACAATATTAAAGAAGTTAGGTCTGGTTCAAAGATAAAGATCTGATAAGTAGTGAGACTAGAATTTGAATTCATATTTGGCTCTGTGCCAAATATTTTTGTTTGTCCTCCTTTTGTTTGTCATCATTATTCTCCATTTTGCCCCCTGTCTCAGGAGGCTGACCTGTTTGTATTACATCAACAGGCCAAAAACAGATCCCAGAAAGAGATACCAGGGAAGGAATGAAGTGAGTACAAATAAGGTTCCTATGTCCCTGCCTCACTCCCCTCAGGTTCACCTGGGGCTGGCTGTGTCTCTTAAGCATAGCTTAGTGCTCCACTCAAGTTGGCCCTCCCTACACAATTCTTTCCTTCCAGGTATGGTCATACCTCTTACCCTAGTGGACCTACTAGTGATAACAGCTCTGAGGCCCTGTACTTCTCTTATGGTTTCCTACATTCTGCCCTTGCTTCCAGAAATAGTTCCTTTTTAATCCCTTCTCAGATTATCCCAATTTAAATGTTCCATCTCTTTCCTGCTGGGATAACCTACATTTAGATATGTTTAGATATACAAAGACTTACCATTATGTTACAATGGCCTATAGCGCTCAGTACAGTAACATGTTGTACAGATTTGTAGCCCAGGAGCAATAGTCCGTACTGTATAGCTGGGTGTGTGGTAGTTTATATCATCTAGGTTTGTGTAAGTACACTCTGATGTCTGCATGATTATAAAATCACCTAACAATGCATTTCTCAGAACATATCCCCATCATTAAGTGACACATGGACTATATTTGAGACAAAGATCTCCTCCAATAGTAACAACAAGAGCTCATATTTCAAAGACATTACCATTGTTCTCTTCCTGTATTTCTCTTACCAATTAAAAACTTAAAATGACATCAGTAAGGATCTAGGATTCAAGGACGATCAAAATTCTATAATTGCATTAATATGTTTTGCACCAGAATGATAATAATAAACAAATCTAACCCACAATAGGACTTAACAGCGACCCACCATCAGCTCCTGCCAGTAGAGGAAAATATCCTTGACATGCTATCCCTGCAACTGCCCACACGTCAAGGTACTACCTAGGACTAAGTTTGAAAAAGCATAATAACATTAGAGGGACTATGTGATCTCATAAAATAAGCACAATAAGTTTTAATATTGTCATTTAGGTTGCCTGGGAATTGACATTAACTCTAATCTTTTGTCCCAGAACCTCTTCCATACAAAAAACAAAAAAAAAGTAGTGAGAGGAATTTCTGTTGATTCCACCAAATAGGCAGAATTCTAGGACTATGAGTGTTCTTACATCTTGGCTGAGGTAGATACCTACACACCAATTTCCTTGTTTGAATCAGTTAAGCAATGAGACACAGGTGCTAGAATATATTGGCTTGATAAAAGCAAGGAATACTTAATCTAAATATTGGTCCAGTAACTGAAAAGACCTGCTCGCATATTGGAGAAAAGAAGTCTCTAGACTGTGCATTCCTAACTTTTTTTTTTTAATTTATTTATTTTTTATTATACTTTAAGTTCTAGGGCACATCACAATGTGCAGGTTTGTTACATATGTATACATGTGCCATGTTGGTGTTCTGCACCCATTAACTCGTCATTTACATTAGGTATATCTCCTAATGCTATCCCTCCCCCCTCCCCCTACCCCACAACAGACCCCGGTATGTGATGTTCCCCTTCCTGTGTCCAAGTGTTCTCATTGTTCAATTCCCACCTATAAGTGAGAACATACGGTGTTTGGTTTTCTGTTCTTGCGATAGTTTGCTGAGAATGATGGTTACCCAACTGCATGGATGCAGTTGGGTTTTTATTTTTACTTGGAATTTCAAGTCTGAGTTCTTGGGAGTCTGTGGAACCAGTGAAATACATGAAAAGGCCAGTGTGCATGTACCTTGTACTGGAGAGAGATTCCAAGACATTAATCAGAGTCTCAAAGAGGCCTAAAAACAAAGGTAGTAGGGGAAAATGGGCAATATGTCTGCTTCATTGGCTGGACCAAGGAATAAAGATTAGTAGACAAGATTACTCAGATATTATTCTGATTCCAAACACTCATGAAGAAACTTTATGATTTTTGCTTTAATTTTCTGCATAGACTTTTGGGAAGATACATATCTTAGCAACAATTATTTTGTCAAAAATCAGGTTTATTGATTTGAAATAGATCCTTTATGTCCTTTTTTCTCAAGGCTTGAATTCCCTTGAGTAAGTTATTGATTGAATGTCCAGACCTGTAAGACTGAAAGACTGTACCTGTATAGCAACAACAACAAAAAAATAAATCTCTTAATGTCTTTGAGATCTTTCCTGACAAACCACAGTCCCACAATCACAGGGCCTCTGACTACCACAGGTTTAACCTGGAGAGTTTAATATGCCAATACTAAATGTTGAAAAAGATCACATATTCTGGTACTTTTTTTCTTAATATGTTCATTACTTTTTTCTCACCAGGGAACCAGCAATGAGCATTTCAGTGACTATAAATTCAACTTTGTTTGAAAAATAGAGGTCCTGAGGATATAATAAAGAATAACATTTGTTTAGAGGGAACAAGGTAATAATTGCTCCTTTCTATCCAGATCAGTGGACTTCATTTTTTATGCTATGTAGGAGGATGTAATCATGTATATGATCAGCTTTGTCCCCAAAGTGTTACTGATGTAATTCTTAAGAAGTTATATTTTTCCATTATTATGTTCACATAAAGGAGTTCTCTCTTCAAAGGAAATGTGCTGGAAAAAAATATATTATGATGCTGTAATGAATGTCCTTCAACATATACAGGATAGTCAAGGCTATAACTTCACTAATCTTACCTATACTAGAAAAAGATTTTGTATCTCTAATTCCCATTACAAGGTGTTCAGGAGGGCTGCCTTTCAGCACTATTTTATCCAAAAGAGGTATTCCTTCTATAGTCCCCTCTATAGCCCTAAAGTTTCTTTTTTTTCCAAACCTCCTCTCCAAACTGTTACCCAAGCCTTTCTATTGGCCAAAGCCATAAGTCACTTATTGATCTTTAACATCTTTGAGCTGCTTCTATAATTTGACATGGGTTACTCCCCCTTCAAACACTCTAACTCCTTGGTCACTGTTTAACTACTGACACTATCTTCTCTTGGTCTCCTCACACCTCTCCACTGATTCTCACCCATTATGACACAGTACTTTGCCTCGATCCTCTTAAATGTGTATACTCTAAGGTTCTATCCTTGATAATTTTCTCACTTAAAAATCTCATCTACCACTTTATGTGACAGCATCTAGATCCGGGGCACCTAATAACCAACAGTCATCCCCATAAATGTATTTCAGACTTACCTACAAAAATGGAACTAATTATCCTCCCTAACTTCCCTATAGCCAAACTGGTTTTTCCTTCTATAATCTCTTCTTAGCTTAATACTATCATCATCCATCCAGGCATTCAAACCAGGGGTAACTAACTCTCCCTAAGACCTTTACACAAGTAATAACATTTGAGCTTGATTCTAATGAATAATAAAAATACACCAGTTTGAAAAGAGCATAAAAGAGCATTCCAAGAAAGAAATTCGATTTTCAAAAACTCATTGAGCTGAGAATTTTGTGTGTATGTTCTTTAAAGTTTCTAAAAGATAAAGGACAAGGATGGGGGAAAAAATCATTGAATCTTGAAACAGCATGATATATTTAGAGATTGATAAGAAACTATGTTGGGCTGGATTATAAAGAGTACAGTAGATGGTAGAAGAAGATTAAATAGAAGTAAACTGAGATCTGAGTATAAAGGATATTATGTGTCATGCTGAGGCTTTGTACTTTATAATAGGAACAACAGGAGGTCTCTCATTATCCTCAGAAAACTCTCTTTTAGTAATGCCTGTGGCCTTCGTCTTGCCTCTATTGTTTCCAAAAATCTCATCATGTCTTTCCTAAGCCATTCTTGGGAAATATCTAACTCAAAAAGTCATGCAGGATTTGTTGCTCAAGGTTCAGAGGGGCTATAAGAGCACAGTAGTGCCCTTACAATCATTCTTGATAAGAACATTGTAGTGAATATTTAAAGTATTAGACAGCTCGCATCTATTTACCCATCTTTTGAAAACAGAAGCTCAATTTTCTCTTGAGGATCACGCCTCTTGCACTGAAGCTTGTGTGCTTCAAGTGGAGGTGAGTCTTTGTTCAATTCTTGCTCCCTTTCCACCACTAACCAGGCCATTTTCTCCTTCTGGTCACAGTAATTCTTCAGGGATAGACACGACTCCATTGAGGAAAATAATTGTCAGATCCAAATATTTTGTTTGAACTATTTAGAGAGATGTTACCTTTTCTATTGAATTTAAACTAGGGAGGATGTAAGACGGGAGCAACTAGCAACCGGTTTATCCCCACCAAAAGCCTGAGGATGAAGTTAGCATGAAGTAAAATAAAAACAAAAGACATTCATAGCTATGTTCTTGGTGCTGTGACAGATACCATGCAGTAAATGCATGGCCTCTACTTTAAATATGTTCAAAATATATCTGAGGATACATAAAAAGGAAGAAAATTGGAAAGCTACCATCTCCAGTCCATACTATAAGGAGTCTTCAAGGTAACACAACAAGAATATTTGTTTCTTCTCTATTGAGACAAGCAGGAGAACGTACTGAGCTGCCTGAACTTCAAAATGGGGGTTCTGAAGGAGTATAAATTAGGCATTTAGGCTTTCATTTGTCATCATTTCATTTCTTTTCTTTCTCCACGATCTCACATTCTTCAGTATTAGTGAGTCAAAATATTCCTACCAACTCTGCCCTGGCTTTATTCTGAATTGTCTTATAACCATGTTTTTCTGTAGAAAAGGAGACGTGATGGCATACTAATTTTAGAACAGTTTGACGTGCAATGGAAAGTTAGACTGAGAAACACTCACATGATCAGAATGCAATCCAGGGTTGATGATGGCAAAAAGATGCTTAAGGAAACTGAAACTCAGGAGACAGGCTGACTGAGATTGAATAACTGAGAAAGAACTTAAGGGGATTTGAGCATATTAGAGTGAAAAAAACACCAGCAAGTAAAACATCCAGGCATACAAAAAGAAACCACAGGAGATATTTTATTTATATTTTTATCATGCTGAGTGGAAAAAAATATGAAATGGAGGCTACAAAGAGAGTTGTTTTGAGCTACATCTAAGGAGAGGACCTGAAACCAACGTACGAAGCTGAAGATCAGAGGACCTTAACTGTCTCATCCTGCAAAAGCCCCAGCACTCTTTCTGTCTGGCTCGTGCTGAAGCTAGTAATGAGGCCATCTGCTTGTAATGCTCACTCTGTGTGTGGCTTGCACCCAGAAATCTCCACGCCTTCCAGCAAAGTCATTTTTACACTGTACCTGACAGACAGAGCATGTGTTTGTGCTAAAAACACTGCAGGAAAGGGGTACTGGGAGGAATCAGAAAAGCCTTGACCTTGAAAGAAGTCATCCATGAGCCCTGAGATAGAATTAAAAAGCCAGGGGCAGTGGAATGCTGAAGAACAGGCTAATAGCAATTCGTTAGACCCATATGACACCATAGTAGGAAAGAACACCTGTTTTGGGTTGCTTTGGAGGAAGACAAGCATGGTAGCCTCAATCTTTTTCAAATAACTTCATTCTCTTCAGCATATAGCTAAAAAAAAAATGGAGTCAACAATGACTTTGAAAATCTTAGCGGGGGCTGGGCGCGGTGGCTCACACCTGTAATCCCAGCACTTTGGGAGACTGAGGTGGGCGGATCACAACGTCAGGAGATAGAGACCAGCCTGACTAACATGGTGAAACCCCGTCTTTACTAAAAATACAAAAATTAGCCAGGTGTGGTGGCGTGTGCCTGTAATCCCAGCTACTTGGGAGGCTGAGGCAAGAGAATCGCTTGAACCTGGGAGGTGGAGATTACAGTGAGCTGAAGTCATGCCACTGCACTCTAGCCTGGGCGACAGCAAGACTCCATCTCCGAAAAGAAAAAGAAAAAGAAAATCTTAGTGGGGACGCTATTACAAACTGATAAAGACCAAAACACTTATCATGATCCTTTACAACCTGATTTCAACTTACTTTGTCACCAACCCCATTTCATGCCATTTATTCCCATATACACCCAAATTTTGAAAATCCACAAATGTGTCATTCACTTCAATTCCTCTGCACCATTAAAAATACAGTTTGTGCTGCTCATAATTTAGCTTTCACCCTTTTCCAAATGGATCAAGGAAGGATGAAGTAATTTGCCCATGATCAGACACAATTTAAGAGTATGAAATGTTAATAGTACACTGAAAATGAAAGAAGAGTCAAAAGTAATGGTTATAACATTTGAATAGAGATGTGTATACAAAAGATCACACTCTGTGACTCCCCACAACATTTCCTACATTTAGAGAACTGGACCTCGGTGTGATAACATTGGCCTACATGCAGGGATATTTTAAGAAATATCCTAACAGAATTAGTCCTTCATCTCATTTAGTCTGAGGATTTTACAAAGGACACTACATGTTACATTATTCAAGGTTCTTCTGCTAAGGATCCTCAGCAGAAATTTCTCTGTGGTCTTCAACGTTAGTTATTCTTCAACTGGAAAGCTGATGGGCATTAGCAACTAGAATGGTTAGAAGCAAATTTGGGGCCCACCCATTGCAAGTATATAGGACTCTATGGCAGCAAACCTTTTTGTAAAGGGACAGATAGTAAATACTGTGTTTTAATCTTTGCAGCCCACACTGACTCTATCACCGCTACTGAACTCTGCTGTTGTAGTGTGAAAGCAGCCATAGATAATGTCACAGGGCCAACCCCAAAATTAGGGTTTAGCCTGGAAAGCCAAGTACATGGGTTCTTAGCTTCATGTGGGAAAGAATTCAAGAGCAAGCCAACAGAGTAAAGCCAAAGCAAGTTTATTAAGAAGCAAAAGGAAGGCTGCCCTACAGGCAGAGCAGTTCCCTGGGCTGCTCACTGGTTATATTTGTGATTATTTCTTGATTATTTGCTGAATAGGGATGGACTATGCATGAGTGTTCTGGGAAAAGGGCAGAAAGCTCCCAAACTGGGTTTTCTCCCACATTCAGACTACACAGGTTAATTTCCTAGCATTACCATTCCAATTGTACACTGTCATGGCACTGGTGGGAATGTTTTTAGCATGCTAATGCATTATATTGGCATATAATGAGCAGTGAAGGTAACCAGACATCACTTTCCTCACCATCTTGCTTCTAGCTGGTTTGGGTCAGTATCTTTTACTGTCTCCTGTCCTATAATCCGGGTCCTGTGACTTGTCCTCTTGGAAACCAGTCCTGCCGAATTCCTATATCAATAGTGCACAAAGGAATGAGCAGAACTGTGTTCCAATAAAACTTTATTGATTAAAAAAATTTTATTGATAAAAATAGGCAGGATGCTGAATTTAATCCACAGGCTATAATTTGCTGATCCTGCTCTATGGCATATTTTTGTAACAAAGTCTTAGCCATGGTTCTGGTCATTCTTTTCACTTTTCTCCTTGTTCTTTCTTACTCCTGTATTTATGTTCTATGACTGTGTTTTATATCATTGTGCTGCCTTCCTAGTATTTTATGACACTAACTAAGAAATATCTACATAAATATTTTTAAATTAGCTGTCCAGGGCTTACTTTGTGGTTATGTGTCTTTTAAGAAAAGACATTTGCCAAAGTTAATAGGGCAACAAAACTTTTCAGATAGGATAGATATTAACATATCTAGAAATTAGAATGTAGGATTTTATTGGTAATTTTTCCTCTGGGTGTACACCTAAAGAAAAATGAAGAGAAGGCCCAAGTGGTTAAGAAGGTCAGACAAAGAGCGATGACTAGGTAAGGAGGTACGAAGACACTGGTTGCTAGTAGTAGACCATTTTTTCTTCTGATTTCTTATTTGTAATAGAGTGATATTTATAGCTTCCTGGCTTCTATTAGTACATTTTTATATTTCATGAAAGCCACTTATAATAGTGCTACATGTCATACGGTTAATCCTACTATGTAATTGTTCACTCATCTCTGACTTAAATACCTTATAAATTAATTCATTCTATACAGGTTATTGAATAAACACTAATATTATATGCCAAGTGCTGTTCCAGCCACCATGTATACAACAGTAAAAAGACCATGTCTCTACCCTTGTGGTATTCATTTCTCAGTGAAGAGAAAAAATGAATGAATTAATGAATAATGCAGAGCAAGGGGTGCAGAGGGAGAAAAGCAGAACAAAAGGATACAGAGTGATAGAGAGCTACTTTATGTTGGGGAGAGACATAAATGAAGCCTTGGAGCAGGCCATGCAGGTATCTGAGGAAAGAGAATCACAAGGGGAAAAACACAAAGTACAAAGTTCAAAGGCTCTGAGGGTGGGAACCTGTCTGGCCTTTTGAGCAATTACAAGGAAACCATTTTTAGCAATAACAAGAAGTAGAGTGAGTGAGGGGCAGTGTAGAAAGCAATGAGGGAAGAAGGAAAATAGAGAATGAGATCTTACTAGGGCTCAAAAAACTCTCTTAGGCTGTGGACTTTATTCTGTAGGAAACTGAAGTTTTTGACCAAAAGACTACATTATTGACTTATATGTTAAAGGACCTCAGTGACTGCTACAGAGAGTATACAATAGGGACAAAGACGAAAACAGAAAGACCAGTTGAGAGACTTGAATTTCCAGGCAAGAGAGCATGGTGGCCTGGACCAGAATGATAGAGAAAGTAGTAGTAAGAAGCAGTCCTCTGTATTTATCTGAAAGAGCTATTCTGATAGTGTTTCATAACTAGTTTGATGTGAAGATATGACAAAAAACAAAGGAGTCAAAAAAGACTCCAAGATATTTTAGGAGGGAAAATGGAAGAATTAATTTTCCATTAATTAAGATGAGGAATATTAGTAAGTAACAGGAATGGGAAGAAAAATCCTGTATTTATTTTGAGTATGTTATGTTTGAGATGGCTAATCAGACATCCAAGTAGATATGTTGAGTACATAGTCATTTACCGGAGTCCAGAGATTCAGGAAACAGGTAAGGATGAGGAATATAAATGAGGAGTGGTCAAGATGAGATAGTATTTAAAGCCATAGGCTGGAGAAGGCAGCCATGGGAGTGAGAGCAGTTAGAGAAATTGAGAAGTCTAAAGACTGAACTCTGCAGTACTCCAACTTTAAAAGATGTGGGGGAAAAAGGAAGAATTTGGCAAGAGAGAATGAAATTGACGGTAGCCAGCGATGTAGGAAGAACGTGAGGAAAGCGTAGACTCCAGGAAATTACATGTAGAAAGGGTTTCAAAAATAAAGGAGACATTACCTGTGTCAAGTGCTGCTGATTGATGGGTGGAGGAAGGTGAGAACTGAAAGGTGGCCTTTGCTTTCGTCAACATAAAGGTCACTGATCTGTTTCATGAGAATGGTGAGGATAAACGCCTATTTGAAGTGGATTCAAGAACAGGAAAAGATATGTTGGAGGTCACCGGCATGAAAATTTTTTGAGATTTTGCTCCTCAAAAGGGGAAGAGAGAAAGAGACAGTAGCTGGAGAGGGACAAAAACCACAGAGCTCAATATAAAGGCAGGTTATATAGGGTCCATATGAAAGTAGGTCATATGGGAAAAATTATTTACCATCTTATATGTCTAACCTCCTCCTGTTTTTTCTTTCTTTCTGTCCCTCCATGATATGAACCCCATCCTCCCCCATACCTGCCTGAACACCTGAGGTCCTAAACAGTCTACCTCTGCTCCACTGCCTGAAAGCTCTCAGGAATAGAAAAATGAACTCATTTCTCTGGGTGGCTGATAAGGATCACAGATATTCTCCTCTTCTGTTATGGTATCATGTTATGTTTTGTTCTGAAAAGTGCATCAACAATAAGTGACACAAGAGTAATAATGATGATTTGGGGTTTAACTTCATGTGTATTTCTTTACTGAATATTACTGGCACCTATGATAGTCACTGTGCTAAGTGCTGTGGAAAGGAAGGAGAAAACAACGAAAGGATAAGACTAGAGTGACTACATTCAAAAGAGACTATTTTACTTTCCTTTACTCACTGATAATAGTTAATTTTAGAACTTAAAATATTTCTAAATCATAATTGTTTGCATAACTAAGTATCTTTAAACTTTAATAAACTTTTGAATATAAAAAAAACAGAAGGAAATTCTCTGCAATTATTTTTGGGATCGGTAGAGGTATAATAATAAAATAGGTGTTCAAAAGTAAAGTTGAATATCTTTTAACTGCTGCTGTTCTACCTGATTTTGTAGTAATATTTGAATTTGTATCATGGTATTTAAACTGATGATCCAGAGGAGAATCAAGTAGAATTTACACCTCTGTAATTGCTATTATATAAAAATAGAAAGGTTCTCCTAAGGTCAGATTCACCCTAAAATGAAGGAAAATGCTGAAAGTACACTATACTGCCCCAAAATAAAAACACTCTACTGTTTTTACTTTCATATGTCAAGCTTTCTATAATGCCAAAAAAAAAATTTAAACCTAACACAGTCATTTGCAAAATGTTAATATGAACTTTTGTTACCTTTTCCTCTTGATTGTGGTGTCTTCTTTATTATGCACGTGTATATAAAATCAAGAAATTTTAAATGCCTGATTTAAATTAGGTAAATGCAATCTCAAACAAGTCGTACTTCCCCAGTCAGAATTGGAGTGTTCTAATATACCTTAAAATGTAAGAAAAAATGGAAAATGAAAAAGTCTCGATGAAGTAAAACTTTATCACAGTTACACAGAAAAGGCCTGCCTCCAATAGTGGGAGTGTGTACATTGTCAATTTTAATTTTTTTTTTAATTAAACGATTAACTTTTACAGAGAAAAAGCATTAGGTGAGCTCTGCTTAATTTTTTGGTCTGAAATTATTCACTCCTGCAGGTTCTTAAAGGGAAAGAAAATAAGATGGCAAAACTAATGTGCAGTATGTCGTGAGAGATAAAGTTATTCCAAAATAGAAAATTTAAGAACTACCTCATTCTCAATTGGCCAACATTTACTGAGTAATTAGGACCTCCGGCTTCCTAGGAGACCCCAGAGAGTATAAGGAAGAGCCCCTGCCTTCAGGGAGCTTACATTTGGATCCAGATGACAAAACTTTCCCAACCAGAGCACTACTTCCCAGTAAAACATAAACAACATTGTTATTTTTATATATTACATATATTAACTTATAATAGATAACATTGTGATGAAATTATGTTGTTACATCACTTTTCTGCCCTGCATCTTTTCGTAACTACCTACTTTCTATTACAAAAAAATGCAGATGTCATTTCTCATTCTTCAAAGACCTGTCTAGTTGTTCTACTCTTAATTCACAACCCTGATTGATGTTAGTACTCTTCTCTTAATCAAATCTTTTTGTGCTCTCTCTCATGCGCACTCTCTCTCTCTCTCTCCCCCCCCCCGCCTCCATCTCTCTCTCTCTCTCACACACACACACACACACACACACACACACACACACACACACACAAATGCTTGCCTGACTGGAGGTACCAGGCAGCAGGGTGGGAACAAGTCTGAGTGAAGCCTAAACAATCACACCAACATAACTGACAGAGAACCAGAACCAAATCCTAGGCAATGGCCAGCAACCCAGAAGGGGAAGATTTAAATAAGTAGGCTTTGAAGGGATAAAGCCTTTTAAACATTAATATGTTAATATTTAACAACCAAGCTCATGTTAGGGAAAGAACCATAAAGATTACCCAGTTTTTAAATGTGGAAACACTGCCATCCCTTTAGATTTCTATTTCTCATTGTCCTTGCCATTGCATGTGATGCTCAGAACTCACCACCTCCAGGAACCTCCCCAGCTCCACTGAGTCTCCACTGAGTCCCTTGCACATAGATCAGTATCAGCCACTTCAAGATATACACGTGTGACCCCATTACAATGAGACTGGAAGCAATCAAAGAACAATGCCACTATCCTATGTAAAACTTTCACATCTTCCTGACATAAAGGAACAGTTTGTGCTGAAAGAATGACTGTTGAAGGTATGAATTAAAGGCATTTTAGTCCCCCAACACCCATCTTAAAATTGTTATGTATGTGAATTGCATGGAGATAGTTATTTTCTTTACTTCTTTTGCTGTTCAGAGATGTGATCTTTTTCCATATGTCATAACATCATCAGTTTTATCAAGTTAAATGTATTTCATTGTTTCTGCAGCACCTAAATGTATTTCACAGGGTCTCTGGCCAGTAGTTTTAAATATTCGGTCATAAAATTCATGTTTGCAAGTAACTGGTTTTTGACTGTTTGTACAGTTTCATCTTGGTGTTAATTTTACAATGTGAGAAGTTGTGTTTTTGCTTTTTTTTTTTTTTCTATTTGAAACCCCATAATAAATGAGCTTTAATTTTATGTTTTTTCCTAATCTGGACAAGTTCACAAAACATCATTTTTCATTATATTGTTTTTATTATATGGTACTATCCTATATGGGTCCTACTCATAGAATAATTTTCATTTGGGGTTTAAAGAAATTTAGGATTTTAAACCTAAAATACTATCTAGTTCTCACCTCCTATTTATAGATAGGAAATTCAAGATTTTAGCTAAATAACTTCAATATAGGCACATAGCTGTTCACTAACTGGGTTGAATTATTACCTATACTTAATATTTTATACTTGTACAAATGATTTTAAATTTACATTTTTGCCACTTTTACAATTTGAATAAGAAAAACCACCTGATTCCTGAATATGTATTGTTTTTATAAGTGAAGTAATGATGAACTATTCTAAATATATGAACAGCTAACCAATTAAGCATACCTGTTTTAGTTAACTAATTTGCCTATTTGTTCTGGGGATTTTTTAAAGAATAAAGCAAGATCTCTGTCTTTAAGAAAGTTTAAAATATCATTACATTCATAAGATATTTACATATTGTTATATACTTAGGTGTTATTTAGAGGTCCAAGGAGTAAGAATTTGATGTAACCTTTCACTTCCTTGTAGTAAACCCCAAACATAAGTGAATCAAGAGAAGAAAACAAAAGTATGACTGCTACTTCTGACAGTAACTGCAAAAATATTTTAAAGTTTAATAGCAAGAAATTCTGGTGGAAAATTTTCAAATGTTTATATTTCAAAGAAGTTCACATGAAGTGAAACACACTGCAGTCCAATAATTTTTTAATCTTGAAGACCACATTCTCACTTCCTTTTTCTGACACCAATACTCTTTCCCTATTTGCCAATTGTGTTAACTTACCATGATGATTCTCAGATACAACCATTTCCAAAAATCATGACATATAATCATTATTTAATAACAAACACTATAAAGTCTATATTTTAGAAACTGAAATTAATAGTGTATCAGTCCACATTCTCCCACCTACTTACCACCTTCCCATAGCCTATTTTTGCATAACTCTCTGAGTTCATTGTGAAACAAGGCCATTCTAAGGTAGGTAAATGTATATTCAAAGAAAATAATAAACTAAGGTAACTTGAGCTGTTGAGCAAGTCATAATAAAAAAGTACTTTATTTCTTTTTACATTTATCATCTAAGGAAATGAACAGTTATTTTAATGATTTTTGTGGGTTGCAGAATTAATTTATTTCAAGAAATATCTTTGCCTAAACAGTATATACAGAAATTAACTCTGTGCAAATAATTGATCTTACTACCCCCTCTTTAAAAAGCTTATAATGAATGTTCATTGTAAATATAAAAATAAACCATTTCTCAATAATCTCTATGTAGAATTTGTATTTTTCATTTAGTAATCACTTTACAAACAAGGTATAAAAGAATGTGAAACTGTTTTCAAGGAAATATGACCCCATTTTACTAGAATTGAAGATTTAGTAATAACAAAAATAGTTACAATTAACATTTATGATGTGCTTACTATATGGCAGAGAGTTTGACTTCTGAGTCCAAACTCTTTTTTTTTTTTTTTTTTTTTTTTTATTATTATACTTTAAGTTGTAGGGTACATGTGCATAACGTGCAGGTTTGTTACATATGTATACTTGTGCCATGTTGGTGTGCTGCACCCATCAACTAATCATTTACATCAGGTATAACTCCCAATGCAATCCCTCCCCTCTCCCCCCTCCCCATGATAGGCCCCTGTGTGTGATGTTCCCCTTCCTGAGTCCAAGTGATCTTATTGTTCAGTTCCCACCTATGAGTGAGAACATGCGGTGTTTGGTTTTCTGTTCTTGTGATAGTTTGCTAAGAATGATGGTTTCCAGCTGCATCCATGTCCCTACAAAGGACGCAAACTCATCCTTTTTGATGGCTGCATAGTATTCCATGGTGTATATGTGCCACATTTTCTTAATCCAATCTGTCACTGATGGACATTTGGGTTGATTCCAAGTCTTTGCTATTGTGAATAGTGCTGCAATGAACATACGTGTGCATGTGTCTTTATAGCAGCATAATTTATAATCCTTTGGGTATATACCCAGTAATGGGATGGCTGGGTCATATGGTACATCTAGTTCTAGATCCTTGAGGAATCGCCATACTGTTTTCCATAATGGTTGAACTAGTTTACAATCCCACCAACAGTGTAAAAGTGTTCCTATTTCTCCACATCCTCTCCAGCACCTGTTGTTTCCTGACTTTTTAATGATCGCCATTCTAACTGGTGTGAGATGGTATCTCATTGTGGTTTTGATTTGCATTTCTCTGATGGCCAGTGATGATGAGCATTTTTTCATGTGTCTGTTGGCTGTATGAATGTCTTCTTTTGAGAAATGTCTGTTCATATCCTTTGCCCACTTTTTGATGGGGTTGTTTGTTTTTTTCTTGTAAATTTGTTGGAGTTGTTTGTAGGTTCTGGATATTAGCCCTTTGTCAGATGAGTAGATTGCAAAAATTTTCTCCCATTCTGTAGGTTGCCTGTTCACTCTGATGGTAGTTTCTTTTGCTGTGCAGAAGCCCTTTAGTTTAATTAGATCCCATTTGTCAATTTTGGCTTTTGCTGCCGTTGCTTTTGGTGTTTTAGACATGAAGTCTTTGCCCATGCCTATGTCCTGAATGGTACTACCTAGGTTTTCCTCTAGGATTTTTATGGTATTAGGTCTAACATTTAAGTCTCTAATCCATCTTGAATTAATTTTCGTATAAGGAGTAAGGAAAGGATCCAGTTTCAGCTTTCTACTTATGGCTAGCCAATTTTCCCAGCACCATTTATTAAATAGGGAATCCTTTCCCCATTTCTTGTTTCTCTCAGGTTTGTCAAAGATCAGATGGCTGTAGAGAGCCAAATCAGGAATGAACTTCCATTCACAATTGCTTCAAAGAGAATAAAATACCTAGGAATCCAACTTACAAGGGATGTAAAGGACCTCTTCAAGGAGAACTACAAACCACTGCTCAGTGAAATCAAAGAGGACACAAACAAATGGAAGAACATACCATGCTCATGGATAGGAAGAATCAATATCGTGAAAATGGCCATACTGCCCAAGGTAGTTTATAGATTCAATGCCATCCCCATCAAGCTACCAATGAGTTTCTTCACAGAATTGGAAAAAACTGCTTTAAAGTTCATATGGAACGAAAAAAGAGCCCGCATCTCCAAGACAATCCTAAGTCAAAAGAACAAAGCTGGAGGCATCACGCTACCTGACTTCAAACTATACTACAAGGCTACAGTAACCAAAACAGCATGGTACTGGTACCAAAACAGAGATATAGACCAATGGAACAGAACAGAGTCCTCTGAGTCCAAACTCTTTAAAAAATATTATAAATTTACTTTATGCTGAGTTCTGGGTTAGATGCTACAGAGAATTACAGGTATGAGTAACATCTAGTTTTGATTTCCTAAAACGTTTTGGCCTCTCATTGAAGATATAATTTTACAAATCACTGGAACACAAAGCAAATATATGCACAAGAGAGATGCAAACTAAATGCTAACAAAGTTATTGGAAGAGATATGTTTTGAGATTAAACTTAAAAAGCACAGGTAGCATCTCAACATAAGTTGAGCTAAGGGATATATTCTAGACAGAATAAAAGCAAGTAAAGACAAGTAAGTGGGAAATTTTAGATGTGTTAAAGTAATATTAAGTTATCTATTTTGATGGGAACTTCTGTTAACATTAACTTTTATAAGATAACCTCAAAAAGTTGAGTTAGAAACATATTGTGAAAAGTCTTGTATATCAGACAAATTTGTGATTGATTTAGACACAGAGGGTTACTAGAAAGGTCTATGAGTTCTGATCTAGAACACTTGGGAACAAGTGAGAAGCCAGAAAGGGGAGAAGAATGAAGGAGGCTATTTCTCACTTTAAGTGTTTGGGACAGAATGAAGATATAAACTAGAATAATGGCAGGAAGAAATAAGAGGACAGATATGGCAAACATTGTGATGTTGGAATATCCCATGGCTTAACATTCATTGATTGGATGTTGGAAGGAAGGAAGAGTCAAATACAATTCACAGTTCTGAGTCAGAATGACCTAGAAAATGGCGCTGCTATTAGTAAAAGGGACATCAGAAGGGATACGCTTAGATGGAAAGACGACAAGTTTCTAATGACAAAATTGAATTTAAGGTGCAAAAATCATTCAAATAGAAGTTCCAGAAGGTAAATCCAAGCACAGTTCTAGAAGTCAGGACTGAAAAAGCTCATCTGAGTTGTTTCCACAATGAAGAGATCATTTAAATCATATGAGTAGTTGGAATTAGGATTGCTTAGCAATAAGAGGGCCAATGAGAGAACCATTAGAAAATTCTCATTTTCAGGGCTGTAAGAAGAAAGAAAATGAAAGAAAGCCCACAGAGGTACTCAGACAGGTAAGAAAAGAACCGTGAATACTATAGGAGCAAAAAGAGCAGAAAGATTCAAGGAAGAAATTGTCAGAACTTTTCAAATGCTTCAAGGGAAGGGATGACAATAAAGACAGAATAAACTGTAGATTATCCCTCAAGAATATTATCAACAATCTTTGACAGCAGGTTTTTACTAGAGAGATGTTCCAAAAATATTAATTAAAAACCTGCCTCTTACTAACAGTATTAGATTGCATTATTCTCAATTTTCCATTTCTTCCTCATTTTTGCAATTTTTCTCAGGAGAAGGAATATACTTCCAACTCCACTGACTTCGGGCTTGGCCTTGTGACTTGTTTTGACCAACAGAGCATAAGCAGACTTGACTCAAGTCACCTTCCAGTGGAGGCATAAGCTGTGCTTGCATGCTTCGGCTCTACTTCTCATGTTCTGCCCACTCTCATGAGAACAGCGTGACGCAGATGAAAGATGCTCCTTCAGTCTGAGACCTGAAGAGAGAAGCTACATAGAGCTAAGCCTAGCTGAGCCCAGCCCAGCCAATACAGTGCACTGACATGCAGCTATCTTACAATATGAGTCGGAAATAAACATTTGTTCTTGTAAGCTATTGAGATAATATGGTTGTTTGTTACCACAGCAAAAGCTAATAAACCACCTTTAGAAAACAGATAAACTGTTTTAAATTTTCAGAATATTTGGAAATGATGCTAAGTTTATGAAGTTCCTTAAGGTACACAAATTAAAAATAATTTACCTCAATCATTGCCATAAACCTGAATCAAAGTTTGAAATAAAAATCATGCCCACTAGCCCTTATTTAAGTGATTTAGAGACAATGTAAATCTTTGAAAATACCTCTAATAATGTAATAAACAAGATATAAAGCAGGCTTTCTTTGTATTTGTCTCTGTGGGTTCTTTAATAGGTATACAGCCATACTCCCTGTACTTGGATTTACCATGGAAAATATTTCGCCTCTCCGTTATTGTTGGCAAAGGCTGCATCTTTATGGTCTGTTCAGTACTCGACAAGTTGCACTGCCAATTATGCTATTACAATGTCTCTTAAGGTTTCCTCCACTGCTCCTTTATTCTTGGTACCTCCTTTGTGATTTAAGAGTTGTTTTATGGAATTGTAATGTGGCTCTTGACATATAGTTGAAGCACATTAAATTACCCTGGCTTAAATAAACAAGTTACCATGTGAATATGTTTAGGCATCTTTTAATGTGGTATTTTTCCTCTTGACTTGTCTAAAAAAATCAATGGCATAAAATTAAAACTTGGTACCTTAGCTTCTAAAGTGCACAATTTTTCCTTTCCTATTCTTATTCATGATATGATTAGAAAATAAAACTGTATGTTTTTGAAGAAAGTATATAGCTTTCCAACATTACAATTTCTGACATTTGTCATTTGTCATCAAAATGTTTCCAAAATCATATGGATGCTTAGTTACCTATATAAGAATATTGATAAATCAGTTCTTTATGTACCATATAAAATAATAAGAATGCAAAAGATAAAGTAAATAACCAACAGCTGTACACTATTTTTCTTTTAAGTATTGAGGGCAGTGCAGTCTGGTCAGAAGCACGGAGCTTATAGTAATCTGTTATATCCAAAAAATAATGAGATTGAAGACATGCCCCTGAATGTGCTATTATTTTGAAAGAAGAAGTCTCATCTGTTACACTGTTGACTCAAGTAGGAGGTAGCAGATGGCACAATGGGGGGAGCTGTTAAGTCCAGGAGGATACAAAGAGGCTGGTATAGAAACATGAGTGAAAAGATGATAGGGATAAAAAAAAAAAAAATGAAAACGCAATAGCTTCCAAGACAATGCAGACTGAAGAGGGAAAGTTCTCAATGGGAAACACATAAGGAGATTTGCTTTGAGAAATATTTTTAATAAAAGGAAATTTGGATTCTTAGAACACAGTACCTGCCCAAAGGCTCTTTTCCTTGCTCTCATTACACATTAAAAAGCAGTACTACTTACATAATTATGTTCTCCAGAGGATATTTAATTACAGTTTCTGTGTTTGGTTTCTATATTTATTTGGTCATTAAATTAATATAATATGACATCATGATGTTTCTATTGGAGGACACTCAAAAAGTATAACCCACTCAGCCCTTGGATTTTCCTTTTCTCCCCCCTTAGAACATTCCCTTTGGATACCTATGGGAAAATATGGCATTTCAATTCCACTGTAATTTCTTCCTTCAGCGATGGAGGACCTGTAAGTTTGCCTTTCACTATGAGCCTACTTAGTCTCACTGAGCCTTCACAGTTGCAGTCATGAGCTCTGAAACCCAGCTGACTGAACAGGAGTGGTGCTCCTTGAGCATTTATCTCAACTCAAATTTCAAAATCAGTCCTTAGATTCATTGTGGAAGCTGAGGGAGATGAGAAATTTCTTAGCTTAGAGGTTCATTTTCTCAAATATCTCCACATATCATTAAAGTTAATGCTTTATTTCTCCCTTGTGTGTGCATGTGTGTGTGTGTGTGTTTTTCTGGAAACCTTACAGTCTAGATATCACAAGAGACCAAAAATTAAACTGCTTAACAGAAATCATCAAAAGGGACAATGCAATCTATTTTCTGGCATTTTCTCCAATAAAATTTTAGAAAACATTAACAATAAAACACCCAAAGTCCTCATCTCCTGAAATTCCCCAAGGTTCCAACTCAGGATATAGGAAGGTCAATAAAAGATCAGGGTAATGATGTCAACCCATTTCAAGTGGTTAGATGAAATTTTATTCATTAATTTTAACACATCATCCTTAGTGAAAATGGATCCTGAAATGACAAGATATACATTTTCTCCCTCCTTAATGAGTTTAAACATGTTTAAGCTCAAATATTAAGTATAAGCATATTCGGATGATCAAATGTCATTGCATAAATCAAATTGAAACTGTTTAATTTCTTTAACCCTGTTCCCATTTGCCCGGAGAATTCTCACTGGTGGTGCTTGCGGCTGCAGTATTTACCCCAAGATAACGATGCCAGGAAATATCTCACTTTTATTATTATTTTTTTTTAATCACCCTAGTATGCCAACTTTGGAAACAAAAGACATAATTCCATTTAGAGCATTCTGTTTTTAGTGATGGTATTTCCATTTACAAAATACAGCAATTCTCAATCACTGAAAATGTCAACTCCTAGAAAACACAGCATTCCTATGTGTGATGTTAACATCATTCTCAAACAGTTGTTGGCTAAAGATTCATTTGATGAATCTGATTTTTCTGAAATAGACAATTCTGGTGATTCAGATGATTTTGATGTTAGTTCTGTTTAGAAATAACTCCAAGAACAGTTTTTACATTTTATTTTCACAGTGAAAACCAGTCAGATTTGCTTCAGCCTCAAAGAGCATGTTTATGTAAAAAATTAAATGAGTGCTGGCAACAAGCTGCACATTTCTTTTAAACAGGAAAAGGGTTAAGTGACAGAATTAGGGCAACTTACATAACATAACTCCTCACATCCTTATATGATTTTATTCTGCTTCTCTCATGTCCTAAGATCCATAATTTCCTTTCTTGAAGACACAGCTTTAGTGTTTATAAGATTTAATAGAAAAATATTGCTTCTGATTAAAGACATGTATTATATTTTCAGGTCCCTAAGATGCTGATAAATACTGGCTTATTTAACATTAATATTTTAATAAAATTTATAAGCAGAGGATGTATTTCAGCTTAAAGTCAACAAGGTAGTTGTGTGTTAGGCACTGCCATTGCCACTTTACAAATGAGAAATTATAACTCAAGTTGTTTTTAAAAAAAAAATCCCTTCTGTTAAAATTAGTAGGTGGAAATAACATGCAGGTTTGGCTCCTTTTGCCACATGGCCTTTCCCTCCTGATCTGATTCTGTCTGAAGATCCAAGTTTATCCCCTGGCCTTCTCTCACTCCATGTCTCACCTCTGCTCTCCAAATACACATTACCATCAGGCCATACCAAACTGTTTTGCACCACTGAGCCTTTTCCCTCATACAGTCTTTGTCCTTCTCCCTTTCTCTTCCTCTCTTGACCTGTCTGCTTCTGAAACTCCTCCCAGATTGTGAGCTCCATGAGGACAAGGATTAAGATTATTCACCTCTGCCCACAATACTTAACTATGCAACACATCATTGACCTTCATTAAAGTTTGTTAAATTAGACCTTTGACTGTGGACAACAATCGTTAGTGGCTATGCTCCAGAGTCATCCTGGACAGCTAGTGAGCCAGTCCTTTTCTTTTTATTTTTTTGAGACAGAGTCTTGCTCTGTCACCCAGGCTGAAGTGCAGTGGTACCATCTCAGCTCACCACAACCTCCACCTCCCAGGTACAAGCAATTCTCCTGCCTCAGCCTCCCGAGTAGCTGGGATTACAGGCACCTGCCACTATATCCAGCTAATTTTTGTATTTTTAGTACAGACAGGGTTTCACCATGTTGGCCAGGCTAGTCTTGAACTCCTGACCTTAAGTGATCCACCCTCCTCAGCCTCCCAAAGTGCTGGGATTACAGGTGTGAGCCACCACACCTGGCCAAGTCAGTCCTATTTTGAAGCAAGTTCCCTACAAATAGTAGTTCCTTATGACAGAGAATGAGAATTCCAGACAGGGAAAATTTGACTTGTGTCCTATATCCTTAATGATTTCATAGCATTTTTAAATGAACAGTTCTCCAATGACAGGTAAGAGAAAAATGTGTACCCTGTTAAGCTTTTCTATTCTTACAAAATAGGAATGGTGTCAGTAGATGACTAGCCTTGTTATCTAACGGCTCCCAGAAAAAAATAATTACAGGTCACTTGTTCCAAACAAAGTCAATATTTCAACCAGTCTATAATGTATGCTCTCATATGGCAAGCAATCTCAGTTGTTTATATGTTCATGTTTGTATTAGTTATCTATTATAGCATAACAAATTACCCCCAAAATTTAGTGGCTTAAAACAGCAAAGTTTCTGAGGATCAGTAATCCAGAAGCAGCTGACTTGGGTAGACATGGTGTCTCATGAGGATGTGGTCAAGCTATTGGCCAACGGTGCAGTCATCTCAAGACAACTGGAACTGGAAGATTGACTTCCAAACTCATTCACAGATGGTTGGCATGCCTCTGTTCGTCACTGGCTGTTGATTAGATGCTTCAGATCCTTGCCATGTGGGCCTCTCCACAGGGCTGCTGACACATCAACTTCTTTCCCCCAAAGAAATAGAGAAAGAGAGAGAGAAAGAGAGAGAAAAAAGCAGGAAAGTACACCCAAAATGGAAGTCATAGTATTTTTATAACCCAATCTTAAAAATGAAATGCTGGCTGGGCACAATGGCTCATACCTGTAATCCCAGCATTTTGGGAGGCTAAGGCAGGTGGATCATCTGATGTCAGGAGTTCAAGACCAAGTTGGCCAACATGGCGAAACTCCTTTCTACTAAAAATACAAAAATTAGTGGGATGTGGTGGTGGGCACCTGTAATTCCAGCTACTCGGGAGGCTGAGGCAGGAGAATTGCTCTAACCTGGGAGGCAGAGGTGGCAATGAGCCAAGATCACGCCACTGCACTCCATTCTGGCTGACAGAGACTCCATCTCACAAAAAACAAAACAAAAAAAAAATCCCATTATTTCTGCCACTTTCAATTTGTTGAAACTGTCCATAAATTCAACAAATACTCAGCAGGAGGGGATTAAACAAAGATACGAGCACAGGGAAGCAGGGATTCTTGGGAGCCATCTTAAACACTACAATGTGCAACAAGTTTACCCTGAAGGATTCACTAGGAGGAATCAACGCTTAAAGCTGGATGTATTTTAGAGGTATAAAAATTTCTCGTTGCCAAGGATACATCTATTTTATTTATTCTGGTTACATCTATTTTAAATTTTTTAAAGCTAAAATTAGTTCAATCATGTTTTAGTTATTGAAACTTGAGTTCTAAATCATTAGTTGATGCACGTTTCTGAGTAAGTCCCTTATCTGCTTATTTAAAGACTCACTACTGAATCTAGGGGCCTCAATTTTAGCAAAACCTTGTTATAAATATTATAAATATTTATAAAAAGAAACTTATTTTGTAAATATTAAGAAACCTATTTTACTAGTAGCTTTGTTAAATTATTAAAGATAGAGTTTTACAATTAACTGGCATATAGGCCAACTATACCCCAAGTATTGGCCAGGAAATACAATCTCAAATTATCTGTACACAACATTTTAGCTCAGTTTAGAGAAACCAAATTGTCAAATGATTGGCTGAAGTATATGCAGTCCACTTGTTCCTCTAACTACTCAAAAATCAGCATTAAGTGTGATTCTTATACCTCTTGTCTAAGCTCCCAGGGTGATTATCTAACACAAAAATTCTAGGAATCCACTTCCAAACTGCTGAGTCAGTATCTCTAGGGTGATGAGAAGTGGTAGAGATGGGAGAGACGCATGAATCTACATTTAAGTGAACAATCCAGAGCCTTTGCTACATTGAATCATATCAAAGAATGATTATATTTGTCCCCTAGAGAACACATCCACTGAATTACTCTCTCATCAGGTCTATTTTCCTACATTGATGAACATTATGGGAAATTGATCTATGAAACTCAATGTTGTATATATTTAACAATATTGATAAGCATGTATTTTATCACGTTGTGTCATCTCTTTTCCCTAAGGACGAATAAGAAAAATTTCTCACTGGTCTTATTAGATACAATTCCCAAATAAATTATCTGATTCTATGTTATAGCCATTATATATCTTATCACCAATCACTTTTCCCTCTCTGATTGATCACTAGAAGGGTCAAAGTCAAATCTATGGCTCCCCTCTGGCAAGTACATAGAACCTCATAGCTTAAACTTGATGTATTAATATGAATCCTGCCTTTGTTTTACTTAGTTGACTTTATTTTTCTTTAGCCTCATTTTTTCTAAAATAATTTTAATTTACTTAGTCTTTCTAGATTTCATCCTTCATCACAAGTTTACTTAAAGCCTCGCTGAAACAAAGTGAAGTATAACTGATTTAAAAAGCATTTGAACAGATTAAGATTTTAAATAAATGAATGAATGAAAAAATGTATATAATGTGATAGTTAATATTAAGTGTCAACCTGATTTGATTGAAGCATGTGAAGTATTATTCCTGGGCATGTCTATGAGGGTGTTGCCAAAGGAGGTCAACATTTGAGTCAGTGGAATGGGAGAGGCAGACCCACCCTCAATCTGAGTGGGCACAATTTAATCAACTGCCGGCATGGCTAGAATAAAGCAGGTGGAAGAAAGTAGAAGGACTAGACTTGCTGAGTCTCCTGGGCTTCATCTTTCTCTCTAGCTGGATGGTTCCTGACCTCGAACATCAGACTCCAAGCTCTTCCGTTTTGGACTTTTGGATTTACACTAGTAGTTTGCCAGGGGCTCTTGGGCGTTTGGCCACAGACTGAAGGCTGAACTGTTGACTTCCCTACTTTTGAGGTTTTGGGACTCAGACTGATCCACCACTGGCTTTCTTGCTCCTCAAGTTGCAGATGGTCTATCGTGGAACATTACCTTGCGATTGTGAGAGTCAACTCTCCTTAATAAAGTCCCTTTCACATATACATGTATTCTATTAGTTCTGGCCCTCTAGAGAACCTTAATAAATATAGAATAATTTTTAAATTTTACCCTTGTTAGCTTTATTCTTTCTCTCTTTTTTTTACTCAGTCCCCAAGTCCAAGGTCTAAGTAACTTACTTCTTGAGCCATTCTTGAAATATGTTAACTTTGAAGCACATTCATCATTGAGTTTCTCCTCCTATATCATTTTTCTTCAAATTGTGTACCTCTTTTCATTATAAAAATGATTTTACCAAATTATGGAAGACAGAAGAATTTTTTAATCACTCTAGATCCTATCAGTTGCACACGTCTATTATTTTTAATTTGGTATATTTCCTTCCAGTTGTATTTTGTCAATCTATAGCATTTTTCAATTTTATTTGGCAAAAATTTCTGAGTGCTGACTATGTGCACATCGTGTTACATACTGGATAAAAAGACAAAGTGATAGCTTCAGGCAGTTCTCAGTCTAGGAAATTATATCACTACATAAATCAATAATGCAATATAATGTAGTAAGGCTTTACTAAGTAGGTAATCCTTCAGCTAGGACTTAAAGAATGCAGCACAGCAACATGGCACATGTATCCATATGTAACAAACCTGCACGTTGTGCATATGTACCCTAGAACTTAAAGTATAATAATAAAAAATGAAATGGGAACATCACACACCGGGGCCTATCATGGGGAGGGGGGAGGGGGGAGGGATAGCATTGGGAGTTATACCTGATGTAAATGACGAGTTGATGGGTGCTGACGAGTTGATGGGTGCAGCACACCAACATGGCACAAGTATACATATGTAACAAACCTGCACGTTATGCACATGTACCCTAGAACTTAAAGTATAATAATAAATAAATTAAAAAATAATAATAATAAAATAAAATAAATAAAATTAAATAAAAAGAGTGAAGAAGAATTCTGTTGGCAAATGTTGAGAGGAAGGCATTTCACAGAGTCACAGTATGATGGCTCCAGTGAGGCAGTCATGGCAGAACAGTAAAAAAGTAGGCAGGAACAGGATTGTGGAGAATATTAGATGCCGTGAAAAGGAATCTGGACATTCATCCTAGATACAACGCAAAACCGGAAAGAGTTCTATACATGGAAGAGTAATGTGATTGGATTTGCATTTCAAAAATTATTTCTGTAGCATTAAGAAGGAAATTATGAACAAAGGCAGACACTTAAGGCAGATAAGCCATTTGGGATGTCATGGCAATGGTGTAGGCAACAGACTGAGGCCTGAATTGGGCCATGGTAGTAAAAGTAAAGAGTAAGGGGACAAAACTGAGGAATGCTTAGAGAAAAATCAACTTGACTCCATGAGTGCACAATAGGAGGGGGCTGCATGGGAGGGTAGAAGAGAGGAGAACTAAATCTAGAGTGACTTCAAAGTTTCTGGTTTAGGATGCTGAAATGACAAGACTGCCATTAACTGAGATAGAAAACACAGGTTTAAAGGGGTGGGAACAGGTTGGGGAGGAAAGGTAGAGACAAGAGAGGATGTAAGCATTCTTCTTGGCACATCATCATGTTTGACAGCTTGGTGGGGCTCAGATGGACAGCCTGTATTGCCCTTATACATAAACAGTTGGGAGAGAAAGAGATTTCAGAGCATTTCCTAGACACCTGGTAATAAAAACCATGTGACTAAACCATTTTAGGATTGATTTAGTATGTATTGGGGTGCGAGGGAGGCAGAAAAAAAACCTGATGGAAATGAAGAGAAAATTGAATGTGGGACAAGGAGGCAGAGAACTAGGACAGACTGAAGTCAAGGTTTGGCTGTAGCTAGAGAGCTGCATGGAGCCAAGGAAAAAAACTTTAAATTCAAAATGAGAGAGATTTGAGTATGTTTTTAGTCCACAAAACAGGGACTGATAGAGCAGGCAATGATGGGAGAAAAGACAGAGGAACTGATGAATCCAGTAAGAACACAAGGGAAATAAAAGGATAGGATCAAAAGACAAATGAAGAAATTGACCTAGACCCCCAACCTGGGGGTGGGGGTATATGCTTCTCCTAAGATGAGAGGGAAGATAGAGAAGATATGCAATGACAGAATAACATTATAGGTGTGGGGTACAGATTTAAGAGTATTCATGTTCATTTGCTTCTTGATGTTCAGGAAATGATGTCATCTGATGGTCTTGGCCAGGGCAGGGTAGGCAAGGCTCTGAGAAGAGTCAGGGAGTGTAAGTGGAGCTGCCAAAAGGAGCTAAAGAAAGCATTCCTCAATGGCAAGGGAAGGACTTCTCAGCAGCATCCAGGGTCCATTATGAATTTATAATACCAGTGAATAGTACTGATTTATTATTTCCTTCTAGTGGCATTTGGCCAGCTGAGTAAGAAATCAAGAATTGACATTTAAGGATTGACTGAGACTTAGTGGCTATTTTTAATTTTTGGTAGAAAGGGGAGTAATACAAAACAACCTTTAATGACAAAGGCTAATTTGCAGAATGACCCAAAAGTTAGGCAGTGCTAAATAATGTGAGGTTTCCCTCTTTACATCAAGGAGGAATAGAGTGAAACGCACTTCCTCTGCAAGTAGGCAAATCCCAGAGAAGATCTAGAAGGAGCATCTAAGCATACTTAGATCTTTTTCTAAAATTTAACAATCAGATAGGTCATTCCTCCTCTCCTGAAAGGGGCAAGTGCAAGAACAGAAGCCAGGGATTTTCTTCTACTGGAGGTCTGGCCAGAGTGGGGAGGATTTGAGAGAGTGTCTCTTCTGCCTTAAGAGAAGGAGGAAGAGAACAGAGGGAACAGAAATTTCTTTGCTAGTAAGAGAGTAATTTGTCCAGGCTACGAAAGCAAGGGAGTGTGGTCAAAAGAGTCTGATGGACATAAAGAAAAGAACTGGTAAGGGTGATGATAGCTTGGAACATATTTAACGGCCATGAAGCAGACTTGGTGAAAAAAAGAGAGAACTTGACAGACAGATTGTTATCAGAGAGTAAAGGAGCTTAAAACTTCAGAAAGTAAGAGTTCCAGTGTGGTAACTGAGATAGGAGGATGAAGTGAATTAGGCAGCACATCACACTGTAGTTGAAGGCATCTAAGAGGCCAGGCTGCCTGTGTGGACACTCAGGAAACTCCTGAGGTTTGCAAGATGAAGTGTGGGAAGAAAGATCATGACTCAAATGCCACAGTCCTCAAATAACATGAAGCGATGAGCTTTTTAAATGTGTTCCTTAGAGTAGGGTGCTGATGACATACCTCAGACACCACAAATGAGAAAAGGGGAAGAGTGAGCAGGTCAGGCTCCAGGTATACTCTACCTTTTCAATCAAAACAGCTTTATTTGTAGCTCTTATAATTGGTGTCCCATTTCCATTATGGATTTTTTAATACTTTAAAATAGTATACTCGGCACATACAAAAGTCTAAAAATAGAAAGGGTATTTTGGTATAGCTAGTAAGGGACTTTCTTTGAACCAAAAGCTCTAGACATCTGATATAGTTTGGATGTTTACCCCCTCTCAATCTCATGATAAAATGTGATTCTCAATGTTGGAGATGGGGCCTAGTTGGGGGAGATTGGATAATGGGGAAGCTCTCTCATAAATGGTTTAGCATCATCCACTTGCTGATAAGTGAGTTCTTGCCCATTTAATTCACATGAGATCCCCCTTCTTTCTTGCTCCCACTCTCATCACATGACATGCTGGCTCCCCTTCAACTTCTTACATGACTGTAAGCTTCCTGAGGTCTTACCAGAAGCTGAGCAGATATTGGTGCCATGCCTGTACAGCCTGTAGAACCATAAGCCAAATTAAACCTCTTTTTTTATAATTATCTACTCTCAGGTATTTCTTTATAGCAACACAAAAATAGACTAATACACCACTCAAATAAATTGTAGATTCCTTGAAGATCAGAACCTTGTCTTAAAACTTTAAATCTTGTGCCTATCAAGATGCTCTACACAAAATAGGTAACCAGAAAACTATGACAAATTTGACCCCTGGACAATTTGTTATTCACATATTATCCCAAATGTTTCTATTAACAGGGAGCAGAAGTGGGGAAAAGTCTCATACTAAGAAGCATCATTTCTTCTAAGGTGTGAGTATAGTCTGGAGCCCTCAAGAACAGAGCAAGTCTCGTTTATCATCCATGTGTCTGGCACCTGAGCATGACAGAAAGGAAATGTGAGCTGGGAATAGCAGTTGGCAGGTCAGAGCTCAGCCCCTTCAACTCAGGCATAGGTATTAGATTCCCTGAATGTGGACAGAGAGAAATTAGTTTCGAGTGTCTAAGGAATTTCTCATAGTCTTCTGGGATGGATTCTAAGGAATTTGCATCTTTTAAAACACTCCAAGTGATTCTATGTGGCCCATTTAAAAAGGACTGTTGTCTCAGGTGTATGTGAAGAGAAGCCACAGACTGGGAGCAGGCATTTGCAAAAGACATATTTGATAGAAGAAGGAAATATGCAGAATATACCAAAATCACCAAAATATAAAGAAAATATACAGATGACACATAAGCCTAAGAAAAGATGCTCAAAATAATATATAATTAGAGAATTACCAATTAAAACAACAATGAAATGCCACTACATACCTAATAGGATGGCCAAAAGACAAATCACTGACAATACTAAATGCTGGTGAGGACATGGAGCAACAAGAACTCTCATTCATGGCTGGTGGGAATACAAAACGGTACAGCCACTTTGGAAGACAGTTTGGCAGTTTTTTACAAAACTTAACATACTCTTACCATCATAAATGCAGCAGTTATTCTCCTTGGTATTTACCCAAAGGAATCAAACACTTATGTCCACACAGAAACCTGTACATGGATGTGTATAGCAGCTTTATTCGTAACTGACAAAACTTGGAAACAAGCAAGAAGTCTTTCAGTAGGTGAACGGATAAATTGTGGTACATCAAGACAATGGAATATTATTTAGTGCTAAAAAGAACATTGTTGAGCACCGGAATATTATTCAGCAATGGAATATTATTCAGTGCTTGAGCTATCAAGTCATGAAAAAATATGGAGGAACTTTAATTGCATACTACTAAGTGAAAAATGCCAATCTGAGAAAGTTACTATATGAGTTCAACTCCATGTTACTCTGGAAAAGGCAAAACTTTGTAGACAGTAAGAAGATCAGTGATTGCCAGGGTGTAGAGGGAAACAGACTGAATAGATGGAGCACTACTTAAATTAACTGAAATTAAAATAGCGGCTTTTGAGGTCCTTGAAACTATTCTATACGATATTACAATTGTGGATATAAGTCAAAATCCATAAAATACACAGCACCAAGAGTGAAGCCTAATGTAAACTATGAACTTTGGGCAAAAATGATCTGTCAATGTAGGTTTATCAATTGTAACAAAGATACCACTCTGGGGCAGGATATTGATAGTGGGGAGGCTGTGTGTGTTGGGGGGTGCGGCTGGGGGTACATGGAGACTCTGGGCTTTCTGTTTTACTTTTCTGTAAACCTAAAACTGCTTTTAAAAATAAATCCCATCTTTTTTAAAAAAGAAGTTTTGTTCTCTACCCTCATTACTTATAGTGTGCAATGGCATTGTAAACATCATCTGGAGCTTTTTGGTACAGATTCATCAGCCCCATCTATTGAACCAGATTCTCTGGAATCTGTGTTTGAACAAGCAATCCACCCTCCAGGTGATTCTAAGCTAAAAAAAAAAAATGAGAAGTGCTATCCTAGAACAGTACTTTACAAACCTTAATATGCAAGAATGACTGTTACCTTGTTAAAATGAACATTCTGATTTAGTAGATCTTGGATGAGGCCAGGTGATACTCAGATGCTGCTGGTCCAAGGATTATCCTCTGAGTAGCAAGGCTACAGCAAAGCAATGGAGTAAAGACTTCTCTTCCTGCTCCATTCCCCTTTTTCCTTCCCTCTACCCTCAAGCACAGACACCCCACAATATGCCTCAAAAGGGGAGTACCGTGTACCATGGGAGGAGGAAACGAAGCTGTCCACCCTGGATGCTGGCAATAAGAGGGTCTGCTGTCTATAAGAAATTTTAAAACCATCAGAAAACTGACTAAAATTGATTTCTACTTTTTATCACCACATGTCAACAATCCTAAACATCAGGGGTAAAATATACCTTCCCACCAGGAGTTCATGTCTCACCTACACTACTCAATGCTGCTCCTTGTCATATTCTCTTTCTACAGTTGGGATACAGATCTGGAGAAATGGAGCCACACAAAATCAGAAAGCTTGACATATCCTCATCTCAATGAAGCCACGTTTCTCCTTCTACCAGAGTAGGTCTCTTAAACATTTATTTTGTCTACTTTCTCAATAACTTACAAAAATGTATATTAAGAAAATTGTTAATGTGCATTTGTCTGATACAAATAAAAAATCTCAGCTGAAAATTGTTAATATACATTTGTCTGATATGAATTTTAAAAAATCTCAGTTCTAACCAGGGATAATTCTCAACCTAGCTCCAAAACCAGCAATTATTTAAACTGTAGGCGACTAGAGGAGAAGGAGGAAGATGCAAAAGCAGAGAACAAAATGAAACCTCCTAGAAAGACTTTGGTTGAAGCATATCTGTACCACCCTTAAAGGGTCAAATGATAAATATTCCTTCCAAAGAAAGATTGTCCAGCATTTCTCAAAATGTGACTCTTTACACCTGCATCCCATGTGGATTCCTGAGTCCCATCCTTCTGAATCTGAATCAGTAAACATGAGACACAGAAATCTAAATTACTAACAAGCATCTCAGAAAAGTCACATGCCCAAAATGCTTGTAAAACACTGATTTTGATTAAAGTTGAGTTCCTGGAAATCCCATGTTACAACATAATAGCTCTCTTTTGAACCACCTGGAATAACAAAGTTTGAGTCTTGGATGACTGGATAAAAAAGAAGCCCCAGCTGTCCTGCCAGGAGCTCCTTCCCAGGAAGTCCCAGCTAACAGAGAAGGGTTCAGATCATTTTGGGAGAAGCTTTTACTGAATTGCACCCAGGTGAGATACAGTCAACTGTGGTGAGAAATCACACACACACACACATACACACACACACACACACACACAGTCCTAAGAATCTATCCTCCATCTCCTACAATGAAGTCTTTAAAAATGTTTGAGGATGTTCTCCCTTAGTAAAGCTTTCAGAAGACATTTCTTTCTTGTGTTGTAAATATTGGTCCATCTTGTGAACAATTGGGTGGTTTTATCTTTGGAGTAACTGAATTGCTTAACCACATTTCCTTCCATACATTGATCAATAAAATGTTTAAGGTCCAATCTGTGGCTCATCCCCATCAAAAGCCTAGGATTTAAGGGTGTGCTTCTTTTGTGAGTTAGTTTCAGTCCTGACTTTTTTTATATTCTGCTCATTTCTTTTTCTCGACTTTTTCACCTACTTCCAATTTGTGTTAGTTTTCTGTCATTTATGTGTTCTTGAAAAGCACTTCATAACGCTTTCTGGAACAAAGCATGTTCTAGTAGATGGATGGATGTAAAGATAAATCTTTAAGAACCTCATTTTTCCTTGCCTATAAAATGAAAGAATCAGACTAGGTGATTATTAATGTATCTTCTAGGTCTAGAGCCTAAAATTCCATCATAAGTTTTGGTGCAGCAATGAAACCTCCTCTTAAACGTACCATATTTCTGATGTGTTACTGGAACATTTTTCTAACCAAGAGCTTAGCCATAAAAGTGAAGAAATACATAATTCAAAAAGTATTTTATATACATATAATGTAATTGCTTTACATTCCATCTGATTTTAGGACAGTGTTCTATGACTTTATGAAATCAATAGAAAAAAAATTACAGTGTCAGTAAAAGAAAAAAAAATCACCTGCATTTTCATCAACTTTGTCTATCCTTCAATCTTCCATCCAGTTTTGTTTTGTTTAGTTTTTTAATGTTGTTTCTCTGTTTTTTCCTCTTGCCAATAGATGGGGACATGAGATTTTGATTTGGAGGCAATTGTTACAAAGTTTTCATTTTCAAAATTTAATAATATCAAACATTGTGAATGTATTTAATACCACTGGATGGTACACTTAAAATGGTAAAAATAATAATTGTGTTTTGTATATTCCACTACAATTTTTAAAAGGAAAAAAAATTTATGACATCACAAAAACATACTACCTTTAAACTTGACCCTGAATATTAATACTTTCATACTAACTATTCATATTTATCCTTGAGTATATTCAGAAAACTGTAAAATGGTAGAGTTGACTTATAGACTCCAATGTCCTTTTGATAATACTACTATTTAAAGAAACATAAACAGTAGTTCACTGAACACAGCTATCACAGGATTACCAGAGAGCTATTGGTGTCTCCTAAAGAATTTATAAAGTTTCCTTTCTTATAACCCTTAACTACTTTGGAAAAATTTTAGAATGTTTGTTTCCTAGGGTATACTTTCACCCAAAAATATTTTTGTGATACTTCCAATAGAATATCATTTCTGCATCAATAATATAGTAGGCGTTTTTCAGCCCTTCTGTCCAAACATAAGATCCAATCACATTCCCTAATAACAGGTCTCCTTCGCTTTCCCTTTAAAAAAACAAAGTTGTATGTATGTAGAGATACAGATGTATGTAGAGATGGCACAGACATAGACACAGAGATAACTGTTACTGCCAAACCAAAAAGCTGATTTGGTAGGGACAGGAAACATCGAAAAGAAAACTTGAAGAAGGGAGAGGAAGTAGCAGAGAATTTAATCTTATTTTTATCAAGACCTGTGTTTTTGTCAAGTGTTTGAAACAGATTGTCTTGTTGAATTCTCACCCTTCAACCCTCAGGAAAATCCTAGGGTTTGAGACAGATCAGAGCGGGGCCAAGATGGCCAACTAGAAACAGCAGCGATCCGAGGCTCCCATTAAAAAGATCCAAAGCAGTGTGCGACTCCTGCACAGGCAACTAAGGTATCCAGGCTCTGTCATTAGGACTGGCTAGGTGGCTGGCGTGACCGATGGAGAGTAAGGAAGAGCAGTGTGGTGTGGAGGCCCGCCTGAGAGCCACACGGGGCAGGGGAGCCCCCACCCCCAGCCAACGGAGGTGGTGAGTGAGCGTGCTACCCAGCTTGGGAAACGGTGCTTTTTCCATGGAACTAGGCAACCCACAGATCAGAAGATCCCCCTCATGAGCCCAGGGCACCAGGGCCTTGGATCCGAAGCACGGAGTCATGCAGATTCTCAACAGCCACTTGGCTAGAATCAGCCTAAGCCAGCTGAGTTCCCAGGGGCAATGACCGCCATCACCACTGCCGCAGCTGCTTGCTGTCTAAGCCATCTGAGCTCCTTTGGGGAGGGGCAGTAGCCAACAATATAGCTGCAGGGCCTTCCTGCAGGAACTCCAACTCCAGCCAGGGGCTCAGGGACAGCACTCTGATCTCCCTGAGCCTGAGCCTGAGCCCGTAGTGGAAGGGATGGCTGTGGTCTCTGCAGACAAGCAGACTCAGTCTTTCCTCCTGCTAGCTCTAAGGAATAGGGCAGCCCAGATGAGTGGGTTTGCCCCAGTGCAGCACATCCCCTCCAGCAAGGGACAGCCAAAGTGCCTTGTTAAATGGGTCCAGCTTCCTGTGCCACCCAACTGGGTAAGACCCCCAAACAAGGGTTGTCACACACCCTATACAGGAGTGTTCTTACTGGCATCAGGTTGGTGTTCCTTGAGGCCAGAGATCCCAGAGGAAGGAGCAAGCACCCATCTTTGCTGTTCTCCAGCCTCCTCAAGTGACATCTCCAGGTACAGGATCAAACCAAATGAACAGGACCTGAAGTGAACCCCCAGCAAACTGCAGCAGCCCTACAGAAGAGGGACCCGACTATTGAAAGAAAAACAAACAAATAGAAAGCAACAACAACAGCATCAACAAAAAAAGTCCCCAAGAAAACTTCATTCAAGGGTCAGCAGCCTCAAAGATCAAAACCAGACAAACTCATGAGGATGGGAAAGAATCTATGAAAAAATGCTGATAACCCAAAAGGCCAGAGTGCCTCTTCTTCTCCATATGATCACAACACCTCTCTAGCAAGGGCACAGAACTGGACAGAGGGTGAGATGGATGAATTGACAGAGTAGGCTTTAGCTGGTGTGTAATATCAAACTCCACTGACGTAAAGGAGCATGTTCTAACACTATGCAAAGAAGCTAAGAACCTTGATAAAAGGTTTAAAGAAGCTGCTAACTAGAATAACCAGTTTAGAGAGGAACATAAGTGACCTGATGGAGCTGAAAAACATAACACGAGAACTTCGTGACGCATACTCAAGTATAAGTAGCCGAATTAATCAAGTGCAAGAAAGAATATCAGAGATAAAAGATTATCTTGCTGAAATAAGGCAGGCAGAAAAGATTAGAGAAAAAAGAATGAAAAAGAACGAGTAAAACCTCCAAAAAATACGGGACTATGTAAAAAAACCGAATCTATGACCGATTGGAGTACCTGAAAGAGACGGGGAGAATGGAACCAAGTTGGAAAACACACTTCACGATATTATCCAGGAGAACTTCCCCAACCTAGCAAGACAAGCCAACATGCAAATTCAGGAAATACAGAGAACACCAGTAAGATACTCCACAAGAAGGCCAGGCACGGTAGCTCATGCCTTTAATCCCAGCATTTTGGGAGGCTGAGCCAGGTGGATCACCTGAGGTCAGGAGCTCAAGACTAGCCTGGCCAACATGATGAAACTCTGTCTCTACTAAAAATATAAAAATTAGCCAGGTGTGGCAGTGCATGCCTCTAATCCCAGCTACTCAGGAGGGTGAGGCAGGAGGAGAATTGCTTTAACCCAGGAGGTGGTTGCAGTGAGCTGAGATCATGCCACTGCATTCCAACCTAGGCAACAGAGTAAGACTCCATCTCAAAAATAAGGAAAACAAAAACAAAAACATACTCCACAAGAAGATCAACCCCAAGACACATAATCACCATATTCTCAAAGGTCAAAATGAAGGAAAAAAGGTTAAGGGCAGCCAGAGAGAAAGGCCAGGACACCTACAAAGGGAAGCCCATCAGACTAATGGCAGATCTCTCTGCAGAAACCCTAAAAGCCAGAAGAGAGTGGGGAGCCAATATTCAACATTCTTAAAGAAAAGAATTTTCAGCCCAGATTTTCACATCCAGCCAAACTAAGCTTCAGAAGAGAAGGAGAAATAAAATCTTTTTCAGACAAGCAAATGCTAAGGAAATTCATCTCCAGCAGACCTGCCTTGCAAGAGCTCTGAAGGAAGCATTAAATGTGGAAAGGAGAAACCAGTACCAACCACTGCAAAATACATGAAAATATAAAGACCAATGACACGATGAAGACATGAAATCAACTAGTATGCAAAATGACCAGTTAGCATCATAATGACAGGATCAAATTGACACATAATAATAATGTAAATGGGCTAAATACCCCAATTAAAAGGCACAGACTGGCAAATTAGATAAACAGTCAAGACCCATTGTTGTGCTGTATTCAAGAGACCTATCTCACCTGCAAAGACACACATAGGCTCAAAATAAAGGGATGGAGGAATATTTACCAAGCAAATGGAAAGCAAAAGAAAAGCAGGGGTTGCAATCCTAGTCTCTGATAAAACAGGCTTTAAACCAACAAAGATCAAAAAAGACAAAGAAGGACATTACATCATGGTAAAGGGGATGATTCAACAAGAAGAGATAACTATCCTAAATATATACGCACCCAACACAGGAGCACCCAGACTCATAAAACAAGTTCTTAGAGACTAAAAAGAGACTTAGACTCCCACAAAATAATAGTGGGAGACTTTAACACCCCACTGTCAATATTAAACAGATAAACACAACAGAAAATTAACAAGGATATTCAGGACTTGAACTCAGCTCTGGATCAGGTGGACCTAATACATTCTACAGAACTCTCCATCCAAAACAGCAGCATATACATTCTTCTCAGTGCCACATGGCACTTACTGTAAAATTGACCACATAATTGGAAGTAAAACACTACATAGGAAATGCAAAAGAACTGAAATCATAACAACCTCTCAGACCACAGTGCAATCAAATTAGAACTCAGGATTAAGAGTCACTCAAAACCACACAACTACATGGATACTGAACAACCTGCTCCTGAATGACTCCTGAGTAAATAATGAAATTAAGGCAGAAATCAAGAAATTATTTGAAACCAATGAGAACAAAGAGACAATGTACCAGAATCTCTGGGACACAGCTAAAGACTTACTCCTCTCTCCTTCACAACTTTTTACTGTTACTTTAATATCATCTTCCTGGCTCTAAATCTTTGGTTCCATGACTTGACTTCAGGCCAGATATTTGACCTCTCCTGATATGGCATTTGGACCTACTCTGTAACATAGTTAGAAAGAAATCAGGACAACTCAGCCTCATTACCTGCTTTCTGATGGCACCCAAAGGGTGAACACACTCGAGCCCACCTGCCATGCTAGTGTCTCAAGTGGGTTTCTTTCTTCATGTGTGCATGCTAACAGAAAGTATCACCCTGGTCCACACAACAGCCAGCGTAATGGCAAAGGAAGAACCAGCCCTTTTCTGTACCTGAAAAAAAAAAATCCTTGCCTAATGGAATATTTTGGGAAACAATAGAACTAGGAGTAGTAGTCACTAGTCTCCCAGTCCATATCACAGTAAATTCAAGGATAATGAGAAGCTTTGCAGACTTCACTGTGATCCATCCCCAAACGACCCTGTGCAAGTGTACAGAGTAGATGGAGGTTCTTTCTAGGGGACTGGCTACACAAGAAACTCTTTATACACATTACCCAATTCTCCCCTTGGCCTTCTACCTCTCATGGCTGTAACCCCATGCATCACCATTAATCAATGGCCCCCACCGATCACTTTATCATGGGGCCTGCTCATTAGCCCCGTTTTGAAATATAAAGAATGTGAGCACTTTTAAGAACTTTCAACCCATACTTTGAATAAATTTAACTTTCTGTCAAAAGTTACTTTATCAAGTATCTCAGTTAGTGATATCATTTCATATAATTCATGGTTATTAACAAATCCTTACATTAAAGCAAACACCCAAAATAGAGAAAATACAAAGAAATAATAGATGGGTTTTAAATATATTCAATAGAACAACCTCTTTTAGAGTCCTTTTGCAGTATTTTATTGAAATAATCTTTAACTGATACAGTTTAATTCACTAGCATAATGGCAATTAAAAGTTCTACAAATAGGAAAGATGAAGCAAGTCACATTGTTACAAGTATTTGTTGTTGTCCCTTCTAAAGATCTGTGAAATACAAGGCTGAATACAGTAATTCAATGCCTTTTAAACGGTCATCTATATATCATGTTCCTTTTAAAATTACAACCTCTCTTAAGTTTAATGAGTCATATATCCATTACTGTTAAACTCATGACTCTGATTCCAGGTTAAACAGCACCACATAGTTGATTTACATTTACTTATGTCCCATTAAATTGCTTTTGCTGTGTTCTTTCAGATTTTTTAAAGTATGTCTTTTACTTAATATATAATTTTATATAGTTAGAAAGAAGAGGCAATTTTTTTTCTAATGTTATTTATTTTATTTTACTTTTTTGGCACAATCAGAATATTTTACAAATATTTATTTGCTTTCTCTTCACAAGTTATGGAGATGTAGGCATTCAGATCATTTCAAATGACAATTCTTTATGGAGACAAATGTTTTCTACCAGCCTACAAAATATATTCATGTCATACTTCAAAACAGGTGGAATTTTTCTGCATATAAAATATGTTTGAGATAAAAGCCAAATTCCCTATAATCATCAAAATTTTGCATACTTCTCTTATTATTATTATTATTATTATTATACTTTAAGTTCTAGGGTACATGTGCATAACGTGCAGGTTTGTTACATATGTATACTTGTGCCATGTTGGTGTGCTGCACCCATCAACTCGTCAGCACCCATCAACTCGTCATTTACATCAGGTATAACTCCCAATGCAATCCCCCCCCTCCCCCTCCCCATGATAGGCCCCGGGGTGTGATGTTTCCCTTCCCGAGTCCAAGTGATCTCATTGTTCAGTTCCCACCTATGAGTGAGAACATGTGGTGTTTGGTTTTCTGTTCTTGAGATAGTTTGCTGAGAATGATGGTTTCCAGCTGCATCCATGTCCCTACAAAGGACACAAACTCATCCTTTTTGATGGCTGCATAGTATTCCATGGTGTATATGTGCCACATTTTCTTAATCCAGTCTGTCACTGATGGACATTTGGGTTGATTCCAAGTCTTTGCTATTGTGAATAGTGCCGCAATGAACATACGTGTGCATGTGTCTTTATAGCACCATGATTTATAATCCTTTGAGTATATACCCAGTAATGGGATGGCTGGGTCATATGGTACTTCTAGTTCTAGATCCTTGAGGAATCGCCATACTGTTTTCCATAATGGTTGAACTAGTTTACAATCCCACCAACAGTGTAAAAGTCTTCCTATTTCTCCACATCCTCTCCAGCACCTGTTGTTTCCTGACTTTTTAATGATCGCCATTCTAACTGGTGTGAGATGGTATCTCATTGTGGTTTTGATTTGCATTTCTCTGATGGCCAGTGATGATGAGCATTTTTTCATGTGTCTGTTGGCTGTATGAATGTCTTCTTTTGAGAAATGTCTGTTCATATCCTTTGCCCACTTTTTGATGGGGTTGTTTGTTTTTTTCTTGTAAATTTGTTTGAGTTCTTTGTAGGTTCTGGATATTAGCCCTTTGTCAGATGATTGCAAAAATTTTCTCCCATTCTGTAGGTTGCCTGTTCACTCTGATGGTAGTTTCTTTTGCTGTGCAGAAGCCCTTTAGTTTAATTAGATCCCATTTGTCAATTTTTGCTTTTGCTGCCATTGCTTTTGGTGTTTTAGACATGAAGTCTTTGCCCATGCCTATGTCCTGAATGGTACTACCTAGGTTTTCCTCTAGGGTTTTTATGGTATTAGGTCTAACATTTAAGTCTCTAATCCATCTTGAATTAATTTTCGTATAAGGAATAAGGAAAGGATCCAGTTTCAGCTTTCTACTTATGGCTAGCCAATTTTCCCAGCACCATTTATTAAATAGGGAATCTTTTCCCCATTTCTTGTTTCTCTCAGGTTTGTCAAAGATCAGATGGCTGTAGATGTGTGGTATTATTTCTGAGGACTCTGTTCTGTTCCATTGGTCTATATCTCTGTTTTGGTACCAGTACCATGCTGTTTTGGTTACTGTAGCCTTGTAGTATAGTTTGAAGTCAGGTAGCGTGATGCCTCCAGCTTTGTTCTTTTGACTTAGGATTGTCTTGGAGATGCGGGCTCTTTTTTCGTTCCATATGAACTTTAAAGCAGTTTTTTCCAATTCTGTGAAGAAACTCATTGGTAGCTTGATGGGGATGGCATTGAATCTATAAATTACCTTGGGCAGTATGGCCATTTTTTCTTCCTATCCATGAGCATGGTATGTTCTTCCATTTGTTTGTGTCCTCTTTGATTTCACTGAGCAGTGGTTTGTAGTTCTCCTTGAAGAGGTCCTTTACATCCCTTGTAAGTTGGATTCCTAGGTATTTGATTCTCTTTGAAGCAATTGTGAATGGAAGTTCATTCCTGATTTGGCTCTCTGTTTGTCTGTTACTGGTGTATAAGAATGCTTGTGATTTTTGCACATTAATTTTGTATCCTGAGACTTTGCTGAAGTTGCTTATCAGCTTAAGGAGATTTTGCGCTGAGACGATGGGGTTTTCTAAATATACAATCATGTCATCTGCAAACAGGGACAGTTTGACTTCTTCTTTTCCTAACTGAATACCCTTGATTTCTTTCCTTTGCCTGATTGCCCTAGCCAGAACTTCCAACACTATGTTGAATAGGAGTGGTGAGAGAGGGCATCCCTGTCTTGTGCCAGTTTTCAAAGGGAATTTTTCCAGTTTTTGCCCATTCAGTATGATATTGGCTGTGGGTTTGTCATAAATAGCTCTTATGATTTTGAGATACGTTCCATCAATACCGAATTTATTGAGCGTTTTTAGCATGAAGGGCTGTTGAATTTTGTCAAAAGCAGAAGAGGCAATTTTTAAACTAAAAGTTTAAGTTCTATTTTAGAATATGCAGAATTTGCCTTCCTCGTCTTTACAAGGTTGATGCCTAGTATCGTGCCTGGGTCACGGCTGGCATCTAATAAATGCTGGTTTGAATTTTTTAAAAATGGCTTTTAACACAATCCATTCCTTCCTATCGCTACAGTAAAGCGTTTTTTTGTTTTTTGTTTTTTTTTTTATCACCACGCTCTTTTCTAGTCCTGTTTATACAGGACTTGAAATTTCTAAAATCGTTTGTTTCATGCTTGTTTGCTTTCTTCTTGTTTGCTTCTTTGTATTTTTAAGATCCCATATTTTTTTCAATTCTAAAATTCCATAGATTATTAAGGAAACATCAATTATAGCTCTTTAGATGACAGAAGGGGAAAAAAACTAGCAAAGTAAATGTATACATCAATTTGATAGTACATTACAGTCTTATAAATATTAAAATTTTTTAAAACGATATTTTGGAAACAAGTAAATGGACTATAATGGTAGTGACTTGTTATTACAACCTGTCCTTGTTCTGTTTTCCAGCCCCAATCAAATAAACTTAGGATAGGATGTGTATTTTGATGAAGCATGGTGGGTTTTTGTACCCATGATTTCTGTCTGCGGGAAGTCTGCACAGCATCAGATCAGGAGCTGTGTCTTCCTATGGTATTTTGTTTGGGGTCCATTGTACTACAGATTCCTAACAAATAGGAAATCGCAAATATCTCGTGTCATAAGGTAAAGGGTAATACTTTTTACCAAGTGTGAGTCCCAAGGGTAGCTTAAAAGAAAAACTTTGGAATGTGTACATTGAAATGTATATAGTGAACACGTTTTCATCTGAGTAATTATGAGATGTATAACTTAAGTTTTAAACTGTTCCAATTTTTTTCTTTCCTGTATCCTAGTCTGAATGAAGCTATTTTGAAAACCTAAAAGGTTCAAGCAATTATCAAGTTTACAAAGGCAGGTAAAAATAGCTTGTAATGATAATAAGAAAAAATAGAGGGAAGGAAATAAAAGAAAGGAGAAACAAAGGTAAAAGAGAGGCAAAATGTTCTTGAGAACTCTAGAACACCCTAATCCAAATCACCAGTTGTTACTTGTCCAGTGCAAAAATGCCTGTCCTGCATTTATTTCTGAAATTTTAAATGCCCCGCAGTTAACATTTTAACTAGACCCACAAAACAAAACACAAAAATTATGTCACTGAGTTTTCTAAACAAGATGCTTGATTATGCCCAGATGATTTTTAATTCAACATTTAATTCTTCCCTGTCATTTAGCAAGCTTCTGAGTTATTTCTCCCTAGTAAGAGTTTCCATATATCCAGAAAGTGCAAGTTACTTTTTCCATCTAAGGAAATCAAAGAGGAAGATAAATATGATCCTACAAATAAAATAATTTAGTGTATTACAAATTCCCATCAAAACAATATAAGGCTGCCACTACTATTATCTGTGAATATGAATAAGCAAAAATTGATTATACAAGAATTGAAAAAAACAGATAGTGTTTAACTCCTATCATATATTCATTTAATGCCAGTCCACAGATATGTTTCAAAATAATCAATTACAATATTTTCCCCTTATTTGTGGCTTTTCTTTTTCTTTTATCAAGTGTCAGTTACCTGCAGTAAAATAGAAGATATTTTGACAGAGAAAGAGAGAGACCACATTCATATAACCTTTATTACAGTTATTGTTATAACTGGTCTATTTGATGATTAGATTTTGTTGTTAATCTCTTACTATGTATAATTTATAAGTTAAATTTTACTATAAGTATACATATATAGGAAAAAACATGGTATATTTAGGATTCGGTACTATCTGTGGTTTCAGGCATCCACTGGGGCCTTAGAACGTATACTTTGGGAACAAGGCAGGAGTATTGTAGAACGGCTTTGTTTGTAGTAAAAATAATTCTCAAAAGCTTATCTTCTGTAACTAGAGCAATAATATTTGAATAATAATCATAGTCCTATTAAGATAATTCCTAATTTTTATTCCAATTAATGATTTTTGTAATACAAAAATGATGGTTTTTATGAGCAGTGCCCTGATCCATTAATGACAATACTTACTGTATCAATGAAGAAATCACATATTCATTGAAGTATAAACCAGCTGATTACCATTTAATTCATTCCACGGGTTTCTACATAACTGATGCAAAACAAATTATAGTTGGTGTTTTTAAAAGTCACCAGTGGAGATTCCACTTTCTTGAATAATATTTAGTTCTAGTGACTAATTTCTGAAAATTCTTAAAGTAAAATAATTCTTACCTCTGTCTAATCTAAATTCATTCTGAAATGGTAATCCTTTTTTCTCTTTAGTTTCTAAAAGAGCTCAACAGGTAGAACTCTGAAATTTTACTTATATTCTTCAATATACTCCAAAAAATATTGTAATATGAGCAAGTAAACTAGCATTTTGTGTGTGTTAGCTTTCAAGGAAGGATATGATGTGTAATTACATCCTTTCTATATCCCTGCATGATCGTATGAGTACATGATGCTCATTTTTTTTATACAATGCTTATGTTCTGGGTTGTTTTTCATGGATTCTTCACTTTTAAGATCATTTTCTCAGTGCTTTGAGTGTACTTGTTGGGTGAACTGGTAAAGAGCTGCTAAACCTTTAACTCAGTTATCATCTTCCAAATACATCAAACAAGAGTTGAAAGGATTTGGAGTGAATCATTCTCAGAACTTCTGCTCCACCAGAATTATTCTCAGAGGTTCTTTTAAAAAAAAATTTACATCTCTAATTGGACAAAAGTTAGATCATGAGGGTTTTTGTGACAGTCAAAAATTAGAGAATATACCACAATTTCTTTGGAAGCAATAAGACAGATTATTTCCTAAGGTTAAAGAAACCAACATGCAGAACTGAGCCTGGAAGGCAAAGCTGCCTGGGATTTGAAACCAAATTGAGATTAGTAGAGTGTAAAGGAGAAAATAAAGTTTTTAATGTCTGTAGTCAAAAGGACAAGGTGAAAGAATGCCAAATATTGCATGAGAAAGAATACCTGTACATACCAGACACTTTGCTTTAAGTTAGCAGGTTGCTTTAAAATACTTAAAGCTTTTGAAATTGATTTAACGTTTACTTAAGTTTTTGCAATTTTTTAGAAGTCAGCATAATGTTTTGTTGAAAGCAGTCTGTGGTTAATTTTTACCTCAAATTTGCTCCAGTAGGAACATGACACTGAATATAGACAATAATAATCACTCCAACAAAGGGAAATTTAACCAATAAGATACAAAAACTGCTAGATAACATATAACTAGGAGATGGCACTTAAGAACTGTAAAGAATCCCGTTCACAACAAACCTAATCATTATAAGAGGATAGGTAAATATGTGTATACATCTACATATATGGAAAAATATATATGTACCTGTATATAAACTTATATATGCATATACATATATTCAGATATAAATACGTACCACAGTTAAATGGAGTAAATATCATAAATTGTTCCCATCCCCCATGTTCTATGCTACTATTAGGGTCATTTTTTAAACATTCACAAAAATATGGTCAAAAATAATGTGAAAAAGTTTTTATGACACAATTGAAATGACATTGCTAGTCATAAATTATGACATTGAATTCTACAGTGTTTACGCATCTAAGTTCCCAACCATTACACTTGGATAATCTATTTCTGTATTTGTTTCTGCTGTAAAACCATGTTTTTTTTGGTATGGGAATTTACTAGTTTCTTTAATGTTTGTCCTCAGAACTCATTCCTTCAGATTAAAAGAGTGTCTTTATCTCTTTCATTCTCTTTTGGAAATATTTTACCTTATTTCCTCAAAATTCCAAGAACATTTTGAAGGAGAAAGTAGAGACCATTTGGAAAGTTCTTACTAAATAAGAAATATTTCCTTGAGATAAAATATTTTCATGTGGCAAAATATTTTCTTGAGGCAAAGTGTTTTCTTGAGGTGGTAAAATAGACCTAAATATACACCTATAAAGGTGCTACAGGTCAATTGTTAAATCCTTTATTCTCTCACACAATTTATTTGAGGAGCTTCATAGTATATTGGATGTGGTATCAACGTAAATCCCTAGAATAAAACTCTATGAAATTTGATAAGGATCATATTAGAGCTTTCCTCTGATAAGATTAGCCACCCTAAGCTTTGGTAGATTTATGCGGGTAAAATACTTTGGGATTTCTCACGTATTCTAAAAGCAAGACACCGAACTACCAGTGAATTATTGAACAATGAATTTCTCATATACCTGAATACCACAGTAAAGACAAACCTAGAATCTCTGCTACCAAACTATATGCAACCTGACACCTTTGAAATATTATTATTTGCTCTATATTTTACCCGTCTCCGAAAAATAAGCTATTGAAAGAAGCCACGTGGTTTATTAACTGGTTCAGTATTCCTTAGCAACTGTGCCCTCTCCAGCATCCTGGGCTACAGTAGAAGACAATGATTGGTCTGTTGATACTATAAAGTCAAAGAGATGCTGGCTTGTGTACAAATTAAGCACCTTCCATGTTTCACAATCCCCAGCTCACTAAACCTCCCCTATCACCAAAACTGCCTGCCTTCCTCCATGATCTGAAAGCTGGTTCTCAGCCAAGACAGAAGTGAGGGAAGGGGCTGAGGTTAAGAATCACAATCTTTTCCCCATTTCACAAACATATACCCTATGGGGCCTCATCTAACAATGTCAATGACTTCTTGTAAGCCTTGGAAATCCTGTGATAAGTTGTAGGCTCCAATTAACACTGAAAAATTCCCTAATGGGTTATGGAACCTCCAAAATCTCGGCATAAAGATTATTGCTTAGATTCAAATGTTTCTCCACAGCATTTAACCAAATTCTGATGCAAATTCTAATGCAAATTCTAAAACACTCAGCTTGATCTATCACAAAAAGAGACTAGAAAATGCTCTCAAATAAAAGAGAATGGAATGTTACACAAAGTGCCACAAAGGCACACACGGACTCCCAAAAGAGAAGGAAAAGGAAAGGTCTGCCTCCAAATCTCTACCCAGTACAATCACAGTATTTCATTTATTTAGCTTATCGGCACACCCAAAAAGTCCATTCATTAGCCAGCCACTCACCAGTCCATTTCTAGTCCACCCACACAAGGCCATTCTGTGTACACATACACATACCCCATCTGTGTACTCTTACATTTTCTCTCTTTTTTTTTTTTTTTTTTTTTTTTTTTTTTGAGATGGAGTCTCGCTCTGTCGCCCAGGCTGGAGTGCAGTGGCCAGATCTCAGCTCACTGCAAGCTCCGCCTCCCGGGTTTACGCCATTCTCCTGCCTCAGCCTCCTCAGTAGCTGGGACTACAGGCGCCCGCCACCTCGCCCGGCTAGTTTTTTTGTATTTTTTTAGTAGAGAAGGGGTTTCACCGTGTTAGCCAGGATGGTCTCGATCTCCTGACCTCGTGATCCGCCCGTCTCGGCCTCCCAAAGTGCTGGGATTACAGGCTTGAGCCACCACGCCCGGCTACTCTTACATTTTCTCCAGTGACTTATTCTCTTGTCTCCACTCCAATTATATCACTTCAACTTTCAAACCCATATAGAAGAAACCCACCAAGAAATCTTCAGAATGTTCCCACCAAAAAATGTAAGAATGTATGGTGACAAATTGACAGAACAGTTATTCTGTTAGGAGTCAGAGTGGTAAGGATTCTGATCTTGGTTCTCCCTCTAACTTAGACAAAACAATGCCATTCCATTTTTTTATGTGATTTCAAATAGAGATGTGTGGCAGAGACTACTAGCTCTCCACCTTCTTCATTATTGCCATGCGTCAGCCATGGCAATAATGTACCAACTAAACAATGGTGTTCCCAGATTCCTCACACTCAGTGTCATGAAGAGACTAATTGTAGAACTTCGAGACATAAGAGGATGTGCCACAGGGAGCTACATGAAGATTCCAAAGGGGCACTGACTGAACTAAGCAATGACTGACCTAACTCTGTTAATTCAGCTATGCCAGGAGAAGGAACACACTGCTCACATACCAATTAGTTTGCCTGGGTTTAAGTCCTGAGCACCACTCAATAACATTCTTCTCCTAGGCAAAGAGGCACATTGAAATGTCTCTCCATGAAAAGAAGGTGATAAAAGCTGAGATTTGAACAGAAAGCAGGAGGCTGAAGAAAAGAAGTAGCTTGTTGGAAAGTGTTTTGACAAATAGGATTGAATCTTATTAATATCTTCAGAAGTACTTCTTGCCTTCTAAATGAGGTCTCCAGCATAACAACAATGACTGTCACGCACCTCTATCTCAGACCTCTCAAATGTGTGATTGCTTCACACTTTGTCTTTAACATCCAAAACTGGTAACTGAGCTTGGTTTAACTCGAGAGACCTCAGTTGTTGAATTCTGAAGACTGTGAAACCTGTGTCATCTTAGATAGTTGGAGTAAGGGACATGCTTATCACCCTATCAAAAATTTTATTTGCTATTACTTGAGTAATCAGTATGAGCCATTTTCTCTGAGGTAGAAAATTTTCACTGATTTTATACAGGCATCTGGACTAAGATCTGGCATCCAGGGTGTCCATATCTTCTACCCTGGTACTCAGCCCTGGCATCTTCAAGATGCCATTGCTGTACACAACATAGTACCCTCCAGATGTCTCTCTACTTTCCCCCATGTTAGTCAAGATCCGACCAGCAAAACAGACCACTAGGAGATATATGTTAAGGTACTTATTGCAAGGAATGGGCTTACATGATCATGGGTGCTGTCTAAAATGGGTGAAAGTCCAAAATCCACAGGGCAGGCTGTCAGGAAAGGCAGGCTGGAACTCTCCGGCAGGGACTGAAGCTACTGCCCACAGGCAGAATGTCTTCTCATTCAGGGAAGCCTCAGGTCTGTTCTCAAGGCCTTTTGATTGATTGAATCAGGACCACACAAATTATCTACGATAATCTCCTTAAAGTTAACTGATTATAAATTTTAATCACATAAAAATACCTTCACAGCAACACCTAGATTAGCATTTGAATAACTGGGAGCTGTTCTAGTAGCCTACCCAACGTAACATTAAAAAGAGCATCACCTCCCTCCTGTACAAGCTCTTTGTCACAAACTCTTAGGTGGTAGCATGCATGGCCACACTCAGCCCTGGATTTCTATCCCTATTAAGAATATTGACTGTATAGAGGCCACAACTATTTGAAGTTTTGATCCTCATCTTCCATATTTTATGTTGGAGAGTTTCAAGAACCTCTCATTGCACTAGTCATCTCTCACTTTTTTATCCTTTCATGGCTCAGTCTCTGTTATTAAAATGTAAGTTTACAAAGTGCCCAGTACAGCATCACCCTCACTGAGACCTACTGCAAGGTAAAGAAAACTCTCCAAGTCTGATGCAATAATTCCCTCAACTGTTACCTTAAGAGGAAATAGGACAGGGAAGTCAAGGTGTGGCCTGGTTTTAGTCCAGGCACCTGGTTTGAATTTCACCTAGGCAAAGGCCACCCAGAGTCAGGTGCAAGAGTGCACCTCCTCCTTCCTCTTTTTTTCCTCCTCTTTTGCCACTTTTCATAGCAAAAGCATACCCACTCTTGTAACAGTTGTCTCTGGGGCTCTTACTCTGCCCTCTTTATAGCATCCCTGCCCTTTAGCCAAGACTTTTGCATACTGGGGCAAGAGACAAAGCCCAAAACAAAGATGATTTTACCAGAAGTCAAAATTTGCCACAACAATGGTTTGGCTGTTGGGTTGACCTTCCAGAGTTAGGAGACAGGAGAGGAGGATTCACTAAAAAAAATTAATAAAGGGAGTTAAAGTAGTAAAGTTTATCTTCAAAGGCACAGGCTTTGGCATAATTTGTCTTATTAAAAAATCGTATGACCTTTGACAAATCTCCTACCCTTCTTGTGTTTCAGTTTTCTTGCCTATAAGTAAGGGGAAAGACTGAAAAATCACTGAATTCACTTAATAGTTCTACACTTCTTGGAAACTTTGGACATGGAAGCAACACAGCATGGAGAAGAGCCAGCCAGGAAAAGGACAGAAGAGAAATTTAAAGAATAAAGTAGAATTAAATGGAAAAAGAGGAAGAGAGGGAGTCAGGGAGGAAAGGAGCAAGAGAAAAGGAATAAGGAATGAGAGAAGAGGTAGGCTGCATGAGTAATGTTCAGGAACACGTGGGTAGGGATCAAGATGGAATGGTGGGAACTGTGGCAAACTGGAGAGTTTGTGGCCAACTAAAGAAGGTAGCTACTCTATCCAAGTACTGTCATGGCAAATACAGATCTGGTCTTGCCAGGTGTTAGAATTTTTCAAGAGAACTCCGAAATCTGGATTCTTATGTGACATCAGCCCATTTTTAAGTATGAGCAAACTAATTCACATTTGAGAGAACAATATGCAGAACAAGCATAATATGTCTGCAGGGAGAGCATCACTTCCAGGTGAGGCACTCACCTGATACACAACATTTATGGAGGCACCAAAACCTCAGTCATCAACATAAATGATATTTTATGCAATATTTTTAAATGAAAATTAATGCAAAATGCATTAAGAACAAGAGATCAAAATTTTAAGTAACAACAGGATACAACTCTACACTTCCAAAATACCCATCCCTCATTTTACCCTGATTCTGTCTCTGCACCCTTTATAGCCTCTGGATTAAAGGCTCACTGATTCAGGGCATGGTGATGCCATATATGCAAGTAGGAAACCAGAAGAAAAGCAGGCTTGGAAGTGAAGATAATTAATTCAACAGCAGGCATTTGATCTGAGATACTATGTGGGCCTCTAGGCAAATAAGCCTCTAAGCATTTCAAAATGGGAAAGTAATATCCATAAGTAGAAGAAAAATTAATACTTATTCAGTGTCTGTCCTATGCCAGACAGTCATCATATATCACCTCTTCTACTGACAATTCTCAACATGATGTGATAATTATAAGATTTAATCTCCATTTATGAGATTTTTAAACGATATTAAAGTCACACACCAAGGTCACATAAATGGACAATGGTGCAACTGACTTCTAGGTCTGACTCCAAAATCCATTATTTCCTGTAAACTATGCTACTTGGAACAAGTCACATACATTTGCATATTCATCCATAAGAGGGAATGTTGGATGCTTTGAGGTCGGCTGAGATTCTCAGGAAGTTAAAACAACCCTTGCTGTTAATCAAGCCTATGTTATTGTCCTGATGACTTACTCAGGGACAGGGACCTTGCCAATCCTACTCTGGGGCCTGGGATCTTCAGTTTGGAGCCTAGAATCTTTGGTTTGGAGCCTTTCCACACACCAACAAACTTTCCCTGCAGTCACCTGGTCTTCTACTATCATAAGCACTGAATTCTGTGCTCCACTTACATATCAGGACGCTTGGTTTCCTTCCATATTTACTCACCATTGCAACCTTGTTAAAACTATGCCAGTTTCCATACTCTTTGGACCCTGTCTGTGCCCTGATCACCAATTTCTCTTAGGACTTGCATGTACGTCCACAGCAGCGACCCTATCGCTTTGATAGTGTAGCATCGGGAAGGTCATTACTCTTCCTAATGTGCCCTATTCAGAAATCTCTTAATCAAGGCAAACCTAGCTATGTCTCAAGGTATGACATTCCGAAACCTCTTGTTTAATCTTATTTTCCGAGCACCTCTTACATAGATGATCTACCAAAAAAGGGGGAGGGGTCAGGGTAATTTGTTTCTGAAATAAACTTTATATCTTCCCCCCACCATACACATTTCCTACAGTTTTGTCTTTCCCTTAGATCACCGTCCTCTTTTTATTCCACCAGTGTGAATCCTATTATAGTTCTAAGAATAGCTTATATTTCACCATCGCCAAGAAATTTTTTTCACAAGCCCAGACTGAATCAATCACTCTGTCCATGAACCAAGATAGTGTGATTCCTTAAACATTTGTTTGTCATCTTTAATTAATAGCAGGTCAGCCTTATCTCCCTAACTAGAGGGAAGTTTCTTAAGGACAGGGCCTACCAATGTCTTATGCTTTGAAGATATCCCCAAAGCTTCAAGCCTAATGCAAAAGCATCAATAAATATTCACTAATCGATGTGTTTCTATAGCAGGGAAACCTCAAGTTACAGGCCAGTTTCCTCCTAAATGTCCTTAATTTCGCTCAGTGTCTTTTTATTTCTAAAATACAAATAGCATTCCATGACATTTCAGGGGTATTTTCAAGAAGAAGGTAGCAGAGGTATTTTTGAGATACCTACTGATATATTTTCCTTTTCGTTTCTTTCTTTGCAATCCGTAAGCATTTTCTGCCCCTAGTAAGGTAAGGGCAGACCCAGGTAAAAAAGCGGGATTTGAATAAAGGAAGTCACAGCCAGACAAGAAAAGAAAAAATAAAACCCTTCTGACCAAGGGAAAAGAAACTAAGTAGAGAAAGAAAGGAGTAGGAAGTTATTCATGAGTATCCTCTGTCTCTTGCTGCTCTCCCAGCATATTCTCAACACCAGGACTAAACCTTGGAGAAAGTGAGTGGTAGAAAGAACCCAGAGAGGCCAGAGAGACTCAAAGCTGAGGTGTTTGTTATCCTTCCCATTTGGGACTCTAGTTGGAGACCACCTTGGAAAAGGCCCTGCATTAACATAGGGTGAATATGGTAGTCAGGATGGTATGTTTTGGTCTATGTTGGTTATGTAGAGAATACGGAACTTCCAGCAGGTCCCAAGGAGGATGTACAAAGTGGTAGAGAGTTCTAGCTGGTGAGCTCACTAATAAGGTTACTGCAGAGAGAGGAAAAGTGATCCTGTGGTACAATGTTTAAAGGAGAGACCATCTAAGAAAACAAGCAAATTTGTCTCAGCCGGAATCCGGGAAACCACTGACAACAAGAGCTGAAGACAGGCAATGGTCATCAGGCATCAGGAAGGATGACAGAATCAACCAAGAGAAGGGTCATCATTACATTTTGACCATGCCAAAGAACAAACAAAAATCACATCAGTCATCTTCCATCAGCAACAGAGGATATATAGCAATAAGGACAGACTTTGCTGCCCAGAAACCATCAAAATAAACCCCTCTATGGGAATCCAAGAAATGTACATGGGGCACTCCTTTAACACCATGTGGAAACAAGGTATTCATCCAAGGCTGAGAACCATCTTAGGGAGGGTGGGACAGGAAGGAGAAGATACTTGAACTAATTACCAATTCCCCCTTTTAAAATTTTGATTTAAACTGGAGGAAAAATTAAATTAGTTTCGATTGACAAATTTTGTCTTTCTTTCCACAAGAATAAGGGCTTGGGGACAAATGAGATAGGTTACAAAATAAAAAAAGATAGTTTTCTTCACATATCTGAGTTAAAGTGTGCCAATTTTGACACATATCTTCCTCAAGATAAATTTTCAGCGAATATTTTGTACATAACTTTAGAAAGCAACTTACACTACAAAACTAAGGACTCTGTACAACTAGATATGCTTTAATCCCTTGTTTTCTTGACTTAAAGTAGGTTAAGAAAAAATTTTCCTCAACTGAGGAAAGAAAAAAGATTATCATTATGACATGAAATGCAGTGAAATTCTACTGTATTAGATTTTGCTAAAAAGAAGAAAGTGTCAGATGAGGAGATTTCAGGGATGAGTTATTATATTTGCAAATTAGTATAATGAAAATTACCAAGGCAGTTGCCGTGAACTTAAATGAGCTGTGTAATTTTTTCTTAAGTTTTAATATAAAATAATTGTTCATTTCTTGCAAGAAATAGATAAGATTGCTGATTCTTTTGCATATATCAATATGCTCTGAACAATAAAACTAATTGTCCAATAAAGTTGATAAAATATAGCTGTATAAGCTGTAGAGTTGTATGGGTCCAGGGCTTTATTCTAGGAGCTAAAGAGCAGTTTTTATTTCTAGTCAACTACTGTATTTATCAAATTATGTCCTTGACTCAGCGACAACCTTTAAAGATTTCCCTTCTACAGGAAAGCTTTAATGTCTCAACTGTGTCCTTTTTTTGAGATGGAGTCTCACTCTGTCACCAAGGCTGGAGTTCAGTGGCACTGTGTCAGCTCACTGCTACCTCCGTCTCCTGGGTTCAAGCAATTCTCATGCCTCAGCCTCCCGAGTAGCTAGGATTACAGGCACCCACCACCATGTCCAGCTAGTTTTTATATTTTTAGTAGAGATAGGGTTTCACCATGTTGGCGAGGCTGGTCTCGAACTCCTGGCCTCAGGTGATCCACCCACCTCGGCCTCTCAAAGTGCTGGGATTATAGGCATAAGCCGCCACGCTCAGCCTGAACTTTGTTCTTTGAATTTAAGAAATTAATTTTTAAAGCAGTAAGATTGACCACTATTATTTTTTTGAGAGTGTTTTGTAATATTGCGAGCAATTACATATGTGGAAAACTAGTTATGCAAAAACAGTACTCTTATGACTATTCATTGCAGAAACATATATGGGCTGCTCTATCTTCACTAAGATTATGCTATCATGCTTCAATAGTTACAATGTTAAGTTCTAATATATGTAAAAAAGGATATTTTTATGCAATAATGAAGAATTTTTTTAACCATTTTGCTCTTAATCATACAGCGTTTCCAAAAAGAGGTCCAAAGAAATAAAGCTAAGCATAATTAAAGAAAAAACTAATATTAGGGATGAGAGATAACAGTTTTGTAATTTTAGATTATTATGTTAAATATGTTTTATTAAATATTAGATGGTAATGCTAATGGATGTTCACCCCTCAGTTTCTGCTGTGTAGCAAAATTACAAAATGTGTTTTTGATGACTCCAGCATACTGGTTATGTTTATCTGACATCTATTTGAAATTAAAATGACTGAAAATATTATATAGAAAGTTTTAACTCTAATAATCCAAAAGCACTTTAATCAGAAAACACTCTTGTATCTAATTATGGTACAATGTTGCTTATTTTTATCCTAACTCTTTAAAAATTTGGCAGAACAAATTGCTCATTATGTATTCTGATGCTATAATAATTTAAAGTAAAAACTTAAACCAGATTTATTTTGCTGCTCTGTAAATAGGAAAATTAAACTAGATAATTTCCATGATTTCCCAGATTCTCAGATTCTCTACTCTGTTTACCTAATTTTTCATGCTAGAATTCAGCCATAAGGACGTCTATCTTGAAAATCTCTTAAAATGCAAAACAATCATGGCAGACACACAGATTATATGAGCTCAGAGGGATCTGAGGTTTGGACTGTTCCTCTGGCATTACATTTCTTTAATACATGCATGTATCTTTTATTTATGTAGGCCAATGAATATTTTTCTCCTTGTAGATTTCAGGATGTGAGTCACTTTCAGATAATAGTAACAGTAATGATGATGATGGCGGTGATGATGATTGCAAGCTATACAGTATGTGTTCAGTACTTTACAAATTTTTTTAACTTTTTTTATTTCAATAGGTTTTTGGGGAACAGGTGGTGTTTGGTTACATGGGTAAGTTATTTAGTGGTGACTCCTGAGGCTTTGATGCACCCATCACCCAAGCACTGTACACTGTACCCAATGTGTAGTCTTTTATCCCTCACCCCCCTCCCACCATTTTCCCCCAAGTCTGCAAAGTCCACCGTATGTGGCATTACATTTGTTTCTGTCCTAACTACAGGGTGCTTTGATAATCTCTTCAGTTTCTAAACTGTAGGATGTTTGTGTGAAAAAGGCCTGATTTAATTGTCACCCTAGAAAAAGCCTGAGAACCGTCCCTTAGAGAGAGTGAGTCAAAATGAGCGTCAGTGCTCATTCAGACCCCAGCGTAGTCGGATCCATCTCTGGTTCCACCTGGGCATCCCAAGATAATGACTGGGAACTCACCAAAGCTTGACTTCAAGGGAGTGTGACATGTGACGAATAATTTTTAACAACTTAAGACGCTGTGTGTTTATGCGTGCACACGTACGTGTATACACATACATATACATACAGAGAACTTAGGGAAAGTTTTCAACTCTGTTCAGGCATTCAATTTTTCACCTGTAAAATCAAAGAAATGCAGTAGAGATCTCTAAGCTCCTGCCAGTTCAAAAATTCTATGATTCCTCGAGTCAAATTTCTTTCTCCCCACCACCCTTCAAAATGGTGATGGATGCAACATAAAATTTTTCAATAAAAAGGGAGTACAACTTCACTTTAAATGAGAGGTTACACATCTAAATGGCATATTGTAAAAATAATCAAATTTATACTCACCCTGAAGTTTAAAAAATTTAATGTTAGTTGTTAAAACAGAAAAAAAATCAATATGAACCCAAAGCCTTAAGTAAAAATATTTTCTTTTCTTTCTGTCATTAGAAGTAACCCAACTAAAATGTTTGCTCAATGTCAAGTCATGCACACACCCTTGCATCAAAAGGAACAATGAAAGAAATTATTGTGATAGGAATGTAGCATCACAGTGTAATTAAAAAGTAAGGACATTTTCAAAATGTATATGACATTGAGGGGACTAAAACAGTTTACAAACTCTCGTTGGCCACCGTGCAACAATTTAAGTATTCAAAAAAGAAGAAAAATGACAGTCAATTAAGTTTAAAATCAAATCAGTTGGTATAAATTGAGCAATTAAATGTCCATTATCATATTTTAAAAAGAGAGACAGAAAATATAAAACCACAAAAGAGAAGTGGTCTAATAGAGTTTAGATGTCCCCTCCAAATCTCATGTTGAGATGTAACCCCAGTGTTGGAGGTGTCTCGGTCATGGGGGCGGATCCCTCATGGCTTCCTGCTGTCCTTGAGATAAAGAGGAGATCTGGTTGTTTAAAAATGCGTAGCACCTCCTCTACTCTCTCTCTCTCTGCTTTCGCCATGTGACATGCCCACCCCTACTTCACCTTCCTTCATGAGTAAAAGCTCCCTGAGGCCTCCCTAGAAGCCAAGCAGATACTGGCACCATACTTGTACAGCCTGTAGAACCATGAGTCAATTAAACAAACCTCTTTTCTTTACAAATTACCTGGTCTCACATATTCCTTTATAGCAACACAAGAAGAGCCTAACGCGTGGTCCCAGCAAAATAGAGTCAGTTTGCATTAATATGGACAAGAATGTTAATATATGTGAGGATTCTGCTCTATTAAATATATAAATTATGCAAATGCATTGTCCTCATGCTACATAAACAGAGTAGATACAAGGAACTGGAATAAGTCCAACAGTCTCAGTAATGCCAGAAACTGTTCCAAGAATAGGAAAGATTAGTCATCACTAGTGGTCACATACAACAACCCAGTGGAAGATGACCCAAAGCCAATCAGCACCACTGGCCATACAAAACACAACCGGGTTCCAGTTGGATGGATTAGCCAAATATTCTAAAAAGAAAAATTTCCCATGCAGGCTTCATCCCTTGTCTCCTAGGAGATAAAACCTCAAAGGCTTTACTAATTAAAATAAGGTATTAAGATATAATAGGTACAATTTTCCAGTAATGCTTGCCAAGCAGGTCAAAATATAATAATTTCAGGACAATGTATATAACATTACATCTAAGGAGAAATTAACGTATCATCTGGAGGAAAACTCCAAGTTCTGAACAACTGCATCCCACATCTGACTAACAGGGAAGCTGGGAAGGAGGTCAGTTTGTGGCTGTGTGCCTAGCTATAACTTGAGCCAAAAGGGCTGTGCTTTCTAAAAAGAAGAGTGGGAGAATGGTTATTGGAGAACCACTGGAACACTCTGCCATGGGGGAATATTATTTAGTGGATTTATGAAGAAAAAGTAGAGATTAAACCACATTTAAACAATATGGAACATTCTTCTCCCCACCTAGTAGTCCTTAAAAAAGAAAATTTCAATCAGCATCCTTTCTACTGCTTATATACATTCTAATGTTTGTCATTGCTGAATGAGTAAAAATTAGTTAACTGTCAACTTAAAGTTTCATTTCTAAAACTTATTAAAAAGAAAATTTTGCTTTCTTAACTATTTAAAAATAAATATTAGTTTATTTGTAACTCACTTAACTTCTTAATAGGGAAAAAATATTTAAAGGGTAGTGCTACCCATAAAATATGTAAAATAATGTACTCAAGATAATACTACATAATTATTAGGTCATAGAACACCCTAGTGAAAACAATAGTTAAAAAAGAAAAAAATAAGCTTTAAAAAACTACTGGCATGTTTTAAAAATTAAGCTGAAGTTACAAAGTAAATGTTTTATTTAATATTTGATTTTATACATGAGGACTAAAAAGGATATTATTAAAGTATGCTAAAAGTGCATCTTCTTCAATATAAGGTGGTTTTCTATTGAGCTTCAAGCTAAAACACGTTTAACCTGTCAATGAAAAATGGTATTATATAATAAGGTTTATACACTGCTATGGCTTGGATGTTTGTCCCTCCAAACCCTATGTTGAAATTTAATCCTCAATGTTGGAGGTGGGGCCTAATGGGAAAGCATTGGGTCATGGGGATAGACGCTTCAGGAATAGCTTGGTGCTGCTCTCTCTGTTAGTGAGTTCTGTCTCATACAAAACTGGATTGGTTCTGGGAAATGGATTAGCTCCTGCAAGAGTGGTGTTATAAAGACAGCACTCTTGGGTTTGGTCCCTCTTCACCCGTGCCCACCTTCCCTTCGACCTTTTCTGCCATGCTTCCAGGCAGCACAAAAGCCCTTACCAAAAGCTGAGCAGATACCAGTGCCATACTTCTTGTACAGACTGCTGAACGATGAGCTAAATAAACCTCTTTTCTTTATAAATTACCCAGCCTCGGGTATTCCTTTACAACAACACAAAACAGACTAAGATTTACCTTCCACTTGTGCAAAATCATTTCTTAAGAATCACATATATAGTAAATTAAATATTTAATTATATATTTTAAACAATGGAAATTAGTAACAGGACAATCAAAATAATGTTTTAGTAGTAGTATATTTTAGTAATAAAACTGGAAATCTGAAAATATACTATATAATTATTAGCAATAATCACATACTGATATGCTTTTGCTCAGATGAAAATGTATGAAGAATTTTATTTACTTATAAATGTTCTTTTTAAAACATGAATAAATTTCAACTTTTGGCATAAAACATTTCAAAAATCAAAATTAATGATTTTACATTAATAATAGATATTTTGGGGCCAATAATTTCTATGTGGTGTTAAATTATTTTTATTAGAAACCTATTGCAAGTCCACATTCATATGTCAGTCAAAATTGTCTATAAAACAAACATGTACATTTTATTATTTGTTAAACTGACCTTAAATAATATGTTAAATGCACTATTTTTTGTTTGTTTGTTTTTGTCTGGTTTTTGTTGGTTTTTGTTTTTGTTTTGTTTTGTTTTGTTTTTTGTTTTGTTTGAGACAGAGTCTTGCTCTGTCACCCAGGCTGGAGTGCAGTAGCACGATCTCAGCTCACTTCAGCCTCCGCCTCCTGGGTTCAAGCAATTCTCCTGCCTCAGCCTCCTGAGTAGCTGGGACTAGAGGCGCAGGCCATGATGCTCAGCTAATTTTTTTGTACTCTAGTAGAGGTGGGGTTTCACCATGTTGCCCAGACTGATCAAAAAACTCCTGAGCTCAGGCAATCTGCCCGCCTCGGCCTCCCAAAGTGCTAGGATTACAGGCGTGAGCCACTGCATCCAGCCTAAATGCACTATTTCTAAGGAAAATGAACTCTGATTTCCTCAATCATCAGTCAGGTAGTTTGTGAAATGACTGCCATTTGCAATCAAAATATTTTCCTTTCTTAGCCCCTCTTATCAACGACTGGGAGGAAATGTACAATATAAAGGTACTATCCTCTCAACTGGTTTCCATCATTGTCCATTATTAGTTTTCAAATATTTTCTCCTCTGGCCCATATGGCCCCCTCACTCGGGCATTTCTAATCTGCTAGGATTAACCCCAACAACTTCCATGCCATTCAAGAAATACATAAAGCAAGGGAGAGTGAAACTTTATAGTGACTACAGTGAATCTACTCTACAACTTAAGAAAAATAAAAGACTTCACTTGTTTTTCTATAATATGGTGCAGTGGGCATCATGAAAAATACTCATCATACAGCACATTTTAAAAACCTGGATTCCATAGTAGGGGAAGAGAGAAGAAAAAGAGATGGAAAGGAAAGGAAAAGAGAAGGGAAGGGAAGGGAAGGAAAAAGGTAAAGGAAGGAAAGGGAAGGAAAAGGAAAAGAAAAGGAAAGAGAAGTGAAAGAGAAAGGAAATGGGAAAGGGGAAGAAAATGAAAATGAGAAGAGAAAAGAAAAGGAAATAAACTTCTATAACCGCATAGAAGAACTGAGAAGAAATTGAGAATAATCCTCAGAGGCCAAAAAATGGCAAGTGTAATCCAGAGGGGTAATAAATGCTGATGTTGGTATCTGTCATGGGACTATCCACTAACCCCTAGAGGTCCACAGCTTCATAGCTGGATATACACAGGCCCACAGCTGGCTGTACATTGCCAATTTTCTGTCCCTTGTACCAACCTCTTGGCCTGAGTCTCCTTCTGCATTCTCCAGTCCTACTGTCACTTGAGAACCGAGCGTTGACCCACACCCTGAAAATGACCCAACACTTCAAAGCCCAAATCTCAGCTAACTCAATTATTTCAAGGCACCAGAAAGCCAGAAACAGCAGGACAGCTGCTAGGAACAGAGAGAAGGAAGCCAGAGTTTACTTCATCCAAAAATAAGGATAAGCCCCAACCTCACTGACAGTGACTCAAGTAGCCCAGAAGTCTCCTCATGACTTTGAGAAGAGGGCATTTATTCTAATCATCTCTTTTTCTTTTTGTAAATATTAGGAGTTATTACTCTGTGCCATGGACTAGTGAAGTTAGCAGTATCTCCTTTCCTTGAGACTGGATTAATTCTTGAGTCATCTGTACCAAGCCTGTGAAAGCTCTACTTAATTTTATTAACAAACCTTTTCATTTAAAATAATAAATGTTTAACAAGATCAATTTACAGGGGACCGTGTGGATCCTGTTAAATAACAGATTTGTGTTTACTGCATTATAAATTACTAGGTAAAATCATAAGCCTTTATAACTGCTTGCTCACTTAGAAAATAGTACCTTCAGCCGAATTAAGTGTCTGGAAATAGAAGCAAAATTGAATTCTCCTTATGTCAAGTAAATACAGAGAAGGCCCAAATTACTTTGGTATTTGTATAGCAAGAGGGTAGCACACTGGATAGTTCATTAGTATCTCCTATGAAGATGAAATTTGACTGTGACATTTAGGAAAGAGATTACCTACTTAAGAACACTTTGACATGTTTAATTTGAAGGATTTAAAGAGAAATGAAACTATCTTATCAGTGGGCTGCTTTCATTTAAACAACACCATACTAGGGAGTTTAACCCAGTCTAATTTTCAAATTTTCTCTTCAATATTCAGGCCCACAAAGATCAGACATGCCCTACATTGAAAGCGATGCTCATTGCAAATGGAATGAAATGGCCCAGTTTACAAAGTCACGATGTTTTGTGATTGTCTTACACAGCAGATATCCACATCAGAAGGGAATACAGTTCTGAGGGCTTCTCACAGAAAGGAAAGGTCTGTAATAGTGGTTGCTAATATAAAATTATTTGAACATTATACTCTCTATTCAATCACTCCGTGCTCCAGTGCTGTTTTAGTATTTCTGATACATCAGGAATAAAATCTTAGCATCATCTAACCTTACTTTTATCAAGGAAGGTACAATGCCAGCTGAATGGATTTGAGGAACTTGGGGTGAAAAGTAGGACTAGACGTAGAACCTATGTGAGGACACACAGAAAATCCTGTGCTCTCAAACCTATTTTTTACATTGAGATAGGTGGATAGACAGACATACAGACAGATACATAGAAAATTAAGCACATAAGATCAGTCCATTTATTTATCCGGTAAAGATTTATTGAGAGTCTCAATACTATTAAGCTGGTATTATTCTAAGCACTTGGGATATATAAATGAACCAACCAAAAATCCCTTTCCTCATGTAGCTTACATCTAGCTGAAGGAAGCAGATAATAAATAATAAGCATAACATATAAGTAAACCCCATAGAATGTAATACAGTGCTTGGTGCTTACTGAGGAATAAAAGCAGAGTAGGGTTAAGAGGATACTCACATTCAGAGGTCGGGTGGGGATAAGAATGGTGATCAGAGTAGAGCCCATTGTGAAGGTTACTGTTTGGTGAAGACTTGATCAAAGTTTTAGTCCTTAGTAGAAGATCATTCATTAGATAGCTAAAAAGAAATGAAAGTTTTAAGGTAAGTGATGATCATAAAAATCATGCTGATAAATATATATGTATATATTTATTTTCTCTCAACAGAAACATAGCTTTTGAGACAAGCATTTTCATATTATTGCTCTTTTGGGGGTATAATTTCAATTTGATGTTTGAAACCTGACTTTTTGTTAATAGATACTGGTCACATCATGAATTAGCAGAAAATATGAAATTTTAATATGAGTTATTAACATTTGAGTCTTAAAAAATATGCTACACAGAAGGCAATGTCCACATTCAACCTATTCACTGAATTGCTACTGTGAAGTGAGTACCTTGTTAGATATTACAGACACAGCAATAAGCAATTTTAAACATACAGTCAATGACCTCAAAGAGTTTGCACTCTAGTACTATTAATTGCTGATATTAATGTTCCACATTTATTATTGTGTCAGGCATTGATCCAAGCTCTTTACACATATTAACTCACCAAGACTTCACGACAAGATTATGAGGTTGGTACTATAATTGCCTCCTTTAGATAGATGAGAAAGCTGAGGCCCAGAGTGGTTCAGTGACTTGCTTCAGGCAACAGAACTAGTTAGCTGAAGAGTCAAGATTTGAACACAGGCAATGAGACCCTAGAGTTTGTTCTAGGGTGACACTCCTCTAAGAGGGTATAGATATGTAAACAGTCACATTCAGTAAGACAGTAGAAAACCCTTTGAAAAGGCAGCTTAGATCTACCTACAGTGGGGCTGTTGTCGTCAGCATCCTCTTTTGAGCCCATGTGCCAGTTTTCAATGGAAGCCTATATACCAGCATTCTATTTAGCACTGGTTCTGCAGCGGACATAGTAGAAGATGGAAAAAACTTCAAACAATGTAAGGAAGGAGAAATAATCCTGGCTCAGATGGCATCAAAAGCTTAAGAGTCTTCTCTGCCACCCCTCCCTCCAGACACGGTTCACGCAGGCTGGGACCAGGTCAACTCCAGTGCCCCCGCGCCTCCCCCTCCCTGCCCCGCCATTCAGTGACAGGCAAATTCCCCTCAGAACTTGCTGTCTGCCCTGGAACATATTTAAATTACAGTATTCTGTTTTGCTGAATAGTAACAATTTTGCTTTCTTTGCACATTTACATTGTTTTCATTTTATTTTTTTTTAATGTTTTCATTTAAAATTCTCCTGGGCATTGTAAATACTTTAGGTATTTAATGAACTATCTCATATAGTGTTAAGAAATTTCCCCCAGTAATATTGTTTTAAAAGCTTTAGAGAAAAAAAAATATATATATATATATTCAAATTGGTGTTCTAAGACTAATATATAAACATATTGGTCTAGTTGCCAAGTCGCAAATTAGTACATCTTTATAATGGCAGAGAAAAACCTAGTTGAAGAATATTAAGCCTTAGATAGGGAATTTACAGAAATAATAAGTTAAGACAATCTATTAAGTTGACATTATTCTGTTCTTTTGTAACATGCTATTTAAACTCTTTGACTTGGTTGCTGCTACATGGAAGAAAATCTCATATAAGAACAGATTCCAAAGTGTCACACTCATCATATATGTTTGTATGCTGTTCAACATTTGTCATCAGATTGATATAATACTTTAGGTGATACTTTCTAAAATAAGCTCCACAGACTATTTTGAGGTGTATTATTTATATTTTATAGTGATATGCAATGTGTTTAGGAGTCATATTTCGATAACCTGAACCATTGAGGATACATGAAATTCAACAAGGGAAGCTGTGACAAAGCCCATGCACTTTGCTCCATAGGTGAGGTATGTTCCCCTGGCAACTTTCGTGGTGGAGGAAGCAAGGGAATGGTAGAAGCCAGTGTCCCAAGGAGAAAAAAACAACAGAAGAGAACAGACAATAAACTTTAAAAGGCTGGCTATATAGAATCACACTGGATAGGTGCCAACAATCTCGTATTTCTTAAGGCTCTCACAATATAATAATTAAGATTCATAATAAAATATACTCTAACCATCAAGAAGTGGTTCAATTGTACTCGTTATTGACTGGGTACCAAGTGGGGTGGGGCATACGATCTCTTTGAATGATTGAAAATGTTTCAGCACTAGGAAGTATTAACAATACTATGTTCCTACGGATCATGTCCCCCCAGGAGACCACACAAACACAATGAAGCGTTTTTATTATGTCAGGGACAAGTGGTTAAAATGCTAATTAGAAACCCAACAACCTGGGTTCTAGTTTCTGCCACTTAACTTTGTGCAGGTCCAGTAACCTTACAGAATTTCTTGTTTGCCATCTGAAGAAGAGTTCACTAAAACCTGTCCTTCCTATCAAACAAGGCATTTGTGAGAATTAAATGAGTTTTTCATATGAGAACACTGTCAAAATTATAAAGAGCATCCTCTATACAAAACATTACTGAATAAATCATAATGAATAATTTATCCTTGTTTTTCATTAGATCAATCAAATGATACTCTTTATAAATGAAAATGAAAATATCTCATTTGTACTTGAAGACCACATGGTAAGTACTGTACTTACGTAAAAATGACCTAGCCAATGGTAACACAACACAAAGAAGTTGGCTCCAGTATTGCCTGAATATTTATAGAATTCATTAAAAGTTATTTGCTCAGCCCCATATTTGAATTTAGACAAATTAAACCATTTTCATTTCTTATGACAACCTGGAGTGAATTAATCACCAACCCTCCATCATCTAATGCTAGCAGCTATGAGATAATCTACCTGCTTTACCACTGGAATGAAAATAAACAAGTAAAAGGAACCAATTGCAATTCTCCTTCAACCTCAGTTCCCCTCCACACATTTCTTCAACTTAAATCTATATCCCTTTTTGACAACAAAAGATCTCTGATTGAGTGTGCCCAAACTGTTAGACTTTCCTACTGGGAATAACTAGAAAAAGAGTCCTGGGGATTAAGAATGGAAACTAGGTGTAAAGCAGATAGCAGGAAGGAGGAGAGGATTCTGAAAGGAAACCTGGGACAGTGAGGGCAGCACAGGGGAATTACACTCTGAAGAGGTCTGTAAGGAATATCTGAGTTTGTTTTCCACTGCCACAACAGACCACAGACTGTGTACTTTATAAACAAAAGAAGTTTATTTGGCTCATGATTCTGGGGACTGGGAAATCCAAGACCAAAGGATATCTGAGGAGGGCATTATTGCTGCTTTATCCCATGGTAGAAGGCAGAAGACAGACGTGAGCACAAGAGACAGAGAGGAAGGGGGCCAAACTCATCTTTTTTATCAGGGACCCCACTCCCACAATAACTAACCCACTCTCAAGACAATGGCATTAATCCATTCATGTGGGCAGAGCCCTCACGACCTAATCACCTCTTAAAGGTCCTACCTCTTGGCCGGGAGCGGTGGCTCATGCCTGTAATCCCAGCACTTCAGGAGGCCTAGGCCAGTGGATCACAAGGTCGGGAGTTCGAGACTAGCCTGGTCAATATGGTGAAATCCCTTCTCTACTAAAAATACAAAAATTAGCTGGGCGTGGTGGCATGCATCTGTAGTACCAGCTACTTGGGAGACTGAGGCAGAAGAATCACTTGAACCCAGGAGGCGGAGGTTGCAGTGAGCCGAGATTGTGCCACTGCACTCCAGCCTGGGCGACAGATCAAGACTCTGTCCAAAAAAAAAAAAAGTCCCACCTCTTAATTCCAAACCAATGGCAATTCAATTTCAACATGAGTTTTGAAGGGGACATTCAAGCCATAGCAAAGAGGAAGGATATGAAGACAGGTTTAAAAGGCAACATGTTTGTAACAGTTTTCTATTGCTGCCATAACAAATTACCAAAAATGCTGGGGCTTAAAAAACATACACGTCACATTGTACCCCATAAATATATACAATTATTATCAATTATTATTTGTCAATTAAAAATAAAACAAAACTTCTTTAAAGTTAAAACATCACAAAATACATGCACTTTATACCCTTACAATTCTGTAGATCAGAAATCTGACGCAGATCTCACCAGGCTAACTCAAGGTATCAGGGGTCTTTATTCTTTTCTGTAAGATATAGGATTCATTTCCCTGCCTTCCCCAGGTTCCGGGGTCTACCTACATCCACTGTCTCAGACCTATTTTCTCCATCTTCAAAGCCAGCAATGGCAGGTCAAGTGCATTCTCACTCTGACTACTACTTCTGCCTGCCTGTTCCACAGTTAAGGACTCTTGCAATTAGACCAGGTCCATTCAGCTAATCCAGGATAACCTCCCATGTCAATTTGGATCATCTGCAAAGACCGTTTTGCCATGTGGCATAACACATTTACAGGTTTCACAGATTAGGACATGGATGTCTTTGTGGGAGGGGGCATTATTCTGCCTACTGCAAGGTTATAAGTAAGAGGTGATTTGCCAAGAGGTTTTCATTGCTTTCTTTCACCTTCACTCCCCTCAGTCAGCTTTCCACTCAAAGAGCTTAAAAACAATGATCATATTATGGCACTCCTCTGCTCAAACCCCTTTGCTGGCTTCTTGACCTGCAGAATAAAGCATACACTCCTTGTAACAGTCCACAAGGGTCTACGTAACCTGTCCCAGTATATTGGAACCTTCTTTATTTTTTTTCTTTTCTTTTTTTTTTTTTTTCTTGAGATGAAGCTTTGCTCTTGTTGCCCAAGCTGGAATGCAGTGGTGCGATATCAGCTCACTGCAACTTCTGCCTCCCACATTCAAGGGATTCTCCTGCCTCAGCCTCCCGAGTAGCTGGGATTACAGGCATGCACCACCAATGCATGGCTAATTTTGTATTTTTAGTAGAGATGGGGTTTCACCATGCTGGTCAGGCTGGTTTCAAACTCCTGACCTCAAGTGATCCACCAGTCTTGGCCTCCCAAAGTGTTGGGATTACAGGCATGAGCCACTGCGCCCAGCCTGGAACCTTTTTTATACTGGTACCCCGAGTAAAAAATTATTTTTAAACCATAACCTAGGACATACATATGTGTGTGTCTATGTATCTCCTTCTATGATACAAACCAGTACTCATCCTTGGTATCTACTATATGCTCTGATATTTTTAATTCTGATCAGCTCTCTTTTTTTAATTTTGACTGCAACTCACTAATGAACTGTAACTCTCAGTTTAGAAAACACTGATCTGGACCTGCCTTCCTCTCAAACTCCAGCTCCTAGCATCATGCTGAGTTCCCTCAGAACTAGATACACTGACCTCATTGCTTCAGGAGAAACTCTGATGGAAATATTCTCCCCAGAACTTCTCAGGACCTGCTTCCTCACTCATCTGGGTGTCTACTCAACTGTCCATTTCCCCGAGACATACCCCTGACAACCTCATATCTAATCATCTTACTCTCCCACCCCAGCATAATTTTCTGTTTATGTTGCTTTACCTTTCTCCACACCACTTACTGCTGCTTTGCATATTATTTCTTTGTTTCTTCTCTCCCAGGAAAATAAAAGCTCACTAAGACTACCTTATTTCCTTAGGTAATCCCAGTGTTTAAACCAGGCTTCCTAAGACACAGAAAAAACTCAAGAATTAGTTATTCAATGAACAAGTAAAATCTGAGTGAGAGTTACTGAATAAATGAATCAGCAGAGCTAAGACTATATAGGTACTTGGAAAAAAAATAGCAAATATTAGTATATTATAATTTATATAGTAACTGTAATCATTGATAATTACCATTTATTATCTATAACTTACCAGACACTGTGCAGGGTGTCCTACATAAGTTACTTCTAGCTGTTGCAACAGCCCTGTGATGTAGTTATTTTTACAGATGGGGAAATTGAAATCCAGAAAGCTTAGGTTTCTGGTACAGGGTTGATACAGTCTGTAAAAATAGCCAGTTTTTATGTTTAACATCTGTTGTTCAGGCATTATTCTAAGCATTTTACAGGGCAGTACTGTTATAATTTCCCAATTTTATAGATTGGAAAATTCAGGCATAGGACTTGCTTAAAGTCACAGAGCTTGTAAGTGGTGGCACCAGAAACACAATTAGGCAGCCTGGCACTAGAGTGCTCCTCACAGCCCACTGCTCAAAGTGAGGCCCGTGGGCAGCAGCAGCAGCCAGGAGCTCATTCGAAACGCCCCACGCCCCACCCCAGGCCTGCATTCCGGTGAGATCCCCAAGCCATTCATATCCATAAACACAGTTGAAAAGCTCTGCCCTAAACCGCACTGCCTCTTAGGCAGGCAAGCAGAGATGGACAGAAATAATTTTATAACATTAAGTGTATACTTTAAATACCATTTTAACTAGAAATATTCAATATGACTTTACACGAATTTAACGGAAGTAAAGTAAAACTAAAAGAATTGCTGAACTTCAGTTAAAAATGGCTATTCACCCCAAAATGTCACATTCATTTTAAGCAAGAAAAAAGATTATGAAGTACATTTAGAGGATGAAACCGTTATATTTTTCTTATCTTAACCTCAGGTTTCAGCTTTAGATTATCCACTGACTCCCTGCTATGAAAGATGAGGATGCTAAAATTGCTGCTTTCCTTCTTCCTTCCTCCTCCTTTCCCTACCTCCATGTTTATCATGGTATTTACTGGTTTTCTTCACTAAGATATGTACTACTTCCTCTTTATTTTGTCACAATTTCTGGGTTAGTCTTTTTTCAATGTTTCTTTGGATTTAGTGTTCCTCTGTGTGCCTTTACTACCTTTTCTCCATTTCTGAGCTCAATGTTTTAATTCAACCTTTGATTGGCTTTTTGTGGTTGGTGCTGTTGTTATTGTGAGGTAGCCCTTTTTTTTCCTTTTTTTTTTTTTTTTTTTTTTTTTTGAGACGGAGTCTTGCACTGTCGCCCGGGCTGGAGTGCAATGGCATGATCTTGGCTCACTGAAACCTCCGCCTCCCAGGCTTAAGGGATTCTCCTTCCTCAGCCTCCCAAGTAGCTGGGATTATAGGCACGTGACAGCACGCCTGGCCAATTTTTTGTATTTTTAGTAGAGATGGGATTTCACTAGGATGGCCAGGCTGGTCTCGAACACCTGACCTCATGATCCACCTGCCTCGGCCTCCCAAGTTGCTGGGATTACAGGTGTGAGCCACTGCACCCAGTCGGTCAGGTAGCACTTTTTAAAAGAGATCATGGATCCCGTATTCCATAAATACTTTCGTCACTAAGAATTTCTACCTATTGCCCTGATAGATAAATGAGAAATGTGGCTGACTACGTTTTTGGGGGCCTGCGCATTCCTTCAGAGCTCTACAGACATTGCTCTCTTATCTCTAGGATCAATGCCAGGAAAAAGTATGAAGCCATTTCCTAACATTGACCTCTTGTAGGTGCATTACTTTTGCCTAGAAGTACTTCTTGTTTTATTTCCTTTTTGTTATCTTTACTATTTCAACGTAATTTGTAACTTAAAATTTATCTTGATATAGATAGCTATATATTTTTCCACCTGGCATACTGTCTTTTCAACATTCATTTCAGGAGAATCTTCTTGAATTACAGCTTAGAACACTTCTTTTCCATTTATTGGTTTTTCTATCTTAAGGACACATTTTCCTTTTAGGAATTCTTTGCCTACCATATAAAGCACCACCTCTCTAGTTGTTTTTCTCTTTTTTCCTTTACTTCATATTCACTGAAACTAACTCGACCCTCTCCTTCATGCTAGTGATTCAATTTTAAGCTTTGTCTCTTCTGTCACTTGTTGTTTGGGGTTTATGTTTTATCTGCAACAGAATTGTATTGGCTGTATAAATATTCTTGCTTCTAATTACATTGTTTTATCATAATACCTTGGGGCTCTTGTTTTATCAAATTCATAATCTTATTAGATTTTTCCAGAGCATAAAATTCTTTTCTTTGTATTATGTTTAATTTCAGATACTTTTCAGCATGTAATGTTCTTGTCTGTTTGTTTCCTTTTGGCTATTTTATAATGGCATAGTTGTCCTGATGTTTCTTCTCTGCTTAAACCCTGATAATTCAGTATAGAAGTAACTCTCTCTTATTCCAAGCCAGATAAAACCTTTCTAAATCTCAGTTCTCTTGCCTACAATCTGGAGTTGATGATACTTACTTTGTAGAGTTATTATGGAGATTAGGTGAAATAGCATATATAAGGCACTTGGAATATACCCAACATATAGTAAGCACACAATATATTTTCACAATTATTGTTCTTGTCTCAGTCAGTTCAGACTGTTTTGATAAAATAGCATATAAAGAGTGTCTTAAATAACGAACTTTTATTTCTCATAGTTCTAGATGTGAGGAGGTCCAAGATGAAGTTGTCAACAGATTCACTGTCTGGTGAGGACTCTCTATCTGGTTTGCAGATGGCCACCTTCTTGCTGTATCCTCTCATGACAGAGAAAGGAGGGCCCTGGTCTCTCCCTCTTCATATAAGGGCATCTCACCCTGAGGGTGCCAACCTTGTGACTCTATCTAAATCTAATTACTTCCTGAAGGCCCCACCTACACATACCATCACACTGGGGACTCAGGCTTCAACATATGAATTTTGGGTGCACATAAACATTCAGCTGTAGCAACTCCTCTTACACATGTTCAAGGCATCACAGAGGTGCTGAGGTGGAGCACCTCAGATGGATTCTATTGGGGGACACTGTAATTAGAGAGGCTTTCCAAAAGAGGTGATACGTAAGCTAAAGATTGCTGATTACAGAGGAGTGAGCCAGGAAAGAGAATGTAATTTTAGAGGGAACAGATTTCATTCATTCACTTATTCATTTATTCAATAAATATGTATTAACTACGTATTCTATGCCAGGTCCCATTCTAGGCACTGGGGAAGACAGCAGTGAGCAAGGAAGACAAAACTTTCATTCCACTGGTGGAGACAAACAATAAATAAATGCACAGTGTAATGGCAGATGCTGGAAAGGGTTAAGAAAAAAAAACTATAAGGCAAAGTAAAGAAACAGAATAAAAGGAAGGAAGCACTTTTATGAATAGGGTGGTTAGGGATGACCTCTCTGAAGAAACAGCGTTTGAGAAGAGGCCAAAAGGAAGAATGAGTAACACCTTGAAGGTAAGATACAACACAGAGGAGAAAAAAACCCTCAGAATTTCGGGAAACAATAATCAGTTTAGTGTGGTTGGATTTTGAGACAGAAAACTGGAGGACAGGTAGGTACACACTATGCTAAGCTATGTGAACTTTACTCTGGGCTGACCAGAAGCCACTGAAAGGTTTTAAGCAAAAGGATGACAGGGTACTAATTGTGCTTTAAATAGATTACACTAGAAGCAATGTGCAGGTTAGATTAGATCTGAAACCAGCAAAGCTGGTGGTTAGAAGAAAGCATTGGGATTTTTTTTTAAGCCTCCCATCTGGAGAAGAAATGAATAATTCAAAAGTTATTTAGAGGTAAAACAAGGACTGGGTAGATGAATTAGCTCAGAGTATCGGGATCCTAACTCTGAGAACAAATGTTTAGGGTTGGGATATGGCCATTCCCAAAGAAAAAACCTGGAGGAAACATTCAAGTCTGAGAAATTCATTCCAGGTATGACTGACAGGAGGAAAACAATATAGGGGCCAAATAGCAAGTAATATGTGAACCATAAAATCCCAAGTCAAGGAAAATGTAATTCCCAATTCTGCCAGAAAACAAATCACAATTATTAATAGTCTGCCTTTCAGTTCCCAGGACTCATTTGTCTCTAAAGTCTATTATTTGATTTTGTTTCCATGGACGAAAACAGAAAAGATAGAAAATGACAAAAATCTTCTTTCAGGACCCTCTATTATGTGTCCCTTAGTTAATATCTCATTTTTATATGTATCATGATATCATTTTGCCATTTACCCCGGGACTCCATAGTAGAATCTATTCTTCCCCAAGAGGTTCTCGTTTTTGTTTTCCGGCAACATGCTAGTGGAAAGAACGTGGGCTCTGGGGTTCAGAAGACCTGGCATCCAGTCCTGGCTCTACCACAGATGAGCCACGTGACCTTGAGGCCACACTCCTTCTCTCCTTTCTATCTCTGTTTTCTCCCTAGGAAAATATAAACTTGGGATGGCTTCTGAGAATTAATTGAGGTTGTGTATATCACAGTGCCTAGTTCAGAGCCTGGCAAATGGTAGGTGCTCTATGAATGTTTGTTCAATTTAACTAGAACCTGGGGTACATCAGTAATAGAGGAGGAAAGGGAAATGAGAAGGGATCACAAAAACTATGCATGTCAAACTAAGGCATTAATGGGAAGCCATTTAATGATGTGCTAATCCAAGCAAGAAGTAATGAGCTTAGGCAGTTCAGTAAGGATGATTTCCTTAGACATTTAGGAAGGTGCTTGATTAACAGTAGAAATGAAACAGCCAAGATAGCACCACTGCACTCTAGCCTGGGAGACAGAGCAAGACCCCATCTCAAAAAAAAAAAAAAGAAAAGAAAAGAAAGAGAGAGAGAGAGGATATTCAATTTCTAGCCTGAAAGACTGGATCCATGAGACTATTCAAAACAAAACAAGAAACACAGGAGGGGCAGCAAGTGTGAAAAATAAGAACAGGAACTCATTCAGTGGGCATTCACTCTTGAATGATTCCTATCACTCAAGAAATATCTGCGAGTGTTTACTGCCTCAGAATATGGAAAATACAGAGATGACCTCTCCCATCACAGAGCTTACATTCCAATAAGAGTTATCTAAATAAAAGGATTCAAAGAAAGTGATCTAAGGAGAGAGAACAGAGTATCTGAAGGTCTTGAGGCTGAAACTAGTATCTCCTTCAAGGAAGTAAAAGACACGCAGGCCAAACTGAGTGGACAAGATGAGCTGAGAAGTCAAGATCATGCAGGATCTCATAGGTCATTTTAAGGATATGGGCTTTATCATAATAACTGAAGCCATTGATGAATTTCAAACAGTAAATTAATCAATGAGTAAAGGGGTCAAATTCATATTTGGAAAGTCACTCTAACTGCAGTGTAGAGAACGATTGGAGGATATCCGCTTGTCAAACTAGAAATTCTGACAAGCTCACCTGCCACAGAGCATCTGGATGTTAGATAAAATAATGCAAGTATATGCATTGCATTAGCTAACAGAAACAAAAAAGAGAGAAATGCCCAAAGACCATGAAGAATAAAAATAAGGTGAAATGAGAATGGTACTCGAACTATGAACCCAGAGGCTTTCCCAGGAGTAAATGTTAATACTATCTAAACCTAGAGATTTGGAGATTAATGGCTGCAGGAGAGAATAGGAGCTTAAACTTCAGGCCCATTCTGAGGGGATTAAGATATCTCTTTGAAATTCCAATTTCAATTTTTTTGGCTATATACCCAGAAATTAAATTGCTCAATAATATGGTAGTTCTATTTTCAATTTTTCTGAGGCACCTCCATACTGTTTTCCATAGCTGCTATACCACTTTACATGTCTGTCAATGGTGCACAAGGGTTCCAATTTCTCCACACTCTCGTCAACACTTAACTTTTGTTTTTTTGATAATAGCATTCCTAACAGGTAGTAGGTGATATTTAATTGTAGTTTTGATTTGTATTTCTCTGATAAATAGTAATTTGCATTTTCTGATAAATAATAATGTTGAGCATTTTATAGATATATATAGATTGTCTGTTGACCTTTTGTGTATCTTGTTCTTTGGACAAATGTTCAAGTCATTTGCACATTTTTTAATTATTTGGTTTCTTGCTTTTGAGTTTCTCATCTATTTTAGACATTAACCCCTTATCAGACATATGGTTTACAGAACTTTCTCCCATTCCAGAGGTTGCCTTTTCATTCTGTTGTTTCCTTTATTATGCAAAAGCTTCTTAGTTTGATATAGTCTCATTTGTCTATTTTTGCCTTTATTGCCTGTGCTTTTGGTGTCATGTCCAAGAAATGATTGCCAAGATCAATATGAAGTGTTTTCTATGTATTTTCTCCTAGGGATTTTATAGTTTCAGGTCTTACCTTTAAGTCTTTAATCCATTTTAAAGTAGGAGTTCAATTTCATATTTTGCATGTGGATACCTGGTTTTCCCAACACCAATTTGCCAAAGAGACCATTTTTCCCATTGCATACTTTTTGTATCCTTGTCAGGTATCCTTGCATATTTTGGTCAGTTGACCATATATGCATGGGTTTGTTTCTGGCTTCTTTGTTCCATTGATCTATATGTCTACCTTTATGCCAGTATCATACTAATTACTGTAGTTTTATATTTTATTTACAATAGCCAAGATACAGAAACAACCCAAGTGTCCATCAACAGACTAATGGATAAAGAAAATGTGGTATACGGTAGAATATATTCTGCCTTTAAAAAAGGAAATTCTGCCATTTGTGACAAACCATAGGACATTATGCTAAGTGAAGTAAGTTGATCACAGAAAGACAATACTGCATGATTCAGCTTACGTAAGGTGTAATAGTAATATAAATAGTCAAACTCATAGAAGCAGAGTATTTGGCAGTGGTTGCCAGGAGCTAAGAGTAGGAGAAATGGAAAGTTGTTCAATGGGTAGTTTCAATTATGCTGGATGAATACATTCTAGAGTTCCGCTGTACAACATAGTGTCTATAGTTAACAATATAATATTGTGTACTTTAAAATTGTTAAAAGGATAGATCTTATGCTCAATGATCTTACCACACAAAAAAAATAGGGACACAAGGAACCTTGGGCAGTGCTGTATATATCTATTACCTTGATCGTGGCGATGGTATCACAGTGTTTGCATATGTCCAAACTCATCAAACTGTACACATTAAATATGTGTCACTGTCTGTGTATCAATTATATCTTAATAAAGCTGTCTGAAAAAATAAAGGTGGGGGGGGCTTTGAGTTAGGATGTTTAGAATATCTGTACTTCCCGAAAATGTGAGCTAAAAGAAAATCTATTTGCCGGCCAGGCACAGTGGTTCACGCCTATAATCCCAGCACGCTGGGAGGTTGAGGCGGGCAGATCATGAGGTCAGGAGATCAAGACCATCTTGGCCAACATGGTAAATCCTCATCTCTACTAAAATACAAAAAATTAGCTGGGACTGGTGGCACATGCCTGTAATCCCAGGTACTTGGGAGGCTGAGGCAGTGGCATCACTTCAACCCAGGAGGTGAAGGTTGCAGTGAGCTGAGACTGCACCACTGCACTCCAGCCTGGCGACAGAGCAAGACTCTGTGGAAAAAAAAAAAAAATTGCCTTCAAAGGAAGAGCTAAGGAAACCTATTTTTCTTTGCTCCAGCACTAGGTGGGGTTTAAATAGTTTTCAAAAAAGGTAAAAACTATGAATCTCTATAAATATAAATTGAATATGTATCAAGGATTATACAATTTATTAACGACAGAACCAGCAGGATGGAGCCAGCAGGTATAAAATAGTTATGTTAGATACTGGTTAGTGTCCTACAGGGCAATAAAACTATAATTTGTAGGGTTATCTTTTCTACCAGACATAAATCATTTACCTTTCTAACAATAAGTCTTTTTCATCTAATCAATTTTCTACAAATAAACATGTAGTTTTGCAGAATCTGGCCTCTAATCGATAGTAAATAGTAAATCAAGCAAAGGTACATTCCCCTAAAATTCAGTTCCTCTGTTTAATTAGCCACATTTCAAGTGTCCAATAGCCATGTGGCTATTGGCTATTATATTAAATAGACAGTGCAGATTTATAGAACATTTTTATCACAGAAGGTTCTTTTGGTATGTGCTGCCTTCAAGAATTAAAATGTCCTTGGGTGGGCTGGTTTTTTTGGTTTTTTTTTTTGTTTGTTTGTTTTTGTTTTTTTTTTTTTTTTTGAGACAGAGTCTCACTCTGTTGCCCAGGCTGGAGTGCAGTGGTGCAATCTCAGCTCACTGCAGCCTCCGCCTCCTGGTTCAAGCTATTCTTCTGCCTTAGCCTCTTGAGCAGCTGGGGCTATAGGCGCGCACCACCATGCCCAGCTAATTTTTGTATTTTTAGTAGAGACGGGACATCACTATATTGGCCAGACTGGTCTCTAACTCCTGACATCGTGATCTGCTCGCCTCGGCCTCCCAAAGGGCTGGGATTACAGGCATGAGTCACCGCACCCGGCCGAGTGGATCTCTTAGACAATGTTCCACTATAACACTAAAAGGACATCATTTAGTCATCCAGTCATCCTGTTGTGCTATTTTCAGGTGTTGGATAATTTTTTAACAGTAGAAATATTAATAACAATAACTACAGACTCCCTAAGAGTTTTTGGTAGTACACTTGTTTCTGCTTTTTTTCAGGTCTTAAGCTCAATTTCACATCACCCTCACTGTAGGTAATACCCTAATCATTAAAATGATTCCAGGTTGGTAGCATACAGTGGGGTATGGAAGAAGCCATGTAAATTATTGGTTTAAAGTTTGATGTGTGTCACCTTATTTTATTCTGTAGTCCAGAAACATAGTGAAAATCTCCTAAAGTTCTTATGCTACTCTTTTGGCATAAATTATGTTACCTGAACATTTATTACTAAAATAGTCTAAATTTTTTCATAAAGATTCTAGAAGACACAAGGACTTCCAGGTAACATGTAACCATCATGATAACACCTAACATTTGTTATGTGGTTTTTGATTTACAAAATGCTTCTGGAAAAAAGGGATAGAGCTATTCTGTCCTCTGGGGAAGCCTGATTATCCAACATCAACTCCTCAACCTCCTCTACACGTTGCTTCCCAGAACAGTTGACCTTCCACTGACAAAGTCAACTACACATCCTTCCTTTGGATTTGTCTCTTGGATTTGCCTCCCTTCCCTTTACAGGCAATTCCCTTTTCTATGTGTATCTCCCTAGCCTGGTGTGAAAGAAAATGGATGTGAATTCTGTTTCCACGCTTGTAAATTGTGTGACTCTGCATGTTATTTACTTATCTCATCTTGAGTTTCTTCATCTGCAAACCTGAGAATAGAAACATCTACCTCAAGATTGCTCTGAGGGCCAAATAACATAAAGATTTGGTTGTCAGAGGTTTGGAAAGTTGGGAGTGGATAGGGAGAGGTTAGTTAATGGATACCAAGTCCCAGTTGGATAGGAGGGATAAGTGCTAGTGTTCTATTGCACTGTAGGGTGAATACAGCTGACAATAATTCATTATATGTATTCAAAAAGCTAGAAGAGAAGATTTTAAATAGGCCCAGCACAAAGTAATGATAAATGTTTGGGGTGATGGATATGCTAATTGCCCGATTTGATCATCACGCATTGCAGACACGTATTGCAGTATCATTCCGTACCTTATAAATATGTACAATTAGTGCATGTCAACTAAAAATGAAAAGAAAACATGATTTGTTTGTTCTCACGTGGATTTTATTATGCTTTTTGCATTCCTTAGTGTCTTTGACCTTATCTATCACTCAAAGACAAAAATAGCCTTCCCATGGGATTACCATTTTAGCTTTAGGCATATTATTCTGAGATCTTTTCGTTATTAATACATAATATGGATTATATTATGGTCAAAGGCATTATCTGTATGACAGCCATTCTTTGGAATACATTAAGACTTCACTTTTGATTTAGTGCGTGGTTGGTATTTATAAATAGTTCTTCTGCACTTGGAAAAAGTGTGTATTCTCTATATTTTTAAGGGACAGGGACTTAACTATGTTTCTACATCTTTATATCTATCCATATTAGATCAAGCATATTAAATGTGCTGTCTAACTCCGATATCCTACATTTTTTTCTACATATTTGTTTCAGAGAGAGGTCTATTAAGTCTCCCCCTATGGCTACAGACTTTATCAATTTATTCGTGTAATTCAGCTTTACTTTATATATTTTGAAGCTATGTTATTAAGTGCACCTAATAATATAGTGCATTTGCTATACCTGTATTGCTACAGCCTCCAGTAAACAGCTTTATCTGCAATTACCCTTTTATTCCTAATATTGTTCTATGACTTAAAACTATTGTTTGACATTAATGCTGTTTTACAAGTTTTCCTTCAATTAGTGTTGTCTAATATGTGTTTTTTCCAATTCTTTATGTTTAACCTTTCAGGTTTTAGTCAGGTCTTTTCTAAACAGAAAAAAAAATGTTTCCTTTCAGTCTGTGATTTTGTGTCTTTTAACAGCCAAGTTTAATCTATTTACATGAGTTATGATTGTTGATACATTTGTATTTCTTTCTTTCATCTTATTTTGTGTTTTCCACAATTTAAATTGGATTTCAAGTGCAAAGAGTTGAATTAATCACATTTTTCAATTTACAGCAAACTCTTTCTAGTTTTCCACACTTTCGTTTCATGATTTTCCCATTTCCCTCCTTCATATATTACCCATGCTCATGTCATCAGAATCATCTTTTTTTATTATTATTTTTGAGACAGGGTATCAGTCTGTCTCCCAGGCTGGAGTGCAGAGGCATGATCACAGCTCAGCTCACAGCACGCTTGACCTCCTGGACTCTGGTGATGTTCCCACTTCAGCCTCCCTAGTATCTGGGACCATAGGCACACACCACCATGCCCGGCTAATGTTGTTGTTGTTGATGTTGTTGTTGTTGTTGTTGTTGTTGTTTGTAGAGATGGGGTTTCACCATGTTGCCCAGGCTGGTCTCAAACTCCTGAACTCAAGCAATCTGCCTGCCTTGGCCTCCCAAAGTGCTGGGATTACAGGCATGAGCCACACACCTGGACCCTGGAATACATCTTTAAGATGCCTAGTGAGGTGATGAAATATGGAGTTGTGTTTTGAATATGTACTTTTCTACTTACATAAATAAGATTTTACTCTAAATCTCATTGCTTTGCATTTTTCATCCAATATTGTTTGTAAGATCTATTCATGTTGTTGTATGTATAGGTATCTAGTTTTGTTTTATCCTAACTATGTTACATTATCTCATAGCTTACAACCACCGCAAGTTTACAACCACTGCACTTTACTTAGCCATTCTCCAAGGCTAGCAACACCAAGGTTCGCTCCACTTCCACAAATAGTACTGTGAAAAACATTCTCGTAAGTCCTCTTGTGAATTAGAATAATTTTTCTGAGTAGTGGCATTGCTAAATAATAAAATGCTTGTGTGTTTAATTTCACTAAGAACTAGTTGTAAATTAGTTCCAGGACCACTGGAAACATTGAACGTGTACCACCAGTTACATAAGAGTTTCTATCTCCCCACATCCTTATTAACACTTTATGTTACCCACCTGTAGTTTTTGCAATCTGATTTAAAACAATATCTCATTATTGTCTGACTTAGAATTCTCTGATTATTAATGATTTTGAGCCTTCTTTCTTCATCTATTTATTAGTCATTCAGGATTCTCCTTCTGTGAGTTGCTTACACATGCATTTTGCCTACTTTTCTATTGAATTTCCTATTTTCCCAGGGATTTTTTATGCATTCTGGATACTAACCTCTTGACAATTTTAGGCATTGCAAATTTTTCCAGTCACGGTTTTCTGTTAACTTTGTCTAGAAAGTCTGTGGTGGCACAATCTATCAATCTTTATCTTACAGTTTTTGTTTTCAGAAAATTTCTAAGTGGTCTTTTTTTACTCTAGACCACAGAGTTATTCTCCTACATTTTCATCTATCAGTTTAATGGTTACACCTTTCCCTTGAGTTTTAAGCCATCTAGAGTACAGAGATTCAGCTTTATTTTTCATGTAGTTTACTAGTTTTCCTGACATAGCTATAAAACAAATAAAAACCTCACTGGAATTCTGATTAAGATTGCATTAAATATATAGAGTAATTTTAGGAAAGTTCACATCTTTACTAAATTAGGCTGAACTCTTGTTGAGCATACTACCTCTTTGTTTATTTAGATCTCATTCTATGCCTTTCAAAACCCCTTTTCTCTGTGAGAATCTTGTGTATAGTTTTGCAAGTTAATTTTTAGATAATTCATAAATTTAGCTGCTATTGTAAATAGCATACATTTTCTCTTATATTTTATAATTATTGCTGCTGTATCGCAGTAATACTATTGATGTTTGTAAGTTAATGTTATATATGGCAACTTTGCTGATTTCCTTTTTTTTTTTTTTTTTTTTTTTTTTTTTTTTTTTTTTTTTTTGAGACGGAGTCTCGCTCTGTCGCCCAGGCTGGAGTGCAGTGGCGCGATCTCGGCTCACTGCAAGCTCCGCCTCCCGGGTTCACGCCATTCTCCTGCCTCAGCCTCCCGAGTAGCTGGGACTACAGGCGCCCACAACCGCGCCCGGCTAATTTTTTGTATTTTTAGTAGAGACGGGGTTTCACCGTGGTCTCGATCTCCTGACCTTGTGATCCGCCCGCCTCGGCCTCCCAAAGTGCTGGGATTACAGGCATGAGCCACCGCGCCCGGCTGATTTCTACTTTTTAAAGATATGTTTAGACCAGATTTAGGCTCATGGCAAAATTAAGAGGAAAGAACAAAGATTTCCCATACCTACTCTGCTCCCTCATAAGCATAGCTTCCCCCATTATCAACATTCTCCACCAGAATGTTACATTTGTTATAAATTATGAACATACATTGACACATAATTGGCACCCCAAAGTCCACAGTTTACATTTAGGGTTCACTCTTGGTGTTGAACATTCTGTGAGTTTGGACAAATGTATAATGACACATATCCACTATAGAGTATCATAGAGTATTTCCACTGACCTAAAAATCCTCTGTGCTTCACCTATTCATCTTCCCTCCCTGCTAACCCCTGTCAACCACTGGTCTTTTTCCTGTCTCCATAGTTTTGCCTTTTACAGAAAAGTCATATAGTTGCAATCACACGCTATGTAGCCTTTTCAGATTGGTTTCTTTCACTTAGTAATATGTATTTAAGTTTCCTCCATGTTTTATCAGACAATAGTTTATTTCTTTTTAGCACTGAAAAATATTCTATTGTCTGAATGTACTACAGTTTATTTATCCATTCACCTACTAAGGAACATCTTGGTTACTTCCAAGTTTTGGGAATTGTGAATAAAGCTGCTATAAACATCCGTGTGCAGGTACTTTTGGGGACATATATTTTCAACTCCTTTAGGTACATACCAAGGAAAACAATTGCTGGATCATATAAGAGTATGTTTAGTTTTTTAAGAAACTGTTAAACTTTTCCAGAGTGACTGTACCATTTTGCATTCTCACCAGCAATGAATGAGAGTTCCTTTGCTCCACGTCCTCACCAGAATCTGGTGGTGTCAATGTTCTGTATTTTGGCCACTCAAATACATATGTAGTGGTATCTCATTGTTATAATTTGCATTTCCCTAGTGATATAGGATGTGGAGCACCTTTTTGCATGTTTATTTGCCATCTGTATATTTTCTGTGGTAGTCTGTTGAGGTTTTTGGCCCCTTTTCTAATCACGTTGTTTGTTTCCTTATTGTTGAGTTTTAAGAGTTCGTTTTATATTTTGGGTAACAGGCCTTATCAGATATGTTTTTGCAAATATTTTCTCCTAGTCTGTGACTTTTTTTTTCCTTCACAGCATATTTCATACCACAGAAATATTTAATTTTAATGAAGTCCAGCTTATCAACTGTTTCTTTCATGGGTCATGCCATTGGTGTCATACTGAAAAAGTCATTGCCAAACTCAAGATTACCTCAACCGTCTCTTGTTATCTTCTTCTAGGAGCTTGTGTTTTACATGCAGGTCTGTGATCGATTTTGGGTTAATCTTTGTAATGCTCTGTGTTTGGATTAGTTTTTTTACATGTGGATGTTCAGTTGTTCCAGCACCAGTGTCAAAAGGACTATCTTTTCTCCACTGTGTTGTCTTTGCTCCTTTGTCTATTAGTTAACTGTATTTATGTGGGTTCATTTGGGGGCTCTTGACTCTGTTCTACTGATTTGTCCATTCTTTCACTAATACCACACTGTCTTTATTATTGTCATTTTATAATAAGTCTTGAAGTCTGACAGGATCGGTCCTCCAATTTTGTTCTCCTTCAATGTTATGTTGGCTATTCTGGATCATTTTGCCTCTCCATATAAACACTAGAATTTTTTGTCAATATTCACAAGATAACTTGCTGAGATTGTGACTGAGATTGCATTGGGTCTATAGATCAAGTTGGAAAGAACTTGTATGTTTACAGTATTTGTAGTCTTCCTATTCATAAACATGGGATAGCTCTCCATTTATCTAGTTCTTCATTGATTTCTTTCACCAGAGTTCTGTTATTTTCCACATATAGATCTTGTATATATTTTGGACATATAGGCTTTATTCAGTTAAGGATATTCCCTTCTATCCAGTTTATCTGAGAGTTTTAATTAAAAAGAGTTGAACACCATCAAAAATATTTTATTCATCTATTAAGATAATTAGATGATTACTCTGTTAGTCTATGAAAACAGTAAGTTGCATTGATTGATACGCTAAGGTTGAACCATCCTTACACTCCTCATATAAATTCTACTGTAAGTACACATTATTCATATTTTAGAAATATATTTTGTTTTGAATTTGTGCAGTAGTGATCATAAGTAAAGGGAGTATTTTCTTTCACTGCACTATTATTTCCTAATCTTAAAATCAAAGTTTTACTAAGTTCAAAAAAGGTGGTAAACAGTTTTTACTCTTTTTCTGGTTTCATTGTAATTTGAGTAACCTAGGATTATCTATTTGCAAGTTTAGTAAAACTAGCCCATGTAAACATCTAATCCCTTTATTTTAATTTTTTTCCTTTCTTTCCTATAATTGTCTACTAAAATTCCTTAATTCCCTTTTCTCATGGTTTGGTGATGTAAGTACATTTTAACTTTTTTAGTTATTTCCTTTACATTTTCCTTCTTTCTCTCTCTCCCTCTTTTTAATTGAGACGGAGTCTCACTCTGTCACCCAGGCGGGAGTACAGTGGTGCAGTCTCAGCTCACTGCATCCTCCATCTCCCAGGTTCAAGCGATTCTCATGCCAGAGCCTCCTGAGGGCTGGGATTATAGGTGTGTGCCACCATACCTGGCTATTTTTTTGTATATTCAGTAGACAGGGTTTTGCCATATTGACCAGACTGCTCTCAAAATCCTGACCTCTACATGACTTAACAAAGTCTGAAATTAATATTTGTGTTATCTTCCTAAACCATATAGCCTTTAATCTTCCTCTACATGAAGGGTGCCCAACCCCTGGGCGGTGGACCACTAACTAGTCCGTGACCTCTTAGGAACCAGGACATACAGTAGGAGGTGACCTGCAGGCTGGTGAGTGAGTGAGCATTACCACCCGAGTTCACCTCCCGTCAGATCAGTGGCAGCATTAGATTCTCATAGGAGCACAAACCCTACTGTGAACTGCACATGTGAGGGATCTGAGTTCTGTGCTTCTTATGAGAATCTAACGCCTGATGCTCTGAAGTGGAATCATTTCATCCTGAAACCATACCCACCACCCTGCACACTGGCCCATCTGTGGAAAAATTGTCTTCCACAAAACCAGTCCCTGGTGTCAAAAAGGATGGAAACCACTGCTTAACACCAAACCCTCAATTTCCATCATAATCACTACAAAATATTTTGCTTCCACCTCAATTTTAAGTGTCACTCAAATGAGCTTCATTTTTACAGTCAATGCTTTATTTTACAGTCAAATTTACCAGTGTATTTAGCAACATCTTAGTTCTTCCATTGCCTCTTGATTCTAACTCCTTCTTTTGGAGTTCAATTTCCTCTCTCCTGAAGTATATTCTTTAGTAGTTTTTACAGCAAGGGTCTTTTATAGGCAAAAATTCTCTGTTCTTGTTAATCTGAAAAATGTCTGTATTTTACCTTTTCTCTTGTGTTACATTTATCTTCGAATATAATTCTAAGTTGACCGGTATTTTCTCTGAAAACTTTCAAAATATTATTCCATTTTCCTGTGCAGTCTCCTGCTGATGCGATATCAATCGGCATGCAATTGGCCTTTTCTGTCTGCTTGCTGTTATAGATTTGTCTATGCTCTAGACGGTTCTGCAGTTTTCACTACAGAGCGTCCATATTTAAATATTTTTTTATTCCTTAAAACGTGTGCTCCTTCAATATGAAGACTGATATATTTCTCCAATTCTGTAAAAATACCAGACATTGGCCCAGGCGCTGTGGCTCATGCTGGTAATCCCAGCACTTTGGGAGGCCAAGGCGGGTTGATAACCTGAGGACAGGAATTCGATACTGGACTGGCCAACATGGTGAACCCCATCTCTACTAAAAATACAAAAATTAGCTGGGCATGGTGATGGGTGCCTGTAATCTCAGCTACTCAGGAGGCTAAATAAAGGAGGAGAATTGCTTGAACCCGGGAGGCGGGTGTTGCAGTAAGCCAAGATCACGCAAATGCACTCCAGACTGGACCACAGAACAAGACTCTGTCTCAAAAATAAATAAATATCAGATGTTACTACTATTTGGTGTGTGTTGGGCCATCTCCTCCATGTTCTTAGCCTCTCTTCCATACTCTTTCTCTATTTTTTTATCTTTTGGGTCAGTACCCTGGGTAACTTCCTCAAATCCATTTTTTAGTTTGTTATTCACCTCTTAATTGTAACTAATATGCTATTTAAGCAATTTATTAAGTTTACAATTTTTATAACAGTTTTATTTCTGGATGTTTTACTTGCTTTTTTCACATCTACATGTTTTCTATACTATCAGTTTATTATGATTTATATTCCTTAAGCTCTATAAGCCTTTTTAAATATATTTATTGCATAAAATGCTCATCATCACTGGCCATCAGAGAAATGCAAATCAAAACCACAATGAGATACCATCTCACACCAGTTAGAATGGCGATCATTAAAAAGTCAGGAAACAACAGGTGCTGGAGAGGATGTGGAGAAATAGGAACACTTTTACACTGTTGGTGGGATTGTAAACTAGTTCAACCATTATGGAAAACAGTATGGCGATTCCTCAAGGATCTAGAACTAGATGTACCATATGACCCAGCCATCCCATTACTGGGTATATACCCAAAGGATTATAAATTATGCTGCTCTAAAGACACATGCACACGTATGTTTATTGCGGCACTATTCACAATAGCAAAGACTTGGAATCAACCCAAATGTCCATCAGTGACAGATTGGATTAAGAAAATGTGGCACATATACACCATGGAATACTATGCAGCCATCAAAAAGGATGAGTTTGTGTCCTTGGATGCAGCTGGAAACCATCATTCTTAGCAAACTATCACAAGAACAGAAAACCAAACACCGCATGTTCTCACTCATAGGTGGGAACTGAACAATGAGATCACTTGGACTCAGGAAGGGGAACATCACACACCGGGGCCTATCATGGGGAGGGGGGAGGGGGGAGGGGGGAGGGATTGCATTGGGAGTTATACCTGATGTAAATGACGAGTTGAGGGGTGCAGCACAGCAACAAGGCACAAGTATACATATGTAACAAACCTGCACGTTATGCACATGTACCCTACAACTTAAAGTATAATAATAATAAATAAATTAAAAAAAAAAAAAAAAGAAAGAAATGTCAGCCTTTAGGAAATGTTAAATGTGTATGCAATTTTAACAAGTAAAAGTGAGAAATTAATGTTGCTAATAGTATATGCAAGTAAAGAACTATGAGACATGAGTCTTGCCTTCTGAAAAAAAAAAAAAAAAAAAAAAGAATGTATAACATTTAACAATGTATAAGAATTCTCCTTTCTTCACATCCTAGCCAACACTTGCTATCTTTTGATATTTTGGTAATAGCCCTCCCAACAAGTATAAGTGACTATCACACTGTGGTTTTGATTTGTGTTATTCTGATGATTGCTGATGTTGAATGCCTTTTAATATACCTGTTTGACATTTGTAAGTCTTTGAAAAAAAAAAAAAATCTTTCAGATTATTCTATTTTGTCTACTTAATGGGGTACTAACTCTCCTATATCTTGCAGCAGATAATAGTTTCTCCTAATGCATTTCATTTTCTCACATAATTTTCATTGTGAGCTCATTTTCAGAGAGGGTAGTATTTTCTAGGATGTCTGAAGGCTTCTGATATACGTAAGAACCTATATAGAATGGTTTAACATTTGCTTCTCTGAGGACCTGAATAGTATCTGAACCAGTTTTATCAATAATTTCTTGATTTATGGCTCTAATACTATAATAGTAAAATAAGTTAAATTCAGGGATTTGATTTCTTGCAACTGACTTTTTACCTCACAAAAACTCTAGGTACCCAGAAAGCTTCTTTGCTGCATCCTTGGTTTTCCTAAATCTCCTTTCTGTAAATGAGACAGCTGTTCAAGCCTCTGCTTTATGCAAGAGCTCCCTGCAAGCTCCCTGCAGCCTTAGCCCATATTTCCTGTTCTCCTGTAACTCTGGCTTTATTTTTCCTTAGATATCTTGTTTTTTAGGTTCAGTTTTTATTACGTTATTTTTGGTTTTATTCAGCGTGTGTCTGTGTGTGTGTATGTGTGTTTATGGCATCAATTTGGTTCACTTTGTTGCTTTAAGTTTCCATTTGTATGCCTTGTTAAACACAGCAGTTAAGATGCTTTAAGTCCTAGTTCTCTAGTTATGAACTTTAGGTCTCTGGGAAACCCAGTTTTGATAGGAAATATCCCACTTAGTCATTTCTCACATTTACTCATCTAATTTGAAGACGCACTGAGAGAAAAGCAAAGCCAAGTAGTCCAGGTGACTGCTGTAATGTTCCTTAACCTCTTTGAATCTCATTTTCTTTGTACTCTTCAGTGCCTATGTTTTTCAATTCCTTTAAGAAATTAATGTTTTACAAACAGAGTTACTGTTCTTTTTTCATTCAGAAATATATCTTTGTTGCCTCATTCAGTCTGATGCACAATCACTGGACATTTCCATTTCCCTTTTGTATGGTTACCTGCCTAATTAAGAGCACCTCAAGACCCAGGAGACAGGAGACGTGATTCACAGAGGGACCAATTAAATGATCGTTTTTAGTGTTTCACTGAAAATACCATCAAAAATTGAAACGAGGATATAACCTCATATCCAAAAGGAGGTTCTATTTTCAGTATTCCACTAAAGTATGATGCCCTTTGGTCAATATAAGGTAACATTTCATGCAAAGTAATATATTTACCATATTTGCAACTCAACATAGCACATTTAGGGGGAAAAGGCCTTTGTTAATATCAAATAAGCAAGAAAAATTATGTATTATATACACTACATATTACGGATGCATACATACATAATACCTTGTTTTGAAAGTCAAGTTGCTGTGTAGTCTACCCAAAGACAGAAGGAAGCTGGGTTGTGAAGTAACATATGTAAGAAAAAGATCAGTGTGAAATAGGCAGATCACTCTACAAATCTGTCTATTACTCTTCAATATGGCAGCGGAAGACTGTATTTCAGAAAAAAAAAATATCAGTGGCTTCATCACTTATTTTATTATTTGTTTATCTTTAACCTTTTAATATTTGAATGAGGTCATTTTTTGGTAAAATATAAATTATTTGGTTCATCTTCTGCAAATAAATAATCACTATGTATTATGGTAAGATAAGATAAGATCTTTTCTTTAAAAAAAAAAAAAAGGGTGTCTTTTTAGTGCTCTTTAAGCGTTCGTTTCCCCCTGCCATCACCACATCAGTATAGAAAGTGCAAGTTGCACAGGTACATAGCTTGTCCTGACTCACATATCCTTCTCTCTGCCCACCTACATTTCCTTTTACTAAGAATATCAAGTTCTTGCTCAGAAAACCTTAGTATTACTACTGCCATCAAAGACTTCTAACATCAGCCCTTGGCCCAGGCTTAGTTCTAGACAAAGTAAAAAAGGAATTAAATTTAAAGGCATAGTCAAATGGATGCTGCGAGACAGGGTGGGCGAAGAAGAAAATCAGTCACCTCTCTCATCCTCGACTCATTCATTTGCCTCTCCACTCCATTTCTATTCGTCTCTGTCTCTCTATTTTTTATGGGATGACAGGTTGATTAACAGTGACTGAAAGGATTAAAAATAGACTGACTTTGGCTCTCTAGATATACCTCACTTACAAGCTTTTACCGTTTGCAAAGAAAACACAGATTCTTTACCTAAACATAGCAAAAACTATATTGCTATAATATAACCCTATTGTTCAATTATTCAACCATTATACTCTTTCCAGAAGAGTAGCTCCTTGCATATATTTTCTAGTAGCAAAGAAATTCTCCTTGTTGATTTAGCAGCTGAAAAGCATGACAGTTATTATAAATAATACAGAAATCTTATATCTCGGATAGATAAACATACAAGGTAATACAATTCCTAGTTTGAGTAACATGCCAGAACTCAACATCCAAAAGATGTTTTTATCTCCTTCGAAGTAGATAGCTTGGAATGTACATTCACCTATTCTCACAGGTAATACTTTGTTCAGAACATTTTTGGAGCTTCTGTTTCAGAACTCTTCTCAGGCCTGGTACACCCTATTTTGAGTAGCATCTGTGGTTGCAAATCACCTCCACAAAACAGTGGTTCTTGTTCCTTTTTGTTTTTAAGATATAAAAGTTCACTTTGGGAGGCGGAGGTGGGCAGATCACAAGGTCAGGAGATCGAGACCATCCTGACTAACACGGTGAAACCCCCGTCTCCATGAAAAATACAAAAAAAAAATTAGCCGGGGCATGTTGGCGGGCGCCTGCAGTCCCAGCTACTTGGGAGGCTGAGACAGGAGAATGGCATGAACCCGGCAGGCAGAGCTTGCAGTGAGCCAAGATCTCGCCACTGCACTCCAGCCTGGGCGACAGAAGGAGACTCCGTCACAAAAAAAAACTAAAAAATAAAGATATAAAAGTTATTTTGAGCCAACTGAAATAGGTGTTCAAGTTAAATAATATATTTGGTTTTGCTCAAATACCAGATAGTGAGACTCTGAAGTACCGGGAACATTTTCCTAATGTACCTTATAAATTGATTCTGATGTTACAATGGATTTCAGATTTAGTTGAACAACAGCAGCCTCATAGCAACAAAAACAGATCCTTCCCTAGCAACTCCTCTGAAGGGCAACACTCCTCTTATTTAGCAGCTTAAGTACGGTTGTATTTCTTGTGTGAAATTACTTTTTGTACATGGTTCATATGTTCTTTCTCTTTAAAAAAAAAAGTTTCAAGAAATTTGCTGAAGATATTTTTAGGTTTGAGTTGTATGGGATTTTTTTTAAGATTGCTTTCAAAACAGGCTTGGGCACTATTCAGGGAAGTTAAATGTTTTCTGAGGGAAATACAGAATGTAATTATTAGAGTTTTATTTATTTGAGAGTAGGTTTCCTTGGTCTCATAAAGCAAGCAACTATTTTTTTTTTTATTTTAAGTCTTTCATTACATTCTTCCAAAGTTTATTAGCATATCAGAAGTCCTTTGGAAGCTTCAAAATTATTACCCTGATGAATACTGAACATGTTTTCTAAGTTCTCCTATTTAAGATCAGTAATTCCACATAAGCCTATTTTGATCAAATTTAGCATTTCTAATTCATATTTGGGGAGCCATGTCCACCGTTTTTCGTCTTTCTTGAGGTATCATTGACAAATAAAAATTGTATAGATTCAAGATGTATAATGTGATGTGTACATACACGTTGGGAAATGATTTTCACAGTCAAGCTAATTAATATATCCATTGCCTCACATAGTTACCTTTTTGAGTGGTGAGAATACGTAAGACGGATTCGCTTAGTCAATTTCCAGTATATAATACATTATTACTAACGATGGTCACCGTCCTGTACATTAGGTCTCCAGAACGTTTAGCTGCAAATTTCTACCCCTGGATTAGGCAAATATTTGTATAATACTCACTTTCTGAAGACAGAGAGGTGGAGTGAAGTAACAGGAGGGAGAGTGGTCTTGGAGTTAAGGGTATCAATTCTAGTCTTGACTGATCTTTTGGGTAAGTGGCTTAACCAACCTCAGTACATTCTTTTTTCAGTGATGCTTAACAGCCTGTACAGATTGTGGAAACTAAGTGACTTTTGAAAGCATTGTAGAATGAGGTTGTAGCAGAAGACAGACCCCTAGAGCTCTGAATGGAGAAATCTAAAAAATGACGAATCAATAATTAGAGTCTACCTGCCTTTTAGCCTTTGACTAATATATGCATATGTATTTTATAAATTATATATGTCTACCTATATACACACATATGCGCACATATATGATAGTATGTAACGTACTTACATATGCATTTTTAAAACCTGGAAGAGTATGTCTCTGTGTGTGTGTGTGTGTGTGTGTGTGTGTGTGTGTGTGTTTATGTGTGTATGTGTAATGAGGAAAAAGAAAAGAAAGCTATCAGTGAGTTGGAATTTTTTTCATTTTTTTTGCTTATCTGTCTTTTCTAAATTTTTCTAAAATGAACCCATAGGACCATGAATAACTAATTCTCCTAACAATAAAACACTCAGTGTAAATAGGATGACAGTGCAGAAGTGACACCAGAACGTAAGTCTATTTCCAATACCTACTTGCCCCTTAATGGGCTGCAAAAACTGTCTGGCACATGCCGTCCTGGGCAGCACATGATGCTTAGCAAAGTTTTCAAATCAGTCCGTGGTCCATATAAAAATTGATTAAAAGGTTCATCTATTATGCTGAATTCAAGGTCATTTATCCCCGTGTAACTGGAAAACAATGAAAATAAAATACACAGACTGAATTGCTCCCATCATTCATATCTGTCTGAAGTTTCTTTTTTTTTTTTTTTTTTTTTTTTTTGAGACAAAGTCTTGCTCTGTCGCCCAGGCTGGAGTGCAGTGGTGCCGCAAGCTCCGCTTCCCGGGTTCACGCCATTCTCCTGCCTCAGCCTCTCGAGTAGCTAGGAGTACAGGCGCACACGAGCACGCCTGGCTAATTTTTTGTATTTTTAGTAGAGACAGGGTTTCACCGTGTTAGCCAGGATGGTCTCGATTTCCTGACCTCGTGATCTGCCAGTCTCGGCCTCCCAAAGTGCTGGGATTACAGGCGTGAGCCACCGCATCCGGCCTGTCTGAGCTAATTAAAAATAGATTTTTCCCATTGTTTTGCACTCAGAAAAATTAAGACTCTTGTTTGTCCTCTATGCATATCAAGGTTGCCAACCTTTAACAAATGGTGTACTTAAATCTTAGAAACTGTGGAACTAGATTTAGTGTCTCATTTTTCCATCCTTATTGTCATTGCTCAATGCTAAAATGTTCTTTGGAGAGCACACAGAATGAAAGACCACATCCATTTCCAATCACCTAGAGGAGAGTGGGGATTACAACGTGTTTTTGCAAAGGACACAGTGAAAGAGAAGTACTTTTGAGTGAATTACTATGAAAAAATATGGCAGTATGTGAGAACTTCTGTTTGACAGTTTTTGACTGGAAAATTATGAGGTATCCATGTTATTTCTTAAGGTATTTATTTTCTTCAAATTAGACATTGGTTCAAATACTCTTTATAAATGACATTGCTTGGAGGTATGCTTTTTCTGGGGGGAAAAAAACACTAAAATGTGGCCTGGCATTATCACTGTCCTAATGGTGTCCATTAGCTTTGCACTCCAGAGTTTAACAAAAAAAAGATTTTTCAAAAACTTTCAAACAACATGGTGTGTGAGGAGGTGGGAGGGTGGTTGAAGGATGAGGAAGAGTAAATGGCTCATGCTGTTTCTCGATACTATTTTAGCAGATTTTCCTAAAAAAATTATTTGAGCTTATTCTTAGCCTTCAAGTTATCATTTGGAAAATACATGCTGCATTTTAACGGAGCACAGAATTCCAGACTAATATATAACTCTTTATATTGTAGCAAATTTGTTTAAATCTTCATTTCTGTAAATATCATACATCTATAAAACTAGTGTTTTGGGGGCTACTAAGTCCAAGAGATCTTGCCTGAGGCCAATGTGGTAGGCAGAAGTTTTGCTCCCATGACCTCTTTCGTTGGTGTTACTCTTGTGAATTTATCTGCATTGTTATAAAATTACAAGGGAGATATACTTAATGTTATTAATATGTTGAACTTAAAGAGATTGTCTTGTATAATCTGGTGAGCCTAAATCTATTCACGTGACCCCTTAAAAGCAGAGATCTTTTCCCGGCCAGTAGCAGAAGAGGAAGTCAGAGACTCAAGGAACTCAAGGAACTTGCCCTTTGTGCTCTGAAGAAGAGGACACATGTCAAGTAAACAAGGGTGTCAGTCCAACAATGGTAAAGAACTGAATTCACCAAAGAACCTGAATGAGGCTACAAGTGGATTTTTCCCCTAAGCCTCCGATAAGTGCCCAGCCTAGTGAGTATAGGATACTGCTGAACCACACTGTCCCTTAATGTCTGACCCACAGAACTTTGAGATCACAAATGGAGGTAAATTTATATAAACTGCTACAGTATCAACAGAAGACAAGTACAGTCACACAGTGAATAAGAGGTTGATTCAGTCACATGGGTCAACCCTAGGCTATGTGACTCTCGAGCCCACACCCTTAGCCATCGTGCAACACCACGAACAGCTCTCCTCTCTAAGTGGGTCAGCACACCACCACCCACATCACTGTCCATGGGTGCCTCTCACAGTCAGTGCCACTGTTCCCTGTTATGTGGCCAAAGGCATCAGTGCAACTGACTCCTCAATGAACCCCGAGTGTCCCACACCAAGGCACAGTCACGTGCTCATGAGCCTCCAAGTCACTGCTTTTGACTACCAAGGCACCCCAGTGCCCTGGATGTTGAGCAGTACCCACAGTGCCTTTGCAGGTAGCTACTATTGCAGCTGGGGAAGGATTCTGGACTCCTCACTCAACCCCAGTGTTGGACATTGTAGCTTCTCCAGGATTAGGCAATAATTCAGTCTTTGGAGCACAGAGGAAAGGACATGGGGCTCTCATATCCTGTTGTCTTGGTTCTAATCTGGGCTCTACCCTTTACCAGCTGTGTGACTTTAAAAACTTACTTAACATCCCTGACACTATGTTCCCATCTAAATGGGAATTTTTACCTCTAAAGGGGGGATAAAAATGGTTCTTCCTCAAAGATCGGTGGGGAGCACTAAATGAAATGCACAGAGGTGGTTAGTGCAGCTGCTGGCACATAATAAATGCACTTAAATGACTTTATTTTCTTCCTGCCACTCACCATTAGGAACATTATGCCCCTCACTCTTTTGCTCTCTATTCAATTAGTTAACCCGGTAAAAACTCACACCCCGTGATTACCTTAGAATGTGTTTCACCTTTCCTTTGGTTCAGTGATTCCCAAACTAACTTGATTTTGAGAAACATGTAACATACTTGTTAGAAGTACAAATCCACAGGCTCCCCTGGAGCTTCTGTTTCAGGAATGCTAGAATAAGCTTGAGAAATCTGCATTTTATCAAGGCCCCACATTACTCTTACAAGCTGTCATAGTTAGGGAATAGGATCTACATGATCCTGAGTGTCTGTAGTCACTGAGACTGACTGTAGGGAAAGACTCATGTGCCAGGGTGTCCAAGAAAGCCAGGAACTTTCTGGTGCCACCGTGGGATGGGCGCTGTCACAGGATGACGAGACCTCATAAGAAAAAGACAAGCATCCCCCAGCCGAGGGCAGAGTTTGCAGCAACAAATTGATATGACGCTCTTCTTAAGGAATTATTCTCTCCACCCCACTCCCTGTCATGTGAAGTCATTAAAGTTAAGATTCACATTATGTTGGGAAGAACATAAAGCAACAAAGCACAAGCCATGGCACAAAGTGAATGCTCAGTAAATGGCCACTGGCTTATGTAAATCTTGATGAAATGTCAACTTAGTGAGTGACAGTCTAGAGGTACTGCTCTACTTGTCTGCCCTGTGGTTTGTTGGCTGCATGAAGTTGATAAAAAATCACATGGCTATGCATGTTGGAAGTGTGTCGGCCCCAAGGTCACAGATAAAGGTTAATTTATGTGAAACTAATTAAACGTAAGCCCTAGTAAGGTATTCACACAGACACTCATTTTTATAAAATTTGCAAAAAAGAAAAAAAAGAAAGATGCTTTGTAACTCTTTTCCCAAAATTCTACAAGCTTCAGTTTCCATAAAAACCTGGATTTACAACTGCGGCTCTTCAAAAGGGGGACTTGGAACTGCCAAGAGCACCAAGAAGTAGAATGCTTTGCTTCCAACAGCCAATGCCCTCCTTGCAGTAGTGGAGCCTCTCAACACCAACAGGTTATGTTTCGAGGGAGACAACAAGCTGTGATCCCCGGCCTCAGGCCCAGCTGGTGCCTTCTCCCCTCTGTGCCTGGCAGCCTGTACAGAGTTCCCCTCCCTTGCCAGGGCCCTGAAGCATGGAGGAGTCAAGGAAGACCTTCTGCCAGCCCTGCAAATCAAGCAGACCCCTTTACATGGCCCCAGGGGTTGGAATTTCTCACGCCCAGCCCCTCCCACACATTCCAGTTCCATTTCAGGCCCAGTCTGGGCTCCTCACTCCATCCCCAACTCAGTGACATGCTACTTAACCATAAACAGCAAAGTGGCAATAAAAAATGCTGATGCCTTTTGCCCAACACATGCTTGACAAACACTCTGATTTGATTTGAAGTATTTAAGTAATTTGTGGATTTTAGCTATTGGACCAAGATCACTCACAGAAATGGACTGTAATTTACTGCTGTTTATTCATTTTTTATTACTACATAATTAAAACCTACTGTGAGCTAGCGCTGTGGAAAAATGTTGGTGTTATGCAGTATGCATTTCAATTGGCTGCACAACCACCATCTCTTCTTCCAGTGACCCTGCTTCTCTGTAGTGATGTGGGTGCATAATTCTCAGACTCCATTAGGTGACTGTAATCCATGGCCTCTCAACGAATCTACACTCTGATTCTCCAATTGTCAGCTCTGCCTATTCCTCAGAGTGAAGGACCATGAACTAAGGGCATGAGGGTTTGGAGAAGTTGGACATAAACGTGAGCAGGAAATGTAAAGGAAGCGCAGAGGGGGGCTGGGGTCTTTCTCCTCTGTTTGTATTCTCTGCAGCTATAGTGGCTGATGACTCTATTACAAAGATGTAGATACAGGAAGGCAGCTGTCCCCTTGTGATGCTTTTCAGAGGAAAAGACAGAGGAGTCACGTGAACAATGGAATGAAAGAGGACTTCAGATTCTTAATAGGAGAACTGCCATCCCATCTGATAGGTTCTTTTAGTCAACAAACTTACACTTACAGGGCTTGGCACTGGGGCACAGGGTGGCAATGAATAATACACAGTCATTGTCTTCAATGTCAATAGAATTAACATTCAATGAGAAAGTCTCACATTCTCATGGGGCAGTCAAATATCATATAAATCACTGTATTTTACCACCATGGGTTTTACTAGAGACAGAAGGAACTATTTGATATAATGGAAAAGGCTTGAATTAGGGAATGAGAGAGATGACAGTTCAAATCCCACTTTTGCAATGTGTTCAGCTCTATTGCCTTTACTTCATCAAAGAATTTTAATTTCTTTATGGAAAAATAGCAACAAAACACTACCTTGCAGGTGCTAGGAGACTCCATAGCTGCAAGGAGGAGTGGCTGCCAGAAGCATTCTGCTCCCCTGTGCTCACTCATACCAGTTCCAATCCATGCTTTGAGGAGCTGTGATGGAAAATCCAGGAAGGAAGATTAGAAATGACAGAGGTCAAAGGTTTGGTACAGCAGCAGCACGTGATAGGAATGTGATAAATGATAGCTACCATGGTTGACAACTATTAGGAAAACAAAATATCATTTTTCATGTCCCTGGACTATTTCAATAACCACAGAACTCCAGTCTCTTCAACCTCTGTGCCTCCTTAGGGTATCCCAATAGAGCTCTTTCTACAATGCAGAGCTGATCTCATAAAGCTCTATTTCAAACACTTAGTGGCTCCACCCCTCGAGAAAGATCCCATCTCCTAGGCATAGACTGTGGGTACCAACACATGTCCCTTGCACTCCCCTCTGGCTCACTGCCCAGCACTCTCCCGTAAACCTCTGCTGCTTTCAAAGCCAGTCCCCCTACCACATCGTCTTTTCTCTTGCCTCTTGGTTTTGGACATTCTGTTCCCTTGGCCTGGCCTTTCCAATCCAACCATGTTCACTTGTGCAAATCCCTCTGAGGAGCCACACCCCAGCCACCTTCATGCCCCACTCAGATGCTAACTGAATCCCCCAACTGCCCTCTCCCATCCATTCTCTAGACTGCAGTGAGGTTGCTTTGCACACACAAAGCCCATCACTGGCACTCTGTTTCTTAAAACCTTCAGGGGCTCTCCTGCCGTCACACTTGAGTCAAAACCAACCCCCGACCAAGGTCTCCAACGCCCACCTGATCTGACCCTTCACATCCTCCCCTTTCTCCAGCCACACTGACCAGCCTGCAGCTCCCTGAACCCTGAGCTCTTTCTCGCTTCATGGGCACCAGCCCCTGCTGCAGGGAATGCTGTCTTGCACTCTGGTCCTCTGCAGAACACCTCCTGGTCAGTCTCCTGGCTTGGCTCAAGGCCACCTCCTCTGGGGACCCTTATCCAATTCCCCAAACAAAATCATGGCCCTTTTATTCTTTCTCATGTAACCTGTTCTTTCCCTTCACAGTATTAATTACAATCTGTAATTATTCTTTATGTGTTTAGGTATTTGTACATTTTTTACTTAATGACCTTCTTTCTCTCTAGACTATAAATTCTTTGATGACAGGGCCTTTGTTCCAAGCAGGGAGCCCAGATCCCTTCACAAATATCCATGAAGCAGAAGCTTCCATGCAGACCTCCTGGAGGCCTCTTTTCCCTCCACCCACACGTCAGCTAGGGCCTGCTGGCCTCCTCCTGTACCCAGCAATATGATACGTTGCTTTGTAGCATTGTGTTTATATGGACGTCTCTCCCCAAGAATGTGAGCTTCTCCCCACCACCCCCAAAGACGGAGTCTTGCTCTGTCACCCAGGCTTGGAGTGTAGTGGCGTGATCTCGGGTCACTGCAACCTCCGTCTCCTGGGTTCAAGCAACTATCCTGCTATGGCCTCCCAAGTAGCTGGAATTATAGGCATCCACCACCACACTTGGCTAATTTTTGTATTTTTAGTAGATATGGGGTTTCAGCATGTTGGCCAGGCTGGTCTTGAACTCCTGACCTTGTGGTCCACCTGCCTCAGCCTCCCAAAGTGCTGGGATTACAGGCGTGAGGCACTGTGCCTAGCCAAATGTGAGCTTTTTCACACCAGAGTGATTCTTCTGTGTGTTGCCAGTATAGCAAGAACTATTCCCCCTACCCATGTCCAGCATAAAAAATAGCTAGTAAAGGTAAAGTGCTCCTAAGCTTATAGAGAAAAACATTAACAGCCCGACCTTCAGATAGCATCGTGGCTAAAACTTCGCTCTAACTTGAGAGTAGAAAAGTTAATAAGGAAGGGATAGAGTGAATGCAGGTAGACCAAATGGAAGGTCCCTGTAAAAATCCAGAAGAAATTCGGTTAACATAGACAAAGAGTGCTGATACAGATAATAATAAAATATAAGACAGATTTGAGAGATGTTTTGGAGAAAAAACAGTATTTGGACAAAACACAGAGAGAAATGCGATGTCAAGCATGGCTCCTCAGGACCTGGCTTGCAAACCTGGAGGATGGTGGAGCCACCCACAGAGATCAGGCACCTTGCAGGTCTTCATGGGGCAGCATGGAATGAATCACAAGGCGGGGGTGCCATCTAAATAACCATGTGTGCGAGTGATGAAGGGAAGGGACCCTTGGGGATCTTCTCTTGGAAAAGTCATTTCACCCATCTATCTCCTATTGTTCTGAGGCAGACAAGGGGAACAGCTGATCACTCAAAAGTCATTTCTATTTGGCTATGAAAAGCAGTGATTTCAGAACAATGTATAATTAACCTGTTCTTTCTTTCCCAAACACTCCTCTGTCTCAGTCCCCTCTCTGCGGCCTGAGACCAGCATGGAGATAAAGAATACGGTTCTAAACTAGATGATCCACTGAAGCAAAGAGTTGACTGTACTTTCAAAGGACATAAGGACAAAGCCAGATTCTCCTTGGTGTACAAAGAATCCAGGTAAATTGTCTTGGGAACAGTCAATGGATGTTAGCATTATCATTTCTAGCTACCTTTGGTTCAGTACTTGCTGTGTGCCAGGCATTTCATGTACATGGTTTATTACCTTCACACGGAACCTACAGAGATGGGAAAAAAGATTCTGAGAGAGTGACTTACCCAAGGCTGCCCAGCTAGTGAGTGATACAGCAAGGATTTGGACTGAAGTCTTCATGACTCTGAAGCTAATCTTTTTTTAACCATAGTGAATTTCTAGGTATTGAGTGAGCAGTACTTCAGCATTGACCCCCATATGCAAAACAAGCATTTCCAGGTGGTTAAACATATTTAAGGTGAGGCCCTTGGGCACACTATAGAACAAAGCTAATTGGCCTCAGCAGAGATCAAAACCACGACCTTGTCCTTATTTTATCTTTCTGCCACTGGCGTGCTTAAGGCAGACAAACACTTGCCATCAAATGGCTATAAAGCGTTTTATTTCCCTTCATATTGTGTAGGTTGCTCATTTATTAAAAGAGCTCAGCCTTTCAAAATAAGCCACTGGAAAGAAGAGAGAAAAGGGATGTTCCTATAAATTATCCAGTGGAAGAGCTTTTACAGCATTTGACCAGGACTTGAAAGGTGGGAGGTAGGACGCTGGAAATCTACCTTGAAGATGTGTAGAACCAGCTGCAGGTCCTGGTCCTCAGGAATGGGGGGTGGGGGGGCGTGGGGTGGGGGGGTGGCTGTCTCTGTTTGTCTGGCTGCGTGCTCACACTGCCACCTGCTGGCCATAGCCCGCAGCTCCGCTTCTCCAGCTCCTGTCCACCTGGAGACCCTGAGATTGCTCACAATTTAGCATCTCCTTTCCTTCTTGTAAGGTATCATACTCAAGAGGAATTTTTATTTCTAGCCAAACACTCTTTTTAGCCTGATAGCAAACAGCTGGTGGGAATCCATGTGCAAGGGAACTCTGTGTGAGGAAAACAGAGAGGGAGGGCAGTGAAGAGGAGTCTATGAGCTGGTGGCTGGGAAAACCTGCGGCACCCGTGAATCCAGTTGTCATTGTCATAACCTTCAAGGCTTTTTGGCCATGACTCTAAGAACAAAACCTCCCCAAATCCCTTTTAAATACAGTGGGGTCGATTCCTCCCTGCATATTTTATTTTCCTACAAGCACAGCGTGCGTATCTAAGGGAGGGTCGGGCTTCCAGCTTGAGCACGTAGCGCCATTATTTGACGAGACCACAGGAAGCAGTTTTTCATTTTAAAAGAATTTCAGTCTTTCACTTTCATTCACTCACAGCATGAAAATAAATCACTGTGCTTGAGCGTTTTAAAAATTAAAGGCTTAGATATTACATGCTGATCAAAAGTTGATCTTCAAATACCTATTTCCATTAGCTATTAATGTTTTTAACTTTTCTTTTTCATTATCTTGTATTCGCTTCATGCGGCATTATGTAGATGCAGCAGACTGAAACGATTTTCTCTCATTCCAAACTAAAGAGGATGCTAAACTCCATTCCTTTGGGGTAAGTTTGGAATAAAAAGATGGGTTACAGAATATTGAAGATAAAAGTCAGGGATCGATCTGGTGACTTGACTCTCATATGTGTAAGGTTCAACAACTCAATAATAAAAAAATATAAATCATTCCCTGATTCTACTTTCCAAAGGAAGACACTGGATGCTTTGCTGAAAGATTCTCACTCGCCCAAATCACCAGAGTTTCTTAGTAAGGGAAGATAACATGGAATTTCTTAAGCTTTGTCTAGTTTTCAGATTGTCTACATAATTCACTGAATCTATCTCCTGTCTTCTGCTTTCTCATGCAGAATTGAAACATATATAGCCCATCCCCAGGTGGTCTCATTTACTTCCATGACTTCAAGCACACCTGACTGCCAATGATGCCCAGGTCTGCGTGCTCAGTTCTGAACCCTCACCCGAGGTCTAGACCCACCTCTCTAACTGCCCACTGAGTATTTTTTCCCTGAATGTCCCACAAGCACCGGAAGCTCATTACACCTAATCTCAAGTCTTGGCCACCCTGGTCCCATCTTCCAAACGTGCTCTTCTCTCATATAACGGCCCCAGTTGATGGGAAGACTATTCACACAATTGTGTAAACCCAAACCCCAAATGTCACCTGATACCCCCACACCTCCCATAGGATACTGATAATGAATTTCTCTTAGGTCTACTACCTTTGTCTCCAGCTATACTGACACTTCAGCCCTTTCCAAATGGACTGCTGAAATAGCATTGCAACTATCTACGTTTCCCCATATTTAATTATCTCTTTTTCATCCTTCACATGCAAAATGTAAAACGGATCATGTCCTTGACAGCAAAATTCTGTAAGCTAAATTGGACTTTATCAGAATTTAAAACTTCTGCTCTGCAAAAGACCCTCTTAAGAGAATGAAAACACAGACTGGAGGAAACTATTCGCAAATCACACATCTGACAGAGAACTTGGATCTAGAGTATATAAAGAACTCTCAAAGCTTACAGTTATAAAAACAAACAGTCCAACCTAAAAGTGGCCAAAGGACATTCACAGACATCGCAGAGAAGAAGATACATGGATGGCAAAGAAGCACATGAAAAGGTGTTTAACACCATTTGCCATCAGACAAATGCAAATTAAGACTACGATGGGATATAACTACACCTATCGGAATGGCTAAAATTAAGAAAATATTGGTAACATCAAGTTCAGAAGAGGATGTAGAGAAACTGAATCACAGGTGAGAGTGTAAAATGGTAGAACCACTCTGGAAAATAGTTTGGCATTTTCTTTTAAAACTAAAAATAGACTCACGATACAACCCAGCAATTGAACTCTTGAGCATATGTCCCAAAGTAGTGAAAATATATTTTCACACAGAAATTTGCACTCGGATGCCATAACTTTATTTGTAATAGCCAGAAACTACCCAAATGCCCTTCAGTACATGATTGATTAAACTGTAGAGCATCTGTGCCATGAAATACAGCTCAGCAATAAAAAGGAATGAACTCTTGACCCACACAACAACCTGGATGAGCCTCAAGGACATTATGCTAAGTGGAAAATGCCACTGTCAAAGAATATGTACTGCATGATTCCACTTATGTAACATTTGTGAAATGACCTAATTATACAGGTAAAGAACCATTAGTGGTTGACAGGGGTTAAGGGTGGGTCACGGAATTGGTGTAGCTTTAAGAGGGTAACACAAGCAAGTCTTGTGGTGATGAAACAGTTACATAACCTGATTATGTTAGTGGTTATATGATACTACACATATAAGAAAATTGCATAGAGTCCAGGCACTGGCTTACGCCTGTAATCCCAGCACTTTGAGAGGTCGAGTTAGGAGGATGGCTTGAGGCCAGGAGTTCAAGACCAGCCTGGGCAACATAGCAAGACCCTATCTCTACAAAAAGAAATTATATAAAAAAGGAAAAGAGAATTGCACAGAGCTGCACACACACATACATGTGATACAAATGAGTGTGTATATTTACCTGCCAGATCTAAGTAAGCCCTATGGATTACACCAATGTTAATTTCCTGTTTTTTATATACTACAGTTATGCAAGATGTTCACATTAAGAAAGGTTGGGTAAAGAGTGCAAGAGACCTCCTTGTACATTTCTTTACATCTTCCTGTAAATCTGTAATTATTTTTAAATGAAGTTCTGAACTGATCATGCCACTCCTTTTTTGCAGTTATTTTTAGCTCTCATTATTCATAGAATAAAACACATTCATCTACTCATAACATAAAGGATCCTCCATTCCAAACTACATTTCCTATTAAGAGTTCTGATTAATTGTAATGTTGCTATCTTACATCTCTTTATTCACTATGCTAAAATGTCCACCATTTATTCGACAATGTTGGCCTTTACTTCTAGGATTATAGAAAATATACTCATGCAACCTGAAATTTCTCAAATTTGCCAGAGTTGGACATTCCAAGCATATTAAACAGTCATTTAGTAAATGATTGCATGTCCAAGCCAGATTAATCTATCAAATACTTATCCATTCTGGATACCATAGTTTTTATACAATTTCTCTAAAAGGAAAGGAAAGATGAGGCACTGTGGTAAGGCCAATAGCTGAGTAAGAGCTGTGATAGTACACAAAGCAAAAGAAAGGGTAAAAGGAGTCCACAGACGTAGAAAATCCCCCTTTGCTGATGAATTTGCTCATTTCATAAGCCCAGTGTATTTGCCTCCTAACGCTCCAGTAGCAAGTACCACAAGCTAGGTGGCTAAAACCACAGAAATGTATCACAGCCCTGAAGTCCAAATCAAGGTGTTGGCATAGGCTGCTCCTTCTGGGGGCTGTGGGAAAGAATCTGTTCCATGGCCCTCTCCTAGTTTCCAGTAGTTTGCTGGCAATCTTTGGCATTTTCTGGCTTGTAGAAGCATCACCCCAACCTCCACCTTCTTCTTCACATGTTATCCCTCCCTGTGTGTGTCTCTCTGTCCAAATTTCTCGTTTTTATAAGGACGCCAGTCGTTTTGGATTAGGGGTCCACCCTACTATGGTATGACCTCATCTTAATTACATCTGCAACAACCCTATTTCCAAATATGATTACTTTCTAAGGTACTGAGAGTTAGGATGTCAACATAACATCCTAATTATGATGGAAAATTTGGGGGGATGTAATTCAACCCATAACAGCCAGGGAGCTCTAGTAGCCAAGAAAACTCCCTTCCTTCTTCTGTTTGAGTGAATGCAATAGCTACACGTCAACACCATTACCTGTATTTGAGGGCGCACAGGACCTGATGTGGAAACTGGCTGGGAATTACTGCGAAGATTCTAATGCTCATCATGTGAGAAGACATTTAACAAGCATCTGAGTGTGCCTGACACTCTATTAGCAGATATTTGACAGCTTGCCAAATATGCAGGTCAGATCACTCTACAATCAAGCTGCTAATCACATGGTAAGCATATTCCAGTGTATATAGTTGACTCACCTTGGCTCAGAGTCATAAATTATCTTTAAGATTTTTCACTGTGAAAAAAATACTTTTGCAAACAAACCATAGTTGGCAAATAATTCATTTAACTTTTATAAGAGCCAACTTGCTTAATCCAGACATTGTAACCAATTGTGACCAGGTGTTGTGAGAAGCAAGGAATATGGCTATTCAAACACTGCCTAGGAATTGTTTAGCGACTCTTTGGGATGGCAAGGTGTCATGCCAGACTCCTATTAACTTCAATAGCGGTGGCGCCAGGTTCAAGTGGCCAAAGAAGAGACCTGGAGTCAGTAAATGAGACCTAGAGTTTTATTAGGGGTAATTTACATAGAGGGGTGGTCCAGTGGCAGCAGGCTGAACAGGAGAACCATAGCCATTTGCAAGAAGCATGCAGTTGATATAGCATTTTTACTTAACACCCTCCCCCTAACAACTTCCACCTGGCAACCTTCATTTAACCCAAAACAAAGGGCTTCAATCCACTGTACAGCCCTCGTTCCATGAGACAGGGGCTCAGATGTTCCTCATAAGTAAGGAATAAATATCTGCCTTAGCCACCCCTAGACTCCTTGGCCTAGAACTCTGAACACACATTCAGTTGCATGTGCCACACAGGGTCGTTCTCAAGGTATGCTTAAGTTATTGCTGTCAGGTGTTGTCTGCCATGCAAAAGGGAGAATGAAATAGACTCTCTCTCTCCAAAGCAATCCTCTGTACAATCCTTCATTCCAACAACCTAACCCTTTCAAAGTAAATGAATCAATCTAAACAGTTCCTGGGCACCCCATTTGAAATTGTTATCAGATAATTTCCGATATCTGATACCTTCTGGAACTTGGCACATCAGTCTGAACCTCCAGTTTAATATCCTGTCTGTCTGTGTGTAAGCATGCATGTACAATGTATGCATAAAATATGTATGCATATATGTATCACATTACAGTGATAACATAGAATCTCATGGTTAAGAGACACAAAGTATTCAGAATTATCACTTACATACCCACATTATATAAACAAGAACAAGAACAAGGCCTAGATTCCCTTCTGTACCCACCTTCCTCCATTTCTATGCATAGAAATGTATGCATATATGTATATGTATGCCTATAAAATGGATACGTACAGATAAAATTATGCAAACACACATATAAACATAGCCATTGCATTTTCATTTAATCTATGAAGCAAATGTAAATCTTTAATTAATTAGCACTCAAATTTTGTGTCAATATTTGATGGGAGACTGGTTCCCATCTCTGTCTTTTCACTGGATTCTTCTTTATCCTTCTGTCAGGTTTATGGTTCTAAAAGAATGCACTCCATATTCACTAATCATAAAGTTTGGTAACTTAACAAGGTGTAAGTTTCTCCCAAAAGCCTGGTCAATTAAAAGCTGTGATATGTTATTGCATCAGCCAGAACACTTTATATAAACTGGAATTTCTGATCTTTCTAATAAATATTGCAAATCTAGAAACACTTAGCCAAAATATATTACCCTTAGCAAACTAACACAGGAACAGAAAAGCAAATACTGCATGTTCTCACTTACATGTGGAAGCTAAAAAAGAACTTATGAACACAAAGAAGGAAACAACAGACACTGGGGGCTATTTGAGGGTGAAAGTGGGAGGAAGGAGGGGAGCAGAAAAGGCAACCATTGGGTAATGGGTTTAATACCTGGGTGATGAAATAATATGTACAACAAACCCCGTGACACATGTTTACCTATGTAACAAACTTTCACATGTACCCCCAAACCTAAAATAAAAGTTTAAATAAAGAAACCACTTAGCCAGAATAGACCTTCATGGATTTTTCTTTAGTCACCATGCTTTAATTGAGAAAAAAATAAAAGGCTTCTGATTGCAATTTTAACACTACTTTTTATATTGTGAAGGTCTTAAGAAGAGGGAAGGAGAGACTGCAAGCCAGATCGATGGGGCTGGTCAGAGCTTCACAGTGAACTCAGTTAACCGCAAGATCAGTCCAGCCTCCTGCCCACCATTCCCGCTTCCCCTACCTGGGTGTGCTGAGAGCAAACATAACTTGTGCTATTGATCTCCACAGTCTTTTCAAAATTCCTTTTACCTTTCAAAATTTCAATCCTGATTAATGTTTTATAACACCATTGGTTTTAATTACTGTGATTCAAAACACTTCTGTATGTTCCTCCTCCTCGCTTAAATACTTCAATGATGGTGGAAATGAGCAAAACTAAACAGGAAGACACTAAAAGAATCTAGAACAGATCTTCTTCAAATAGAGGAAACGATAATGTCAGTCCTCATTTAGCTATTTCTCTTGGTTCTACCTAAGACCAAATTATTAAGCCTACTTAAATAAATGAGATTTGGCGTGAAATTTATAAAATACTTAAAACAGTAGAAAAAATTGTGTAAATTTAAACAGAACCAGAAAGCATCTCTTAAGGTTATAATAAAATATTTGGCTGAACAGACACATGAAAAAATGCTCATCATCACTGGCCATCAGAGAAATGCAAATCAAAACCACAATGAGATACCATCTCACACCAGTTAGAATGGCGATCATTAAAAAGTCAGGAAACAACAGGTGCTGGAGAGGATGTGGAGAAATAGGAACACTTTTACACTGTTGGTGGGATTGTAAACTAGTTCAACCATTATGGAAAACAGTATGGCGATTCCTCAAGGATCTAGAACTAGATGTACCATATGACCCAGCCATCCCATTACTGGGTATATACCCAAAGGATTATAAATTATGCTGCTATAAAGACACATGCACACGTATGTTTATTGCGGCACTATTCACAATAGCAAAGACTTGGAATCAACCCAAATGTCCATCAGTGACAGATTGGATTAAGAAAATGTGGCACATATACACCATGGAATACTATGCAGCCATCAAAAAGGATGAGTTTGTGTCCTTTGTAGGGACATGGATGCAGCTGGAAACCATCATTCTTAGCAAACTATCACAAGAACAGAAAACCAAACACCGCATGTTCTCACTCATAGGTGGGAACTGAACAATGAGATCACTCGGACTCAGGAAGGGGAACATCACACACCGGGGCCTATCATGGGGAGGGGGGAGGGGGGAAGGGGGAGGGGGGAGGGGGGAGGGATTGCATTGGGAGTTATACCTGATGTAAATGACGAGTTGATGGGTGCAGCACAGCAACAAGGCACAAGTATACATATGTAACAAACCTGCACGTTATGCACATGTACCCTACAACTTAAAGTATAATAATAATAAATAAATTTAAAAAAAAATAAAAATAAAAAAAAATAAAATATTTGGAATTCAAATGCATTTTGATATACCCCAAAAAAGCAATCGCTTTCTAGTTATGCACATTACTGTGATTGCATAGAATCTCATGGTTAAGAGATACAAAGCACTCAGAATAATCACTTACATACTTACGTTATATAAACAAGAACAAGCACAAGACCTAGACTCCCTTCTATACCTGTCCTCCTCCTTTTCTCAGCCAGTGATTAATGCAACACTCTGAGCTTGTGCTCATAATAGATACTTGCAATGTTTATGTGCTTCTCTCTCTCTGCCCCTCATTGCTCCCTGATAGTCAGGAGGCAAATGCTAAACTCATGGCTTGACTAGAAGATTTGTACAACCAAATTAGTGCTGTTTTAATAGAAAATATTTTTGCCAGATCTAAAGCATTGGGTGAGGAAGATAAAGATGTAATTTTATAAACATTTTTATTCATTCAACAAGCATCTGAGCTCCAACTGCGTGCCAGGCCTTTTGCTGGGTTCCGAAATTATAAAAATGAATAGGACATGACCTCATATACGGAGAAATATCATTATCATGGTCATGAAATTCAGAAGGCATCACTGAAGGTAGTTTTGTAAGCATCTGAGAGAATGGCTTTTTATGAAAAACTGATTAAGAGAGATCTGTTTTACCATTTATTTCTTTCCATGCAGATTTCTCTGTAGCTATCATGGGCTCCAGACCAAGTCATCTCTTTTCCACTGCATTTGATATAGAATTATCTGTGCTTTTTAGAAACACCCTTCACCTACTCCAGAAGTTTAAATTTGTATCAAGATGTTACATAAAACATCCATTCATTTAGGACAGAGTACGAGTGAAAAATTAGAATACAGGGAGGTTTTGTGGGAAGGTGTCATATGAGACAGAACTTGGCTGATATACAGTAAACAGACTTGCAGAGATGACAGGAAGTTACATTCCAAGGAAAGGAAAGAGAATCATGTGAATGACATCATTGTGCCATGAATGGTATAGCCCACCCATGGATCCCGGAGCCCACTGAGAGCTCCTTGAGGAAAGAAGGAAGCAAACAGGCCCAAGTTAGGAAAGAGATTGAAAAACTGTCCAAAAGAAGGGATTGCAAAGTGAGGGGCTGAAGTCCAAATCTTAATTCTGCAGAGAAGGCTGGCACTAAGGCCCAAGAGATCCAATCTGAGGGAAGTGACGTGGATTCTTGGCACCTATGTGGATGTCCAAGTCATAGAGGAAGATGGTCTAAATCTGTGAAAAATATAATGAGTGGGAACAATTTTGTATTTTAGCCATGGAAACCCACACACATTCCAGATTATGAGAATCAGGAAGAGTTTCCCTCCTCTGAGTGGGATTGAACAACTCAGTGGAGAGGCGGACCCAAGTTGCTCAAGCTGCTCGAGACAAAACCATAAAAAACCTTAGGAAAGGGGCATGACAGCATTCGTATGTATAAGTAATTGTCCAAGTACATGTGAAAAAACAGCAGCCATTGTCAAAGTGATGTTATCACTAACATCATCATCATCATCATCGTCATCATCACTAATGCTTACAGAGCATTTATCAGTTGTTAGGCACTGCTGAAACCACTTTACATACTACAACTCACTTAAACCTCACAACTCTATTAATATCTTTTTCAGAGGAGGAGACTGAGGCACACAGAGGTTAAGTAACTTGCTCAGGATCACTACCTAAAACACCGTAGAGCCAGGATTCAAACCTCAGCCGTCTTGCTCCACAGTCTGTGTGTGAAATCCCATAACCTGCCATGTTCCCCCCACATACTAACAGCATCATTTGTCTTGACTTCACCGTCACATCCTCGCTCTAATCTTTATGCCTGTATCCCCTGGATCTCTGCCTCCTGCTGCCACTTAGGCTAGCAAACAGTACTTTGCACACATTAATGAAACTGTGTAACTTATATTCTGCAGCCAAAAGAACCCAAAGGGACCCAGGGCAAGGCTGCAAACGGATTGTGAGCTAGACTGAGAGTCCACCAGCTTAATGACTAGCACAAGCCCAGTTTTTCTTTCTATTTGCTATAGATGCAGTAAAATCATAACAATGGGGGTAAACAGGGTCTGCAAGCAAACAGATGAACACTTTATCTTTGTCAGTGAACATACCACGCTCTCTCCAACACTGTGAAACTACTGTCCTACTTGCTAGATGTAGTAGTCTACTAGGGATGCCATAACAAAATACCCAACTGGGAGACTGAAACAATAGAAATTTACTTCTTACAGTTCTGGAGGCTGGAAGTCCAAGATCAAGATATCAGAAGGTTTGATTTTTCTTGAGACCTCTCTCCTTGGCTTGCAGATGGCCATTTTTTCACCATGTCCTTACAGGGTCTTTCCTCTGCGTGTGTGCCGCTCTGGTGTCTCTTCCTCTTCTTCTAGGGACACCAGCTCTATCAGATTACAGCCCACCCATAAGCTCTCTTTAAGTATCTCTTTAAGGTCTTATCTCCAAATACAGTTACACTGCGGGCTAGGGCTTCAATGTATGAATTTTGAGGGAAGACAATTCAGTCCATAACACTGGAGGTAAGTTGCGTGACTTCAGAGCTTATACACCCAAGGCTGCTTTTCATGGATAGTTGAAGACTCCTCGAGAGAGAGCGCCCTGGGTGAGTCTGTCCTGCATCAAGGATCTCAGAAGCTGAGATACTCACACAGGCTCTCCAACCATACTCATAGATCCAGGACACAGGATAAGTCTGGGGTCTAGGAGTTCACTTCTGCCACAAATCCAAATGCAGTATAAGAGCTCTCCAGCAACCTCCTGCATGCCTTTCCATATAAATAAACTATAGTACTACTCCAGTGATTCAATTACAGGGAATGGAATACTAGTTTTCGTCTCTTACAACAGCACTGATTGTTGTATTTTATAAAATGGTACAGGAATGTAGCATAAAAATATGGGGAAAAATCTGGTGCCTACACTCATGAATTTTATAGTTCATCAGGGAATATGGTCATAGTGATCTTCTCTAGCACATCCTCTTTGCAACTAGCAGAGGAAAAAAAGCATACATCTGCTGCTTGATACAAAACAATATCAAAGAAATTGTACCGCTCGCAAATGCAAAGCACTTTTTTTAACGTTCATTTTAGGTTCAGGGGTAAATGTGCAGGTTTCTTATATAGGTAAACTCATGTCATGGGGGTTGCTGTACAGATTATTTCATCACCCAGGTAATAAGCCTCGTACCCCCAATAGTTGTTTTTTTCTGTTCCTTTCCCTCCTCCCACGCTCTACCCTCAAGCAGGCCCCAGTGTCTGTTGTTCCCCTCTCTATGTGTCCATGTGTTCTCACAATTTAGCTCCCACTTATTAGAGAGAACAAGCGGTGTTTGGTTCTGTTCCTGTGTTAGTTTGCTAAAGACAATGGCCTCCAACTCCATCCATGTTGCTGCAAGGAACATGATACCATTCTTTTTTAGCTGCAAAGTATTCCACAGTATATATGTACCACATTTTCTGTATCTAGTCTATATTCATGGGCATTTAGGTTGATTCCATGTCTTTGCTATTGTGAATAGCGCTGCAATGAACGTTCACATGCGTGTGTCTTTATGGTAGAATGATTTATATTCCTTTGGGTAAATACTCAGTAATGGGATTTCTGGATTGAATGGTAGTTCTGTTTTTATCTCTTTGAAGAATCGCCACAGTTTTCCACAATGGAAGAATTAATTTGCACTCCCACCAACAGTGTATAACTGTTCTCTTTTCTCTGCAACCTTGCCAGCATCTGTTATTTTTTGACTTTTAAATAATAGCCATTCTGACTGGTATGAGATGGGTACCTCATTGTGGCTTTGATTTGCATTTCTCTAATGATGAATGATATTGAGCTTTTTGTCATATGCTTGTTGCCATATGTATGTCTTTTTTTGAAAAATGTCTGTGTCCTTTGCCCACTTTTTAACGGGGTTGTTTGTATTTTTCTTGTAAATTTATTTAAGTTCCTTATAGATGCTGGATATTAGATCTTTATCAGAAACACAGTTGGCAAATATTTTCTCCCATTCTTAGGTTTTCTGTTTACTCTGTTGAGTTTCTTTTGCTAACAGAGCGCATTTTTTCTTTGCACAATAGACGTAAACTTTTTGATAGGCTTCCACTTTTATAAGCCTAGAAAGGCAGCAGAGATTTTTAAATGCCATTTAATTGTTTAAAATGGCATGCTCCCTGTATTTTACAGGTTTTCTACTTTTGCTTTTTCTCATAAGGGGTCCTTAAAACCTAGCTGCAATGGACTGCGGCTTGACACAGGAAGGATGGCACAAAATGCTTGAAAGGTACCCTACAAAGCAAGCTTGCAATGCAAACAAGCCTCTTATCTGTGAGGAATATGCAGCTCGCTCTCAATTTTCATTTATCCGAGATCCATCATCGAGCCCTTGAAGGTCACTGGAGATAAGTGGTGGCAATGCTGTAGCATGTTTTCCTTTGAGCAGGACACCGAAACAAGCCAAATGTCTTTAAGATTCAAGAGTAGACCTAAAGCACAAGAAGTCCCTTAGGGCCAACAGCAAATAGGTTAACCATGGGGAAAATGTTGGTAATAAATTATACATACAGTTAAATGAAAAAGCTAAAGGGTAATGCAAATTTAAGGCTGAGAAAGGGAACTCAGAATTGTTAGGGAATTCCCAACTTTATGTTCCATATTAGTTTAGCAATGTGACTAACCTGTAGGAAATATTTAGCAATACAGCCTATTTTATAAAAATGTATCATCCTAACTAATTTAATTTTTCTGAGCTGGATTCCTTTCAACTAACCTGCTCGACGCTAGCCTGTGGGGCTTGGAGTCTCCCCTTTCCAAACCATTCGTCACACATTGCTGCCAGAGCAGTCTTTCAAAAGAGTGCGACCAATCACATTACTTCAGAGATGCCACTGACACATACAACACTTTTGAGCAAATTAGAAAAATGGCACCTCCTTCTCAAGCTAAAGGAAAACAATATACATCCATGTATATGTGTGTGTATGAGTTAGTGTATGAATGCACAACTTGAACAGCCCTGCCATTCTCACCTAGTCACATATCCCTAGCATGCTTAGAAGCAAACATCACTGGTGGCATGCACAGAACTTGTCTTCATGCATACACACACACATACACACACACACTCCAACCCCAAGGTAAGATGCTATGGGATATTCAGAGTGGGGTGGGGTGGAAATGAGACCACCAACAGCAACAGACAGAGCAACCTCAGCGAATGCAGAGCACTGGCAGTACTGGGCATGTGAGTGGGTGTGTGAGGGCTTTTACTGGGAGAGTCTCTCCTGCAACTCTAGTACTCGCCTGAGACCCCTGAATCTTCACCCCTGCTCACCTGCTCTTGAATCAGGTACTACAGTGGCTCTCAAAGTGTGGTAAGGGGCCTTAGCAATTCTTCAATATGCTTTTAAGAGACCACAATGTCAAAACCATTTTCAGAATATTTAGACATGTTTTTCACTGTTAGTCTCCACTGAGTGTACAGTAAAAAGTTTTTGATGTTACACAATGTGTGATAACCTCATCACTCTAAGGGCTAATGGAATGTGTGCTCCTGTGTTATAAAATTTTCAATGTTAATTCTAATACAGTAAATAGCAAAAGATATAACCTAGGTAAACAAAAGCTCTTGGAAATTCTCAATCATTTCTAGGAGTGTAAAGAAGTCTTGATATCAAAAAGTGTGTGAACCACTGAGTTAGTGTCTGTCTACAGTGTGACTGGTACCCCCTGAGATGCAGCAGCCACATGTGGTGGTCACGATCACTCCCCTGCTCAAAGCTTGCTCTGGTTCAGAAGTAGGGAGGCAATGTGGAATCATCCTGGTTTTGAAGACAGACCTACATGCAAACCCCAGTTTGACCACTTACTAGTTATGTGACTAAGACAAATTACTTAATCTTTCTTTTTTTTTTAATTATACTTTAAGTTCTAGGGTACATGTGCACAATGTGCAGGTTTGTTACATATGTATACATGTGCCATGTTGGTGTGCTGCACCCATTAACTCGTCATTTACAATTCGTATATCTCCTAATGCTATACCTCCCCCCTCCCCCCTCCCCACAATAGGACCCCGTGTGTGATGTTCCCCTTCCTGTGTCCAAGTGATGTCATTGTTCAGTTCCCACCTATGAGTGAGAACATGCGGTATTTGGTTTTCTGTTCTTGCAATAGTTTGCTGAGAATGATGGTTTCCAGCTGCATCCATGTTCCTACAAAGGACACGAACTCATCCTTTTTATGAAAACCTGTCAGAGCTTAGAACCAGATTTTATATCCTCCCCATTCTTCATCTATAACTATTGATTCTCAACCAAAAGAAACATACCTACAAAAAATCAATAGCCAAATGAGAAATAAGAACCAATTTTATCAATAGTTGGGGCAAGTGCCCAAAACCCAACTCTTGAATTGGAAAATGAAGCCATGAGTTCAGACTAGGCTTCCTCCTCCTGATTCTCTGAAATCTGGAATGATCAGCTTTCTGAGCAGAATCCTAGTCTATTTACTATCTGCCTGTTCAGCAAGTCCAGCTGGTCTTACCCACGCAAGTACAGAGAAGTCACACAAGGTTGCACACTGCAGTCACAAAAGGTACAAAGGTCAGCAGAAAGAATTTCAGAGTCCTGCAATTCTGTCCCCTGGAGAAGTATTACCCAAGGAACAATTCAGATACTGACCTATGATATTAGCTATGTTCCAACTGGGAGTGATGAGTAACTGGTTAGTGGCAAAAATATCAGCATAGGAATGGAAGGATCTTTTATTCTCTTTGACTATAACAGCTACAGGGCCTGGCACACATCAGTCACTCAGGAAGGTCATCATCAGTAGTTGCATATGCTGTATTTAATAAGAAAAGGGTCTGAAAACATCAGAGACCCAAAAGTTTTACAGTCTCTGTTTTCCACTCTTATTTATGGGAGCATAGGAGACATTAAAAGCTGTGAAGGCCACCTTCTTCCAAAGCAAATTTCCCTCCGTAGCATTCCTCCAGCCTCTGTGCACTTGAAGACATGGGGTGCTCAGCAGTCTTTGAGGCTTCCAATTTAGTTGAATGACAGTTCTTTTTTACTTGAAATTTCTACCACAATATCCAACACCATAGTCACTTTCATGATATGCAAAGAAAATCATGGCTTCCAAATTATTTGGCCAAAAAAAGGGACTACTGTCTCCTAGCAAGGTCTTAGGACTGTCACTGAAGAGCCAGGAAAAGATGTGAAATATATAGAATTCATTCAAATACATGTAAGTCCCGGCCCTGTCAGTGAGGGAAGAGGAGGAAAAGAATTAAGGATGGACTCTAATTTTAAATTAGTTAACTGATGACCATCTCATCATAAAGCAACTTGGGTAGGCGTCACAGAATTTTATTTACCAAGATCCAGCAATAAAGTTGAAATATGTCACACAAGAATTAAGAAGGCCTTAATTTGAACTCCTGGGATCTAGGTTGCAAAACAATTGGAATTTACATATCAGAACCTTGGGCAAATAATATATTTAATCACATATTCTATTTATTCTAGTATATCCAACATATTATCTTTTCAACACAGCCATAAAGATGAACCTCCCTTAACGTCTGGATCTCCTGCTCTTGCCCCAACCCCAAATCTCTGGTCAATTAGCCTTCCCAGCTAGTTGAAAAGTAACCCTAATTCACTCAGGGTGGTAACCCTGTCCTCAGGGGGTGAAGGCCTTTTAATGCCAGGAATTTTGGGAGATAAATAGAGGTGATAAAATAAACAAATGCATGGTATCAATATTTTTAAGTGGCTTAAGGAATCAGATACATCAAAGCATCTGGCAGATTAGTCTGATGATTCCAATATATAAAAATAATTGATTTTTAGATATGATTTTAAGCTAAAAGGTACATGATTTGCTTATGTTTATATATACTATTAGAATATATCAAAGAACTTGAGATTTATAATATTTATAAATGTACTAAATTAACTAGAGCATTTTAGGTGCTTAGAGATGAATAACTTGTTAAGTGTTTGGCTCTTCAGAAAAGCAAGTCCATTAAAGTTTAAAATGTTTAAGGGAGCAAAAATAATCAAGTTAATTAATAATCTCTTTTAAAATGATCGGTAACATTTCCTAGATTTATAAATAGAATAGTAATTATGAGTTGAGTAATCACTGTTCAATTGAAAATATTTTTAGTTGGTAATTTTAATACACCAAATTCTGATTTAGAAAACAAAAGTAACTGCAAATACTCTTCTCTGTGAACATCAGCCCCAGTGCCACTAAAATTCACATGACCTCTCTGACCCTGTGTTTCCTTTGATTCTGGGGTCTCAGCATTTGATCTCTGCAGAACAATAATCCTGATCCATGAATTAGCTTTTCAGAAGGAGGAAAAATCATTTACACATCAAACGTGAATCTACTTCCTTACTATATTTAATCTCCAGGAATGGACTCATAAAATAATAAAAGCCCCAGTTCAAATTAGTATCTGGTATTTCATTCCATTATCAGAAACCATGACTACATAATCTGCTGGTTGGTAGAAAGGAAAGTCCTTCTCTGTTTGGACTTGAGCTCTGTGTAGATCAAGCTACGGTTGTCTGGATCTCCATCTGTATTAATCAAAATTAATACACAGAGGTTCTCTCACTCCGTGTCCATGTTTTTTGGAAAGGCTAAAACACATGGTTGCAGAATCGAATATAAATATTTACAACTGAAGTCCAATATAAGCAGAGCTGATGGAAGATGGAACTTAGACAGAGGAAGGAAATGTACAGAATGTGGTAGGAATGGTAACGTCCTAAAGTGAAGGGTTAAGAGATATAATTGAGATATTATTGAAGCTAAAGAATCAGAAATAAAGCTTTGAGTACATTATTTAAAGTTATAAAAGTAACTGGCTGGGTGCAGTGGCTCGCACCTGTAATCCCACCAATTTGGGAGGCAGAGGCAGGTGGATCACCTGATGTCAGGAGTTTGAAACCAGCCTGACCAACATGGTGAAACCCCATCTCTACTAAAAATACAAAAAATTACCCAGGTGTGGTGGTGGGCACCTGTAATCCCAGCTACTTGGGAGGCTGAGGCAGGAGAATCTCTTGAATCTGGAGGCACAGGTTGCAGTGAGCCAAGATCACGCCATTGCACTCCAGCCCCGGCAACAAGAGTCAAACTCCGTCTCAAATAAATAAATAAATAAAGTTATAAAAGTAAACAATAAAAGAACTAAAATTGTAAGTATAGATTATATATAATACAAATATACACATGCATATATCTAAAAACATTTGAAAGAAAACATGAGGAGAGAGCTGTGTGTAAGCAACCTTATCTTTCCTGTCAAAGAGGAAATACGTGTTACTACATAATATATATCTAATAACTACACACTATATGTTATAAATCAAGAAATATTACCTGGAGGGCCACTGTCCAATATAGTAGCCACCAACCACATGCGGGTATTGGGCACTTAAATTGACATCTGCTGCAAGTTTAAAATACACAAACGATTTCAAAAACAACATAAAAATGAAAACTATCTCACTAATAATCTTTATATTGATTATGTGTTGAAATAATATATTGGATATACTAGGTTAAACATATTATTAAAATTAGTTTTATTTGTGTACTTTTATTTTTTTGGTGTGCCTATGAGATAATTTAAAATTATATATGTGGCTCACATTAGATTTCCATTAGACAGGACTAATCTAGAGTTCTGGCACTAAACATCAGCACTAAAAATACAAGTAGTTGCAAGAGTTGGCCTCAAGGAACCAGAACTGAAGGAAGAAGCTACATGGGACTGGAGCCAGCTGCTTTTCTCAGAAACCCTTCTGTAATATTTGAATCATTATCTTAAGCATACCTTTCTTTGCAAATTTAAAAAGCAAGATTAAAATACCATAAATGTAGAAAGCAAATAAGGTCATAAAGGTAAAAATAATAGTAACTATGATGAGAGTGCAGGAGAGGGGGTGGGAGGGAATATGGCTGTGATGGACATCATCCACATGCAGGACAGAATCACAGAGGCCGTCCTGTGGGTCAGCCTGGCAGCATTCAGCATCCTTGTGGGCTGGTCCATGTCAGTAGCTTTCACAAACAAAACACAGTCACCCAGGCCAGGTGCAGTGGCTCACACCTGTAATCCCAGCACTTTGGGAGGCCGAGACAGGCAGATCACTAGAGGTCAGGAGTTTGAGAGCAGCCTGGCCAACATGTCAAAACCCAGTCTCTACTAAAAATACAAACATTAGCCAGGTGTGGTAGCGCACGCCTGTAATTCCAGCTATTCAGGAGACTGAGGGAGGAGAATCTTGAACTCAGGAGTATGAGGTTGCAGTGAACCTAGATTGTACCACTACACTGTAGTCGATGGAGGGACATTCTGTCTAAAAGCCTGGGTGACAAAGTGAGACTCTGTCTGAAAAAAAAAAACAAAAAAAAAAAAAACATAGTCACCCAGTCTCATTTCAGTTTCATCTTTGTCAGGCCCAGCCTTGGTCTCCAGTCCTGACTCTTATAATGACTGATCGTACTACCTTTCTCTCCACCCCATGGCCTAATGCTGTCCTAGAAATCATGTCATTTCCAATTTCTAGAAGGTCCTTGGCACCCAACACAATTGTGAGGTCCTGAGTCAACATCTTCCTCCTATAACCTCTTTCTCTTTTTCCTGTTTTTCCAAAAGGAAACTCAATGCTCCTAAAAGTATTTTCTTAAGCAAGCTCTCAGTTGCAGAGAGCTCTGAGTCCCTAACATTTGGACCTTTTATGGTTTTCTCACATGTTAAACACTGTATCCCCATGTCTAACATAGTAAGAAGGTCAATCCACACAGAAAATGCATTCGTGCAATAAAAATTTATGAGTGCCTACGGGTGCTGAGCACTGATCCAGGGAGTGGCACTGCCGGTAATATTTCTTGATTTATAATACACAGTGTATAGTTGTTAGATATATTATGTAATAACATGTATTTCCTCTTTGACAAGGGATGGCAACGAGCAAGACAATATCATCTGCCCTCTTGGAACTTACCTGTTAGTGGAAGAGACAGATTAAAAAGTAAACAAATATATACAAAACTTTAAGTAATACATGCTTTTTATATTTTTATAATTGCATCAGAAAAATATGTAGATTAATGGGCTAGACAGTGATGGGGTGAGGGCCAGAGGTGTCTACTTTAGAGATTTCTTACTGAGGAAGTGCGATTGGAGGGGACACTGAATGGAAAGGACCTAGCTACGCAAAAACCTGTAAGGAAGGTAAGCAACATTCCAAGTAAAGGGTGGCAGTGTCACAGGGCTTTAGATGGGAATGGACTCGGAGTATACAAAAGCAGCACGAAGGCAGGTGGGGCTGAGAAGGGCGAGTGAGGAGCAGAGTGGAGCCAGAGAGGCACAGAGGCAGCCTGCCATGAAGGGCTCTGTGGGCCCTGGTGAGAGGACTTCAGAGTTTATTCCAAACACCACAGACTCTAGCAGGTTTGGAGCAAGGAGTGAATTGGCAGGACTTCTGACTTACTGACTGATTTTCTTATGGCATTATAAGTAATTAGTAAAATAAATAAATTTTTTTAAAAACCCTTCCCTTTTTTCCTTATTTACTTTCAAAGTTAATTAAATAAGAAGCATTAAGCCAGGCACAGTGGCTCAAGTTTGTAATCCCAGAGTTTTGGGAGGCCAAAGTGGGATAATCACTTGAGGCCAGGAGTTCAAGACCAGCCTGGGCAACATAGCGAAACCCTGTCTCTACAAAAATAAAAATTAGCTGGGCATGGTGATGTGCATCTGTAGTCCCAGCTACTCAGGAGGCTACAGCAGGAGGATGCTTGAGCCCAGGAGTTCAAGGCTGCAGTGAGCTAGGATTGTGCCACTGAGACCCTGTCTCTAAAATAAAAAGTAGTAAAAAAATAAGAATTATTAAATCAGAATTCTTTATTCGGAATAAATTTTGAATTACCCTGGATCAACAAACAGACAGCTGACACTTACAGGACTGTCATTTTTCACTGCTGTACGCCCTTTGCAGGAGAACTTAGGCTTCGTACGTAATGTTTTCCAAGTTTTTACTGAGCCCTTTCTACAGCGCAGTACTGTGCTGGGCACTTGTTTACATGACCTCATCTCATCCTCAAAACATCCCTGTGATTAGTAAAATTACCCCAGTCCATATCCGAAGAAACAAATACAGAGATTAAACTACTTGTCTCAGATTTTCTGTCAATAAATGGCAGAGCCTAGACGCACACAGCTTTTCTGATGCAAAGCTCCACGCCACACTGTTATTTATAGCCCTCTTACCAACCATAATAGGTTTTTCTAGCATTTTAAAGGACAAATATCAAAACGAATAATCTACTTCGAGGTAAATAGTGGTTAATTGCTGTCAGTTCCTGGCAGTAAGTTAGAGATTCAGCAACGTAGAATAATTTGCTTGCAATTATGCAATTTGGTAGTGGCCAAGCTGGGATAATTATTAGATTTTCCCAAATGCTCCTGTTGTTATTCAAGCCCCTCTTTGAAAATTCAAAAGCAGAAAGACATAAATTAAGCCAAGGGAAGAATCTGAGTTTCAAAGGAATAAAGGTTAATGAAGCTGTAGATATGCTCACAAAAAGAGCAGTTGCATCCACAAAAATAAGAATATTCAAAGTGTGATGCTGAAGCAGAGACGTGGGAGAGCATATTATGAAGTAGAAGCAGCAACTGGGTGGGTGGATGGACATGCATGAGCAGGAAGCCTGGTACCACCCCAGGCTAGTACATCAGTTCTACTGAGTAATCAAGGTTCCTACAGATTAGTCATTACAAACTGTTTACCAGGACAAACTGTGCTTTAAATTGATTGTGTGCTTATCATGTGTTTTACCTGTAATTTTTCCACAAGATTTGTGTCATACTGACCAGAGTATATCAATCTTGAAAAAGCTGATAAACAAGTATATTTGTATTAAGATTTATAAGAATAATATATTGTATCATACAACTCTGTTGAAGCATTGTCACTGAGATAAATGGAGAGAAAAACTCTATTACAATACTACATGCTTTACTGCACTAATATTTTCCCATTGATTTTAAGCTGTATTGAAAAGCAAGCTGGACCCTTCAGGAGTCATTTGTTGCAGCATTTAAAAAAGCACTGATTTTAACATGGGGGCATATAATCAAGTTTTAGAAACATTCACACTGAGATGAGCTTTAAAAGGTTATTTGTCAGTGTTTCATCTGTCCTACCTCTGAATATTAAATTTTTAAGTCTTTCTCCCTTATCCTCTATCTCACGTCTAATTTCCTTTAGAATTATGTCATTATTTTAAAATTGCCAACTTACCATGTTTCTTATTTCATCTTTCACATACAGAATTAAAATAACTAATAAGGTAAAGAAATATGGAGAATTTTTTAATTGCTTAAATTATAATGGCTTTGATGACAAAAATAATTATGGAATAATTAAGAATTTTAAATGACCCAAGGATTAAGTCTCCATGCATCTTTTGACATTGTCATTGTCAACACACAGCCTTTCCCAGAAGGGGAAAGAAAGCGTGAAAGATTGCACAATGAGTTTTGTGACACGGCCTCAAACCAACTGTAAGAAATGAAAACGGGCGGAGCAAGATGGCCGAATAGGAACAGCTCCAGTCTCCAACTCCCAGCGCGAGCGACACAGAAGACCGGTGATTTCTGCATTTTCAACTGAGGTACTGGGTTCATCTCACTGGGGAGTGCCGGACTATCGGTGCTGGTCAGCTGCTGCAGCCCGACCAGCAAGAGCTGAAGCAGGGCGAGGCATCACCTCACCTGGGAAGCGCAAGTGGGAAGGGAATCCCTTTTCCTAGCCAGGGGAACTGAGACACACAACACCCGGAAAATCGGGTAACTCCCACCCCAATACTGTGCTTTAAGCAAACAGGCACACCAGGAGATCATATCCCACACCCCGCCGGGAGGGTCCCACACCCACGGAGCCTCCCTCATTGCTAGCACAGCAGTCTGAGATCTACCGGCAAGGCAGCAGCGAGGCTGGGGGAGGGGCGCCCGCCATTGCTGAGGCTTAAGTAGGTAAACAAAGCTGCTGGGAAGCTCGAACTGGGTGGAGCTCACAGCAGCTCAAGGAAACCTGCCTGTCTCTGTAGACTCCACCTCTGGGGACAGGGCACAGTAAACAATAACGCAGCCGAAACCTCTGCAGACGCAAACGACTCTGTCTGACAGCTTTGAAGAGAGCAGTGGATCTCCCAACACGGAGGTTGAGATCTGAGAAGGGACAGACTCCCTGCTCAAGTGGGTCCCTGACCCCTGAGTAGCCTAACTGGGAGACATCCCCCACTAGGGGCAGTCTGACACCCCACACCTCACAGGGTGGAGTACACCCCTGAGAGGAAGCTTCCAAAGCAAGAATCAGACAGGTACACTCGCTGTTCAGCAATATTCTATCTTCTGCAGCCTCTGCTGCTGATACCCAGGCAAACAGGGTCTGGAGTGGACCTCAATCTCCAACAGACCTACAGCTGAGGGTCCTGATTGTTAGAAGGAAAACTATCAAACAGGAAGGACACCTACACCAAAACCCCATCAGTACATCACCATCATCAAAGACCAGAGGCAGATAAAACCACAAAGATGGGGAAAAGGCAGGGCAGAAAAGCTGGAAATTCCAAAAATAAGAGCGCATCTCCCCTGGCAAAGGAGCGCAGCTCATCGCCAGCAACGGATCAAAGCTGGACGGAGAATGACTTTGACGAGATGAGAGAAGAAGGCTTCAGTCCATCAAATTTCTCAGAGCTAAAGGAGGAATTACATACCCAGCACAAAGAAACTAAAAATCTTGAAAAAAAAAGTGGAAGAATTGATGGCTAGAGTAATTAATGCAGAGAAGGTCATAAACGAAATGAAAGAGATGAAAACCATGACACGAGAAATGCGTGACAAATGCACAAGCTTCAGTAACCGACTCGATCAACTGGAAGAAAGAGTATCAGCGATTGAGGATCAAATGAATGAAATGAAGTGAGAAGAGAAACCAAAAGAAAAAAGAAGAAAAAGAAATGAACAAAGCCTGCAAGAAGTATGGGATTATGTAAAAAGACCAAATCTACGTCTGATTGGGGTGCCTGAAAGTGAGGGGGAAGATGGAACCAAGTTGGAAAACACTCTTCAGGATATCATCCAGGAGAACTTCCCCAACCTAGTAGGGCAGGCCAACATTCAAATCCAGGAAATACAGAGAACGCCACAAAGATACTCCTCGAGAAGAGCAACTCCAAGACACATAATTGCCAGATTCACCAAAGTTGAAATGAAGGAAAAAATCTTAAGGGCAGCCAGAGAGAAAGGTCGGGTTACCCACAAAGGGAAGCCCATCAGACTAACAGCAGATCTCTCAGCAGAAACTCTACAAGCCAGAAGAGAGTGGGGGCCAATATTCAACATTCTTAAAGAAAAGAATTTTAAACCCAGAATTTCATATCCAGCCAAACTAAGTTTCATAAGTGAAGGAGAAATAAAATCCTTTACAGATAAGCAAATGCTTAGAGATTTTGTCACCACTAGGCCTGCCTTACAAGAGACCCTGAAGGAAGCACTAAACATGGAAAGGAACAACCGGTACCAGCCATTGCAAAAACATGCCAAAATGTAAAGACCATCGAGGCTAGGAAGAAACTGCATCAACTAACGAGCAAAATAACCAGTTAATATCATAATGGCAGGCTCAAGTTCACACATAACAATATTAACCTTAAATGTAAATGGACTAAATGCTCCAATTAAAAGACACAGACTGGCAAACTGGATAAAGAGTCAAGACCCATCAGTCTGCTGTATTCAGGAGACCCATCTCACACGCAGAGACATACATAGGCTCAAAATAAAGGGATGGAGGAAGATTTACCAAGCAAATGGAGAACAAAAAAAAGCGGGGGTTGCAATACTAGTCTCTGATAAAACAGACTTTAAACCATCAAAGATCAAAAGAGACAAAGAAGGCCATTACATAATGGTAAAGGGATCAATTCAACAGGAAGAGCTAACTATCCTAAATATATATGCACCCAATACAGGAGCACCCAGATTCATAAAGCAAGTCCTTAGAGACTTACAAAGAGACTTAGACTCCCATACAATAATAATGGGAGACTTCAACACTCCACTGTCAACATTAGACAGATCAACGAGACAGAAAGTTAACAAGGATATCCAGGAATTGAACTCATCTCTGCAGCAAGCAGACCTAATAGACATCTATAGAACTCTCCACCCCAAATCAACAGAATATACATTCTTCTCAGCACCACATCGTACTTACTCCAAAATCGACCACGTAATTGGAAGTAAAGCACTCCTCAGCAAATGTACAAGAACAGAAATTATAACAAACTCTCTCTCAGACCACAGTGCAATCAAACTAGAACTCAGGACTAAGAAACTCAATCAAAACCGCTCAACTACATGGAAACTGAACAACCTGCTCCTGAATGACTACTGGGTACATAACGAAATGAAGGCAGAAATAAAGATGTTCTTTGAAACCAATGAGAACAAAGATACAACATACCAGAATCTCTGGGACACATTTAAAGCAGTGTGTAGAGGGAAATTTATAGCACTAAATGCCCACAAGAGAAAGCAGGAAAGATCTAAAATTGACACTCTAACATCGCAATTAAAAGAACTAGAGAAGCAAGAGCAAACACACTCGAAAGCTAGCAGAAGGCAAGAAATAACTAAGATCAGAGCAGAACTGAAGGAGATAGAGACACAAAAAACTCTCCAAAAAATCAGTGAATCCAGGAGTTGGTTTTTTGAAAAGATCAACAAAATTGACAGACCACTAGCAAGACTAATAAAGAAGAAAAGAGAGAAGAATCAAATCGACGCAATTAAAAATGATAAAGGGGATATCACCACCGACCCCACAGAAATACAAACTACCATCAGAGAATACTATAAACACCTCTACGCAAATAAACTGGAAAATCTAGAAGAAATGGATAATTTCCTGGACACTTACACTCTCCCAGGACTAAACCAGGAATAAGTTGAATCCCTGAATAGACCAATAGCAGGCTCTGAAATTGAGGCAATAATTAATAGCCGACCAACCAAAAAAAGTCCAGGACCAGATGGATTCACAGCTGAATTCTACCAGAGGTACAAGGAGGAGTTGGTACCATTCCTTCTGAAACTATTCCAATCAATAGAAAAAGAGGGAATCCTCCCTAACTCATTTTATGAGGCCAACATCATCCTGATACCAAAGACTGGCAGAGACACAACAAAAAAAGAGAATTTTAGACCAATATCCCTGATGAACATCGATGCAAAAATCCTCAATAAAATACTGGCAAACCGGATTCAGCAATACATCAAAAAGCTTATCCACCATGATCAAGTGGGCTTCATCCCTGGGATGCAAGGCTGGTTCAACATTCGCAAATCAATAAACATAATCCAGCATATAAACAGAACCAAAGACAAGAACCACATGATTATCTCAATAGATGCAGAAAAGGCTTTTGACAAAATTCAACAGCCCTTCATGCTAAAAACGCTCAATAAATTCGGTATTGATGGAACGTACCTCACAATAATAAGAGCTATTTATGACAAACCCACAGCCAATATCATACTGAATGGGCAAAAACTGGAAAAATTCCCTTTGAAAACTGGCACAAGACAGGGATGCCCTCTCTCACCACTCCTATTCAACATAGTGTTGGAAGTTCTGGCTAGGGCAATTAGGCAAGAGAAAGAAATCAAGGGTATTCAGTTAGGAAAAGAAGAAGTCAAATTGTCCCTGTTTGCAGATGACATGATTGTATATTTAGAAAACCCCATCGTCTCAGCCCAAAATCTCCTTAAGCTGATAAGCAACTTCAGCAAAGTCTCAGGATACAAAATTAATGTGCAAAAATCACAAGCATTCTTATACACCAGTAACAGACAAACAGAGAGCCAAATCAGGAATGAACTTCCATTCACAATTGCTTCAAAGAGAATCAAATACCTAGGAATCCAACTTACAAGGGATGTAAAGGACCTCTTCAAGAACTACAAACCACTGCTCAGTGAAATAAAAGAGGACACAAACAAATGGAAGAACATACCATGCTCATGGATAGGAAGAATCAATATCGTGAAAATGGCCATACTGCCCAAGGTAATTTATAGATTCAATGCTATCCCCATCAAGCTACCAATGACTTTCTTCACAGAATTGGAAAAAACTGCTTTAAAGTTCATATGGAACCAAAAAAGAGCCCGCATTGCCAAGACAATCCTAAGTCAAAAGAACAAAGCTGGAGGCATCATGCTACCTGACTTCAAACTATACTACAAGGCTACAGTAACCAAAACAGCATGGTACTGGTACCAAAACAGAGATATAGACCAATGGAACAGAACAGAGTCCTCAGAAATAATACCACACATCTACAGCCATCTGATCTTTGACAAACCTGAGAGAAACAAGAAATGGGGAAAGGATTCCCTATTTAATAAATGGTGCTGGGAAAATTGGCTAGCCATAAGTAGAAAGCTGAAACTGGATCCTTTCCTTACTCCTTATACGAAAATTAATTCACGATGGATTAGAGACTTAAATGTTAGACCTAATACCATAAAAACCCTAGAGGAAAACCTAGGTAGTACCATTCAGGACATAGGCATGGGAAAAGACTTCATGTCTAAAACACCAAAAGCAACAGCAGCAAAAGCCAAAATTGACAAATGGGATCTCATTAAACTAAAGAGCTTCTGCACAGCAAAAGAAACTACCATCAGAGTGAACAGGCAACCTACAGAATGGGAGAAAATTTTTGCAATCTACTCATCTGACAAAGGGCTAATATCCAGAACCTACAAAGAACTCCAACAAATTTACAAGAAAAAAACAAACAACCCCATCAAAAAGTGGGCAAAGGATATGAACAGACATTTCTCAAAAGAAGACATTCATACAGCCAACAGACACATGAAAAAATGCTCATCATCACTGGCCATCAGAGAAATGCAAATCAAAACCACAATGAGATACCATCTCACACCAGTTAGAATGGCGATCATTAAAAAGTCAGGAAACAACGGGTGCTGGAGAGGATGTGGAGAAATAGGAACACTTTTACACTGTTGGTGGGATTGTAAACTAGTTCAACCATTATGGAAAACAGTATGGCGATTCCTCAAGGATCTAGAACTAGATGTACCATATGACCCAGCCATCCCATTACTGGGTATATACCCAAAGGATTATAAATTATGCTGCTATAAAGACACATGCACACGTATGTTTATTGCAGCACTATTCACAATAGCAAAGACTTGGAATCAACCCAAATGTCCATCAGTGACAGATTGGATTAAGAAAATGTGGCACATATACACCATGGAATACTATGCAGCCATCAAAAAGGATGAGTTTGTGTCCTTTGTAGGGACATGGATGCAGCTGGAAACCATCATTCTTAGCAAACTATCACAAGAACAGAAAACCAAACACTGCATGTTCTCACTCATAGGTGGGAACTGAACAATGAGATCACTTGGACTCGGGAAGGGGAACATCACACACCGGGGCCTATCATGGGGAGGGGGGAGGGGGGAGGGATTGCATTGGGAGTTATACCTGATGTAAATGACGAGTTGATGGGTGCAGCACACCAACATGGCACAAGTATACATATGTAACAAACCTGCACGTTATGCACATGTACCCTACAACTTAAAGTATAATAATAATAAATAAATTTTTAAAAAAAATAGAATTGGAAAAAAAAAAAAAGAAATGAAAACTGCAGTCTTCTTGTGTGCCCAGGAAAAGGAAATGAAATTTATTAATATCTAGCAAGTTTCTAACACAAAAATTAAACTAATAGAATTTACACAATAGTAAAGTGCTCAGATTCTCTTTTATTACTTATAAAAGTAGTTCAATGTTTCATCCCACAATCCATTTGTCTGTGTATAGTTTATTTTAACCTTATGAAGAAAACTCAGGGACAATGGCACAAAAGAAAAGCCTTTGCTAATGACATTGTAAGAGAAAAGTAAACCTCTGAATCTACGGTTCAGCTCATCTCAGGAAGCAGTTTTTTAAAAGCTGATGAAGGTCAGGCACAGTGGCTCACACCTATAATCCCAGCACTTTGGGAGGCCAAGACAGGCAGATCACTTGAGCTCAGGTGTTTGAGATTAGCCTGGGCAACATGGTGAGACCCTGTCTCTACAAAAAATACAAAAATTACTTGGGCATGGTGACACATACCTGTAGTCCCAGCTACTTGGTGGGCTGAGGTGGGAGTGTGACTTGAACCCTGGAGGTGGAGGTTTCACTGAGCCAAGACTGTGCCACTATACTCCAGCCTGGACACCAGAGTGAGACCCTACCTCAAAAGAAAAAAAAAAAAAAAAAAAAGCTGATGAAGATAAAGTTCTGTACACACCAAACTTATCTAGTTATCTAGTACCAAGTCAAGTCCAGCCACAGCCAGACAGTCCCCACCCCTACCCACAACTCCCATTCTATAGTTAAATTTAGAGAACAGCATCCTCAATGTTCACGTATGCTGCTGCAGCCAAGTCCAAGGCCAATTGGAACATTCTAGGAAAAAAACTAAAATATATGCTGACCATTTCCTCAAATCTATGATATCCCTGGATTCACTTAGCAGAAAGCAGAGGCAGCGCAACCTGGTACCACCAACAGGACTGTGCACGGTATGCACAAAAGAGCTCCTAATTTCTACCCTGGGGCCTACTTTCAGGTCACATCAGTGCCTTTGCCCACACTAGTTACACTGCTCTGTGAAAATGGAATTTAGTAGTTAATTACAACTTTTATAATAAAATGTGCAATGCCATAATGGGCATGCTGCCTCTTCAAATAATGTGTCCCCCTCACCAGAAGCATCCAAATCGAGAGAGCATGACTGTCCAATAGAACGCTATAAAGGGCCTCATTATGGAGTGTGAAGGTTAAATGATACCCAGAGTATCATCCAATGCTCAGATTTCAAGGTTTCGTGCATTTAAATTTCTCTGCTGTAAAAAAAAAAAAAAAAAAAAAAAAAAATTTAAGGGTGCTTATTTACCAAGCTATGCCTCCAGCTCTGCACCATCAGTATCCTTGGTTCAACAATTACGTAGGAAAAGCACAAAACAAACAAATCAAAACTTGATGATAAACTACAAATTAAATGAGTGTTTTCTTTCTCTTTCTTCAGATTGTTTTACCAGCTACCACTTTCTTGTAAATAAACAAATCCAGAATATTCCATTTAAGTTATTTTCAACTCAAAATAACATTCTGTTTTGCTACCCAAGTAGAAGGTTAGTCATAGAAACACATGGAAATGAAAACTGAAAGTACAAGTGTGGTGAGCTATAGTTCTGAAGGCATGGTTTTTTAAATTATGATTAAACATCCACAATTACTGACTTTTTTAAACCTGTGTATATAATTATACCTAGAGTATGATAGATTGAATCATCAGGTTTTTAATGATTAAATCAGGTTAAAACTAGAAATAATAGAAAAACTTGATCTGAAATAAAAGGACCAGCAGCCTCAGAAGGCTAGGGACTACGCCTTGTTAGCATTATTGGAGTTAATAATTCCAAGAGGACAAAACATAACCATGACTCTCAATTAAACTTAGCGTTTCTTGCCGACTACACTCTGCATGTTGTAGTTTAAACTTGTTTCTTATCTAGCAAACATCTGCTTTTTGATGCTAAAAGTGGGATCCTGAGGGAAGTAGTGATCTTTCCCAAGGCAACTTGATTAATAGTGGCTTCCAAATTTTAGTTAGAGGACATTTTAATGAAAGCAGCAGTACTGAGTAATTGTTTCCACAAATTATCTTGATATACATTTCCTTTCTCTCCAGAATCTTAGGCAGTGGGATCTGGAGATGCACTGTTTTTCTTCTCCATAGCTCCTGCTCCTGTAGTTATCCACAAAGTTAGCGGTGTTTGCTGAACACCCACACATCTGAGCTCTGTGTTGAAAAAAAAAAAAAAAAAATCCATATCCACTGGTCCCTGGGAGTTTGTGAAGAAAAATCATCTGAATGTGTAGAAATAATAAACAAATGAACATAATGTGTAAAACAAGGACAAAAATGTTTGCCCCGAGGAGTTCATCTTATTGCAATAAAGTAGAAGAGCAAGAATAAAACTGTTCTCAAATACACAGAGGTGGGTGATTGGGAGTTGGACAAGAATAATAAGAATAATAAAAATTATCATTGAGAGTGAATAATCTTTATGCAAGATGAGTAGAAAGTGCTTCAAAGACAAACAGGGTTACTGGTTTGTTTTATAAATATTAAAATTTAAGGATGAGCATGGTGGCTCATGCCTGTAATCCTAGTACTTTGGGAGGCCGAGGCAGGCAGATCACTTGAAGCCAGGAGTTCGAGACCAATCTGGCCAACACGATGAAACCCCATCTCTACTAAACATGCAAAACTTAGCTGGGTGTGGAGGAAGGCACCTGTAATCTCAGATACTTGGGAGGCTGAGGCACAAGAATCACTTGAACCTGGGAGGCTGAGGTTGCAGTGAGCTGAGATCATGCCACTGCACTCCAGCCTGGGCAATAGAGGGAGACTCTGTCTCAAACATAAATAAATAAATATTAAAATTTTATTAGAGTTTTATTAAGGAAGTAAATGTAAACCAACCTATGGCCCTTACTTGTGGAACTTTTCATGGGGTCATAGTGCTTATTATACACTTCTTACTTCTCCTCTGTATTTGGTGTTTCCTTAACTCTGATCTCAGCTGCTCAGATTCCTGTGTTCAGTGAGTTTTCTTCAATTGTCATAACTAAGGTGTCTATGGATACTCAAAACAGGATACTCTCTGTTTTGTAGGGTGGCTGTAAGATAGTAGACATTATTGATTGCCTGTACGGTAGGCACTCCTTTCTTCCTGACAAACCTTGAATCAGAAAAGTTCCTGTTGCCAGTGAAAGATCTTCAGTCTACTCTAGTTCAAAGTCAGGTTTTTTTGTTCAATTACAGCTGATATCGGCTTAAAATTTAAAATAAATCATTAAAACACATCAGAGGAGGTGCGTGAAGAAAACAGGGGAATGGAAAGGAAAGGGAAAAGGAAATGGAGGGAAACAAAGGAAAAAGAAAATATAGAAGTCTGCTGAATTTGGGAATTAAAAGGCCTGAATTCCTGTCCCTGACACTTCCTGGCCATGTAATCGAGCACTTCTCATCACCATCATTATCAGAGCTAGGATTTATACAGTGTTTATCATGAACTCATTTCTTCACACAATCCTCATAGCAACTTTAAAAGATCCTATTACCCCACTTTATGGATGGAGAAACAGATTCAAAAAACAAATAATCAGCCCTGGGTTTTACAACTAGAAGATCTCAGAATGAGAGGTTTCCCTGGTTTGAAAGTATGTACCTGATTTGAAAGCATCTCCGCTTTCCACAATGGTGGGATACCTCCTAAATGTAACCTCTCAGAACCTCAGTCTCTTCATCTAGAAAGGAATTATTATTATTACTTCTGTAGTCACATAAGGATGTGTATTAATTGTCTTTTGCCACAATAACTTAATGGCATAAAACAACTCTTATTTGCTATTTCTCCACCGTCTGTGAGAAGGCTAGGCAGTCTGCTGATCTTGGCAGGACTTGATGGGGTGGTTCTAATGGTGTGAGCATAAGTCTAGTGGTCAGCTAGATCTTGGCTGACCTAGGATGGCCTTGCTGGAATGACTGGCTGTGTTCCATGTGGCCTCTCCTCTCTAACAAGCAGGCCTAGATTTGTTCCTGTAACACAGGCAATGCTCCTAAGAGAGTAAAGAATGCAAGTTCTCTTGAGTTCTAGGGTCAAAAATGGCAGATCACTTACACTATATTCTGTTTATTAAAATAAGTCTCAAGGTCAGCCCAGATTCAAGGGCTAAGAAAATTGACTTCAAAATTACCTTGTAAATGGCATGTATAGAGGGAGGAGTATAGAATTGGGGCCATTTTGCAATTGCTCTACCATAGGAGGTATGTCAATATGCTTTATAAACTGTCCACTGCCACTCCACTAGCTCCCTGTCTAAAATCCACTCTTACTGAAAAGCACTGCTACTAATCCAAGGACAGCTCGTTTTCATTGCTGTCGTCCCTTCTAGCTGAGCTTGTAAAAAAGAGCTAGAGAAAGCCATGTAATGAAGATCAGTGTATCGGGCTTTACTCATGCACCCTGAATTCAGATGAGATCTTCCCCTATGCCCCTTACCCTGAGACTTTATCCACACTTACATTCCACTAAATTAGGAACTCTTCTAGAAATAAAAATTAAGGAGAAAAATCTCCAGCTTGGTGTTATTTATTCTCAGCCTTTCTGAAATTGTACATTCCATCATTATTGTATCATGCTTCCTTCCTACAGCAAAATCCCAAATGCTAAATCCCAAATTTGTAGTGTAAAATGCTTTAAAATCACACTCTAAGTCCCTAGGAAAGACTGTCTGAAAGGGCATCAAATGAGTATCAGCATTCAGAGTAAGCCATGAAATTTAATGTGATTTGGACAAAAGGCTGCTGTAACCTGAAACTCCGGGGATTATGTCTTTTCTGTCTCAGAAATATTTATCTGTATTTTTCAAGTCCTCCATGAACCATATTCAGATGAGCTTGCCCTTTATCAGGACATCATATAAGCTCCTTAGGCCAGTTGCTCTCAACCTTGGCTGGCTGCACACTAGAATTACCTGAGCAGCTTTTAAAAATCCCTGTGCTAAGATGCATCCCAGGATAATTCATTCAGAATCACTGGGAATGAGACATAGCATCAGCATTTTTCAAGCTCCCTGAATGATTCCAATGTGGCCCCAAGACTGAGAAATACTACATAGGGCCCTTGCCTCCCTGTCTATAAATGGAAGGCTTCATACGGGATTCCAATTTGTACTAGGTTTCAACTCTATTTCTCTTTGAGTTGCTGACAAAATAGCTTGACTATTTTTCATTAAACTCTTTTGAGGCAGCATATAGTAGAAAGAAGCTTTGGAATCAAAGCTGCAGCTAAATCCCTGATTAGTTATTTATTAGTTATGTGATTTGAAGCAAGTGACTTAACCTTCTTAGTTTATCTTATCCTTAATTTCCTCCTGAGTCAAATAGTATAATTATTTCTACCACACAGGGTAAGTTAGAGAGAGTAAGTGAAATAAAGTGTCTAAAGTGCTCCATAGTAGACAATCAATAAATACCCATTTCCTTTCCCCTAAGGATTCTTAATTAAGTTGTTCAGCACCCTTAGGACCTGCTGTTGACTGTTGAAGAGGAAGTAAGGACCCTCAATATGTATTACATGCATCTGTACATAGTGACAGAGTCCAGTTGTCTGCTTTTACAAGCATCAGAAAATCCTGCCACGAATTTTCTTGGGGCAAAATGTCATTATATATCTGCTTGCTAGGGCTCACTCCACAGGGAGTCAAAATGTTACTTGCTCTTTGTCCAGACACATCAACAATGTGTCTTTTTCTTCCTCCATCAGCCTAACAGGCCCGATGCAAATAAGATATGGGGCAAAGACCACATGAGGAATTATGGCCAAGGACTCAGCCAGCCTCTCTCTGCACCAGACCAGCTTGCCACAAAAACAAAAGAACCAAAAATGACTGCAGAGTAAGGCAATGTCACTATTTCAGCTACAAGGGCAGCCAAATCATCTCTGGGTAGCGGAATTATTTTCATGGCTAATCGTAAGTCTCCTGGACAGATCCGCAAGTACACTTCTGCACAAAGGAGTATCATCAAATTGCTGTCATTTTTTAGCAAGAGCAAAAAACCCACAAAGCAATTCAACCTTCTTTTTTTCCTAGTCCTTACATTGGACTAACAAAGAGATAAATTTAGATTTTCCTAAAATATGTTAGTGGATGTTGTGTGTCACATTGATCTTATATCTCAGGGAATTTGGCACTTATCTCCACTTAAAGATTATGTATCTATTTCTTTATGTTTATTGAATGCTTCACCATCTCAGAGATCGGCAAACTATGGCCCATTGGCCAAAGCAGGCCTACCACCTGCTTTTGTAAATAAAGTGCTGTCTTAAATACTAACACTCACTCATTTACATATTATCAGTGGCTGCTTGCCCACTGCAATGACAGAGTTGAGTAGTAGTTTTGATAGACCGGCCTGGTAAGCCAAAAGCATTTACTATCTGGCTTTTTACAGAAAAATCCTGCCAACCTCTGCTCTAGACTATAAGCTTTATAAGGACAGGGACTTTGTGTAAACTCAGTGACCTGCACACAGTAAGGACGCATTCAATAAACATTCATTGCATAAATAAGTAATGTTAAATAAGTTAATCAATTCAACCACAAGGCTACTTTTCTGGTACAGGTCTTCACAAAAAGGAAAACCAGACATGTGTGCCTAATTTAAAGATATATAAAGCTGAAAATATCCTAAAGATGGACAAAGATAAACCCCTAATATTTCACCTAAGGAAATTGAGTCCCAGAAAGCTGAAGTGATTCTGCCAAGGTGAACCTAAGGAGAAGACAGAACTATTCCAATAGCAGATTTGTTTTCCCTTCAGTTAATAAGGCACTCTGTGAAGTCAACCTATTCCCAGGAGGCCAAGGGTTTAAACACAACATGCATGCAATAATAATTACACTTGTTTGAAACTTTCAATTCTGGTTTATTCCCTGAAGTTCTTTAAATGCTCACCATCCCAATACATTTTCATAAATTTGGTTAGGAAATGACATGCATGCATTAAAGAGCACAAAGCACAGCTTTAAAACAAACTTTGTTAATTAAACAGGCGCCCAAAGTTCCAGTGCACACTGAATGATTCCTCCAGCTACCACTATCTGTTTGGAGAAAAATGTATCCAGATCTGATATCCCAAACAGGGCCCTGGTTTAAATGTTTAAGTATCCACCTATTCCCTAAAAGAGCAAGACAGAGAATAACTTACTTCTGCCAAATCATACTAAAAGGTAGATAAGGATTGCCCAGGACAGCTCAGTTTCTCTGTCAGTTGCCAGTACTAGCTGAGAAAGAAACACTGGCTGACTTGGTGTCTCCAATGCGTTAAGGCAATTTTTCTTTTATCATAATTTATTTTTCCTCAGAAAGGTTTTTATAATTCAGTCCTGTACAGAAAGGGTCAGGGACAGAAATAGATCAGGGAACAGATGCATGTTAGGACTTCAAGCCCTAAAGCCCTCAGTTGTAGCTCATTTTACTCATTTAACAATCATAGAGCAGGCCCCTAGTCTGTGCCACGCTCTGTGGTGGAAACTTGGAGAAACGAAGAGGCACTAGCCACTATCCCTAGACCCTAGAAGAGCCACACGTCATATGCGAGACAAGGAAGCAGTTACAGCACCACGAGTCCTGAGTCCTCTGAGACACACACATGCCCAGAGTGCCTTGGAGCACGCTCGGGGGACACCCAGGCCAGACTATCCTGATAGTGGAGTTAAGAGTTCGCTATATGAAAAAGCAGGGGGAAAACTTAACCATGAAGTTGCATGTTCAAAGACAAGGAAGTGAGAGAGAATAGGACTTAGTTAAGGGAGTGAAAACACTTCTGTATGTCTGGAGTCTTGAGTGGGAAGTGAGCTTGGAACAGAAGGCCCAGACCTTTCAGGTTCAACAACGTACTCCCTACATCAAGTGCTCGCTCTAAGCCCCATCTGTCTTGGGTGCTGGGCTAGGAACCAAGAAATGCCTTCTATCTTTAAAAAAAAAAAAAAGGAAACAGATTCCCTGGAGTTTAATCTTCCATAGACCAGGGACCTCAGTGGTTTTCTACTCTAATCATCCATCCAATGCAGAAATCTGATTCCAACACCCTAAATAAAAGATTATCTGCCTTAGTTTGAACACTTTCAATGACAGGGAACTTAATGGCCTCAGAAATCAGCTTATTCGAAAGTTCTTCAAGTCGAATTGGAAATTGCCTCCCTGTAACTACCTCCTGACTTCAGTAAGACATTGGCTATCAACTCTCTCTGAAGAAAGGCCCAAATCACAGTAAACAGAGCCCAGAGATCTGATTCCAAAATGTATATGGTCTCCACTTGATGATCACAGTGTTGAATATACCACCAACCTCATTCCAAGATGCAGTTTCCTTCTATCTCTCCATGGGACCAAAGATCTCCTGAATGAGGATGCATCCCTAGGGAAGTTAGGCATCTGAACCCTGAATTTCTTCATGCAGTGGGGCAAGGAAGGCCAGGGGAGCAAATAAAAAACAGATCCTGAACAAAGCAAAATATGGAAGCCAAAGCACGTAACACTGCAAGTAGGAGCTAAAGAGAGAAAGTCCTGGAAAAAGCACAGTCATGACGCAGCAGTCCAGCTTCATAACTCAGCTCTGCAGAGCATCAGGAAAGCCTTGTACAACATGACAGAGACAATCATAAAGCCACTATAAGTTATACACCAGAAGGGAACAGGTACAACCCTTGAATCAGAAAATATAATGTTACTCAGTGGCAGAGAGAAGGCAGAATTATGCAAATCCTGCTTACTTTCCTTTTCACCATTAAGAAAAATGAAGATGACTCTGCAGAGAGTAGAACACACATTGTCAACAAAGAATGGAAGCCAGGGATGGATGAGAAGACACAAGATCCCATAACAGCTGCTTTATGTGAGTTCAAGGCCCTGACCCAAATAAAATGATTGCAAGACACTGAAAGAACCTGCAGATGTTATCAGAGCCCCAGAGCTGCAAATCTCTGTGAAATTATAGACAATGAGGGTAGAGTCAAAGACTGGAGCTAGGTTAGTACTGTCTCAGTTACCAAAAAGAGAAGCATCTGCAGTCTGTGGAAATGGGAAATTGTAGACTGAGAGGCTGTAGTAAGAATAGGTCAACAAAACCAGTTTGGAAGCTAGTATTGGAGTGAGAGGGGCAAGTACTCATGATTAACACATACAAGTAGTTAACAGTGGGACAAATAAGTTCCTGCCGAGAGCAGATGATGCTCTCCATGCCAGGCACTCTTTTAAGCACTTACTCCTCAACCCTAAGAGGTAGATGCTCTTATTACCCCATTTTACAGACAAGACAACTGAGACACAGACGTTAAGTCTTAATATTGCATAGCTAGTAACTGACAGAGTCAGGATTTGAACCACTATAAAGTGCTGTCTCCCAGAGCAGTTCAGAGGTTGGTGTGGAGATGGCCTTGAGGAGAAAGCAGAAATTGGACACAGTTGAAGAACTAATAAAAAGTGGAGGATGAGACAGAGGTAGGAATTGGCAAGTCAGGTAGAGGCCATAAAGGAGAAGCTCCTGACTGGAGCTCAGGGGCACATTGAGGACAGAGAGGAATACAGTGGGAAACGTGAGGCCAGACTCAGAACACCTTGAATGGGACAAAGAAGGGATTGGTTTTCAGTTTCATTCTCAGACACTTTACCGTTTCATTTAAGCCTTTCAATACAGAATCATGGTGTGTGGAGAAGGAAAAAACAAGGTAAGTTTTTCACATTTGCTCCTTATACCCAAGACCTCTCTTCTTATCTTATTTAAGTTATTTTTGGTTGCAAGGAATATAAATCTCTTCAAGGTATTTTTGGTTGCAAGGAATATAAATCTCTTCAAACATGCACATAAAAAAAAAAAAAAAAAGATGCTGAGAGAGGGGAAACTTACTGGGAAACATCCAAGGTCAGGAAGAGCAGCTAAGACTCACGATGGCCTTGAACTCAAGGCTCTCTGTCAACAGATGAAGCCCTGTAACCTTTCATTTGGCAGTGCTCATGTAACCTGTTATCTAGAACTTGAAAGCTCAAGTTACATGTGTGTAGAGCATCTCCATCTAGACAATTATTTTCCAACTTCTCTGACCATGACCCACAGAAAGAAATACATTTTGCATAACCACCTAATCTACACACATATATAATCAAAAGCACCACGTGATCCCCAGTAACATACAGTCTAGGACCTTTATTCATAACCACTGCTGGCTCACTGCCTGGCCTGTTGAGTGGTGGCTATGCTGACTTCCTAACACCTTAGTATAAAAAGTAAAAGTTCAGAGAAAATAATATATACAGATTACCTTGTCCAGTGACTTTCAATATATTCTTTTAGCAAATAACCCTTTTATCCAAATGAAATTTTCAGGGTCATAGATTTACTTATGACCCTTTCAAGGTTTGCTAAGAAAATGTTGAAAGTCGCTGGACAAGGTAATCTCTACAGATTATTACGCTCAGTGCAAAGAAGACATAATTGTTTTATTTTCTGTAGTGGGTTTGAATGTCTGTAGCCCTCAGACCACCAAACTCACTACACACACACACACACACACAGACACACACACAGACACACACACAGACACAGACATATTTCACACTGGGCAGATGGGCAGGAAATAGGAAAAGACAAATATCAAGATACATTTCAATTCAGTAAACTCGGTGTGATTTTGACTGACTGAGCCTTTCTGGTTTTCTCCTTATTCCCAGGGTCTCTCCAAGATGGTCTCTGTGTGTACAGGGTATACATGTGGTCTTGGCATTGGGGTTGGGATGGTGAAGAAAGAAGGCCCTCCTTTCCACTAGCACCTTATCTAGTTCTGGGTGTGTACTGGCTGGGGTCCATACGAGGTATGGTTGGTCAGCCCTGCAACCCCACCCTGGGCATTCTGCTGCTTCCACTGCTGCTGTCTATGTGAGATAGAGCTCACAGACTGTGCTTTCTTGACCTGTTCAGGCTCAGCATCCTCCCTTCTATCTTGGCCCGACCTCAGCTCTCACCAGCCCTGCAGTGACCTAACATTTGGCAGTAACTCTTCTGCAGTCCTGATCCCAATGTCCTACCCTGCAGCCTCGGCTACACGGCCACCCACACGGCCCCATCCCCTCCCACTGGAGTGACACCTTCTGGCACATTTCCCAACTGGGTTCCCTAAAGAAAAGGTCCTTCAGTCTATAAGATAAGGAAACTACAGTCAGGCCCCCCACTCTGCTGAAACAATCAGCCATGCAGGCAAGCTATGCATACAAGTGAGTCTCCCAGGCCTCGCATAGGAAGCAACAACAAAGCCCAGTTTTCCTCGATCTACTACCTCCATCCCCTTACATGGCTTTAGGCAGGGCGGCAAAGGGGAGCACATGTGCCTCACTGCCTCCTTCCCATTCCCCTCTCTCCCCTCTTCTTCCCACAGTTCTAGAGGCTGGAAGGGGCAGGTTTTCTTCTCTCTTCTTGCTCCTTGGTTAGAACGTTGCCCTATTCTTTCCTCCCCTCCTCCTCTAGAGTTATAATGGTGAACACGGTACAGAGACAGTAAGGAAGAAAATGAGAGAGGGAGAGAGACGGAGGGAGGCCAGGTTTAGGTCCATAAGGAGACCTAAATTTTAAAGTGTTTCAAAAACACAGTATCCATTTTATTCAAAACAGATGAAAATGGAGGTCCTTCTGTTGAAGCCAGGATAAGGGACTCAGAACCCCATCAGCTTGTTGGGGTCCTCGTTGCTCTTTTCAGGGCCCCTAAGGAACATGTAAGGAATCCTGATAATTTACTGAAACACATTAGGACAAGCACTGATACCATCTTGGCAAACGTTCTCCAAAGGAACTTTCTGTGGTGGTGAAAATGTTTTACATCTACACTGTCTGCTATGGCAGCCACTATCCACATGTGTCTATCAAGCACTTGAAATGGTGCCAGTGAGACTAAGGAACTGAATTTTTAATTTTAATTAAGTACCATATTGGACAGTGCAGCCTAACCCATTTATTTTACAAATAGGATCTCGAGGCCCAATAAAATTCCACATGCTTGTGACAGAGTTAGCATGAAGATGCAGGTTCCATGTTCTCTGTTGCTTTCTTCCTCAGCTGTCAGGCCCAGGTCACTGTTAGCCCAGTGCCCACCTGGTTGCTTCCACATTTAGGGAAGTATGCCGGGATTTAGTTATAACATGCACTATTGTGCCATGAAACTGAGTTTGGCTCCATACTGTTTTGTTTTGTTTTGTTTTTAAAGAAAGGAACTTGACCCCACTAGAACCTCACCCAGGGATAAAGACCTAAAGAACACCACTATAAAAATTCCAAAATAGTATGGTCTCAGCTATAACAATATCTGGAGTCGTGGCCCTCATAGATCTAGTATTTTCAGTTTCCATAAGTGCAGGTAAATTTCTTCATCTCAAAATGTGCCTTCCTGATGTGGCTTGATGACCACGGCAAAACAGCACAACCTAGTGAGAAGACATTAGGTTAGGAGACATAGGAGAGCAAGGAAAGGCTTTTCACTAACCAGCTGTGCATTCTTAGATGGGGACTTCACCTGTACTGGGCCTCAATTTCATTTTCTATTAAACATACGCTGCAATACCTCCTCCTCCCTTCTCTCAAGGATGTTAGGAAGATAAATCAGCAAAATGTATGAAATGTTCCATGTTCCTAAGAATAAAAGCACTCTATAAATTTTCCAGCATCTCATTATTTAACACAAAAACCGAGCTCCCCTGAATTTAAAGTAGATAAAGTCAAGCATCTTGTATCACTTTATACCAAATATTATTACACCATTAACACACCATTAACCACGGGACTACACCGGTGTCCATTTTAACTAGAAATCCTATGTTGGAGTCATTCTTTTTCTGTTATTTGGTAGAAGAACAATGATTCAAAATGACAGAAGCCAAATTTCTTTGCTATTTTCCGTTTCAGGGAGTGAGTGAAAGCATTCGATTTTTAAAGGACACTTTTATAATGGGTGCAGATGCTGACTTGACAGCTAATAAGTTGAAAAGCTTAAAGGAAGTAGGCTTGGCATAGGATATCAGGAAAACTCAAATATAAACTCAAATCATTCTTGTTATCTTTAATTTTTGCTGATATAGTAACAACAATAACAATGACACTCTGTCCTGTTATATCCAAAGATGAAACTGCAGAAACTCAGCTTTGGGGCATGTTGGTCTCACCCCAAATAAGATCCCTTTGAGCTATAGGCACACCCGTGTCAGCCAGAGGTCTGAAGAGCAGGGCACCATTGCCATATGGAACAGAACGATGGAATCTATCACCCCAGTATTCATCAGCATTATCTTCCTCCATATCTGAGATTTAATCCACAAGTATCCTGATTATTTTTATCTAGTTTGGAGCCTGAATTTATTTATAAGAGCTTTCTAATTGGATGCCGGTTTCTCAGAAGCAAAGAAGTAAAGACACAAAAGGTAAATTCCAATAATAAGATGCCTGTTAACCACAAAGTGTCAATACTGATAGAGACTTTCAGGATTATTTGATGTACCTCTTCATTTTATCAACAAACTGATTTGGCCAATGTTACACGGCTATGTAGTGGCAGAGAAAGGACATGACCTTGGAGTTAAGGGAACCAACTGTCCTGGTCCTGGTTTGTCCAAAACCAAGGGAGTCTCGGGACATGGAACTTTTTGTTTTTAAAGCAGGACAACCCGAGGCAAGCTGTCCATATTTCTCTGGGACTGAGATGTTTCCTAGGATAAGGGACTTTTGTGTTGAAACAGGGAAAGTCCCAAACTGGGAGCAGTGAGTCACCCTAAATCCAGTGTTCTCTTCACTACATAAATCTTCTCCTTTTTTACCAGTCTCATAAAATGTTACAAGTTCTACCTCAAATTAATCTCAGCAAGAGCCCAGTGATAAGAAACGGAGTTTGATAGTTACTGCATTGCTGCATCCCCTCTAATAGGATAAAATTTTATCCGTTAATTATAACTCATAAATGATCAAAATCAGAGCCTCAAGAATCACTATATATTTTTTAAAAAGAATTTGGGGGTCTTTAAATAATTACACTTTAAGAAAAACTCAAAAGGAAGAAAATGAATATCATGAAAATGAGCATTAGGAAGCCAGTCCTTGTTTAAGTAGCAAATTATTATTATATGTCAAAACTAATCAAGTTGTCGCTGCTAAGAAAAGAAGGCCACAGTAGGCTCACAAAGTTATGCTGATGAGTTATCCTGAGAGTCAATTCAGAATGCAACCATTACTCAGGAGGCACTCCTCTGACTCTGTAATTGGCCTACAATTCCTGTGATTCCAGGGAAGACTTCAGAGTCTGTGTTTAAAACTCTTGCAGCACTTCCCACAAAAGGGAGCTGAAATTGCTATTTCAGGTGCTTTGAGGGGCTTTAGGATTCTGGGTACATGAGATCTCCATTAATAACAAAGTTAGTTTTCTTCACTTGAACATCCATCAGCAACCTCACAAAACCAGGCTATTAGCGATATTTGGCTGGAAATTGTTGCTGGATTGGACCAATCCTATATCTATGAAGTAATAGATTAATAGATTAACTAACCAGACACTTTGTTGGGCACTTCATACACAGACATTCATATCCTCACAACCATTCTTCAAGGTGATTGTCATTATTCCACATTTATAAGTGAGGAAGATGAAGTTCTGTGCACCCACTCACTGGCTCCAAGACCACAGAGCTAGTGGGTGGGAGAACCAGTTTGAGTTTGGGTCTCTCCAGTCTCTTTCTGTGAGTTGATGTCTTCCCTGACATACTCATCACCAGAGAAGCTGCTCAGCTCCCATGCTCTGAGAAGGTTGGGTTTGTACAGGATAACTTGTTTCATACTAAGAGTGTGGACCCAAGTCTCATGGGCAAAGGGAAATGTCAAATTGCCCTACTAAAAGGAAAGGAAATTGCACCTTACAGTTTAAAGAGAGAAAAAATTAATATATTTGCCAAAACCCTACACACTCACTTAAAAAATGAATGAATCAATTAAGGCATTTTCTAATATAGCTACAGTGAACAAAGTATAAAACACAATGAATTTAATTTGATCTGCCATTTAAAAATCTCTTCCCCAAGTACGGGTGGCTAACATCCCCAAACAAATTCCTACAGTCCAAAAGGACAAGTACCTACAGTCCAAGGAACAATATCTTTTGTCCCACTGAAAGTAGTTCTCTGGACATTTAGACTTTTAGGGGAAATATAAGACAACAAGCAAATTACAACTCACCAGGTGACAAGAATGGAAATCTGGAATATATGCTTTCCTGAAAACAACTTATTGCCTTTGGCTTTCCTCCTTTTTTATTTTCTCCCTTCAAAAACAAAACAAAATAAAACCAAAAAGAAACTTCCAGTAATTTCAGCTGGAAAATGAACACTCCAGATCGCTCTCCTTCTCAAGGTTGATGAGGATATGATTCACCACCTCCTTGACTGGTTTGTATCAGTAAAAAACATCAAGTACACGTTCTCGATATTTTTAAAGACAAATTTACGATTCCAAATGCTATGCTGCACACAGCCAAAGGTTTCAATGCCCTAGCTCTTAATAAATCCTTTTGAGTCTTTGAAGCTTTTACAGCATGAGCATCTAAATAGCAAGTCCTCAGCCTCATGGGATTAAGCACTGTTCATTTCCAACCCAGGGTTCTTGTCCTGTTAACTTTTCCATTTGTGCGTCTGGCAGGTGTTTCTGCCTCCTTTGTCGCAGCAGAGCTCTCAGGATAGCCCTCTCTGTCATCATTCAGTATCTCCCTCCCTGCAGTGGGTCCGCTGGTGAAGAAAGGGCCTTTGAGAAAGCCAGGAAGCATGTCCAGAATTCCTACAAATTCTACCATTTTGTATAGAAATTACATGACTTTTTAAAAACAAGATTTGAGAATTACAAATTCAGAATTATCAGGAGTTCTTACAGGACAAAATTAAAAGCAGGACAGTGGAGGGAAATTTCCTACACTCCAAATAATTGGAAATGTAATCTTATAAAAAGATCATTTAAAAATGATTCATCTTACTTCTAAAAGGGCTCACAGAAAAGCTCTTAAAAAGCAATTCTCCCCAGTCCATTGCAAATACAATTCATATCTCAATGCAGTTAAAACAGGACGCTTCAGGAATTTGAGTCTTACAATCGAATATTGTGCTTCTACAACTTCAAAAGGTTTGCACCAAGATGAAAAGTTCCTTGTGTATGGGAATTCGTCTGACTGAAAGGACCAGAGAGAAAGGGGCCTGTGTACCTTTGGGGATGGGAAGGAGGTGTATGAGCAGTACCCATCCCTCTGTGTGTTACCAGCTGCTCCTCCACTTCAAACCCCAGAGCCCTGGCCAAGAAGCTCCTCTCTCCTACTTTGCCAGATTGTTTTTAAGCTCATCCCTTAGTTCACTTGCAGTTCCCTTCAAGATAGGTAGAGGAAACACTACAAGATAAAATCAAAGCAATCATTGCTGCTGCTTTTGAGTAACTCTGATGAAAGACTTACTACATGAGAGAGGCTGTGGTCACCAATCTCTTCAACAGGGACTTAGGATTGTACGTGAATTTCAATTATTCATCCTGAACCTATCTCCCTCTAGTCTGACAGCTAAGTCTCCAAAAAAGATACCCTGTTCCCTTCAGAGTCATGATCTCTGATGCTCTCAGCCCCTCTCTTTCTGCTGAGAAAACTGCTGAATCACTGGCTTGTTTTCCAGGCAACAAGACAATCTGGTTGCAAAATTCCTAAATCCTGTGAGTGCATCCCTTCTATCTCAGTCCAAGAAAACGGCGGTTCTTACCTCTTTCTTTGTCCAGAGAGAGAGCACACTTATTCTTTTAAGTATCTTATCAACTTTCTCATCATTCTTTGACACTAAGGAGTGTCAAAGACACTCAACACCCCTGGTACTAGCACTTCTTCAAAAAATAGTCTGAGCCAAGGAATGCTAGGGCTTCCTAGATCCATGCAGGGCCAGGATTCTTCTGTTTAGAAGCTGGCCAAATGATCATCAATTATTCCCAGGCCCTGCAATGATGATCAACCCTTTATACAGATCCAGCAGTTTCCAATTGTCTGTCCAAGGGGCTGTCTGGGTCCATATCTGAAAACATGAAAAGCAAGATATGGAGAGGAAGCACAGAGAATTGCCACAAGCACTAGGCTGGGAGTCAGAAAATGACATGACATTTGTCAAATGGTAAGGCAAAAATCTGAACTCAAGTCCATTTAGCCCTAAACCCCATTATCTTAACCACAATTATCCTATTTCCTGTATTAGTAACCTGCTAATGTTATCACACACTAACTGTATGCTGAGTGCGTGACTGGCCATTGCTATACCCAATTTTTATTGTTAGAGAAACTGACTTAGTTAAGTGCCAGTAAGTGGTGATACCGATATTTGAGCCCAGTTTGGTTAGACTCCAAAGCCAGCTGTGGTGCTATTCAAAACATCCAAATAGCAGAGGCTGACTGGAATGAGAAAAGGGGAATAAGACTCTAAACAGCACCTAGGGCTCTGAAGCTTCAGTGATGACTGAGCCAGAGCACAACTGGCTATGCTGGGAGAGATATGGAGACAATGGTGGTAGTGGCAGCTGCAGGCTGGGAGCAGATCAGCAGTGCTTCTGTATTCTATGGTATGACTTGGAAGCTTCAAGAAGCAAAGAGACTTTCCACACTCTCAAGGAGCTACAGTGGGAAGAGGCTACAGCAGACCCGATTGGCATCAACAGCAGGAGACTATGCCTAGGCAGCAGCCTGAAGCCAGGAGGAGGGTCAAAGCAAAGCCAGAGAGGCAGCTCTTTTGGAACACATGGGGCATGTCGGGTGGACAGGAGGTTGGTGTAGCATCAGGCAGTGTCTAAGCCCAGCAGCCACAAGGCAGTGGCCCAAAAATTGCATGGCATTCAAAGTCGGACTCCAACAAAACACAAACCAGTGAGCCTGGTTAAAAGCAGAGGCTGGAGGAGAAGGAAAGTGTCAAGACCCAGGAAATCTGAGTAGGAGCTCAAACTAAGGGGCTCTCGACAAGAACATAACCCCCGACTCCCAACAGCAAGCATGCCCTGACAGAAAGAGGATCCCTGGCCCCAGGGCCAGCCCCAGGTGGCCTCCAAGCAGGCAAGAAGCCAGTGATGAGATGTGTCTTACTTAAAATCAGATGTGTCTCCAGGAAGCTCCAAAAAAAAAAAGTATGCCTTTTTTCAGCGATTCATTCTCTTAAAGGTCATTATCTTGGATATAATTGAAAATTTTAAATACCAAATTATACATAAAAGCCTGCCTGGGATGCAAATCAGAATAGTGTGGAAGGTTAATCTCAGTCCTTTTGCCAAAAATTGCATTATTAATGGTGATGTGTATAAAGCATTGTGGTGCATGACCTAGAGCCCAGGAGACCCACACAGTCTGGGAATAAGCCCTAGAATAAACCTGTGCTTTCGTTTCCCTACTTCAGCCCAGCCTCCATTTCATTCCCTACTCTCTCCAGCCCCCAACCCTCAGACTCTCCACTTAATTCTGATCAGAGATTGTAATTTGAATACACAGGTATGCAACAACAACAACAAAAAGGCAGTATAGGGACTTACACATAAAAAGAGAAAAGAGAAGGAAGGCCCTATCTCATGTCCCGAGGCAATGACCTGAAACACAACGAGAGGAGCAGGTAAAGGTTGAGTGCATGGACGCTGGCTCAGACAGGAGCTGGTAGCCACCTTCTTCAGCGGCAGACATGGGATTTCTGAATCATAAATCAGCATTTATTCTGACCCCCGTGGATGTCTGGGGAATTAATTGGACATTAAAAAAAGATGCTTTCACTGGCATTGAGGAAACTTCAGTTTTGTAAACCTTTATGGGCATTTATAGCTTCAAAAGCTCGTCTCAGAACTGAAGTCCAATATCGGGGCAAGGCAGAAGAGGACTGTTCATTCCTAGGGGTTTAAGTCTCAAAAATCTCTCTTCTCCCATTGGCTCTACACTGTGCCCCTTCTCAAATGGTAGAAGAAAGTTCAAGGGAGCTGCAAGGAAGGTCTTAGCCTAGAGCTTACACGTGTTACCAGGACACTACCCAGCACTTCTGGGGTTATAGACTTTATCCCAATCATGAGTCATGATCCCTTAGGATCACTTGAGGACAAGCATCTGGGAAGAATAGCAATAATACCATGTTATCATAAAGCCTAACATACCACCAACTACGAAATGCATTCTGGTTTCAGAGATAAAATATGAAAGAACGGCCTATGATCATTATAAAATGATACTCACTGTAAAACTCATCCCAATTTCAAAAATACTAAAATAGAAGAAAGTGCATCTTAGAATCTATGGAATTCAGCAATACCGCCTATGGTTGGTACTACTAAAGTTAAAGATGTTCTTGTGAAATACCTTCATACTTTCTTTTTTTTTTTTTTTTTTTTTTTGAGACGGAGTCTTTGCTCTGTCACCCAGGCTGGGGTGCAGTGGCGCGAACTCGGCTCACTACAAGCTCCGCCTCCTGGGTTTACGCCATTCTCCAACCTCAGCCTCCCGAGTAGCTGGGACTACAGGCGCCCGCCACCTCGCCCGGCTAGTTTCTAAAATTAGGTAAGACCATGTGACTGGTTTCAGCCAATGAATATGAGCAGAAGTGAATGTCACTTTTAGCCAACATATGTAATTGTCAATGGTTGACTCTCCAGAACCCTCCTCTCCTGCTGCAGTAATCATGGAAGCACATGGTGGGTGGACATGGACCACAAATCACTAGAGAATGATGGAATCTTCATCAGCTTGAATCTCTTAGAAACTTCAATGAGAAGAGTCCCCCTGCCAATCCAACCCTGCCATTTTTTTTTAATGGAGTCTCACTCACTCTGTCACCCAGGCTGGAGTGCAGTAGTGTGATCTCAGCATACTGCAATCTCCACCTCCCAGGTTCAAGTGATCCTCCTGCCTCAGCCTCCCGAGTAGCACCCACCACCACACCTGGCTAGTTTTTGTATTTTTAGTAGGTAAGTCTGGTCTCCAACTCCTCACCTCAAGAAATCCATCCACCTTAGCCTCCCAAAGTGCTGGGATTACAGGTGTGAGCCACCATGCATAGCCAACACTGCCATTTTTTAATAGTAGTAGCAAAAAATACAATTTTGTTATTTTGGTCGAGCACTGTAGCTCATACCAATAATCACAGCACTTTGGGAGGCAGAGGCAGGAGGATCACTTGAGGCCAGGAGTTCAAGTACAGCCTGGTCAACACAGCGAGACCCCATCTATTAAAAATTAAAAGTTAAAAATTGTTGTTACATTAAGCACCTGAACTTCTGAAGCTGTTTGTCACCACAGCATAACCTACCCTCTCCTGACTGAAATTCCATCTTGTGTTTAAATAAGTCATTACTTCATTTGTCTTTAAAACTATACAATAGGGCAGGCAAGACATGCACTATTCTCATTTTAAAGATAAAAAAGTTGAGGCTCAAAAAGATTAACTGAATTGCCCGAAGTCACATAGCTAGCATGGACTAATGTTTCTGGCACTAGGATTCATGTCTTCTAACTAAAAGAATGAGCCTCACAGTATTCCATCTGTCTCTATCCTCTCTCCTGCAGCTCCAACTACTTGCTCCGTTACTCGGATAAATTGATATATATACATATTTACCTTCTTTGGGCAAATGGATTTTGAATCTCAATCTCTTTCCCTTAAAGCAGCAGAAAAACATTCAAGAACCTGGCCAACAATCAGACTTAAGACTTAGAATAAGGCTGGGCTTGGTGGCTCACGCCTGTAATCCAGGCACTTTGGGAGGCTAAGGCAGGCAAATCACCTGAGGTCAGGAGTTCAAGATCAGCCTGGCCAACATGGTGAAATCCTGTCTCTACTAAAAATACAAAAAATTAGCTGGGCATGGTGGCAGTCACCTGTATTCCCAGCTACTCGGGAGGCTAAGGCAGGAGGATTACTTGAACCAGGAATACGGAGGTTGCAGTGAGACGAGATCATGCCACTGCACTCCACCCTGGGTGACAAAAAAAAAAAAGACTAAGAATAAGAGTGACACCTCAGGCATGGCTACGAATGCCAAAGTAATGTACTTGTAGCTGACCCGAGACTTGATAAGTTCTAGAAAGGCAGAGAGATAAATGCTGAGATGAAGAGTATTTTCACAATCAGTAAGGGATGAAGGGAATGAGAGAGGATATAAAGAAGATATATTCTTCATGTTCTTCATTTCACCTCAGTTTCTTGAAGATGCTTTACATTCTGAGTGGAAAATTTGATCCAGTCTCTGGTTGCTATAAAGTTGACAGCAATCACGTGATCACACCTAAGAAATTCTAATGTCTTGTGAAGACACATAAGGCAGGAGACTCCCTCAATACGAATAGGCAGCCTCCTGGGGCTCCTGACCCCATCACTCACTCAGATTACATTCTGTACCTAGAACTCCAAATTATACAGACAGAAATGATTTCCCTGAATCTACAATGTTATTTCATTTCTCAGCTAGAGAAAGGGCCTTACCTAGAGTCAATTCCTGAAGCCAAAATACAAAACCACCAGCTGGTGTCAACAACTGGGTTCCACAGTTTGCCCTTGGTGAGTGCCCCCAAGTAGTCTAATGTTTACATTCAAGAAAAGAAAATGAACTTCATCATTTTTATAATGCTCTTTTTTATCACACTCTCTCTATCAAAAGGCTCTGAGCCCTGAGCATAATGCCCTCCCACAGCAGTGGTTTCGCTTACAGTCCACACTTGGTTAAGCACCAATTGTGCTTATGAAACTGTCAGTGTGAAACTGTCCATAGAACAGGCATATTAGGAGCCAGAGTTGTGAGCATCACTCTGGCAGCCCCTCTGAAATTCTAAGCAAAGAAATGCTTATAAAATGATTATGCTTCCATTTTCCTTATCTGATACCCCAGCAACTGTGGCTGCCTTCAGTAACTCTGCCCTATAGACATGTGTATACATAAAGAAAGCTTTCTGAGTTGTATACACCTTCCCTGGGATGAGTCCACAGGATTTTGTTAATGCTACGTATTTTCTTCTTAGAATGGCAGTCTTTCCCCTTATTATTTTTTGGCAAGATAGTAAATCTGATCACCATGGAGCCTAGTGGATTCTCTAGGTTTATAAGAATGGATATTTATGTTGTTTTGTGTAGTAAATGTCTAGTAAGGCAGAAATCCTGCCTAAGAAGATTCTGTACCCTTTTCCTCTTATACAAAGTACTATTTCCACAGCAAAGCTTTGGCTATCAATTCCATAGGTAGAGAGCAAGATGATCTGCAGCTGTAGAATCCTTGAACACTGGTGTTGAACCACTTAGGAGTCTCCAGCCCCTTCAAAAACTGGACCTCTCTCCAGTAAAATGTACACAGGCACACACAAAGGCTGTTTGTAATTTCAGGATCTTCACATTCCCCTAAAGCCACCCATGTCTTCCCTGCTTTGACCCTACTCTTATCTCCCGCCCTTCCCCAACAAAGGGGAATACTCACGTAGCAGATGCCAGTTCACTCTGTCTGATGGTTTTGCCCCCTTTCTCCAGGTGATTCATTACCTACCACAACCAAGGGCACTCTCCTTAATTCCTCTGAAACTCAGCTCCCTCAAAAAATTAGAATCATAATACGTGTCCATCTACCTTATGGGATATTGTGCAAACCAAAAATGGGAAGAAGCATAAATATGCCCTGAATTATAGATTAAACATTGCATATCTGTGCAATATTGGTGAAGAGTACATGTGTCAGCTATAATGGGCTCTGGTCCATTCTGTTTCCAGCCTCTTCCATCTACTTTTTTTTGGAACATACCAAATTGCTGATATGGTTTTTTTCCTGAGGGCTTCTGGATTCACAGTGCATGCCTTTGAAAATGAGGATATGTGTGAAGGGAACTACAAGACTGTCAATTCTTTAATGACAGTGTATTGGCACCCAGGGAACAGCAAACGTTGCTGCAATCCCAATAATTCAGAAGCCTCCATAAATCATCCTGATGAGAAAGAAAAGCTAAAGCAGCGATAGTGCTTTCTGCCTTCTAGAAGACATAATGAATGGTTTAAAGGTTTCTTTAAGGGTGGCCTAGTTTTCCAATAACCCATCCCTCTATACCACCATCCCAAGCTGTCAAGTATAAGCAGAGACCTCAAAGTTAGGACACAGGGAAAAACAAAGATGATAAAATATTATTCTTCACATAATAGAGAACCCAGAAATAAAGCCAAATACTTTATAACCAACTAATCTTCTACAAAGCATACAACAACATAAATTGGGGAAAGGACATCCTATTTAATAAATGGTACTAGGGAAAGTGGCTACCCACATGCAAAAGGATGAAACTGGGTCCCTGCCCCTCACCCTATGCAAAAATTAAGATGGATCAAAGACTTAAATCTAAGGCCTGAAGCCATAATAATTCTAGAGGATAACTGATATGCTTTCGCTCTGGGCCCCCATCCAAATCTCATCTCCAACTGTAATCCCTATATGTCAAGGGAGGGACCTGGTGGAAGGTGACTGGATCACGGGGGCTGTTTCCCCATGCTGTTCTGGTGTCAGTGAATGAGTTCTTATGAGATCTGATGATTTTATAAGTGGTGGTTTCCCTGCTCTCTCTCTCCTGCCACTTTGTGAAGAAGTTGCCTGCTTCCCCTTTGCCTTCTGCCATGTTTGTAAGTTTCCTGAGGCCTCCCCAGCCGTGTATAACTGTGAGTCAATTAAACCTCTTTTGTTTATAAAATATCCAGTCTCAGGTATTTCTTTACAGCAGTGTGTAAACGAACTAATACAGTAACCTTGGAAAAACTCTTTCGGACATTGGCCTAGGCAAAGAATTCATGACTAAAACCCCAACAGAAAATGCAACATAAATAAAAATAAACAAACAGGACCTGACTAAACTAAAAAGCTTCTGCACAGCAAAAGAAATAATTGTCAAACAGACAATTCAGAGAATGGAAGAAAATATTTGCTAACTATGCATTCAACAAAGGACTAATATCTGTAATCTATAAGAAACTCAAACAAATTAGCAAGAAAAAAATAATCTCATCAAAAGTGGGCAAATGATATGAAGAGACATTTCTCAAAAGAAGATACACAAATGGCCAAGAAACATATGAAAAAATGCTCAACATCACTAATCATCAGGTGATATGACTTGGCTGTGTCCCCACCCAAATCTCATATTGAATTTCTATGTGTCATAGGAGGGACCCAGTGGGAGGTAACTGAATCATGGGGGCAGGTCTTTCCTGTGCTGTTCTCATGATAGCAAATAAGTCTCATGAAATCTGATGGTATTATAAGGGGGGAGTTTCCCTGCCCAATCTCTCTCTTTTCGCCTGCTGCCATCCACACAAGACATGACTTGCTCCTCCTGCCTTCTACCATGATTGTGAGGCTTCCCCAGCCATGTGGAACTGTAAGTCCAAATAAACCTCTTTTTTTTTTTTTTTTTTTTTTTTGGTAAATTGCCCAGTCTCTGATATATCTTTATCAGCAGTGTGAAAATGGACTAATAAATCAGGAAAATGCAAATTCAAACCACAATGACATACAACCTTACTCCTGCAAAAATTATCATTAAAAAGTAAAAAACAAAAACAAAAACCAACAGATGTTGGCATGGATGTGGTGAAAGGGGGGCACTTATACACTACTGGTGGGGATGTAAATTAGTACACCTTCTATGGAAAACAGTATGGAGGTGTCTTAAAGAACTAAATCTATCATCCAATCCAGCAATCTCACTACTAGGTATCTAACCAAAGAAAAATGCATTATATGAAAAAGACACAGGCACACGTGTTTATTGCAGCACAATTTATAATTGCAAAGATGTGGAACCCACATAAATGCCCATAAACCAATGAGTAGATAAAGAAAGTGTGGTATATATATACCATGGAATACTACTCTGCCATAAAAAGAAATAAAATAATGTCTTTTTCAGCAACTTAGATGGAGCTAGAGACCATTATTCTAAGTGAACTAACCCAGGAAAGGAAAACCAAATACCGTATGTTTTCACTTATTAGCGAAAGCTAAGCTATAAGTACCCAAAGGCATACAGAGGGATATAATGAACTTTGGAGACTGAAATGGGAAGGAAGGCATAGGGGTGTGAGATTAAAAAAAATAAAAACCTACATATTGTGTACAACATGCACTGCTCAGGTGATGGGTGCACTAAAATCTCATAATTCACCACTATACAATTCATCCATGTAACCAAAAACCACTTGTACCCCAAAAGTTATCTAAATTTTTAAAAATACTTTAAATAAAAAAAAATTATCCTGTCTTATCCTTTTTTGTCTTATCCTTTTTTGCATATGAACTGCTTTAATAGATTAAGAGTATTTATTTGTACAATTTTTTTATTTGTTAGGGTAGGCTAACTGCTGTAACGAATATACCTCAAGATGTGTAACAACCTCCCATGCAACTATAGTCTATTTGCCCCTCAGATTAAAAAGTTCAGGGCATTTCCTGTTTGGTTCCACAAAACTGTATGGAGCTCCAGGCTGATGGAGGCTCTGCCATCCTCACCATATGCTATTCAAAGTTTTCCTGGCATCAATATGTTGTAGGCAAGGAGGTAAAGAGCAGATAGAGTTAGGTTTAGGAGATTTAATGGGGCAGACCTGGGAGTGAGGCATAGCTCTTCCTCTCACATTCCATTAGCTACACTGAACTTTAGGAGAAACTCAGAAATTTAATCTAGCTATATATCTAGGAAAAAGAGGGAATGGATTTTCATAGCATCTAAGTCTTTTTTCCCAGAAGTCATTTAAAATTAATTCTTTTGAAATCAATTTCTGACCATTATTGGGGGCCATTATTCAGCCTGCCATAGAGCACTTGAAGAAACTTTAGCCAAGAGAGCTACTTTTCCTAAAATATGTACTCCAAATCTTGAAGATGTTACTAGTTGTCATATGAGCGGGAAAGTTTTCCTGAAAAAGTTAGCTTGGAAAAATTGAATTAAGCAAAATTAAGCAGTTTTTCTTTACTTTTCAGAGACTCAGGTGAGACTCTCTAAGATAAAACATAGTTGCAGTTTATAGGAGCCCTGAATCATTTGTTTCCACAGAATATCCTGCAAAGCTGATATTCTATGTGACAAGTTCTAAGTGGCACTGCATCTGAGGTATGTGAAAAACTGTCATGTAAAAAAATAAAGTAGACTTGTGCAAGGCCTTGGATGTGAAACCAGGAACAAATGAGAAGGAAAATGTGGTATATATACACCATGGAATACTATGCAGTCATAAGAAAGAATGAACTCATAACTTTTGCAGTAACGTAGATGGTGCTAGAGGCCATATGCTAAGCGAACTAACTCAGCAGAAACTCAGATATCATACGTTCTCACTTATAAATGGGAGCTAAATAATGGGTACACAAGGACATAAAGATTGTGTGAAAAAAAAGAAAGTGACAAAAGGTCAGATTTTGGCTCAATAATCAGCATTCTAAAAATCTGCTAAAACAAGATAAACTTCTCCAAAATGCAGTGAATTTCAAATCACAGAAAGTATTCATGATGTTCTGTATCAGCATTTCTCTGATTTTCCTATGAATATGCATCATCTTAGGGTCTTGATAAAATGCAGATTTTTATTCCACATATCTGGGTTAAGGCCTGTGATTCAGCATTTCTCACAAGAGTGATAGTGATGTTTCTAGAGGATGAAGAGAGATTCAAGCATTGGATACGTGGTTAGACCCAAGAATCGTTATTTTTTAAAAAATCCTTCTTCCAATTCTGAGGTCTTTGAACTATTAGATTAGCGGAGGCTTCCTGATTATTGAGAATTTATCCTTAACAGTGAGCATAAAATAATAAAAGAGTAAACTACAGGATGCTTGATATTACAACATAAGAAGTATAACCAAGTTAGTAAGTTTTGTGTGGTAGAAGAGATTTCTTTCCAGATTTGTTAATACAAATTTGTGATATTCATTATTCATTTGGTACCTGGGATTCAGACACAGACACATAGACACATAGGCACATATATACATAGACATAGGCATATAGATAGGGACATATAGACATAGACACATAGACATAGGCATATAGACAAAGACAGACAGATGTAGATTTAGAATATATAGTCATAGACACACAGATATAGACATATAGACATATATGCGTATATAGACATATATGTGTAGACATACGGACATAGGCATATAGATAGGGACATACAGACTCAGATATAGAGAGACACATAGAAATAGATACTTAGGCATAGAAATAAACACACAGACATAGGCATATAAAGACATAGGCATGTATATATAGACACAGACATATAAACATAGACATGGACATATAGACATAGACATACAAAGACATATAGATATATACACAGGCATAGAGAGATATATATAACATAGACATATAGACATAGATATGTAATTTAAGTATCTGTCTTAATTTTGATCAGTTATATACTTGGAAACCAGGTAAATGAGCTTCTTAGAATTGTGTATGGAATGAGGATAAATCCATGTTGAATTACAGCATAAAACTGGCCTGATTTTATTGGGTCAGACTAATGATAAGCTAATCTTGATTAATTCAATAAAAATTATAGTATCTACTATATGTCAGATAAGGTACTGAGTACTGGCGAGTCAGAAGTGGGCAAAACAGCCATGATCTCAGCCTTCATGGAACTTAGCAGACCCTAAACAAATAATCACCAAGTTAAACAATAACAACTGTGAAAAGTGTTATGGATTGGATTTAGCAGGGAGACCTAGGAGTACAGGAAGTATGGGAATGAAAAAATTAATCTATATCATATTAGACTAGGGAATGTCTTAGAACTAGCTAGGAAAGCGTCACTTCTATTTGCCTTTCAGAAATTTCTCCAGAAGGAATGGCAAAAAATCAAATTATTTTTCTTAAGTGAGTGAATGTCAAGAGACTGGCAAAAAGCCCCAGAAAAGAAAATGCAATGCTTCCGCCCAATATGTTGATTCTTTCCAGGGCCATAAGAGAGGGGAATTCGCCACTTCTACTTTCAAATCTTCTGAACACAGAAGAGACATTTTTAAAGTAATAATAATAATGATAATGCAGAAGCATTTCTGCCTAGAGCACCTCCTCCCTGCCTAAAGGACCCACCCAGAGGGATGAAATGACGGTAAGAAGAAGACTTTGTTCTAGTTTCTTCCTGTTGTCCAAAGGACATTTTTTGTGGCCACCATTTGTGGATATGTATGCTTCCTAGTGAATTACTGACCCATTACTATTCAATAGAAATTTAGAAACCTGTGATTAGTCTTGCTGCTTCTGTGTGGGAATGATGAAATAGTGATTCCTTAACTTTTATTAGTGTATAGTATTATATATCACAATTATTTATTCATTCTATTGATGGAATCTGGGTTGTTTCAGGTTTGATGCTATTAAGAATAAGGTTGGCCGGGCACAGTGGCTCACGCCTGTAATCCCAGCACTTTGGGAGGCCGAGACGGGCAGATCACGAGGTCAGGAGATCGAGACCATCCTGGCTAACACGGTGAAATCCTGTCTCTACTAAAAATACAAAAAAAACTAGCCGGGCGAGGTGGCGGGCGCCTGTAGTCCCAGCTAGTCGGGAGGCTGAAGCAGGAGAATGGCATGAACCCGGGAGGCGGAGCTTGCAGTGAGCTGAGATCCGGCCACTGCACTCCAGCCCGGGCGACAGAGCGAGACTCCGTCTCAAAAAAAAAAAAAAGAATAAGGTTGCACCAAACATTCTTGAACATTTAGTGTACGATTATACACAATTGTTTGGGGCATATGTGCTAAGAAGTAGAATTGCTATGTCATAGGGTATACATATATGTTCAGCGTTTATAGACATTGCTACTTTTTCAAGGTGATACTACCAATTTATGCCTCCGACCAGCAGCATGTGAAAGTTCTATGTGTTCCACATTTTCACGAAGAATTAGTACGGTCTTCTTCACTTTAGTCTGGCAAGTAAGTAGAAATATAGCATTATGATGTGAATTTGCATTTCCCTGTTGATTAATGAGTTTGAGCAACTTTTCTTCTTTCTTGGGTGTTGAATATCCTTTTTGGGAAAGGATTTTTTTCATGTATTTTCTTACTCTCTTTTGGGTTCTCTGTTTTTTATTGATTTGTAGGAATATTTTGGTTTTTGGTCAAAAGGAGTTATTTGCAGTCATATATATTGCAAGTACATTTTATCACTCAATAGCTTGCTTTCTGTCTTTCTTAATGGTTTCATTTAATGAATAAAGGATCCTAATTTTATATAGTTAGTGCTCTTTCTCCCCCATAGTTATAGTGATATTCTCCTATACTTCCAGAAACTTAATTTTATCTTTCACATTTAAATCTACAATACACCTAGGGTTGGTTTTTTCACTTATATGATTATGGAAAATTTCAAACTTATAAGAAATGTAAAGAATATAATAAATTCCATTGAATCTCAGACTCACCCAAATTGTCAATTGATAGCCAATCTTGTACCCACATCTATTTCTCTCTTACTTTGGGTTATTTTGAAGCAAATCTCAGACATATACTTCAGTATTTACCTCTAATATATAAGGACTCTTTTTAACCAAACAATAATATAATGATATCAACTTTTTAAATTTTTTTTAAGTTTTGTTATTATTACATATTCAGGATATATTAAAATGTCTCCAATTGTCTCACAATTGTTTTTTGCTGTAGTTGCTTTTCTCACATCAGAAGTCAGATAAGGTAGATACATTTCATTGGGTTGATATGCCTCTAAAAATTATTTTTACTCTATGCATTTTATTTCCATTATTTTTTTCTTAAAAATCCATTTATTTAAGAAACTACATCATTTGTCCTATGGAATTCCTTTCATTCAGATTTGCTAATTTGCTAATGTCATTTAATATGTCTCTCTCCCTGCATTTTCTGCAAACTGTAGTTAGACCCAGAGGCTTGATTAGATTTAGTTGATTTGGGGAGACAAGAATATTTCACAGGTGGTGCTTTGTGCTTCCTACTGCACAGCGTTGACACGCCTAGATGTCTGCTTGCCTATTTTTGTGTACCATTGAGATTGATCAATGGGTTTAGCTGTTTACAGCGTGATCCATCAATTATAGGTTTCCCCACTTATGATGCATTTTTCCATCAGCTTTTCATTTAATTGTTTTAGCCATGATCATTTCTTAGATAGATTCATTATTTCATTAGAGGTTGAAAGTAGTGATATTCTAAGGCTATCTTTCCTTCTTAATTTGTTAACTTATTCTAAAAGAAAAACTCTTTACCAACCACTTGGTTATCCAAATAGAGTTCTTCCCAGAAATGCGGGACAAATGCTTGATTCTTTTCCTTTACATACCAGCTTACAGAACAAGGAGTTGGAGGCCTAGCATCCTCCAAGGTAATGGATGAGGTAATTGGTGTGCTGTTGTTGTTGTGTTGGATTTTTTTTATCTTTATAAATTCATGGTTTTTAATACTTTTTTATGTTTGAAACCAATGTCATCTTGTTCTATCTCGGGCCAGTGGAAGACTATTCAAGTTGGTTCCTGAGTCCTTAGCATAACCCCAGCAATTTTCATTAGTTTTCTTGCTTTCTCTTACTAGTTGTTCCAAGTTCATATTATGTGCTTTCCACCTTGAGTAGATGCTATCAGTGCCCTACCCAGATTACTTTACAGGCTGGTCTTGAACTCCTGGCCTCATATGATTCGCCCACCTTGGCCTCCTAAAGTGCTGGGATTACAGAGTTTTTCTTTTAATATTAATCTTTTCTCACTGGATATTTTTTAATTCATATGATTTTCTACACAAACTTCTAAAATTGCCCCAAGGCACAATGCTGATTTTCTATGAACTGAAAACCTATATCTACATAGAACGGGTTTCAATAAAGAATGTGTGTTGGAGCTTCTGTGAAGGAGCCCCTGGTAAATGGGATTTGCATTTTCACCTTAAAGCAAACTGTTAGGCACTGGCCTAGGTTAGGCGCTGCTCCAACTCCCTGAGGCCATTCCAGGATTGCCCAGGTACCCTGATATTGAAATCTACTTGAAGAGAAAATGCTCATTTTCCACTTGAGAAGATATCCGGCCCATCTCAGAGAACATGATTTCAATTTTCTTTCCTCCTTTTCCAAACAGTCCACAAAACCATGAAATGCCTAATAATTTTTTAGTTTAGGCGGACAAATTTATTAAACAAACCCTCCCCCAGAGGAACTAGTAAGAGTTTCCTTTCCCTGAAGGTCCTGACAAATGCCCCACTTGTACCTGGGGATTACCACAATAAGAACCTTCTAAGAACAGGATCAAAGATGTTCCCAGAGGATTGAGAATGTTTTGAATCACCTCTTTGGCACCCTCACAGGCTCAGGAAATTTCACTGTCCCTCTAAGCACCCATCCTCAGCACTCTATGTTTCAAAACCCTATTTATAATTCCTATGAGATTTTATGGGATTAATCTACAAGTCTCTGGCTCAATGAGTACTGTTTGGTACCTGGTGTGATAAAACTATAAGTTCCATGAGAATAGGGTCAAGGTTTATTCCCTGATGCAATCATGTCTCACACAGAGCATGTGTTCAATAAACAACTGTTGAATGAATTGAGTGAATGCTACTTTTGAAAATATTAATAACAGCTTTCAAGTCTCATCCATAGGAAATCATGGAGCTGAGTTTTGAGCCCAGATCTGCCCTGTTCCAAAGCCACTGTGACACAGCACCCAAATGTAAGTACCTGAGGCTTTAAAAGATGCAAGTAAGTGGTGAGTGTGTTCTGGGCCCAGGTGACAATTATTTGTTCAGTAGGACAGGCCCTTTTCAAAATTCCTTCAGTCGTGGGTAGGGCAGGGGTCATGTTCTCAGAGAGCTGGGAATTTTATTTGGTGATGGGTGGGTAGAGGAGCTAGTCAAAATTCATTGATTGACTTCTGGTTTAAGCTCCAACATGTTGAGGTTGAATGTCATCACACTCATCCTTGCAACAAGAAAGAAAACTGAACAAACTAAAAATCAGTGACTTTTCTTGGACCCCTCAAAGAATTGATGTCTTAGGGCAAACCACTATCCTGAAGTCTAGAGAGAAAGGTAAATGCAGACATCACAATTAAGATCTACTTACCTGAAGCTGAAGCTGTAAACTAGTAGGAACACTCTAATGGTCATTTTGATAAATTGCTGGAGGCTGAGTGTGTACCAGCTTGAGAATGACAAACTCCAAGGAGCTATAGTCTTAAAGGGCCCCACACTTTCATGGTTTCACCTCCAGGAACCCAACAAGTTTCTCACTTTAAAGAACCAAGAAAGAGCTCCTCATGCGTCTGTTACGGGAAGAGAAAAAGCAACCGTTGTGAAATATACCATATACTTTACAGCACAAAAAGAGAACTTTAAAGTATGCAAATGATAAATGAGTTAAAACTCATGTAGAAGGCTGACATATCCCAGGATGAAATGTAGACTATGTTAAAAGAATCTAAGTGTATTATTATGAAACAACCTCACTGGAGGGGGTGGAGGGAAAATGAGTAACAAGCTTTGGAAATGAATGAAGTCGGTAAGACAAAATGTAAAAAGAAGTTCACTAAGCACTGCATAAGTCCTACACTGTAGTTCAGTGTCCCCAAACTTTTTGATACCAAGGGCCAGTTTCCTGAACGACAATTTTTCCACAGACTGGAGGGGGGATGGTTTCAGGCTGATTCAAGTGTGTTACATTTATTGTGCACTTTATTTCTATTATTACATTGTAATACATTATGAAATAATTATATGACTCACCATGATGTAGAATCGGTGGGAGCCCTGAGCTTGTTTTTCTGCAACTAGATGGTCCCATCTTGGCGTGATGGGAGACAGTGACAGATCATAAGGCATTAGATTCTCATAAGGAGTGCGCAACCTAGGTCCTTTACATGCTTAGTTCACAATGGGGTTCTTTCTCCCATGAGGATCTAATGCAGCCACTGATCTGACAGGATGGGGAGCTCAGGTGGAAATGCTTGCTTGCCTGCCGTTCACCTCCTGCTGTGCGGCCTGGTTTCTAATGGGCCACGGACCCGTACCAGGGTTGGGGACCCTGCTCCAGTTGATAAAATTGTTTCACATAGGGGTATGGGTTAACAATTCTGACACTGCTATATATGTACACTGGGATTGAAAAATTAAGTAAATGAGTGGTGCATGGTAAGAGACAAGTTTCTCACTGTTGGAGTGGAAGATTACAGACAGGAAAGAGAAGGAGGCTAGAATGATCTATGTGGATTAGAGTTAGAGACGCGTACATACAGTTGGTTATATACAGAAATAATTGCATAAGCACTACACTCTAGTTCAGTAGTCCCCAACCTTTTTGGCACCAGGGACCAGTTTCATGGAAGACAATATTTATAGATATGTGTGTATACGCAAGGTAGCATACATATGTATGTTTCCTTGCTCTGCCATCTGAGAGGACCTGGAAGCAATACCACCCTAGTAGCAACCAGCTACCAGCACCTAGATCTTTGTCTCTAATACCATTCTCCAATAAAAGGCTCCTTGGAGAAGTGGATAATTCTAGGAGTAGGGAAGGAAATATATAAGATGAGCCTGGAATATTTTGTTGTGCTAGAAAATAAGAAAGTTTGAAAATAACAAAACCCACACGGATGGGGGTATGTCAAAGACTCAGAAGCCAAATGAAAAAAACTCCCAATGGTCAAAGCGGGAACAATTCAAGCAAGAAAACAAACAAAATATCAGTATCAGGTTATAAACAAAAATATAACATGGTTCTTCTTTAGTCTACATTAATATAAAGAAATTAATAAATAAATAGAGGAGAAGAAGCCAATCTCCCATGCAAAAGAATTTCAAGTAATTTATGTAGATGCTGCTCTCTCAAGGAAGTGAAGCATAATTTCTCATTCTATCATTTATATCTGGGCTGCATTTAGTACCTTCCTTTGAAAGAGTACAATATGGAAGTGAGAGAAAAAAGTAATTTTCCAGAACAGACCTAATACTACCTCAACCAGGAGATCAAGGTTAATATCAACAGTAATCATTCATATTGATAGTCTGCATCCTTGACATGATGTTATGAGGATGATAATTGACCTCTGTGATCTTTCTCCCCCTTCCCCCCAAAAAAATTAAAATTCAAAAATGAAATTTTTTAAAAAACCAGTCATGAGACAAATACTAACCACATTCCAATACAAGCACATTCTACAAAATACCTGACCAAAATTTTGACAGTCCTTCAAACTGTCAGAGTCATCAAAAACATTTCTATCACAGTCAAGAAGAGCCTGAGGAGACACGAATACCAAATGTAATGCGACATAGCCCATGTCACATGGGATCCTAGGACAGAAAAAAAAAAAAAAGATATTTGCTAAAACCTAAGTAAATTTGAATAAAGTATGGACTTTAGTTAATAATGTATCAGCATTCGTTCGCTAGTTGTAACAAATTGTACGATACTGTATTAGTCAATTTTCATGCTGCTAATAAAGACATACCTGAGACTGGGTAATTTATACAGGAAAGAGGTTTACTGAACTCACAGTTCCACATGACTGGAGAGGTCTCACAATCGTGGCAGAAGGCAAGAAGGAGCAAGTCACATCTCACTGGATCCCTCCCACAACACATGGGAATTCAAGATGAGATTTGGGTGGGGACACAGCCAAACCATATCGCATAGTAATGCAAGGCATTAATAAAAGGGAAAACTGAGTGTGGGGTACATAAGGACTCTTTACAATCTTCCTATAAATCTAAAACCATTTTAAAGGGTAAAATATTATTTATAATAATAATTCTAATTCATTCTGGGTTACCTGTGTCTACTCTGCTTGTTTGACAAGGTTTTCATTTTGCTCATTGTTAAATGGCATAAGGTCGGGAAGAAGAGGTGGAAGAATCTGAAATCTGTGAACACAGATAGGGCTTATTCATTATATTCAAATTTTAACATATCACAGAATTAACTCTTGCTCTTTTGACTACATAGCAAGTATCTAGTGTAACGAGCAGTAGCTCACAGTTGGACAAGTACTATGTCTGAAGGCCAGGCTCTTGCCACTAGTTTCCTTATTTTGATGAAGCCCTGGTTTTCTGTATACCACTGGGGAGGCAGCTTCCCACTGACATCTACTCTGGCAAAATATATTGATGCCTTGCTCTTTTTAAGTAGCAAAAATAAAATTCCATAAGGTGAAGTAGCTGGCAGACACCATATCTTTTATTTTTTGTAATTTTGTTATATTGTTTTATCAGTTATCAGCAACTGTTTAACTCACATAATCCCAAGTTCAAGTTCAACACCTAGAGAGCTTGATTCTCATTCTCATCTCACAGTTACAGACAAAATATAGAAAACATATTTTCCTGGCTCCAAATGGAACATGAGTCCATCTCAAAAGCAATTACTGGGCCCAAGAATATGGTGACTGGTTGAATCTGTATCTCCCAAAAGCTGGAACTGAGGGGCAAAAGTTACCCCGCCCAAAGCACATGAACTGAGATTCAGGGAGAAAGTAGTTCTCCCTGAAGAAAGACAGAATAAAACTAACTGGAGTACGGAGAATGGATGCAGAGTAGCAAACAGCAGAGCAAAGCATGTTCATTCTAGGAAAATTAACAATTACATAAGATGAACATGAAGAATCCTCCTAATACCACTCACTTTCAGAGCCAGTCATTTTCTTAGAGCACATCCTCCCAGGGACCATCCTGTCTGCAGGCTTCAGGGGTGTATCTGATGGATCTGCCACATTCAAGCCCTTCTCCCTTGTTTTTGCCTCACCCACATGTGTGCTGCTCCATCCTCCTCATCTGTTTCATCCCACACTTCTGTCTCATTCGCGCTGTGTGCACTGATGGGGAGTGAGAAGAAAGATTATCCCTCACCATTAAGAATTTATGCTAGGATATTTTTGTGAAGACTTATTCTGGGTTTTTAGCATTAAAGAGACAAAAGGGAATTTAAAAAGACATATGCTAGAAAATATGAGTTCCAAACACAGTTTACAATTATTTACTTGTGTGACCTTTTGAAGTCACTTGACCTCCTCTCAGGGTTTGTTGCTTGTCTGTAAAATGAGGGAGTTAGACTAGATTTATAAAGACCTGCAGACTCTATCCAGAAATAATGATGTGATCAACTGAGTTAAAAAGCAAGCCCACTCTCTAAAACTCTCTACTAACTTTCCCAGGGCAGTTCTCTTTTTCACTAACAAAGAGAAAATGGTATATCCAACATAAATGTCTAGCATAAGGGCAATGTCTAATTCATATTATAATAGTGCCCTCACTCCAGCACCAAGCTCACTGCCATGTACATAACGGGCATTCAATAACTCTTTGCTCAAGGATTAAATAATGATAGGAAGGAGAACCAAAGAAAAAGGATAAAAAATCATAATTTTAAAATTACTTTTTTGAGTTCTATATGCCAACCTCTGGCTGAGAGACGTGTATGCTCCCTGAGTTTGGTAGCTGGACCAATGGCTGGAACTCTGGGGCCAGCCTCATAGCAGATACTCAGAAAGGCATCCTCTTCTTGGTTATGGGAGCTGACTTCCTCACAGAATGCTGAAGGTAGGCCACTAGGAAGGAAAGGGAAGACTGAACAGAGTCAGACCACGGTTCCTACCATGAAAAATAGACAGGAGGGTTGGACACTGAGGCTGCATCTGCCAGAGTACCTAGACAGTGTGGGTGCTAGGACTTCTGCCCTCCATCCAGACTTAGAGATCCAGGGGCCTTAGGTTCATCCTGTGGTGGTTTCCCGTTTCACTCAGTTGTCCCCATCCCTTCCAAAAATGGATCCAGAAGTGATACTAATTAGTCATTAAACAACCGTAAGTTTGTCACCTGTCATCTTCCTGGTCACCCAGGCTCCCAGTTTCAAGGCTAACCTAGTCTTGGCTTTAGCCTCAGCCTCAGCCTCAACGATTACATACATTAAGCTGCCAAATTCTCTTCTGGAATATTTTAGTCTTCCTTCCCATAAGCCCTCAGATATACAAAGGCCAGAATTCTCTTTCTAAAGCACAGACCTAATCATTGTCACTCACCTGCTGATACAGTGTAAATATTTGTCCCCTCCAAATCTCATGTTGAAATTCGATCCCCAGTGTTGGAGATGGAGCCCAGTGGGAAGAGTTTGGGTCATGGGGGCAGATGCCTCTTGAATGGCTAAGTGCCATCCTGTGGGATTGAGTGGGTTCTCACTCTTAGTTCCCATGAGATCTGGCTGTTAAAAAGAGTCTGGCACCTCCCTCCCCTCTTTCTTTCCTCCTCTCTCACCATGTGATGCCAGCTCCTCTTCCCCTTTTGCCATGAGTGGAAGCTTCCTGAAGCCCTCCCCAGAAGCAGATGTTGGCGTTCTGCTTCTTGTACAGCCTGCAGAACGGTGAGCCAAATAAACCTCTTTTCTTTATAAATCACCCGGCCTCAGGTATTCCTTTACAGCAACATAAATGAACTAAGACACCTGCTTTAAAACAAAATGGCTACCAATATTTTACAGAATAAAACCTCAACAACTCATCCAGCATTCAGTCTCAACCTACTTGGACTTTGGGCTTCTTTTCTAATGCCCCCCATACAGCCTGTTCCTGGAAAGTCATCCTGGTAATGTGACCCCACTGTTCCCTGTGTTCTCCAGTCCCTGGGCCTAGACATTTGCTCTCTCCTCCTCCTGGAAAATCTCCTCACCTCCCCACCACTAACTCTATCCACCCATCCCAACTTCAACAAAGTATCCAGATCTCTCCCTAGTCAAAATTCATCATACTCTCTTGTTTTTCTAATCACTTTGCTTTAAACCATTTGCATTATATTTATAGAAGTTATTTGTCTGCTTCCTTCACTGCCACACGTAAGGGGAAAGAGACTTTGTTATCATTAACTTGTATGGCCATCTCACCCTTTGATGGTCCTGAAGGTGCACAGGAACAAAGACTCTGACTCCATTACGACTGGTTTCACATTTATTATCTCATTTAACTCCCACAATGACCCTACAAAGTATTATTATCATTACTATCATATTATTCATTTTATAAAGGAGGAAACTGAGGCACAGAGAAATTCAACATCTAGCCTAAGGGCCATGCAGCTGGTGTGATGAAGCTAGCCTGCAGAGCCCCTGCTGATGCCACATCACACCACTGAGTGCAAGGCATAGCAGATGGCCTAGACTCCAAAAATAGGTGCTAAGATAAATTTCTGTTCAAATACCATATGTACGGTTATAACTGTTCAATTACTTAATGTCATGCAGACCAACTCTACTATAAGGTATCTGACAGTGGCTCTAACCTCTATTGCATCAGATTTTATTTGTGTTGTTCACATTTCCTGGTTTTCTACTCATATTTACAATAGGAAACTAACGAGATGTTAGTCTGACTTGTCCCTGTAGAGAACTGGCTTGGCTTTGCTTCTTTCCAGAACCTCTTCCCCGTTCCTCCCCAAGCCTAAGTTGTCCAGTTCCACCAATACAGACAATCCTATACAGACAAAGATGCAGAGGTAAGATTAAAAAGAGCAAAGTTCTCACATCAAGAGCCTTGCAGTACTCAAAAGATGGATTCAAGGCCCATTCACCAAGTTCTAGGCCAGAGTCCTTCATCTCTCCAGGTCCATCCATCTGCTTAACTCAAACATTACATCAGATTTTTTTCAAAATGATTGAATAATGACACTTTTTTTCTTTTGTCACAACTTGCATTGAAATGATTGTGCTTTGGACCTACAGGTGAGTGTATACTCTCTGGAAATCCAACAAGCTGACCTTGTTTGTTTTGTGTGGGAAGCATTTCGATGAAATGAGAGAAACAAGCCCCATCAACTTCAAACACGAAGAAGAATACACAATGAATGGTGTTTCTTTTCTGCTGGAACATTCATTAATTAGAGTTGACAAGGATACGTGGGCTCACAAGGCGGGGGAAGCAAGGGTCCCTGCTGTTTTCTAATCTGTCAAATCAAGTGCCTCGCCCTGCAGCCTGCTCAGGGGCACTACTTAGTTGCTTTGAGTACTAACTCCTTTCTGATGTTGTCATAGCAACATACATGTTTGCTATTTTCAGGTCTCCAGGTGAAACATTTGAGGGAAAAATCACCTTGTTGTCATTTCTGCAGAGACAAGAAAAAAGGAGTTTTAGTCCTTAGAAGTATGAAGACAGTATCTTCTGGTTCGATAGCCCCTTCTGCAATAAAGGACTTGGATGTGCAGTATCTCACGCGGCCTCACAACAAACCTGTGAGCAAGGGTGTGGCTTACATCCATGTCACCATGTTTACAAGCAGTAAAACTGAGAAACAGAGAGGGACAACCATTAGAAAGGCAGTAGAAGGAAAGATTGGAAAAAATATAAACAGTCTCGGATTCTAAGCTAAGAGCATTAAACTTAACAATATTATCATTCCTAATGATATTGATAAAATAATGGCTCATTTTACTATTACATGCATTATCTTACAGGATTGTTACCAGGATACCAATTGTTATATCCTTTTAACAATCCTGTGAGATAAGAATTATACCATGCTCCATTTTAAAAGAGGAAACTACAGCACAGAGGAGTTAAGTCGCACAGCCAAGATCACAGAAGTGACAGGAGTCTGATCATGCAGACCATGTGAAGGACTATAACGTGAAATGTGGAGTTTCGGGAATTTTTTGAGAAAGATGCAACATGATCTTTAAAAACTGTCAATCTGGCTGCTGTGTTGGAAATAAATTGTGGAGATGCAAGGGTAGAAGCCAGGAGACCCTGGAGGCTAGAGCAGGAGTCCATGCAAGACATGATGGTGGTGGCTTAGATCTAGGTGGCAGCAAAGAGGTGATGAAAGTGGTCAGATTCTGGATAGATCTTCAAGCCAGCAATAGTTCCTGCCTGTTTAGACATGGGATGTGAAAGAAAGAAAGAAAGAAAGAAAGAAAGAAAGAAAGAAAGAAAGAAAGAAAGAAAGAAAGAAAGAAAGAAAGAAAGAAAGAAAGAAAGAAAGAAAGAAAGAAAGAAAGAAAGAAAGAAAGAAAGAAAGAAAGAAAGAAAGAAAGAAAGAAAGGAAGGAAGGAAGGAAGGAAGGAAGGAAGGAAGGAAGGAAGGAAGGAAGGAAGGAAGGAAGGAAGGAAGGAAGGAAGGAAGGAAGGAAGGAAGGAAGGAAGGAAGGAAGGGAGGGAAGGAAAGAAAGAAAGAATCAAGGATAACTTCAAGTTTTTTGGCTTAAAAAAATGGAATAATGGATTGCTATCAACTAAGATCAGGGAAGGCTGCAGCTGCTATAGGTTTGGCAGGAATCGGGGGACAGGAATTCAGTCTTGGACAGTTTCAGTTTGAGAAGACAGTCATCCAAGTGGAGATGCCAAGTACACAGTTGGATATAGAAATCTGGAGTGTAAAAGAGAAGTCTGGACTGGCCATAAAAATTTTGAAATTGCGTGGTCAATTTTGGAGTAAGTACGATGTGGTGCTGAGAAGAATGTATATTCTGTTGATTTGGGGTGGAGAGTTCTATAGATGTCTATTAGGTCTGCTTGCTGCAGAGATGAGTTCAATTCCTGGATATCTTTGTTAACTTTCTGTCTCGTTGATCTGTCTAATGTTGACAGTGGAGTGTTGAAGTCTCCCATTATTATTGTATGGGAGTCTAAGTCTCTTTGTAAGTCTCTAAGGACTTGCTTTATGAATCTGGGTGCTCCTGTATTGGGTGCATATATATTTAGGATAGTTAGCTCTTCCTGTTGAATTGATCCCTTTACCATTATGTAATGGCCTTCTTTGTCTCTTTTGATCTTTGATGGTTTAAAGTCTGTTTTATCAGAGACTAGTATTGCAACCCCTGCTTTTTTTTGTTCTCCATTTGCTTGGTAAATCTTCCTCCATCCCTTTATTTTGAGCCTATGTATGTCTCTGCGTGTGAGATGGGTCTCCTGAATACAGCAGACTGATGGGTCTTGACTCTTTATCCAGTTTGCCAGTCTATGTCTTTTAATTGGAGCATTTAGTCCATTTACATTTAAGGTTAATATTGTTATGTGGGAACTTGATCCTGCCATTATGATATTAACTGGTTATTTTGCTTGTTAGTTGATGCAGTTTCTTCCTAGCCTCGATGGTCTTTACATTTTGGCATGTTTTTGAAATGTCTGGTACCGGTTGTTCCTTTCCATGTTTAGTGCTTCCTTCAGGGTTTCTTGTAAGGCAGGCCTAGTGGTGACAAAATCTCTAAGCATTTGCTTATCTGTAAAGGATTTTATTTCTCCTTCACTTATGAAACTTAGTTTGGCTGGATATGAAATTCTGGGTTTAAAATTCTTTTCTTTAAGAATGTTGAATATTGGCCACTCTCTTCTGGCTTGTAGAGTTTCTGCTGAGAGATCTGCTGTTAGTCTGATGGGCTTCCCTTTGTGGGTAACCCGACCTTTCTCTCTGGCTGCCCTTAAGATTTTTTCCTTCATTTCAACTTTGGTGAATCTGGCAATTATGTGTCTTGGAGTTGCTCTTCTCGAGGAGTATCTTTGTGGCGTTCTCTGTATTTCCTGGATTTGAATGTTGGCCTGCCCTACTAGGTTGGGGAAGTTCTCCTGGATGATATCCTGAAGAGTGTTTTCCAACTTGGTTCCATCTTCCCCCTCACTTTCAGGCACCCCAATCAGACGTAGATTTGGTCTTTTTACATAATCCCATACTTCTTGCAGGCTTTGTTCATTTCTTTTTCTTCTTTTTTCTTTTGGTTTCTCTTCTCGCTTCATTTCATTCATTTGATCCTCAATCGCAGATACTCTTTCTTCCAGTTGATCGAGTCGGTTACTGAAGCTTGTGCATTTGTCACGTATTTCTCGTGTCATGGTTTTCATCTCTTTCATTTCGTTTATGACCTTCTCTGCATTAATTACTCTAGCCATCAATTCTTCCACTTTTTTTTCAAGATTTTCAGTTTCTTTGCGCTGGGTACGTAATTCCTCCTTTAGCTCTGAGAAGTTTGATGGACTGAAGCCTTCTTCTCTCATCTCGTCAAAGTCATTCTCCGTCCAGCTTTGATCCGTTGCTGGCGATGAGCTGCGCTCCTTTGCCGGGGGAGATGCGCTCTTATTTTTGGAATTTCCAGCTTTTCTGCCCTGCTTTTTTCCCATCTTTGTGGTTTTATCTGCCTCTGGTCTTTGATGATGGTGATGTACTGATGGGGTTTTGGATACTGCCCAAGGTAATTTATAGATTCAATGCCATCCCCATCAAGCTACCAATGACTTTCTTCACAGAATTGGAAAAAACTGCTTTAAAGTTCATATGGAACCAAAAAAGAGCCCGCATCTCCAAGACAATCCTAAGGCAAAAGAACAAAGCTGGAGGCATCACGCTACCTGACTTCAAACTATACTACAAGGCTACAGTAACCAAAACAGCATGGTACTGGTACCAAAACAGAGATATAGACCAATGGAACAGAACAGAGTCCTCAGAAATAATACCACACATCTACAGCCATCTGATCTTTGACAAACCTGAGAGAAACAAGAAATGGGGAAAGGATACCCTATTTAATAAATGGTGCTGGGAAAATTGGCTAGCCATAAGTAGAAAGCTGAAACTGGATCCTTTCCTTACTCCTTATACGAAAATTAATTCAAGATGGATTAGAGACTTAAATGTTAGACCTAATACCATAAAAATCCTAGAGGATAACCTAGGTAGTACCATTCAGGACATAGGCATAGGAAAAGACTTCATGTCTAAAACACCAAAAGCAACGGCAGCAAAAGCCAAAATTGACAAATGGGATCTCATTAAACTAAAGAGCTTCTGCACAGCAAAAGAAACTACCATCAGAGTGAACAGGCAACCTACAGAATGGGAGAAAATTTTTGCAATCTACTCATCTGACAAAGGGCTAATATCCAGAACCTACAAACAACTCCAACAAATTTACAAGAAAAAAACAAACAACCCCATCAAAAAGTGGGCAAAGGATATGAACAGACATTTCTCAAAAGAAGACATTCATACAGCCAACAGACACATGAAAAAATGCTCATCATCACTGGCCATCAGAGAAATGCAAATCAAAACCACAATGAGATACCATCTCACACCAGTTAGAATGGCGATCATTAAAAAGGCAGGAAACAACAGGTGCTGGAGAGGATGTGGAGAAATAGGAACACTTTTACACTGTTGGTGGGATTGTAAACTAGTTCAACCATTATGGAAAACAGTATGGCGATTCCTCAAGGATCTAGAACTAGATGTACCACATGACCCAGCCATCCCATTACTGGGTATATACCCAAAGGATTATAAATTATGCTGCTATAAAGACACATGCACACGTATGTTTATTGCGGCACTATTCACAATAGCAAAGACTTGGAATCAACCCAAATGTCCATCAGTGACAGATTGGATTAAGAAAATGTGGCACATATACACCATGGAATACTATGCAGCCATCAAAAAGGATGAGTTTGTGTCCTTTGTAGGGACATGGATGCAGCTGGAAACCATCATTCTTAGCAAACTATCACAAGAACAGAAAACCAAACACCGCATGTTCTCACTCATAGGTGGGAACTGAACAATGAGATCACTTGGACTCGGGAAGGGGAACATCACACACCGGGGCCTATCATGGGGAGGGGGGAGGGGGGAGGGATTGCATTGGGAGTTATACCTGATGTAAATGACGAGTTGATGGGTGCTGACGAGTTGATGGGTGCAGCACACCAACATGGCACAAGTATACATATGTAACAAACCTGCACGTTATGCACATGTACCCTAGAACTTAAAGTATAATAATAATAAATAAATTTTTAAAAAAAAATTGAAATTGTTGGCATATAGAAGGCAGTTATAGCCATAGGACTGGATGAGATAACCAAGAAGGTGAGTAAAAACAGAAAAGAAGAAAGGACCAAGGGCTGAGCCCTGGGATATGGCAACATTAATAGATTAGTGAGAAGAGAAGGAACCCACAAAGGAGTCTAAGGAGGAGGCACCAGGAGAGTGTGGCCTACAGGAAGCCAAGCAGGGACAGTGTATCGAAGAGCAGGGAATAAATGACTGTGCCAAATGCCTCTCACCATTCAAGTACGATGAAGACTGTTAACTATGAACTGTAACACCGTGGAGGTCACAGGTAACCTTGATAAGAGCCATTTCTGTGGAACGATTTAAAAACAGGACTGATTAAGTAACTCAAGGAAACCATGAGGAAATAAATTGGAGACACTGAGCATAGATAGCTCTCTAGGGATTTTGTTGTAACCAGTGCAAAGAAATGGGGTGGCAGCTGGTAGAGAAAGTGAGAGAAAAATTCTGTATTTTAAGGTGGGGGATTAATAATATGTTCATAACAATGATCCAGGAAAGAACAAAAATCTCAATGACGTAAGAGAGGAAAAAGTTGCTGCAGTCACGTCCTGAAAGAGGAAGAGGAGAATGCCACCTAGTGCACACGTGGAGGAGGAACTGGCCTTAGCTAGAAAAGGTAGAGTGTGCAGGTGCTGAAGCTGACAGGGGAGAAGTCTGTGGCAGCTTCTTCCAAATGCTCTGATGCTCTCAATAAAGTAGAATGCATGGGGACCTACTTACAGCAATATTATAGAAGGCGCTGGAGGTTTGAGAGAGAGGGTCTGAGATCATTGTCATTTGGGAGTAGGGAGGAAGAGGAGTATTTTACTGATATTTTAGTTTAAACAGTAAGTACCTAAAATTCAAATGTAATATAATTACTTCTGGAAGTACTGGAAGTGTGGAAGGACAGACAAGTTCATATGATTTTGTTAAAAAGGGTAGCTATGCCATTATAAGATATCGTCTCGTGTAGCAACATTTTTAGCAGATAGATTTCTATATCTAAGAACATACTGAAATATCTCCAAGTAAGGAGCTTCCTAACCATTGCCTATCTATGGTACAATGAAAGAATAGGACATCAGCCTTGAAAGAGAAAAACATTAAGCCCTTTCTCCCTATGCTTTTAAGGCCAATTCCTGCCTTTGTTTCTCTTGTACCGCTATGATAGTGGTAGCTGGAGTCAGGATAGAGATAAAATTAAGAATTTTAAGGAAAACTGTCAGTGTAAAAAGCAATTAAAAAGTGAAGTCACCTTAGGCCCGGTGCGGTGGTTCATGCCTGTAATCCCAGCACTTTGGGAGGCTGAGGCAAGTGGATCGCATGAGGCTAGGAGTTCAAGACTACCTGGCCAACACGGCAAAACCCCGTCCCTACTAAAAATACAAAAATTAATTGGGTGTGGTGGTGCATGTCTGTAATCCCAGCTATTCAGGAGGCTGAGGCACAAGAATTGGTTGAACCCAGGAGGCAGAGATTGTAGTGAGCTGAGATCACACCACCACACTCCAGCCTGGATGACAGAGTGAGATTCTGTCTTAAAAAAAAAAAAAAAAAAAAAAAAAAAAAAAAAAAAGGTGGGGTGGGAGGGAGTTAACTTAAAGGCTGGTGTCAGAAAACACTTGGTCAGGATCTGGGGCTACTGAAAAGCAATATGGCTAACACCTTCAAAAACTGAGCACAGTTTACTGTAGTAAGGACATGAACAGCAGAAGACATTGTCTGGAATGGAAGGAGTTGCCCCTCCATCTGAAACAGAGTGGCAGATCGCTATAAAGAGTACCCTATTGACCAGGGCTTGCCTCTACTTTACCCTGGCCTAAAACTTGACCTTTTCACCACTAACTAACCTGCCCATTTCCTCAGTGGGTTCTAAACCACAAACCAGGGAATTCTCACAGCCTTTTACACGTAGGGGCCCAGACAGTTTAATAGGCACCATCAAGACACTGAAACATTGACTTCTTCAGTTCTCTTTCCAGAGGTCATCAACATTCTTGACAAGGAGGCATTGGGGTGTTACATACTCAGGAGTAGCAACATCATATTGTCCAGGAGCAGCTGTCTGTAACTCCCCAATGTTACAGGGGTCTTTCAAGGAAAAGCCTCTTTTACTCCAAAGGAGTATGGAATGGTGATGTGGAAATTAGTATAGTTGCATTAGTTATCTATTTTTATGCAGTAAATTGCCCCAAAACATATCTTTTTTTTAAAGAGATAGGATCTCATGGCCAGGCACAGTGATTCACACCTGCAATTCCAGCACTTTGGGAGGCTGAGGTGGGTGGATCACCTGAAGTCAGGAGTTCGAGACCAGCCTGGCTAACGTGGTGAAACCCCGTCTCTACTAAAAATACAAAAATTAGCTGGGCATGGTGGCAGGTGCCTGTAATCCCAGCTACTCAGGAGGCTGAGGCAGGAGAATCACTTGAACCTGGGAGGTGGAGGTTGCAGTGAGGCGAGATCGCGCCTCCAGCCTGGGTGACAAAAGCGAGACTCCATCTCAAAAAAAAGAAAAAGAAAAAAAGAAAAGAAACAGGGAATCAGTTGCCCAGGCTGAAATGCAGTGGTCCAATCACAGCTCATTGCACCCTCAAACTCCTAGGATCAAGCATCCTCCCACCTCAGCCTCCCCAGTAGCTCAAACTACAGGTGTGTGCCACTGCATCAGGCTAATAGAGATAGGATCTTACTATGTTTCCCAGACTGGTCTTGAATTCCTGGCCTCAAGCAATATTCCCACAACACTGGGATTACAGGCATGAGCCACCATGCCTGGTCCAAAACTTAACATCTTAAACACACATTTTTTTCTATCTCACATTTTCTGAGGGTCAGGAATCAGGGTGCTACTTAGATGGGTTCTTTTCTTTTTTTTTTTTTTTTTTTTTTTTTTTTGAGACGGAGTCTCACTCTGTTGCCCAGGCTGGAGTGCCGGGGCTCGATCTAAGCTCACTGCAACCTCTGCTGCCCTAGTTCAAGGGATTCTCCTGCCTCAGCCTCCTGAGTAGCTGGGATTACAGCCTCCTGCCATTGTGTCCAGCTAATTGTTGTATTTTTAGTAGAGACGGGGTTTCACCATCTTGGCCAGGCTAGTCTTGAATTCCTGACCTTGTGATCCACCCACCTTGGCCTCCCAAAGTGCTGGGATTACAGGTGTGAGCCACCGCACCCAGCTAGATGGGTCCTCTTAGAGTTCACAATGCTGCAGTCAGGATCAACTAGGGATGTAATCATGGAAAGGCTCAACTGGGCAGGATTCCCTTCTAAGCTCGTGTGGTTGCAGCATTCAGATCTTTGAGGATTGTTGTTCTCAGTTCCTCAGTCCTTCACTGGCTGTTGACCGGAGGCTTCTCTCAGTTCCTTCCCATGTGGACCTCCATAGGGCAGCTCACAACATGGCAGCTGATACCATCAGAGAAAGTAAGTGAGAGGGAAAGAGCAAGCAAGACAGAAGTCACAGTCTTTTTGCAACTTCATCTTGGAAGTGATATCCCCTTCACCCCATTCTATTTGTTGAATCAAATGACTGGGTCTAGCCCACACTCAAGGCTGGTGCAAGGTGAAGAGTGGATTGCAATGGATGCGAATACTAGTGGGTGGAGATCATTGGGGGCCACTTTAGAGGCTGCCTTACCACCACAGTGAACTTAAAAACTAACCAAACGTGGCTCCTGGAAGTCTTTTCTTCAGATCATTTGCCCTCATTCCCAGCTATGAACAAAATAGAGCTCTGAAATGGAAAGAGGCCGGCTGTTTTTCTTCTAAAAGGTTGCTTTGCTGAGGAGTAGTTTAGCTCCTGGGGCAGGGGGGCTATTTTAATTTCCTAAGCACGTGAGCCTCTAGCTGTAGCCTTTGGGCCTGCTTTTGGTTCCAGGCTTTGCCTCCCCACACTACTTAAACTCGCAGCTTTCTTCGGCTCACATGGTCCCTGGGGATGCATCCTTTTTTGGGAGCTTCAGTTCACACATTGTCAGCCGCCATCATATTTCCTTCTCTGAGGGCCTTTCTCACTGCCAGCGACAGGATGCATTTTTGCCTCCTGTCAAGAGATTTCCCCAGGAAGGTGAGCGAATGACTCATACTTCTCTCGCCTAAATTCTAGCCCATTCTGCTTCCACCAAGAGGGAAATGGATGGCAGAATTCAGCCAGCAAGAGATAATTCAGAATATTTCAAACTTCAGTTTAAATACAAATTTCCAGACTTAAGTGTAGAGAACTGAAAGGTCAAATAATGAAGCATTCTTCCAAGAATGGAGCCATGAGGAATTACGCCACACCAGGAATCATCGCCTCTCTGGGTACTATTCACACTGTGCCCCTCCGGAGAGCTGGGAACCCAGGGATGAAGCCAACCAGCCACTTTCCTTCCCAGTGCCTTCTACAGCTGAGGAAGCTGGGGATATAGGGTAGAGACTGGCTCCTGCAGTTCAGCGCCTCACAAACCTCAACTTGAATCCCAGCTCGTTTTATTCACTGGGCACATGTCTGAGCTTTCTGTGCTTATTCTGTGGCCTTAGAGAAAGAATTAAATGATGCGATTATTGAAATAGATCAGGGCCCAAGGAGCTACCCTGCCCTCCGGGAGACTTCTATTCTCCCAGGGTCCTCATTGTCTCTAAATGTCATGACTGCCCTAATCCTCTTAGTTGTATTTCCCATTTTTCCTCATTCCTTCCTATTAAAACTCACTTTTGAAAGTTACCCTACCAGAAAACCCCTCCTCTGAGAGGCTCTCTGGTAAAAGAAAGCTAGTGAGGTCATTTGTCCTGTGGCACTCAAGGCTATAGTTACCCATCAAGGGGAGCCTTATGGTCAAATAGGGACACTAGAAACACCTTGAAGTCCACCTCCCAGATCTAATCCCAGCCTTTAATCATTTTAATTTTGCCAATTCCCAGCTCCAGCTAAATTCAATCCATTTTATCCTCTCCTGTTCCCAAGCTGTTGACAATTATTATAGTCTACTGACCAGTTTCCATTATAAATCTATGCCATTCAACATCACTGCTCACTAATCCTTTTCTTCATCCTTATTAACTATCTATTCCGCACCATATGGCAGCAATTTCAATCTATTTTACTTTTCTCTGATCCCCAAATAACCTATCCACTTCTTTCTGAGCCTCCTCCTTCACTGAAAAACTTAATGTTCTCTCCTTCGCCTCCTGTTTCCTTCACTTCAAAGTAACTTCATTGCTTCATCTGGTTCCCTGGACTCCCTCAGTGTGCAAAAAGGAAGAACCCCAACCCTTTTCCCATATTAACAGTAAACTTTTGATCCCATGTTGTATGCCTCCTAGATTTTATCACCTTAACCATTCTCCTCTCATTCTCCTGCAGGTTTAACACCTCCCTTTATGCCTTAGGGTAAGACGCCCTTTCCATTCGTCCTCACCCTTGTCCCCACATCAACAACTCTGCTTCCATCCACCAAGCTCATATGCAAATCACACTCACCACCCACGGTTCTACATCACTCATACACCTCTTAACTCCCTAGAATCAGACTTCCATCTCCAATATTTTACTAAAAATACTTTCTCAAATGTCTCTAAGTGCTAAATCCTAGGGCCTCATCTCAGTCCTTTTCCAATTTGACCTTTCTGCAACATTTAATGTAGTTATCCTCTCCTTAAACTTTTTTTTTTCTGTGTCCTCTGCTCCTGCTTTTTCTACTGTTCCTTTTCAATCGTCATTGCCTGTGCATCTTTTTCCTGTTAGCTCTTAAATATAAAGATTTCAGATGTGGGCTGCAAGTCTCTCTTCTTTTTATGCACATCCTTCTCTGTGCAATCATACCAACTTCTTTGAGTCTATTACCAGGTCAACACCAGAGACCCAAATCTGCCTCACTAGTGCTAAACTCACTTTGAATTTCAGTGCCTTCTGAGATTTCCCATTTCATGCTGAACATTAACCAAAAAATGTCCTCCTTTCACTACCAGCTCACCTATTCTAGAACTGTTTAAGAACAGAATCAATCACCTTCCCCACCAGACCGCAAAAAATCTCCTTCATTCGTGTTTCCTCTTCCCACTATTCCTTTAATTATTTTCTCTTCTTTCCCTGTGTATGCACTTAGGTTTCTCCTTAGTTTACCTGCAGAGAACTCCAGTCCCCCACATGACTGAATGCTGTGAAATCACCAAGTCTGTTGATTCTCTTGCATTTCCCTTGGCACCATCCTTATCATTTATCACTGGGATTTTGCTGCTAGTGATTCATCTTAAATCTCTCACCTCCCCAAATGATGTGTATTACATAGCAGTAACAGAGTCAAAGTGTTGGCCACGAGGAATGAGACCAAATCACTGGACATGCACAGAGAGTAGATATTCAGGATGACTGCCACAGAGCACAGAGACTGCCCCCCAGGGTCTGGTTCCAAAGGGATCACAAGTCCCAAACACATCAACTCTTCAATTATTGGGGATGTGAGAATAAAGGTTATACTTCAAGGACACTAAATAATGCCTTATCCAAAGGAAGGAGGGTTTCATGCCTTTAAGAAGAGTCATGATGAAAGAGGATATCCCTCCAAAAGAGGGATGAGAGGTCTCATCAATGAGCACAATTGTCTTTTTTAATTTTCCAGAGCCATGACTGTGGCAGTAGACACAGCATGCCAGGGACCCTTCTCAGTTGAAAATCAGAGCTTCCCTTGCTGTCCCCCATCTGGTCAGGAAAGAAGATCTCTGTCTTAGTCTTATTACAGTGGAACCAGCTTACCAAGGGACACTGATGCAGGCCAGAATGGAGAAGAAACGCCTTCTCCAGTCACCTTCAGCTGGTTCAAAGGTCTTGTGGTTTATCAAAACATCATGTGATATTCTCACTCATAGGTGGGAATTGAACAATGAGAACACTTGGACACAGGGTGGGGAACATCACACACCGGGGCCTGTCATGGGGTGGGGGGAGGGATAGCATTAGGGGATATACGTAATGTAAATGATGAGTTAGCGGGTGCAGCACACCAATATGGCACGTGTATACATATGTAACAAACCTGCATGTTGTGCACATGTACCCTAGAACTTAAAGTATAATTTTAAAAAAATCATGTGAGATAGGAACATGGTTCTAAGTAAGCATGTTTCTCTACTGGCAACGAACTGGTGAAGCAGATGGGGAAAGGGCAGAATCCATCAAACGGCCATCAGTCAAGCAAGGCCAGCTTTGCTAACCAAATGATTCAGACACAAGTGTCATTCCCTGCCTTCCATGTGCAGGTGCTGCATCTTAAAAACTCAGGGCTCCCATTTCAGCAACCCCATGTAGAAATATGCAGCCTATTTCCACTTCCCATCGTGTTGCATATATCATTTCTCTTTCTCGTTCCATTGTGATTTATAGGGATTGCAGGCAGCAAAGTGTCAGCAATGATTAACTGGAGGAGATACCTCTAAGTCGCAGATCAATTCACTTACTTCTTCAGCAATCTGAAGAAGGCATCTCATTTCTTTGTGGTTATTTTAGTAACGTTGAACCTCAGTAATAAATGAGACTTCAGAGCTCATCTTTCTGTCTGAGGTTGAGTTTAAATCTTAGCAGATGGGGTGGGGAATGGGGGCAGAGAGGAAATTTGCAAGGGGCCTCTCCTATCAGGCCACACACCCAGATAGCCTCACCCTGCACCATAAAGACTCATCTCATTTTATGACCATCAAAGGCTCTGCAGAAACTTCCCAAGTGTTACGCAAAGATGTAGGTTCAAGGTGATTACTTCATGACTTACAGAATAAATACTTGGGAAAGAGTACTCAACCCTGAAGTTGACACTCACCAAATTACCTTTTCCAGCTAAGGTAGAGAATAATCTGATTTTTTTAGTGCTTACTATAGACGATTCTCCTAAGAAACTTTTCAGTCCTCTCCACCAGTCTGACAGCAGGCGCCAGCAAATTGGACTGATTTACTTGATTTTCCTTCCCTGATACAACAGTGCAGTTAGCAAGAAAATGGTCAAAAAGGCAAGCAAACAGATTAGCTGAAAGAAATTAAATTAGGAAAGAGGCACAGTGAGCCCATGGCCTCTTTTTCCCAGGCCTTCAGAACGTCGCCACACCTTGATTTGACTCCATTAACAAACTTATCTAGAGAGAGCTGCATTGCTTGCTATGTATTTTAGTATTTATTAAGTATAAATTCAAAAATAAAAATAGAAGTCCATTTTTGTGCTAGTTCCAAGAGGTAGATATAACCTTCACACACAGTGCTTCCTAGGGTGTATTATTTACATTGCTAAATAAAGCACAAGACAGTAAAATGCTTATCTAATTTTCTGGCTATGGAGGACCTTTGGTCAGTTATTTAACTTCTCAGATTTCCCATCTGTAAAATGAGTATAACAATAGTGCCTACTATTCTATACAGCAGGATTTCACAAGCTCAGCATTATCAACTTTGGGGCCGGATAATTCTTTGCTGTGGAGGGCTTCCCTGTGCATTTTAGGATGTTTAACAGCATCCCTAGCCTCCACCCACTAAATTCCTGTAGTATTCCCCCACCTCACTTATAACAATTAAAAATGTCTCCAGATATTGCTAGATGCCCCCTGTGGGAGGGGAGAAAGTCATCCATAGTTTAAAATCACTGCTGTAGAGGAATAAATTAACCAATATATATAAAATTCTTAGACTTATTCCAAACACACAGCAAATGTTCATGGTTTGACCCAGAGGATAACAGAGCCTGGAGAATAGAGAGACAATTTGTTCTATAACAAAGAAGAACCTCACTATTCTTGCAGAGCTCCTAATAAAGTTAAAAATCACTCTCTGATACATTTCTCAATCATTCACCATCCTTCAAAGACCTTGGTGAAAAGATCCAGGTGGTATTGACCACCTGACAAACTTACAAGCACTTACATTATCTCCCTCTTCTCTATTGAATGATACAAGCGATTTGTTGAAAATTGTGTTTATTATCCCCCTTGATACTTGAATGCCTGCCCAGCCGAAGACATTGTACACTATAGAGAATATTTTTATTGGATTTTACCAACAATCAAAATAACCCATCTGGTCTCACTCTTTTTATCTTCATTTAAAAACTATTTTGTTATAATGTCAAAAATGTGGTTTCTCTACTATACAAAGGGAACTGTTGTTGCATCTCACTGCCTCTTTGATGCCCAGCACTATCCCAGTGATAAATAATGAGCACAACCATTCCGTTAATGGACAGCTCTCACTGAGAAAGTTTATCCTTACCCCAAGCCTGACTCTCTCTCCTTGTAATCTCTCTGCACACTGTTCAGTCAGGTACTAATTATGCAGCTGCTGTGTGCAAGAGCCCATGGCCTTGGTCCACACAGGAATTCTATTCCCTTTCATGACAAAAATCCAGACACATGATGATAATGACAACTTCTCATTTTGGGCCTCTCTTCCCTAGCTAAATGTACCCAGTTCCATTCACTATTTCTCATAGATTGTGGTCTCCTGGCCCCTCACCACTGTGGTCCCCCTCCTTTAGATAAACTTGAATTTGTCAAAGGACTCTCAAAATGAGGTATCTGCATTGTACACCACACTCCAGCTGTTGTCTGAGCCAGCAAAGAACCCAGCAGGGTTATTGCATCTCTGATCTACAATCATTCGACCTGCGATGCAGCCCAAGATGGGCTATCTCTTTAGCAGGCAAAGCCTCTCAGACTCTTAAGCTTTAAGACAAAGTAAGATCTCAGGTTTTTATCATGCAAATTCCCTCCCAGCAAGTTAACCCCCACCCTGTGTACTCACAGGCCATATTTTGAACCAAAAATGCATAATCATCTATTTATCCCTACTGTATTTAATCTTGGGGTCTTGAGCAGAGGCCAGAATGTCAAGATAGCTTTGCATGTTGGGTCTATAAACCATGGCATCAGCTACTTCCTCCCCCAATTTTTCCCCAGCAGCTTTAGGCCCTCGTAAATTTTAACTTGAATAAATTGTTATATTTGTGTCTAAAAAGGAGCATGCAAACTGTAGCCCACAGCCCAAATTCAGCCACTATCTATTTTGCAAATAAAGTTTTACTGGAGCACAGCCATGCTCATTTACTATTGTCTATGACTGCTTTTCTATTACAACAGCAAAGTTAAGAAGTTGCAATGGGCTGGGCATGGTGGCTCACACCTCTAATCCCAGCACTTTGGGAGGCCGAAATGGGTAGATCACCTGAGGTCCGGAGTTCAATATTAGCCTGACCAACATGGAGAAACCTCATCTCTACTAAAAATACAAAATTAGCCAGGCGTAGTGGCACGTGCCTGTAATCTCACCTACTTGGGAGTCTGAGGCAGGAGAATCACTTGATTCTCCTTGATCTCCTTGATTCTCCCGGGTGGGAGGCAGAGGTTGCAGTGAGCCGAGGTCATGCCATTGCACTCCAGCCTGGGCAACAAGAGTGAAACTCCATCTCAAAATAAAAAAAAAAAAAAAAAAGAAGAAGAAGTTGCAGTGGAAACCATATGGTCCACAAACCAAACATATTTACTATCTGGCCCTTTATGAAAAAAGTTTATGATCCTATGATTCCCCAACCTAAAGCCTTGAAATATATATAATAGACTCAAGCCAAAATCAGGGTGCTATGGACCTCCAGTTTATTTAAAATGACAAACAAGCACATTTAGGAACAGTGGCTCACACAGCTTTGAATTCATTTAAAAACGAGGCCATTCCCAGGGACTGTGCAGAACTCAAAATATACTCTGCTATTGGCATTACTTGATCCTAATAATCCCATCAAAGTAAAAACAGGATTAATGAATTGTGAATTAATTCAAAATTTGTTCTATTATGATACAAGCAGATGAGAGGAGAGAATGGGAAACAGAACATGTAAATCTTGAAGAAAACAACAGGAGTCTGAAGAGAAAATTGATTCTCAGAAGCAGCCAGAAGCCAAGAACCAAGAGGGGTTGTTGTAGAGATATATGGATTTGTTGTGATGAGGATTAATGCTTCCTCTCATACTGGCCTTTGTTGGGGTTAACATTGCTCCTGAGGCAGATAACTTGGAAAATTACCATGGCTGCTGCTTAAAACCTGCCAGATGGGCTTCCTCATTGTTTCCCCCATAGACAGGTGATTACTAACTAAATCCAACACTGTAATGGAATCCAGTGTTCTCATAGGGTAGTAAATTTTCACAGCCTTAAATCCAGGCAACCCAAAGCCATTTGTTCCCCTTTAAACTTCATGCCCTTTGCTTATTTCCAACTAACAGTTCCCATATCAGGTTCTAGAGCCTAAGCACTGCAGGCTAGATTGTGCAATGTCAGGCTGACTGCTCAGGGGAAAATATATTTGCATTTGAACATACACACTGATATAGCATGTATGTAGCATCCAAATCTCACGTATGTATATAGCATCCAAATCTCATGTTGAAATGTGATCCCCAATGATGGAGACAGGCCCTAGAGGTAGGTGTTGGGGTCATGAGGGCGGATCCCTCATGAATGGCTTGGTGCCCTCCCCACAATAATAATCGAGTTCTCCCTCTGTGAGTTCATGTGAGATCTAATTGTTAAAAAGAGCCTGGCATCTCTTGTTCCCTCTATTGCCATGTGACGCTCCAGCTCTCCTTCCCCTCTACCATGACTAAAAGCTTCCTGAGGCCTCACCAGAACCCAGATACTGGTGTCATGCTTGTACAGTCTGAAGAACCATGAGCCAAATAAACCTCTTTTCTTTATAAATTACCCAGTCTCAGGTATTCCTTTATAGCAATGCAAAACAGAATAGCCAAATCCTGTTGTTAACAAATGTTAGGCCCAATGCACTGAGTCTGAAAATGATCTTGCAAACAGGTCATTCGCCAGGAGGACAGAATATTGCCAAGTAGTTCAGGCCATGGGCAGGCCTGGAATGGAATCTTGACCTGTTTGTTTCCTCCAAATCTCAGTTTCTTCATTTATAAAATAGAAATAATAGTAACACTTCTTCGCAGGGCTGTTGAGAGAATTAATGATATAATGCATGTAGAGCACACAGTATCTGGTATCTAGGAAACATTCAGGAAATGTTTAAATTTACAATAATTTCTAAGACAATGCCCAAAGTACCCCTCTCTGGACAACAACACTAAAATCACATGCATCACTTAACAAATGAGAACACAAGAACATGCAAATTTTTCGATTTTTCCCAAGGCAAGAAAACAAGTACTGGTGCAAATGTGGAAAGAATGTTTTCAGTCCACTGCCTACCTGTGATAACCCAAAAAAGAAGTCATTACTAAACAAGCAATTGCCTTTGTTTTATTGTTTTTCCAAATAAATTCACCCATGTTGAACCTAAAAGCCAACCACATGTGACTCCCCACATCCTACAGCCTTGCTGTGTAACCCTTACCTGTAATATTTGCATTAAGAGACAGGTTCAGCTCTAAAACAGAGAGACACACAAACACCATGGCTCAAAATAAATAGACATTTATTCCACCCTTATGGTAACAGTCTGGAGGTGACACAAGAGGTTAGGTAGCTCGGCTCCACAGGAGCATCCAGGGACTCAGGCTCCTTCTGCTTTGTTGTTCTGCCATCTCCCGTGGTCCCTGAACCAGCAGAACCAGCAGCACTCAAGGACTAGTTAAATATGCACATTTCTGGGATTCTACCTCAGACTTACTGAATCAGAAATTCTGGAGGCCCAGCCATCTATGCTTTAACAAGCCTTCTAAGTACTGTCCTTACCCAAGTAGTCAAAATGGACTTACCACCATTTCCATGTTCTAGATCATGGAAAGGTAGGAGAGAAGAAATGAAAGAGAAATCATTTCCTTTCAAGGAAGTAAAAGGGAAATTGCAAACGTTGCCCATTCTGTTCACTCTCCCTTGGCAAGATGCGTGGTCAAAACGACACAACCAGCTGCAAGGCAAATGCAGTCTCCAACAGCATAGTTATGGCTAACTGGAGGAACTGGGCAGGGCGTGGGTTCTATTAAAAGGAAGAATAGACATTGGGAAAGGGGGGCAATTAGAAGTCTCTACAACAATATTTAAAAGGAAATGGATTCAGTCTCCCACCCCCGACACAGAGGAAACTCAGTATCACTGGTACCTCTCAGAGGTTGCATTTTTCCCTTGACACTTGTAGATTTGATTTCCTCCTTCCCCTAAGTAATTATCTTACTCAAGTCAATACTCCCCTAGTACCTTTCCTTCATTTCCCCCAAAACCCTTACATGAGGGTAGTTACCTGGAACAATGACAATAAAGGGATATTACTACCCAGCAGATCATTTAAAATCAAATCTGAGACCCCTTTGTTCTAAAGACCCCCTTACCCCTTCCAACCAGAACCTCACCCCTGGTCAACTTTCTTACCCTTCCCATCTCTGAGTTCCTTATCCCTCACTCCTGAACTGCCCATGGGAATCTAAAATGGCTGCCAGCTCCTTTTAAAGAGAAATCATTCTTGTCTCCACTACACCAGCAGGGGCAAGGAGGCAGGGTGAGCAGGAACACTCTCTCATTCCTGAAGAAGCTAATAGCAAATTTTTCTAAACAAAAGCAAATCTCATCCTTTCTTACCAGGTTTAAAACAATACAATTTTTTCCTCCACCCAGAAATAGGCCATGGTGCCACTCTGCATTTAAGTCAATCAAATCAAAAAGTCTTAGAAGAAGGGATTATGTAATTGTCTCAGAGGTTAGTTTTCTATTATTTAAAATGGGTTCTTCAAAACTAAATCTTAAGTATGAAATAGCACTGATTTTTGAAGCATTATTTCTAGATAAGAATTCTCTCCTCTGCTCTTAATTAAGGTTGTTTCCCTTAATTACCAGAGAGGAGAAATGTTATTTGAAATCTTAAAAGTAGATGGTTAAAAAGTTGAAACAGTACAAGTAAGTAAAAAATCAAAAAGAAAAATCTCCCTCCCTATTCTATTTCTTCCCAAAGGTTACCTTGTTAGCAAGTGCTTGTGCATCCTTCCAGGGGAAATAAAGTGCTTATTATAATGATGAATATGTCTAAGAATTTATTGAATGCTTAACCCATGCTAGCCACTGTACTAAGCATTTTGCATATAAGCCTATAATCCTCCCAACAACCCTATGATATGAGTACTATTATTCTTAGCCCTGATTTTATAGGTGAGGAAGCTGAGGCCCAGGGAGAGACTTAGGCAACTCACCCAATGTCACACACTAAGCAGTAGAGGTAAGAATCAGCCCATACAGACAGACTCCAGAGCCCAAGCTCTTCAGCACCATGCTTAGTGGGATCTTCTCCACCCAGTGAACCATACATTTCTCAAAGTAAAGCCATTCAGCCACTTACTCAAAGGATTCCAAGATATCTGCTCAAGAAATCTCTCCCTCTCATCTATGCATAGCATTCCTAATTTGTTCCCTGCCCAAGAACTAAAAATATATATTTAAAAGAAAAATACAAAATGGAAAGAATCTTATGGAAATAGAGATCAGACCCAAGGAAAAGCAAGAGATGGGGTGGAGTGGCTCTTTCCCTCACTTTCCCTGAGTCATCTCTCCTAAGGAAGCGCTGGTATGAGCATTTCCAGGGAAACAGATGGAAGAAGGAGGGAACAGAAGCGGGAAGTGGGTTCTTTCAGCCTACAAGAGAAGCTGGTGGGGCATCTCCCAGGGAAGTTCCATCTGGGGAGAAAAGGTGGCTCCACAGAGGTGTCTTGGTTCCAGATCCCAAAAAAAGGACTTAGATTGAGCAGAGTCAAAGCGAATTTGCACCAGTGTTTAAAAGGCAAGGAAGACTTTATTCAAGACTGTTGCAAGAAGGAGAGAGATGAACTCAACTGCTGAAACAAAAGGCAGGAGAGGTGTTGAGTACTGGGGTGAATTCATGCAAATGTATGGGAGGGCCTTAGAGGAGGTTAGCGGTGGGATAAATCTGAGTTTGCTAACTGACGCTTATCACAGTTAGTCTTCTATGTTCCCACCAAGACTGGGAGATGGGGGTACTATCTTTCTTGATGACTATATATCAAAGGGATGGTATCATCAGTCCTAGAAAAAGACATTTAGATTGAGCAAATGAGTAATTGTAAGCAACTTACTGGCTTATAAAACTGACTGGCAGCAGGGACAAGAGTTACATCTCAAAGGAGCAGAGAAAGAATTTACAATTAAGTTTTCTAAAGTAAATGCTCTAATCAAATGCACATCTGGGACCCAGAATCCTCAGGAAGGTTGTCTACAGCAAGCTGAGAGCACCTGAAACCCACCTTGGTGGGCAGGCTCCTGTTCAGTGACTAGGATCTTCTGGATGTTTTGCGGGCTGGCCCTGAAGCCCAGATCTGCAATATTCCCTCTGTGCCCACTGAAGCAGTTCAAAGTTGATTTTTTCCTTTTGTTGTAAAATTAGCCCCTGTTTTTGGAATGTGATCCCCCCCCCCAACCTTTAGCTTTGGCTTCCTTCCCACTCCTTTGGCATCTAAACTATTAGGGTTTTGAAAATCATTTCATTTAAAGAGACAGAATGGAATAGTGAAGCTTTCATAATCAGTTCTCTGTACTGCACCAATTTAGCTGACGTGGCATTTTTTAAATGCTGCTTTGCTTCCTGCAGAGGCAAGATAGCAACCATTTAAACAAGGCTGTTGCTAGTGGGCTTTCTTCTACTTAATTCCAGGCAGCTTTCACGTGGATGGTTTAGGTATCATTCTACTCAGAGACAAGACTCTCCAATGGGAGACCCTCAGCTAGAAAGATGCTGAAACAGTGTCAACAGCAATTCATGCAAAAAGGAGAAGAAATTCTACTTAAGGCAATACTAGGAGCACAGTTCACAGCCTTGAAGCTTATTAAATTCCTTTCTGCTGGGATAGAAAGTTCTGAAACTGTCCCCAAGAAAATTTTATAAAATCAATGGATAAAAAATAATTTTCAACTAGGCTTATAACACAACCCACAGTTATCATGAAGTCAGTTTGCTCTTTGGCCCACCTGTGGCTCATCACTGCTTACTACCCCAGGATGTATAGCCCTTGTCACAAGACTGTTCTTTTATTGTTCTACAAATGAAACCTAAGGCGTTGTGAGATAATAAGCTTTCCACTGAGTTTCTCCATTAGGCTCTACATACCCACAAAACTACCCATGCCAGCTGGCCAGAAGGGCCCAGCAAAAAGCCAGCTCATAAAAAAAAAATAATGACTTCATCCTCCTTACCCTGACTAATCGGTGACCTCAAATTTTCCAGACTCTTACCCTCCATGATCCCCTTAAAAACTCTGGCCCAGCACTTTGCAAGGGCGAGCAGGCAGATCACGTGAGGTCAGGAGTTCAAGACCAGCTTTGCCAACGTGGTGAACCTTCATCTCTACTTAAAATACCAAAATTAGACAGGCATTGTGGCACGCACCTGTAGTCCCAGCTACTCAGGAGGCTGAGGCAGAATTGCTTGAACCTGGGAGGCAAAGGTTACAGTGAACTGAGATGGCGTTGCTGCACTACTGTCTGGGCAACAGAGCAAGACTCCATCTTAAAAAAAAAAAAACCTCTTGCCCAGAATCCTTTGACAAAATGGATTTGAGGCTGTAGCAATTAGTGACAAGTCAGCCAGGAACCACATGCCTTCTGTGCATTTGCCTACATACCTGGGCCCCCTTGCCTTTAGGGCAGACCCAGAGACGAGCCCACTGCTTAGTTCTGCTGAACTAAGAGCCATTCCCAGGGTCTGCCCTATTGGCAGGATGGTGTCGACCTTCAGCGCATAACCTTGCCTGTAGCAGAAAAACAGTTTCTGGTCTCTGGAGACATCTCTGGTGCGCTTTCTCTGTGCAACCAGCACCCCCTTTTCTTCTCCTGATTAGTAGGCCTCTTTGGAGGTCTCATCGACCCTCCCTAAGCTGTAAGTAGGGTCTTGCATGAGGGGATCTCCTCTCAAGTGGAAAAAGAAAATAAAGATCACTGCTTGGAAATAATACTCTTGGTTTTTGGAAATCGAAAAGTTAATATTAAAAGGCCCTTTGTCTTTGTCTCAATTACGTGTGTTTGTATTTGTCGGGGGAATCCCTGAAAGAACTGATGGTGAAAGCTCAGCAGGCCTAGCTCAGGGAACTCTCCTAGTTTGGTCAGCCACATTCAGCGAGCCCTGAAGGAGCTGTTGGCAGAAACTCAGTAGGCCTAACTCTGGGTGACCATCCACTCTTCTATCTTGCCCAGAAACTATCCATTGAATTCCCAGTCAGAGGTCATTTCTCCCCACCTTGAGTGGATCAAAGGTGACGGGGCGAATAGGGGAGCCTTGCCAGGTCAATACTTGGATGCTGAGCAGGGTAACTAGTGCCTATGTTTTGTTACATGTATATTGCTCCAGCTGGAATGGGAAACGTTAATTCACTTCCTCTACACAACCTGTCGGGCTGCCTGTGATCCCATGAATCAAAAAAGAATGATCTTTCCTTATAACCCAGTTTGGCCCCAATACCTGCTGGATTCAGAAAAATGGTAGTCACTCAATGGTCCCCTTACTTATAATACCATCCTACAGCTATATTTATTTTGTAAAAAGAAAAAGGAAGGGGAGATAAAATCCCATGTATATCATGTTTTGTGTTGCTTTGACAAAATAGACAAATACAGAAAAAAATACAAAGTCATGATTCAACAACAACAACAAAAAACCTGTTTTGATTAGTCACAAAAAAATAATAATAATGCCATGATGGTTGAATTAAATAAACCTAGAGCTCCCCCTCCTCCATCTTATGGGGGAGCCACAGCAGCACTACTGACACCTGAGCCACAGTCCTCACCCCCGCCCAAGAGTTCATCAATCCAGGACAACAGAAGTGGTCTCCCCTTCTCACACCTGACAAGGAACTCAATTTGGCCAGAGCACCACTCTGGCTCCAGAAGGACAATTTCCTCTAGGACGAGTACCTATAAAATGTATTGATACTGTCACAGTCCAGCCTATGGAATTTATAATTTATTCTCTCTTCTCCACCTCAGACCTGCTTAATAATATGCCCACTTTTCAAGAAGATCTAAAGTGAAAACAAAATCTATTCTCCTCTGTATGTGCCACCCACAACCCCACCTAGACAGATGTTCAAATTTTACTTAATCTTTATTGACTTTAGAGCAGCAAACAATGATTTTAAATAAAGGTAAGAAAAAGCTGACCATATACACATGGAGTCTCCCAGTAATCCAATAAGGGCTGCTGCCCAGGTTCAAACATTATTGAGACTACATTCTGTCAAGCAAAAAATTCAGTAAGGTTCAGGAGTAGAAGCCTAATGAGGGTATCTCAGAATTGTTAAAACACATCTTTGAGGATTTCAGACAATACACAAATATTGACACAAAGCCACAAAAACATTTTAAAATGGGAAACATAATGTGTATCAAAGTGCCCCAGATAATGAGAAAAGGTTACAAAAATTAGAGGAGGCTTTGAACATATCCTTGTCTCAATTAGTAAAAATTACTTTCAAGGTATCGATGTTTTAAAAAGATAAAAACAACAAAGAAAAAAAATTAGGCCAACTGAATAACTGCAATTCTAACCCAAGGAGTCCCTATGCCTCAATAAGGGCCCTTCTTGGACACACAGTCTAAGACCACCTGGGCCTCCAAACCGCCAATAAAAAAGAATATTCCACTGCAGGTCCCAAGCAGTCTGCCTATAGCAAACAGGAGGGCCACTGGAAAAAAAATTGTCCATGCCTTAGAAAGCCTAGTGTTAGAAAGAGTCAGCTTCTGCCCACTAAACATCTGAGATAACTAGGGGGTTTGAGACAGATATCCCAAAAAAGGATCAAGAATAATGGGGCCCAGGGCTCCTCCCAACCCAAATGACACCCTCCATATTTCCCATATACAGCCCCAGGTCATGATGATGGTGGAAAAATCAGCTTTCATACTTTTAAATAGACACTGGTACCACCAATTCAATATTAAATACCCAGTTGTCTCAACTTTCTTCAAAAACTGTAAAGATGACTGGGGTGTCGAGAAAAGTACAGACAAGATCATTCTTCCAACCTTCAGACTATCAACTAAGACAAGCTCTTTTAAAACACAGTTTTCCATACATGCCTAAATGTGCTTTCCGTCTATTGGGGCGAGACCTCTTAACCAAACTAAATGCTACAGTTACCCTTTCTCCAGGACAGATGACCATCCTGATGTCTCCAAAACAAGCATATACTCTACAGGCTGAATTGTTACGATCAGAGGCCCTTAAAAACATCCTCATCCCTGAAGAAGTACTCTAAGAGGTGACTTCAGAAACATGAGTAGTAAAATTCCAGGAAAAACAAAAACTACAGCTGCTCTACAAGTCCAGGTTCATGCAGGAGTAACACTGCCAAATCTAAAGCAATATTCCTTGAGAGAACGGGCATGGGCTCAGCCTCTGATAATGGCCTTTCTACAATATAGACTCTCTAGACCTTGTTGGTCCCAAGTAACATGCCCATCTTGCCAGTACAAAAACCAAACTAAGGAATATGTGTTTATACAGGATTTAAGGTCCATGAACCAAATCATCAAAAACATCCATCTGGCAGTTCCCAATCCTTACACACTACTCACAACTCTAATCAGTTAGTTTTGCTCATTTTCAGTCTTACACCTAAAAAGGTGTCTTCTTCTGTACTCCTCGAGTCCAGAGTCCCAAGAACTATTTGCCTTTCAATAAGAAGACTTTGACACTAAAGTTAAACGGTATTGCTACACAATACTTCCCCGAGGCTTTAAAAACTCACCAATCATGTTGAGAAAAATACTTCTTAAAGACCTTCAAGAAGTCAATTTTAAAATGAGACTTTTGTTACAGTGTGTTGAGGACATATTAGTAGCCAACAGAAACCCTGACCAGAATACTACACCTGACTAGATGCAGATGTAAGGTATCCAAGAAAAGATCCAGATCTCAAAACCCTTCAGTGAGGGATTTTAGACTTAAACTTTCTCAGGGACAGAAAAAATCTACTTCCAGACTGGAGAAAAGCTCTTTTCATTGTGGCCAGACCCACAACACGGTGACACTGTGAGGGTTTTTAAGTATGACTGGATTTTGCCATATTTAGTTTCCTAATTTTGGCCTTATAGCAAAACTTCTCTATGAAGCCACCACTCCCTCTGTCCCCCGGCCAAGAAAAAGACACTGAACCCCTGGAGTAGACTGGAAAATGTCAAAAGACCTTTCTAACCATTAAAAATATATATATTAACAGCTCCAGCATTGAGATTCCCTAACCTAAGAAAACTGTTTGACTTGTTCATACACAAGAGACAAGAAATGAGTTTAGGGGTGTTAAAGCAAGACTTACAAAATATCAAGAGGTCTGTAGCCTACTTTACAAAACAACTAGACATTGTCACAAGGGATTGACCTTCTTGCCTCCGAGCCACTGCCACCACTTGTCATCTTCTCCAGGAGACAATAAAGTCCACATTGGGTCCACCTACCCTAGTACACAGCCCACAATCTGTACTCCCTTTGTTATAACAGAAGGTGGGGCTACTGGTTACTTCTAAACGGTTAGACATCTATCATGCCGTCCTCCTGAAAAATCCTAATGTTACTTTAAAAATTATCTTCACTCCAAACCCCACTACCTTCCCTCCCCTAACCACGGCTGAACCTATACATGATTACTTAAAAATTAATAAGCAACTTGTGTATTTCTCCTGCAGATCCTCCTTACCTGAAAACGCAGGGTGGTTTTCTACCAACACCGTGGGGCACATCTGCCATCTAGTGGTAACACTAAAAATGACAAAGTCTACTTTTCTCATGGGAATTCGGCACATGTGTTTGATATTCAGTCTTAGGAAAAGATTCAATTCTCATTTAGTAGTGATAAGTAATTAAGTCAATTTTATAAAAGTCATTTGACCTTAGCAAGTTTTTTTTCAAATTTTTCACCAACCCAACCAACACTATTCTAGATTGTTGACATTTTTCACTCTCTTAGGTTCATAGGCTCACTTTCTGGTATCATTGCTAGAAAGAACATTAGGCCCTCATGGAATTTTCCCTCCTCATTTTACAGAAAAGGAAATCTGTCTCTGGACCAAGGCCACTTTTTTTCATCAACAATACCATTCTACTTTCTAGAAATGTCCTACCAAGAGGCTCTGAAGCTAGCATCCAGATCTGCATTAAGAGACAAGTCAAATGAAGCAACATTTGAGGTCAGAATCTCCAAAAGTCATCTTTGGCATGATTTAATAGTGCAGCGCCATTAAACCTCCCCATGTAACTGGTGAGGTGTAAACTCAGTCCACTCCTTAGAGGTCCGCTTCCGTAAGAAGCTCCTTGCTTTGAGATTTCATACACTGCCCACCAGATCCATCCTGTATCTGTGGGTGTTTTTACAAGCTGCATTACAGATTGACAGGCCATTCCTGACACCAGTCAGCCATCAGTCATCTGAAGCTGGACATCACGGTCAGTTGAAGTTCTGAATTAACAACTGTTGAGTCTGAGTGATGGGTACATGCAGGTTCATTGCTCTACTCACCCTACTTTCGTGTATATATCAAACTCTGTCTAATAAAAACTTTAAAAGAAAAAAAGAGGGGGCCTTTGCCACCAAGAAAAGGAAAAGGATGAATTTCCCCCAGCCCCAACAATCAGTACTAATCAGAGGTATTAGTTGTTTCAAACTCAGGCTACACATTAACATCTTTTTAAATATATCAGTCACAGGTGTGGTAGCTCATGCCTGTAATCCCAATACTTTGGGAGGCCGAGGTGAGAGGATCTCTTGAGGTCAGGAGTTTGAGACTAGCCTAAACAACATAGCCAGACCCTGTCTCTACAGAAAATTTAAAAGTTAGCTGGGTGTGGTGGCTCCCACCTATAGTCCCAGCTACTCAGGAGGCTGAGGCAGGAGGATCCCTGGAGCCCAGGAGTTCGAGGCTGCAGTGAGCTGTGACTGCAACACTGCGCTCCAGCCTGGGCAACACAGTGAGACCCTGTTTCAAAACATAAGTAAATAAATAAAACGTAAAATTGTTAAATATCAATCCCAATCATAGGCCTTACTCTAGACTGATCAAATCTGAATTTGGGGGAATTGAGCCCAAGCACAGGATTTTTAAGGGTCTCTAAGGGATTCTAATGTTGAGCCACGGTTGACAACCACAGATAAATATAATCTTAACTCCTTGTTGCTTTTCATGCCCTGTTTGGATGTTTTAACAATTAAAAATCTGGCAGGAAACAGAACTCACCCTGTATGGGACTAACCATAGAAATGTAGACAGGATAAAAGAATGAACAGGCACCCAGCAGGAAGCCATTAATTTCCCTGGAGATGAAGGGCTCAGCGATAGCAGCGTTACCAGAGTCTAGTGAGGGCAGAAGTTGTGAAAGAACCCTAGTCCTGGATGTGACAAGGGGCCACAGCAAGGAAGCAGCAGTGACAAGTGCCGTGACCTCCCTCTTCTCCACCATCCAGGCCACCAGAGAAGCCTGGAGTGATGCGCCCTCTGGGAGTAGACCCTCCAGGACAGCACAGAGCACGGTAGAAACTGGCCAAGTGTACACAAGGGGTGGTGTCACACAGTACACAAGGGGCAGTGTCACACAGGCTTAAAAGAGTCAATGCAGGTGCCAAAATTCCAACCATTTCCTGCTGCCCACCTGGCCTGGCCTGCCTAATGCCTAGCTTTGGACCTCCTCCTTGCCCGCTGGTGATTGGGGGAACCACTGAATCACTTGCTAGGACTCACCAATGAGGAAGCACTCAGAGGCTGGTCTCAGGATTGGCCTTTCTGTTCTGCAGAAACTATGCATCAATCACAACGAATTTAAGTCAGCTGTCTAGAGGAAATGCAGAATCCCATGTCGTTTCACCAGCAGAAGATCAGCCTCTGATTTCGATTTCCCTTTTCTGGACATTCTTTAAATAAAAATAAAAAATAAAAAAGAACAGATTGTGCAGTATTGCTTTCAAAGCGTGTGTCTATAAATGCAGTATGACATCTCATTATTTGATCTGGAATGGTCGAGGGACATCATCTAGCCTATCCCACTCATTGTACTATAAACAAACTAAGACCAGAGAGGTGGAGTGACTTGCCTAAAGTAACCCATCTGCTGAGGAGCACGGTCCAAATATTCTGATTCCCAGCCCAGAGCTTTCCTCCCTGTACCATGCTGCTTCTTAAGGTGTTGTCTTCTCCACCGGTCAAAATTGGACCATTAGACCCTGGGGCGGCGACAGAATGTGAGTACTTGCCACTTACATTTTACCCTTTGTCTCTAGATGTGACTTCCCAGATTATTTCGTAGCAATTACTTGGTCTGTCTCAGACAACAGAGCTTTTAAAGCTGAGAAAGGAAGTAAATGCCAAAAAGCTTCTGCTGGCTTGCCTGAGAGATGCCGGATCCAGAAGGCAGGTGCTGAGTGGGCCACCTAAGGCAGCACCAAGTTGTCCCTGGCAGTCGTGCATGGGAAGGAAGCAGGCTTCATTAGCTTCTTGATAAAAATCTAGCCCGCCCCCGAAATCGTTGCTTCTGGGATTCACTCAGCCTGCAGGCCTGGGAGCTGCATCCCAGAAGCTGGCCTGACTACTGCAGAAATCGGCCAAGTTGGCTATAATCTTCTTCTCTGCCCCTATCCCTTCCCTCACCCCTGCATAACCCTCACAGGACCCCTGTGGCAGGATGAGGGCTTATGCAAGGGCCTGTTCCCCCTTGAATTGGGAGCCTCTGTCTTCAGCTGGGCACAGGTGTTGGGAGACACAGAAGTGGCAGATCCCATGGCCCAGAGATGCTTTCCCCCACTCGGGTGAAAGGCAGGCAGGGGCGGACCAATGGCTCAGGGCAGTTCTTCTAAAATAAGATGGGTTGGGACACTTGAGTGGGAGGTCCAACCACAGATGAGAGGGAAGACCAGAGATGCCACTGAGTTCCTTGCAGCTCAGAGAGCCAGAGATGCCACTGAGTTCCTTGCAGCTCAAAGAGCCATATCCTAGAGGGGGGCACCAACGACAGCTCCCTGCAGCCCACATCACTGAATTGTCTACCACAATCCTGTCAGCTCCCTTCTAAGCACATCACAATTTGGAATTATGAATTCAATTGTTTGTGTACTTATTAATTATCTGTCTCCCTCACCTGACTACTTTCCGGGAGGTCAAGGATTGCTGTGCCTGGTGCCCAGGACAGAACCTTATACTTAGTAAGCACTCAGATAAAGATCTGTTGGAATTGTTAAATAAATGGTTGGCTCTATGAAACATCTTTATGCCTAAAAAGGGGCAAACCACTTGCAGAGGCAAACAAACTCTTGCATTTGTAAGATGTACGGATTGCAGTACATTCTTGTGCCTCCACATCTTGCCTAACTGGAACTCCACTCTGCCCCATAAGATGATAATAACAACAGTTAGCATCTGTATAGAGCTTCACTGATCTGAAAGCCCTTCCATATCCATTATTTTATACTCACAAATACTCTTAGTTTTTTTAACTATTATTTTTTAAATGGAGAAATCACTGCTTAAATAAGGTAAATGACTTACCAAAAATAACTGCATTAATAAGAAACACTTACTCTCCTTCCAAATTCAGTGCTCTTCCCGCTACCCCTATCATAATCCTAGTTCTGAACATACACCGAGGACAGGTACTATTGTCCCATTTTTGCAGAAGCTAAATAGGGGCTTTGAGAAAATACTTTGCTAGTCACAGTGGCCTAGGGCAAGAACCAATACTCCTTAGATCAAAGGATTCAAAAGGAGAAAAAGGGAAATTGAAGACTAAAGAGGCATATCATCTTCCCCCGGTAGAGAAAGAGGAGAAAAGCAAAGGAGAGAAAAGAAATAGAGGAAAAGGGAGGGTTTCTGGCCCTGTGACTAAACAATGATTCAAATGGCAACTAATCCTCCGTGCTGTCGCAGATAAAGAAGATGTGCGCTGGTCACTGGGAAACAGCAGTGCCCTCCACTGGGAACTCATTTTTGCTGCTACTATACTTCTTTGTACTCACAGAATCTTTTTCTTTGGAAGGGCAAAGTGCTTGACATATAATAAAACTATCGTTGTTATTAATAATGCCAACACTCTGATTTGCATAAACTCCTCCTAAGACTTTAAGGCCTTCCTCACATGTTGTCTAATACTCCCTTAGAATTCGCATAAGCAAAACACTCCCAAGGTGCTCTGTAAATACATTTAAAAGTTCTTTAAAACATTTAAACACATTTCTGCCTTACCAGTACCCTCTTTCCCCATCCCAGTTTAGCACATTTCTATTTTGATTTTCTGTCTTTGAAACACCAATTTTCCAAATGGAAATCTTAAAAAGCAACTGTAAACCTCTCATCTCTGGCAAAATTCTTGCTTCCTTTTTAAGCCTTTGTTGTAAGTGTCATCTTCTCTCCCCACGGCTTCGAAAGTAGCACAGGACTCACCCTACTCCACCCCACCCTCTCTTTGCTATCCTTTCCTTTCCTGATGTAAGTAAAGGATGGAAACAATGGTTGACATTCATCAAGTACCTGCTCTACCCCTGTCAGTGTGCTCATTGCTTTACATACATTGTCTTATTTATTCCTTGTGGTAGAGACTTCTAGTTGTCTCCCAGTATCCACAGTAATCGAAATTTTAGCTGGGCATACAGCCATCCAGAGTAAAAACTATATTTCTCAGCCTCCCTCACAGCTAGGTGTGGCCCATAAGTAAAAGTATCCTGTGGAAGTTTCCAGAAAAACAATGCCATCCTTAAGCATATTTTCTTCTCTCCTGCCTTCAAAGATTCTCACGAATCTTTATAGTGAAAGAATCTAAAGCGTAATCCACTGATAACCTCCACTTTGATTTTTTTCCAGTGATGGTTCAGAGATTACTCACTATTCCTTGATTTCTCTATCTCACCCTTTATACATTGATGGTCTTTGTTCTCTCCTTCTTAGGTAAGCCAATCTTAACTTAAAGGAAAGAAGTCTACCAATTTCAAACAGGCTAGAATAATTTTTCTCTTGCCCTCTTCTTTCTGGACGCTGCAGATCCTCCCCTTCTCTCTCTTTTTTCTAATTCATACATAACACCACTATTCACCAGAACCCTTCAGCCTCCCAGAAGAGACAGCCAGGATAGAATCCCTGTGAGTCCTCCTACATCTGCATCTGCTGACACCACCCATACACCCCCTTTCCTCTGTTCCATTTCTTCTCAGAACTTATCTCCTGGCCTACATTATTTTACCCACCTCACATGTCCTCTTCTCTCATGACTGCTGTAGCAATACTACTTCTTCCATAACCCTCATTAGATTAAGACAAATATTTATTATTATTACCATCTTACCAAGGAGAAAATGGAAGAAGAGAGAGATGTGGGGATTTGCCCAAGGTTACACAAAAGATGGCAGGTAACACCATATGTTTGGATTCCACTCCAGGATCCTACATCTTCCCTTACATTCCTTTTTTCTCACAAACAGCCTCCTAGGTTCCCCGAAGGCCATCCAAAAGGTAGAAACTCTGACTTTCATTTGTACACACATATATAGTGACTTTTCCATGGTCCCTCACCAAGTTTGCACTGAAATGGTGGTCTTCACTATACCAGCCCTATGCTCTATTACAATCTGATAACAGAGAGTCAAGTCTATTTATAAAGACGGCAGCTTATGGAACTCCAGGTGTGAGGAGGAGATGGATACAGTTTTAAACAGTGGGTCCCTCAATACTAGAGAAGACGCACCCATGAAAATTCATGGGAACCCATGTGTTGGAGAAAAAAGAGCCTTGGCCTGAGCCTTACCAGTCACCAGCTCAGCATAAGACAAAGAGCTCAGGACGCAATACTAAATAATCTGTGTGGCCTTGAACAAGGCCCTTCCCTTCTCTGGAAAGTGCTTTCATCCTCAGCATCACAATCTACTGAGACCAAGCACTCAGGCCCTCAAGGGATGCTGAGTATCATTCAGAAGCTGCAACGGCAGCAAGAAGGCATCCTTTACACATGGAGGTGGAGACTCAGGGGCTAGTGTATTTCGTTTTACTCAGCCTAGATTTGTGAAGTAAGAAGAAGTGGATGGAAACAGAGAAGTTTCTACTTCATAAGGTTAAGTGTCTTAAATGAACCCCTGGTTTTTGTCACCCACAATAGGTCCTAAATATTTGATAATCAAAAGAAAAAAATGAGTAAAATGGGAGAGGGGCCAGGAAGAATTTGACCAGATACCCCATATTAGGTAAGATCGCTCCAGATTCAATCTTGATATTTGTGGCTACATCATCAATTCCAGATACCCAAAAGGCTGAAACTGGAGAACAGCAGATTTTCCTTATTTCACATGGTTTCACACCTTGCATTTTAAGTGCATTTTCATGCATTATCCTATTTATTGTTATACCAAAAAATAACCAACAAAGAAGGTCACAAAAATCATCATTGTATTATGAAAGACCTGATTCTCAGAAATATTCAAGTAGCAGATTCCACATATTCTGACCCCGAACCTGTGCTTGTTCCAGGATCAGATACACAAGAAATTGGACACTGTAGGGCAGTCACCTACAGAGGGATTGAACCATCCAACATTATACAGTGAAGAAGTGCATAACCCACCATTGATTTCCATTTTTTTGGACAAGGATGCTAGTCATATAACCCTCATTATTGGCCCCCTGGATGGCCCAAGGCAGCACAGCAATGCAGTTGAAAAAGGGACATGCAAATGAGTGTGTCTAAGAGATGGCTAAGAGTGATGAAGATAGTGATGAAGTGATGAACGTAACTGCAATAGGTAGTTATGTTTCCAACTCAGTAAGGCAGGGGAGAAGAAAGAGCTGAAAATTAACATTTCTTGAGTAGCTACTATGTGCCCAGTTCTGAGAACATACTTTGTATACATTATGTCTTAAATACCCACAACAGAGCTCCATAGTCAATAGCATTAAGCTATTTAACAGATAAGGAAACAGAAGCTCAGGGGGTGACCTCGCTTTTCTGAAGAAGACAGAAAAACCATTGCTGAAATTCAGGTTCATAGGGCTCCCCAACCCATCCTCTTTGTACTCTTTACTCTGCCAAATTGTAAGAGTATTACCAAAGTTGTTATAAGGTTATTGCCAAAGTACCAGGGCCATCACAGAGATAGAGAAATAGCATAAAATGGAGTTATTGTTGTAGGGGACTCTGTCAGTTGTCTACCTGCCCTCCATTCCCTTCTTCCTTTTTCCTAAAGGAGTCCCAATTTTGTTCAACTATCCATCATTTTCTCATGTAGCACATGTGACTCAGGAAGATATACTCCATCTCCAGCTCTGGATTTGATTCATGATTAGTCTAAACAAATCAACGATTGCATTTTCCTGGTGATTCTTACTGATCAGAGTGAGCATATGACCAAAATTTACCCAATAAGATTAAATGGAAGAAATTACATTCATATTTGAGGAATAATTTCTCCCTTTCTCTTCCCTCTCTCTTCCCTCATGTCTCTATCTTCCTCTTCCTCTTTCTTTCTCTCCTTCCTTCTCTCTCTCTCTCTCCCCTAATGGATTAAATCAAGGGTATGATTTTTCCCAATCTCTTTTGGCAGCTATCTGTGACTAGAAGAATTAGTTAGAAGGTGAACCCATGTACAGATGATATGACACAGATGTGGAGATAATCTGGCTTCTTGCTATTTCTGATGCACTGAGCCAATCAACTCTGAAGTTTGCCCTACTTATGGACTTGCTGCTCTATAAGATGATAAATGTCCTATTTGTTTAAGCCAGTTTGGATAATAATTTATGTTACTTGCAGCCAAAATCCTTTTTTTATTTATTTTATAAGCATTTTATTTATCTCCTTATTCAAAAATCTCAGCAGGATCACATTCTTCCAGAATAAAACATTCTCATCAATACTTAGAACACTGAATAGAGTGACGATACAGTGTAATACAATAAATAATAAGTTAAAGAAAAGATCCCTGATGTAACTTTTTCCTACAAAGTAACTTTTTTTTTACAATTGTGCATTTGCTGAACATATTTTATGGGTTTAAATAGAAGCTGTTGACCTCTCTTACCCCAATAATGTTCACTCACTACCTAATCAAAACCCTCTATGCAATTCCTTACATTTGTTTCTTCCTAGAATTTATAATTTATTTCTTCTATATGGTGGCTCGAAGAAGAGATTCTTTTTTTAATTATTATTATACTTTAAGTTGTAGGGTACATGTGCATAACGTGCAGGTTTGTTACATATGTATACTTGTGCCATGTTGGCGTGCTGCACCCATCAACTCGTCAGCACCCATCAACTCGTCATTTACATCAGGTATAACTCCCAATGCAATCCCTCCCCTCTCCCCCCTCCCCATGATAGGCCCCGGTGTGTGATGTTCCCCTTCCCGAGTCCAAGTGATCTCAATGTTCAGTTCCCACCTATGAGTGAGAACATGCGGTATTTGGTTTTCTGTTCTTGCAATAGTTTGCTGAGAATGATGGTTTCCAGCTGCATCCATGTCCCTACAAAGGACACAAACTCATCCTTTTTTATGGCACTTGCAGCCAAAATCCTTCTAACTGATAGCTTGTTTTACATCTTATATCTTTACCCAAAAAAACTGATTCAAGTTGGATGGGGGTGGCTAATGAGGAAATGAGAGTTTGACTCACTAATACTTGCCCTATAATTGACTACAGATGATTCTCAATTTACATTCAAGTTATATGCCAATAAATCCATTGTAAGGTGAAAATATTATAAGTCTAAAATGAATTTAATACACCTGAACTACTAAACATTATAGCTTAGCCTAGCCTAACTTAAACATGCTCAAATTTGGGCTCAAGGTGGGCAAAATCATCTAATATGAAGACTATTTTATAGTAAAGTGTTGAATATTTCATGTAATTTACTGGATACTGTACTGAAAATGGAAAAGCAGAATGGTTGTAATGGTACTTAAAGTACGGTTTCTACTGAATGTGTATTGCTTTTGCATCATCATAAAGTCAAAATATTGGAAGTGAAACCATCGTAAGTCAGGGAGTGTCTGTAAAGTTGTACTCATCAACATTGAGCACTGCTGCAGCACCATGGACAGCATCTCTCTGACCTCTTGCTTTCTAGACGCCTCTTGCATTTCCTGATGTCTTCCTAGTAACTTTGGATTTTAAGTAAAAAGGAACAAGACTCATGCCATATAGTCATGTGGCCTATGAGTGGTTTCAATTAAGCAATTAGAGGCTGAGATGAAGCCCGTGGTGAATTTGGAAAATCCTCTCACTTCATGGCTGTGTAAAACAGAGGTTTGGCTCAGCAGAAAAGAAGCTGCTGAGTGAGTGTATAAGAAGAGTAAGACCACACCCCCAACGGTGTGGATTAGTGTGCATGGGGATTTTTTGTTATCCATTTTGTAGGTTCAGGAATGCTTTCAAATGAGTAAAAGAGAGAGAAAAGAATAATGGAAGAAAAAGCCTTCCAGTATAGGAAGAGTCCAGGTGAATGTGTCTAAGAGCTGACCAAGAGTGCTGAAGGGGGCCCAGGAGCTAAAGGACTGTGACTCTCTGAGCACTTTTGATAACCTGAAGGCTTTGGGATCTCCCAGAAGAGAAAAACTATCCCCATGAAAGCACCAGATAGGCAAGGTCTGGGAGTGCACCAGTGTTTTACAGACATTTCCAACAACAGTGGCAGCATAGAGGCACTTCTTTCAGCAGTGTGTAGACTGCAAACCACTGCCAGGAAGTTGAGGAGGAAGGAAAGGAAAAAGAAAACAGAGAGAGAGAAAAGCCCACCTTTATGGATATAAATGAGTCACTCTCTGCAGACTCCTACAAAAATCTGAGAGAATTTCAGGACACTAAGTGCTTGCCATTGTAAGATGGGGGACCCAGAGCTATCAATTTTGGGGTATTGATGGCTATGTGGTCATATTTGAGTTTACATGCTGCTGAATCCCAAGACATCTGGATTGCAATAGTATTCCTAGGGTAACCAACTCATCCCGGTTTTCCTGTAACTTTCCTGATTTTAGCAACAAAAGCCCCACGTCCTGGAAAGCCCCTCAGTCCCAGGCAAGCTAAAATGATTGGCCACCCCCTGAAAATCCCCCTATCCACCCAACTCTTAGACTCAACATGCCCCACATTGGTCGTTCTCTTAGTCTACCTCAAAGTGGTTCAACAAGATCCAACAAAAAATAAAAATTAATGATTCTGACTGCCCTGAGCCTCACTTGAGCTCCTAAAGTTATGTTGTTAGCATTAGAAATTAAAGTGCATTCTAAGAGGCAGAAACCTGGACCCAAAGAAGTGATAGGAGGAATGGATATCAAGGAGAGGGAAAAATCCTCTGTGTACTAAGTCAACCCTTGCTTACTTTGGAAGCTGTCAAGCACCTAATGAGCAAAAGAAAGGCTAGTTCGAATGTCTCTTAAAAATAAATGAGTCAAGGAATAATTAAAGCCCTTGAATGAGCAATCAGCCCAACTGCCAAAGATGTATAAATCCTTCCTTGATCAACACAGTAAATTGAAATTATCAGCCTTTTGAGGCAAATTACTTTTTTTGAAATTAGTGAAAGTGTCATTAGTGAAAGTGTCATTAGAGTGATGAGGAGCTACAAGAAAAAGGTTACTAAAGCCCTTATTCAGAAAGAAGAGTTCTAAATTTTTTATTCAAAACCACAGTAATTAAATCAACAATATATTTAGTCAACACAGGTATCCTTGAACTATTATGTTGAATATTATAGTCTGTTCCAAGTTATCTTGGAGCAGACAGGTTATACACCAAACCCAATCAAGGAAAATAAAAGTTTATGTGAACCAAATGGTTTGCTATGGTCACCCAAATTCAGTCCTTGGAATCAGCACTAGATAACATCAAATTTGGTCTATTTACGCACTGACTCTGATTTAAAAGCATCCTTTCTTCTATGTTCATTGTAGAATGTATGTTCAGTGAGATTTCGTCATTTTAATTGCCCTGTTTGGGATATTCCAATAATTTAGACCACTGATTATCAAACAGAAGTAAATTTGCCTTCCAGGGGATATGTAGCAATACCTGCAGACATTTTTGTCATACCCGGAGAGGGGAACGCTATTGGCATCTAGCAGTTAGAGACCAAGGATACTACCAAATACCCTACAATGTACAAAATAGCTCCCCACAATAAAGAATTGCCCGAACTAAAATGTCAATAGTGCCACTGTTAAGAAACTGATTTAGACATACGCTAATTTGAAGCTCAAATTTGAAAAGCTTTCTTGACAAATGAATGGCACTAGCATAGTAAACAAATATGTTATTTTAATTGATTAATCATATAACAGTATTTGAGAAACTTTCTTGCCTGCTAACATTGAGTGTAACAATGACAATATATTTTTTTCTTTTCCTTAAAGCCAATCTGTCAGGATTTTTAATTGGCTATTTGTGATTATTGTTTCTTCAAAGTATTTACATTATGTATTCATTCCATTTCTTCTTCTTCTTTTTTTTTTTTTTTTTTTTTTTTTTTTTTTGAGACAGAGTCTCTCTCTGTTGCCCAGGCTGGAGTGCAGAGGTATGATCTCAGCTCACTGAAACTTCTACCTCCCAGGCTCAGGTGATCCTCCCATCCCAGCCTCCCCAGTAGCTGGAACCACAGGCACACACCACCAAACTTGGCTACTTTTTTGTGTCGTTTTTGTAGAGACAGAGTTTCACTGTGTTGCCCAGGTTGGTCTCAAACTCCTGGGCTCAAGCAATCTACCCAACTTGGCCTAATTTTTTCATACTTGAAACATTTTTAGCTATTAACTGAATTTCTCCATGCCATTGAGCCAATTTACTCAATTAGTGAAGTTATTTCTTATTGTAATATAAAGTAAACTCCAAGTAGAAAAATAGAGATAGAGATATATGATGCAGTTATGCTAAGTGCTCACTTCAGCATCACATATACTAAAATTGGAGTAATACAGTTATTTTAAAATGACCTAATATACTCATATTTTTTATTTTTAAGCAAATTTCTCCTAAATGAGAACTCAACTAAAGATATAATTTTCATATATTTATATTTTATTTTTTATCTAGTTAACTAACCATCCAGAGTTTTGAAAAAAATAATAATAATAACGAAATAGCCACTGTCTCTTTACTCAAATCTTGGCTTTAGGAGCCAATTTTTTGGCTGAGGTTTAAATACATTCCCTATTTCCAAGCATTCAACATTTATTACCTGGGAGACTCCTTTGTCAACAGAGCACATATCAACTCAGTTACTGGAAGTATGTTAAGATTATATATGTTAATTTGCATTTGACAAACATGCCTGCTGAGACACTAGCTAAATGCTCAGCCTGACTTGTATTATCAAAACTCACATAAACAGAAAAGCCAAATCCCCACATGGGGCACAACATGAATTACACGATCCAGTGAGGGTTCCTGAGGGAAATGGCAGCCCAAGAAAAAAATATATATATTCTTCCAGGGCAAGTCACAACCTTTGATAGGTCATGTGTTTTTTATCTTACTGGCTTTCTCCAAAGCGGTAAAGGAGTGCCCTTAGAAACAAGAATCATATGTAACTAAAAGCCTGGAGTGTCACTGTCAGAACTTTGAGTTTTGGCATGGCTACTTAACTTGTAGTATATGATCTTCCTTTCACCCCTTGAAAGCAAGAAAATAACTTCAAGAGAGCAAGCCTGGTGTGTGTTAAATTCCCAGATTCTAGTGCCACTCTGTCATGGGGGCTGGGATGTTAAGTGAGACCCATCCCCCCAACTCCCTCCCTCTCCCCCACCCATTCCCGCTTCTCAAAGTTCCTGTTTCAGGGCCTATTACAGACTGGGTCCAGGAGGGCAGTTTGGCCCAAACTAAAGATCCACAAGTCTCTTTAGCATATTCTTATAGACTTTATTTTGGGAGGGATTTTAGGTTTCCAGAAAAACTGAGCAGAAAGTACAGAGAGTACCTATACACACTGTCTCCCCTGACTCTCATTTCCCCTAAACATTAACATTTTCTGTTGGTGTGGTGCATCTGTTACAACTGATGAACCAATCTTGGTACATTATTACTAATTAAAGATCACAGTTTACCAGGGTTCACTATGTTGTAATTTTTGCCAAATGCATAATGTCATGTATCCACTATTGTCGTATCACACAGAATAGTTTCACTGCTCTAGTAATGACCTATAATCCACCTATTATTCCTTCCCCAACCCCTGGCAACCACTGACATTTTTACTGTTTTTATAGTTGTGCATTTTCTTAAATGTTACATAGTTGAAATTCTCCTATGTGGTGTCTTTTCGGGCTGGATTCTTTTACTTAACAATATGTATTTAAGTTTCTTTCATGTCTTTTTGTGGCTTCATAGTTTTTAATCATTGAATAATATTCCCTTGTATAGAGTTATACAATGGAATAATACAGTGGAATATTTAGTGATTTTAAAATGTATCCATTGTATAGATATTGTTTCTCCATTCAGCTATTGAAGAATACCTTGTTTGCTTCCAAAATGTCACAATTAAGAATAAAACTACTATTAACATTTGTATGCAGTTTTTTTGTGTAAACGTAAATGTTCAAGTCACTTGAGTAACTACCTAGAATCCCAATTGCTGAGTCATATGGTAAGACTACGTTTAGTTTTATAAGAAACTGCCAAGGTGTCTTTCAAAATGGCTTTATTATTTTGCTTTCCCACCAGCAGTAAATGAGAGTTCCTGTTGCTCTACATCTTTACCAGCATTTGGTATCATGAGTCTTTTGGATTTCAGCCATTCTAATAAGTATGTGGTGGTATCTTGTTGTTTTAATTTTCAGTTTCCTGATGACTATAATGCTAAGCATTTTTTTATATGCTTGTTTGCCATCTGTATATTTTCTTTGGTGAAGCAGCTATTGAGTTGTTTTCTTATTGTTGAATTTTCAGAATTATTTGCATATTTTGGATACAAGCCATTATCAGATAGGTGTTTTGCAAATATCTCCTCCCAGTCTGTGACCTGTCTTTTGAATCTCTTAACAGTGCATGAAATTAATTTTTGCAGAGCCAAAATTTTTAATTTTAATGAAAATTAACTGGCCAGGTACTGTGGTTCACACCTGTAATCCTAGCATTTGGGGAGGCCGAGGTGGGTGGATTGCCTGAGCTCAGGAGTTCAAGACCACCCCCTGGACAACATGGTAAAATCTCGTCTCTAGTAAAATACAAAAAATTAGCCAGGCATGGTGGTGGATGCCTGTAGTCCCAGCTACTCAGGGGGCTGAGGTGCAAGCATCACTCGAGCCTGGGAGGTGGAAGTTTCAGTGGGCCAAGATCACACCATTGCACTCCAGCCTGGGTGACAGAATGAGATCCTGCCTCAGAAAAAAAAAAAAAAAAAAAAAAGAATAAAGAAAATTAACTCAATGTTTTATTCCACTGATTATGCTTTTGGTGTTTTATCTAAAAACTCATTGCCAAACTCAAAGTCAACTAAATTTTCTGTTACTTTCCAGAAGTTTTATAATTTTGCATTTTAGATTAGTCCTGTGATCCATTTTAATTTTCATGAAAGCTGTAAGGTCTGTATCTAGATTTTTTTTTTTTTCTGCATTTAGATATCAAGTTGTTTCAGCAATATTTGCTGAAAAGACTATTCTTTCTCCTTTGCATTGCCTTTGTTCTTTGTCAAAAACCAGTGACTATATTTTGTGGATCTATTTCTAGGCTCTCTATTTTGTCCCATCAATCTATCTGTCTACTCTTTTATCAATAAAAAAGAAGCACACCTAATCCAAAAAATCAAAATTTGAAATACCTCAAAATCCGAAAATTTTTAAGGCTAACAAAATGCTCAAAGTTCACGCTCAAAGAAAATGCTCATTGGAGTACTTCAAATTTCAGATTTTCAAGAGTAGGTCTCAATGTTCCTATATGCAAATATTGCAAACTCCAAAAAAAAATCCAAAACTCAAAACACTTCCAGTTGCAAGCATTTTGTATAAGGCATACTCAACCTGTACCACACTATCTTGATTACTGAAGCTTTATAGTAAGATTTGAAGCCATATAGTGTCAGTGTTCTGACTTTGCTCTTCCTCTTCAGTATTTTATGGACTATTCTGGGTCTTTTGTCTTTCCATATAAAACTTTAGAATCAGTTTGTTGATATCCACAAAGTAATTTGCAAGGATTTTTATTGAGATTGTGTTGCAGGTATACATCAATTTAGGAAGAACTGACGTCTCAACAATATTGAGCCTTCCTGTCCATGAACATGAAATGTCTTACCATTAATTTAATTTTTTTTATTTCTTCTATCAGAATTTTGTAGTTTTCCTCATACAGATCTTATACACACTTTGTTATATCTATACCTAAGATTATTTTAGTTCTAATGTCAATGATTTTGTGTCTTTAATTTCAAATTTCAACTGCTGATATATAAGAAAGCAATTACTTTTTATATATTAACTTTACACCAATAGCCTTGCTATAATCCCTTATTGGTTCCAGGAGGGTTTTTTGTTTATTCTTTGGTATTTCCTGAATAGACAATTATGTCATCTTCAAACAAACATAGTTTTCTTTCTTTCTTATTATGATATATACCTTTTATTTCATTTTCTTATCTTATTTCATTAGCTAGGACTTCTAGTACAATGTTGAATAGAGATGGTGAGAAGGGACATCCTGGCCTTTTTCCCAGTCTTAGAAGAAAAGTGCCCAGTTTCTCACCATTAATTATGATGTCAGCTCTGTATTTGTTACACGTGCTCTTTATCAAGTTGAGGAAGTTCTTCTCTGTCTTGGTCTGTTTTGTGTTGCTATAACAGAACATCTGAGACTGGGAAATTTATTAAAGAGGTTTATTTAGCTCCTGATTCTGGTGGCTGGAAAGTTCAAGATTGAGCATCTGCACCTGGTGAGGACCTCAGGATGCATCAACTCATGGCAGAAAGTGGAAGAGGAGCCAGCATATACAAAGAGATCACATGCTGAGAGAGGAAGCAAGATAGCAAAACCAAAGAAGTCAAAAAGTTTAACAACTTACTTTCTCAGGAACTAATTCATTTATATGAGAACTAACCCAGTCTCACCAAAGTGAGAACTCACTTGCTACTGTGGAGAGTGACACAAAGCCATTCATGAGGGATCTACTCCCATGACCCAAACACCTCCCACTAGGTCCCAACTCATGGCTTTGGGGATCAAATTTAACGTGAGTTTTGGTGAGGACAAACCAACTGTATCCAAACCATAGCACCTTCTATTCCTACTTTGCTGAAAGTTTTTATTATGAATGAGGTGTTGGAGTTTTTCAAATATTTTTTCTGCATCTATTGACATGATTATATAATTTTTCTTTAGTATGTTGATATGATTTTTCCATTGTTAAACCATACTTGTACACCTGGAAGAAGTTCTAATTGGCATTATATATAATTCTTTGTATATGTTGCTAGGTTTAATTTCCTAAGAGGGGTTCCTTAAAGGTTCATGGAAAATATTTATTATGAAAAAAACTATTAAGGCATTTCAAAAACTTTTGCATCAAAATCAACTAACGCTAACTTATTGTAACATATCTAAACAGAATCTAGTTTGAGAAATCATTAACAAAAAGGATGAGACATCAGTTTGAAAAGAACTCCTATCAGAGCAACATGAATTCTGCTAAAATTGAAACAAGAACAAACATCAAATTTATGGTGAAACTTGGGTGGAAGAATAGTGAAATCATCGTTGACACTTTATGAAAAGTTTATGGGGACAATGTCCCAAAGAAATCAGTAGTTTACAAATGGATAACTCATTTTAAGAAATGACAAGACCATGTTAAAGATGAAGCCCACAGTAACTAGACCACCCACATCAATTTGTGAGGAAAAACTTAATCTTATTCACATCCTAATTGAAGAGGACCAACAATTGACAGCAGAAACAACTGCCACACCATACACATTTCAACTGGTTCAGCTTACACAATTCTGATTAAAAAATTAAAGGTGAACAAACTTTTCACTTAATAGGTGCCAAAACTATGGTACCCACATTAGCAGCAAACAAGATTAAAGCTTTTGATGGAAATTCTAAACAGGCAGGATCGATATCCTGAAGGATTTCTTGGAAGAAATGTAACAGAAGATGAAGTATGGCTTTACCAGTACAATCCTGAAGACAATGCACAATCAAAGGAATGGATACCAAGAGATGGAACTGATCCAGTGAAAGCAAAAGCAGACCAATCCAGAGCAAAGGTCATGGCAACAGTTTTTTGGGATGCTTAAGGCATTATGCTTGACTTTCTTGAGGGCAAAAGAGTAGCATCTGTTTACTTGACAGTGTTTTCAGAAAGTTAACCAAAGCTTAACAGGAAAAAGCCCAGGAACTCTTCACCAGAGAGTCCTTCTTCACCACAACAATGCTCCTACTCATTCCTCTGATCAAACAAAGGCAATTTTGCAAGAATTTCTATGGGAAATTATTAGGCATCCACTCTACAGTCCTGTTTTGATTCCTGACTTCTTTTTGTTTTCTAATTTTAAAAATATCTTTAAAGGGCACTCATTTTTCTTCATTGAATAATGTAAAAACTACTGCACTGACATGGTTAAATTTCTGGGACCCTCAGTTCTTTAGAGATAGACTAAATGGCTAGTATCATTGCTTACAAAGGTATATTGAACTTGATGGTGTTTATGTTAATAAAGTTTATATTTCTTGTTTTTATCTTTTATTTCCATTTATTCCATGAACTTTTGAAGTTCCCCCATATTTTCCTGAGATTTTTTCCATCAATATTTATAATGAATATTGGTCTGTAGATTTTCTTTCTTGAAATGTCTTTATCTGGTTTTGGCATAAGGGTAACCCTGGCCACACAGAATAAACTAGGATGTGTTCTCTCTGCTTCTTTTTCTCAAATAGATTATAGAGTATTCGTATTATTTCTTTCTTAAATGTTTGGTAGAATTCACCAGTGAAACAATCTGAGCATTGTGCCTTCTTTTTGGAAAGATCATTAATTACTAATTCAATTTCTTTACTATATATAAACCTATTATCTATTCCTCTTTGTGTGAATTTTGGTAGACTGTGTCTTTCAAGGAATTGACCCATTTTATGTAACATCAAATTTGTGGGCATATAATTGTTCATAATTTTTTTTATTATTCTAATGTCCATGGAATTAGTAGTGATGGCTCTTTTTTCATTGATGATTAATAATTTATGTCTTTTCTCTTATTTTCTAGGCTAGCCTGGCTATGTGGTTATGAATTTTCCTGATCTTTTCTAAGAACCAACATGTGGATTTGTTGGTTTTCTCTACTGTTTTCTGGCTTTTAATTTCACTGATTTCTGCTCTGATTTTTATTATTTCTTTTCTTCTGCTTAGTTTTGATTTAATTTGTCCTTTTTTAGTCTACAAAGTGGAGGCTTAATTTACTGGATTCTTTTCTAATAAATGCAGTCCATGCTATAAATTTGCCTCTGAGCACTGCTTTTGCTGCATCCCACAAATTTTCATGGGTTGTAAATGAAAATATTTTTATTTAGTTCAATGTATTTTTTAATTTCTCTTCATATTTCTTTGATCATGTGTTACTTAGAACTTTTTCTGTATACAAATATTTTGGGATTTTCTAGATATCTTTCTGTTAGGGATTCCTACTTTAATGCCATTGTGGCCTGAGAGCATGCTTGTATGATGTCTATTCTTTTAAATTTGTCACAATTTTTTTATGGTTCAAAATGTGGTCTACCTTGTGAATGTTCTCTGTGTGTGTCAGAAGCATATGTATGTTGCTGTTGTTGTATGAAGTATTTTCTAAAATGTCAATTAGATTCATTTGACTGATGATGGTGTTCAGTTCAACTATGTCCTTACTGATTTTCTGCCTGCTGAATCTGTCAATTACTAACATAGGGGTGTTGAAATCTCCAACTATAATAGTGGACTCATCTAGTTCTTGCAGTTCTATCATTTTTGCCTAATGTATATTGGTATTCCATTGTTGACACATACACATTTAAAATTATTGTCTTCTTAGGGAATAGATCCCTTTTATCATTATGTAACGCCCCTCTTTATCCATAGCTTTTCTTGCTCTAAAGTCTGAAATTAATGTAGCTACTTCAGCTTGCTTTTGATTAGTGTTAGTATAGTATATCTTCATCCCTTTATTTCTAATCTATCTGTGTTATTATAAAGTGGGTTTCTTGCAGATAACATATAGTAGTGGGGTCTTTTTATCCACTCTGACATCTTTGTCTTTTAACTGATAAATTTTGACCATTCTTATTTTAAGTAACTATTATTATCGTTGGATTAATTCAACCATATTTGTAACTGTTTTTTACTTGTTGCCCTTGTAATTTGTTTTTTTGTCTCTTTCTGCCTTCTCCCGTTTTAATTGAGCATTTTATATAATTCCATTTTCTCTTCTCTCTTAAAATACCATTTATATTTTTAAAAAACATTTTTAGTTATTGCTCTAGAGTTTACAATGTATGACTAACTTCAGTTCCCTTTCAAATAAAACTATACCACCTCATGTGTAGTACAAGTAATGTATAACAGAGTGTTACCAATTTCTTCTTCCTATCTCTTATACCACTGTTGTTATTCATTGCACTATTGCACAAACTACAAACACTTTTCTCTTGGCGTTTTGGTCTAGGAAACTTCTCCTTACATATTTTCAAGCTCATTAATTCTTTCCTTTGACATGTCCAGTCTACTGATGGATAAGCCCATCAAAGGCATTCTTCATTTGTTACTATGGTTTTGATTTCTAACATTTCTTTTTGATTCTTAGAGTTTTTTTCTCTCTCTGCTTATATTACCCATCTGTCCTTGTATGTTGTACACTTTTTTTTACTGGTGCCCTTAACATATTCGTCACAGTTATTTTAAATTCCTGGATAAAATAATTAGTTAACTGCTGGCCGAAATTTCAAAATCTCTGCCATATTTGACTGTTTCTAATGCTTGATTTGTCCCTTCAAACTGTGATTTTTGCCTTTTAGCATGCCTTGTAATTGTTTATTAAAGCAAACGTGATATATCAGATAAAAGGAACTGAGGCAATAGGCCTTTAGTGTGAGGTTTTGTATTTATCTGGCTAGGGGTTAGAGAGTGTTTACTGTTTCCTGCAGTTGTGGTCTCAAATGCTAACATTTTCTCTAGTGTCTTTTTTCTCCCTGTTGTCCTTGGGTGTCCCAAGAAACTCCTTAATTAGGATCTGAAGTTTGCAGTTCTTTCAGCTATAATCCCCTGTTGTTATACAGAAGCCTTCTTGATATGGTGGTAAAATGTAGAGAAGAGGAAGAATTCTATAGTCATATGATTACGTGTCAGTCTTTTAGTGAATCTAGGATGGATATTTCTCTTTCCTATCCCATTCATCCCACACACTATTCTCTAGTCAGGTAGGCTTTAGTAAAACTCCAATCAGATTCTGATAAAATAGTTTTCCCTGAGAGCAAGACTTGTTAAGGAGCACAGAGAGCGCTGGGTATATTTCAGAATGGTTGTTTTTCCATTCTGAAAATCTCTTGAAGCAAGAGATATTTTTTTTCAGTCCTCACAGTGAAAACTTGGCAGGGTTCCTGAAGGTGAAATTGGAAAGACTGGAGAGGTCCTTCTAAACCTGTAAGTCCTTGGCATTTTTAACTCTCAATGAGCCTCCAGCAACTGGTCAATTACAGTTTAAATTGCTCCTACCAACAGTGGCTTCGACTGTGGATTCTGCTTCTGGTCTTCTGCTACTAGTAAGCTGTGATTAACTATATCTTCCAGATTCTCTCTCCATTTTAGAAAGCAGTTTGCCCTGTGATCTCCATTCTGTGATGGATCCAAGAAGAGTTTTTATTTTCAGTTTGTTCAGCTTTTTTTCTTGTTGTCAAGATGCAAGTGATGACTTCTGAACTCTTAGAAAACAGCTTTTTGCATTTTCAAGAGTAATGCATATAATTAGAGGAATAAAGCACTGAGAGAAAAAACATTCAAATTAGTGTCTTTCTAGGGTCACATCACTTGTCATGCAATTTCATATAAATCTTGTGGTCAACACAATTATATTAAGAATTTGGCAGCTTTTAAAACCATTACTTAAGTTAAATATAATCATGTAAGCTTGTCACAACTGTTTCTTCTTTTTTAACCTGTGAACTTGCCCTCCCGTTAGAAGTAGTCAGAGCTTCTCTCAGTATCTGCAAGGTTTTCCCTCTATTCAAATTCACCCTCTCACCTCTCAAAGCCCATCTCCCTTGATATTTGTACGAGACATAAAAGATAATGATCACTTGAAAGCAGAAAGCACAATAACTCATGTGAAGTACATGAACCCCCATGTAAACATGATTTACCTATAACCTAAAACACGTATAATAAAAACAACAAGAATAAATGCCATGATTATTTCAATTTATTAATTCATAAATCAGAACACACGCTATATTGTTTGTCTTCAATTCTCCAGAAAATTTTGGATTAAAGATATTAAGGATATTTGGATTATCCCTTTTACATTTTAAAAAGCAGGAGAATTTGTCCCATTCAATATAGTCTCAGTTGTAATCTTGAGAGGTTTTTATTGTGTTGCCATAGTCTGCTCTGCTCTCAGTAAAGTGCAATGGGGGACTAGAAACAACGAAACACTGATAAAATCACCTACGAAACAGAGTCCCACCCTGGTGGGGAAACACTGAGATCTGGTGGATCTAAGATCTACTGAGGAATAGAAAGGCAGAAGCTTGAAAGTGCTCCAGACAAGAGTGGGCAACCTTGAGAAGGCACTAATTCCAAGGGAACATGAGGCATCCTTTGGAGACTTTGTGATGAAGGAAAATAAGCAATGAAGTTTGAAAATTAGAAAAAACTATTTTAAAATTCATATGGAACCAAGATAGAGCCTGAATAGCCAAGACAATCCTAAGCAAAAAGAACACAGCTGGAGGCATCATGCTACCTAACTTCAAACTATGCTACAAGGCTGCATTAACCAAAACAGCATGCTACTGGTACCAAACAGACACAAAGACCAATGCAACAGAACAGAGACCTCAGAAATAAGACTGCACACCTACAACCATCTGATCTTCAACAAACATGACAAAAACAAGCAATGGGGAAAGGATTCCCTATTTAATAAACAGAGCTGGGAGAACTGGCTAGCCATATGTAGAAAATTGAAACTAGACCCCTTCCTTACACCTCATACAAAAATTAATTCAAGATAGATTAAAGATTCAAATGTAAAGCCCAAAACTGTGAAAACCCTAGAACAAAATCTAGGCAATGTCATTCAGGACATAGGCATAAGCAAAGATTTCATGATGAAAATGCCAAAAGCAACTGCAGCAAAAGCGAAAATTGGCAAATGGGATCTAATTAAACTAAAGTGCTTCTGCACAGCAAAAGAAACTATCAACAGAGTAAACAGACAATATACAGAATAGGAAAAAATATTTGCAATCTATCCATCTCACAAAGATCTAATATCCAGAGTCTACAAGGAACTTAAAGAAATTTAAAAGGAAAAAGCAACCCCATTAAAAAGTGGGCAAAGAACGTGAACAGACACTTCTCAAAAGAAGACATATATGCAGCCAACAGATATACGACGAAAAGTTCAACAGCAGTGATAATTAGAGAAATGCAAATCAAAAGCATAATGAGATACCATCTAATGCCTGTCAGGATGGTGATTATTAAAAAGTCTAAAAACAAGAGATGCTGGCGAGGTTGTGGAGAAAAAGCAACGCTTCTACACTGTTGGTGGGAGTGTAAATTAGTTCAACTATTGTGGAAAATAGTGTAGCAATTCTTCAATAATCTAGAGGCAGTAATACCATTTGACCCAGCAATCTCATTACTGGGTATATACTCAAAGGAATGTAAATCATTCTGTTATAAAGTTACACTCACATGTATGTTCATTGCAGCACTATTCCCATAGCTAAGACATGAAATCAATGCAAATGCCCATCGATGATAGTCTGGATAAAGAAAATGTAATACATAGACACCATGGAATACTATGTAGCCATTAAAAGGAATGAGATCATATCCTCTGCAGGGACGTAGATGGAGCTAGAAGCCATTATCAATAGCAAACTAATGCAGGAACAGTAAACCAAACACCATATGTTCTCACTTATATGGAAGCTGAACAATGAGACATGGGGAGGAACAACATGCACTGGGGCATATTGGGATGGGTGGATGGGGAGCATCAGGAGAATGGCTAGTAGATGCTGGGCTTAATACCTAGGTGATGGGATGATCTATGCAGCAAACCACCATGGCACACATTTACCTACGTAACTAACCCGCACATCCTGAACATATACACCTGAATGTAAAATAAAAGTTGAAAATTTAAAAAGAGTTCTAAAAGAGAATTATAAAGTCAAATGACATACCAATGCTCTCACCCACCACCAAAAAAAAAGGCCTTCTAATGAAGAAAATGTATTTCATTATGCCAACAAAAGAGGGCACTCCTGAACCATGTAAGCCACTCAAACCTTTCACCCTCACTTATATAGAACCATTTGTTATAGCTGGCCCAGGAAAACATAACATTTCAAAATGAACAGAATACAGCAGTAAAATCATATTTTTTAAAAAAGCATACAAAAAAATAACGTTTCAGCTGATGATCTTTTAAAAACTCCCCAAAAAAACTGACTTTACACAGAAGAACATTGTATCACACCTCAACCCAACATGAACTATATAGCCTTTAAAATTTTTTGTATAGTTTAAAAAACAAAAAAAAACTCCAAATTAGAAATTCACAAATTCCCCAGACCTGAGATCCTGGACTCCGGAATGAGCATGGATGAGACCAGAGAAGGTGTGGGTGGAACCAAGCTCTATGGAAAATAAAGCGTAAACCAGGATGGCGAAGATAAAAAGGAATTCATAAATTCAGACAGGGAGAAAAAAACAGGAAGATGTGAAATAAGAATTAACTGAAATCAGGAAATAAATTGGAGGAAAAAAAATCAAAAAATCAAGCCAGAAATTGTGCCGAGTAGTACTACTGTCCTTTTAGTGGGTGCTACATTTTCCAGAATCCCTTTCCCTGAGTGCTTCCATATTAATTTATCAAAAGATGAGCATGCATGATATATTGAAGGTAGAGGAGAAGTAGCAGTCATTATTCTTTGAAGGTCTTTGTGGTCAAACACAGTGGCAGATGCCAGACTAAGTTCTAGTTTGTCTTTGTTCTCCTTTACTCCACACCTGAACCTCATTTCCTAACCCTAGTCCCTGCTGACTAACAGTAGCCCTAAGCACACCACCAGATTGTGGGCTATAGACTATCAGTGCCAGTGGCTACACAGAGGCAATAAATTTTTGTAAACTGATTTACGACCTCCAGCTTTTAGTCCCACTTTACTGGCTGGATATGCTTGACTTTTCAGATTTCTCTGCAAGTTCTGAGTTGTCCATCCACACAAGTGCTTCAGGAGGAATAGTCAGTAACTCCTGTATCATCCCATAGTCACCCCTTCCAAACCAAATTACAAAGTGCTCAATAGAGAATAAATTAAGTTGGAAATATTATGAGAGGAATGAATGATGTACTGGAGCCAACTCATACCAAGGTGGCAGAGCAAATTCTGTGTGTATCTTCTTAACGCTGTGTTCAGTGACATCCCATTGGTAGCTTGACATTAGTCATAATGGGAGTATTTACACCATTGGAATTTGAAAATGCTATAAATCAAGGATTTTTTTCCAGAAGTGCTATTAAACATTTACCAGCACATGACTGGAAATGGAGGAGAAAAGATTAAATGTCCAAGATAAAAAAAAAAATACAAATTAGTGGGAAAAAAGACCCCACAGATAGAATTGTGGCCTTGAAACAGGAAATAAACCAATTTTAATATAGTAAAACCAGTATTTAAAAGTCTGATCCAGTAATGCTTTTCAGAAATAAAAGATGTGGATCAACACATTGAAATGGTCCACTGTGTAACTAGGAAAATTGACCTCAAACAGTCATCTCTAAGATATTATATATCCAATTAAAATCAGCAATAAAAAAGAATGAGATCCTGTCACTTGCAACATGGAAGGACCTGAAAATGATTGTTAAGTAAAATAAGCCAGGCACAGAAAGACAAACATCACGTTCTCACTTATTAGTGGGATCTAAAAATCAAAACTGTTCACTTATAATATAAAGAAAAATAAAAATCTCTGTCCCTTCATATTAAAAATACCAAATATTTTACAAAGGAAAGAAAAGCCAGGTTGGCATTGAACTTCTAAATAGCAACATTCAAATCTTGACAACTTCAAAGCAACATTTTAAAGATTCTTGATGAAAAAAGGATGTGACCCCAAATTTTTCTGTTTAGCCAAGATATTTTATATGCAATAACTACAGAATACTGCTCTCAAGAGCTCATTTTGAAGAATCTACTAGAGGATGAACTTCTTTTAATCAAGAGATGACTGGGGAAATTTGACCAAATTCAACTGCAGTATTGCATATAATTAATTATAAATCTAAGACTAAAACAAAGATGAGTCAAGGTTAAAAAAATGCTATGTAAATGTTATATATCCTGACAAAGAAAAAATAATGCAACTTTATAAATTAAAGCAAAATGGAAACAGAGAAGAAAATACAGAATAAGTTTATTGATTGCCACACAGAGACCTGACAAAACAGTAGTTGCTTAAAGAAGGGGAATGTTTTGATATTTTGAGTATAAAAGGCATTGATACACAAATAATTACTATAACAAAACTACAAACATTCTTTTGTGTGTGTGTGTGAGGTGGAGTTTCATTCTTGTTGCCCAGGCTGGAGTGCAATGGTGTGGTCTGGGCTCACTGCAACTTCAGCCTTCCAGGTTCAAGAGATTCCCCTGCCTCAGCCTCCCAAGTAGCTGAGATTACAGGTGCCTGCCACCACACTCAGCTAACACAGCAAATAAAACACACAGTAAACATAATAGAAAATAATATCACAGAGTTGAGACTAAATATATCAGTCATACCAATAAATGTAAACAAACTTTTTATTGCCTTAGATTGTGTTCCCCTAAAATAAAGCCTGGTATGGAATTCTGGTTAAAGTGAGTTCATGAAGATGTGCTCTCAAGAGAAATTTATAAGAAAAGGAAGCAAGATAGAGCAGAAGCAGCAGCTAAGCAAATATGTGGATTCATAAAAAGTCTAGCTTCAGCCCATCCATACCACCGGAAGTTCTAGATCATGGATTGCACCACAGGGTTTTTCCCATCTAGAAACAAGAGTGCTGGGTTGTTATATATCAACATGAGTGAGTCACTGTCTGGCATTGGAGGCAGGGGTCGTAATTTCAAGGCATCTCCCAACTAGGTGACTCCCATCCACCAAAGGCAATCTTCCAAAGACAGGTGAAGGTATGAGCCAGTATTAGGCAAGACACAGAGTAGCTGGAAGATAAGTTCACTGGCCCAGTTAAGGGAATTGGGTCCAGGCACAAATGTCAATGCCTGTGCTTACCACCTAAAGGGAAAACATTTCAGATTGGATCACAAAGCAAAACTGAACTCTATGTTGTATACTCAAGAGACAACCTAACACTGACACAAAGACAGATGAATAGACCAATACAACAGAAGAGAGAGCCAAGATATAAACTCATGAATAAAAGGTCAACTGGTCTTCAGCAAGAGTACCAAAATACACAATGGAGAAAAAACAGTCTCTTCAGCAAAGAAAACTAGGAAAACTGGATATTCACACATAAAAAATGAAATTGGATCCCCTATCTTACACAAAAAAATCAATTCGGAATGAATTAAGGTTTTAAATGTAAGACCTAAAACTGTAAAACTCCTAGAAGAAAACATAGGGGAAAAGCTTTTTGACACTGGCCTTGGCAATGATTTATTGCACAGACACAAGAAATGCAAGCAACAAAAGCAAAAGTAGACAAGTGGAATTGCATCAAACTAAAAAGCTGCACAGCAAAGGAAACAATTAGCAGAGTGAAAAAGCAACCTATGGAATGGGATAATATATATGCAAGCTATATATTTCATAAGTTATTAATATTTTAAATTCGTAAGGAACTCAGAGAACTCAATAGCAATGAAACAACTTAATTTTTAAAATAGGAAAAGGACTTGAATAGACATTCCTCCAGAGAAGATGTATGAGTGGCCGATAGGTATATGAAAAGATTCTCAGTATCACCAATCATCAGGAAATGGCAAATCAAAACCCCAAGGAGATCGATATCATCTCATACCTGTTAGAGTGGCTATTATTAAAAATATATAAGATAAGTGATGCTGAGGATGTAGAGAAATTGGAACACTTGTAAGCTGTTAGTAGGAATGTAAAATGGTATAGCTACTATGGAAAATAGTATGGAGCTTCCTCAAAAAAAGTAAAAGTAATACGACCATATGATCCAGCAATCCCAGTTCTGAGTATATATTCAAAAGAATTGAAATCAGGATCTCAAAGAGATATCTGTACTCTCATGTTCATTGCAGTGTTATTCGCACTGCAAGATATGGAAAAAATTCAAATACTCATCAATAGATGAATAAAGAAATGTGAATAAAATGAATAAAAATGAATAAAGAAAATGTGATATATTTATAAAATGGAAATTCAATCAGCCTTTAAGAAGAAGGAAATCTTGTCATTTGGAAAAATGTGGAAGAACCTGAAAGATATTTTGCTAAGTGAAATTAAGGCAGTCACAGAGGGAAAAATATTGCATGATTCCACTTATATGAGGTAACTAAAATAGTCAAACTCATAAAAATGTTAAATAGAATGGTGGCTTCCAGGGGTTGGAAGGAAGGGAAAATGGGGAGTTGCTGTTTAACAGGTATAAAGTTTCAGTTATGCAAGACGAATAAATTCTAAATATCTATATCAACATAGTGTCTATAGTTAATATTACTATATTATGCACTGAAAAATTGTTAGAAGGGTGGATCTAATTTCAAGAGTTTTTACAACAATAACAAAGAAGAAAAAGGAAATTTTAAAGGTGACTGATACGTCTAAGCACTTTTATTGTGAATGAAGTTTTCATAAGTATATTCGTGTGTCCAAATTTATCCAGCTGTAGTCATTAAATATGTACAGTTTAATGATTATACCTAAATAAAGCTATTTTTAAAGGAGACAACCTAAACCAAAATTATTCAAAGAGACTAAAATTAAAGAGATGGGCAAATGTATACAAGGCAAATGAAAAATACTAGAAAGCAGTGATTGCAATCTTTATATCACACAGTGAAACATCAAAAACAAAACACTATATGAAACAATAAAGGACATTTTTAAAAGTAAAACAATAAGTTACAGTAAAAACATAGTTAATAAAATCTTTGTACCAAATAATTAACAATCATATTATTAAAGGAGAAACTACAAGAAATTCAGGGAGAAACGGGCAGAAAAGCATTAACAATAGGATACATTAACAAACCATTCTCAGTTCAAAGCAGGTCAAATAGACAAAAAAAAAGTAAGCATATAGAAGATCTAAACAAAATAATTAGTAAAATGTAGATTAAAATGTATATTAAGCTCCCAAATACAACAATAGAGAATGTAACTTTTTTTCAAGTGTACAGGGAACATTCACAAAATTGACCATACATTAAGTCACAAAGGAAACCTCCGTAAGTTTCATTTAAAAATAGAGACATAATAAAGGATGTATGGCAGACATACTCTAATGATCCATGACCTTGTACAATCCCCTCTTCGTGAGTATGGACAGAACCTACAAAGTGCTTCTAGTCAACAGAATATGACTTAGGGATGGGATGTCACTCCCATGAGTATACTATGTTATGTAAGACTCCATATTAGCAGACTAGAGTGAGAGATTCTTCTGTTGGTGATATGGTTCAGATGTGTGTTTCCTCCAAATCTCATGCTGAAATGTGATCCCCATTGTTAGAGGTGGGGCCTAGTGGGAAGTGTTCGGATCATGTGGGTGGATCCCTCATGAATGCCTTGGTGCCCTCCCATTTGCAATGAGTACATTCTCACTCTGTTAGTTCAGACAAGAGCTGGTTCTTTAAAGGAGCCTGGCACCTCCTCCTCTCTCTCTCTTGCTCCTTCTCTCACCATGCAACATGCTGGCGCCCCCTTTGTCTTCCACCATGACTGTAAACTTCCTGAGGTCCTCACCAGAGGCAGAGGCTGGCACTATGCTTTGTGTGCAGCCTACAGAAACATAAGTCAAATAAAACACTTCTTTATGAATTACCCAGTCTCAGGTATTACTTTATAGAAATGCAAACAGACTAACATAGCTGGCCTTGAAGTACATAGCTATGTATGAATTGCCTATGGAGAAGATCATGTGTCAGGGAACTGCGCAACCTCCAGGACCTCCCACCAACAGCAAGAAATTGAGGACTGCCATCATACAGTCACAGTAAACAAATCCTACCAACAACCTGAATGAGCTTGAAACAGATTCTTTGCTAGTTGAGCCTCCAGATGAGAATGCAGCCCAGATCACACCTTGCATGCAGCTTTGTGAGACTCTGAGTAGACGCTCTAGCTAAGCCATGTTTACATAGCCTCCTAACCCATAGAAACTATGAGATAACATGTGCTGAGTTTGTAGTAAGGTATTACAAAGCAATAGAAAACTAACACAGAAATAGGATGGTGCTATAACAAATACCTAAAAAGTGGGGAATGGCTTTGAAACTGGGCAGCACACAGAGACTGAAAGAATTAAGTGGCATGATAGAGAACATTTAATTGCCTTGAACAGACTGTTAGTAGAAATCTGGACTTGAATCTGCTGGTGTGGACTCAGAACGAAGCGTAGAACATGTTACTTGAAACTGAAGGCATGATGATTCTTGTTATGTAAGGCACAGATCTTAGTAGAATTATTCTTTGCATTTATGTGGAAAGCAACACTAGCAAGTGATGAAGTTCAGATATATAGCTAAGATTTCTAAGCAAAACGTTGAAAATGCTACCTGTTTCTTCTTGCTGCTTATAACAAAATTCAGTATGAGAGGGATAAATTGAAACTTGGACTGTTAAACAAAAATGGACCAGAATTTGATTATTTTGAAATGTCTTGGCATCTCCAGACACTAAAATTAAGAGATTCAATATCAGGAAAGCAAGCCCTAAAGAAAAGACCAAGAGTATGGTTATACAATCTTTTGCTAAAGCCTCAAAAAGAGCAAAAAATTAAATTACTCAGTGAGGAGAGGACCCTTTCAAGAAATTAAAGGTGTGCCTCACAAATCTTCTCAATCAACCAGAGGACTTAAGTGTGGTCCCTTAGCCATCTCAGCAGAAGTCAAGAGACAGAAGGGTTTATCTCAGAAAGATCTGTCAATATGGCTTTTGTCTAGTGGAATGAACCCCAGGGAAATCCACAGGAGATATACAAAGTTCTTACGGAAAAGGTTTCAGCAGAAATACCATTGGCTTGAACAAAAAAGAAATAGAAAGAGTACAAAATATATAAAGACGGTCAGACTCCAAAAATTCTACAGGCAGTGGAAGGGCTGACAAAACTACTCACCTGCATACTTGCTCTGGCTTTCATAAAAAGGAAGGGTGGCTCAGAAGGCAGAGCCAAGAGCTCAAAGGACAGAGAGAGGGAGCTATAGAGAACTCTTCCATTTTCCGCAGGTTTGAAGTGTTTCAAAAAAAGTGTTGAGCATTCAAAAGCTAGCAGAAGGCAAGAAATAACTAAGATCAGAGCAGAACTGAAGGAGATAGAGACACAAAAAACCCTCTAAAAAAAGTCAATGAATCCAGGAGTTGGTTTTTTGAAAAGATCAACAAAATTGATAGACCGGTAGCAAGACTAATAAAGAAGAAAAGAGAGAAGAATCAAATAGACACAATAAAAAAAGGTAAAGGGGATATCCCCACCGACCCCACAGAAATACAAACTACCATCAGAGAATACTATAAACACCTCTACACAAAAAAACTAGAAAATCTAGAAGAAATGGATAATTTCCTGGACACTTACACTCTCCCAAGACTAAACCAGGAAGAAGTTGAATCTCTGGATAGACCAATAGCAGGCTCTGAAATTGAGGCAATAATTAATAGCCTACCAACCAAAAAAAGTCCAGGACCAGATGGATTCACAGCTGAATTCTACCAGAGGTGCAAAGAGGAGCTGGTACCATTTCTTCTGAAACTATTCCAATCAATAGAAAAAGAGAGAATCATCCCTAACTCATTTTATGAGGCCAACATCATCCTGATACCAAAGCCTGGCAGAGACACAACAAAAAAAAGAGAATTTTAGACCAATATCCCTGGTGAACATCGATGCAAAAATCCTCAATAAAATGCTGGCAAACCGAATCCAGCAGCACATCAAAAAGCTTACCCACCATGATCAAGTGGGCTTCATCCCTGGGATGCAAGGCTGGTTCAACATATGCAAATCAGTAAACGTAATCCAGGATATAAACAGAACCAAAGACAAAAACCATATGATTATCTCAATAGATGCAGAAAAGGTCTTTGACAAAATTCAACAGCCCTTCATGCTAAAAACTCTCAATAAATTCGGTATTGATGGAATGTATCTCAAAATCATAAGAGCTATTTATGACAAACCCACAGCCAATATCATACTGAATGGGCAAAAACTAGAAGCATTCCCTTTGAAAACTGGCACAAGACAGGGATGCCCTCTCTCACCACTCCTATTCAACATAGTGCTGGAAGTTCTGGCTAGGGCAATCAGGCAAGAGAAAGAAATAAAGGGTATTCAGATAGGAAAAGAAGAATTCAAATTGTCCCTGTTTGCAGATGACATGATTGTATATTTAGAAAACACCATCGTCTCAGCCCCAAATCTCCTTAAGCTGATAAGCAACTGCAGCAAAGTCTCAGGATGCAAAATTAATATGCAAAAATCACAAGCATTCTTATACACCAGTAACAGACAAGCAGAGAGCCAAATCATGAATGAACTTCCATTCACGATTGCTTCAAAGAGAATGAAATACCTAGGAATCCAACTTACAAGGGATGTAAAGGACCTCTTCAAGGAGAACTACAAACCACTGCTCAGTGAAATAAAAGAGGACACAAACAAATAGAAGAACATATCATGCTCATGGATAGGAACAATCAATATTGTGAAAATGGCCATACTGTCCAAGGTAATTTATAGATTCAATGCCATCCCCATCAAGCTACCAATGAGTTTCTTCACAGAATTGGAAAAAACTGCTTTAAAGTTCATATGGAATCAAAAAAGAGCTCGCATTGCCAAGACAATCCTGTCAAAAGAACAAAGCTGGAGGCATCACGCTACCTGACTTCAAACTATACTACAAGGCTACAGTAACCAAAACAGCATGGTACTGGTACCAAACAGAGACATAGACCAATAGAACAGAACAGAGTCCTCAGAAATAATACCACACATCTACAGCCATCTGATCTTTGACAAACCTGAGAAAAACAAGGAATGGGGAAAGGATTCCCTATTTAATAAATGGCACTGGGAAAATTGGCTAGCCATAAGTAGAAAGCCGAAACTGGATCCTTTCCTTACTCCTTATACGAAAATTAATTCAAGATGGATTAGAGACTTAAGTGTTAGACCTAATACCATAAAAACCCTAGAAGAAAACCTAGGTAATACCATTCAGGACATAGGCATGGGCAAAGACTTCATGTCTAAAACACCAAAAGCAACAGCAACAAAAGCCAAAATTGACAAATAGGATCTCATTAAACTAAAGAGCTTCTGCACAGCAAAAGAAACTATCATCAGAGTAAACAGGCAACCTACAGAATGGGAGAAAATTTTTGCAATCTACTCTTCTGACAAAGGGCTAATATCCAGAACCTACAAAGAACTCAAACAAATTTACAAGAAAAAAACAAACAACCCCATCAAAAAGTGGGCAAAGGATATGAACAGACATTTCTCAAAAGAAGACATTCATACAGCCAACAGACACATGAAAAAATGCTCATCATCACTGGCCATCAGAGAAATGCAAATCAAAACCACAATGAGATACCATCTCACGCCAGTTAGAATGGCAATCATTAAAAAGTCAGGAAACAACAGGTGCTGGAGAGGATGTGGAGAAATAGGAACACTTTTACACTGTTGGTGGGATTGTAAACTAGTTCAACCATTATGGAAAACAGTATGGCGATTCCTCAAGGATCTAGAACTAGAAGTACCATATGACCCAGCCATCCCATTACTGGGTATATACCCAAAGGATTATAAATCATGCTGCTATAAAGACACATGCACACGTATGTTCATTGCGGCACTATTGACAATAGCAAAGACTTGGAATCAACCCAAATGTCCATCAGTGACAGACTGGATTAAGAAAATGTGGCACATATACACCATGGAATACTATGCAGCCATAAAAAAGGATGAGTTTGTGTCCTTTGTAGGAACATGGATGCAGCTGGAAACCATCATTCTCAGCAAACTATCACAAGAACAGAAAACCAAACACCGCATGTTCTCACTCATAGGTGGGAACTGAACAATGAGATCACTTGGACTCGGGAAGGGGAATATCACACACTGGAGCCTATTATGGGGAGGGGGGACAGGGAAGGGATTGCATTGGGAGTTATACCTGATGTAAATGACGATTTGATGGGTGGGTGTTGATGAGTTGATGGGTGCAGCACACCAACATGGCACAAGTATACATATGTAACAAACCTGCACGTTATGCATGTGTACTCTAGAACTTAAAGTATAATTTAAAAAAAAAAAAAGTGTTGAGAAGAAAAAGAGAAATAGAGACAGGCTTAAGAGTCAACAATTAAAAGTAATAGGTTTGAATCCTGGTTTGAAAACAAACAACTGTTAAAGACATTTTTGAGATAATCAGGGAAAACTGCAGCTAGTATTACATGATATTAGTTATTTTAATTAGGTAGAATGTGCTAATTATACATGGTTATATATTAGAAAATATGTATATATGCATATAGGCTTTGTATGTGTATACATAATATATCCACAGAGTAAGAGAATAATAAAGCAAAAGTGGTTACATTTTAATTTTGTGTGAGTCTGGACAAAGGGATATGTAAATTCTGTGTACTACTATTCTTGCAACTTTTCTGTAAGTCTGAAAATATTTCTAAATAAAAAGTCGAAAATAAACATATACAGTGTTTTGCAATTATAAACTTAGAAGCTATTTTGTTTTCAAACCACATGTAGATTTTGTGTCATGTTGAAAACTAAAATTTAAATTACAAAAAAGTAAATACTTCTGAAAAAAATGTTTGGAAGTAAATGGAACAAGAGTAGCAAAATGTTGATAATTGAAGCTACATGAAAGGTACATGGAGCTCATTATATTGTTTTCTTTTATGTGTTTGAACTTTTCCATAATAAAATATTAAAATAGGCTGGGCGCAGTGGCTCATGCCTGTAATCCCAGCACTTCGGGAGGCCAAGGTGGGTGGATCACCTGAGGTCAGGAGTTCAAGACCAGCCCGGCCAACATGGTGAAACCCCGTCTCTACTAAATACAAAAAATTAGCTGGGTGTGGTGGTGCGTGCCTGTAATCCCAGCTACTCAGAAGGCTGAGGCAGGATAATCACTTGAACCCAGGAGGTGGTGGTTGCAGTGAGCCGAGATTGCGCCACTGCACTCTAGCCTAGGTGACAAAGCAAGACTCTGTTTCAAAAAAAATTAAAATTAAAACATAAATTGTAACTCAGAAGCAAGCAGCAGAAAACAACGTAATACACAGGTCACCTGGAAATTAAAACAATGGCATCTCCCTCAAACGTTCTTTGTAAACTGTTATTGTCCCCATTTTACGAGTGAGCAGACTAAGAATTTAAGATGACAGGACCAAACTGCCTTGCTAGCTGTGCTGTCAGTGGAAATCTAAGCTGCCACCAGCTTGATGCACTGCCGTAATAAATACCCAACAGCCTGGCTGTCCAAGGTGAAAGAGGTAAAACAGCAGCTCATTGGAGGGGTTTTAAATGATTTGTCCAGCCACGCAGACCCCCTGACAATCCAGAGGGGCATAAAAGCCCATCAAACCTAACAGGGTTACTCTTTTGGAGTAACCTCCCATGGTGACACATTCTCACACTCCCCCTAACATCTTTTCTTACTCAGCCTGCTCTAAATATCTGTGTGATTAAGATAGCCAGAGGCAGCTTCCTTTTATAGCCACTTTCCACAGGAGCAGTTGTGCCTTCCAGCTCATTTAGTGGGTGGTTAACCAGAAAATAGAGGTAGCTGAATTTCTTATTGGTCTTGGCTCTGAGATAACAGAACCAAAATTAAACATGAACCAAAGTCTCTGGCCTCCACTGCATTAAATGTAGGTAACACAGGTTTTCCTGTAAGTGCAGAGTCACCGAGGTATGACCTACCAAAGTCACCTACAGAGTTTCAAAATATAAATGACCATACCTGAATCTTCTCTTTTTCCTCCCTAAGGCATGTCAGCAACTCCACAAGGAGAGGCCCAGACATGTATATTGTACATTTTTTAAAGCCCCCAAAATAATTCTGAAATTTTCCGCATATCAAGATGGCCTGAATGACTCCTGGAAAAAGTTCAGAATATAAGATGGAGGATATCATCCTGGGATGAGCTGTGAAATTCCTGGTTGGAAAGTTTTAGAACCCCATCTATAATGGATTCGGTTATAGTTCCAAAGGCCATGTAAGAACCAGCACCAGGATGTCTGCATAAGAATCACTTAGAGCTTATCAAACTACAAAATAATGGTAGGTAAGAGCTAGGAATCCGGATTTTTTTTTTTTTTTTTTTTTTTTGAGACGGAGTCTCGCTCTGCTGCCCAGGCTGGAGTGCAGTGGCCGGATCTCAGCTCACTGCAAGCTCCGCCTCCCGGGTTCACGCCATTCTCCTGCCTCAGCCTCCCGAGTAGCTGGGACTACAGGCGCCCGCCACCTCGCCCGGCTAGTTTTTTGTATTTTTTAGTAGAGACGGGGTTTCACCGTGTTAGCCAGGATGGTCTCGATCTCCTGACCTCGTGATCCGCCCGTCTCGGCCTCCCAAAGTGCTGGGATTACAGGCTTGAGCCACCGCGCCCGGCCGGAATCCGGATTTTAACAGACTTCCCAGGTAATTCTGATGTGCAGTCAGGTTTGGGACTGTATGTATATAGTACTCAAAATACCATGTTAGAGCCCTTTATGCATTCACTCATTCATTCAACAAACATTTACTGTGTACTTACTGTGTGCCAAGCACCAAGGATTAAATAATGAATACAACTCAATACCTGCCCTTGAGAGGTTCACAAGTCTAATGAGGGATGCCAATCCTTTTGACATGGACCTTATAACACAGTGTGGCAAGTACCTGCACAGACTATGTGCAAACGGCTGTGGAGAGAAATTATTTAATTCTACCTAGTGAACAAAGGATAGGCTTCACAAAAAAAAAAAAAAAAAAAAAAAAAAGGTGACATTGGAGCTAAGCCTTGAGGAGAAGCGAGGAGTTTGCCAGTTGAAGAGGGAAGGGAAGTTCCAGGTAGAGGTCCAGAGAATGAAAGTGCATGGCATGTCTGGTGACAAGCATGGCCAGAGCAGAGGGAGTACGGGCAAAGTGGGCAATGGCTGGGGGGACAGGCGAGAATCAGATGGGGAAGGGTGTGGTTTCATGCTGAGGGGGTCATCTCTTGTTTTTAAGCATGATAATATGATCAGATCTTTATTTTAGATAATTTTGGTGTCAGTGTGCATAGGAGAGAGATATAGACAAAAAAATTAATTAGGATGATATGAGAGATGAGGAGGTCCTGAAATAGGAAAGTGGCCGTGGGAATAGATTTGAAAGATATTCCATAGGTAGAATCTACAGAATAAGTAAGTGTTGCTTGAAAAAAAAAAAAAAACCCACATATACATATACATACACACACAAACACAAGAACAACCCAAAAAAAAAAAACCTATTACAGAAAGACGTCCTTTCTCAGTACATCTTTGTCTCTTCTCTGCTTCACTCTCACCCGATCTTGTCATCTCACTCTGAAGAAAGTATCATTTGCCCTCAGTCCTCTCACAATTCATGAAAAATGAAACCAAATTTCCACTGTCCCAATCCTTTCAAATGAGCTTAGGAATGAAGACTGTCAACTGCTGTCTACTGAGACGGGAAGGCCCTTAGTGATCCTCTTTAGCCCTACAACCTCCTTGTTGTACACAATGAAGAAATGAGGCTCAGAAAAATAGGTTAATTTCCATCATCACACAAATGGTTTTAAAAAAAAATACGTACTATATCTTCTGTTAGTACCATTTGAACCTTTCAAAATGCATGACATTCATTCACCACCTGTGTAGTGCTCCTGTCTGCCTTTCTTTAAAGATTCTAAGATAAGCTAAAATCTATTATCTCTGTTCTCTGCTCTTTTTGATAATCGAGAAATGCCATGGTTTCTCTCACACTGAAAAGGAGTCCAATGGACATCTAGTGGTTCACTTAGATAATTGAATCTTTAATAGTATTATCTATCACTGTATTTAGTGTGTTAAATTTGATTAGCATATTAACTAATTGCATTATATTAGTGGTCTCAACCCTTTCAGATCTGATGATCTGTTTGTATAGCTATTTTGAATCACCCTCCTTTTCTATCCTGAAATGAAATTGATGTAAAATACAATCTACACAAGTAATTGCAAAATTTCAATATAGTGCCCTTTTATTTTCCTTTTATAGAAAATAAAAGGAAATTAATTGCTAATAAAATAATACATTTTTCATATTTAAGTACTTGGCATGGTCACACCTGAAAACATGATGTAGTCAGATGCTTATACTTATATGTGGAATTTCTGTGAATACAACACTTGTAAATGTAGTCAGATACAAGTGTGTGAAGTCAACAACTACAATATTGTATAATGTTGTTTTCTGAAATGGTGACCAACTTTTAGTAAAATTTAGAGCAAAACAAAGTACAATCTTTCCCTTGTTTTATACAGCATTTTTAGAAAATTACTAAAAATAATTTGTGACAGATGTAAAGCAGAATTGGAGTCTAGGTTCTGTTCAATACAGTTTTTTCACTACAAGAATGTCTGCTAAGATACTAAAAGCAGAGACAAATGACAACTTACCTATAGAAGAAAAAAATTAAAATCACAGTGGATTTCTCATCAGAAACCATGGAAACCACAAGAAAGTGGCACGACATTTTTCCAGTGCTGGAAGAAAATAACCGTCAACCCAGAATGCTTTATGCAGCAAAAATATCATTTAGAAGTGAAGAAAGATCAAAAAATTCTCAAATGAAGGAAAATAAAGATAATTTGTCACCAGCAGACCTACGCTAAAAGAATGAATAAATGAAGATTTATAAATAGAAAGGAAGTGGTTAAAGAAGTTTCTTAAAATATTAGAAAAATTGAAAGCTACTTGGGAGGCCGAGGCAGGGGAATCACTTGAACCTGGGAGGTGGAGGTTGCAGTGAGGGGATATCACGCCACTGCACTCCAGCCTGGTGACAAAGCAAGACTCTGTTGAAAGAAAGAGAGAATGAGAGAAAGAGAGAGAGGGAGGGAGGGAGGAAGGAAGAAGGGAAGGAGAGAGAGAAAGAGACAGAGCAAGAGGGAGAGAAGGAGGGAGAGAAGGAGAGAAGGAGAGAGAGAGAGAGAGACAGAAAAGAAAGAAAAAAGGAAAAGAAAAGAAAAAGGAAGAAAGAGGGAGAGGGAGAGGAAGAAAAGGAAAAGGAACAAAGAAAGAAGAAAAAGGAAAAGAACACAGTAAGCAAAAATATAGGTAGATACAATAGATCTTCCTTATCCTCTTGAGCCTTCTGAATTATGTTGACAGTTGGAGCAAAAATTGTAATAATGTTTAATATGGTCTTGAATGTATGTAGAGAAAATATTTAAGATAATTTTGTTATAAATAGGGAAGGGAAAGGGACATAAAAAGAGGTAAGCCTCCTACACTTCATGTGAAACTTGTAAAATGATGACACTAACAGACATTTGTGTGTGTGATAAGATGTATGTGTGTGTTGGGGTGAGTGGGTATGAGGTAATACCTAAAGCAACTACTAAGACTCAAAACATTATAGACTAATAGACTCAAAACACTATTGGAAAATCAAAGTGAAATTTTACAAAATGTTCAAGCAGCCTGCATTTTGAATAGGAAAAAGGGAAAAGAAAATTGAGAAATAAAAGTTAGAGAGAAAATACAGCAAAATATATAATGGCAGACTTAAACTTTAATGTATCAATAATCATATTAAATGCAAATAATATGGTTTAAAATAAATGGTTAAGAATAAAAGGATGGAGGTGCTGGAGCTGTTGCCACCAAGTCCGGATCTCATTGCCGTATGCCCCCAGTGCTTGCCTGACATGCATTCCCAATTCCTTTTGGTTCCAAGTCCAGTGTTGCAACTCTCAAGGATCAGCTGATTCATAATCTTCTAAAACAACAACAGACCCCCCCCATTAAGATTACATTTGTTGGGGTTAGTGCTGTTGGCATGGTCTGTGCCATCAGTATCTTAATGAAGGACTTGGCAGATGAACTTGCTCTTGTTGATGTCATGGAAGACAAATTGAAGGGAGAGATGACGGATCTCCAACATGGCAGCCTTTTCCTTAGAACGCCAAAGATTATCTCTGGCAAAGACCATAATGTAACTGCAAACTCCAAGCTGGTCATTATCACATCTGGGGCACGTCAGCAAGAGGGAGAAAGCCATCTTAATTTGGACCAGCATAACATGAACATCTTTAAATTCATCATTCCTAATGTTGTAAAATACAGCCCGAACTGCAAGTTGCTTATTGTTTCAAATCCAGTGGGTATCTTGACCTATGTGGCTTGGAAGATAAGTGGCTTTCCCAAAAACCGTGTTATTGGAAGTGGTTGCAATCTGGATTCAGCCCAATTCCGTTACCTGATGGGGGAAAGCTGGGAGTTCACCCATTAAGCCGCCATGGGCGGGTCCTTGGGGAACATGGAGATTCCAGTGTGCCTTTATGGAATGGAGTGAATGTTGCTGGTGTCTCCCTGAAGACTCTACACGCACATTGAGGGACTGATACAGATAAGGAACAGTGGAAAGAGGTTCACAAGCAGGTGGTTCAAAGTCCTTACAAGGTGATCAAACTGAAAGGCTACACATCCTGGGCCACTGGACTCTCTGTGGCAGATTTGGCAGAGAGTATAATGAAGAATCTCAGGCGGGTACACCCAATTTCCACCATGATTAAGGGTTTCTATGGAATAAAGGATGATGTCTTCCTTAGTGTTGCTTGCATCTTGGTACAGAATGCAATCTCAGACCTTGTGAAGGTGACTCTGACTCCTAAGGAAGAGGCCCGTTTGAAAAAGAGTACAGATACACTTTGGGGGATCCAAAAAGTTGCAGTATTTTTTTAAATTTTTTTATTATTTTTTTTTTGAGATGGAGTTTCACTCTTGTTGCCCAGGCTGGAGTGCAATGGCACAATCTTGGCTCACTGCAACCTCTACCTCCCAGGTTCAAGCAATTCTCCTGCCTCAGCCTCCCGAGTAGCTGGGATTACAGGTACCCACCACCACACTCAGCTAATTTTTTGTATTTTTAGTAGAGAAGGGGTTTCACCATGTTGACCAGGCTGGTCTTGAACTCCTGACCTCAGATGATTCACCCACCTCAGCCTTCCAAAGTGCTGGGATTACAGGCGTGAGCCACCGCTCCCAGCCAGAGCTGCAATTTTAAAGTCTTCTGATATCATCCATTTCACTGTTTAGGCTACAACAGGATTTTAGTTGGAGGTTGTGCATGTTGTCCTTTTTTCTGGTCTGTGATTACAACAGTAATATTAAGATGGACTGGGAAAAACATCAATTCCTAAAGTTAGAAATAGAAATGGTTTATAAAATCCTACAGCTATATCCTAATGCTGGATGTCACTAATCCTGCGTAGTCCTAAACTGGTTAGTCTGAAATAGTTCTACTACCTCTGAGGCACCACTGCCAATGCTGCACATGCTGCAGTTGCCCTTTGAGCCAGATGGAGGTTTACCGTGTGTTATATAACTTCCTGGCTCCCTCACTGAACAATGCCTAGTCCAACATTTTTTCCCAATCAGTCACATCCTGGGATCCAGTGTATAAATCCAATATTGCATGTCTTGTACATAATTGTTACAAAGGATCTTATTTTGTGAACTATGTATATCAGTAGTGTACATTACCATATAATGTAAAAAGACCTACATGTAAACAGTGCAACCAACTATCCAAGTGTCATACCAACTAAAACCCCCAATAAACCTTGAACAGTGAAAAAGAATAAAATAAAAATAGAACAATGGAAAAATATAGATCACACAATCAAAAGAAAGTAGAGTGGCCATATTGATATCAGATAAAGTAAATTTCAGAACAAATAAAATTACCAGAAACCAGAGGAACATCATACAGTGATAAAAGAATCAATCCACCAATAAAATGTAGTAATCTTAAATGTGTCCATACCAAACAATAAAGTTGCAAAATATGTAAAGCAAAAATTGATAGAACTGAAAGGAGAAATAGACAAATCCACAATTATAGCTAGAGATTTCAACACCCCTCTGTCAACAACTGACAGAACAACTAGACAGAAAATCAGCAAGGATATAAAAACTCCTATCTATCAACCAACAGAATCTAGTCAGTGTTTATAGAACACTCTAGCCAACAATAGCAAAATATGCATTATTTTCAAGTGCCCATGGAATATATGACAGGATTACCAGGTTATCCTGGGTCATAGAACAAATTTAAAAGAATTTAAAAGAGTTAAAATCACGTAGACTGTGTTCTCCAACCAAAATGGAATCAAACTGGAAATCAATAACAGAAAGATAGCAGGAAAATCTCCATGCACTTGGAAACTAAATAACATTCTTTTAAATAATCACAGGGCAAAGAGGAATTCTTCAAGGGAAATTTTTAATACATTCAACTGAATGAAATAAAAATGCAGCATATCAAAATTTGTGGAATGCATTCAAGGCAGTACTGAGACAGAAATGCACAGCACTAAATGCATACATTAAAAAGGAAAAGTAACAGATGAATACTATAAGCTTTCACTTCAATAATCTAAAAAAAAAAAAAAAAAAAAAAAAACCAGCAAAACAACCCCAAAGCAAGCAGAAAGAAGGAAATAATAAAGAGCAGAAATGAAATCTCCAGGCCCTGATGGCTTCACTGGAGAATTCTCCCAAACATTTATTTTAAAAAGAAATGAAACCAATTTACACATTCTCTTCTAGAAAACAGAAGAAAAAAGAACAGTTTCCAACTCATTTCATGAAGACACTATTACTCAAAACACAAAACCAGACAAAGACTGTACAAAAAAGATAACTAAAGGCCAATAACCCTCATGAATATAAAAGCAATAATTCTTAATGTTAGCAAGTAGAATATAATAAAAGTACACACCATGATGAAGTGGGGCTTATTCTAGGGATGCAAGATTGGTTCGCTGTTTTAAAATCAAAGACTGTAATCCACTATATTAACTGGCTAAAGAAGAAAAATCACAGGATCATATCAATCAGTACAGAAAAATACTGGAGAGAATTCAATACCCATTTATGATTTAAAAAAAAAAAAAACTCAAAAAATAGGAATAAGAGAGAACATCCTCAACTTGACAAGGAACAAAACACCTACAGTAATATTATACTTTAGTAAAAGACTGAATGTCTTCTCTCTAAGATGAGGAATGAGGCAAAAAATATCCACCTTCACACTCTTATTCAACATAGTGCTGAAAGCTCTAGCCAACGCAATATGGCAGCATATGAAAATAAAAGAAATATATATCAGAAAGAAAAAAATAAGACTGACTGTTCCTACTTGCAGTAGACATAACTGTCTTTACAGAAAACCCCAAAGAATCTGCAAAAAAACAACTCCTAGAATTAATGTGAGTTCAGAAAGGTTGTAGGATATAAGACAAACATATAAAAAGCAACTATATTTCCATATAGTAGCAATGAATGCATGAATGCCAATAATTTAAAAATGTAATATAACTTAAAATCACTCAAAAAATTGAAAACTTAGATTTAAAACATGTACTATAACTTTTATGTCAAAAACTATTCAATGCCAATTAAAGAAATCAATTATTTAAATAAATGAGGAAACATATCATGTTCATGGACTGAAAGATCCAACATAGTAAAGATGTCAATTCTCCCCAAACTGATATACAGATTTGACATAACTACTATCAAAAATCCAGCAAGATTATTTTATAGATATGGACAAGATTATTCTAAAATGAATACATGGAAAGACAAAAGAACTAGAATAGCTAAAATAAAAATAAAGTAACAGGAATGTGTCTACTTATTTTCAAGACTTATAATATTGCTACCATAATCAAGACTCTGTGGTACTGGTGGAAGGAGAGACACATAGATCAATGGGACAGAATAAAGACTGCAAAAATAGAACCACACAAATATACCCAATTCATTTTTGACAAAGGAACAAAAGCAATTCAATAAAGAAAAGACTGCCTTTTCAGCAAATGGTTCTGGAAGAATTGGACATCTATAGGCCAAAAAAAGATCCTTGACCTAAGTCTCACATCTTATACTGACTCAAAATCTAACAAAGACCCTTAAATATAAACCATAAAACTATAAAACTTTTAGAAAAAAAAAACTTGGGAGAAACTCTTCAGGATCCAGGGATAGGCAAAGAATGTTTAGACTTGTCACCAGAAGCATGATCCATAAAAGGGAAAAATGATAAATTGGACTTCATCAAAATTTAAAAGTTTGCTCTGTGAAAGACTGTTGCTGAGGGGATGAAAAGACAAGCTACATAATGAGAGAAAATATTTGCAAACCATGTATTCAACAAATGACTATTATCTAGAATATGAAAAGAGCTCTCAAAATGTGACAGTTAAAAAATAATCAGATAAGCAAATGAGAAAATTACATAGACATTTCATCAAAAAGGATATACAGATGACAAATAAGCAAATAAAAATATTTTCACATCAGTAGCCATTAAGGAAATGAAAAATTAACACCACAATGAAATATTTCTATATACATATCAGAATGCCTAAAATAAAAAATAGTGACACCACCTATCTGGGCGCAGTGGCTCACACCTGTAATCCCAGCTCTTTGGGAAGCCAAGGCAGGTGGATCACTTGAGGTCAGGCATTCGAGGTCAGGCATTCGAGACCAGCCTGGGCAACATAATGAAACCGCATCTCTACTAAAGATGCAAAAATTAGTTGGATGTGGTGGTGCATGCCTGTAGTCCCAGCTACTCAGGAGGCTGAGGCATGAGAATCACTTGAATACAGGAAGTGGAGGTTGCAGTGAGCAAAGATCATGTGACTATACTCCAGCCTGGGTGACAGAGTGAGACTCTATCTCAAAAAAAAAAAAAAATAGTGATAACACCAAATGCTGGCAATGTTAAGAAGGAACTAGATCAAGGTTATGAAAAAACCTCCAAGGTTATGAAAAAACCTCCAAGGTTATGAAGAAACTGGATCACTCATACATTGTTGGTGAGAATGTAAAACGAGTACAAGCCACTCTGGAAAACAGTTTCTCTAAAAACTAAACATACAACTACCATGTGACCCAGCAACTGCACTACCAGGCATTTATCCCAGAGAAATGAAGAGCTATGTTCACACAAGAATCCATATATGACTGTTTATAGAGCTTTATTTGTTAAAACCCTGAACTGAAAACAACCTAGATGTCCTACAATGGGTGAATGGAGAAACAACTGTGAAATATTCATACCATGGAATACTACTCAGCAATAATATTGATACAATATAACAACTTCGATGAATTTCAAAAAAAAAAAAAAAATGGACTGAGTTAAAAAAAAAAAAGCCAATCTCACATTAACCTTTTATATAACATTCTTGAAAGGACAAAATTATAGTAATGGAGAACAGATCAATGGTTGCCAAGTGTTGAGGGAGGCAGGAGAGGAGGAAGGGAAGTGGGTGTGACTAAAAAAAAAAAAGGCAGCACAAAGGATCCTTGTAGTGATGGAAATGTACTGTATCTTGACTGTGTCAATGTCAGTATCTTGGTTGTGATATTATACTCTAGTTTTGCAAGATGTTACTATTGGAGGAAACAGAGTAAAAAGTGCGTGGACCGCTCAGTATTATTTCATGTGAATATACAATTAACTGAAAATGAAAAGCTTAATTGTTTAAAGTAACACTATTTGGGGGAGGGGGACTCATGTGGTGTGGAGATGGGAAAAATATGTGTGAGATTGTCAAGTGGACTGTGAGATGTCCAGAATTCCTGAATCTCCCTCTGCTCACCAAATGCCACCCTTTCCTCATTGTTACCACTTCTAAAACTTGCCCTACCCATCCCACATCACCCTTTATGGACAATACTCGTACAACCCACACTGAAAGCCACTGCACTGGAAGGTAACAATAACTCTATAGAGCTGGTAGGAAGAGGCTACTTTATAAATGAAAACTGAGGAATCTGAGTGAGGCGAAGTCACCCTCCCAAAATCACACAACAAGTACATTTCGTAGCCAGTTTTTCCACCGTTTCACATCACTTCACATAATCATTTCACTCCACTACATTTCTAATCATCTACCATTTTCAAAGCTTTTTAAAATGTTATCTTAATTGGTCGTAAGCTGTCCCAGCTAAAAGAAAATGACAGAGGGCTAGAATAATGGGAGTGGTTGCAATCTCTTAGCCAATGTGGGTTGCTGTGGCAAATTCCTGCCTCCACATCTGCAAGATGCCTACATTTGTGCTCATATTTGCCCCCTTTGCACTCAACAAATTAAAGCTCCTCCTACTTAAGCCTAATTCCTCCCCTCAGTTTTTGGATCCCACTCCCCATCACCTCATTTTATTGATTATGCCATCTGTTTCTTGCATCTTCAAACTTACTCACTCTACTGCCTCTTTCCCATCAGGAGAAAAAAACATGTTTCCTTAGCTTCATGTCCTCTTCAGAATATAGCCCCTCTCCTTTTGAAGGAGAGTGATTAAACGCTCTGCCTTCATTTCCTCTTCTCTCCACTCCAGTGCAGTTTGCTTTCTGGCCCACAACTGCTCTTAAACTTTACCAGATTCCAAGGTCTACCTTGTACTAGCTCCAACAGACACTCTTCAGTCCTTACCTTACTTAACCTGTGCTCAGCATTTGATACATTAACCTCTCCCTTTTTGAAACACTCTTCCTTGGCCTAGGCTTCCCTGGTTTTCGTCCTACTCTCTAGCCATAGGACATTTCTCTTCTCCCTGTCACTCAAATGCTGATGTTTCAGTATTCTGTCCTAGTCTCCCTTCTCTTTTCCCTTTGTACCTTCTCCCAGGTTTCATTTACCATCTATATTACCAGCTCATGCCAGTCTCTCAAGCTCCAGACCCAAGTAACTCACATCCTGCTAAATTCAACAAGCCCAAAATGGACCAAAATTCAACAAATCCAAAACTGAACATCATCCTCCCCATCTCAAATCTATTCCTGAATAGCTCAATCTGTGGCATTTTCGTACACCAGCCACACTAGATTCTTCTTCTTCCTCATATCCACATTAAATTTTTCACCAAGCCTATTTACCTTCTCAATGCCCTTCAATCTATTTGCATTTCCAAGGACACTGCCTTAGTCCAGACCCCCAAAATCTGTCAACTGAAAATCTGCAGTAGCTTCCTAACTGGTCTCAGTGCCCCTAATTGTGTCCCCTTCCAATCTATTCTTTTAATCACAATGAGTTATTTTCCTAAAAATAACTAAAGTCCTAAAATATGACTCACTACATCACGTTCCGTCTTTAAACCTTTCAGTGGTTCCTCACTGCCTTTTAGCTAAACTCTCACCTCACCACGGCCTGTCTAGTGGAGCCCTACCTATCTTTCCAGCCTACTCTCCCACTTGCTTCTCACATCCTACAACTACCTCCTCTTCTCCCACAGTAAATTTCTTTCAATTCCCAATGCATCGCATTATCTCTTGCTCCTAGGACTTCGCACAAGAAGAACTCACCATCTGGAACCTCATTCCTCAACTCCTCCCTCCACTGGCTTCCCCTACTCATCCTTCAGACCTCAGAAAAGGTCACTTCCCGACCTCCACTTGATGAGGCTGGGTCCCCCCTGCTCTGTTCTCCCAACACCCTAATCTTTCCCTGTTGTGAAACTTATCACACCCTTTCACAATTACTTATTTATCTATTTGTTTTCCCCATGAAGCTGTAAGTCACTTGAGAATACTAGTCTATCTTGTTTACCTTAATAGCTATAATGCTGGCACAGTGCTTTGAATACTCAATAGATGTAGTTTTAACAGACTATACAAGAATATATAAAAAATTAAGAAATCCAAGCCTGTATGGCAGCTCTCCGGGGACTCAGCAGTCCCCTCTGGCTCATTTTCTGGCTTATGCAACCTTATGGTGACCCCTGTGTGGCACCCTCCCTTATATGAACCAGCGTTCTTTGTTCACGTATAGGAGAATGCTTTTTGCTGTAACCTCAGCTTCGAGAAAACAATGCCCATATTGCATTAACCTGCTAGACCAGCTTCAGAAAGGATCTCTGAATGTCACGATTTCAGAAACCGTAAAATCACCCCTTGTTCTACTGCAGAAAAAAATACAGTGGAACAAGGAGTTCCTTGAGCAATTCTTAAAATTCTTTTGTCAGGGTCAAAGATATTATTTGTCAACTAGAGGCAAGTCAAATGCAAATGACTTTTAAATTCATGCTATGGAAATTAAAAGTAGAAACCCTAAATTTTTTAATTAACTTTTAATTAAAATTACAGTTAATAACCAGAAGTCACAAGTTTTTCACAGAGCAGTCTTGAGAGATTAAGAAACTGACCTGTTGACATGAGGCTTTGAGAATACTCTGCACTAAGCTAATAATTACACCTTGTTATACAGATAAGAAAAGAACTGGAAAATATTTATCAGTCAGTTAACTTAAACCCACTAAGAATACAAACATTAGATAGGTAAGAGGGTAGAATGCTTTTTTTGTCAGATTTACATTTTTTCTGTATCTTGTCATCATAAAATTCAGTAGTTTGTACATAGAGGTCTCTTGTAGGATTTTTCTCTAACTATAATGGTTAAATATTATACAGCCTTTAACCTTGAGACTATAAAATTCACCTACTTATCCGTTGTAGGAAATTGCAATCCCCAATCATTGTTTATTTGTTATAGGAAATTGGATTTTGTAATGTTTAACCCACGGTTAACTGTTTTACTGTTTAACACAGTCACTTCACTGAGTTTGTTATAATTAAATTAACCAGCAAAAAACCAATTCAGATCCTCTTGGGGTTAACGAAAAATCACCCATTTTTTCCTGGTACAGATTTTGATACAAGTAAATATAAAGAGTGATTACAGCAGAATCATTTTTAAACAATATGAGAAATAACTCAACTTTTACCTCCGCAGCCTTACAGCATACATGATTGAAGCAGGGCCATTCCTCGGGTAATAACTGGGGAGAAGAGCTGGGGGGAGCACTGGACCCCAGTGACCTCAGGAGGGAGAAATAAAGGGCCCCCATGCAGAGGAAGAGGGGAGATGGAGGTAGATTCAGAATGGGGTGAAGAGGGCACTAAACAGAGTGTCAATCTAGAGAGGTAATGTGGGCTAGTGGTTCTACATGCACTGGTTTGAGTCCCATTCACCTGGGCTCAAATCCTGGCTCTGTCCGCCGCTCATGCGCTTTGTCATCAAATAACTTGCATAGTCTCCCTGAGCCTCAGTTGCAACATAAGGATCCTAGCAGTGAACTCATGGAGGTGAGAGGATTAAAAGATATGTTTATAAAGCCTTTAGCTCAGTCCTGAGCATGACAATATCCAGTAACAATGCTGCATAAATAGCCTATTTTGTGGTTGTGGTTGTTGTTAATATCTTCCATCTCACTATTTCACTTTGGGCTCAGTCTTGATGACTCCGCTGGGGCACTTTCTACATGTCCCAGCCATGGGGCAGCCAGCCACAGAGCCTCCACGGATGTAAAGGTGCTGCAGTCTCTTGTCCTGGTCCTCGTTATCACTGCAGTTCTAACCTCAGGGCCCTGACATGGCAGCTCTCTGATGACAGCAGCATCTTCTCTGGGCATCCTATCAGAAATGGTCAAAAAGCCATTCTAAAATGTCTTCTGTCATTATGTTGAGGTGTAATGGAATGTGTACAAACTCTAAAATCAGATGTATTTGCAGACAACTTGCTCACCGTGTATTCTTGGCAAATTTGCTTCTTTCCAGATTCTTTACCTTAATTTGGGTTTACTGCCACCGATCTTGAAGATTCATGGTAACAAACTCAACAAACTATATATATCACTATTACTACATTTGTGAATGTTTTGTTGAATCCTTTCTCAGGTTGAAAAATATTGGAGATTAGAGCTAGAATTGAGTTCAAAGATTATGCCCCAGCCATATCCTCCCTCATGGAAGCTGAATGTTTCAATCTACATAATCTCAAGGCCTTCTGTTTTCTGCTGACAAGAAAGAAGTCTTGTCTTTTACATTACCCTTCTTCTCCAAGTTCTTTCTTTGTAATCCCCAGGATGCATACATGTACTCATGGCTTAAATCTGTAATCATAGCCAATGCCATGGTCCCCATCCCACAATGGTGCCATGGAGTTGTGATTTGGCCCTGCATAATAAGATCAACACCTCCTTTCAGAATGAGAAGGATAATGTTCTTTCTGTCTCATTTCCAGCCATGGGAAGAAGGGTCCTCAGCATGTGTTTGTTGGTATGGCACTTTAGATTCACAAACAAAACTCTTCTCTCCTAGGATGGCTGGATCTAGATGAGTTCAAGATTCTGCTGCCACATTGTATCCCAACACTTGTCTCATTCTAAAATCAAGTTCCCTTTGCCCAAGTCCTTTTTCTCTTCTTTGAAGTTCTCTCTCAGTGACCTCCATCACCCTCCCTCAAATAGGACTTCAGACACAGACACAGACACACACACACACACACACACACACACGCATCAGTTCATCAGACATGGCTACAGATATTTTAACCTCTGGCACCACTGTGGACAGCAAAGAAGTCTTTTTTCCCTAGGCCCTTTGTAAATTAATGGTTACAAATAGGTACACAGAGATAGCAATGTCTCCTCATTCTATTCACCAAGAGTCCCACTCAGCCCAGCCAAGACACACTTATAACAGATGAGGAAAACGTAAGGTTCAGGGACTTAGCCAGGACACATAGGCATCTGTTGTCCAAGTCCTGGTTCAGGACTCATTCTCCTGTACCACACTGCCCCCTCTCACTGTGCAGGCTCCTTTCTCAATATTGATGTCTTTGAGTTAGCCAGATGGTTAATCTTTTTTTTTTTTTTTTTTTTTTTTTTTTTTTGGCCACAAAGACAATTTGCTTTCCGAAAATCTCAAACTAAGCAGCTCATAACTGCTTCTTAAGATAAACAGAAAGGAATTCTAACACAGCATGGTAGAAACAACTTGACAGGACCATGTTGCTTCTGTTTCTTATCTCTGGATGCCAGAAGCCTGCTGCTTTCTCCTGTCCACCCACAAGGGATTTGTGATTGGGTTTGATTCTCCAACCCTGTTTCCTGGAAAAGGCCCCAGAGCCACTGATGTGTCTGCAAGAAGGGAAAAACATTTTACCCACTAGGTATTGATGTGCCCTAAGGCACTTTGGAGTCCTGAACTTAGCTTTGGGTAGTAAAAAAGCATGTTGGCAATTACTAAGTTTCAGAAGCAATTTTTTGGAAGAAAAAAAAAGATAGGTAGTCCAAGACTCCACATTGGCTGTGCTGACCACAATGCCACCAAACTGCTGACTTTCAGAAGCAATTTTTTGCAAAAAAAAATTTTAAAAATAGGTAGTCCAATGCTCCAAATTGACTGTGCTGACCACAATGCCACCAAATGAAAACTGAAAACTTAATCATCCAGTTCTGTATCGATAGCTAAGTGTTGGGTATCATTTAGGGCAAGAATATTTTAACTAATATTTAATCAGAATTTTTATTTTCAATTGTTAAAGTATTTTACAGAAATTTTCCATTTCTCAAATGTAAATTAAGAAAAAATCAGTCCACAAAACATAAATGGAAACAAGCACAAATTTATTTGACCACCTTTTGGAGAGGCCAACTCAAAGTTGACAATGTATATTCACCATTTGAGAGGACATCTAACATATTACATCCTTGGCTTCTCAAGGAGATGTTAGTGCCCACTTACTCGATATTGGTAAGCTCCTTCACTAATCTCTGATTATTTTACAGTCAAGACTCCATTCTCCCATCCCTTCTTATAACCCCCTTTCATACTTTAAAGCATTGATCTAAATACAAAATGGGAGAACCTGTGTATTAGTTCACTAGGGGTGCCACAACAGAATACCACAGATTGGATGGCTTACACAACAAAAATTTATTTTCTCACAGTTCTGGAAGCTGGAAGTCCAAGGTCAAGGTATCAGCAGGCTTGGTTTCCTCTGAGGCCTCTCTCCTTGGCTTGCAAATGGTCACCTTCTTGCTGCCTCTTCACATGGTCTCTGTGCACAAGTGCCACTGATATTCCCCTGTACATCCAGATTTCCTCTTTTTAGAAAGACACCAGTCATATTTGATTGGGGCCACTCTATGGGCCTTATTTTAACTTAGTCATCCATCCAGAGGCTCTATTTCCAAATGCACTCATGTGCTGAGGTACTGGGAGTTCAGGCTCCAACATAAGAGCCGGAGAGCACAATTCAGCCCATAACAACCTCTCTTTATGAAAAGTTTCCAAATTATATCAGACAGTAAAAAATCTGCTCCTAACTTAAGAGTCCTGTTGTTTTGGGCTGTGTAGAAAGATACAGCCAGACCCAACATGTGGTTTAATTTTAGGGACTGCATGCTTCCTGTTCCCCAAAAATACTCCACATGCCTTTGAATTCTCTCATCAGAAATTCATATCTTCTCAGAGGCTTTCTTCTGTTAAAATGAAGAGAGCCTTGGGTTGAGCCTCATCTGTCACTAGACTTCGGTGCAACCATTGCTTCCTTTCTGAGAGCAGTTTTTGATGAAGAGCAGAGGACTGGGTACCAATAGGGCCAGGGAAGAAGTGAGGGGAGGGTCATAAATGGAGACAAAGGGAAGAGAAACAAGAAGCTGGAGGCATGAGAAGACAGACCTTACTGGCTTTACCATTTCACCCAAATAGTGGCAGAGGCTGAGTATTCATGCTCCAGTCCATAATTGTTGCTAGAGAATGGGTGCCTCACCCAGACGCCATATTCCCTGCATGGCTCCTCTTGCCTCTAGGTAGAGCCATGGGACAGACTTCTGACAATGGATTGTGAACCAGGAACAACTCCAGTGCCAGACCTGATCTATGGAAATTTCCTACACATTTTCTACCTTCTCTGTTTTCCAACTACCAGTGAAATAAAAAGATTCTGAAGCCCTAAAAAATGGCAGAACCACAAAACGGAATGGAGCCTGGATCTGTGAATGACCACATGGAAGGCCTCTCACTGAACACTTGCACTAAACTGTCACTGTGTGAGCAATAGCTCCTGTGAGTTAAACCACTGAGATTTTCAGGGCTTGTCCTTTTTAGCAACTATTAATGTTATAATTAATAAGTTAATACAGTCAATATAAGGCTGAATTTGGCAAAAATTAATAATCACTTCAGTGGTGATTTTATGCTGGTTTATTTTATGCTGGTTTTATGCTGGTTTGTTTCAGGAGTGAATGCTGATAGTAAGAAGAGTATAGGCTGGGCACAGTGGCTCCTGCCAGTAATTCCAGCACTTTGGGAGGCCAAGGCAGGAGTTGAGCTCAGGAGTTTGAGGCTACAGTGAGCTATGATCAGGCCACTTCACTCCAGTCTGGGTGACAGAGTAAAATCCCATCTTAAAAATAGAAGAAGAAGACAACAAAGAAGAAGAGTATTACTTGATTTTTACTGTAAAATGACATTTAGATATTATTATTCAATTCAGGTTGACCTGTAATAGTAGTGATAATAATCACAGACAGTTGCAGTTTGCAACTATCATTGCATTTCAAACTACCAGGCATAATGAGAAGTACACAATAAAATAATAAAACAAACCACTGATAGGCTAAAAAGAGTGCTGGACTGAAAGTCAAGCATCCTGAATTCTAGTTTCACCCCAACACAAACCATTTATGACCAGGAGTCTCACCTCTCCGGACACTACCAGCTCTAAAAGCCAGACTGGAAGTGTCTGTTTAGGGGAAATAATGCCTCCTATGAGTGAAAAACAAATGACAGGAGAACTGGTCACAGTGCTTTGTGCAGAGAAGATGCTCAATACAGATTTATTCAATTAACAAAAGTTTTTAAACAGACTCTGATAAAGTAATTCAACTGAAATGACAGAGGGTGAATACAGATTTAGACACCCACCCGTGTCCCCTCCCACCGAACTAGAAGTGTCTCTGTGTATTCATGTGTATAAAGAAATTGGCTCCATTTCTGAACAGTGAGAACAGGGCAGAAAAATGAATAAATCTGGGGATGACATATAATCAAAAATATAGCCATCTGTTTAAGTCCGGCATCTAAAATATAAAAAATAGAAGAGAAGCCACCTGTCTTGCAATATTGAAGTAAAATGCAAATCTATTTAATTGAAAATAATAATGTAATGTAAACTTTAGTCACAGGCAGAGAGCTTTCTCTATATAGTTATATTAAAGGGCTTAGACCAGTGCCTGGAGTATGATAGACACATAATTGTTTGTTGAACGAAAACATTCGTCATTGGATGCAAAGCATAGGGTAGGCATAGTGAGAGATGCCGAGATGGACAGAAAGTCATCCCTGCTCTCCAGAGACTTGCAGGCTGGGAAGAGAGAACCATGTCTTCAACCCACTGGAACACAAGACAGAATGAAATACATGCTAAGCAGAGGTAAAAGAAACATGCTAGGGGAGGAAGAAACATTTCATTCTGATGGGAAGGAATCAAAAATGAGGTAGAATTTAGGCTGAGCCTTTAAGTGAACAATCTCCAGGCTGTGAGGATGGCATGACCCAGGTAATAAAAAGATTGGAAATAGTGAGCTGGTCGGGTCCATGCAGAGAACTTCAGGAGACAACCTTGGAAAAGAGTGTTGGAGACATATATAAGAGTCTGGTTGTGACTTGGGAACAAAATTCTAACAGCCACAAAATTAGGTGCCTAGGAAAAGAAGTAGATCCCCTTTGTTTTCTTTCTCTCTCCAAATTTGTAAAGCATTTACCTCTCTTAAACCATATAACATGTCATTTTATTAAGTCATTTAAATATGTGTAAGATGACTGCCAGGCCCAAACTACTTTAATACTACAAAAGTTAAAATAAGGTGAAGAAAATGTGTTATAGAACAAAGCACGTGTATATTTGAGTCCTGTCTTCTTAAGTTATTTTAATTTCTGGATAACAAAACCTCATTTTGCTTCCATTCTAATCATTAGAAGAGACTCCCTTAAGGGGAGTCTGCATTAGCAATCTATGTGCATCCCTGGTATACCGTTTTGCTTCAGAAAAGGACTTGAGCTCAGTATAGAAAGTATTTATATGATGGCATCTAAAGAGAGGGTCGGCTAAGAGGTCCGCAAATGTCAGCAGCATCCTATTGGTAATCCATGGTCATTCAAAGCATTTTAAGAGGAACAGAGGAAACAGCCTTGTTTCAGTAACTGAAAGGCCAATGTGGCTGGTGCAGAGCAGCAAGAGAGAGTGTGAGAAGAGTCAGGGATATAGACCAAACCATATCATGTAGGGTTCTAAAGGCCACAGAAAAAAGAATAAAGAAGTCCAAATCTTGTACAAAATGCAATGAGAAGCCATTGGTGAGTGTTAAGAAGGGTGATATGATGTCATTTATCCTTTATTTTGGCTGCTCTTTGGAGAAAGAATTGGAATGGGACAGAAACGGAAGCTGAGAGAATAATTAAAAGACCATTAAAATAGTCCAGAGGAGAGAAGTTGATTATTCAAACTGAAGGCGATAGTTGTAGAAATGGAAATAAGCTAACATATTGGGGATATATTTTAAAGACAAAACAGATTAACTGGATGTTAAATGCAAGGAAAAGAACAGAGTGACTCCCAGGTTTTTATCTTAAGAAACTTGGAAGATGGTGCCATTTTCCAAGTAAGAGACCAGAGACAGTTTAGGGAGAGGAAAAAGCAGATGATAAAGAGTTCTGTGTAGGGCACTTTACATTTCAGATGCCTGTTTGACATTCAAGTCAGGTAGGCAGTCTGACATTAAGTAGACAGTTTGATTTATGAGCCTGCAGGCTCAAGGGAAGGTCAATGGAGATTTACACTTGTGAGTCATCTGCATATAGATGGTATTGAAATTATGGGACTAAATGAAATCCACCAGGGAGATGGCATACATAAGAGCCAGAAAGGTGCCTAGGAGGTCAAGCAAGGAAGATGGGTCCAGTAAAGAGACTGAAAGGGAGCATCCAAGGAGATTAGAAGTGGGGAATGAAACATGAGAAGCTGGTGTCATAGAAGCCAGGAAAACAAACTCTCTGGGTTATCTTTGCTTTGAAATTAGTACAGATAATTTTACAAAGCTATCTGAGTTGCTTGGAGCCTTGAGCCAGTAATTTCTATCTCACTATTCCTCATAGGAAGAAAAATGTCAGGGTTGTTGAGACAATCTGCCTCCTAATGTATAGCTGTAGTCTCTTGTGGAGTTAATGAGCATGTTAACAGCCCTGCTTCCTCCTATCACTGGAATAGTTCATGTCTTTGGGGCACTGACTCAAGAGAATTTTCTTCATAGTCAAAGAACAACACTTTCAAGACAGAAGTTCAAATCAGCTATGCCTTTGAGAGAATAAATTTATCTTTACAGATATATTTCACATATTAGAATATTAAGCTATGGTTTACAACCAGACAGGTCACAGATGATGAATGTGATGGTTTGCTTGCTATTAAACGGGTTGCCTTTGAGAACATATTCTAAGTGAAATATTGTGAATGGCTATCACCTTGCAATAGTTTGACCTGCTGCAAATGTTACCTAATTCAATACCCCATTATCACTTCCTTGTCTTTTGGTAAGGCTGTCAAAAATAAGAACATTTAATGATCAAATAATATATGAAAAAAATTCCTTAGTCATCCAAATAACCTCATTTCTCACATTAGCTGTGGCTTATAATAAGACAGTTCTTTCAGTAATATAAAGTTTCTAGATTAGCCAAGGTGAGATATATCCAATTCTGTACCAACTTTAATAGACTTCAATCACAATACTTGAGAGTTTTTCAAATTATAGCTTGAAATGTCAGAGTTGGACACCTTCAGAGATCGTTTGCTTGTTTTCATTGATATGTTCATATTTGAAGGGATACATATACTTCTTAGTTGCTTGAGTAACAAGGAAGAATTTAAATAAAATTTTCTAGTCACCCACACATATCTTAAGAGGTCCATCAAAGTACATAAGTTGTACCTAAAAGCATGTACATTGGTGTATCCAGAATATTTCCACTCTGAAGTGGAGAAAAATTTCCCCATCCATGAAAATATACGTGCATAAGCTTCCTCACAAATTTACATACAATTTCAGGAGGGTCTCAGATCCTCTGAAAACTACATGCACCCTCACAACATCAGAGTTTCCAAGCTAAGCACTCTGGGTTTAGACTATTTTCTCCTATGGGTGCACCATGTGTGCCTTCTCCTTATTGGCCATCAGAAATCAGAACTTTCAGTCTCCAAAAGTATTGATTTAAGGAATGCTGGTGGTGGTGGTGTTGTTTCTAGGAAAATGAGCATGCTTCCTTGAGAATTAAAGTAAATTTCCCCCAAGGTATGGAGTTGGAAATTCTGGGCTCTGTCTCGGGTCCTGAAACCTAGGTCCAAGGTCACAAGGAGCTGTCCAAGGTCCCAAATGTCTTAGACCAGTGCTTCTCCAAGTATGATCTACAGATAACCTGCATTAAAATCAACTGAGTGTGTGCATTACACTGCAGATTCCTGATCCATCCAAGAACCATTGAATCAGAAACTTTGAGGGTAGGTCCCACAAATCTGCATTTTAAGGAGTGCCTCAGGATATTCTTATGTCTGATGCTAAGATAATGTCTACCAAATGTTGGTACCACTTTGTTTACGGCTGGAAACCATTTAATCCCATTTAAATTCACTGATCATTATAAATGCACCTGCTACCTTTAATACCATCTATATTAACAATCATAATGAGTTGCTATATTCCTGTAGAAGACATTGACCAACTTTCTTCCAGATGTTTTCTGTCACAATTTAGCACCAACCAAACATAAAAATCCAAGCCCTATCAAATCTCAAGAAAAGCAAACTCTTTTGAAAGTCAACTTCCTTGATCTTTTCACAAATCTTTCCTCCTTATCCACTTTAATAATGAAAATAAGTACAATTATGGGTAACCAATATTTACTGATTATTCACTCCATGCCTTCCATCAAACCCATCATAACAATAGTAGTAAATGCAACAAAAAACATTTAATGAGTGCTTACTATATGCCCAGAACTCTTTAAAGTTCCTTATGTGATTGCATCATTTAATCTTTATGATACTGTACCTATGAGACCAAGAAAGACAGGAAAATGTGTATTCCATATTGCTTAAGGTATTAGTGCCATTTATAGGCTTTGTCATATAACTATGATACCAAAGTTAATTCCCTAGTGTTCTTTTTTAAGGTATGAAAATGGGGAAGAAGACAGTGCCCATTACTGATCACCTGCTGTATTTCTGGCACTTTAACATGTTTTCTTCATTAAAATATCACCAACTATTTATGAATAGATTTTATTACCCCATTTTAACAGGTTTATTGAACGACTGATATATCATAAACTGCACATATTTAAAATGTGCAATTTAATAAGTTTAGATATATGTATATACCTGGGAAGCCATATTGCAATCAAGGTAATGAACATAACTCTCAGCTCCAAAAGTTTTCCCATCTCCCTTTGTAATCCTTCCTCCTGCCCCTCCACTTGCTCATCCCCAGGCAACCATTGACCTGCCTTCTGACACTACAGATTGGTCTGCATTTTCTAGAACTTTATAAAATCTCTGTGTGTAATCCTTTTGTCTTGCATCTTATACCCAACATGATTATTTTAAGATTCATCTATGTTATTGCATTTATCAAAAGTTCACTCCTTTTTACTGCTGAGTGGTATTCCAATTGTCCCCATTTTATAGATAAGCAAACTGTGGAAATAAGCAACTAGTTCTGAGATTACATAGTAAAGGACCAGATTCAAATTTAAATCTGCCCAACACAAAAGCCCCATATTTTCCCACTAAAAAGTATGCCTCTCTTCATTTTTAACTGAGAAATAACTCTACATATATCTTCAGAATGAAAGAATGTGGCCTCCAAAGTCACCAGGCTATAGTAACCACACCAAAAGTTGTAGCTGAAGGATTAATTGGAGAGGGTGTCAGCTGTCCTACCCACCTACCTCCACAATATGTGCTTAGCAGTACCACCCTTAAACTTTGGGCTTCAATTACAAGGTCATTCACCCGAAGAAGAACCCAGGAATCCTGGGGCTGCCAATATACCTGAGACCACTGTATGCAGGCCCTAAGCTCTGGCTAGAGTCCTCTCTTATAGGCCAGAAGGGAAGGAAGTATGTGGGGCAAATGATGGAAGGTGGTCAAATGTATGGTGGAGTAGGAAGGCATCCAAAGAACTATGAAGGTCCTTATTGAACTGGGTCACTTGTGTGACTTGAAGGATAGACTTTTAACTAAGGACAGAAGAGGAGATAAGAACTACAAAATGGAAAAGCAAGGAAAGGTAGACTAACCCTTGCCAAGCTCCCAAACTGTTAATTTGGTGATCTTAGGCACTCATCACTCTTGAAATATAAAAATTTAACAGATTATATTTTTCCATGATTCTTGCAACATACTTTTGAGGAGGAATTATTCATAACACTATGAATAATAACTAGCAGTTATAGAGTGCTTATAATGCACTACACAAAAGAATCATATTCTGTTTTCATTTTACTTCCAAGAAATCAGTTCTCAGAAAATATAAGTGACTGTCCAAGATCATACAGCCAGAGAGTGATTTAGTTATAGCCAGAATTCAAATCTCCAAGTCTTAGTCCAGTAATCTTCCCATGACTCAGACTCCAGACTTCCCTGCTTCCAGCCAATCACCCAAACACCACCACACACCTCACCATCATTGGTCCCAACCCAGGCTCACCCTAGAGTATATGCTGACTTATGTCCTTTGATTTCAAACCCCTGAAACCCCTATCTTCATCAGTACATGTCCTTCTATGTACACTGCCCTCAGAATACTGTTCAACACTAGAGTCAACTTAAAAGATACTCAATAAACTAATAAACTAATTCTGCACCAAAAAGTTAATAATTACAATGTTATGCTTTTGTTGGGTACCAGTGGGGCTTAAGAAAACAGTGCCTAAAAGAATAATGCACATTGTGGACAAGAGTGTGATATACAGATTTTCCAAGTCCTATCTTCATACATGTGAATGTCATAGGTTTACAGACTAACTCCAGACAAAGCAAGCCACTATTCCTCTTTCAGAAGGGCCAACTCAGGATGAATGGCCTCTTGTCTGGGGGAGGAAGAAGGGAAATAATAATCATAATAGTTAAATGATATGAATAATAGGAGCCAACATTTATTGATTGCTTTGTATTGGGTATTTTATCAGTATTATCACAATTAAACCACAATTCCATGAAGTAGGTGTTATTGTTAGTCTCATTTCCAGATGAGGAAACTGAAACAGGGAGGCTATGTAATCCCACCATGCTAGTGCTAAGCAGGGCTGGGACTCAACAGCCGTTCTTTCAAACAGCAGAACGCTTTTTTTTTTTTTTTTTTTTTTTTTTTTTTTTTTTTTTTTAGTCAAGGTCTCACTCTATCTCCTAGGCTGTAGTGCAGTGGTACAATCTCATCTCACTGCAACCTTGACCTCCCAGTCTCAAGTGATCCTCCCACCTCAGCCTCCACACATCACACATCTAGCTAATTTTGTTTTATTTTTCGCAGAGAGAAAGTCACGCTATGTTGCCCAGGCTGGTCTCAAACTCTTGGACTCAAGTTATCCTCCTGTCTCAGCCTCACAAAATGCTGAGATTATAGGCGTGAGTCCTGACACCTGATCCAGAATGCTCATTCTTAACCAGTGTACTGATCCCCACCAGTTATTGCTTATCGTGCACCTACTGTGTGCCTGGCACTGTGTGAACCTTAAACATATTAATTTCATTGAAACCTCATGGCAACCCTTGGAGATAGGTGTTATCATTGTCCCCATCTGACAGATGAGGCCCAAGAAAAAAAGGAAACTGAGTTAGTGTGGAGCTGGAACCGACGACAGGCATTCTGGCTGAGAGCTCTCTGAGAAATAAATATTCAGCACGACTGATTCCTATTCAAGTTTAGGTCTTTCTCTTTCTACTTCATTTAGGTTAAAAGGCTTTCCTCTCCAGGAGCCTGGCAAGCCAAGCCTGCCTTCTGCGGGGCAACAGCGCGAGGCATTACCCCTACAGACCACTTGGGGGCACCATCCGTCCTGAGTTGGAGAGAACGATGGGAAGCAGGGCTCCTTCACAAGGCTGCGGGGCTCCTCTCCGGGCCCGCCCCCCCCATCCAGCAACAGCCAATCAGAAACTCACTGACAGCGCTGGGCTCTCCACGGTAATGGCCGTGGATGATGATTGGCTAAGTCTCTTAAGGGCAATCTGGTTTCTGGGGAGGTAGTGACACGCGCAGGGCGGGAGGTCTCTGAAGCAAGAGGGGGCTCCAGACATCATCTTTACCTGAATAAGCCCCAACGATGGGAGTGTCAGCCCGACCCTTCCACGGTGGAAAAGGCAGCAGCCAATTGCTATAGTCCCTTTAGGCTTTTCTTTCCCACCAGTCCTCACTCTGCCCTCTAAGGGGGTTCCTGGCCGCTTCAGCTCAGTTTGCTGCTTACCAATCCCGCGGCCCAAGGGGAGCGGGGCTCTGTGTGGCCGGAGCTGGGGGCCCACACGGAGCCCCTTGCCAGATGCCCCCGAGTTATGCGGAAGGGCCAGCCTAGGACAGCAGCCACTGCATTTCTTTGGCTTGCGCTGCGGTCCGATGGAGCTCGGTTCTGACCCAGAACGTGAGATCAGTTTCTCATTCAGCCCAGGGCCTTGCACATGTGGCCCCACTGCTCGAACCTCTGCCTTTCAGGATCTCACACAAAGTTTTTCACTTTCCCCTGCAGGGATGGTCCTCTCTAAGCGCCTTTAGAACTTTGTAAATAGCCGCATTGCAGCACTGCGCCATTGTTTTATTTATTTCACTCATATTGGACTCAGGGTAGGGACCATATCTCCAACGTCTTTGCTTTGAGTAAGATATTTAAACTCTCTGTGCAGCGTTTTTCTCAATTGTAAAATGAGCACAGTAGTACCTCTTGTATAAAGTTGTGTATACCTCTTGCATAAAGTTGTGTGCACTAATACATGTAAAGCGCTTAGAAGAGAGTCTTGCACACAGCAGATGATCAGAAAATGTTGGCCATTTGTTATTCCTACAATGCCTAGCACAAACACATCATAAATACTCAACAGTGTTTAGAATCAGTTTCATATATTTGTTCTTGTAGGTTTAAATCTCAACTTTGTCGAAACTGCTACAAGAAGCAAACGGTAAATATATTTACATGGCTGCAAATGTGTCCAAGTGCTTCAACATGCCGTGGCAGTTGAGAACAGAAGGGAGCCTGGGTTCAAGCTATGACTGCAGCTGAACAGCCCAATGACCGATAGAAAATTAACTAAAAGTTAACTCCTAACTATGGAATGGAGAGGATCATAATAGTATCTACTTCATCGGGTTGTGGTGCTTGCATTCTTATCCCACTTTCATTTTGGGAGCTAGGACAAGAATGTAATGACACAGTATAGTATTTCTACCTTACATTTGTCTCCCACTTTAACTTTTGCAAGCACATTCATATATTATCTCATTTAACACCGCAACCCTGTGAAGCTCAGAGCACTTCCTGGTTTGTTGGAATACTACAGCATGTCCATGGTGAGCTGCAGCTCGGTTTCTTTGAGTGCAATTTCAATGTCAGTGCCATTGCTCTGCATCAGGACTGAGCCAGTGACCACCTGGGTCTCAGATAAGCAGAAGGATTTGGATCCCAGATTTTCAAGCCAGTTGTTCTGTGTTTTATTTCTGATTACAGCAGAAAGACGTAATTACATTATCTTTTAAAATGTGAACAAAACAAAGTACAAAGTCTGGTTGACCCTCACACACACTGCCCAGAGGCAGCCACTATCATCCATTGAGTATGGCATCTTCCTCACCTCCTGGGTATGGTTTCATTTGTGTACATGTTGGGGGGAAAGCTAGGATTTTTTTGTTGTTCTTTTGCATAAACATGATTGTATTTTTAAATGTATTCTACTACTTGTTTTCTTCAATTAACAGTACATCTCAAAGATCTTTTTATGTCTATATCCCTATTTCTTTTTAACTACTGCACAGTCTTTTATACCTGAACCCATTTAACCATTCTCTTGTTGTTAATTCTAATGTTTAAAGCCAAGTTTTGTTGAGTCCCCAAGTCCCAATTTTGTAGCTGCTTAGATTCTGAACAGTCTCTGGGCCTAAAGACTCAAGTCACCAGAACATGAAATCCTTATGGTCAAGAGTTCCACCTGGCTCCATATTCTTCCCATACTACAAGCCCAAGGCCCTGGCAAGCTGTGAAACTGGAGTCCCTCCTCCCAAGAGGAAAGAGTGGGAAAGAAGATGTCCACATAGGGCCAAAATGGGCTGATGATGACTTTACTCCTCAGAACATTGCTCAGAGCTAAAGACATCTCTGGAACTTTAAAAGCCTCATAATTACCTCCAAGAATCTGCGCGGCTAAGATCCCTTCTGAAGAGGTAAAGCTGGTGAAACTCATTCTCTTCCTTGAGGTCCTAGTGACCTTCATGACTCAGTCCTTCCCCAGGCCCACCCCTCACCCCCAACACCCACAAGTGTCTCCCCAGGGCTGAAACCTCTACTTCGGAACACAGACTTGGAATTGAATTGCAGGGGAATGGTGGGCACATCCTGTGGGTACTTGTGAAACACATGGACCTCAGATCCTCAGATAACCCCAAAAGAAATGATGCAGGCTGGCCAGGGACTGGTCTAGGGACAGTGTCACTTCAGGCAAAATGAGAGGAAGAAAATCAGGGTAGAAATCAGCATATTACAGGCACAAATCCACAAGGGAATGTGCTGACTTCATGACCCTTCACTCCATGCCCTTTCTACCCAGCTCCAAAAGGAATTCACTCGGCTTTTCTCCAGCTACAACTAAAGATTCTCTGGAAGGAGAAATAGGTAAAGGTCTCATCACATGAATTCCAGACACATCTCTGGTGCACCCAGCATTTTGTACATTAGGCAAAAAGCACATATTCCCAGTTGAATACAATCACACACATATAACACAGATGCAGTCATGTTCACAATCAGGACACCAAACTGAATGTTGAAGATGTTCTGTATTCTAATACTCAACAGATTAATGCACTAGAGCCATACCAGACAAACAAACAACTTACAAAAATGGAACTCAAACTGGCAAATACACTTGAATAAAATGCAATCTCACTAGTCACAAAAAAACATACAAAACTTAAAACCAGGATTCTATTTTTCACCTATAAAATTGTCATGTTACAAATTATAATATGCATTTCTTTTTTTTTTTAAGAGGAAGTTTCGCTCCTGTTTCCCAGGCTGGAGTATGAATATGGCTTATGACATGCTTAAGAATGACAAAAATGTGCTCTGTTCTCTGTTGCTGTTGGTAGAATAAATTAGTTAAAGCCTTTTGGAAAACTAATTTGGCAACACATATCCAAATCTGCTTAACCCAGCAATTTAATTTCTGAAAATCTAGTTAAATGAATAATTTCAAAGATTTTTGCATCAAAAAAGTCTGGAAGCAAATATCCAACTTCAATATTCAAAAACAGGAAAATGGTTAAATGAATATTGACATTGTAAACATGTGTAATAACATGGAAAATGAGTATGATGTGGCATTGAATAAAGAAAATAAGATTCAAAGGAATCAGTTCGATATTATCACAACTACATTGAAACCTGTATTGCATACACAAACACACACAAACCCACACACAAATGATGTCATTTACTCCTCTCAACAATCAGTGAGGAAACTGAGACACAGGAGGGTTCAGGAACTGGCAGCTGGTCACGTAGCAAGTGGTAGAGCTAAATTGTATGCCCATGTTCTTCCCAAAATATCACAAAAGCAACCACTAACTGTGAACAATGCTTGTTGAACTTGGAATCTGAAAGCTCCTATTTACATATTTTAAGTCCATGATTAGATTTTATAACCCAAGTAATCCTACTCTGTGAGATCTCAAAGAGTACTCTTATCTCATCCAACTAGGCCTGCTCCAGGAAGAAGCCTCCAGAAGTCAAGTCAGCCTTCAGAAGCAGACAGAAGAATCTGGTGTGTTGCTGACCGAACTCCCAGGGAATCCACCCATCTTTGGGCAGAAGGCCCTCGCAAAATGACTCTAGGCTAATTTCAGTGATTTACACACAACCTGTGATGGTTAACACTAAGTGTCAACTTGACTGGATTGAAGGATGCAAAGTACTGATCCTGGGTGTGTCTGTGAGGGTGCTACCAAAGGAGATGAACATTTGAGTCAGTGGGCTGGGGAAGGCAGACCCACCCTTAATCTCGTGGGCACAATCTAACTAGCTGCCAGTGAATATAAAGCAGGCAGAAAAACATGAAGAGGAGAGACTGGCCCAGCCTCCCAGCCTACATCTTTCTCTCATGCTGGAGGATTCCTGCCCTCAAACATTGGACTCCCAGTTCTTCAGGTTTGAGACTTGGACTGGCTCTCCTTGCTCCTCAAGCTTGCAGACACCCTATTGTGGGACCTTATGATCATGTAACTTAATACTCTCTCTCTCTCTCTATATATATATATATACACACACACACATATATATACATATATACACACATATATACACACATATATATACACACATACATATATATATACACATATATACACACATACTGTTGAGCAGTCTTTCTTCCTTGGTAATAACAGAACCCTGACTTTTAGAGAGGAACATTGCCTTTCGGAATAAGACTACACTTCCCAACTTCTTCCCAGCTAGTTTACTGGCCAATGAGATGCAAGAAAAAACGGGGAAGCACAGTAAAGGGAGGCCTGGCCCCCTTTTCCCTTTGCCCCTTCCCGCCTCGTATTTTCTGGGAATGAGAAGACCTTCACCAAAGATGGCAGTCACAAACTAGGATGTTAGGGCAGAAATGTAAAAGGACGCTGAGTCTTGACATACAGAGACCTTGAACTGCCTACATGTGGACTTCTTTGATGTGAGAAAATCAAACCCTTATGTGTATAAGTCACTGTCATTTTAGGCTGTTATATACAGCCTGGTCTAATTCCTAAATGGCTAGCCTCTCTTTCCTAAGGTTTAAAAGTATCTTAACTTACATAGAAATACACATTTATAAATTAGAACATTCTTATGACTGGGCCAGGTTCACCAGCACAAAGTTAACCTTGGACTCATGAAACATTTTGGACCAAAACATATACTTCATCTAAACCACACATTGGCATAGCCTTGGCATTCTATTTTCATGCTGAAAGAAAACAATATTCTGCCAAAGAAGATCTTTTTCTTTTTCTTTTTTTTTCTGTCACCCAGGCTGGAGTGCAGTGAGGTGATCTCAGCTCACTGTAACCTCCACCTCTCAGGATCAAGCGATTCTACCACCTCGGCCTGCCAAGTAGTTGGGACTACAGGCACGTGCCACCAAACCCAGCTAATTTTTGTACTTTCAGTAGAGACAAGGCTTCACCATGTTGGCCAGGCTGGTCTTGAACTCCTAAGCTCAAGCAATCTGCCCGCCTCAGCCTCCCAAACTGCTGGAATTACAGGTGTGAGTCACCACACCCGGCACCAAAGAAGGTCCTTAACACATAGGCAAACACTTGGACGTTTTTGTTGGTGGTCATTGTTCAATCCAAGCGCCAAACTGAACTCTAAGTAACAACTTCTTTTGAACCTAATCAGATATGTCAGAGGTCTCCGAAAAGTGGTCAAATGTTCACAAGCTGAATTCTGGTTGAAAGCTTTCTACACTTCCAATCTGTTTCTCCTTGGGAGGAACTCCAGCGGGCCCCTCTTTTAGCAAGTTCTCATTCTTCTTTAAGACCTTTAGAGAAATGTCGTTCAGTGTGGTTAGAGGTAGCTGACCCTAGTGGTGGCCTCTGCATAGCCACTCTGAGAGTCAACCTGCCAGGACCTCTCTCTGTTCCGCTGCCACAGGGCTGCCTTCCAGCCCCTCAGGCAGTCCTCCTCCTCACTGTGCCAGCTCCATGTCCCTTACGGTGTGGGGAATTGGTGAGGGGGTGGACTTAAATAACTTATTTTTATAATGACTAAATGTTAAAATATGTTATTCCATAAGAAAAGAAAAATGTTAAGGAGTACCTTCTTTGGGAAATGTTTGTTAATAACTAACATTTATTGAATACTTACTATGTTCTGGGCACTGTACTAAATGCCTTTTTAAATACTGTCACCACGTTTGAGATCCAAAACAGGGTTGGAGAGGTGAAGTAGCTCTACCTGATGTGACTGCAGGGATTTAATTCCAGGTCTACCCAATTCCAAAGCCTGATCCTGTTTTGTTTTGTTTGAGACAGGGTCTCACTCTGTCACCTAGGCTGGAGTGCAGTGGCACGATCATGGCTCACTGTGGCATCAAAGTCCTGGGCTGAAGGGATCCTCCGACCTCAGCCTTCCAAGTAGCTGGGACTACAGTGATCAGCCACCACACCCAGCTAATTTTTGTATTTTTTGTAGAGATGGTGTTTCTCCATGTTGCCCAGGCTGATCTTGAACTCCTGAGCTCAAGCGATCCACCTGCCTCGGCCTCCCAAAGTGCTGAGATTACAGGCATGAGCCACTGTACCCACCTGAGCCACCGCACCTGGCACCTGATCCTTTAATGCTTAGGGAACACTGCAGTTTGAAAATGCTGCCAATGTTCTAATGCCACTAGAACACACGTTCTCAACAAGGGTGATATTGCCCTCAAGAGAGCAAAAGCTGGTTCTTAGTGGCCAATTAAAAAAAAAAAAGAAGAAAGTCTTTACTCCTTTTAGGTATAAAGCACAGATATACATACAGTGCATCATGAATTTGCAGTTTACCTGTGGTATTAAATTTTCCTGAGAGGAGGGGGCAGTTAGGGAAAAAAATCTAAAAAGGCTCCTTACAGGGACAATAATCAATAATGAAAACAAGGTTGAGCAACAGTGTGTTAGGACATTTTGGCAAAGAGCATGTTTACTGAAAGCAAGCACTGTCTTACACAACTCCCAAGGTTTTCTCAGGGCACGGAAGACAGCGTCAACACCTGAGCTTCGTTCACTGAAACCTTTTAGTCATTATGCCGTGTGATCCTCCCAAGAACCCCTTCATGAAATCACTAAAGAAGATATTTACTCTCCACTTTTAATAGATGAGGGAATTGAGCTTTAGAGATGGTAATCACTACCTACATTTAGTACCAAATAAAACTACCCTTTAAGAATAAAAAGTGATATAAAGAAATTTGTAAACAAAGCAAAACCGAGTTTGTTATAAACAGAACTTCAGTAAGAGAACTCTAAAGTCTGAGATGTACGAAAGAATGAAAGAGAGAAAGCAAAGTGGTTAAAATGTGAACAAATCTATAGGAATGTTGATATATAAAACCACGGTTGTAATGTCTACTTTGGGGGCTTCCAGACATAAGACAGAACTAAAATACCAGGCAACAATGGCATATAAGTCAGTGGGGAGTGGTTAGAGGTTAAGCATGCTCAAGTCATTCAGTTGGTCAGGAGAAGAGTAAAGATAGTAACTTGAGAAAGTAAGCTAAATATACATGTTAAATTTCCAGGTTAAAAAAAATAGAAGACATCAAGAATTAACTGCCAAATCAGAAGAATGAAAAGTGGAAGGAGGCTGGGAGCGGTGGCTCACACCTGTAATCTCAGCACTTTGGGAGGCTGGGGTGGATCACCTGAGGTCAGGAGTTCAAAACCAGCCTGGCCAACATGGTAAAACCCCATCTCTACTAAAAAATACAAAAATTAGCTGGGAATGGTGGCTCTTGCCTGTAATCCCAGCTACTCAGGAGGCTGAGGCAGAAGAATCACTTGAACCGGGGAGGCAGAGGTTGCAGTGAGCTGAGATAGTGCCACTGCACTCCAGCCTGGGTAACAGAGTGAGACTCTGTCTCAAAAATAAAATAAAATATAAATATAAATGGAAGGAGTGAATCCTATACTTCTCATGACAAATGTTATAAATCATTGAAAAATTATCAAATTGAGTCTTTAAATTCACTTAAAATTATCATCCTTCAATATAGTTGAATGTTGCTTAAAATCAATTGCATGGGTACAAAATTTTTTATACTAAAAATAAGAAAATATTATTCTTTATGGCTTAAAAATTGCCTGTGGCTTACATAGTGTTTCCTCAAGGGTGGTCCATAACTCCAGCCTCCTGAGATGCTTTGCCCCAAGGGAAAGCATCCATGATCCAGCCATCTGAGGGATGCTGCACAGCACAGCCTCACCTGTAGACTCACAAAGCTGTGTGGCCCTAAGACTTATACTTAGTAAAGAAGTCTGCCTGCCTTGATTAACTCTGGTGTTTTCCAACCATTTTTTCCCCACTCCATGAAATACACTAAAACTCCACACACTAAAACCAAAACCAAACTCTGGGGAGCTCTAAATTAAAGCTTTTGTTATTGTTGTTGTTGTTGAGATGGAGTCTCACTCTATATCCCTGGCTGGAGTACAGTGGCGCAATCTCGGCTCACTGCAACCTCTGCCTCCTGGGTTCAAGCAATTCTCCCACCTCAGCCCTAAGTAGCTGGGATTACAGGCGCCTGCCACCACACCTGGCTAATTTTTATATTTTTGTAGAGATAGGGTTTCACCTCATTGGCAAGGCTGGTCTTGAATTCCTGACCTCAGGTGATTCACCCACCTCAGCCTCCCAAAGTGGGATTACGGGCATGAGCCACCGTGCCTGGCAGTTAAAGCCTTCTTGTTTGAGCCAGATGGCTAAGATTGAGAACTCACCAAAAATGCAAAATGTAGACTCAATTCTTTTGAAGTTTCACAGAACTGTTTTAAAAGGTTGAAACTGCACCCTCAAGCACTTTGAAACATGGCCGTGTCAGCCACTCGCACAACCTCACAAGTACACTCCTTGCTACCCAGAAATAACACTGCCTCCGTGCCCCACACACGTGCCCACGGAGTTTCTCTGGTGTGGGCTTGTAGGAAAGACAGTGATTGAAACAGCATGCCCAGCATTCTCTCATAGCCTCACGCCTTCTGCCGTCCCACCACAGAAATGATCATGGTTGGTTTGCTCACCTCATTGTTCTCCTTCGTTCACTGCTTACCCACCATCTTCTTCCTCTCCAGTCTAGCTTTGGAAGCTTGAAAGGAGTTGAGACTAAAGAGATATTTCTGAGATAGTCTCCTGGCTCCCTGGGATAAAGTCCATGGATTAAAGTACCCCAGAATAGTCACTTTCTTTCCCTATGTGGGCCTCAGTTTCCCCAGTGGTCCAAGGAAAGGGTAGAAAGCATGGCTTCTGAACCCCTTCTAATCTCTAATTGTACATCTGTAAAATGAAGGGATGGAAGATGATGATGCCTGACTTTTCTTCCAGCTCTTACATTCTCCGATCTCAGGAATCATCTCACTTTACTCTCTCTCAGAAAAGACAGCTGTAGCTCAGAGAGATGACGTGACTTGCCCAAGGCTATGCAGCAGGGACTAGACTTGCCGGGCCCAAGTCCTGCCTAGGTCAGCGTTCATGTGTTTTTACATGTGTGCTGTGTGTGTATATGTGAGCACATATTTGTGAATACATGACAAGGTCGCATATTCTAAAGATTCTTTGTGTGCACGTGTGAGTCAAAGATTTATTTCTTCATTTCTTGTATTTGAAGTACTCTTCAATGACATCCTTGGCCTGAGACTCTTTGCCATAGTCCTTAACTACTACACAACTGCTACTAACCACTTTACGGGGTTTCCCCCCTCTGTCAGTTTTACAGAGGCCTGCCCATTCCCCTAGTTTCTTGTTGTCATCACCCTTAATTAGGTTGATTTGGTGTTCAGCACAAAGGGCCCCCACCAACTTGACATACATAGGCCCATCACAGTTGGATGCAAGCACACAAAGATGGGCTTGGCGCTTGTCCAAGGTTTTGGCAGCTTTGCAAATTCCGCATGCTAGGCCATGGTGGACGAGGGCGGTCTTCAGCACCTCTTGTAAAGCAGTATTAACATCCATTACACCTCCAACAGAAATGCCTTTCTCGGCCGTGGTGGTGGGTTATGGGTGAAGCCCAATCTTGAATGCACCAAAGCCTCCGCCTCCGCACGACTCAGCGGTGGCAGGGAAAGAGCATATTGATTGTCGTTGAGCTCAGACATTTCCTAAGGCATCTGTGCAGGTCAGGAGTGCTGTGCAGTCAGTCTTGGATGTGAAGCAGGAGGGAGCAGACGTGAGGAGGTAGGAGCTACAGGAATGCTCAAAGGATCACATCTCCCTCCTCCTCCCCAGTCTCTGCATCACAGGGGCTCATGCTCCTTGCTTAGCCTGATGAGGCTACCTCAAACCAGTCCAGGCTGGTGAGCTGCTTTCTGCTCCCAGCTCAGGAACACCAGGCAGGACTGAGCACAGCCAGCCATCAAATTCTGCCTGATCTAGCCCAGTGCAATTATTGGCATTTTGTTTCTACCTCCATGTTTTGACCCTGGGTTCATCAGCTTGACCTTTAGCCCTAAAAGACACTATCAAATTTGCTGAGTTTGGGGGCATTTCCACAGCTGCTTCTGTCTTTACCCCTTGCAGCTACTCCTCTGCCATTCCACTCAGCACTTCTCTCCCTCAAAATCCACTTGTGCCTATCCCCACAGTGGCTGTTCCTGCAAGTCTCCCTGCTTTGATCAGATTCCCATGCTGTCTGACAGCCATTTTTTTTTATTTTTGCACCCTACTTCTAGTCACCCACTCAAAGGAGGCCAAAACTACAATTCCTCTTTCCTCTTTTCCATCCATGCTGATATCACATCTCTAAGGCTCACTTATACTTCTATTATCTTCTCCATTGAGGTAGAGATTATAAATCAATACATTTCGTAACTTCAGTGTACAGGATGGCTGTGTGTGGTGGGGGGGGGGGGGGGAGAAACACAAATGTTGGGATAGTAGAAATTGCCACTAACTGATGTGTTACAATATAAAGAGGGAATACTGCTTATCTTCAAATTCCTATTTTCAAAGTCAGACTCATCTTTCCAGAACTGTCACTCCCAGCTGTGGGAATAAAGTTCAGAAGCTCAGATTGCCTTAGCTCCCTCCTTCTCACTCCAATGGGTAGTTCGTACCAGCTCCACCTTCCATCCCCAGGAGGAGCTCCTTCCAGGTTCCTTGACACCTGCCCCATCATACGTCTTACCCCATGGTGAGCTGAAGCTCCAGCTCAGCCCCAGGGGCAACTGGCCTAGAGTGAACTATTTCTCAGGATCTCACTGGAGGTGGGAGGAGGTGGGTGGAGGAAGGTTTTGGCGGGTAAGCAAGGGGCAGAGAGACATGGTAGCACTGCTCCAATTGTTGTTGCTTTGAGATGGAGGCATTAAAAGATAAATTCGTGAAAGACAGAGAGACTGGAAGGTTTTCCTCTCATGGGATCCAACCCTGGCCACACCACAGAATCCCTGTGACGCTTTCAAATAATGTGAATGTGCTGAGCACATCCCAGACCAAGGAAACTGAAACTCCAGGTGCGTAGCCCAAGAACCTGTGTCTGAAAAAAGTTCCCCAGGTGATTCAGATGCACAGCAACATAACCTGACCTCCTGATACAACAGGAAGCATACAACATCACCAATGAAGCATTCTTGACAAAAATGTCTAACCTGAATCCAACCATGAGAATGCAATGTGACAAATCCAGTTGTGGGACATTCTATAACACAACAGGCCTGAATTCTTTAAAAAAGTATCATTTAAAAAAAAAGAAAGAAAGAAAGAAAAGAAAAAAGAACAGTTGACCAGATGCAGTGGCTCACTCCTGTAATCCCAGCACTTTGGGAGGCTGAGGCGGGCAGATCACCTGAGGTCAGGAGTTGGAGACCAGCCTGGCCAACATGATGAAACCCCATCTCTACCGAAAATACAAAAATTAGCCAGGCGTCGTGGCAGGTGCTTGTAATCCCAACTACTAGGGAGGCTGAAGCAGAAGAATCACTTGAACCCAGGAGGCAGAGGTTGCAGTGAGCCAAGATCACACCACTGTACTCCAGCCTGGGTGACAGAGTGACAGCCTGTCTCAAACAAAAAAAAGAAAGAAAGAAAAGTCATGGACAGTGGGCTGCTTTAGATTAAAAGGTACTTAAGACATAATATGAGACATAATACAATGCACAAATTTGAATTAGATCTCAGATTTAAAACACACATGCAAATGTAAAAAATATTTTGGAGCCAATTGTAGAAATTTGAATATAGAATGCAAATTAATTATAAAATTATTAATTTTCTTAGTTGTAATGATAATGCTGTGGCCGTATAGAAGTTTCTTACTTTTACAAAATGCTGCTAAATATGTGAGAGTGAAGTGCTATGATTTCTACAGCTTTCTTTCAAATGGATCAGCATAAAAGAAGTATAGAAAACAGGAGATTAATGAAATGTGGCAAACTGGTGACAACTGGTAAATCTAGTGAAGGATATTTGTGTATTTACTCTGCCTTTCTCTCTCTCTCTCTCTCTTGAGATAGCGTCTCGCTCTTTCACACAGGCTGGAGTGCAGTGGCACGATCATAGCTGACTGTATCCTCAAACTCCTGGGCTCTAGTGATTCTCCTACCTCAGCCTCCTGAGCTGCTAGGATTACAGGTGGCCACCACCCTGCCTAGCTAATTTTTCTTTAGTTTTTGTGTTGAGACAGGGTCTTGCTATGCTGCTCAGGCTGTTCTTGAACTCTGCTATTCAAGTGATCCTCCCGCCTTGGCCTCCTAAATTCCTGGGAGTATAGGCGTGAGCCAAAGCACCCAGTCAGTTCTACCATTCTTTTAAATGTGCAGTTTTAATATTTTTGACAACCCAGATAGCTATGTGGCTGCACACAATCAAAGTTACCACCCTTCCCAGCTCTTCTCCAGCCCCTCCCTTCCAATTCTGAGGTCCTAGTGTCCCTAGAACAGTGGTTCTCAAACCTCTGCACGCAAGAGCCTGGAGGTCACATTAAAGCACAGACTGCTGGGCCCCACCCCTAGGGTTTCTGCTTCATAGGTCAGCTGTAGGGCCGAGAGTGTGCATTTCTATCAAACACCCAGGTGATGCCGAGTAGAGGCCTCACTCCAAGAACTACTCCCCGGGAGGGCTAGAAGATAGGCCAACGCCCCTATTCATAGTTCATCTCCCAGATATGCTATAGCCTCCAGCCAGCAAAGCCAAGATGCTTAATCTTTTCCAGGAAAAGTTTGGGTAATTTGGCAATAACACCCACCAGAGGGCAGCAAACTCCAGTGGAAAGAAATTTTCAGGAAAGGAAAGGAATTTGACTGAACTCTTGGGGTCCCTTCCTGAGGATTCTGACATCCCACAGAGGACTGAGGTGGTTGAGGCCATCGGGGTCAGACTATAATAATTCCCTCATTTGGTTAATGCTTCATGTCAAACTTTCCCATACTATACAATGGTCCTGAGGCAACCGAGCTTCAACATCTCTATGTGACAGATAACAAGGCTCAGAAAGATGAAGTGGAGGTGACTTGTCCAAGATGAGAGGGCTGGTGATTTATCAGATTAGGAACTTGGTTGCAGGCTGCCTGATGCCTCATTTCTTGCTTTCCCTCACGCCTATCTGCAGTAATAGCCTCTGGGATTTCTTGATGATTTTTTATGTATTTCCTCTTTTAATTTTCACAGCTACCTATAAGGCATGCTCTCCAGTTGTCTCCACTTTACAGACAAGGTAAGGGAGGTGGGAGGAAACGGACTCACACAATTAATAAGTAGTGAAGCTAGGATTTGAACTCAGGCCTGTCTGACTCAAGAATCCACAAACACCTACTGATTCCCTATAGTCATGTGTAGTCAGCAGCCAGTCAAGCAGCACTTACAGTAAGTCTGGGAGTATGCAAGTCACTGGTGATGCCATCCTGGCCCTCCAGCAGCGGCCAGTCTAGAAAAATCTAAGATGAAGGTGCCTGTGCCAAGTGTCACAGGAAGCCCACCAGGTGAGTCCCATCATCCCCATTTTACAGATGAGGCAATGGGGCCTAGAGACGTCAATCAACTTGCCTAAGACCCCAAGACAGTAAGTGATGGATCAGGGATTCACACTTGGGCCATTTACTATACCTGCAGCTTTTATCCATCTCACCCCAAATTTTCTGAGCCAACATGTGGGAACTAGAAAATGTCCCAAAACATGTGGAACATTCATTCAGCTGCAGCAGACATTCATTCCATTGCAGTCGTCCTCCCATCAGCTCTCTGCTGCCCCTCAGCTCAGCCTGCAGCTCAGACTCCTACCGGGCAAGGCCCTCCTCCCCTATAGAACCTCCCTTCCCCTTCCCATTGCCAAGACAGGGTTTTCTTCTAGAATGGCCCAGAAAAATAAAGTCAGGCCATTTTGCATATTGAGGACCCTTGATGAAGAGCTGCTGTTGACAGTCAAAGAAGCTTCCCTAGGACCCTCACCTGTCAGCCTCCACTACCACCAAGAGGCATAAAGTAAGGGCAGTGTCTGACAGCAGATCTGGGGCTGGGGACGTGCAGATGTTTTCCTATTTCGACCTGGGAGTCCCCTGACCCAAGCCAGGCCCCCTCCCTGGGAAGCCCTTTTGTTATTCCCGCAGATTCCAGTCATCACACCGGTTCTCCCATCCTTGTGGTTCTCCCTCCTTACTTCCTACAAGTACACTTGGGGATTCTGATTCTTTCCCTTCAAGACTCAGTAGAATAACATGTCCTTTCTGTGCTGCCTCCTAAACCAAACTCACATGCCCACTACAAGAGAAGTCGTTTAGTATGTAGAAAAGAATATTGGATTTTGAAATCTGACTTTAAATATCTGGGTATAAAACCCAGTTCCAGCACTCACAAGCAGGAGACTAGGACAAATCTCTTAATTTCTCTTGGCTGGGCATCATTTTCCTGTGCCCATGGGAATTATAGCCTCTGGGGCCATCTAACAAAAATACAGGGTTACTGTGGTGCTAAAGCAATATATCATGGAAGGCACTTTTTTTACTCTTAAGTTCTTTATACTAAGTATGAATGTTGAAAACAAAAATTATGTCATCTGGTGGCATTCTCAATGATGTAGATGTAACACGTAGGACAACAAAAAGGGAGGATTAATGAAACTATGTCGTTATGCCTTTCACATTTTGCTTAGTTGCCAGAGTGGAGGGGTTAGCAAGGGATAAATGTTAACTCTAAGTAGGATTAGGAATCAACAATAGGAAACATGTGTAAGATACAAAACCAGAAAGCAGGCTTGGGTTCTTTGATTAACAGTAAAGGAGGTCCCTGAAACTGATATTTCTCACCTTTTCATTTGGTGCCTCTGAGGTAGCACCGCAGAGTAGCAGATTACAGGAAGATCCTGAATGGAGAGGAGCACTGCTGACCTGTGCAAAGCACAGAGGATAATCACAGGAGGACAAACAGCTTGAAGCTGCTGAGAGGATGGCTCCAGCATCTGCTTTGGGGCAGGGAAATTTTAGGAAAAATACCTATGGAAATTAAGGATCTGGAAATACAGTCCCTTCCCATGCCATCAAAACTTCTGAAAAGTGCTGCTGTAAACCCAGTTTGAAGATTCTCCCATAATTCCCACGTGTCATGGGAGGGACCTGGTAGGAGGGAATTGAATCATGGGGCTGGGTCTTTCCCATGCTGTTCTCGTGATAGTGAATAAGTCTCACAAGATCTGCTGGTTTTATAAAGGGCAGTTCCCCTACACATGTTCTTCTTGCCTGCTGCCATGTAAGATGTGCCTTGCTCTTCCTTCACCTTCCATCATGATTGTGAGACCTTCCAAGCCATGTGAAACTGTGAGTTCATTAAATCTCTTTCCTTTATAAATTACCCAGTCTTAGGTATGTCTTCATTAGCAGCGTGAAAACAGACTAACACACTTTCCCACGTTCCTGCCTCTCTCTACTGCGTCTGTTCCCAAGGGCCTCCTCTTGCTCTCATATAAACCTGGGTTTCCTGTCCTGCCCAATTCAAGAAGTCTCCCTATAAACTCCTGGTCTTCAGCCCTGAAAGCCCCCTGATAACCTCACGTTTTTGAAGACTCAACTTAGGCTGCCTCTACCTATCCTCCTTCCTATATGGAATTGTGCCTCTACTGTGCCCTATACACTTTTACCATAATGTTTATAATACTTTGTTGATTTTGTTTATACATCTGTTCCCCATTTTTGGAATTAATACTTTATTCCTTTCTGTATCCTCAGTTCAGGAAACACTGTAGAAGTGCATTAAATGTCAATTGAATGGATGAAACCAAGGTCTACATGCTCTTTCTTTGTAATGACAGTCTCTTTCAATCTTGGCAACCTTAGTTTGACCCAGACCTGACATAATGTAACCACAATCTAGCCATGGCATGACCTGGCTTCAAACTCTTTTAACCCTGTCAGGATGCTGTTTGCTATCCAAGTTACTGATAACTAGTTTCAGTGCTGACTGCACATTAGAATCACCTGGGAAGATTTTTTTGTTGTTTTTTAAGGCTAGTCAAGTGAAGCAAAGGAGATAGAGAAGAAACCAAGAAGTCTATAGCTGGTTGTGATCAACTAGTTATAAACACCACTGCACTTGGCCCAACCCTGGGAAGTTTTTGAAGTGCTGATGCTCAGGCCTCAACATAGACCACTAAATCAAAAGTTCTACAGAGTGGGGAGCCTGGGCATCAGCATCTTTAAAGCCTCCTGGGTGATTCTAATGGGTAACCAAGGTTGAGAACTGCCATCTAAACAGAAGGGGCTTTGGGTTTGCACTATCTTCAGATGTGGAAGAATTCTTAATTCAACCTCAAATTTGTTTACTAATCTTCCCTCCAAATGTGGGCTCCCAAATTTTTTCCTCAAAGCTGAATGCACATTCACCTGGATGTCAGCCCAGCATTTAAGCCTAAAATATCATATATCTAAATATTTAAAAGTTATAGATTGAGCTAAAAATTGTTAAATACAGTATGCCCTTTCCTCCTTCCTGACAAATACAACTTTTGTAACACCAAGATTGAAAAATGTGTACAAAACTAAGCTTTTACATGACTAAAAGTTGGCAAAATATCAAAGAGAACTGATTGCACATGTCTGTTTGCATACCTTGATGCACTATTTATGTGGGTAATACAATAAAGGTGTACTATAATTACACTTGGCCCTTGAACAACAAGGCGGTTAGGGGTACCACCTCCCCACCCTACACAGTTGAAAATCCAAAACTTTTGACTCCCCCAAACTTTACTAATAATCTACTATTGACTGGGAGCCTTACAGACAACATAAACAGTTAACACACATTTTGTGTGTTATATGTATTATATACTGCATTCTTACAATACAGTAACCTAGAGAAAAGAAAATCTTATCCAAGTCATAAAGAAGAGAAAACATTTACTATTCCTTAAGTGGAGTGGATCATCATAAGAGTCTTCACGCTTGTCATTTTCACAATGAGATGGCAGAGGAAGAGGAGGGATTGGTTTTGCTATCTGAGGGGTGGCAGAAGTGGAAGAAAATTCATATATAAGTGGACCCACACAGTTCAAACCTGTGTTTCTCAAGGGTCAACTGTAATTAGTTAGTATAATTTATTCCATAAATATGCATATTTTGGCCAGGCTTAGTGGCTCAAGCCTGTAATCCCAGCACTTTGGGAGGCCGAGATGGGTGGATCACGAGTTCAGGAGATCGAGACCATCCTGGCTAACACGGTGAAACCCCATCTCTACTAAAAAATATACAAAAAACTAGCTGGGCGTGGTGGCGGGCACCTGTAGTCCCAGCTACTCGGGAGGCTGAGGCAGGAGAATGGCGTAAACCCGGGAGGCGGAGCTTGCAGTGAGCTGAGATCCGGCCACTGCACGCCAGCCTGGGCGATAGAGCAAGACTCCGTCTCTAAAAATAAAAAATAAAAAATAAAAAAAAGTATATTTCTTGCTCTTCATTTCAGTGAATCACTAATAATGTTGCTATAATCAAAATTGTTCACAGTCATGCCGAACTGGCAATTTCATTTAAGGGAAACACTGCTAAGCTAGTAGCCATTGGAATTGTCAATAAATTTATTAAAATGATACTTAGATTGGAAATGAACCACAATTTTCAAACCAATTTCAAACATTGTAATGAGGTCATCTATGGTTAATTAGTGTTATCACTGGAAATACAGCCAAATATTTTAATTCCATTGTAGAAATTACTATTGCTTATTGTACTAGTCTGTTTTCACACTGCTGTAAAGATATTATCCCAGACTGGGTAATTTATAAAGGAAAGAGTTTTAACTGACTCACAGTTCTGCATGGCTGGGGAGGCCTCAGGAAACTTACAATTATGGTGGAAGGGGAAGCAGGCACCTTCTTCACAAGGCAGCAGGAGACAGACAGAAAGCACGGGCGAAATTGCCACTTATAAAACCATCAGGTATCATGAGAACTCACTCACTATCATGAGAACAGCATGGGGGAAACCGCCCCCATGATCCAATCACCTCTCACATGTCCCTCCCCCAACATGTGGGGATTACAATTCAGGATGAGATTTGGGTGGGGACATAGCCAAACCATATCACTTATATAGTTATTTTTAGCTTCTTTTAAAACAATATCTACATTGATACTCTAATCCATAAGTTTTTTTAACTTTTTCTGGACTGGATTCTTACAAATAAAAAAAATACCAATATATTGGTTTGTTTAGATTTCTCTTCAATCAATACAATACCTTAATCTAGAATGGCCACAAAACAGTCTGTAGAAGTCAGTTTCCAGATTGCAGATGTGTGAACCTTCTCCTTCATAGTCATGCAAATGTTTTTGTTTCATTGTTCAAATTGCCTTGTATTTTGCTGGAATTTTACTTTTGTTACATATTTATCATGCATCTTTTTTATTTAGAATAACAATTTTCTTTAAATCTTTAGATATATTTGTAGAATCCATTTTAAAGTGAAATAAAACTTAAAGAGATCATGGTTTTGTTTTTTTATTTTTCAGCTAACATTGTTTACAGCAAGCTGTGGTTCATAACAAACAACTGAATGATGAGATTTAAAATTAATTTCACATTCTGCCAAGGACTGAGATTTGTTCTTTGAGGATTTTCTATGGTTTTGTTTAGCTCTATTAATGGATTTCATATCTTGCCTAATAAAATCTAATTGCTTTGATAGTGTTTCATTAGAATTTTCACTGTGTATCCAAGCGTGTTATGAGGTCAGATTTGGTATGTGTTTCATCAATATGTTCCACCTTTACAGAGATATAGAAAACAATGTAAATAATATTTGAATTGTTCCAAGGAATACCACTGCTATCAGCACAGGTAAAGCCAACATTTCCTTGTTAAAATTCATACTACAGTTCAAAGGATGTTTCTATAATTTCAACCATAATTCTGGATTGCATACCTTTTTCTTTAACAACTATATTAACATCATTATCACAGGCTTACCCACAATCTTTTAAATCAATGGCTAAAATTTAAAGCTGTGTCTTTAGTTAAGACAAAATCTCTATTTTTCAGAAGTGTAAAACCAATAAAATACTGATTAATTTCAAGTTCCTTGTTTTCCTCTCCAGATAGTTTAACAGTGAGTATCATAAATGTCAGTCATTCAGGCTGGGCATAGTGGCTCACGCCTGTAATCCCAGTACTTTGGGACCCTGAGGCAGGAGGATCACTTGAGGCCAGGAGTTGGAGACCAGCCCGAACAACATGATGAAACCCCATCTCTACTAAACTACAAAAACATTAGCTGGGCATGGTGGCACACGCCTGTAATCCCACCTACTCGAGAGACTGAGGCAGGAGAATTTCTTGAACCTGGGAGGTGGAGGCTGCAGTGAGCTGAGATAGCGCCACTGAACTCCAGCCTGAACACAAACACACAAAAAAAGTGAGTCACTCAACTTGACTTTTGACCTCTGCAAGCTAGTTCAACTGAGTCATATTTGCTTTTTTAAATGTTAAATATTTTTATCATTTTATTATCCTTTAATTTAATAATCTCTTTTAATTCTCAATCCTCAATAGAGATCATTTGTGTGTTTTTAATCTCTTTTATGTTTGATCACCCTAGCAGCAAATTTTTAAATCATTCATACAAAACCCAGAAAACTTCACTGTTTTCCATAAGAAGTGTATTATTAAGGCTATAAAAAGCATCATTTTGTTTGGCTAAATAACATGTTTCTTTTAGGAATATTATGGCAGATGTTCTTTATTGGTGTTTACTTGTCTTTGCTGACTACTACTCATTGTCTGCTGCTTATTAACTTTTTTTTCTCAAACAATTGATTGTGTACTTTTTGTATGTGCACAGGGCTTTCCTCATCTGGCCATAATACATTATTTAACCAAAGCTAATCTTCAAGATTGGTGATAATTGGTATAGAATTCACAAAATATTTTGTATTTGAACTTAGCATATAAAAGCCAGTTTCTATGATGTCTTTCCCAGCCAGAAGAATTTTGGTGTAAAATGGAATATTGGATGTTTTGCCATGTTCATCCAAAAATTGTAACCATTCACTTGGATGGGACTGTGTTTTGAGGACACAGTCCCCTGCCATAAAGAGGCCATTTTGGCTGGGTGTGGTGGCTCGTGCCTGTAATCCCAGCACTTTGGGAGGCTGAGGCAGGAGGATCACTTGAGGCTAGGAGTTCGAGACCAGTCTGGCCAACATGGTGAAATCTCGTCTCTACTAAAAATGCAAAAATTAGCTGGGCATGGTGGCACATGCCTGTAATCCCAGCTACTCAGGAGGCTGAGGCTGGAGAATCGCTTGAACCTGGGAGGCGGAGGTTGCAGTGAGTTGAGGTTGCACCTCTACACTCCAGCCTGGGTAATTGAGTGAGACTCCATCTCAAAAAAAATAAATAAATAAAGAAGGCCATTTTCCTGAATCAGTGTCCCACAGGTACAGTAAAGCCCCAAGGTTTCAGTTTCATCTTTCTCCTCTCATTGGGCTAATTTCATGAATGTAGCTTCCTTTATGTCTCCTAGGCAGGCACAAGTTGCATCCATCTGTGGCTTCTGAATTGTGAATTTGATATGAATAATTCCCTTTTACATTCTCATTGTTTTGATCACTAATTAGATCTACATTAAGTAAACAATTTGTAAGGTCTTGTGTAAAAATTTTTTGTGGGCTAGTCCAACAAACGCCTACTCACTTTTATTATTTATCCAGTGTTAAGCAGATTACCTCACTGATTTTGTTTCTTTTCAGCTTCTGAACTTCACCCTATTTTATCTTTTTACCCCAATCTTGACTTATATCCATTCTCAATAATAAAGAAGATTAAAATAAAATGCGATTCAAATTTGTTCAATATAAATATATTTCATCAAATGCATAAACATTTCACATATATGTATTAGTCCATTTTCACACTGCTGTTAAAGACATACCCAAGACTGGGAAGAAAAGTATGTTTAATGGACTTACAGTTCCACGTGGCTGGGGAGGCCTCACAATCATGGTGGAAGGCAAAGAGGAGCAAGTCACGTCTTACGGATGGCAGCAGGCAGAAAGAGAGAGCTTGTGCAAGGGAACTCCTCTTTATAAAACCATCAGATCTCATGAGACTTATTCACTATCATGAGAACAGCACGGGAAAGACTTGCCTCCATGATTCAGTTACCTCCCACAGGGTCCCTTTCACAACACATGGGAATTCAAGATGAGATTTGGGTGGGGACACAGCCAAACTATATCACAATATATTTTTAATTTATTTTAACAGTCTTTCAATATTTAAAATTATCTACTAAAATTAAAAGTCAGATATAAATTATAATTAATGAATATACATTTTAAATAATCGTGACAATTTAATTTCCTGAAAATTTAATTAGGTCATATTTAATGTTTTTATAAAAATAAAACATCCTTTTTTTTTTTTTTTTTTTTTTTGAGATGGAGTCTCACTCTGTCACCCAGGCTGGAGGGCAGTGGCATGATCTCAGCTCACTGCAACCTCCGCCTCCCAGGTTCAAGCAATTCTCCTTCTTCAGCCTCCCCAGCAGGTGGGATTACAGCCACCTGCCACCATGCCTGGCTGGCTAATTTTTGTATTTTTTTTTTAGTAAAGACAGGGTTTCACCATGTTGGCAAGGCTGGTCTTGACTCCTGATCTCAAGCAATCTGCCTGCCTTGGCCTCCCAAAGTCCTGGAATTACAGGCACATCCTTTAATTTTAAATTGCAATACAGCATTGCAATTCTAGCATCCAAAGTCTAACTGGTTGGTTGCCTTCTGAAGTAAAGAATGGATGCTATGCCTCACACATGTTATATGGAGATGTACATAGACACAAGTTAAGAGTAACATCAGTTGTTTGGTGTTGCAAATATTTCTCAACCCTTAGATGCAGTTGTTGCAAATATCACACAGATTCCTGAATAACTCCAGCACCAGGAATTTGAAGTTGGAGAAAAGTAGGAAAAGGGACACTTAGCACTCCTAGAAAATATTTAGTAAGAATCTATAGCATTTATATTACCTGAGATGAATGTTTTCAAAAGTTTATTGGTAGTTTTCTTTTCCCTACCTGTGTTTCTGGCACTGAAATCCTCCCTGAATTTGGATTAGTGTCCTCTGATATCCGTAGCAACACAGCCCACAAACATACTTCACATGGCAACACAGACACCTTTCCTTTCTAGGACATACCACTCAGGACAAATAGAGAAGCATTTGCTGGAGCCTGAATGGTGTTAGAGAGCAAAAGTCTAGGGTTGCAAAGCGCCACACACCTGAGTGGTATTTTCTGCATGCTCATCACAAGTGGGTCTTCTAGAGCCCTCCTGTCCTAGCCCCTGGCCTCACCTCCTTGACGAGAAAGGCACTTTCTTATCTTGCCCAAGAGAGCCCCTTCCTAGGCTTCATCTCTCCATGCCCTAACATAGCATTTTTCAAGACGCCCCTCCTGGGAGTCAGAGGCTCTATGGATCCACTTGAAAACCCTACCTACCCATCCCAATCTGCAGCCTGAGACTCTCTGCCCTATTTACCTCAAGAATATTCACCCTTTCATATCAATTAAGATGCTGTCACTGCACCAAGGTTCTGCTCTGGCATTTTGGCCAAATGAAGCTAGACCAAGCAACACATGCAGACTGACAACCAGGTAGGCTAATGATTTGAAGACTCTTCATCCCATGTTGTGTTGTTGTTTTAATATTCAGAATCAGCGGAGCAGAGAGCTTAAAACATGGAACTCTGTTGCTCCACTGCCTGGGTTGGAATTCCAACCCTGACACAAGCTGTGTGACCTGAAGTCAGGTTCTGTATCGTTTCTCAACCTTAACTTTCTCCTCTGTAAAATGGGAATACCTACCTACCACATAGCATTGTTGTGAGTCATATAAACAATGACATACATAAACTACCTGGGCTCCGCCAGGCGCGATAGCTCATGCCTGTAATCCCAGCACTTTGGGAGGCCAAGGCGGGCGGATCACGAGGTCAAGAGATTGAGACCATTCTGGCCAACATTGTGAAATCCCGTCCCCACTAAAAATGCAAAAATTAGCTGGGCTTGGTGGTGTGTGCCTGTACTCCCAGCTACTCAGTAGACTGAGGCCAGAGAATCGCTTGAACCTGGGAGGTGGAGGTTGCAGTGAGCCGAGATTGTGGCATTGCACTCCAGCCTGGGTGACAGAGTGAGCAAGAATCCATCTCAAAAAACAAAAACAAAAACAACTACCTGGGCTCTACCAATACTCCATAGCTACTCTTTTTTTTTTTTTTTTCTTTTGTGAGACAGGGTCTCTTTCTGTCACCCAGGCTGGAGTGCAATGGCACATTCTCAGCTCACTGCAGCCTTGACCTCCCAGGCTCAAGCAATCCTCCCACTTCAGCCTCCTAAGTAACTGGAACTACAGGCGCACACCACCATGCCTGGCTAATTTCGTTTCTCTTTTGTAAATACAAGGTCTCACTATGCTGCCCAGGCTGATCTCGAACTCCTGGACTGAGGCAATCCTCCCATTTCCGGGCCTCCCAAAGTGCTAGGATTACAGGCGTAAGCCACCATGCCCAGTCTCCTTTCATTATTTGTTTAACATTTAGTTACATATTTAGAAACGACCTTATTTCACAATAAAACGTTTTACTTCTTTCTTTAGGCTTAGGATATGATATCTATCATACGTAATTTTCCAAACCAATTTACTGGGGAAAGTGGGGAGCATAATAAAAGGTCTTAATTTTGCATAATAAAGTATATCATTTGTAACTAGCATATATATTGGGCCAACTTGTCTCAGAATTGTAGCAACTGCAAAACCTAGCATCAAGCAAATAGCAGCAGCTGGACTCAGAGTTACTGGAGTGGCCTATAAACATGTCATGCAAAAAAAAAAAAAAAGTCATATTTACATGTATAAGTCAACTGGCAATATATTCCTGATGTGGTCTACCAATGTCTGGATGCCCCTATAGACTGGCACTCCAGCTGGCTGAGACTGCCGGCCACTCACCTTGCCTGGTACCTGGTTTTTCTCATGGCCCCTGCCCTGGGCAGCAGCTTCCCACAACCCAGGGGCTGGCATTGACCACACCAGCATCGTCTAACAGCCTACAGCACCTACATGTCTTTTTCTTCAGAGCTGTGTGCCTCCTGGGACCTGTCACTAAATCTCAGTTTCTAGCACCTCCAGTCTAGGTTTACTTTGGCTGGTTGTTGTTTTTTCCAGACCTACTCTGAAGCCACTGAGAACATACGCTTACAGGTCTACAATATCAAAATACCTCAAACGTACAGTAACACTCAAATGTGCCTTCAAGAAAAGGGAGCCTTGTTCTCTCAGCAAGCCCTGGGCCCCAGTGCTGGGATTTGTCTCCACGGGACGTCAAATAGGTCAGTCTCTTCCATTTAGTGCCACAAAAGTCAGTCAAACCAGTTGTTTGGCATCATGTGGACCAAGCCCAAGTAAACTAGAAAATAGATGGTAACCAGAAGAAAGAGACGCTATGCGTTTGTGTAAACCGTGGGTCCTATTATCTTTGAGAGACATGGGGCACATTAAAATTTAGGCTATGTCTAACCAGTTTCCCCAATCAAGATTGCAGTGGTTTCAACCAGAGGAGCCCTTCAAAGTCTTCACAATAAGAAATAAGTCTTGCACAATAAGGAAAGATTGTGATCACTTAGAAAACAATTATCCATTTCCTTCTTTGTCCCAGATTTAGAGCCTAAAATGGATCTTTTGTTTGATATTTTGAGATGAAAGAATACTAGATAAAGACATATTCTCTGATATGCTAACATGCAACAAAGTTTTCCCCATATTCGCCTAGTTACTGAAAGGGAACCCTAATCCACATGCTATCATTTTCCATCAGTGGCCTTTGTCCTTCATCTATCTCCTTCTTCCCTTCTTCCTCCCACTTAGTCTAGACATGCCTCTTTTAAATGATGGACATGGTTGATAAATTTCCATGCCATTTCTTTGAAAAATTGTTTCTCTTTGTTACATATGTAAAAGAAGATTTAAGAGTACAACTTATCAATGTTTCCTATTGTATTAGTAAGTTTTCATGCTGCTGATAAAGACATATGCAAAACTCAGAACAAAAAGAGGTTTAATTGGACTTATAGTTCCACATGGCTGGGGAGGCCTCAGAATCATGGCGAGAGGCAAAAGGCACTTCTTACATGGCAGTCGCAAGAGAAAACGAGGAAAATGCAAAAGTGGAAACCCTTGATAAACCCATCAGATCTGGTGAGACTTATTCACTATAATGAGAATAGCAGGGGAAAGGCCAGCCCCATGATTCAATTACCTCCCCCTGGCTCCCTCCCACAACACATGGGAATTCTGGGAGACACAATTCAAGTTGAGATTTGGGTGGGGACACAGCCAAACCTTATCACCTACTGAATTGCTATTATTGCATACCATCTTTTTTAAATAGTTATCACATTCCAAGATGAAACACTATCATTATTCATAAATTTACCACACACTCAATTTATTTCGCCCATATTTATTCTACACAATTTTGAATAAGTGACATTAACTTTTTGCCTTCTAATTTTTCTCCCTTAAAAACAAATTGTGTCTTGCTTGAGTTTTGTCTTCCAAATCTCCACATTCTAAATCCTCATTCATCTGCCTATAATGAATAGTACATATGCTCCCCCACTTTTTGAGTGTCTCTTTCAAAAAATCTTAACAGAAATACAAAACATTAACACAATGTTTAAACCTACTGATGTGGAACAAGCATGAACTTTCTGTTCAAATGCATTGCACAGAATGGTCCTCAGTCTTCTCACATTTAAAGCAGTCAGATGCACTAGACTCAAGAGACGGTCTGAGTTCCTCTGCTGCTCAAATTTTTATTTATCCTTAGTTATTCTCACAGGACAGACAGTGCAGGAATCTTCCGGTAGAAAGAAACAAAGACAAGAGAAATCAACTGCGAGAGAGAAATGGAACAATAGCTAAAAGGAAGCTGTTCCAGATCCAGGCGAGAAAGATGTCTGACCCAGGGCAAGCCCCATCTGGGGAAAGGAGCTCTTGTCCTGTTGGTTCCTCCCAGCCACAAATACCAGCGCATGTGCACACTCCACATAGACAAATCACACTCTGCACATACACATACACACCATCAACATGCACACAAAGAGTTGGCTATGGCTCCTTTTCTCGAGTTGAGCCTGTATTTGAGAACTGTTGAGGAGGCGGAAGCTGGGAGTGGCCAAAGAATAAGAAAACAAAAAATGAGCTTTGTGTGAGAGTTCACTGGGATATCACAAAATGTCTTTTTAGTCCTGGAACGATTTTCTGTTGTGTGGGAGGAGAGGAGAGGAGCAAGGGTGATGCCTGCGGATGGAGGTCTTGAGGAGGACGTGTGCAAGTTCCTAGGAAGGGCAGAAACCAAAAATGAAAGTCAAGGTCAGGTGGATGACACAGCGTAGAAAACCAGTGAGTCTTCACGGTACCCTAGAGTCAGAAGGATCTGCTGGTTCTGCTCAAGGCTGGGATGCACTTTACCTAGATCCTGGAAAGCAAGAGAAATTGCTGCCTTGACTGGTCACAGCTGACCATGGGGATGGAGATGATGAGGGCTAAGCTCTGTATTCTATGTGCAGTGTAGGAGTTCACTCAGCCCCAGCTGCGCAACTAATGCCTTCCCTCTGCAAACATTCCACAAATGACCATAAACATCCCACAAATGACCATTTCCATGTGAGCTTTTAACACTTGGGCTCTCAAGCCTTAAATTCTCCACTCTTCAATTTCTGAAAGAAAATCACATTTGGGCATTTTACAGAAGGTCAAGAAGTTTTGCCACCTACATCAGAGACATACATCTTTCCTTCCCTCCTCTTACTTTTGAAATGATAGCCAAACCCCAGTGGTTTCATTGCCTGGGAGAATGCTGTGCCACACACATCTGTAAGTAGTTAGCTTTCCAAATGGGAGATGGTCACCACAGATGCAGAACTTTGAAAAATAAACATTAGAAAAATATTACTCCAGCAAAAATGAAAGCCTAGAATCCACGTGAGTGAGTGGGAGGTAGCTGGTGCAAGGTAGATCAAAGCTGCATCCCAGTTTGCCTGGCCATACAAAAGCAAGAAAAATAGAACCACAGAACTTCAGAGAAAAAAAAAAGGACCTTTGCGGGGTATCCTAGCTCCCATATAGTGGGGAAATTAAGGCCTGGGCCAGGAAGTGAGTGCCTATCTACGTTAGAACTGGAGCTCAGGCCGAGAGCTTTCTGCTCTCATTAAGCCTCATTTTTATTAGGGTGTCTCAGCTTTTTCCCTTTTAAGAAAAATAAAAATCCTCTGGCTTAACCATGGCCGTTAGCCCCTACGTGGGGCCCTTTTGGGGTGGGCGGGTAACTCCAGTCCTGGCCTCCTGAGATGGGTGTATCCCCTACCTATACCCCTCATCATGCGTGCCCTGCATCTGGATGGCAAGCCATGAGACGCGAGGACACTGAAGAGGCCAAGGCTAGAGCAAGACTGACAAAGGCCTAAGAGAGGGAACTCCACTTGGGCAGCTACTTCTTATCTATTTTATGGAATGAGATAGCCAAGCTTGAGAATCTTGTGCCCTGAGACTGAAGAAAGCCTGATCACTATGACCAGCATGAGTTATAGAGAGGTCGGGGCAGGGCAAGCTGGACATCCAACTGCACCCACATCACCCCACAACCATTCCTCTCCTGCCTGAACATGAGACTGGTGCCTCCGGACAGGAGCAAAGTGAGGCACAAAGTATGTCCCCTACACAGAGACAGGCACAGAACAGGCATTCAGTAAACCATAATTTGGCCAGGCACGGTGGTAATCCCACCACTTTGGGAGGCCAAGGCAGGCGGATCACCTAAGGTCAGGAGTTCGAGACCAGCCAGGCCAATATGGCAAAACCCTATCTCTACTAAAAATACAAAAATTAGCTGGGCGTGGTAGTGGGCACCTGTAATCCCAGCTACTCAGGAGGCCGGGGCAGGGAGAACTGCTTGAACTCAGAAGGTGGGTGCTGCAGTGATCCAAGATCACACCACTGCACTCCAGCCTGGATGAAACAGTGAGACTCCATCTCAAAACAATAATAATAAAATAATAAACTGTAGTTGTTTAGGCTTGGAGTGAAATGGAAGAAATATAAGGGACAGATAGCACATTTAAAGGGATCGATTGTTCCAGCCCAGACGAGCTCCTGGACATTCCCGTGTGTTATGCTTTACCAGGTGCCTTTTCACTGCTTTATCCATCTCTTCCCTACAGGATGGTTTTCTGCAGGGAGGCTCCAAAAGACAGAAGCTGAGTTCTGCCAGAAGAAAAAGGGAATGGAATATGTAAAAGAAAAGGATAGAAGAAAACTGTGGGCAGACAGGCAAGGCTAGTAGGGAAGCGGGAGTGGGGTCTCTGGGGAGAAGAGAATCCTCAACCTGGCAAGAAGGGGAGGCTTAAAAGCAGAGGGGAAAGCGGTGGAGGTCGGGAGGGCAGAGGAAATCTCAGATGTGGTGGCCAGCAGGGGTCGCTAATGCTCCACCAACAGCCTTAGGGCTGGGGAAGACTCAAAGGGAGGAAGATTTTCAGCAGCTCAGGTGGGCTTCATTCCCTCCCCTACCCCACCCCACCCCCGTGCCAGATTCTTTCTTATGGCATTGAGGTCTCTCTTCTTGGGTTCTGGAGGTTCCTTTCCCTGTGATCCTTTTCCTGAAAGTGAGCAAGAAAGCCTGGCCAGGCAGCTCTGGGGATGATGGAGGCGCCGGTTGGGGAGGGAGATGCCTCCCGGATTTGCCCTCCAGTGCTGCTCCCATGGGCACCCATGGAAATGGGGGTAGGAGGGCCCCTCTGACCACAGGCTGCTGATGGGGTTGGCACAGGCAGAGGAAGGGAGGGAACTCCTCTTCCTGGCTCTCCTCGTCAAATAGCAAACTCAGAGCAGAGCCACGGTGAAGCCTGGAGGTGAAGGAACGCCCTGCCGCCAGCAGTGGTTCAGGGCTGTGCTTGGGGACACCAAACCTGAGCCTGGGTGCTGCATGCTCTTAGGGCCAGTCCCAGCACACACTGTTCCCCCGCTGTCTGAGGCCTAGCACCTGTTGTCTAGGATCAGCGTCTACTTGCCTCTAGGCAGACACCCTGACCAATTCTCTACCCTCCCTGGCTTCTCCGTTTTCAGTTCTGCTCTTCAAACACCAAAAGCTCCTATCACTACAACCTTCCTCATATTACCTTTTCCAAGATTCTGGCTTAGCAAGTGTTAGTTACAGTTCAGGTCAAACAATGTCCTCCAAGAAGAGTTTGGGAAGACCTGTGTGTCCCAAGTCCTAATCACATCTCAGGATGGTTCTGCCACAAACTCTGAGATTCTTTCAAAAAGTGTGTATTGATCTGCTCTTGCTTTCCTAGGGCCATAAAAGAGGCAGGCTTATGGAACCAAGTATGTTGCAACTCTGAGCTAATGGTTCCGTCTTTGGAGGCCACTCCCCGGGGTAGTTCTTAACTGACAGATGACCCCTGAGATAAGAAGAGATGTCAGCATAGTCCAGGCTTGGGGTAGGACCCTGAGCTATTTATCCCCAGCAGTCAGAAGGAAGGCTACAGTGTCCCACGGGCACCCAGCCTCCAACTGAGCCTCAAGGAAGGGTCTGGGATGCCAGACAATACCATGGTCAGATTATGGACTTAGGAATTGCTGTGGATGCCACTGGAGGTAAGGAGGAATAGGAAATTCTGGGACTCAGGAGCTGCCCAGGCAGCCAGGCTGCCTCTGACACACCCAATCCTCATTCGGATTTGAGGAAAGGAGACTTGAGCGCAGGAGAAAGGCACCCAGGAGCCTGTGAGTCGTGCCTAAGCCTCTGGATCCCACATCTGAGGAAACGACTTAATGTCGGCTTTGAGTGGTGCTACCACTGTCGCCTCTGAGGTTTAACCGAGGCACGATTGTTGCTGATTGAAAACATGAGACCTAATTCCAGCCCCCCCTCCCTCCAGTGGCAGGCGGAGGCTCCACATCCATTTCCTGCCTTGGTCAGAACTGGCTCCAGAACGGGACAGGCCTGCCCGTGGCTCCAACTTGGGGAGGCTGAGATGGATAAAGACACTGATGGAGAGAGATCCAAGGGAAACCAAGGATGGATGTGAAGAGCTGGTGCCCCCTGCCACCCATCCAGGTCCTCCAAAATCCCAGGCTCATGCCAAGGGAGGGTGTAGGTGGTCGTTAGTGTAAGTCAATCCTGTGTCTGTGATGCTGAAAAAACTGTACAAATGCCTATCACCTCTCTGGGGACAGCCCTGCTCCCCAGCCATTCCCTACAAGAAGTCACCACCCTTATACAACCACTTTCCCCCAGTCTTGGAGATGGTCAGCTCTGCAGAGCTCACAGAAAAGCAAAGATATATAGGGTGTTATTAGACAGATCCTAGCAAAGGGCAGGTTTAACCAATGCCCTCACATTTTATAACTGAAATTCAGAGAGGTTAAGCAACCTCACAGAACAAGATCTAGTCTGCAACTCTTTTCTTCTTGGTTTTTGGGAACGGGTCTTACTCTGTCACTCAGGCCAGAATGCAGTAATGCAATCATAGCTCACTGTAACCTGTAACTCCTGTGCTCAAGTGATCCTCCCACCTCAGCCTCCCAAGTAGCTAGGACTATAGGCACATGCCTAGCTTTTTTTTTTTTTTTAAGAGACATAGTCTCACTATGTTGCCCAGGCTGGTATTGAACTCCTGGCCCTGGCCCCAAGGGATCTTCTCGTCTTGGCCTCCTGAGGTACTGGAAATATAGACTTGAGCCACGGCACCGAGCCTAGTTTGCAACTCTTGACTCCTGATTCCTGAGTGCTCCTTCTCTGACACCAGAATTTTCCAGAAGGTCTCTGAAAGAGATCAAGAAATAAGTAGCTCTGATCCAACTATTAAAAAATCAGCTTCAGGCCAGGCTCAGTGGCTCATGCCTTTAATCCCAGCACTCTGGAAGGCTGAGGTGGGCAGATCACTTGAGCTCAGCAGTTCAAGACCAGCCTGGCCAACATGGTGAAACTCTGTCTCTATTAGAAATACAAAATCTAGCTGGGCATGGTGGCACATGCCTGTAGTCCCAGCATGCGCCACCACATCCAGAGTTCCGAGAATCGCTTGAACCCAGGAGGCAGAGGTCGTAGTGAGCTGAGATCATGCCACTACACTCCAGCCTGGGCAACAGAGCGAGACTCCGTATTTTTTGTTTTAATAAGCTTCAAAATTGTAATAGGTGAATAGTCAATGTGGCTGTTTGCAGATAAACACACCAACATGTCATTTCATTTAGCATGATCCTAAGGGCCATGCCTCATGGAGAGCCATCCTCATACTTTTCTGTTTCCCCCCCCAGTCTGCTCCCCTGAGAAATGAAACCACTTCCTGGCCTCAGAGCAACGCCTTGAGGTTGCCATGGTAAGACATATGTGCGGTCGTGTCTCACCAATCCTGAAATCACCTCTCCAGCTGATGGTCAAGGACAGCGAAGTGAAAAAGACCCCCACACAGCCACTGTAGACCTCACAACGTCCGGGTTCCAAAGTTCATGCCAAGCAGTCACAGAAAGGCCTTTCAGACTCATTTGGATTCTTTTCATCCTTGCTTCACCAACAGCTCTAACAGACTTACCCTTCTGAATTTTTGTTGTTGTTATTATCACTACTTTTTTTTTAGTCCCTGGAATATTGGAAGCAGGCAACAAATTAGAAAAAAAGATACTGAACTGCTAGTGATAGGCATACTGGGAATCAAAAAAGGGATGGTTAGCTGAGAGACACAGGACAGCAACAAAAGCACAAATAGGAATCCCAGAAGCATGGAAATCTGGAGTCATTTTAGTATAGAGATAAATAGCCATGTACATTTCAGTAGACCTGAAGGTATCACAATGTTCCTGAGTCATCAAACATAATTTCTATAAAAGGAGTCCTTCCATCCATCTTTCATCCCAAGAATAATGGCACAGCCTCATCCAGTTCATAGGATTTTTACTCCTATAAGTCCAGTAAGTTGTTTTCAATATCAAGAATGAGATTCTCCCTAGGGAATCTAGCCTGTGTTGGCTCTTCCTCTTCACATGCACTGCAGACATTCAGAGGCAATAGACAGAAGCTCTCTGCATTCCCATTCCCTTAGCAGAAAAGAATGAGACTGTAAATTAGCATAAAGATTCTTCAGAGACAAGGCACAGAAACAGTGTATGCAGAATATTGGAGGAATGTCCAAAACACTTGAGCACGAACTGTTTCCAAGCTCCCATAAGCAGCTGAGCTGCTTCTATTTATCTACAAATAACCAACATGCTCCAGATAATCTTTCTTCCTTATTTATTAAAGGAGGCCCAAAGAGCCCCTCTAGGCCACTGGTGACTGATTACACCAATGGGTGGATAGATGGTAAATAAACCTGGTGACATAGCTGGAGTTATTTGAAAATAACAGATCACTTTCGTTAAATACAGCCCTACAGCCCTATACAGACTTTCACTGATTTATACATTCCCCCCCAAGAAATCTGCACCAGCGAGACCTGTGTTCATATTTATGTTTCAGATCATTTTAGCTGCTTATATTTTAAGATGACATCCAATATTTAGATGAAAAGTCAAGAACCCATCATGTTGAAGCATTTGAGTATCCAGATGGTTGGCATCAGTAGATATAAGCCTTGTGTATCCATTCATTGAACAAATATTTATTAAGTGTCTGCTCCACGCCCGGCTCTCTGCTAGGCCCTAAAGATCCCAAACTGAGTAAGATTGATGACTCAGTCAACTTCACAAAACCAAATCATCTTGAAGCTTCTGCTTCAAGCAAACTATAGCAACTATAGGAAGAAAGCAACTATAACCTGTGCCGTGCCTGCCACTGTTGCAGACACCTTTATATAATATCTCTTTTTGTTTCATGACAAATCTCCAAAAGTCAACCCTTAAACAGATGAAGAAACATACTCAGAGAGGTCAGATAAGTTGTTTAAGCCGCACACCTAGCAAAGGTCACAGCAAGAACTGGAGCCCATTTCTCCGCACAGCCCGTTAGAGTGGCCTGTGGTGGAAGGCAGAAAGCAGACTACACTGACTCTGGCCCCTGCTGCTTGCATCTCTTAAAAAAAAAAAAAAAAAAAAAAAAAGACAAGCTCTTCTGAGCCTCAGTTTCTCCATCTAGCCACTGGGATCACATGCCTCTCTCAGACGCTACTTGTGAAAATCAAAAGAAATCATATATGTGGGGGCTTCTGACTTTGGATCCAACATGCATTAGGTGCCCAGCAAATGTTTATTACATGGATGGAGAGGATCTTCAAACCTTCCTCCACTCTCACCTCCCACCCGCAGTGGTCCTCTACACCAGCATCTGCTGACAGCAGCATCACCACACACTTCCAGAATTAGGCAGCTCACGACTTCCTGAAGCACCCTGTTTTAGAATTGAAAGGCCTCACTCACCTGGCCTCGTGTACCAAGTGTGCAGAGGACAGGAGAAGACACAGGCCACCCCTGGAAGGTGACAGTGTAGCTCTGGAGACAGTCTGGCCATTCTTGAAACATTAAAAAGCATTAAGGGGGCCGAGCATGGTGGCTCACACCTGTAATCCCAGCACTTTGGGAGGCCAAGGCGGACAAATCACCTGAGGTCAGGAGTTCGAGACCAGCCTGACCAACATGGTGACACCCTGTCTCTACTGAAAATACAAAAATTAGCCAGGTATGATGGTGGATGCCTGAAGTCCCAGCTACTCAGAAGGCTGAGGTAGGAGAATCATTTGAACCCAGAAGGTGGAGGTTGCAGTGAGCTGAGATTGTGCTACTGCATTCCAGCCTGGGCTACAGAGTGAGACTTCGTCTTAAAAAATAAAAATTAAAAAAAAAAAAAAGCAAGCATTAGAGAACTTTCCAAGATGCATCATCTTCAAGAACATGAATGGGAGGCAGTGGAGGCGTGGCGTCTCCTCCTTGGGATGCAGAAGCTGGGCCAGCCCCCAGGCCAAACAAGGGTGGCCAAGCCTCTCCCTGGATCCCGGTACTCACGGAACTAACTCTTCGTTTCCTTCATCTCACTTCTCTCTCCTGCTCAGTCACCTTTCGAGCTATTGCCCCATGTAATTTCTCAGCCAGTTAGGTATCCCAGCCTTGTGAGACACCAGTCTTGCTCTAATGTTTGGAATGTGAACCATCATGAAAAAGTAAGAATGATGAAAAAGGAGATTTTGTAACTATTCATCAGTGTCAGAGGGAGCAAAATCCTTCACATTCTACTACTCTAGCTGGATATCCCTAAAGGGTAGGTGTTTAAGCTCTTGAATCTGGCTTTTCTTTTATTTTTGAGACAGGTTCTTGCTCTGTCACCCAAGCTGGAGGGGGCAAGGGCATGATCACGGCTCACTGCAGCCCCAAAATCCTAGGCTCAAGTGATCCTCCCACCTCAGCCTCCCAAGTAGATGGGATTACAGATATGCACCACCATGCTTGCTTTTTTTTTTTTTTTAAATATATAAAAACAGAGTCTCACTATGTTGCCCAGGCTGGTCTCGAACTCCTGGCCTCAAGTAATCCTCCCGCCTTGGACTCCCAAAGTGCTGGTATTACAGGCATGAGCCACATGCCCAGCCTGAACCTGGCCTTTTAGATTACCTCCCAGCTCTATTGCTTCTAACTGGTAAACCTAGGCAAGTTATTTAACCCCTTTAAGCCTTGATTTTTCTCAACGGTAAAATAGTTCCTCCCATAAAGGACTGCAATAAAGAAAAGAGGTCAGCAATCTGTGGTTATGGGGCCAAATCTGGTTCACCATCTATTTTTGTGAAGACCTATGAGCTAAGAATGGTTTTTACATTTTAAATGATTGAAAAAAATCAAGAAAATATTTTGTGACACAGAAAAGGATATAACATTCAAATGTCAGGGCCATAAAGTTTAATTGGAATATAGCCACACACATTTGTTTACATGTTACCTGTGACTGCTTTTCTACTACTACAGCAAAGTTGAATTGTTGTAACCAAGATGTTATAGCCCACAAAGCCTAAAATATTTACTGTCTGGCTCTTTATAGAAAATGTTTGCCAACCTCTGGTAAAGAGAAAATGAAGGAATGCCTAGATGTGCCTTTAATAGAGCAAAAACCTTTAAAATGTCAGCTCTCATTTTCTTTTATTAATATCTAGCTCCTGTCCAGCCATGATATTTATGCCGCTCTGTATTTGCATCAGGATAATTTTTTAGATCATTACAAAATATGCATCCTCCTACAGAACACAGGGGAATACCTAGTGCCTAAATGGCATTGCTAACGCAGAATGCACTGACCTGACCTCACAGAAAGGCGATGGAACAGAGGTCCCATCCTTCCAAATGTCATCCACTGGTTTTATCCTTATTGAAATCCTTATTGAAATAGACACACGGATCTGGAATGGAAGCAAATAACAACCAGGTCTCCAGATTCCATCATATCACAGAACATGGAACCAAGAAGGTACCTCAGAAGTTATCTGATCCAGGCCGGGCGCGGTGGCCCACACCTGTAATCCCAGCACTTTGGGAGGCCAAGGCGGGTGGATCACCTGAGGTCGGGAGTTCAAGACCAGCCTGACCAACATGGAGAAACCCCGTCTCTACTAAAAATACAAAAATTAGCCAGGCGTGGTGTCGCATGCCTGTAATCCCAGCTACTTGAGAGGCTGAGGCAGGAGAATGGCTTGAATCCGGGCGGCGGAGGTTGCGGTGAGCTGAGATCGTGCCATTGCACTCCAGCCTGGGCAAAAAGAGCAAAACTCCGTCTCAAAAAAAAAAAAAAAGAAGTTATCTGATCCAGTCACCCCTGTTTACCAGTGAGGAATCTAGACCCAGATGAAGTTAAAGGACTTACCCATGAGTACCCAACAACTCTCTGGCCACCCCCAGGCTCCCATCTTTGTGTCTTTCCTGTGTGGGCTGTTCCCTGAAATTCTTCCTGATAGGCACATTGCCTTTCCCTTTGATTTTAAATTCTTGGCTCAGATGACATGCCCGGACTATATCGTGTGATGTGACCTTGAAAAATAATTTACGTACAAGTCTTGAAAGCAAATCAAGTTTTAAAACAAAGTAGCACCTACTCTGTCGCAGCCTTGACATCTATTACAAAGTAAATGCTGGCTCTTTAATTTCCCTAATCAAGGCTGTTCCTATTTAGCCAACCTCCTCAAGGGGTCCCAGCACCAGCCCCACTCCAACGCCTGATGAAGCTCCAGAACAGGTGAGAAAAATGAGAGGGTCCTGTCCAGAGCTCTGGGAGTCGGCCCTCACTGCCTGCCTTTCAGACAGCAAGACAGAAAAGGCATTCATTTTCTTCCTCCACGTCATGATACCAACCGAAATTACCTTTAAATGAGGAAGAAGGTCATTATTTAATCAATAGGATTGCGTCAATTGAGGAAAATTTGTCTCCAGTGTAAACAAGCGGAACGTCTTTGCGCTCTATGAAAACAAGGTTAAATTACTTGCAGATCCAGGCGACGTGGAGAGATGTAGGAAGTGAACCTGAAGCCTGACACATTCAAGGTCTGGGAACCGAAAATAATAGGAATTGTTCTTATTTTTCCAGTGGAATCGAGCACAGAGATGGGCAAGCCTCTTTACAGAACCAAAGATTCAGAACCGTGCCTTACCCTTTGCTTACGAGGCAGAGGAGGAGGTAGAGGAGGAAGAGAAAGAACCACCACAAAGAGAGATGGCAACAAAAGTAAAACAAAGGCTGGGCCAGCCGATCCCACTCAGGCTGACCACAGTGAGGGAGCAGCATTAAAATGAGAAATGATCAGGTTTCAGAAGCCCAGCCCTTCCTGCTGAGTCTTGTCCTTTGCTTCATCCATTCCATTCAAGAAGTCATACTGAAAATAAATTATTAATACAATGGTAGCTCACATTATCGGGTCTCACTCCATGCCAAGCATGCCAAACCCAGGTCATGTGTGGTGCTCCTCAATGTTCACAACAGCTCTAGAGGTGGGTGCCAGTCATGCCCACTTGGCAGATGCGGAGGAGGGCAGTAGCAGCTGGAGAATGGCGGGCAGTTCTGCCTGTTTCTGAGGCCCCACTGCTTGAACTGCCAGCCTCAGAGCCATCTGCTCGCTGGGTGCTCAGCCCCGTGCTGCATGCTGTGGACTCACAGGGGAAGTACGAGCCAGGCCTACCCCTAGGGTATCCCCACATCCCTGGCAGAAGGGGACAGAGCATTTACTCCTGTTTAGGGAGAGGCTCAGCTCATCTGGGAATCCCTGGATGAGCGGACTCTGTGCCTGCTCCTCTGCCATACCCCTTCCCCATCCATGTCGGCTGCTTTGGCCACAGCACATAAAAATGGGTCCAGCAAGCCACAGTCTCTCCCAGAGGAGGCCCCAAAGATCTCTTGCCCACACCTCCTCGATCGCTGCTAGGATATAAGCTGGAGGCTGTCGGTGGTGAATGTGATCTCTTGTCACTCCACAGGCATCTGGTGAGGTCTAAGTTCCCTGCTTCCTGACAGAACTTCTTGGTGGGGATTTGGCTTCCAGGTTCTCCTCACCCCCTCAGGAGACTGGGCTAACACTGAGTGAGGTTTGCTGACACCCTCCATTCATTAACAACAGGACTAAAACCAAGTAAGTTTTAGCTCTGGGCTTTTGGACAGCCAGATTCCAACACTTTGGTGGTGAATCCTGACTAATGTTCCTGCCCCATCCCTCCTCCTCCCATCCCCCAACCCACCCCGCCCAGCTCCATTTCTGAAGTGTCCGAATGTAGAGTTCATAAGCTGCCTTCCTTCCATGACCATGCTGCCCACATGGCCTCCACTGAGGATCGGGGCAACACAGTCACCACAGGAGTAGGCCCTCAGTTGCCCTAGCAGCGATCTGAGGAGTGTGGGCTTTGGGGCCTCCTCCGGGAAAATTGTGGCAGCACAGCCAGGACAGCAAGAGTGTGGCCCGGCCAAAAAAAAAAAAAAGCTTAAAAAAAAAAATTTTTTTTTTTTAATGAAATGAAACATATTTGACCTGGGAAGAAATAAAAGACCTTTCACGTTGTCAAAGTGACAAGTTAGACAAAGAGGCCGAGCAAATGTGAGCTCCTGGGGAGTCCGTCAGAAGGAGCCCAGATGGAATGGACAAGGCTGGGGGTGACCGGAGGGAGGCAGACAGAGGATTTATCCGGGTCGGGTTGGGAGACCAGTCAGAAGGCTGCACAAAGCTACACACAGTCTCCCCTTTGTACTGGTATTTATCTAACTTGTCAATTTTATAGCCACATTACCTTCCGAGTGTTCAGGAAAGCAGATATTGGTGCTGTCAAGAGGCCTGGCTGTGGTTTGCACAGCATAATGACAGATGCAAAAAACAAAGGGGAGGGGAGAGGGGCCTTCAGAAACCACAAAAGAGCCTTTAGAATTATGCCTCTGCCTCCCTCCTCCCCTGAGAGCATGCCTTTCCCTCGCTGCAGAGGTGCTTGCTCCAGGGGTGCTCTCTCCCCCTGTATGCAGCTGTGCCGGGCAGCTGCGCTGGGCAGCTGCCTAGCACGCGTCTACCAGTCACCCCGCATGGACTTGAAGGGAGCTGTTACATGACTGCCTCTCTTCCCCAGGCTAAATAGCTACAGTCCTTTAACCTCTCTTCATGGGCCTGATTTTCCATCCCTTTAATCATCCCTGTCACTTTCGGCTGCAGCCTGTACTCACCACAGCCCTCCCCCAGAGTGGAGACGCAGCCAACGAGGATCATGGGCCCAAGGGCCTCCAAGAGCTGCTCCTTTCAGACTGCCCCCACCATGGGCCCACCCTGCAGCCACAGGTCCTGGGAAGCCTATGGTCATGGAGCCCCTACGGCTGAGTTACTGCAGCTCATGACCCAATTGGAGCTCTTCCCTCCCTGCTCTTGGATATTCCCCATGACCAGAAAGTCATTAAAATCCCACAGTCTCCTTCTGAGCTGATTCTTGCCATTTTTCTCTTCCTCTTCATCCTTAGTGCCTCACTCCTACACACTAGACTCCTGGACTATCATTTGGACCATGGAGCCAGCCCCCCAGCCAGCTTCCCTGCCACCATTTTCCCCTCCGAGACACTTAAAGGCCAACTTTGGAAATATTTTTTTAAATTGAATGTCATTTTTATCAAGTCCTTCCCCTACTCAAGAGCCTTTAGTGGCTCCCTATTTCTTCTTGTTATAGCAGATATAAATAACTCGCCAGATTCTGAAAATACTCTCACCACTCCCCCAACCCCTCTTCTGCCTATGTCCAGATCTACACTCAAAAAAAGCCTTCCCTAGTTAATCTCCTCCCCTCTCTGTCCACCCCTTTACCCATCCCCACAGTTTATTGGATACTGTTTTGGGTGTCTCGAGATATTGGGTTAGGGTTCTTTGACGGCAAGCAACAGAAACTAACCCTGACTAGTTTAAGGAACAGAAAGGGATAGATTGGAAACGAATGGCATAGTTTGGAGAATTAAAAGCAAGCCTGAACTACAGTCCTGGAAAAGACAGAACTGGACAGCTCTGAAGATCTTCTGGAACATTGTCATCAAATGATCAGCTCCAACTGCCTTCTCTCCTCATTTCTCTCTCCTTAAGATTCAGAATTTCAGGACTGAACATCAACAAGCCCCGTGATCAGGGAGCAGAGTCCTGTGATTGGCTGCCCTACCAAAACCACTCACGGTGTGGGAAGGTTGCAACATTTAGCAAATAAAAATACAGGATGTCCAGCTAAATTGAATTCCAAACAGTGAATAATTGCTCATATAAGCATATCCCAGGCGATATTTCCTGATTTGTCTTCTCATTCTTCCCTTCCCTCAGTCCCACTTTGTTGCTCCCAGGTGGGTCAGCACACCTCAGACCTGTACCTGTACCCACTGTGACTGTACCTCACTGTTAACGAATCTCTTCAGTCCTTTCAAAGTGACTGTGAATTTTATTTCTTCCTCTTTAATTTTAATAACCAAGCTTCCATTGACTGGAAACTATACATTCACTGACACAAATAAAAGGGTACACATGCCCTTTGGCAACCTTTCTTGTTTATTTTCTCTTTAGCCCCGTTGGAGGAAAAAAACCAACTTTCTCTGTCTTCTCTCTTTTGCCAAATACTTACAAAACAGCCCTAATAACACTTTGCATTTGCATAACTTGTTAGATCTTAATGTACGTTTTCACACTCGTTTCATTCAGTGTCTTAACTCCTCAGTGAGTTAAGTGGTTAGCAGGCACACGTAACATAGTGCCCCATTTTACAGATGAGAAATTCAGATGTTGAAAGGTGGGTTACAAAAACTAGTATGCATCCAAAGTTGTGCATCCAGGACTTGGAACAATGTGTCCTTTCCTCTTTTCTGTAAAGGGCCAGATAGTAAATATTTCAGGCTTTGTATGCCAGATGGTTTCTGTTGCAACTCCTCAACTCTGCCATTGCAACACAAAAGCGGCCATAGGTAATACATAAATGAATAGATGGATGTTCCAATAAACTGCATTTATAGAAACAGGCCAGCGGGCCATATCTGGCCCACGGGCTATACTTTGCAAGCTAACCCCTGCTTTACACCACACAACAAATACTTTCCAACCTTTTTAAGTCTATCACAATTTGCCTCCAATTGGGATGCCATAATTTTGACCTCCATCAATTTTAGATGACTTACTTTTTTCTCTCCTCTTTACTTCTTATGCATCAGGATTTTTGGGACAATGACCAACTTGGCTTCCCACACCCACTCGGTCCTTCCTACACTGTGGCAAAGTTTTCTCTCATACGTGTGAATGTGCTCAGCTAAGCCCATTCTTCCTCCCCTGGGTCCTTCTTTACCCGCACATGAGATCAGTACCAACAGACCTTGTGGGGAGGCAACCTTCTGGGATGGGTCATCTTCTGAGGCTCCCAGGATTAACCAGGATACCCAGAATTAACCATTAAACAGGATTAACCATCATCCTTCCCTCTTTCCTTTACTCTGGGCTTCACGTGCTTCCTCTCTTGGGCCTTTTCCATGGCAAGTTTGTCCCCAGGAAATTCATGCCTGGAGTGGTAGCTCTACGACCTGATCTTTCTGTGGCCCATGGAAGATGGGGACTGGGTTCAGTTTCTTCTTTAACCTACAGAGTGAAAAGACTGGTTCAAGTGCCCTCCCTAAGAAGGGCAGGAGCTCCTTGAAGGCAAACTAGTTTAGTTTATACCTGTCACTGTTTATAAACAGGATCTATAGATCCTGAGCTATAATGAGGGCTGGAGGCTGTACGTGGACAGCAGCCTCCTGGGCAAAGAGTCCAGCTGCTTAGATGACTGGGCTTACAAATCCTCAGACATGCTGACTGGCCACCTGGAACCTGAATTCTACATTTTGGGAGCCAGTGGGCCATGACTGATGCCTCACGAAGGGGATGCCAGGTCTTTAAGTGGGCTTCACAGGTACATATGTCCGCGTGCACACTGGAGTGTAAAGGCAAGAGACCGTAGAGATCAAGCTGCCCAAATCCTTCATTTACAAAAAAAGAAACCAAAGCCCAGTGATATCACCTCGGTTTTCCATGATGCCAAGAGGTAAAAATCCATATTATCTTTATAAATAGTACCCACAAAGACGATGATAAACTTGATCAATGAAACTGATATTTATAACTATAAAGCTTTCTTTGGATTTTTTGGGGTTTTTTTTGTTTTTTTGTTTGTTTTTTTGAGAAGGAGTCTTGCTCTGTTGCCCATGCTGGAGTGCAGTGGTGCGATCTCAGCTCGCTGAAACCTCCACCTTCCAGTTTCAAGTGATTCTCATGCCTCAGCCTCCCAAGTATCTAGAATTACAGGCACACACCACCATGCCCAGCTGATGTTTTTATTTTTATTTTTTAGTAGAGACAGGGTCTCACCATGTTGGCCAGGCTGGTCTCAAACTCCTTAACTCAGGTGATCCACCCACCTCAGCCTCCCAAAGTGCTGGGATTACAGGTGTGAGCCACGGCGTCTGGATGAATATCAACATAATTTAAATAAGGGGCAGAGAATATGCCCAACCCAGCACAGCCCAAAAGCCATACATGAGATCAACTTTTTCAGAAATACTTAAGATTTGTTATCAAGACTTCCATATGTCCAAAGGTGGAATTCTATAGAAACACCATGAGCCTCCTCCAAATATTTTTGTAAAGTCTCTAAAAGGGTCAAGAGAGGCAACAAAGAGTAGAGGGCACAAGGAATACTTCAGCTTTGAATGCCCTGGCTCCACCACTTTAAAATTGTGTGACCTTGAGCAAATTATTTAACTTCCCTAAGCCCCAGTTTTCTCATCTGTAAAATGAGCATTATGGTAGTACTTACCTCATAGAGGTAATGTAATAATTAAATGAGGCAATGTATACAGACCACCTAACAGGGCTGACAATAACTACTTAATATTCACTAGTATCATGATGGTTGTTGTTGACACCACAGACTTTTTGCGTTAAGTTCAACTCTAATTTTGAGTTGCCTCCTTTTTCAACTGTGAAAAAGGGATAATCATTTAACAGGAGAGACAGATAACTAGAAGTTAGTTATGACCTGGACAGAGTGCTCTGGCTCCCTGCCCAGAGCCACAGTCTGCCCCAAATGATCTCCAGGCTAAGAGACAAAGTGGCTTTTCTGAGCAGGGTTTCCTCTGCGGGGGTGGCCTCCAGGCAGGACCCAGCTCGTCTGGAAGAGGTCATGATCTCAGGTCAGAGGTGCGAGTAATCAGGGGAACAGGCCAGGAAATGTGAATAAGGCTAGTGCACAGTTTTCTTTGTGGACAATCTTTTTGGCTTTACGATGTTTTAGTCAAATTGTGCCCTGCTTGGAAGTCCTACACGTTGAAGGCAAGGGAAGTCAGAATTTCTACAACAACAAAAAAAAAAACAGAAGGCCCAGGATAGCTCCTAGATAAACATCATCCTTTAAGGACATCTCGGGTTGGGCAGACTATAGCATTTGCATCAACTCATGCCATTAAAAAAAAAAAAAAAGACAAAGAAAAAAAACAACCCACCTAGAACTTGATTTTTCCGGTGATAGAAGAAACACAGTAGACAAAACAACTTTCTCCTTTTCCCTGGGTTACTTGGCAGCAGCAGAAAGCACTTGACAAAAAGTTCCAGAAGGACTCGATATTGAGTTTGAAAAGTACAAATTCCCACAACAATCACTGACTAAAGTAGCAATATTTTAGCCCTTCACAGGAATCTGGTTATTATTACCATTTATGCCAAGTATCTTGTTTCTATTCTTTGTGATTTAAGGTCATTTTCTCTGTAAAAGGCCTGCTTTGTTAAGCACTACACATTGACGTTGGTTTCAGGAGAAAGAGGACTGGGCAAGTTGGGAAAGTATCGTATTGTGCCGAAACATTAGATGGCCTGGTTGTAAAGAAACCCTTTGTTTTTGCTCTGAACCTGATGTATTTTTCTGGTCTTCATTTCCTAGTTCAGTGCACTAATTTCAGCATTGTCCACCCTGACAACGATAATACCTCTGCTTGAGCGTGGCAGGTTCCAAGGAGGGAATTCAAGAGGTTGTACCTACCTGGACGGGCTGGGGTGCAACCTGGCCAAAGGAGACCCAAGTCAATACCTATGTCTAGAAAGTCACCCTGTGACTCAGGGTCCCTTGTGTAGACATCTCGTGAGAAAGGATACCAAGAGAGTGAAATATCTTGCTCAGTGATATACTACCAGGGACAATTTTTCCCCTTGGGGGACACTTGGCAATAACTGGAGACATTGTTGGTTGTCACAACTCAGAGCCAGAATACTATTGTGCCTACTGGGTAGAGGCCAGGGATGTTGCTAAACATCCTACACTGCACAGGGTGGTCCCCACAGCAAAGACTAACTCAGCCCCAAATGCCAATTGTGGTAAGGTTGAGAAACCCTGAGACACACAGAGGCACAGAAAGCCCTGAATGGGCAGGCCCCTGCCCACCTGCCCAGTCTTATTTTGCCCCACTCCCCCATTCTCTGAACCCCAAGTGCATAGACACCTTCCAGTTCCTGACTTCACTGTGTACCCTCAGCATATCCAACCCCTCTGCCTGCCAGGCTCTTCCTTGCCATGCCTAGTTAACACCTTCTTCTCCCCCAGAGCTCACCTCAATACATACTTTCTTGAGATGCCTTCCCATCGAGACTAAGTCAAATCCCCCATTCTGTGCTATCTCCCCTTTATTCTTTCTTTTTCCAGGGCTTTTAAAGTATCTTCATGGGCCTAGGTGTGGTGGCTCACACCTGTAATCCTAGCACTTTGGGAGGCCCACACGAGCAGATTACCTGAGTCAAGAGTTTAAGACCAGCCTGGGCAACATGGTGGAGTCCAGTCTCTGCTAAGATACAAAAAATTAGCCAGTTGTGGTGGCATGTGACAGAGTAAGACTCCATCTGAGAAACAAACAAACAAAAAAGTATCTTCATGGCTTTTCTGAATTCCCCCAAGCTGCCTGCCTCTCAGCTCTTACATCTATGGGCTAACAGCACGAACTCTAGAGTCCCATGATTCGTGTTTGAATCCAGTTCCGTCACATTCTAGTTGTGGGACCTTGGACAAGTGACTTAACTTTTCTGTGTCTTTGTTTTCTTACCTCCAGCATGAAGATAATAGCAGTACCTAGCTCATGCGGATATTGTGAGGATTAAATGAGACAGGCTGATATAGTGCTTAGGACAGTGTCGGGCCCACTGTGAGCGCTAGAGAAAATTCTGCTATTACTATTAGTTCGAGAATTTAAAACTGCCATTCTAAGACATGGAGCTACAACATGAGCAACATATGCGGCTGGGGACGGTGGCTCACACCTATAATCTCAGCACTTTGGGAGGCCGAGGCAGGTCGATCACCTGAGGTCAGGTGTTCGAGAACAGTCTGGCTAACATGGTAAAACTCTGGCTCTACTCAAAATACAAAAATTAGCTGGATGTGGCAGCAGGTACCTGTAATCCCAGCTACTCAGGAGGCTGAGGCAGGAGAATTGCTTGAACCCGGAAGGTGGAGGTTGCAGTGAGCCAAGATCATGCCACTGCACTCCAGCCTGGGTGACAGAGCAAGAATCTGTTGAAAGAAAGAAAGAAAGAGAGAAAGAGAGTGAGAAGGAGAGAAAGAAAAAGAGAAAGGATGGGAAGAGAAAGGAAGGGAAGGGAAGGAGGAAAGAAAGAGGGAAAAAGGGAGGTAAGGAGGAAGGAAAGGGAGAGGGAGGGAGGGAAGAAAGAGAAAGAGAGAAAGGAAGGAAGGAAGGAACTAGGGAGGGAGGGAGGGACGGATGGCGGGCAGGCAGGCGGACAGGCAGGCAGCATATTTTCTTCCCAGCAGCACAACCCTACATCACTGTCTTTTTTTTTTTTTGCTACCAGAGAAATCAGAGCTCAGATCATTTGAGGCAGGGGAGTCAATGTCAAATGCTTTCTATTTACAGACAGAGAAATTGAGACTCAGAGAGGTTAAGGGATTTGGAAAGGTCACATGGCAGGTTTTCTCTACCTGATAACTCTCTCTCTCTCTCTCTCTCCTTCCCCACCTCTCCATCTCCCTCTGTCCTTCCCTTTTGAGATGATAACTGGTGTGATTCTTAATCTACACTAAATGAATTATTCCTTAGCAACTATCTTCATCAGGCTACAGGTCCCTGCTTCCAGCCATTCTACAAAAGACCTGGCAGTTATAAAATCCAGGCTTATCAGAACAAAACACACCAAACAGAACACAGCAAGGTTTCTAAACAGAGATTTAAGGTGCTTGCACAAAATCCTGAAAAAAAAAAAAAATCTAAGCCTGAAAAAAAGTAGACCAAATGCAAATAATAACCTAAATAATAATTTTTTTAAAAAATCACTGAGACTGTCTCTTGCAGCTTTCTGCCATGAAATGATTTGTCCTGAGAAAGGGCTAGGAATGTCCCTGCAGGGCTCCACAGGCTGGGCCACATCTCATTTACCTTAACTTCTCTAAATGCTAGTTACCCTTTCACACTTCCCAGCTTCTTTTGACAGTTCTTACTCTTTTTCCACCCACTACGGGTTTTGGAAGCTGATTCTTTGCCAACACTGTGATGTTTTAGCCCAAAGACTTCTTGGAACCTAAGACCTCGTGGGGAAGAGTGTGGAATCCAGAATGTAGAGTGACAGTGGGTTCTGACCTCTTAGTCTAACCATAAGTGAGGAACGCAGCTTTGGCTGGGGTCCCACTCTTCAGGAAGCACATGAACAAACTGGACAGCAGAAGAAAAGTCCAATGGAGATAACGCACCTCATCATGTGAAGGGCAACTGGTTAGAGAAGTCTTAGGGAGGAACATGAAAGCTGTTTTCAACAATCTAAAACCCAGTCAGATTTTCAGTTTCCAGAAGCATTACACACTGAGCTAACATGGACTTCCACTCCCTCTACTAACCCATTAAAATATTGGTAATACATAGCAAAAGAAAAAAGAAAGAAAGAAAAAAAAAAAACAATTTTGTAAACATAGCTAAGCTCATAAAAATAAAGTAAAATTGGCTAGGTGTGGTGGCTCACACCTGTAATTCCAGCACTCTGGGAGGCCAAGGCAGGTGGATCACTTGAGGCCAGGAGTTCAAGACCAGCCTGGCCAACATGGTGAAACTCCATCTCTACTAAAAACACAAAAAAAATTAGCCAGGCATGGTGGAGTGCATCTGTAATCCCAGCTACTCAGGAGGCTAAGGCACAAGAATCACTTGAACCCAGGAGGTGGAGGTTGCAGTGAACCAAGATCATGCCACTGCACTCCAGCCTGAGCAACAGAGCAAGACTCTGTCTCTAAATAAATAAATAAATAAACAAACAAATAAATAAATAAAGTAAAATTTCTAGGTGCCAGAAATTAAAAAGAAAACTCCTAGTCAGAGTAGAAAACCTCAGCTGATGTCTTGATGGTCCAAGATTATATTTATCCAAATATAGGTCCTAATGTCTAGAGGCTAGAGTTTTGATAGCCCACAAAACTTCAAATCCATACCAAACACAAGTGTGCTCTACAAATTTACACTGCTTACCTGGCATATTGGTCAGGGTTCTCCAGAGAAATAGAACCAATAGGACAAAGAGATGAGGGGAGGGAGGGATGGGGGATAGAGAGATGGGGAAAGAGATTGATTTTAAGGAATTAGCTCATGCAATTATCAGGGCTGGCATATCCACAATCTTCAGGAGAAGCCATCAAATTACAGACCCAGGGAAGAGACAATGTCATAGCTCAAGTCAAAGGCAGCCTAGAAACAGAATTCCTTCTTTTCCTTTTCAGGCCTTCAAGTGACTGGATGAGGCTCATCCACATTATGGGTGGTAATCTGCTCTACTCAATGCCCACTGATTTAAATGTTAATCACATCTTTTAAAAATTATCTTCACAGCACCACCAAGCTAGGTGTTTCACCAAAAACTGGGTACCATGGGTTAGCCAAGTTGATGCATAAAATTAGCCGTCACAACCTAGTATTTGAATCCCAAATCAAAAAATTCTTCTTATATTCTTAATGTAAGAATTTGTCCTCAACAGTCTCCCTGGGGCACATGGAGAAATTCTAGAAGAATAGAAAACTTTTCTACAGAAGATCCTCTCTATCCCAAGGGGAAAAGCAGCTAAAGATGAATTCACAACAAAAAATTACAACCCACCTGAGGAAATGAACCACCATAAAAAAGACTAGAAGATGAATAGGAAGATTATCACCTCAAGAATTTAAAATAAAATAATCTGAAATAAAGAACAGAAACCATAAAGTACAAATAGAATATTGTTTCTTAAAAAAGATAAACCTGAAAAAGTAACTTCTAGAGCTTCTGTAAATAAAACATACAGTCAAATGATTCATTAAATAGCAGATTAGACAAAACTAAAGGAGAGGAAAATTTTCCAGAATGTAACATTAAACAATTAAAAGAGGAAAAATATGCAGAGCAAGTACAGGACATAAGGGATAGAATGTGAAGGTCCAACTTACATCTAATATGAGTGCTAGAGGGAGAAATTGGAGAGAAGAAAGGAGAAGAAATATTCAGAGGTAATGGCTAGAATCCTTACATTGACAAAAGGCGTAGAGCTTCAACTGAAGAAGCTCTTGGAATTCTGAGCAAGATACCTAAGTAGAAAATTACACCGAGGCTCATTTTAGTGAAACTTGAGAACATGACTGAGAGAGAAAAATTATAAAAGCATCAGGAGGCCAGGCGCAGTGGCTCACGTCTGTAATCCCAGCACTCTGGGAGGCTGAGGCAGGTGGATCACGAGGTAAGGAGATCAAGAGCATCCTGGCTAACACGGTGAAACTCTGTTTCTACTAAAAATACAAAAAATTAGCCAGGCATGGTGGTGGGTGCCTGTAGTCCCAGCTACTCAGGAGGCTGAGGCAAGAGAATGGCGTGAACCTAAGAGGCAAAGCTTGCAGTGAGCCAAGACAGCATCAGGAATTAAAGAGAGATCATTCATAAGAAAAAAATAGCAGACTTGGCATCAGCAAACAGAGACCCAATAGAATGATTTTTCTGTGCTAGAGGAAAAAAAAAAAAAAAAGCTATCATTGTAGAATGCCCAGCCAAGATCAACTATCATTCAAGAGTGGGGATTTTTTTTTTAATCACATCTTCAGAAAAATACAAGATAATTTATCACTTCTAGAAGAAAATTGAGCTGAGAAGAAGGAGTAGAGTGGAAGAATCAATGGTAAGTGAAGAAATGGATGAACATGTGGGTAAATCTAAACAAGAATTGACTGTAAAATAGCGGTAACAATACTATTGTCTGATTTTTATGACATTTAAAGACAAAGTGGGGCTGGGCACGGTGGCTCATGCCTGTAATCCCAGCACTTCGGGAGGCCAAAGGAAGAGGATTGCTTGAGGCCAGAAGCTGGAGAACAGCCCTGGCAACATAAAATACGCTGTCACTACAAAAATAAAAAAATAAAATAAAATAACAAAATTAGCCAGGTGTGGTGGTGTGTGCCTGTAGGAATTCGAGGCTACAGTGAACTATGATCGTGCCACTGAACTCCAGCCTGGGCAACAGAACAAGACCCAATCTCATAAAACAAAACAAACAAGACAAAAGTGGACCTAAAATGCTAAATACTAGTAACATAAAATTTAGGATGGAGTAATTAGAATAAGAGCATCCTAAGGATATACAGAGTCTAATTAATTGTAAAATTGTTAGTCATATGCATGAATTATGTATACTTATAGCAACTCACACAGTATATAGTCTCTCTTTAATAGAATCTTGATTTTTCACAGGGCAGCACTGTGCCCAGCTAAAAATACACACCTTCCCAGATTCCCTTGAGGCTGAGGTAGCAATGTATTGCAGTTCTGGCCAATGAAATATAAACAGAAGCCTGCTGGTTGATTTCCAGAAAGAATGCTTTGCCCTTTACCCGTCACCCGTTTCTCTTCTTCCTACCTAAAATAAGGACGAAATGCTTGGAGGAACAACAGACACCCTGCGACCATGAAGACAAGACAAAGTCACATACTAAGGGTAAGAGAAAAGGATAATTAAATTTAAAAACCCTGGGTGCTTAATGATATCCTTAAAGATGTGTATTAGCTCTGAACTTTTTACTCCAGTCTTCTCGTTTAAAAATAAACCCCTAGATGTTTAATCCACTGTTTTCTATGATGTACAGCCAAGTATAAACCTAAATTGCAGTGTGATATAATAAAAATCAGTATTTGATCTTTGTCCCTGGTTCCTGGCACACACCTCCTAAAACCCTTAGCATCTATGGAGTGGTGAGTATCTTTTGTATGTTAATAAGAGGACTGGTAGTTGACAGTATGTGGACGGATTCAGGAGTCTTGGTCAACTGAAAGACCTAGGCAGGATTAGAGGTTTGAAACTTTCAGCCCTATTCCACCCACAGCCTCCAGGGAAGGGAGAGGGGCTGAAGGTTGAGTTCAACCACCAATGGCCAATGATTTCATTAATCCTGTCTACATCATGAAACTCTCATTAAAAACTACACGAAGGGGTTCAGCGAGTTTCAGAGTTGGCAAACACATCCATGTGCTGGGAAGATGGCAGACCCTGACTTCATATGAACAGAAGTCTTGTGTTTGGGACTCTGCTGGCCATTGTCCTGTGTGCCTCTTCATCTGGCCATTCATCTGCTCCTTTACAAAAAAAAAAAAAAAAAAAAAACTAACAGTCAGCAAAGTATCTTCCAGAGTTCTGTGAGCCCTTCCAGATGATTATTGAACCTGAAATGGGAAGGTGGTGGGAACCCACAACTTTGTAGCCAAGTCAGACAGAAGCGGTAGTATCTTGGGCACCCAATTTGTAATAGGCACCTGAAGTGAAGGGAGGCTTGTGAGACTGAGCCCGTAAACCTGTCGAGTCTGACACTAACTTCAGTCAGTAAGTGTCAGAATTGAACTGAATTGTAGGACACCCAGCTGGTGCCCAGAAAGTTGGAAACAGTTGTGAGCAGGGGGAAAAAAAAAACCACCCATTGGGTGTCAGAAGTGTTGTAAGTAAAAACAGTTTAAAATTGGTAGCATTCACAGAATGTTAAAAATTTAAGGATAACCACTCAAAGGAGAGAATTCAAATGTAACTGTTAAAACAATAAGAGAGAAAAATAGAAAATTGTTAATATACTAACAGAAAGAAAAAAGAATCGAAAGAAGCTAAGAGTTTAAAACAAAAACATTAAGATAGCAATATATACCAGTCATAACTGTGTTCTAACAATCAATGTAGCAAATGTAAAGAATTAAAATTACTTCTTAAAAGAAACACTAAGATCAAATAAGAAATTCAGCCTTTTGGTTTTTCTAGTAAACACACTTAAAATGTAGTAACACAGAATTATTGAAATGAGATCAGAAAAAATATACCAAGTGATCATTATCCAAAAAAAGTGATAGTAAGTAAAGCATCTTCCAAAGGTCTGTGAACCTTTCCAGCCAATTATCGAACCTTTCCAGCCAATTATTGAAATGGGAGGGTGGTAGGAACCCACAACTTTGAAGTCAAGTGGTGAAGCAATATTAAAGTCAGAAAAAGTAAAGAAAACAATTACAAAATGATAAAAAGAAGAATTCTCCAGAAAACTAAAACAACCCTAAACATGAATATACGTAATAAGATAGCCAAAAATAAAACAAAAGAAAAACTAACAGGTTTACCACCATGGTGAGGGATTTTCAGAGGGGAGGGAACAGGCTTATTGCCCTGGGTAGATGTGAAAGTAGGCAGAGACAAGGGAGTGGAAGTTATGAAGGGGAAGGACTTTGACTCAATCTGTGGAGGGACACCTATAACTTTCAGAGCTGTCCAAAATTGAAATGGGTTGCCTTAGGAGGGAGGGAGAACTCCAAAAACATGGTTTTCTAAGCACAATCTGTATGGCTACTCAATGAAACTATTGTCCAAATATTCAAATATCAGACACTTAGCCCCCTGAGGGCAGGAACCATGACTGCTTTGTCTACCACTATGTACCTGGTGTCTGAAGCAGAGCCTGGCACAGAACAGCTATTCTTAAGTGTCCACTGTATGAATTTACTTTCCAGACAAAAAAAAAAAAAAATGGAGAAAACCACCCCTAGAGTAGCTTTTAATTCAGAGATTCAGTAATTCTTATCTACCCATTCCTCTGCTCTTTGTCCTCATTCCAGTCTGAGGCCCACGGTCACCAAAAACCCAGGAGACCTGAGGCCGGCCGGGACTGAGAGGCACAAGCAGGCTGAGGAGTGGACAGAAGAGCAAGGAATGGACAGAAGAGAAGCCTAGAGGATGAAAGCCAGCTCTGCAAAGAGCTTCCAAGAGTCTTCCTGCCACAGAAATTCCACTTGGCCACTGAAATGGCCCTGGCCCTAGGCCTGGAGAGAGGTAGTGACAAGCTGCTCACGGCAATGACTTTCAGTCAACATATCTTGCCTGTGCTTCTAAGGGTGGAGATGCAACTGTGAGTAGCTCACTGGGTCAGGCAGGTCACAAACCAAGCTCCTCCCACACAGTGAGTTCACAGAGACAGAGAGAAGGAAGGGAAGGAGGTTCCCGGCTCTAGGGATTCCTTAGGTCAAGGAGGGACAGGGTCCCTGTACTTGGGGACCCCCCAGTCTGATGGGAAGATACAAGTCAACCCTCTTAGAGCCGTGGAATGAATGCCGCCTACAGCTCCTCTCTTCAGGAAGGAAATCCAGTCTGACGGAAGAGACATGGCCCCTATTGTATCATTCTTGCCTTCTCACCTATGTCACACAAAGGAGTGAAGGAGGTGGCAGGCCCTGGGATAGGTCTATTTCTGAGGTGAATGGAGGCTCTCAGGGGACGTTCCCACAGTCCTGCTGTCAAGGGCCCCTTCCCCTCCCTCCCTCCCTGCCACGATGCCTTACCCACTGGAATGAATCCTGAGCTCTGAGCCTATTCCTAACACAGAATGCTGACCCCTTTGTCACGTCCCGCTTTCCCTCCAACTTTGTTTTTTGTTATTTTTCCCACCCAGACATCCCCCCCGCCCACTTGCCATTTCCCAAGCTCGCCCGGGGAGACTAGACTCAACGGCCCACTGGTGATCTTGTTTTACATGAGACATTTCCAAAAAAGACCAAAAAATCCTTTCCAGGAAAATGCCATTTTAAAAAGTCAGCTCCAGACACTGCGGCAACATTAGGAAAACAAAGGACTTGGCAGAAAGGATTTCTGCATGGAGACTTTCTCTCGAAAATACCTTTTCCAAATTGTCTCCAGTGGGGATGACTCCAAGGGTCAGTTCTGGAGCACCCAGGCAATTGCAGACAGAGTCACTTCTGGTTTGTACACTGTCCCAGGTCTTTCCTTACCTGCTACCACCCTGGGATCTTCCAGGCTTAAACAAAGAGCCCCTTCCAAGGGTCCCCAAAGGAAGCAGCTGTCTCTGAGGGTCAAGAAATAATGCTGCTTCCTCCCTCCAGAGGGGACTCCTTAGCCCCTCTCTTGCCACCATCACTAAGCAGGGGGCCCAGGTTAGGAGCTGGAGGGACATAGTGCGCTTAGTAGAGAGCTTGTCTTCTCTTATCATCCAAGTGAGAGGAATATACAGCTTCCCCTGGGACATACATAGTGGTGTTCCCCTTTCTGCATGTATCAGGTATAATTAATCAGGTTGACGTCACATATATAATAATAATGGCCATTATTTATTAAACGCTCCTGATGTGTCCACCCGTAACCTATTCTTTATGTTTGTTTTACCTCATTTAATCCTGGTAACAATCGTCATGAGCTGAACTGTATCTACCCACTCCCCACCACTCAACAAGACTCATATGTTGAAGTCCTAATCCCCAGTACCTCTGAATGACTATGTTTGGAGACACACCCTTAAAATAGGTAATTAAGTTAAAGTGAATCCTAATTAGCGTGGGCCCTAATCCAATAGGATTGGTGTCCTTATAGAAGAGGAAATGTGAACATTGTTAGGCACATGCTGGGAAGCAAGGACACAGCGAGAAAGCAGCCATCTGCAAGCCGAGGAGAGAGGCCTCCGAAGAAACTGGACTTCCTGCCTCCAGAACCATGAGAAAATTAATTTCTGTTGTTTAAGTCATCCAGTCCATAGTATCTTGTTATGGCAGCCTTAGCAAGCTAATACAACACCCATACAATCAATCTTACCATCTTACCATTTTACAGAGGACAAAACAGTCTCGAGAGGGTATATAACCTTCCCAGCAAGCACACAGCAGAGCTGAAAATGTGTAATCAACTGCGCAACTCTGGAGCACAAGGTCTCAGAACTGGATCCTGCTGCTTCTCCTCTGTGCTCTACTATGCATGTGCATGATCCATTTACTTATTGCTACAAAACAAACCATCCACAATTTATTGGCTGCAAACAACAACATTTATTTTGCTCATGAATCAGCAATTTGGGCAGGGCTTGTTGAGAACAGCTCATCCCTGCTCCACTTGGTATCAGCTGGGACAACTTCAAGGATGATCTGAACTCTCAAGCACTCATTTGTCTGACAATCGATGCTGACTGTTAGCTGAGACCTTAGGTGGGGCTGCTGGTCCAAAATTTCATGTGGACTCTCTATGTAGCCTGAGCTTCCTCCTAACATAGTAACTGGTTTCAAAGGCAAGCATCCCGGGAGACAGAGCCAGGAGGAAGCTGTATCTCCCTTCACTAAACAGCCTTAGCAGACACACAGCATTACTTTCGCCACATTCTCTTCCTTAGAAGCAAGTCACTGAGGCTGGTCCATGTTCAAGGGGAGAGGAATTCAACGCTACCCCTTAGTGGGAGGAACATCAAGGAATTTGCAGACATGTTTCAAAACCATTACAATGCATGTGCCATTGACATGCTTGAACATATTTTATGTCAAGTGTCTATTTACCAGCAGCACAGTATCATTGAAAGGACATCAGACTGGAAGTCCAAAGTCCTGAACAAGAGCCTGTCTGCTGTATGGGGCTGGGATTTCAACACCCATCTATGGAAAAAAAAAAAAAAAGCAGTACCTGCTTGTTCACTCAGTTCAGCCACCCTCCTCTGTATGGAAACGAGGTCAGTTAACCCCATTCCAGTCTCTCAAACAAATACTAATCCCAGTCAGCAGGTTAGTTAGAATGCTGCTCCTGGGGCACTTTATTTGACTCTGAGTTATGATAGCCTAGGTTCTCCCTGCCTCTGTGCCTGAGCCCCTATCTTAGAAATGTAGCAGTCTAGGTATGGAGCACATCCTTAATACTAGGCACTGCCACTGGTGCTTTATATTTGCTATCTCATTCAGTTATTTCAACCCTATGAAGAAGGTTTCTTTATGCCCATTTTACAAATGAAGAAACTAAAGTTCAGGGCAGGTAAGTAATTTGCCCAAAAGTTAGTAAAGGGCAGAGCCACAACTACAAGTTATGCTGTGGCCAGCTGTCTCCTCCAGGATCTGCTGTCCTGCCCCTGGACTGCCTGCCAGGACATCTGATGGCTTCTGGGTTGTCTGTACCCCTGCTCCTCTTGCCTTTTAGGGCCTCACCATACTTCTTATTGAACCTTATCCCTGTCCCCTTCATGAATGACTCACTGGACTTCTACCATCCTGTGTTCATCCTCCTGGTCTAACTCCATATCCCAGCCTTCTGCATCTGTCCCAGTCTATGGTGCACAACTGCACAGTGTCCCGGCATAGCTGGAGAGCAATATCAAGCAAGAGAGCATCGCCAATGAAAAAACAAAAGCTCTGGAGTCAGACCGATCTAGATCCAAATGGTGGAGTGAGCTCCACCGTTTATTATTTGTGTATAAAAATAATGACACCCATGTTGCCGCGTTGTGAGGATTTGCAGTGAGTTAATACAAGTATAGGGCTTGGCATAGTGCCTGGCACCTAGCAAATGCTTAGTAAATATTAGTTATCTTTGCTGTTATTATCAATAATACTTGTAAAAGATCCACTAGAGAGCCTAGCATATGGTAGGCATTCAAAAAATGATAGCTGTTAATCTCATTGTTTAAGTCCTGGAAAAGCTACAGGAATTCAGAGAAGGGCCAGATAACAAGGTAGCAGAGACAGAAAACAGGCTGCCCAAGCAACTGCACAGATCTGCAGATCTCTGTCTAATCCTAGAGCTTGGGTATGACTGGCCTTGATTAAGTGGAAACGCCTCCCTACAGAACTCTCATCTTCGTCTGCCTCGATTAGGAGATGACAAGAGCTTCCTGAGCTTGGAAGCCCCTGGGAAGAGGAATTTCAAGAAGGAAAATCAGAAACACCCTGTCTGTGCTACTACTGCCCAGGATCCTCTGCTGTGGCAACAAGTATCACTGGCCACCCCATTGTGCCCTGATCGTCTAGTTGTCTTATCAGTCTGTAGTTTCACAGGCTTCATCTGAGCCTACAAGTTCTCAGAAAGTGGGTGAATGTGGTCAGAATATGTTTCAGCCTCCCAGCCTCAAACCCACTCCAGGTTGAGATGTCAATGAAAACAGCAAGCAGGTGGGTGGAAAGCAACCATCAGATTTATAAAAGAAGAACCATTAGATAGCCACACACACGCACTCACACTTGTGAGCATTTGAGAGCTGCGGTGCTGCTGCTCTCTTTTATGTTTCCTGCTGCTACCTTCCCAGGATCCTCACAACTAGATCCACCAATGCTCACAGCTCCTGAGTCAATGCTAACCGAGCTGGGGAGTATGTAAAGTTTGAGCAGACACAACGGCTTAGAATAATGTCACCAGCTCAGTTACAACTACTTGGCTCCTGTGTTCCTCCTGATTTTCCTTCCAGCCAGATGATCAATGAGGTGACAGGTATTTCCCCCAGACCACTCTCATTTCCCTTTTCCAATCATACACGGATCTGGTGCCCTCTGGAATGACCTCTAAGAACCCACATTCCCGCACCAAGTTGCCTCTGAGCCTCAGCTCACCTCTCCCCTCCCCTGGGCCCATTCTGATACAATCAGGCTCTTCTGTCCCTAATTTTGCCTAGGACCCAATTCTTCTCTATATAAGTCAGCCATTGCTGTGATAATACTATGTAACAAATCATCCCATAATCTTAGTGGTTATAAAAACAAACATCTTCCTCACTCACAATCTGTGGGTTAGATAGAAGGGCTGTGACTCAGGTGGTGAGCTGGGTACAGATCAGTTCCATCTCTCTCTCCTGGAACCAGCAGCTACCTGGGATAGGCTCTTCTCATTACATATGGAAGCAGCACAAAAAGGGGCTAGTGGAAGCTTTCCATGATTCTTAAGGCCTCAATTCAGAACTGGCTCGTCACGTCCATCCATATTCCCATTAGCCAAAGCAAGGTAACTGGCCAAGCTCACAGGATGGGAATATAGGCTCTACCTCCTTTAGTAGGGTGTATGCAAAGCCATATGGCAAAGGGCATGGGTATATAATTCTGTTGCAGGGAAGGAGCAGAGAATTGGAATAATCATTCCGTCTCCTACATTTCTTAACCTAGAACTCAGTTACAAGCTCACCTGAGGGAATATACATCTTTTACTTGCCTGCTGGGCCTTCTACCCCTGATCCCAGCCCACTGGCCTAGGATGTGACTCTGAGTGAAGAGGCCTCTCACATGGAGACCCCTGACCACTTGGCTGCCAGTCCTTGGCTGTCACCAGCATCACTTACTGTGATTCACCCACCTGACTGTTCCTCTTGAATTCTTGAAGAAGCCTACCAGCCTAATTAGCTCCTCAGCCCTTATCTATACCGGCCTCAGGACGGGCTAGAACCAAGAACTAGAAAACTGGAAAACCACTGGGGAACCAAGCAGTTTCTCCCACTCTCTCTCTCTGTACTTCTGCTTCCTTCTCGCTGTGGGCATCGGCTTTCTCTGCTCCTCATGAATGGTGGAATAGGGCCTTCTCTAGGCCTAGAGCCACTTTCGGCAACATCACCAGGATAAAGAGAATTCCAGTGTCCCATTTCCAGAATCCCAGAGAAAGACCCCAGTCAACCATGGTTGGTATCACAACATACAAACATGGTTGCCCACCCTTCTAGATGGAGGAGCAGAGAAGTGTGAGCTGCCAGACAGTAAGAAAAGCATGGAAACCAGAGGTTTCAGGCTGTAGTCTTCTGAGCTGACTCTAGCCAAAGATGTGTTTTGTTTGGCCCAAGGGATTTTTTTAATGTTTTGAATTACTTGACAAAACTTAGAAATTGAGAGTTCCCATATGAATCCAAATACTTTTTTCTTCAAAAAGCTGAAAGGTCTCAATTGGAAAGAAGTGTGAGGGGCCTTATGGGTCCTGATGCTGTTCTGTTCCTTGATCTATGATCTATTCATGAAAAATTTATCAAGCCACATACTTAAAATAGGTCCACTTCTCTATTTGTACATTACACCTTCTTTAGGTTTAAGAATTCAGAAGGTCTATAATGAAATCACATTCCAGCAAGGAATGAGTCCTCTGCAGCTGAATAGTTTTCCGTACCACCATACCCCTTACTACTCCCCATTCTCTTCCTATCACTGAGGCCGAGGGTCAGTAGTCACTCATTATAGTCCTAGACTATGATTTTCTTATAACAGAGTTGGGAAGAAAGTAACTTTTATATGGACATTCATATATATATATCCATAACTCAGTCAAAAGGACAGACACAAAAAACCATCAAAGAGAGCTATGTGTTCGCATGTTTGGAAAAAAAAAAAATGGAAAATAGCTTTTTATTTTCGGAGAAGTTAAAAACATTCTTCCAAGTTTGACATGCAAATGAAATGTGTCAGTATCAAAAGAATTCAAACAAAAAAGCTGTGAGGCTGGTAGGGAAACTTAACGATCCAAAATAAAGGACTGACATTTCAACATGTTTTATTTTTCAAAGCAAATAAAACAAATGACACAACTGTGAAATGAAGTTCTGGAGAAGGAGAAAATATTGCTCATGCATTGAAGTCTTTTATGAATGGTAAGTTTACAAAAGAGTATCTACTGAGGACAGAGAAATTCATACCTCGAACAAAAACAAGTATTTGCAAATGGAAGACTAAACAGAAACACCGGTTGCTCAACAAGATGACGACATGGCTGAGAACTTACAGGACAGGTTGTGTGAAAAAGTTAAATCATTTGTGGCATTTCCTAGTGAAGCTTATGAGAGCCCAGTTAAAATAATACCACCCAGTCAGCTATATTTATTTATGGTTCCAAAGAGACTTCGATGTGATTGGAGAACTTTTGGGCATGGTGTCCATCACAGGCACAATTTCAGGAAATGACTTAGCTTTGTGTGTTGAGAAGCCTTGAAAAATTTAAAGCAGACAGGTCAAATTTAGTAAGCCTGGCTACAGAACAGAGCTCCTAAGATGATCAACATTAACACTGACCTTGTTATGAATCTTAAATCTAAGGTGGCCAATTTTGCACAATTATGGAAACTTAGTAATTCACCAGGAATTGCCTTGTGCTAAAAAGTTAAAATAGAACACATATCATGGGCCTAGTGAATGAGATTTACTCCCACGGCTAAAAGCATAAAGAGTTCAGTGCTTTGCCTGATAAAGTGGCTATGCACTAGTCATAACATTCGTCTGTTCTGATAAATAAAGGGTAGTTAGTGTGCAGTGTCGGAGTCTTTCATTGGTGGGAGGGGAGGAACAGCTGAAAAATTATTAACTTGTTCATATCATCCAACAAAAATACTCACCCCAGCTCACCAGCAAAGATTGGATCAAAGTATATGCCTTTTCAGTAAATATCGCAAGCCATCTAACCCTTTTGGGTACCTCTCTAAGAATCATCACAAATATGCAAATGGACTATTCAGTTTTCTCATTCTTAGTGAAATTATATCTTAGGGAAACTCATTTGGCAAAGAATCATCTGGCTCATTTTCCTATGCTGAAATCAGTTTTCAAAAATGAAACAGGTCTCTTCAACTGCTCTCTAAAACTTGTGGAGCTGAAGACAGGATAAGAGTCCAAAAAAGTTTCTAATTTTGTGAAAATGATCTTTCCTAATATTGTACCATAGATGCAATTTTTTGAACTCACCTTTCTCAATATTGTAATATAAATGGAATTTTTTGAACCACAATTCATTCCCCGAAACTAAATTTTGCAACGTTAGAATGCCAGAATTCTACAAATATCTCAGGAGTGGTTACCCTAAATATAAAAACCATCATACAAAGATTCTATCAATGCTCAGCCATGAACAGCTGTTTTCCATTATGAAACTAAATAAAACGATTGCTCTCAGTTAAAAGATTCAAGGTTGAATTCTATACAGCACATCACAACATGAAATGCAAGACTCAACATTGACATGTTGGGGTAAAAGAAAAAGTGTCACATTTCTGGTTCTAAAGCAAAGTAGTAATGAGGTATGAAAGAAAAAAATTAATAATTACATATTTCTATTTTTTATGTTATGTTTTTCAATTTCAAACTTAATATATAATCTCTAATATCATACATGTTTATATTGTATTATGTACTTATGCCCTAGTTAAGTAAAAATGAAAGTTGATTACATTTCTGGCAGTTGACTTTTCTTAAACCCAGTTCACTTTACACATTTTTGTTGCCATTCTGAATTCTGTAAGAATCTGAGTTTACAACCTCTGGTGTACACTCTATATGTGTGTTATTTTCTAGGAAAAAAAATTCTAATTGAAAAATAACACATGCTCAGTTGCTCAATGATGAAAACAGAAAATCTAGAATAGAATGAAAAGACTGTCTTACCATATGAGAGTGTATATTCAAGAAATTCATTTGTAGAATATATAATTTTTTTTTGAAACAGAGTCTCACTCTGTCACTCAGGCTGAAGTGCAATGGTACAATCTCAGCTCACTGCAACCTCTGCCTCCAGGGTTCAAGCAATTCTTCTGCTTCACCTCCCTGAGTAACTGAGATTACAGGCAGACGCCACCACGCGCAGCTAAATTTTTTGTATTTTTAGTAGAGACAAGGTTTCACCATGTTGGCCAGGCTGGTCTGGAACTCCTGACCTCAGGTGATCCGCCCACCTTGGCCTCCCAAAGTGCTGGGATTATAGGAATGAGCCATTGCGCCTGGCCTAGAATATGTAAATGTTTAATTAAACATGGGATAATACTATACAGAAAGTTTCATAGATTTCTGGTTTTAAGTGTTCTTGGAGTAGAAATATTAGTGGTAACGTTATTCTGTAAAGTACTTGTAATATAACTATCTTATCTTATTTGCTATTATTGCATATGTATGTTATTTCCCATTTTTAAATTATTAGTCTTGATACCTAGCCTGGCTCCATCTTTTTCTTTCCTATAGCTATGTTATTACTGAAAGTCTTGTGCCCAATACCCAAGTTTCTTTCCACTTACACCTTCCAGTAAAGGCTGGCATTGGTTCAAGTTAGAGTTTGGTAATCCTCTGAGGGAACTGAAAATGGTTCAAACATGCGGGCCCTTCTTGAGCCCAACCTCCTCTAGCACTTCCATTTTTCTGGACCCTTAGTTCTTGTTGCTCAGAGAGTGACAGGTTTATTCTGTTTGATGAGAGGGGTCTCTGACTGGTTCATTCGCCTATATGGACCTCCTTGAAGGAAAAACAGAGCTATTCCAGAAAGATAAAATCTAATCTAAGTTAGGAATTATTAAATATGGTTAGAGAGAACACCTCATTGAGGTTTAGACCAACAGCCAACTGCAGCCCAATCAGCCCAGATATCACTGTATTTTCCTTGAGCTTGTGTCTCCTGACTGCCCCCATCGCCAATCCCCTGCTTACCATTATCTGTGCTCATCACACCTGTCTAGAAATCCCCCTGGTCCTAAAAGAAATAGAGGCATAGATAGGAGGCCTCCAATCTGATGAGGGAGGCAATCCCATTTGGGGAGGCAGTCCCATTTGTGTAATTAGGAAATCATTTACATCCCTGGGGATCCCTAGTTTGACAGAGAGGTAGACCCCACCATCAGGGAGCCTCTGGTTTGATGAAAGAAACCCAGTTTGCTGCTATGATCAAAGGCTCTCAGAGAACTTGGTGATGGCTTCAAGTGGGCAGATCAGCATGTGGAAATAAGCAAGAATTTGCAAAGGGGGAGAGAAGACTTTCAGACTAACTGCTTAGGCTGGGGCTCCAGGACTGCAGAATGGAGAGATGAAGAAAAATGTATCTCATCACAGCTGAACAAAGGATGTCATGAGCTTACCAGGGCAAAACTCTGTAGAATAATTATTTTTTCTAAAAAATGATAGACCACACATGGTGGCTCACATCTGTAATCCCAGCACTTTGGGAACCTGAGGCAGGTAGATCTCTTGAGCCCAGTTCAAGACCAGCATGGGCAACAAGACAAAACCCCATCTCTACCAAAAAAAAAAAAAAAAAACAAATTTTAACTGGGCATGGTGACATGTGCCTGCACTCCCAGCTACTCAAGAGGCTGAGGCGGGAAGATCACTTGAGCTCGGGAGGTGGAGGTTGCCGTAAGCCGAGATAATGCCACGGCACTCCAACCTGGGCAATGGAGTGAGACCGTGTCTTGAAAAACAAATTAAATAGATTATATAAATAATTTTAAAATGATAAAGATCCAAATTAAATAGCATAACAGTATGTTTTTAAGTGAAAGAAAAGTCAAGACTCTCCCATGGCAAAAGAGCAGATGCATTCACCTTTTCTTCCTCTTGAGACTTTGCCAAAATTCATTTTTAAAATGTATAAATCCTTCATAGGGAAGAAAATGGAAGGAGTCCTTCAGCAGAAGAAAAGTTTCAACCCATTTCTAGAAATCTTAAAGCCAATGGAAAAGAATTAGCTGACAAAGCAAAGTAGCTGGCAGAATAGAAATCCTGATCTTCTAGAAGCATCCTAGAAGGAGCTGTAGCTGCCCCACCTGGCCCTACCCTGGAGAGAGACAGTAGACAAGGTGGGTGATAAAAGTGAGAAGAGGTGGGAGATTAATTCAAAATATGTATACAGCATGGTAAGGGTACTCTAACCACATCCACAACCCCAGCTGTCAGAATGGTTTGCAACCAGGATCTGAATCCTAAGGCCAGAGATGGGAGAGGCAAAGAGAGAAAAGGACAGAGGGGAGGGGAAGAAGAGAATAAGTCTCCTCCAAGGAAATTTCATTGTCTTGGAGAACAGGGACAACAAGGGTTATTGGTGGTACACCAGAGTAAAGAAAGCCCCAATATCCTGGCTTTCAGAAGCCCACAGCAAGATGGCCAGCCCCTCAGCTCCCGCCCGCATCTTCCTCTCACCAAAGCCTTCCAGTGACCAGCTATAAACACAGAGCTCCCAAATATATTTCCCAGTCCCTCATTCTCAACAACCCAGGACCCCAGACACTGAGGAGAGCCTGCAACATAAAAGAGCTATAGAGAGCTAGCTCCTCATCCATCAGAGCCAAAATCAGCAGATAGTGCCTGAACTGGATAAATGAAGGAAGAATGGTATACACACATTATTTAGATATGCTTTAGAACTAAGAAACAGATAAAAGCGGATGTCTCTTAGTAGCAGAACAGGAGGTGGAGGGTTGGGATTGGAAGGGAAGGCGACTGTTGCTTTGCATTATAAGCTCTTCAGTAGTATTTGGTTTGATTTTTTTAACTTTTAAAATACTTTTAAAGAAAGGTCACACTGTAAAACTATTGCCAAAAAAGGAATCATGAAAATAATTCATTGCTGTGTAATCTTAACTTTTTGTTCCTGAATTTTTTTCAAACAACCAATGCAAACAGATTCTCCAGCAGTTTCTTCATGCATGTCCATATCAGGCAGTAAGTGCCTTATGTTTTAGGGAATTGTTATAGAGAAGGAACCAGATTAAATTACTAAGTTTTCCTTTTTGTTTGCCAATTAAATCAAGGAGAAAGTTTAAGATCTAAAAGATCTGGTAAGTCTTCCATCGCCCCCAATATTTCTTGAGCATACACTTGTGTATTAAGCAATGTTTTAGATGCTGCAGGACCAGGACAAGGTACTGTCCCGGAACTAACATTCTAGTGGAAAATAAGAGACAGAAGACTATAGACCAAAAAAATGAGGCAATATTAGATAGTATCAAGAGTTAAGCCGAGGATTGAACTGGTTTAGTGACAGAAAATGGCCTAGTGTAGATCATCGGGTTGGTTGGCCTCTTGGAAGGATAAGAGTAACGTTTAAGCTGAAGTCTAAACGAAAAGAAAGAACCAGGCTTATAAAGACGGGGGTGGGAGGGTGAGTGGTATTTCAAGTAGAAAAGTTCCAAGTGGGCCAGGCACGGTGGCAACTACTGCCCTGTGAACAGCCCAGGCTAGCCTGAACAATGAGAACATGTGGCCAAGTGTTCTCCGTTGCTCCAGCTGCCATGGAGCCAACCACCAGACATGAGTGTGAGGCCTCTCTAGACCATCTATCCCCAGCCAGGACAGTCTGTACCAGACAATCTACCCAACCTATCCCCAGAATAGTAAGAAATGGTACTCTGTTAAGTTGGTACATTTTGGGAGTAGTTTGTTATACAGCAAAAGCTAGCTGATACAAGAATGCAGACAAGTCCATTTATCTCTCCCAAAGAAAGGCCTCTCAAATCACATACTTCAGGCAAAGGACTGGTTCCTCTTTGTCAATGACTTCTGAAAACTGTCCTTTTTTTTTTCCTAACATTTCATAACGTATATTGATTCTTCCTTTGGACGCTCACCTACCTTAGGAGAAAAAAAAAAAATTGACAGCTCTGGCCAAGGAGGAGCTGGTCCTATCAGAGGTATGTACAAAGGAATCAGAACAAGTACAGTGGAACCCAAGATAAGCATGTGATGGCAAAGTCAGAGGGGCTGCACTACAAATGCTGAACTGGGATAGACAGGAACATAACAAGGAAGACACCAGGGCAGAAAACACCCTAAGCAGCTTTGCTCTGAACTCTCCCCTCTGCAAGAACTCTTCACCCAGCCCAGGGATCCGCAACTCAATGGAGAGCCGGTAAGCACAGTAAGAAAGAGTTTACAGCTTCCTTCCTCAAAAGCTTCCAAGATAAACAGAATAAACACCAGTTGGTCTCAGCTGGTCGCACGTTGGCCTGCCTGGGGGAGGGGGATGCCAGAGATAGCTTCTTGAGGTTGCTTCCAGCATTGCATTCTAGGAAATAGACAATTATGAACAACATGGATTTTATTATCGTGACATCTCTAAGGTCTCTGCATAAAGCCTATATTTAAAAATATAAACATGTAAGTGAAAAAATGTCAGGGGAATAAATATTTGTCTTAAAAGAGACCATCTGTTTCAAATTTTTATTTAAAAAAAAAAAACCCAACATGTGTTTTATTTTAAATTTGTATGTGTGTTGTTATCCTTGGGTTAAGTATTAGGTAAATAGACAGAAGCATTGAGAATCCATTTTCCAGCAAATTTTGGTTAGAAATCCTCACACACGTGACGCAGGAGATAATTTGGGGGCTAATTGGAGCTTTGTGGGTAGCCAACTCCTTGCAGACCTCTCCCCCATGCAGTCCCTGTTTGACAGGGATGAGGATTTCCCTGGCACTAGTGTTTGTTTTGGACAAGATGGCATTTTACACCTCTGGGGACTCAGCCAACACAACACAACACATCGCAGGCTGCTCGGAGGCCAGCCCAGTTGCACACCCAGATGTGGGTGCAGCCAGCGGGGCAGAACCACAGAGCCCACTTCTGTTTGGGCCTCAGTTGTGGCCTCAAAGCTCAGTCCACTTGCGTAAAAATCCTGTTTGGTGGTGGTAGCTAGGCTGGCAGGGGTGGGGTGTCAAGAAAATCTTCCAAGGAAATGACTGAGAGCTGGTCCTGGTGGGTGACCAGGGGAGAGGCACGGAAGAGGTTGGTCCTCCAAGAGGGTGCATCATGGAATAATGACAGGGTCAAGGGTACTTGGGGAAAGGCATCAAGCTCGGTCACTGCGGAGCAGGGCACGGGATGGAGAGTGGCGGGAGATGAAGCTGAGTGGTGGCTGGGAACAGGGAATGGCTCTCACTTTTTTGTCTGTTCTTCATCGCTTCACCATTGGTTCCAGGCAATTCTGGTGGGTCTGTTAAGCTCTCCATTCAGAACACCATCCCACCCCACCCCTGACACAGCCATCGGCCCAAGAGTGCTCATGACCTGGTTAGGGCCACACGGAGTCCTTTTCAGGGAGATTAATGGGATCTATGAGAAACTGCTCTCCCTTTCCTTCTGCGATCATGGACTGAAAGCACCCAGTAAGGCATCTTTCTCTTTCCCACCTTATGGAGAGTTCCTGTTGGTGGATTAAGACTAGCATAGTAAAAGCAAAGGGGAGGGAAAGGGGGAGGGAGAAAAAGAGGAGGAATTGGGGAGGGATTCATATTATTTGAGGTCCTAGGTCCAGCTTCACCTAACCAGGATGTTTCTGGTTTTACTAAAGGTCAGGGTTGGTTTTCCAAGAAATGATTGACCAACACAGTTGGAGTCAAAGTTAATCTTGCAATAAAAGGCAGACAACTTTACCGGCAGGCAACAGTCCAGGGGTTCCCTGCAGTTGAAAGAGATAACTGCTTGCCAAAATATATGCTCCCACCTCCTAACTAGCAAATAGATGCCCAGCTAAGGATCACATTACCAGCCCCCAACCCTCCCTTGCATCTATATGTGGCCTGTGACTGTTGCTCACCAGTGGAATGTGAGAAGTTCTCTGAGTCATTTCCAGACCAAGACTTTAAAAGTGGCCCTGCCTTCTCCACACTCTCTTTACCCTTCTGCCTGCATGGGGAGGATGATGAGAGGTCCTGCAGGATAATGACACGACAGCATGATTTCCATCAAATTTCCATCAAAAAAGAAATAAACTTATTTTGCCTTCGAGCCATTAATGCAGTATTGGATCTAGTCATTACAGCAGCCGGGGTTAGCCTAAGTGGTATATCCCCTTCAACATTCTGGAATTTGCTTGCAGTTCCAGAAGTCCACTGCCTACTAAATTGCTCTCCATTGCCAGTTACCCAGATCAGTGACCCCTACTGTTGAAATCCACCAGCACAAAATCTGTTAGTTTCATGTATTTATTGGGCACCTACTACATTCTAGGTTAGGTAGTAGTGTTTGCGGTTATGATGGTGAATCATATAAGCCACATTTCACGACTTTAAGTCACTATCAATTGTGAGACATATCATTTTATGTACCACTAAAACAAAAATTATGGAACACTGAGAAATATACTGCCAATTGAACTATGATGACAGGTCATCGAAAGCTGTAGTAATTTCAGAAATGTAAATATGTGGAGGGAAAATAGATATCTTAAAACTGATAAAATATTATATTTCTTACCTTCAGGTAGCTGAAGGTCTTGTGGAATAGGCAGATAGGCAAATAAATATAAACCACACAATACAAATACTTTAGCAAGTATATAGATGGTTCATCCAGAAAGAAGTAATCAACTTGGCTTTAAAATGGGGGCAGCTTCACAAGGTGATGTTTGCACTGAATTCTGAAAGAGGAAGAAGGAAGGCAATTGCCAGTAGAGGTTTTCCCCTTTGCAGGCAGGTCTTCTAGGTTCCCTCCCCACACCTTCAGAGAGGTGTGCATGTATCCCCAGGAACTACGATGGTTTAGCAGAAACTCAAAACACTATAGCAATAAATTCCAACCAGACAGCTCTTCATTTTCTGGATAAATGGAAGCTAATCCTTTAGGTGCCAAGACATCATTTTAATGGGATATTTTTTAATGGAAAACCTTCCAAAGTGTACCATAGTAAACTCTTGGTATCTGCAAGGAGTACATCAGGGGGTGTTGGTGAACCTCCAAATTCACAAATACAGCTGAACCTGGACAGACTCCTGGCTTGCTCAAGGATCACATTTACAGGAAAAGCCACAGGTGTCCACTGTGTAGCCTGGCACCATACACCATCCCCCTTTCCCCTGACTCTACACTTTTGCCTCTTGCTTGATGAGCAATTATATGTAACCATTATATTGACCACGCATGACTTATGATGTAATCAAAGCACAATTTTATTTTCATCTCCCATTATCCCTTTAAACCTGATTCCACATGGGTAGTCTTTCTCTACTGCTGAATAAAACCTCCTGCAGGTCCAGAAGATCCTGCAGGGGATTTTATTCAGCAGTAGAGAAAGACGGAACTTTTTGGTTCAGTCTTGTGTGGTTGACACGCTAAGTCACTTGAAGTGAAAAACAACAGTCCCAATGTGGTGACCTGAATGGCCATTCTGTGCAATAATTAAACTTTCCAACTTGATTGAACAGCATGCCCTCCTCCCTACCCGCAGCTGCACTTTGTTTTAGGCTGGAAGCCTGTGGTGGGAAAGGAGGAGGCAGTTGGCCCGTCTGCCTTGTGTGTTTTTTACCACACACAGACCCCGTGGGGAGGGAGTCACAGCACTGTAACAGCTCTCAACAGAGAAATCTCATTTCTAATCCATTCTCCCTTTTCAGTGCCTCAACCATTTTATTTTCTCAAGGTGGATACAGCAGTGTTGAGTTCACTTTCCTGTGTACATTCTGCAAGTGGTGATCTAACTTTGTAATTTCACATCTATTGTACCTTGGTGTCTCTGTCCACTTTCTTTTTTAACATTCCATGAAATATATTATGATGGACTGAATGTTTGTGTTCCCTCAAAATTTATATGTTGAACTCCAATGAGATGGCATTTGGAGACGGGGCCTTTGCGATGTAATTAGGGTTAAATGGGGGTGGGGCTCTTGTGATGGGATTAGTGCCCTTATAAGGGATCCCTCCCTCCCTCCCTCCCAAGTGAGCACACAGTGAGAATGTGGTCACCTGCAGTACAGGAGAGGACTCTCACCAGAACCAGACCAGGCCAGCACCCTGACCTCAGTCTTCCAGCCTCCTACACAGTGAGAACATAGATTTCTGTTGTTAGCCATCCAGTCTATCATAGTTTACTATGGCAACCACAGGTGACTAATACAATTACTAAGCAGAGCCTGCAGTGAAATAATTTTACAGATCTTTCTAGTCTTTCTCTAGTTTTTGTGCTGGGCACATAGTAGCCATTCAAAAATATTTATTAAATGAATGAATAAGTGAACGTATGGCACAATGACAATCACTCATTTCAGAAGTTGAAGCCACTGCAAAATGCCACATTCCATTCTCTGCATGTGTGTGTGATTTTATTTGTTTTTTAAATATGTAAGTAATACATAGGCTGGGCACAGTGGCTCACACTTGTAATCCCAGCACTTTGAGAGGCCAAGGCAGGAGGATTGCTCGAGCTCAGGAGTTCAAGACCAGCCTCGGCAGCATGGCAAAACCCCATATCTACAAAAAAATACCAAAAAATTAGCCAGGTATGGTGGTGTGCGCCTGTAGTTCCAGCTACTCAGGAGGCTGAGGTGGAAGGATCACTTGAACCTAGGAGGCAAAGTTTGCAGTGAGCTGTAATCACACCACTGAGATGGGGCAATAGAGCCAGACCCCATCTCAAAAGAAAGTAATACATGAACACATTCTTGTGTGTTTTAAGTTAAACATCATACAAGCAATACACGAGTCCTTTCTTGTTTATGTGTGTGCATGTGTGTTAAGTTAAACAACATAGAACTAGGTAAAAGAAAGTTCCCATTCACCAGTATCTTCCCTAGACCATCATACTTCCCTACCAAGAAAGTACACACATACAGTTAATGTGACCTGTTTCTTACAGACCTTTGTCTTTGCAGCTCTGTGCCTGTAGACCTGTATTACGTGGTGTCATGCCAAGCGTATGGTGCTGCAACTTGCACTTTGCACTTCCTCTTATATCTCACAGATATCTCTATACCAGTGTATCCCCCATTCTTTCAAGTGCAGAAACAAACCATGCTTATTTAAATCTATCCCCATGGATGGGTATTTCAGGTGTTTCTACATTTCCTCTCATATAACATTGCAAAATATATCCTTTCCCATGCCTCCTGGGCACCTGTACAAGAGCTTCACTAAGACCAACATTTCTAATTTAATACCTAGTTTTAGATGATTTGCACACTGACATTTTTGATAGCTTCTGCCGTGTGGCCACCCTGGAGGCAGGGTCAGTTTACACTTTACCAAGAATTGTCCCCACCTCATGGGATACTTTAAACCTTCCTAAATTTTTATCTATCTGTTATAGGGAAGACATCTCATTGTTAACTCTCAGTTTACCGATTACTAGTCATCTATTTCTACTATGACTCGCCCATTGCTATTCTGTGTCTGCTGTTTTAATCTGGTTGGTCTTTTAACTGTCAATTTCTAGAAACTCATTTTGTAGTTATTATTCCTTTGTTACATATGTTACAAATGCTCTTTTCCAGATACTCGTTTGTCTTGTAATTTTGTTTGCGGTGTCTTTTTTTGTACAGAAGTTTTTATTTTTCTGTAGTCAAAAATAACAAATACTTCTTTTGTGGTTTCCTTTGCTACGTCCAAGATTAGTGCAATATTCATCTATATTTGCTTCAGATATTTTGAAGTTGTTTTTTAAGTTTAGCACTTTATTCCATCTGGAATGCATTTTTATTTAAGGGAAAATAGGAAACCAACTATTTTTTCTAAATTTCCAGTAGTCCCAATCTCATTTATGGAATAATCTATCCTTTCCTCCACTTACTGGCAATGCCACATTTATCATATACTAAATTGCTGTATGTACATATATATAATATTTCACTCTAATTTATCCAAAATATCTCTTCTTTAATTCTTTCTCTAGCACCAGGAGTTGGCTTTTAGGGAGGATCTATTTCTCACATACACACATACATAGAAAATTGTTTTTACTTCCATGATGAAAGACAGAATGCAAGTGCTTGAGGCCATTAATAAGGGGTTCCTTCCCCACCCTGGGTTTGCACTGTTACCAAATCAAATCCATGTTGCAGCAGTGTCAAATTCTTATGCGTCAAGGAGCATGCAAGCTTCAGATGCAGCTATCCCACCTCAGATTACTATTTCACTCAGCTCTAAGAGCATATTGGATGATGTGCAACAGTTGTTGACCTGAAGTGAACCCTGACTCAGGCCGCTACTTAGAACTTGGATCATTAATGTCTGCCCAGAACCAGTTCTGAAAAATAGGAATGATCATTCATGTCAGTAGGATTTGGCTTCTAACTATAAAATATGTCCAGACATGTATTATAGGGATGTGTTCTGGAATCATTTCTTTCTAGGTTGTTTCCTAATGATGTTTTGGACATCCTAGATGCCAATCCCGACCTCCACTGCAAAGCAAAAAGACACACATTCTTGCATAGAGAGATGACGTTGTATTACCTTAAATTAGAAGTGACCTGAAAATAAACTTGCCATGTTAGCCAATTATTTTCAAAAGGAAAGCCCATAGATCTGTCCTAAAACTAAAGATGTTATCTCTGGTAGGCTCCACGTTGAAACTGATTTATAAATAATGACCCAATACAAGTTACTTCATTCAGTTACCTTGGCACTAACATGGAGTTTGTCTTGGATGGTGTCCTGACAGTAGCATTGCCCAAAGCCAGGCATTCTTGGGTTCTTTGCCAAGATTTTATTTGGCTGTGGCAAGGTCTAGTTATACCAATCTTAAATATTCTGAGGCATGGGCACTACTTCAGCCATGTTAAACGAGGTAGACTTTGGGGGCCTGATATGCTCGTTCATTTACACACTGGAGTGGACTCAAAGCAACTTCAGAAGAGAATCCTTGTCATGCTGGTGGACAGTGATGGAGGGCTCAGCTTCCAAAGGCATATCAACCTCATCCCAGCTTGATTGTCATAGGCACAACTTGATTGATGTGGTACTCAAATGGCAACAGAGAACACCATCTTTTGAGTTCATCTAGAGAGTACAGTTGTATGCCCTGCCACTAAATATTTATGTGAAAGCCCTGCTTAAAAATAACACTGTTTCAGAGAAGATCACTTGAAGGACAAGCAGTTCATCCGTTCTTCCAGATTTTCTAACACCAATCCCTGGATCCCACCAGAGCAAGAGAAACACAGATACCTGCAGTACATATCGGCCCCAGAAGAATTACTGTTGCTGAACTGTTTTTGGTGTGATGCAATCAACATTTTTTTAAGTGTCACTACAAGAAACAGTCCCACGAAAAGCATCATTGTATGTGGGGTCACATCACAGTGCTATCACAGTGTTCTCAGTACCCTCAGGGGTAATTCCATCTGAATTTAGTACTAAAAATAGTAGTGTTTCTTCTGGGTAACTGGCTTACCTATCTGTGGCATGGTTTTCTAGAGGGTGCTCTGAGGAACACTGGGGTAAAAGGTAGTTAACTGGTGTCCCATGAAAGGGGTATTCCATAATCAAAAATAATTTTAAATCTCTAGGGAAAAACCAGTCATTGGTTATTTGGCCATTTACCATAGGACTTCTCTAAGTTGCTAATATGCATTATGTAATATTACTGAGTGTAACGTTTACTTGGGGACTAGGGATGTTCAAAACAAACCACTATCTTTGTGTTGGGCCCTAACTATTGAAGCTGACATAAGTATCTCTATGCCGAAATTGGCCTTCTCTCCCCAACCCTGAGACCTCTGACTTGTCCTGGCCAGTTCCCCTTCAGCCTGGCACTGAAGTCTTTGAGGTCGTGAAATGTGACACTGTGACTAGTTTGTCTTCTCTCTTGCTCCCATCCCCCTCCTCCACCCTGTCCTGGGCACATACCCCAGGAGAAACATCCGGGTCTTCAGCAGCTTTGCTACCCACCCAGACTGCCTGTGCTCTCATCTCACAGAACGTCTGCTGCCAGCCCTCTTTCCACCACTCTCACTCTTTGGGGCTCTCCAATTCTCTTTTCTCTTTTGTTGCCTGGTCTTGAGAAATTTGCCTGGTTATTTCTGGAAAATTTCCCAAGACCTTGAAGAAAAATGCTAGGGTTTTGTAGATATCACTATATACTCACGATTCTGCTTTCCTTCTGTGCAAGGAATAAACTAATCAGAGGTGACATGGTTTGGTCCTGTGTCCCCACCCAAATCTCATCTCGAATTGTAATTCCCACGTGTCAAGGGAGGGACCTGGTGGGAGGTGACTGGATCATGGGGACAGTTTTCCCCATGCTGTTCTTGTGAGTTGTCACGAGATCTGATGCTTTTATAAGTGGCAGTTTCCCCTGCTCTTCTCTCTCCTGCCACCTTGTGAATAAATTGTCTGCTTCCCCTTCTGCCATGATTGTAAGTTTCCTGAGGCCTCCCAAGCCATGTGGAACTATGAGTCAATTAAACCTCTTTTCTTTATAAATTACCCAGTCTCAGTGAAGTTCTTTATAGCAGTGTGAAAATGGACTAATACAGACGACATATTGTCCTCTCAGAGTATTTATCTTTTTTTTTTTTTTTTTTTGTGGGCCTTTGTGTTTCTTGGTTGCTGGTTGCTAGAACTCCATGGCTGCCACTTTGCAGATGAAGAGGCTGTCTGTTCCCACTCCCACCAACCCATCCTCTTCTGGATCCATGGCTAAGGCAGATGCCATAAGATTCTAGAAAACTCCATTCCGGTTATAGCAGAGACTATTGCTTACCAATTCCCCTCTTTCTTAGCAAAAGCAGTCCTAGTTTTTAGCATCTGACTACCCAGAATAAATATTGCATTTGCCAGACTCTCTTGCAATCAGGAGTGAACATGTGACTAAGTTTTAGCAATGAAATGAAGTGAAGCTGGCATTTGTAGCTTTCAGCAAGTGTGCTCTAAGGTTTGCCTTTCTTAATCTGTCCCTTCTTTCTGCTGGTTGGAAGGTGAATATGATGGCTGGAGCTCTTGTAGTCACTTTAAACCATGAGGTAGCTCACCATGGATGACAGAGCAACAAAATGCAAGAAGCCTAGGTCCTTGGCAATTGTGGACAAACCATACAGCCCTAGAGTTCCTAACTATGAATGCTTTTATGTGATACCTTATTTAAGCCTCTGTTATTTGGGGCTTTTCTGTATCTCACACAGCCATACTTTGTCATAAAATACCAGGTAACTGGGGTTTTACTAGAACTGGAAAGAATCTAGGATTCAGAGTCTAAGGTTGAAGGGACCTTCAAGGGAGGAAACCTTTCAGTTGTCAAAAACAAAGAGAACATGTAGAACAGAAAGTGGGAGGTAGAGCCACTGGAAGCCCAGGAGTACCTGGCCAGAGATGTACTTGAGGACTCTGCTACTCCAAGCAGTCCCTACATCAGCAGCATTGGGATCTCTTGGGAGTTTGTTAAAAATTCAGAATCTCAGGCCCCATCCCAGACTTAATGAATCAGAACCTTCATTTTAACAAGTATCCCAGGTGATTCATACACACATTGAAATGTAAGAAGCACTGCTTTAGAGGGGCTTTAATATCACATAGAAACACAAGCCAAAGCCACAGTTCCTATTCATCACAAAGAACTGGATCTACGCAGAAATTTTGGAAAGAATGATGCCATTAGAAAAACTCTTTCCATACTCAAAGTTACAGCAGAGAAGCTGGCTGACCACCCCAAGGTGTGGGTAGGGGGAAGAAAAAAAGAATTAGAGGACCTAGTTTGCATATACTAGTATAAAACCCAAATTCTCATACTTTTTACCAGGAATAGAAGCCCACAGTCTAAATCTAAAGAAAAATTGGTCTAGCGTGCAGCAATATGCACCTGTAGTCCCAGCTACTTGGGAGGCTGAGACAGGAGGATCACTTAAGCCCAGGAGTTCGAGGCTAGCCTGGGCATCATAATGAGATCCCATCCTTTTTTAAGATGGTCTAGAAAAGAGACTTTTATAATGCAGAAACTACAGCAGAGGGAGGCCTCATGTCCTGGAGAATATACAGGACTCCGCATGAGATCATTCCTGCTGAGGATGAGACGAAAGTTACAAAGCACTTAGGGACATGATACTGCTAGTGTCAGGAAATGTTACAAATTCATTCCTCAGGAGAATTCATTCCTAAGGAATTGCCAATAATTGAGAATTCTGAAAAGGAATTTAAAATCAGTATGTCTAAAATGTTCTAAAATTAGAAGACCATCATCTATATTGAAAGCACAGAACATTATAAGAAAAACTGGTTTGCAAAAGAACTAAAATCAAGTTGTAAAAATAAAAAACATAATTATCCAATTTTTTTTAAATCCTCAACAGGCTGTTTAAATAGCCTATTGCTACAGAAGTGGAGAAAAATGGTGACTTGAAAAATGGATCTGAGAAAATCATCTAGAACACAACAAAAAGATAAGACTTTTTCAATGAGAAAGAAGTTGAAAAACATGAAGAACTTTTTTTTTTTTTTTTTTTTGAGATGAAGTCTCACTCTTGTCCCGCAGGCTGGAGGGCAATGGCATGATCTCAGCTCACTGCAACCTCCGCCTCCTGGGTTCAAGCAATTCTCCTGCCTCAGCCTCTCGAATAGCTGGGATTACAGGCATGTGCAACCACACCTAGCTAATTTTTGTATTATTAGTGGAGACAGGGTTTCACCATATTGGCCAGGCTGGTCTCGAACTCCTGATCTCAGGCTATTCACCTGCCTTGGCTTCCCAAAGTGCTGGGATTATAGGCATGAGCCACCACCCCTAGCCAAGAACATGTTTTAATAGCCCTGTATCTCTCAATAAGTGCTACAGAGCGACAAAGGAGAATAAGGGTGAGAGGAAATATTTGAAGGGAGGTTGCCTAAGAATTTTCCAGATTTGAGAAAAGCTGACGGGCTTTGAGTTGAAAAAGCATACAGAATAAGTAAAAACAAACACACATTTCACATGAATGTGAAACCACAAAACATCAAGGAAAAAGATTATAGTTTTAGGCTGGGCACGGTGGCTCACACCTGTAATCTTTGCACTTTGGAAGGCCAAGCCTGGTGGATCACCTGAGGTCAGGAGTTCGAGACCAGCCTCACCAACATGATGAAACCCCATCTCTACTAAAAATATAAAAAATTAGCCAGGCATGGTGGCAGGTGCCTGTAATCCCTCCAGAGGCTGAGGCAGGAGAATCACAATGGGGGTCCCCACGTTTATCTCCACAATGTGAAAAGAAGTATTAAAAGATGAAGAGATAAGAACTAACATTTGTGGAATGTATGCTTTGTGCATTGTATGGACTGCTTTGCATATATTTTCTCAATTTTCCCAACAAGAGCACAAATATCATTAGCTGCACTTTAGATGTGGAAAGGGAGCAAAAGCAACTTAACGTGTGAGTTGTTTCTCTTATGGAAAAAGATTGAGGGATAGATGCCCCAGGATCCTAAACACATGACTCCTGCCCTCCTTACAGCCACCCCCAAAATGTTCTCCAAGGTTGTAAAATGCCCCAGGATGATGACAGCAATAACAGCAACAACAACATAACAGTAAATATTTAGCGAGTGCTGAATATGTACTATGCACTATACCATGTCTATAAACACAATGATAACCTCCATTTCACAGAAAGACAAAAAAACTGGAGATTTATAGGGGTTATGAGATTTGCCCAAATTGAAGCCTATAAGACGACAGAGGTGAAACTGCAACCCAGGTAATTTGACTTCAGAACCCAAAAGTGTGACCACCAGCTTAGTTAGGGTTGGATCCCATGTGACAGAAAAGCCCAATATAACAGTGACTTAAATAAGACAGAAGTTTCTTTCTTTCTGAATTAAAATAATGCTGGAAGCTGACGATCTAGGGCTATTTGGCAGTTTCTCAATCCTCTGGATCCAGCTTATCACTCTGTCTAATGTATGTACCTCATCCTCCTGTTCTAAGATAGATGATAGAGTACCGGCCATCACAACTGCATTAGCAAGAGAGAGAAAAAGGCAAGTGATCAAACATTACCTCTCTTCTAAGGAGTTTCCCAAAAAACCACCAGTGCCAGGCATAGAAAAACTTTATTCTAGTTGGGCCTTTGGTCCCACACTCATCTCAGTGAGTTGGGCTAGACCAAGTATGAACCCAGGACAGATAGGCCTCAGGCCTAGATTAGGACAAAACAGGCCAATGATGTCACTGTCCCCTTTCCACAAGACCTATCTTGCCACAAATGCAACAAGGGAAAATAAAGAAGTCTCTAGAAGGGATGGGAAACAGAGAGAGGAAATGGACCTAACTCAGGGGCCCAGCAGACATCTCCTCCCCCTCCCACAGTGGTTTTTGTTTTTGCTTTTAACAGATGAAGTCTCACTGTGTTGTTGCCCAGGCCGGCCTCGAACTCTTGGGCTCAAGGAATTCTCCCACCTCAGCTTCCTAAGTAGCTGGGACTACAGGCTTGTGCCACCATGCCCAGCTACCCCCAAGTATTTAAATATGTCTTTTAGTAAAGGTGGGAAGCCTTTGGGATTTGAATCGGGTTGACTGACCCCAAATCCCATGTTCTTTCCAGTATACCACACCATCTCTTTTTTTTTTTTTTTTTAAATGAACATTATCTTCCAGTAGTTATTCAAATAAATACAGGGGCCCATGAGGTGAAGTGGCACAGATGTTTCTAGAGCTAGGGAACTGCTCCCAGGGCCCCTGCCACCCAAGCCAAGAGCCACTGTGCACGGCAATGAGAGCTTATGTCCTGAGTCACTCAGTGATGGAGGGAAGCCTGCAGGACCTAATAGACAAGGATGACTCCACGATGAGTCACATTTGGTCCTCACTTGGGCCATGAGAAGAGGGGGACTGCTGAAGGGGGTTTTCTAATTCGCTGATGTCTGCATTTTCCTATTAACTATGTCCTGTGACAGCGCAACAGCCCACGAGATGGTGGCAACTTCTTTTTACTCTATAAGCGGGCTTGCTTCCTCCTGCCCCAAGAATGTTTCCTGCCAGAGACACTGAAGCAGGTTGTTTGGGCCTCATCACTTGATCTCATGGACATTTATCCCAGAAAGACATTCAAACTCACACCTAGTAAAGATGCCCTTCAGATTTCATCTCGCCTTCTGTCACTCTACATCATAGCCCCCTAGAAAACGTCCTATGGCCAAAACAATCATTGGTAAGAAAGTCAATTCTTTTTTTTTTTTCTGTAATGAAACGTAACTGCTCAATGAATCTTCTCTTCCTATAACATTTACACAAAGCTGAATTGATTCAGGTAGAAATAATTTCAATAAAATGAAAATGGGAAAAAATAGAAATGTTCTAATGGTGTCACGTACAGAAAATTGATTGCGGAAGTAAAAAAGCATACTGGTCCCTTTAGAGGAGGCAAAACTTATCCTAGCACTTAGCTCTAAAGGAAGTTTCTCACATGGAGGTTCCATGTTCACTTCCAGCACTTTTGAGTCACCAGCTTCTTTGTGAATGTGATAAAATCTGTTAACCCATTCCCCAGAAAAAAGCACACACAACAATCCAACTACATTGTTCAATTTCTAGAAATTCACAGGCTCCAGAAACCCATCCATAAATCCCAAGTTAAGAATCCCAATCTAGATTATGGGTGTGAGAGGGACACTTGCCTCAAACCCTTTCCAGGTAAGGAGGAGACAGAGAAGGGACTAAGGACTGATGGGGAACGACATTGGCAGAAATTCCTGAGAAGTGTTTGGGTTGAAGCCATCATATGCCTTTAAGCCTTACCAAACATTCACAATTAGAAATGTACAAACTCTTTCAATGTTTAGTTCTCTCCCTCCCCTGCTTTTTAAATTAAAGACCTATTTTAATATAGTGAACTAATACCAAGGGCTCGTGACAAAGGGAACTTTACTTTGATGCTGATCTAGAGAACAAGGTTATTCTTACAGGCTCAGAGTTGGGGTATGAACCACCAAGAAAGTGAGCCTAGAAGTACTGGGCTGCAGACAAGATGACGAAGACTGAGAATTAAAGCACTCTAAGCCTCTGAGTTCATGAACCCCTGGTACAAGGAATGAGGAAGGGCTTGGCTATCAGACAGACATGCATGTGGATGTCACTTACTGCCTCCATGGTTTGAGCAAGTCATTCCATCTAAGTCATGTGCTCAGTGTCTGGTACATTGTAGATACCAAATAAATAAGGGTTCCCTTAGAGAACTGACATGCTTAGGGATGCAATTACCTCAGTGCCCCAGGGCAATAAAGAGGCAGAATGCCCATCCTTGGAGTTCTCGAGGGTGTGCTTTGAGGTTCATTAGATGCAGGGGGTCGGGGGCAGAGTAGAAATCTCAGACTCACTCATAAAGACCCAGAACCCAGCAGCACAGCTGAGAACTGCTCTCTGAGGAGAAATTCAAGGCTGAAATGGAGGCAGCACTTTTGTGGAAAAAGGTAAAAGAGAAAGATTTTTAAATAGCCATCAAAGATGGAACAGAGAGCACCAAAGACAAGGCATGGTGCTTGGGGAAGGATTAGAGATGATGCTGCTATTGACATTTCAACCAAAGAACAATTCCTGAGTCCCATCTCCACTGCCAAGAGTCAAACCAAGTTCTGCCTGGGGGTTCTAGAGACCTCTTCAAACCACCCTTCCTCATGCCAGGTCTCACCATCCAGAAGTAGCAGTAGCTGGCTCTGCCTACCCTCAAAGACAGCAACTACCACCCAAAGTGAAATAGGTCAGCCCAGCCTTTTCCCCATATGAAATTATTTCCAGAAAGAAAAATCCGCCAAGAGACAAGTGCTGCCAAGAGTAGGGAGAAGAGATGGTGTATTGGGGCCACATGGGACACTTCTGGCACTGCCCATACCCAAAAGATAACAGAGGAATCATATACATGAGGAAGGGACATCTTCCTTCACAGCCTCCATCCCTAGACATTTATTCGGAGAGAGCATGTCTCTGTCCTCTGGAACAGAAAGGTGCTGTACTGGTCCTGCTGGTCTTCCTGAGAGGAGCCATGCAGAGACAAGCCTCTCCCCAGTTCCACCCCTCCTCCTTTGGGCACCTCTTCTCCCCACACATCAAAGTAGCCTGAGAGTCCAATCCAGAATGCAAGGAAAGGAATGCAGGCAGGGAATCTCAGAGCCTCTCCCCACTGAGCTTATCTCCCTCGGCCCCCACCCCCCATCTCAGGCTTGCTCCCCCTTGGTAGAGTTCAAGGCAGGCTGATTTCCTCCAAGGTTGTCACAGACCAATTTTCTAAACTGCATGAAAACAGAAAACAAACTGAAAATCAGACCCACCAAAGCTCAAGTCTCAAGAACAGCTTGGCAGGCCTGAGCAACGTGCTAACAATTTCATGCTGTTTTAAGAGTTTCTAACTAAGCAACATGTACCAATAACCAGATGTGCCCCAACACCGGAAGAGGAGAACATGGGCTTCTAGGGACAGAGACTTAGAAAACAGGAACACACTCATCAAGAAACACAGCTTCCAAGCATGCTGGGCCTGGGGTTAGAAGGGAGGCTGTCTCCATTGGCCTGGATATGCCAAACTCACACTCATTCAGTTAAGTTGCAGATATTTTCATCAATGCCTGCTTTGTGCAAGTCACTGTGCTGGGTACTTGGGATACCACATAGATGCTCAGAGCCTGTGCAGGACAAAGTCAAGGGAATAAACATAATCACAACGCAATGTTATGCTCTGAAATGGAGAAGAGAAGCCCAGGAGAAAAGAGCTGATTCAGGATGCTTCTTAGAGAAAATTTGATTTCATTTCTTTCAATATATACATGGAACACTTATTATATGCTTAGGATACAGAAGGGAAAAGTCAGGCATAATTCCATTTAATAGGGAAAGCAGTAGTCATCAAATAAGTGAATAAGAGCTGTTGACTGTGCCTGCAGCAGGTGACTGGAGTATTTACTCAGCACCCACCGCATGCAGGCGGCTGGAGATGGGCTCAGCATAAACGCTCACCAGCCAAGAGCCACACAACCTTTGAAGCAAGCCAGACCCACCTCTTGTTTACAGGCATATTATGGCTTGTGAATGGGTCTAAATTTCCCCATGAGATTAATCATCTCCAGGTCTCTGTCACCAGGGCCCCCATCCAACTCTGAGATGACCACTGACCACTGTGGCTGGCAGAGGCCAGAGCCCTGGGCTGTAAGCTGCCCCATGGGACCATCCCCATGGAGTGGGGTTGGGGGTAACCCAGGACAGAAGGGTTCTTTAGACTTATATCCCATTATTTTGTCTTACCACCTGCTTGCAGTACACAACAATATTTTTTAAAGCCTTAAAATTATTGTGAAATAACACATTCATATTGCCTTTGAGGTTTAAACTTGTTAACTTGATAAATATAAACATGTAAGTTATAACATGATTTTGTAATGTAACACTATTTTGGCAATTCTTCTTTTTTTAAATATACTTGGAAGTAAAAAAATAAAAAGTAGCTAGCCTGAATTGGCCTCTCCTGGCCTGAGAGGTCACTCCCAGTCAGGAGTCCTCCTTTGCCTCAGGAAGTCCCTGGTTCCTAGCAAAAAGTACATTAACTCAGGCTTACTGCTGTCCTAAAGCCAGTGGCCTTCTTTATGAGGCTGTTTTTGTCACCTGTTACCTTGTTTATTGCACCAGTTGTGGAGTGGGGAGGGGAGGATAGGCATGAAGGTCACAAGTAGGTGGGAATTGCACACCTCAGGCCTGAGCCTCTCCTTGGTCATTATTTTCCCAGAATGACCTCTGGGTGGATAGAGGCTGAGGGTACAAAGCCCTCCTTGAACTAACACATGACAAGCCAGCACAAAAGAACTGCAAACAGGCCCCCCCTTATTAATGGGTTTGCTTAGAGCTGTTTCCCTGTTTAGGGACTTCATCCCAATAATTGCAGGCTCCATAATCATTAATCAGTCACCACTACTTTTCTGGGTGCCGACCACAAGCCCAGCCCCGTTCCAGCAACTGCGAGGAGAGAAGAGCAGAGAACAGGAACTCAGATTTATTAAGCGCCTGCCCTACTCTGGGCATTGTGCCACGGGCTTAGTTTGCATAAGCTTGTAAATCCTCACAATGATCTGGAGAGGAAAGCATTATTATCCCCCTTGTACAGATGAGGAAACTGAGTCTCAAATTAACTAGCTCAAAGTCATCAGCTTGTAAGTGAGAAGCACAATTTGAACCTGGGTCAGGCCAACTCACAAGACTAGGTTCTTGCACTCTGAAAGGTAAGAGACTAACTGCATTAGTCTGTTCTCATCCTGCTATAAGGAACTGCCCACGACTGGGTAATTTATAAAGGAAAGAGGTCTAATTGAGTCACAGTTCCACCGGGCTGGGAGGCCTCAGGAAACTTACAAACATGGCAGAAGGGGAAGCAAACGTGTTCTCCTTCACATGGTGGCAGGAAGGAGAAGTCCCAAAGGGGGGAAAGCCCCTTATAAAACCATCAGATCTCATGAGAACTCACTATACTGAGAACAGCATGGGGGTAAGCACCCCCATTATTTACCTCCCACCAGGTCCCTCCCATAACATGTGCGGATAATGGGAGCTACAATTCAAGATGAGATTTGGGTGGGGACACAGACCAACTATATCACTGTTCAAAAAGGGACAAGAGCTCAAGCCGGGCTCTCTGGACCATAGGAGCCTAGAGAGGGCAGGGGACAACAGGGCTGAGGTCCCAAGAGAAGACTTCTCAAAGGAAAGGCAGCACACACTAGGCTCTGAAGGGTGGAGAGGATGGCACACATTTAATAAATTGTACTCGGCACTTTCTCCAACCACTAAGTTCAGGTTTGGAAAGGACTGTGGAATTTGTGCCTCACTTGGGGGCCAATAAACATTTAGTAAAATGTCCAAGGAGGACATGTAGAGACACACACACACATGCACACAGATCCACCTTGGCAGCTCCAGATAGAGCCTGGAACTGGCACAATGAGAAAGGACTTCAGCAGGCAGCAAGTTACTGGCATCAGACACCAGCAGGGATTAGGGCGAGGGCCAAACCGAGAGGAGGAGATGTGGAGTCAGCAGGTCCTGTGACCACCCTGGACCTGGAAGGTTGGCAGCTCCCTGGGAATGTCTCATCCAAGTGCCCAATTTAGACCTTACCCCAGAACTTGAGAAATGCCAGGGAAGAGGAGAAGAGCCAGGAAATGATGATGAAGAGCAGGGACTCACCGAGAACTGGACCCTCTCTCCTGTCCTAGTCATTCCAGCCACAGCCCCAGCTCTGAGCTCCCACTTCTCGACCCCCTAAATAAGACACTAGTTGGGTATTCAGACCCCTCAGCTTCACGGGAAGTAATGCACACAACACAAGCCTGTCAGGATTCACCTATCAATCTCTCCTGGGTGCTGGCTCTGTCCACATGAATGTCTCCACCAGGCAGAGACTCAGGGCTCTCAGGCCAAGCTTGGGCCTGGTTAGAGGTAAACATATGAGAGCCAGCCAAGATCTGGCCAGAGGGGCTCATGCCAGCCCAGCCCCAACTGGGGTATATGTGCCAGCCTGGGGGAATCCCACAGGACAAGCTGTTCTTTCCTAGAGCTCGGATAAGGATGTGAGCCTGACCCCAGGGGTCACCCAAGCCCATCTTCCATGGCTTCCAGGGCCTAACACATTGTCTGTATGACAGTCCACAGCACATTGATTTTGCCAATAGGCTGTGACTCCGGATTAGGTTCCAGAGTGAACTGCTGGCCTGGAGACCCAAGTCAGCTCTTTTTCACCAGCTAGGCCACTCAGCCTTCTGGAAAAGAGCACTGTGGTCTTGGAGAAAAGGCATGGAGGTCTGGGCCCTGGCTGAGAAACTACAAGCTAAACCCCAAAGAGTCAGCAAGGCCCAGACCCATTATCAGTCAGGATACCTCACCTGCAGACCCGCCTCTCACTCAGATGCCCCAGCCCTAAGCAAAATCTGCATGAGGACCAACCCTCTTAGACTAGGGGACCTTGCACATAAGAGTTGAGGCTTGTCCTGTCCTGGAGCTGCCCGTCCCATCACCTGGCTTCTCTCCCAATCTTCCACAGAGCCTCTCACTATTGCTGCCCTAAATGAAGTGGCCAGAGAGGCAAAAGGCCCATTTATCTTTTTTAATTAACCACCAGATACCGACGTTCTCTGGAGAGCCCTCCCACACCACATCCAGATTGCCTGTGGGAGAAGATGTTCTGGAAAGACCATCAGGAAGGAGGCACAAGAAGACAGAAAACAGAGAAGGAGACAGAAGAGCCTGGATTTCCCAAGCTAGAATCCCAGAAGAAACACAAAAACCAAGTCTGTGACCGTCAGGTAAATGACAGCGCTTTATTATTCTGGGAAGATGGTGGTGTCAGGAGGGAAGTGGGGAGGACTTACAACAGTAGATATTCTAAGTGAGAGCTCCTCCTGGGAGGCCTGCCAGCTCTCCCAAGCCTCACCACGCCTGCAGGGCCTGACCAGCAGAGGAGCCTCACAAAGGGGTCACTCGTCCTCTAGAACATCCAGAGAAAATTGGCCATGGCTCCAGAACCTGGCCCAGCCCATTTTCCAGCCTTCACGTGCCCTCCTGAGCTTTTCTTAAGGCTAATTGGTTCGGATACTGCTTCAGGACAGACCAGCACCAGCTTTAGACCTTTAGAAGGAAAGGCTGGAGGGACAAGCCAAGGGTACCCTTCCTGATCATCCTGCATCTGGCTGCATGTCCCCAGCTAAGTAACCAGCAGTGGTGACCTCCCTAGCCCTCCTTCTCCAATCTTGCACTTCTGTCTGGCTGTAGCTGTGTATCTCTTGCTGGCAGCTGGCTCTTCCCCACTTCTCTGCCTCCCTTTCTCCAAGCCCCTTCACACTCTGAAGCCTGTGAACCCAGAAAATCTGAGACAGGTCTCAGTTAATTTAGAAAGTTTATTTTGCCGAGGTTGGGGACACGCCTGTGACACAGCCTCAGAAGTCCTGACAACATATGCCCAAGGTGCTTAGGGCACAGCTGAGTTTTATACATTTTAGGGAGACAGGAGACATCAATCAACATATGTAAGAAATACATTGGTTTGGTCTGGAAAGGCGGGACAACTTGAAGCAAAGGTAGGAAGACTCTTCCAGGTCACAGGTGATACACAAATGGTTACATTCTTTTGAGTTTCTGATTAGCCTTTCCAAAGTAGGCAAATCAGATATGCATCTATCTTAGTGAGCAGAGGAGTGACTCTGAACAGAATGGGAGGCAGGTTTGCCCTAAGCAATTTCCAGCTTGAGTTTTCCTCAGTGATTCTGGGGGCCCAAGATATTTTCCTTTCACAAGCCCGCAGGGAATGAGCTGTTCTGAGTTGAACAGAACGGGAAACTGCACTTTTGACTCTGAATGTATTTCAATGGAGCAGCCTCTGCTGAAAGCCGGGTTCAGACACTGAACAGCCGCTTCAGGGAGATGTGATGGTTGCAACTTGTGAACCGTGCTTTCCTTTCCATTCCCTTTTCTCTACATTTGTCTGATTCACCAGCAGCTCAACACGTCGCCTCCAGCCCATCAAGGCCCTTCAGCCTCCTTTCTCTTGGGCATAAATTGCGCAAGCAACAACAGGAGAGGAGGGTACTCTGGAGGAACTCTCAGAAACCACCTCACCACCAAGGACTGTAAGTGAGCCCGGCAGAGTGAAGTTCAAGGACATTGTCCATAGGCACGGAGTCACACACACACACACAAACACTGGGGCTAGTTTGGGGACGCTGAGCAACACCTGTAGAACACAGGTGAAGTCCATGGGTAGCTGTCAGAATCCTGTTCTCAGCCGGGCATGGTGGCTCACGCCTGTAATCCCAGCACTTTGGGAAGCCAAGGCAGGCAGATCACCTGAGGTCAGGAGTTCAAGACCAGCCTGGCCAACATGGTGAAACCCCATCTCTACTAAAAACACAAAAATTAGTCTGGCATCGTGGCAGGCGCCTGTAATCCCAGCTACTCAGGAGGCTGAGGCAGGAGAATCGCTTAGAACTCGGGAGGCAGAGGTTGCAGTGAGCCGAGATCACAACACTGTACTCCAGCCTCGGTGACAGAGCGAGACTGTCTCCAAAAAAAAAAAAAAAAAAAATTCCTATTAGAATCTTGTTCCCTGTTCTACCTGGGAACAGGATTCCAACAATCACCCACAGACTTCACCCCAAGACGGCAAGAGCCAGCTCAAGGCCTAGAGAAAGTGCCACTTACAGGGCAGATTTTCTGAGAATTTAGGGTTGTGTATGGAAGAGGGTTGTCAGATAAAATACAGGATACCAGGATAAAACTGAATTTCAGATAAACAACAAATTTTCTAGAATAAGTACGTCTCAAATATTGCATGTGTCATACTTATGCTAAAAACATTGTTTATCTGAAATTTGAATGTAACTGGGTGCCATGGGTTTTTATTTGCTAAATCCAGCAATTCTACAACTACCCGACTCCACAGTCATGTTAGAAATGATGACAGTACCACAGAGTAAAAAGAACAAGAAAATTGCAATCAGCTCACCTTTTGTTTATCCCTCAGGGTCTTCCTCTCGGTCCTGGCGCTCCCAAGTTCTGCACCAGAACCTCTCTTGCCTCCATCCCACCTGACCCCTTAGCTGCTCTGAGCTCCTGTGGCCCAGGTGTAGGCCAGTGCTTTTGTCTCTTAACTCAGCTGCATTGAGGTTGAATTTTTCAAAAGGAACTTTATTAGAAAACTAGAGGAGCATATAAATATCTGAATTCATAAAAAAAAAATCGTAGTTATCACACATAAGGAGATTAAATATCAAAGCCCTGGGAGCTAAGTCCAGCCATGGCCTACTCATTCTTTTTCTCTGAATGTTACTGGATCCATTGACTTGCAGTGAGGGTTTTTAAGCTGGCTGTACCTTCAGTGAAGCCGAACCAACATTCCGGAAGAGAGGCTCCACTGGCTGCATATTAGAATCACCTAGGAATCTTTTTGCCGCCTATCCTAGACCAATTAGATCAGAATTTCTAAGAGTAGGTTTGGGCATCGGGATATTTAAAAGCTCCCCAGGTGATTCTAATATGTATCCAGGGCTGAGAACTCATGCACATTGGAATCACCTGAAAACCTATTAAAAAATTGCTTGCCTCCCACCCTCAGAAATTCTGATTTAATTGATATGAGGTGTGGCCTGGGTATTGGGATTTTTAAAAGCTCTCCAGATGATTTTAATGTGCAGTCAAGTTTGAAAACCCCAGCTCCTCACACTTTGTTATAACACAGTCCAAATCTCCAGGGGATTTTACTAAACTGGAGATGCTGGGGTGGGGCCTGAGATTCTACATGTCTAACAAGTCCCAGGTGATACGATGCTGCCGGTCTTCATACCACACTTTGATTAGTAAGGTCCTAGATCAATGGGTCTCACAACTGGATATACAGTGAAATTACCTAGGGAGCCTTAACAACTACCTCAGCCTGGGCCCCACCCCAGAGATTCTGATGTAATCTGGACGAGGTGGGGTCTGGACATCAGGATTGTAAAAGCTCCCCAGGTGATTCTCATATGCAGCCAAGGTTGAGAACCTTGGCTGTAGACCAACATCTAGGCGTCATTTTACAAGTGGCCCTGTGACCCCCAGTGGGGAATACCGCTCTCCACAAGCCTTTCTGACTCACCTCCGTTCCCTGCCCCAGCTGGCAGAAGATACTTTCTTCTCCTGCCTCAGAAGGCCATGCCCTCTAGTAAAAATTCCCTTTCTCCCACTCCGGGCTGAAGAAAGCCTCTAATTCCCAGCTCGGTTGCAGAAGAGAGATGATTGCCACAATACCCTGAAAGCATTTCTGGTCAGGCCTGCCCATTTGGCCTTCCTCAACTTTACCTCTGATTATCAACCGTTCCCCCTGCTCAAGCAGTCTTCTCTAAGGCCGCCTCTGCCAGAGCAGCCACGGGCCACAGAAAAGTACGCTTCACCTGCCAGTCACAAGCAAAGAAGAGAAGTTCCGTGCTTTGACAGAACACTATCAATCACAGGTGCTGAGCCAGTTGCATTACTTAGCTGTTCCCAGGCCAGTTAACATACAACCTCTCCCCTCTCCTACCTCATCCTTTTGAAATGGAGTTGTGGTGACGCATGAAACAAGATGTGGCCTGCAGAGAACCAAAGGGAAAACGTGAAATTAATGAAATTATGACTCTATTTTGGGGTAATTTCCATGAAATTATTTATGAATCTTTTCTTTCCCTAAGGGGTGGCCATAAATCTCATCTTTAATGCATCTTCATTCGTAGCTTTCATCTTCTGATGGGCCTGCATCTTTTGTTGGAAGTTGGATGTTGTTGGTAGAAATGTTAAGTCCACGTCTTAGGTGTACGGAGTTTGTATAAAATATGAACTCTAATGTGTAGAATTTGCAGGTCGCTGAAGTGTCACAGTCTACTGAAATGGGTCTGGAATCAATAAGGTACACATCAAACTCAATTGTATTTAATTTTCATTGCTACCTAGAGGAAAGCCTTGCATGGCCCTACTCGCATGAAATTAAACATGAAAGCCCATCTGAAGTGTAGAAGCAATACTTAAAATGACCTGTAAATAGAGCAAAACATGGCAGCCCAGCCCATCGCAATATTATCGTTCATTTCTCTTTCCATAGTGGAGGTGACAGCCCCCGTAAGAAAATCGGAAGAGACACAAGCACATTGCAGATCTAAAGGAGAGCTAAGTGTTTTCAGTTACACACCAGCAGGGCTTCCCTCTCTGCACAGCCCTGGAGTCTCTTCCAAGTGGAAAATCACACTCTGTCCTTCAGCCTGAGAGTGAAGAGAGAAGGCAAGTAAAACAAGGACCTCCTGAACTTGGCCAGCACTCCACCCCTGCTGCCCCCCACCGCACCCAGCTCAGTTCCTTGGCCAGTGAGATAATGGAAGGTTCAGCCCTTGCAGCTGACGTGGGGTGGGGAGCAGACGCCCACTCTGGGCACTTCCAGCTGACACTGACCTTTCAGTCATGGAAACATTCCCCAGACCGACACTAATCGGGGGCACATCTGGCGTTTGGACTGCATCCAGATGGGGGTTTGTGTTAGTCGAGTCAGCATGATAACCCGCTGGGGAGGGCGGGAGGGGAGAGGACACAGCAGCTGAGAGCAATCCCCATCCTTGGCTGTGTGAGGGAGAGGTGGTCATGCTGTGGCCAGTGAGTCATAGACTAGAGACCACCTAATCCCTGCTCTCCCTGCTCCCTCCAACAGAGGACAAAACTGGATCCACCCAGAAAGGCAACTCGCCAGAGTTGCACAACTGGTCAGCAGCAGACTGCGATCTCAGTGTCCCGGGAAACGATCTCAGTGTCTCATCCACTCTATTGCACTGCCCACTTTCTACACTCTCTCAAAGAGTAGCGTGTTATTTCAGGATAAAATACATGCTAAGGTGATGAAAAGAGTCCAGCTGTTTCTTCTCTTTCACTTCCTCTGATTTGTAAAAGTATAGGATGATTTTCCAAGACAGTGACAAACCACCGTCGCTCCCACCCATTCCACCCACCCCAATTCTTTCATCATAGCTTCTTTTCTGGATTTGGAAGAAGAGGCTGCCCTTTCTGACTGTTTCATGGACTTTGTCAGAAATCAACACAATGTCTTATCTCCCATCCCTAGAACGAGCAACTGCAATTGGGAATAAGACTTCATAGTATCGAAGGTCCAGCTACACAGGTCATGAATGACAAATGGTCTTGGCCAGCTCTCAGCCTCTGCCTTTACAAAATCTGACACCTGTTGCAGTCACGAACTGCACTGCTAAAGAGGTAATCAAGCAAACCAAAGCTAGGATAAAAGGGATTATGTCTCCACTCACCCACACAGAAAGAAGGCTGTCTCCAACTGCAGAAGGAAATTCTTTCCATGGGCCCTGGAGCACCCTCCCCACTTGTGGGCACCATGGTTCAAGTCTGCCCCAGTGATCCTCTCCTGTATAAACCTCCAGGTCTAGATTATGGAAACCAGGAATCTCATCCAGCTGCTCAAATAACAAAGAAGTTAGCAGGATCTTCTGGTATGAATAATTGTAACTGCAGAGATCTATTCAGCCTTAACTCTTTGCTATAAACCTACAGAGAAACAAGGAAGCAACCCAGGTAAAAGCAAGACAATGGTCAGTGGTCAACTTCCCAAGGTAGGTTTCAGCTTCCACATTAACTAATCAGCTTGCAGAGCTTGCAGCACCTTCTACATCCAGCCTGTAGACAAAGGGCAACTATCATCCACCAACCGATTTTGTCCTCTTCTGGAAGAATCAGAAAGGAAAAATGTCTTCACTTCATTTCTCCTACTGTCCTCAAGATCACCTCCCTCCCCAAACCCCTCACTTCTGTTGTCCTCTCTAAGAAATATGCTTTATCCACTCCAATGGGCAGGACAGTAGTAACTAAGACAGGAGAATGACCCTCCTCCTTGCTTTAGGGAAGTTATCAGTTCCACCCTCCTCGGGAAGCTCTGTAGTCTCTGAGAAGAGGCTCACAGACACCATCACTCTACCTAAGCCAGTTAGGTCCTCTGCTGGTGCCAGCCTCTTTTTTCCCCACCAATGAGTTGGTACAAAGCCATTCCGTGTTCCATGCCAAACCAGTTATTCGCAACACTCATCAAAATCCGCCTCCGTCCACTAACTCAGCACTCCTGCTTTCCTAGCATAGCCAACCTCCCTAACACCCTGACATCCTAGCCTTCAGCTTCACTATTTACATCACATGAGAGATTTGGGTTTTGAAAGCCCAATTCCCTCTGAAGAAAGTATGCAGATGATTCATCTTCTCTGAAAAAACTACCCATCCCAGGCCTTGATATCCATGCCAAAAAGTTCCTGAGATGGGGCTCGGAGAGGACAGAGTGGGGGAGTTCTGTTACATGGGAGAGCACTGCCTCAGTTTCCAAATGAAAAAGATGACACTCTGTTCTTGGGGCACTGCTTTGCCAGGGTGTCCTGCAGAAACCAAGGAAGCTTCCGTCCTGGAGTCACTGTGGACACAGCCTTGGATCACCGTGGAGCCTCAGACCACACTGACTCCTCCCTGTCTCCGTGTCTAACCCCCTCTCACATAGAGAGATCTGACCGACCACAGACATCCCCTCTGGCCTCCCGAGTGGTTTCTTCAGCACAGCTTCCAGAGCCAAATTAAACGTTCACTCTATGTCTATAGACAAAAAGGGTTTTGACTAAACTCTGTGTTTTAGAGAGGGAGTTAAATGCCGTTAACTTTTTAGGGGTGGGTGAGAGGGATGACAAATAACAACTTGTCTGAATGTTTTACATTTCTCCCCACTGCCTCAGGAAGGTTCACAACGAGGTCATCCGTGATAAGGAGTAGACCTCCCAGCCGGACTGTCCCTCAGCCCCCAGAGGACACTCCACAGAGATATGCTAACTGGACTTGGAGACTGACTCACACTCCAGAGAAAAGCGTGGAGCAGGGGTGCAGGGAGTGGGGCCAAGGTCCCAGGGACAGGATGTCTAGGAGAGAGATTGGGGTGAGGGTAATCCAATGCAATTACTGTGGCAGCTCAACATTGAAGGGAGGGGGAAGAAAGATGTGCAGCAGAGATGGTAAGCTCCAAAATTTGAGGCTTCGGCTGCTGGAAAGTCTTAGGGGCAGAGATAATAAGGCATAACAGACTTTGAGGGTTTACTACACACTAGACGCTCTATGCATTTACTTACTTATTATCTCTTATTTATTACTTTGTGTAACTCTTGTAATAATCTTATGAAAACAGAAACCCTCACATAGCCCTTTTACAGATGAGAAAAGTGACATTTTTGGGAGGATAGCTAAGGATAGCTAGTAAGTAAAGGAGCTGGGACCTAAATCAAAGCCTTTCTAACCAGAGTACACACTCTTTTCTTTTTCCAGGGTAATTTTTTTGAATTTTTATTTTAAGTTCTGGGATACATGTGCAGAAGGTACAGTTTTGTTACATAGGTATATGTGTGCCATAGTGGTTTGCTGCACCTATCAACCTGTCATCTAGGTTTTAAGCCCTGCATTCATTAGCTATTTGTCCTGATGCTCTCCCTTCCCTCCCCACACCAGACAGGCCTTGGTGTGTGATGTTCCCATCCCTGTGTCCATGTGTTCTCATTGTTCAGCTCCCACTTATGCGTGAGAACATGTGGTGTTTGGTTTTCTATTCCTGTGTTAGTTTGCTGAGGATGATGGCTTCCAGCTTCATCCATATCCCTGCAAAGAACATGATCTCATTCCTTCTTGTGGCTGCATAGTATTCCATGGTATATATACCATATTTTCTTTATCCAGTCTATCATTGATGGGCATTTGGGTTGGTTCTATGTCTTTGCTATTGTAAATAGGAGTGCACACTCTTGACCACTACACTGGAGCACTAGAAATAGTGACTATATTCATTAACCAATTAGAAACTAGTATGTGGAGGGTATTGGGAGCAGGTTTACGACTCTGAAAGATAGTCTGGCTTCATTTTAACTAGGGAATTAATCATCCATTCCATGAAGCACCATTTTCAGAAAAGGCATTCCCTGGCGCTCACCCTAAGTGTTTGTATTCTATGGCTAGATAGGCCAGTGTATAACCACTCCTTTTTTCAACACTTCTTCCAGCAAAAACACAAAAGAGCACGGTGAGCTGAGCTTATACTCCTTACCAGAGGCCTCTGATGTCCCATCTGTTAGTAGGATACCAATCCATGGCTCCTCACTTTCTAGGAGTCTCGGAGGAGACAGTGGACCCTGGAGACACCCAGGACACAAAACCAGAGCAAGATGAAGAAGCTCCACTCACCTCTCCCCTCATTCTTGTCCAGAAATTTGCTCTATCTTCCCCATTTTTTGCCCTGTCCAAATTACCCACCACAATTAGACAAAAGGCCTCAAGAGGTCTGCAGAGGGGCAGGATGAGGGCAGGGGTCAGCTTTTCTCCTTCAGTTGATTGTTTTGTGATTACTTTAGACTTGGTCTAGTCAGGAAGAATCCGTCACTCTCAGCAGGCAGTGGGTGGGGAGAGGTACCAGCAGACTTAGAAGTAGATATGGAATGTATTAAATCGTGGTGCAAAAAGAAAGGCCTGAGAGGTTAAACCAAAGAGAGAGATGCAGTTGCACGAAGTTAGGGGATTGAAAGAGTCCCCAAGGTACCAGAAGGTCCAACATAGTAAGAATTTTAAGAGGTGATAAAGGTAACTTGCTGTCAGAAGAGGCAGATATTACTAAAGAAACAAGTGAAATTGATTCCTTTCTCACGCCACCATAAAGGTGAATGGCTACCAGATGGTCAGACAGAAATACCTGTCCACAGGCTGCTGGAGAGAAAAATAAATGCAAGAAGAAATCAGATCCTCCTCTGAGCAGGTGAGCAGGAAATTAAAATATCTGTACACTGACCACAAAGCAAGACCACACATGGTCGTCAAGAGGCTGTTCAGAAGACAGCAGGAGTGGAAGTTAGCGTCTATGCTGTCTGCCGTCCCACACGCAGAAAGCCTAGTCACAAACCTCCCAGTATCAGAGGGAAAAGCCTTTGGAGAAAACCCAGCAGAACCAACAGGAATAAAGATGGGACAGCAGAGACCCAGGCCACTGTGGGAAAACCAAGCTCACATCCTAGAAGAGTCGTTGGTCCAAGTAACAATTCCTTGAGCACGTGCTATGTGCCAGGCCCTCAGCCGGGAGCTTTTTCAGTGTTTTTCTAAGTGTAGGCAGTTTCTGAAACGGCTCTCAGTGATTCTTGCCTCCCATGTAATCCCTTCCTCTAAGTGTGGGCTGGACTTAGGGACTTGGTTCTAATGAATAGAATATGGTAAGAGTGATGGGGCGTCACTTACTCCCATCAAAAAATCTCCCTGGATTTGTGCTTCATAGACTCCCATCTCTCCACTCCAGCATGTCTTTCAGATTCTGGGCATCGGTGAGTAAATCTTCTTCCTCTCTGAATAATCATCTTTTCTGTGGGCTTGTTGCTACATTTCTCCCAGAAGACACCCGCATACACACACACACAGCATGCAAGCACACCATTACACTAGGAGGAGGAGGGAGCTCAGCCTCCTCTTGCCATTGTCCTGCTCCTTCCCAATCAATCTGCCAACCACAAATTAGCATTACACAGGCATTTACAGTGTAGCCTCCAGGGATAGATAGAAGCTGCTAATCCTTAAGAAGGAGCGCTGGTACAATAGCAAGTGGCCTGCAGCCTCATCTCCGCTCACGGGGGTGTTCCTGTGCAGCAGCATCTTGCTCCTTTGTGAGCTGGCCAAGTCAACCAGATGGTGGAGTCACTGGGCCTTGGGCAAAGAGGAGACACTGGAAATCTAAGGAGCACCAAGCTTTGCAAATGCCTGCATGACACGCTGTTCGCTGTTCGATGACTCTATTTATCCTCAGCAGATGATCCTCTTGGAACGGATTCCTTCTCAGAGCTTCCAGCCTGGTCTTTTGTCAGTATATCCTTCCATTTTCCATTTCTACTGGTTAACATTAATGAATGGCTCCAACTGGGACCAATCCAGGGCATGAAATCCCCTGGGGGGTCAAGTCTGTAGTTCCCACCTGCTCCACCCTCTCAGCAACTTGGATTAACAAAGCTGGGGTTTGTTTTGTTTTACTTTTCTTAAGGGATTGATTTGGCCCTCTGAAGTATGATTGAAATTCCTGATCCCAAAGGAAGGCAGCCCTGGCTGGGTTCCCAGGGTCGTTTCTATCCCCAGGCACGGTCCTCAGAGCCCCCAGGGGCCTCTGATTGCAACTCTGCCTGCTGAAATCCCAAGGGCTGGCTCCTGCAGCAGCCTCCTCTGAGGCTTCCTGCTCAGCTCCTGGGCCCTTATCCTGCAGCTGGGTCTGGAAACCAGAGGAGCTTGCAAGAGGCAAAGCCTCTTATCACAAACATTTCCTGCCTATTCCCGCCTGACCCCGCATACCATAGCCTTTCCCTGGCTAGTTGGGCCACCAACGCAGCCCTCACACAAAAGACTTGAAAGGCAGGGTCCCCAGACTTGTCTCTACTCCAGATTCTTCTCCATCCACACTGTCTCCTTTCTCTAGGGAGCTCACAGGCTCTTCCAGGCCACCCAAACGGTTCAGTCGCTGAAAAGCATGGAAGGAATTCAGGTGGAACCTGCAAGAAAGAAGACAAAAGGCAGGTAGGATTTCTAGTTCAAATAGAAGATGTGAGTCACAGCTGGAGTTGGGCCTACCTCCCCGAGGACCCCACTGTGCTATCTCTGACAAAGAGATGGAGACAGAGTTGAGAGAAAGGCCTGCACACCTGTGTGTGTGTGTGCATTTCCCTGGCATCCCCACATTGTGGCCTCCCCATGTTGTGCTGCAAGTGTGGCTGAAGCCGTATGGACTGTTGATGGTCTGTTGATGGTCTGTGCTGAAGGTCTAGGAGACAGGGCCAGAGGGTCTAGCCAGCCCAACCCAGCTGTGCTCAGCAGGTCACTAAATTCCACAGCCCCTCTCCCCTCCCCACACCTGGGGCACCCTAGTCACACCCCTTCCCCCGGCCTACACTGGCCTTCTCTCTGCCTCCTGCCCCCAGCTCACTGTGTGGTCCAAGCCCTCTGCCACAAGAAGAGCCAGGGAGGGAGGGATGGGCCTGCGTGTTTACAGTCAAGCATAACTGAGCCTTTATTTTAAATAAATAAAACTTTTAGCTAGTTTTTATTTTCCCTTTCTTTCCAAAAGCAGTTTTGTCCCTCCTCCTCCTCCTCCTCCTCATCATGGCTGAGCCTTTATCTGTGGGGCCACCCAGGGAGGGGCTGTGGGAGGACGGAGGAACAGAGGCCAGACTGACCCTGATGCTTCACGTCTTCTCAGGCCGTGTGAAGTTCTCTCTCTCTGTCTCTCTCTCTCATCCTCACAGAGCCTCAAGGTTATTAAGAATTCAGGGATGTCCAGGCCTGAGGAATAGAGACTAAACAGGAAGCCCGGGCTTCATCGTCAGCATATTGTCCATCTGTTCCCCCCAATCACAGGGTTGCCCACCCCCCATATGAAATTGCCATCCATCTGTCTTCCTCTTTGGTCTGTCATCTCTCTGTCTCCCCTGTTGGACCCTCATCCATCTGCCCCTCCCATGGGACACCGTCTCTCAAGGTCTCTTTTGGGTTGTCATAAATCCGCCTTCCCCATGGGATGTTCCATCCGCCTGTTACCCCATCGACCTATCAGTCCATCCGATCCCCTTGATCACCCTTTTTTGTCCATCTGTCTCCTCCCATAGGACTTACTTTTGCCCATCTGTCTCCCCGAATGGGGCCAGCAGGCATGGAAGTCTCTGAGGCATGGAAACAGTTGGGATTCTCTTCTGGTTTTGATCCCAGCAACCACAATAGTAGCTACCATCAATCAAGTGTCTACGTGCCATACACTCTACATACATTATTCCCTTTTGCCCTCCAACAGCCCCGTATGTGCTTATTTCCCTGTTTTACCAGAAGGAAACAGAGGCTCAGAAGGGTTAAGTGTCTTGCCCAAGGTCACACAGCTCCTAATGGGAGACACAGGGTAAAAACCGGCTCTGCCAGTATGGAGTAGGGGTGAGGACACAGTCTTCTTACTCCACCCCCAGAATGTAAGACTCCCCTTCCCCTGGCCTCCCTGCACATTTAATTTACACTTTGCTGCTGGATGTTTTCAGACTGATGAAGTTTCCTCCCTGCCCTGGCTCTGCACAAAAAAAGTGAGGGAAGAAAAGCAGCCAGATGTGAGAGCATTTTGAAGGTCTTTTTGGGGGGATGGAGAGTGATGTTAAATAAACATCCAATGGTATTCTTTCTGCAAAACGATCCATTTTCATGGCACCCAGGAGTTCGTCCAAGGGTCTCTGGGTCACTGGGGAAAAGTATTCCGTGTGTTTTGGCTCCATATTCTTCCATTGGCCACAAAGAGCTAATTCTTCCAATTAATGAAATCAGCACCACTGATGGAGATGTACTGACAAATTATTTTCAAGATGAATATATTCACACCCATGGTGGGACTGATTAGCCTGAAGGATTTGGAGGTTACAGAATGAAGGTCCCCCTGCCCACCGAAGACACTGAGGTCATTCATGGTGGCCGGGATGTTGGCCACCATCTCAAGGGACGCCTCTCTCCGCTGGAGCCATGGAGACTGGACTGGGTTGTCTGTGTGGAAGGGCTGCCTATCAATGGACTTCTGTATGGCCTCAGCAGGTCCCCAGCACCCCCCACCCCCTACTGCCCCAGCCAAGTCCCCTTCAGGGCCTGGTCTGAAGGGCCTATTCAGCATTTAGGACTCCCTGATGGGAAGTGAAAGAGAGACAGACAGATGCTTCCGTGGAGCTGGGGAATAGCTAGAAGCCTGGAGACAGGAAGGGAAGCTTGAAGCCACCAGGGAGGAGCCCAGAGAGAAGAAAAAAGGCAGGCCAGAGGTCCTATAGGATAAGAAAGAGAAGAGGGGAGGAGGGGAGGCTGTCGGGGGAGGGGGGGGGGAAGAAAGAGGGTGGGGAGAACCAGAGAAGGGGGAGGAGGCCGGAAGGAGGCCTCCATGCCGAGGGAGAGATCCCAGTTGGGAGACAGACCAGAGCCAGAAAGCAGTGTGGGATTTTTTAAGCCACAGATTTAATTTCCTGATGATATTTTTTTTCAGGCTGATATTCACAGCATTTTTCATTCCCCAAGCAGATCTACCAGTCATGAAAAAGTGATCCAGAGTAAGCTGAGTGATGGGCCCAGTTTGAACCTGAACAGACCCATCAGGATAGCGCAAAGTCAAGGCAACATGTCCTTTCTTTTTCTAACCACTAGAGACTAAGGACAAATTTTGCTTCTGGCTGGTCTTGGAGGAGGGGAAAAGAACAGTTTCTAGGCAGCGCTGGTGAATAAGTGACAATGCAACTTCAAGGGCTAAAAGATCTCTGTTAATCATCTCTTTGGTTTCTGTTTTCCTGTGTGGGCCCTGACTGAATCAGTATTCTGAGCTTTGAGAGTTATAAGTTAGGAGCTAAAGAAACCAAAGCCCAACTTTCTCCAGGGCATCTTATACCACTACCACCAAGCCATTTTTCTAAAGCCTTATTTTCCTGCTTAAAAATCCATCTGTACAGCCCTATGCTTACCAAATAAAGTCTACACCCTTCAGCCAGAAAAGCAAGGCCCTCTAGAACCCAGCTGCTCCAAGTGTGGTCCAAGACCAGCTGCCTTGGCATCACCAGGGGCCACGCCATGGACCTGCTGAATCACCAGGCAACCCTTGTGCGGTGACAGCACGAGAAGCCCTGCTCCTTACCGCTTCTGACCCACTCCAGATAATCTCCTGCTGCTGCCATGGAGGAGGGCTACTTCCGCAGCAAACTGGAAGTGTAAAAGTCTTCAAATATACCTTTCGCTTATCCAGTTCCGAGTGCTGGTTCCTGACTTTCCTTTATCTTAAAGATGCTTCCCCTTGTACCCCCTTGAGGAAATCTCACCCACATTTAAGACTCAACTCAAATGCCATCTCTTCCAAGGATCTTTCCCTTCTTACTGTCCCCTTTCCTTGCCAGAGGTTAGAACTTCCAAGGCAGTTTGTTTGAATCTCCCTTGGAGTGCTTTCTACCTTCTGTCTTGCATTTTGATTACTCATGTACTTATCAAGGGGCAGCATTGTGTAGTGTTTTGCAGGGTTTCCTGGGTTCAAATCCTTGTCCCATGGCTTCCTAACAATAGCACCAAACAAGTGCTTAATCTCTTTGGACCTCAGTCTTCTCATCTGTAAAATGGGAGTAATAATGATACCTCCTCATAGAGTTGTTGCAAGGATTTTTAAAATATATTTATTGAATACCTATGTGCCAAGCAATGGAGATACAAATGTGACCAAAACCATATAGTTCTGTTCTCATAGTGGATTACAGTGCTTGTACAGTGTTTAAAACACAGCGAGTGCTCAATACATTTTAGCTATTATTATGCCTTATCACATTCACCATACCCTGGGCATTTGTGTAAGGCAGGGAGCATATCTACAAAGATACATAGGTGTTATAGCCCCAACATCTAACACAGAGCTTGGCATATAGTGTGCACTCAAAAAGTGATTGTCAACTGACTGAGATGACCCAAAGAACAATGTTCTTAATTGCACAGGAAATGAGAGCTGTCATCCCTAAAGCTCTGTGCTTACCCAACATAGCAGTCTTCCCAAGGTTGACTGTTTTGTGCCCCTTTTCCTAGAACCATAATTTGTTTAATCAATGATTGCTGTTATTTTTCTAATAATCGTTGGTTAAAAGTTCTGTTTCCTCAGTGTGGTTTCCATGCTGTCCTCTCATTGGTTTCTTTCTGTGTCCCACTCCCTGCTTCCCCTCTGAAAGCTCAATGTTATGTTTTGGGGTGGGTTTTTAGGGGAGCAAGTAAAATATTTCCACTGGACATAGTATTTATTTTATTTTTAACTTCTTTGTATAACTTAATCAATTGTCTCATTAACATTCTTTTGACTCCCCCAAAAAATGGTTTCTTAAAATTCTTATTCTGTGTTTTCATCTCCAGGGGAACACTTGGGCTGGGTTTTCTACCAAGAATGACACAATTCTTTCCATAGCTACATAGAGGTGGAATTTGAAAACCAAGAGAGTTGTATTGGTCCAGCTCTATTGCCTTAGTCCTATGCCCCAAAGAATTCCTCATACACACAAGACCCCAACTCTCCCACTGGCCACATTTCGCAATGCTGCCTCTATTAAAAATGTTCTCTTTCTGGTTAAATCCTAATGGAAAGTGAAATAAATACCATTTAAAAAGCTCTTTCAAGATGAGGGTCATTCCAGAGTCCAGTTGCCTTGAATTACAATGATCCTTGACATATCACTATTTCCTTCAGACTCAGTTATTGTATTTTTTTTTATTTCAATCAACAAACATTTTAAATTTCCTTTCGCATTTCCTTGTGGTGACCTGGTTTTGTTTATTTCTCCTTTCATTTTTTCAAGATGGGGTCTCACTCTGTCACCCAGACTGGAGTACAGTGGCGCAATCAGAGCTCACTGCAGCCTTGAATCCTGAGGTCAAGTGATCCTCCCACCTCAGCCACTCAAGTAGCTGGGATTGCAGGTGCAGACCACCATGCCTGCTTCTGGTTTGGTTTAGAAGCAATTCAAATATCATATGTCTCCTATAGTTCTGTCCCATCTACAATTTGCATGTCTCAATCTTCTTTTTTGTTATCCACAGGCAAAATATTATTCAGTGCAAGCTCCTTCCACCCTGATAGGAAAAGATTTTCCCCTGTATTGTCTCAGCTTTAAGAAAGGCAGAAAAAGACAAGTAAAGTCACTTGTTTGGGATTTCAAGGAACAGGGAAAAAATGGAACCTCTGGCAAATGGGAATGTGATCTACATGGGAAAATCTCTGAGAAGACACCTACTCTTCCATTGGTCTTTGTCTCTGAGGCTCCTGGAGCTGCAGCCTCATAGGAGTGGCTCCTTGTTGGAAACTGGGGCAAAAAAGTACAGCACTGGTAAGGACAGAGGACTCTGTCTGTGGAAAAGGGACAATCGGTGAACTTTCGAGCCCAGGGGCAGGGGCAAGGTTTCCAGTGTGAGCTAGACGTCTGGAAACTCAATCTCACCTAGAGTATCAGTTACCTCACAGACTCAAACCCTCTCCTGCATAAAGGGTGGCAGTAGCGGGGCGGGCCTCTGACATGAAACCCTCTGTTCACTTCTTAATTAACTCTAAGAAATGTGCATCAGAATTTCTTAGAAAGGGAAATTGTTCTGCCCGGTAGAAGGACAGAGGTGTCATCAAGATAGGAGTTTGAGTACGACAAAAATATCAAGAGCTTCCCATGTTTGCCTTGGCCCAGAGAATTAGACATTAGTGGGGTCCCTGTTTAGATCATGGAACCATTGCTCCCTGCCAAATTTCTGCTCAGGGCTTGTTTTCCAAAGAGAATCATAAGAGTTACCTTTGCCCTGCCTACTGTTTTGATATCAAATGTCCTTGGTACTCGAGCATGAAAATATGAGGAACTCTCAGATCCTGATTCTACACACTTTGGCAACTCCAGATAAGCACCTGAATTACAGAATCCTATTTAACATCTGGGTGTGAATTCTCTCCCCATTCACTCTGAGCCTGCCACCAGACTAGCCCTCTCTAAGCCTTCATTCACGTATTCTCCATCAGCATTTAGTATAAACCTATCAGTATGCTTGACACTACACTAGGGACTTGAGGTACAAACAGGCCCAAGACGTGATCTGTGCCCTCAAGGGTTTATTTTCTAGCAGGGAATACAAATGTATGGATTAATAATAGCAGCTACTGTTTCTTAAGCCCTTATGAAATGCTTTTTCTTTTAGTGACAACATCTCACTATGATACCCAAGCTGGAGAGCAATGACCATACAAAGGCGTGATCATAGTTCACTATACCCTCAAACTGCTTGGCTCAAGCAACCCTCCTGTGTCAGCCTCTTGAGTAGCTGGGACTACAGGCACACACCACTGCACCCTGCATATGATATGCTTTTGATAAACATTGAGCTAAATAGTTGTAGTAGACAGCCTCTAAAATAGCCCACAATGATCTTCTCCTGAAATTCACATGCTTGTGTAGTGCCCTTCCACACTGACTAGGGCTGGTATAAATAATAGGATCTATGGAAATAATAGTACATGACTTCTGAGACCAGGACATAAATGACAATGCAGCTTCCACCTTGCTCTCTCTTGGATCATTCACTCTAGGGGACTCCAGATGCCATGTGGTGAAGATACTCAGGAAGCTCTATCCTGTGGGAAGGTCCACATGGAGAGGAACTGAGGCTGCCCACCAACAGCCAGCGAGGAATTGGAACCTTCTGCCCATAGCCATGTGACTGAGTCATCTTGGAAACAGTACCTCCAGCCACAGACAAGCCTTCAGATAACTGTAGTCCCATCTAACATCACGATTGCATCCTCATGAGGCAGAACCACCCAGCTAAGCTGCTCCCAAATTCCTGACCCACAGACAGAAAACAGTGTTTATTATTGGTTTAAGCCACTAGATTTTAGGGTAATTTGCCATGCAGCAATAAGTAACTAATACAGAGCTTTGTGTTCATTTTCTGTTGACTCTTCAGGCCAGTCTTAGTGGGTATTTATTATTATCCCAACTTTACAAATGAGGACACTGAGATTTAGAAAGGTTATAGCAAGAGGCAAAGTCACAGCTAAATAGCTAAGTCTTCTGAACTTCAAACTCTGTGTCTTTAGCCTCTATGTAATAAAATGATTTTGGCGCAAACGCAGAAGTCTATACAGGGAACCAAAGGTCACAGTGGGAGTAGTGAACTCTACCTGGGAAGTCTGGAACTGGAGGGGAGGAGGAGGCAGGGAAGACTTGTTAGAGGATATCAGACTTGCAATGAAAAGGAAGGATGAGCAGATGTTCACCAGGTGGGCAGCAAGGAAAGGGATTCCAGATGAAGCAGCATGAGCAGGGGGATGGAGGCACCAAACAGCCTGTGTTCAGAACCTCTGAAGTTTCCAGACCTGGAAGAACTGAGGCCTTGTGGCTTGTACATAAGGGGATACTCTTGGTTCTTGCCCAAGGTCTATTCTTGCAGTCACAGGACAGAACCCTGTGCCCCCCAAATAATTAGCACATTTCCTACAAACTACTGTCCCAATCTCTTCTCTTGATTAACTTAAATCCTCATTCCCCATTTCTTTCCTAGGTCAGTTTTTTTTTTTTTTGTTTTTGTTTTTGTTTTTTTTTTTTGAGATGGAGTCTCACTCTGTTGCCAGGCTAGAGTACAATGGCGTGATTCAGCTCACTGCAACCTCCGCCTCCTGGGTTCAAGCGATTCTTCTGCCTTAGTCTCTCAAATAGCTGGGACTACAGGCACGTGCCACCACACCCAGCTAATTTTTGTATTTTTAGTAGAGACAGGGTTTCACCATGTTGGCCAGGTTGGTCTCGATCTCTTGACCTTGTGATCCGCCCACCTTGGCCTCCCAAAGTGCTGGAATTACAGGGATGAGCCACCGTGCCTGGCCAGTCAGTCTCTTTTAAAGACCCAGCTCCCTGGCATCCCCATCATGCATACCACTGTTCTTCTTGGCAGGCAACTCTTGCTCCTTACAAAAATGTGGTTATGATGCTTATATTTGAATTCATAACATCTCTTTTCTACTGCAAAATACCATGTAAACTTTACTTTCTTCTTTAGCAGGATCGCAAGAATGGCAAATTAGGGAGATTCATGGGACCAAGTGTATTGGATTATAGAAAGGTGCCTTTAACTTTTATTAGGTTGGTGTAAAAGTAATTGCGGTTTTTGTCATTACTTTCTTCAAAAATAAACAATTACTTTTGCACCAACCTAATACCTTTTCTCATAGCAGCCTTCTGGATCCTTGGTGGATTATAAATTAGAGACGCACAGTACAAGGAATTAGTAGCTGGTTTAATAACAGTATCCACACCCCAAAAATATTGACCATGGGTTTATGTCAAGATCTAGAGGACAATCTATATTGGCATGACCAACGGTTCTGAGCTCAGCCCTCTCCCAGGCAACATCTTTTAAACCAATAACTTGAATGAAGATATAGAAAGTAGGTTTATCAAATTACCTAATGGTTAAAACAGGTAGGTAGCAACCCCATGAGATGGCAGAACTAAAACTGTCTCCCAAAAGGCTAACATGAGTCAAGTCTTACCAAGACATCTTTACCTGACATGTAAAGTCCTTCACTTGAGTTCCAAAAGTAACTGCACAGATACACAATGAAGATTTCTGACTCGGGGTAACTGTAAAAGGGAAGAACATTAAAGAGTTTTAGCTCTAGTTGAATAGAAGCGAAGACACAGCCTGCGCTAGGGGAGAGGAGGAGGGACAGTTGGATTCTGAAGGTTTACTGCTGAGATTCGACAGCCTCACCACCAACCCCAGGCTGTATTTAGTAACTCGCACTCTACTCCATTAAATGTGTTTGGGTTTCCAGCCCCCTCCCCGTGGCCCTCACCCCAGACTGAGCCAGGAGCCCTTAGAAGGTAATGAGAACACTGAGAGCTTGGAGTCTGGGAAGAGCTTGGAAACGAGAGCGCTCAGAGCCTCTCCCTGCGCGGCCCTATCCCTGCTGATAAGGCTGCGAGCAAAGCTGGCTGACAAGTGATTGGAAACAGGAGTTCCCAAACCCTTTAACTCTTTCCTACCCTGCTCGTGTGCTGGAGTCTCCATCTCCCTTGGCTTCCCCCTCTCTGTATCAGGGCTCTCTTCTCCCTCTACCAGGCTTTCCATCTACTCCACCTTTTGTCCTGATGAGTACCGAATGCTGTCCTTCTGCCTGAAAAGCAGTCACTTTCACCACCAAAGATGCAGGCTGCCCAGACAAGTCAACCAGGGAGTCTCCCTCTGGTCCAGACCCTACCAAGCTCACTTAAACAACCACACCTGTGCTTGTCCAGCGCTGCTGTTCAGCAAGCAGCAGGAACCTACCAGGGGAATGTTGGTCCTGTTTGGTGTTTGGGGTTTCTGGGAGCGGAGACCCCAAGGCAAGTCACAGAAACCTAAGCCCAGAGCCATTCTCAGCTGCCCCTGCTGGCTGGGGAACCCTATCAAAGGACTTCAGGGGTCACCCTCTTAAGCCAGACCTGACTTTGCTAGGGGATCCTAAAGGCCTTCCATTCACTTAGGTATTGCCTGCTTCGTGGACAGACCTCTTACAGGCATGGATGACGAGGGGTCTGTCTGTGACAGTGGCCAGCATGACTGAAGCTAAGAGGTAAGCTTCCCTCCTTACCCTGGGGATGGGCATTAAGGAAAAGCCAGGCTTAAGAGCCACAGTAATTAAGTGTAAAAGAAGCTTCCTTCAGTGGAATGGAATTCAGATAAACTGCCATTATCATGCAAAGCAGCTTTGCACCTAAAAGCCCTTACTCAAACAGGCAGTTTAATTAAATCCCTAATCTCCTCTCGCCTATTTGACCCCTTTTCTCCTCCTCTTATCCCCTTACCACCCCCACCCCCTGCCTCAACCACACCCTTACCTTCAAGATTCCATTTAAAATACCCCACCTGTAAGTGTGCAAAATCTACCCAAAAAAGGTAGGTCTGGGGTCCTCTTTAGAGTTTGGTTGCTGTGTCTTAGAGGTTAGCTCCCTGAGGCTCAGACAGCTCTGACTTGGGTGCTGGATGCTGGCAGCAAGAGTGAGCATGATGGTGGTGATTCCCACAATGGCCATGGTCAAATGAAGTGAGGGGAGTCAGCATCACACTCCCACCCACTGATTCCAGCTCAGCCCCAGGAGGCTGATGCCCATTTATAACCCACCCCGTGCCATGAAAAGTCTGCAGTCTCCCTCTCCACAGTAAGTGTGAGGCAGCCCTAACAGGCTTGGATGTTAGGACCCTGCTGTTAAACCAGAAGCAACAGGGATGGAGAAATTGACCTGTCTGTAGGCATCTCATTTCTGAGGCTGCACTGGTGGCTGCTCTGAAGCCTAGGAGGGATGCTAAACCTGGTAGTGAGATTTGCAGGGAAAAGCCTGCAGCTATGATCTGGAGTAGACTACCTGCTGTCGGTAGGGGGAGAGGTTAAGAAAAGGAAGACTGGAATGGGGTGGGAGGGTGACGAGGCTGAAGTGCACTGATAAAGAAAAACCTAATAGTACCTTCTGACATCTGCAAAGTGCTTTATAAGTTTGTGCCTTCGTTCAGGAAAAGAAAGAAAGAAAATCATATATAGAATATGCCAGGCACCATGGCCTGCTTCTCTCAATTTGAACCTTGTAAAGTAAATCTCCCTCCCTCCCCACTCCACACTCAGGAGAAAAAAACTGTGATGCAAGGAGGTGAAGTGACTTTCCCAGTGGCACACAGCTCATGGCTGGCAGAGTGAGGATTCAAACACTGGCCTGCCTTCCTGAAAATCGACGCTCTTTCTGCTAAACCACAGATCACCCACAAGGATTACAATGTTGGAGCGGGGATTAACCACCCAAGAATACTCATGGCATCGTGGGCCAAACTCCATCTCTTCTCCCTCATGCAGCAAGAAAGTTTCCATCTCAAAACAAGCCATTTCCTCTGAGCAGCGGCCTCGGCAAGGATGAGAAAATCAGCCCTCAGCCCTGTGGATGCAGGCCAAGGGAGCTGGGCTTGTGGAGGGCTTCTTGGGGTTCAAACCCAGGAGAATAAAGAGTCCCAGAGGAAACTTTTCTTTGCAGGAAAGAAGTGTCCGGGGCCGTGGTGGGGGAGGGGGCATCTGTAAGTCATATAACAAACACCAGACCTCTCCATTTTATACCTCATTCCTTTGGTGGGGGCAAGCAGTAGAGCCATCTCTATTTGGGAAACAGTGAAACTCAAATCACCGTGAACCCTGCACTTTCTCTGTTAATTGTGTGAACTTCACTGTGCCTGGAGAATGCATGGACCTGCATTAGACGAAGTTATATTTCTGGAATATTACATATGTATCTGTGCAATATATCAATTATATGGAATATATATAGAATATATTACATATAATAATATATACGAATAACATATATTCCTATATATTATATATAATATCCTAATATATATTATAATGTGTATTATCTTCTATTTCCTTGTATTGTGGGTTTTCTTTGCAAAGAGTAGATACCCTTTCGGGAGGTTCCAATAAATCTTATGAATAAATGACTGAAGCTGGCAGTGTTTGAGGCGGCACAATACCCAGCCCCTGAGGGAGCTCCTAAGGCTTTTGATTCTCCGGCCCTGTCAATTTGTGGCCACCTCGCTCCAAGCCAGGTATTTCCAAAGGTCATCGACTTGGAATAACAGGTGCTACTGTTTTGACTTCAGCAAGACAGCCTGGGACCAAAGACTCCTCCATAGCTTCAGGGCTGATATGGGTGGGTTAAGAAAGTTGGATTTTGGATGAGAGGTCATCCAAAATAAGGTCCTTTGTCCCTCTTACAGCAAAGAAAACTGAGAAGAATTTTAAAAGGCTGCCTTGGTCTCCAGAATCCCTCTGGAAGCAGATGGCATGTCAACAGGTTCCAGGGCAGGCTCCAGAGGCCCCAGACCTGGGAGCCTTATTGGAATGTAATTAACCTAAGTGCTGGCTGTTAGGATGAAAAGGCAGGAATGCAATTATGGAAGGAGCATGAGGTGAGCTTTCATTGATTAACCTGTCCTGTCTGATTCCATTCCCTACTGAGGTGATTTTGGGGGCCCTCTGAGGGTTGCCCTGTGCCCTCGGGGTTATGAGAAAGGAAAACAATCACTGCAGAAAGTGAATACCTAAAACAGAGTTCAGGAGGCCTGTGTGGACCTCCAAAATTGCCTGGAAAATGCACTTGTGCAAAATGCAAAGTGTACACTTTCGAGGAAGAGGCTGGACACTCTTATCACTTGCTTGAAGGGGTCTGCAGCCCCCAAAGGGTTAAGAATCTCTGTTCTAGAGGAGCGAAGGCTCAGCACAGTTGCTAGAGTAGGACCTCAGGAAAAGTTCCTTCAGTTCTCAACTTCAAATGGCCATCATCCATCTGAGTTCAGTTCTGGCTCTACCACTTACCAGCAAGTCACTTAGCCTCTCTGCACCTCAGTTTCATCTGTAAAATGAGGGACATCCCAGGGTTCATAAGATAATTGAATGATGTGCAAATACAAAACATTTTTATTTTAGACAGAGTCTCGCTCTGTCACCCAGGCTGGACTGCAGTGGCATGATCTCGGCTCACTGCAACCTCTGCCTCCTGGGTTCAAGCGATTCTCCTGCTTCAGCTTCCCGAGTAGCTGGGATTATAGGTGCCTGCCACCACGCCTGGCTAATTTTTGTATTTTTAGTAGAGACGGGTTTCACTGTGTTGGCCAGGCTGGTCTCGAACTTCTGATATCAGGTGATCTGCCCGTCTCGGCCTCCCAAAGCTGGGATTACAGGCGTGAGCCACCACGCTGGTCAGAATGCAAAACTCTTTTTCTCCGTCTTGTTCTGTCACCAGGCTGGAGTGCAGTGGCATGATCTTGGCTCGCTGCAACTTCCGCCTCCCAGGTTCAAGTGATTCTCCCACCTCAGCCTCTTGAGTAGCTGGGATTACAGGTGCCCGCCACCAGGTGTGGCTAATTTTGGTATTTTTAGTAGAGACGGGGTTTCACCATGTTGGCCAGGCTGGTCGCGAACTCCTGACCTCAGGTGATCTGCCCACCTCAGCCTCCCGAAGTGCTGGGATTACAGGCATGAGCCACCTTGCCTAGCCAAAACTCTTAACCCAACATCAAGCTCTTGGTAAGCACTCAATAAATGGAAGCCATTTTGATTATGATTATCAAAGTCTAGAATATAAAGTGGACTGTGTACATGTACTCTTTAGGAGCAGTCTTTTGGCCCCAAACTAGATTCTATGGGAATCCCCAGGTAAGATGTTCCTCCAAAATGAAGTGGAGCCATGTGACCCGGGGTCTTTAAACATTGCTTTCTCAAACCCTCCCCAAGTAGGGTACTTCTCCCCCAGAGGCACAGGGATCTGGCCACACTGGGAGATAAGCTTCTGGAAGTGGGGGCACATCAAGCATCTGGGTGGTACCAGTGCCTGGGCCTGACCTGGAGTCTTCACCAGCCTGCTCCTTTTGGGGAAGCTTCTGACAATTTTGATTACCAAAATCTTCCCGCCTTTTGGGATAATACATTCAAATGCTCCATTGAGACAGACTTCTGTATCTTTACAGGCCCTAGAATGAGACCAACCCAAGGTCCAGCATCTGCGGAATGTCCAAGGTGGAACCAGGAAGGAACAACTAAACCACTCCTTTTCCCCTCTTCCCAACACACCCGTCTCTCCTCCCAGATCCTTGGAGCTCTCCGCCCTCAGAACCTACAAGCTGCCCAGGGGTCTTCCAGACCAGCCCCAATTGCTTCCAGCCTCCTTCCTCCAGCACACCCCTGCAGCCTTGGGCCACTGATCCTGTGCCAAAGCTTCCCCCACCTCTGGGCTCAGAAGCAGGTGTAATCCCAACTCCAGCAGGGAATCCCAGAGGTGAAGGTCACGGGAGAATCTTTAATCTTCAGTTCCCAGGAGAGAAGATACCCAAAGAGCAGGGAGCAGGAGCCAGCTCCAGGCCATCCATTTGTTTATTCATCAATCATTCATTTATGCATTAATCATTCATTCCCCCCACCCATCAATCACTCATCTGCTTATTTATTCATTCAGTGTGTTTGTACCTTGTCCTTGCTTTGGTTACCGCAGATGTTGGTCCTCTCCTGCTTTGATCTGTCCCCTGTTTCTCTGGCAGCTGCACAGCAGAAGCCTTCTCATGTCCCTTGTTGGGTACTTGGCTGAGAGGCTGTCTCCCTCTCAGAGGTGCCTAAGGAAAGCCAAAGGGACAGTGCAGAGCTGTCTGCTGCCTGCAATTTCCCTTCCATTGCAAAATCCAGTCTTCTGGTCCATGGGTCAGTGGGAGAGATTGGGAGGGGCTGCAGAGGGGTCTCCAGGGCCAATCGAGGAATAATGGTCTGGACATCCTCACCGTGTGCGAGCTCTGGCTGTTTAAAAAAGAAAAAGAAAAAACAATATGCTGATCCTTCTGGGAGAAAGGTGACTGTAGGAGACTCTAAGCTTCTGTGCCTGGTTCTGAGGCCTGAGCTCCGATCTTTGAGGGGGTTTGGGGAACATGGTATGGGAAAACCTGGGGCTGGAGTTTCAGAGGCCTAAGCTGTGAACCTTCTGACAGGTCTCCCGTCTTCCATCCTTCCATCTACCTGGTCCCCGTAAAGTCTGTTCTCAGCCAGCAGCCAGTGATCCTTTAGTAAAAGACCATGTCCTGCCTCTGCTCAAAACCCTGCCCTGACTTTCAGTTCTCTCAGAGCAAAAGCCAAGGCCCCACTTGATGGGGTCCCCCTCATCTCCCACTCACTCCCTCCATTCAGCGCCCACTGGCCCCATCCTTCCAGAACTCACCAGCCACACTCCTACCTTAGGGCTTTTGCTATCATTGTTTCTTCTGAAACAGGCTTGACCTGGATGACATGCTTGAAAATGACTCACTTTCTCACTTCCTTCAAGTCTTTGCTCAATTGAAACCTTCCCCATGAGCCTACCATGACCCATCCTATTAAAAATTGCAAAGCACACAGGCGCGCGCACACACACACACACATACACATCCCCCCACTCTCAACACCCCTGCTCCTTAGCACTCATCATCTTCTAACGTAATACATAATTTACTTATTATTTTTACCATTTATTATCTGTCTCTGCCTGCTCAAGAATAACTTCCAATAGGGCAGGGGTCTTTGTATGTTTTCTTCACTGATGTGTCCCGAGGGTGGGCCATCCCACGGATGCCTGGTATATAGCAAGAGCTAGTAAAACATTCCTTGGATGAAAGAATGAATGAGTTAATGGGCTGTAGGAAGCTCTGAGGATGCAGCTTGTGAAGCCACGGGCTGTGGAGTTTGGGGCTTCTTGAGGGTAGAATTTAGGAGGCCCACAGTGGCTTCTATCAGCTGTGCTGAGGAGAGACGAGCCAGGCAAATTGCCCGCTCCCAGCCTTCTCGGGGAGGAAAGGTAGGCAGCAGCGTCGGTGGGGATTGCGCTAACTCAAGATGCCAGCTCCGTGCCGCTCTGGGGCTGGCCAGCGCTCTGGATGTCATTAGCTGATTTGTTCTGCTCTGCAGAATGTACTTTTCATATTTAGGCAGAAAAAACAGCTTTCGATCCTTGTGCCCTTTCTTCTGTGAGCTGTAGCACATGGCCTGCTTATTATGAATTAATCCTCTAAAGAGCATGTTCATTCTTCTAATTTAATTGTGCTTCGTTTCAGAAAATAACTAAACCCAGTGCGGAATAAACTCCAATGCTGATCGGTTTTCAAGACGTTAACCTAAGACAAAACACTGCTAGAGGGCAGCAGCAATTTGGAATCATTAAAGGGAACCCATGTAAATAATAAAAACAAAACTAAAATGCAGAATTAAATTAAGGAATAGGAAATTAAATTTGGGAATCTAATCTAAAATTGAGGCCTTATATGCCCAGGCTTCCCTGGCTTGGCTCTTCACTCAGGAGTGCCCAGGAGAGGAGGTTCTGCAGAGGTTCCCACGACCAGGGAAGTGGCAGCCCCTCCTGGGTGACAGTGTGCTGCTCTGGGAAGAGAGATGTGGGCTGAAGTGGGAGAAAGGGGGCTTTCCTCCCACAGGGTCAACTGTGATGAAGACGAAAGCCACACTGTCACAGCTGCATCTGGATGGCTCGTCCTGAGCCCTGGTGACCGGTTCAGGAGAACTGCCTGCAGTCAAGAGTCTGAGCTGCCACTCACTAAGAGAAAGCACAGGAAATGAGGCAGATGGTGCTGAGTGGCTGCTGGCCTGAGATGCTGGGAGTTGTCAGCCCTGGGCAAAGAAGCTGCGCCAGCCCTCCTTCACCTTTGGGCCCTGGGCACCCTCCCACAGGTGACCCAGCTCAAGACAGAGGCTGAGGGAGTTTCCTCCTGCCCGGGGAATGGCCCCTAAGCAGAGTCCTGGCCTCCCCACCACCACCGTGAGAGCCCAGTTCCAGATGGAGGAGCCCCAGACTCCAGCATCACCATGGCAGGTCAGGCCTCCCCCAGGCAAAATGAGAAAGGGAAGATGGGAAGGATGGGGGCTGGGGATGAGAAGAGAGCCAAATTATAAAAGGTCTGCAAGTCAGATGTACAGTCAGGGGCAGAGTTAGCACCTTGGCTCAGGCTTCATTATGTATTGATTTTTTAGACCCTGTCCCTGGGGTAGTCTCTCTTTTTTCTCTCCATATTTCTACCTCCTCTGGCTCTCTTCCTCTCTTTCTCCCACCTCCCTCCTCAAAGTGAAAAGAGATCAGCCTTCTGAGTCAGACAGACTGATTTGGAGCCACAGTTCTTCCTCTTACTTGGTACTAGAGCTTCAACAAACTATCTTGCCTTCCTTGACCTCAGTTTCCTCATATGCAATGCTAATAATATCTGCCTCCTTGGTTTGGGCTAAATGCAAGAAAGCACCTGGCACAGAGCAGGCACTCAGGCACTTCTGCTTTTTCATTCTCTGTTTCACCAGTGATTCTTTACACGCCACTCTCTACACACACATGCACACACGTGCACACGTGTGCACACACAGGCTCCGCAGGCTCCATCCTCTGCCAAAGGCCTTAGACTGTGTTTCTAGAGCACCACAAGCAGTTAGAAAAAAAAAAAAAAAGTCCAGTCAATCAAATGCAATCAACTGCTTGCTTTGATTCACAAAGGCAAACATTCAAACAGACAGCCATATCCCAGTATCAAAGTGAAGTTTTCCATTGCCATTTTCATTCGGAGTTCTACATGGATAAATTAGCCACCTTAAAATAGATCTCTTTTTTGAAAAAAGAAGAGAATACAAACAAGCAAAGAAAAACTAATAATCACTTGTTCTCATTTAATTCACATTTTGATCAAGAAACTGATGCACAAAATTGAGGCCACAATGTTGATTGGTCAGTTAAACAGTGATTGCATCTAAAACTATCCAAGATGGAGACCACAAGGACAAAAAAGGCTAAGAGTTCTGTCTTGAATTCCCTGGCTACTTTGCTAACTGCCTGCAGACAGCATGCTAGTCTCTTGCCTGTCTCCTGATTTATACCCATAAATTAAGGCACTGTGTGGCACAACCAATCTCGGTTCTCCCAGAACAAACCCAGAAACCTCAGAGAAGCCACCTGGTGTGGATCCAAAATCCGTGGAAGATCCACCTTCAATGTCAATGGAAAAGAAGCAGGAGAGCCACACCCTGGCCTGAGGCTACTAGGGAGAAGGAAGGTTTACCCTGAAGGTGAGGACCAGGACCAGGTAAGCCACAAAGTTGGCCTACACTTGGGTCCAGGGGCAAATACTGGAAAATGACCCCTCAGCCTTTAAAAGTTAAAAAGGTATGCAAATTTCTTAGACACGTAAAACTCTTAACAGAAGACTTATCCAGGGAGCCCCACCTGTTGAGGAGCTCAGTTGATGGGGGGTTAATTTCTAGAAGGCTGGAGTAAGTGTGGTCAGTTAAATAGTATTATGGACCGCACGTTTCTATCCCCCGAAATTCATATGTTGAAACCCTAATTCCAAATAGGATGATATTAAGAGGTGGGGCCTTTGGGAGGTAATTCGGTTTAAATGAGGTCATGAGGATAGAGCTCCCATGATGGCATTAGTGACCTTACAAGAAGAGAAAGAGACGAGAGTCATTTGAGGACACAGAGAAAAGACAGCCATCTGTCTTCTCTCCAGGAAGAGGACCCTCACCATCTGGAGGTGCTGGTGCCTTGATCTTGGACTTCCTAGCTTCCAAAACTGTGAGAAACAAGTGTTTGTTGTTTAAACCACCCAGTTTATGGTATTCTGTTGTAGCAGCCTGAACTGATAAAGACAAATGGTTTCTGTATTTCTGATCTTCAGTGAAAACCTCCGTTTCCAGAATATGAAACTGCCTGCCTGGGAGGGCTTTTGTGTGGAGGCAGTTTCCCCATTTTACCATGAAGCCTCAAGTCATGTCTACCCAACAGAAGAGCTTTCAAGGTGGCTACACTTGAGAGGCAAACTAATTTGTTTCCCTAAAACAACTAAATTCCCTTCCATCTTAAGTCCATATAGCTTGAGTTTGTGCAACCCATCCAACCAGGGATCCTTTCCCCATTGGTAACTCTAATATTATTGCTGATAACACTAGTGAAAATAGTCAACATTCATTGAGAGCTTACTTGATGCCACACATTTGTTCTAAGTGCTTCATAAGAATTATTTCATTTAATCCCTACAACAACCATATGACGTAGACATTATTGTCCCCATTCTATAGATGAGGCAACTGAGGCCCAGAAAACAGAGCAGCTAGCCCATTATAACAACAAAACACAGCAGCACCGGGGTTTGAACCTAGGCGATGCCCCCAGATTCTGAAGTCTCCTCACCACTAACGGTACTTCCTGTTGGTCACCAGCTCCCCCCATCCACACATCTATCCATAGTGACCCTAAATATAGGCCACATGGAAAAGAGAGTTCACCAGGCCTTTGGGAACTCATATCTGGAAGGCAGCCTTGTGTTTACAAAATGCCTTCCCACGGCTTTTCTTCCCTGGTCCTTGTGGAACATGGTGGCTAGGTCTTCAAGGTCATCCTTGCCTTTCAGCAAATGCTGTGTCCTGGGCTCTGTGGGGTGTATGGTATAGAGACAAGACCATGCTTTATTCTGTCTCATGGATTAACTTCTCACAGCCCATAAGGGCAACACAAGCTTGGCACCCAGCAGAACATTCCTGGAGGAAACAGCCTTGTCAGTGTACAGGTACTCATTTAAATTCCAGACCCTGGTTTTTAAGACACACATCTGCAGTGGGCATATGTAGTGATAGATGAAAACAGAAATGGTTTTCCACTGTTTCTGTATTATTAGATGTGACCTACTATCGAAAGAGCAAAGAAAGAGTGGAAAATTAAAGGTGATTTGATATTAGCCTCCTATTCATATTAGAAAAAGTAACTGCTCTTGCGGTTTTCCTCACAGAGGTGTCTTTATTCATTTGACATGCCTTTAATAACTAATTCTAGTTGTCTGGTTGCCAAGAAAGATTTCCTACGGGCAGACTTGAAAGTGACTCGAAACTCTTTGCATGCCCGGCTTCAAATGATCCCAGAACAGCAAACATTCAGCTTCCCTCCAGACTTCTGAAGTGTGGGAATAACATGAAAGAATGAACAAGAATCATTCTGCAGCCTGCATATGCTATGAGCAGAGCTGTCTGGCAGAGGTTATGGCTCTGTCTACATGGACCAGGCATAGTGAGATTTGGAAATAATCTCATGCATTTGATCCATGGAGTCAGCCAAACCAAATGATTTATTTCAAGAAAATAATCTACTTTGGGGCCAGAATGGTGTAGGTCAGTCATAAACAGATTGAGCTTTCCTCTCTGTGCACAGACCTGGAGTGGGCAGAGAAAGGCTGGGAAAACAACCACAATTGCTCTCATAGGGTCACAACCAAATAAGTCATGCTATGAATGTGTACATATATTCACTACAATGGTCATTCATCTACTTATGGCAGGCTAAGTGGATGACCTACCTACATAAACTAATTCTCACAAGAATCCTACTTGTGAGGTAAGAGTATCATTATTCCCATTTTACCAATGGGAAAACTGAGCCTCTGAGATGTTCAGTAATTTGCCCAGGACTCACAGTTTTGGAAGTAGAAGTTGGCTAAGTGTTCATCAGACATTTCTTTTTTTCCTCCTGGGCACACAACAAGATGCCACTTTCCCTCCCGTGAAGTTAGATGCAGCCATCTGACTGAATTCTGACCCATAGAAAGTGGATAGAAGTGACATACGTCATTTCCAGTTCCTGCCCATACATGATTCTCTCTTTTCCTAGTAAATGACTGAATGGAGATGATTCTGAGGACTTAGAAAGGATAGAACCTGAATATGGAAGAATACAGGATTCTAACCAACTGCTTTGAGCAGAACCCCTTCATCAGCCTGCATTGGATGGTGATAGGAGCTAGAAATAACCTATTGTGTTAAGCCACTGAAATGTGATGATGGTTGGTTCCAGCTGAAAACCTAAACTGATTATTAATGCAACTCATAAGCTGCTTCCAAACTCAAAAACTCTAACATTCATGCTCTTAACCTTTTCTCTTGTCTGTAACCACACGGGGTCTCATCAACTTATCCCCAGGGGACATTAGGAGATGTCCCCTTTTTTGAGTATCAGTTTCCTTTCTGCTCTAGAGGTCCTAATGTGGTGGTGTGTTTGCTTTTCGCTTTTCTACCTAAGCAGACACATTTCTGTTGTTGTTGCTTTTTTTTTTTTTTTTTTTTTTTTTTTTAAGAATCTGCTAAAAGCTACACCTACTATTTCTTGGTTAATCTATCCCCATCGTGGGGCTCTGCATATTCAAGTTGTCTTTGATTTCTCCTCTGCTATGTTATTAGTAACATCTGATCAGTTACTTGTATCTCTTCCATCCTTGTCCTTCACTCTATTTCCCCTTATCAGTCTCACCTGGTTTAATCACAGCACTCTCCAAACTTGCCCCTTCTCCTCCTGCCCATCATCCCATTGACTCCAAAAGGACCTTCCTAAAACAGAGCTGGTCCCAGTATCCCCAGCATCAAATTTTTTCATGTAAAGTCTATCAATACCATAATGCAAATACCCTGTAATCAAGCAATTCCACTTATATGAATTTATAGATACATGCACAAAATGATGTACATACAAACATATTCACTCCATCATTGTTTGAAGTGGCAAAAGATTGGAAACACCAAATGTCCATCAGTAGCGTCTTGTTACATCAACTATAGAATGCAATGAGCTCCACCTAAAAATCTCCAAGATTGGCTGGGCGCGGTGGCTCACGCCTGTAATCCCAGCACTTTGGGAGTCTGAGGCGGGCGGATCACGAGGTTAGGAGATCGAGAACATCAAACGCAGTGAAACCGTGTCTCTACTAAAAATACAAAAAAGAAAATTAACCAGGCCTGGTGGCGGGCGCTTGTAGTCCCAGCTACTCGGGAGGCTGAGGTAGGAGAATGGCGTGAACCTGGGAGGCAGAGCTTGCAGTGAGCCCAGATCGCGCCACTGTACTCCAGCCTGGGCGACAGAGCAAGACTCCATCTCAAAAAAAAAAAAAAAGTCTCCAAGATTTATGGTTAAGTATAATGTGCAAGGTACAGGACAGTGTATATAACATACTAATATTGGTGTTTAAAAAGTAACCGGGAGATACATTTACATATATGTTTACAAAGACATGGAATACCTTTGAAAGAATGCACAAGAAACTGGTAATAACAGCTGCTTCTGGAAAGGGAACTGAGTGTCTAGGGCTCAGGGATGAGAAGGAGAAACACTTTTCAGTGAATATACATTTGTATTGTTTGAAGACTTTATGCATGTATTAACTTTAAAAAAAATAAAATAAAACTGTGCTTCCTAGTGCTTATTTGATGAAATCCAAATCCTGCAGGAAGAAAGAAGAGACTCTTCAAGTTCTGGCTCCAATACGTTTTTTCTGCTTGCTCTCTCACTCGACCGCACTGTTCTCTGAACATTCCTGGTACTCCCTCATCTCTGTGCCTTTGTTTAGGTCTCTCCCTCCCCTGGAAAGTCCCGTCCCTATTCAGCAGAAACTAATCCATGTTATCTCCTTCATTTTCTTTATAACTCTATATGATGGCCCTTTTCCCCAGTTTGCTCTGCACAAGAGATGCGTCTTTCTTTCCTACAAGATGATATGTTGTCTTACACATTGAAAGTGTTCAAAATGTGGCTGTGCCTTGAACCAAAGCTATAATTCTACGTGTCTCAGCAACAGCTTCTAGAAATGGCTGGGAAGGGGGAAAGGGATGGGCTCACCCTTCCCCACAAAGAAGGAGTCAGATCTAAAATCTATCCCATTAGGTTGGGGGCTGGACTAAGTAAGTAATATATCTCAGCCCGGGATACTGGAACATTCTGCAAGAATGAACCTCCTTCCTCTGGTTCACTCCCAAGGCCACTTCCCCATCCCCAGTCTCTTTGCCCAAAGACCAACAAGTCCATGGTACTGCTATGCTCGAGACTGAAATGGTCTCTTTGGCATCAGGCTGACTGCATGATGCTTTCTGGGGAGAGAGACATCCATTGCCCTAGACCACAGTCTGGGGTTTAAACTCAGTTGTCACAATTATTTGAAGCCTATTAAGTTTATTTATGTTCCCAAGCAGGTCCACTAGAGAAGGACCATCATAGTCGTAAATATCAGGGCTGCTGTTCTCCAGACCCAGCTGTGCCTCTATGCCCCTCCCTTTCTCAGCGCTACCGGCCCTGCTTACAGACTGGAGCCAGGCGCTCTGATTCGGTGCAGTACCCACGCCCTGTTCAATCAATTCTGCCGGCCCAGCTAGTCAACGCGCACTTCCGCACGTTCTGTGTAGTGGGAGTATGTCTGAACAAGACTCGGATCTCCGTGGGAGTGATGGCATCTTCTAGTCCTGTCCATGTTAAATACATAAGGTTCAGGATCCAGGCTTTTGCCTCCAAGACTCATGGGGACCTAAGGACTGGCACTGAACCCTGGGCAGAGTTAGGGACCCTTCTAACTCAACTAGAAGTCTTTGAGAAAACTAAGGACTGACTGCATGTCTGCTGAAGATGCTTGCAGAGTTCTTGGCTGCGTGAGGGTTTCATTTTACCCATCGGTGTGGTGTAAAGGAGACCGCTTAGTCCTAAGAGCAGTGTTTTCCAAAGCATATGCCATTGTACACTGGTCTTGTAAAATGAAAAAGTAAAGATGATTATGTAGTCAAAAAGTTTATGAAACAGTGGATACTAGATCCTCGTCTGGGGAGATTCATAGTGTACTTCGCATATTAGAGGGCCTGAGAAGTCCTGCCATAAAGAAAATTGTTTAACTCAGTGTGATCTAAACACGTTTCACAAAAGAATCCTCTTTTGGTGACATCGATGGGTATCCCTTGGTAGCAGTGTTGCATGAAGTACCTTTGGGGAAAGCTGCCCTTAGAAATGCGCATGTGTGTGTGTCCCTCACGGGCAGAGCTTCCTGAGGCTTGGTCTAGGGGGAGGAACACGTCTCTAACTTCTGCCTCCCTGTCTTCCAGTTCCCAAGTCTTGAGCTGGCCACCACGCCTGCCCAGGTACAGGTGTTCTTCCTTTCTCTGCTGGCTGTTTTTTCTCTGCCCCCGCCCAGGATGTTGGAGGGAGGAAAGGGAAATGTCAGCTTCAACTTCAACCAACTGGCCCATTCCCCACCTACCTGTAGTTTCGCCCACAATCTGACTTCATATCTACCGTTTCTTGTTTCTTGTTTTTAAAGAATGAGATTGAAAAATTACTCTTTACCCTTCTTCCCAACTTTACTTCTCCTAGGAAGCCTCACCTGCGAGCATGCGCAGTTGGTTTAGGGCAGTGGTTGTCAAATTGTGGTCCCTGGATCAACAGCGACGCAACCGCATCACCTGGGAACTTGCTAGAATTGCAAATTCTCAGACTCCCACTGAATTAGACATTCTGGGGTAGAGCCCAGCAATTTTTGTTTTAACAAGCCCTCCAGGTGATTCTGATGCAAACCATTAGTCTAGGGTGTTGGAAATCTCTTTCACTGAGCAGGTTCTATTTTTCCTCATTCGTTTTCTGCACATGTTTTTATTTATACCACACCAAATTCCGAAAAGGGTGAGGACAACCAATACTGAAATACTTAGGTGCTAGCACAATTAAAACAAATGTACAGACACTCTTCCTCCCAATAACTGCCCGGCTCACACCCTCACCTCCTCCAGGTCTCAGAGAGGCCCTCCTTGATCATTTCCAAAATGTCAATCTCCTCTCACTGCACTCCTGCTCCCTATCCTCCTCTACTTTATTTTTCTCGTTAGCATTGATTATTATGTATATACAATCGATACAATTTATTTTATTTTCTCTCTCCTCCCTTGAATATAAGCTCCATGGGGCAGGGCTTTTCATCTATTTTGTTCCCTACTTCATCCCTAGCACTAGAATGATTCCTGCTTCAATACACATTTGTTCAATAGACGACCCTTATCATAAGGAGGAGAAGGCTGCTATGGTGATGAAACATGGAATTTTACTCTGAGCTTCCCAGCAGTCAAAGAGTTACAAAGATCTCTTTATCAAATAACAGGAAATCAGAAAGTCCTTTTGGGAAAGACAGAATCAGCCCAGACCCCCTTTTTGCCGTGTGTGCTCCCTGGGTGGGTAACAACCATTTCTGATAATGTCCCTGGGAGACTCTGCGCTCATCTCAGAGCAGCCTGGAAGTCTCAACCAGCTTCTATCTCCACCGATTCAATCCCAGGGAAGTTTTTCTTTTTTCTCCAGTGAGAAATGGGCAGACTCCTCCCAAAGATGTCTGTGCTGAACTGGTCTCCTGGCAGAAGGGAAAGGGCACACAAATTACAGGAAAAGGTCTGCTTGTTGAATCAGTTTTGTAGGTTAAACATGGTGGGACAGAAGGGAAGGGGCAGGAGAGTGTTCAACCATATTGAGTTCTTTTTTAAACTGCCTGGAAGGGTAGCCCCCACCTGGGAGAATGTATCTAGCACTGATAAATTTATAAAGTATTTGACCTTTAATCAATCCTAATATTTTCAATCCACAGAGCCTTCTTAAACGCCTGCAGCCCTGCCCCTAGGCCCCTATTCATCACAATTACTGCTCCAACTGTCGGAGGCAGGGCATGAAATGGTGCACGCTGACGTCCAATATTTTATCACTAATAAAGAGAAACATCCCAAGTATTTGCACAGTTCTGATACTTTCCAGCCCCGAGCCCAGGAAAAGGGGGAGTGTGGTGATTTATGCGCACTGCCAGGCATTGTTAATTGGGCTCTGGGCTAGAGGCCCTGGAGCTGCTTTTCTTTGCTTCCCAACCATGAACCAGGATGTGCAGAGAACAGTGGGTCAGGGGTGCAAGAGACCCCCGCAGAGCACACAGTAGGCCCTCACTCAGTATCTGGGAAGTGCTGGAAAACACTAGAGGGCAGTTTTTCAAAATCAAGGCTTGGCAAGTGCTCACCTCCACTGGTGGCTTTGTAAACAGATCCAATGTTTATAAGCAATCTCCTTCTACTTGTTGCCACGCTGGGCTGCAATCCTCCCCACGTTCCTTGTCTCGCCTTCCCGCCCCTCCCCCACCCCATCCCTACTCAGGGTCTACAGTCCAGCCCCGTTTCCTTCTCAGTTCAAAGTCCCTCCCTGTCTGCCTCTCAGCTCCAAGCAGAGGGAAGCTCAGTTTCCAGTCACAGCATTCAGACAACCCACAGGCTGCATCTATATGGCACCCAAACATCTGGATGAAATGTAAACAAAACAAGCAGATGTTTCTCTTTTATTACAGCAGGTGCCTTAGCAGTGCCCTCAGCCTGGGGCTGAAAGCGAAGGGCTCCCTCTGGGAACTAGGACACCAGAGTCCAAGTTCCAAGAGGGAGTTTGGGAGGGCTGCCTACCCTTGAACTTATCAAGGAGCTAGTCCCTTGGGTGTCATAGACAGGGATGAGTGAAGAAAGCCAGATACTCCTAGGGAAAAGATGCTGGTGAAACTGACAATGGAGGATGGTGTCTGTGTGGGCAGAATGAAAGGTTCGGGAATTGGGAGCAAAAGAAGAAGATGCCAATGCAAATCAGTGGAGGAAGGCGTTGATTTCAAATAGCTCTCTAATTTCATTGTGACGAAGAGTTTCCTGAGCCTCCACATTCCATACCACTGCCTTCCAGGGAAAGAAACAAGACGTGGCCTGCACAAATCTCCATCTTAGCCCAGGGTCTCCTGTGCAAGAGGAGTTGGGCTCCAGAAAGAGAGGATGTCCTGGGGGCTTGGATGACCTCCTGGGGTTTCAAAAACAGCACACACCTCCCCTTTCTCAGGCCATCTTCCACCTAACAGGAGACAAAGGGATGCATCACATTAGACTAATAAAGGTGGGCTGAGAGGTTCATGAAAGGGATAATTGAGGGAGGACAGGGGGACAACAGACCATGAAGAACAGAGTGATAACAGCCACAGAGAACCAGAGGTAAAAACAGATGAATTGGTTTCCATTTGCCTTCCCTTCACTCCTGCCAGCCCCTCTATCCTGACTCTGTGTGGCCCACTAATATACTCCCCCAGTGCAGTCCTGATCCTCTTCCCTGCTCCCCCAGTCCTGTGTGTGACACTCACACTCCCCCAGGTCTCTCCTCTACTCCTCAAACCCTGGGTGCACTGACACTCTCCAATCCTGTCCCCCACTTCCCTAGTCCCTGGGTGTAACACTCAACACACTCCCAGTCCTGTGCCCTCTCCCCCAGTCCTGTGTGACACTGAACACACACCCCCAGTCTTCTCACCCATCCCCTAGTCTCTGTGTGTAACACTGAACACACTCAATCGTGACCCCTACCTCCCCAGCCTCTAGGTATAATGCTAAACACACTCCTAGTCCTGTTCCTTACTCCCCCAGCCTCTGGGCGTGGCATTAAACACAGTCCTCCAGTCCTCTCCCCCACTCCTCTAGCCCTGGGTGTAACACTGGACATGCTCTCCTGGCCGTCTGCCCTTTCTCAGTCTTGGATGCAACACTAACACACCCTCCAGTCCTGTCCCCCATGCTCCCAACCCTTGGGTAAGGCACTGCTCCCACACTCAATGGGGAGCCAAGGAACAGTTACGTTCCCTTGGCTCCTCCACCTTCTGTCACGACAAACACATTCCTCAGGGCCACCTTCCTTGGTGGCAGCTATTTTACCCTACTATCTGCAGAAAGACTCTCAGGTCCGTACTGTGATCCTGTGTGCCAGCCCAGCACCAAGCATTGTGGAGACAGAGGGAGAGAGAGAAAGGGGAGACAGAGGAGAGAGAGTGGGGATAGCAGCAGTGGTGAGGATTGCAGCTTCTCATGCATCCATTGATTACTGGATTTTGTGTCAAAGGCAAATATTTTCCTTTGACCTCAGTGTTCCTGTCTGCAACACTGAGCTGCAATCTGGCATCAAGCACCCTGGGAAAGGGGCTGATTGCCACAGAGAGTTGAGAATTCAATAACTGGACTCTGGTTAGGACCAGGTCAGACACAACGTGGAGAAAGGATTATATTTTGGGAGGGAGGTAGTATTTTTGTTTTGTTTTTCTTGCTTTTTTTTACAAAACAGTAACTGTCAAGCAATGCCTCCAGGCTTTGGGGTTTCCAAGTGACGAATTTTACCCCTGATAACCACAACAACCCCTGAAAGAAGTGGAGGCTTTCCTTCCATATTTTGGGGGGCTGGGAGGGGCAAGGCATAGGAATCAGACACAAAGAAAACTGAAGTATGGGTGATCCAATTCCCCTTCCCCCAAGTAGCCTTGCTTTTTAGCTCCATGGGTTAGAAGTTTATAGGAATTCTGGATCCATGGTTTCCTATGGTCGCTTTTACAGATCTTGTTAATTTATTACCCGTGGTTACACTTTTAATGGAAATCATGAAGAAATGGCAAAGGAAACATGAGCTAATTTTTTTTCCAGTGACACATTTCACTGCTATTTAAATAGCTGTTTTGCCAAACCAAACACAGCGCTTACAGCCAGCGGTGACACATGAAGGAGATCGCTGTGGCCGATCCTGCCTGCGGCATCCAGAACAGGCGAGACTTTCTCTCAGCTTCCCCAAGGGCCGGACGCCAAGGGGGGCGGGCAGGGGAGCTGGAGCCTGGGGCACAGCTGGAGCCCCAGAGCTGGGTGAGTGCAGCTTCCACCCGCCCCGGGCATGGCTGCTTCTCCGCTGCCTCCTGTCCACTGCTCACCCCGAGGGGCCCTGGGGTGACTGTTTTCTCCCACCAGCCTGGGGGACCCCCCCAGAGTTGGCCACAGCAAGGCCACCAGCAGGGCCTCCTGGCCCTCACTGCAGAATGATCTGCTCAGGCCTTTAGCCGGGAACATTATCGGGTTGTATAAAACCAGAGATAGACTTTGGGGAAGCCCTGGCCAGCTTAGTTCCAGTTCTGTGATGGCGGCAACAGTGGTACTGTGACCACGCTCACACAGGGTGCTTTTGTTAGGCAATCGCAGAGTCTGTGACTTCTCCTCCTCAGAAATGTTGGCCTCTGACGCACTCTTGCTCCCCAACTTGGGGACTGTGATGTCACCAAGCATTTATGAGCTTCTCAAGAAGCCCATTGAGACTTGTGGCATTTGGCAAGAGAGACTCCAGGGCCTGGGATGTTGGAGAAGAGGAAGAGGCCGCAGTCTGTGGCGATGGCTGGTGCAGGAGGAATGGCGGGGAAACTGTTCACAGCAGCCAAGTCAGAACTTCCCCAGGGTTAACAAATGCAGTGGGATTGAGGGAGGCAAAGTGCTTAGGGTCTGACATGAGGGCTGTGGAGACCTTGATTCATTTGTCCGATCTCAGAGGCCCTGTGACAGAGAACCCAGGGGCACCAACCTTCTGCCTGTGAGCTCCACTAATGAACAGCAGGAAGGGGCAATCCAAGAAGCAGGCACAAAATGGGGAGAGAATATTCTGGAGGGAGGAGCCTGAGCCAGCAGGAACTAGGATTTCAGCCCCACCCAGGCCCTGCTGGATCCTGAACAAGTCTAGCTACTTCTCAGATTCCCCCTCCGTGGGATGCTCTGTGGCCCCCAGAGCCCACTGCCAGTGTCAAGGTGGCAGAGCCGAGGGACTGTGACAGAATCTGGGCAGCAGGCCTGCTGGCACCCTGGGAGAAACCAGTCTCCGTCCTCTGCTTTGCAGGGAGAAAACCCACATTAGCGAGGCTGGGGGGAGAAGTGAACTGTCATCTTCCCTTTGCCAAAAAGTATATTAAATTCACTGACCACATTTTTCCAAACCCAAGTGCAGAGGACATTAGATCAACGCACACTGGCTGGGCTCTGGTGCGCCGGGCACCCCACACATTTCATTTTGCATTATTAATATTTAAACCAAAGCAGCTGTTTGCACACACAGAGCCCAGAGCCTGCCCAAGGCTCCTGTGGAGACTTCTTTCTGGGATCAGATGCACTAGCTAGGAAGCCCATTGTTGACCCTCAGGACTTTGAATTTCCCCAAGTAGACATTCATTGGTCAGGGATGGATGAGATTTCTGGGATATTTCTGAGCAAGGGGAATTGGTGGTTTGTTGGCAAGTGCAAATTCTGATGATCTGGCTTCCCTGAAATTCCTTGAGGAACTAAGTAGTAGGGCCCACCCTGAGCAGATTTTTGGGAAAGTATCTCTTTAGGCACCAACCTCCCCTCTGAGCCCTCTTCTGCCAAGCATTTTGCACCATAGAGCCTGGAGTCCTCCCCCTGGGCATTTGCAAGTTAAAGCCTCATCTCTAAGCCTGGCTGGGAGACTCTTGCCTGAGTCCTGCCCTGCAACCTGATGTACACAGCCCCTTCCCAAGCTGCCTCAACTCCCAACTTCAGCCTCGTGCTCCAACCACCAGAGTCTGCTCTGTTTTCCAGACACACTAAATTCTGTTCTTCCACAGACCACCTGCTATTTCTGCTTGCCTTTGAAATCTCAGGACAAAATTCACCTCTTCTCTGCTACCCCCACTCCTCGCTAGGACAAATTAATTACTCTTCTCTCCTTCCATCATACTTTGCCCACCTTTATTTTGACATATATCTCAGTGTATTGCAAATCTTTGTTTTTATACCTGCACTTTCAATGCACACCATGCTTTAAATAGAGTATATTATGTAATTTTTTTTTTTTTTTTTTTTTTGAGATAGAGTCTCACTCCGTCACCCAGGCTGGAGTGCAATGGTGCGATCTCAGCTCACTGCAACCTCCGTCTCCTGGGTTCAAGTGATTATCCTGCCTCAGCCTTCCAAGTAGCTGGGATTACAGGTGTGTGCCACCATGCCCAGCTAATTTTTGTATTCTTAGTAGAGACGGGGTTTCACCATGTTGGTCAGGCTGGTCTCAAACTCCTGACCTCGTGATCCGCCCACCTCAGCCTCCCAAAGTGCTAGGATTACAGGTGTGAGCCACTGTGCCCAGCATATTTATGTAATTCTTACAACAACCCTCTGAAGTAGGTACTATAATTATCCCCATTTTACAGATGACAAATCTGAGACTTGGAGATCCTGAATAGCTCATCTAAGGTTACCTAGTTAGAAAGTATGTGTTTTCCCCACCACCCCAAAACTATGAGCTCCTCAAAGAAGTGGCCATTGTCTTATGCATCCAGGGCCTGCGTAACACACTGTCTCATTTTAAGTGCTCAGTGTTTGTCAAAATAATTTTTTTTTTTTGACGGAGTTTTGCTCTTGTATCCCAGGCTGGAGTGCAATGGCACGATCTCAGCTCACTGCAACCTCTGCATCCAGGGTTCACGCAACTATCCTGCCTCAGCCTCCCAAGTAGCTGGGATTACAGGCATGTGCCAACACCCCTGGCCAATTGTTGTATTTTTAGTAGAGACGGGGTTTTGCCATGTTGGTCAGGCTGGTTTTGAACTCCTGATCTCAGGTGATCCAACTGCTGCAGCCTCCCAAAGTGCTGGGATTACAGGTGTGAGCCACCACACCCAGCCTCAAGATAAAATTAAATAGAGCAAACAGAAGTATTTTCTCAGTTTGGGACCTGCTGAGATGCCCTCGTGTCGCCATTTTCTTCGGGGTACAGCCCTAACCCTGGCTCCTGGAGAAAGAGGAGTAAAAATGTAGCTGTAAGCCAGACCTGGATTCAAATTCCCATTCCACCTGAATTTAAACTAGCCATGTCTCTGTTTTTCCATTTGCAAGCTGGTGAAAATAATAGTACCAAACTTAATTTAATTATTACAGGCCGGGCGTGGTGGCTTACACCTGTAATCCCAGCACTTCAGGAGGCTGAGGCAGGCAGATCACGAGGTCAGGAGATGGAGACCATCCTGGCTAACAAAAATTAGCCGGGCGTGGTGTCGGGCACCTGTAGTCCCAGCTACTCGGGAGGCTGAGGCAGGAGAATGGCATGAACCCGGGAGGCAGAGCTTGCAGTGAGCTGAGATTGTGCTACTGCATTCCAGCCTGGGTGACAGAGCAAGACTCTATCTAAAAAAAAAAAAATTATTGCAACAACCAGTTCAGTCCTGCCTGAGCCGGATTAGAGAAGAGAGGAGGAGGTCATGGCCCACAGGAAAATTGTAAGGATTAAATGAAGTGATATGTGGGGAGCATCTAGCCCATCTTGCCACATTTATAGACATACGTGTTGATGTCTTGGGACACCGAAGTGCTTTGACAGCAACAATGATGACAATGTTATAGATTGCCATATAGTGCCTTATAGGGCTCCACATGGATATCTTCAATTAGCCCTCACGACTATTATGAGCCTAGCATTACTGTCATAATCCTATTCTAGACATCTGGAGCTGTGGAACAAACCACCCGCCAAAAAGTAGTGCCTTAAGACAGTAATTTGTGTTGCTCACAAATCTGCAATTTGGGCAGGGCTCAGTGGGGAAGCCCCTTCTCCCTCCTCGGTTCAGCATCAGCTGGGCCAGTAGAAGACTGAGGGCCAGAATCATCTGATGACTCTCATGTGTCTGGCCATTGATACTGGTTGTCGGCTGAGACTTGAGCTGGGACCCTCAGCCAGAACCTATATATACCCTCTCTGCATAGCCTGGGCTTCCTCACAGTATGATGGGCAATTTCCAATTCTGGGGTGGGGGCGAAAGAAAGAGAGAGCATGCCAGCGGAAGCCACATGCGTTTTGTAACCTAGACTAGGCAGTCACGTGAAGTCACCTCTGATGCATTTATTTGCTGAGACAGTCACAAAGACCTGTCCAGATTCAAGAGCAGGGAATGTGGACTCCACTTCTCAATGGAAAGTGGCAAGGTTCTAGAAGAGCATGTGGGACTGGAAATACTGCTGTGGTCTTTCATGAAAAACACACAGGGGAGAACATTGAGGCTCAGGAGGCTGTGACTGGCACAAAAGCACAGCACCCACAAGTGACAGAACCAGAACCTGAACCCAGGTCTTCTGACTCCAAACCCTGTGCTTTTCCCACTGCACAATGGGATGTCTGATCCCACTGACTGGGGCTTCAGAAGCATCTTGCCCCTCTCCACATCACAGGGCCTTTCAAAGTACGCGCTTCCTCACACAAACCTGCCCACAGCCTGACTTACTTCCAGCCGTCCTCCTCCTTGCTGGGCCTGACTTACTTCCAGCCGTCCTCCTCCTTGCTGGGCCTGACTTACTTCCAGCCGTCCTCCTCCTTGCTGGGCCTGGCAAGAAGAGCTCCTGAATGGGTTGGACCCACTCTGCTGCTTCACTGCCCAGGCCAAGTTGGGGGAAGCCAGTGGGAAATGGGGCCCACCAGGAGCTAGAACTGGGGAGGCCCAGTACTCTGGGGTGAGGGCGGGAGGGAATGACAGTGAGAGCAGTGTCTGGGATGTGTAATTCCAGACGACAGCAGGAACTAAGACTGGGTAATTTGGGGAATTTTTGGAAAATGTGAGTGTGATGTCAGCCTCAGTGAAAGAGAGAGGAAGACTGGAAGGGGGCCGGGGGCTGTCCTGGGGGGCCGGCAGGGGAAGGCGAGGGGCGTTGAGTTGTAATGGGAGGAACAGTTTATTAGTCTAGAAAAGTTTAACTTGAAGCTCATAACCCCCACCCTGCACCACCCCTCTGCCCAGTGCCAGCAAATCACACAGATGTGGTGACAACCCATGCTGGTGAGCCCTGGTCGAATCCAGGGGAAGAGATGGGAATGCACTGATTTCTTCATAGATTGTTAAGCGACTGAGCACAAAGCCTTTTGCCAGTCCAGAGCCAGAGCACTGAGGGTCATCAAGGAGCCCTGAGAAATCCATGCCGAGGGCCAGGAGCAGGAAGGAGGAGACCATAGAGGTCAGAGCTGGGGCAGTCTGAGCCTCAACAGACTCTTTGGGGAATTTGGTCGGTGCCTCTAGGAGCGTTTTAGATTGGCCTGTTAAGCTCCATCCTCAGAATTGTGTGCCATCCACACAACCTGCCCAGAGGTCACCTCAGGCCTGGAGTTCAGATTCATGTCTGAAGACTCAGAGGCCAGATCAGCGGTGATCATACTCTCCACTCTATTCTCTACAGCTTTGTAACCTCAGGCAAGTCACTGGACCTCATAAAGACTCAGTTTCCTCCGTCCTAAAACGGGAGCAATAATAGCTGCCCCAAAGAGCTGCTGTGAGCCTGAAATAAGATAGTAGAGGTTAAGTGCCTACCACAGGGTCCAGCACATAAGGATTCAGTAAACGGTCATTCTCTCTCCTTCTTCTTTTTCTCTTCTGTTCCTTTACATAAACCCAGATGATGATTCATCCTAAGCCTTGTTCAGTCCAGACTTACAGAGCCAAAGAGAGGCAAAGCTGATAAAGCACTGGGGCAGGGAGGATGGACAGGAGGATGCTCGTACTCTTCAATCTTATAGCCACTTTTTGCCTTTAGGAGTCCACGGTATAGGGGCCCTGGCAGAGCAATGGGAAAGCCCCTAGACCCAAGTGCCAGCCCCCAATGTGGGGAGGGAAGCTGGAGCTGGAGGCTCCTCTCGTCACCTTGTGCTGTCTGTCCTTAGGGTCCAGTCAGTCCCAAAATCTGTTCTTCAAACCTGCTACTCCATTAGGCCCCAGCAGGGTACCAGCAAGAAAGACAGAAGCACAGGTACTAGGGGAGGAGCTGCTTTGTCCCGGTGCTGGAGACGCGGCCCCACGCTCTCTATGCCTCTGTCTCCTCACCCAGAAAGTCAGGGGGTTGCATGGAGGGTGCTCTGCCTGCCTGACATCCTGGTGTCACATATCTCTCCACATCCCTCTCTATCCTCTTGCAACCCCCCTCCCAGCCCTTTCGATGAGGCCTCAAACAGAGAAGCCATGCTCGTCACAAGGGAAGTCCTGGGCTCTAGGAGGACTTCTCTAAAATCCTTTCTGTGGCTCTGACTTAGGCCTCCAGGTTCCTTCTCTCCTGAGTCAGGGCTGGGGTTTGAGTAGAGGGGACTGTAGCCTCTGACTTTCCTGGAGGACTCTGATGCTATTCTTACTCCTGTCTCTCATGGGTTTCTGTCCCTCAGGCATTCTTGGAAGTCTTAAGCCACCTCTCAAAGTTCCTGTGTTAAAAATGCTCTCCCTAGAACCTTAGGAATGAGGGCGAAAAATAAACAACCTCAAATCTTATCTGTGGCTTTATTTTGAGACTTCTAGCAACCTGAAACACCCCACCCCCACCCCACACACCCCAGCCCTTTCTCCTCTCCTGGAAGCTCGGGCATCCTCCATTTCAGACCTGCCTGAGCCGGATTGGGGAAGGGAGGAGGTTATGGTCCATGGAAGAGTTATACCCTGAACTTTATGGAGTTTGCAGTGGCCAGGTGTGGAGCCAGGTCCCACCTTTCTCAGCAACATCCAGAGAAATGAAATTCTGCTTCCACAAGGCAAGAAGGAAAGGGGGATGGGAAGACAAAAGGAAGAGAGAGGATAAAAGAGAGTTTTTGTAGAGAAGGCAGAAGGTAGCCTCCAGGTAAGAGGAGAGGTAATGGAGAGGTTAGTCATGTCATATCCAATAAGTGATGGGGGATAGGAAGTTTCTGTGGGTTGACAGAGTTACTGACCATGGAAGCATGTTTTAGGCAAATGTTAGGAGCTAAGTTGCATCTGACAAGAGCCCATGGACCTTCCAGGGGCCACAGCTCACGATCATCCACCCGCAGAGGATTCATGGCCAAAATCTTCCTTGGGAAACCCACTCCTGTCTTCAACTCCAGATCTTTTGCTCCAGGGAGGAGCCTCTGGGCAGCTACAGCCAAACATTCTCTGGATTCTTCCAGGCCCAGCGTTTATCTTAGGGTTATTTTCACTCCCAAGAACAAAGAAGCTTTCTATTCAAGTGGTGAGAACCCACACCTCTGACAAGCCATAGATCACCCACAGGGAGGGCCACAGGGGCTGGTCCAGCACGTGGCGCTGCTTCTCCCTCCCATCCAGACCCTCAGAGCGGGTGTCTGGCTCACCATGGCTTGCAGTGGGATCCCAGGCAGAGGGCAGAAACTGTATAAGACAAATTGGTTCTGAAAGCCAGAAGCCAAGACAGGGCAGGGAGAGGAGAAGAGGGAGGCTGACCGACTGGAAGAGTGAGGGCACCAAGGAGCCCCAAGCAATCCCTGCTTAGATCCAAACTCTATAGACTTAGTCACCTTATATGAGATATATGACAATCATCCAAATCAACTGGGGAGCTTTCAAAAAAGGTAATAAAAGAACATGGTATATAAGGGTCAACTGTACTAGAATGATGTATAGTAGACTCAGCACTCCCAGTGACACACACTGTAGCCAAGTTTCTTTTTCCTTCAATAAATATATTTGAATACGGTAGCATATATATAGATATACATGCATATAGATAGAAGTGTGTTTACATATATATATGTATATGTATAAACTCCATTTCTACACATCTGGTAAGACATTAAACATTGTTCTACAATGTCCTTTTTATATTTAACCATATAATTTGTAAGCCATTCCATATGTGTACGTATAGAACTGTCTCCTTTTTACTGAATTCTTAATATTCCATTGCATGGCTATTGGTAGGTAAGTAAGTAATTTCCCATCTTTTTCTATTTCAAATAATGCTACAGTAAATAGAGTGCAGTAACACACTGTTTCATGCAGATTCATGAATACTAATAGGGAATATTCCTAGAAGTAGAACTGCCAGACAGATCAAAGGACATATGCATGGGTTTTTTGTTTTGTTTTGATTAATATGCTAAATTGCTGTCTGTAGGTGTGGTATTTATTTACACAGACACCAACAATATATGAGACTGCCGATCTCTGCACATCTTACGCCAACATGATGTTATACAACTTTTCATCCACATTAATTTGATAGTTAAGAAAATAGCATTTTAGGCTAGGTGCGGTGGCTCATGCCTGTAATCCCAGCACTTTGGGAGGCTGAGGCAGGCTGATAACTTGAGGCTAGAAGTTCAAGATCAGCGTGGCCTACGTGGCAAAACCCAATCTCTATTAAAAATACAAAAATTAGCCAGATGTGGTCAGCCTGGACTACATGGCAAAACCCATCTCTATTAAAAATACAAAAATTAGCCAGATGTGGTGGCGCGCGCCTATGGTCCCAGCTATTTGGTGGACTGAGGTGGGAAGATTGCTTGTGCCTGGGAGGCAGAGGTTGCAGTGAGCGGAGATCACGCCACTGCACTCCAGCCTGGGTGACAAAGCAAAAGCCTGCCTCAAAAAAAAAAAAGAAAAGAAAATAGCATTTTATTGTGGTTAAAACTTACATTTCGCTTATTCCAAAAATGTTGAGAAACTTTTAAGGTGTCTAAAAGTCATTTATACTTGCATTAGCCTCAAAAATATATAGATCTCTGGGTCTTGTACTCAAAAGCCTGATTCAGTAAACCCCCAAATCAGTACTTTTTAAAAATACTCAAGTGATTGGGGTAAATATTTCTTAAACAAAACATAAAAAGTACAAACCAAAAAGAAATGATTGATAAATTGTACTTTGATTAAAATTTTAAATGTCTGCTAACTAAAAGAAAGTACAAAGTCAAGCAATAGACTGGGAAAAAATCCTCGTTAAAAGTACGTCCCACAAAGAACTCATAACCAGAATATACAAAGAAAGCTCCTACAGAGCAACAAGAAGGGAAAAAAATAACAACCTATCTTTTTAGGCAGACCAAAGACATAAATAGACAATTTATAAATGAAGATATATGAATAATCAATACACATATGAAAAGATGTTTATTTCATAACTCATCAGGAAAAGGCAAGTTAAAACCATAATAAGATACCACTACCGATGGTAAACTGGTAAATATTTAATAACTGATACTTCAGGGGGAAAAGCCTGATTTGCAGTTTTTTGTTTTTTGTTTTTTTTGGTGTGAAAACTCCCACCATTGCTAATTTCAAGCCACCAATGCGACATCACTGAATGCAGAATTGGGAAGAGGTGTATGTAATTGACTCTCACAAGCCCCACAGGCTGGCTCCAGCACATCACCGAGATCACTGCAAACCCACCATGAAGGCTAAAATGAAAAAGACTGAACATATCAAGTGTTGACAAAAATGTAGAGCAAGGAGAATGCTAACACATGGCTAGTGCAATGTGCAAATGTAGAGCAAGGAGAATGCTAGAATGTAGAGCAAGGAAATGTAGAGCAAGGAAAATGTAGAGCAAGGAGAATGTTAACATATGGCCAGTGCAAAGTGAAAATCAGTTTAATCACATTGGAACACTGTTTGGCAGTATCTACTAAGGCTGTGATCCTATGTCTGATCCTATGACCCTGGAAGCCCCATAGAAATGAATGCATATGTGATGGTTATTTTATGTGTCAACTTGACTGGACCATCAGGTACCCAGACATTTGTCCAAACATTATTCTGGGTGTGTCTGTGAGGGGATATCTGGACAAGATTAGCATTTGAATTGGTAGATTGAATAAAACAGATTGCCCTCCATGGTGTGTGTGTTCCTCATCTAATCAGTTGAAGACCTGAATAGAACAAAAAGACTGAATGAGCCGGGCGCGGTGGCTCAAGCCTGTAATCCCAGCACTTTGGGAGGCCGAGGCGGGCGGATCACAAGGTCAGGAGATCGAGACCACAGTGAAACCCCGTCTCTACTAAAAATACAAAAAATTAGCCGGGCGCGGTGGCGGGCGCCTGTAGTCCCAGCTACTCAGGAGGCTGAGGCAGGAGAATGGCGGGAACCCGGGAGGCGGAGCTTGCAGTGAGCCGAGATCGCGCCACTGCACTCCAGCCTGGGCAACAGCGTGAGACTCCGTCTCAAAAAAAAAAACAAAAAAAAACAAAACAAAAAAAAAACAAAAACAAAAAGACTGAATGAGAGGGAACTCCTTCTGCCTGACTGTCTTGAGCAGGAATATCAGTTCTCTCTTGCCTTTGGACTCAAACTGAAACATCAGCTCTCTCTGGGTCTTGAGCCTGCAGGCATTCAGACTGGAACTACACCATCAGCCCTCCTGGGTCTCCGGCTTGCTGACTACAGATCTTGGGATTTGTCAGCCTCCATACCCACGTGATTCAATTTCTTATTTCATATATATATATGTATATAAAGTACTGATTTTTAAAAAGATTTATAGATAGATAGATATCTCCTATCGGTTCTCTCTCTCTGAAGAACCCTGACTAATACAGCCAGGTAGCCACCAAAAAACATGCACATGAATGTTCATAGCAGTTTTATTTGTAATAGTCAACAAACTGGAAACAATCCAAATGCCCATCAACAGTGCTACACAGTGCTAGATTTCTACCATGGAATACTAGATAGCAATAAAGAAAATAAACCACAGATACACACAGCAACATGGATGAATCTCACAGATAAAAACATTGAAAGAAAAGGGCCAGACACAAAAGACTATATATATATGTATATAGTATATACATATATATACACAAACTTCTAGAATAGATAAAATTATTTTATTGTGAGATAAGTTAGAATAGCAATTACCTTTGAGGGGATTGATATAAACTAGGAGTATACATGAGGGAATGTTCTGGATATTGGAAATATTCTGTATTTTGATATCAATAGTAGTTACAAAAGTGTAAAATTTCACCCAGCTATACACTTAAGATTTGTACTCCTTTACTGTTTATACTATATATACCAATATAGTTGGTTAGGTTTTTTGTATTTTGGGGGTTTTTTTGGAGACAAGATCTTGCTCTGTTGCCCATGCTGGAGTGCAGTGGCGTGATCATATCATAGCTCACTGAAGCCTTGAACTCCTGGACTCAAGTGATCCTCCCACCTCAGCCTCCAAAGCAGCTGGGACTATAGGCATGTGTCACCATACCTAGCTAGTTTTTTTTGTTGTTGTTGTTGTTTATTTGTTTGTTTTGCTGTTGTTGAGACAGGATCTTTTGTGTGTTACCCAGGTTGGTCTCAAATTCCTGAGCTCAGGTGATCCTCCCACCTTCACCTCCCAAAATGCCAGGATTTACAGGCAAGAGCCATTGTGCCCAGCCCCCCAATATAATTTTTTACATAAAAATAAGTTTTAAAAACCACCATGTATTTCTGATGATCAGCCTGGTACAGGAAACATTGGACTTGGCAATCTGTAAATTCTCTTAAAGCTAACATTCTGTGAATATGAGATGAAACAGACATAATGGTGCCAGAGCAAAGGCAAGAAGAAGAACCAGAGAGTAGACACAGGGCTAAGCAGGAAAACCAACATTTGTTTAGCATCTGCTATGGGCAAGACACAATGCTCAATAGCCAGAAGGTTAAAAATGAGCAAAGAGAAGCCCCTGCCTGCAAGGAGCCTGCCTTCTTGTAGGGGACATGATTCTACATTACAAAGTACAGTATAGTAATCACTGAAAACCAGAGGCACCAAGAGAAAGCTCCACAAGTGGACAGTGGCATTCAGTTGGGCAGGGGGATGATCTGGAAAGAATCCACAGTAGAGCAGGTACTTGAACAGAGCCTTGAAGGATAGATAGAATTCTGCTGGAGAGAGACAGCTGGAGGTAGACATGTGTTAATTCCCTCTCACACTGTCATAAAGAAATACGTGAGACTAGGTAATTTATAAAGGAAAGAGGTTTAATTGACTCACACTTCCACCTCGCTGGGGAGGTCTCAGGAAACTTACTATCATGGAGGAAGGCAAAGGGGAAGCAAGGTCTTCCTTCACATGGTGGCAGGAGAGAGAAGAGAGAGCAAAGGGGAAAGAGTCCCTTTTAAAACCATCAGACCTCGTGAGAACTCACTCATTACCACAAGAATATCATGGAGGAAACCGCCTCCATGATCCATTCACCTCCCACCAGTTCCCTCCCTCAACACGTGGGGATTATGGGGATTATAATTCAAGATGAGATTTGGGTGGGGACACAGCCAGACCATATCAACACTGAGGATTCTTTATAAATGCAATTTAGACTGGCCAATGCCTAGGTCCAGTGTAACTCTTTAAAATCAAAACTCACCAGACTCACCATAAGATGGATGAATAATCCACCCTAGAAGTGGCTAGCAGATGCAGAATGAATTCCAAATCCTACCAAGGGACAAGAGGTTTCCCAAAGAACCATAAAAGACAATGACCTCAGCACAGAGGGTAAAATATAATCATTTGTTGTTATCCTTAAAGAATAAGGAGGAAACTGCATGGAGACTATAGGCAATAAGATCAGGCCAACCAGAATATGAACAAGGAAAACAGCAGTGACAAGGCAAAGGATGGGACACAATAGAGTTGGTATCAATAGACTATGACTAGAATGTTGCTCCCTGAGGGTTAAGACTCTGTCTTTTTCATCAGTGAATTTCTAGGGCCTAGCATAGTGCAGGGCACAGAATACCTACACAATAATGTTTGCTGAATGAACTAAATAGGTGAGGAACAAACAAAGGTGACACCCGTTCCCCAGGTTTAAAATATGTGTGACTGGGAAAATGGGAACTGAGGAGCAGATGGTTTGGAGAGGAGAGAAGATTATGGGTGGACAGTTACAGAAGCAAGACTGGAGCTTAGACCAGAAATTCTACTAGCAATTCTTTTTTTTTTTTTTTTTTTTGAGACAGAGTTTCACTCTTGTTACCCAGGCTGAAGTGCAATGGCACGATCTCGGCTCACTGCAACCTCCGCCTCCCAGGTTCAAGCAATTCTTCTGCCTGAGCCTCCCTAGTAGCTGGGATTATAGGCATGTGCCACCATGTCCAGCTAATTTTGTATTTTTAGTAGAGACGGGGTTTCTCCATGTTGGTCAGGCTGGTCTCGAACTCCTGACCTCAGGTGATCCACCCACCTCGGCCTCCCAAAGTGCTGGGATTACAGGCATAAGCCACTGCACCCGGCCTCTTTTTTTTTTTTTTTTTTTTGGATGAACTCTTTGTCATCAGGTTGGAATACAGTGGCATGATCTCAGCTCTCTGCAACTTTTACCACCCGGGTTCAAGCGATTCTCCTGCCTCAGCCTCCTGAGTAGCTGGGACTACAGATGCATGCCACCAGGCCCAGATAATTTTTGTATTTTTAGTAGAGACAGGGTTTCACCATGTTGGCCAGGATGGTCTCGATCTCTTGACCTCACGATCTGCCTGCCTCAGCCTCCCAAAGTGCTGGGATTACAGGCGTGAGCCTCTGTGCCTGGCCCCTACTAGCAATTCTACAGTTGAAGTCATCCTCCAAGAAATGACAACTGAAGCTATCTGAGTAGATGGCAGAGGCAAGGGAGAGAATTTACAGAAGAGAGCTGAATCTGAGGGTGAGAAACTACAGAAGGCAGCAAGAAATGAGAAGACAGAAGAATCAGGAAAGTGTAGCATCAGCAAAGTCAATGGAAGAGCTTTAAGAGGAAGGTCCTCTCAGTTAATTCTATTTGAAGAATGACAGTTGTGTCCCTGCTCTCCATGCAATCCAGAGACAGAAAACTTAGTAGACAAAGTATGGACTTGAAAGAGAAATAGACAGGCCTTGGATCCAAACACAGCCCTATGTCATTTAATAGTGAAATCTTAGCAAGTTACTTAAAGTTCTATTTCCCAATTGGTTGGGTCTTCCGTTTTCCAGCTGGTTAAAAGTGAGAGTTAATACGATCTATATCCAGGTTGCTGAAAGGATTAAGTGAAGGTATATGAAAATCAACAAAATATATGAAAGTGCCCAGCACAGGGATTGGAGCATAGTGGGCACTTGGTTCTTACTGATTCCTCTTTCCTTCCCTACTGTGCTAGGATCTGGTGTTTGTGGAAAATGATGCCGAACAAGTAACACTTGAAATGCAATGAAGGGGAGGAGACCTAAGAGTATGCATGGACCACACACAAGGACTGAGCAAACCATTGCATGCTGGTCAACCCAACCTGATAAAGCTGTCCCAGGTCCTTCAATTAGTAAGAAGATGTGAGTGACCCTGCAAAGAGCGGTTTTAACAGGATGTGGACAGGGTGGGATGAGAGAGCAGAGGCAGCAACTGTCTTTCTTGGGCAGCAAGAGAAATAGTCACTGAAGAAGTAACTGCAAAGACAGAAATGTGCGTGGGTGGGGAGCAAGCTGAATGTGTATGTGTGCAAAGGAACCAGGAAGGAAGGAAAGATGGAGGATGCGAGGGAGAGAAGGGCTAGTTGGTGAGGGGCAAGTCACCCACAGAGGCAATGAAATAAAATCAAGAAAATCAAGGGAGCACTCAAACCCAAGGCTGCTCTAGGTTTCATGACTAGGGCCTGTTGCTGGTATAACCTGAGGGGTGGTCTTTAAGAAAACGCAGGCAAGTTTACAAATACAAAATCAGATATGACAGTGTATTTTTTTAGAATAAGGAAATCATTCACAACATTTTTAAACTAAATGTTTAAGCTGATAAATACCACAAACATCACAAAACCCAGAAAAATGGCATGTTTAGTAATTAACTTCCTGACATACCTCTATAATACTTTCAGAGAAAAATGTATTTGTTTTGCTGTGTACTCTTTTATGGACTCCTCTTACATCAAAGGTTTTGTGGTATCATTTTTTATAGCGGGTATAGAAAAATAACTCAGGCCAGGCACAGTGGTTTATGCCTGTAATCCCAGCACTTTGGGAGGCCAAGGTGGGTGGATCACCTGAAGTCAGGAGTTCAAGACCAGTCTGGCCAACGTGGTGAAACCTGGTCTCTACTAAAAATACAAAAATTAGCTGGGCATGGTGGTGCTTGCCTGTTGTCCCAGCTACTCTGGAGGCTGAGGCAGAAGAATTGCTTGAACCCAGGAGGCGGAGGTTACAGTGAGCTGAGATTGCACCATTGCACTCTAGCCTGAGCAATAAGGGTGAAACTCTGTCTCAAAAAAAAAAAAAAAAAAGAAAGGAAAAGAAAGAAAAATAACTTTCCTCTAAATTGCTTGATCAAAATTTGTTTTCTATTATTGATGGTTCAGAAAAATTTCTTTCAGCTTCATAACTTGATATTGGTAATACATAAGTTTTTAGGATTGTCATATTTGGGAAAACCACTATTGAGGTCCTTTCATGTATGAGCTATAATATTTCAGAGGATGTCAAGTTTTCTTGCACAGTGACTCATCTTAAAAATTATTTAATTGGCAATAGTCATTAGTTTGTTGATATCCCCATTGTAGTTTATTATGAGTTTTATATTATCTCACTGTCAGTATTTCATCTCAAACAAGCAAAAAATTTAATATTGTTCACATGATTCAGTGATAACTTGAAAATCATAAACATGTGACTTTATAGGTAAGCATTCTAGCTGTGTGCAGGACTGTTGTAAATTTGTACCCCGCAAACATATGAATTCTGAAGAAATCTTATTTCACATCAAGAAAAAAAAAATGTTTGATGCATTTATGCTTGAGTATATTCCTGGAAGGAAAGAATTTTTATTTTGGCTTGGCATTGATAAGAACCAATAACTTACAGTTTTATATTTCTGATGAAAAAAAATATTCCTGGACTAGCTTATGGTTCTGAAGTGGGTTGACTGATAGCCCCCAAAATGATATGTCTACATTTTAACTCCATCAACATGTGAATTTGATCTCATTTGGAAAAGGAGTCTCTGCAGATGTAGTTAAGGATCTTGGGGATCATCCTGGATTACCAAGTGAGCCCCAAATCTAATGACCAGCATCTTTAGAAGAAACAGAAGAGAAGACATGAACATGGAGGAGACAGCTGTGTGAAGACGGAGGCAGAGATTGGGGCTACACAGCCACTAACCAATGAACTCCCAGAGCCACCAAATGCTGAACAAGAAGAGGAAGCATCCTTCCCCAGAGCCTTTGAGAGGAGTGCAGCCCTGTCGACACATTGATTTCACACTCTTGGACTCCAGAACCATGAGAGATTGTGTTTCTGTTGTTTTAAGTCACTCAGTTTATGGTAATTTGTTATAGTGGCCCTAGGAAAGAAACTCATACCAGTTCTATACATTCCAAACCTGGTCTCCCTTCTACTACCCAAATATTGGGTAAATGGGGTTACAAAAAGACACACTCTTTTGTGAAATGTCCTCCAGCCATGCACCTCTCCATGGCCAGGTAGTACAGAGAAGGCCCCATGAGCCCCTCCCATTGTGGATGGCCAGCAACAACTTAAATACCCGTGAAAGTGACTGCAGGCCACATAAATACGTCTCACTAAACCCAGACTAAAAGCATCCCACACTCAGCTTCCCCTTAGCTGAATCCCAACAAATCCTCTTACTCCCATCAAGGCCACTCAGCACAAACAGAAATGTGAAGGCAAGGAAATCAGAGTGGAAAGAGACAGACATCTTAGCGGTCATGGTTAAAATATCTGACTTCTGGTCCAGACGTGGTGGCTCATGCCTACGCCCTTTGGAAGACCAAGGCTGGTGGATCACTTGAGGTCAGGAGTTTGAGACTAGCCAGGCCAACGTGGCAAAAGCCTGTCTCTACTAAAAATACAAAAATTAGCTGGGCGTGGTGGTGTACATCTGTAATCTCAGCTACTTGGGAGGCTGAAGCACAACGATCGCTTGAACCCAGGAGACGGAGGTTGCAGTGAGCTGAGATCATGCCACTGTACTCCAGCCTGGGCAACAGAGAGACTGTCTCCAAAAATACATATATATATATATATGTATATATATGAGCAGGGTGTGATTCATGAGCTCTTTGTGCACAGCTGTCTCACTCCTAAGGAAGGTCTCACAGATCCTGAGCACAGCACTCAAGCCAAAAGGAATCCCTCTCAATTTAGAAATCTTCAGCCACTCCCTGAAAAATGAGGAATAGAGCCTAGGTATGTGGGAAAACCATGACAGGCACCTGAGCCTCAACAGATTTCAAATTTTTTAAACAGTTTAAAAATTTTTTAAAACAGATTTAAAAATCGTTTGGGGTTCTATTAAAGAACAACAGGGTCTTTGAACACAGAGTGGGTTCTTTAAAGGCTCCTCTGTCCTGCCAAGTTCACTTCACTTTTTTTCAGACTCCTTATACCGCTGGATTAGTAGAAGAGAGTGGACATGGTTCATCTGAATTTCTGCATGCTCTTGATAAAATTTCTTAGGATAGGAAAGAAGAAATGACAGGGATTATTTGAAGATTCAAAGATGCTTCCGTGTCCACATTTGTCCTAATCTGTTCAAATTTTTTATCAGTGATGAGGATGAAACCGATGATGGCATGTTTACTAAATTTGTATACAATATCAAGCTGGAATTATCGGCCTTTCCATTAACAAACTTTTATCAAAAGCTTCTAAAGGAAGAAGCCAAGGGGATAAAAGGCACTTCTTCCTACAAGAGCTCAGAGTCCAAAGACAATCAATAAGGACACAATTGTGATGCACCTGTGTTTTACGCTACCACAGAGGGATGCAGGGGGGCTGTGGGAGCCCAGATAATAGGCCCCCAGCCCCACCGGACTTGCCACGTAGGAGGTGACAGCTGAGAAGTCTGAGAAAATGTAGAGGTTAGCCAAGCAACACTGGAAGAAGGGCAACCCACCAGAGGAGAGACATGCAGAGGCCCAGGTGTAGGTGGACACTGGTCTGTTCAGGAAGCTGATGTGGTTCTAGATAGCAGAAGCACCAAGAGTTGGAAGGGAGATGTCTGGGAACAAAGTCACAGAGTTAGACACCGGGCAGATCCTGCAGGAACTGGTTAAGGTAACTTTAAATTGTGTATTTTTGGTTGTTGTTCTAGAATGACGTACACTTAAAACTTTGGAACGGGGCCCCAAGGAGCTCCCATGTGGCAGGGAACACAGATGTGGAGCTCTTTCAATGCAGCGGGGAGAGTTGTTCACCAGAGTCAGCCACAAGCCCCACACTTCCAGGCTCATTGCTGGCTCCTCACTCTACTCCAGCCACATGGGCCCCAAAGCATCGAGCAACTTCCAGCCTTTTGGACCATCATACCAGCTCTTCCCTTAGCCCAGAATGCTCTCCTACCCCTGTTCCCAGAGTCCTGTACCCAACTAAATCCTTCAAGTCTCAGCTCAACTATTACTGCCTTACAGAAACCTAATTTGACTCCCCATTAATGTTTCTCTTGGCACTTTTTACTTTGGCAGCACTGATGACTTATACCTTTTAAAGAATATACGTATTTGTATTATTGTTTAATGCCAGAGCTCCTGAGGGCAAGGTTGAATATGTTTTGTTCACGACTGTATCCCTTGTGATGATATCAAAAACTTGTATCAGTTTGAAAGAAAGAAGAAAGAAAGAAAAAAGAATGAAGTTCCAATTGTCTACCACTGCACAACAAACCATCCCAACATTTAACAACTTAAAACAACAACCATTGTATTTTACCCCCCAACTTTGTGGGCTAGTAATTTGTGAAGGGATCAGCTAGGCAATTCATGTCTTCTATGGTCTCCATGAAGATCATTTGATGGCATCAGATGGCAAATGGTCTGGTTTGGAGGGTCCAAGCCAGCTTTGCTTACATTTCTGGTGCCTTGATGGCTGGGTTGCCGGACTCATTTAGAACTACTGATGTCAGTGGCTCCTCCATTATGTTGCTATAAATAGGTTAGTCAAACTTTCTAGGAGGTGGCTCAGGGGGGAGGATCCTAAGAGACCTGGGTGGAAGCTTCAAAATCATGTATGACCTAGTTCCAGACATTGACTTCCAATGCATGCTACTGGCCAAGCGAGTCACTAAGGCGATCCCAGATCAAGAGAGAGAATCAGAACCCACCTCCGATGTGTAGAATGTCGAAGATGTTGCAGGTATCTCTAAGTCACCACAATGCGGAGGGGGACAGGGGAATGACATTTATCCTTTCACAATGGTCATCCTGACTATAGTGTCCAGAAAGGATGAAAAAAGGATGGGATATGCTTAGGGAGATCAATTCAGAACATACTAGAAATAAAAATACAAAAAAAAAAAATGAGGGCTTAAATGATATCTACTGGAAGAGAAAAGGAGGCATGAATTTGAGAGAGATTTTAGGAGCAGTAGAAAGGAACAGTAAGAGCGTGGACTGGAGCCACATCATCTAGCTTTGAATCCTTGTTCTGCCACACACCAATGGTGAGAACTCTGGAAAACTAGTCGTTTTCTCTGGTCCTCAGTTTCCTCATCTGTAAAATGGGTATATTAACTGTACTTATTTCACAGAGTTGTTGAGCAGATTACATGACTTAATACATGGAGGAAAAAGCCTAAAACAGTTTCTGGGTATACTAAGGGTACAATAAATATTAGCTCTTAAAGCCAAAAAATAAATAAAACTTACTAGGAGTCAAGTTTTGTCAGAAAGCCAAAGCATTGCTAGGGGAAACAGGAAAGGTTCCCTCTACCTATGTGTTCTGTTTTGTCAGTGATGTTGAGGAGGCATTTTCAGCTTCCAACTCTGCAGCTGTAATGTACTTTGGAGTGTTGCATACTCCCACACCACCTAGATATGGTTACTTGTTAGGTTTACTGAATTCAATACTAGTGAAAAAAAGGGAGCAAATAAAAATGCACAGAGATGTTTGAAGTATGGAGGAGCTGAAGATGCTCCATAAAAGGACCTAAGTCCTAATAAAATAGGTATAACTGCATTAGCCTGAGGTCCTGGTCTTTCCTGCTCTTCCATCTTTCATCTGACATTGACCTTGCATCCACTCTCTTCCAGTCCCTGTGCCAGGTTCTGGGGATATGGTATGAACAAGACACTGTCCCTACATTTAATCCATAAACAGAGACATGCAATACAATGTCACAAGGGCTGGATCTGGGAGATGAGGGGACCCTGTAGGCGCATGTGAGGGGACATTCCAGGCTGATGAGTGGCTTTCACAAAGCTATGGAGGCATGTCGGGTTGGTGCCTAGGGTAGCATTGCTGTGACTACAGTGTGGGGAACAGTGGGCTTGGCAAGAGCAAAAGCCCAGGGGGCATCATTCAGACCACAGTGATGTCTGCAGTGGTAGGCAATGGGCTGGGAGCATGTGGGCTCTTTATCTGAGTCTGCCTGGCGTCTTTTTGCAGAAATCGCCCAGAAAGGCACTGAGATGCTGCCTGTCTGACCCTTCACAGAGACAGAGGACCAAAATCAGTTTATTGCCATTCTCAGATACTTCTTCAAAGTGCTTAAAGAGAGCAAACTGGTCATCCGGGCACCAGGTACAAGGACAGGAGGAGTTTGTGTCTGGCCATTAATGCTCCCGGGGACCCAGCAGGCCCACTCTGTGCCTCAGATCCTGAGATTGAGTCCTTCAGTCCTACCCCAGCTTCCTGGCAGTGGAGGAGGACAGACAAACATCTGAACCCTCTGCTGCCTTCACCCGCCTTCCTGCCTCCATGGGAGCCAGAAGAGATAAACCCCAAGGTTGGGTCTTGCCAAGCTTCCCACGAGTTAATATGTGGCACCTAAACCCCAAACAACCCCAGAGGGAAAACAGCATGACCTTGCCTCATTCAGCCTAAAACTGCATGGCAGGACCAAGGGTTTGGCCCCATGAGAACGAACATTGAGGGGTGGTGTGTTAGTCCGTTCTCATGCTGCTATAAAGAACTGCCCGAGACTGGGTAATTTATAAAGGAAAGAGGCTTAATTGACTCACAGTTCCACAGGGCTAGGGAGGCCTCAGGAAGCTTACAGTCACGGTGGAAGGAGAAGCAAACACCTCCTTGTTCACATGGTGGCAGGAAGGAGAATGCCAAGCAAAAGGGGGAAAAGCCCCGTATAAAACCATCGGATCTTGTGAGAACTCACTATCCTGAGAACAGCGTGAGGGTAATGGCTTCCATGATTAAATTACCCCCACCAGGTCCCTCCCACAAGACTTGGGGATTATGGGAACTACAATTCAAGGTGAGATTTGGGTGGGGACACAGCCAAACCATATCAGGTGGCAAAACCCCCAGATAGAGTTTCCCCACCAATGAGCATCCAGGAGTCCAGCAAAGCACCTGATCCAGCCCTAATACTGACCCCAACAGCAAGCACACACTGACCCCAGCCCCGCATGGGAACCCTAATCCAACCGAACCCTAACCCTAACCCTACCAGACCCTCACCCACCGTGCTTTAATACCATAGCAATCTGAATCCAAGTCCCAGCCTCACTAACCCGATGCTCACCCTGAATAAAATAACTAAAATAAACTCTAACACCAACATCCATTCCAATGAATCCTAGATTGCCCTCAGCCCTAATTTTAACTCCGATTCCAACTTCACCCTAGGTCAAAGGAAATACAGAAAGGAATGGTCTCTGAGGAGAGAAGCGCTGCTGCCCCACAGTCTGGTGGTCTTGACTGACAGCTGTCTGCCATATGTAGCTTGAAATGTACCTGGAACAACTGTCCTTTGGGTTTAAAATCTGATAGAAGACTACTGCCATTATTAAAGGATTTAATACACAGAAATCTGTTTGGAAAGAACCAGACCTCAGAAGTTCACAGCTGAGAAATAGAGGCATTTGAGTTATTTCCTCTGTGAATAACAGACGGGGATGGAAGTTCTTAAGAAACTCTTCTCCTCCAACCCCTGATCTGCAGGAGTCATCAGGAAATGGGATTATCTTCAATTTATAAATGATGAAGAATTGCCAGCTTCTAAGCAGAGAGAGGAAGGGGGCACTGTGTCACAGACAGGAGAATCCAAAGGGAGAAGCTAGATTTTTAAAAGAGACACCAGTATGTTTAATTCTTACTGTTCAGCCTCCTCCTGAGCCTGGAAGGCTGGTACTGGGTGCCCAACCTGTGGCCCGTAGGGTGAGTGAGGGCTCCTAACCCTGGCTCAGAGTGTGAGGCCCCAGGGTAAGTCCCAGAGTTGCACTCTGCTGGAGAAGGCAGAGGTCAGCCTGGAAATGCGACACCAAAATGGGCTGTCAGTCAAAGAGAAGACAAATAACAGAGGCTGAGACACAAAGCCCAAAGGCAGAATGGCCGGAGCCATAAGGGCCAGAAGGAGAAACAGCGGGTTGGGACAGGAAAATGGGATGGGGGTGGGGGAAGGCAAGCAGTCTGAATTCAACCCAAGGGTCCACGGCAGCACCCCAAGAGCTTTTACACAATTACAGCACAAGTGCACATGGAAAAGTCAGATTCCTTTTATAATAACCCCTTTCTCAGACTCAAAAAATTTAGAAGATTTAGAAAGTACAAAAAGTGTATAGAAGCCAAGTAAATTGAACTACAATCCTTGACTTGAGTGATGGTCATTTCAAGAGGCAGGACATTACTAGGACTTAAATTGTTTCAAGAATTTATCCCTTCACCCTCAAGTTTCAGCTACTGACATCTGAAAGGAAAAAAAAAATACTGTTCCCTTTCTTTGTCCAAGAGGACAAAGCCTCCTGAAAGGAAATCAAGGCCACAGCTGATGCTAACAGACCAGATTCTGTTTCCTGCACTCCAGAAAAGGGGAGGCAGCTGTTCATTCAGAAAAGGGTTATTGATCATCTCCTGTCTGGCACTATGTTCGGCCCTGGCTTCCAGCACAGCAGATGCCATCCCTTCCCTTGGGGCACTTACACCTTCTGCAAAGGCTGCTGTGGTCCCTGAGGTCAGTCCTACAGCACATCCCTGACACATACCCACATACGCTGTCACACACCCCCACACACGACAGCATCACACACAACTTGCACACCCGAATACACAATCATCCACATATACTCCCACTCACACACCTGTATATCCACATCGCATCACACTGACATATACTTACACAGACTACACTCACATGCAGGCACTCACCACACACACACCTCCTACGACATGCTCTCACACATGCAGTAACTGCTAAACACACATGAAGCAGTTATCTCCTCCTTCCTTTGCACTCCCTTAGCTCCTGTGTAAAGTGAGCTGTGGCATTTCCCATACTGTAATGTGATTAATTACATCCTGCCTCTCCTCCACCTCCACCTCAACCCGGAAACTTCCTAAGTTCATTTCTGTAAGCCCATCTTCCCGCTCAGTGCCTGGCACATGGCAGGTGCTCAGTAATGTTCACTGTGTGAACTTTGAAGGCCACAACTATGGACTTTGGTCCAAGGAGCAAGTCTCACCCTCTCCCCCACTGGCTGGAGTTGGAGTTAAGGGGGAGAAACACCTAAGGGAGCCCCTCAGCAAATGTTCTAATACAAGGCTCTCCCAGCTCAGCTCTACAGCGCCCAGCGATCCTTCCTGCTTGTCCCACTTGTTGGAGGGAAGCCAGTGACCTTGTGAGAAGAGGCAGAGAGACTTTGTCAGATCGGCATGGTGGTCTCAAGGTCCCTGCCCAATTCTCCCATTTCTCCCTTTTTCTTTTCACAGTATTACTCCCCAGTAAACCTTTTGCACACAACTCCAAAAGCAGGAGTGGGAGGGAAAGGAGGAAGAGGAGCCTGAAAGAATAGCTGCATCTCCACAGCACACACCCATTAGTGACAGTCACAAGCCTAGGTCTTACCTTCAGCTTCAAGGAGCCAGAAATCTGATTTCTCAGCCCTCTGAAGGTTGAGCAGGTGTCAGGAGACTGAGATGTGCTCACCAGTTCCATGTAGGATGGTAGGTAGACGGAGCCGTTCATAAATCTCAGGAGAGGGAGGGGAGGGGAGGGGAGAGGAAGTGAGGAAAGGGGAGGGGAGGGGCGAGTAGGGGAAGGGGGTGAGGAGGGGAAGTAGGGAGGAGGAGGGCAGATGAGCAGAGGGGAGGAGCAAGGGGGAAGGGAGGGAGAAGGGGAAGGGGAGGGGAGAGGAGAGGGGGAAGGGAGGGATGGGAGGGAGAGGAGGGAGAAGAGGAGGGGGAGGGCAGGGGAGTGGGGGAAGAGGAAGGCAGGGGAAGGGAGGAGACCAGCAGGGGAGGGGAGGGAAGGGGAGGAGGTGGGCAGGGGAGGGAAAGGGAGGGAGAAGGGGAGGGGAGGGGAGGAGATGGGCAGAGGAGGGGAAGGGAGGGAGAAGGAAAAGAAAGGGGAGGGAGAAGGGGAGGGGAGGAGAGAAGAGGGGGAGAAGGGGAGGGGAGTGGAGGAGGTGGGCAGGGGAGGGGAGGGGAGGAGGTAGACGGGGAGGGGAGGGAGAAGGGGAGTGGAGGAGAGGAAAGAGGAGGGGGCAAGAAGGGGAGGGGAGGGCAGAAGAGAGGAGTAGGGAAGGGCAGGGGAGGAGAGGGGAGGGGAGGAAAAAGGAGGGGAGGGGAGGGGCTGCTGAAGCCCCGCTATTCCTACAACCTTCTAGTGTCAGGTCAGCTCCAGGGCATGCCCAGGCCAAATGGAATACCAGCATAACTTCAGAGCTACCCACCCCTTCCCTGTCACAATATCTGTTGGGTTTGGCCATCGTTAGCCATCCCTGATGCTCTGCTGAGGTTGTGTGACACCTCCACCCACAAACTCCCACCCCTCCCAGGCACCTTCACACACAAGCACAGCCCTGGGGGGGCAGCTCCCTTTCCAATATCATGCTTAGGAACTTGACTCAGGCTCAGCTTGCAGAGACCAGGACTTGCCCACGTCCTCCTCCCCCACCATAATACACCAATACTGAGTCCTCTCTTCTTTTCCTGCAAGACCTTCTACTCTTTGGGGCTGTTTCCCCACCACCAGCCTGAGAGCTGTGCTCCACCTTGGGACTCATTAGCATTTTTAAGGTTCTTATTCCCATACACATCCTGCCCTGGGATTGTCCTCTTCCTTGAGGCATTAGCACCTTCCCTTCCCCTTTCTCACCCCAGCCCCGCCTGCCTGGGGTCAGCCTTCAATCCACACAGTGTCTGGGGAAGAGCCTAGAGGCCTGGTCACACTTCCCCCGCCCCCCGCCCCATGTTTCACAGCCCATCTCTTCCTGTCGGAGGCACCGTCCTGAAGTCCTGAGCCCCCTCCCATCTTTTCTCCCTCCCCGCACAAGAGGTGTTCCCATAATCAGTAGGCATCAGTCGGCTCTAATCAACCCCCTATTTTGACTATTTTAGCAGCAATAAAAGGGCCATAAAGAGCAAGTCAGTGGGCCCTCTAGGAGCATGGCGCTCCTTCACTGTGATATAATGAAAAACACCAAGTGCTTCCTCGGAGCCCTAAGTGACAGCCCTGGCAGGAGAGCTATTGGGGGAAGCCTAATTATGCTATAAATTAAAGGGCTTTTTTTTTACCCAACATTATGACCTTTAATAAGATTGTTTTTACAACCAGCTGTCAATAAATCATCCAGGAGCACCAGTGAGAAGCATTCTCTGAGAACTTCTGCGAATTTCATTAGCTGCAGTTTATTTGGTTTTGGTGAGCTATGATGTTTTTTAAATCTCAAATTAAAGGCTCTGAACCATAAAAGCTAATTCAGAAAAGTTCCTGTTTCAGCCTCTGAAAACAAGCCCCCCTAATTGCAGAAACTAGCTGAGATGTGGCCAGGCCAGGAGGTCATTACTTGGGAAGCAATGACAAGTGCCTGAGGCTTCCCCAGGCTTGGCAGCCATGGACCCCCACAGAACCTGAAGGTGACAGTCCCAGGGTGGACAGCTGGCCCTACCATGGCCAGGCCCTGGGAGGTCACAGCCCTGAAGACTGCTGAATCAGGAGAGACAGGCCAGCTCACAAGCTCGGGCTCAAAGGGGCTAGTCCTTGGCCAACTGATTCAGGAATCCCGCAAAACTGTTTAACCTATTCCTCGGAACGTCCTGCCTCCAGCTTTCTTAGAGTCCATTTATTGTCCTCAGAACAGTGACACTCCATGTATGTGACTGCCTTTCTGAAATACATAACCAGTGATAAATGAAGAATACATGCAGAAATGGTATATTCAGAGGTGTTGGCTATGACGATAAAGTCCATGGAGTCCATGCAGACATGGTCAATAGAAGCAGAGATGATGATGTGAGGGTGGTCGCCCACCTCCTAAGAGAGCAAGCGGGCCTGGTACATGTGATGCAGCAGCTAATGTGCTGGTGCAGGCCAATATCAGGAGGCCTGGATTTAAATTCCAGTCCTACTATGAATTCTGGAAACTTGGGAAAGCACAGTTAGATTATGAAGCCAGACAGACCTAGTTCAAATACTGGCTTCAACCCTTGCTAGCTGAGCGGCCTAAGGCAAGTTACTTCATCTTTCTGGACCTCAGTTTCCTCATCTGAAAAATGGAGATATTAGTACTTCCCCCAGAGGGTTGTGGTGAGGGTGAGCGAACTGAGGCATATGAATCACCGGGCACAGTGCTGGTGTCCGTAAGCTCTCAATTAACATCAGCTGGTAACAATTGTCGTAAGAGGCGTGATTGTACTTAACCTCTCTGGGCCTCAACTTTATCAAATGACTTCTCAAGCCACTTGCATCACCGTACAGAAGTGATTCTGAGAGTTGTAAACTCCGCTGCTTAAACCTGCCAGAGGCCTCGCATTGCCCACAGGATTCAGTCGAAGCTCCTTGGAAACAGCCTGCCTGGTTGGGTCCCTGACTGCCCCTCCAGGTCCATCTCCTGCCAGTTGCAATCAACAGAACGTGTGTTGACTCTACCTCTGGGCCCAAGCACAGTCTCCCCACTGGCTGGAATCAATCCTTCCAGAGCCTCTTCACCTAGCTCATTCCTACTCTTTCTGCCAGCACCTAAAGTCACTTCTCCTAGGAACCTTTCCTAGCCCCTCATCCCCACCCCTCCACTCCTACACGTGCCGCTCTAAAACCTGCTACTCCTGCTCTCAGAGACCTCATCACTTTGCACTGACCACATTGTCTAACCCGCTGTCCCCACCAAAGTAGGCAGCATAGACCGTGTCTCTTTTGGTCTCCTTGGATCCCCTAAGTCAATACTGTCCTTGGCATATGGTATGTGCTTAAAATATCTGCCAACGCAATGTTAAATGATGCAGCATTTAGAGACATATTATATGGGAAGAAAACTATATACAGAACTAGAATAAGTTATTTTGTAAGCAATTATTTGATTTGTAATTAGAAATTGGGTTCTTTCTTTTAACTGATTATCTTAGAAGGTTGTCAGAAAATAAAACTGTTAATACATCTTACTATGGCCTTAACTATTTGACCCTCATCTCCTTTTTTCTCAGAGAATAAGGCAGAGGAAAAGAGGAGAAACTAAAGGCAAGGCTGTACCAGAAAAGACTGACTTTGAGGACTAACAGAAACTGAGGCTGGGACCTAACAGGGTGCTATTTACCTCCAAGTCCTTTCCCCACATTCCCCCATCTGCCCAACTTCCACAGCTCAGGGGTCTTTTCTCCTAGGGTAGAAATATGAATGACTCTAAAATTTCCCAATGAAAACCATCCGTGAAGTTGTGCGTGGGAAATGAAATGCCAGCCCGTGGGCGTCAGCAACTGTGAAGAAAGCGTGGCATCCACGCTCACCTGGGCTTCCTTTGGTTTGCCTCATTAATCAGCTCCCCAGGTCATCCGTGCGTCTCGCCTCAGGCTCACAGGTCTGGTTTTTGTATAATACACATTTCCCCCAGTTTTTATTTCATCTGTTTTTTTCAAGCAGCCTTTCCATTATTTCTGAACATTTGAGTTAAAAAAATGTAAATTACAGACGCCTGCAGATTGACGTAATGTGAAAAGAAGGCGGCTGTTTCCCCTTCCTCCAAACAGGGAACATGGTTTTTCAAACTAATAAACCCCTTAAACCTCATGAAGCCCATTTCGACCTTTTTAAATGGCTACTTTCAGAAGGGGAAGGGAAAAAGCAGCAGCAGGAGAAAGTGTTGGGGGCTGTGTCATGGCGGGAGAGGGAATGATCCCAGCTCGTGCAGATGGAGTCTGTCCCTTCCCTCAGTCGGAGGTTGCAGCCACCAACAGACTGGCCATGCTGAACCTGGGAAGGGAAAGCCCACAGCATGGGGACAGGCCTCTGAAGTCCTGGTCAGAGGAGAGACTGAGCAGACGCGATAGAGAGGAATTCTGTGGTATGGGGGGTTCTGGAGAAGGTGAGAGCAAAGTGGGAAATAGGAGGGATTCGCTTTGACACTGTGGCTGGGATTGTGGGTGGGAGGGCATTGGTGGTGGAAGCAGGGGGGTTGAAGCTACCAGGGAGGCAGAGCCAACATTGCCTGCCTTCTCTAAAAGCAGGAATTGAATTTGGAGGAGACCATGGAGTTGGGGTTATGGACGGTGGGGAGATCTGAAATAGAGCAGTGAAAAACTCCAGGAGACAATCAAAGCCAAAGGACTAATCGACCTCTAATGGGCAAGACTCTTCTGTTTTGAACACTCAGAGAGGAGAGGCCCACTCAGTAATCTCTAGGGATAGAGTCAAGGGTCACTTTCCTCATTCCAGAGGGCTCTGGCTGTCTACCCAGGCATTGGGTCCTGTTCTGTCTACAGTCCTGAACCAAGCAGAGAGCAAGACACATAGGAAGTATCCAGAAATATTTACTGAATGAATGAGCTAATACATGAATGGATGAATAAGCAAATGGAATGAGCAGTATCTAAACAACTGTAATCCTTCTGACAGGAAGTGTGAGTGCCTTTTCTCCAAGAACACCAAGATTACTCCCCCCCAAAAAACAGGGCTGCCATGTACAGTTCCACAGGTACTAGGGATCCAAATAAAATATTTTCCTTTCAAAGCAGCCTATCATTCAGGAAGCAAAGCATTCTAATAACAATTGAGGAGTCTCTCTCTTGCTTTGTCTCTCTCCAGAGTTCAACCAGCTGGGATTTGAAAATGAGAGAAGGCAGAAGGGACAGCAAAGTCCACTTGGAAACTTCCTGGGGGAGAAGCTGGCAGGGACCACCCTGTGCCTCCCCCTCATGTTGATGATCCTCACTGTTTAGCGGCTGAAAACAGGTCTTTGAAGTTTCTGGCTTTGCCTCCAGCAAATCAGCCACAGCTTCCCTTCTATTCCAGGCTGGTTTGAAAATAACTCTTCCAGTGCCTCCACCTCCCGATCCATGGAGGAGACTTAAAATTTAGCAAGCTTACCCCTTCCCTGTCACACTCACATCAAAGGACAATGCTAGGGACCTCCAAGGGAAATACTTGTGCACCCCAGGACCCTGGGATTCACACTTCCTTCCAGGCAGCTGCAGGGGAATGGAGGAAATGTATCATATGAACAGAGGCAACTCTGGAACCAGCCCTTCCTCTACTGAGGCCAGGAAGACATGGACGGGTTGCTACTCAAAAGGAAAATGGAGGTGTCCCCTGCAATTTGAACAGGCTGTGGATGTGCTTTACCATCGTCATGCTACTTTGGCTTCTAATTTAGGGAGCAGAGGGCAAGGCCTCTTAGAGCACAACATCTTTGAGCTAAACGGCTTTGAGTGAAAAGTAAAATCACTTAAAAAAAAATACAACTGCTTATCAACTTTATTCAGCTCCTATTTAGATGTGAAAAATGCTCCAGAGGGAGGTTTCCTGAGCAAAGGCCAGGATTTACTGTGTATTTCCCACAAACAGGGCTCACTGGTTCCTTCTGTGAGAAATGACACCCAGCGGACCCACCCAGCAGGCCTCACGGGCAAAAAGGAGTCTACGCCAGATTACAAAATCCACTTCAGGACTTTTTTACTGCTGGAGTGGGCTGGAGAGCTGTCAATGGGCAGGAAAATAGCACATCTGGAATGTGGCTCTGTCCCCGTGCTGGCTGGTATAACTCAACATGTACGTCAGATTTTTTTTTCTTTAATGGCCAAGATTTATCTGGCTTCTATTCATTTTTTAAGTCCAGGGTGAATATGATTGTTAACTTCTATACTTTTACATTTGTGTAAATTAAAAGCCATATTTCACTACTGGGCAGATGGCTTGCTTGCCTTAAATGTAAAAATGGCAAAGCTAAGCACTATAATCCAAGACATGGATTACCCAACTCACCCAGAAGATACTAAAAGAGAAAGATCTTGTGATTTTCTTCACCAAAGCTATATCCCCTTTGTGCCTTTATAAAATCTGGTCCTGGAAAAGTTGGCGCCAAGATGCTCAAACTGCAAGTAAACTTTAGGATTAATTTAGTCAGTCGTGTTCTGACTGTGGCAACAAGAGGTTATTACAGGCTTTTTTTATTATTATTATTTGATTTAATTTTTTTGTGGCAAGCAAATTGGTTTGTAAAACAGATATAGCCATTTTAACTCCTAAAGAGATTTGGAGGAGAGTGGATCCTTCCGGAGACAGCCATCTCTTGCTTTTTTTGGTTGGGGGTTGACAACCGTTTTGAGCATAAGGGAATGTCTTTTTCATGGTACTTGGCATTTTCTCTTAAGTTAAAAGCAAGAGCAATATAATAAACGTTTGCTAACAACCCCCCACATACTTAGATTTATTGGCTAGTTAAATCTTTAATGGTTAAAGTTAAAAACCTTTTATTTTAAGGGCTTGGGGATTTGCACAGCTGGAATGTTACATTTCAATATATTCAAATTGGAATGGAAAAGCCAAAGTGGCCAGGACATTGACTTTCTTTCTTGGATGTCCCAAGCTGACAACAGGCATAGCCTTGCCCCAGGGCCTCCCTCCTCACCCCGAGCCAAGTCCAAAAAGGGAAGGGGAGAGGAGGAAAGCAAGCACGCTACAGGGGCCAATTTGGGTGGCTCCCTTCCTACTTTCACTCTCCTGTTCTTGATCTGCACTCAAGTCACTGAGAAATCAAGGAGTCTCTACATTCTGATTCTGCCACTCAAGTGACCCATCTTGGCAGGGTCACACTCCGCTGGTCTCACCCTTCTGGGATCTCCCTAATTTGGTCGTCTGGGTTAGAAAGGTGGTGTGCAGCAGCAGTGGTGAAGGTGCTAGGGTCACTGAGTTGATGAGGGTTGATAGGGAGATGGGAGAGAATGGAAGACTACCAAAGCACAATGGAAGGACATGATTTGAGATAAGAGGTAGGAGTGACAGAAGTGACAAAGAAGTGACAAAGGGTGGTACTGATGACATCTAACCAAATGTTTACTCTGTGCCAGGTCATTTCAAGTTCCTTTACATGAATTATTTCACGGATTCTCCAATCTAGTACTATGTTGACCTTATACAGATAAGGAAACTAAGGTGTAGAGAACTAAGCAACTCACCAAGACTAGAAAGAGATAGACCCAGGCAATCGGACTGGACAGACTATAATTTTGATGCAGGCTTCAAAGAGATGGGGATGGGAATATCAGAGGCCTTGAAAATTGAGAGGCATGAGTGTTCAATCACTGCTAAAGCAGAACCAGTAAGGATAGTTCCATCACTTTCAGGAAACATGATTATGAGGAAATGCTAGTTCTCATGCACATCCCACAAGTGCAGACCGTCACTTCATCCCAGTGGTTCCTCATGTACCTTAATACACAGAAACATGTTCTGACAAAAGATATTTTACGCACTCATCTACTCACTTCACAGACACATGCTTCAGAAACACTATGGCACCAATACTTTCACACAGATGCGCCAACATTCACACTCACATCTGGCACCACACATGCACACACACACTTGTGTACGCCGAGGGGGATACGAGATGCAGTTATCTCTTGATGATCCCTTGGGATTCCACCATGACTTTGTTTCTCAAATACTGACTGACTGTTGTCTGTCCTACTGACAATGATCCACCTAGCCAAGGGCGGATCCTAAAGGATGCAGGATAAAGCATGTGGATCAGATGGCCAGAAACATAAGATGATCGAAAGGCTCCCAGACACAGTGGAGATAAAAGAATCTTCCACCCATCACTTTCAGTCTCCCATCCTGAGGGCTCTCACCTTGAGAAGAGCCACCCAGCCTTTGCTAGTGGCTTTTGCCATTAGGGGTTAAAGGTCAAAGTTGGGTCTTTGGTCACCAAACAGGATGAAGACTGCAGACAGCAGGCATGTAAGTCACTCTTCATAAGGAAACTTGACTGCTGAGCCCAAGAAGAGAAGACTCAATGGAACACATCAGGCTCCCCGTGAATTTTCTAGCTCCGAAACGTTAATATTTCTCAGATGGAGGCTCACGACGTTCACAGGGTTTTCAATTTCAAGGCCATTTTTGCTTTTTTAAAATGGGGTTTGATGTTCTCTGCACAAACATAGGTTTAACAATCGACAAAGCACCAGGCGGCCGACCTTGGCACTTGTACATCGGTCCTGCAGGACAGTAAGGCCACTCAGCTCGTATTGTCTGCAAAGCCATGACTCTGTGTTCCCTGGCACAGAGACCTTGCCAATTGCAGGAAGTTGGGAAATAAAAGAAACTTTTCAAATAAAAAGATGTCAATTTAACAGCCAAGGACCTGGAAACAGATGTTCCTTGCCTAGACCAAGAGCCGCCCACCGGCCCGCCCATCCGTCCTCCGGATTTTCAAAGTCACTTCTTGTCAGGTGCCCTGGTTAAGAGACAGAATTAATGAGCTGTGCTCCATTTTACGGCTGCCGTCTGATGTGGGAGCTGTGTGCGGAGCACTCCGCGGACAGGCCAGCTCGGCCCCAGCCCTTCCTCCAGCAGCTCAGCCTGGATCAAAGCGGCGAGCAGCTCAGCTTTTATAGCAAAATGATTAAAACCACGTGGGGCTTATTTCCTCACACGTGACCTCCCGACAAAGTGCAGAGCGGGGAGCCAAGGAAAGGTGAACCCAGGGGTCTGTAGGCCCAGGGAAGAGTAGGACCCACAATGCAGAGACATAACAAGTAAGCACAGATGCAGCAAGTAAGCACAGACGCGCATGCGCACGTGCTGCTTTACACGGACTAAAATAATACACCCTCACACGCATAAATAAATGTTCTTTCCCTGCAAGTGGAAACGGCCCAGAACGAGCAACCAGAAGGCCTAATGGGCCAGGTTAGCTAGGACCACAAAGATAAGTAAATAAATGTTCCTAGTAATTCAATTACTCCTAACACTTGTAGAAAGTACTACTGGATTATACTTGGAAAGTAAGGCCCAAATATCCCTCCAGCATCTGGACAAATAATCTCTCACCTGTCTGTAGTCTTCGGCAACTTCACCACACCTGAAAATTACAGCTCCCTGGTGGCAGGCAACTTTGCCTCTAAATTGATTGATTTGATCAAATGATCACCTGGTTGGTTCCCCTCCCCTGGTATTCCTGCGTAATCTCCTCCGCCCAGTGAGACTGGATTTACTGGCAGAGGTGATGAGATGTCGCTTCCGAGATTAAGTCACCAAAGAACTGTGGCTTCCTTCTTGGGCGTCTCTGGCTTTGGGGGAAGCCAGATGCCATTTTGTGAGCTGAACTAGGGGAGCACCACATGGCAAAGAACCAAGGGAGACCTCCAGCCAACAGCCTGCGAGGAATGGAATCCTGCCAACAGCTCCTGGAGCCAGAGTAGAAACCGACCTTTCCCATCAAGACAGGATAACTGCAGCCCCAGGCCACACCTCAGTTGTAGTCTTAAGAAAAGATCCAAGTTGTGCCTAAATTCCTGATCCCATAGAAATAGTGAGATAATCAATATTTGCTGTTTTAAACTGCTACATTTTCGGGGTGATTTGTTGGGTAGCCATAGGTAACTAATACACCTACTTGGCTCCTTTTCCACCGCTGAAAATCACTGCTTCTTCGATCTTTTCTCCTCCCATGGGATATTCCTGTGCAGTCAGATAGAATTTACTGCAACCTTTAAGAACTTACACCATCAGCCTCACTGCTGCCTTTACCTCTCTGAGCTCATCCCAGCCACTCTGGCCTCTTTGCTGTGCCTTGAACACACCAGGTATGACCCAACTCAAGGCCTGGGCACTTCCCAGGGCTTGCTCTCCCACTTCCTTCAGGTCTTTGCTCAAACATCACCTCTTCAAAAGGCTTTCCCAGACCACTCTGCTTAAATAAATAAATAACCTCCATCTCACCCCTAGGGCTCCTTGTTCCCCTTTCCTGCTCAGTTTTTGCCATAGCCTTTATCATCATCTCACATACTATCTATCTTACTCATTTTATTTCTTGTTTGATTCTCTCCTCCCCAGGCCCAAAGACAGGAATTTTAGGGTTTCATCTGTTTTATCTGTTTTGTTCACTGCTCCATTCTGTGTCTAGAACCCTGTTTGGCACAATGTAGGGGTTTTTCTTAGTCCATTCAAACTCTATAATAATGTTCCATAGAAATTTTTATTTCTTACAGTTCTGGAGCCTGGGAAGTCCAAGATCCAGGTGTTGGCAGATTTGGTGTCTGGTGAGGGCCCACTTTCTGGTTGATAGGTGGCACCATTTAGCTGTGTGCTCACATGGGAAGGGGCAAGGTAGCTCTCTGTCGCCTTTTTATACAGCCACTAATCCCATTCCTAAGGCCTCCACCTCCATGATTTAATGACTTCCCAAAGGCCCCAACCTCCTAACACTGTTACGGAAACACCAGGGGTTCCATCTAGGTCCTGCTGCTCACCACACACAAAGCCAATCACTAAGGCAATGAGTATTGCCAGGGAAGAAGGCTTTAATCAGGGACTGCAGCTGAGGAGATAGGAGATCAGCCTAAAATCCATCTCCCTGACCAATTAAAATCAGGGGTTTATATAGCAGGGAAGAAATGTAACTACATGCGGGGAGCAGGAATTAGAGAAGGATAAAGAAGAGGAGTTGGTCAACAGGAAGCAGGTGGTCAGTTAGGCAGTCATGATGGTTGAAGGGTCTGGCCTCTCATGGCCCAGATGCAGTGATCTGGTCTCAGTTGCTTGATACTATCTGGGAGTCCTGATGACTGGTTTCCTGAGAAAGGAACTCAGATAAAACTATTGTAACTTTCTTAAGTTTTAAGACAGAGAGGGTCTATTTCTATGTTCATTCAAAAGAAACCTTAAACATCAGTTCTATGGGACAATTGGGCCAGTTTCAACACCAACACCTTGGGGGTTAGGATTTCAACATATGAATTTGTAGGGGTGGACACATACATTCAGCAGCATTCAACAAGCACTCATTGAATAAATTAATGAATGAAGATATCAAGCTCCCATTTTCTCAAGCACCTACTATTTGGTTGGTGCAAAGTAATTGAGGTTTTTCCCATTGTGTGTGTGTGTGTGTGTGTGTGTGTGTGTGTGTGTGTGTGTGTGTGTGTTTGAGATGGAGTTTCGCTCTTGTTGCCCAGGCTGGAATGCAGTGGCGTGATCTCGGCTGACTGCAACCTCCGCCTCCCGGATTCAAGCAATTCTCCTGCCTCAGCCTCCCGAGTAGCTGGGATTATAGGTGCCTGCCACCATGCCCAGCTAATTTTTTGTATTTTTGGTAGACACGGGGTTTCACCATGTTAGCCAGGCTGGTCTCGAACTCCTGACCTCAGGTATCAGCCTGCCTGGGCCACCACGTGCATCCAGCCATTACTTTTAATGACTATTACAAAGCAAGTACTTTGCCTGCATTGTCGTTAATCCTCATAAAAACTCTGCAATGTTGACACTATTGTTTCTCAATTTACAGAATCTAAAATCTGAGATTAGGAGATGCTGTCTTCTTCAAGGTCTCGCAAGGCTGTGCTGGGATTCAAGCCCCCAACATCCTTTTTCTCCCCTTCTCCATTGCTTTGGATAGCTCTTTACAGTTAACAAAATGCCTTCAATGCAGTGATCTCATCTGACCTTAACAATAACCCTGGGAAAGAAGAATTGTAATTATCATCTCCATTTTGACATATATGAGAATCAAAGCTCAGAGAGGCAAAAGTATTTGCCCTGGTTGACACAGCTGGTGAACAGCAGAGCCATTCTTCAGTTCATTCAAAAGACATTTGCTGAACAACACCCAGGTGCCAGACCCAATAGCTAATAGGATGTGATGCCTCAAGCTTTCTGCCTCCCTAGTCTTGTGGTGCTGAACCTTGGCCACTGCTATGTGTTGAGTACTCATCCAGGGTAAAATGTGGGTACTTGTAAATGTTAACTTGTGTTGTCCAGACATGGCCTGAGAGGGGCTGGTCTGAAAGGAGATTGACAAGTGAGGGCTGAGATTACTGGGAAACAGAACCGGAAGAGATGATGGAAGAAGGAGCTTTTTAAACACTGAGCCAGAAGATGTAGTAAGCAAGAGAAGGTTGTGGGTCAGAGCTTTTTAAAATCCCTTTTTATCCTTATTCCTCACTCCCATCCCCCCACAGGCAACCTTCTCAATGTGTTTGATGTGTATCATTTTGTTTCTTTGTGCTTTTGCAAAGTGCTTATTTTTCTTTTGTGCGTAAGTGTTTTGATTCATGCAAATATTATTATGTTGTGTATTTAATTTTTCCACCCAGCAGTGTGTCAAAGATTCATGTGTGTTACTACATTTACACCTAATCCATTGCTTCTAATTGTTACATAACATGGTGTGTACCTATCACATCTTACCCATCTGCTTCCCCAGGGATGACACCCAGACAATGCTGTGATGCACATGCCTGCCATGTCCCCTCCTGGGCCTGTGTGAGTTAGACTGCTGGTTCATAGGGTATAGTCACAATTCAGTAGTGCCTGCTTGCTCTGCTCCCTGAGATACTCCCAGAAGCAGAGGATGAGCATTCATATACCCTCATATCCCTGTCAGCACTTGGTGTTATCCAGTTTTCTAATGTCTGCCGGTCTAATAGATGTAAAGTGATATCTCATTATTGCTTTAATTTGCAACTATCTAATTATTAATGTGTTGGAGCAACTCTTTATATATTCGTTGGCCTTTTAGATTCTCTGGAGTAAGCTAATCAGATTTAAAATGGAAGAGGGAAGAGCCATCTATTTAATTAATCTTGATTCCTAGGAAAGTCCAAAGGGTTGAGAGGTCTCCAGGCATAGGAACCAGGGGTGCTCAAGCTTACAAATGGAAAATGTTTCCAGGAGAACCACTGGACCTGAACTGGGAGGTTTTTCTTGGAAACCATCTTTTTGTTTCCCCCAAAATATAAGACAGAGCATGGAAAACTGGATTTAGCCAGTTTGACTGGATTTAACCAGCCAAAACATATTTCCTGGAAACATAAATAAGTTGAATTACATTAAAAGGAAGAATTTCTGTTCTTTGAAAGACATGATTAAGAGATTGAACAGAGAATCCACAGCGTGGGATGAGATATTTGCAAACATATATGGCAAAGGACTCAGATCCAGAATATATGAAGAACTTCTACAAATCAGTAAGAAAAAGACAAACCACTCGATAGAAATATGGGCAAAAGACTTGAGAAAGCACTTCATAAAAGAGCATCTCTGTATGGCAAAAATCGTATAAAAATGTGCTCAACTTTTTAAATAATAAGAAATACAAATGAAAACATCAATAAGATGCCACTACACACCCACCAGAATGACTAAAATGAAAAAGACAGACCATACCAAACGTTGGCTGGAATGTAAATGGGTACATCCTCTTTGGAAAACTACTTGGCCAATATCTTCTAAAGATCCCCCTGTGCATACCCTTTGACCCAACAGTTCCATCCTAGGAATTCATCCAAAAGAAATGTGCTCGTTAAAATACATGTCCAAGAGTTTCATACACTCTAGCCTGGGCAACACAGTGATACCCTGTCTCCTAAAAAAGGAGTGTTCATAGCAGCATTATTCACAATACAAAACTTGAAAGCTACCCAAAGACTCATCAATAATATGGGTAAATGATGGTGTTATATTCATGTAATGAAATACTACACAGCAACAAAAATGAAAGAACTGCAGTTTTACTTTACGCAAAGTACAAAACCAGGTGGTGAAGTCTATGGTGAAGTCAAGACAGTGATCACCCTTGAGCAGATATCAACTGGGAAGAAGTGGGAGAAATTTTCAGGGTGCTGGTCCCATGGGTGTGTTCCCTTTGTGAAATTTCATCAAGATGTAGTCTTATGATTTTTTAACTTTTCTGTATGTATTTATACTTTGATGAAACATTCAGAAATATTACATGGGTACCTACTGTCCAGCCCCAGCCCCATAGTGACAAATCAGGAATAGGAGACAGCCCTGAAGGTAGAGGGGGTAGTTGGCTACGGGTTGCAGAATCATCGTCCACATACAAGAACAAATCCTCGCCCTGCCTTGCTTTGCCAGTGGAGTACAAGGGAGGTCACAGCCAATATGTGAGATTTCAGAGGAGGCAAGATAGCAGTGTCTTAAATGTGGGTAGGGTTTTATTAAGAACCAAGTACTTTGACCAGGCACGATGGCTCACGCCTGTGATCACAACACTTTGAGATGCCGAGGCAGGTGGATCACTTGAGATCAGGAGTTTGAGACCAGCCTGGCCAACATGGTGAAACTCTATTTCTACTAAAAATACAAAAATGAGCTGGGCATGGTGGCGGGCACCTGTAGTCCCAGGTACTTGGGAGGCTGAAGCAGGAGAATCACTTGAACCCAGGAGGCAGAGGTTGCAGTGAGCCAAGATCACACCACTGCACTCCACCCTGGATGACAGAGCAAGACTCTGTCTCAAAAAAATAAAATAAAATAAAAAAACAAATACTTTCACATAGTTCCATGCATGCAACCTTTGCAGCAGAGGGAGCAGAGATCTCTAAAGGCAATGTGACTTCCTTGAGTCCACACTGCCAGTAAATACCAGAGCTAGATCTAGTTCTCAGGTCTTCTAGTTCAGGGATCTCCCTCGCATGCCACACTGCCAGCTGCATCTGGGCTGAGGCAATCGGGAGGCTCCACAGGGAAGGAACAAGTTACACTGGAGGTTGAAGAATGGAGGCAATGCACGAGGGCAGACAAAAGCAAATGCTGTAGCAAGAAAGTGCCAGGGCCAGGAGCTCCCAGCTTTAGCAGGATCTCAGCTTCCCGAAGTGGAGCTGTCAGAGGTGTTGCTAAAAGACAGGCAGGAGTGGCTAGGGAAGTGCAGAAGGGCTCCTCCGGCCACGCTGTCTTGCCCCTTCTCTAGAAGCCCTAGGAGACTCTCCTCCCAACAGCCCCTGTGCCCCCAGATTTATTTTGCTTTCTTTCGCTAAATCAAACTTTATCAGACAGTTTTACTGTCAGCCGTTAAACCAAAATGTGTTTGTGCAACAGTAAACACCTTGTTACTGCAGGGAAGGATTACATAAACAAAGGTGGGGACGAGACCTAACTCACTGTACCCAAGAACCGTGCAGCCCTCAGTGGGGGACGGAGAAGGGCAAACAGAAGGGCACTTCAGGGGCGTCTGGAGGCCTGAGGCGAGGTGACAGGCCATGCTCCAGCCTGAGGCTTCTGCCCTCGTCAGAATGGAATGAATGGCAAGCGTTCCTCCGGTCTGAAGGGTACTGTCCTCTAGAGATCTCAGAGGGGACCCAGGAACCTTGTCAGAGCCCTGAAGGGTGCAGAGGGGGAGGCAGAAAGACTATACGGAGGATGGGGTGGTCAGTTTGGATTAGAATCTGGTGTGATGGTGGTGGGTTGGGGGCTAAATAGGTGTGGGAAAAACTCGAAGCCTGGGAGGAATGAAGAGAGGAGAGGGTTACAGTCAGATTGAGAAGACACGCAGGTAAAGGAAGAGTATGGTGGGGGGCTGCCTGCTTGGGCCTGAATTATTGGCCAAGGAGTGGAGAGATAAGGGCCCCTTTTGGGGTCAATGGGGCAGGGAGGTTTAAAGTGGCTCTGGGTGGGTGGCAGATACAGACACTGGGGTGTCAGACCAGAGGCAGGACCAGTGGGCAGAGCAGCCAGCTAGACCACCCCTCTCACGAGTGCACCCAAGGTCTCAAGGCCTCCCCTCAGGGCACGTTTCCCTGCCCCTCCCCTGATCTTCTCTCACTCATCCTTGCTCAAAACCCTCTAATCAGGGCTGCTTGCTGAGCCAGACTGCCATATGACATAAGCTGTCTAGGGACAAACCTGAAAGTCTCCGAGGGGACCCCAAGTGCTGTGCAGAACAGAGGGGGACATTCAGAGAGGAGGTGAACAAATAGATTAAAGGTGTGCCCCCACTGGGCACTGTGCTAGGAGCTTCTGCACCACAGGTACTTTCTCACTTACTTTTTTTTTTTTTTTTTTAATGGAGTCTTGCTCTGTTGCCCAGGCTAGAGTGCAGTGGCGCGATCTCGACTCATTGCAACCTCTGCCTCCCGTGTTCAAGCGATTCTCCTGCCTCAGACTCCCAAGTAGCTGGGACAAAAGGTGCCCACCACCATGCCTGCCTAATTTTTGTATTTTCAGTAGAGATGGGGTTTTGCCATGTTGGCCAGGCTGGTCTTGAACTCCTGACCTCAGGTAATCCATCCACCTCAGCCTCCCAAAGTGCTGAGGTTACAGGCGTGAGCCACTGCACCCAGCCACAGACACTTTGATTTTGAGTCTCACACCCACACTTTGGGATAGAAAGTATCTGCTTAAGCTGAAAAGTGAAGGCTGCAATGAGCCATGATTGTGCCACTGCATTCCAGCCTAGGTAACAGAGTGAGACCCTGTCAAAAGAAAGAGAGAAAGAGAGAAGGAAGAAAGGAAGGGAGGGAGGGAAAGAAATAAAAAATTAACCCCTTACACCAGGCTTCCTGTTGGCATCAATTGTCTTATATTTCCTACACTGAGCATTTCCTGTATGGCAGTCATTCTGGCTCTATTATTTCATTTAATCCTCACACTCATATGAGACAGGTTCTTTTATTATTCCCTTTTATAAATGGGGAAACCAAGACTCAGAGAGGTTAAATTATTTAGCTAGGGTCTTACAGTTAGCAAATGACTGAGTCAGAAATGGAGTCCAGATCTCTCTAATGCCAAAGGCTGTGCTCTTCCTGTCTGAGTCTGGGCTAAGAGGGTCTGGAGGAAGGGTTGGGACATTGTGGGTGGAGGTTAGTAAAAGGGGTGGCCCACACACTAAAGGCTTTGCCCTGAACACCAGGCATGCGGAGGTCCCTACTGAAGAAGAGAGGACAGTTATCAACCTCCCTCACGATCCAAAAGGGCTGGAATGTCCCCAAACCCCTTCCTCAAACACCAGGATGTGCCTCCAGAGCCCTGGAAGTCTCTGGCCATTCTAAGCTAAGAGTCTGTAGGGCAATAGCCCCTGCTTCCTGAAGTCCTGGCCTGTGGCATTCTAACCCTGGAGGCCACAGCTTCCTCTTTTCTCCAAATCCCAGATCCCAAGCATCCCTTCAGCCCCACCCTTAGCCTTCTAATATACTACTCAGGTACTTCATCTCCCCATCACTACCCCAACCATCCATCCCTCTAATACCCCACCTTGACCACAAACTGGCTCCATCAGCCAGCCACAGCCCTAAAGCCTGAGGCCACACTGCAGAGGCTTTACCCCAGAGGTTAGCATGACCTAAGAACCTTAGATCACTGGGGCTGCAAGTTCCCAGGTCACTGCAATCTTTCTGTTCAGGCCCTGAGCACACACAGGCCACTGACTTCATTAACAACCTAGTCCCTTCTGAGACTAGGGAATCAAGCAAGCTTGGATTCTGGGGTCTGGATCAGGGCCCGGGGCCACAAATCTCAGGATTCCATTTAGCAAAATCACAAGGTAGGACTCAAAGGGGCAGGCCCAAGGTCCCATGCTCAGAAGGATTCATGCTCGGTTATGGGGTTTTTTTTTGTTTTTTTGTTTGTTTGTTTGTTTGTTTGTTTGTTTTTTGAGATGAAGTCTCGCTCTTGTCCCCGAGGCTGGAGTGCAATGGTGCGATCACAGCTCACTGCAACCTCCGCCTCCTGAGTTCAAGTGATTCTGCTGCCTCAGCCTCCTGAGTAGCTGGGATTACAGGCACCTGCCACCACACCCGGCTAATTCTTGTATTTTTAGTAGAGATGGGGTTTCACCATGTTGGCCAGGCTGCTCTTGAATGCCTGACCTCAGGTGATCCACCCCCCTCGGCCTCCCAAAGCGCTAGGATTACAGGCGTGAGCCACCACGCCCGGCCAAAATTCTTATTACTTTTTTTTTTTTTATAACAGGGAGCCCTGCATTTGTATTTCGTACCAGGCCATGCAGATTGTGTGATTGGTCCTACCCAACAGCGCTGCTGTTTCTATGGCCTAGGCTGTCTCCTTGGGTCTTGCAGGGGCCAATTACAGATCTTGGAGGCCTGGTCTGGGCGGAAGTGCTCCCTGCCCTCACTCCCCACCCACAGAGCTGAACACTGCTGTCCTAAGGGGCAACTCAGGGCTGGCCCAGGGAAGGGCACAGCTCAATTATCTGGATCCCTGGCATCTAGGACTCTGGGGACAGAGGGAGGGCAGAAAGAGGTTGTGATTTAGGAAGGAAGATGGAAGAGAAGAGAAATGGGATTCCAGGGCCTACAGCCAGGGGAGCTGGGAAATGAAACAATCAGGGATCCAGGAGAACTCTACTCCATTCATCCCCCAGGGTCCCTGGAACCACAACAGTGTGGCCAGCTGCAGGCGCAGAGGCAGTATAGCAGAAGGATTGGATACTTGGCCTCAGGGCTGATAGGGTTCAAATCCTGCCCTGTCACTCAGTAGGTATAATCTTGCTTCAAAAAACTTGGTTTCCCCCTTTGCAAAATAAAAATATTGCCTACTATGCAGGATTATAATTGGAGGCGACGTAAGTAAAGAACAACTCCTCAAACACCTGCCATTTTGTGTTTAGCATTTGACTAGGCACAAATCCCTGGAGAGGCCTCATTTAATTCCCAGTGTCAAACTGTGAGATGGAGACAGAGTATCAGAGAGAGTTCCCTGCCCTAGGTCGCAGAACAGGTGAGAAGTAGAGCTGAGGTTTGAATCCAGATCTGTGGTATCCCAAGCCTTCTGGGTGCCACTGCTCCACCCTGTCTGGTGGCATGGTGCTGAGCTGGGGATGTGTGTTTGGGTTTAGTCACACAGAATGCAGGGATTTGTTGGTTAAGAAAAGGATTTCAAGAGTAGATGACACCAAGGAGGTTATTTCATGAACTATCATTTAAAGTCACTCTTTTAGAAGAAAAAAAAAAAAACTCTTTTTCTAAAAAGAAAAGTATAATTAGAGACCATCATGCTGTCTCTAGGGAGCCTCTTCCTCCTCCACCATCCACCATCCAGTCTGAGACAGAATTGTATGGAGGCTGCCACCATGTCTGGAGTGAAGGATGCTGGGATGTCTGCCAGAGACCCAGGCTCTGCCATATGCCCATTGCACTTACTGGCTTCTTTTCCCCCAATATTTTATGAGAGTATAACTTACAATACGGAAAGTGCACAAATTGTGCGTGGAGCTTGATAAATTTTCACAATCAAACATACCCAAGAAACCAATATTAAAACTGAACATTCCCAGCATTCCAGGAGCCCCTCTACTGCCCCCTTTGAGTAACTGCACTACCCCACCCCCAAAAAGCTGACTTCCCACACCACTGATTAGTTTTATCTGTTTCAAAACTTTATATAAATGGAATCAAAGGGCATGTACTCTTTTGCATCTGGCCTTTTTGTTCAGCGTAAAGTTTTTGCCCAACATTATATTACAAATATATTTATCTCACATATACCTATGTACAAACCTGCACATTCTGCACTTATATCCTGGAACTTAAAGTAAAATGTTTATATATATATAGTCCTCTATATTTTCCATGTACACAATTGCAGTTCATTTACTTACATTGCTGTATACTAGTCCTTTGTATGAACATGCCACAAGCTTCCTATTCTGGACATTTGAGTAGTTTCCAATCACTTGTAAGTTTTTAATGTCTTGTAATTTTTTATAACTAAAGGACAGTCTCTCAAAAAAAAAAAAAAATTGTTTCTAAAAACTAAGATTGGGGCCAGGTATGGTGACACACAACTGTAGTCCCAAACTACTTGGGAGGCTGAGGCAGGAGGATTGCTTCAGCCCAGGGGAGTCAAGGTGGGAATGAGCCATGATTGCACCACTGCGCTCCAGCCTGGTGACAAAGCGAGAGCCTGTCTCAATATCAAACAAACAAACAAACAAAACAAACACAAAAAACCCTAAGATTATGTTTCATTACTGATGGACTGTTTAAACAAGGACGACCGTTTCTTTTCTCTGAAGCTAAGGCATCACAGTCAGTTGGTGTTATGTTTTCCCCTCCAATGGAAGTCCTAGAGAAATATTAGTATCACCTTAAAAAAGTTACTTGAAACAAATACAAAGGTGAATTCTAAAGGCATCTGTCTTAGTCTTCTCTGGCTGCTATAACAAAATACTATAAACCTATAAACAACAGAAATTTATTTCTCACCATTTTGGAGGCTGGAAGTCCAAGATCAAGATGCCGGCAGATTTAGTGTCTAACGACGTCCTGCTTTCTGATTCACAGACAGCACCTTCTAGCTGTGTCCTCCCTCACATGGTAGGAGGTAGAAAGGGCAATGCAGCTCTCTCAAGCCTCTTTTATTTTATTTTATTTTATTTTATTTTATTTTATTTTTTTTTTTGAGACAGAGTCTCCCTCTGTTGCCAAGGCTGGAGTGCAGTGGCACAATCTCAGCTCACTGCAACCTCCACCTCCCAGGTTCAAGTAATTCTCCTGCCTCAGCCTCCCAAGTAGCTGGGATTACAGGCGCCTGCCATCAAGCCCAGCTAATTTTTTTTTTTTTTTTTTTTTTTTTTTAGTATAGATAGGGTTTTGCCATGTTGGCCAGGCTGGTCTTGAACTCCTGATAGATGATTAACCTGCCTCGGCCTCCCAAAGTGCTGGGATTACAAGCGTGAGCTACCATGCCCAGCCTCAGGTCTCATTTCTAAGAGCACTAATCCTGTTAATGAGAGCTCTGCCCCTATAACCTAATCACCTCCCAAAGGCCCACCGCCTAATACCATCACCTTGGGGATTAGGATTTTGACATATACATTTGGAGGGGACACAGATATTGAGATCATGGTAGCATCCCACTGAGTCTTCTCTTAGAACCAATTACAGTTTCAAGAAAATATTGGCACTTTTCCTGTTAGCAAATTACGTTATGAGAGAACAAGACAAAAAAGCATGACACCAAAAAAGGTTTGCGTAAAATGTCCCTCATGCAGAAGAGGCGGAAAGACCCTTTCAGCTGGCAAATGCTTGTCTTTTTTCCTAAAAATACTAAGACACAAATGTGACTTAAATGCAGCCAACAAACATATGAAAAAAAGCTCATCATCACTGGTCATTAGAGAAATGCAGATCAAAACCATAATGAGTGATCAAAACCACCATAATGGTGATCATAATGGTGATCAAAACCACCATCTCATGCCAGTTAGAATGGCAATCATTAAAAAGTCAGGAAACATGCTGGGCATGGTGGCTCATGCCTGTAATCCCAGCACTTTGGGAGGCCAAGGTGCTGGGATTACATGAGGTCAAGAGATCATGAGGTCAAGAGATCAAGACCATCCTGGCCAAGATGGTGAAACCCCATCTCTACTAAAAGTACAAAAATTAGCTGAGCGTGGTGGCACACACCTGTAGTCCCAGTTACTCGAGAGACTGAGGCAGGAGAATCACTTGAACTTTGGAGGTGAAGGTTGCAGTGAGTCGAGATCACACCACTGTACTCCAGCCTGGCAACAGAGCAAGACTTTATCTCAAAAAAAAAAAAAAAAAAAAAAGTCAGGAAACAACAGATGCTGGACAGGATGTGGAGAAATGGGAACACTTTTACACTGTTGGTGGGAGTGTAAATTAGATCAACCATTGTGAAAGACAGTGGCGATTCCTCAAGGATCTAGAAACAGAAATACCATTTGACCCAGCAATCCCATTACTGAGTATATACCCAAAAGATTATAAGTCATTCTACTATAAAGATACATGCACACATATGTTTATTGCAGCACTGTTCACAATGGCAAAGACTTGGAACCAACCCAAATGCCCATCAATGATAGAGTGGATAAAGAAAATGTGGTATATATACACCATGGAATACTATGCAGTCATATAAAAGGATGAGTTCCTGTCCTTTGCAGGGACATGGATGAAACTGGAAAGCATCATTCTCAGCAAACTAACACAGGAACAGAAAACCAAACACCACATGTTCCCACTCATAAGTGGGAGTTGAACAATGAGAACACATGCACACAGAGAGGGGAACATCACACACCAGGGCCTGTCGGGGGGCGGGGGGGGACTAGGCGGGGGGATAGCATTAGGAGAAATACCTAATGTAGATGACAGATTGATGGGTGCAGCAAACCACCATGGCACTTACATACCTATGAAACAAACCTGCACGTTCTGCACATGTATCCCAGAACTTAAAGTATAATAAAAAAAAGAAAAGAAAGAGAAAAAAAAAAGAAGGGGAGAGAGAGTAAGTGACATACATAACCACAGTCAGTAATTTCCCTTGCTATGAATTTCTCAGCTGTTATAATGAGAGTCCTTATATTACTAAAAATGCCTGAGAACTCATTTGAGCCCAAAGTATCACTGAAGCTTTCATGGTTAATCTAGATTTTTTTTTTTCTTTACAAACTTTCCACTGTGGGGGCTGACATTTTTTAATTGTTAAAGTGATATATTGAGAACACTTAAAACAAGTCACAAATGTCACTGGAAACACTTGGGTAAAACACCCACCTTACGGAGTTCTTAAGAAACAGAAAAAGACAGTGGATATTGCCATATCTACTATGTACTAGCTGGTATTATCTGTACCCAGGTCACTTCACTTCTCTGGGCTCAGTTTTCTCATCAGTAAAATGGGGACAATAATGACCATCTCCCAGGGTCTTGTACGGATTAAATGAGTTAAACTGTGTAAAAAGCTCTTTAGTCCAAAGCTTGGCCCATAGTAGATGTTCACTCTATAATAAGTATAGACAGTAGTAGCAGAGGAAATATTCCATTTATAAAGCAATATTTTAAGAAAAAGTTAAATATTACTGCTATGCCATTGTACTTGTCATCTGCTGTGTTGATGAGTTTCAATAAGGACACTTGATCCCAGGCAGTACTACAAATACTTCCATGAAAAAGATTAAGAAATAAATTGACATAGAAAATGACTGCTACTTTGGCCAGGAGAGGTGGCTCATGCCCGTAATCCCAGCACTTTGGGAGGCCAAGGCAAGCAGATCACTTGAGTTCAAGAGTTCGAGACCGACCTGGCCAACATGGCAAAACCCTGTCTCTACTAAAAATACAAAAATTAGCCAGGCCTGGTGGTGCAAGCCTGTAATCCCAGTTACTCAGGAGGCCAAGGCAGAAGAATTGCTTAAACACGGGAGCGGGAGGTTAGCTGAGATCCAGTCACTGCACTCCAGCCTGGGTGACATAGCAAGACTCTGTCTGAAAAAAAAAAAAGAAAAAGAAAAAGAAAAGAAAAGAAAATGACTGCTACTTTGGTTTGTCACTTAAGTTTCTCACAATCCAAGCATTCATTCAATAAATATTTATTGAACATCCCAAATGGTCCTTCCTCCCAATCTAGTTGTGTTGAAAGACAATAAACAAGAAAATAAGCAATCAATATGATTACGAATATTGTAAATTCTATAGATCCTATGAAGAAAATAATCAGAGTGCAACAAGAGACAATCAAGGAAGGAATATTTAGATTAAATTGCTGGGAAGCTCTCAGCAGATGACATTTAAGATGAAATAAGAAGGTTGAGCAGAGCCAGCCAAGCAAAGAATGAGGGGAAAGTGTCCTAAACAGTGGACTAAGATTTAGGAAAGAAAAAAAGAAAGGAGACCAGTGTAGCTGGTACATGGAGATGGAGGAGGAGAGGGTAGGGAAGAGGAAGAGAAGGAAGAGATGAGGCTGGACCGGTGGTCTTGGCTCAGATTATACAGAACCTTCTAAGCCATGATAAGGAGCTGGGACGTTCCCTGACCTGTGACTACGAACCAATTTCTACTTTTTTTTAAGAAAAGAAATAAAATTCTAAAATACATTTTAAACTTCTTCAAATTAGATTATTAAACAAAAATAATTTTTTCCCTCATTGTTCAAATCAATGTGTTCTTTCAAGTGTGTATCCAAAATGGTCTTCTGAAAGCTTGTCACAGAAGGGCCTGGGCCACTTTTACACTTTCTCTATTCAATTAAAAATAATAATATCCAAGATATTACCACTGGGGGAAATTGAGTGACAGATACATGAGCCCTTGTACATTTTTCTGCAACTCCCTTTGACTATAATTATTTCAAATTTTAAAAGTTCAAAAATAATAACACTAAAATAGCAAGTAGCCCTGTCGACTTGGAGATCCCCTTCATCTCATTCTGTCTTTCAGCATCATCTGAAGACTCTGAATGGCATTTTGAAGACACTGAAGCTGAAAAACCACCACTTTCCATAACTTTGTTATCATTCCAGAAGATGTATAGAAATATAGCCTCCAAAAAAATGATTCAAAATTATAGACATTTGCAGCCATTCAAGGCTTAAGAGTTTACAAAACATCTACTTTTCTTCTATTTGAAACTTTGAGGAGGGGATGGCTTTTGGAAACTTTTCTCCACAAAAGGATTACACTGAAAGGCCTCACTGTGCTCTACATTTTCTGCACATTTTTGGCTCTATTTATATCTGGAAGTAGATTTTTTTTCTTCCATAGCTATGTTTAAAATACAAGGATGGAGTTGTGTTAACAAATGTATATTTAGGCAGTCTCAGTTTGCAAGAAAAAAAAAGGAAAAAAATTTTAATATTGGAAATGTGCTAAAAATTATCAAAGAGAGTATCATCTTTTTGGCTGGGGGCCACTAATGGAATACTGCCCAGGGACTCTTCGAAGTCCTCTGGGCTATGCCTTTACTTGATTCATTCCCATAACCCAAAATATATATATATACGTGTGTGTATATATATATATATACATACACACACACATATATATATATATCTCCTCCAGAGCCATTCACATACTAGGCACTGGATTAACTGCCGGGAATGGCAACTAGATTGAGACACCACGTTCTAATGTCTGGCCCACACCTCTCAGGACAGAAATTGGTTAGTCTTTTAACAGTCTCTCAGCAACAGACTCAGGCTATCAAAATTCATGGAAGCAGCTATGGAAACAAGGGTTCCAATGTGCTAAATTAATATGAGACTGACTCCTCGTTCCAGCACCAAAAACCAGCCAAAGCCACCACCTGAGTATGCAAGGAAGTGGTTAAGAGTGGAGACCTAAGCCGGGCTTGGTGGCTCATGCCTGTAATCCCAGCACTTTGGGAGGCCAAGACTGGCAGATGGCTTGAGTTCATGAGTTGGAGACCAGCCTGGACAACATGCAGAAATTCCATCTCTACAAAAATAATAATAATAAAAAAATTAGCCGAACATGGAGACACCACCATGGTGACACCACAGTAGCCTGTAGTCCCAGCTACTTGGGAGGCTGAAGTGGGAGAATGGCTTGAGCCCAGGAGGTGGAGGTTGTCGTGAGCCAAGATCGTGCCACTGCACTCCAGCCTGGGTGACAGAGCCGGACCTTGTTTCAAAAAAAAGAAAAAGTGGAGGAGACCTGAGGGCCCAGCTGCCTGAGTCTGAATCCCAGCTCTCTCACTTATTATCTGTGTGACCTTGGGCAAATTAACTAACCTCTCTGTGCCTCAATTCCATCATCTGTAAAATCCAGATCATCATAACAACCTCTATAATTGGTTATAGTGAAGATTAAATGAGATAGTGCAAGTACAGGACTGAGCAGAATGTTCTCTGTTGTTCCCTATGTGCATAGAAAGTGTTCTCTATTATTAAGTCAAATTCACCAGAAGGCTGCTTGGCAAGCCCAGAATCAGAACAAAGAGCCCTTGAGGAGATCATTTCCCTTCACTTGGGAGACGTCAGTGAAATATCCCTCGTCCCCCACAGCACTGAACACCCTCTCGTCACCAGGCTGCTTTTCATGTCCTATGCACCAACCCCGAGGCCAGGCTGCAGAAGCGTGACACATCCTGCTTCTCTGAAGCCCTTTTTCCATGTGAACCACCTCTTGTCTGGGGACCGATTTTTTTTTTTCTTTCTGTTTAAAGTGCAGTGTCTTCCCACAGTCCTTGTAAACATTCTGTGTCTACCCCACCCTCACCCAGTTCAGTGTTGATTCAATTAGAACTGCTCTCCAAGCTTGGGCTGAGGTGCCCGAGGTCAGAGCCCATGTGCAGAAATCACATTACCTTCCCTGTGAATCACAACCCATCATTTCATATTGGTGTCAGCAAGATTTAAATCTTGCAGTAAGAGCTACACATGAATTTTACAATTGTAACATTCCTGCTTTTTTTTTTTTTTAGTTTAGAGCACATGTAATTTCTAGGTTCGTTGCTCTATTTGCCTCTCACAATGCTCACAATGGAAACTCTACATGTTTCCATATTTTTTCACATGACAGGTAAACATGCTGAGGTAGTCCATGTTAATTCCTTTGATCTCAGTTTTTTTGCTTAGCTGAAAGTTATCTCCTTCCATTTTGACCATGATATTTTTGGAGAACTGGCTTTGAAAATCTCCTAGCCTGGGCATATATCTGTTGACGTGACATTTCCCCTTTTGATTTCCAGAAGCACCTTAAGCTTAATATGTCTAAAAACAAATTTGTATCTTACCTCTCAAACTAGGTCTTCTTCCGGAGTAGCCTTATTTGAGTGATGGCCCCTCCATCCACACATTTGGACAAGCTAGAATCTAGTGGTCCTTCTTGACACCTTCTCTCCCTTGCCTGCTATGTGCAACACATCCTCAAGATTTTAGCTCCTGAACACCCCCTGAATCCATTCACTTCTCTCCATCTCTAATGCCTCAACCCTTACCTAGTCCAAGCCCCCTTGTTTTCTGACCTAGACTATAACAAGGGTCTCCTGACTGGTCTCACACCCTGAGGCTCCATTTTCTTATTGACCATTACTGAGAAAGGAAGCTTATTCTGTCGTTCAGATTGTCTGGCTGTGGTTTCTAACCTTCTTGCACATCAAATCACCGGGCATCCTTACTAAAACGCATCATTCACCTGTGGAGATTCTAACTCATTAGGTCTTGAGTAGGATTCCAGGATCTGTATATTTAATAAACACCCTATTCTGATACAGCAAGTCTGTGAAATTTGCACTTGAGAGTCATTGGCTACAGCTCACCAGCACCACACTTGGCCCGTTTTAGAGATAGCCAAACATGTTTCCTACATGAATCAAGGAATGAGTACCAATCTGACAAATTATTGAGCCCCCACTATGTGTCAGGCTGTTCAGGCACTAGTGACGGAGCAATGAGTGAAACAGACAAAAATCCCTTTCTTCATGGTGCTTACATTCTACTGGTAGGGGACAAATAAAACAAAAAATAAAATGTAAGGAACACTAGAAGGCAATAAGTGCTATGGAGAAAAATTAAGCAAGTCGAAGGATTTGCAGGGAGCAGGGGTATGGAATAGAGCTGTGGAGGGAGAGTGATATGGTTTGGTTTTTTTGTCCACACCCAAATCTTATCCTGAATAGTATAATAGTTCCTATAATCTCCACATGTTGTGGGAGGGACCTGGTAGGAGGTAATTGAATGTTGGGGATGGGTTTTTCCCATGCTGTTCTCGTGATAGTGAGTAAGTCTCATAAGATCTGATGGTTTTATAAAGAGCAGTTCCCCTGCACACACTCTCTCGCCTGCTGCCATGTAAGACTTGCTTTTGCTCCTCCTTCGCCTTCCACCATGATTGTGAGGCCTCCCCAGCCATGTGGAACTGTGAGTCCATTAAACCTCTTTTTCTTTATAAATTACCCAGTCTTGGGTATGTCTTTATAAGCAGCGTGAGAATGGACTAATACAGAGAGGCAAGTTGCAATTCCCAGATGGTCATGAAAGACCTCACTGGGAAAGTGGCAAATGAGTAAAGACTTGAAGGAGAAGAGGAGCAAGCCATAAGGTAACTGGAAGAAGGGCTTTCCCAGATGAATTCTAGAGGGAGCAAGCAAACTTAGCTCTTCTAGCATTCTCCAAAAGAAAAATATATTCTACAGATCCCATGTTCATGCTCAGTCTTCAACTCCAAGCTAGAAAAGATATTCCCAATGAAATATGGTATTTCTTACCTTCTTGTTACTGCTCTGCCTGAAAACCTGCCCTGAACCCCTCAGCTTTTAAGATTTACTAACTCAGCTTTTTTATGCTCCACCCTATCTGGGTGTCCTTTTACTATAGGTAGCTAGGACACCACATTGTATTTTCTGGCTTACATGCTTGTCTCCTCATCCCCAAGACCAGACTTCAGTTTGTTTGTCTCTTTCTTATCTGTTACCATTTACTTGGTGCATAGCAAAGTATTGGGCCAGATTAGATTCTTAATAAGTATTAAGTGCAGAAAAGAAAGAATGAGGAAGGAAAGAGGAATGGAAGGGAAGAATGAAGATAGGAGAGAGGAAGAAAGGAAGGAGGGAGGGAAGAGGGAAGATGGAAGCAAAGAAGGCAGCCCTAATTTTGTTTTAAATGCAAGGATAGGCATTACACAGTGGTAGATTTGCAAACCCAGGACTCCTGGATTTGACAAATTATTGAACCCCCACTCAATAATCCTAGGAGTCCTGCCTCAGTCCTATGAAAAGGAACCCTGAGGCCAGGCATGGTGGCTCATGTCTGTAATCCCAGCACTTTGGGAGGCTGAGGCAGGCAGATCACAAGGCCAGGAGTTTGAGACCAGCCTGACCAACATGGTGAAACCCCGTCTCTACTAAAACTACAAAAAAACCTGGCATGGTGGCACATGTCTGTAATCCCAGCTACTCAGGAGGCTGAGGCAGGAGAATCACTTGAATCCAGGAGGCAGAGGTTGCAGTGAGCCGAGATCATGCCACTGTGCTCCAGCCTGGGTGATCGGGTGAGACTTTGTCTCAAAAATAAAAAAATAATAGTAATAAAAGGAACCCTGATTCTTCTGTCATCCTTGAACAGTCTCTGTGGATTGCCTGCAGGTTCAGGTGGGTAATCGTAAGATATGGCAACAGTAATAATAATCTCCATAAGCAGGCCTCTCTTCTGGCTCCCCAGACTGTCCTTCGTCTTCCCTTTTTGCACTCTTTTTGCACTTCTCTTTTTGCTCTTGCTTCCTCCTCTCTCTTTTTCTTGCTTTCTCAGCAGGGGTAGGAGATGTCCAGGGCTTCAGAGCCTCCATAATTCCCAGGAGCTCAGGCTCTTTGATAAAGCGTCTCCTGAGCTGGCCACAAATGAACTTGGGGCCTCTTGTCCCACTGGTGCTACTGGAGGGTCTTTTAAGGATGCCCACTGGCCAGGGTCACCATGTTGCACGGCACCAGGGAGGCCATTCCTACTGGGCTGCAAGAAGGAACTGTTTTCCCCCATGATCAGCAGGCCTAAAGGGAGTTGTGTTTGATCCCTGTGTCCACATGACTCTTTCTTATCCGCTGCACAGAGACCCCTTCTCCATAGCAGCTATCTGTCCTCCTTCACCCTACCCTCGTCCTGCGTGCCCGACACTCCAAGGAAACCTTTCTTCCATTGGATTTTTTCCAACATCTGAAGAACAAAACTTTACTACAGGGAGTGGAGATTGGGCTAAACAGCCTTGGAATGAGAGAGAAAAGACATGGAAAAGGTGAAATTGAGAGAGGTGAGGGGTCTAGCTTGAGTGCAGGCAGGGCCTCTGATTCTGGAAGCTCTGGAGAAATCTGACACCAAGGCCAGGTCCTGAGCCAGGGCAGGGGAGGGAGTAAACCATCTTCCCCAGCAGGAAGTGAGGGAGAGAGGGAGAGCGAGCTGGGGAAGCGCTCTGTTTTCTTTGGCCTCCTCCAGCCCTGGAGGGAACTCAGAGAGAGGGAGAGGGGCTGGAGGGAGGAGGATGGGGCTGTCAGGGAGATCCGGTTTTTGTGTCCTACCCTCCCCCAGGAACTGGAGGCTGGAGCAGGGGCACTGGAGCGGGCACCCAGACCGGGCCAATGTTTTCCCTGCTGCTCCCTGTAAATCATGGAAGGGAGCTATCAGATTGGAGTTGTGTCAGATCGGACTCTATGGGGACACAGAGTCCTGGAATCAGAGGCCAGTCCAGGGAGAATGTGGAGTGCGTCAGGGAGAGAGCTGGCTGGAGGTGGGAGGCCTAGGGCTTAGGTGTAGGAGGAATGAACCTACCAGAACTCAAACACGCTGGGCAGCCACGTGAGTTCCCTACATTCTCTCCAGTCTTGATCTTCTAGGCTTTTCCACAAGGGAGGCCTTGACCTTGTACACTGCTCTGTCCCCCAGAACAGAGCCTGGAGGAGTTATCCTGGCAATAGCTCAGGCTGAGGTAGACAAGGTCAGCCCCTGAGGAAGACAGAATTTTAGAGCCCCAATGTGTCTCCTGAGTATATGCTGAGATATAGACAGATGTAGGCCTTCTATTTCCAACAGAAAGAACTTCCTTAAAGCCAACTCCTCCTCTAACCCTAATTCTCCCAGTGACTTCCATCCCACATATGATCCTGACCCTAAGCTCATGAGGGATGACCCTAAAACCATCCCTCACAGGAACTCCACACCGGTCTCAGCCCAAACACTTCAAAATCACTGAATGTAACCCCACACGTTTATCCTCATCCAAATTCTAAACCTTACTCTCACCCCAAATCCGGACTGTCACCTTGATCTGCATCACAAACCTGACTAAGTTATCTGTTGTGAGGTGAGAATTAACACAAAGGAAAAGTTAACATGTATTGTACAGTTATGAGGTGTTTGCAGTATAACAGGCTTTTTCTATTTATTGCCATATTTACATAATAGCAACCCTATGAGTTAGACATTACTATTATTACCATTTTACAGATTAGAAAACCAAGGCTCAAAAAGATTAAGCTAGTTACTCAGGTAAGGCGTCTCTAGCCTGGGAGGTGACTGCTGGAATGATCTACTCCCACCAGCAGTATCCTGCAGAGTGAATAAGAGGTCTCAGCTAGGAGGACTTCAATCTGCAGAGGGAACAGAGATTATTATGGCTGCCCCAGAAGCCACACCAAGCCCTGTCAGATGAGATCCAAATGGGGTCTCTGCTCAGATAGGGAGTGAGAGTTGGCCCTGAGGATTCAGAGCCCAGAAACACACTGCAGAGTGACACAAGCATCATAGCACAGACAGGCAGGATCAAATCCAGAAAAATCACCCCAAAGCAAGTTAGCCCCCAGTTCCATGGAACCACCAAGGATCCCACAACTGCAGTCCCCATTCCACCACTCTGGGGGTCCTCTTCTAATCAGCCATCCCTAACTGGGCTCAGCTAATATTCCAGACCTTCCTGGAAAAAGGGGCCACATAAAACAGCATTCTAAATCACAAGTTCCCCGAGCCTTCCAGTACACAGTGAGGAGAGTCCTTGATCAGGACAAGGATGACAACCTTCTAAGCACAGTGTTTACCCCATGCACAGATGCACAGATGGGCTTGTTCATATATTCATACACTGTCCTGGTCGGGTCCTCTCCAGTGTCTTTTCTCTGCCCCAAAACTGATGGTTTCTCTAGTACAGTGAGGAAAGCCCACAGCAGGTCTACCTCCTTCATCCTAGAGGACCTTACTCAGGGGCATGCTGGCCTGCAAGAATCCACGGACATCAGCAGGTGTGGCCGGACTAGAAGAAAGGCATCTACTCTCTGGAGTCCTCCATTTCTTCCTGGGTCAGGCTTTGAGTCAGGGTTTTTATGGCCAGGATGTCTGTCCAACCATGAAGGACCACATTAAGACGTGCTCAGAGCCCCGGCCCATACCACTCTCCATCAGTCTGGAAAATGTGATCCAGCCAGGACACCCTGGATGCAAAGAAACCTGTCCAGAGACCAGCAGAGGGACCTAGCCTATGGCCCGCAGTGCTCTGGCTTAAAAGCCAACAGAAGTCCCTCATGGATACTGGAGACTGGCCTGCAAGCACCGAACTTGTTGCCCACACAACCCTTGGCCCATGTGTTGCATGTTGGCATGACTTACAGCCTCTCCCAAACCAGACTGGGGACCCCAAGACAGCCAGGGGTTACCTCCTGAATCCACCAGCATCCAATACCATCTTGTTCTTCCTCCTCCTACCTCCCACATTCATCTCCCTCTCATATCCAACCTGAGTGTTCCTTTTCTTCTGCCCTCATGCTCGTTTGTCATTTGGGACCCATAAAGTGGGGTCAGTAACAGTAATAAGCATAACTGGCTCCTGGAGGAGAGAGGTGAGTGGGCTAAGCAGAGTAGATCTAGAGGAGGGAGAAGGCCTGCAGAGGGAGATGCAAGGACTCTCATGGAATGGCTCCCCGGTTGTCTTTGTCTGAAACTTAAGAGCCAGGAATCCACGTCTGCCAAGAGGTGGGGGCCTATGACATGGAGTCTTCCCAAGCCCTCCCATAGAAACTGACAGCTCCTAGGGCTGGGAACCCATCATGCCAGATCCCCTCCAGATCCCACAGATGCAGATAAAAGAATAGAAACAACCAGCTCTCAGAGGGGTGGATGCAGATGTGGCCATCAGCACCCCAGATGTGGCTCAGCCGTGTTTGCCGCCAGGGCTGCTGTGACTATGAACAGGAATGTAAATCCAGATTGGGGTGGGGATGAGGGCTGGAGGAGGGAACAGAGCTTTTTCAGGGCTCCAGGAAGAACACAGATCTGAGAAAGAGAGGGGTCTTGTGTCTGACTTCATAAAAATGCTCAGCCTGTTCCTGGGGAAAATAGATTGCTGCAAATAGGTATTCCACCCTCATCCACCCCAGCTTCGATCTCTCCTCCAACTCCTGCTGCCCATCCTGACCTCAACTTCATTAGGACCCTTATCCACTGGTGGCCAAGGCAGCCTCCTTGACCACCTCCTGCCACAGAAGGGAGGGCAGCAACAACTGCCTCCATCTCTGGAAAATGGAGGGAAATGTCAGTTTCAGCCTGGCAGGTCAGCCTCTGTCCTAAGCCTCGCTAATACCCAGCATTCCAGGCGCCATAAAGATGAAGGGTCCTACAGCCCTGCTCACCAGCTCCTGCACATAAACACCCCCAATGATAGAGCTCCCTACACCATCGCACTCGAAGCCCATTTACTTTCCACTTTGTTTTGAATTTTCATCTCAGGAGAAACTTGCAAATCGCTAACAGCAGGAACTTTGTGGAAGTTGTAGAATATAATCAGTGCATTCTCAGATTTGTCACGCTCAGACAGAGCTTCCCCAAGGAGTCACCTATCAGGGAGCAGAGGAGGCAGGAGGCTGAAGGTAGCCAACAGAGCCTGTGGTGGGAAGAAGCCAGGGAGCCTGGCCCAGCCCCTGCCTCTGGGTGAGCTTGGCCTGCATCCCACCCAGCCCCCATCTGGGTCCTGTTTGTGAAAATGAGGTGAGCAGCCCACACTCTGCTATTTTGGGAGGACTGGCTATCTCAACATAGAACATCTCTCCTGGGCAGGAAGTTCTTCTTTAAATATAGCCTGAACCCCTCCTATTGCAGAATCAGTCATTTCCTTTGGTCAGGCCTCAGGAGAGGGGAGGTGGAAGAAGACAGCTGTCCCTGTCCTCCACTAAGGAGCCACAGCCACAGTGCTGAGCTTGCCAAGTCCCCCAACTAACACTCTTCTTGTCTGCATGCTACACAGACCTATTCACTGGCAGAGTGCAGCTCTCAGATCAACCTGCCTCTGAGTGGACGGCCTAGGACTGGGTTTTTCAGCGTTACCCTGTCCCTTCGGTGGGGATCCCTAGAGAAGGCTTTCTGAAATGACCTCTTTTAGAAAAAGTAATCCTCTTCTTCCAGTCATCTCCAATGAACCAAACAAATACTTATACCTGTTAGGTGCTTCATATAGAGAGAGGGAGAGAGAGAAAGAGAGACAGAGACAGTCTTGTGTTGTCACCCAGGCTAAAGTGCAGTGGCATGATCACTGCTTACTGCAGCCTCCTGAGGAACTGGAACCACAAGCACATGCCATCATATCCAGCTTTTTTTTTTTTTTTTTTTTTTTTTGAGACAGAGTCTTGCTCTGTCGCCCAGGCTGGAGTGCAGTGGCATGAACTCCGCTCACTGCAAGCTCCACTTCCCAGGTTCACGCCATTCTCCTGCCTCAGCCTCCCAAGTGGCTGGGACTACAGGCACCCACCATCACGCCCAGCTAATTTATTTTTGTATTTTTTAGTAGAGACAGGGTTTCACCGTGTCAGCCAGGATGGTCTCGATCTCCTGACCTCATGATCTGCCTGCCTTGGCCTCCCAAAGTGCTGGGATTACAGGCATGAGCCACCGTGCCCAGCCTTTTTTTTTTTTTTTTTTTTATGAGATGAGGTTTTGCCATGTTGCCCAGGCTGGTCTCAAACTCCTGAGCTCAAGCTATCTTCCCGTTTCAACCTCCCAAAGTGCTGGGATTACAGGCGTGAGCTACCATGCCCAGTCTTCATATACTTCAGCACATTTAATTTCATCTCTACAACCCTACAAGTGAGAAAATACCACCAACATCTTGAACGTGAGGAAACCACCTGAGAGAGAACAAAAAATTCACCTGAGGTTACAGAACTGATAGATGACAAAGTCAGGATAGGAACCCAGGTCTGAGCCCTCAACTTGCGCTTCCTCCTCTAAGTCACACCCCCACCTGAGGAGACAGGAAGGCTGGACCTGACATTTGCTGAGTAGGCAGAGGAAAGAGAAGGCACACATGCAGTCACAGTGCTCAGCTGAGACTCCCCTGGCTGCCTTCCTGACAAGCCAGCGTCAGGGTTCACCCCGGCTCTCACACCTTCTCACAGCCCGGGGAACAGGATTTCGGCAGCCCAGCAAGGTCAAAGGGCAGCCAGAAACATTGCTTCCTCCTTTATCTTAAGAGAAGAAGGAATCGCTTTTAGAGTTCCACCTGGAATTGTAGATTCAGAAGGATTATTCATGTCAGATGGGTTTAAACAAAGGAAGGCTTCCAGAAATAGAGGAGACCATGGCCAGTTTTACAAAGAAGTGAAATTCTCTGTGGCAGAAAGCAGGGAGAAGCACGCCCCAGAGCAGAGAAGTGACCAGATCAAGTCTGGAGAAGTGGGCCACCCCCATGGGGAAGGGCTGGGGTGCCAGAAATGGACACACACACGATGTGGGGCTTAGCCGGCCATCTGCAATTCTCCCATCCCAGGGTCCAGAATCCGGATCCCCTGATCCCCGAGGGGGTCAGCTGCAGCAGCCCTCCTCATGCAGTCTACTCCACATTCCTCACATTCTTTACGCTCAATTAAGGAGAAATAATCAGGGGAGCAAGCAGGCCGCAGCAGGACGGCCATGCCCCATGCCGTCGGGATCACGTGTGCAGAACAGCCCCGCAGACCCCGGACCAGAGGGGCCTTGGGGGGACGAGGGAATCAAGCAGTGAGGACAACGGTGCCCCTCTGTGCTCCACAGAGACAAAGGAGAGTGAAGAAAGGCAAGCAGCGGGGAGATCAGGAAAGAAAAGGAGAGGAGAAGGCTAGGTCAGAGCAAAGGGAAGATGTGCAGCCCAAAGCCCTCAGCCATCATTTCCTAATCATGCCATCGCTTCCCCGCAATCACCATCCATCACCATCATCAAATGCCCTTTGAGACCCAGGGATGCTCAGAATGTTACCTGCCTTCATCAGTTAGTGGCACGTGCTGATTAAGTGTGTCGTGGGAATAGGGCCTCTCTGTGGTCTTCAAAATACAGTCTTTAGTCTGCAGGGGAATGCCATTCTTGGCCTCAGTGGAACATGCTTATTTCCTCCTCCTGGACCAATGAGTCTGATCAGCCAAGCAAGCTCCTACTTCCTCAAGCCTCTGTCCCTGGGCTGCCTCCCTCCTCCTCTCCAGAACCTTCCAGACTTCCCCAGTCCCCAGCAGACCCAGAGTCTCTTTCTGGGTTCCCCTTTCAGTCCCCAGAAGACCCAGAGTCTCTTTCTGGGTTCCCCCTTCAGTCCCCAGAAGACCCAGAGTCTCTTTCCAGCTTCCCCCTCCAACCGGGGGGGAAATACGTCATGTATGTAACCAGCGTAGCTTTTATCATGCTGTTCTGTAATTGTAGGTGTTTATATCTTTATCCCCAGAATGAATAACTAAATGAATGATCATTATTATTTACTGAGCATGTTCTATGTGCCAGGCACTGTGTTAGCCCTTGAGAGATGACCTCATTTAATCCTTTTAACATCCTAGAGGTCATTCATATTATTATACCCAATTTACCCAAGAGGAAGATGAGACTGAGAAAGGTCAAGTAACTTGTCCACAGTGACCCAGCTAGTAAATCAAAGAAAGGAACCTTGAACACAGGATTGTAAAATGCCAAAGCACATGCTATTATTATGACACTAAGGTACCTGAGGACAGCACCTTAGCCTTGCTTACCACGGCATGGCAAAGAATAGGTGCTCAATATATAAGATGGCTGTTTGGCTGGATAAATGGGTGATGTGTGCTCTGAAGAATTTCAGCAGTGGAGCTGAGCCAAAAACTCTTCCCATCTCCTTTATGATCAATGAGTCAAATTTGTGAAAGGATTTGTTAGACCAAAGACAAATGCTATGCTCTTTGTTGAGTCTCAGATTATGACTACTGTTAGGGCAACACCATCTGTGTCCACTCTAGGTCTCAGGGTGTGGTCAGAGATAAGACCCAGTTGATCTTCAGGGTGGGAATCAGTCTGGGGCTATGTTAGAGGGTCAGTCTGTAGCCGGTGTAAGTTGCACGAAGAGAACACATCTCTGCCAAGCTGACTTGGAACTGAATAGAGAATGGAAAGTTCTCAAGCCAGAGACCCTTGTTCCTGGGCATTCAGGGTGGAGAGATGATATGTGTGAAAGTAACTGGGTGTGGGTGTGTGGGAGAGTGTGGGCCAGAGGACCCCAGGAACGGGAGTGTGGGGACGGACCCACTAAGTGTGCACCATGTGATTTTGAGTGCTACATACACGAGAGTGCATGGTGTGGCACATATGTGTGCTGTGTGTGTTGGGGTAACAGAGGCCGAGAAGGGTGTGAGAGAGACAAGCACACACCTGTAATAACATTGGCTTCAGACGCTAGGAGAGAAGAAATTCCCCCAACTGTTTTATCAGAGCCGAAGTTACCAAATTACATTGTTGTTTTAAATTTGAGCTTCTCTGCCTGCAAATGGGGGGCTCTCAGGTTCATGAGCTTAATGCTTGGTTGGGCCTGGAGCTCCACTTCCCAACCCAATCGGGGCTCCCAGAGCTCCCAGGCCCAAGAAACAAAAGTCTTCTCTCTCAGGGCTTTGAAGTGGAAACACTAACTGCTCCCTTTAATTAGAAAGAAACCCCCTATTGTTCCCGCTTTATTACTGATGGATGAAGACATAGCAGCAGGGGCAGATTCTCAAGAAAGGGGGAGGGGAGCTGAGGAAGGAGTGGAGGGGGCAAAAAAAAATCTCTGTTTGGAATAGAGATTCTCCACACTTGGTCTCCATACGCAAACCAGACCTATTTCAGCACCTAGACCACAAAGAATTTACTGGACATTTGGCCTTCTATTCGATGTTATAGGAAAGACGGAAAGAGTCTCAGCCCTCAATCAGTTCATAATCTAGGTAAAACAGGGCAGGGGGAGAAGCATGAAAGATCATTGATATTAAATCAGTCCTGCAGGCTGGGTGCAGTGGCTTATGCCTGTAATCCTAGCACTTTGGGAGGATGAGGTGGGTGGATTGAGGCAGGAGAATCGGTTGAACCCAGGGTGGGGCCGGCGGCGGGAGGATAGGCAGAAGTTGCAGTGATCCCAGATCGCACCACTTCTCACCAGCCTGGGCAAAAGAGTGAAACTCCGTCACACACACATACACACACACACACACGCACACACACACACACACACAAACTTAGGATAAACAGAGTTGGGAGATAGCTCCATAAGACAATCTCCTAAGAAAATTCTGGGGGTGGCTGCTTGGGACCTGAGCTGGATGCTGCAGACTGGGGAGACTGGCAGAAAGACTAGGGGAGGGTATTCCCACACCAAGCAGGGTAAATGGAATGTGCAAAGGCACAGAGGGAATGGACACAGTTTCATTGGAGGAAGCGGGTCTGGTTGTGGAGGAGGGTGCGTGTAGGCGACCTAAGGGAAATCAGGTTGGGTAGAGCAGATGGAACAGAGGAGAGAAAGACTTCGAAAGTGTTACCGGAAAAGGGTCCCGATTCACCCCAGGAAGAGGGTTCTTGGATCTCGCACAAGAAATAACTCGGGGCGAGTCCATATTGTGAAGTGAAAGCAAGTTTATTAAGAAAGTAAAGGAGTAGGCCGGGCACGGTGGCTCACGCCTGTAATTCTAGCACTTTGGAAGGCAGAGACAGGCGTATCATTTGAGGTCAGGAGTTCGAGACCAGCCTGGCCAACATGGTAAAACCCCATCTCCACTAAAAATACAAAAAATTAGCTGGGCATGGTAGCATGTGCCTGTAGTCCCAGCTACTCAGGAGGCTGAGGCTGGAAAATCGCTTGAACCCAGATTGCAGTGAGCCGAGATCATGCCACTGCACTCCAGCCTGGGCAACAGAGCCAGACTCTATCTCAAAAAAAAAAAAAAAAGGTAAAGGAATAGAGAATGGCTACTCCATAGGCAGAGCAGCAGCTTGGGCTGCTGGACTAAGGATACTTATAGTTATTTCTTGATTATATGGTGAACAAAGGGTGGATTATTCATGAGTTTTCCAGGAAAGCGGTGGGCAATTCCTGGACCTGAGGGTTCCTCCCTTTTTTATACAGTATAGGGTAACTTCGAGGTTGCCATGGCATTTGTAAACTGTCATGGCTCTGGTGGGAGTGTCTCTTAGTATATTAATGTATTATAACTAGCATATAATGAGCCATGAGGATGACCAGAGGACACTCTCGTCGCCATCTTGGTTTTGGTGGGATTTGGCCAGCTTCTTTACTGCAAATTGTTTTATCAGCAAGGTCTTTATGACCTGTATCTTGTGCCGACCTCCTAGCTCATCTTGTGACTTAGAATGCCTAACCTCCTGGGAATGCAGTCAGCCTAGTAGATCTCAGCCTTATTTAACCAGCCCCTATTCAAGATGGAGTTGCTCTGGTTCAAACACCTCTGACAAAAGCACATAGGGAAAATGGCCCTGATGAGATCATTAAGGAGCCACTGGGCCTTCTTGAGCCAGGAAGTGACCCAATAAAAAGTGGACCTTGGGCAGATTAATGTGGTAGCCCCATGCAGGAAGGCATGGAGGGGAGAAAGAGCAAAGGTGGAAAGACCAGCTGAGGAGCTCCAGCAGAAACCCAGATAATGATGGCTTAGACTAAGGTGATGGCAGTGAGACTAGGAAAGAGAAGGTAAGTCTGGGATAGATTTCAAAGGAGGAAACAAGATGTGTTGACAGAATAGATATAAGATAATATAGAAGACAGTCAAAGACACCTCCAAAATCTCTAGTCTGGGAGGATAGAAGGGTGGTGGAGAGGGGAAGGGTAATGGAAGCTGCCCTTGAGGGAAAGTGGGGAGCCAGAGGAGTTAATAAGCAAATCCCCCAAAAGCTTCATTCTCTCTTCCAGAGTCAAAAGATATCCTGAACCCAGTACTCAGGCAACAGTAACTCCAGGGTAGGAAGGCCCTGTTCCTTGAGACTGGGAACACCATTAACGAAAACAACCTTTGTATAATTTGTTCTTCATGCACTTCAAAGTGATTCACACCTATGCCTCATTTGATCCTCAAAACAACCACCACAGGTGTCATTATCCCCATTTTGCAGATGAAAAAACTGAGACCCAGAAAAGCTAAATAACTTGCTCAAAGTCACATAGGTAGTTCAGGCCAGAGTTGAGAGCAGAAGCCTTCTGACTTTCAGCTCAGAACCCCTCCCAATGCCTATTGGCAGACCAGACTAGGGGAGGGGAGGGGCCTGGAGCTGCCTGTGCCCTGAATCACTGGGGGCCAGGAGTCTGGGGCTTGGAGAGAGGGTCCACTCCCAAGTTCAACCACACCCTCAGCTTACTCCTCACCCTCACATAGGGCGTAAGTCGGGAGCCCAGGGTTGGAAACGCCAAGTCTAATCAGACCTCACAAGCCCACAGATGGTTTGAATCAACATGCTACCTTGATAGGAATAATGAGGAGTCTCGAAGACAGTCTTATGCCAGCTCCATCCATCTGGACATAGAACCACTTCTTCCACGAGAGTTTCCCTGTCCAGGGTCCCATCACCCTCTAAGCCTGGCAAATGCTTCATGAGGAAGTCCCTGGTCCCACATCAACACCTGCTCCCTGGCCCCCACCAGCAGAACCACCCACAGGTTTTCCAAAATCTCTGGCCTTCTGATTTGACAAGCTCTGACTTCTTAGGCCTTTCTTGAGGCTGAAAAGGATTGCTAGGGAGAAATGAGTAGCCGGGGGTTATAGGCTGGGAAGGGGGTATGGAGCAATGTGGTGGGGTCAATAAGCCTGGATCCAGACAAATGCAGACTAGACCGATGTCCCGCCCACTTCCTGGCAGAGTGAGTGCTCCCAGCATTCATCATTTTATTTACTCAACATGACAAATGTCATCATGACATTTCTTTGGATGGGACACCTAATCTAGGGCACCCAAATCCCATGCGGTCTGCGATTTATAAATGTACAAGGTCACAGTGTCCCAGGAACAGAACCAGACCTATGATTTAGAAAAACCTTGCCTGTTACTGGGGGAGCCCATTAGAGCCAGGCCCTCAGAACAGCGGCAGTGGTTCTTCCCCATGGAAAGCTCAGGCCTGGGCTCCCAACCCGCTATGTGCAGCCCTTTGGGCAGAGACCCGCTTTAATGAGAATCTGGCCCTGCCCAACCCCCTAGCTTAGCAGAGCTTGATTGGAAGCTTAAAAAACAATGAAGTTAATTTTTAAAAACCTTTCATTGAGTTCCATGAGACCCCTATTAATTTTATTGTTTCAATAAAGCATTTATTTAATTGTCTCCAGAAGGGCCCTGTTAAATGCACAGATGTTACCTGAGTCAGAAGGGAGGGATCTGGGTGCCTTTTTTTCACCCTTTCCCATTAGCACATTAGCAGGATTCTGTTATTGGATTAACTGATTGTCACCTTCAAAGTCACAAAGGACAGCCCTAAGCAAATACGACACAAGGCAGGTAAATTCTGAAGAGCAGGGCAGGTCACAGTTGCAGGAAACAGGAAACCTGGCTCCTGATAAAAAGACTGGGTTTGGTTAAGACAGAGGAGAGTGGCCGGGAGCGGTGGCTCACACCTGTAATCCCAGCACTTCGGGAGGCTGAGGCAGGTGGATCACGAGGTCAGGAGATCGAGACCATCCTGGCTAACACAGTGAAACCCTGTCTCAATTAAAAAAAAAAAAAATACAAAAAATTAGCCGGGCTTGGTGGCGGACGCCTGTAGTCCCAGCTACTTGGGAGGCTGAGGCAGAAGAATGGCGTGAACCCAGGTGGTGGAGCTTGCAGTGAGCCAAGATCATGCCACTGCCCTCCAGCCTGGGCGACCGAGCGAGACTCCGTCTAAAAAAAAAAAAAAAAAAAAAGACGACAGAGGAGAGGATTTTCTTCTGCTGGTGAAGAGACACTTGTCATTTAGCCTCTGACACAAGAATGATATCCCTAAAAAGATCAGAGGATGAGTGCATCACTAGATGCATGATGTCCAAAACACAGGAGGGGAAGGGCTCAGCTTGAGTTGGCAGAAGATCTCTGGAACGTCATGTTCAGTCCTTCTACAATTATTACCGAGCACCTACTATATGCTGCCACTGCTTGGAGCTTGGAGCATACATCGGTGAACAAAACAAAGACCCTCCTCTCATGGTGCTTACATTCTAATGAGGAAAGACTAACAACAAAAAGTCAAAATACGACAGACGTAGCAAGATACTTTCCAAGAATGTTAAGTGCTCTGAGAACATAAAACAGAGCAATGTAGTAGAATGACCAGAAACACACAGTAAAAAATATTGACTAATTGCCTACGGGCCATCAGTCCTGTCTGATGAGATGATTTGAGTCTGAATACGGAAAAGCCAGACACAGGAAGGTCTAAGGCCTCCGAAGACCTCTCCAGGCAGAGGGAGCGTCAAGTGCAGAGATCCTAGGGCTGCATTTGGAGAGAAGCATCACCAAACTACGAAGTAATCAGAGGAGTGTGATGGAGGGAGGGGCCTCAAAGACCTCTTTCAGCAAGAATATTTCAAGAAATGCCTCAGGACTAAGACTGCATCATTCATCTTTGTATTTTTGGTTATTCGCTTGGTGTCTAGCACAGAGTAGACAATCAATAAGGTAGGATGGAATGTGGGGAAAGGAATGAGATGGAAGGGAAAGGTGAACACTTGGGGGGAACTACATTTAGTCAGGTTTTTTGTTTTTGTTTGTTTCTTTTTGTTTTTAGAGAGGGGTCTCACTCTGTCACCCAGGCTGGAGTACAGGGGCTCCATCATGGCTTACTGCAGCCTCGAACTCCTGGGCTCAAGTGATCCTCCTGCCTCAGCCTCCTGAGTAGCAGGGACTATAGGCTCACCACCATACCCAGTTTTTGTTGGTTTTTTTTTCATTTTTTGTAGAGACAGGGTCTCATTACGTTACCCAGCCTGGTCTCGAACTCCTGAGTTCAACTAATGCTCCCACTTTGGCTCCCAAAGTGCTGGGATTACAGATGTGCGCCATCGTGCCCAGCCTTAGTCAGATTATTGTTTATCTTAACAGATTAAAAGAGAAGAGAAGAACAAACAAGTGGACAAAAGCTCAGTCTACATACTAAGTCATTTGTTACCAAGCTAGGGAGGTAGAGTGAAGGAAAGGAGATGGGGGGTACACATCTGGGTATCAACATTTAATTGAAGAAACAGTAATAACATTTAATTGAAGAAATCAACATTTAATTGAAGAAACAGTAATAACAACCGCTCCTGAGATTGTTATAGGCCCTGCTTTATAGTTTACAAAACACTTTTACATACCTTTACTCTTTCCGACAGCCTTGTGAAACAGAAAATAACAAATATTGACTAATTGCCTATGGGCCCTGATCCTGTGCTAGACGATGGGGAATATATGTTGAGCAGAAATCAAAAAGGACCCTGTCCTCATGAAGTTTATAGAGTAGACTAACTTTAATCAAACAACCCACAAATTAGAGAAATCACAAGCACAGTGAGTGTTGTAATGGACAGGTACCTAGGGCTGTACCTGGAGTGATTGAGCTGTTTGTCCATTAGGGAAGAGTCCTGCTTTGGTAAGGAGATTGGTTGAGACCAGTGACTCCAACTTTTTCACCACCAATAATCCCTTTTATGCTGGGTACAGTGGCTCACACCTATATTCCCAATGCTTTGGAAGGCCAAGGCGGGAGAATTGCTTGAGGATTGCTTGAGGAGTTCAAGGCTGCAGTGATCTGTGATCATGCCAGTGAACTCCAGCCTGGGCAATACAGCAAGACCCTATCTCTAAAAAAATTTTTAAACATAATTTTAAAGGGTCCCTTTTATTCATCCTGCTGCCCCACAAACCCCAGATTTTGAAAGAGCCCACCTACCTGGGTACATTTACATAACAACACACTTATTTCATTTTTCTTTTCTTTTTTTTTTCAAGAAATGAAGATCTTGCTCTATCACCCAGGCTGGAGCTGGAGCGCAATGGCACTATGATGGTTCACCGCAGCCTCAAACTCAAACTTTTGGGCTCAAGTGATCCTCCCGCCTCAGCCTCCCATATAGCTGGGACTACAGGTATGCACCACCAGTCTAGGTTACTTTTTAAATTTTTTACAGAGATGGAGTCTCATCATGTTGCCCAGGCTGGTCTCAAATTACTGGCCTTGAGCAATCCTTTCACCTTGGCCTCCCAAAGTGCTAGGATTATAGGTGTGAGCCACCATGCCCAGACTATTTCCAAATTTTTCTTAAGGAAAAACCAATGTCATTTGTCAAGATGAGATGCTGAATGCATGATATAATTCGGCCATAGGCAAAGAAAGTCAATGTTTCTCTTGACTGGGCCGGCTTATCATGAAATACATATAATTTCCTATAGGCTTTCTGGAATATTGACAAAAGCTGATAGCCACCCTCCTCCCAATACATTTGTAGACTCCTGGAAACCTTTGGGCCCTAAGCTTGGAACTACCATTCTATGGTCATACCCAAGATCCCTTTCAATTAGGGGCCTCTCTGAACCATGAAGCATAGCCCTCTTGTGTTCAGGCATTTTGGAAAGAAGCAATGGATGTGGACTAGAGAGGTCATGGATGGCTTTCAGGAAAAGAAAGGCTTGAGGCTGGGCACAGTGGCTCACACCTGTAATCCCAGCACTTTGGGAGGCCAAGGTAGGTGAATCGCCTGAGGTCAGGAGTTTAAGACCAGCCTGGCCAACACGGTGAAACCCCGCCCCTACTAAAAATACAAAAATTAGCCCGCCGTGGTGGCGGGCGCCTGTAATCCCAGCTACTCAGGAGGCTGAGGCAGGAGAATCGCTTGAACCTGGGAGGCAAAGTTTGCAGTGAGCCGAGATTACGCCACTGCACTCCAGCCTGAGCAACAGAGCGCGACTCCATCTCAAAAAAAAAAAAAAAAAAGAAGGAAAGAAAGAAAGGCTTGAGATGGGCCTTGAAGGATGGACAAGGTTTGGCTAGGTGGAGAAAGGTCATCATCAGGCAGGAGCTGCAGAGTTTGCTCTAAGATTAGTGAGGCAACCCGCCAGGCTGCAACACAGAGTCAGGAAGCACTTGTGGATACAAGAAGTGAAGAGGTAGGTTGCAACGGACTTTAAATGCCAGGCTAAATTATCCTCCAAATGATGGGGAATCATCAAAGATTTTAGAACAGGAAAATGATGTGTTGGAGTGATGTCGTTGGCAGATGAATCTGGTGCCCATACATGCTTTGAGGTGGGAAGAGAACATTTAGGAAACCCAGTCAACAGAGCAGATGTGAGAGGAAGAGCCAAGACTTGGGAGGACAGCAATGAGGAAAAAGGGAGGAAATCCAAGAAATATTTTTTTGAAAGCACAGGACTTGAATTTGAGTTTGGAAACATCAAAGAGACTCCAAGATGTCTAAGCTTGAAGCTGGCGGTAGAGAACAGTCACCATGGGATGGTGGTGGAGGGAAGGAGATAATGAGTGTGTGTGGGATCTTAGAGAGCCTTTATACACCACATGGTTAGCAGAGGTTACCTCTGGGGTTGGGGTTGTAGGGACAGACGAGGTAGTTCGCACATTTTACTATAGATAATCTCTTTTAATGGAGGGAGTTTGTGTAATTTTTATTCCTTTTTTGTGCTTTTTGGAATTTTTCAAATAATTATTTTAATTCCACAAAGACTCCCAGGGTATTGTTAGCCCTTTATAAAACCATCACTCCTGATTTCTTCTCTCTCCCCACAGGGCCCTCTGGAGTCTCTGAGAAACACTTCATAGGTGTCTGGTCTCAGCTCCTGAGTCTGTGGTTTTCCTTATGCGGTGGGGGAATGGGGTGGCAGGCAGGGGAAGATTCTCTTCAATGTGCCTCTTCTTGTCTCCATCTTTTTTCCCCTACTGCCCCAGGAGGGCCTGCCTTTATCCTTTAAAGGCTTACACATCATCAGACACTTATCTTTGAACCACGATTGCAGCACTGGGCTTGGAAAGACTGACCTTGGGATTTTTGTAGCTGAATGAAGCCCAACCCAGCTCAGATCATGAACTAAAATGCAGGACAGAACCAGGAAGAGCACAAGCTCTGCGGTCAGAGGCATCTGCATCCAAATTTGGGCTCTGCCTCCTAACAGTCTCTTTGGCTTTCTTACCTAAGTAACCTCTCTTATGTCAATTTTCTCATCTTGAAAATTGAAGATAATAACAGTATTTATCTCCTAGAGGTGTTAAGTGGATTAAGTGATAATGAAAGGCATTTAATAAGTGTGCTTTTTATTAGTATTAACAAGAACAATAAAATAATAAATCTTTATGACCAAACGTTGTTGCTTGGAGGCAAAAATGACCTTAATGAACTTCCACGTTGGTTCCCATTGGTGACATGTATTTGCTTCTCTGCCTCTCCCTTTAACTGGAATTTTCTATTTTCTCAAACTAACAAAAAGCTGAAAAAAGACCCTGAATCGGGGCCTGAGGCACTGCTTCTTCATTTCTCTGCCTCTTAGGATTGATGTGACAGTTATCAGATTCCTTAATCTCATAAGCCTCAATTTTTTCATCTATAAAATGGGTGTAATCATTCTGACCTCACAGTATGTATCAAGAGGTTAGACAGCTCATGGTGCACAGCAGGCTTTCAGAACATGATAGTTCTCCATCAGGGTTCCAGGAAGGGGCCAGCCCTCTCTGAGTTCTTTCTTGCCTGTCCACTCCCGCCCCCCGCCCCGACCTACCCCATCTTCCACATTCTCCTTTCTATTAGTCCCTGATGTTTTGGGGCAAATCTTTCCAATTACATTGTAAGCTCCTGAGGGCAGAAGCAGGGGCAAGGCCTTCTTAACTGTAAGGAGCAGTCTTTCTTCTGGGTTTGGGTCCAGGCTAGCCTCCTGGGGGAGGCAGGGATGAAGGAGAGAACTGTCAGCCCCCTAGAGGTTCAGAACCAAATGTACAAACTCAACAGCCCCTCTTTTCTTCCTCTTTTCTCTCCATTTCCCAAACTGCAGCTCTGTGACCACTTGAAATAAACTGCTTCTTTCTAGTTGACCATGGCCTAGAAACATGGCCCCATTGACTCGGGAGTACATTTGGCTTTGTCAGAGAAGGTGTGATATGTTCACTCCTAACCACCCAGCCCCTATGCGCCCATCCCCATCACATCTGGACAAAGACAAAGGCCTCTGCTCCATCAGTCTGAGCCGCCTGAGTCCATCTGTCACTCACTGATCGATGGCCAATTCTCCCTCCCTCTACCTGCTGCTCCATCTGCCAGGGACTACGGAGGCCTAGGGGACCAGCCCCCACTTTTCTCACTCCCCTAAAGAGTCTCCAGAACACAGTCCCCATTCACCACAGGGTCCCCACCCCAAGGCTACCCCCTCACTCCTCTCCAGTGACAGCTCTAAACAGGTACCTCTAAGCCTTCTCTGGGACCACCAACCCCCTCTCCAGTCCTCAGTCCCACCCACCCCTAGCTCCTCCAATCTCAAGAAACAGTGAAGCAGGGGGACACAGCTCAGAAAGCCAGAAAAGGGACAGAAAGACTAAGTGTCACAGAGCATCTCCCTGGCTGGTGGGTGAGGCTGAGTAGCAGGAAGGCAGGAGGAATAGACACCCAAGCACAGGAAGGGGTCTGAGAGGGACACTGGGGGCCACAGACTCCGAGGCAGAGACAGAGAAGCCAGCCCAGGCATTGAGGGCTCTGAGAGCCCACAGAGCCTTTTGGTTTCTGGGTTCCAGGAGGGCCTCCCCATCTGACAGGGTCGTGGAGCTGAAATGGCTCGTATTCCCATCCTGAAACCCATGGAGGGGAACTAAGCTCTTTTCCAGAAACGGGTGGAAGCATCTGTCCTGAGCCATGGCTTCCTCTGTCTTCGTTTGACTACTTTTCTCAGGATTCAGAATTTTTTGTCTCTCTCTCTGTTTCTTCATGTTTAACTATCTCTGCACTCACGCTTGCACACTCGCTCGTGCTCTCCTCTGTCTCTGCCTCCGATAATTTTTTAGGGACTCTGCCTTGGGGCTCCCGCTCTCCAGCATGTGGGAAACCTGACCTTCATCATCTGTTTTTTATATTTTGGAAACATCAGCTTCACTTCCTACCTGAGGGAGGTGGGGGTGGAGGAGCGGCTGCCTGGCTCCACCCTTTCCCCCACTCTTTTCAGAATCAGACCCCTCCCCTACAGCCTTGCTCCTGGGAGGACAAGCTGGGGCTGTCCCTGCACTCAGACTCTGGCATCAGGAGGCTCAGCCCAGGTCCTGATTCACGGTCTTCCCTCTGAAGCTCACCACGGTGTAGGGGAAGTGGTGAGGCCTCCTGTGATGGACTACTGGTTTGCTGATTTGGGAGAAAGGGGAAATTCCAGGCACAAAAGAGCCCAGGAGGTTAAGAGATTTCACCTATGGGAAACAGGATAGAAAGTGGTTCAGGCCGGGCGCGGTGGTTCACGCCTGTAATCCCAGCACTTTGGGAGGCCAAAGTGGGCGGATCACTTGAGGTCAGGAGTTTGAGACCAGCCTGGCCAACATAGTGAAACCCTGTCTCTACTAAAAATACAAAAATTAGCCACACTTGGTGGCCTGCGCCTATAATCCCAGCTACTCCAGAGGCTGAGGCACAAGAATCGCTTGAACCCGGGAGGCAGAGGTTGCAGTGAGCCAAGATCGCACCACTGCCCTGAGTGACAGAGTGAGACTCCATCTCCAAAAAAAAAAGAAAGAAAAGAAAGAAAAGAAAAAGAAAAAGAAAAAAAGAAAAGAAAAACAAAAGAAAGTAGTTCAACCCTGTAATTCCAACACTTTGGGAGGCTGAGGTGGGAGGATTGCTTGAGCCCAGGAGCTCAAGAACAGCCTGGGCAACATAGTGAGATCCTGTCTACACAAAAAAATACAAAAATTATCTGGGCATGGTGGCTCACACCTATAGTCCTAGCTACTTGGGAGGCTGAGGTGGGAGAATCACTTGAGCCTGGGAGGTGGAGGTTGCAAGTGAGCCAAGATCAGGCCACTGCATTCTAGTCTGGGCAACAAAGCAAGACCCAAGACCCTATCAGAAAAGAAAAGAAGGAGAGAGAGAGAGGGAGGGAGGGAGGGAGGGAGGGAGGGAGGGAGGGAGGGAGGGAGGGAAAAGAAAGAAAGAATAAAAGAGGTTCAAGTTATTTCTGTCCCCTGGCAGAGTTATACCCAAACAAGTTGTCTAAGATGTTGTCACAGATGTTTGTTTGAAATTTGTGTAAATACTAGTAGGTCACTGATTAATAAGATTGAATCCCTGATTCCGAATCCCAAGCTCTTTATGTCAAGTTTTCCAAGACCTGAGAAATGTATTTTGTACATTTCTTTTCTCCACAATACTCTAAGAATAGACACTCAATATCCCAAGGACCTTCTGCAACAGGACCCCAGTTGCAGAAGCATTATCTCTACCTTACCACCTTCTGGGAGGCCTGGAAGCATCACTTGGCAAAGATTAAGTGGAAAGGCTAGAAGACCGTATTTCAGGAAGAGGAACTGGGAGAGAAGGCACTGATGGGAAAGCGCAGATGATGGCTGGGGCAGGAGCTAGTACAGGCACCTGGTTGGGGAGTCTGACTTTGTGTGGAGGAATGGAAAGGGGGACACAGGCCTAGGTGGGGGGCTGGGGCCAGCTCATGGAGACCTGAAGGCCAGTTCAGCTTATCCTCCCGTTTTTGAGTAGAAGAGTAATACTCCAAAAGAGGTGTCTGAGTCTTGGCCTGCAGGGAAAAAGGTGGACAATAAAGAAGGCAGCTGGGAGGCTGGAATAACCCTTCAGACAGTCTAGGATGATGCGACAGAAACATGCAGAAAAAAAGATATTGAAAAGACACTTTGAAGGAAATTTAGCATTTTGGAGTCTGGGCCATCTGCCCTCTTCCCAAGGATTAATATCCAAGTTAAGTGTTTTGAGTGGGGTAGGAGCATGGCAGAAACATACAGGCAGCAAGAAAACATAGAGCATTGGACATGTTGAGCCTTCTAGACCTCGCACAGACACTGTGGTGTGAGGACTGCCAGAAGCCCTGGGGGAGACAGGGAGGATGGCCATCCGATGGCTCCTGTATGAAGATGGCACTGAGGGCTCTGAGCTGGACACTGGCCTGCAGACTCTGGCCTGTGAGGCCCAGGCTATGGGCTCCACCTGGTCTTTGAGTGCATGGGCAGACTGCAGATCAGGGGCCTGCAGTAGCATTTAATGTATTTCAATTCTTTGAAATGATTCCTCTCCCTGGGTGGCAGGAAAAAAAAAAAAAAAAAACCAAATAAGCAAAATACAGTTAAGAACTGCCAATTCAGAAACTCTAATCTGCTCAAAAAGTTCAATCCCTTTCTTTCAGAAGCCAAAAATCCATTTCCATCTCAGATTGTATATGTGTGTCTGAGAGCTGGTGAGGGAGACAGTGAGTATGAGGGGCAGGCCACTGAGAGGCCTTTGTTGCTGTGTGAGCTACTGCTCCGTACTGCTCCGTGGACCTGTGTGTGTTGCATGCACATTTGTGCCTGTTTCTCAGGCCCCTGTGTGCCTTGAACTTTCAAACCATAACAGAAACACTGAAGCTTGGCAAAGATATCACAGGAATAATTATCTAATTTCAGAACATGTTATTATAATACCTACATGATGTGTAACGAACTTAACAATGTTCACGTTATATTCACCTACTCTGAGCTATAGACTCACAATGCCAAGTTTTACCCTCAGAAGTTTCTCCAAGACACAAGGGCAGAGCAGGCCCCAAAGAAGGCTCTTCAGGGAATATTCCCCCACAACAGCTCCCTCACGGATTGAGATGTTTGGCTGGGTAGATGTCTATCGGGAAATTGCTGGAAGGAGGACAGAGCCTATCTTGGGATGGCAACTGTTCCTCCCAGAATCCTCATTCCTCTCCAGAAGAGAAGACATGGAACTGATAAGGAATTAGCAGCCATATTGGGGAGACACAGACAGGCTTTTCCTGATTCAGCTGTGGGCCAGGGGGCCTCCTGATCCACCCAGCTCCCCCTTTTCCCCAGGGGCCTGAATTGAACCGGGGCTGAGTGTGAGGGGAATGTTTGCTGTTTGCTGCTGTTCCCTGTTGACTTTAGCCAGTAGCTCTGTTTACAAACCCAGGTTGGTTTTCCCAGCACAGTTAATTAGACCAAAGACATCTGGTGTAAGGCTGGGGAGGGCATCTGCTCAGAGCCTTCCCCCGACACCCTGCAGCCTGCAGCCACGGCCCAGAGCAGGATAGAACAGCTCCATCGGTACAGACGGGACTCCACCAGACCCAGCATTCTCGGAGGAATCATGGCTTCCTTCACCCTGCCTTTCCACACTTGCTAAGTCAGACTGGGCCCCAACTCCCCAAGCCATAGAGAACAAGGAAGTCCGGGCTGGACTCAGCTCTCTCCTTGGTCCTTCCATGTCCAAAGGAACAGGGCATAAATTCCGGTCCCTTTCTCATCACAGACACTGCATTCTGTAGGAACGCCAGACCTCTTCAGTGAAAATCTCCCCTTCCTGGACACACCCCCCAACCCCCTCCACCCGCCCCCCCCAGAAAAAAAGGCTCTGGACCCTTCTCCTCCCTGACCCCTCCCCAGCCAATCCCTGACACTATGAGGACGACAGAGATTAACCTGGCCCAGAGGGAGGCAGGAAGCTGCCCAGGAAGGTGAGAGGATCTAGGTGGGCAGTGTCAGGGCGGCGGGGAAGAGGAGAGCTGAGAGGGGGAGGGGCAGCGGCTTATCTCTCCCAGGAGGGGGGAGCTCACTCCAAACAGCTAATGCACTGGCGTGTGAAAGCCCCTCAATTAGCACTAATGATGCAATCAAGGAGGGAGGAGGAGGGACCGAAGTTCTGGTGGCGTCAGCACCAACTTACACACAAGGTACACATTCCCTTCATCGGACACAATGGCCCCTTCAGACACGCCGAGGCACACACTCCACAGACAGCCGTCCGTGGGCACAATCGCACTCTTTGCGCAAGCTACTAGCATGCACATAGTTCACGGTACGCGGCTGACCCCGTCAGACCCCAGGCATCCTGGGGGGTAGGGAGCGACTCCCAGCTGCATTTGGGGCTTTAGGGGCAAGGAAAATCAGAAACACTTAGTAAAAGGAGTTGAACAGGGCATCTCCGGCGAGTTCACGAGCATTCCTCTATGCCTAGAGCTCCTATCCCACGCGCGCTCGCAGGTGCTGGCCCGGCTGCGCCCGCCTCCCCCTCACCATCGCCCCAACGCGGAATCCGGGGCTGAGCGAGGAGCCACCACCCCCGGCCCCACCCGCGAGAGGCGGGGTCCACGCGCCTTCCCTGAGCCCAAACCGCCCCGAGGCCTCCAGTCCCAGGAGGCAGCGCTGAGATCACTCGGATCTTCGCACCCCGGACTTAGCTGCCCGTCCCCTCCGGAGCCCTTTACCCGCCGGCCTCGCCCCTTTATCTTCCTCCCACTCCGCCCGGCCGGCTCCGTTATCCACCTCCCGATCCCGTTATCCGGCCGCCCCGGCCCCGTTGTCCGCCCTCACGTTAGGCGCGGAGTCCCCGCGCGCCTCCTGGCCGCCGCCCCCTTCCCCGCGCCCCAGACGGAGCTTGGGGAACAGCGGGCAGGGCAGGGCCGGAGCCGCCTCCGCGCCGCTTCCCAGGCCGGGACGGCCGCGGGAGGAGGTCCCGCTGTCAGTCAGCGGGGAAGGCCGGGCTGGGCGGCCGGAGGGGGCGGTGCCGAGGACGGGCTCGGGCCGGGAGCTGGGAGGCGGAGGCGGAGGGGCGGGGGCGGGGGCGGGGGCGGGGGCGGCTCCGGGCCTTATAAGCGGCGGGGGCAGGGCGGCAGGGAGGCAAGTGTCAGGCCGATGTGTCGCCCGCGAGGGGCCGGGGTCGGGGCCGCCGGGGCCATGCGCGTGGGCTGGGCAGGGGGCCAGCGGGGCGCAGAGCGGAGCCGCCTCGGAGCCTGAGCCGCCCGGGGCCGGGGCCGGGGAGCCGCGCGGGGCCGGCCGGCCGGGGGGAGGGGAGCGATGCGGCGCCGGCGGGCGGCAGTGGCCGCGGGTTTCTGCGCCTCCTTCCTGCTGGGCTCCGTCCTTAACGTGCTCTTCGCTCCGGGCTCGGAGCCTCCGAGGCCAGGCCAGTCCCCTGAGCCTTCGCCGGCCCCGGGCCCGGGCCGTCGCGGGGGCCGCGGGGAGCTGGCCCGGCAGATCCGGGCGCGCTACGAGGAGGTGCAGCGCTATTCCCGCGGGGGCCCCGGGCCCGGCGCGGGCCGGCCGGAGCGGCGGCGCCTGATGGACCTGGCTCCGGGCGGGCCCGGCCTGCAGCGCCCCCGGCCCCCTTGGGCCCGGCCCCTGCCCGACGGCGCCCCAGGCTGGCCCCCGGCTCCTGGCCCAGGCTCCCCCGGCCCGGGCCCGCGCCTGGGCTGCGCCGCGCTTCGCAATGTGTCCGGCGCGCAGTACGTGGGCTCAGGCTACACCAAGGCCGTGTACCGGGTCCGCCTGCCCGGTGGCGCCGCGGTGGCGCTCAAGGCGGTGGACTTCAGCGGCCACGATCTGGGCAGCTGCGTGCGCGAGTTCGGGGTACGGAGGGGCTGCTATCGGCTGGCGGCCCACAAGCTGCTTAAGGAGATGGTGCTGCTGGAGCGGCTGCGGCACCCCAACGTGCTGCAGGTACGAGGGTGGGGACGCGGGAGTGACGGTGTTGGCTGGGAGTGCCCAAGACCTTGTCAGCCTGGCTGGAAGATAAACCCTTGATCTGGAGTGCCAGTGACTGCGCCCAGGCTAAGCTAGACGCAGAAGCCGGACCATGGCGCTTCCCACTGCACCACCCTGCTTCTCGCTTCTGGGTGGGCGTCCCTTTACCGAAGAACTCCTGGGCTTCTCCGCTTCCACACATCTCTTAAAGACAGACCAGGACAGAGGCTCCCAAAACTCAGGGGTGGGGCAGTCCATTAGGGCTTAGGACTGTACTTTGGGCTGGAGTTAGGAGGTTGAACACCAGGGATATTACCCCAAGCCAAAATGACCCTAAGCCAAGACACTTGAGTCAGAATTACAACTGTGTGATAAAGTCCCCCTTCTTGATGGAACTTCTCTCAACTTCCAGTGATTTGTCTGGTTTTGAAAATGAAACGGGACAGCAACGGGGTTGGGAAGGGCTGGAAAGAGACCAAGTGTCAGCCTTGATTCCCATAGAATTTCCCCACCCACCCACCCCCAGCGCCACCCCAGAAGACACTGGAAGGGGGCTGGGGGAGCAGGCTAGAAAAAGGGAACACAGCCCTTCCCAGAAGTGAACCAAGGGTTCCCCAGACCTTAAAAGTGGGTCCTTGAGCCCCTGGAGAAGCCTCAAGGTCTCAGCTCAGTGGACAGACTGGCGGCCTGAGGATCTAAATGTCACACTGTCTGAGTGTATATAGATAGCCAAGAGGCTGGAAGGTTGAGAAGGCCAAATGCCCAGGTTCCTACTCAATGGGACTCTGCCTCGCCCGTTCGCTGGAGACACAGAGGAGAGCTGAAACCCCCACCTTGTCCCCTCAAGCTAGACTTAGAGTGGGCCTCTCACAGTCCCAGCACTGCCCTTATACTACGTCCTCTCTTTCAGGTCTCCCTCCATCCTAAGATTAGACAGACTATTCCCTTTGCACATATCTGAGCAAACTGAGAGGGGAATCCCTGACCGCTGTTGGCCCGGTGAACAGGGGTGTGTGCAGCCTCCCCAGCGGATGAATCTTGCACACACCTTCCACCTCCCAGCCCACTCAAACTAACCTTTCTGCACCCGGCAGAAATGACCGGAAACCCAGGAGTCCCTCTTTCCTTTCCTCAGGAGTGAGATGGCGCCCCAGCCCTGGAGGGAGATGGGTGGGCATCGAAGAGTAGGAGAGATTGGCCGAAAAGCTGTTTATACTCCTGTTGGCTCCCAGTCTCGCCCTCCTCCATTGTATTCCCCTACCCTGGTCAGACAGTTGTGACCAGGCCCTGGGCCCCAAGCTGGTCTCGGGAGCTCGGGCAGAACCAACAGTTGCGTGTGGTGAAGCCCGGCTGCACAGCTCACACTGTGTCTGCAGCTTCAGGGAGTGAGCCCCTGGTTACGTGGCCATTCTGACTGGGAGGATCTTGTACTCTTTGCTTCCCAGGGACTCTTGGGAACTTTTTGGAAACTCTAGGGTGTCAGCCAGATCCTGAGGGAGTGGAGAGATCTTGAGTGACTTAGCAGGACATAAAGTCTTAGTTACTTGACTGAAGACCGCTCTGCCTTCAGACGAGTTTGATGTTTGATGTGCTTTCCTATCTTTTAAGAAACGTCTCCCTCACTCTTCCTGCCAGCCCAAACTTCCTAACAAGCATTCAGCTAACGCCCCACGCATATATCACAGGACAGTCCTCCTCTGAAATGTCAGGCCCCCAGCCCAATTCTGAAGGCACCAAAGAACAAATTACAACACAATAGTTTTCACCCTTCCCTCACCAAACCAAGACCAGGGTTGTCTGGGGTTGGCTGTGTGACTCCTTATTGTAGAGTCCCAGACTCTACAATAAGAGTGAGTGGCCCCAGGGCACAGGGTTGCTAAGGGAGAGAGGGTCACAGGTCCTTTCTACCCAGGAAAAGTGAAAAGTGGGGGGCCCTTTAGTGTGAGTTTAGGGACTGCTTTGAGGGTGGCTCTCCCCCATTCATCTTCTGACCGCCAGCTGTCTTTGCTGGCAGGGAAGCCTACAGTGGGGTCTTCCTGGCCAGGAGGCTTCAGGGCAGGTGTACAGGGAACTAGAAATAATGCTGCTTTAATACCTCTGAGTCATTTAAAATTTCAAAACCATTTGACTGTTTGCTGAACTGGGGAGGAGTCAGAGAACATTTCTAGAGTTCCTAGTGGTGCAGGCCCACCACCCTTCCTCTCTGAGCAGCGCAGAGTTGGTGCTGTGGATTCTAATAGAAAATGCCCAGGCTAGCAGGCCCCACTCTGCACCTCCCAGGGCTTTCTCTGGTCATGGGGATTGCCTGGGCGAGATCTTTCCATCCATCTTCTTCGACCCCTCCCCATCCCGCCCCTGACACACGCACACACACTCCCTCACGTGACTGACTCCTCTATAGCCCAGGGCCAAAGGGCACAAGGGTCTTCCCTCCCCTCAATCTCTCCCCACCTCTCCCGTGTCATCCTGGGGCCCCCAGGCCTGCCTGGGCCCAGATTCTGGCCCTGCTAAAGTATATTTCTTCTCCCAACCGAACAAAAGATGTGACTGAAATGCTCAGCCTCACGCTTCCTGGGGGGGTTAATGGTGTCTTTTTATTTTTTCCTGAGGGGTGTTGATTAATACCTCGTTAACAGCGCATTTAACGACCTCCGGGTGTTTAATAACCTTCAGAAGTTTCCCACAAAGGCTCAGACTCTGGGCAAGAAAATGAGAACCAGGCCCCAGGGCTGTTCCCCTTACCTTCCCCCCACCCCACCAGGATCTGGGGCCTCCCTGGACTGATGGGAAGGGGGTGGAGAGAGAAGAGGGTGCCTGGAGCTGCCCTGGCCCCCCAAGTCACAGCCCGAGAGTGAGGCCTTCCCCCATGCCAGCAGGATGACGGAGAGCTGAGGGGGCACTCCTGGGGCGGAAAGAGGACATGTGAGGACCTAGAGTGGCTCTGGGGAGGGTGTGAACGATGGTATGAGGGTGACAGTGCACAGGGATATCCAGGCCATGGGCTCAGCATCCCCACCCCTCCACTGCATAGTTCTCCTCTCCCCCAGTCGGGCCTGGACAACTCGGCCTTCGTGTTTCTACCCCACAGGGTGCTGGTGGTTTTGAGCACCATACGAGTCTCTAGCTGCTGTGGAGTATGCTGGAAGAGCCAGGGAGAGGCCTGAGGATGCTGTTTAGGTGGTAGTGACAGTCAGACTATGCTCCCCAGAAGTCCCTGGGCAGTGCAGAGCTTCTCCCCACGTGATATCGAGTGGGCAGTTCCCTGTGAGGGTAACCCCAAAAGAACTGATCTTCCAGGAGGAATCATCACTCACTACCAACCCCACTGATACACATCACTCATATGCAAAACACACCCCGGCATGTGCCCTTAGGTACCTTGTTCTTATCACCACTTGTTACCAATCTGAGGGAACTTGCTTTTCCTCCCTCAAGACCCACACAGAGAAAACTGAAGCTGCCAGAAGGTAGAAATGGTGAGGGATACAGATTGGAGGAGGGGAGGAGGGATAATGCCCAACCGTATGCTGGCTTGTGTTTTAGCAAACAGCATCCTTAGAAAAAACAGATTGTGGCCGGGCACAGTGGCTCACGCCTGTAATCCCAGCACTTTGGAAGGCCAAGGCAGGCAGATCACTTGAGGTCAGGAGTTTGAGACCAACCTGGCCAACATAGTGAAACCCTGTCTCTACTAAAAATACAAAAATTAGCTGGGCATAGTGGCAAGTGCCTGTAATCCCAGCTACTCGGGAGGCTGAGGCAAGAGAATTGATTGAACCCAGGAAGTGGAGCAGAGCTGAGATCATGCCACTGCACTCCAGCCTGGGCAACAGAGCGAGGCTCTCTCAAAAAACAAAAACAAAAAAAGACAGAAAGAAAGAAAAACAAGTTGTAGAATCCGAGTGGCACAAATTCACATCTTAGCTCCTGCACTGATGGGCTGTGCCACCTTATGCAAGCAACTTAACCTCTCTGAGTCAGCCTCCTCACCTGAAGTTGGAGATAATAATAGTACCTACCGTGCCCATTATAAGAATTGAGTTATGCACATAGAGCAATTTAGCAGGGTGCCTGGCACGTGGTTAACTCCCAGTGGCCAGACCTGCCCATTTACCTGAGTCGGAAGGGGTGAGGGGCTGGCTTGATGAGTAGGAAGTCTGACTACAGGAAAGAGAGGGCATGCTTCCCAGGCAACGCTGCATTCTCTTCTGGCCTGAGCTGAAGCAAAGGCCTAGGGATGGTGGGGGGAGAGAGAGGGGGAACCTGACAGTCCAGCCCTTCCCTGTCCCCACCCCCACCCTGTGACCTAATGACCTGCCCTCGGCTTTCCCCAGCTCTATGGCTACTGCTACCAGGACAGCGAGGACATCCCAGACACCCTGACCACCATCACGGAGCTGGGCGCCCCTGTAGAAATGATCCAGCTGCTGCAAACTTCCTGGGAGGATCGATTCCGAGTGAGCTTAGAGGAGGGCTCGGGCCCTGGGCTCCTTGCTAGGATGGTTCTCCCTTAGAAGGCCAGCCCTCCAGAGCAGCCCCCACTCCTCCTCCACCCAGGGAGAGGGAGGGGAAGAAGGCGCACAGGCTGACTCAGCCACCGGCCAAAGCGTTCAAAAAAGAAGGAAGGCATAGAGGATCCCGACCTTCTGTGCTCTTGCCCTCCTCACCCTTCCTTGTGCCCGTGTACACACCAGCTTGTGGGGGCTGGCACCTTAAAGAGGGGAGCACTCACACACTCACACTCAGCCTGACCGTGGGAGGGCCAGTGTCCTAGAACGAGGAAAGACCTTAATACCATGTTGACCCTCCCGCTACTTCCATACACTAAACTAAAATTACATTCAGGATGCAACTTCAGGAAAGAGATGCATTACCCCCAGACCCTCGCTGCTGCCGTTTCCCACCCACTCCATATCATTTGCAGGGTCAGGCCAGCTGAGAGTTAATAGGAACTCACTGGCCTCCTCTCTAAGGCTGCTGACCTTGGCCTTTGTGGAGCACTGGGACCTACAGAAGAGAAGTGCCAACCCCCACAAGCAAAGTTCAGATTCCACAAGGAGGGCGCCCTCGAGTCCCACAGACCCCCATCCAGGAGAGAGGCAGTGAGCAGTCTTTTCTTCTGCCCCTCAGATCTGCCTGAGCCTGGGCCGCCTCCTCCACCACCTGGCCCACTCCCCACTGGGCTCCGTCACTCTGCTGGACTTCCGCCCGCGGCAGTTTGTGCTGGTGGATGGGGAGCTCAAGGTGACGGACCTGGATGACGCACGTGTGGAGGAGACGCCGTGTGCAGGCAGTGCTGACTGCATACTCGAATTTCCGGCCAGGAACTTCACCCTGCCCTGCTCAGCCCACGGCTGGTGCGAGGGCATGAACGAGAAGCGGAACCTCTATAATGCCTACAGGTGACCTCCACCCCCGATTCAGGAACTCCATCGAAGGAGAATGGGCCAGGAGGGCATGGCAGGAAGAGAGGCAACGTGGAGGCCAGCTGGGCAGGGAGACTCAGCCTTGACCAGAGTGAGGGAAGGCTTCTACCCTGTCCAGAAGGGAATGTTCAGGCTTCTGATGGGGAGGCTAAAAATAGCTCCAAGGAGAATCTGTGTTAGGGGGTGGCAGCTGGAAGCTTCTTAAAATAGTGTTGGACTCGGAGCCTAGGGCTGCTGGAACTGGCACTTTTCCCTTCCCACCCAGGCCCTTGTGCTCTGGGAAATTCCTCACTGGGCCCCAGCCATGGGGCTGCTCTGACACCGGGGGTCAGTCAGGGGATGATGTGGGGCTGGGAGGTGGGCAAGTCCTGGGAAGGGATGGGAACCAGGCCCCTGGTTTCGGTTAGTGTGAAGTTAGGTGTGGTCTTAGCATGCACCCAGCCCCCTCCCCCGAGGCTGAGTAGACTTCACAGCAGCCTGCCTGGTTGCTAAGCCTGAGGGATCTGGCTCCCTGGCCAGGTTAGCGTTTACCCCAGGTTGGAATAGAAGAAGGATGTGTCTCCAAAGGCTGGATCCCTGAGCCACTGGTTTCTCTCTGCCACAGGTTTTTCTTCACATACCTCCTGCCTCACAGTGCCCCGCCTTCACTGCGTCCTCTGCTGGACAGCATTGTCAACGCCACAGGTGAGCTCTCCAGGGCCCATCTGCTTCCAGGCACCTTCCCCCTGCACACCCCCCCAGCAAAAGTGGGGAGAAAAATAACCCAGGGCAGCAGGGGGTCCAGAAACCATCACTTCCTAAGGTGGCATTCTGCTGCAACCTCCCCACTCCCCAACCTTCTGTTCACTGGGGCACAGGCTCTGGAGGCAGAGCCAGGAGCAGCTGGCTGCTGACTTCAGGGAGGAGTGGGAGCCCCAGGCCTCCTGTCTTAGCCACACTGCACTCTGCAGGAGAGCTCGCCTGGGGGGTGGACGAGACCCTGGCCCAGCTGGAGAAGGTGCTGCACCTGTATCGGAGCGGGCAGTATCTGCAGAACTCCACGGCAAGCAGCAGTACTGGTGAGTGGCCCCAACCTGATCCACAGGGAAGCGAGAAACAGGTGGGAGGGTGAATGACCTTGCCCAATTAGGCTAAGTAGCCTATTTCTCTGTAACCCTTTCTCTGGTTACCCTTGTCTCCAAAGGCCACTCTAGGGGCTCACATAGAATCGTGGAGGGGCTGACATGGAGTAATCTGAGGTTCCATCTCTAGCTGAGCTAGAGCAACTATAATTCTGCCTTCAACCTGGGGGTGGACACTGACACCCTACTCTGGATGGCTCCAAACCCTATCATGTACTGGCTATGTGACTTTGAGCAAGTTACCCCTTGAACCTCACTTTCCTCATCTGTGAATTGGGTTCACCATTACCCACCTCACCAAATTCTTATGGGAATTAAATGTCAGGTGAAATGTGTGAAAGCAATTAGTGCAGTTCCTATGACACGGCTGGAACACAGTATATGTTTGCTTCCCTTTCCTTCCTCTAATCTCCGGGGGCTAGAAGGACACTGGATGTTAGGGGAGGCACACACGGAAACCAGCCAGGAAGCTCCAAGGGCAGGGGGAGAATTCTGGCCACTGGTTTCAGGCTGTGGTCCTTCTGCCGAAGCCCTGGGGTTTAGCTGGGGTTGGCAGGGGTTGAGGGGTGAGCAGCCTCCATATTCAAGGAGCTCTGGCTAGTCTTAGGGGTGGGGGAGCCCTGTTAGCCCTGTAAATAAAGTTTAACGAGGTGAACAATGGCTGGCTCTGTCCCTGAGGATGCCGTTTATGGGGCTGTAAATCACAGTCAGCCCTGGACTTTGGTCTAGTCCCTGGTAGAAGGAGGCAGGAGGGCGGGGTGGCCAGAGGCCCAGGGCTTCTGCATTATCAGCCCAGAGCTGGGGCTCTCCAGGCAGTGGGAAAGACAGGAGCAAACAAGAGGCCAGCAGCCGAGCAGCTCACTGGATTGAGTTTTCAGAGCTTCTGAGGCTCTCTCTGTAGAATGAGATCTCAGATTTTTCCCTCCAGCCCCGTCCCCACTCTATAGCCATGGATTTTTTGCATTTTAGTCCATTTGCATGCCTCTTAACTTCAAAAACCCCTGACTCCCTTCCATCCCAGGCCCTTCTGAGGAACTTGCCTAACTTCTCTCCCCAAGGCCAGGAGAAAATGTGAATGAAGGTTGCTCTGAACCCTTGGAGGCCACACTGGATGCTGGTTAGAAGTGCAGATTCTCAGTTCCACCCCAGATCTACAGAATCAAAATCTCCATTTGGTGGGGCATGGTGGCTCACACCTGTAATCCCAGCACTTCGGGAAGCTGAGATGGGAGGATCCCTTGAGCCCAGGATTTCAAGGCTGCAGGGAGCTATGATTGTGTCACTGCACTCTAGTCTGGGCAACAGAGTGAGACCCCATCAAAAAAAAAAAAAAAAGAATCTGCATTTTAACAAGAGTCCTTGGTGGGATTCACGTGCACATTGAAGTTTGAGAAGCCTTGGCTCTGTCTAAAATGTCCTGACCTCAGCAATTCGCCTAGACAGCTGGGACTCCATGGGTCCCTGTATATGTCTGTCCCCCTTGCATGTGCCTGCTATCTTGTACTGCCTGACCCAGCTATGTGCCCTTCGATTTGGGAGATATGTATCTCCTGAAAACCAAGTCTGTGCTTTGTCTTTTTTGATGAATCAGCCCAGTTTCAACAGTGGTAGCTGCCTTCATCTCCATGCTAGAGGGTTGGGCTGGACTTTAGCTTTGACCTAGGTGATGAGTCTTGCTGCCCTTTTCAGAAAGTGACACATCCCTGGGCATTCAAACCTGGGCATACAGAGTTCTCATTTTACTCCATCCCCAACCCACAGAGTACCAGCGCATCCCAGACAGCACCATCCCCCGGGAGGACTACCGCTGCTGGCCATCCTACCACCATGGGGGCTGCCTCCTTTCAGTGTTCAACCTGGCTGAGGCTGTGGATGTCTGTGAGAGCCATGCCCAGTGTCGGGCCTTTGTGGTCACCAACCAGACCACCTGGACAGGTGAGCCAGTGGGAGAAGCCCTTCTAAGGGAGATGGCAGGACCTCTCTGGAGGTTGATAGATAGTGATTGCCCATCGTAAGTCAGGGGGGGTGCTGAGATGATGAGAGAGAGGTATACGTGTCTTCAAGGCAGTCAAATTAGGGAGAATGGCCCTGCATCCAGGAAGAGAAACATCCAGCCCTGTTACCTCTCACCTCTGCCCCCCAGGTCGGCAGCTGGTCTTTTTCAAGACTGGATGGAGCCAAGTGGTCCCTGATCCCAACAAGACCACATATGTGAAGGCCTCAGGCTGACCTGTCTGAGGGCTCGGCTGACCAGCTGACTATCCTCAGCAGCAGGGCTTGCCTGTGGAGGGAGTGACTTGCACTGGCAGCGCTGCATGTCACCTGGGAACCCCTGCAGACAAAGCTGACATCCCAGACAGACCGATGTGACCAGGACAAACGTGCAATAATGCCAAATGTTAAAATGTGAGTTTACCAGCCTAGCTATGGGACTGCTGGCTCCTAGTCCAGGAATCTTGGGGGGATGACTGCCTCTCCAACCCTCTGGGCTGCAAGCAAGCTCAGGCTAGTCTCCCCAGTGGGGGCTGTGTCCCTCCCTGGGACAGTTCCGTGAGCAGCCCCGTCACTGTGTTCAGTAGTGTGAGAATGTAGCTAAAGCCCCTGCTGCTGCTGCTGCTGCTGCTGCTGCTGCTGCTGCTGCTGCTGCTGCTGCTGCTGCACTTGCCACGGCAGGCGGGGGGCTGCGTGGGGACAATCCATCTCTGAGTGTTCTCTCAGCTGAGGTCTGGACAGGAGACTTGGCGGGGGAAGCTCCAGGATGTGGGTGATTCTGTACCTGGGGAGGCTATCTCTGACCTCCCGACAGGGGGCAGGCACCCCCAGGCCAGCCCAGGGGTCAGGGGCCGAGGTGCACACCTCAGCATGAGCCAAGACTGGGGTCGGGGAGCAGGTGCGGTTTGAGCCAGGACCTGGGGTGGGGGTGGGGCCGGGGCCTTTCTGCCTCATTTGCTTTCAATGAAAGCCGCAAAGCAGCCAAAACCAGGCTCTCCCCCTTCCTGGAGTTTGAATATCCAGAATCTTTTGTACTTCTTGTTCATTAAATTGTTTATTTTTGTAAAAAAAATAAAATAAAATTAGTTAATAAAATGATGTTTCACAGCAAACTCTTCCCCAGCAACAGTTTCTTAGGTTGTGACTTCTTGGTCCTCAGTTATGTCCTTGGTATATGTTTGTGGGGATGCGTGTGTCACGGGAAGATGAGTGAAATCTCAGCAGCAAACCCTGAAGTCATCACAAAGTGTTTTCAGGCTCTGCTCCCACCCATGGTGCCCACCTCCCACTGGGCCCTCCACATCATGTCCCCAAAAAAGACATGGGGACTCCCTTTTCCCCCAAGGAAGTTCTCATTTTTACAGACCAGCTTCTTAAGTATGAAGCCCTAACCCAGTGGAGTAATGTCCTCATGGTGGGATGTCAGCCATGAAGGGGTCACCAGGGGTACTCGAACAACCTGCAGGTGGGTCAGCTTTACCTCTGCACAGGGTTGGACCTGGCCTGCGCCCACCACAAGGTCACGGGCACTAAGCTTTTCTGAGTCTTTCTCTGAACATGAAATATATGAACAGTCAGAAGAAAGGAGGGTCTGTGGAAAGACCAGCTTCCATTTTGTCGATGGTAGGAGGGAAGGTCTAGCCAGTCTGTATCGAAGCCCAGAGCAAAAACAAGGACCTGCGGGTTCGGGATCACACGGAGGCCGGAGAGCCCCGCCATGAATGCAGGGCTTCTGACTTGAAACCCACATCTTCTCTCCTATACACCATTCTACTTCTAGAATATTCTGGATGGACGCAAACCTTTGGAGGCTTTAAAAAGAATCACCAAACTTTAACCTGATTTCTCCTCAACAGATGTGGTTGGTGTAATTTCTCACATAACAAGATGTCCCTTTAGTTCGAGGTGATTGACAGCCGTATTAGCTCTGGAGTGCTCGTCACAGTTGTCACTCTGACCCTCAGGGTTGCAGCTTGCCACTGCCATCCCCAGCCCACACGCCCCACATCTTGCCTCTGGTGTTGGGCTTGGTGATTGTGGGTGGAGGGGAAAGGCAGAGCCTCCACAAAGCCTCACACCATGACAATGCAGCCAAATCCTGCCATACTCACCACCCTCAGACTATCCTTATCCCTTGAAGGAGGACCTCAGCTTCCATCGCCCTGGGACCTCTTTCCCTAGCTGAACTCACTCCATGCAACATGCGTAGCCCACCCCACGCGATCCAGTACTGGACTTTACACAATCCTCTATTACCCTCCAACTGTCATACGGTCTATGGGGCTCTGAGGGCCGGAGGAACCACATCCACCAAGGAGGCACAAGGCAGGACCAGAAGTGATGAGAAACTGAGGGGAGCGGACTGGGCCAGGAAGTGTGCGAGGGCTGCATAGTCCAGAGAGACCAAGGACCCAGTAATAAGCAGAGAGGCCTGCAGGACCTAGGAACCACAGGACTCTGGGGAAAAAGACCAAAGTGAACCAAGCACTGCCTTCCCGGCTTCGAGAGATTTCCAGACGAGGGGTTCACCAGCCCCTGGAGAGGGACAGAGGGAAATAATACTTCCAGAGGGCCAGGCTCTGGCCTCAGCAAGGTACAAAATTATTCCAATTTTACAGCCCTGAAAACTGAAGCCCAGGTAACAGCTGCTAAGTGTTTGAGCGAGCATTCTAATCCAGCCTCCCTCCAAGCCTGCGCTCTGGCCGGTAATACTAAGTGCTGTGTCCAATAAGGGACCCGTTGCAGCAGAAAGAGTGTGAGTTAGAGTTAGGGAAGCGCCTCCTTCCTGTGAGTGTGTAACAAACGGAAATGGAGGTCCTGCAAGTCATAACATCTTTTTAGAAAGACTCACGCACAGTGGCTGAAGGGGATGGTAGACGGCTTCTTCCTTAGTGAGTGAGCCTTGTCCCAGAACCTATTTCTGGGGGCAAAAATGGCCTGATTCAGTCCTGCAGAGTGAAGAGAAGGGCATTTACAACTGGGAATGGAGAAAGGATGGAGTGCCAGAAAGAAAGAGGAGGTAAAGGAAAGCCTAAAGCAAAATCATTCCTCTCCCGGACAACCTTTCACAAGGAGCCACCTATTTCATCCAGAAACACACACCACCTCCCCTTCCACCCACCAAGCCCACGTTCTTCCTACTCCACGGCAATGCTAGTAATACCCAGGTGCAGTGAACGGAAAAAATACATTCACCCAACTGAAGCCTTAGGTGACAGTCGCCAGAGGAGGGAAGGCAAGGGTGGGGATTGGGAAAGGATCCCCCAGTTGCGTTCCTGAATTGAGGAAGCAATGCAGGAGGGCAGTGTGACCTAGTGGTTCCCCGTGAGGCTCTGGAGCCAGCCAGAGCTGGGCAGGAGTCCCAGACGGTTCTGTTTTTTGCTCAGTGTGATCTGGTTCATGACAACCTCCCTCAGCCTCCATTTCCCCATCTGCAAATTTCAGATGAATAATCTGCTTCACAGCAGCCTTACAGAAACTGAGTAAAATCCTGCCTTAGCCAGGGTCAGCAAACAGTACATGCTTAGGAAATGCTGGCTGATGCTGTCATTGTTATTATTTATTAGCGAGCTGAGCCCTCAGTGTTATCCATGGCCTGGCCTGGAAAAACATCCAGGTCAACTGCGGGGGACCAAGGCACGAGCTGGAGTGCCCACCCCTTGGCTCTGCAGCGCCCCCTCTGCCCCGCCCCACCCTCCCGCCATAGGGAATAGGGCCTTCAACTGGGGGAGGTGGGGCCTGGCTCTCTGGGTCAGTGCCCTGGGAGTTCAGTGTGTGGTAGACAGAAGGAGGAAGAGGATTAACATGAAAGCAGAAAATGGGATTAGGAGGCCTTAGGATAATGTGCCCACCCACCCCCGATCCATGACAACAGCTTCTTGCTTGCACGCCGAGGCTTCTGGAGCCCGGAGCATCTAAGACTTGGTTGCCCCTGCTCCTGAGGGCAAAGCCAGGAAAGGAGACTTGGACTCTGAGCGTGAGACTACTCAGTTCACTAGGAAGAGGGGCGGGGCTGTAGCTGGCTGCAGGGCAGGCCTGCGTGACTTTCTGTGCACTTTCTCATTTAATCCTTACGGCAACTCTGAGAGGTGGGTGATGGCCCAGAAAGGTGAAGAGCCGGGATCCAAGCCTAGGCTGTTACCCCCAAAAGCCTGTGTTCCTTTCCCTCCACCCAGGAGCACACCTATGTATTGCCCTAAACCTACAGGAGCAATGATCCACTCACACCTGCCACCTCCCCTGCATCATCCGCAAGAGTGAGGATGTCCCAGGGACCCTGACCTTAAATGACCCCTTTGAGGTCTGTGTGAAGAACGTTTATGTTTCTCTGTTCACCTCTTCGTGAACCCCAGCCAAGGCTACCCCCTGAGGTGGACAAAGTGCCACATCATTCCCACCTACGGGAAGGAGATAGACCAAGATATTTCTAATAATTGCCTCGTAAGCTCTAGAGGATCCCTACAGCTGTGTTTGGGGGAAGTTCCTTCTCCCACTCTCATTCCAGCCAAGGGCCCTGTCAGCCTCCTTTTTTCAGCATTTTAATGGCTTGTTGTCCTGGTCCATCCTACCCAGCCCTAGGCCCTCTGGCCTCATTCCAGCTCCAGAAAGCCTCTCCCAGGATTCAGCAAAAAGAATTTCTCCCTCTATCATTCAAGGTCCCAATAGGAAACAGCACGGTGTGCATAAGACACATTTACAAATGCGTATGTCCAGGGGAACCCCAAAGGATAGCTATGACCTGAGCCAGTGGCAGCCAAGTTATTTCCATCTCTATCCCCCACCAAAGGAAGGGAGTGAGAGCTATTACCAGAACTCAGAACCTGGAAGAAGAACCCAGGAGTCATGTAGATTTGGCACTTGAAGAAGTGAGCAAAGGACCCCACCATACAGGGTGACCTCACAAGGTGGGACATACACTCTCACCACACATTCCCTCCTCACTCCTTCAGTCTCCTGCTGAGCTCCCCATTGGCCAAACCGAACTTGAAGGCAGAGGGCTAAGGAACTCAATGTGGTCACCTAAAAGCTGGTCAGTAGCACCCCACCTCACCTCACATCTTTGGGATTTTGTTTGGCTTGAGGGGAAGGCAAGAGAAGACTCTTGTTCCCAGTTCCATCCTTAGATATTCAGCAATTTGTTGTTGTTTGAATGAAGTCACACTTTGGGCCCAATTCTTCAGCAAGTCCCTCACAGCACGCATTCTCAACAGAGCCACCATCATTCCCAAGGAGACAACACTTGGTTCTTGGGAGATGAAAAATCTTAGATATTACAATGACTTATGGCCCTGCAAAGGGCCACAGGACATAAACAGAAATGCAATATTCCATGTTATTAAAACTTCATGGAAGGTGGTGGCAACTGGGGGAAAAGTAGGTTAAAAAAAGTACTTGGTGGGGGTGGGGGAATAATAATGGAAAACAGGTTGAGAAGCACTGGATTATATTGACCCAAAATCTTTCCTTGGGCTGTCGCTGACAGCTTTAAATCTCTTGTCCTCAAAGGTGCAGCTTATACTATTATTTTCTAAACTGGTATATATTATGTATTCACTATTATTTTCTAAACTGATATATATGATGTATTTACTTGTATTCTCTTTACACATCTCATAAAAACAAAGTGCAGGCTGGGTGCGGTGGCTCATGCCTGTAGTCTCAGCACTTTGGGAGGCCGAGGCGGGCAAATCACTTGAGTTCAGGAGTTTGAGGCCAGCCTGGCCAACATGATGAAACCCCATGTCTACTAAAAATACAAAATTAACTGGCATGGTGGCAGGCACCTCGGGAGGCTGAGGCAGGAGAATCACTTGAACTCTGGAGGCAGAGGTTGCAGTGAGATCTTGCCATTGCACTCCAGCCTCACCAAAAAGAGCAAAACTCAGTCTCAAAAAAAAAAGTGCAATTCGAATGCTTTACTCAACCTGACCTTGCCCATGGGGAACATCTTCAGCCATTCTTGAGCCCCCTGTATCTTCCTGCATCTCACAGCCTTTTGCTGGTATTTTCCTACTTGGAAGAGCTCAAGGTCATTGGCAAGCCAGAAGATTTCAATGTACACTCATTCTTCTCTCAACTGATCAAGCCACAAAATAGTTCTTGGACACTAGTCACTCTAATGAATCCAGAAATATCAGCTATGCTCTGCCTTTCAGGAGCCCACTAAGTCACTGGAGATGTCACAATTCAAGGTGATATGTGATCAATGACTGTATAGCGATGGGGATGATTTCCACATGTGACTTGTGAAAGTAAAGGGCTTGATAGTCACATCTCAAATCACTAAGGGCCGGTTAACCTGGTCCCCCTAAGAGCATCGATTCCCCAGCAGGAGCCCCACAGTTCACATTTTTCCATCCAGATAAAGCCTTGTTTATCCTTACTCTTTATTTCTTATCTCTAAGCCAGTTCCCTATTTGTCGCCGACATTCTCCCCATTCCCATGGTGACTCAACTCCTTTAACACGCTTTGGTGTGGCGCCTCTCAGAGGATGCTTGAAAGTGTAAGGAGATTGTGTCTCCTGTTTCCCCCTTATCCGCACACTTATTTGACCCTTCAAAAACTCTAGTAGATTAGGGAAGCATGATTTTGCCTTACCAGAGACAGGCTGCCTTTCCACAGGAGGTGGAGCTTTCTCAAGCGCCCCGTAATCCTGCCCTTAGAGGTTCTGTCAGCTTGCCTGGCATCGAAACTAAACTCTCGCACCATTTCCCAGAGAACCCTCTGGTGCCTTCAGTTCTTCAGCACGAGGGTTAGTCTCAAGAAAAGGCTCTCATTTTGTCCTATGCTTCCATGATGTCAATCTTCTTATTTATTGGCAGCAGCCTGGGCTAGGGGGTGGCAGGGGGTGCAGAGAGGGGATACAAAACAAAATATACAGCGTGCTTTATTTTCCATTGCTTGGAGATTTCAGGCACTGTAATTCATCTGAACTTGTGCAGAAGATAATAGTGTGGTTATCTGTATCACATTTCATTTTATGACATATCACCTTGTTTACACCACTCTTTGGGTTGTATATGGGATATAGATTACCTTTAAACGCTCTGGTTTTGTTTAGTCCTTTTATTCTGCCATCAATAAAAAGTTTTAAAGGCAACCATTGTTCTAAGAAATGACTATTGTACTTAGGGCACAAAGATACTTTAATTGAGAAAGACAGATTATCTTGTACCTTGGCCTCCCGTATCTTATTGAAGCAGGCTTTGATGCTGTGCGGAGTCTTCTGACTCCATCGTTGAGCTATGCAGCATTCTGCAGTTATTAAGAGCAAATGAGTTTCTTCTTTAAACACAGACCTCTGCTTAGCACATTTAGTACTATTTGACTTGGGTCTCAAGATAGTGCTATTCCCGGAATGGACTTCGCATGCCGAATTTTTTTAGAAATTACCCACAATCCTATCACATATGCTGAAGTGACCTTTTTTTTCCTATAGGCTCTCCAACAATGTGCTGAGATGAAGAGATTTCTACAGGGCACTTTCGGGTTAGGAACTTACAGGTTAACTCTTTAATGCTCAAGTCTTTATGTAATCCATTCAAGCTGCTTCTGAAAATATATTCTTAGCAAATAATTCAAAATACGAAAAGATTCAAATGCACACAGATGCTCCTTGCAACATTATTTAGAATAACAAAAATGAGAATTGTTTGGCAATATGAGAAAATGTATAAATTATAGTGTTAAATGAAAAAGCAGTATGCAAACCAATGTATTCCACTATGTAAAAATAAATTTTTTTTATTTATATATAAGTGCACGGTGGCTCACACCTATAATCCCAGCACTTTGGGTGGCTGAGGCTTGCGGATCACTTGAGGCCAGGCGTTTGCGACTAGCCTGGCCAACATGGTGAAACCCTGTTTCTATGAAAAATACAAAAAAAAATCTAGCTGGGAATGGTGGCATGCACCTGTAATTCTAGCTAGGAGGCTGAGGCATGAGAATCACTTGAACCAGGGAAGCAGAGGTTACAATGATCTGAGATGTGCCACTGCACTCCAGCCTGGGTGACAGAGTGAGACTCTGTCTCAAAGAAAAAAAAAAGAGACTCCCTCATCTCAAAAAAAAAAAAAATGTGGAAAAGACTGGAAGGAAATACACAAAAATCCATAATTTTGCAAGGATGACAAAGGTATTTTTCTTTATTGTCCAATTTTTATACATGCTGTGTGTTTTTTTGTTTTTTTGGTATTTTTGAGATGGAGTTTCATTCTTGTTGCTCAGGATGCAGTGCAATGGCACAATCACGGCTCACTGCAACCTCTGCCTCCAGGTTCAAGGGATTCTCCTGCCTCAGCCTCCCAAATAGCTGGGATTATAGGCATGTGCCACCATGCCCTGCTAATGTTGTATTTTTAGTAGAGATGGGGTTTCACCATATTAGTCAAGGTGGTCATGAACTCCTGACCTCAGGTGATCCACCCGCCTCGGCCTCCCAAAGTGCTGGGATTATAAGCACGAGCCACCGTGCCTGGCTGTGTCATGATTTTGTCTGGTTAATACAAATGGTTTTATTTAGATCGTGTTTCAACGTCTTAAAAAAGTAGTTCGATCTTTTTACCTAAAATGGGACCAAAATCTCCCGTTTTGTTATATAACCTTTACTTATCCTGGACTGTTGGAAAGTCAGCCCCACTAATTCTTTGATGCCTAACAAGTGTTTGATGGCCTAATACAGGAGTTGAAATCACAAATGACTATAGAGCCAGCACGGAAGGGATCAGTGATGCCTAAGGCCGCCTGGAGAACTTAGGCATGACTTGCATAGGTATTTCAAGAAAGCTGGAATGTTTTGTGACTCTCCTGATTTGTACACTTTGGTTACTTGTTCAAATTCAAAATTAAAATGAAATAAAAAGACATTTGCAGACCAAACAGAACATGTCTACAAGCTGGATTCAACTGGCTGGCAGCAATTTTATGACCTCTGGCACGAGACCCATTTCTGAAGTTATAACCAGCTGCCTGATTTCTTAACACTCAGACAACCAGACCTTCTCCACGTCTTTCCGTCCCTTCTTCCTTGGCGAGCCCTGCACCACTCCCGACCATGTGACGAGGGTGATAAAGAATATTGGTCCTCAAAATTAGGAAGGCTTGTGAATCTGTCCCTCCTTGGAAGCATTTCTTCTGCCAGAACGTAAAAGCTGGAGACATTTTTGTTACTAATTTGTTTCTCTGTCTGTTGCTTGCATTTAGTGTGGCTGTGAGGAATGAATTTGATGGTGTTCAAATATGACCAATTTCATCCTTAAGCCCTTCTCAGTCGTCAGATGGTGCCAGCCAGTCCTAGGCTCTGTTTCCAGTTTGCTGTCAATCTTTCAGCAGTCAGTGTCATCATCACTGTTTATTACAATACCACTGCCCTGTCTGGCACACTGGCCAGCTTCAGGGGACTGACCTTAAGAGGTGGCCACCTCTTCTGTTCCAGCTCCACTTCCCCTGTCTCCCTCTCCCTCTCATCCTTGGGAACACCTTTGGCATCTCTGCCACGGAGGGATCCTATCTGCCTCTGTGCTGGTGTCTGCTTCTGATCTCTCATGAAAGGCTTCAGGCAACCTCCCAGAAAATAATCCCTTTCCCTGCAGTGACCCTAGGGCTTTGCCACACAGATTTCCCACTGTTCTCGGATCTCTGGATATCGGCCCCTGGACTTGCAGTAAGGTGCAACAGACACCCCAGGACTGACCATCATCCCCAGTCCCCGGCACACCAAGGACCATCTGGTGCCATGAAGTTGACGTGACATCTCTGCTGCCCTGGGGGCATTGGAAAACTGCATCAGCAGGGTCTTCTAGGAGCTTGTGCACTGATCAATGAATTAATCACCAAGCAATAAACGAATGAGCTGAGGCTCACCACTTAGTCATTTTAGCTTCTGTACAGTGAAGTGCCCCTCCCTTCTCCATGCAGGACCCATTGTGGTTACGAATTCCTCCTATTAGTTCTTTGTTTATTTTGGGCATTGCAGATGCTGCCAGATGTTTACTTTTAACGTGAGGAGAATTACACCGCTCTTGTGGTTGTGGGGAAAGAAGGGGGAGCTCAGGTCTGCGAAGCTGGGAAGTCCCTCCACAGCCCAGTCACTGGGAGCTCCTTCCCACTCCCCTCCAGATGTGGCCCAGCCTCCACCCCATTTTGTCAAGTCAGCAGATCCCGACTATTCCAAGCATGGAGGGCCTGGCAGCCTCCAGAGCCCAGGCAGCAGCGCACATGGCCCACCATGTGGTGTGCACGTATATAACTCCGAGGTCACGCTGGGCTCCACCAGCCCTCCCCACACTCAGATCGGGACTCTTACCACAGAGTCCCCTTCTCACCTGGCCCTTTGAAACAGCTCCCTCCTTGACAAGACCAAAAGGCAGAATTACCTTTTGAATGATTGGGGCTGCCAGAAAATGACACTGTTGGCAGGGATGGCCAGGGTACTACCCCAAGACTAACCCTGGAACCCCACAAAGCCTGACCTACTTGCAGCAACCCCTCTCAGCCTGCAGAGTCCATTAGAATTGGCGGGATCTTGTGCAGCTAAGGGAAGCTGAGGCTAATGGCAGAGGCCGGTGCAAACACAGGTTCTTCCCACCAGGGTCCAGAGTCTTTCAAAGACATTCAGGCTATTACCTACAATCCACATCTTCTGAATGAAAGTTCCTGATCCACATCACCTTATGCCACCGTTACCTCTGCTGCTGGACAAGGAGCGAGAGCCTGCTCATTTGTCCATCCATCAACCTGTTTAGTCCATCCTCCTCTCCATCTGCCTTCCTTCTCCCTTCTGCCCTCTTAGGCTGTAATAACCTAGAGCCTACAGATACCTTCCTTTTCTTTTTCCTTCTTGGTGCCCAGGAAGCAGAGTCAAAAGGCAGAAGCTATAACCTGCCCATACTCCCAAACAGAAATGAACCTGAGAGGAGGGTGGGATAAGCAGCAGCTCCCTGTCCAGCTCAGCCCAGCTCAGCCAGGCTAGAGGAGCCTTGCAAATGAGAAAGGCCCAGAGCAGAGCCACATACTCATATTGCAGGATTGAGGACTTACAATATGAGTGTGACTGAGTTGGCTGCAGCCCATATGCTAGATTCCTAGAAAACAGACCCGTCTCCTTTCTGAACAACTGAAAGTTGCTAAGAGAAGGGGAGATGTCCCTTGATATCTTTCTCAAGAACTTGTTTTTCCAAGAATAAATGGGACTCAGAAATCACAAAACACTGTTTCACTATGAAACAGTGAATTGACCCAGTTGTTGTCATGCCTGTATCCAACCCCTCCAAGCCACCATCCTACGCCATCTCCGTCCCTTTCACCAATCCACAGTACAGATGGTCCCCAACTTATGATGGTTCAACTTACAATTTTTCAACTTTATAACATGTGAAAGTTACACATATTCAGTAGAAACTGTACACTGAGCACCCATATGACCATTCTGTTTTTCACTTTCCGTACAATATTCAATAAATTACATGAAATACTCAACACATATTATAAAATAGGCTTTGTGTTAAATGATTTTGCCAAACTGTAGGATAATTAAAGTGCTCTGAGCATGTTTAAGGTAGGCTAGGCTAAGCTGGATGTCTGGCAGTTTAGGTGTCATTAAACGCATCTTCAACTTACAATATTTTTAACATACAGTGGATTTATTGGGATGTAATCATGTCACGAGTCAAGGAGCACCTGTATGTAATTATTCTGTTAGAAACTGAAGTACCCCCAATCCAGCACGTATCCTTCCTTTTCCTCTCCCCATAGCTGCTTTGAGGCAGGGCTAAAGCCAAAGTGATCTGCACCACTGCCTCTTCCAAGAAGCCCCTCTTTTCCTTAAAGACTTTTGGCCGGGCACAGTGGCTCACACCTGTAATCCCAGCACTTTGGGAGGCCAAGGCGGGCAGATCATGAGGTCAGGAGATGGAGACCATCCTGGCTAACACGGTGAAACCCCATCTCTACAAAAAATACAAAAAAATTAGCCAGGCGTGGTGGTGGGCACCTGTAGTCCCAGCTACTCAGGAGGCTGAGGCAGGATAATGACATGAATCTGGGAGGTGGAGCTTGCAGTGAGCTGAGATCGCGCCACTGCACTCCAGGCTGGGCAACAGAGCGAGACTCCGTCTCAAAGAAAAAAAAAGAAAAAAAAAGGACTTTTGCCACCCCCAGGGTACCCTCTCTTTTCTTCTTCTCTATTCATTCAGTCTCTGACCCTTCTAAGAAGGTAGATCCATCAATTAATAATTTCATCATATATACATACAAGTCCCATTTTCCTGTTTTGTTTAACAGTGTTACTACTTGGTGATTCTCTCTGAAAACTTTCCAGGAGCCTAAGGGAGGGGACACGATGGAAGAAGGGTCTGGGAGACACACGAGGAGAGCTGGGAGATGTGTGGCTCCAGTAGGCCACTCCTGAAGATGAGCAGAAATTCGCTTATTCCAGCCTTCTCTAAATACAAAAAATTAGTCGGGTGTGGTGGCGGGCGCCTGTAGTACCAGCTACTTGGGAGGCTGAGACAGGAGAATCGTGTGAACCCAGGAGGCGGAGCTTGCAGTGAGTGGAGATCGGGATAGTCAAAGCTTAGCTAAATCTCTGGCCTGAACCTTAACCCTACCCCTGTGGGTCAGTGGATCTCAGACCAGGGAGAAGTCATTGGACACAATAGAGAATGTTGCTGGGCCTTCCCCAGAAGTCACGGAGGAGGCGCTTTGGTCTAGTGGTTATGAGCATGAGCCATGAAGTCAAGCACCTGGTTCTGAATCCTGGCTCCATGAATTATGCCCATGGGACCACACACAGGTTAATTTCCATTGTTTAGCCTTAGTTTCTTCATCTGGGAAAGGGGATATTAATAGTACTTACCTGATAGGGTAGTTATGCAGTATAGAGTAGTTCTGGTAAATCACTGAGCCGGTCACATCCTAAGTTCTCAGTAAACATTAGCTATGATTATCATTACTGCGTTTTATTATTGGGCTCCTGATCTGGCCCTTCCCTAGAGGTCCAGAGGGAGGACGCCTACTTCTCTGGGGATGAGTGTGCCATGGGCCCATCCAGGCTACCCCAGCTCTGTATTCAGCCAGATGTGGCTCTGTAAGTACAGCAGACGAGGCAGGCTGGGAGCGCCAGGAACCGGACAGGACCACCCATGAGGCTGCGGAAGGTGCTGGCAGGACGGCCTCAGCTGCAGCTGCTGGGCAGCCGTCCAGAGTGACAGGCAGAATGCAGTGTACAAGGGTGTGGAAAGAGACAACAGGTGGCAGCTCAGCACCAGTCGGCGGCTGCGGAGGGGAGTGGCAGATCGTCTAGCGTTTGGTAATAGGGCGTTGCTACCAGCAGGTGGATCACAGCCATGGGCAGTTCCAGAGGGGTCTTCTGAAATCTAAGCAGGCAGGCAGCAAGAAGAAAGTCTGTCAGCAGATCCCAGAACCCAAAAAAGGCTAGATGAGGAGCGGGAGGGAGGGGAGAAGGCCAGAAAGAGCAATGCAGGGCCTCGAGCCTGGAAAGACTAGACAGGTTGGCAGGACCAGGCCACAGACACAGGACACAAGGAAGCCTGGCATGACCAGAGCCCAGGCATGCAGCGGCAGGAGCAGGAGGACTGCATGGGCTGGGAGTACGGCAGGTGATGATGTGGTGCACCCCTCCCCCCACCCCAGAGCCCAGGCCAGGCCAATCGCCAGGGCAACCAGGGCAGGCCTGAGCCTGTGCTATCCCCAGGATGAGGGTGAAGAGAGGGAAGCTGGAGGTCATCGTGGGGGTAACTCCTCCCTCCCCCCCCACCTCTCTTTCTCTCACACACAAACACACATCTAGAGTTCTGTCCAGCTACTACTCCAATTTTCCTGATTCTTGCCCTTTTGCATGCTTTCTTTCCCCTAGATCCTACTTACTGATGAAGAAATAGAATCAACTCTCAAAATGAAAAGCCCGCTCTATCAGAACCTAAACAGCCCCCCAACAGTCATCTGGTAAGTGACAGGTCCCTAGGCTTCTGCTCTGTGCCCCAGCGGAAGGAGCAGTCTGCAGGAGGGGACGTGGCTAGAGAGGGCTAGACTCCCTCAATTGAGGAAGGAGGGTGAGGGTCTCCATAGCCCCTAACTTGGGTTCATCTCCGATGTGTCTCCTCAGGCTTGGCTAACAACTCCCTCCATAAACTCCATTCTGGGCCTCTGTCTTGCCAGTGACCCCAGAAGACTTTGTCTTGGAGACCGGGTGACCTTGGGAGCCAGGCTCAAGCTTAGCTATTCTAGATAAGAAGACCCACATCTTCACAGAGGAAATGAACCTATATTCATCTCCATAGGATGTTAAGCCTCGCTTGCACATGTACATTAGCTCCTAAGCTTCACACACATTTTTATGGTTTCCCAAGTCACACACGCATGCTCTTAATCACTGGCCTCCAAAACTTAAGGGTGTGAGCAATGAGAATGGACACCATATTGGGGTGCCCCATAAGGGCAGACAGTAGCCACTAGAGCACCCCTCACCCCAGCCTCTTGGCATGTCAGCCACATTGTCCACCCTGCTCTGGCTGTTCTTCTAACTCCCTAGAAAAATGGTCTGAAGTGACTTGGGCTTGGTGGGAGCAGGCCAGGCTGCCTTCTCAGTTTGCTGTTGGCTTTAGAATACAGTCACTTATGTGCATAGCATATGGATCCAACTGGAGTTGAATTCCATGGAATCTATTTGGAGTTAGGGATGGAGTAACCAGAGTCACAGGACCTTCCCTGACCTCCAGGGCTTCCTGGATACACAAAAAGCAGAATGACCAACAATTTAGATTAGTTTAGATCTTCCCAACAGGAAATGTAATAGAGAGAGGTTACATAGGTGATGGGAGGGTCAAAAAGCCACATAAGGGATGATGAGGCAATCCAGAGGTGAGCAGCAGCAGGGAGCCACTTCTGCCCTTAGGCTGGAGGGGGTGAGGAAAGAGATGAAGTGGGGTTACCAGAGCCCAAAGCCAAGGCTGCCGAGTGGGAATTGGCAATCAAAGAGAGCGGCAACATGTGTTGTGAGCTGGAACCATGAAGAGACCCAGATGCTGCCAAAGACACCACAGGAAGCAGAGAGCAGCAGAGAGAAATGAACATCCTAACTTTCCCCTTCTTACTGCCTTAAAATCTCCTGCCAGGACCCTGCATTGGCTTAACTCACCCTAGAAGCCATGGGCAAGGAGCCTGGGAAATGTACTCCCTGCAGAGGAACACTAGAGGGGCAAGGAACCAATCTGAGAGCAAACAGGCAATTGCCAGCACAGCCAAGAATGACGATCTATGGGGCCTTGTATGAACCATTTGCAAGTGTCTCTGTTTTTGAGAAATACTAGAGCCAGCTCCCCAGGGAGCAGCATCCTCCTTCACCCTCTCAGACTTACAAAATTGGAAATGGGTCAGCTGTCTCTGGTGGAAAAGTATGTCCTGTTAATCTGCACAATCAGAAAATTATTTTGCAGGCTCAACACAGTAGGACGAGACCTTTGAAGGAAACCAGGCATTGTCTGTAAACAAGTGGTGCCTCCCTCAGGGACTGTCTTCATGCCCTGGTTAGGCGCTGGGCTGAGCCCAGGCACTAGGGGGCTCTTTGAGTCATTTCCTACAATGGAAAAAGGCATGCCCTGTGCCTTGGGGAATGGTGAGGTATCTGGCTGGGGACCATGTGAGAGGCATTGTTCAGGACACCAGAGCATTCAGCATGTTCCTTAGAGAAGACCAGAGCGCTTCCTCCTCCCACCCCTCCATGTGCTCCCCCACACCAAGGCCACATATGGCCCAGCTTCCTTCAGGTCTCTTCCAATGTCTCACCTGAGACTTTTGGCCTGAGTGTGCATGGAACCCCTGCAAGCTCCACTTACATCCTTACACTCTTCCCAGGCACCCCACACTCCCTTTTCCCCCCAGTCACCCCAGGAGCCAGTCCTGATATTGGAAGCCCCTCCCTTCAAGGCCCCCAGCTCAAGAATCCTGGGAACAAGGGTAAGGGAAGAGGTAAGGTGGGGAGAGGAAAAAGACATTTCAAAGATTCCTGGAAGCTTTTCTGGCCCCAGAGAAGGAAGGCTTTGAGCCCAGCATGGGTTCAGAGTCTGAATATGACCCAAGAGAGAATGCAAAATGGGAGAATTCTTCCCACCCTGTGTTTGCCCTCCTTGGGTAATCACAGCCTAACCCCTGCCCAGATACTGGCATTTACCAGTTTCAGTGTTTCAAGTAAGTCTTGTTTCTTCAGCTGATCTGTATAGTGCAGAGTTCTGCAGATGCCCTCCCCTCATCACACTGCACAAATCCAAGCGGAACCTTCACAGTAAGTCCTGTGCAGGGCTGGCTACACAATTGGTGGGGTCCAGTGTAAAACAAAAACGTGGGCTCCTTATTAAACATTGTTAAAAATTTCAAGATGGTGGCCATAGAGCATTAAGCCAAGCACAGGAGCCTTCTGAGCCCAGGGCCATGTGCAACTGCACAGGTTGCATAACCGTGGAGCCAGCCCTGGTCCTGGGTGGTGTGTGTGGAAGCTTACCTCCAAAGACGCCACCATCAATTCCTTACCTCTCTGTGCCCACATGCTATTCCTACACCAAGAGGTGGAGTCTGGGTTGGGTGCAGTGGCTCACGCCTGTAATCCCAACATTTTGGGAGGCCAAGGCAGGTGGATCGCTTGAGCCCAGGAGTTCGACACCAGCCTGGGCAACATGGTGAAACCTTGTCTCTACAAAAAATACAAAACATTAGCTGGGCATAGTAGCATGCACCTGTGGTCCCAGCTACTTGGGAGGCTGAGGTGGGAGGATTGCTTGAGCCCAGGAGGCGGAGGTTGCAATGAGCCAAGATCATGCCACTGTACTCCAGCCTGAGTAACAGAGCGAGACTCTGTCTCAAAGAAAAGGAAGGAAGGAAGGCAGGAAGGAAGGAAAGAAGGAAGAAAGGAAGGAAGGAAGGAAGGAAGGAAGGAAGGAAGGAAGGAAGGAAGGAAGGAAGGAAAGGAAAGGAAAGGAAAGGAAAGGAAAGGAAAGGAAGAAAGGAAGGAAGGAAGGAAGGAGGGAAGGGAAGGGAAGGGAAGGGAAGGGAAGGGAAGGGAAGGGAAGGGAAGGGAAGAAAGGAAGGGAAAGAGGTGGAGTCTAATTTCCTTCCCTCGAATCAGAACTGGACGAATGGAATTCAATGGAAACAATATCCTTGTACCTCCAAGACTAGCTCACAAGAAACCCTGCAGGTTCTGCCTGGACCTCTTGGAATGTTTGTTCTTGGGACATTCCCTCTCAGAACCTGTCATGCTGTGAGAAACCCAAGACACATGGAAAAACCACATGTAAGTCAACAACCCTGGCTGAGCCCCAAGTCGACAGCCAGCATCAGCCAGTCAGGTGAGTGAAGCACCTTGATCATCTAGCCCCCTTAAGCCCCTGTAGGACTGCAGCCCAGCTGACATCTGACTTTATCAACATGAGAGAACCCAAGTGAGAACCAACCGGCTGAGCCCAGTCAACCCACAAAACCTTGAAAAATAAGAATAAATTGTTGTTTTAAACCATGAAGTTTTGTGGTGGTTTGCCCATGTAACAATAAATAACTGGGACATGCTTCAAGGAGTGGCATTCACTTTGGATGCAATGTGAATGTCCTGAGTCGGGTGGCACCACAGTAATGGCTGAGCACACACTAGCAACTCAAGAAAGGCTGTTCGCTGGCCTGACAGTGCTGGCACTACCCCAGAACATGCCCTCTCTCTGACAGATGCTCTTTGTGATGAAATATTTGCCATCTGGTTTCAACCTGCATCTTCCTGGCTAATAAAGATGCAGATACTGCTGTCTCCAGAGATTCATGACCACTTCCTCCCACCCCATTCCTACTTTTCCTATCTCAGGAAATGAGACTGTTTACCCATAGCAACATAACAGAATTCCAAAACCAATCTAACAGCCAGTTTGAATATCTGTCTTTACTGTCATAATAATGCAGACACTGCACCTGTCCTCAGATTCTGTTCTCTGCTCTTGTGTTTGTTCATTTGTTTCTCTGGGATCTTTAAACATCTGATTAGATTCTGTGCTTCGGATGAGAAGTTTTGAGGATGGAAGATTATCAGGCTTTGTAACTTTCATCCGCCCTCCTTTCTGCTTGGCAACTTGTTGCAACTTGTTGCAACTCTCTCTCTCCTCACTCTTTGCCTCCCAGAAATCCTCCTGTGCACCAGGAATCCTTCTCCCAGTTGCTGGTCACACCATCCTTTCCCACCTAAAGCCCAGCCCTGAAACCCATGACATGGGCAGCCCCTAGAGGAGGAACCCAAGTCAGTGCCCAGCCTGAGGCTACTGAAAGCTGGAGTTTGGTCAGGAAGAGGACTCCCCATTTCCCCAGCTGTGAAAAGAGGGGTCCAAAGCCCCAGGATAATATGCACCCTCTTCCTACGATGTTCCTGACCACCTGGCCCCATTCCTTATAACACAAGCTCCCCCCGGAATTTGTGTGGGCGACCGTGCAGGCAAAACTAAGTGACCAGAGACCCAAGACATTGAGGCTGGGCTGTACAACCACAGGGGGTCCTGAGCCTGCATCTCCCACCAATTGCCCCCACTGTCCTGTGGGAAAACAAAAGGATACAGTGGGACCTGGGCCACAATTCATCTGAATAGCTTGATCCTTACTTTTGTTTGTGAATATAAATGCCACTTTAGACACCCTGGTTGCAAGATAGGTGCCCACGCAGTTCTCATTTACCATATTACTTGCAAGCAGCATGTTCAGCTACCAGGTGGGTGGTGGTCTCCAGGCTAATAACTCCAATGTAGCAGGAAGCATTTTTGAGATTATAACCAATTTTTTCTACCCCAAACTTCCTTCTATCCTCCCAGCCCTCCACCCTACCCCACTCCATCACAAACTTATACTCAAGCAGCTAGATTGTTCTATGCTCTCTGCCTTAAGGGAGGGATGTGATGGAGGAAAAAAAGGAAAATACAAGCTTTGATGTCTGGACAAGATTAAATGTTTAGGAGAAACATCTTGAGTGTGGGCGGGGCTTCTCTCCACTATTCCTCTACACCCCCACCAAAACCAAACAGTCAGGAGTCTTAGGAAATGGTGAGTGGAGGAGAGACAGGAAGAAAGTTCAAGGCTGAGAGAAGCTACAGCCCAACATGAAGGGCTCATACAGGTGGGATAAAGAAGTGGCAGCAAAAGTCACCGCTGCCACCCAGAACTCTGGGCACTGGCCTTCGCCAGCACCCAGGGACCCCCTGGTTGCCTTTCTTGGAGGGTCCACTAGTAGCTCTTCCTCCCTCAGCAGCTCTCTCCCCATCCAAGTTACCCCCACCCAGCCCCACAACGTCCCAGGACACCTGGATCCTCAGGAAAAAGAAACTGGACCCTCAGTCCCCACTACCACCATCACCCCCCAACATACACACCTGCCACGAAGCAGCTCAAACCCCCACTCACCACCCACAGGCTGGAAGATGGTTGGACACACCCCGGTTGTGACACAGACCAAGTGCTTGCTAGGTGACAGGCACCCACTGAGGGCTTTTCATGCCTTATCATATTTAGTGATAGACTAGGCAGGCAAGCACCTCCTTTGCACCCTTAAAACCTGGCCTTGGACTTACCCTCTCCACCAAGCCTTTCCTGATAAAACTACTCAACGTCTTAGCAGTAGTTCCTCTTTCCTTGGTGTTTCATCTGCAAACTTTTCTTCTTTCTATTGTTCCCTATGTTGCACTGCACCGTAATTATTACTGATGGTCTCTGTTATTAGACTGGAGCATTTTGGGAGCAAGGCACAAGTCTTACTCCTTTTTGCATGCCTGACTGTGATTGACACATACTAGGTACTCAATTAATGTTTGTATCATTAAATCAAATTATCCACCCGATTCCCTTTCTAAAGTGAAAAATCAGATTTCCTCATTAAAGCAGCCACAAAGCAGTGGAAATAATCCTAAAGAACAAACAATTAAAGAAAACACAATGTGGTAAACCATCCTCAGATTTCCCATGTTCTTAATGTTGCTTCTTGTTTGCTAGAGCAGCTGCTCTGAGCCCTGCCATCTTGATTCTTCTTGCCTTCACCACCCTCCTCCAGCGCCCCTCATTCTGAACTCTGGCCAGGATCTTGCCTCTTACCTTATTGAGAAGAAGAATGTTTGATATCAACGCCCTCAAATTCCCATCCCTCTGTCTCAAAATCTTTCTCAAATGACTGGCAAGAGCTGTGGAGGAAGGGGGAGCCTCACACACTGCCTGGGTGAGATTGATAAAATCTTACTGGGGTGCTGTCTGGAGACATGTACCAAAATGTTAAATGTTTACAACCTTTGACCTAGCCATTCTACTTCTAAAAACGTATTCTAAAGAAAGAATCAGGCTAGGTGTAGCAGCTCACAACTATCATACCAACACTCTGGGAGGCCAGAATTTTGTGACCAGTCTGGGCAACATAGCAAGACCATGTCTCTACAAAAAACAAAAAACAAAAACTTTAAATTAACTGGGTGTGGTGGTGCGCACCTGTAGTCCTGGTTACTTGGAAAGTTAAGGTGGGAGCATTACTTGAGCCCTGGGAGTTAGAGGCTGCAGTGGGCTGTGATTGCACCACTGCACACCAGCCTGGGTGACAGAGCAAGATCCCATCTCTAAAACAGTGAAAGAGAGAGAGAAAGGAAGGGAGGAAGGAAGCGGGGGGAGGAAGAGAAGAACAGAGAAAGAAAGAGAAAGAAAGGGAAAGGAAGGAGAGAGAAAAAGAAAAGGAAGGAAGGAAGAAGGAAAAGAACTAGACAAGTGCACCATAAAATAAGAAATTCACAAGAATGGTCTTTGCACTGCTGTTTATAAAACACACCCTTCTAGTCTAGTTTTTGTCCCATCTTTGCTTTCTGGACTACAGCCACTCTGGCCTTCTTTACATTGCTTTTTCTTCTCCCTCCTTCTCCCCATCCCAAAAATCTCCACATTCCATCCTAAAGTCTCCTCCCCTGTGTCTCTCGTCCCACTCCAATTCCTTCAACCTATTTCAGACCCTCCAGAAGTCACCTAGAGAAAACCAAGAGAGACCTTGAAAACAGAACGTGCTTGTGAGCAGCACACACAGTAGGTCTTGGGAAGGAACACAGCAGGGTGAGGAAGAGCCGTCCATGCTGGGCATGCTGGCTCCTGGCCCCAGGGGCTCCCTGGCTCCCACCCTTGCTGCACTGCTCTACCCAGACATGGGCAAAAAATCCTTTTCTCCCTGAGTTTACCTGAGACAGATTAGCATTTTTCAAAAATAACTTGAGTTTTGGGTTCTTATTTTTAAGGAGGAGGGAGATAAATTCTAACATATGAAACAATTCTTAAAAATAGAAACAAATGAAGTTGTGTGTTGCCTATCTTAACATAATGAGCACCTGGCAAGGCATCTCTTCCCTGGTAAAGCTCGCTGAGCCCCCAGGTCCTGGCTCGCTGCCCTTCAGCTCTGTGCGCAACCCCCCAGCACAGCTCCCTGCTCTTTCCCACCGTGACGAGGGAGTCAACAAGCTGGCCCCTTGGATGAATAATGGCAATCATGTTGTTTCTTTGTGGTAGTTGTTTCAACTAGTACTATGTTTTATCTTACTATCTTACTAAAAATTTTTATTTTTGAAAAGGTAATTCTTGAATATGTTTTCAAAAAATTCAACAATAAGTATATACAGTCAAAAAACGAGTAGTTCCGTCTCGCTCCTAACCCAAGCATCTGGCTCTGTTCCCCAGAGGCAGACACTGTCCCCTTGACAGCACATATGGAGATGCTGAGGCGGGGCACACTCCACACCCTGTTCCCCTCCTTGCTTTTTTTTTTTTTTTTTTTTTTTTTTGAGACAATCTTGCTCTGTTGCCCAGACTGGAGTGCAATGGTGTAACCTCGGCTCACTGCAACCTCCGCCTCCTGGGTTCAAGTGATTCTCCCACATCAACCTCCCAAGTAGCTGGGACTACAGGCATGCGCCAACAGACTCAGCTAATTTTTGTATTTTTAGTAGAGATGGGGTTTCACCACGTTGGTCAGACTCGTCTCAAACTCCTGACCTCAAATGATTCACCCACCTCGGCCTCCCAAAGTGCTGGGATTACAGGCTTGAGCCACTGTGCCAAGCCTCCCTCCTTGCCTTTTTCACCTAACAATATATCTTAGAGGTTGTTCATAGCATACACAGAGATCAGCCTTATTCTTCCTATCAGCTTTAGGAACTGTAATCTATACATCATGTCCCCTTGTGATAGACACTTAGCTTGTTTCTAGTCTTTTGCTATTACAAACATGCTGCAATAAATATATCTGTTAGAAATATAGGTATTTTTGTACATCAGTTATAAAAATGTTAGAAATGAAATTTCTAGGTTAAAGCAAATGCATATTTAAAATCTTGACCAGCCTGGGCAACATAGCGAGACATCCCAGGAATTAGAGGCTTCAGTGAGATATGATCATACCACTGCACTCCAGCCTGGGCAACAGAGCAAAACCTCGTCTCTTAAAATAAATAAAATAAAATCTTGATAAATTTTACCACATTGCCCTACAAAATGGTGTTCCAGTTCACTTGTACCAACAATATGTGATTCTTGGTTTCCTCAGCAGTTTTATCAACCTTCCACCAAACATTTTGATTTTTGCCAATGTGGTTTTTATAAAGAATGGTGTTTTGGTATAGTTTTAATTTTAATTCTTTTATTTCTTTCCTTGGGATTTTTGTTTTGTTTTGGATTTATGTTTCAGTCAGGGTTTCATTTTGTCACTCAGGCTGGAGTTCAGCAGTGCAATCACTACTCACTGCAGCTTCAGCTTCCTGAGTAGCTGGTACTACAGGCGCACACCACCACACCCAGCTGATTTTTTAATATTTTGTAGAGACAAGATCTCCCTACGTTGCTCAAGCTAGTCTTAAACTACTGGCTTCAAGCAATCCTTCTGTCTCAGCCTCCCAAAGTGCTGGGATTACAGGCACAAGCCACCACACCTGTCCTGAATGTCTTGTAGAATAGATGAGTGTGAACAGGAAGTGCTTGAGAGAACAAACTGGTCTCTGGACTCAAATCCCTACCCAACTGCTTATTAGTTGAGTGACTTTGGGCAATGCACTGAACTTCTCTATGGTTTTGGTCCCTTATCAGTAAAATGATATCAGAAGAATAACATTTTTCATATAGTTATTGTGAAAATTAAATGTATAAACAAAAATAAAGCTCTATATAAGTGTTATTATTTTTTTCATATGTTTAATGACCATTTGCATTTTTTCCTGTGAACTGTCTATTCATGTCCTTTGACCATTTTTCTATTAGCTGTTATTTTTTCTTTCTGCAATATAAAAGCTCTTTATATATTTAGGAAATTAATCCTCTCTCATTTGTGTAGCAAATGTTTTCCCCAATCTGTCCTTGTCTTTTGACTTTATTTAAAGCACTTTGCCATGTAGAAATGTTTAATTCTTATGGAATTAAATATATCAAACTTTCCTTTTGTGACTTTTGAACTTTATGCTTTAGAAACCTCACTTCTCGAGGTATGAACGAAGAGAAACCAGAACTACTTCCTGTTTTCACTCCCTGCCTTTTTCTTCCCTGGCTCTCTCCCCATCCTGTGGATGAGTCAAGGTTATCTCCCCATACTACCTCAGTGGTTTTTCCACACTCGATCTCTCCCCACCTCCATCTGAGGCCCCTCAAGAGTAGCACCAATGAGGCTACTTCCCTGCTCAAGAATGTTCAATAACTCCCCATCACCTACTGGACTAAGAACAAGCTTCTCATTAGAGGCATCTTCCTAGATGACACCAACTTACTTTGCAGGCTGGTGATTCCCCTGAATGTCCCCTGTCTTTCAATCCAACTCTACTTTTCTATGTTCGCCTCATCTTTCCCACTTCCCTGACCTTCATCACACTATTTCATCTACTTGCAAAGGCTCCTGCCCATATCTGCTCATCTTTGAAGACTCATCCCAAATATGATTCCGTTTTCCATGAAGCATCCACTGGTCTCCACCAAACAGATATGAGCTCTTCTTCCCTTGCATCTTCAAAAAAGCTTGTTTATTCTTTTCCTGAGACATGCATCTCAATCTCAATCTTAAATAATAGGCTGTGGTGTGTCCCCCCTATTTACAAGAACTCCATGAAAAATGTGAGCTGTGTTTCAGTTACCTCTGCATCTGTCACAGCACCATATCCTTTTGGTGAAGTAAAGAGTAGACACAGGCCATCAGATCAAATGGGAGAGGGGAACATGGGGGAGTTACTGTTCTCTTGCTAAATCATCACATCCAGACAGCTGGGCTGGAGGCTGCAGGAGATGCCTACTGAGCCAGTTTCTTCTGCTATGTCAGACAGTGGAAATTGGTTACCCTTCTTTCAGTTGCAAGTGAAAGAATACCCAATCCTTAAATAAAAGAAGACTTAGGCGGATTCTGGGGCTCCAATGTTGTTACCTTGAGCTGGTCTCTCTTCAGCCTTCAGCTCCACTTCCTGTGTATTGGTATTGGTTTTGTTGTCAGACAGGCTCTCCCATGCAGGCAAATGGCAGCAACAGCTCTAGCAGTCATTCATCCTTCCACGTCATCCCCAATTCCAGTCCAGGGACAAAGAGCGTCTCCCTTGCTCCCAGCAGCCCCAGCAAAGGTTTTTCTGCCTTTTGCAGGCTCTTATTGGTTAGATACCTGCCCTTTACTAAGATTACGGGAATGTACTGTTCTAACTGGTCAGGCCTGAGCCCAGATCCAAGAGTTGAGTAGACTCTGTAAGCACATGGGTGCAGCGTGCAACCTGGAATAATTCCACAAAAGGAAATTGATGTAATGTTACCAAAAGAAGGAAGAACAGATGCTGTTAACCAAAAACACCAAATATCTACCGCACAAAATGCAGAACATTGCTGCCCTCCTGAAAGACGGAGATGGGCCTGAAGCACCAACCATGAGCTATTTTTCTCCTTTCTGCTGCTCTCCTCTGCCCTGGAGGCAATGCTTCTAGCTTCCAAACACAACATGGTCCCCCAAGGTTTGTGGCTGAGCCACAGGACCAGTGTGAACAGATCCTAACCAAACCCCAGACCAGGCAATGGCTGGTGTGGTCCAGCTGACTCCAAGTTATTAGAACCAGGAGTCCCAGCCCCAATCCCAAGAGTTGCAGGATTGTTTATCTTTGTTGGGGAAAAACTGTAGCCAGAGCCATAAATCACTGCCCAGCTGGATGGCCTCGCTGAAATGTTTGTTTAAACAATGAAATCTCCTGACGGACTGAAAATATAGGATGGATCACCCTGTCCTTCTCAGGCCCAGTCTCGCAGGCTGGAGCCCAGGGCGTGGAGAGGGACTCAGAATTGGCTCCCCACCCCCACTCTCCATCCCTCCCACCCCCAATGTCAGCCCCAAAGAATGAAGCTATGGCATAGCTAATCCGAAACAGCAGATAATGCGAAAGCCATGTCTATCAATCTTTGAAATGCAGTCTCTCGAGTGGTTCGCATTGGACGTGCCTTTCTGATGGGAGTAGCATTGCTTGGCTAATGTGAACAAGAGGCTGTGGAAGGGGTAGCCTCTGGAAGAACACTGCATAGAGCGCCGTGGGGAGATCTAGCTCTGTCCTGACCTCTGTTGGGTGTGGGCAAGTGACTTCTGCTCTCTGGCCTCGGTTTCCTCCCTTCTAACATGAGGAAGTTAGACTTGCTCTTTGTGCTTCCTTCCAACCCTTGCCTGCTAAGTAAGATGGCTGTGCTTTTGTACGCCCCAAAGAAAGACCACATAAAAAGGAGCAGGCAGGGGAAGAAGATGGGGAGGAAGAATAAGGAAGAGGGTTGTTGAATTAGATGAATTCCCACTTATGGAGGCCAAGACAGGCAGATCACTTGAAGTCAGGAGTTTGAGACTAGCCTGGCCAACATGGTGAAAACTTGTCTCTACTAAAAATACAAAAATGAGCCAGGCATGGTGGTAGGCACCTGTAATCCCAGCTACTCGAAAGGCTGAGACACGAGAATTCTTTTGAACCCAGGAAGCAGAAGTTGCAGTGAGCTGAGACTGCGTCACTGCACTGCAGCCTGTGTGACAGAGTGAGACTCTGTCTCAAAAAAAAAAAAAAAAGAATTAGATGATGCCCTTGTCGTCTTTTCCTGCCCTAGGCTTTCCTCTTCTGAGTTCTCTGGCCCTTCAGAGAAGGATAGAGAGGAAGCTGCTTACTAAGGGCCCCATTGGCAGGACCATAATCAGGAGCCTGGTACACTCTGAGGAGGTAAAACAGTGACCACAGATTCTGGGATGCAGTTGACATGGACCAAGTCAGACCTCAGGATGGGCTTCTGCCCAGGCCGGACCTAGCTTCTGGGAGCCTATCTGGCCTGATGAGCTCGATGAGGGGAAGGGAGGATCCAGAGGTACACAATCTTCATCTCAGGAATTTCCTACAGGAAAAAGGGCAGCAGAGACCTGACCCTTTCCAGCGTGGGGGCTGTGACCCTGGCTCTGCCATAGGAGCCATGACAGGCCTGAGATAGAGTATGTGAGCTGGGGTATTGACAGGTCCTGTCATTGGTTTGCCAAGTATTTTCAAGAACATATGACCTGTCACGTACAGCGGGAGGCACTGGGAAAGCAAAGGTGAATAAGACCGGGGTTCTGTGAGAGTTTGCAATGCGATATTCCAATGGGGCGAGCCATGGGATTTGCAACAGGAATTGCAGAGGAGATTGGGAAAGGATTGTAAAGGCATTTGTTAAAAGTTCCAGGAATGAGGTGTGAAGGACGGCATGTGGTCTTTAATTAAGGTCTGCAGTGGAGTCTATGATGGGATTGCCTGTTGGGGATATAATGGGATGTTTTGGGGTTGGTCCATCAGCCGTAAAATGGGAATATAATGGGAGTGTGTTGTTAGATATAACAAAGTATGTGTGGAGTGGGGGTCCATTAGGTAATTCATTAACAGAGCAGCCTTTCCTGACAGCTCAGATGAGATCGGATTCTTCCTGTTGATATGGTCTCATAGTATCATATTTATCATCTATTACACTTCCCACAATTGAAATGAGTCCATTGTTTTGTACTTATTTGCTTAATACCTGTCTCCTTTACTAGGCTGTAAAAGTTATCGGGGTTGTTGCCATGAAGGTAGGCATGGGTGTTGCTCACCACTGTACCCCATCCTCCTCCCCACCCCAACACACAGCCCAGGACTGGGCACATAGGAAGCTCTCAGTAATCACTCACGGAAAGAATGGAGACAGGGTCTAGAACTAGCTTAGCTCCGTGATCGTCAAGGTGGTGAAGCCCCTTCCCCAAATCCAGACCCAAATACTGCAGGGCTGCTCAATGTCCTCAGATTCGAAGTAACGGTTTTGTTATTAAACCTGGAGCCTTTGGTTCCATTTGAAGGGAGGTGTTGCCATCTGGTGGCCAAATTGGAGAAATACACTGAGAGAAAGCTCCCATCTGCTCCAGTTCTAGCAACCTCCACTGACTGACTACCCACCCAGTGGCCGTCAACCAGCCTTCAGCCCCAGCCGCACAGAAATCAGTCCCACCTTCTCCCACTGCCTCGGGAGTCAGGCAGCAAGAGTTCAGAAAACAGAGACCGTGCAGGCCCTGCGCTGGACTACCCCTTCATCAGTCCCTCCAGCCAGCTCTCAGGTCCCTGCTCATCAGGGGTGCACCCTCACTCCTTCCTAACTTTGAACCCAACCGCTCATCCTGAAAAGCAGCAGCCCAGTGTGGGGGCAGGAGCCACAAACGAAGCTTTGATCCCACAGTTAACATATGAGAAATTTCTCATCATCCGAGGTTTTACTTGGGTCAATCCAGTTGACCCACTCTGGATGGTGGGCACTGACGGAGATTGCGGAGACACAAGACTAGTTTCTATATCATATCCTCTCATTGACAGATGAGCACATTCCCCAGAAGTTAACCTTTTCCTCCTCTTTCTCTCCTCTGTCCTTCCCTTGAAACCAAACACTGCTTGGCTCACATGACAATGGGGCCCAGACTTTTTAAAAGTCCAACATTGAAATCAAGCTTATAAAACAGAGAAAATGGAGATTTAATCCGCAATATAAAAGGATGAATTACTTTGCAATGTGAGCCACTACAGCTTCACTGATTCGACAAATATTTGTTATGCTCCTACTGTGTGCCAGGCACATTTCTAGCCACAAGGAAATCAGCAGTGAATAAAACTCCAGCTCAAAGGAGTCTACATTCCAGTGGAGCATCTCTCACCATGGAGCTCCTTATCCTGTGTCCTCTCCTGAAAACGGCAGCATCAGCACCCTCCTCACAACCTCACCTAGCAACATGCATATGACATCTTAACAAGAGCACTGAACATTGAAAGGACAGCTTCGGCCGGGCGCGGTGGCTCAAGCCTGTAATCCCAGCACTTTGGGAGGCCGAGACACGTGGATCACGAGGTCAGGAGATCGAGACCATCCTGGCTAACGCGGTGAAACCCCGTCTCTACTAAAAAATACAAAAAAAAACTAGCCGGGCGAGTTGGCGGGCGCCTGTAGTCCCAGCTACTTGGGAGGCTGAGGCAGGAGAATGGCGTGAACCCGGGAGGCGGAGCTTGCAGTGAGCTGAGATCCGGCCACTGCACTCCAGCCTGGGTGACAGAGTGAGACTCCGTCTCAAAAAAAAAAAAAGAAAGAAAGGACAGCTTCACAGGAACACAGCTGCTCTATAAATTGAGTGTATATTTAAATTGTCATTATATTTTATGGAACATGTTTCATGTGCATTATTTCACTTGGGTGGGGGACAGTGGCAGTGCCCCAAGGCCATGTCATAGAAGCATGCCAGCTGAGTACAAACACTGCATTCACTAAGCAAACCCAGATGCATGGCAGCTGCCTGGTTACTCCCCAGTCAGACTCCTAACACATTTTTTTAACTTATTGTCAAAAGAAAAAATTTTGACAAATTAAATTTAACAGAACTTATTTTAGCAAAGAACAATTCATTAATCAGGCAGCAGTTAGAACCAGAAGAGGTTCAGAGAGCTCCCTTTGTAATGTGGGCAGTGAGTACTTAGAACAGGGAAGTATCTTTAAAACATAGCTTGACTAATTACAGCTTGGCATTTGCCTTATTTGGAGATGGTCTGGTCAGCTGGCAACCTATGATAGGCTGAAGTTCAGCTGCTTGTGACTCGCTGAAACCCAGCTATCTGTTAGAAAAAGTATAGTAGTTACGTTTCAGTTTATTACATACTAAGTTAGGTTGCAGTTCATGACATAGAAACTCAATGCACAAAGACAGGGTCCAGGGCCAGGCACACTGGCTCACACCTGTAATCCCAGCACTTTCGGAGGCCAAGGTGGGCAGATCGCTTGAGGTCAGGAGTTAGAGACCAGCCTGGCCAACATAGCAAAACCCTGTCTCTACTAAATACAGAAATTAGCCAAGCATGGTGGCACACACCTGTAATTCCATAAAAATACAAAAATTAGTTGGGCATGGTGGTGTGCACCTGTAGTCTCAGCTACTTGGGAGGCTGAAGCACGAGAATCGTTTGAACCTAGGAGGTGGAAGTTGCATGAGCTGAGATGGCGCCACTGCACACTTCAGCTTGGGTGATGGAGTGAGATGCCATCTCAAAAAAACAAAAAACAAAGACAGGCTCTAGGCCAAACTTAATAGAAAATACATTTTTGGCTATGATACTAGTCACAACCAGAGATATTAGGGGAGATCAGTACTCCTTATGTATTGCTGCTAGCACTGAAAATTGTTAGAACTACTAAAAATCAATAGGACAATATATTTCAAAAACCTTGAAAAATATTTATATATATGGATTTAGTAGTTCTAAAGACATCTACGCTACAAAATAATCTTAAACTCGAAGATTTGTGTATAAAGATTTTTATTTTAGCATAATTTACAATAGCAAAAAAAATGGAATCCACAAACATTCAACAGAGAAGTATGTTTTATTGGTATGATGTAAAAGTAGGCAGTCATTAAAAATGATGTTACAGGCAGGGTGTGGTGGCTCACGCCTTATAATCCCAGCGCTTTGGGAAGCCGAAGTGGGTGGATTACCTGAGGTCAGGAGTTCAAGACCAGCCTGGCCAACACAGTGAAACCCTGTCTCTACTAAAAATAAAAAATTAGCCGAGCATGGTGGCCCACACCTGTAGTCCCAGCTACTCAGGAGGCTGAGGCAGAAGAATCGCTTGAACCCAGGAGGCAGACGTTGCAGTGAGCCGAGATCACGCCACTGCACTCCAGCCACAGCAGCAGGGTGAGATTCTGTCTCAAAAAAAGTCACAATTTTTTGTGACATGCGGGAAAATATGTATCAAAAGTAGAATGCAAAATCTTATACATAATAGGTTCATACCTATTTATTTAAAAAAAAAAAAAACTAGAAAGAAATTACAACAATAAAAGTAGTGAACTGTTACTGGCCCCTAACCCATTCTATCTGGGAATTCTGAGGTTGTCATGGCCAGGGGTATGTCATGGGCTATGTATGAGGTTGTCATGGCCAGACGCTCCATGGTGGAGCATCTCTGGGTGTCCTTCAGCGGAATACTGCCCCCTAGTGGACGGCCTACATCCTGGGCAGCTCAGGAGTCACTGGATTTCCTCCGGCTCCCGCACCAACCACTCTGATGTCACGCAGCGCAGCCCAAGTCAGCACTGCCACCAATGCCCGCCGCGGTCGGGAAAAGGCACCCCTCAGCATTTATGGCTCTCTCCATTAATTTTCCAAAGGGTGGCCCGATTCTTTTAATTTCACTAGAGCCCTTTCTCTTCAATGACTTTTAAAATATTCCCCCCGGGGTAAAGTTGAAGGCATAGAATACTACCCACTCATTCCACCTTAAAAGCATCTTCTGGAACACCTTGAACTGGTACCCAGCATCTTGATCCTTCCCTATCTCAGGGTAAGTGCTCCCCAACCAGAGCAGTTAATTCCAAGAGAGACTGTCCACAACCTCACTCTCCACCTTCCTCAGTCAATTGAGTCCTCACCATTGATCTCAAATTTTTAGTCACTGTTCCTCCCAGAAGACCCACAACATTTCATCCTTGTATCCTGCAATTCTTACCACGGGTGATAACAGTCAGCTTCCCTGGGGAACACTTGCTGTAAATAGACAGGCTAGATATGTGGAAAGATCTTAAGTTATTAATACCAATAAATAAAATAAATCACAGCAAAAGAAAAATTAGTCAATTAATAAAATAATTCTGCTATGTTGAAACACACACATACTCACCACCCTTTCTCTAATAAAAAACAACTAAAACCATAAAAGTGAATGTCATGTGTCTGTTTTAAGGTGACAAAGCTAATACCATTGATATCGAAAGCACTTTAAGGACTAAAATAGAAGGCAAGAAGCTCATCAAACAACCCCAGCTGAAGTGCTGTGGGTGAGGAACCTGCAGGTCCTGTCATGGAGGCAGGCCTCAGGCACAGACATTCTCATATGTGTGCATAACAGAAAGGAGATAACTGCATTTCTCAGCACTCCTTCCAAGGAATGGAATGAACAATGGAAAGAACATTCTGAGAAGCTGTTTGGGTGGGGGTATGGGCAGGTGGTTGAGGCAGACTGCTGAGGATAACAACAGACACTCAAGTGAGACAGGATAGGGTCCAGCTATGCTCTAAGGAGACAGGCTGTTGCTTAACTGGATGGAGGGCACATTTAGGGCCAGAGTATGACTGTTCAGAACAGTACAGCAGGGAGGCTAAGATTACAAGGAGGAAGGCCAGGGAAGGAGGAAACACCGGGAGGAGTGCAGGAGAAAAGGGGAAAAGCCCAGGGTCTGGCAGGTAGAGATTTGAAGGAGAGCAGGAATATCTAAAGGAGATTAGCTCTTCTGCCTAGGATATAGAAAACTGGGAAAAGCATTGTTCCAACCTTAATGACAAGAGAAAAGTGAATAATCTACAAAATTCCTGACTTTTCTTGAGTCTATAGGAGCTGAGGTTGTAATGCAAATGAACAGCCTGAAATCTCAGGAAAGACGGGAGCCTCCAGGGAGAGATGGGTGCAAGCATGAACTCTCCTGTGGCAGGGCAAAGGAAGAAGAAACTCAGGCACCACAGAAGTAGGAAGAATTCAACTAACATTGTTAGAGAATTGCCAAAGCCAGACTGTGGGAAAGTGTGAAAGTAGAGAGCTTCTGGGAGGTGAACAAACAAGAGGAGTTTGCAACCATTCATAGGCTCTTCCCTGTACATCTCCATTAGATACTTACAAGAATAATCAGGGGCAGGGCTGAAGACCTGAGAATCCTTCCTTAATGGTGCAGGCCCGAAAGAAGGAGAAAGGCACAAAGCCCATCCAAACCCTTTATCTCTGGGGGAAAAGCCTTGAGCCACTGGGGAAGGGCAGCAAACCCTGCTATTCCTAGAGCACCAGCAAAGACCCATTATAGCCAAGGGAAGGAAAAGGAAAAAAAATAAAACCCCTGAGATTGGAGCAGAAAACCAACCTGGACACAAACCATTAGAGATCTTTCACAAGGTCAGGTGTGGTGGCTCACACCTGTAATCCCAGCACTTTGGGAGGCCAAGGTGTGTGGGTCACTTGAGGTCAGGAGTTTGAGACCAGCCTGGCCTATATAGTGAAACCCCATCTCTATTAAAAATACAAAAATTAGCAGGGCTTGGTGGCAGGTGCCTGTAATCCCAGCTACACAGGAGGCTGAGGCAGGAGAATCACTTGAATCCGGGAGATGGAGGTTGCAGTAAGCTGAGATCATGCCACTTCACTGCAGCCTGAGAAACAGAGCAAGTCTATCTCAAAAAAAAAAAAAAAAAGAGAGAGAGAGAGATCTTTCACATCTGAGAGAGGGGCTGGACCACCGAGAAAGCTCCACCCTTGAGACCCAAGGCCACAGGCCTGCCTGAGACTAGGTTAGATTAGGCCAGTAGTGAGGAATAAGCAACAGAAGTTCACAACCAGTGGAGGAAAACTGTGACACAGGCCAATAGGGAAGGCTGAAAGCTGAGGATGGGGTAGGAACATTGAGAAAAACCTTTCAATGACCCAGTACCTGCCCTAATCACAAGGTCAACACTTAAGGAAAGTAAAGCATCAGAAGAGATATGCCCATTAAAAGACATAAAGATGATTTACCTCAGTCTCCACTATACTATATATGATGCCTGGCATTCAATTTTTAAGATATGAGACACACCCAAGAACAAAACAAAAAATAAATACCCCACTCAAAAGAGATGAAGCTGTTGGACGTGGTGGCTCATGCCTGTAATCCCAGCACTCTGAGAGGCCAAAGATGGGAGGATCACTTGAACCTAATAGTTTGAGACCAGCCTGGGCAACATAGTGAGACTCTGTTTCTACAAATAAATAAATAAATAAATTTAGCTGGGTGCAGTGGTGTGCACTTGAAGTCCCAGCTACTTGGGAGATTGAGGTGGGAGAATCATGTGAGCCTGGGCGATCAAGGCTACAGTGAGCCATGATCATGCCACTACACTCCAGCCTGGTGACAGAGCGAGACTCCATCTGGAAAAAAAAAAAAAAAAAAAAAGGAAAAGGATGGAAAAAGATATACCATACAAACACTAATCAAAAAAAGGATAGTGGCTAGATTAAGATCTAGCACAGTAGACTTCAATACAAGATATTTTACCAAAGATAATGAAGGGTGTTACTTAATGAAAAAGGAGTCAATTCACTAAGAAGACATAATAATCCTAAATTTATAGCACATTAAAAACAGACCTTCCAAATACACGAGGCAAAAACTAACAACTGAAAAGAGAAACAAACAAATCCACAAGTATAGTTGGAGGCTAGAGTTAAGTTGTAAAACAAGCAGATGGAAAATCAGTAAAGGACAAAATAGGCCTGAACACCACTATCAATGAACTTGACCTAATTGAATTTGTGGACCACTCCATCAACAATGTCAGAATTCACATCCTTTTCAAGTGCACATGAAACATTCAACAAGATAGGCAATACTTTGGGACATAAGCCTCAACAATTTTAAAAGAATTGAAATTATACAAAGTGTGTTTTCTGACCAAGATGGTGTTAAACTAGAAATAAATAACAAAAAGATGCCTGGAAAATCCCCAAATATTTGGAAATAAAATGGCTCATGGAAGTATTTATTAAGTTGTTATTGTTGTTTCATGTGAGATATAACACTCTTCTCTATCATCTCACCAAAATCATTAGTAAAATCTGTATAGTTTACTAATGCTTTAGTTCAGGGGATGGCAAAGTGTGCCCTATGGGACAAATCTGGCCCTTGGCCCATTTTTGTCTGGCCTGCAAGCTAAAAATGTTGTTTACAATTGTAAGACTTATAAAGAAGTAGGGGGTGAGGGAAGAGGAGGAGAAGCAGCAGCAGCAGCAACATAAAACAGCCAAAAATATTTGCCAGTCCTTGCTTTAGCCCTATAAAAAGAGTTAGAAATTGTTTTCTCTTCTATTTTCTGAAAAAAAATTGTGACATACTGGTATTAGTTTTTCTTTAAATGATTCATAAATTTCACCAGAGAAGCCCTCTGGTCTTAGAGTTTTCTTTGTGGCAAGGTTTTAAATTATAAATGTAATTTCTTTAATAGATATAGAGCTATTCAGGTTTTTTATTTCTTCTTTTGTCAGCTTTGCCATTTCATCCCTTTGTGTGAAAGTTTCCATCTGATATTTTTTTTTCTCCAACTTGAAAGATTTCCTCTAACATTTCATATAATGCATATTGCTGGTGTTGAAGTCTCTTGGCTTTTGTTTTTCTGAAAATGCCTTTATTTCACTTTTATTTTGAAGGACATTTTTTGCTAAATAATAACCTGACTTTTTTTTCTTATAGCACTTTAAAGATATCATTCTTTAAAAAAAGATATTATTCTACCATGTTCTGGCTTTTATTATTCCTGATGAGAAACTAGTGTTTATTCCTACCTTTGTTTTCTGTAAGTAATGCGTCTTTTTCTTCCAGTTGTTTGCACAATTTTTCTGTTTATTATTAGGTTTTAGCAATTTTACATCTTGTGTCTTGGTGTGGTTTTCTTGGTGTTTATTTGGCTTGGGGTTTGTTGAGATCCTGGATATTTGAGTTGATAGCTTCCATCAAATTTGAAATTTTTTTAAACTTCCTTTTTTCCAATGTGTTTCTGCCACATTCACTCTCTTCTGTGTGCATCATATTATCTCATAGATTACTGAGTTTGGAGGCTTCAGTTTGGAGAGTTTCTGTTGTTATGTATACATGTTCACAGACATTTTCTTCTGCAACATCAATGTGCTGTTGAGCCTATTCGGTAAATTTTTCAGGTTGGATATAATGTTCTTCATTTCTAGAAAAATATAATCCCTTGGTTCTTTTCTAGATTCCGTGTTGCTCTTCTCATTGTGTTCATATTTTCCTTTAAATCCCCAAACATCTTTATACTAGCTCTTTTAAAGTGCTTGTAGCCGGGCACGGTGGCTCAAGCCTGTAATCCCAGCACTTTGGGAGGCTGAGACGGGCAGATCACAAGGTCAGGAGATCGAGACCATCCTGGCTAACACGGTGAAACCCCGTCTCTACTAAAAAATACAAAAAACTAGCCGGGCGAGGTGGCGGGCGCCTGTGGTCCCAGCTACTCCGGAGGCTGAGGCAGGAGAATGGCGTAAACCCGGGAGGCGGAGCTTGCAGTGAGCTGAGATCCAGCCACTGCACTCCAGCCTGGGCGACAGAGCCAGACTCAGTCTCAAAAAAAAAAAAAAAAAAAAAAAAAAAGTGCTTGTATGCTAATTCAATAATCTCTGTCACTTACAGATCTGGTTCTTGTAATTGATTTCCTCAAGGTATAGGTCCTTTTCTTGCTTCTTAGCATGCCTTGTAATTTTTGAATGAATATAGTTGGACACTGTAAATGTTACATTGGTGATGGTCTAAATTTTGTTGTCTTACTTAAGGAGTGATAAGATTTAGGGTCATGGGGGTCAGGTCATTGAGCTACTTACAGACAAGCTAAATGATTCTGAGACTTGTTTCTGTGCTTTGTTGGGGTGGTTCTAGAGTAGTGTTCTAAATTGGGTGTGATTTTGTCCCCACCCCAACCTTGGGGATATTGGCAATTTCTGGAGATATTTTTTGGTTGTCGCGATTAGGAGCATGCTACTGGTATCTAACGGGCAGAACCCAGTGATGCTGTTAAATATTCTACAACGCACAGGAAAGCCCTCTACGGCAAATAATTATTCAAACACACACACACACAAATATCAATAGTACCAAGGCTGAGAAACCCTGGTCTAGAGTACCTTCACCCTAAGGCCAGTTTTACTCTATGTAATGGACTGAATGTTTGTGTCCTCCCAAAATTTACATGTTGACATCTTTACTCCCAATGTGATGGTGTTAGGAAGTGGGGCTTTGGGGGTATAATTAGGTTATGAAGGCAGAGCCCTGATGAATGGGATTAGTGCCCTTAATAAAGGGACCTCAGAGAGCTATTTTGCTCTCTTTCTGCAATATGAGGATACAAGGAGAAGTTAGCTGTCTGCAGCCAGAATGGGCCCTCAGCGGAACCCAACCATGCTGGCACCCTGATCTCAGACTTCCAGCCTCCAGAGCAATAGAAATAAATTTCTATTGCTTATAAGCCACAATTTCTATTGTTGATATCCCAGCTTGTGCCAAGACTAAGATATCCTACTACTAAGATCTCTACTAAATGCTCCAAATATGCAACAATGTCTCTCCACACTCCACTCTGGCTAGTCGAAACTTGTACATCTTCCAATCTGATGAGATGTGAGCTCTGGAAATTGTTCAGCTTATGGCTTCCCGGTAGCTGTGTTGCTAAAAGTTGTTCACCTGGCTTAGCGGAGTCTTATCCCACACATGCAGAGCTTACTGTGTCACCAAAATTCAAGGAAATTCCATGCAGATTGCTGGAGCTCCTTCTCCACATACCTCCCTTCTCTCCAGTACTCTGTCTACAAATTCCAGCCGCCTCAGCCTCGCGGACCTCCAATCTCAACACATCAACTAAATGAGGACTCCCAACTCTGTTAGGTTCCCCTCTCCTGTGCTTGCTCTGTAAAGTGCCTCCAGGCAGAAAGCCTGAGTGATCAAAGGGTTCTCCATGTGTCTCTCCCATTTCTGCATAACTTACAAGCCAAGGCACTAACCACCTTTGTTCCTGACTATCTTTTCAAGAATGTTTGTACAGTAAACAGCTGTGAAAGATAGAGATTGTGTCTCCCTGTGGAGGAAAGGGTAGGTTTGTGTATTATCCAGTGTTAGAAAGATATTGTCTCCCCCCAGGACAAAGTTCAAGTAGGCAAAGTTTTGAACCATTTTGAATGCTCGTGGTTCCCTAAGCTCAGGGTTCCTCTTCTGTAATGCAACCCTCTACATGGGCACACGCTACTCAGACCTCTTCGTTACTCACAACAACAGCAGTGGCCAAAGTACAAACCTTTGCCCTGGTTCTTTGAGTCTCAGGAAGTTGCACAGGAACCAGGGCAAATGTTTGTACTCTGGCCGCTGCTGTTGCTGTGAATAATAAAGCTCTTTGTCTCTGACCTAGAAGTCTTTTGTCTTCTGCCAGCATCCATGAAATGGTAGCAAGCTAACTTGTTAACTTGCAAATAGAGTGAATTTCAGATTCCTTCACAATTCTTGACATACCTACTATGTGTGAGGCTCTGATTGTAAGAGTGGTACCATACAAAATAGATTATAGACTGCCCTTCTGCAGACTACAATCTAGTATGAGAGAGAAAGATTTTAAAAGACAAACATATCATTTTTAAGTGGCAGCAAGTATCAAGAAAGAAATAAGGAAATTGCAACAGAGAACGACACGGGGGACAATTTTAGATTAAGTGGTTAGGGGAGGCTTCTCTGAACAGGAGACATTTAAACTGAGTCTGAAGGATAGAACAAGCAAACATATGGCAAGCAAAAGGCAAGAACCTTCCAGGCAGAAGGAATCACATCTACCAAGGTCCAGAAACAGCAAAGAGCTTGGCACATTTTGAGGAATTGAGAAACCAACATGGTTAAAGCATAGTGACCATGTGAGTGCTAGGTAAGCAGGGAGTTAACAGGCAAAGTCTAAATCAGGGACCTCAACCCTGGCTGTACTTTAGAATCTACCACAGGAATATACAAAAAATATCAGTGCCCCAGGTCCATCCCAGAGCAATTAAATACGAATGTTTAGGTGTGAAGCTCAACCTCTGATAATCTTTGAAATAGTACTAGGTGATTCTAATATGCAGCAAGGGTTGAAGACCCCCATCTTGAGCCTGCCAGAGCCTTGTAGGAGTCTGAGTTGTATTGAGTTCAGATTTGAGTTAAAGTGTGATAAAAAGCCATTGAGGCCAGGTGTAGTGGCTCATGCCTGTAATCCCAGCACTCTAGGAGGCTGAGGCAGGTGGATCACCCGAGGTCAGGAGTTCAAGACCAGCCTGACCAAACATGGTGAAACCCTATCTCTACTAAAAACACAAAATTAGCTGGGTATGGTGTGCATGCCTGTAATCCCAGCTACTCAGAAGGCTGCGGCAGGAGAATCACTTCGACTCGGGAGGCAGAGGTTGCAGTGAGCTGAGATTGCGCCATTGCACTCCAGCCTGGGCAATAAGAGCGAAAATCCATCTCAGGAGGAAAAAAAAAAAAAAAAAGCCATTGAAGGGATTTAAGCACAGAAGAGACACTATATTTTTAAAGGATCTCTCTGGCTGCTTTGAGCAAAATGGATTGGAGGAGGTCCATGGTGGAAGCAAGGAGATGAACTGGGAAGTTACTCAACTTGTCCAGGCAACAGGTAAGGATGGAGGCTTGGACTAGGGTGTGGCCATAAGAAGAATACTAGGAAACAAGGTTGGATGAGTAGAGTGGGGCCAGATCACAAATACTCTTGAATATCAGATTGAGGAAATTAGGCTTTGTCCTGTGGGTATCGGGGGAAGTGGGATATTTAAGAATCACGAGTTAGAATTACATCCAGATGCAAGTCACAGAAAACAACTTGCAGTGGCTTAAACAAAGGTTTATTTTTCTTACATAAACAAGGAATCTAGAAGTAGTATAATTTGTTCAGTTGCTCAAGGTCAAGAGCAGCATCTTGGTTATTCCCTCATGGTTGCAAAATGGCTGCTGCAGCTCCTCTGTAAACAAATTCAAGGCAGTAAGGAAGGAGAACAGGTAGCACCAGCCACAACTGTTTCTTTTAACAGGCAATGGCACGTGTTTCTAGAGACCATGTCCACATTATTTTCACTGGTTATAACTGTGACTCCCTTTCCTAAAGGGAGAGCAGACAAGAAGAGATTTAGCTTTTTCTAGACACTATCATGCAGGGCAGCAAAAACTGCTAGAATTCTGAGCTGAGAAATAGCATCCTCAAAGAGGTATTTTAGGAAGGTACAGCCCAGGGGATGATAGAAAAAGTGGAAAGAGAAGAACTAGCAACCAAGCACATTAAGAGGCAATTGCTGAAGTAAATAGGATGAAGATCTGAATTGAAATGAAGACGGCAGAAATTACAAAGGACTTAGTTGAAGGGATGTGTCTACTCACGGCTATAGGCATAGAGATGTGTTTCTGTGCTTTCTTGTCAATGTGTATAACTTCTGCAAAGATAGAGAAATGTATATAAGGAGATGTGCATTTCTGTATATTGTCTTCATGTTCCTCTGTGTCCATGACTGTGTCATTTATTTAGCAAATATTTATTGAGCCCCTCCCTTTGTACAAGGCAACATGCCAGGCACTGTGGGGGAACACTAACATGGGTCAACCACAAATTCTACCCTCAAGGAGATTATAGACCAGAAAAGGAGAAAACACGTGTTCCCAGATAGCCAAAATGCAAGTTAGTAAAATGACAAATATCATAAAGTTATGAAAGTTCAGAAGAGAAATTCATTCCCTTAGCTGGTAGAAGGTTCATCTGAGCTACTACAGGCTTGCAGCTGCAGAAGGTGAGCTAGGTCTTGTTTTGTTTTTGAGAGCCAGTCTTGCTCTGTTGCCCAGACTGGAGTGCAATGGCATAATTCAGCTCACTGCAATCTCCGCCTCCCAGGTTCAAGTGATTCTCTCCTGCCTCAGCCTCCAGAGTAGCTGGGATTACAGGCGCCCGCCACCATGCCCAGCTAATTTTTGTATTTTTAGTGGAGACAGGATTTCACCATGTTGGTCAGGCCGGTCTTCAGCTCCTGACCTCAGATGATCCACCCGCCTCTGCCTCCCAAAGTGCTGGGATTACAGGTGTGAGCCACCACGCCCAGCCTGAGCTAGGTCTTAAATAATTAATAGGCCAGGTGCAGTGGCTCATGCCTGTAATCCCAGCATTTTAGGAGCCCGAGACAGGCAGATGGCTTGAGTCCAGGAGTTTGAGACCAGCTTGGGCAACATGGTGAAACTCCATCTCTACAAAAAAAAAGAAAAAAAAAAATTAGCCAGGCATGGTGGCACACACCTGTGGTCCCAGCTACTCAAGAGGCTGAGATGGGAGGATCACTTGAGCCTGGGAGGCAGAGATTGCAGTGAGCCTTGATCACACCACTGCACTCCAGTCTGGGCGACAGAGTGAGACCCTGTCTCAAAACAAATAAGTAAATAAAAATAAAAAGAATTAATAGAATGGAGGGGGAGGAATGTAGGCAGGGAGCAAGTGACAACACAGCATTCTTGTCTAATTGGCTAGAAAGGATGGTGAAAAATAAGCCTGGAAGAAGGCAGATCCAAAGAACTGCATCTTATTTTATAGACTAGCAAGTATTTACCGGACTCCTACTAAGGTGGAGGTACTATCTAGAGCCTACATTTCTACATTTGTGTTTCTATGTTTTCACATATGTGTGCCTGTTTGTGAACAAGTATATGTTTTACTCTGTGTATACAGCTGTGTCTCCCTTTGTATGTTTTAGTTGGCATCTTAATGTGTACATTTACACAAAACTTTGTGTGTATGTGCCTACATATGCCCAGCAGGTGGCACCCAAAATCATAACTAGCAAGGAAAATTCTACCATTGTATTCCCATACCCAGCACAGTCTCTAACAAATTGAAGATAATAAATATGTATAGAATGAGTTGATGAAATGCTAACATGCCCCATGGAAGAAATGGGGGAAGGAGAGAAGTTCAGAGAGGCTGACCCGTCAGCAAAGACCCCAACAGGGGATCTGTTGGATTCATGGTCACACTCAAAGAAGTCATAGAGGGGTCAGCAGGGGGATGTATGATAAAACAAAATGATAAAATTTACTGTTTGCTATCCCCCCTAAGGCTTCTCCTCCTCATAATGGGGCATCTAACCCTGATCCTTTCCTTCAGCTCACTTTTATTTAGTGCCTAGTGAGTACTAGGACTTATGGGAAACACCACCTCTGCCCTGTAGAAGTTTACAACCTGCGAAGATAAACAAAGCTTATTAAAAAAATAATAATAACAGAGCTGGGCACAATGGCTCACACCTGTAATCCCAGCACTTTGGGAGGCCAAGGAGGGAGGATCACTTGAGCTTGGGAATTCAAGGTCAGCCTGGGCAAATGGCAAAATCCCATCTCTACAAAAAATTTAAAAATTAGCTGGGCATGGTGGCACACACCTGTAGTCCCAGCTACTACAGAGGCTGAAGTTGGGGGATCACTTGAGCCTGGGAAGTGGAGGCTGCAGTGAGCCATGAGCGTGCCACTGCACCCCAGCCTGGACAACAGAGTGAGACCCTGTCTCAAATAAATAAATAACAACCAATATAACCCTCTCTGCCTACTGCTGAGGAAGTTCCATTGCACCCCGTAAAGAAGTACTCTGTTAAGGACAGAGCCTTGGAGCCAGAGGAGGGTCCAATTGGTCTTCTTAGGGACCTTTTGATCCAGATGTCTCTGCCCAGTGCCCATCTGGCCCTGGCACCTCCTCCCTAACCCTTCCCCACCTTGGCAGCCTTCCATAGCCTGTCCAGGACAATGAAGGCCTCTGATTGCCCATAGTGACTCCTGCTCTGGTCATTTCACACAAGAACCTAGATGCCACCATCAATATTCTCTTTGCTCACTTCTTAGGGGAACTGAAACTTAGTTTTCCAGCAAAAATCTTGGACCAACAAATGCCTAGTAAATGGGACCAATTTCAGGTCGCTGCGCACTATGAGGGCTAGGAATGCCAAACACGCTGAAAGGCTGAGTAGTCATCATGGCTGGGGCTGGCTGCTCAGTCCTCCCCATTGCCTCACTCCTTTCTCCGAGCTTCCAGCAGCACTTGGTGACAGATATATTATGCCACTGCCGGTCAAGGCTTCCTCATGAACCTCTGAGGAAATCCACATACCTCAGTCTGGCACTCAGGGCTCTGCAAAGTGGACCTCACCTCCTGCCCCAGCCACTTCTCCCATTATTCCTCTGTACCCACCTGCACCCCACACTCTCAGCTCCCCAGACACACTGTCTCTCCCCTGCACCTTTGCTGAGGCGGCTCCTTTTCCCTGGAAGGTCCTCCTTCCCCATCTCCACCTGACAAATGACCACCTCCTTTCAAGACCCACTTCAAATGCTACCTCCTTCCTCAGGCCTTTCATGCTCCACCCCAACCCAGTGCAGCCTCTCCCTCCTCCCTTGGCAATAGTCATCCTCAGCTTCATTATTTTAATGTTTATTATTCAAATACCAGTTCCTTCTATTAGACGCTAAGCACTGCAAGGTAAAAATCTTGTTTCTTATTCACCCAGCATCCAGCAACCTGTCTGACATGGAGCAGACGCTCATAACATGCAGAGCGGCCAGACGCAGTGGCTCACACCTGTAATCCCAGCACTTTGGGAGGCCGAAGCCGGCGGACCACCTGAGGTTAGGAGTTCAAGACCAGCCTGGCCAGCATGATGAAACCCCATCTTTACTAAAAATTTAAGAAATTAGCCAGGCATGGTGGTGGGCACCTGTAATCCCAGCTACTCGGGAGGCTGAGGCAGGACAATCGCATGAACCTGGGAGGTGGAGGTTGCAGTGAGCCGAGATCGCACCATTGCACTCCAGCCTGGGTGACAGAGCAAGACTCCATCTCAAAAAACAAAAAACAAAAACAAAAACAAACTTGCAGAAGTGCTACAGCTAAGTCTGCTGTGAATGTGGATGCCTGTACTCCAATGCTACAAGGCAGAGGAGCAATGAACCGTGAGCTTCAAAGGGTCCACACACTGATGCTCTTTCCATGACAAGACAAAAGTAAGGCCACACTGAGACCTACCAGGTGACAGGTACCTCCTGGCCCCAACTCCTCCCACCCCCACCAGGCTCCTGGCCTCCTCAGTCCTCAAGGACTGACCACTTAGAAAATCTCTCTCCTTCCCTTCCCTCTCTTCTGCCATGCCTTTCCTTCCCCTTCTCTTCTTTCCTCTGCTGTTCCTTAAAGCCCTGGGGCTTCTGCCCAGAGAACCCTGAGGGTAAAGTCAAAGGGCTGAGGGAGCCCACCCGCTTCTGAGCAGTGCAATGAGGAAGTGATGATCAGAGGTCACTGTCTTGGTCAGTTCCTGTTTCTGGAGCAAAGATGCCAAAATCTGTTCCTTTTTCTTGTGAAAAAATATTGGGGTTTTGACTTTCAAAATTCCCAGAACTGTCACTGTGAGCTGGCTGCGTTTCTGTCTGCCTGTGTCTGTGTGAAAGGTCTGCCAGGGCCTCCTGGGCCCGCTCCTTGTGCGGGAGTGTCCAGAGGCAATGTTGGAAGTGACATCTCATTCCCTGACGCTCCGAGTCCCACAGATGCCCACCAGGCCGGTCTGAGAAGGGGCAAGTGCATCAGGACAGGCCTGACTCAGGTCTCCTATTTCCTTCCAGGGCCTGGCAGAGGACTTGCTCTGAAGGGAGGCCCTCCGCAGGCCTAGATCGAGCTACTTGGAAGTCCCTGAAGCGGTGGAAACTTCAGCAGGCCACTCGGGCTCAGGTGATGTGGGCCGGGTTGGGAAACTCCATCCCTGTTCTGCTTCCGAGCTTGAAGCCATCCTACCCTGGAGGCAGGCAGACAAAGCCACCACCATGCTTGCCCCCGGCCTTGAGCCAGGGCACTACCTCCCGAGTCCTAGTTTTATTTGAAATGGCTGGACAACACCACTTCATGTAGAGTCAGACTTTGCTGAGAAATGAGGTGCACCAGCATGCGGAGCAGAGGTGGGGGGATGGTGGGCTACAGAAACAGGTGCATAGCAACTAAGCCAAACTCAGAGCCTCAAGCCAGGGTAAGAAAGAGAGAGAGAGAGTGGGAGTTGGCATTGAAGTTAAGATCAAGGTGTGCGGTTCAGAGTGGTCTTGGGGAAATGGTGGTGCTAGACCCTGTGGACTGGGCCCACCTTGGAATGGCAGCTAAGAGAGGGCAGAGCAGGGTCTGGGTAGCAAGTTCTCTGTGTATACAGGAAGCAAAGATGAGAGCTTTCTAGCAAGTTTCACATCTGGCCTGTGTTTCCTCTGGTTTCTGCTTCCATTTATACTGTCCCCACCCAATTCCTTCCTCCTTCTCTCATTCATTCAACAAACAGGTCGCGCATTTACTGTAAGGCAAGCACAATTCTAGATAGCAGCTGATACAGTTTGGATGTGTATCCCCTCTAAATCTCGTAATGAATTGTAATCCCCATTGTTGGAGGTGGGAAGGTGTCTGGGTCATGGGGGTGGGTCCTGCATGGCTTGATGCTCTCCTCACCATAGTGAGTTCTCACAAGATCTGGTCCTTTAAAAGTATGTGGCACCTCTCCCTCCATGCTCTCTCTTGCTCCTCCTCTGGCCATGTGAGATGACAGCTTCCTCCTTTGCCCTCCACATGATTGAAAGCTCCCTGAGGCTTTACCAGAAGCTGAGCAGATGACAGCACCATGCTTCCTGTGAAGCCTGCAGAACCATGAGCCAATTAAACCTCTCTTCTTTATAAATTGCTTAGTCTCGGGTATTTCTTTATAGCAACGTAAAAATGGCCTAATACAGTAGGTCCACAAAGTTATATAAGATTTAGCCAATATAGAGCTATTGTCAAGCTGGGGAGATAAGTTGACAAGCAAATATTCACGATACAGTGTGAAAAGCGCAATCATGTGGCTGTGGAAGCAGATGGAGGGCGAAGTTGTAGGGGTCAAGGAATAATTCATGGAGAATAGACGCCATTGGAGTTGGAAACCAGAGAAGGGCAGGAGGGCAGTGAGTGCAGCAGACCGCAGCGGGAAGGGTTTAGGGGTGCAAGGCAGAAGGTAATGCCTCTCAAATGCCACTCTTGACTGGATCTGACATCCTAGTGCAGACTGAGGGAGGAAAGAGATCATGGACCCATCAGTCAGTCCCTGTTTCAAGTGCCAGGGGCCACCCTCCCAGCAGATGTTACAGGGGACCCAATCTAAGGCCCTCCATTCACTTTCCCCGCTTCCAATTCCCCAGCCAAATCATGTTTTTGCTTGTGTCCAGAGGAAGCTGGGAGTTTTCTCAAGCTAACCCAACCCCCAGGTTTTCCATCTTCTCATGCCTCCACGCCCCAGTACAGTGTAAAGCGGCCTCCTCACTCGGTTGCAGGTCACGACTGACCTCAGGTGCCATCCTCCTAGCTCTGCCTCTAACCCTCACCCACCACACTCGAGGCAACAATCTCACGAGGGGCCGGCCTCTCTGTCACGGCAAGCCTCATCCCCTAGAAGCCAACTCCGCCTGGCCCACCATGCCTGCAGTAGAAAGGCCTGAGGCTGCGCCTAGAACACTGAGGACTTCAGCGGCCCGGACTTTCCAAGACTGAAACTGGGACCTGCGGAGGCCTCACTGCCCGGAGCAGCGCCCAGGTCCTCAGCATCCTCTTCGCTGGGCCCCACGCGTGTCGTGCGCCATCCCAGAAGGCAAGACCTGATTCGGATCAGCAGGGGCTGCAGGCCTCGCTCTTCGGGTGGGTGACTCAGGCCCCTCAGGCCTGAGGCAGAGACGCTAAACGGGCAGGAGGCTGGGCAGGGCCGGGGAGTCTCTGCAGGAGTCGAACCTGCGCCCCTTCACGTGCTCCCCTTCTTGAGGGTTCACGGGGCTCCGGAGGCCCAGATGCCGGCAAAGTGGCGGGAGCGCTCCGGGTAGGAGGACCCAGGTCGGGGCGCCCCCGCCAGCGCCCGGATCCCGGCTCACCCTCCGCCGCGCCCCGCCCCCGCCCCGACACACTGGGGGAGCCCCGCCCGCCCCGAGGCCCGCGCGGCGCCGCAGGAGGAATCCCAGCCATTTCCTCCACGCCGCGCGGTATGTGGCCTGCCCGCCGCCGACCGACCGCAGCGCGAGCGGGTCCCCAGCCGCGCCTGGCAGCTGCCCCGGCCCTGCCGTGCTGCTCGGGATTCCGGGCAGGCCTCCCCCTCGTCCCGGGCTACCAGACCGGCCTTTCCAGCAGCACCAGGCCCGTGCGGCCCCGCCGGACGCCTGCTACACCCCGCGCCGCTGCCAGAACTTTTCCTAGCCCCGCGTGCCCGCGCCCGGCCCAGGCACCCCCTCCCCGGAACGCCCCCGACGGCCCCTCGCGTCCGAGCTGGAAACTGAAGTTGACGCATGCTCCGTCACCCTGGGGCAAATTGCTTTGCCTAAGCCTCAGTTTCTCCATCTGTGAAATGGGGACGTTGGCAGGAGTGCCTGTCTCGTGCTATCCAAGGGGTGAATGAGAAAAGCAAAGCGTTGGACTACTGTCAACGCGATTTTCATTTCCCTAGGTACCACGAGGGTTCTGGCTTTCCTCACAGCATCTTAGCGCCCACCCTGCCCCTCTCCTCTCCTCCAGCCCATTTGCCGGCGGAGCAAGCAGACTAGGCTTTGTGAGTGGGCAGAGGAGAGGGCTGGGGCCTGCCCAAGACTGCGCCCTGCACAGATTAAACAATGCCTGAGGGTCCCACGACACAGCCTTCCTCGAGATTCAGCGTTCAGCGTTGCCCTCTCCTCAATCACTAGGTTCTTGAAAGGCCCAAAGGACAGTTATTTACATTTTTTTTAAATGATGTCATTGCAGTCTGAGAGCAGCCAGACACGTAGTGATCAGGGGAAGTCGAAAGTGCAGATGGGTTCGCAAACGTGGACTCTCTAGTTTTGGGTCTGCAGATGGGGCCGGCCACCACGTGCTCTCCGAGTTCTCTTTCCAAGTACAGATCCCTCCGGAGAGGGAACATTTTTCCGTCTTTAATTCTTCCCAGGAGTTGCGGAGGAAGGCGTGAGAGCTGGAGCCCGGAGTGACTTGCGTGGGGGGGATCGCTTCCCCGTAGCCCACACCTGCCTCACCCACGCCCACGGCGGCCGCAAAGGCGACACCGCGTGGATCTGGAAAGCCCCGAGTTTCACCAGGCCCAACCACCGGCGGCTTTGCAGGCGCAGCACCAAATGCTGCTCTGCCTGTGTTCCCCCAGACAGCTCCTGGTTGTGATTTGTCGTTTCCATTCCAGCTACAGTCACAAGGCCAAGAACTAGACCCTTGCAGCGAGATCCGCCCCCCTTCATTCCCCACACGCGCCACAGCCACAGGCCGCATAAATAAATCCAGGTGGAGGCAGACCCAGAAACCCAGGTGCTATAAATATCCCAGCCCAACCCGGAGACTGAGATCCCAGGCAGCCCCTCGCCCCCACCCGGCCGAGCCCAGCACTTCCGGCCACCACAGCGCTGAGGGCGGATCTCCCCGCGGTGGGAGGAGCGGGCTCCATCAGGATAGCAGGCCTGGCTTCCTTTTCTTTCTTCTCCTCGGAGCCTCTGGCGGCCCAACCTGAGGGCTTGCCCTCTTCTCTGGAACCACCTCCCTAACTTTCAATCGCATACCTCTCCCTCCCTCCCCCTGATATTTTTAGAGGCTTTCTCTCAGGGACCCCATACTGCGGCCAGACTTCAAGAAATGCTGACTTCTCTTTCTAGATGAACAAGCATAGTTGGAAGGCAACAACCTCAATCAGAGTTTACAATTTAAAATTTGATTCTAAACTTTTTCTTTTTGAAGCAGGGTCTTGCTCTGTCACCCAGGCTGGAGTGCAGTGGCGTGATCATGGCTCACTGCAGCCTTGACCTCCCAGGTTCAAGTGATCCTCCCATCTCAGCCTCCCTAGTAGTTGGGACTACAGGCGTCGTGCCACCATGCCCACCCGGTTAATCTTTTTTTTTTTTTCTTTTTTTTTTTGAGACGGGGTTTCACTATGTTGCCCAGGCTGGTCTCGAACTCCTGGGCTCAAGCCATCTGCCCACCTCAGCCTCCGAACGTGGTGGGATTACAGATTTGAGCCACTCTGTCCAGCTCTTGATTCTACATTTTTAATAGCATTTTTTATGTGATTAAAACACAGGCTGGAGGCAGAGTAGACCTAAAAGAGGGGAAAGAAGAAGCTGAAGGCATATGTAAAGAAGGAATAGAGCCACACTAAAAAGAAAGTTGCTCTACCAGAAGGCTGGTACCTAGGAACTCGGTGGGACTTTATGAGCCCAGTCTCCTGGGCCTGGGACTCGGTGTGGTGCAGTTCAATAAGTCCCTATTGTGGGGGGGTGGGGGAGAAAAGATGTGAGATACCTTTCCTCACCCATCATAAGGGTCACTGCTATAACAAAAGACTGATTAACAAGCATAACAAATTTACCAAATCAAAGTTTTATGGGACACAGGAGCCTTCAGAAATGAAAAGCCAGTGACCCAGGGAAAACTGTCTATTTTTCTGCTTAGGTAGAAATACATGCTGTCCCTTCTTCGTTGAACCTAAGCATAAAAATAGACAAAAGGATACGATCTAATGGTAATAGACTGAGGAGGAAAACCCAGCAAGGCCTGTCTGTTCAGATTCTTCTTGGCCTCTCTGAGCAGCATTCCTTCCTCCTGGGTGTGGGACAGGGGCTGTCTGGAACACAGGTCTGTAACTCACAGTCAGAGGTAGGTCAGAGAATCTCTTCAGGATCAGTGCCTACACAGATAGGCAGGGGGAACTCAGAGTAACAGGTCTAGATTTTATGGCTTGCTTTGGGGGAAAGGGGTTCTAACTGTTAGGACCTGCCATAGGGAAGAGGAATTCTGGTTTCTATGAATTCAGGGAGAAGAAGGGGTGGGAAATAGGGCAAGAGAAGTTCAGAGAGAGATTTTGCTTCTGAGACTGCTTCTAAGGCCTTCCAATCTCCTTTAGTTCACAGTACTCAGCATGCCAAGGCATTATACTTTGACTTATCATTTTCTGAGCCCCAGCAAAATTTAAAACATAGTGAGTCTTCCAAACATGAAGTCACATCCCGTTTCCGATGTAGAAGCTTACACTTTAGGAACTGATAAGGAAGCACTTGCAAGCGCCATTCCGCTGAATACTACTTAGAAGGGACTATTCACTCCCCAATTTACAGATTAAAAAACTGAGGTTAGAGAGGCTAATTAACTTGCCCAAGGACACCCAGCTAATAGGGGAGAAGTTTGAACCCATGGATCTGATTCCAGAGGTCATGTGTTAAACCTGTGCTGTGGGACAATAAACTCTGCCAGTCTCTCTGATCAGAGATGGAAAGGACTCTGTTGCGGTCTTCAGCTGTCTTTCACAATGAGGAAGACCTTCCTGTTACACTCAACTGCCTTTAGCCGACCTGAGTGATTGCATTCACATAGAATTTGATGGCTTTCCTGAGGGACCCAGGCAACTTATATCAAGGAAGAAACTATCCATAGGAACAGGATTCCAAATGGACTGGATGCAAGTCACCAAGGCCAGAGTCAGTCCTGGGCCAGCCCTTCCAGTATGATTTCAGGACCACAAGGCAGCACCACTGGCATTTTTGCCAAAAATTAAGCATAGAAGGCCGGGCGCGGTGGCTCAAGCCTGTAATCCCAGCACTTTGGGAGGCCGAGACGGGCGGATCACGAGGTCAGGAGATCGAGACCATCCTGGCTAACACGGTGAAACCCCGTCTCTACTAAAAAATACAAAAAACTAGCCGGGCGAGGTGGCGGGCGCCTGTAGTCCCAGCTACTCGGGAGGCTGAGGCGGGAGAATGGTCTAAACCCGGGAGGCGGAGCTTGCAGTGAGCTGAGATCCGGCCACTGCACTCCAGCCTGGGCGACAGAGCAAGACTCTGTCTCAAAAAAAAAAAAAAAAAAAAATTAACCATTGTGCTTAACACCAAACGCATTTAAGTCAAAAGTGTGCTTCTGTTTATACATGTCACTGATACCTCACCTTAGTCCATGGTCCAAGGTAACTCAAAGATGTATTTTATCTGGCTCACCTAGCTTTTTTAAAAAACTTGAATTAATTACCAAAAAATTTAAATTGGAAGATTACACCGAAATATCTGGGTTTGTAAGCCTTTTCCCCTAAATCTAAATATCTGGCCACACTGACATGTATTGTGCAGTCTACTACAGTCTCCACCATCCCATCCTGTCTCTTTCTCCCACCAACTGCTTGGCCCACCCCTCTTCTCACACCAAAATGCAAACATTCCCTAAAGAGGTAACTATTGAATCTAACTAGTCACATCCCAGCATGGAGATCTTATCCTGAGAGCTCGTTAAGGGAAATTAATTGAGGTAAATTACAGAGAGAAAGCATTGCTCCCCCAGACAGTGTCAGGCCATGGCCAGAGCACAGCAGAGAAGATTTCTACAGTTCTATAAAACCACAAGATGAGAAGTTGGTGTTTAAACAGCTGTTATGAAACTAGGGTGTGTGACAGAAACATCACCTGTTTCCCAAGAGCTCATCCTCTCACTTAATTCAGCAAACACCAAGCTTTTCTTAGCATCCTGGGCCCCCTTCCGGGCAACTCTTCTTTGGAAGTGCCTTGGGTGATGGTCACAGGCAAAGTCTGGAGGTGATTAGATGGCTGCCAACTTAGGCTATGAGCGAGTCCAAAGGAATGGATCTGGCTTTTGACCAGGACAAAGCTAAGTCCAGAGGAGAAGCTGAGTGAAGAGGAGGCCCCAGTGATAAACTTGGGTCTGAGCAGCCAGGATTGAAGCACGATCTCATTCACCAAGATGGTGAGCAGCTGTGTTCTCTGAAACACAGACCACGTGAGCAAAAATTGTCTTCCCCCAATTTGGAGGCTCCTCTTGCCAAAGCAGTTTAATGCACAGAGAGGGGCAGAGTGAGGGAAGGTTTTGTATGGAGATGTGGGAATGAATGAAAAGGGCTTACATAAGAGGACCTATCTGATAGCCCTTGGGACAGCCTCAAATGCCTCTCTGGGGGGTTAGGGGGGGCGTTCAGCTCTGTGAATATTTAACTCGGACTGTTTTTGAAAGTCGCCCATGTGACAAGTGTGTCAACAGAGCCCCGGATGTGCCCTCTGGGGTGGGGAGGAGGGTGGATGTGATCAAGTACATTTCAGGCTTTCAGAGAAACAGGAAATTCAGTAATCAGAGAGCGAAAAATCTATTCAACCTCTTTTAAAGCCAGTGAATAACGTAGCAGAGTCAGAATTGTCACAAATGCTGGGTGCAGCCTTTGGAAAAGATGAAAGATGAGAGAATAGGAGAGGAGGAGGGGAGGCCCCTGCAGCTGGGATCACTCAGAGACACTCCCCTAACCTTCCCCTTCACCAGCTGGTGGGAAGAAGGAGCCCCTGAAACTTCTCGACCCCAACACTCACCGCCTTGCCACCATCATCTGCCTTGCATCCAAAGAAGCTCATCTCATCTTGCCTTTGCCCCTGTTGACATCAGTCCTTAAAAGCTGCTTGGTTCCCAGCTCGCCTAATCGCAGCCCATGAATCCCCATGAGGCTATGTCTTTTCCCTATCCCAGGGCTTTCTTCCACCCTCCCCAACTCCTGAAACTCTTCCTCCATGCCCACTGGAGTTCATGATCCATGATGAGCAAAATTTGTTTTATCCTCAATCTATTCTCTCAACGTCTGCTTCACTTCTTTCCCTAAGAGGCACGTGGTTGCCCCCTGAGCTCATTGCTTTTTCCACCACCTTCTCAAGCAGGGGCTATTTTGTTCTCTCACAACCTTCTCACCAAGAGGTGACATAGGTGTCTTTCTTACTCCTCACACTTTCAGAAATATCTTCCTGCTCCTCTGCAAACCCTTGCACCCCACATTGAATTTTATATCTTCAGGTTACATAAATCACTACTGTCTTCTCCTGATGCCCAGAGGTCATTTTTCAATTATTTTAGGGCTTGGTTAACTGTTTCTCTAATATGTACTGTCTTAACCTTGGTGATTAAAATGTACATGTAGATGACCCTTTCAATACCTGAGCCTCTCAGTCCCTTGAACTCCTTTCCTCCAATGATCTTTCCTCTACTCAACCCATAATTGCGATTACCTACAACTGCAACCTCTCCATAATCTCAATTTCATGCATTCCACTCTCTGACTGCAACCTCCTATCTTTCCAGTTCATCTCACGCATCCCAGCCATGCTTTGACCTCATCCGAACTATACACTGTTGCCTACCCTGTGATGTTCCTACTCCCCTCCTGACCCAGTGTCAATTTCATGGTTCAGCCGTTATCATCATTGTCCCTTCTGCACACCTTCAGCTCTTTGCTTCTCTTCCTTTGTCACATTCACCTAGCCTGACGCAGACTTAGTCAAATCCACCTCTGCACCTACTTCATACCTCCATACCTGCTGCTGAACGTGGCTGGAGAACCACACACAGCCACACTGCTTGATTTACTTTAAATTCATGATGATGAAACTCCATGGGCCCTTACTGCTGATCAGGTCATTTTCCCTGATCCATTCATTCACCTTTCCTCCTAGACAGCAGTTTCATACCTTTTTTTCTCTTCTCAAACCTTTAGCATTTCCTTCCCACCCTTAATTTCAGCTGATAATTGTATTCTTTCTCCACTGGGAAAATAGAAGCAACCGGGAAAGAGCTCTACAGATTCCCATTACCACATTTATCCTCTGACCAGAAGTTGCATCTTCACACTTTCCACCTATTGCCCGCCCATCAAAGCAAATTCCTCCACTTGTGCACACAATCCTGTCCCTTTCACCTACTCAAGGACATTACTCCAGCAATGCTTCCCTTTCTCTCCTCCACCAAATTGTCTCTCTCTCTCTCTACCAGACCCTTTCCATCAGTACACAAGCATGCTATTATTTCTCGTATCTTAAAAAACAACAAAGTCTTTTAATGACTACTTCCATCAGCAGCGTCTGCCCTATTTACTCCCCTTTAGAGCAAAAAAGAATCATTTATACTTGCTATGTCCAATTCCGCTCCTCCAGTTCTCTCTCAAACCAACTTCAAATCAGGCTTACATCCCCATTAGCCTACAGAGATTGTTCCTGTCAAAGTTATCATGACTTCTATGTTACTAAATACAAGGGTCAATTTTCAGCTCTCATCTTATTGATTAATAGCATCTGACATAACTGACCACTTCCTCCTCCTTGATACAGTCTCTTCACTGAGGTTCACGCCAGGGCATCTTACTTGCTTGTTTTTTACCTGGTACCTCACTCCTTCAAACCTTCTTAGTCTTTTTTCTTCATTCCTCCTCTTTTCCCTAACCCCTAAATGTTGAAATGCCCAGGGCGGGGACCTCAGTTCTCTGCTCTTCCTTATCCACCTCTTTCGATGGTCTCATACAAATATTAATACATGATTTCCAATACCATCAATATGCCCATGACCCCTACATTTATATCTCTAGCTCCAGATCTCTTCCCTGAACCCTGGACTCAAGCTGTCTGTTCTAAATCTCCAAATTCAACATATCCAAAACCAAACTCTTGATCTGCTCCCCAAAACTTGACCTACCCACAGGCTTCCCATCACAACTGATGGCAACTCTATTCTTCCAGTTGCTCAGGCCAGAAACTTAGAGTCATCCCTGACACCTGTTGTCCTTTCACACACACACCAGATCTGGCATCTGGCAAGTACTAATACTGCCTTCAAAATACATCCGGAATCCAACCACTTCTTGCCTCCTTTATTGCCTCCATCTAGTTGAAGCCACCATCATCTCTCACCTGGTAGATTCTCACCTGAATCTACTCTTGCTCTCAACACAGCAGCCACAATGATCTCTTTTGAATGCACCTGAGCGGCCGGGTGCAGTGGCTGATGCCTGTAACCCCCGATGCCTGCACTTTGGGAGACCAAGGAGGGAGGATCCCTCAAGCCCAGGAATTCAAGACCACCCTGGGCAACATGGCGAAACCTCATCTCTATTAAAAATACAAAAATGTTCCAGGTGTGGTGATGTGTGCCTGTAATCCCATCTAATCTGGAGGCTGAAGTGGGAGGATTGCTTGAGTCCAGGAAGCAGAGGTTGCAATGAGCCGAGATGGGGCCACTGAACTCCAGCCTGGGTGACAGAATGAGACCCTGTCTCAGAAAAAAAAAAAAAAAAAAAAAAAAAAAACACAGTACTTTACATCATACCCCTTCTGTAATCAAAACTCTTCAGTATCCCTGCCCCCCATTTTTCTTAAGGTAACACTTCAATAACTCCCATTTCTCTCAAAACTAAAGTCCTAGGTCAGGCACAGTGGCTCATGCCTATAATCCCAGCACTTTGGGAGGCCAAGGAGGGAGGATCACTTTAGCGCAGGAGTTCAAGACCACGCTGACCCTACGAAAGAATCAAAAAATTAGCTGGGCATGGTGGCACATGGCTGTAGTCCCAGCTTCTCAGGAGGCAGAGGTGGGAAAATTGCTTGAGCCAGGGATGATCATGCCACTGCACTCTAGCCTGAGCAATAGAGCAAGACCCTGTCTTAAAAAAAAAGCCAAATAAATGAAGGTCTTTACAAAGTCAAAATGGTTCTACATTATTTGTCTACTGCATCTCTCTACTTTTCTGACACTCTTCCTTGCTCATTTCAGCCTCCTTGTTGTTCCTTAAACACACTAGGCATGCGCTTACCTTTGTGTCCTTACTCTAGCTGTACCCTCTACCTGAATACACTTGCCCCAGATATCTACTTGATGAACTTTCTCATTCCTGCAATGTTCAAATCTCACCTTCTCAGTGAGGCCCACCCTGATCACCCACCCTTCCCCCTACTCCCTGACGCTCCTGATCACCCTTAACCTGCATAATCTTGTTCTTTTTTGTCCTCATGGCACTTAAGAAGTCTAACACACTATGTAATTTAAATATTTGTTATGTGTATTGCTGATTATCTTTCTTCCCCCTCCCTGCAGGGATCTTTATCTATTTTGTTCACAAACCTATCCTAAATGACCAGAACAGTGCCTGGCACGTCATAGGCAGACAATAAAAACTTTTTGAATGAGTGAAAAGAATCCAGTCACAGTGAGTTATTTCTTCAGTCATGGGAAGTGGCTGGGACAAGGGCAAAGGGGAAAAAGGGACTAGAAAGAGCAAATAGAACCGATGATAAATGCATGGTTAGAGAGTAAAGTTAGGTAGAGTTGAAACGAACAACCGAATCAGGTATGTATAATTAACCCGAGGGAGGGAGAGAGAGAACGAGAGACAGATGAGATGAAATTTCCCGTATGGTAGGTAATAGAGCAACTTTATTTAGCACATATAAGGTAGATACAGGCCTGGGCCAGTGGCACTGGCTTACCCAGTTCCCATCACAGACAGTCGTTTTTTAGCTTCTCTGCCAGCCTTTAGTGAGCTAATGATACAGTTCAACCGAGAGGCACCAGAGAGAACAAAGTCTAAAGAACAAGACCCTAATGGTGAGTTCTTTGAAAAAGAAGCTCCTCTCTTCTCCTATTCCCCCAAATGTCTTCTCAGTAGAAGATTCTGCAGTAGCAGATATTTTGGGCAGCCCCCAGGCCCATTTCATCGGAGCCCTGTGATCGCTGGACTCAGATGGGCTAACAGTGCTGCTTGCCTGGCCCCCAGCATAGCACTGTAACACCAGCCTGCCTTCCTTTCTCACAGGGATTGCAGCCTCCAGGCTGACTGCCAACATATCCTTTCTTCCAAGATGCCAGTCCTGTGCAAGGAGCCTCTGCACTCAGCATAACCAAGTTAAAGGAGCTCCTAAAGCCCCCTAGACATTTTGGTTACAGACCTGCAATGTTAGCTGTATTGCTGCCCCGAGGGCTTGAGGCCAGAGCAGGGTCTGGGCCAGGAGACCTTACTTGTCCTAGGGAAATAGAATCCCAGAGACTTTTCAGTCTGGAGGCTTCACCTCACAACACACCTAGCCAGCCCCAGGCATCTCTTAGTTTCCACAGGACTCCTGGCAGAAGTTCCAGCAGGTCCCTCTTGACTAGACCCCAGTTCACAGGAAGGACTCAAACCAAATCGTACTATCTTTTGCCAAAACGGATTCAAACCAAATCAGCTATGCTTTTCATTTACAGTGTGCCTTTCATTTAAAGCTGTGCCTTAAGTTTCATGTAGGGAATATAAGCACATCAATGGTGATCAGCTAGGGCTGAGAGAGAAGCCAATAAGCCTTGAAGTAGGGTAAGGCCGTATCATTTTCTCCATAAAATGGATAAGTTCATTCATGAGAAAGACATTCATATTTGTGCAAACCAGGTATGACAGAGAGCCCTATGTGGTTCAGCGCAAGCCAAAAACACAGTAAAAGAAACAGCAGTCCTGCAGAAAATGTAATTTAAATCCATTAAAATATTTACCGAGTCTGGCCGAGCATGGTGGCTCACGCCTGTAATACCAACACTTTGGGAGGCTGAAGCAGGTGGATCACAAGGTCAGGAGTTCGAGATCAGTCTGCCCAATATGGTGAACCCCTGTCTCTACTAAAAATACAAAAATTAGCTGGGCATGGTGGCACACACCTGTGATCCCCCAGCTACTCGGGAGGCTGAGGCAGGAGAATCGCTTGAACCTGGGAGGCGGAGGTTGCAGTGAGCCAAGTTCGCACCACTGCACTCTAGCCTAGGCAATAAGTAAGTGAGAGGAATTGAAATATGTCTAAGGAAACTAAGAGGTAGAAGTTATTTTGATCTGCTCTTTATAATCATCTCAGATGCCTGCCCTGGGCAATGTCTAGGTTATTACTGAATTCTGGGGACATTCCCATATTAGCCCAATGCCTAATCAGAAAAGAAAGCTGACCATAGTCAACTAGAGGGTAAGGAACCAAGTGAAAATAGAGAGAGTTCTCCGGACCTCTGAATCTGGGTACAATCATTCAGTATGAAGACAGGAGCTAGGGGAAGACAGAAAACATGGAATTGTATTTTGATTGACTTTTTTTCTGATTACAAAAGTAATATATATTCAATGTAGAAAACTAGGAAGATACTGAAAAATACAAGAAGGTGTTAAAAATAAAACAACACTTGTGACCCCACCACCCAGATTTAACCAAGATTAACATGTTAGTGTACCTTTCCAGTGTGGTTTTCAATGCATATTCTTTTTAAAATCAAGTTAGAAACATAGTGTATATGCTATTTTAGAAATTCTTTCTCAGCTGGGCGCAGTGACTCATGCCTGTAATCCCAGTACTTTAGGAGGCCAAGGCAGGTGGATCAACTGAGGTCAGGATTTCAGGACCAGCCTGGCCAACATGGTGAAACCCCATCTCTACCAAAAATACAAAAATTAGCTGGGCATGATGGCACACACCTGTAAATCTCAGCTATTCTGGAGGCTGAGGCAGGAGAATTGCTTGAACCTGGGAGGTGGAGGTTGCAATGAGCCAAGATCGCACCACTGCACTCCACTGCAGTCTGGCGACAGAGAGAGCTTCTGTCTCAAAAAAAGAAAAGAAATAAATTATTTCTCATACATTACATCATAAATCTTTTCCTAAATCATTACATATTATTCTGCAATATGATTTGTTAAAGCTATATATGATTTTGTGCAATAGATATGCTATAATAGGCTTACCCAATTTTATATGGAAGAGCACTTAGGCTGTTTCCAAGCATAGAATTCTAAATATGGCAAGGTTATCTGCACAACTCCTGTTTTCAGGCATGCTGACCTCCATTCCTTACAAGCAGATAATGATCCCTTTAAAGTTCTCTACTCAAAAGAACCCTGCCATAGCAGAAGCAACTCTTCCCCAAGCATTCAGCTGCCCTGTGCTCTCCAGGGAAAGCCTAGCATTGGGCATTGGGCATGCTTGCCTCTAAATAGCAAGGCCAGTTGATCCTTAAGCAAATGAAGAGAAAGTATTTGTCATTCTAAATCAGGGAAGTAGCTCAATTCAATTCAATTGTATAATTCTTAAAAACATATTTTGTGCCAGTCCTGAAAATGGTATTATAGAAGAAAAGTATGGTTTCTACCTTTAAGAAGATTGCTGACCAGGCTGGGTGCAGTGGCTCATGTCTGTAATCCCAGAACTTTGGGAGGCCGAGGCAGGCAGATCTCCTGAGGTCAGGAGTTAGAGGGCAGCCTGACCAACATGGCAAAACCCCTTCTCTACTAAAAATATAAAAATTAGCCAGGCATGGTGGTGCATGCCTGTAGTCCCAGCTACTCAGGAGACTGAGGCATGAGAATTGCTTGAACCATAGACACGGAAGTAGTGGTGAGCTGAAATTGTGACACTGCATTCCAGCCTGGGAGACAGAGCAAGACTCTATCTCACAAAAAAAAAAAAAAAAAAAAAAAAGAAGAGGAAGAAGAGGAGAGGAAGAAGAGGAAGGAGAAAAAGAAGGAGAAGGAGGAGGAGGAGGCAATTGCTGGTGGGATGTGGTGGCTCATACCTCTAATCCTAGCACTTTGGGAGGCCAAGGAAGGAGGATCACTTGAGCCGGGGAGGTCAAGGCTGCAGTGAGCTATGATCACACTACTCCATGCCAGCCTGGGTGACAGAATGAAACCCTGTCTCAAAAAAAAAAAAAAAAAAAAAAAAAAAAAGATCGCCATCTTCCTGGGGTGACAAACATAATTTTAAAAGAGTCAGGTAGAAACATAGGACTGTATTTATGATGAAACAACTATGACTGAATGCTATGGTTTTCAGTTCACACGTGCTTTAGGAAGTGAGAAAAGTATAAGTGCAATGTGGAATAATACAGTGGTTGAGAAAACTCCAGAGAAGACCTGGTAGAGCTTGGAGGCAAGGTAGGCAAGGAACATTTCAAGAGGAGGGGACACTACAGCTGAGGCACAGAGATGAGAAAGTGCAGGAAGCAAGAAAGAGGCTCATCTGGCTGCAGCAGAGGGAGAAATGGTACATCAGATCAGATAACTCATATATTGGGCATGCGCGCAGAGCCAAAAAGATGTTTGGCCTTAATTCTATAGGTATTCCCCTTTGCCATAGGTGTTACACCAAGAAAGAACACATTAAATCAAGCAAATTTAAGCTGGGTTTTTGTTTTTGTTTTTTGGTGGTGGGGGGGATGATTTATAAGCAGAACTTCTCAAAGCTTTTAATATGCTTATATATGTGGCAGTATTGAGAAGGGAAGGGAAGATTTGATATTCCAAGCATCTTTGGCCACAGAACTCTTGATCATGGAACATTTCCAGTGTTCCATGAGACACAATTAGGGGCTAGTGAGCCACTGACTTCTGAGTTGGAAAGTGACACATGGAGAAAACAAAGTTTTGGAAGATTGATCTCATGGTAGAATATAAAGCGAATAGGAGAGAAAAGAGCCTGGATTCGGGCAACACAATCAGATGATTGGATAAAGTCTCAAGATTAGGGGTCGGGTTGCACTACACTGGAGTGGAGAGCAACAGCATTGATTGAATGCACAGTCTTCTGTTGGACCCTGGGATGATACAGAAGTGTCAGAATTCCTGGGTCTTGTAGGAGTAATGAGGATCAATCAGGAGTTTGATTGTGAGGCATAGAAATCAACTTGGACCAGCTAAAGCAAAAAGACCATTTTTAGGGAAATAGGGATGTGTCACAAGGACTGGATCTAGGTACTGGAAATCAACAAAAAGTTCCCCATCTGATCTCAGCTTCTCTGTGTGTCCACTACGTATACAACCTTTCTCCTATTTGCTTTCCTCTCCACCCCCTACCTCCTTTCTCTCTCTCTCTTTTTTTATGTTTGTTTGTTTGTTTGTTTTTGGAGACAGAGTCTCCCTCTGTCATCCAGGCTGGAGTGCAGTGGCTTAATCACTGCAGCCTCAGTTTCCTGGGCTCAAGTGATCCTCCCACCTCAGCCTCCTGAATAGCTGGGACCACAGGTGCAAGCCACAGTGCTCAGCTAATTTAAAAAAAAAATTGTTATCAGAGATAGAGTCTCATTATGTTGTCCAGGCTGGTCTCAAACTCCTAGGCTCAAGCAATCCTCCCATTTCAGCCTCCAAAAGTGCTGGGATTACAGGTGTGAGCCATTTCACTTGACCTTCTCTGCAGTTATTGAGTTTGCATATTACACTGAGTTTACATCTTACATTTCTAGCCATATCAGAAACTACCTCTGCATCTCTCCTTCTCAATTTCAGATTTCTAGTAGAAAGAATCTTGTTCACCCAGCTTGGGACTCACTGAGTTATGACCAGTGGGATAGATTTTAGAAGATAAACATGGCTGTAGGGACTTACCCTGTGAATTAGTGGGGGAGCTGCTTACCAGGAAAAGGGATCTGCTGTAAAGTGATACTGTGACTTTAAATTGAAAGTGTGCTTCTAGAAGAGTTGAAGAGGAGTGGATTATTGTTGAATGGAATTAATGAAGCTTTAAAAGAACTTTATTAGAAAGTCCATATCCTTGTCTCTTTCCCAAACTCCTTTAGTTCCCAAGTCCTGAAAGAATCTATGGATAACAGAAGCAGAACACTACAGTGGTTAAGAGCACATGCTCTGAGGTTACACTGTTTGTGTTTTGGATCCTGGCCTTGGGGACTTGGGCAAGTAACATGATGTATCGGAGCCTCAGTTTCCTCACCTGTAATATGGGTATCACGAGGAATAAATAAGGTAATACGTGTAAAGTGTTTGGCACAATGCTCTTGATAATGTTAGCAACATAATTTTGTAATGAAAATTAACTGATGGAGCTGAAATGTGCATCAGCAGTTCCAAATATCCTTGATAAACTGGCCAAAAGAAAGATGAATTGGCATAGAGGCAAGTGTTCATCTCGGTTCTCCAGATATCCCTGTAAACGTGGCCTCTGGAGTAGAAGATTTGGGGAGAAAAATAAGCCATGAAGCTCTTCTGGCGCCAGCATGAACATCAGCAATCATGGGTCTTTTGGGCCAGTCACATTCCTCTTTGTTCCTAGAGATTTAATATCTACCTACCTACTAAATGGCCTTGATTTGGAGGAGAGAAGACAAGAAGAGGAATTGCTTTCAGCTGGTCCTCGCCTTTAACTAACCAGGGGTACAAAAATTTTTAAAACACAGAGGAGACCATGTGTAAAACATTAGTTAAGTTCAGATATAAATCTAGTCTTTGACCAGCCCAGAGCTAATCAATATGCTTTTCTACTCTCTTTGAACTTTTGAGTTTTCTGGCAACAACAAAAATCCCAAACCTCATCCAAAACCGTAGTCCAGACAGCCCAGTTTCTGCACTCCCTTCCTTGTGTCACATATTGTTGACAGAACTACTCCTGTTACCACATTCATTCCAGTGGTGATTCAAATTCTTCTGCAGAAATGGACTTGAAAGACAGAAAAACTGCTCCTGTAATCACTTAATAAGGAATCTTGGACGAGGAATACAGAGCTATGAATACGAATTTACTCTTAGCCTTTATGGATGCCTTTTTCCCAGTTATTTTCATTGAAAATCTTGATGAACTAATTTAAATATCAAGGTAAAGTGAGATGGAAAATTACCCAGAATAAGAGTTTTCTGAAAATACAGATCGGCCTCTTTTAAGCACATCAAGTTTGCTTTGTTTAAATTACAAATTCACATATATTTGAAATGTGTTTAAATGTGTCAGTTTTAAGCAAAACTAAACTATTTGATTCCTTTCCAAAAATCAGGAATTTGCTTTGGAAAAACCCCATGAAGTCTGATTTACAAAGCAGAGGGGGAAGTGAGTAGCGGGTGAGAAAGACCCACCCAAAGGCTGCAACCATGCCACAATACTGCCCTGCAATTCGTTCCAACAGATTTTACTGTAACTCTAAATCATTAGAAGCAACTGCTGCTATTACTAGTGCTATCTTTGCCTCAAAAAGAGGAAAAATCAATATAATCCCCTCAGGATCTAGGAGAGAAATCAGCCCATTTGTCATAAGAACTGAAAACCTCAGCTAAATAGTATATGAAACATCAGTATTTCATACCTCGATATTATATATTTTTGAAAATAAAGTGAGCATACACACAAGAAGTGGCTAGATGCAGCAGTTATAAAGTGGCTTAAGTTGGGTTAACTAAACATAACATAGAAAAACCATCCTATCTATTGCAAATTCTTTCCAGAAAAAGGTAAGAAAAATCCAACCACTTTTTAAACATCCTGAGCTATTCACAGCAAGTGAATCCTTACCCTTACCAGATGTATAAACATTTACATAAGGCAGGTTCATCACTTGGAGAGTGTAATCAAGGAGGTACTAACGCAGTGCTCCTCTTGAATGACTTCCTCCTCATTAGGGTCATCATTGTTTTGCAGTGTCCAGGGATGAAAGGACTTTGAAAGGTCATGTGTCTTGTGACCCAACTAGCAGCATCGGCATCACTGGGGAGAAGCTGGTTAGAAATGCAGAAGCTTGAGTCCACGCCACTCTTACTGACACCGAATCTGCATTTTGACAGGATCCCTGGGTGATTCACACACATATTCAAGGTTAAAATATGCCACATTCTCCTGCTTCTGAGCAAAACTGGGCACGAGGGACAAACTGGTCTCCTTCAGCCACTTTCAAGTCCTTTATGGAGTGTCCTGTGTGAGTCACTGAGAGGAAAGGGGAAATAATGCTTATTTAGGGAAGTCTTGCATAACTTAACAAAGTAACTTCTTCAATACACTCAAGTACCTATTTTTGGAAGCCCTACAGGTTAGGTCAAAGTAAAGAGAAGCAAAAAATGGAGTGAGTTCAAGTAAAAAACTCTGACAAAGTAAGGGAAGTACAGAAGCTGAGTCTATGAGGGATGAGAGGAGCAATTTAACCAAATTATCAGATCCAAAATCATCTCTGCACTGTAGATGATTTATAGCCCTAGAAGCTTAGAGGCTTGAGTCTCTTGCAGTATTTCATTTCAAATTAATAATTTTTATCTAGGGCTTCCCTATGGCTTAAAATGAAGGCCCTGGAATTTCTGAAGTGAGATTATCTGATGATTTGTATGTATGGTCATTCTGTACTTATCCTGTAAGTTTCATATTTGTAACGAGACTGGAATCTGAACAATAGAAAACTCTGTGGAAGTAAGCCAAAAGCTGATGGACTTAGGAAAGTTACATATGTGCGTTTCAGTGGTCCTCAAATTTAGCTGCACATTAGAATCACTTGGACTTTGGAGAAAAAAAAAAAAACAGATTTCTTGAGGTATAACTGACAAATAATAAGACAAACATATTTCAGTATACAATTGGATGAGTTTTGACATGTTATATTCTTGTGAAACCATCACCACAATCAAGCTATTCACCCCCCAAATTTTTTGTGCCTCTTTGTTGTCCCACCCTTCATTCTGCAACCACTAATCTGCTTTCTATCACTATGGATTAATTTGTGTTTTCTAGAAGCTTAAATAAATGAAATCATATGGTGTGCATGTTTTTGGGGGAGAGGGCAGGGGGAGCTGGTTTCTTTCCCTCAGTTTAACTGTTCTGAGAGTCATCTGTGTTTGCATGTGTTAATAGTTTATTCTTTTTATTGGTAAGTAGTATCCTGTTGTGTGGATGTACCACATGTTGTCTAACCATTCACAACTGAAGGATATTTGGGTTGTTTTTCATTTGGGGCAATTGAAAATAAGCAGTATAAACTGCTATAAAGAGTCATATACAGACATAAGCATGTACGTTTTCATTTTTCAAGGTAAATACCTAGAAGTGGGTATAGTAAGTGTATGTTTAACTTGAAAAGAAACTATCAAAATGCTTCCAAAGTGGTTGTACCATTTTGCTTGCCTGCCAGAAATGTATGAGTTCTAGTTACTCCACATCCTTCCTAGCAGTTGATATTCTCAGTATTTTTTTTATTTTAACCATTCTAATAGGTGTGTAATGGTATTCCATTATGATACTAATTTAAATTTCCGTAATAACTACTGAGGTTGAAAAATCTTTCATGGGCATATTTGCCATCCTTGTATCTTCTTTGGTGAAGAATCTTTCAAGCCTTCTGCTTATATTTTAACCAGGGTTTTGTTTTGGTTTTTCTTAATTGTTGAGTTTTAAGAGTCTACATATACCGCAAACAACTCCTTGGTAAGATATATGATTGGCAAATCCTTTCTCCTAATCTTTTTATTCCCTTAACAATGCCTTTCAAGGGCAGAATTTTTTTTTTTTTTTTTTTTTTTTTTTTTTTTTGAGACAGAGTCTCCCTCAGTTACCCAGGCTGGAGCGCAGGGGCGAGATCTCGGCTCACTGCAAGCTCCACCTCCCAGGTTAATGCCATTCTCCTGCCTCAGCCTCCTGAGTAGCTGGGACTACAGGCTCTTGCCACTACACCCAGTTAATTTTTTTTTTTTTTTTTTTTTGTATTTTTAGTGGAGACGGGGTTTCACCATGTTGGCCAGCATCGTCTCGATCTCCTGACCTCATGATCCACCCGTCTGGGCCTCCCAAAGTGCTAGGATTACAGGCATGAGCCACCGCGCCCGGCAAGAGCAGAAATTCTTAATTTGATGCAATTCAATTTATTACTTTTTTTCTTTTCTTTTCTTTTTTTTTTTGAGACAAAATTTCACTCTGTCGCCCAGGCTAGAGTGCAGTGGCACGACCTCAGCTCAATGTAACCTCTGCCTCCCGGTTTCAAACAATTCTCCTGCCTCAGCCTCCTGAGTAGCTGGGACTACAGGCGCACGCCACCACGTCTGGCTAATTTTTGTGTTTTTAGTAGAGATGGGGTTTCACCATGTTGGCCAGGCTGCTCTCGAACTCCTGACCTCAGGTGATCCACCTGTCTCGGCCTCCTAAAGTGCTGGCGTGATTACAGGCGTGAACCACTGTGCCCAGCCTATTAATTTTCTTGTATGGATGGTGCGTTTGGTGATCTGAGAAATCTTCACCTAAACCAAGGTCACAAAGATTTGCTCCTGTTTGCTTCCAAAAGTTTTGTACGTTTAGATTTTATATTTAAGTCTATTTTGAGTTAATGTTTGTATATAATGCAAAGTTTAGAATGATGTTTAGTTTTTTGTCTATAATCTATGAATATCCAATAGTTCTAGCACCATTTATTGAAAAGACTGACCTTTATCTACTGAAGTGCCTTTGCACTTTTATTGAAAGTCAATTGACAATTGACGATATATTTGTGGGTCTATTCTGGATTCTTTATTCTGTTACGTTGATCTATTTGTCTATCTAATACAAATACCAGATTGGATATTTGTATTAAGACAAATATTATTTGGGTATTTGTCAAGACAAATGAAAATTGTCTTGATTACTGTAGTTTTATTGCAAGTCTTTAAGTCCAGCTTTATTATTTTTCTAAGAAAAATATGAATTCTAGATTAAGCTTAAATTTTAGAATAAGTTTGCCAGTTTCTGAGAGGGGAAAGCCTACTGGAATTTTGATGAGGATTGTATTGAATCTGCAGATCTATTAGGGGAAAAATGACATCTTAACAATATTGGGTCTTTCAATTCATGAGCACAAAGTCCTCTTTCATTTTTCTCAGCAATGTTTTCTTAGTTTACAGAACTTACAGCTCTTTTGTAAGGTTTTTTTCTCTAAATATTTGATTATTTTGTACTATTATAAGTGTCATTATTTATGTAATTTTAATTTCCAAGCATTTATGAAACCATTTAGAAATAGTTGATTTTTTTTATATTGATCTTTTATCCTGCAGGCTTGTTAAACTCATTTATTAGTTCTGTAGTTTTTTTGTAGAGTCCATCAAATTTTCTACATAGAGTGTCATGTTGTCTGAGAATAAAAACAGTTTTATTCTTCTTGTCCAATCTTAATTCATTTTATATTTTTTTCTTGACTTACTGTACTGGCTACAACCAGTACAATGCTGAATAAATATAGTGACAGTGGACAGCCTTTCTTTGTTCTTGGTCTTAAAGGAAAAGCATTCAGTCTTTCCTATTAAGTATGATGTTAGCTTTAGGTTTTTCATAGATGCCCTTTCTCAAATTAAAGAAGTTTCCTACTTTACTGAGAGTTGCTTTTATTTAAAATCAGAAATGAGGCCAGTCACAGTGACTCACACCTGTAATCCCAGCACTTTGGGAGGCCAAGGTGGGAAGATTACCTGAGGTCAGGAGTTGGAGACCAGCCTGGACAACATGGTAAAACCCCACCTCTACTAAAAATACAAAAATTAGCTGGGAGTAGTGGTGCAGGCCTATAGTCCCAGTTACTTGGGAGACTGACACAGGAGAATTGCTTGAACCTGGGAGGCAGAGGTTGCAGTGAGCCAAGACTGTACCACTGCACTCCAGCCTGGGCAACAGAATGAGGAAAAAAAAAAAAAAAGAAAGAGAGAGAGAAAGAAACAGAGAAGAAAAGAAAGAAAGAAGGAAATAAAGAAAAGAAAAGAAAGGAAGAAAAAGGTCTTGGATTTTGTCATTTCTTTTTCTGTATCTATTGATATATTCACATGGTTTTCCTTTTCAACCTGTTACTGTGGTGAATTACACTGAGTGACTTTCAAATATTAAACTAATCTTGCATTCCTGGGTTATGGCTATAATGTACTATCCTTTTATACATTGTTATATTCTATTTGCTATATTTTCCTAACAATTTTTGCGTTTATACTCATGAAGGATATTGGTCTGCAGTTTTGTTTTCTTGTTACGTCTTTGTCTGGGTTTGATATCAGAGATCAGAGTAATATCAGTATTGTAGGCACCATAAATATTTACTTGTAATGCTTTTTATTTTAATTTTTTCATTTTTGAGACAGAGTTTTGCTCTTGTTGCCCAGGCTGGGGTACAATGGCATGATCTCAGCTCACTACAACCTCTGCCTCCTGGGTTCAAGCGATTCTCCTGCCTCAGCCTCCCGAGTAGCTGGGATTACAGACATGTGCCACCATGCCTGGCTAATTTTGTATTTTTATAGAGACAGGGTTTTACCATATTGGTCAGGCTGGTCTTGAACTCCTGACCTCAGGTGATCTGCCTGCCTCGGCCTCCTAGAGTGCTGGGGATTATAGGCATGAGCCACCGCACCTAGCCTATAATGCTTTTTTTTTTTTTGAGACAGAATCTCACCCAGGCAGAAGTACAGTGGCATGATCTTGGATCACTGCAACCTCTGCCTCCATAGTTCAAGTGATTCTCCTGCCTCAACCTCCCTAGTAACTGGGACCACAGGCATGCGCCACCATATTCTGCTGATTTTTTGTATTTTTAGTAGAGATGGGGTTTCACCATGTTGGCCGGGCTGGTCTCGAACTCCTGACCTCAGGTGATCTGCCCACCTCAGCCTTCCAAAGTGTTGGGATGACAGGCATGAGCCACTGCCTCTGGCCATGGCTGGGATTTAAACCCAAGCTTCCTAAGTCAAAGTTTCTTTCTTTTTTTTTTTTGAGACGGAATTTCGCTCTTGTTGCCCAGGCTGGAGTGCAATGGCGTGATCTTGGCTCAACGCAACCTCTGCCTCCAGGTTTCAAGCGATTATCCTGTCTCAGCCTCCTGAGTAGCGGGGATTATAGGCAGGTGCCACCACAGCTGGCTAATTTAGTATTTTTAGTAGAGACAGGGTTTCTCCATGTTGGTAAGGCTGGTCTTGAACTCCTGACCTCAGGTGATCTGACTGCCTCAGCCTCCCAAAGTGCTGGGATTACAGGCATGAGCCATGGCACCCGGCCAGTTTATTGCTATCTTTTTGTATATCATAGCTACTTATATTTTGTTCTGTGACATGTGTTTATTGACTTGAATTCTGTCTGCATTTCTCTCTTGTCCCCGGAATACACTGTTTTGGATTGTGGGAAGGAGCCCCATCTAACCCCAAACCTTATAATTTTCACTGGACCTACCGCATTGTCTGTACCCAGAAGATGATTCTAGGGTTTTTCTTTTTCCTTTTGAGCAAGCTAAGTATCTGGGTTTATCTGACCGCACAGTATTCATCAATCTGCCTTTTTCGTGGTCCATCCACAATCTAAGATTTAAATCAGGCTGTAATTAACTCTAGCACACAGGCTTTTCTACAAAAACCTTCCCAGGCTGCAGACTGTCAGCCTGCTTTTCTCCATTAATGCATGCCATTGGCAGCCAGCAACCAGATTTTGCCCCGAGCTACCCACACAAGTTTGAGGCAAGATTATGGGTGAAGAAAAGCTTGGGGTGGATGCATCTCCTATGTGTAAAGCCTGTTTTGGTTGAGTGATTCCAAGTGCTGGTACACTATGATTAATTAACTTGGCTAAGCATTAATTCTTTAAAATCAGGAATCATTTGAATCATTCCTCCAGGTGAGTTGCTCAGCTGCCTCCAGGGAGAGGATCAGTTGAAAAAAGTGAACAATTAATGTCTTAGAGATGACACACATTCCAAAGAGATAAAGAGAAAGGCTAATAAGGCATCTCTTTGATGCACACTTTCTCTCTCTGTTTTGTTTTGTTCTGTTTTTGGTTCACAGGTATCCTCAGCCTCAATATAGACTCGTATGTAAATCTATGTAAGCCTGTGAGTTTGTTTCTTTCCATAAATATTCAACAATGCAAATCCTACCCCCAAAACTGCCTTCTTTGACCCATTTCCTGTATTCCTGTGTCTGTTATCTTCAGATCTCTCCACCTGACTGTCCTCATTATTGAAACGTCATATTTTGACCTCAACACTTCATAGTTGCTGGTGTGACTTCCTCTATGTTTGAAATGTTTTCTCAGTTACTGCCCTAAGTAAAAAGCAAACACAACAAGTTAGGGCTTGGCTATCTTTTTTTTTTTCTTTCAAAAAAGAGCTATTTATTACTAAGGCAAGTCTACAATAACACTAAAAGTATTCAAAAAGAAAAACATCACTCATATTTCTGCCACTTACCACAACCACTTTCTTTTCTCCCAGATTTTCTTCCAGTCTTCAGTCAGATATAGAAATATTTTACATAAGCATAATTATAATGTTCATGTAATTTTTGTGTTCCACTTTTTGTTTAACATCACCTAATAAACATTTTCTTGTCCTTGCATACTCTACCTAATGATCTTTTTTTGTGGCTTCGTGGTTTCCCATGGATATGCCATAACTTGTTTAATCATTTCCCCTGCTGCTATGGATTAAGTTGTTTCCAGTTTTTAACTATTATAAGTGGTTCTTTTTTTCTCTCTCTCTGAGATAGAGTCTAGCTCTGTCATCAGGCTGGAGTGCAATAGCATGATCTCGGCTCACTGTAACCTCCAACTCCCTGGTTCAAGATTCTCCTGCCTCAGCCTCCTGAGTAGCCGGGATTACAGGAGCGTGTCGCCACGCCTAGCTAAATTTTGTATTTTTAGTACACGTGGGGTTTCACCATGTTGGCCAGGATGGTCTCAATCCCCTGACCTCATGATCTGCCTGCCTCAGCTTCCCAAAGTGCTGGAATTATAGGCGTGAGCCCAGCCATAACTATTATAAGTGGTTCTTCTATAAACATGTAGTGCATGTAAAGATTTCCCTTCTTCTTTTTAATTATTTCCTTTGTAGAAATGTCCAGGAGGGCTGTTGCCAAGTTGAAGGCTTTGAATGATTTTCAGGGATGATGAGCTCTTAAAAAGGCAGTGCCACAGAAGTTCATAACACATGTTATATCTTGATTTATAAAACTAATGATGGGGCCTGGCGCAGTGGCTTACACCTGTAATCCCAGCACTTTGGGAGCCTGAGCCAGGCAGACTGCTTGAGGTCAGGGGTTTTTGAGACCAGCCTGGCCAACATGGTGAAACCCCGTCTCTACTAAAACCACAAACATTAGCCTGGCATGGTGGCAGGCGACTATAATCTCAGCTACTTGGGAGGCTGAGGCAGAAGAATCACTTGAATCCAGGAGGCGGAGGTTGCAGTGAGCTGATACTGCACCACTGCACTCCAGTCTGGGTGACGGAGTGAGACTCTGTCTCAAAAATAAATAAATATGAATAAATAAATTAAAATAAAACTAATGATGATACAGAAGGGCCAAGATACTTCATAAAGCATCACTAACTGTCCATTCTCATATTCCAGAGCAGTCCAAGCAATGCACAATAAATACATCTACATCGCCTTATTCTTTATTCTACTGATGCCCATTAAAAGAAAATTAACCAAATTTTTCCCGTATTTCAAGTGAAAATCTTTTGGAATAAGTTTCAAGAAACTCAAGAGCAAAGCCATGAGCTAACCAAAGATCCACTTTCTGAGATAAATCTTGTCTTAGAAAGGAAATGAAGGCATACAATGTGTGTGGCAGGAGGGGCCATGAGGAGGGGGCTCAGGTCAGATATGATCGGAACGCTAGTGTCACAGTTGTCTCCTGTAAACTGGTCTCTGGGAGCTGGGTCAAGGCAGCAGAGTTGAAAGCCAAACACAGACAGCAGCTGTTGAGGATGTAAAGTCTCTGGAGAGAGTGGATAGGGAGCTGGGTGCGGTCACCCAGAAGCCAATTTCCACCCCACCCTGCAGACCTAGCGACTGGGGCTGAGAAGAAAGAACTTCCCGTGTTGCATTCCAGCCCTCCTGGTTGGGCTTAGTGAGACTGCCAAAGACTGGCTGCAAGCTGCCTGATTGTACTGCACACACCTCCCTCAATGGTGTCCCAGCTGGAAAACACTGAGGCTTTTAAGAATACCACGTCCAGATGGCCAGGATAGGATGCAGGATTGACCTGCAACTGCCACTCTGGGCACCAGGTACAAATAGATCTCACTGAAGTCCTGGAGGGACTGAGTGAAACTGCAGGGGTATGTGGGTCTTTCCCATGTTGCACAAATCCGTGCTGAGCAGCATAGGTGACACTGATCCCTTCCACAATTTCCTAGAACATTTGTCAAGAGCCTGAAAGGGCTGCATCACTGAGTAGGGAATCTTCATTATTCATTTCAACATCACTTTTCTTGGAAACCTTGACTACTCCACTCTCCAGAAATAATCCATCAAACTTTTCTTTTTGTTGAAGTCATACTGCAAAAACTCCCATAATCAAATTCCCCACATTAGGATCCCTGTTTATTATGTAACAACAGAGTCAAGAGGGAAAAGACTGAATCAGACATCGACATTTTTTTCTCTCTCTCTGTTTTAACTTTTTGTCATGAACATTTTCAAACACACACAAAGTGAGAGAAATGTAAAAATGAACCCGGATGTACCCACCACCCAGCTTGGACAATCTCAACATATACCAATCTTGTTTTATCTATTGCCCCTCACCCCCACAACTATGCACACTTTTCTCTTTTTTTTGGCTGGAATTTTAAAAAGCAAGTCCCAGACATAGCATCACTTCACTAATACATACTTCAGCATGCATCTCTAACTAATAAGGGCTTTCCTTTTTTTTTTTTTTTTTTGGAGATGGAGTTTCATTCTTGTTGCCCAGACTGGAGTGCAATGGCACAATCTTGGCTCACTGCAACCTCCACCTCCGGGGTTAAAGCGATCCTCCTGCCTCTGCCTCCTGAGTAGCTGGGATTACAGGCACCTGCCACCATGCCCGGCTAATTTTCTGTAGTTTTAGTAGAGATGGGGTTTCACTATGTTGGCCAGGCTGGTCTCAAACTCTTGACCTCAGGTGATCCGCCTGCCTTGGCCTCCCAGAGTGCTGGGATTACAAGCATGAGCCACTGAGCCTGGCCAGGACTTTCATTTTTAACATAACCTCTGTAGACACTAGTATTTATTTAGTATCTATTGGTATCTATTTACCATTTAGCATTTAGTATTAATGGGAGCCATTACAGTAAGACTCTTTACACTGTTTATTTCATAAAATCTCAGATCAGCAAAGAAACACCTTGGAAATTCACAAACTCCCCAGGAGAAAGAAAGAAATGCCAGGGCCCTAACAACATTGTTATTTGCATTTTACTCATAAGGAAAGGTGCTTAGCCAACTCGAGGTAAGCTGTGGAAAGGCTGCAGTCCAAGAGCCTTCAGAACTTGAAACAAGAGGCATGTCAGAGCCCGACTTTGCTCCATCCCCTCTGAGTAGTCAAGGTATTGAAAGAGCATCACTTCCTCATTTGAAAACCACCTTTAAAAACACACACACACACACACACACACACACACACACACACTTTACGCCTATCATTTGAAGTTATATTGTCAAGATAGAAACACGCTTCTCGGGAAGGTAGTACCTTGAAAATAGAAACTATTCAGCAAAAACGTTTTTGAAAAATCCAAGGTACATTTCCACTGATCAGGCTTGTCTGCGAATGGAGCAGAGGGAAAATGCTGCTTCACACAAAAGCAATCTCAGTGTAAATATTTCTGTTTGCTGTGCACTCTTCCTTTGTCATCTCTGTCCTTTATACATGAAAGCTCAGGAGATTTAGGCACAGCAGCTACATTGGGTTGACTTACCTGAATAAAGGAGTGGGGACTACACAAACATGGAATTTGGAGCGAGCCTTTGCCTCAAGGACAGACTGATAAATCCATTCTGAGTCACAAAGATGCCACACAGGCTTTGGGCTACTACCTGTGGCTGGACCTTCTGACCCCAGGCTCCTAGATACAAAACCCAAGTCAGCCCCCATAGACAGTCATAACATGCTGTTGATTTTCCCTTCAAAAACTCTTATGCCTTCTTCTTGTTGCCCTCCTCCAGGTTCTCATCACTTTATGCAAGATTATGCCAGGGACTGGGATGTGTTATACAAAAGAGCTGCCAGGAGCTGCAGTGTGGGTGATGGCTATGCCTAACAAGAGGGACGGATGTTAGGATCTGGGCCAGCACTGCACAGAGTACTCACTAAAACTGAGCTGTGGCATATGCTTTGGTGGGTGTTTGCTCTGCCTGGAGCACCCTGTAGTTGTCTGTTTGACTTGCCCCTCAGCCCACTCTGCTTCTTTCAAGTCTCTGCACAAGCATCCCATTCTTGAGGGGGCCATCCCTGGCCACACTATGTCAGACAGCACACCCGCTGCCACTCTTGAGCCCTTTATTCTGCCTTATTTGCCTCTATCCTCCTTATCACAACCAGATACAATAAATTTATTATTTGTTTTGTGTTTTGGTCACTACCATATCCCCTGCACCTAGAACAGTGCCAGGTATATGGCAAGGATTCAACACATTTTTGCAGAATGAGTGATCTCCTTGAAAACGAGATCTTGTCCTCTTATTCTACCACACGACTGATCTAAGCATGCCCTAATTATGGAATGCCCCGTTTTGGAGGAGGGGCTCCTCTGGAAATCCACAGAGAGATACAAACGGGCTTTCCAGAGCCAGCACTCACCCTGAACATCTAACTGTTCTAAAAGGAATGTAGATTTCTTAAATCTGCATCCTCTGTGACTGCCCCAGAGCTTGTGACTACCAGCTCCTAACCATGCATTCTGTTCCTATCATTTGTTCCTAACCTTCAGGATCCTTGTGAAGCTTCCCGATGGCCTGATGCTAACAAACTCTCAAGCACATACACTTTAAGAATAATATATTCCTCTCAGAGCTACACCACTGAAAGGTGTTGCTTCAACAACAGAAAGATTTATTACTTTCTTCCCTCGCAGAAAAACCACAGGAATATTTCCTTCTTGACTGCTGCAGTGAGTTCCAAGTTTCATTAAAGAACTGGCCAGATGCTTCCTCCTAGCTTGCGTGGGAAGAAGTTAAGATAAAGAGCATTTGAAACTCTACCTCTGCACACCTGCCCCATACCTTATTCCCTTTTGACAGTTCTTGTTTCCCCAGGGTTGGGGATATAGAGCCATGTGACCCGCCTCCCAGACAGCTGGGGCCCTGGAACTTCCCTGGCCCCTCACCCTCTGGTATTAATAATAGATGACTCTTAGTGAATTGCACATCTGCCATAAAGCAGGCACTATGCTTTTCAAATTGTCTCAAATTCTTAACACCCAAACCGGAAAAGAGCTGTAACCTGAGTGTCTGCTGCTTGGACAGCCCTCGTATTCGTAACAGCAGAATCTATCCTTCTGCCTCTGTCACTGAAAAGCACCTTCCTCCAGTATGTCTGCAGACAGGGAGTAAGTTTCTTATTCCCAAAGCCAGTCCACGCGGCAGGCTGTCCCTCTGCTCTTACCTGTCCCTAAACTCCACACTCAGCTGGGGCCTCTGCTCATAGTACTGTGGGTCCTGCCCCAGGACTCAGGGCTGCCCTCTTCCCTTGACATGACACTGATGGTGGCCTCAAGGGTGTAGTAGGCAGAATAATGATCCCCAAAAATGTCCACATTCTGGAACCTGTGAATATGTTACCTTATGTGGACTTTGCAGGTGTGATTAATTTAAAGACCTTGAGATGGAGAGATGATCCTGGCTTATCCAGATAAGCATGATGTAATCACAAGGATCCTCATGAGGGACAGAAGGAGGCATGAGAGTCAGAATCAGAGTCAGAGAAAATGAGATGATGGAAGCATAGGTCAGAGTGATGTGAGGTGGAGACTGAGGAACGCAGGTAACCTTCAGAAACTGAAAAGGGCAAGAAAATTCCTTCTCCCCCAAAGCCTCAGGAAGGAACACAGCCCTGCCAACACCTGGATTTTAGGTCTTCTACCTCCATATCAGGACAATAATGAATGTGTGGTTTTAAGTCACTAAATATGTGGTAATTTGTTACACCAGCAATAGGGAACTGATACAAGAGGTGACACAGGGATGACACATTGTTCTAGGTTCTAGAATAGAGCAGTAAACACAAACGACAAAAATCCAAGCCTTCACAGTGCTTACATTTTAATGGAACCCCCCTTTATGATCCTGACACTCAAAAGGGTCCACACAACCTCTACCCCTCTTCCCCAAATAGGCTAATCTGTAATATACAGATAATCCACAGCAATACCTTTTTCACAGTCTGAATTACTCAGTTAGGAATTATGCCATATAGTTAGATGATTCCCAAAATAATCCACGGTAGGCTTCATTTCTCCATTTCTTATTCTTTTCAGGGTCCTTCTGCCAGCTTGAGGTCAAAATACTCCTCCTCACTCTTCCTATGGTCTTCTGATCTCCTATGAGTAACTCTTAGATCTCTCTCTCTCTCTCTCACGCTGTCTCTCTCTCTCTCGCTCGCTCTCTCACACACACACACACACACATACACACACACACACACAAGCACACACCCCAAAGACTATCATTCTCAACCTAATTCTGTATTAGTAAGGAGGTCTTTCTAAAGGCAACATATTCCAACCAACTAAATTAAAATATGCCTTTGCTTTTGTTATTCAGAGTGGCTCCAGTCCCCTTTTTTCAGCCCCCCACCTCCACTTATAGACTATGCCCTAGGCCTACCTGGCATTGGAAATGCTGCCCATCACTGTGCCTTTCTTTTTTTTTATTTTTTATTTTTTGAGACGGAGTTTCGCTCTTGTTGCCCAGGCTGGAGTGGGTGCGATCTTGGCTCTCCGCAACCTCCGCCTCCAAGGTTCTCCTGCCTCAGCCTCCCGAGTAGCTGGGATTACAGGCATGCACCACCATGCTCAGCTAATTTTTTATTTTTAATAGAGACGGGGTTTCTCCATGTTGGTCAGGCTGGTCTCAAACTCCCCACCTCAGGTGATCCGCCTGTCTCAGCCTCCCAAAGTGTTGGGATTACAGGCATGAGCCACTGGGCCCGGCCCATCACTGTGCCTTTCTAAACAGAAGGCCTCCATTCGTGAGCATCACCCTAGCTATCCAGAGAACTGATAGAAGCTGAGTGGATGTGCTTTTTCGATACACTGAGCCACAGCAAATTCCTACCCAGGGCTTCCTCTCTACTAACAGTCTCTGCTAGAAGTGAATGAGAACTCCCTTTTCCCCATCTATCACAAGCCCCCTAGTGTCATGGGATTTTTCTTCTTTTAGTTACAGACAGGAATCCCCAAGTATAAGTACCTCCTTTTAATCATTTATAAATGATCCTTTTCTCCTCCTTTCTCGTGGTCTTTTCCTAACAAAAAATGAGGACAATTCCAATCAAACACAGGCACCTCAAGTGAGTACTTCTGATTAAAACAAACTTTAACTCGGGCACTGAGGAATTTCAGAAGGAAGAACTGTTGCTGTAGACTCTAATTGAATTTGCCAACAATAACAATGCTTGTTATAGAGTAATTATTGTGATATAAAGAATAATACATCTCTTATATGCTGCCTAAGTACTAGGGACATGTGCTGAATATTTTACTTGTATTAGCTCATTTAAACCTCACCAATGACCTTAAGAGTGTTATTATTCACATTTTACATATGAAAAGATTGAGCTGTGAAGGGCTAAGAAAATTACTCCAAGATGACCCTACTATTTAGTGGCAGAGCCAGGACTCAAACACAGGTTTGCCTGACAGCCAGACCCTAACCACTCTGCCATTCTGCTGTGGAATGCTTTTCGTACTAGAAGCCTATCCAGGGTGGCACCTTCCATCTCTATTTCCATTTTCAAGTGAAAATGCTGAAGGAGGAATGGAGGAAAAAACGCAGGTTCTTAACAAAAATTTGACCACTGTGAGAATTATGGATAGATAAGAAGAAACCTGAAAAGCCACGAACAACAACAACAACAAACTTTAAAAACCACATCTAATTGAGCAATGGTAAATGCAGAAATTTGGGGTTTATGGTCAAGAGTGGTGTAGGGACTGGTGGCAACATTTATTTGCAAAGCGTCAAGGACTGCCACCTCCAATTTAGATGCCTTTAATACATGAAAGTCTAAAATACTCTAAAGAGAATCCCAGCAGAGGCTACAAGCCAAGAATCTTTGGCTTACAAAATAGTGGGGGCTGCTTCTTCCCAAGTTACCATGCACAGAAGCAAAACTTGGCAGTATCTGAAACAGAGGATTTTGATCCTGTTCCTACCATTGCTTCCAGAGAAGGAAGCAAAACAAACCACTGAGTTCTATCTACTCCTGTTCCTGAGCACCAAGATCCTACTCAGAAGAGAATCTCACCTTGCGGTCTGCTCAGGGAAATCAGCTCCTCTAGAGGAAGCACCAAAAGACCTAAGTGCAGGGCTGGAGTTTCCTACCCCTACTTATTTTCTGCGGAGTTCTGTTTCTTGACGAAACTTCCCCCAAATAATCGAGCTGCCACTCTGACACCATTTTCATTGAGTAATTCATGGTGATGTCACACCAACCAGGCACTAGGGGAAGCCCTGCTTTTATGGGTTGGCTCTTAATTTAGGAATTTTTATTTTCTGACTTCCATCCCTCTTTCGCTGGACTCCACTTTTTTTGAGGCAAGATGCCTGAGTGGTGAAGTGTTGCTTGCTTTTGAGAAAAGGAATTTCTGCTGGTTGAGAGGCAAATGGTTGAGTGAAGGCAAGATGCATGTCCTGTAATAGTACATCTTAATTGGAGAGCTGGCAAGAGAGGAAGGAGGTGTGGGCCTGCTATGGGCTCTGTTATTTCTAATAGGGTTCATTGAGCCAAGCACAGAAGATGGGCTGGGGGCACTAGGACTAACTGCCGCCCCCTGAAGACACAATCGCTCATGCCTGGGGAGCTGACCACCTCCTCTTGACACCTGGGCAGCCACATCTAACCCACATCCCCACCTTCCCACCTTGCCTCTCAGCTGCTCTGTGCAGCAAGACAGCAAAGGCAAGCTTGGCAAAGCTTGCCTGTAAAAGCCTAATCCAAACAGCATGTCCGCTGAGCTCAGCGGGGTGACTCATGTGCGGTGATGTGTGAGGCCAGCAAGCAGAGATTAGGATCTGGCCCGCCCGCCAGCCTACCCTGCACTTCCTTTGATCAACTCTGATGGTTTTTAATTCTGCAGAAGCAGCTTCCTGCCAGCAGCGAGCAGCTCTCAGTGGCGGCTGGAGCTGCGTCTGTGCTGACCCACTTGTCAGTGGGGAGGGAGGCGTGTGCTGATGGCACTGGGACATCCCAGGCTCACAGGCTGCACGGAGCGAGAGGGCAGCCTCTTTTGCTGAGGTGCCCATGGTGACATCAGAAGCTTGCTCCTCAGCCAACACCAGCAAGGCCATGCGTGTGAGCAGCCTGGGCTCTGAACCTGCTGCTGGCATTGGTTAGAATCACTGGGTAATAAAGAAAAATGGGACTCTCCCTGGGGGACATTTTTCGGTAAACTGGGGCATCTCTAAGGACGCCATCTGGCACAAAATGAAGCACTCTCTGGGTTCTTCAGAAGTACTCCTCTACATCTGTTTTGCTTGAAATGGAACACATTCGGAGTATATTACTTTTTTGAACCGCTCTTTCCCTGCTTGGTTGGAATGTGTTTGCCTCTCGATTCTTCCAAATCCCCTCGATTACCACTGCCAAGCAGAGCACCTGAAATCTGGTCTCATGCTTTCTCATTCCCTCTCTCCCATGTCTCTCCTTTCTCTCTCTTTTCTCAGGAAGGATAGCAGTGATTCTAATCTTGGCTGCATGTTAGCACCACCCTGGAAGGGGGGTTGGTTAAAAAAAACTCCCCAGGCCCAGGCTCTGCTCCAGTTTAATTCAATCAGAGTCCTGAGGGTAAGACCAGGCATTGGTACTGCTTAAAGCTCCTATTGTGGCCCGGTGCGGTGGCTCACGCCTGTAATCCTAGCACTTTGGGAGGCTGTGGCAGGCGGATTGCCTGAGTTTAGTAGTTTGTGACCAGCCTGGACAACACTGTGAAACCCCATTTCTACTAAAATACAAAAAATTAGCCAGGCATGGCAGCGCATGCCTGTAGTCCCAGCTACTTGGGAGGCTGAGCCAGGAGAATCGCTTGAACCCAGGAGGCAGAAGTTGCAGTGAGCTGAGATTGCACCATTGCACTCTAGCCTAGGCAGCAGAGCGGGACTACGTCTCCAGAAAAAAAAAAAAAAGAAGAAGAAGAAAAGAAAAAAGCTCCCATTGTGCAACCAAAGTTAGAAGTCCTTGGGATCTTGGGGTCGTAGGCCCCAAAAGCCCTAACAACGGTTCTTATCTGTCCTCCCATCACCATTCAGGAGGGTCTAAGAAGTGGTGTGTACTTTAACCAGTTAAGGCAAAATAGTATCTGGATGGGATAACTAGCCTACATATTAAGAAGAATTTCTTCTTCTGATTAAAAGTCTTTACCAGCTAGGTGCGGTGGCTCATGCCTATAATCCCAGAACTTTGGGAGGCCAAGGCAGGAGGATCGCTTGAGCCTAGGAATTCAAGACCAGCCTGGGCAACATAGTGAGACCCTTGTCTCTACAAAAAATAAAATAAAAAGTTAGCCCAAGCATGGTGACATGTGCCTGTGGTCCCAGCTGCTCAGGAGGCTGAGGTGGGAGGATAGGATCACTTGACTCTGGGAGGCAGAGGTTGCAGTGAGCTGAGATTGCACCACTGCGCTCCAGCCTGGGCCACAGAGTGACACTCTATGTCTCAGAAATAAATAAATAAATAAATAAGTATTTACCATCCCACTGAGACTTAGCACAGACAATGAATTATGCGTGACTGAAATACAGAATAGACGAGTCTTAACAGACAAGTAGGGAATGATTCAGTACACAGAACATCATCAACTGAATGGAAATTTCTGGAAAGCAGGTTTGTGATGAAAGGTTGTGGGTAGGGCAATGAATAAAATAAAGACCCCTAGATAGATTTTAATTTCAGCTATAGAAAAATAATGCAGTATTTGGGACATATTTATATTAAAAAATTATTCATTGTTTATCTGAAATTCAAATTCGATGGGATGATCTGCATTTTTTTTTTTTTTTTCTAAATCTGGAAATCCTAGTTTGGGTGGCAGGCTAGAGAGGAGAACCTCAGGCATTTGAGGGAGTGGTGGGTCTCACCTGTGTGGAACTGTCCCCCAGGAGCTGCGGGGAAAGCAAACAGCATGTGGGGTTGTCCCAATAACTAGGGGTTGCTAGCAGCACTTTGTGGATGAGGATCAGGATGCTAAATATAGTACATTAGGTATAGTTCAAATGAAGTTTTGTTCCAATGAAGAATTGTCCCATCTAAAACACCAACAGCACCTAGACCAGTGCCACCCGCTGTACCATTTTACTGAGGACTGACTCTATCATTCTCACATAGTTGATTCCCAGAAAGCAGTACACCAGCTACTCAGAGAGCTTCAGGACCTGCCCTCAGGGAATGAGACAACCAACGTCCCAGGTATTTGCCCCAAAGCCTCCCATGGTCCAAACCAAGCCTTATAGCTGGTCCACTGAAATGAACCCCTGAAACGAACTCCAAGCCTTCAAAGCTTACTCTAATTACCACCTCCTTCAGGAAGCTCTCTTTTGACTGCTCCAATTTTCACTAATCTGTCTGCTCAATCCCTAAAACTCTTTTTCTTCTAATTTAACACTTGAACATACTCTGCTAATAGTTCCCTGCGTGCTAGCCTGTGAGTTTTTCTCTTCAACTAGCTGGGTACTCAGGAAAGTGAGATCAACTTCTGGGTGACCTTGAGTGTAGCTGACATGTGCAAATAGGCGAGACAGTTGACATACAGACGAAAGGGGAGATGGGAAGCCATAAAGAGGAAGGAGAAGATCAGGAACCAGAGATAAGATAATTTTGTAAATGGATACTAAATTGAAGTCTGGGCTTCCTGACAGCTCCATCAAAAAGTGAAAGACAATTGGTTACATCACTCTTACTGTCTGAAAAAAAGGAAGCAATATCAGCTCATGAGGAAATGTAATCTTTTCCCTCATGCTGAATTGTAAGTGAAATTTATCACGTAGATCGTAAAAGACAGGACTCTGAGAAATAGAATAAACAATGTCTCCAATTGAGTTTTCAGAATATACAAAAAAGGGTGGGTTTGTTTGTTTGTTTTCTGTGATTACCCTCTAAGAAAATCAGAACTGGTGGGAGGCGGTGGCTCACGCCTGTAATCCCAGCACTTTGGGAGGCTGAAGCAGGCGAATGACTTGAGCTCAGGAGTTTGAGACTAGCCTGGGCAACATGGTGAAACCCCGTCTCTACTAAAAATACCAAAAAAAAAAAAAAAAAAAAAAAAAAATTAGCCAGGTAACGTTATCATCCCAGCTACTTGGGAGGCAGAGGTGGAGGTTACAGTGAGCTGAGATGGCACCACTGTACTCCAGCCTGGACAACACAGTGAGACCGCGTCTCAAAAAAAAAAAAAAAAAAAAAACAGGAAGTCAAAACTCTAGTATTGAACCTTGGCTTAGTGCAAAAATTTTTATAAGGAATTAAGCTAATGTATTCTAAATATATTGGTTTCTAGTGATTTTTATTAATAAAGGGGTACTTTTCAACAGCCCAGAGCTGTTATGAAGGCTTCATGTGTGGCTCCCCCAGGAACTTCTGACAGCCTTAAGGAAAAAGTGGGGGTGGAAGCTAAGTTTGCGGTCAGGGGTAGAGGAAAAAATGGGAACAGACACACTCTACTTGTCACCCTACCCTCCTCTCCCCAAGCTAGAATCAGAGTGGGAATTACGCACCCTGCCAAGAAGGCGCTTCCCAGCCACATCCCAGAAAAGAAGAAAGGAAAACAGGATGTCACCAAGGGCCCACCCCAGGAGAGGATCGTGAGAATGACTTGAGAGACTCCCTGATGGTATGGATCATCTTCTAATGAGGGCTACACTTTGGGTTAGTTTGCCTCTCTTCCAAAGGCAGGGAACAAATAATTAGATGACTCAAAACAGAGTTTCCATTTTTTTGTTTGTTTTATTTGAGGCCCAGGGGCTGCGGGTTGTTGATTAACACACATGTCCCTCTCCATACCCAGCCATCCCCATCTCAGGTAACACCCCTAGGGCTTGGTGGCTAGCTGTGGCAAAATCATGATGAGTCTATAGGTTACCAAAAGTCTAAGCGGCAGGTCTGGGATGAGAGGTCAAAGCCAAAGGTACAAACCTCTGGCACGGGCTTTTGTCTTTTGTTTTTTTAATGGCAGTAGCTTCAATTTCCTTCCTGCTGGTGTGAAAAGGATGACCGGAGCAGGCAGGGCTGATCCAGATCCAGAGGCTGTTTGAGCTCCCCACTGCTCCCTCTCCTTTCCTCCCTGGGGCTGAGGGAGTCTTCTGTGGGAGAGAGGGGGCCATCCTTCCTTCATCCCGGAGGAGAGGTCAGCCTGATTGTGCTGCTCTTGTTTGCCTAGGGCAGTTGCTTCTCAGGTTGATAGATTCTGGGCTTAGTGCTGGAATGTGGCTACTGGACTCATTTCTGATTTTCTGGCTCTTCAGCAATGTTGACCCAGGCTCTCCCCATCACATGGGATTAGAAGAAGGAGGTTTAGATAGAGTCATTTGTGGCTACTCAGCATCTGAACTCCCTTCACATGTTTAGGACATTTATCACTTTATGAATCTTGGTGTCCTAAGAAAGAGCCCCAAGGACCAAATACTATCTTATTTTATTTTATTTTATTTGAGACAGAGTCTCGCTTTGTCACCCGGGCTGGAGTGCAGTGGTATGATCTCAGCTCACTGCAACCTCCACCTCCCGGGTTCAAGCAATTCTCCTGTCTCAGCCTCCTGAGTAGCTGGGGCTACAGGTGCCTACCACCACACCTGGCTAATTTTTATATTTTTAGTAGAGATGGGGTTTCACCATATTGGTCAGGCTGGTCTCGAACTCCTGACCTTAGGTGATCAGCCTGCCTCAGCTTCCCAAAGTGCTGGGATTACAGGCGTGAGCCACCATGCCTGGCCCAGATACTCTTCTTTCTAGTCTCTTTTAAAGGTAAGACATGGACACATAACCGAGACTTGGCCAACAGGTGCAGCTGCTCCAGAAGGAATCAGAAGGTACTGGCACCAACAAATACGGACACCTTTTCATGGGAAACTGCAGGGCAGTAAAAATATACAAGCCCCCAGAGCAGTGGTGCTCATGGTGGTATCCAGTGTCTGAAGCTGAAGATGGTGACAAGGTAAGCTGTGGTCCAGCACTGGGCAGTGGCAACAGTGGTATCCTCATCTTAGTCCCTGTGCTGTGATTGTACCTATAGCCTTGGCTGTGATCCTGAATTTCTGGTTCCTGTGTTTTTTGAGCCTGTTTCTCTAGCCTTCCCAGTTATTCTATGAGTTGCCCAATAGCATTTCAAAAAATTATTTTTTCTGTTTAAATCAGAGTTGGTTTCTGTTGCTTGCAATTGAGAACCTGATTCTGTCTCACTACAACTGGCTTCGGTCAGTCACTGGCAGATGCTTTTTCTCTTTCGCTGCCTGCATTCTTCATGCCTCTGCTCTCCTGGCAATTCCTCAAGTAATCCAGAAAAGGAGGAAAGAGCATGCAGAGAATTTGACCACGGCTGGGAAGCGAGCCAGGAGAACACTGAAGAACTTGACTATTAGATCTCTTACTTTGTTAGGTGGGGTGAATGCAATATTAATGGGACAGAAGGCTGTGAGCTGTCATTTTATTTTATTTTTTTTTAATCTCTAACTTGGTTATACAACGATACAATTATTACCTATGGTACTTAAAAACCCATGAAGGCATGGACCAAGTCTCCCTTGTTTGCCCCAGAATCTAGGTCATACCAGGTACTCAGTAAGTAGTAGTAGGGGATGATGATGGAAGTTTGAGAAAGAGAATTCAGGGAAGAGAAGCTTAATATATCCTTAACGTCTTTAAAAAAAGAATTGTCTCATCTATGTGGGAGCTAAAGATTAAGGTCTGCGAGTCGAGCCAACACTGCAAATCTGTGGTGGTGTTGATTGAGGAGCAAGAGCCTGGAGCTTGAGCCGTCAGAGATTCAAAAGCCGAGATGACATTCTCCCGGGCAGACAGAGCCTGACTTGGGTCTAGCCCAGACAGAATGCTGGTCCATTTCTTCTTGGAAGGGGGCCCCAAGAATGCCTGCAAGCTGAATTGAGATAGATCTCCAAAAAGCATTTTGAATCAGTTTCAAATGCATTGGCAGTCTGGGGGAGTCAATGTGAGTCTAGATAACCAAGGGCAGAGTTTCAGCTCTCTTAAGCAGAAAATAACTTCAATGCATCTCTTTTTAGTTTATTTTTTTTGTTTTTTTGTTTTGTTTTTTGTTTTTTTGAGACGGAGTCTCCCAGGCTGTCTCCCAGGCTGGAGTGCAGTGGTACAATCTCAGCTCACTGCAATCTCCTCCCCCAGGTTCAAGTCATTCTCCTGCCTCAGCCTCTCAAGTAGCTGGGACTATAGGCACCCGCCACCACGCCCGGCTAATTGAATCTCTTGTAGTAAGCTTAGTTTTGAGTAACACTGTCATCTGTCTCATCTGGATTTGGGTCCTTGAGGATGCATAGTTCCAAACTGACTCAGGTGCTAATCCGTGTCCATGGGATTAACTAGTGAACGCTTACCTTAGGCAGTCCTCTTAATTAAGCTATTTAAGCTGTCATTTCCCAATTTTAAAATCCCTGGTTTCAAAATATAGGGTTTAAATTACTTTGCTCACCAATTTCTTATCTAAAATGTGACATTTCTTATTACTTCCCTTAAGGACAAGCGTATAGGCATGAGCCACCGCACCTGGCCTAGCAGTGGTAAATTTAAAAAAGGGAGAAAGGATCAAGCGCAACGGCTCGTGCCTGTAATCCTAGCACTTTGGGAAGCCAAGGTGGGCAGATCACTTGAGCCCAGGAGGTCGAGGCTGCCATGAGCCGAGATCACACCACTGCACTCCAGCGTAGGTGACAAAGTGACATCCTGTCTCAAAAAAAAAAAAAAAAAAAAAAGACGGGAGGATGCTGACATCCTGTGACTTGTAAATACAATCTGACCTGGCATAGTGGCTCACACCTGTAATCCCAGCACTTTAGAAGACCGAGGCAGGCAGATCACATGAGGTCAGGAGTTTGAGACCAGTCTGGCCAACACGGTGGAACCATGTCTCTACTAAAAATACAAAAACTAGCCAGGCGTGGTGGTGTGTGCCTGTAGTCACAGCTACTTGGGAGGCTGAGACATGAGAATCACTTGAACCCGGGAGGCAGAGGTTGCAGTGAGCCGAGATTGTGCCACTGCACTCCAGCCCGGGCAACAGTGCAAGACTCTATCTCAAAAAATAATAATAATTAAATTAAATAAACAAATACAATCTATAACCAGTTGCAGAAACTGTACACTGCTTTTTATGTTCAGCTTTCTTTGTTGCTGGAGCTGGATTGCCAAGGAACCTACTTCTAGCCCAGGCTTATCTTTAGATTCACATTGAACAGGAGAAGATGGTAAAGGGTAGCATGCCTCATACTGCCTGAGGCTGTTGGAGCAGAGAGCTGTAAGCTAGCACACACAGGTGTATATATACATATATATAATTTTTATTTATTTATTTATTTATTTATTTATTCATATGGAGATGGGGTCTCGCTCTGCCACCAGGCTGGAGTGCAGTGGCGTGATCTCAGCTCACTGCAACCTTCACCTCCCGGGTTCAAGCAATTCTCCAGCCTCCCAAATAGCTGGGACTACAGGAGCACGCCACCACGCCAATATTTTTAGTAGAGACGGGGTTTCACCATGTTGGCCAGGATGGTCTCAATATCTTGACCTCATGATCCGCCTGCCGCGGCCTCCCGAAGTTCTGGGATTACAGGCGTGAGCCGCCGCGCCGGGCCACACAGGCATCTATTTTAACTGTGCTGTCCAACAGGGTTCTAACATGTAGAATCGACAGCAAGTTGCTTTTGCTCCGTAAGGGTGCTGTGACTCTTTTTGTCCTGGGATTCAAGTGATAAGCAGATTTGAAGGTCATAAGTGACAGCAGACAGGATGGTCATCTTATTTCCTCTGCTTTCTCCCTGGAGAGGGGCCAGAGGACTCCAGAGAAAAGAGAGATGGGAATGGAAACAAACGAATCCCAGCAGGGGAGCAGGGAGGAGAGATGAAATGGCAGCCGACTTGAGAGCTCAGCTGCCAGCTTCAAAATCTGATGCTCTGCATTGCTCTGCATAAAGGAGCCCAGGCTTCCGAAATCCAGGCGCCCCAACACGATTGCAAAAGCCACACCCATCAGCCCACAGAAAGCCAACGCTGCTGCAGAACCAGTGAGACACCTTGGGAGGCTGCCCGAGTTTCTGGAGATATCTCTCTAAAAGCCGCTCTTTTCTCCCTGGTGGATGCTTGAACCCCGGCAAATGGTGGCGGATGGGACCCAGAGCTGCCATACCAAGATAGAAAAAAAAATTTTTAAGGAAAAGTTAATTTCAGGAATTATGTTCTCAGTTTTGTTGTAGGGCTAGTTGCCAATTCCTTTTCCCACTGGCAGCAGGCAGGGCTGACTGAGCCAGCACACAGAGGCTTCTCAATGAGCTTTGATGTCAACAAAGGTAGGCAGGGCAGGCCCCGGTGGAAAATTGTGAAGTCAGCAGAGTTATCTCCGGCACTCCTCCCTTCCCCTTGCTTCCCCTTTCTCCACCCATTTCCCCCTCTCTCGGCTTCCAGCTTCTCATTTCCCAGGGGACCCTGTAATATACGAAAACCCGCTGTCATAAGATACCAGGGGCCGGCTCATGGCTCCAGCTATCAAAGTCTGCTTTTTCTTCCCAAGTCTAAAACAAACAAAAGCGTGCATTCCATACATTTCCTAAGAAAAGAGAGGGCACACAGAAACGTTGTCCTTCGTGTTCTCTCAGTTAAACCCCGAGAGTTTGGAGCCTCAAGTTTAAAGCTGTCCTCTTGCCTCCTGGGGTTTTAAGAAGATTCAAAAGTGCCTCAAACCAACACAGCTGCTTGGTTTATGGCTCAAATTTAAACCACAAATTATAAAATGATAAATCGCTGCTCAAGTCTCTTCCAGGAAAGACTATGTTTTCAGATTAAGTTACAACCTCATGGACGTATGAGTGAGTGTAGCTGCTGACTAACTCTCACACTCATTTTCCTGCTGGAGATTTTTTTTTGTTTTTTGTTTTTTCCTTCATGAACATTCACTGTTTCTAAATGCTTTAAACAAAGAAAATGACCGAAGGCAGGACAAACATCAGGGACTTCTTAACCCATGGAGCTTTGTGCTTTATTATGTAATGGCTATTTTTATTTTATGAGAATCAAAGGAAGTTTAAGAAATATCTTTGTTCTTGAGCACTTACAGTAAGAAAGGGCTTCACGGGGGCAGCTACACGCACTTCAAACCCTAGCTGGCATGTGAGGCGTGTAGTAAGTCAAAGCTGTCTTAGGGAATTGGGATGTTAAAGGATCTGTTCAGTGATTTGGGCAGGATTGCAATATCAATTACTGTATTTTGTTCCCATAAAAATAAATTCTTTGGAATTCTCTTATAGGGTCTGGTCTAGCAACAGAGAAGTATGACAGGTAATTAGGGTGCACGCATGCTTTGTCGTAATGACTTCCCTGCCAGAGCTTTGGCAGGCAGGAGGTTAGGAGAAGAGATGAAATATGGACTTGCTTGAGGCAGCTATCTTGCCTCGCTGCAGACTCGGTCACACAGACTTCATTTTGATCACCTGTGGCTGCAGGAGGCCGCTGCATGGTCCATCCAGCAGAGTACCTTGGTTATACAACTAAGATCTGGTTTCTCCAAGTCCCTCAAGCCTTGAGTACCATGAGGCTGTGAGTCATAATCACTGTAGCATTTACTCCTAAATTCAATTCCTGTTTACTTTCCTCCTTGACTTTCCATCTTCCCTTTCTTGGGGCTACTCAGGTCCTTTTCTGATTTCATTTCACGTTATCGAGGCCCCCCTCCAGCCACTGCAGGCCCCGCCATGGCTACTCCACTCTGCTTTTCTTGAAATCTGCCCTCATTGCTGCTGCTTTTTCTGGGATACTTCAAATTGTGGAGAGAGTTCTTTTCCTGTGATTATAGCTCTTTCTTCCAATTTTGACTAGTCTGGCGTCTCTGTGATTACAGCTCATTAGGACTCCCAAGGCTAGAGAAGGCATTAAAAAAAAGTTGCCATGTTTTTATTTTTTAAGATAACATTTATTATAACTTACTTTTGCAGAGCAGTATGAAAAAGAAAGCAATAATGGTCATGAATCCCACAGTCCAGATAACCCCTAACCGTATTTTAAAAAATAAAAGTAATACATACACATGAGAAGAAAATTAAAACAGTAAAAAAAGTATAAAAGGAAAAATAAAAGCTCCCTCTTCTGCCCTGAGTTTCTCCCCTAAAATATAACCAGTGTTACTATTTTTTTGTGCATCCTTATTATGACATATTTATGTATGTCCCCTAACAAAATTTTCCATGAGGGAGATCTTACCGTATTAATCATTCCCTATTGTTTTTCACCTTAAACGCCATCTCAGAGATCTTTCAAACACGAGCTACAGATATATTGTCTTTTTTTTTTTTAAGATGGAGTCTCTGTCACCTAGGCTAGTGTGCAGTGGCGTGATCTCAGCTCACTGCAACCTCTGCCTCCTGGGTTCAAGCAATTCTCTGCCTCAGCCTCCTGAGTAGCTGGGATTACAGGTACCTGTCACCACGCCCGGCTAATTTTTGTATTTTTAGTAGAGACAGGGTTTCACCATCTTGGCCAGGCTGGTCTTGAACTCCGGACCTCGTGCTCCACCCGCCTCGGCTTCCCAAAGTGCTGGGATTACAGGCGTGAGCCACAGTGTCTGGCCATACTCTCTACTTCTAATGTCTGCACAGTCTTTGTTAGGAGAGAATGTGCCTTCCAAGTGAAAGGCACTCAGCTAATGTCATTCCTGGCCCCTTTCTGTCCGTTTACTTCCACCACCCCTTGAGTGCAGAGTGATTTATCTGATTATATAAATTGAACCCTTTAGGTTCGATTCTGCCCTTTTCTTCTTAGGATGGAGTTGCCTACCGCTCCTCCAAAAGTGGGCAGAACTGGAGAATGTCTATCCAATTCGGGGTTTCCATAGTAGGAAGCCTATTTGTCTCACAGGATGAGATAACACATGGTGCAGCATGCACATTAGCCTTCATCAGAGAGATTTGTGCCTTCATCTGCCATTTTCTCAGTTTGTTCAGAATCTGAACAGGGAAGAAGGCTGCTATGTATTGGGCCTTTTCAGAGTCCTCAAATATTATTCCTTATTTGTATGAATCACAATGTATTTAATCAGTTTCCTTTTTTTTTTTTTTTGAGACAAGGTCTTGCTGTGTCACCCAGGCTGGAGTGCAGTGGCACAATCTCGGCTCACTGCAGCCTCGACCTCCCAGGCTCAAATGATCCTCCCACCTCAGCCACCCAAGTAGCTGGGACTACAGGCACATGTCACCTTATTTGGCTAATTTTTTTTTTTTTTGCCCTGGCTGGTCTTAAACTCCTGGGCTCAAGTGATCTTCCTGTCTCATCCTCCCAAACTGCCGAGACTACAGGAGTGACCCACCACACCTGGCTAATCGGTTTCCTAATGATGGATGTTTAGGTGGTTTCCAGTTCATTGCTAGAACAAATAACACCTCAGTGAATATCTTTATACATCTATCTTGGTAAACTTTTTGCAATCACATCAAAAGGTAGATTCCCAGCAGGGCACAGTGGCTTAAGCCTGTAATCCCAGCACTTTAGGAGGCTGAGGCTGGTAGATCAGAAGTTCAGGAGTTCAAGACCATCCTGGCTAAAATGGTGAAACCCCGCCTCTACTCAAAACAAATAAATAAATAAAAAATAAAAAGTAGATTCCTTACAGATATTGCTAGGCCAAAGATGTGTCTTAGTGTCCCAAATAAAGATGGGAGAAAAAGATTACCCTCAACCTTAATAAAAGTTGAAAAGGGGGTGCCTAGATAATACACCAATAATTATAATGAGAATAATTAACATTGATTTATTTCTTACTGAATGCCAGGTTCTGTGCTAAGCACTTTATGTATACTCATATTCTTAAATCCTCATAGGCCGGGTGCGGTGGCTCCAGCCTGTAATCCCAGCACTTTGGGAGGCCGAGACGGGCGGATCACGAGGTCAGGAGATCGAGACCATCCTGGCTAACACGGTGAAACCCCGTCTCTACTAAAAAATACAAAAAACTAGCCGGGCGAGGTGGCGGGCGCCTGTAGTCCCAGCTACTCGGGAGGCTGAGGCAGGAGAATGGTCTAAACCCGGGAGGCGGAGCTTGCAGTGAGCTGAGATCCGGCCACTGCACCCCAGCCTGGGCCACAGAGCAAGACTCCGTCTCAAAAAAAAAAAAAAAAAAAAAAAATCCTCATAACAGCCTTATGAGAGTGACTATTATTATCTCAGGGTTTTTTTTTTTTTTTTTTTTTTTGAGACGGAGTCTTGCTCTGTCTCCTGAGCTAGAGTACAGTGGTGCAATCTCGGCTCACTGCAAGCTCCGCCTCTCGGGTTCACACCATTCTCCTGCCTCAGCCCTCCGAGTAGCTGGGACTACAGGCGCCCACCACCATGCCCAGCTAATTTTTTGTATTTTTAGTAGAAACGGGGGTTTCACCATGTTAGCCAGGATGGTCTCGATCCCCTGACCTTGTGATCCGCCTGCCTCGGCCTCCCAAAGTGCTGGGATTACAGGCATGAGCCACCGCACTTGGCCTTTATAGTTGAGGATACAGAGATCAAAACTGTCAAATAACTAGCCCAGGATCACACAGCTAGTAACTAGCAGAGATGGAATTCAAGTCCATGTCGGTGTAGACTAAAGGGTGTTCCCCACGGCATAGGGTGGTTGGTAGTCTCGTCTAGAATTTGAAAATGTGTGAAGACCATTGGCTCAGATCTCAGCTCCCACATGCGTGTGTATATGTGTGTGTGTGTGTGTGTGTAATCATGATTAAGAACACAGAATCTGCAGTCACACTATATGGGTTCAAATCCCACCTTAGTCTCTTACCAACTGTGGATTGACTACCTCAGTTTCCTCATCTGCAAAATGGAGACTTTTAAGAAGATTAAGTTATTTAATATTTGTAAAACACTAAGGAACACTGCCTGGCATCAAGTAAGTCTTTTATAAGTGTTTGTTATTAATTTATTTTACAATTATTTTTAATTCTAAAAGCAATATACAAATTCATGTATGTATAATACTCAATAATTCAAACAATATTCAGACATATATAATAATAAATGAAAGTCCCCCTCACCTTAAGCATCTGCCACCACCTGACGCCACTGATTCCCATTCTTCCCTTTATAGATTCGTGGTTACTGTCTACGCCTTCAGACCTTGTTGTTCTTAACGTGCACTTTTCTTTATACATATGTAGTTGTATTTGTACACAACTGAGATTATTCTACTGGGAGAGTAGCTTAGCATAGTGATTCGTAAATGGACACTGGAGCAACACTGTCTGAATTCAAGTCCTAGCTCATCTACCTACCCACTGTGTGACCTTAGACAATTACCCTAACCTCTGAGACTCAATTTTCTCATTAATTTCCACAATGAAAAATGATAAGTACCTGGCTTATTATGGAGATTAGGTGAATTAATATATGTAGAGCTCTTAAAACAGTGCCTGACACAGAAAATATTCAGTAAATGTTAGTTCTTATAATTACTCCTACGTGTGCTGTACAGGGACTTCCTCTGTCTCTTAACAATATATCTTACGGGTTATCCCACAACAGCAGATATAAAAATGCCTCATTTAAAAGTGGCTATAGGACAGGCAGGGTGGCCCATGCCTGTAATTCCAGCACTTTGGGAGGCTGAGGTGGGTGGATTGCTTTGAACTCAGGAGTTTGAGACCAGCCTAGGCAACATGGTAAAACCTCGTCTCTCAAAATAAATAAATAAATAAATAAATAAATAAATAAATAAAACTTAGCCAGGCATGGTGGCACACACTGTAATCCCAGCTACTTGGGAGGCTGAGGCTGGAGAATCACTTAAATCCGGGAGGTGGAGGTTGCAGTGAGCCAAGATGGCACCACACACTCCAACCTGAGCGACCCAGTAAGACCCTGTCTCAAGAAAAAAAAAAAGTGGCTACACAGTGTTTCATAGTACAACCATATTGTAGTTTATTTAGATCTGCCCCAATTTGGGTTGCTTCTAGCATTTGTATTATTTCTTATGTGAGAATGTAGAATTCTAGACTGAATACCAGTCATCAGTATATTCCACTTTATTGAACAAACATATATGTCATTTACTACATGTCAATTTCCTAATCATCTTACTCATTTAATACTTATATTAACTCTATTAAAGTAGTGGCTATTTAATCCCTATATAACAGATGGGGAAATTGAGGCACCGGGTAGTTGAGTAACCTGCCCATGATAGCATGGCCAGGAAGCTGGGCACTGGGATTCTAACCCAGGCAGTCTGGCTCCTCAGTCCATGCTCTTTACCACCACACTCAGAACTTCTCTTCTCTGTTCTAAAATCTGTAGCCTGCACTTCATTAGAACTCCGAGCCTCATCTCATCACAGTTTACACCTATACTGTGGATGGGAATTCACAGTCTTTGAATTCACTTAGGAATATACAAGTAATCTAAGGGACAACATGATTGCTAAACCAACCCGACTCTTTGAACTACCAGGAGCAAGCCTGTCTAAGGACTGCTCCTGACAACAGCCAGCCAGCATTTAGAAAGCTCTTCAGCGATGATACCAGTACTTTCCTCCAGAGGCCCCGGGTCTGGTCTCTCAACTCTGTCTCTGTGCCATGCTGGCCCACTGAGCAAACTCACAATGCGGGGTAGCAGACAGCCTTAAAATAAACAAACATGTTTTTGTTGTGCCTGGTTAGGAAACAGTGTCTATCCAATTAGGTAGTAGAAAAGTCATGTAAATAATCTGTCCTTTTTTTCAATTCCTGCTATGTGGGAGTCTTTCACAACTGACTTGGCCAACTCAAATTCCTAAAATGCTAAGATTCAGGAAGTCTGGTCAAAAGTTTGCTAGTAAAATATGAAACTCTCTCTTCTCTGTCCTCTATCCCCCACCCCTACCCTCAAGCTACTTTAGCTTTTAAACATGTATGAAATGCTTTTTTCTTTAAAGATATGAGTGAGCTATTTCTTTTGGAGTATGTCCAGACAATCTGGCAAATGCACACTTGGCATTAGCCACAGGGAAGCACATTTAAAAAAAATCAGAGGAGCAACAAATAAAATTAGGGCAGACTATGGACCTACCCTTCTTACAAATCAGAATATCTTTCCAAATGGAAAACTTCATGAAACTCAATGAGTTTAATTTTTTTTCTTTTGCTTTGTTAATGGAAAAAATACATTCACAGACACATGTAATGTAATATTCTGAAAAGTTCTGACATTAACGATAAGAGTTTACATTTTAATTTGAAATATTATTTCTCATTCTAACATATTAAAACCTACATTTTCCTTTTATAAATATACTTCTATCTCTGGGTTGTGTCCTTATGAAAAGAAGTACCGAAAGCCAGTCTTTCACTCATCCCAAAGCTTAACTTTTGGCTCAAGGAGCTTCTTGTCCTGTTCCAGCTGTGACATGTTGAAAGTAGACCTGGAAATTGTGGACAATTTGCTATACTCTATGAATCTTTGCTGTGGTTCTACCCCTTTGCATTTTAGGAAATAAGGTAGGAGACAGGGAGTTGTATCAGGCCATTCTTGCATTACTATAAAGAAATACCTGAGACTGGGTAACTTATAAAGAAAATAGGTTTAATTAGCTCATGGTTCTGCAGGCTTTAAAGGAAGCATCATGCTGGCATCTGCTGGGCTTCTGGTAAAGCCTCAAGGAGCTTTCAATCATGGCAGAAGACAAAGCGAGAGCAGGCACTTCACATGGCAAAAGCAGGAGGAAGAGAGAAAGAGAGAGAGTGGGAGGGAGGCACTACACACTTTTACATAACCAGATCTTGCAAGAACTCACTATCAGGAAGACAGCATCAAGCTGTGAGGGATCCACCCTCATGATCCAAACACCTCCCACCAGGTACCACCTCCAGCATTGGGGATTACAATTCAATATAAGATTTGGGTGGGGACAAATATCCAAAACTATATCAAGAGGGAATCATGGGGAGAGGCTCTGATAGGAACAGGGAATGGGTCCTGTTCAGGGGACTCCTTTCTACTTTTACTGTTCACATCATCCAAAGGGACAAACTGCCTTTACAACATATGTTTAATCCAACTCCTCTCACAGAGAGGTAGTTGAGCAAGGAGTAGACTGGTTGGGGATGGGACAATAGGCTAGTCTTACCCTTAATTACAGTAGGTAAAACTGGATCTTGAATACAGGAAACTATATCCCAGCAGATTATTAAGACCAAAGACAGGCCAGGCACAGTGGCTCACACCTGTAATCCCAGCACTTTGTGAGGCAGATGCAGGCAGATCACCTGAGGTCAGGAGTTCAATCCTAGCCTGGACAACATGGTGAAACCATCTCTACAAAAAATACAAAAATTAGCCAGATGCAGTGGCACTTGCCTGTAGTCCCAGCTACTCAGGAGGCTGAGGCAGGAGAATCACTTGAACCTGGGAGGCAGAGGTTGCAGAGAGCCAAGATCACACCACAGCCTGGGCAACAGAGCAAGACTCTGTCCCCTCCTGCCCCCCCAAAAAAAACCCAAAGACCAAAGACAGAGGTTAATTGCAAAAGAGTTGATCCATTTTTTTTTTTTGAATTAAAATATCAATCAACTGGCCAAGCATGGTGGCTAACGCCTGTGATCCCAGCACTTTGGGAGGTCAAGGCAGGTGGATTACCTGAGGTCAGGATTTTCAGGAGACAGGCCTGAAACAACATATAGTGAAACTCCGTCTCTACTAAAAAATACAAAAATTAGCTGAGAGTGGTGGCATATGCCTGTAGTCCCAGCTATTTGGGACACTGAGGCAGGAGAATTGCTTGAACCCAGGAGGCAGAGGTTGCAGTAAGCTGAGATCCCTCCACTGTACTCCAACCCGGGCGACAGAGTGACATTCTGTCTCTCAAAAATACAAAACAAAACAAAACATCAATCAATCAATCACACACACACACACACACACACACACACACACACACACACAAATCAGTCACCATGCCCTCCTGGCCCCCGTGAGAAAAGTAGACTCAGCAGCCATGTTTTGTACCATGAGATCTAGCTCTCTGGTCTCATGAATGATTGGATTGGGGTGGGCACCTGATTTAAGGGCAACCAAACCATAGATTGGCTAGATTCCCATGACCTGTAATCAGACATGAAAAGATACATTGGGCCGGGCGCGGTGGCTCAAGCCTGTAATCCCAGCACTTTGGGAGGCCGAGACGGGCGGATCACAAGGTCAGGAGATCGAGACCATCCTGGCTAACCCGGTGAAACCCCGTCTCTACTAAAAAAATACAAAAAACTAGCCGGGCGAGATGGCGGGCGCGTGTAGTCCCAGCTACTCGGGAGGCTGAGGCAGGAGAATGGCGTAAACCCGGGAGACGGAGCTTGCAATGAGCTGAGATCCAGCCACTGCACTCCAGCCTGGGCCACAGAGCAAGACTCCGTCTCAAAAAAAAAAAAAAAAAAAGAAAAGAAAAGATACATTGGACACATCAGAATTTCTCTCTCAGAGGAATGGCATGAAAGTAGAGAAATTACCAGTTCATAGCAGGACAGAAAGGAGTATGGCTGAACTATAGCTATACTGATGAAATACAGTGAAGACTTACACATTTGTAATTGGTAAAGTGTACAGCCACCTCAAACTGAGAACTAGCTTTTAGCACTAGTTTCTCTGAAGCTAGCCCTTTATGGTTTTTGTTCTTGGGTTTCCAAAAGCTTCCATTATCTTATCATGTATTTTTCTGAATGTTCTTATACTTGAGCTAACTGGAATGAGTACCTGATACTTGCAGCCAAAATAAAGCCAAACTAAAGCATTATCAAATAGGCCAGCAAAAATAGAGCCAAAATAAAGGAGACTGAGGAATCAGGAAAGTCTGAACCAGAAGTAATACACGTGGGTGACTTTGCTAAGGCTCATGAGGTTGCAAATAATGTTGCTGATATCAATTCAAGTTGATGAAAGAAGAAGGAAAAAAAAGAAATTCATATATTCATGTGGAGGATACTGAAGTAGCTCAAGGACAGCCAGGACTATTAAACATTAGTTCCAGACAGTTCCTCAAACTGTTAATCATAAAGTTATTAGCATATGACCCAGCAATTCTACTCCTATGAAAACATATGTGCATATAAAAGGTACACCAATGTTCATGGCAGCATTACTCATGATAGGCAAAAAGTAGAAACAACTCAAATTCCTATAAAGTGATAACCAGATAAACAAAATGTGGTATGTCCATATGATGGAATATTATTTGGTTATAAAAAGAAATGAAGTTCTGATACATACTACAAAATGGGTTAACCTTGAAAAACTTAATGCTGAGTGAAAGAACCCAGACACAGAGGGCCACATATCGTATGATTGATTCCATTTATACGAAATATCCAGAATAAACAAATCCATATAGACAGAAAGTAGATTAATGGTTGCCAGGGGCTAGGTAGAATGGGGAATGGTGGGTGGTGACTGCTAGTGAGCTCAGCGTTTCTTGTGGAGGGATGAAAATGTTCCAGAATTAGATCGTGGTGATGCATAACTCTATACTAAAACCCATGGAATTGTACACTTTGAAGGGTTGAATTTTATGTCATGTGAATTATATTTTAATAAAGCTGTTATAAAAAATTATATGTATATAGTTTTTATAATTATATATACATATATAACAAAACAAACAAAAAAAGAATGCCAGAAAGTGGAAAGCCAGGAAGAAACCACACAAGACTTTTTCACACTCTCTCTCCTCTCTGTGTCCCTGTGGACACCTGTTTCATTCTTGTCACTCTACAAATCTTAGCTTTTACATGCACATGGTAGACAGATGATGGCTACCCCACCATTCAAAATTTACATATTGTGATAGAGACTGACTAGATGGTCACCTACCCATTTTCTCTTCTTTCTGGGCATACAACTGGACTGTGTTTCTCAGCATCCCTTCCTGTCAGGTAGGGCCATGTGATGAACTGTGGCCAGTAGAATGGGGGCATGATGCATACTATTTCCAGGTCTAACCCATTTAAAAAATCTCCTGTGCACCTCTCCAGTCTCTCCCTCTTCCCTTGACTAAGGTCTTAGAAAATAATGAAGCCACTAGATGGAAAGAACCTGGGCACTTAATAGAATTTATGGAGCATAGCATTTCCCTCGTCTCCATCCTCCATTGGCCTTCATTAAAGTATGATATGGTTGAGAAATAAACTGAAGTCATTGAGATTTGGGGATTGTTTGTTATAGCAGTTAACCTTCTCTGACCAATACATAGGTATCCTCTGCATAGGAGACTAACTCAGATTGACTGGATTAGTCTCACTTCTAATTTGAAATACTCAAGTGAGAAAATCGTATTATCTCAAACTGTGTCAGATGGTTTCCTAGTTCAGTCAACTGACATCAGGGAATGAGGTCACAGGGCATAAACAGAGTCTCCTAGGAGCCTATCCATGTAAGTGAACAGCATTTCTTAGAGGACAGATGTCTACTATAGTGGTTAAATATTAGGGGTCATTGTGAATTAGGGAGATGGTACAATGTCTAGTGTACACACACACACACACACACACGCACACACGCTCTAGTTCCTAATTCTAAGGTTCCTTGCAGGCAATATGAAAAACATAAAAAATGTCACCATTTTTTAGCACTTCTTTTCCTCCTTAATTCCCTTTTTTTTCCTTCCTCCTGTCTTTCAAGGCAGTAAAGTGTAGTAGCTAAGAGAGGCTAAATCCCTAGAATGACATGACGTGGTGTATTAGTTTATTTTCACACTGCTGTAAATAAATACCCAAGACTGGGTAATTTATAAAGGAAAGAGTTTTAATTAACACATAGTTCCACATGGCGGGGCGGGGGGGGTGCCTCAGGAAACTTACAATCGTGGTGAAAGGAGAAGCGGAAGCAAGGACCTTCTTCACGTGGCGGCAGGAGAGAGAAGTGTGAGGAGTGAAGGGGGAAGAATCCCTTATAAAACCATCAGATCTCGTGAGAACTCACTCACTATCTGGGAACAGCATGGGGAAACTGCCCCCATGATCCAATCACCTTCCACTGGGTCCCTCCCTCGACACATGGTGATTATGGGGATTACATTTCAAGAAGAGATTTGGGTGCAGACACTGCCAAACCACATCACCTGGACATAGCCTACCTTTACCATTTTTCTGGATCTGTGGCTTTGGGGAAAAGTACTGAATTGCTCTCTGTCTTAATTTTTTCATCCATATGGTTAATGATAGCACTTACCAGAAGGTTTTCACAAAGATTAATTGAGTTAATACACCTCCAGTGCTTAGTATAGTGCCTGGTTCATAGTAAGTACTTACTTACTATTAGCTGTTATTATGTATCTGAAACTGCATTCCAGTGTTTCTGCATTCTTTCTTGAACGTTCTAAGGATGGAAGATGGCTTTGTCTTTAGGGGCAACTCTTTTTATTTTATTTAATTAATTAATTTTTTTAGGCAGTGTCTCGCTGTTTTGCCCAGGCTGGAGTGCAGTAGTGTGATCTCGGCTCACTGCAACCTCCACCTCTTGGGTTCAAGCGATTCTCCTGCCTCAGCCTCCTGAGTAGCTGGGATTATAGGTGCCTGCCACCACGCCTGGCTAATTTTTGTATTTTTAGTAGAGATGGGGTTTCATCATGTTGATCAGGATGGTCTTGAACTCCTGACCTTGTGATCTGCCTGCCCCAGCCTCCCAAAGTGCTGGGATTACAGGTGTGAGCCACCACGCCTGGCCTATTATATTATATTATATTATATTATAATATTTTATTTTATTTTATTTATTTTTGAGACAGAGTCTCGCTCTGTCACCCAGGCTGGAGTGCAGTGTGCAATCTTGGCTCACTGCAACCTCCGCCTCCTGGGCTTAAGTAATTCTCCTGCTTCAGCCTCTCGAGTAGCTGAGACTATGGGCACGTGTCACTATGCCTGGCTAATTTTTATATTTTCAGTAGAGATAAGGTTTCACTATGTTGGTCAAGCTGGTCTTGAACTCTTGATCTCAAATGATCCACCCATCTTGGCCTCCCAAAATGCCGAGATTACAGCCCTGAGTCACTGAGCCAGGCCTGGGGCAACTCTTTTTAAATTCCTCAGGATCCAAAGGAAGTAACAAACAACTGTGCTTGGAGGGCCCTGAACCAGTGGAGTAATCCAAATGCAAATGTTTTAGATGAAGACACTGAGGTTTCTGTTTAACAACGCAGAAAACCATTTTTATTGGGAGCAGCTATAGCTGTCCAGATTATCAAGTTTCCTCTGCTGATGGTCAGAAACAAGAACTTGGGGTTCTAGAACTTGAGTCAATAGGAGGAGACCCCCTCCGGAAGGGTGAGGCAAACCTTTGCACAACTGTGGCAGGCTGAAAACAAAGGAGTGGACCTGTGGTGTAGAGTCCCTGGAAAGAGGCTTACAGGGAACTTTAGGAGCAAATGATATCTAATGTTCAGTGTTAGTTTTTTTCTGCGCTGTAATTCTCTGTGTAATCCTCGAGCCTTTGTAAGGTTTGTTAAAATTGTAGCCGGATGATAGAGAACGACAGTCAGCTGGAAAAACCATTTTGAGACATGTGAGAAGTGATTGGGGAAGGAGGCTGGGGCAATGCTCTGGAGTGCATGGGGATCAGATAACAGGATGAGCTGAGGAATACGCAGACATGTATTGGAGGGTCTCAGAAATACCTAGAGAGGGGACTGGACTGGTGTGACCATACAGAATGAAGAGTAGAGTTACGGCATATGAAAGTACATAAATCCAGTGAGGCTGGGAAACCTGGAGGATCTCTCTCTCTCTCTCCATACACAAATTGTGTGTTTGTGTGTACGTGTAGCATATATATCAACATTGGATTTATAAGATATGTAGATAGTTTTTCACCTTGTTTTTCATTTAACTTTATATCATGAGCCTTTCTTAATATTCTTTAATATTGTGCAAGTATATAACGAACAATGGCCTCAATAACCTATTGTATGATTATGCTATAATTTATTTAACTGATGTCAATTACGGGACATTTAGATTTTTTGCAGTTTTTCACTTTTATAAATAATACTTGCAGTGAACATTCTTACCTATTCTTTGCATATTAAAGAACTTATTTTTTGACTTCTCAGAAGTGTATTTTCTATGGCAAACGGTAAGAACAATTTTAAGGCTTTTGGTAGATTAACAAATTCCTGGCTAGAAAGATCATACGTAGGGCCGGGCACACGCCTGTAATCCCAGCACTTTGGGAAGCTGAGGCTCGTGAATCACCTAAGCTCAGGAGTTCAAGACCAGCCTGGGCAACAACATGGTGAAACCCTGTCTCTATAAAAAAAAAAAAAAAAAAAAAGATTAGCCAGGAGTGGTGGTGTGCACCTGTGGTCCCTGCTGCTCTGGACGCTGAGGTGGGAGGATCACTTGAGCCTGGGAGGCAGAGGTTGCAGTAAGTCGAGATTGTGCCACTGTACTCCAACCTGGATGACAGAGTGAGACCCCATTTTTTTTTTAAAAAAAGACCATACCAAGCAGGACTCCATAAGCACCCCCAGTCTCCCACCCTGGAATTATATAGGCATACATTTCATCACATCATGGGGTTACTTGCAGATTTTGGGGGATGAGGTGTGCTCATTTGAAGAAAATGAACGTAGTCTGGCATGCTGGTGCCCGTCTGCAGTTCCAGCTACTCAAGAGGCTGAGGTGAGAGGATCGCTTGAGCCCAGAAATTCGAGGCTGCAGTGAGCCATGATCACACCACTGCACTTGAGCCTAGGTGACATGGGGGAGACCTTGTATCCAAAGAGAAAGGGAGAGAGAGAGAAAGGCTGAATATGATGGACACAGGAAGGCATTTGCTTAGTTACCAAGAGGTTTCACTAACAAAATATATCTGTTTTCATGTCAGAAGAACTGCTTTTATTTACTTGCACAATAGTCTCTCTTTAGCAGTTTTGGCAGTGAAGAAACATCTATATTTCTTATAAAGAGACTCTAGCTTTCCTCACAGGGAGCTAATTCTTAATTCTACTTTTTCTACTTTGGAGGCAAGGTGAAATAATCCATTCTTTGGTGTCATAATTGAGGGAAAACCTTCTCTCCAACTCTCTCAAGTTTACCCCTACAAGTAGGTATCCTGGCTCAAGCTAAATGCCTACTAGGCTTATATAACACATTTATGGTGACCATGACCTTATGTTAAATGCAAAGGAATTGAAACCCAGAACAAGTGTTCTCACTAATAGTTTCTACCTTATATACAGTAAATGTCAGCATGGAAATATCAAAGGGGAAATGTGATGGGGACAGGCAGACCATTTATAGGACTGGGCTGACATGAAATGATGTCCAATAGAACATGAAGGGGTTTCAAGGCTGAGTGGATGTCACAGCCATGAGATGAATGTTGCAAGTGATATGTTCATACTCACACCAGCTGCCCTGGCTCTCCCTTAAGTGCGTGTCTCAGTTCAAGGATAACCATGAGCAGCTCAGAGCCCTCAGCACCCCAGGTGGGCAGGAATGTGTAGGGCACGGGCCACTTTGAAACCTCTACCCTGTTGCTGACCCTGTTCCCACATGGGGAAAGCATGGGCCAGGGAAAGCATCTATGCAAGCTGTTCAATTAGCATGTTTTAGGTGCAGCAGTTTCTCTCTGACTTCATTAATTCATGGGAAGTAATTCTCTAGAAGTACCTTAGAGCTCTTTTACTTGTTATAAACAACACTGTCGCTGACTACCAAAGTAATGCAGTACAGTGTAGAAATAGTAAAAGTAATAAAAGTCATCCACAATCCCAGAACCCAGAGATAACCACCATCAACATTTTAGTAAATGTTTTTATTCTCGTATCTGTAGATCTATAGACACAGGGTCATCTCTTTCGTAATTCTGAGATCATACAGTAGTACTATTTTGTACTCTTTTCATTTAACAAAATGTCAACATTTTCCCACATCATTGAATATTTTTACAACTTTTTTTTTTTTTTTTTTTTTGAGATGGAGTGTCGCTCTGTCACCCAGGCTGGAGTGCAGTGGTGCAATCTTGACTCACTGCAACCTCCATCTGCCAGGTTTAAGCGATTCTTCTGCCTCAGCCTCCCAAGTAGCTGGGATTATAGGGGTGAGCCACCACGCCTGGCCTACACTATGATTTTTATAGCTGCATAGTATACTCACCTATGGGTGTAGCATTAATTATTTAATCATAACCATCTGGTTGCACCTGTAAGTTGTTTATGGTTTTGCACCATTAAAAATAATATTGTGAGGAGACTTGTTGTTAGACAAGTCTTTGTATATAGCTCTGATTATTTCCTGTGGGTTAATTCCTCAGTGTGAAATTGCTTAGTTAAAGGTAGTCACATTTTGGAGCTTTTGATAAACAGTACTAACTTGCTCTCCAGAACTGTTGAATATTTCACACACTTGTATATGAGAGTACCTGTTTAACTGCCTCCTCATCTATGGTAAAGAATTTTTTGTTCGTTTGTTTGTTTTGAGACAGGGTCTTGCTCTCTGTCGCCCAGACTGGAATGCAGTGGCATGATCTCGGCTCACTACAACCTCCACCTCCCGGGTTCAACTGATACTCCTGAGTAACTGGGACTACAGCCGCCCACCAACGACGCCCAGCTAATTTTTGTATTTTTAGTAGAGATGGGGTTTTGCCATGTTGGCCAGGCTGGTCTTGAACTCCTGACCTCATGTGATCCGCCCACCTTGGCCTCCCAAAATGCTGGGATTACAGGCATGAGCCTCCTGAGTAGCTGGGACTATAGGCACGTGTCACCATGCTGGGCTAATTTTTTAATTTTTTTTGGTATTTTTAGTAGAGATGGGGTTTCACTGTGTTAGTAGGATGGTCTCAATCTCCTGACCTCCTGATCTGCCTGCCTCAGCCTCCCAAAGTGCTAGGATTATAGGCGTGAGCCACCATGCCTGGCCAAAAATTTTTTTAAAAAACACCTTTCACCAGGCACAAAAAGACAAACTGCATGTTCTCACTTATTTGTGGAATCTAAAAATAAAAACTATTGAACTCACAGAGATAGAGAGTAGAAGGATGGTTACCAGAGGTTGGGAAGGGTAGTGGGAGAGGTAGGGGTGAGGTAGGGATGGTTAATGAGTACCAAAAAAACCAGAATGAATAAGACCTAATATTTTATACCACAAGGTGACTATAATGACTAATAACTTAATTGTACATTTTTATATAACTAAAAGATAATAATTGGATTGTTTGTAACACTAAGGATGGATAACACTAAGGATCGATACCCCATTTTACATGATGTGATTATTGTGCATTGCATGCCTGTATCAAAAGATCTCATGTACCCCGTAAATATATACATCTACTATGTAGCCACAAAAATTAAAATTATAAGTTAAAAAAAGCCCAACTTTTCCAATTTGATTTCCATCAGATGTTATCTCCTCATTTTAGTTTGTACTCCTTTCTTTCCTTTTTTTTTTTTTTTTTTTTTGAGACTTTATTCATTTAGAGACAGGGTCTCACTCTGTCCCCCAGGCTGGAGTTCAGTGGCACAATCAGGGCTCGCTGAAGCCTCAACCTCCCAGGATCAAGTGATCTTCCCACCTCAGCACCTCACCACCTGAGTAACAGGGACTACAGGCATGCGCCGCCATGCCCGGTTATATTTAGACTTTGTTTTTTTGAGGCGGAGTCTCGCTCTGTCATTTGGGCTGGAGTGCAGTGACACGATCTTGGCTCAGTGCAACCTCCGCCTCCCAAGTTCGATTCTCTTGCCTCAAGCCTCCTGAGTAGCTGGGACTACAGTCACCCACCATGACGCCCAGCTAATTTTTGTATTTTTAGTAGAGACAGGGTTTTGCCATGTTGACCAGGCTGGTCTTGAACTCCTGACCTCACGTGATCTGCCCACCTTGGCCTCCCAAAATGCTGGGATTACAGGCATGAGCCACCGCACCCGGACATAATATTTGTATTTTTAGTAGAGATGTGGGTTCACCATGTTGTCCAGGATGGTCTTGAACTTCTGACCTCAGGTGATCCACTGGCCTCAGCCTCCCAAAGTGTTGGGATTACAGGCATGAACCACCATGCCCAGCCAAATTTAGACTTTT